>NC_084797.1:76171367-78671367 GCF_963169125.1 Humulus lupulus | reverse complement strand
TTTGTTTCCAGCAGATCTGCCAGGGTTGCCGTCGCAGCGGGAGATTGACTTTGTTATAGAGTTGATACCAGGAGTGGAAACAGTATCTAGGACACCTTATAGAATGGCTCCAGCGGAATTAAAGGAATTGAAGATTCAGTTGCAGGAGTTACTTGATTTGGGGATCATCAGACAGAGTTTCTCGCCATGGGGTGCTCCGGTGTTGTTCATTAAGAAGAAGGATGGGTCCCTTAGGATGTGTATTGACTATAGGGAGCTGAATAAGTTAACCATTAAGAACAAGTATCCACTGCCTAGGATCGATGATTTATTTGATCAGCTACAGGGAAGAACAGTGTTTTCCAAGATAGATCTCTGATTAGGTTACCATTAGTTGAGGATTAAAGAGGAGGACATACCAAAGACTGCTTTTCGAATGAGGTATGGACACTATGAATTCCTGGTTATGTCCTTTGGATTAACCAATGCCCCAGCAGCCTTCATGGACATGATGAATAGGGTGTTCAAGGATTATTTGGACAAGTTTGTGATTGTATTCATCGACGACATCCTAGTGTATTCCCAGTCAGAGGCAGAGCACGAGCAGCATCTGTGGTTGGTTCTACAACGGTTGAGAGAGCATAAGTTATATGCTAAGTTCAGTAAGTGTGAGTTCTGGTTGCCACAAGTTACATTTCTGGGCCATATCGTCAGTAAGGAGGGGATTCTGGTTGACCCAAGTAAGATTGAGGCGGTCAGAGATTGGCCTAGACCGAGCAATGTTCCTGAAGTGAGAAGCTTTCTAGGTTTAGCAGGGTATTATCAGCGGTTTGTTGAAGGGTTCTCCAGAATAGCTACGCCATTGACAGAACTGACAAAGAAGAAGACAAGGTATGTCTGGACGGATAGATGTGAGAACAGTTTCAAGGAGTTAAAGCGGCGATTGATCACTGCGCCAGTGCTAAGCTTGCTGACAGAGAATGAAAAGTTTGTGGTCTACTGTGATGCATCCACACAGGGTTTGGGGTGCGTGTTGATGCAAGCTGGTAAGGTGATAGCCTATGCATCGAGACAATTAAAGGAATATGAGCAGAGATATCCTACGCACGATCTGGAGTTGGCAGCGGTGGTGTTTGCACTTAAGATTTGGAGACATTATCTTTATGGTGAGAAGTGCGAGATATACACCGACCATAAGAGCCTAAAGTATTTCTTTACTCAGAAGGACCTGAATATGCACCAGAGGTGGTGGCTGGAGTTGGTTAAGGATTATGACTATGATATCCTATACCATCCTGGGAAGGCTAATGTAGTGGCTGATGCATTGAGTCAGAAGGGCCCAGGATAGTTGTTCAGTTCGAGGCAGATATCTGACAAGTTAGCTGAGGAGATGACCAGAGCATGTATAGAGTTGGTGGTTGGATAGTTGGCCAACATCACTCTTCAGTCTACACTCCTTGAGAGGATCTAGGAAGCGCAGGGGAAAGATTCCCAGTTGCGAGGTCATAGGGAGAGTGCCCTAGTCGGAGCGACAAAGGACTTTTCCATTTCAGAGATGGGGTTACTGAAGTACAAGGGCCGGATTTGTGTTCCAATGGATTCTGATATCCGGCGAGAGATTTTAGATGAATCACATACCACTCCCTACTCTTTGCACCCGGGTACGAAGAAGATGTACCAGGACTTGAGAGCTCTATATTGGTGGTCGGGCATGAAGAGGGATGTGATGGATTATGTGGCCAAGTGCTTAACATGCCAGCAGGTTAAGGCTGAGCATCAGAGGCCAGCAGGGTTGCTGTAGCCTCTGGGGATCCCAGAATGGAATTGGGAAGATATCACTATGGATTTTGTGGTTGGTTTACCGAGGACTGTGGGACAGCATGACTCGGTGCGGGTGATTGTGGATAGGTATACCAAGTCTGCTCACTTTCTGCCTGTTAAGACAACTTATACTGTGGAGCAGTATGCTGAGTTGTATGTGAAGGAGATTGTTCGACTTCATGGGGCTTCGAGGTCGATAGTGTCTGACAGAGACCCCACCTTCACCTCCAAGTTTTGGGAGAGTCTACAGAAGGCTATGGGTACGCAGTTACGGTTTAGTACTGCTTATCATCCTCAGACGGATGGGCAGTCTGAGAGGACAATTCAGATATTGGAGGATATGCTGCGAGCCTGTGTGCTTGATTTTGGGGGATCGTGGAGTAAGTATCTTCCTTTGATCGAGTTCTCGTACAACAACAGTTATCATACAACAACAGTTATCAGGCGAATATTGGAGTGGCTCCGTACGAGATGCGTTATGGAAGGAAGTGTAGATCACCTATTCATTGGGATGAGACAGGTGAGAGGAGGTATCTGGGTCCAGAGATGGTTCAGAGGACTAATGAGGCGATTGAGAAGATTAGAGCGCGTATGCTCGCCTCCCAGAGTCGACAGAAAAGTTATTCAGACCTGAAACGTAGGAGCGTGGAATTTCAGGTTGGTGATCATGTGTTCCTTAGGGTTTCACCCATGAGAGGTGTGAAACAGTTTCGAGTTCGGGGCAAGCTGAGCCCTAGGTTTGTTGGCCCCTTCGAGATTCTGGAACGGGTTGGAGAGGTAGCTTACAGAGTAGCGATGCCTCCAGCTTTATCAGGGGTTCATGATGTTTTCCATGTATCTATGCTCCGGAAGTATATGTCAGATCCAACGCATGTTCTAAGTTTCAAGGATCTGGAGCTTGATCAGGATTTATCCTATGAGGAGAAGCCGGTTCAGATTCCTGACCGAAAGGATAAAGTCTTGAGGAACAAGACCATCGCCTTGGTGTGCAGGGCTGAGCCCAATGTGTTTGAAAAGAACTGGTGTGCAGGGCTGGGCCCAATGTGCTTGAACTGCGGGGCGTAGCCCTTTGACTGAATTTGCTAGAATTCTGTACTTGCTTAATATGCTATGAATGTTATTATGTGAATGATCGACAAGAGCCGGGAACGGTGTAGGCCGATGATGGCAGGGGGCCGGAAACGGCAAAGGGCCGGGAACGGCATTAGGCACGTTGAGTGCAAGGCAGAGAACGGCAAGGGGCCAGGAGCAGCGTTGAGCACGTGGGGTGCGAGTTGCCAGGGCGAGTCCCTAGAAGGATACCTGGGATATCCTCACAGCGTGGTCTAAGAACCCAAGGCTTGGTAAACGCCTGGGACAGCTAGGCCGTATGTGTTTAGCCCATTGGTGGCCTGTTTATATGCTTGATATATGTGTTGCATATGTTATTTGTTTGTGGGTTTTCTTGCTGGGCTTCGGCTCACAGATGCTCTGTGGTGCAGGTAAGGATAAGGAGCGAGCCAACTGACCATGAGTGTAGCAAGCGTGAGGCGATGTGTACATGTTGGGCCAGCCTGGCTGCCACAGCCATCGGATTTTGGGAGATGGTTGTAAACAAACCTAGATTTTGTTGTTTAGTCGACTTGGTTCAGTTTATATATTGTAAATGTTTCTAAACTGTATTTTGGGATCCTAAGTGTAAAACCTTTATGATTTTCTATGGAAATTATTATTTCTAAAGTTTTTCCTTTGTTTATGGCTTAATTTCACTATTTGACCTAAAACCTCGATTAGCGAGTTGAAAGCACGTTTTTAAACTCAATTAGTATTGGCTCTAAGGAAGTAGAGCGTTACAAGTGTGGAGGAAAATATTTCGACGATACATCAAAAGAAACTTCCACTAAAGTGTAAGGATCCTGCCACCTTCACTATTCCTTGCACTTTAGGAAGTAAAAGGATTGAAAGATGTAAGTTAGATTTGGGTGCTTCAATCAATGTAATGTCGTACTCTATTTACAACTCTTTGAATTTGGGACCACTTGAAGAAACGGGGGTGATCATTCAATTAGCGAATCTTTCTAATGCCTATCTAAGGGGAGTAGTAGAGGATGTATTGGTTAAAGTAAATGCATTAGTGTTTTCTGCAGATTTCTACATTCTTAATATGGAAGATGACTCAGTTCCATGCTCTACACTAGTTTTATTGGGAAGGCGATTTTTAAAGACAGCTAGAACTAAGATAGATGTTCATGAGGGAAGTTTGACCATGGAGTTTGATGGTGAAGTGATTCGCTTTAATATTTTTGAGGCTATGAGGTATCCAAGTGATGTTCATTCAATTTCTTCAATTGATATTTTGGACTCATTGTCGCAAATAATTCTTGATTTACATGGAGAGGATGGGTTAGATATTATTTTGTGGGAACCAATAGACTTGAAGAAAGAGGATGTCACTACTGAAGTAAAGGAGACGATGACTACACTTAATAGTGGTGGAAAGGTTTCTAAAGAGGTACCGTTCTTAGAGTTGCCTATTTCTCATGAGCAGCTTCAACCATCTATTTAATCACCACCCAAGCTTGAATTAAAACCACTATCAGAGCATCTGAAATATGTTTACTTGGGTAAGAAACAGACATTAACGGTCATTATCACCACACACCTTACCCAAGTACAAGAGGATCATTTGATAAGGGTACTTCAGGAATACAAAACAACCATAGGGTGGACCATATTTTCAAGGGAATATGCCCAACTATGTGCATGCACCATATTTTCCTTGAAGAGGGGTCAAAGCCTTCTAGAGAAGCTCAATGAAGGTTAAATCCCCCTATAATGGAAGTAGTTAAAAATGAGATAATGAAGCTCTTAAATGTGGGTGTGATTTACCCTATTTCAAATAGCAAGTGGGTGAGTCCAGTTCAAGTAGTTCCTAAGAAATCAGGCACCACTGTGGTAAAGAATGATGAGGATGAGTTAGTGCCCACTAGAGTCCAAACAGGTTGGCGAGTTTGTATTGATTATAGAAAGTTGAACACTGCAACTCAAAAAGACCACTTCTCTTTGCCATTCATCGATCAAATTCTTGAAAGATTAGCGGGACACGTTTATTACTGCTTTCTTGATGGTTATTCAAGTTATAATCAAATTTTTATTGCTCTTTAAGACCAAGAGAAGACCACATTTACATGCTCATTTCGAACATTTTCTTTTCATAGAATGCCATTTGGACTATGCAATACTCCCGCCACTTTTTAGCGATGTATGGTTGGTATATTCTCAGATTACATAAAGAACATCATAGAAGTGTTTATGGATGATTTTAATGTGTACAATGATTCTTTTGATAAGTGCCTTCACAACTTAACTCTAGTTCTTAAACAATGTATTGACACTAATCTTGTATTGAATTGGGAGAAGTGTCACTTTATGGTGCATCAAGGTATTGTTTTGGGGCATGTTATTTTGGAAAAAGGGATGGGAGTGGACAAGGAAAAAATTGATCTCATTCGTTCTCTTCCACCACCATCAAGTGTGAAAGAAATAAGATCCTTTCTTGGTCATGCAGGATTCTATAGGCAGTTTATAAAGGATTTCTCAAAGATTGCTTCCCCATTATTCAATCTTCTTCAAAAGGATGTGGCCTTTCAATTTAATGATAAATGCTTGTTTGCATTCGACAAATTGAAGGAATCCTTGGCATCAATACCTATTATTCAGCCACTGAATTGGGAGTTACCATTTGAAATAATGTGTGACGCTAGTGATTATGTAGTGGGAGCGGTCCTTGGGCAAAGAGTTGGTAAGGTTCCTCATGTTATATACTATGCCTCTAGGACTCTTAATGATGCTCATTTGAATTAATCTATTATGGAGAAAGAGCTTTTAGCGGTCATCTTTTCTTTAGAAAAGTTTTGGTCTTACTTGATTGGAACTAAAGTTATTGTTTACACTGACCATGCAACTCTTAAATATTTACTAGCTAAGAAAGAAGCGAAGCCCAGACTTATTTGATGGATTTTACTCCTTCAAGAATTTGATCTTGAAATAAAAGATAAGAGAGGGTCAGAAAACATGGTGGTTGATCATTTAAGTAGACTTATTCGGGATGGAGATAACTTGCAATTAAATGAAAACTCCTAGCTCTTAAAGAAGTTATTCCATTGTTCGCTGATATTGTTAACTATTTGGCCACTAAAGAGTTACCAGGAGACCTTACACAAGCTCAAAAGAACAAGAATAAGCATGATGCTAAGTTCTACATTTGGGATGAGCCTTATTTATGGAAACATTGCGCTGATCAAGTCATTCGAAGGTGTGTTCCCGATTCTAAATTTCAATCTATCCTTGCTTTCTCACATTCTCATGCTTGTGGGGGTTATTTTGGACCAAAAATAACAGCCCATAAAGTAATTGACAACGTTTTTTATTGGCCTACAATCTTTAAAGATTCATATGCATATTGCAAGGCGTGTGACTGTTGTCAACGAGTTTGTAATATGACTGTTATGGATCAGATGCCCCAAACTCTCATACTTATTATAATGATTTTTTATGTAAGAGGCATTGATTTTATGGGATCATTTCCATCGTCATTTGGTTTTGAGTATATTCTTTTAGCGGTGGATTATGTGTCTAAGTGGGTGGAAGCAAAAGCAACTAAAGCGGATAATTCTAAAACATTGGTTGAGTTCATTAGATTGTATATCTTTATGAGATTTGGCACTCCAAGGGAAATAATTAGTGACCGAGGTACTCATTTTTGCAATAAAACCATTGCAGCTTTATTTCAGTGCTATCAAGTGACTCATAAAGTAACCACTGCCTACCATCCTGTAGCGTCCTGGAATTTTACTTAGCTAGATAGTAGTAGCAGTAGTAGTAGTAGTAGCTGTAGAATTTTAGTTTTCGTGGATATTGGTCAAAACTGGGATTTAGTTGAAAACTCGTAGAGATAGTTATGGATTTTATAAGTTTAACCTATGGTTTAGAAATATTAATTTTATCATAAGGTTTGATTACTGAATATAGTCCTAAGAGTATTATTTACTATAACCTAAGGTTTAGATAGAATAATTAAGAGCGTGACACTTGTCACAAGCATGTTTATTAAGGATTAAGTATTTTTTATGAATAGTCTAGAAGTTCTAGAACCTTACATTATCTGTTAGGATCACGTTTTACTCAGTCAAAATAGTTTTAATCAATTCCAAATTATCCTGAATTGTGCAAAAACGTGTTTAAAATATCAGCGTATGCCGATATATCGCCTATAATGATACGGAAAACACGTCGACTTCGCACGAACGAAACCACAGACCCTCAGTATAATGGTAGGGGCGATATATTGCCTACCCTAGGCGATAAATCGGCTCTAGTGGCCATTTTTGAATTTTCGTAGAATTCTGAACTAGAAACAACCCTCAACAACCTTGACTCGTTCCTGAACGTTTTTGACCGAGTTCAAGGCATCTGTTGAATAGATAATCATTTATTTATTCATTGAAATGGGAGTTAGTTTCACTCCTTGAACTCTATAAGTAGGACCCTTCACTTAGCAATTCTATTCATCATTCAAGCACAGTTCAGAGCCTTCAAGCTGCTAAGTTTGTTCTAGAGAGAAACACTAGGGTTTTGGGGTTAAAGCTTTCAAATCTAAAGCTTTTATAAACACTTGGGAAGTAAGTTTTTGTGTGATTTTGGTGTTCGAGGTATAGATCGAGGTTTTAAGCTATCCAAGGTATTCATTATCTTCAGGTTTAGTTCACTATAGTTTCTATTATTCTTTCATTTTTCTTCAAATCCTAACTTGTGATAGTGACTTTTGGTTAGGTGTTCAATTTCTTTGAAACATAAGGTTTTCTGTAAGTTCTTATATCGATAGTTTAGAACTTCTCTTCAACTTCATTTCTTTAGAAACTTATGGTTTCTTTATGTTTGGTTTTAGGAGTTTCAATCCTGCTCTTGTCTCCAATATTTTGATTTTTGGTAAGGAAAATTAGGTAGTTTAGTATTATGACTTAGTTTATGTTTGTATGACCTAACATTTCAGGTACAATAAAGGGGTAAGTGTGTCTGGACCTAAGGTGTCCAATGATGTATGACGGGCTATGTCCGGTAGGCTCAGTTGCCAAAACTTTATGACAGACCTAAGTGATGACCGGTGTATGACAGACTTTTGTCCAGGGCATAATTGCCACCCTTGTATAAACACTTATCTTTTTATTATATCTCACTTGTTATTATGACCTATAGTTATGGTTATGATTTATGACCTATGACCTATAGTTATGATTATGAATATGACTTATAACCTATGATCTATGACTTAGAGTATGATTTATGATTTATGACTTAGATTATGATGTAGAATTATGACTTAAGCTATTATATGACCTAGAGTTTTGTGTTTGTATGGCTTTTGTGAATTTATGTTATGTTTGATTATATGATTATATGACTAACTATTGTTTGTATTTTCCTTACTGGGCTTAGAAGCTCACTCCTTATGATGTTGTTATTTCAGGCAATTAAGGATAGAAAGGCCGGTGGTGAGTGGGACCTAAGAGCTTCGTGATGTACTCGTGGGGACCATATAGTCGAGGAAGATCAAGCAGGCCTATTTATTTATTTTTTATTAAAGAAAGTTTATTTTATAGTTTTATTTAAATGTTGCTCATTTTTATGTTAAAGACAATTATTTTATTTTCAAAACCATGGATCCATGTATGTAATTATTTTCAAGTTTTTATTCAATAAAAGAGAAATATTTATGATTATGACCCAATGTTGTGTTCTTAGTAATCTATGAGAAATTAGGGCGTTACACATCCACAAGAAAATGGCCAAGCTGGGGTATCAAGTGCATAAGTCAAGTCTATTCTTGAAAAGAAGGTGAATCCAAATAGGAGGGGTTGGAGTGTAAGACTAGATGATGCTCTATGGGCATATCACACGACATACAAAACACCGCTTGGTATGTCAATGTATCGGTTGGTGTATGGAAAGCCATGCCATTTATCGGTTGAATTAGAGCATAAAGCTTGGTGGGCTGTGAAAAAGTGTAACATGGAGATGGATAATGCAGGCCAGTAAAGAATGCTGCAATTACAAGAGCTGGAGGAAATTCATAATGATGCTTATGAAAGCTCTAAGATTTACAAAGAAAATTCAAATGCCTTTCATGATCGAAATAGAATTATTCGGAAGACGTTTGATGTGAGACAGAAAGTATTATTGTATCATTCTTGTCTTAAACTCTTTCCGGGTAAGTTGAAATCCCGATGGGTTGGACCTTTCATAGTGGTACACCATTATCCTCATGGAGCGGTAGAAATTACAAGTCCATAAATGGGAAAAATACTCAAGGTTAATGGTCAGAGATTGAAGCCTTATTATGAGTCTTTCGAGGAGGAACAAGCTATTGTGATTCACCTCTTCGATCCTGAATATTTTGATGAAGTATGAAAAGGTTTTATGTCGAGCTAGCGATGTTAAACTTAGCCAAAGTTTATGTACTTTATTTTATTTTTAAGACATTTTTGTTTAATTTATTTTTCCATGTAATTTTTGCTTTTTGAACTTAGTTTTAACATTTTTTATTTATTTTAAAATCGTGAAAATTGTGAAAAAAAATAATTATTGGGCCAAAAGGCCTATGGCCGCGGCCACCAATAACCCCAGGTCATGGCCACTGGACGATTTTGACAATGTTTTTTATAAAACCCCAAAGTCATTTGTTCTCATTTCCCACAAAAACAGCCTACCAAACTGAAAATACTCTCCCATTTTCACCAATTTTCATAATTTCAAACCCATTTTCACTCAAATTCTTCCCCAAAACCATCACAATTCCAATCGACAATCTTCATTTTCTACCATTTTCATCTATTCTCACCAAAATCCCCATCATCTATAACATTCCCCTTTCAAAACCTAGAACCCCATAATCCAGAATTTGACAATTGAGGTTCTCCAAGTAGTTTCAAGGTGATTCATTGGCACAATCAAGCTTCCAAAACTCTCTATTGTTAATTACAAGTAAGTAGTTTCTCTTCATTGTTTGATTTGTGGGTTTTGAATATTGAAGAACAAGAATTGGGGCATTTTGGATTTTATAATTTTTGGTGGATGAATTGCTTATCTATTGTGATCATTGGTTTGGATTGAGTGTTTATGCTGTTGTATTAGTGATAATCTAAATTTTGGGGAGATTGGATTACTAGAACAATATTTTCAACTCTTGGATTAGCTTATGCCTTCTAAGTGTTTGATAAATGTTATAAGAGAAGTGTGATTTAGTTTTAATGGGAATCAGGTGAATATTTTTTAAGAGGAAGCATTTAATTGCTTAGTTGATTTGATATTTTTGGGGTATCTTGTCTTGTTCTCTTAGTGCTTGATTATTTTTGTTAAAGAAGCTTTTTATTGAGTTTTGAAGTGAATAATGGCACCAAAGAAATTTAGAAAGAATACCAAAGGTGCTTCCTCATCTGGGGTTCAATTTGATGCCAACAAATTTATTTCCGAGGAGGTATTTAAACGCTATCAAGAGGCAGTAATAAAGCAGAAAACAATGATTGAAGAGAGGAGGTTTGATATGGATGTTCATCATGGGTATCCATCCATTGTGGAGCAGATTGAGAAAATAAATTGGAAGAAATTTTGTTCTCAACTCGATGCTGCAGTGATCCCTATAGTAAGAGAGTTTTATGCCAATGGAATTTCTCAAGTCACAGCTATGGCTACAGTGAGAGGGGTCAATGTGAATTTTTCAAGTGCGACAATAAATCAGTTTTATGGGCTTCCCAGCATAGAAAATGATGAGTATAGAAAAATAGAGGATAATCCCGACTTCGATGAGATCATCCAATTTCTGTGCAAACCAAACACTCAACAGATCTTAAATGAAATATGTCATCCTATTAAGTTGAAGCGAGAGGCGATGGGAGTTATTGAAAAAGCATGGCATAACTTTATCAATGCGAAGTTCTTTCCAATTAAATATGTTAGTGATGTGAGTGTGGATATTTCCATACTTCTATATGCCATCTTGAAGGGTAAAACAATTTATGTGGGACACATAATGAATTCATCTATTTAGAACAGTTTCAGACATGTCTCTAAGGGATTTTATCATCCCATCTCATTACCACCATGTATGCTCAAGCTGGTGTGAAATGGGATCCTTCTGAGCCTTTGTTGCAGCCTATGCATATACTGAATAGATCATCCATCACTCGCTTCAAGGTCACTGACACTTTTGGGGTGAGCTCATCTTCTCAAACTCAGGCTAGGCTACTGCCATCAACCAAAAATATGAAATTGGCAGATAGTATGACACTTGTGGAGGAATATCTCTACGATACCTCTCAAGAGCTACATGCTGAATGTATTGAATTCTAAGCACACCAACAACGCATGATTGAGTGGGCCAGTTATCAAGATGTCTGTTTCAGGATGAATGCTATGCACCTTGGTATGGAGATGGCAAACTATCCATCTGCACCAAATTGGTTTCAGACGTATCCACCACCTATTCCCATGATGCAAGATGACGAGAATGAGGAGGAAGGTGAAGATGATCAGGCAGATATGCTTGATGAGTGAGCAATTACTTCGGTTGAGGGCGTTTTTCTTTTTCTTTCTCTTTTCTTTTTATTTTTCATTAAGGACAATGTATTGTTTAAGTGTGGGGGAAGGGAACAACTGAAACTGAACTACTGAAACTAAACTGCTGAAACTAAAATGCTTTGTTTTTATTTTTATTATGTTATGTTGTTTTTATGTTGTTTTTTTTTTTCATTTTTAGTTTGGTTTAGGTTGTCATAAGCATGGTTGTGTTGAAAGTTGTTTGTCAATGATAAAACTTTGGATTGAGATAATTGTTTGATTTGGTGGGTTGGGTTATGGATTGTAAGAAGGGGAAGTTGTGTTGGTTTGTTGGATTATAATGTGAAGGTATATGATCTACTATTTCTCCCAATGAGTTGAATTGAAAAAAAAAACAAAGAAAAAATATGCATAGAGAAATATTGAAAAAAAAAAGTTTTACGAATGTATAAGTGTGGGGGAAATAGTAAGATCAATGTGAAAAGAAGGAAAGGGAGAGATTATGTATTCTTGAAGTGTATGGGAAGTTTGTGGGAAGATCAGGAGAATAGAAAAAAAAAAACAAATAGGCTATGGTGTGATTTTAGCTTAAATATTCATTTCTCATCTACCTTCAACCTTAGCCTTACATTACAAGCTTTTAAAGACCATTTGATTATTGATTATGTGTATTTACATTAGTGGAGAACAATTGGTTAATGTCTAAGGAGTGGATGTTTTTCATGAAAATATTATTATGTATGAGACTTTAAAACATACTATGGCATGTAAGTGGTGACTAGGCATTGAGTTGAAATTATGAAAAATGTGGAATTCGAATTTTTCTTATGACGTATTTGTTTGATCAATCTTTGAGACAACTAACGATTTTGACAAAACCATTGCTTATGTTTTTATTTGTTTAGTTTTTAGTTTTTATTAGTTATATTGCTAAGGAACTAGCAAAGTCTAAGTGTGGGAGAATTTGATAAGGGAATTTTGGATATTATATTTTTTATCCTTTCGCATTTATATAATGTTAATTTCAAGTATTTTTAGGTGTTCTTAGCTTTGTTTTACGGGTCTTTAATTTTTAAGCCAAAATATATTTTATAAGGTATTATTGATGAGTTTGATGTATTTTTGTGGTTAGGAATTAATGTGCAATGATAGGACTTGAGAAAATGAAGTTTGAGATAAGTTTGAAGTGCTTTAGAAGTCCCTACACCTGAGGTTCGAGCTTAAAGTTGAAGATTATGAAGAAAAAGCACGCAAACTGATTTTGGGCTGTGGTCACAGCAACCAGGATTCACTGGTCGTGGCTTGGGAGTCAAAGACTAGCGGCCATTCCCACCATAATCTCATGGCCGCGGCCCAGCACGTAGTTTTCCCAGAAATGTCTCGTGGCCGCGACCGCCAGGAATCAATTGCCGTGGCCTGCGATAGAATTTTTCTTAAAATTTTGATTTTTAAATGTAATTTTTAATGGGCTATAAAAGGGATTAATATAATTATGTAATTGGAAAGTTACCCAAATTTATAAGTTGCCATATTAATGTACGGTTACTCAAAAATGTCCCTGATGATCTCCTATAAATACAAAGGGAACAAATAGAAAAAGGGATCGACTTTCTGTATGCTAAAACCCTGTTGAAATTGTCATAAATAATTTCATCAAGAGTCCAAAATAGACCAATAAGGTGACTTATGGACTAGGTGGATTTTAAACACTAAACCACGTAAAATCATGTGAGTATTTTGTATTCTTGATTTTTGTCATTTCTCTCTATTCCATTTATTAAAAACCTCGTCTCTCTATTCTCAGATTTTTAAATCCCATGTTCTCGAAAAACTGCATCAACAAATTAGTACTTTCATTGAGGGCAGATTAGGCTTGAATTCTCACACAAGTTTCAACCCAACAATTATAATGGTGGTCACCCATTCTATGCGTGACAACAAAACCGATCAGCCTAATGATCAAGGAAATAATTGTACAACCATCCCCAATGGAGAAGGAAGGTTAGTACAACTTTGTTCTGGAAAACAGCACGTGGACCAGGACGATGCTGGAAGTTTGTCGCCACGTCCCCTACATCCAGATCTGGGGCACCTAAGAGCCATCGAGATGGAAAATGCCCAGCTAAGGAGCCATCTCTCCCAAACCAATAGGAAAATTGAGGAGATTTTAGCTCAATTAACCCTTCCTGCAACCGATGCTAACGTCAGAAGGAGTCAAAGTGGGTCTCACAGGAGTAATCAACATAATGTCAGCCATTCTGTCTGAACTGCGACCCCGAGTTTCGTACCTTCTGGACGGACTCCATGAAATACTCAATCTGCCAATCCTCGTAGGAATAATAATTCAACTCACACTCCCAGAAATCTTCTCAAGATGAGGAGTCGTCCCAACAAACCCACCTGTGCGTCGACCAGCAGCTCAAGCATGGAGGAATGAGTCCACATTGCCTCATGTTATCCCTCAAAAATACAAGGATGACATGGCGAATGAGAATGAGACACGTGACATCACCCATAAGGGAAAAATGGAAAAGTATTGAGAAAAGACCGGCGGGCAAAACAGATAGGTCCAGGACCTAGGAAAGTCGACCAAGCCTAAACCCCCTAGGGGTGGTTGGCCTAAGCAGGCCCAAGGGCCTAGAAGTGGTCGGCCTAACCCCTTACCCCGGGGTGGTCGGCCTGACCCCGACTCCTAGGATAGTCAGCCCCAATCTGCCCAAGGACCCCTAGGGGAGGTTGGCCTGACCTCAACCCCTAGGATGGTCAGCCTAAGCAGGCCCAAGAGCCACCTAGGTGGTTGGCCCACCCTATCTTTCATGGGGTGGTCGGCGTAAACGCTCAAGTACACTTCACTGAGAAATAATCACTCTCGTTCAAACTGAGATCAGTAGGCCTAGCACCCCGAAGATCAATAGGCCTAACACCAAGAGGATCAACAGGTCCAACACCCAGAAGGTCGCACGTCCAGCACCCAAGATTTAGTCGTCGTGCCTAGCACCTAAGTCTCATATACCGACAGAGACTTAACATTTTCCCAGACGTTTCAATCGTGCATTGTCTACCATAATCTAAAGAAACAACGAGAAGACCCATGATCTCATGATCATGGAGAGGTAGACACGTATCTCCACTACCTGATAATCGTGTGCCAAACCACGATTCTAGTATGACTGGTCATGTAAAAACTCCTGGGTACTATAAATAAAGGACCCAGGGCTTCATTTAAAAGGACTTTTTTTGGGACTCTCTTTTCTGGATCTGATCTCTTTCTCTGGAATTTTTGGAGAAAAATCTTACTGACGAGTGAACTCACCAGTTTGTACTTGTAATTATCGAGTGACTCAATACTAAAAGCTAAGTGGATTAGGTTAATACTGTTCATCTGAACAGGGCTGAACCACTATAAAATCCCTGTGTGTTTATTTAAGATAATCATACTCTGTCATTTATTTCGTTCAAAAGTTGTCGTATACTGTACATACGACCATTGCCCAATTTCGCAGGTCAACATTTTGGTGCTTTCATTGAGAGTACGAAATCTAGAAACACATTTTCATCATTTTTACGATGCCTCCAAAACCCAGTCAGACAAAGAAGGCTGCTCCCAGGGATCCCCCCACCCAGGATCCCATAGATCTCATTAACGAACCTCAGGTGGAGGTAGGAGATCAACCTAATGCAGAGGAGTCCACCACTGTCCTTCAGAATTCTAGATTCCTTCATGGGGTCTCGGTCTTGCCTCGGTACCTCGAGATCTTTCTTGATCGGAGCCCTGGGCATGAGACTGTGATGACAGAGTTCCTGGTGGTAGATTGCTCATCAGCTTACAATGTAGTACTCGGGAGACCCCTCCTAATGGCATTAGATGCAACAGTATCTATTTGGCAATTATCTTTGAAGTTCCCTGCCAGCGCAGGGCAAGGATACGTATAGGGTAACCAAAGGGAAGCATGGGAATGCTATAATGCGTCAGTGGTCAAGGTAAAGAAAGGACCATACGTAAACAATATGATAGTAACCTGTTGCGAAAAGAGTGAAGGAACTGATGAGATTCTCAACATGGAAGTTGACATTGAAAGAAACATTCTACTGAAGCTGGGGGCTCCTTTTAACGAAGATGTGTTGTTATAGCAAGTTTCCCAAAGCAAGGGAAACGACATCGATCCTCGCTTTGGGGATGATGTCATGGGGGTATGACCAGTCGAAGATCTTGAAGAAATCCTACTAGATGAGGAGGACTCGACTAGAGTAATCAAAGTTGGGATGGATTTAAAGGTGGAAATTAAAGCACGATTGGTGGAATTCATGAAGAAAAACCAGGACGTCTTTTCCTAGTCACATAAGGACATGGTTGGAATTTCTCCATCCGTAATAAGTCATGTCCTCAATATAGACAAGAACTACCCACCAGTGCAATGAAAAAGGAGACTGCTTGACAAAGACCGATCTCAAGCCCTGAAGGAGGAGGTCGAGCAGCTCAAGGAAAACAGTTTTATAAGGGAGGCCTACTACCCTGATTGGGTATCAAACCCCGTGTTGGTCCCAAAACCAAACAAGAAGTAGAGAATATATGTGTACTTCATAGATCTGAACAAGGCCTGCCCCAAAGACTGCTTCCCACTACCCAGAATAGACCAACTGGTCGATGCAACGGTAGGACATGAAATACTCTCATTCATGGATGCGTATTCTGGGTATAATCAAATAAGTATGCACCCTCCCGACGAGGAACATACCAGCTTTTGGACAGACAAGGGATTGTACAATTATAAGGTGATGCCATTCGGCTTGAAGAATGCAGGAACCACCTACCAACGTTTAGTGAATGGCATGTTCTGAGACTTGATCGGAAAAAATATGGAGGTATACGTCGATGACATGTTGGTCCAGTCCAAAGAAACTGGAGGGCATGTTCAAGACATGGAGGAATGCTTTACAATACTTAGAATGTATAGCATCAAGCTAAACCCTCTAAAGTGCTCGTTTGGAGTTGGTTCTGGTAAGTTTCTCGGATACATAGTAAATTCACATAGAATCGAGGCTAACCCCGAGAAGATCAAAGCATTGATCGACATGAAGTCACCTACCAAAATCAAAGAAGTGCAAAGCTTAACTGGGAGAGTAGCTGCCCTCAATAGGTTCATATCAAAGTCTACTGACAAGTGTGTCCCTTTCTTTAACTTACTGAGGGGCAGTAAGAAGATCCAATGGACCGAGGAGTGTGAGGAGGCTTTCCAAGCCCTAAAGGAACACCTTGCCCAATCTCCCATCCTAGTGAAGCCAATATATGGTGAAGTACTATTCATCTATTTAGCAATCACCGAGCATGCAATCAGTGCTGCTTTGATAAAGGAAGAGAACAGGGTACAACACCCTGTATACTATATTAGTAAAAGGCTAGTAGGTGCGGAGTCTAGGTATCCCCCTCTTGAAAATTTGCGTCCATATTTCCATGCTCACTCGATCCGAGTCCTGATTGATCAACCACTGAGGTAGGTTCTTCAGAAACCAGAGGCCTCGTGACGATTACTCAAGTGGGCAGTGGAACTGGAACAATTTGATATCACTTATCATTCGAGGATGGAGATAAAAGGACAAGCATTGGTAGAATTCATAGTCGAAGGCACCAACCTTGAAGACCCTTCCTACCAATCGGAGAATGGATATACTGAAAAGGACGGAGATACTCATGTATGGAAGCTATATGTTGATGGAGAATCCAATGAACACAACTTAGGCGGAGTGATCACTCCAGAGAATCATTGAATCCATTGCAGTCTCAGATTTGGATTCAACACTTCAAACAACGAGGCTGAGTACGAGGCATTATTAGCTGGATTAAGCTTGTCTCGGGATGTATATGCACAGTCCCTAGAGATATTCAATGATTCATATCTAGTGGTGTACCAAGTACTAGGGGAGTATCAAGCCAAGGGACTTAGGATGGTGCAGTACCTGAACAAGGTGAATGACTTGTTGGCACAGTTCAAGAAATACTCAATTATACAAGTCCTAAGAGAGCAAAATGCCTATGTCGATGCCTTAGCCAAGCTTGCCTTTGCCAATGATGCAGACACCTTAAATGTTGTTCCCATCGAATACTTGGCGGAAAGAAGCATAACCGAGCAGGAGGCACTACCTGTTGAGTTAGGAGATATATGGATGACCTCTATTATTAACTATCTCTACCAAGGAGTAGTGCCCAGCGATAGGAACAAAGCAAGGAAGTTGGTGAGACAAGCTGCACGATATATGATAGTCGAAGGGGTATGGTGCCGACGAGGGTACTCCCAACCACTGCTAAGGTGCGTTACACCCGACCAGTCAAAGTTGTTAATGATCGAGGTATACGGGGGTTTTTGTGGAGATCACACTGGGGGGTAAAGCCTATCAAAGAAAATCCTAAGACAAGGGTACTTTTGGCTGACGATGAATGAAGACTCGATGGAGTATGTCAAAAGATGCCACAAGTGCCAGATGTTCTCCAAGATACCCCGAGTGACACCTAATGAATTAACACAGATGTAGAGCCCTTAGCCCTTTGCTGTATGGGAGATCGACCTAATCAGAAAGCTACCCATGAGGAGGGGCAGAGTCCAGTTTGTTGTTGTAGCTGTGGACTATTTCACCAAATGGACTGAAGCAGAACCGATTGCCCCCATAACCTCAAAGAAAGTCTTAGACTTTGTGGTGAAGAATATCATATGTCAATTTGGCCTACCAAAGAAGATAGTCTTGGACAATGGGACTCAATTAGATAGTGATATGCTCACTAACTTTTGTACGAGGCATGGAATCACAAAGAGCTTTTCCTCGGTAGCACACCTCAAGCTAATGGCCAAGTAGAAGCAGTAAACAAGACTATCAAAGACAATTTGAAGAAATGCCTTAAATAAGCCAAAGGAGCCTAGCCAGAATTACTTCCGGAGGTCCTATGGTCACATCGAACAATGGCGCGAACAGTGACAGGGCATATGCCATTCTCTTTGGCGTTTGGGTATGAAGCCATGTTGCCAGTTGAACTCGCTTCCCCATCGAATAGACAGGAGACATATGATCAGGGGAGGAACCACCAACTAATAGAAGAGTTACTCAATTTAATCAAAGAAAGACGAGAAAAGGCAAGTCTCAGAGTAGCAGCACATCAACAGAAAGTGGCCAGATACTTCAACTCCAGAGTGAAAGATAAAAAATTCCAGGTTGGGGACTTAGTACTCAGGAGGGTATTCCTAAACACTAAAGACACCATGGCAGGGGTACTAGGGCCTAACTAGGAAGGGCCATACCTTGTGGAGGAGGTGATACCACCAGGGATGTACAAGATAGCTTGACTAATTGGTGAACAAATCAGAAACTACTGGAATGGTGAACACCTCTGCAAGTACTATCAATGAAGTTGCTCAGTAGCAATACAAGTTTTAATTTGCAAATGTATTATTTACAAATTATCTATGTAATAGCCATTGTGCTTCAGTGAATGAATTTAATTTCTAAAGTTTCTCTTAGTTCTTTAAATTTTGTTCAACGAAGGAATTTTCCTGTAGACCTGTCAACCCCATCGGATCATGTTCGATCCTGGTCCCTGAGGGACCTATCGACCCATACGATCCAAAAGAGAGACTGGTCCTAGGACCTTGTCGCCAAATTTATGGATCATGTTCAATCTTGGTTCTTGAAGGGCCTATCGACCCATACGATCCAAACAAGGGATTGGTCTGAGGACCTTGTCGCCAATTATTTGATCATGTTCGATCCTGGTTCTTGAGGAACCTATCGACCCACACTGTGACACCCCATGTCACTATGGCTGCTTTCTGGAATGACGACTGGCCCTACAAACCAACACGAGTCTTTTCAGCGTGCTTTGTCCTCACTCACATGCTTCCTAGGAAAACTTCCCAGGAGGTCACCCATCCCTAGATTGCCCCAGGTCAAGCACGCTTAACTTTGGAGTTCTCAAGTGATGGGCTACCAAAAAGAAGATGCATCTTATTGATATAGGTAGTACCCACCAATCTATTTAAGCCCCCTTCAACTGTGTAGTCCCATACCTACACAGTCTTAGAATCATCACACTTGACCTTCCCCAGGCGGTGTGGGATTGCACAGCTTACCCGGTCTTTCCTCTTACGGATCACGGGATTCTGACTGTCACAATCACCGCCCCCCCCCCCCCCTATGGGCCTGATGTCCCAGTCGGCCACACTTCCGGCTGGGTCAAGGCTCTGATACCATTTATGACGCCCCACGTCACTATGGCTGCTTTCTGGAATGACAAATGGCCCTACAAACCAACACGAGTCTTTTCAGTGTGCTTTTTCCTCACTCACATGCTTCCTAGGAAAACTTCCCAGGAGGTCACCCATCCCTAGATTGCCCCAGGTCAAGCACGCTTAACTTTGGAGTTCTTAAGTGATGGGCTACCAAAAAGAAGATGCATCTTATTGATATAGGTAGTACCCATTAATCTATTTAAGCCCCCTTCAACTGTGTAGTCCCATACCTACACAGTCTTAGAATCATCACACTTGACCTTCCCCAGGCGGTGTGGGATTGCACAGCTTACCCGGTCTTTCCTCTTACGGATCACGGGATTCTGGCTGTCACACACACGATCAACAAAATAGACAGGTCCTAGGAACTTGTTGTATAATTTATGGAACATGTTCGATCTTGGTTCTTGAGGAGCCTATGGACCCATACGATCCAAAAAAGAGACTGGTCTGAGTACCTTGTCGCCAATTATTTGATCATGTTCGATCCTGGTTCTTGAGGAACCTATCGACCCACACGATCAACAAAAGAGACAGGTCCTAGGACCTTCTCGCCAAATTAATGGATCATGTTCGATCTTGGTTCTTGAGGAGCCTGTCAACCCATAAGATCCAAATGAGAGACTGGTCTGAGGACCTTGTCACTAACTTATTTGATCACGTTCGATCCTGATTCTTGAGGAACCTATCAGCCCATTTGATAAAAAAAACAAGAAACTGGTCTGAGGACCAGTCACTGTTATCGGATCATAATCGAATCTGGTCCTTGAGGGACCGATCAATAATTTGATCTAAGACTCATTACAGGCTCAATTAGTCCATCTAGACCCGGTTGGTCCAACTTAGACATTTTTATCTGCAATCATTATAATGAGTACACGAGAGATTATGTAGATCGTGATCAACACTTGCTACATAATCTGCATCTGTGTATAGGTATCATTACTACTGAGTATTAAACCATCACCCGAATACCAATGAGGGATAAGCATTTGCTGCTTGCATCATTGGGTGAAAATGATAGTACTATGTGTCTAACGCTCGAAGTAAGGCATGGTCAAGTAGAAAGTGACCAAGGCTTTTAAACCCATGATCACTTGGGGGGAATATAGTACATACCGATCGAGGTATACATGAGAAATGAGGGCGTGACCTTAAGTACTAAGCAAGCTCAAGTTTTTCTAGGAACTTTGTTCAACATATGTTCCGAAAGTGCAAAAAAAAAAAAAAAAAAGGCATTGGTATGGAGATTCCCAACCATGTACCTTATGGGGTGGTCAGCTAGTCCATCAACCCTATAGAGTGGTCGGCCTATCACCCATGGGGTGGTCGACCTGACTGTTTTGTTCATGGTACCTGGTGAAGTACCATACTACTCACATTACCATGGTTGTTAGCATGAAAAACGTAAAGGAGTAAGGTTAGTATGGCATGTAAAATATATGTGTTCAGACTATATTGATACCTGAACCAATGAGTGTTGTGAGTTGATATACTTAGTAAGCATTGGAAATAAAAAAATTTCAGTCAATACATTGAGTACTCATAACAAAAAAGCATAAAGGCATAAAATGTCATATGTAAAAACTTCAAGTACAAGGTGCCCCACCAATGGCATGAGAGGAAAGACGGAATAAAGGACCAAGAGGACTAACTATGGTGAGGAGTATCATCTGAAAGATTACCCTGAGCCTCGGCAACCTCATGAGCCAGACACTTCCTAAGCTCCTTTGCTCGCGTCTTCTCGGGAAGGAAATCCAAGTTCAGATCTTTGTTGGACTTCCAAATCAAGTAAAAGCAAGAGAAGGCTGTCTCTGAATACTCCTCTCGAGCCTTGTCCCGAGCAACTTTGACCTTCTTCTCCTTCTCGACAAAAGAATCCTTCCACAGTTGGTCTATGTCGGCAATCAGCTTCTCTTTCTCAACTTCAGACTGTTGGAGCTGATTGGCAAGTTCCCCCTCCATCTGGGTTATCCTGAAAGTCAACTCGATCACTTCCTTCTGTTTGAGCTCCACGGTACTGTGGAGGGTGTTGATCTCTTCATCATTTGAGGCAATGTCAGCATTCCTAGAGCCAAGAATGCACCTAAGGTCTAGTACCTCTTGGCAGACAACTTCAAGCTCAGAACGAAGGTTGGAGAGCATAGAAGTACACTCTACAGACCTATCACGGACATGAGAGACCAGCATCAATGCCTGCAAAAAACATACAAGTGTTAGATAAACATAAGAACACAAGCTAAATAGACAAGAAGGGAATTGTAAAGGACTCACACTCTGAATGTCTAAGAGTGACTTCATGAGAATGGTGTTCAGGTCCTCATTCTTGATCCCATTAAAGGTTGTTGTTGTTTGCTCTAGATGCGATTCTCGATCCATGAGGGTGCTTAAGTTCCATATAGCAAACTGATGTGGCTCAGATAAAGGAGCAGGCACATAACAAGAAGCACCCGCCTCATTGAAAATGGGAGGAACTGGTGTAGACAAAGATTGCTCTACCTCTGCGACAAGGCTAGACACTAAAAGAATTGGACTAGACGCCAAACGAGTCGGAGGAGACACCTCAAGAGGAACCTCCATGACCGACTCAGCCTCAACCCTTGCCCTTTTTGCCGCTCGAATAGAAGGACTGGCCTCGGTGGGAGTCGACCTCTACTGGGTATGGACAAAATCAAACATGTCTGAGCCTACAAAAGAAGATCAAATGTTAGAAGGATATTAAGTACCAATGAACCATAAAATAAAAGTGATAAAATGTCGATCCTTCTGAATGTGATTCGAGTTCGAACACAGCGTCATCAAAGTCATCTGAAGCAAGCGATGAATACACAACAGATTCACCTACATCATTACCCTCATGTCAGACTAGTATTGGAAAATAGGGTATCTCCTCGGCATGAATGGGTCTCGGGAAGTCTATGGCTATCACGGGCTTGGAACCATCGTCATCTAGAACGTCTGATATGGTAGGAGGAAACAACCCCACCTTCCTAAGGTTCTTTGGAGTAACAAGGGTTTTGACATTCTTCTCCTCGGGGGTCATGGCAATCAGTTCCTTGGCCCTAGCTATCATAGCCTGGGTCGGAAGTGGTCTATAAAAGGGCCCAATGTGCTTAAACTTGGAGTAGTTGGCTTCTGCGTCCTTGGTAAAGAAATAGTTATCGACATATCTAAATGCATTGCTATTTCTAGAGATCTATTCCACAAAGGTGTTGGTACCCTCACTCATATAATGGTGGAAATGGAAATATCTCGAGTTGCGCTAAGAAGGGTTTGTCTTCAGGTCAAATAGATAGTGGATCTCATGAGGCACTGGGGCAACCTATTTTCTGCGGTGATAGATGATGTACAATGCAGACAAGGCCAAGATCGCATTAGGAGCCAGTTGAGAAGGACTAATACCAAAATAGTCTGATATACTTCGGAAGTACGGATAAAGAGGAAGTAGGGCCCCAGAGCTAATGGCAGAACGTGTCCAAGCAAACATACCTAGAGGGGGGTCCTCAACTCTGTCATCTGGACTAGGGATAGTGATGGACACGCCAGAGAGGTCAAAGGTCTTCCTCAAGTTCTTTAACTTCTCTTTAGTCATGTCAGAGGCTGCCCTCTTGAACCAAACAACCTCATAATCAGCAGGGCGAGGCTTCTCAACCGGTTTCCATATGATCTCACTGGCGAAGGTGGCCCAAGAATCTGATAAATGGAACTCCTTTTGTCGTCTCTTCTTCTGCTGCTCAATTGGCAAGACTGTCTTGCTCTTGGAAGGAGGGCGAACTACCTTAGGATGGAATCTATGAATGGGACGCTCCTAAGGATGAGCAGTATGGCGACGTGAGCCCTTGGTATAATCTTGCCGAGAAGAAGATTGATGGGGAACCCGACTAGTATCTCGGTGTGAAGGGAATTGCAATGGTTCTCGCTGACCTAACCTATCCCGCTAAGAAGAATGACTCCGCCGAGGTGTGCCTTGGGTGCATTAGGAGTCGTGGGGCATACTGTGTTGAGAAGTAATCTGAGAAGAGCTCAGCAAGGAGCCTTGAGTGATATTCCTGACAATCTGGGGATCATCTTCAGAGGGTTGCCGAGTTGTCTATTTCACTCTCGCCATTGGACAGTACCTCTTTAAGAAATCTTCCTCACTAAATAAGTATAGAGCGGAACGAGGGAGAATCCTTTTCAACCTTTCCAAAAACTCCTGGGGAGTACGCTCACTTATTGACTTGTTTGATGAAGAGGAGTTGGACATCTGCAACAGAAGAAAAATAAAGATTAAAGTTACTAAATGAGCATAATGGAGCCAACGACTAGGGGCACGTTCATGAACTAAAAAGTAAAAATGAAGAAATCAGGAGCAAAATTCTATAAAGGGGGTATATGGGGGTCGGCCCAGTGAGCCTAAGCATAGGCCAACTACCCCATTTAAAGTAAGCTTCAAAAAAGTGTATGAGGACCGTTCAAGTCTCTAGAATATTTTTAGGATCCCAGGTGGTCGGCTTATGCTTGGGTCGACCACCCTAAGGCATGGGGTACTCGGCCCATGGACCCATAAGGTGATCGCCTTAGCCCTAATTCTATCCCTGGAAGTCTCCTAAAGGAAGAAAAGGGAGTGCTCAGCCTATGAAGCTCTAAGGAGGTACTCGGCCCATGCCAAGGAGGTACTCAGCCCATGCAAAGGAGGTGCTCGACCCAAACCTGGGCCTATCCCTGGAAATTGCCTAAGGAAGAAAAGGGAGTGCTCGACCTATGAAGCTCTAAGGGAGTGCTCGGCCCATGCCAAGGAGGTGCTCTGCCTAAACTGGGCCTATCCCTGGAAATCGCAGGCACCAGGTTTGGAGTCCCAGAAATCGCCAGGACTATTGAGTGTTCGGCCTAGGGTCTTGCATCCCTTGAAATCGCCCAGACTAAGGACTTTTACAGAGAAATCTTTATTCAAGAAGGTCAATTATTTTTTATCAGGATACAATAGAGCAAGAAGATTCAGACAAAAATTCCTCAAAAATACAAAGTGTTTCTTATGAATCTAAGCACATTTAAATTAAATGGTGTGATGATTAGAAGAAATTACTTACCAAAGATTTGAGTTTGATGAGGAACTGGAGAAATCAGACTTGGATCTGTTTGAAAGTGGCGCATGGAGCAGGAATGAGGAAGAGGATCTACTTATAACCTCTCAAGCAGATAAGATATTTTTAGGAATTCAAATTTCCTTGAAAAATATCTAATATGGTTAAAATTTAAATTCCTTGAAAAATATCTATATTTTTAAGATTTAAAATTCCTTGAATTTTTTTAAAATTTTTTTAGGAATTAATATCCTTGAAAAATATATAATATTTTTAGGACTTTAAAACTCCTTGAAAAATATGTTATATTTTTAGGATTTCAAATTTCCTTGAAAATATATTAGATTTTTATGAAATTAATTTTCCTTGAAAAACCTAATTATTTTTAGGAATTACTAATTGTCCCTGAAAAATTCGTACCGAGCAAAGTATCGATAGTTAAAAAAGTACTATGTAATGTCCCGAGACTTGACTATTTGAGTGCTGCTACGGTATGTTTCTCGAGCCAGGATCAAGTTTATCATAATGTTAAAAACATTGCAATAAACTTGGGGCAAATGTTATCCCTCAAAAATACAAGGATGACATGGTGAATGAGAATGAGACACGTGACATCACCAATCAGGGAAAAACGACAAAGTATTGAGAAAAGACCGACGGGCAAAACAGATAGGTCCAGGACCTAGGAAAGTCGACCAAGCCTAAACCCCCTCGGGGTGGTTGGCCTGACCGCTACCGCTAGGGGTGGTCTGCCTAAGCAGGCCCAAGGGCCTAGAAGTGGTCGACCTGACCCCCTACCCCGGGGGTGGTCGGCCCCAGCATGCACAAGGACCCCTAGGGGTGGTCAGCCTCACCTTGACCCCTAGGGTAGTCGGTCCCAATCTACTCAAGGACTCCTAGGGGTGGTCAGCCTGACCTCAACCCCTAGGGTGATCGGCCTAAGCAAACCCAAGAGCCACCTGGGTGGTCGACCCACCCTATCTTTCATGGGGTGGTCGGCCTAAACCCCCAAATACACTTCATTGAGAAATAATCACTCTCGTTCAAACTGAGATCAGTAGGCCTAGCACCCTGAAGATCAACATGCCTAGCACCCAGAGGATCAACAGGTCCAGCACCCAAAAGGTCACAGGTCCAGCACCTAAGCTTTAGTCGTCGGGCCTAGCACCTAAGTCTCACATACCAACAGAGACTTAACATTTTCCCAAAAGTTTCAATCGTGCATTGTCTACCACAATCTAAAGAAATAACGAGAAGACCCACGATCTCATGATCATGGGGAGGTAGACACGTATCTCCACTACCTGATAATCGTGTGCCAAACCACGATCCCCGTATGACTGGTCATGTAACAGCCCCTGGGTACTATAAATAAAGGACCTAGGGCTTCATTTAAAAGGACTTTTTTTTGGGACTTTCTTTTCTGGATCTGATCTCTTTCTCTAGAATTTTGGGAGAAAAATCTTACTGAAACCCGAGAAATTGAAGTAGATCAAGGTCGAGCTAATCTAGTGCGCTCTGATGGAATAAGGATAGCCTCACCAATAAGGAATCTTCCATCGTCAGTTTGACATCCAATGCCACCTCGCCCACAGAGGAATACTCCAACTTAAGGGAACAATAGGAGAAATCATGTCCCCTCAAAAGACACTTATGTCTCGTGATCTCGCACCAATAATCCATCTCCTCAACTCCAACTACGAGCTATAAGCTTTGCGGATGGGAGCTATTGGACATAGATCTGACGTAGTGGCAGGTCTGGGAATGCTTATAATCTGAATTCCTACAGGCACGAGAGCAACCTAAGGAATTAGTTAAGCTCCGCACAAAGTCTTCGCTCCAACCCGTAGTCTGACCTGCATGATCATCTGAACGCCCAAAGAGGACATCCAGCTCACCACGATGATTTGAGTTATACTCAGACTAGGGTATATACGTCTATTGTACGCGACAATAAGAATGTCCCGCCTAACCGAGCTCAAGCTTGGAGAGATAATAACCCGTCTAACATGTACAACAAGATGGGAGCTGGTAACCAGCTCCCAAATAACCTAGAGACCAAGGATCCAACCCTCGAGCGGTTGGCCTTAATGGAGGAGCAGATGAAAAGACTTATGTCTGGAAAGAACATTGATCACTGTGATTCTGATGAGGAGCTTGAGCCATTTTCTCCTCATATTGCAGCAACTCTGTATCCTACTGGCTTCAGGATGCCGACCATGCCCACATATAATGGAACCGGTGATCTGTCCAATCACTTAGGGACCTTCAAAACGCTGAAGATGACCCATAATGTAAATGTCAACCTAAGGTGTATTATGTTCCCTGCAACATTGACTGGACTGGCCAAATTGTGGTTCAATAAATATAAAATACCTTCAATCACCTCTTGGAAAAAAAATTCCTCCGAGTTCAAGAGACAGTTTCAGGCTGCGAAAGAGGTCCGACTAAAGGCCAATTCATTGGAAAACATCAAGCAACAGCCCGGTCAATCACAAGAGGCCTATCTCAACCGACTCACAAATGCAGTGGCCCGAGCTAGAGATGTTGATGATAGCTCTAAGCACATAGCTATGAGGACATGAATTACTATTGAAGGAGATTTGTGGAAGGAGCTCCGGAGAAAAGGAGTAAAGAGTGTAGATGAATTCTTGGCTCGAGCTCGAGAATGGATAAACTTAGAAGATGCAGAATTTGTTGTCGCAGCAACCAGCCAGACCTCCGTTCAGCCCGCTGGAGCGGTAACGAATGCTACAGCTGTGGTGCAGCCCGCTACTCGGAATAACCCGTCGGGAGGAAATAAACGAAAAGAGAATGGTGAGGGCGACCAGAGCGATCTAAAACATGTCTTCTTGTACTGACCTGACAGATATACGAGAACATATCTTCTTGGAAAATTCTACTAATCTTCCATGGAAGAAACCAAAGACTTTGAGACATAAAAGGGTGAAGAGAGATCCAACTAAGATATGCCAGTGTCATAATGACATCGGCCACAACACTGGAGATTTCTGTTAACTGAAAGATGCGATGAAGAATTTCATCTGGGCTGGACCGTTAGTACAATACGCTCGAAACATGGTAGCTCCTAATCAACCGGCAGGGCAAAACCCTCAACCAGCTCAAGCAAACCAGGACAACCCTCAACCAGCTCAAGGTAATCAGATCATCCCTCCTCCTGTTGAAGGGGAAGAAATATCCACTACTTCTGGAGGGCCCCATTTTGTAGGAATGAGCAACAGAGCCCATAAAAGGTATATCTAAGGGGTGAAGACACATGATGGCACTGAATTCGTGCCAGAATAAAAGTTATCAAAACAACAACGATTGGATAAACAACCAATCATTTTTACAAAAGAGGACACTAGCCACGTCCGATTCCTGTATAATGACCCGCTGGTAATAACTATTCAACTCACTAATCGAAGAGTGCGAAGGATACTTATTGATAATGGGATCTCCGTAAACGTGTTATTCAGGTCTACCCTTGAAAAAATGAGGCTATCTGTAGCCAATATCAAGTCAACCTCAATGGATTTTTGGGAGAGGGAATGGCAACCATAGGCACGATTGAGCTCGTTGTGACACTAGGGTACAAAGCACGAGATGTAGTCAAAATGCTCGAATTTGTAGTAATCGATTTTTCGGTTACTTACAATGCAATATTGGGAAGACCCATGCTAATGACATTTGAAGCCATAACTTCTATTTGTCATTTAGTAATAAAATTTCCATCGTCTTTTGGTATTTGTATAGTGAGAGGAGATCAACTCACAGTCAGAGAATGCTATTGCATTGCCATGAAGGGAAAATCACAACTCACGCAGCAAGCCATGGTAATAATCGAAGAAAATGAAGATCCTCAAGCAATGTTAATTGCCGGAGAGGTGGAAGAACCTCAGAAAGAAGGAGATGAGGTCACCCAACTCGAGGACATCGAACCAAGATTAGGTGAAGACAGATCTGAGCTCCAAGTGTTAGAGGAGCTTGATGAAATCATTATCGGCCCAGAGATACCTTCGAGGGTAGTAAATATTGGAAGAAATCTTGGAACTGAAAGAAACAAGGAACTATTCGAGTGTTTGAGAAGGAACCTGGACGTCTTTGCCTGGTCACACAAAGATATGGTGGGATCAATCCAAGTGTAATGATGCACACCTTAAACTTGGATAGAAATGTTCTCGCGAAGGTGCAAAAATGAAGGATTTTGGGAAAAGAATGGGGAGAAGATCTAGATAAGAAGTAGCTCGCCTACTCAAATGTGGGTTCATAAGGGAAGAAAAATACTCGACCTAGATCGCTAACCCTATTTTGGTTCCAAAACCAAACGGAAAGTGAAGAACCTGCATTGATTTCTCCGATCTCAATAAAGTCTGTCCTAATGATTGTTTCCCACTAACAAGAATTGATTAACTAGCAGACGCAGCGGTCGGTCATGAGCTCATGTCCTTCATGGACACGCATTTTGGATATAACCAGATCACGATGAACCCTGTGGACCAAGAGCATACCAACTTAATGACTGAGTGTAACGTATATTGTTACAAAGTTATGCCATTCAGGGTGAAGAATGTTGGTACAAGTTACCAAAGGTTGGTCAACAAGATGTTCGTTAACCTGATTGAGAAAAAACATGGAGGTGTATGTCGATGATATGCTCGCTAAGTCAAAGACTGCCAATAATCATATATCCGACCTGGAAGAATGTTTTGGCATACTGAGAAAATACGACATGAAGTTGAACCCCCAGAAATGAAACTTTGGGGTTTCATTCGGGAAGCTTTTAGGGTTCATAGTCAATGCAAGGGCGATTGAGGAAAACCCAAAAGAGTTAAGGTCATTGTTGGAAATGCCTTCGCCTAGGTTGCAAAAAGAAGTATAGAGTCTAAGTGGAAAGTTCGCAACCCTAAACCGTTTTGTTTTAAAATCCACAACCAAGTGTCTCCCCTTCTACAATTTACTTAGGGGAAATAAACTGTTCGAGTGGACCAAAGAATGCGAGCAGGCATTTCAGAACTTGAAGACTTACTTGGTTTAACCCGTATATTATCAAAACTAGTTGTCAGGGAATGTTTGTTCTTTTACCTAGCAGTAATAGAAAATGCGATCGGCACTGTATTAGTTCTGGAAGAAAATCAAGCACAGAAAACCGATATATTATGTGAGCAAGAGACTTCTTGGAGCTGAATCTAGATATCCTCTAATAAAAAAATATTGCGTTCTGTTTGATCCTAGCTTCGCAAAAGCTTAGGACATATTTTCAGTCCCACACTATCCACGTCTTAACCAATCAAACTTTAAGGCAGGTCTTGTAAAAGCCTGAAACATCGAGACGTTTGTTGAAGTGGGCCATCAAACTCAGCCAGTTTGAGATATTATACAAGCTACGGACAACAATCAAAGGCCAAGCGCTTGCTAATTTTGTGGCAGAATGCATGGGTTACCAAGATGAGCCAATGAGGGAACCAATGCAGGAATTGTGGAAACTCTTCGTTGTCAGATCCTTCAACAAGAACGGATCTGGAGCTAGGATAATTCTAATCTCACCTGAAGGGCATCGATTCCATACAACTCTAAGGTTCAGTTTTAGCGCATCCAACAATGAAGTGGAGTATGAGGCATTGTTGGCAGGAGTTCGAGTAGCAAAAGAGCTAAAAGCAAAGGCAATTTAGTGCTACAGTGATTCTCAGCTCGTTGCTAATAAAATATTATGGGAATATGAAGCTCGAGGAATCAAAATGGCAGCTTATCTAGCTAAGGTTAAAGATGAGTTTTCTGAATCTGAGCTCTATTCCATCGAGCAAGTCCTCCACGAATAGAACACAAATGCTGATGATTTAGCTCAACTCGCCACCACCAAAGAATCAGACACATTAAATATGGTCCCCATAGAATTCTTGGAACAACCAAGTATCGAAGAAGAGTCAGTGGAGGTCGAAATGATTTGCACAAAACCAACCTGGATGACTCCTATTGTCGAGTACCTTATGACCAATAAACTACCATAAGATCGAAATAATGCAAGAAAATTATTGTACCAATGTCCCACGGAACGTTATGGTCGAGGGAATTCCCTACAGGCGAGACCATTCATTTCCCCTTATGCGATGTGTTCTGCCTGAGGAAGCACAGACCATCGTACGAGAAATACACGAAGGGTTTTGTGGAGAACACGCTGAGGGGAAAAACTTGGCTCTAAAGGTATTAAGGCAGGGCTATTTATGGCCTACGCTCAAGAAGGACTCGATCTCATATATCCTAAGGTGCGATAAGTGCCAGCATTTTGCCACTATTTCTCGAGCAGCACCCATGGAGCTAACCATGATTTCATTGCCTTGGTCATTTGTTGTATGGGGGATCAACTTAGTCGGCTCATTGCCAACTGGAAAAGGAGGAGTTCGCTATGCGGTTGTTGACATTACTAAGTGGGTTGAGGTTGATCCCCTAGCAACTATAACCTCGAGGAAAGTCCTTGATTTTTTTGTGAAGAACATAATATGTCATTTTCGACTCCCAAAAAATATCATGTTCGACAACGAAACTCAGTTCGATAGTGACCTTTTCACAAATTTTTGCGAGAAGTATGGTATAAATAAGAGTTTCTCTTCAGTGGCATACACTCAATCTAATGGACAGGTCGAGGCAGTGAACAAGGCCCTAAAGGAGAGCTTAAAAAAGCGACTAGAAGATGCTAAGGGGCTATGGCCCGAGCAGCTCCCGCAAGTACTCTGGGCCTACCGGACCTCACATCGCACCTCCACTAGGCACACTCCCTTTTCTTTAACTTTTTGAAGTGAGGCTATGCTCCCAGTCAAGGCCTTAGTGACGTCGCATAGGCATAAAACTTTCGACCAAGATCTAAATCATGACATGCTTAATGCATCCTTATATCGCCCAATAAACTCCTAAGTGGTCGCAGTAGTAAATGGGCTATGTCGTATCCACAGAGAGGCAGACACAATTAAAGATTATATTAGTAAATAAAATATACAATAAAGTAGAATTGAAGAGATGGATTTTGTGAAATTAAAATGATAGATTAGAGAAAGTGACCAGATAAAGAGCATGGAAAGGTAGAGATGTAGTGTTGTAAAACCTATTCTAATATTGATATTAATTCAAAACACAGTTGCAATTCTACACCATTAAATGTAATTGGAAGATGTGTATGTTAAAAGGAAAAATTAATTAATCTAGATTAAATTGAATCTAACTCCTAATTTCATAGCATATAATATTATATATCCAAGAGCGATAAAATACCATAGGCAGAATGCAGTAAAAGACATATAATATAACAAATATACTAAAATAAATTAACAATCCATGTTACATGAGAAAAGCATGAGTGGACTTATGTAAAAGATGCTAAATAATTTTAGAAAAGAAATTAGAAGGTGAGAAACAAAATAATTAATGAGATATGGAAATGAAGCATAAGAATAATCAATATCACTATTGAGAATGAGAAGTACAACAACTACACTCTTACCTCACCAATATTTCTGAAATAGTTCAATCATTTTTGTCACCTAAAACAAGCAAAACTAAACTAGAAATAAGAAAAAAAAAACAAAATAACAAAGTGTCTTTTTTTCCACTCTAAAATCTGATGATTTTTTCCCCTACATTTGGCTCTCTATTTATAGTGAAAATAAGATCCAAAATGTGTAAAATCAAGTACAAAATAGTGGGAAAATAGCTACAAAAACTTATGGAAATGGGAGACATGCTACAGTGATGAGGGAGACATGTTTGACATGTGTTGTCTGCTGGTTGGATCAGCAAAGGTGGTGTTGGGCTGTGGGGGATAGCTAGGAAACGTGACAACAGCTGGCTGGCTCGGCAGGCAGGCAGGTGTGGCAGGCGGTCAAGCGCGGGGACGAGTGGCGGCTGTTGGAGGAATGGCTCGACATTCGTCAGGCGCTAGTGGGATGCGTGTGAAGAAAGCAGGTCTTCGGCTCGGCTCAGCTAGGCTAGGCTTGGCTGGGCGAATGGCAGGCTACCATGTGTGTAACGCCCTACTTCCTTAGATATGTTACTAAGTGAGTTGTAAACGTGCATTTAACTCGCTAATCGAGGATTTAGGTCAAAAGTGTAATTAAATCATAAACAGTGAAATAAACTTTGAAAATAATTCCATTTACTTTAAATCATTGAGTGTTTGACACTTGGGATCCCAAGTTACTGTTTAGAAATATTTACAACATATATTTACATAACAAGTCGACTAGACGACAAAATCTAGGTTTTAATACTACCATCTCCCAAAACCACTGGTTGTGGCAGCCAGGCAGGCCAAACATGTACGCACCGCTTCATGCTCTCCGTACTCATGGTTGGTTGACTTTCCCCTTGCCCTTACCTGCACCGCAGAGAACCCGTGAGCCGGCAAGAAAACCCACACAAACAGATAATATACGCATAACAAACACTTAGCATATAATCAGGCCACCAATAGGCTAAACACATACGGTCATGCCGTCCCAGGCGCTTTACCAGGCCCCGGGTTCGCAGTCCACACCGTGAGGATATCCCAGGTATCCTTTAGGATCTATCCTAGCAACTTCCACTCCGCGTGCTAAACACTTCTTCCAGCCCTTGCCCCTTGCTGCACTCGGCCTTGCACTCCACGTGCCTATCGCCGCTCCCGGCCCATTGCCGTTCTCAGCCTTCGCCGTTATCGGTCATCACCGTTCACGGCTCATGCCGTACAATTAACACATTCACATATGATAAAGCAAATCAACAAGCTAAACATACATAAGCTCAAACAAAGGGACAAACCCCACATCACAGTCATATAGGGCCGAGCCCAACAACTAATGCTCTACGGGAAACAGTAGTTTTCTTACTTGAGTCCCGAGCTTCCTGAGCACTGAACCCTCGAGCACGGTCCTCAAATCCGAGCCTCTCCGAGAACCTAGTCACAACATATAAATAGCATCCCCATTACTAACCAATTTAAAAACATCTCCCGGAACCAATCCCGAGCTCTCGGGACCTCCCGGACCCCCACACAAGGTGGCGGAAGCGTCCCCCGAGCCCCATGGGAAAAAACCTAAAAACTGAATTTTCCCCTGCCCAGAAATGGCCTAGGCCGCGGCACTAACCCTCAATGGCCGCGGCGCCAAGCATGGCCTCCTTCCCTGATGCAACCTAGCGCCGCGACGCAGAAGAACAGGGCCGCGGCGCCCCTTCACGAACCCAGAATTCTGGGTTTTCCCCTACATTCTCCCCGAGCCAAAACACTCCCAAATCAACCCCAAAGCATACCTAAGTCCCAAATTCAATTCAAAACCCCACATAGACCATCTAACAACTTAATAACATCAACAATGAGCTCAATCACACAACCAAACCTACAATTCATAATTTGGGTTTAAAACTTCAGAATCTTAAACCTCCCTTTAAAAATCCTAAACCAAACCAGAAATAACCTTCAAATATGCATGGAATCCATACCTTAAGTGAAGATTCGACCTTGAGCTATTTTTCCCAATCAAATTCCAAGCTTAATTCACAAAATTCAAGCTGAACCGAACCACAATCCATCCTAAGAATTCACCAAACAAAACACACAATTCAATTCTCAAACCATGATATGCATAGCTGAATTCCACAACATAATCACATAAAATTCCCTTACCTCAATATGCAAAACAATCCTCTAAGTTTTCTGACCTCGATTCCCTTCTTGATTCCATAAAAATTCAGAAACTCCTCTCCTTCCCTTCTGTTTTCTCTAGTTTCCTCTAGAGCTTTCCAACACAATATTTAGATTATACTTAAGTAAAGTAACGTAAATGATTCTTCCTCAGCCAAATTCATCTATATCCCAGCCAGAAGACTCCTTTGCCCTTCCATCTAACTCTCTTTCTAACTAAACCTCAAGGGCATCTTAGACCTTTCCCAACCCTTACAAATATACCACTTTTCCCAACTAGAGTAGCTATCCTTAACGGTTACCAATGGTTACTTAAGTTACGAAAATGTTACTAACCATTACTTACAAATTCCCAAACTCAAGTTGTAATACTCCCAAAGTACCCCTAGGCTCCTCCCGAGCCGAGTATTTGACCCCGTTGTGACTTTCTAGCTAAACGACTCCCTAAGACCGTCTCGGAACGTGCATCACAATTATATCACCATCATACCATAAATTTCACATATATTACATTTATGCCCTCAACGAGCTAAGATCACCAATTCACCCCTAACAATCAAACGGGGCCCACATGCATATTTATTCCACCTAAACAAGAATTCTAATCACATAATCATTTAAATTCACATAGATTAACACATTATAACAATTATTGCCCTCCCGACACACTAATCAAGGCCCCAAGCCTTATAAGCAAATTTTGGTCGTTACAACTATCCCCTCCTATTAAAAATTTCGCCCTCGAAATTTACCCGAATACATCAGACAGTAAACCCCGTACCTCTGACCATAATTTCCAAGGTCCACCGCTTTTACTTTACTCCTCGACCACACTCTTACAAGAGTAGCAATGTTGTTCCATAAGACTTTGCCTAATAGCCATACTTTCGTTAGCCCCCTGCTTGCACCACAACCCTGCTGAAACTTCAGGGTCTGCTTAGTTCACAATGATCACCTCATTGTCTTATTCCTGATTCCAGAAATACCTATAAGTCATCACCCCTTCTATGGTGAGATCAATTTATAGGCCCTGGCCTAACCCTTGGTACAATTCCAGAATTTATGTTGCTTCAGGGGTCAGAACTCCCCTTTCTTTCTCTGAACGCCATTCTTTTCTTTGTCTGCACTTACTTAGAGAGATACAATCTCTCATCCCAGAACTTTATTTTCCAAAATTTAACAGTTTTACAAGCTCTTTTATTCCTCTAGATAGGCAGACACTCCTGCCTCAAGAATTCCAACAACCTCTTTGGCTTTCCCCCCCGGGACCAATACTAAACCATAGTATTCACTATCTTTCACTTCTTACCGTGTCCTACGCTGTGCTACTTTAGCTGACGCCAGTGCTCGTCACCATGACGAACTTATCAAGGATTATACTTTCCTTAATATCTCAAGTATTCACATACTCAACACTTAATTCCTTAAGATATCTGTTAAGCTTTTAGACTGTTATTCCATTTGCAATCAACCGATAATTCTAGGTTCCCACTCTGTCCTCTTTGTTCTCCAGTTCCTTTCCAAGACTTAGAATACTGTAGAATCTCAATTCATACCATTGACGTTTGTTGACCCAGAATTTGGCCAACTGACATGGAGTCAAAATATGCTTGATGTGGATGAATGTGTTGACAAGAATCGAATGGCAAAAAGTAAAAAGAACGCGATATTTTATAGTGGTTCGGCCCCAGGATCTGGTAATGACCTACGTCCACTTAGACTGTTATTGATATAGTGATCAAAGGAGTGATCAAAGAACAAGAGTTCAATGAGTTTCACTAACCTCTGAAGAACAATACAATATTCCAAGGAGAATTACTCTAGTCTCAAATTATTCAAAAGCCCTTGAGCTATCTTTGTCTACTTATAGGCTCAAGGGGGATTACATGATTTAGTTGCCGATATTCTCTCCTGAATAACCGGATATTCAGGAGATTGTGTGAGTTAAATTCAGGATCTACGAAGATCTTTACAGTAATATTATATTGCATGCGGAACTATCGACCAGACTGGTCGCAGGTATGACTGGGCTGCTTACTGCTTCTAAAACGTCTTTTGGTCGATACACTAGCAGAGTTCCTCTAGGTGTCAGCCACGTGTCCAGGGATCACTCGCCACATCATCAATGTCACTTTTTTAGATAACATTTTCCCCCCAAGTTTATTTATTACGAGCAATGAATAAACTTTTGAGCGAACGACCCTTCGGTAACCCTGCCTTACGTGTCAGAACCCTTCGTGTGTTCTTGGAAAAAGTAACCTACTCCTGTCTAATCATGACTTTTCGGTTCCCCAGCAATAATTCGACGACCATTTCGCTTCCCCATACTTCGAAAAAGGGAAACTGATGATTACACCTTTTTAATGCCACAGACAAACTTATATAATATCTCCGAAATCTTCCTTTTCTTTTTACGCACGCCAATACTCACTCCAGAAACCCTAAAACCAGAGCTCTCGTCTTCTCCCAGAAACCGTTCTTCTGCACTTTCCAAGTTCATCTTGAAGGCACCTCGACTTCCGAAGACTTTTTTTTACTTCTCAACGATCTTTTTTTGGTAAGTCTTCGAATCTTTATGTTTTATATTTTCGCAATGCATGCTTCTGTAATGTCGATTGTTTGAGTTCATCTGCTTTTGGTTTGAGATACTTGTGAGTAGAATGTCTTGTAGGCGAAAAAGGGTTACGAGTTAGTTTAATATTCGGGATCATACTTTTAGGACGTAAAATTGAAGTAAAATTTCGATCTTTAGGCCAGTTGGAAAATAGGTTTTTCCCGCCCTAAGGGGAGTTGAAAAAGATTTTTTGAAATTTTTTTTACTTTCACCCTCTGATCCATTTTTCAAACTGTTTGTGTGGAAAAATTTAGCTTTTTGTTAGAATGCTGTTGTATAAAAGCTTGGCTTGTATACTCGACCAGCGTTATTCTAAAAAGCCTTTAAAAATTCTCCATCCTCACCTCCCCATTCTTCTGTTTGCAGACATTGATGCCAGATTTGTGGGGAGGTGAACGACCCATCGATGACAATCTTCTCGCCCAGCTGCTCGAAGGCGAAGAACAACCGGCCGACCGAATCCACGAGATTCCCTTCTCACGATCCTCTTCCAGACCTTGTCCTTCTCCTCCTCAAATGGCTCGTTCGAAATCCTCAGGCAAGAGAATACCTGACTCCGACGATAGTCCAAACCTTCCTGCCCAGCCTGATTCGCAGGCTAGGGTTCCCTCGACCAGCGGTCGAAACAATCCTGTTCCTGACCCTAACATCCAAATTAGAGCCCGCCTTCGCCATCAGAATCTGCCTAATGTCGAGTGGTATACTTCCCCGACCAGCTCAGTGACTCTTCGGATGGTTGCTAACTATTTCAGGAAGTATACCCTCACAGGGGTTTCCATTAAAATTCCTGCCGCAGATCAAAGGGCTAACCTCCCCGGAGGTATATATAGCGCCTGGTCTCGGTATCACATAGAGGCAGGGGCTTTCCTCCCTCTACATCCTTTTTATCATGGGGTGGCTAATTATTTCGACGTTGCCCCCTTCCAAATTACTCCAAACGGATATAGAATGTTGGCCGCACTCTATAACCTGTACAATCTTAAAAAATGGCCAGAACCTACCCCCCACGAGGTCAATTACCTTTTCGACCTTAAATCCAACCCGCAACAATATGGGATGGGTTTCTTCCACCTCTGTCACCAGGAGACAAACCGGACGTTCCTGAGTGACACCACGCACATATCTAACGTGGGGTAGTACAGTAAGGAGTACTTCCTTACTCCGGACATAACCAGCAACAACCTGGCCTTCGCTCGAGGAGGTAAGTGCCGTCTTTTGCTGGTCGATATTTTTAATCAAAGAGTCTCTCTTCATTCTTCTCAAACTATACTTTGTTTTTCAGGCCCATGGTTACGTTCGACCCCAACACCAGACATGGTGTTGAGGTCCAATGCATTGGCCAGGATGACTGACGCAGAAAAAAGCGTCAAGTCCCTAGTTACTGATGAAAACCTGAGGCTGTCTGGCCTCCTGGCTCCTCGCCATGAAACAAGAGGATCCATGGTAGCTGATGCCACTGCCGAGGGGGTTCCCGAGCAGCAACCTCCCGCGTCCCCTCCTCGAAGGAGGCCAACGGGGGTTACAATCAGGGAGCCCACGGGCAATCCTTCCGCAGAAAGGCCTTATGCTCCCCAAGGCAAGGGGAAACAAAAGGCCAAAGAGCCGGTTGTGGACTTGGGGAATCCTCTGATGAGAACGGTAAAATTATTTTGCTTTTAAATAGCTTGCCAATTCCCTGTCACTTGTTTGATGGGGAGGGCAACTTTACATATACTCCAAATCTAGGGCCAGATTTCTTCGTGCCAGATAGTGAGTGTGTGACTAATAGAGTCAATAGTATAGCGACCAGTAGTTGTAGCTCGGGTATTAACTTTGTGACCTTCTTTTCCGTTGGATAAAGAATTCTCATCTGCCTCTATCTTACCCTTTGCATGTGTTTACTTGTATGCAGACATGGCCACTCCCAATGTCTTTGACCTATATCAGGCTGAGGAGGAAGAGGAAGTTCCTCAGCTTCGGCGAAAGTCGTCAAGGAGACACACCGGCGAAACAAGCCAGGGGCCTGCCAAAAAGAGTCGAACAGAAGACCCTCCTAAGGACGTGCCAGCTGGGCAAACTTCTACTCATCCTCTGACTCCTGCTAAGAAGTAGACTCCTCCTGCCCCGCCAAACCCTCCGGCTGCGCCTACCAGGGAACAAAACAAGCGGGAAGAAGCTCTTGGGGCCAAACTCTCGAGCCATGCCTTACGAGCAGCCAAAGACTGCCTCGCGCACATCGTGAAGAACGACCGCGTCAAAAATGCATTGGTTGAGGCAAAGAGTATGGCGGTCGACCAAATTTTGAACAGGACCTTGAACGAAATAGCCAGCATAAGTGCTTCTTTATTTCTTAGGCCTTAGTTTTTTATTCTTTGCAACAGGTTCTAACTTTATCTTTTGTCCTCAGGCTTTGCTGTCTGCAACTGCTGCTCATACCCACACCCAAGCCACCATTGAACAGGCTCGGGCAAAGGCTATCGAGAGGCACCAGGTGAAAGCGGCCGAGGAACTTTCGGCTGCAGAGGCCAGGCATGCAAAGGAGTTGGAGGCGATGGTTCAGCAGAGGGATGACGCGGTGACAAAGCTGTCAGAGGTTGAAGCTACGAAGGCAGCTATAATAAAGCAGAGGGAGGAGTATTAGGAGGCCAGCCGAGCCAGTATCGCGAATGCAAGAGACTGGAAGAGGAGCATAAGTCCAAGGACGAGGCCATTGCTACTCTTGTGGGCAAAGTAAAGCAGCTGGAGCTTGACAACTCCAAGAATCTGGAAAGATATAAGAGGACGACGCTCCGGTGTTTTTACAACTTCTGGAAACACAATCAGGGTGTTGACTTCAGCTATCTTTCCAAAGATGTTAGGACGGCCGAGCTGGCTCGCTGCACCACTCAACTGACTGAAGAGGAGGCAAGAGCAAGGATCCCTGCTTCCCCAAGCCTCACTGGTGCAGAAGAAGAAAGAGTCGTTGAGGACACGACCAATCAGAATGCTGATAAAGACCCTCCTGCTCCCAATGCCTCTTGAGCTTTTTTAATATTTTTTCTTTCTTTTGATTATACGACCCACGGGTCGTGATGTAAAGACAATACCTTTTTTGAATTTTCTGCATGGGCAGCAAACCTTTTCTTTTATTTGAACAGTTACATCCAAGCAGTGATGCTTGCGGTGTAAAAGATTACATCATGATGCTATAACATTTTCATTTATTATAACATTTGTCCGTATGACCGAACTTAGCATAGTACTTTGGCTTGATTTAACAAAATATAAATTTTGAAAAATACTCTAAGTACCTTAGCATGCTTTCACTCATTTTGTTCATGTGTTTACATACCTCATGGTACGCTTTGCTATCAATGTGCCTTATATGCCCCCAAGTGATCGAGGAGCTTTAGGTCCTTGGTCACTTGCCTTGACCACGACCTGTTCGAACATTTCTGCTTGGGTGAAAAATAATACTTGTAATACAGCAAAACAACACACGTAATGAACAAATACTTGTAAATATAAATTTACAAAAGTTGGCAAGAATGACTGGCTATGCACAGTCCCTTATAATCTCGTATTAAAAATGGACTAAGCATGTCTTTACGAGTGATTCTAAGATAGAATCTTACATATACGAGCGATTAGCCATATAGCGTGGCTAACCCTCTTTGCAAAACTTGTAAAAAGTAAAATTTTAATACAAGCCAGTCCTTTAAAACTGATTGTTCACTGATAATACTTGCGTAGGTGTTCTCCATTCCAATAACGTGGAACGAGATCTCCGTTTAGGCGTGCAAGTTTGTAGGTGCCCAGATGAAGGACTTCTTCAATCTGGTAAGGTCCTTCCCAATTAGGTCCGAGCACTCCAGCAGTAGGGTCGCGGGTATTCAAGAAAACTCGTCGTAGCACCAAGTCACCGACGTTGAATTTTATTTCTTTAACTTTGGAGTTAAAGTACCGGGCGAATTTTTGCTGGTACGCAGCAACTCGGAGTTGGGCCTTCTCCCGTATCTCGTCAATCGAGTCTAGGGATTCCATAATCAGTTGGTTGTTCTGGTCTTGGTCATATGTTAGGCGTCGATGTGAGGGGGGATCTAATTCGACAGGCAACATCGCCTCATATCCGTAGGCTAAAGAAAATGGGGTATGTCCTATCGCTGTTCGATGAGACGTTCTATACGACCAGAGGACTTTAGGAAGCTGCTCTGGCCACGCTCCTTTAGCTTCTTCAAGCCTCTTCTTCAGGGTATCTTTAAGAGTTTTATTCATGGCTTCGACCTGCCCATTTGCTTGGGGGTGTGCAACTGGAGAAAAGCTTTTAATAACTCCATGTCTTTCGCAGAAGTCGGTGAATAAGTCGCTGTCAAATTGGGTTTCGTTGTCTGAAACTATCTTTCTAGGCAAACCATATCGACAGACGATGTTCTTGATAACAAAGTCAAGAACTTTCTTGGTCGTGATGGTAGCGAGTGGTTCAGCTTCAGCCCATTTGGTGAAGTAATCAATTGCCACGACTGCATACTTTACTCCGCCTTTCCCTGTAGGTAGGGATCCAATCAAATCTATTCCCCATACTGCAAAAGGCCACGGGCTTTGCATCTGTTTTAATTCATTTGGAGCTGCTTGTGGAATCTTGGAGAACCTTTGACATTTATCGCATCTTCGTACAAACTCCACCGAATCCTCGTTCATAATTGGCCAGAAGTAGCCTTGCCTTAGAATCTTCTTTGCCAAACTCTGCCCCCCAGCGTGATCCCCGTAGAAGCCTTCATGCACCTCTTTCATGAGTTCCTTATCTTTTTCCAGTGTAACGCATCTGAGTAGTGGCATTAAATATCCTCTTCGGTACATAATACCATCGACCAGTATGTACCTAGCGGCTCGCCTTTGTAGAGTTCTGGCTTTGTTTCTATCGGCTGGTAGCACACCATTCGTCAGATACTCCACATAAGGTGCCATCCATGTATCCTCCATTCGAATCTCCATACTGGATTCGACCACTTGTATGCTTGGCTCACTCAGTCTTTCTACTGGCACAATGTTCAAAGTGTCAGCATCCTTCCCGCTTGCGAGTTTTGCTAAGGCATCTGCATTTGAATTCTGATATCGCGGAATTTGCTGGAGGGTGTATTTCGTGAACTAGGCTAGCAGGTCTTTTGTTTTATTCAAGTAGGCCACCATTTTTAAGCCTCGCGCTTGATATTCTCCTAGAACTTGATTCACCACCAGCTGTGAATCACTGTAGATATCAAGTGTCTTTATGCTCATATCCTTCACCATTCTTAATCCAGCGAGGAGTGCTTTGTATTCAGCTTCATTATTCAACGTGGTGAAGTCGAACCTAATGGCGCAGTGAAATCGATGCCCTTCCAGCGTTATCAATATCACTCCCGCTCCAGCGTGGGATTCGTTGGACGACCCATCCGTGAATAACTTCCACTAAGGAGCTTGCTCTTGAGGCTCAGGCGCACTAGGCTGTTCGCACTGCTCGTTGTCTGGGAGTTCGGTGAACTCTCCAATAAGATCGGCCAAGACTTTTCCCTTTACTACTGCTCCCGGTAAATAGGTGATATAGAACTGCCCTAGTTCGACTGCCCATTTTAATAATCGCCCAGCCGCCTCTGGTTTTTGCAAGACTTGTCGCAGGGGCTGGTCAGTTAAAACTGTGATAGGATGGGCTTGGAAGTAAGGGCGAAGCTTCCTAGAGGCCAGGATTAAGCAATAAGCTAACCTCTCGATTGGTGGATATCTCAACTCTGCCCCGATCAGTCTCTTGCTGACATAGTAGACTGCTTTTTGTACGCCTTCTTCCTCTCGTATTAGTACCGCGCTAGCAGCAACTTTAGTAATCGCCAGGTAAATGAACAAAGTTTCTCCTTCGATTGGCTTTGATAAGATGGGAGGTTGTGCCATATGGGCTTTCAAGGCCTTGAATCCTTGCTCGCAGTCTTCTGTCCATTCAAACTTCTTATTTCCCCTAAGTAGATTGAAAAAAGGGATGCACTTGTCTGTTGATTTCGAAATAAATCTACTTAGGGATGCGATTCTCCCGGTTAAACTTTGTACATCTTTGATCCTTTCTGGCGACTTCATGTCGATCAGGGCCTTTATCTTGTCGGGGTTGGCCTCGATTCCTCTTGAATTTACAATAAACCCCAAAAATTTCCCTGATCCAACTTCGAAGGAACATTTGAGGGGATTTAACTTCATCTGGTATTTGTTCAATACATCAAAGCACTCTTGTAAATCCCTCACATGTCCTCCTGCCTTCTTAGACTTTACCAGCATGTCGTCTACGTATACCTCCATGTTTACTCCGATCAGCTCCTTAAACATGTGGTTGACTAGCCGTTGGTAAGTCGCACCTGCGTTTTTTAGTCCGAACGGCATTACTTTGTAGCAGTACAAGCCCATATCGGTCCGAAAGCTGGTGTGATCCTCATCAGGGGGATGCATGCTAATCTGGTTGTAGCCTGAATATGCATCCATGAACGAGAGGATCTCGTGCCCTGCAATTGCATCGACCAGCTGGTCGATTCTTGGGAGTGGGAAGCAGTCCTTTGGGCAGGCTTTATTGAGGTCTGTAAAATCCACGCAGGTTCGCCATTTGCCGTTAGGCTTGGGAACCAGCACTGGATTGGAGACCCACGATGGATAAAATGCCACCCTGATGAACCCATTCTCCTTTAGTCTTTCAACTTCTTCTTTTAAGGCTCGCGATCTATCCTTATCGAGCAGCCTTCTCTTTTGTTGCACTGGTGGAAAGGTCTTGTCTATATTCAGAACATGGCTGATAACTGTAGGATCTATCCCAGCCATGTCTTTGTGCGACCAGGCAAAAACCTCCTGGTTCTTCCGCAAAAATTCCACCAGTGCGTGCTTCGTGGTGGGCTCTAGGTTCTTCTCGACCTTTACGACTCTGGTCGGGTCTTTTTCGTCGAGTTGGACCTCTTCCAGGTCCTCGACGGGTCCAACGTTTTCTTCAAAATCCCCAAAGCGAGGATCTAGATCTCTATCCTCACTTTGGGCAACACCCTATTTGGTGACTTCATCACCGGATTGGGCTTGTGTATCAACTGCCATCTGCAACCTATCTGAGGTAGTGCTCTTTGGCGTTCCATTCTTCGCCTTTGTGATTGAGGCGTTGTAGCACTCCCTAGCTTCTCTCTGGTTTCCCAACACGCGTCCTACCCCTGTGTTTGTTGGAAACTTCATGGCCTAGTGCCACATAGAGATGACGACCCGTAGATCAACCAGTATAGGCCTTCCAATGACGGCATTGTACGCCGAAGGACAATCGACCACTACAAAAGTGGCGAGTAATGTCCTTGTAGCAGGCGCCGTACCTGTCATCACTAGTAGTTTGATCAATTCGGCGGGGGCGAGTCCTTCTCCAGAGAAGCCGTATATCGTTTGGTTGCAGGGCTCTAAGTCCTTAACGGACAATTTCATGCGTTCCAGTGTAGACTTATACAGGATATTCACTGAACTTCCTGTATCAACCAGCACTCTCTTTACCATCATGTTGGCCATCTGGATGTCCACGACCAGCGGATCGGAATGTGGAAGACGGACATGTTGGGCATCGCTGTCAGAGAAGGTTATTTCACCTTCCTCTGACCGAGCCTTTTTGGGTGCGCGGTCTTCCACAGTCATCATCTCGATGTCTTGGTCATGGCGCAGAGTCTGAGCATATCATTCCCTGGCCTTTCCACTATTTCCCGCGAGGTACGGGCCTCCACAAATGGTCAATAAGGTGCCAGTCACGGGGGCAGGCTGTAAGGGTGGCGAGCGTTGGCGCGTGGGCGCCTGCTCGTTGCTACCCGGAGCTTCTCGTTGGGAATTTATCGAGGCCCGTACGTATCTTCTCAAGTGTCCTTGTCTAATAAGGAACTCGATTTCATCTTTCAACTGGTTGCATTTGTTGGTGTCATGTCCGTAGTCGTTATGATAACGACAGAACTTGGTAGTGTCTCTCTTCGAAATATCCTTTCGAATGGGGCCAGGTTTCTTATAAGGCACACTAGAACTTGTGGCCTGATAAACCTCTCCCTGAGACTCAACAAGGGAAGTGTAGTTAGTGAACCGAGGTTCATAACGATTACCCTTGGCTCATTTATTGTCGGAGGTGGAAGGCTCGTTATACGGCCGTTTTCCACCATTCTTGCCATTGCTGTCGTTCCCGTTGCCGTTAGGTTTGGACCCGTTGGCGGCTTTGGCGGGCTCGACTGCTTTCTTATCCTTGCCAGAAGGTTTCCCATCGTCGGCAATGGCATCTTCGAGCTTGATGTAACGATCAGCCCGGTCCAAGAATTCCTGGGTGGTTCTCACTCCTTCCTTTCGGAGACTTTTCCAGAGGGGAGAACGACGCTTAACCCCTGCGGTTATGGCCATCATTTTGCCTTCGTCCCCCATCGTTTTTGCTCTAGCTACTTCTCGCATAAAACGCTGGATGTAGTCCTTCACTGATTCTCCATCCTGCTAGCGAATTTCAACCAGCTGGTTTGCTTCGGTCGGATGCACATGACCTGCATAGAACTGTCCGTAAAACTCCCTTACGAACATTTCCCAGGAAACTATGCTTACGGGGGGGAATTTAAAAAACCATTCCTACGCGGCTTCAGAAAGTGTTGCAGGGAAGATCCTGCACCGAGCGTCTTCGAACACTTTCTGAATGTCCATTTGTATTTCAAACTTATTGACATGAGACACTAGGTCTCCATACCCGTCAAAGTTTGGAAGCGTAGGCATTTTGAACTTGCTTGGAGTTTCTGCATTAGCTATCCTCTATACGAAAGGAGTGCCTTTCCTCCTATCGTGGTCGATATAAGATGTCCTTCCCCCGACCAGCTGTTGCACTGCCTAGTTGAGGGTGTCTATCTGGGCCTGTACAGCGGCAGGTATCGCTGTGGCCTCTGTTGCTGGGGGGACGTTCTCGCCATGCCGCTCACGGCGATCGTTGAGTACGTCTCTCAAATCCTCGTCTCTTCTCCGCTGCTCGCTACCTCTGAGCCGGTTGAAGACATTATTTTTCCTGGGCTGCCCCCCAGCATCCTGCTTATTGGGTTGGTCATCTTGAGGTACCTGGCTCCCGCCTCTACCTCTTTCTTCGTTCCTCCTCCCGGCATTTCCCTTGCCTGAGTCAGCCTCATTATATCCATGGCCATCTCTGAACCTCGATTGGCTATGGTGAGATCGACTATTCCCTCGATTTCCATCCCTGGCTGTAACGTCCCGAGCGTTAGAGGGCGGCCTGCGCAAGTCGTGGTGTCCCCGTGCATTATCATGCCGTGGGGGACCCCGGACCGCAGAGCCTAACTCTGAGTCCCTCCTGTTACCAGGGGGATACTGACCTCTGTTCGGTAGGTTTGGCTCATCACCCCTACGGCGTCTAGGACTACGAGGCTGATTCTCGGCCCTATTTTGCCTCTGTTGCGGGGGATTGCCGCGACCAGCCTGGGATGGAGGTTGTGCCTCAGGGTCCATCGGGACATCGTCATGGGGCACCTGAGGCTGCTCGGGCCTTTGTGGACTCGAGGGCTGGATTGGCGGGCTAGGATTTGGACCCCTCTAGGGTGGCCCATTTGCAGGATGGTCAGGCTGCGAGACAGGTGCGACCTGATTCTTAGCCAGTTGCAAGGCTGCCTCGAGGGCTGCCATGGCTTCGCTCTGGCGGCGGTCCATCTCTGCCTGCCTTTCGCTCAACTCCGCGCGCTGCCGTTCAATCTCCTGCTGCTGCCGCACCACAACTTCGGCAGCAGTCTCTTGACTGGCTCTCAGGTTAGCCAGTTCTTCCTGCAACGCCCCCAGGGTACTTTTCAGCGTTGCATCGTCCATCTCTTCCTCCTCGAAGTCCAGATGTGGCTCATCTTCCACCACGCTTGCAGGGGGAGGAGGAGGTGGGTTTGATGGCGCAGCAGCGGCCGCCTGTCTAGCTTTCCTTCCAGTTTTCGCCATTGGTTTTCTCAACAATGATAAATCAAGCTCTCAATGAAAGCACCAGAATGTTGACCCAGAATTTGGCCAACTGACACGGAGTCAAAATATGCTTGATGTGGATGAATGTGTTGACAAGAATCGAATGGCAAAAAGTAAAAAGAACGCGATATTTTATAGTGGTTCGGCCCCAGGATCTGGTAATGACCTACGTCCACTTAGACTGTTATTGATATAAGAATCAAAGGAGTGATCAAAGAACAAGAGTTCAATGAGTTTCACTAACCTCTGAAGAACAATACAATATTCCAAGGAGAATTACTCTAGTCTCAAATAATTCAAAAGCCCAAAAGTCCCCTCCCTTGAGCTATCTTTTTCTACTTATAGGCTCAAGGGGGATTACATGATTTAGTTGCCGATATTCTCTCCTAAATAACTGGATATTCAGGAGATTGTGTGAGTTAAATTCGGGATCTACGAAGATCTTTACAATAATATTATATTGCATGCGGAACTATTGACCAGACTGGTCGCAGGTATGACTGGGCTGCTTACTGCTTCTAAAACGTCTTCTGGTCGATACACTAGCAGAGTTCCTCCAGGTGTCAGCCACGTGTCCAGGGATCACTCGCCACGTCATCAATGTCACTTTTTTGGATAACAACGTTCTACCCTGTTACCAATTCACCTGTACCAACTACATTAACTCATTCGGCTGAGTTAAAACTTTTCATGTCCGAACACCTTACTTATAGTCTAATGTGGTCTATTCCTATGATACACCACCACATTACTTTACCCTTCGGTACCCAAAAGAAAACATTAATTTCTGCCACCCACTCAACCCTCCCGGTACAACATACCCTAGGAGGTGGAATGATATCCATTCAGAATTCTCATCCTTATGCCAAATTCCCATTGGATCATTCATCCGATCCTAGTATCCCAATTTGTACTACCTTGACAGGGTTCTTCCCTGTTTCAATCAAAGCCAACACTTTGGATTCCATGGTTCAGTGAATACACACCCGCTAATCATTACATACTAACGCTATACCAATCTCAGTCGTTACCTTGTCCACTCCATTGCAATCTATGGCGTTATTTCTGACTGACACACGCCTCCCAGTTAGGAGCTCTGCCTCCAATTAAATTTCTCCTCGTACAGTCAAGGATTTCAAATACCAACCACCCATCTATTACTTTTCACTAAATCCGGGTCTCAACATTATCTTTCTTACAAATGACCAAGTGTTCGTTACCTTTTGCTATGCGTGCTCTGCCTACCCATTAAATCAAGTAAATTTACCATGTTCCCATTTTACCTCCCACGAGGCTTAATCCATCCTCTCATCAGTCTGAGCCTGGGCGTACCCCAACCTGTGATACACCCCTCACAGTTTCATAACTTCATCAAAAGTTAGATTCTTTACGCTGCAACAATTTGTCCAATCATAACATGCTTGTTCCTGCATTACCAAGCGCCAATCAACAATTACTCTGTTCTTTGAACTCCTGATCTAACACTATCCATTCAGTCTAACTTCAAGTTCTGCTGTTCCTCCAATCTCTGGAGTAGGTTTCTGCGAAGACACTTGTGTAGTGGATGACGCGTTGCAAATCTTGTTGTGCTCTCAATCCCTCAGATGTACTTTAGTAGCTTCTCTGTGGCTTCAGATTAAACCTCTGCATACCTGTCCCCTCTTCTTCTTGTAATATTACTCTGAATACCCCCGCGCGAGACCCAACCGACACTTCATGGAGCTTTACCTGTGACCCTGCTTCTTTAGTACTAACATCTTCAGCGCAGTCGTTTGCTTTCTACTTCTAACTTGGAGTAGTCCATCACACCGTCCATAAACCTTGAAGGAGATTTGTCCGTACAGTTCCCATACCTTCTACTCATAGAGCTCACTTGAGTCACTAACGCTCAAATCAATTAGGAACCTTTGTTACCAATTCATCACACACTACCCGGTATAAGTTGTGATTCTTGAGATGTCTCTTTCCTTGACCCATAGCTAGTGATAACCAGACCGTAGATCAACTCCTGGAGACATTATCCTGTCTAGTACCCGGGCATCTAAACTCTTTATTCTTATCAGATGATGCTAACAATTTCCACAATGCGATTCTCTATCTGATTCACCCTGAGGTCAAACTTCATCAACTGCTTCAGTAGTTTTCTTGTCAAACTATTACCATTTTTCATGATGTCCCTGATACCGAGCCCATCTATAGCCGAGTTATGGAGCATGCCCAGTCCTTCTTTGTACACCTACCTGAATCCTTACTAGTCAGCTTCGTTTCTATTTCATCCAACTAAAGTATTCCAATTGATTCTCCCCACTATCCATGGTTGTTTCTTAACAAATGTATTCCCACTCTGACTCATGCCAAGGCTTCCATATGACGAGCTCTATTGTTCTCACCACGAGCCCCTCTATCACCTGCGCCCTAATTCCTCTTCCAAAAATTCCTAATTCCTCTTAATATTTCCAGCCCCTCGCAAAGTATCTTGAACATATTCTTTATGTCTGACTCTTTCTTGACACACTCTCAACACCGAACTCTTCCAGCCCGTTATATATCCAGAAACGTGAACTTCTAGTTAATTGGTCAACTCTAAAAAGCTAGCCCCAGTTTCAAATGTAACAAGGCATTCCAGTCTTCCATCCTCTAGCCATGGAAAATCCATCCTAACACCTCGAATCATTCTATGTGGAAATCATGCCCTCACTTGACATTCTCCCAGGTGGCATCTCCTGCCTTTGTTGCATAGTAAATAACTTCATTGGTTTCTATCACCATCCTGACGACTATTTTGTCAATAAGATTTTCCCCCTCTCTGGCAAAACCAGGAGCCATAAGGCTATTCGGGGTCCTTCTACTTTGATTATCGAGAATCTATCCTTACTAAACTCCACCAAAGGAAGCACTGCCTTTTGCAGCTCTGGCACTCATGCTCTATACATTGTTCCTCAGTTCTTCGAACAACATGGCCCTCTCTGCTATCCACATACAGATGATGAGTTCTTACATCGGAGCGACCCAAATGCTTTGGACTATTCCAGAGTTTAATCCTTAAATGGGCAATCACCATTTCCAGCTACATCTGTCTGTATCAATTTCCCAAAATGAATCACCCAATTCACGAAACCCATTGATTTACACTGTTTTTACCCTATCATTCCAAACCAAGCTTATAAGCCCACCAGTCTCCACAGTTCAAACCATGTCTTTATAACCTCTTCTATCAATTCACCATCTGAGTTCTATCCAACCCATCATGCCAGTACCTCGACCCGAGTACCATCTCCGGGCATCCCTCTGCCAAAATACTTAACACAACCCTTTAGTCATGATCTCTCATCTTCTTATAACTAAGGGTGGAATTAACTTTGCCCATCCACTAACCAATTCTTTGTCAACCCAATTTTTCCTCAAAACCAGAGGATAACACCCTTTAGGCCTTTCATATAATACCCTTATCTGTCTATACCCTCACAATAAACCAACACTGATCACCTTACTGTCAAAGCATACATAGCAGCTCTTTTCCCAGAGAAGTCCGCTGTTCTTCTGTCTCGTCTCAACTATTAAACTCCACAGCTTATACACATACTAGCGATCATCTGCTGCGGCTTTCAGGGATAGATGGAGGTCTTTAACTCCAACTATTATCTAGAATCCCCCTACAAAACAATGCCAAATCCACTTAGCTATTCTAGGCATAAACAATTTGAGTTCATCCGCCACTACTGACCAACCTCCTCAGCCCTGAGGTTCACACTCTGAACCAATCCACAACTAGATCCAAATAACCACGGTTATCATGCACACATAAAACATATTAGGCCAAATCCACTATGCCATACATTTAGCTACCAAATTTTATCACCACTAAGTATACTCATGTTTCATCATGCTTCCTACAAGCCAATAAACATATATTACATATGGATTCAATTTAGGCAGTTAACCACTTACACTCTATATGCATCCCAATATTCATCCACACGCAATAGCAATGCTATTCAGCACGCTTCAATCTCATCATACAATAGTCAAGGGCCAGGCCCTATCAGTATCTCATGCATATGTCAACTCATTCATCATGCTCCATATAAACAAGCAGGCAAACAGGGCATTTTAACACATATTCAAGCATATCAATCATTCATACCAACCAACCCTGAGTCGAGCTTATCACTGACAGCGAGCATACATGTTCGGTCAATCTCCAGAACCAATAAACCTTGCTCGCTCTGATACCAAGTTGTAGCGCCCTACTTCCTTAGATCTGTTACTAAGTGAGTTGTAAACGTGCATTTAACTCGCTAATCGAGGATTTAGGTCAAAAGTGTAATTAAATCATAAACAGTGAAATAAACTTTGAAAATAATTCCATTTACTTTAAATCATTGAGTGTTTGACACTTGGGATCCCAAGTTACTGTTTAGAAATATTTACAACATATATTTACATAACAAGTCGACTAGACGACAAAATCTAGGTTTTAATACTACCATCTCCCAAAACCACTGGCTGTGGCAGCCAGGCAGGCCAAACATGTACGCACCGCTTCACGCTCTCCGTACTCATGGTTGGTTGACTTTCCCCTTGCCCTTACCTGCACCACAGAGAACCCGTGAGCCGGCAAGAAAACCCACACAAACAGATAATATACGCATAACAAACACTTAGCATATAATCAGGCCACCAATAGGCTAAACACATACGGTCATGCCGTCCCAGGCGCTTTACCAGGCCCCGGGTTCGCGGTCCACACCGTGAGGATATCCCAGGTATCCTTTAGGATCTATCCTAGCAACTCCCACTCCGCGTGCTAAACACTGCTTCCGGCCCTTGCCCCTTGCTGCACTCGGCCTTGCACTCCACGTGCCTATCGCCGCTCCCGGCCCATTGCCGTTCTCAGCCTTCGCCGTTATCGGTCATCACCGTTCACGGCTCATGCCGTACAATTAACACATTCACATATGATAAAGCTAATCAACAAGATAAACATACATAAGCTCAAACAAAGGGACAAACCCCACATCACAGTCATATAGGGCCGAGCCCACCAACTAATGCTCTACGGGAAACAGTAGTTTTCTTACTTGAGTCCCGAGCTTCCTGAGCACTGAACCCTCGAGCACGGTCCTCAAATCCGAGCCTCTCCGAGAACCTAGTCACAACATATAAATAGCATCCCCATTACTAGCCAATTTAAAAACATCTCCCGGAACCAATCCCGAGCTCTCGGGACCTCTCGGACCCCCACACAAGGTGGCGGAAGCGTCCCCCGAGCCCCATGGGAAAAAACCTAAAAACTGAATTTTCCCCTGCCCAGAAATGGCCTAGGCCGCGGCACTAACCCTCAAGGGCCGCGGCGCCCAGCATGGCCTCCTTCCCTGATGCAACCTAGCGCCGCGACGCAGAAGAATAGGGCCGCGGCGCCCCTTCGCGAACCCAGAATTCTGGGTTTTCCCCTACATTCTCCCCGAGCCAAAACACTCCCAAATCAACCCCAAAGCATACCTAAGTCCCAAATTCAATTCAAAACCCCACATAGACCATCTAACAACTTAATAACATCAACAATGAGCTCAATCACACAACCAAACCTACAATTCATAATTTGGGTTTAAAACTTCAGAAACTTAAACCTCCCTTTAAAAATCCTAAACCAAACCAGAAATAACCTTCAAATATGCATGGAATCCATACCTTAAGTGAAGATTCGACCTTGAGCTATTTTTCCCAATCAAATTCCAAGCTTAATTCACAAAATTCAAGCTGAACCGAACCACAATCCATCCTAAGAATTCACCAAACAAAACACACAATTCAATTCTCAAACCATGATATGCATAGCTGAATTCCACAACATAATCACATAAAATTCCCTTACCTCAATATGCAAAACAATCCTCTAAGTTTTCTGACCTCGATTCCCTTCTTGATTCCATTAAAATTCAGAAACTCCTCTCCTTCCCTTCTGTTTTCTCTAGTTTCCTCTAGAGCTTTCCAACACAATATTCAGATTATACTTAAGTAAAGTAACATAAATGATTCTTCCTCAGCCAAATTCATCTATATCCCAGCCAGAAGACTCCTTTGCCCTTCCATCTAACTCTCTTTCTAACTAAACCTCAAGGGCATCTTAGACCTTTCCCAACCCTTACAAATATACCACTTTTCCCAACTAGAGTAGCTATCCTTAACGGTTACCAATGGTTACTTAAGTTACGAAAATGTTACTAACCATTACTTACAAATTCCCAAACTCAAGTTGTAATACTCCCAAAGTACCCCTAGGCTCCTCCCGAGCTGAGTATCTGACCCCGTTGTGACTTTCTAGCTAAACGACTCCCTAAGACCGTCTCGGAACGTGCATCACAATTATATCACCATCATACCATAAATTTCACATATATTACATTTATGCCCTCAACGAGCTAAGATCACCAATTCACCCCTAACAATCAAACGGGGCCCACATGCATATTTATTCCACCTAAACAAGAATTCTAATCACATAATCATTTAAATTCACATAGATTAACACATTATAACAATTATTGCCCTCCCGACACACTAATCAAGGCCCCAAGCCTTATAAGCAAATTTTGGTCGTTACAACTATCCCCTCCTATTAAAAATTTCGCCCTCGAAATTTACCCGAACACATCAGACAGTAAACCCCGTACCTCTGACCATAATTTCCAAGGTCCACCGCTTTTACTTTACTCCTCGACCACACTCTTACAAGAGTAGCAATGTTGTTCCACAAGACCTTGCCTAATAGCCATACTTTCGTTAGCCCCCCGCTTGCACCACAACCCTGCTGAAACTTCAGGGTCTGCTTAGTTCACAATGATCACCTCATTGTCTTATTCCTGATTCCAGAAATACCTATAAGTCATCACCCCTTCTATGGTGAGATCAATTTATAGGCCCTGGCCTAACCCTTGGTACAATTCCAGAATTTATGTTGCTTCAGGGGTCAGAACTCCCCTTTCTTTCTCTGAACGCCATTCTTTTCTTTGTCTGCACTTACTTAGAGAGATACAATCTCTCATCCCAGAACTTTATTTTCCAAAATTTAACAATTTTACAAGCTCTTTTATTCCTCTAGATAGGCAGACACTCCTGCCTCAAGAATTCCAACAACCTCTTCGGCTTTCCCCCCCGGGACCAATACTAAACCATAGTATTCACTATCTTTCACTTCTTACCGTGTCCTACGCTGTGCTACTTTAGCTGACGCCAGTGCTCATCACCATGACGAACTTATCAAGGATTATACTTTCCTTAATATCTCAAGTATTCACATACTCAACACTTAATTCCTTAAGATATCTGTTAAGCTTTTAGACTGTTATTCCATTTGCAATCAACCGATAATTCTAGGTTCCCACTCTGTCCTCTTTGTTCTCCAGTTCCTTTCCAAGACTTAGAATACTGTAGAATCTCAATTCATACCATTGACGTTTGTTGACCCAGAATTTGGCCAACTGACACGGAGTCAAAATATGCTTGATGTGGATGAATGTGTTGACAAGAATCGAATGGAAAAAAGTAAAAAGAACGCGATATTTTATAGTGGTTCGGCCCCAGGATCTGGTAATGGCCTACGTCCACTTAGACTGTTATTGATATAGTGATCAAAGAACAAGACTGTTATTGCCACTTTTCCCAACTAGAGTAGCTATCCTTAACGGTTACCAATGGTTACTTAAGTTACCGAAATGTTACTAACCATTACTTACAAATTCCCAAACTCAAGTTGTAATACTCCCAAAGTACCCCTAGGCTCCTCCCGAGCCGAGTATTTGACCCAGTTGTGACTTTCTAGCTAAACGGCTCCCTAGGACCGTCTCGGAACGTGCATCACAATTATATCACCATCATACCATAAATTTCACATATATTACATTTATGCCCTCAACGGGCTAAGATCACCAATTCACCCTTAACAATCAAACGGGGCCCACATGCATATTTATACCACCTAAACAAGCATTCTAATCACATAATCATTTAAATTCACATAGATTAACACATTATAACAATTATTGCCCTCCCGACACACTAATCAAGGCCCCAAGCCTTATTAGCAAATTTGGGTCGTTACAATGTGGCAGTGTGTGCACTTGCTGAAGGCTTGGGCTGGGCTTGGTTTTTGGGCCTGATTTTGTCAAAAATGCCATTTTTTTCAATCCTTCTTCAATTATATATTCTTTTGTTCTTCTTTATTTTTCTGTGTCAAAATACATTTTATTTCTTGAAAATCAAAAGACAAATTAAATGAAACTTAATATTTTCAAATATAAAATATACTACACTAAATCCATGAAAATATTAATTAAAACTTAATTAATTTTAAACTTTAAACCTAATAAAATGATATTTTGAGCACTAATCACATCCCTGGACTTAATCGAAGAGTGGTGGGAGGAGTCTCAATTGCAGCTCGCCCATTACCATTAGAGAATTACTCGCGACTTTAATTCGAAAGTAAAAGGACGTCGACTCGAACTACGTGATTTAGTGCTCCGAAGGGTGCTCTTGGCTAACAAAGATCCTAAATATTGTGTATTGGGGACGAATTAGGAAGGACCCTACCTAATCGTGGAAATCTTACGTGAAGGATCCTTCAAACTAGCTCGGTTAAGTGGAGAATTGGTCCCACAAACCTAGAATGCTCTACATCTAAAAAAAATACTATCACTAATAGGACGACTTTGTTGGATTTTAATATTTTTAGCATTTTTTATTCCTTGTAAGGCTTGTTTATAAAAGTTGTTGTATTTTAATAAAATTTGGATTATAAAGGGTTGATATGTATTTTAAACATGGCTCCAATATTTTATATCTTATTCTGTTATTTATCACGAGCTTATTTTGTAAAAGCGATATACAATATTCATAAATTCTGATCGCTTGGGGGGCATATAACCTTTGATGATTCTTTGAAGTATTCAACAAATTTAGATAAAATTTGCGCAACTTAGAATTTGGAAAATTGATTACTCTATGACTTTTTAAAGCTCGAGTTTTCGAAGAAATGTCAAATACGAACTAAGTTAAAAAAATTCAAAGTAAACAAAACATAGAATTCAACTAGGTATAAGAATCCTGGATATAACATGGTCTGAGGCCTGATTCTTAATAGGTATAACGCTATTAGGCAACCAAACTCCTGAATATAACCAGGTTATCGACCAGAATTAACAGGTCGAACCATCAGGCATTTATCTCGATCTAAAGTTAACCCCTATAACTGTGCAAATGTACAAGGACTTTTTAAAGTTCATAAATATGGCAAGATAATAGATAAAGGGGAACAAAAAATTGTTCAAAAATTAATAAAACATGTACCAACATAAGTATGTGAATATCTCAAGGAATAATAACCTCAAACTAAGCCCAAAGACAATTGTCTAAGCATTTAAAGCCTAATTGCAAAGACTTCAAAAAACCCAAAATTGAACATAAAAATAAGAAAAAAGAAGAGGACACCCTAGAAATCACTGAGCTTCGGAACCTAGCTCATGTGATGTCACCTCATCATCACCCACATCGGCAACACCAAAAGCCTCCACGGTCTCAGAGGGCCCTTTCAATAACCGGTCTTAGAAATTCGCGAGGTGTCGCCCCCAAAGTTTCGCATCCAGAAATGAGAGTATCCTTCTTCGTTGTACGCCCAACATTGATAAAACATATCCTCCCGAGAGCTCGTTGCCTCAACAACCTCGTGCTTGGCCTTCTCAGCTTCTTGTGTGGCTTTCACCTTGACCCCGGACAACCTTTTTTAAGCACGTCAACTTCCTCAACCATCTTGTAAAGGTCGTCGACCTTGACCTACAGCTAGTCTTGACGTTGGCTCACCTTCATGACCTGTGCCTTGGCGATTCACTCATTGTCTCAGGATTCCTTAAGGTCATTCTTAGCCTTCTCCAAGGCAGCCCTAGCCTCATCCCTTTCAGCTTGGATTCGGGAGATACCGTGAATTTGGGCTAAACAAGACTGCCAAAAAAATATTAGGGTTAGCTCGCAAAAAGAAGGGAAACTAAAAAAAATGTAAGTAAAAAGGATAACTTACAGTCAGGGTCATTCGCAAGGCTAAGTCTAAGACATTCTCCAAGGGATGCTCCTCTATAGCTCTCAGGTCCTTGATGTTCACTTGATTGGCGTGGCCCATCAGGTGATTTTCCATCTCATGGAGGGGCACACGAAAAGCCTCTGGGATCCTCCCAACCTCGAGTGCAAAACTGGAAGCTACACAGGTTGGGCCTCGCCTTGTACAACTTGAGGAATCAGAACAAGTTTGCGAGGAAGAGGCGGAGGGGCTTCTTCAGTGGCAACTGTTGTTACCCAAGCTTGATGCTGCTTCTAGGTGGAGCTGGCACCCTTATATTTTGCAGGGGATCTAGTGGAAACTCTGGCTCCGGAGGTGGTTTTCTCTGATATTCTCTGCTTCTTGATGACAGGTCCGTCTCCGGCCCCTCTATATTAATAAGAGAATTATTAATCTCTCTCTATATTAATCCAAACATGATTAATATTTATTTTAACAAATAGTTTTTAAAAATAATATATATGTATATATAGTTCAATAATTAATTACTCACAATTAATCAAGTGCCCATAATTATTTCAATCCCCAAGAAAATTAATTCATTTGCAATTCAGTCCTTCTCTCTACAAATCTTCCTTATGACATCCTTACCCTTGACGATGTAGGACAAAGGTGACCTGGGGACCAGGACCTATAATACGAAGCTCCAATAAACAAGATTATTAATCAAGCTCTTTAATCAAATAATCTTATTTATTAATTCCATGATTACTCCACTATAAATATGGAATTGCACTCTAAGTATTTATAGAATTATATTACAAAGTTCTCTTTGTAGTCCATAGATATAATCAATAAATGTAGTTTTGTCATCCAATTATTGGTTCATTAATTAGAGCTGGTAAAAATTATCATTTTACCCTTCTAATTACATCTTGTTCCGTGAGTACCATTAATTCACTAGCGAATAATTAATCTATAATCAAATTATAGATTTGAGCTCAATAACTATTCTATTATAGAATTAACCCTTAAAGGAACCAATATTCGATCCGTTAGGAAAGTATGAATTCCATTATTGTAAATCATGTTCCCAGCCATTCATGATATTGAATCTCCAAAACAAAAGTCACTAGCCTCATTATACTAGAAAACCTTAGCGAGTGAATCAAAAGATCCAATAAGCACAAACAGAAGTTGATGACTACTCAGGATTTATACTGATCTACAAATGATCATCTATTATGATAAGAATTAATCTTTATGGCAAATGCTAAGTTTATAAAGATAGTTAATTTATGACGGTCTTGTCATATATAATCTCTATAATATGCAATACATTTACCAAGATGTCTATCCACATCAATAATCTGAATCTAGATTACTTGCATCATGTTTGCTTAGTAAACCGTACTAGTAACCATTCATTAAAGATTCCTTACTTTAATATGTTACTCATTATTTTATTCATTGCATATGATCTTAATTCTCGTACTAATACAAGATCATATCCTCATAAATGAATGTGGAATTTTCTTGATATTCATATAAATTATTAAAATAATAATTATAAAATTCAAATATAATAAAATTCCACTTTTATTTAAATCAATAAAATGTCTTTACATGCTTTTAGGACATAAATCCTAACAGCAACTGAATAGGCAGGAGTACTTGTTCCAGCACTGAAGGCAGGCTAAAAAGCACTAAACCCAGTGGGAGCTGCTCCGTACCCAGTGGGAACAACATTGTAGTTGGCCTGAGGGGCAGTTGGAATATATTGCAGGGCAGTGTGAACAGGAGTGTAAGGCGAGAATTGAGGACCCAAAACTATGGCAATAGGGACGGTAGGATTTGGAAAGGAAATCGGTCCTCCAAAAGCTTCAATTTGGGCGTCTTCCAAATAAATGTATTTTTGGGCCTGACAAATGAAGTCGTCAAGGCTGTGGAATCCACATCTCTGTACGTCATCCCATAGGGGAGAACTTGGTCATATGCCAGCTTGTAGGGCTATCAACTGCTGGCCATCATCGACCCTCTTGGTTCTTGCAGCCTCCTCCATAAAGTAATTTATGTACACTTTAAGGGTCTCCAAGGGCCCTTGCTCGATGTTGGCCAAAGCATTGACCAAAAGTGCACCTCCCGAACAGCTATAAATTGTCTTTGGAAGGCGACAGAGAGTTGGTGTAACGCCCTACTAATATAGGATCGTTACATTGTGTGTTTTAAAAAGTGCTTAACTCGTTAAGTAAGTCATTTGGACCCAAATGTGTAATTAAAAGAAAAATAAAGGTTTAGGTACTAAAACTTTTGGTCAACAGGATTAAACTTTTCATTTAAAAACTTTATACGTTTACAAGGGATCCCAAAAACGTTTATCAAAATATAATTACATTGAGGGTGTACAAAACAGTTGGCCCAAGCGAAAAAATTGAACTTTTATACTCTATGTTCCACGAAATATCCCGACTGTGACGGCCGAGTAGGCTGAACATGTAAGCGCCGCTCCAAAGCCCTCCAACTCATGGCTGGTCAACCTTTCCTTTGCCCTTACCAGCACCATAGAGCACCTGTGAGCCAAGGCCCAGCAAGAAAATCCCACAAGGCATAATAATAATCACATTCAATACAGACAACAATTAGCATGCTTTGTAGTTTATAAACATATTCATTCCAACCATAAAAACCATTAACACGTTTCACAACTTATAAACATGCTCAATTTAAACACATAAATCATCTCATAGCTATGTCGAGCGGGCTAGCCGAGTGAGGTGCGTCTCCCAGCACCAAGTGTATGACCTATGCTGGGCGAGGAGTGTACAACACCCCACAGTGGTCCTGCGCCATCACATCCTATATTTTGCATGTATTGCCAAATACGGCCCATGGCGATCAATCAAAAACATATATAATGCAATCAATGCAACAGCCACAGATATAAAATGGGGTACGTAACCCAAACTCAACTTTCAAGTGAATGACTATAACTGTTACATAACAACATTGGGGCTCATGCTCCGCTCTATGTGCATGTGCTAGTTTTCTTACCTCGAGTCCTGTGCTAGAGACGGACGACCTTGAGTGCAATCCTTTTCCCGAGCTCCCACGAAAACCTTAGTCACAACACGAATGATATGCTCATTAGGAGCTAAGTCTAATGATGTTCTCCAAAAATTAAACTGAAACCATCGAGACCTCCAATTCCATCTACGGGGTATTGGAATCTTTCCTTGAGCCCCTAAATGGGTCCTCAAAACAGATGCTCAAAGCCCTGAGCATAACCCCTAAAAATCAGAAAAACTGAGTTCTGAGGCACCTGGCGCGGTTGCGCCTACATAAAATTTTGGGGTTTCCAAACCCCTAGCACGATCGCGCACGACCCCTAGCACGGTCATGCTATTGCGAAATCCTAGGCTTTCTGGGATACTAGAGTGGTTGCGCTAGGTCCTTGGAAATCCAAATCGCGCCTAGAATTTTTGGTGTTCTTCCCCAAATTCAAAGTTACGATTTTTCGTACAAACTCAGAGCCAAAAATTCGTTTCAAACAAATTTCTAGTAGAATTTTGACCATATTTTCCCTTCAACTCAATAGCAAAACCAATCCCCAACATCAAAGTACCCTTAACTCAAACGAAAACACATCAAAATAAAAAATTGAACGCTTATGTTTTAAGATAAAATCTTACCCCAAATCTAAGAATCCAAGAAAAATTTTGGTTATCAAATTCGATCCAAAGCTTTAGAACAACTAGAAATTACGTTCCCACCATCAACAACAATACACAAACTCCTTAGAAGCATCAAATTCCCATAATTTACATTAACCCCTAAAGCTCATCATGAACACTAAAGAAAATCAAGAAAAGTTAGAGCAAGAAACTCACCTTGTTGTGATTTTGAATTCCCTAAGTGAGATGGAGTCCTAGAAGATGCCAACTCCAACTAAAGATTGAATCTCCTCCAATTTCCTCAAAGACAAAGCTTGATCCAAGCCTTGGTTACTTAGAAGTCCTTGTATGTGTGCTTAGCAAATTAAGAAGAACGAGAAGAACAAAGAAGAGCCTCACATGAAAGGAAGGGCTTCTGCCCATTTTTTCTAATTCCTTGGTCAAATGACCATTATACCCTCCTGTTGACGTGATTCTTCACCAACAGGTAATTAAGAAAATAAGAGAATGAGATTAGTACTAAGTAATGAACCGAAACAAATGAATGATCTTGAAATGAACTGATGATACGAATACGTTTTTAGGTGGTTCAAAGGTTAAAATCCTTCTACTCCACCAACCAATATTATTGCTATATTTTTGGTATTCTCTACAGGGTATTTCGTTACACAATAGAATCCAACCCTTTGCAACTCCCAGGGTCTCCATATTTATAGGAGAGGGCACCTGGGAGTTGGTAAAGGGGGTCATCCCATGACCTTCTTACCCATCATGTCACTTCTGTGACATTCATGATTAATTCCTAAAACCTGACAAATGAAGTGTGGTCTAATCAATAGGTAAGGGGGATAATGGGCCGCACGGCCCAACCCAGTCGTGGGTGCCTGAACATGCACGTTTATGTTGCGTGTCTGAGAATTCAGGGATATATCAGACACGTGATGTCTGATATATGCACGTTTACATTGCGTGGTTGACTTTATAAAGGGTCACAGCTTCCAACTCCAGCTCGTGCCTCGAGCTAGATGCCTTCTTGACTCGCAGTCTTCATATCTATGACTCGGCTCTTAAGTAACCTTAATGAACTTTTGGCTACCTTGAGCTAAAGAGGTAGGACCTGACAACGGCAGCTCCAGCCATCTATTATTCATGTAGTTGAGATATAATTATGCCATATCTCAGCTCGGCGGTCTTCATATCTCAGCTCGCTAATAGCTGAGATATAATAGCCCCCCAAGCCTCTGCTCGTGGCACATGACGTCATCTGGGGCCACAGTGGGGGCTTTTAGGCTTCCTTATGGACTCTCCGCATTCCGCCCATTACGCAGGCGCTGAATACGTGGAGCATTGTGGTTGGTGACGGTACGTCTTCCGAGAACCGCATTAAATGGCCTAGCCTATACTCGGCCGTCATTTCGCCTTTCGAGTAGAGAGCCTCGGATCCCACATCAGGGCAATCCAACGGCCCTCCTCACATGGTCTTTCACGTATATAAAAGGGGTGGCCATCTTATGCATGGGCCACCCGTTTATTTGAAAATTTTATAAATTTCCCATCTTCTTCTATCTTCTCATCCTCAACAAACCCTCTTTTTCTCCCGGTTACCGTTCCCAGCCTTCCAGAAGTTCAGGCGCAAGGGCTCCTTTGAGGATTTGGTACCAGCTATACCGACGAGGCTCCAACCCAGACGATCCCTTCATCCCCTCCACAGCAAAACACTCCGTACGTTTTCTGACTGTGCATGCTTTGAATTTCTTCTTCATTGTAGCCTAGGTAAATAGTTCCTGTAGCTACATGCAACATTCTGTTGGTTTTTGTGGCTATGAAGGGTGTAGGTTTTTATTTTAGGGCATCGATTGTAGAAGAAAACTATTTAGGAGCATGGCTCATAGGGTACGCTTTCTGGGGAAATCTTCTGGGTAGGATTTTTGGTATGCTTGTTTAAAATATCCAGCCTTTTGGGTGCAAAACCGGGTAGCTTAGGGGACACGCTTCACAGGCGGTTTTACACTTCTTGCCTACTGAAACTTTCCTTCCAAGGCAAACTTTTATCTTGACCCTTCTGGCACACGAATTCTGAGTAATCGGGGATCCGTTGGGAGCACAGGTGCGTGTGCATAGAACCGCGTGGTCTCACTCTCCACGAGCTGAGATTACCTCAGCCCGTGCAAAGGAACACATGTCGCTTCAGGTTCTTTTTGATGCTTAGGTCGCCTTTTCTAAAATTTCTTCTTTTGTTTGCTAGGCGACCAGATGGGACCCAAGAAGAACGCCCCTAAGAGGACTGCAGGCAGCTTGTCCTCTCAACAATCCAAAGGAAAAGAGGTGGTGACAGACTCTCCAATCCCCATTTTCGGGCCGGCCGTGGAGCGAGAGCTCGAGGTGGTGGCCGATGCTTTCTTCGAGGCTGAGAAGATCGTCTCGAAGATCACTGACTAGGGGAAAGTGAATAAAATATTCCTTTCCCACAATATCGAGCTGGGGGGGGGTGCCCTGATCGCCCGACCTCCCCTAGAAGGTGAGCGGAGCTGCGCGCCGCTCGATGAAGAATACGCGGCTTGGAGTGACGAGCACTTCAAGGCTGGGGCCTTCCTCCCGCTGGACCAATACTTTGTCGACTTCCTCAACTACGTGAAGTTGGCTCCTTTCCAGCTCCCTCCTAACTCCTACCATTTGTTAGCGGGGCTGAGATATCTGTTCCTGAAGCAGGAATGGGAGATCCCCACCCCGGCGGATATCTTATATTTTTTCTGCCTCAAGGCCAGCACGGAGCAGCGGGGGCGAGGCGACGGGTTCTACTACCTGACCCGTTTTCCAAATACAGCTGCGGTCATCGAGCTGCCTAGCCACCCCAAGGACTTCAAAGACCAGTTCCTTATGTCTAAGGGGTTTCGCAACTGCGAACTTCATTACTTCAACCGTCCTCGTAAGTTCCTTTTACTCTTAGCCCGTAAGTTGACTATTGAATAGCTCCCTCTATTTGTTCCTGACTTAGAAACAATCATGCAGCCATTTTCGCGAGGACGGCCAAGTCTGTGACCCTCGGGGGTCAATACGAGACACTAGCGGGTCTAGCCCCTAGTGAAAAGGACTATCTCCAGTTCGTGACAGACGAGACGATGCTGGCGTGCAAGCTGATCTCTCCGGGCCAGACTTTTGCCTTGAGGAGACCACGGGGCCCTCCTCCAGCCCGCGAGATAGCACCCATCCCCGAGGAAGAGGCTACGGGGGAAGGAGAGGATGAGGAAGAGGAGGACGAGGTGCCCCTCATGAGGACGAGGAGGAAGCGGGCGCTGGAGGTCGCCCAAGAAACGGACGAGGAGAGGGTCCGGTCCAGAGCAGCCGCAGGTCCCTCTGGGCAAGGTAATTCTTACATGTTCAGGGACTTAGATAGGGCCACCGCCGATCCTCGGTTAGCAAGGTTCAATCCCAACCAGCCCATTCAACGTCACCGAAGTGACCCAGACCGCGATATATCCTTACTCAAGTGCGTCGACCAGCTCATGCTGGATTACGAAAGTATCCGCCTTAGGGGAACTATAGTTGTAGACAACACTATAGATTTTAGGTCAGTATTTTTTGAGGAGTATGGGACCAACCTTCGGTCGTGGCCCTCCCTCCAGGAGGGTATAGTAGCTCCAGGCCTTAGGCAATATGTAGAAGAGTCTAGTCCCGAGCCAGATTTGGACCCAGAACCTCTTCCAGCCCGCGAAGTCATTATCCTAGACTCACCCGCTGCAGCTCCGGCGACGGTGGTCGTGACCATAGATTCCTCCTCTAGCTCGGAGGGTAAGATCCCTTTCAACATATTTGAGATTTGATTTCCCTTTAACTTTTGTTGTCTTGCATAAATATTTCTGCTTGTATACTAATACTTTGCCTTTTCTTTCTCAGAGGAGATGTCTCAGCCCGGAGGCAATGACCTACGAGCCATGTTCCCTGGAGGGAACCCTTCCGAGACCTCTGGGCCCTCGGTGAAAAAGCTCCGGCTGGAAAAGAAGGCCATCGGGAGTACTTCTAAGTCTCTTGCAAAGGGGAAAACCCAGGCTCTAGCAACTCTAGGGAAACTGCCTCCACCTCCTCCTTCTATGATGATGCCTCCTCCCCCGCGAGTTCCCGACCCAGCTCGGGATATGGAGGTGCCCCCTGGGACCTTGGCGGCCACAACCCCCGAGGTGCGCGTCCCGGTGAACCACCGGGCTCTGGAGAAGATCCCCGACGTCTTTCGGGGAACGGTCTACGAGACGGCAAGCTACACCGTGGACCATTACTACAATGCCACCGAGAGGGACCTGAGGGCGATCGAGACAAGGAGCCCGGAGAATGTGATGGAGTCTTCGCTGGGGATGGCTCTCACGGTAAGTTGACCTCGTCTTTGGTACTCCCTGCTCGATATGCATCATATGTTTATTAGTTTTTATCTAAGGTTGTTGCCTTATCATCTTTTCGGCTCTTTGCAGGGTGCCCTGGCTCTCCACCGGAGCATATCCCGATCTCGGGCCAGGCTCGATGACATGAGGGGGGAACACCAGAATGTTCTGGCCGCCCTTGAGACTGCCAAGAAACAGGCGCAGGAGGCTAAGGATGCCCTGACAACCGTACAGGCCGAGATGGAAGCGTCCCGACCTAAGCTGTAGGAGGCCGAGGCTACCAAGGCCGCGCTAGCTATGGTGAGGATTGAGCTCGAGGACGCCAGGGCCGCTCGGGCCGCACTGGACACCGTGAAGGCTGAGGCCAAGGCCGCCCTGGCAACGGAGATGGCAGCCTCCAGCTCCTCCATGGAGGCTATGCTGTACCATTGCTGGGTTTATAACCTAGATGGTGACTTCTCCTTCATGGGGGCGGATGCCTGGGAGAGCTTTCTAGAGAAGTTCAAAGCTCGCCTTCAGCACGAGGCGCCATCCGAGACTGGGGAGAACTCCACAGCCGCCGAGCAGAAGGGCGAGGTGGTGACCTCATCGGAGCAGCCTGGCAGGGCCTAGGACTTCTTTTCCTCTTATCCTTAGTATATATATTTTTTTGTAACTTTGTATGAGCTTTTCTAACCTCGAGACAATTGGTTTTACCAACTCTTTTTTTGCTTTTAATTGATTTGCATCACTTTACCTTTATGCGCTTTGGCAATAGTCTTAGTTTTTGTTGGTGCTGCGATTGATATTCTATGCTTTTCTAGGAAAAAACATAACCAATTTTGAGCCAACTTCTAAGATAAGTCCCGGTTGCACCTCGGACATTGCTTTGAAAACTTAGTTCGCGTTAATTCTTGATTAATATCTTGTGCTTTTTAAGAAAAACACCGACCAATCAATTTGAATCAACTTCTAAGTTTTTAGGACCTGGTTATATCCAGGACGTTAATTTGAAAACTTAGTTGGCATTAATTTTATCAATATCTCGTGCTTTTTAAGAAAAAACAACGATCAATCAATTTGAATTAACTTCTAAGTTTTAGGGTGACCTGGTTATATCCAGGATACGACTTAGTTCGCGTTAATTTTTATCAATATCTCGTGCTTTTTAAGAAAAACAACGATCAATCGATTTGGATCAACTTCTAAGTCTTTTAGGGCGACCTGGTTGTATCCAGGCACCATATGCCCCCCAAGTACTTAGGAAAAGGTCTTTCGTGGTTACTTGAGATTACATCCGCAAATATGCACAATAATGAAAAAAGATTTGATTTTCATTGCTTAACAAAAAAAAATGGCCTTTGAGCCTTACAAGGGTGTTACTGATAATATTTCTTCAAATGGATGGCGTTCCAAGTCCGTGGGACTGCTTCTCCATTGAGTCGAGTTAATTTGTAAGTTCCTTCCTTTATGACCTCGGTGATTTGATATGGCCCTTCCCAGTTCGGTCCCAATACTCCATCTTTGGGATCCTTACCGGCTAAGAAGACTCTCCTGAGGACCAGGTCGCCAATGCTAAAGGCGCGCTTTTTGACCTTTGAGTTGAAATAACGAGTGATTTTTTGCTGGTAATGCGCGAGCTAGAGCTGTGAATCTTCTCTTCTTTCATCAATCAGGTCGAGGGACGCACAAAGTAGTTCGTGGTTGCGGTCCTGGTCATACTCCTAGACTCTATGCGAAGATACCTTAATCTCGACAGGGAGGACTGCCACACTCCCAAAAGTCAGGGAGAAAGGAGTATGACCCGTAGGAGTCCGATGTGAGGTCCGGTATACCCACAGTACCTGGGGGAGCTGTTTTGGCCAGACCCCATTGCCTTCGTCTAGCCTCTTCTTAAGGCTCGCCTTTAGTATTTTATTGACAGCCCCGACCTGGCCATTTGCTTGGGGATAGGCCACGGAGAAGAAGCTTTTCACAATGTCGTACCTTTCACAAAATTCGGTGAAGAGGTCGCTGTCGAACTGAGTCCCATTGTCAGATACGATTTTCTTTGGCAGCCCGAACCGGCAGATAATGCTTTTGACCATGAAGTCGAGGACTTTCTTGGAAGTTATTGTTGCCAAAGTTTCTGCCTTAGCCCACTTTGTGAAGTAGTCGATAACCACCATAGCGTAGCGGACCCCGCCCTTTCCAGTAGGGAGGGTGCAAACCAGGTCAATTCCCCATACCGCAAATGGCCACGGGGACGAGATCATCTTCAGCTCGACTGGGGGAGCTCGGGCAACTGTGGCAAATCACTGGCACTTGTCACATTTCTTGACGTATGAGATCGAGTCCCTTGATAGAGTGGGCCAGTAATACCCTTGCCTTAAGACTTTTAGGGCCAAGCTTTGCCCCCCAGTGTGATCCCTGCAAAAACCCTCGTGCATTTCCTGCAAGATGGTCTTTGCTTCGCCTGGCAGAACACATCGTAGGAGGGGTAGGGAATGCCCACGCCGGTACAGCACCCCATCTACTATCGTATACCTTGGAGCCTGGTATAGTACCCACCGTGCGTCATTACGCCCCTCGGGTAACTTTCCTTTGGTGAGATACTCGACGATGGGGGTCATCCAGGTCGGTCTGGCGTCGATCATCTTGACCTCCGCCCCGACCTTTTCTATACTTGGTTTCTCCAAGAACTCTACCGGTACTAGCCCCAAAGCCTCCGTCTCCCCGTAGGTAGCAAGCTTGGTGAGGGCGTCTGCGTTAGCATTCTGCTCTCGAGGTATCTGCTCGATTGAGCCTCGTTCAAATGCGAACAACTCGACTTTCACCTTGGCCAGGTAAGCAGCCATCTTGGTCCCCCGTGCCTGATATTCACCTAGCACCTGGTTTACCACGAGCTGGGAGTCGCTGAAGCATTGAACGGAGCTGGCTTTCAGCTCCTGGGCTATCCTTAGCCCGGCCAGTAAAGATTCGTATTCGACCTCGTTGTTGGATGCCTTGAATCCGAATCTCAGCGCCGAGTGGAATCTATGTCCCTCTGGGGATATCAAAATGATTCCAGCCCTAGAGTCATTCTCATTAGATGAGCCATCCACGAAGATCTTCCATGACGCCTGGGTCGAAGTGACCTGGGGTGACTCTTCTCTGAATCCTGCGCACTCTGCCACAAAATCGGCCAGGGCCTGACTTTTTATTGCAGTTCGTGGGGTGTACAAAATCTCGAACTGACTGAGCTCGATAGCCCACTTCAACAGGCGTCCCGATGCTTCAAGTTTTTGCAAAACCTGCCTTAAAGGTTGATCGGTTATGACGTGTATTGAGTGGGACTGGAAATACGGCCTGAGCTTTCGGGAGGCCGTGATAAGACAGAATGCCATCTTTTCCATCAACGGGTATCGGGACTCGGCTCCGAGAAGTCTCTTGTTGATGTAGTAGACTGGTTTTTGAACCCGGTCTTCTTCTTGGACCAATACGACACTAGCTGCATCTTCTATGACAGCTAGGTAAAGGAAAATAGGTTCTCCTACCTTTGGTTTGGACAATACGGGCGGCTTGGCCAGATGTGTCTTCAGGTCGAGTAAAGCACTCTCGTACTCCTCTGTCCACTCGAACTTCTTATTGCCTCGGAGTAGGTTATAGAATGGCAGACACTTGTCGGTGGATTTTCAAATAAACCGATTAAGGGCTGCCACCCTTCCTGTCAGGCCTTGCACGTCCTTACGCAACCTAGGTGAGGGAAGCTCGAGCAATGACCTGATCTTATCGGGGTTTACCTCGATTCCCTGGGTATTGATGATGAAACCCAGGAATTTTCCAGACGCGACCCCAAAAGTGCACTTCTGTGGGTTAAGCCTCATGTCGTACTCCCTTAGTATCTTGAAGCATTCCTCCAGGTCAGAAACATGGTTACCAGCAGTCTTTGACTTGACCAGCATGTCATCAACGTACACTTCCATGTTCTTCCCGATCTGGTTGGCAAACATTCTATTCACCAATCTTTGGTATGTAGCACCGGCATTCTTCAGTCTGAATGGCATGACTTTGTAACAATAGACGTTAGTTGGGGTCATGAAGCTAGTGTGCTCCTGGTCCGCCGGATTCATGGCGATCTGATTATAGCCTGAGTACGCGTCCATAAAGGACATAAGCTCGTGCCCCGCCGTGGTGTCCACCAATTGGTCGATCCTTGGCAAGGGAAAATAATCTTTGGGGCAGGCTTTATTCAGATTGAGGAAGTCGATGCAGGTCCGCCATTTCCCGTTGGGCTTCGGGACCAACACAGGATTGGCGACCCAAACCGGAAACTTGGCTTCATGGATGAAGCCGCATTTCTTGAGCCGGGCTACTTATTCTTCTAGGGCTTCAGCCCAAGTTGTTCCCAGGCGCCTCTATTTCTGGGACTTTGCAGGAATGCCCTTATCCAAATGAAGGGTGTGCATGATGACATTTGGACTGATTCCCACCATGTCCTCATGTGACCATGTGAACACATCCAGGTTCTCCTGCAGGAATTTGATCAGCTCCGCCTTCCTCTTGCCACAGAGGTTTTTCCCGAGCTTAACCATCCGTGAGGGATTCTGTGGATCGATATTTACTTCCTCGAGCTCTTCAATAGCTTGGAGCTCAGACTTATCCTCACCTATTCGGGGGTCAATATCCTCACTTAGGTCGATATTTTCCATTTCGGCACTCTGGGGTTTTTCAATCTCAAGATTAGGCAAAGGTTCCTGAGGTTCCTCTTCTCCACCTTGGACGGCCATTGTTAACTGCCCAAGTTTCAATTTTCCCTTCATGGAAATGCTGTAGCATTCCTTGGCAGCAATCTGATTGCCATGGACTGTGCATATCCCTGGGGAAGAAGGGAATTTCTGCGCGAGGTGGCGGACGGAGGTGATGGCTTCAAAAGCTATAAGTGTAGGTCGACCCAAAATGGCATTGTATGCGGCGGGACAGTCGATGACCATGAACTCAAGGAGTTTGGAGACTGTCCGAGGTCCCTCTCCTAAGGTGATTACCAGCTCGATTGTCCCTATAGCCATTGATCCTTCTCCAGAGAAACCATAAAGCATCATGGAGGTCGCCTTCAGCTCAGCGACAGACAAACCCATCTTCTCTAGCGTGGACCGGAATAGAAGGTTTACCGAGCTCCCATTATCGATCAGCACTCTCCTAACCCTCCGATTAGCGATTTGCACTGCTACGACCAGAGGGTCGTTATGAGGGAACTGAACGTGGCTGGCATCTTCTTCAGTAAAAATGATTGGTTGCCTTTCCAATCGCTACTGCTTTGGCAGATGTTGCTCGGGGACGAACTCTACTCCATTATGAGCCTTAAGTTCATTGACGTACCTCTTTTGGGCACCTCTACTAGTGCCAGCCAAATGAGGACCTCCAGAGATTGTGGAGATATCTACTCCTGTCACTGGAGGAGGGACGTCTTGACCTACCCGAGACCCGGGCTGAGTGACCGGGACTTTCGGGGCTGGATGGGTTGCGGGAACTCTGTTCCGCGTGTACTGAGCCAAGGGGCCGGCTCTGATGAGAGTCTCGATCTCATCCTTCAGGTGTCTACAATCATCGGTATTGTGGCCAACGTCGTTGTGGAAACGGAAAAACTTGGAGGGGTCTCGCTTCCCCTTCTGGTGCTTTAACGGCTCCAGCTTCTTCCAGGGGAGGCGAGCAAAGTTTGCTAGGAAGATGTTCTCCCTAGAGTGGGTGAGCTCTATATAAGTCGCGTAGACCTGCTTAAATTTTTCCACGGACTTATTCTTCTTTGGACCATGCTGGTTGCCCTCGCCGTTCCCCTTTCTCTTGCCTCCACAAAACTGGTTATTCTTATGTAACGTTCTGGGTCGCTGTCATGACCTCCGTTCCCACTCCAGCGGGCTGCTCAGGGACCTGGCTAGTTCCTGCAGCTGAGGCTTGGGCCTCCTCCAAGTTGATCCACCCCTGGGCCCTATTTAGGAATTTGTTTACTGAGCTGACTCCCTTCCTTTGTATCTCATTCCAGAGTCCCCCTCCGATGAGGATTCCAGTCCTCAAAGCCATGAGCTTGGAGCTGTCATCTGCATCTCTGGCCCGAGCAGCGACATTCACGAACCTGCTCAGGTAAGCCTTCAGAGGCTCGTCGGGTTGTTGCCTCACGTTAGCCAGGGAGTCAGCCTTGATGCGGGCAGCCTGGGAGGCTCGGAATGCTCTCTTGAAGTCAGCAGAGAAAGTTTTCCAGGAGCTGATTGACTATTTCTTGCTTTGTTTGAACCATTGCCTGGCCAGCCCAGTTAGTGTGGAGGGAAATATTAAACACCTCAGCTCGGGGCCAATGTTGTGGGCCATCATCAGGGTATTGAACATACCTAGATGATCTGACGGATCTCCATCTCCGTTGAATTTGGACAGGTGCGGCATACGGAAACTGGGCGGGTATGTCGTTGCTGCTATGCTGGGGGCAAAGAGCTCAAGTTCGTCCCCTGAATCATATTCGTCCTTTTCTTTTTCTGACAGGAGCTTCCTCATTAACTCCTCCATCTGAGCCAGGCGCTCAAGGGTTTTGTCCTGATCTCCTTGGTTGTTCCGGGGCTGTTCAACAGCTCCGGATCCATTGTACACGTTTGGTGGGTTATTGTCCCTCCTATCTTGAGATAGGTTATATGGGACATTCCCGCTGTCGCGTACCTCGGACAGGTCTTCCCTTGGGCGAGCACGACTACCATTTCCCACTGGGTCTCCCCTTTGGGAATTAAGACGATCTCGGAGGTCGCCCCTCGGGGTGGCTTGAGGACTTTGCACCGAGCTTAGGCATTGGCGCAGGTCTTCGCCAGAAAGGTCACTTCGGCGACTTCCAGTCTAGTAGCTCCCGTTAGAGAAGCTCGGAGCCCGCCTTTGGGGCTGAGGATCGAGCACTTCTCTGGGTGTCCTGCCACGATGGGAAGGTCCTGCGGAAGGTGGGTTTCTCCTGCTGCTCCCATAAGCTGGAATATTTCGGACAGGCCGAGGAGGAGACGGATATCTTATTGGTGAAGGAGGATGCCTGACCGAGGATGCAATCTTGGTTCCGTCAGGGCGGATCAGGTTAGGTAGGGGCCTTTCGGCCCTGCCAACTTGAGGTTCTTGCACCTGGCGATCTGAGCGGGGTGCAGGACGGCTGGCTGGGACGGGCTATCGCTGTGAGCCCTCCCCGGATCTCCTTCTAGAATTCCCTCGAGCCCTCCTGGGTGCGCTCGAGGCTGGTAGTGAGCTGGGAGTTGAAGTTCGGACCGAGCGACTATACTGTTGCTCGGCCCTGGGTAGTTCTTCGAAGGTTGTCTCAAAACGGTGCGATGAGGGAGTAGAGTTGGATGTCGGGGGTCTGGCCGACCGGCTAGGCCTGGATCGATTACCCCGGCGGGACTTATGAGTCTCGCCTTGCCTCTTTCCGATGTTAGCGTCAGTTGTAAGAGGGGGTAGTCGGGCCAACAACTCCTTAATCTGTTGATTAGCTTTCGCCAGCTGACTCCTCAACTGAGCATTCTCCATCTCTACTGCCGTGTAAAAGTCCGGGTTTGGATTAGGTGGTCGGGGTGCCGAGCTTCCAGTGTCATCCTGGCCTATTGGCTGCTTGCCCGGCCACTGCTGAACTTCAAGGTTTTGCTCACCGGAGATGGCGGCATGATGGGCCTCCTGCCCATCATGTTGGTCCGTCTTGTTACTGTGTCTTGATCAAGTGATCACCATGGTTGGGTATTTGCGATAGCACCAATTTAAAAAGCTCTCAATGAAAGCACCAAACTGTTGACGCGGTTCTTCGCCAACAGGTAATTAAGAAAATAACAGAATGGGATTAGTGCTAAGTAATGAACCGAAACAAATGAATGATCTTGAAATGAACTGATGATACGGATACGTTTTTAGGTGGTTTAAAGGTTAAAATCCTTCTACTCCACCAGCCAATATTATTGCTATATTTTTGGTATTCTCTACAGGGTATTTCGTTGCACAATAGAATCCAACCCTTTGCAACTCCCAGGGTCTCCATATTTATAGGAGAGGGCACCTGGGAGTTGGTAAGGGGGATCATCCCGTGACCTTCTTAGCCATCATGTCACTCCTGTGACATTCATGATTAATTCCTAAAACCTGACAAATAAAGTGTGGTCTAATCAATAGGTAAGGGGGATAATGGGCCGCACGGCCCAACCCAGTCGTGGGTGCCTGAACATGCACGTTTATGTTGCGTGTCTGAGAATTCAGGGATATATCAGACATGTGATGTCTGATATATGCACGTTTACATTGCGTGGTTGACTTTATAAAGGGTCACAGCTTCCAACTCTAGCTCGTGCCTCGAGCTAGATGCCTTCTTGACCCGCGGTCCTCATATCTCTGACTCGGCTCTTAAGTAACCTTAATGAACTTTTGGCTACCTCGAGCTAAAGAGGTAGGACCTGACAACGGCAACTCCGGCCATCTATTATTCATGTATCTGAGATATAATTATGCCATATCTCAGCTCGCTAATAGCCCGTGGAAAATTAGGGCATGCACCTCCCATCTTAACTCATCTTCAATTCACCTCAAGGGAAAAATGGTCAATTACCTACAACTCTCATTAAACTCATATCACACCTCTAGTTCCCAATGAAATCCCTAATCTTCCAAACAAAAATATTTCTCCCAATTTAATTTATTTACCAATACCCATAGGCTCGACCCGAGCTGGACAGTTATTCCCGTAGTGACTTTTCCGCAAAAATTTCTTGAAAGGACCCACTAATGTCGAATATCACATGTATATCAACATAATAATGTGGTCTTAAGCACATAACACATAAAAATTATGAATATACCCTCAACGGGTCAAAATTATAAAAATACTCATTTTTAACAAAAAATGGATCTTTAAACACATTTAATACACATAATCATGCATACTCAATCATATAATCATATGATAATATAAACCAATTAATTTTCGGATAACTACCCCATGTGCCCTCTCTGCACGCTAATAAAAGTACTTAACTCTATTAGAAGCTTCGAGACGCTACAGTTGGTGCCAAGAATGGACTGATGCTTCTTGAACCCTTCACCTCTAGGTCCCATCAAGGTTAACGGGAAAAAGTGGCATCTTGCGTCCTCGGAGACGCGGTGCATCGACATCAATCTGTTGAACTTTGATAAATGGTCAGATGGGTCTGTGGCTCCACTGTAAGGAGTGATGTTTGGCATCTTGAAGCCTCGAGGTAACGGGGCTTCGAAAATGTATGGGGCATATGGATCCCCCTTTTCATCCTCCGAGTCAGAGTCTTGTCCTTACCTCAGAGCCATCTTTAACATGATCTTTTCAAACTTTCCAATTTTGCACGGAGATGATCATGGAAATGCCCCTGGTCGGGCATAGTTTCTCGCTTCCAAGCATTAAAATTATCTCGGAGGTCTGGTTGTGGTATTCTCCCCGGGAGGTCCTCGGGAGCTGCTCAATTCTTGCGAGCATTCAGTTTGTCTCGCATGTCGAGTTGTGCATTGCGATGACAATTGTCCTCGGGAAATCGTACTTCTATTTCTCCCTTAGAGTCAATGAATTCGTTGTTAACCGAGACACTTATTCCTTGTGCTCAGTTTACGGAGACTTCTTTTTTGTTGACTCCACGCCCAGGGCTTCCCAAGCGCTGGTGAGGCATTGAGGGGAATCCTCCTCCAGGCTTGACGCGATCTGTTGCAACGTGCCTAGGTGGAATACCCTGGGCTCCATGGATGTTGTTGGCCTGACCATCCCCCGGACCCTTGAACTTCAGGGTCGTTTGCCCTTCCCGGGACATTAATGGACTCGGAGGCCCGATGAGTCCTCTTTCTCTTCTAGGAGGGCTCGACCTTCTCCTTCCCATGAGCTTGAGGCGTGGGGGGGTGCTCCAGCCAGGTGCACAAGTGGCATGCCGATTGGCAGATCTTGCGCAACGTCAGTGGGGTGCTCGGGGGGCACACCCGCTGGTTGGACAGGTGGCATTCCTGCTGGGTGCGTAGGTGGCACACCAGCTGGCTGCCTAGGTGGTACTTTGCCTGAGGGTCCACTAGCAACCCTTGAGCCACCAAAGAAGCCTTCATGGCGTTAACCACCTCCTTTAGGGCGGCGATACTACCCTCTTGGGCCTCGATCTTTTGCTCCTGGGAGGCAATTTGGTTCCTAAGGGCCACCACTTTTGGTGGCTCCTCCATTTGAAACGATTGAGAATACTCACTCTCATATTGGTCATCTTCGTCCTTGTCGTCGTAACCATCATAGTCGTCATCGTGGGACACCTCCGAGTTAGCGGGTGGAGGTGGTAGTTGGCTTGGTTCTCCTCCCACAGCGGCGGTGCGAGGAGGCAGTTCCTCTGGAATGTTACATCTGGTGTTCACCATGGCTGTGACTCGAAGCTTTCTTCAAGCACTCAATGAAAGCATCAATATGTTGACAAGCTTTTTGGCTAATAACTAATTAAATAAAATCTTAAAGAAATATAGAAGGAGACACAGAGATTTACGTGGTTCAGGTAATTCATTAACCCTAGTCCACGAGTCAATTGTATTAGGATGAGAAAAGCTTGGGAGCTTAAGCTTCTATGGGATTTCAGGCAGCGTTTTAGCAATGCTCTGAATGCCAAAAATTCACAATCTTTACAATGTGTGCCCTAGCCCTATTTATAGATGTCCGAGGACAATTAATTCTCTAATGAGGAATAATTATAATTATTTTCTCTTAATGGAGTATTAAATGAACAAGAAACAATACATTCCAATAGTTAACATGCTGGTGGGCCTAGGCGTATCACAGTGGGCCCAATTACAAGGTTTCAACCCACTATCTTTTTGGGTAGCGCATCCGTGACAATGTCAGAGGGTAACTGTACATTTTCCCATGTGAGGCGGCATTGTCAGACATCCTGTTTGTCGCTTATACGAACTCGACACCACGACTTTTGGAACAGTAAAATGTCATACTGTTGCTTGTGGTCCAAGGTCGTCACACTTGACACCTGACATCCTACTCCAGGTCCGGAGGTCGGATCTCACACACTTAGAGGACTTGAATGGAGGAGAAGATATGGGGAGGACATTCTGCATGTGGTTCACGGGAAGTAGCCTTCCTCGAAGACATACTTCTCCGGGGGCGGTGAATGGTCAATAAAAAGGCAAGGCATTCCTTTCGAGGAGCTCCAGGCGAGCTCCAAGAGGCTTAACCAATTTTTGCGTGGACCTAATTACTACTAATGTATGTTGCGTGTCACTTGGTGAAAACACGAACAACAGATTGAATCTTATAGGTCTGGAGGGACAAGGTCTTCCTTCATCTCTCGTGCTCCTCTCTCTCTCTTGACAAACAATTGATACAATTGATTGTATCTCTCCCTCCACTCTTCTCCATCCACCCATTTCTCCTCATTGCCAAACATATGGTGTATTTACTTGCACATAATCAAAATGACTAGAAATCAAGTTGACATTTAATTAGATTAATGAATCAAAATCCCAACAAAAAATTAATGAATAAGAAGATGTTTCATTTAATTATATGAATCAAAAGCGAAAATAATGGCATTTCCATGTGTTTATTTTAATTTAAAATTGGAGTATATTATACGTAAGTTACAAAAATAATATTGATTAAAAATATTATTATAATAATTTTTTCAAAAAAATATATTATATTAATAAAATTTTATAATATTTAAATTTATATTAATATATTATAATATACTTTACTAGTATCCTATATTTGATAAAAATATAGATTTGGTACTTTCTAATACCATACCAAAAATACATATCAGGTACCTTGTATTTATAAAATTAGTAAAAAATCGTAATTTATGATCAATAATCTTTTCTTAATACCGAAATACTCTTAGTTATAAATAATTAAATAAAAAAATATTTTTTTTTAAAATTACAAAAAGTCATTAAAAATTTACTCTTATTAATAAAAAAAAACCTTTATTTTTTTTTCACGTTCTCTCTTCCCCTTTCTCCCTCCATCTCTCTCTCAACAACTCGACATCTTCTTCTTCCCTCCATCAACGATTGTCACCACCATCCAACGACCCCTTCGGTCTCCTCCCAAGGATAGTACTACACCACTTCAGTCTCCGATCGACGAAGGTTACCACCAGCCCGTCGCTCTCCCAGCGCCTCTGATCTCCTCCAAAGGATAGTCCCACCACCGTCCCGCCTTCGAAGTGCTTCCCCGACATCCTCTCCATGCACGGCAACGAGAGACGTTGGCTTCGTCAGATCTGTAGATTTGCAGAAACTATCGACAGGGTTGCTTCTTGGCTTCAATACAGGGAGCAAGAGACGTGCAAGAGACGTATGAGATTTTTGAGAGTGTATTTTATTTTTTATAAAACCGAAAGGTTACTATACTCACTAGATTTCTTTTATGAAGACATAATTTTACGAGGAAATGAATTATATTTATAAATAGTTGTGTTTATTTTATCATAATAAAACTCCAAATCGTTCATGGCATTCCGGGTATTTGCCTTATATTTTCTTTAATAATTCAATAATGGAAGTAGTGATTTTTAATGGTGGAGGAGAATAGAAGAGGTAGTGACATTTCAAGGATGATAATTGTCAAATCAAATGATTATTTGGTCCAATCTATGCAAACTTGAATAGGTCTTACTCTTACTATAGTCACAACAGATCATCACGACACACCTTGTTTCTAGACTCATTTTCCAGCTACTTCTCTTCTTTCTCTACTCGCGCCGTCTTTAGGAATTTTGTACTCACCATCTTTTTTCTCTATATTATATAACTTACTACTAATTAATTAACTAGATATAATACATACATATTATCATCCCTAACGACAAATCCTATACTCACCGTCCCGTTGTTGTGGATGGAGAAGACGTCGGGGAAGTACAGTGGTGGGATCCTTGGTAGGAGATCGGAGGCGCTGTGAGAGCGACGGGCTGGTCGTGACAATCGTTAGAGGGAAGAAGAAGACGTCCGATTCTTGAGAGAGAGGGAGGGAGAAAGGGGAAGAGACGGCGAAAAAAAAAAGTTTTTTATTAATAAAAATATATTTTTAATTATTTTTTGTAATTTTAAAATATACTTTTTATTCAAATACATTTTTCTGATGTAGTTATTTATTACTAAGGGTATTTGAGGTATTATAAAAATCATAAGGTACAATTTTTTAGTGATTTTATAAATAGAGGGTACTTGGTATGTATTTCTTTTTATTAGACCAAACCTTTATGACATATATAACATATAAATATATATAAATACAAAATTGATATACATATATATTTACATAACTACATTTACATAACTACATGATATATATATATAAAATACAATAATATTTAAAAAAAATTAATAATAGAAATAAAATAAGAAGAGAAAAAGTCATAGTGTAGATAGTAGTATACATGCATTATTTATTTTTAGTTTCGAACGTATTTCACAATTTCCTTTGGTGATTTGATGAAAAAAAAGAACTGCAATCACTTGATAACAAATAAACTATCACACAAATTAAGATAATTTTTTTTATGTGTGCCTTTATTATTTTTAAATAAATATGATTTAATTATTTAAATTATCATAAAATATCTTAAAAATATACTATTTTAATTAATTAATTTTTTTTGTTTAAGTTTATATTTATTCTAATTTTTTAATTTAGCAGTGATAACAAAATAATATATATTATATGTTTAATATAATATTAAGTTTAATTAAATTTTATTTAAGTTATAAATATATGATTTTATTATTTTTAAATAATTATCATTGTAAAATATATAAAAATTATCTTATTTTAATTTGTTTAATTATTCATTTATTTAATTTGATTTAAGTTTAGGTCATGTTTACAATTTACCATAAAATATAAGAATATTTCGTTAAAGTTAATGGAATAAAAAACCGTTAAAATCCAGAATTTTCGTTATCTACACACTTTTTTTTTATATATATATATTCAAATATGTATTTATTTTTTAATTATCATATAAATTTTAAATAAATAAAAAATATCATAAAAATAAATAAAAGATGTTTAATACAATGTATGACATAAATGTATTGAAAAAATTAGGGCAAATAAATATTGTCTATAATTTTAATAAAAATTTGTTCATTTTAAAAAAAAAATTATAAAATAGAATGAATTATAATTATATAGTATATATCAATAATATCTATATATATAACATCTAAATACAATATTGGCATAGATATATCTTTACATGACTACATGACATAGGTATATAAATTACAATAATATTTAAAAAAAAATCAATAATAAAAATGAAATAAGAATAGAAAAAGTCATAGTAGTGTAGAGTAATATACATGCATCAACTATTTTGATTAATTAATTAATTAATTTTAAGTTTATGTTTGTTCTAGTTTTGAATTTGGCAGTGACAACAAGAGATTATATATTATATATTTAATATAATATCAATATTATACGTTGATTTTAAAGTTAAGTTTGTTGTTAGTTGATAGTAGATTAGATTATATTATATGTTTAATATGATATTATTTTAATACGTGAAGTTTAAATTTAAGTTTCATTAAATTTTATTTAAGTTATAAAACGTATGGTTTTATTATTTTTAAATAATTATCATTTTAAAATATCTAAAAAATATCCTATTTTAATTTGTTTAATTAATTATTTATTTAATTTTATTTATGTTTAAGTCAATATCTAAAAAATATCTTATTTTAATTTATTTAATTATTAAATTTTATTTAAGTTTAAGTTATGTTTATAATTTACCGTTAAATATAAGAATATGTCGTTAAAGTTAACAGAAAAAAAAACTGTTAAAACAAAGAATTTTTCGTTATCTACACACTATTTATATAGAAGCTATATAAATATATATATATATATATTAGGGAATTTTTAAAAACAAACATATATATATGAAATTTATAATTCATTTATACAGTAAATGAATAATTCACTCAAAACTACATAAATTAAAGTTGTTTTTATTCAAAACTACGATTTCTTTTTCTCACCCGACAACAAGAGCAATATGAGCTTCAATCTTCAATCAGAAATTGATCTTGCCAAATCCAAATCAGGAAAGCAACAAAACTAGAATTGAAATTCCAAATAAAAAAAACAACAATATATGAGATTGAAATGTAAAAACCAATCTGGACATGTTTGAGTGATATTTTCATGAACCAACTATTCCAATCTCGCTGACCTGTGCAAACAGCGGCAACCTCTGTAAACAAGAACTAATTACCACAAAATTTTTCTTATATGTATTTATATATGTGTGTATAGAGATATGTGTTCACACACACACATATATATATATTTGCCAAGGGAATATTAAGTTGTGTGATAGTGACCTTAAGAAGATGATTATTGATAGGGTTTGTCAGTATTCGTGGAATTTTGGATCTATTATATTTGTTGATGAAAATGCTTTTATCTTATTCATAGCCTATAAGATCACTATGTTAGATTTTAGCTTTTTGCCATTTCATAAAAAAAAAAATCACGATGGCTTTTAATTTTTATTTCAGGCAAACACCAACATTATAGTTCTTCAAAGGTTTTTATAATTATCATTATTTTGGGTAGAATTACCTTGTTGTGGATATGGTTGAGTGATATTTTTCAATCAATTATGTTGTTTTAATCTAAATAAAATATCGTAAAAGCTACAATTTCTAATGAGATTCTCACCCATGTTTTAGTGTTTCATGGTTTGATCGACATGAATTTATTTTATATATGGTCATTTGGGTGCATAATTTTATTATTTATATGTACATATATGCTTCCTTAAAATTTGTTTTACTGCTGTTTAAGAATTTGATATCACATTTTTCTTTGTTCTTGTTGTTTAGAATAGTTGTTTTTGGCACGAAGGTTTCTTTAAAAAATAATATCAATTGAAATAGTTATTTAGGTTGTAATGGGCTTTCATTTGATGTTGCATTGAGTTACTTTATGCATTTTGAGGTTGTATATGAAAGAGAAATTATAGGAAATGACCCAAAATAAATCCATCAAGAAGCTAATGTCCTCATTTTTAAAATTGTAGATAAATGACCCTTTTACATTTTTGATTACCTAAATTACCCTTTTGTATAATTTATTTATTTATTTAAGACTGCATGACTTTAATATAGTGGTATATGTATATTAGTTTTGTTTAATTAGTTTTTATTTTAAAGTTATATTAATTTTTTAAGTTTTTTATAGGTTGTTGGTATATTATTTTTCAATTAGTGTATATATTTTTTGTGGTATGGTATATAATTTTTTTTTGTGATATTTAATTTCTATTTTATTATACATAGTGGTAGTATATAATTTTGTATCATGGTATATACATTTTAATGGTAGTATATAACTTTTTTAGCATAGTATATACATTTTTTAGTAATAATTTTGTAAGTTTTGATGTTATATTATTTTTCAAATCAGTATATATATTTTGTGGTATGGTATATCATTCAACAACCCATAAAAAACGAAAAAAAAATCAAAATAACTTTAAAATAAAAACTAATTAAACAAAACTAATATACATATACCATAATATTAAAATATTTAGAATAAAATAGTAATTTGTTAAAGGGTGTATTTGGTAATATGTGATATTAAATAGATAATTAGACTATTTTACTACAAAATTAAAAACATGGACATTTACTTACTTTCACACAACATTAAGGGTCATTTTGCACCATGCCCCATAAAAATACAACTTTTTAGCAATGTATGCAACCTCTTTAACCTCAGCTGCAACCTTTTTTGAAACATATGCAACATCTGTAAAATTGCATTGAGATGCATTTGAAATTTCATTGGGTCACATTGGGTTGTATTTGAATTTTACAAATATGCTTTTAAACGTTGCTTTAGTTTGCATTGAGATGCATTTGACATTGCAGTGGGTTGTTTTATGTTGCATTAGTATTACATTTGATGTTGTATTCATTGCATAAGGATAAAATTTTCAAATGATTTTTTTAAAGTTGTTTAAGGTTGCATGGAGTTGAATTGTGGTTGCATGGGTGTTTAACGCCCAAACGTGACTTCTACTTAGCGGTAGTCGTAGTATAGATCGGGCGGTTGATTCCACAAGGAGGCAAATAAATAAAGTTAATCAATATATAATAAAGTTAAGAAATAGATAATATGAGGAATATAGAACAAGTGATATTTTTGTTTTTTGTTTTGGAGATTAAAATATTAGAAATAAAGATAGAATAAAGTGTGATGTAACAATAGGTAACAAGTAATCCGCAAAGCACAGATTAATGAGCTTGAGACTTTTACACATTGGGTGATATCTAAAGGGGGAATTAAGAGCAGCTAGTTGCAAGCTTCTTGTCAGATATTCCATTATAAGGACAAACAACAAAGGTGACATGGGGTCACCTTGTCTCAGCCCTTTCCCACCTTTAAATTTGCCTTGAATTCTGCCATTCATCAGAAGAAAATAGGAAGTATTCCTAACACAAGACATGACCCAACCTATGAATTTCATAGGAAATCTAAGAGCTTTTAACAGGTCCTCAAGAAAATCCCAATCTACCGTGTCATAGGCCTTACTAAGATCTATCTTGATAGCACATCTCGATGAAGTAGAAGTCCTCCCATAGTTTTTGATGAGATCTTGAAAAATCATAATATTATGGGCAATAGAGCGACCTTTGACAAATGCTCCCTGATTGGGCTGTACAAGATCGGGGAGAATATCGGCCAGTCTCTTACAAATCAATTTCTCCATACACTTGTACAATGTAGAGCAGCAGGCTATGGGTCTATAGTCAACAGCCCGTGAGGGGTTAGCTACCTTAGGAATCAAAGATAAGGTTGTTTCATGGAGCTCAGTAGGGAAATTACTAGTTTCAAAACACTGAGTAATAGCAGCACACACCTCATCCCCTATGTCCTGTCAAACAGCTTTAAAAAATCTTGAACCAAATCCATCAGGATCTGGAGATTTAGTTATAGGAATGCTAAATAAAGACTCCTGAATCTCCTTCCTAGAAAAAGGTTTTAGAAGCTTCACTTGCTGCTCAACAGAAAGCTGAGATCCCATCTCTACAATCTAAACTTTAAATCTTCCTGTAGCCGAGCTAGAACTTCCCAAAAAATCTCTGAAATGACCCACAAAATGAGAAACCACTTCTGAGAATTTATCTACTAATTTGCCATCTTCTGTAATGAATGAGACAATACCATTCTCCGCTTTACGCTTCTTTAAAAAAGCATACAAAAAGGAAGTATTCAAATCTCCCTGTCTCAGCCAAGTTACCTTACTCCTCTGAATTAAAAAACTTTGATAAAGCCTTTCCTGAGCTGAAAATGCTTCAGCTGCTATCCTCTTAGCTTCTTGATAACTAAGAACATGGGGGTAAGCTTGAGCTTGCATTTGAGCTTCTTGATAAGTCTCTTTAGCCTTGTAGTAGTTAACCTTCAGATCACTAATTTTGTCCATATTAAAGGCTTTCAAGCAATGTTTAAGTCTCAGCAATTTAAGATAAATGGCCTTAATACCAGCAGCTCTAATCGGAGACTTCCAGCTCCTTAAAACCTGAGCATGAAAATCATGACGCTCTGTCCAATAGTTATAGAACCGAAACACCCTAGTCCCCATCTTCTCTGAAACTTGAGTTTTAACAAGACAAGAGCAGTGATCTGATATAGCTTCCCATCTGAGCATAGCAGTAGATTGAGGAAACAAATCAAGCCATTTCTCATTTATGAGCACATGATCTATTTTAGTGTAAATTCTAGCTACACCATTTTGGTTATTGGTCCATGTAAAATAAAAACCAACACTTTTTAAAGGCTCTACATAAGCATCTGCAAGCCACCGAATGGGGTCAACCAACTCTAAGTCTGAAATAGGCTTACCTCCCGATCAGTCTTTGCCTGAAAAAGGGGCATTAAAGTCCCCTAAAATAACCAAGCTTTGTCCTTAAGAAACGGCCTTTGTAGCCTTTCCCAAAGACTTCTCCTTCCTTCAATCGAATTAAAACCATAGACAAAAGTAACACCAAAATCCTGCTGCACACCAGTTAACTTAACCAAACAATGAACAAATTGGTTAGATTCCTCTAAAATATTGATCTTAACAAATGACTTCCTCCAAACTATCAATAGACGGCCTTAAATAATTGAACTTGTATAGTAATCCCAATTCGGAAAATGAAGATCCATAAACCTACTTATTTTGCTGCCCTTCATTTTAGTCTCTAAAAGGCCACCAACTCCTATTCTATTACTATTACAAAGGTCACTAACAGGGCTATCTTTATTAACACCATTAAGCCCTCTAACATTCCAACTCAAAATATTACTACTATCCATTAGAGGAAACTGAAAATGAATTTCCTACTTTACCACTCACCAGGTCCTCTTGAAGCACCACAAACTTGTTTGATCTCTTGTTCTTTTGACCTAAGTTCTTAGCAATAGTAACTGACCTCTGTCCCTCCTTAGATTGAATAGCAACTTTTTTCGGAATATGCCAATGTTGGTTAGTCTGATCACTTTTTTCACTCCCAGCAGAATCCCCATTATTAGGTAAAAGAGTCTCATCTAGGTCGACCTAAACCTTACCCTCTTCTGTACTTGCCTGAGTCACAGCATGCTCCAATTCTACATCCTTATTTCCATTTGAACCCTGTTCCTTTTTCTCCTTATTTGTTATGGACTCCTTCATGACCCACTGAGCATTCTTATCATTCCTACATTCTGTCATTGAGTGACCAAAACCAGCACAATTCTTACACTTAATTGGTAACCATTCATACTCAACCCCCTGCTCCATGATTTGGCCATGTTCATTGATATATTGTATACTTTTTGGAGGGTTTTCGGTAACTTCCATGTTCATTGTTATTCTGTAAGGGCTCTCTCACTGCTGTTAGGGCTATCAAGGGAGTTTTTGATGATTTTGCTTCTGCCACAGGTCTATCCATTAACTCTGATAAATCTCATGTCTTTTTTGGTGGAGTTTCTAGCAATGACAGAACCAGAATTGCCCTTGAATTAAATCTGACAGAAGGTTCTTTTCCTTTAAAGTACCTTGGGGTTCCCATGAGGCCTACTAAATGGAAACATGAAGATTGTGAGGGTTATCATTCAGAAATTTCGCTTAAAGATTAAGAATTGGGCGAGTAGACACCTATCATTTGCTGGTCGGATTCAACTAATTAATTCAGTTTTGCTTGGGCTTCGAAACTATTGGATGTCTATATTTGTTTTGCCTCAAAGCATAGTTAAGGAAATTGAAAAGATCTGTCGGGGTTTTCTGTGGGGCTCTTCTGGGCAGAGAAGCAAGATTCACATTCCCTCTTGGCAGAAGGTTTGTCTCCCTAAAGCCTATGGAGGCTTGGGTTTCAGAAATGGAGCATCTTGGAACCGAGCTGTTTTAGCTAAATATGTTTGGGCTTTATCTGCTAAACCTGATTTGCTATGGGTTAAATGGATCCATTCCATATATTTGAAAGGTGTCAATTTCTAGAACTATGATTTAATAGCTGATTGTAGTTGGTATTGGAGAAAGCTATGTCGTCTCAAGGATCATTTTAGCCCTGCTGATATACTTTTTGCTGGTGCGCAAGGGAAGTTTAAGTCTTCTAGATTGTATAACAGCCTCTTAGTCCAGCAAAGGGTAGAGTATTACAGAACTGTTTGGAGTAGAATTATCCTCCCAAATCACAGATTTATGCTTTGGAAAGTGGTTAATTCTCAACTTTTAACTAGGGACAATCTCAGAAGGCTGCATGTTCAATTGGCTTCAGTGATGTGCCCAGTTTGTGAAAGATTTCTGGAGAGCCATTCTCATCTTTTCTTAGATTGTAGTCTCTCTAATCAGTTGGTTAAAATCATCTTTGACTGGTTGGGGTTCGTTGCTTGGCCTCTCGATTTTCATAGCTGGATGGTGTGGCTGGCTAGAGCTCGAAATGGAGTAAAAGCTGCTATTGTGAATATGGTTTTTGCTGCAGTCACTTACAGTATATGGAGAAATAGGAATAGGTGCTTTCATGATGGTTATTCCTCAACAGAAATGAAACTAACTCAGGAAATTAAATATACTACTAAATATAGGCTAAATATAGTGTCCAAAAGTCATATCTCTGTTAAGGACCAAGTGTATATTCGGCAACTCCAATGTAATTAGTTGTTTTCTGGTCTGGTTTGTGGTTGGTAGGTGCTCCTGCTTGTGTTTGAGTCCTTGACTCTCATTTGTATTGTTCAATTGTTCAATGAAGTTCAATTTTCTTCTTAATAAAAAAAAACAATAGGTAACAAGTAGGAAGGATCAAGAGTCACCAATATGCATACTTATTTATCTGGATCTTTGATTCACAAAAATTACACAAATGGATAGTTCACATCCTAACTATTCATTTGGAAGATTCACATTGAAGCACAAATATATTTTACAAAAATGTATTCAAGTGATTATTATTCTTTACTATGGAATGATGAGATAAATCTTATGAGAAATCTAAAAATGACATTATACCATTGACAATAATGCAATAAAAGATTGGGCATAAAACCTAGCACAAATATTACTTTTACTATTTATAAAATACATAGAAAGAGCATGACTAATTCTATATAGGTTTTAGCAAAAGTAAATATATATGAATGAGATGGAGAAAATGATAAAGATATTATCTATATATTATTTTCACTAATTTGATAATACATAGAAAGTGTTTGACAAAATCTATATACTATTAGTAAACATAAATATAGATAACAAGATGAAACAATAGAGATGAAAGAAAATAAATCACTCAAATATATAAACTTTAAGCACATGGTGAATCAAAAATACTAAACAAAGTCATAGTGCATATAGGATCATCCTAACCTTCCTAAGAAGGTTAGCCTATTATGTTAGACATTCTCATGAAATTCTAGAGAGAAAATATGAGAAATGAGACTATAATTTGGTAGAGTTTTGCTACCTAAAAATTACATGCAAAATGTGAAATGAGAGTCCCTATTTATAGAGGGAGAAAATGACTAAAAAGAAATTAAACAACAAAATGAGGTTTACAAAATAAATCTGAAATATAAATAATAAAATATGATTTTGAAAAATCAAATCTTATTAAAAATATTAACCTAGTTATTTTGGTATACGGTCAATATGCCTTTTTTCTAAAGCACCAAAAAAGATGAGTTTTAAATCTCAAAATATAAATTTTGCCAGGCCCAATACCCACAAAATATGTGTTGAAGGTGGCTAATGGTACAAGAGGGTTTTGACCCACTCCCAGCCAATGGGGAGGTGCCACGTGGCACTGGCTGGAGAGGAGAAGGCAGATTCGGACTGGGCTATTGCGTTGGGCCACTGGAGGCTAACTTGGGCTGGGTGCTGGGGAATTTGAGTTGCTGGAAGGTGAGGGGACCCGAATTGGGCCTGCTGGCTTTGGGTGAGCGTGAGGCTACTGGGTCTTTGCTTGGGCTGCTGGACAGCTGTGTTGAAGGAAAAGGGGCTCAAACCGGGTCACAGGTGGGCACACAGGCAGGTCACGCAGACTGTTGGCTTGCTGAAGCGGATGCGTGGTGCAATGCTGGCGTGCCACCTGGTGCTGGGAGAGAAGAATCTAGCGGGCCTGGGCTATTTGGGCCGAAATTGTGGGTTTCTTCACTTAAAATATGCCACATTTCCTTTCTTTCTTAAATTTTATTTATTTCTTTTCTCTTTGTTTCCAAGTGCCAAAAATACAAATTAAATCCTACAAAATAAAAAAAACTAAATTAAAATTAAATATTTTCATTTATAAATTTAATCGTATTAATTCAATGAAAATATTAATTAAAACTTAATTTATTTTTACTATTAAAATCAATAAATGTGTATTTTGGGGCACTAATCACAACCCCCCAACTAGCTTATTGCTAATCCCTAGCAATTCAAGCGAAAAATAAAATTATCAAGTTGAATAATCAAGGCAAACCAAGCAAAATCATCTAGGAATTTTCAAAGTATCAAAAAGAAGTCAGAAATTACTATCTAAGCTACTTCAGTTGCGATTTCAGAGTTGTGTGTGTGTGCACCAAACCATTTTCTTTTTATTGCAAGTCATAACACAAATAGTATCGAAAAATCTCAAAAGTATAAAGGTCTCAACTCCAAATTTCTCACGGGCATTGAAAGTATTTTTATGGGAGGGATCACACTCTTGGAGTTCGAGATGTAACAGCTTACGCTCAAATGGGAAAAGATAAACTTTTTAGGACAAGCAATTTGAAGAAATATTGATCACAAGATAGGCATATCAACTTATTGGAATTCAAATGACAAATAACCTTTGAGATTTACATGAGAAAGCTCAAAATGACAACTAATTAGAAGTGATAAATAAGAAAAATAACTATAATGATAATAATTTTTTTTCTTTTTTTTAATACAATTACACAAAATAATAGAAATATATATTTTTTTCTTTTCAACAACTACAAAATAATAGACGAAAGTGTTGCTCTTGTTCTTTTTTTTTCATTTTTATTTTTTTTCATTTTTTTTTACAAGTGTTGACCCTAATTTTGGTCAACGACACGGAGTCTAGGAAACGACAAGAAAATGATATAGAGCTTGAAAATAATCTAATGGAAAGATAAAGAACACATGGATTTATAGTGGTTCGGCCCCAATGACTGGTAATAACCTACGTCCACTTGATACTATTATTGATATTGAATTCCCAAGGTGTGATCAAAGAACAAGGGTTCCTGAGTTTCACGGACCTTAGAGGAAGAAAACAATACAGTGATGGATAATAGTAATATAATTCTCTAAGCATAAAAGATCGATCCTCTTCCTCAGGAAGAGTTACATAAATTAGGAAATAATATCTATCCTTAATGATCGGATCTGCAGGTCATAATGAAGAGATATTCTTGGATATCCTCACAACTGTACAGATCTTTACATAAATAAGCGAACATACGACCAGGCTGGTCGTATCTAGAATTTGATCTCTTTGTGTAAAAATAATGCTGGTCGATAGGCAAGCCGTATCTCTGCTACATGTCTGCCACGTGTCAAAAATCCTTGCCACGTCATCAACAAATGATTTATGGATAAAAATTTGCCCCCAAGTTTATTTATTGGGACCAACAATAAGTAAACTTAGGAAAACAACTTTTCATATGCCCCACGAAATCTGTCAGAGCCCTCATGCGTTTTTGAAAATAGTGACCTAATCACATCTAATCAAGCCTTTTCAGTTTTCAAGAAACCATTCTGACGGTTGTTACACTCCCCCATGCCTTGAAAAACGTAACTCATGATTACCCCTTTTTGGCACACATCAACTCTATAAATAATCCCAACAATCTTCTTTTAACTCTTTAGACGCCATCTTTTGCCAAGAACTCCCAAGAAAAATATCTCAGAGCCAAGAACTTTAAGGTTTAAAGACGCTTTGCCGAGGATCTCTCACCTACAAACTCAAAGTTCCTCCTTCTCAGAATCTCCAATCTTCACTCAGGTAAAATTTCTTCGACGTTTAACCCTTTGAGATGCCATGCATGATGCTTCTGTGCTCTGAGACTTTTCATGTTCTTGGGTATAAATTTGTGAAGATTTTGCATATATCGTTTGATGCTTGATAGGGTAGTGTACTTTTGCTTTATATAAGTTAGGAATCAGTTTGATAGTCAGGATCATGGATTTAGGGCGTAAAATCGAAGTAAAAATTTGATTTTTAGGCTAGCTGAAAAACTGGGTTTTTCCCGCCCCTTTGGAGTTGAAAAAGCTTTTTTAGAGAAAACTTTTTACTTCCACTTTTTGATCCATTTTTCAAATTGCTCGCATAAACTTAGTGTTTCAGTTAGAATGCTGCTGGTCGATAGACGCGAGCAACATTATTCCAACTTTCAACATAAGATCCCAGGTTGTGCATCTTATCTCCCCCTTTGTCTGTTTGCAGTTTATATGCAAGACCCGTGGGGCGGAGAAAGACCCATCGACGACGATCTGTTGGCTCAACTGCTCGAGGACGAAGAATCGATATTGATACCCGATATTCCTTTTTTCTCGTATTAATCCAAACACTTCCCCAGTTTTGACTCGAAACATGGCTCGCACCAAAACTAAGGCCCAGAAAAGAAAAACCTCTGAGAGTAGGGTAACAGTCACAATGATCGCCAACTACTTAAGAAAATACAATCTGACAGGGGTGACCTTAGTCAAGCCCAACCCAGACCAAAGGGCTAATCTGCCTGGAGGTGCCTACAACGCCTGGTCACGGTTTCATGTTGAGGCAGGGGCCACCTTGCCTCTTCATCCATTCTTTCAGGGAGTGGCCAACTATTTTGGAGTTGCCCCCTTCCAAATTACCCGAAACGGATATAGGATGCTTGATGCACTTTATATCCTGTACAGCCAGAAAAAATGGCCCGTGCCGTCGCCACATGAGGTCAACTATCTATTCGACCTCAAATCTAACCCCAACCATGAAGGCATGGGGTTCTTCCATCTTTGTCATCAGGAAAATGGATGCACTTTCCTGATTGACACGACCCACGTCTTAAACGTGGGGAGGTACTACCAAGAGTACTTCCTTACGCCTGACCTGGTTGCAGACAACCAGGCTTTCACACGAGGAGGTAAAACTTTCGTATCGCTGGCTGACTTCTTCATTTAGTGTTTTCCTCCACAATGTCTTAAACTTTTGATGTCTTCCAGGACCATGGCTGCGACCAAACCCAACTCTGGGAATGGAGTCAAGATCAACACTCTTAGCCAGCATGCCAGATGCTGAGAAGAGTGTCAAGAATCTGGTTATAGAGGCTAACCTTAGGTTGGCTGGCCTCTGGGCCCCTCAATCAAATACGAGGGGGTGTTCGGCAGGGAGTGCTCGTGCCGAAGAGGAACCCGAGCAGCAACCCCAAGTTTCTCCAACGTGGAGGAGACCAACTAGGGTCACGATCAGGGAACCTGCTAGCACTCCTTGAGCAGAGAGGCCCTCGACCCCCAAAGGAAAAGGAAAGTAGAAGGCCACTGAGCCTGCCGAACTCTCTGACGACTCATCAGATGACAACATTATAGTAATTTCGCTTTTAAACAATTTGCCAATTCCCTGTCATCTGTTCGACGGGGACGGCAACTTTAAATATGCTCCACACTTAGGGCTAGACTTCTTCGTGTTAAAGAATGAGTGTAAGACTAGTATAGTCTGTAGTGTAGCGACCAGTAATAATAGCTCGGGTGTTGGACTTTGCATCCATTTTTGTTTCTTTTTCTGATGTAATGCGTTTGGCTATTCATGCTATCTCATGGTTTGACTTCATTCTTGCTTTTCAGGTATGGACTCCACCAATGTATTCGACCTTTACAGCACCCCAGAGGCTGCTGCTGCCCCTCAGAGTAAAAAGAAAGCCAGCAAGACACATGCTGGGGAGAGCAGCAAAGAGCCTCAGCCGAAGAAGGTTCGGGAAGTAGGCCCTTCGGAGGCTGGGCCCTCAGCCACCGCGACTCCGCCTTCCCCCCACGAGCAGCAGACTCCATCTGCTGTGGCCGAGTTGACTCCTTCTCTTGTTGCCCCATCTGACCAAACCCAGCAGGAAGCTCCTGCCTCAACCGGGAATCTGATGGTCGGCCGCTCCTTTAAACTGATCAAGGAGAGGCTTACCAAAATCGCCAAGCATGACCGCTGCCGGGTGGCAATGGCAGCTACGGAGACGATGGGCATCGACCCAATTCTGAATCAAGCCCTGAATGAGTTCACCAGTGTAAGTTGTCTCCTTTGTGACATTAGGCTTTTGGTAATTTTACTGTTTATCTAATTTTTGTTCTGAATGTAGGCCATGCTGACTCTTACTGCTGGCCGCATCCGCCTAGGTGCCGTCACCGAGGAGGCCAGGACCTCGGATCAACGGCACGAGGACGAACTCAAAGCTGTCGAGGCCAGGCATGTTGATCAGCTAGCGGTGGTGACTGCAGAAAAGGCCCAACTGGCCAAGGAGTTGGAGGAGAAGCTGAAGTCTCTGGAAAATGCCCGCGAGCTGAGGGACCAATACAAGGAGTCCAACTGCTCTAATTATAAGGTGGCTAAGCAGCTCGAGCTGAACTTGATCACGAGCAGGCTAGAAACCAGAGACATGGAGGACTGGGTTAAGGAGTTGGAGAAGACCAATGCTGCCAACTTAGAGAGGTACAAAAATGCCACCCTGAGGTGCTTCCATGACTTCTAGAAGCACAATCAGGGTGCCAATTTTGATTATCTTCCTAAGAACGGGAGGGAAGTTGAGCTAGCTCATTGCGCATCTCAACTTGCTGAAGAGGAAGGGTCGAGGGTCCCTGCTTCCCCTGAAATCTCGCTGGCCGCCGGGATGGAGGGTGTGGAAAATGAAGTCGTCGACCAGAACACTCCCCAGGATCCTCCAGCTCCTCAAGCTCCTTAATCTTTTCCTTTTATATTTCTCTTTTTATTTTTAAATTACACGACCTACGGTCGTGATGTAAAGACAATATAATTTTTTGGTTTGCTGCACGGGCATCTTTACTTTTATTTTAAACAATTACATCCAAGTAGTTACTGCTTGCGGTGTAAAAGGATCGCTTTGATATTACAATATATTTGCATTTTATCGAGGAACGAGATCTCCGTTTAAGCGGGCAAGTTTATAAGTTCCTGGGTGAAGGACTTCATCAATTTGGTAAGGCCTTTCCCAATTTGGCCCGAGTACTCCAGCAGCTTGGTCGCGGGTGTTAAGAAAAACTCTTCGGAGCACAAGGTCTCCAACATTGAACTTTCTTTCTCGAACTTTGGAGTTGAAATACCGGGAGACCTTTTGCTGGTATGCAGCTACTCGGAGCTGGGCTTGTTCTCGTCTTTCATCAATCGAGTCCAAGGATTCCATGAGGAGCTGGCTGTTAGAATCCTGGTCGTATGTTAATCTATGGTGAGAGGGCGGATCCAACTCAATAGGCAACATGGCTTCATATCCGTATGCCAAGGAAAATGGGGTATGACCTGTTGTTGTTCGGTGGGAAGTTCTATACGACCAGAGGACTTCAGGCAACTGTTTTGGCCATGCTCCCTTAGCTTCTTCAAGTCTTTTCTTTAGTGCATCCTTCAACATTTTGTTGACTGCCTCGACTTGTCCATTCGCCTGGGGATGAGCAACTGAAGAAAAGCTTTTAATAATGTCGTGGCATTTGCAGAAGTCTGTGAATAGATCACTGTCGAACTGGGTGCCATTATCTGAGACTATCTTTTTTGGCAATCCATAGCGACAGATGTTATTTTTAACCATGAAGTCAAGCACTTTCTTCGTTGTTATGGTCGTGAGTGGCTCAGCCTCGGCCCATTTGGTGAAGTAGTCGACGGTAACCACTACGTACTTTACACCACCTTTCCCTGTAGGCAAAGATCCGATTAGATCTATTCCCCAAATTGCAAAGGGCCATGGACTCTGCATCTGTTTTAAATCATTGGGAGCTGCTCGTGGGATCTTAGAAAACCTTTGACACTTGTCACATTTTTGCATGAACTCCATGGAGTCTTCATTCATTGTTGCCCAGAAATATCCTTGCCTTAGGATCTTTTTCGATAGGCTTTGCCCCCCTAGCATGGTCCCCACAAAAACCTTCATGTACCTCCTTCATCAACTCTTTGGCTTTTTCCTTTGTAATACACCTGAGAAGTGGCAGTGAGTATCCCCTTCGATACAGAATTCCATCGACCAGGATATACCTCGTAGCCCGCTGCTGAAGGGTCCTAGCTTTGTTTCTGTCCGCAGGTAGCACGCCGCTTGATAGATATTCTACATATGGCGCAATCCATGTATCCGCCATTTGGATGACTAGAGAGGTTTCTGTTGCTTGGATGCTGGGTGCGGGCAGTCGCTCGACTAGCACTATGTTCAGAGTATCAGCATCTTTGGCACTTGCAAACTTTACCAAAGCGTCAGCATTGGAATTCTGATCAGGAGGCACTTGCTGTAGAGTGTATCGGCCGAACTGGGCTAACAAATCTTTTGCTTTGTTCAGATAGGCGATCATTTTTAATCCTCACGCTTGATACTCTCCCAAGATCTGATTCATGACTAGTTGAGAATCACTATAAATGTCAAGCGCTTTAATGCTCATGCCCTTGGCTAATCGCAGTCCAGCGAGCAGTGCTTCATATTCAACCTCATTGTTAGAGGCAGTGAAGTCAAACCTTATTGCATAGTGAAATCGATGCCCTTCCAGCGTTATCAATATCACTCCTGCTCCTGCGTGGGATTTGTTAGACGATCCTTCGGTGAATAATGTCCACGAGGGTGCTTGTGTTTGACATTCAGGTTCACTAGGCTCCTCGATCTGCTCACCACCCACGGGCTTTGTAAAATCGGTGATGAAGTCAGCTAAGGCTTGTCCCTTTATTGCTGCTCACGGCAGGTAAAATATGTCGAACTATCCAAGCTCGACTGCCCACTTTAGTAATCTTCCAGCAGCCTCTGGCTTTTGCAGAACTTGCGGAAGAGGCTGGTGGGTTAATACCGTAATCGGATGGGCTTGGAAATAAGGCCGCAGCTTCCTAGAGGCCAATACTAAGCAGTAGGCTAACCTTTCAATGGGGGGATATCTTAATTCTGCTCCGATCAGCATTTTGCTTATGTAATAGATGGCCTTTTGCACACTTTCTTCTTCTCTCACCAGAACAGCACTAGCAGTGTAATCTGTGATTGCTAGGTAGACGAACAAAGTCTCTTTATCTACTGGCTTCGATAGGATGGGCGGCTGCGCCATATGCGCTTTCAATGCTTGAAAGGCCTGTTCGCACTCATCTGTCCATTCAAATTTCTTGCTGCCTTTGAGTAGACTGAAAAACGGGACACACTTGTCTGTTGATTTTGAAATAAATCTACTAAGGGTGGCAATTATCCCAGTCAGACTTTGGACATGCTTAATCTTTACTGGCGACTTCATCTCGATCAGGGCTTTTATCTTCTCGGGATTAGCTACAATTCCTCTTGAGTTAACTATGAATCCCAAGAACTTCCCTGATCCAACCCCGAAGGAACATTTGAGGGGATTCAGCTTCATCCTATATTTATTAAGGACGTTGAAGCATTCCTGCAAATCCCTTACATGTTCTTCTGCCTTCTTTGACTTAACCAGCATGTCATCGACATAGACCTCCATGTTTGCCCTGATCAGCTCCTTAAACATGTGGTTGACAAGTCTCTGGTAAGTCGTACCAGCATTTTTTAAACCAAAGGGCATCACCTTGTAACAGTAGAGCCCTGTATCAGTTCGAAAGCTAGTGTGATCCTCATCAGGGGGATGCATACTAATTTGGTTATACCCAGAGTATGCATCCATAAATGAGAGGATCTCGTATCCTGCAGTGGCATCGACCAGCTAGTCGATCCTCGGGAGTGGGAAACAGTATTTAGGGCAGGCTTTATTGAGGTTTATAAAATCCACGCACGTACGCCACTTGCCATTTGGCTTGGGCACGAGTACGGGATTGGAGATCCACGATGGATAAAACGCCACCCTGATGAGCCCATTCTCCTTCAACTTCTCGACTTCTTCCTTCAAAGCTTTCGATCGGTCCTTGTCAAGCAGCCTTCCTTTCTGCTTCACAGGTGGGAAGTTTTTGTCAATGTTCAGGACATGGCTGATGATTTCAGGATCTATCCCAACCATATCTTTATGCGACCAGGCAAAGACGTCCTGGTTCCTCTTTAAGAACTCCATCAGTGCTTGTTTTGTCGTTGTCTCTAAGTTTTTACCGACTTTCACAACTCTGGTCGGATTCCCCTCATCGAGTTGGACTTCTTCAAGGTCCTCGATGGGGCATACTTCTTCTTCGAAATCCCTAAAGCGAGGATCTAAGTCTCTATCATCACTTCGGGCAACGCCCTATTTGGTGAGATTATCACTTGAGCGGGCTTGAACATCAGATGCCATTTGCAACTCTTTTCCGGTGGCAACCCTTGATACACCTTTTTTTCCTTGGTGATCGAGGCATTGAAGCATTCTCTCACCTCTCGCTGGTTTCCCAGTGCGCATCCTACTCCTGCGTCTGTTGGGAATTTCATGGCAAGGTGCCATACAGAAGTGACAGCTTGAAGGTCAACCAGAATAGGTCTCCCTATTACGGCTTTATACGCTGAAGGACAATCAACCACTATAAAAGTGGTGAGTAATGTCCTGTTAGCAGGTGCGGTACCTACTGTGATTGGGAGTTTAATTGACCCCACTGGGGCGAGCCTTTCTCCGGAAAAACCATAAATGGTTTGGTTGCATGGCTCTAGGTCCTTGATGGATAGTTTCATCCTTTCCAGCGAGGAATTATATAGGATGTTGACCGAACTTCCTGTATCGACCAACACCCTTTTCACGATCATATTTGCGATTTGAACATCCACGACCAGCGGATCGGAGTGTGGGAATCGCACATGCTGGGCGTCGTCATCAGAGAAGGTGATCGATTCCTCCTCTGTTTGAGCCTTTTTGAGTGCATGATCCTCAACACTCATCATCTTGATGTCCTGGTCGTGGTGTAGGGTTCGAGCATATCGTTCCCTCGCTTTCCCACTATCTCCTGCAAGATGTGGGCCTCCGCAGATGGTGAGTAGGGTACCTGCCACGGGAGCTGGCTGTAAAGGTGGCGAGCGCTGGCGTACAGGCGCTGTAACGACCCAAAATCACTAATAAGGCTTAAGGGCCTTGATTAGTGTGCCTGGAGGGCATAATGGAATTTATGTGTGATTTTATGAGTTTAATGCATGGTTATGATTTAAAGCATGTTATATGACTAATTGAACATCGAGATGCATGACTACGTGGTTAGTATGCATGTTAGGTGAAATAATTATGCATGTGGACCCCGTTTGCATGATAGGGGTAAATTGGTAATTTTAGCCCGCTGAGGGCATATATGTGATAATTGTATTCTGTGAATTGTACCACGTGAGTGTGGTGTTATTGTTGTGATGCACGTGCCGAGACGGTCCTAGAGAGCTAGTTAACTTAAGAGTCGCAACGGGATTTCTATACCCGGCTCGGGAGGAGCCTAGGGGTACTTTGGGAATTTTATGGTTAAGATTGAGATTTAGCGGGTAATGGTTATTGGTGATTGAGTAACCTGGGTAACCATTAGTTACTGCTGAGAGTAACAAGTTCTAGATAGAAAATGGTAGAAATGAAATAGAAGTAAAAGGACTTAAGTGCCCTTGAGGTTTAGTTGGGAAAGGATAGGCAAGGAGGGGTAAAATGGTCATTTGGCTGGGAATTTGATATATGGCAGCTGGGTTATATGGGGTACACGGTTTGGGGCTTAGTCATTTTGGTGGTTTTGTTTAAAATTAAGAAAGGAAAAGCTAGAAGGAGACCTAGGGCAAGAAGAAGGAGAAGAAGAAGAAGAGGAGTGATGGAGCTGAAATTTGAAGACTTAGGAGATGGATCAAGGAAGCATAGGGTTGGATTCTTCATTCAAGGTATGGATTCTAAGTAATTTAAGGCTTGTTTCTGTTATGGGTTAAGGAATTTGAGCATGGTTTAAGTTTGAACTTTGAGTTTTTATTTTTCTGAAATTGAAATCAAGGATGTGGATTTTGGGGATTTGATTGTGTGTTTGGATTTCTTTGATGATGTTTATGGGTTGTTAGATGGTCCATTTGAAGTTTTAAATTGATTTTGGGGTTTGGGTATTGGTTTGGTATGATTTGGGAAGGTTTTAACTCGGTGAAAACGCGAAGGAAAACCCAGAATTCTGGGCCTGCGAAGGCGTGCCGCGGCACAGTTTTTGCGTGCCGCGGCGTGGAGCCCCTGACTTGCTGGGTACCGCGGCACAAGGCCAATTTCAGGATATCATTTTTGGCGATTTTTGAGCTTTTGCTCCGGGGGTTCGGGGGATGTTTCCGATGAATTGTTTTAGGGATTTGGGAGTCCCGAGAGTGTGCGATTGGTCCCGGGAAGCAGTTTTTGATTTGATTAGTATTGAGGGATGTTTCTTGTGTGTTGTGACTAGGTTGTTGGTGAGGCTCGTGCTAGAGGACCGTGCTCGCGGCTTTAGTGCATCAGGAGGCTCGGAATACAGGTAAGAAAACTATAACACCCGTAAGATGGGGCATGGGCCCATAGTGTGATTGCGGGGCACGACCCTATATTGCATGTTGCATGATGAGATGATTGCAGGGCACGGCCCTATAGTGCATTACATGTTAGGGTGCAGATTTAAATGAATTGATATTTGTTTGAATGTTGTTTGATTTATGCTATATATGATTATAGTGAAATGAACGGCTATGGCCGAGGACGGCAAGGCCGAGAACGGAAGCGGGGCCGGAAGTAACACCTAGCACATGGGATGCTATGGTCAGGGTAGGACCCAGGGGATACGGGTGGTATCCCTACGGTGAAGACCGAGACCCCAGGCTTCGGTAAGGCTTCGGGGCGGCATGGCCGTATTTGTTTAGTCTAATGGTTGACTTGTTTATATGTGGATTATCTGTTATGAGAAACTGTATAAATTGCATATGTTATGCTCTGCATGAGTTTTCTTGCTGGGCTTCGGCTCACGGGTGCTCCGTGTTGCAGGTAAGGGAAATGGCTGAGTCAACCAACCATGAGTACGGAGAGCGTGAAGCGACGCGTACATGTTTGGCCTGCCCGACTGCTTTGGTTGGGGGTTTATTTGAAAATTGCTGTAATAAGTCTATGATTTTAGAACTGATCAACTGTAAACTTATTTCAAGATGTAAATAGTTTTCAAATCTTACTTTGGGATCCCAATTGTTTAATACTAGAAGTTTTTATTAAGTCAACGCATTTTCAAAGATTACAGCCTTAACTTTTATTAGTCACACTTTTGTTTCAAAACCTTGGTTAGCGAGTTCATTGCACTGTTTTGTCTTAAAACTCACTTAGTAACCGCTCTAAGGAAGTAGGGCGTTACAGGCGCCGACTCGTTGCCACCTTGAGTCTCTCGCTGAGAACCTCTCGCGGCTCATACATATCTTCTTAAGTGTCCCTGTCTTATCAAGAACTCAATCTCGTCCTTCATCTGGTTACACTAATTGATGTCGTGCCCGTAGTCGTTATGATAACGACAGAACTTTGTCGAATCTCTCTTGGAGATATCCTTCCGTATAGGCGCGGGTCGTCTGTAGGGCACGCTCGAGCTAGTCGCTTGGAACACCTCGGCTCGGCTCTCGACAAGGACGGTGTAATTGGTGAATTTCAGTTCATACCGATTATTTTTGGGGCGTTTACTCTAGAAGGTCGAGGGTTCGCCATTCGCCCGCTTTCCACCATTTTTACCGTTTCCATTCCCGTTGCCCTTGCCGTTGCCATTGGGCTTAGACCCGTTGGCAGCTTTGGCGGGATCTTCCTTGGGCCCCTTGTCCTTTGCTGGCGACTTGCCTTCATTGGCAATCGCGTCCTCGAGCTTGATGTATCGATCAGCTTGATCTAAAAACTCTTGGGTAGTATTAACCCCGTGCTTCCTGAGGCTACTCCAGAAAGGAGAATGGCGCATAACCCCAGCGGTTAGGGCCATCATCTTGCCTTAATCGCCCACAGTCTTGGCTCCTGCTGCGGCTTGCATGAAGCGCTGAACATATTCCTTCAAAGGCTCTCCTTCTTTCTGGCGTATCTCGACCAGTTTGTTTGCCTCAGTGGGGTGCACACGACCCGCATAGAACTGTCCGTAAAACTCCTTCACGAACATTTCCTAGGATATTATACTTGCAGGAGGGAAATTAAAGAACCACTCCTAAGCGGCATCAGAAAGGGTCACTGGGAAGATCCTGCAGCGAGCGTCTTCAGAGAATTTTTGAATGTCCATTTGTATCTCAAATTTGTTTACATGAGAAACCGGGTCTCCGTATCCGTCAAAGTTTGGCAGAGTTTGCATCTTGAACTTACTGGGGGTTTCTGCCACAACAATTCTTGTATGAAAGGAGTTCCCCTCCTCCGATCGTACTCGATATGCGATGTCCGCCCCCGACCAGCTGTTGTACAGCCTGGTTCAGGGCATCGATTTGAGCTTGAACGACTTCAGGAATTGCTGGGGCCTCCGGTGCCAGGGGAATGTACTCATCATGCCTTTCTCGGCGGTCATTGAGTACATCCCTCAAGTCTTCGTCTCTCCGTCGCTGCTCGCTGGCTCCGAGCTGACTAAAGACGTTTTTTTGTCTAGGCTGCCCCCATCATTACGTTTTGCTTGTCGGTCTTCTCAGGTGGTGGGCTTCTGCCATCGCCTCTCTCCTCGTTTCTCCGACCAGCATTCCCTCTGCCTGAGTCGGCCTCATTGTACCCATGGCCATCTCTGAACCTTGACTGGCTATGGTGGGACCGACTGTTTCCTCTGTTGCCTCCTTGGGCTGGAACTTCCCGAGTGTTAGGGGGAGGCCTGTGCTGGTCAGTGGGTCCTCGTGCATTGCCATGCCGTGGAGGGCCCCTGACCGCAGAGCCTGTCTCAAAATTCCTCCTGTTGGCAGAAGGACGCTGCCCCCTGCTCCGTGGGTGCGGCTCTTCACCCCCTGGGCGTCTAGGGCTTCGGGGCTGTTGCCCAGCCCTATTTTGCCTGAGACGCGGGGGATTACCTCGACCAGCCTGGGATGGAGGCTGCGTCTCAGGGTCCCTATGTGGGACATCATCCGAAGGCATTGGTGGCTGCTCCGGCCTTTGAGGGCTTGTAGGCTGGAGCGAAGGGCTAGGATTGGGACCTCTTTGAGGTGGTCCACTCGGGGGTTAATCAGGCTGCGAGGCATGTCCAGCCTGATTCCTAGCCAATTGGAGGGCTGCTTCGAGGGCTGCCATGGCATCCCTCTGACAACGGTCCATCTCCGCCTGTCTCTCGCTCAGCTATTGGCGCTGGCGCTCTATCTCTCTCTGTTGTGACGCCATTATCTCGGTGGCACTCTCTTGATTAGCCCTCAGAGCGGCCAATTCATCTTGCAACACCCCCAATGTTGTCTTCAGGGCCTCAGAGTCTACTTCCTCCTCATTGAAATCCAAATGAGGTTCGTCTTCAGCCATATTTGGTGGAGGAGGCTGGGATGGAGCGGCAGCAGCCTGTCCAGTTATCTTGGTAGTCTTTGCCATTAGTTTTTCTCGGATTCAAGTCTCTCAATGAAAGCACCAGAATGTTGACCCTGATTTTGGTCAACGACACGGAGTCTAGGAAACGACAAGAAAATGATATAGAGCTTGAAAATAATTTAATGGAAAGATAAAGAACACAGGGATTTATAGTGGTTCGGCCCCAATGACTGGTAATAACCTACGTCCACTTGATACTATTATTGATATTGAATTCCTAAGGTGTGATCAAAGAACAAGGGTTCCTAATTTCACGGACCTTAGAGGAAGAAAACAATACAGTGATGGATAATAGTAATATAATTCTCTAAGCATAAAAGATCGATCCTCTTCCTTGAGCTATCTCTTGTTTATTTATAGGCTCAGGAAGAGTTACATAAATTAGGAAATAATATCTATCCTTAATGATCGGATCTGCAGGTCATAATGAAGAGATATTCTTGGATATCCTCACAACTGTACAAATCTTTACATAAATAAGCGAACATACGACCAGGCTAGTCGTATCTAGAATTTGATCTCTTTGTGTAAAAATAATGTTGATCGATAGGCAAGCTGTATCTCTGCTACGTGTTCGCCACGTGTCAAAAATCATTTTCACGTCATCAGCAACTAATTTATGGATAAACAACAAGAGGCAACACAAAAATAAAAAATAAATTACAAATAAAAAATAAATAAACAGAACACAAATTTAGACTTTATTACAAATACTCATTCTTAAATGAAAAACATCCCTCTAGTAAATGTCATTTTTTAAATTCCAAAGATGTGACTTTACCAACTCAAATGATCAATAAAAGTTCAAAAAATTGTTTTCTCAACTCACCAAAAAAATGAAAAGCTTTAAACTCGAAATTTCTCTCAACTATTTGTGTTAACAACCAATTTATCACATGTTTCGAAAGTGCACAAAAGATCTCTGAATATCATTTCTTAATAGCTATACATAGTAAGAACTGACTAAAACCAACAATTTATACTCATGCTTGTATAATTTTGAGAAAATTTGACTTAAAAATTCAACAAGACAATAATGTTTTCCAAATGAATGCTAATGACACAACAATAAGATTTTCCAAATGAAAGCTAATGCATGCTCACCACCCCCAACCAAAAATTAAATATTGTCCTCAATGTCTAACGTTAAGTCCATTGTGGGAGAAAAAGGGAATATGAGAACCAACGAAACCCCAAAAAGTAAAATTCGCAAAATAAAATAAAGCATACTAAAAAGAAAGATAAAACCTGATCAGTCTTTGGTAGAAAAAAGCATCGCTCTCAGGTAAATCTACCAACTGCATATTTGTGTACTATCCTGTATCAAAAATGAATTTTCTTTTATCCTGCGTCTCAAAAATAGAAGCGTTAGGAACATTTTTAGGATAAAGAAAATGTTTGGTTTCAAAATCGTGGAGGAAATTTGGTGAATGTTTCATGGAAAATATATTTATGATTTCCTCAACGATTAAGTCTATGACATCAGTATGATAGCTTCCATTTTTCTTTGGAGTGGTTGGAAAAATTTTGGTATGGGAAAGAGTTTCACTCCAAATGGTAATAGCATCATCCTCATTGGGTTTAGAACTGAGAGTAGGGGATGGTGGTATGGCCTCAAGTTGGGATGAGAATTGACTTAAATTATGTGAAATAATAGCGTTGGTCAGTTCTGAAAGTTGAGTACTAGTTTTTCTAAAATATTCCACAAGTTGTTTATTGAATTCTCTTTGCTCCTCTATAAATGTGTGCAAAGTGTCCTCTAAGGAATTCGTATTAGTGCAGACATTATATGGAGGTTCATGTGGGAAGTTAGGAAAATTTTGCTCAAAATTCATGTGAGGTGGTGCATGGTAGTTGTACTCAGGCTTCCAACTAAAATCTACGGGGCTGGTCCAACTAGAATTATGATTCCTATGGTCGATTCTTTCAAAGTCACAATAACGTTCATCATAATCTATCTCGGGAACCTCGTAACTTTCTCTTTCAAACTTAGTTTCTAAGACCTCAAGTTCGCGGTATTCTCTTACACTAAGTTTGCATGCACTCCTAAAATGGCTAGTACTCTCAGTAGCACTAGAATTATGCTTGTTTCTAACGAAAGGATAATACATTGGAAAATACAGCTCGAAACGTTTCTTCTCTTCATCATTCATTTTTTTTAATTTTGTTTTTATGATATTTTTTACTTTTATTTTTTTGATTGATTTTTTTATTATTATTTTACTTGTTTCCAGGTCGATTTGAGGTTTTTAGAACGGTCCCACTTAAGACCCACACTTTATCTAGAACTCCCCGAGGTTGCTAGATAATTATGGAGGGGTCACAATTCATAAAAACAGTCCTCTTACAACCAATACTTACTAGAACTCCCTGAGGTTACTAAGTAAGCATGGATGTAACTTTACTCAAATTGGCCTTTAAGCAAAAATTTGCTTATGTTGACAAAACAAGCTTTGTTTGATTATTATTTTTAATTTTTTTTTTGTATTTTATGATTTTTTTAAGATTTAAAACCTAAAAAATTAAAAAAAACTAATAACAAAATAAATAAATAAAGAGACAAACCTAGAAATAAAAAAAACTATCTAAACACAAGAAATAAGATGCTCACAAAGCCTAAACAAATATTATAGAAAAAAAAAACAAATGAATAAAAGGGCTAAAAAGAATTTCTAAGAAAGAAACATTTTTTTCAAAGATGAGGAAAAACTAAGTAAACAAAAAAAAAAAATTAAAGTAATCCTACAAACACATAAAAAAAAATAGTACCAAAGTAAGATAGAAAATAAAAGAAATGTAACTAATCCTAAACACAAATAATTAAAATAAAATAAATAAATAAATAAAAACTAAACTAAGAAAATATAAGCAACCAATTTATATCTTTTTTTTTATTATTTTTTTTACTACAATAAAAATAAGAGAAAAATAGAATAAAAAAAGATACCAAAAATAAATTAAAAAAAAAAGAAACTAAATACACACACAAGTTTTTTTTAAATTTTTTTTTAACAATAATAAAAAAAAAGAGAGAAAGAAAAATAACAACAAAATAAAATAAAATAAGTTACAAGAAAAAAAAAACTAAATAAAATAAGCTACAAGAAAAAATACTAAATAAACACACAACAAGATTTTTTTTTTAATTTTTTTGTACAACAAGCTTAAATTAACAAGGAAAGAGAGCACCAAAAAGAAAGAAAAAAGAAATAAGTTACCAAAATTAAATTAACAAGAGAAAAAAAAAACTAAATACACCACAATGAGCTTTTTTTTACAACAAAAATAGATAAAAAGAGAAAAAGAAAACCAACAAAAGAAAAATAATAACAAAATAAACTAAAAATAAAACTAACAAATCCTAGAAAATAAATGATAGCAATTTTTTTTCTTTTAGTACAACAATGACAAAAAAAAATGACAAACTAACTAAAAAGGAACAGTAAAAAAAATGATAGTGATTTTTTTTTTTTACTTTTTTTTAAGGTAAATAAGACAAATCTAAAAAAAATCCTAGAGAAATATACACAAAAAGAAAATGATAGAATTACTCACCTCTTTTGCAAAATTTATTGAAAACTTTTTTTTTCACTATTACCTCCTCGGCAACGGCGCCAAAATTTGTTTAACGCCCAACCGTGACTTCTACTTTGCGGTAGTCGTAGTATAAATCGGGCGGTCGATTCCACAAGGAGGCAAAGAAATAATGTTAATCAATAAATAAAGTTAAGAAATAGATAATATGAGGAATATAGAACAAGTGATATATTTTTGTTGTTTTGGAGATTTATTGATTAGAAATAAAGATAGAATAAAGTGTGATGTATCAATAGGTAACAAGTAGGAAGGATAAAGAGTCACCAATATGCATACTTATTTATTTGGATATTTGATTTACAAATATTACACAAATGGATAGTTCACATCCCAACTATTCATTTGGAAGATTAACATTGAAGCACAAATATATTTTACAAAAATGTATTCAAGTGATTATTATTCTTTACTATGGAATGATGAGATAAATCTTATGAGAAGTCTAAATATGGCATTATACCATTGGCAATAATGCAATAAAAGATTGGGCATAAACCTAGCACAAATATTACTTTTACTATTTATAAAATACATAGAAAGAGCATGACTAATTCTATATAGGTTTTAGCAAAAGTAAACATATATGAATGAGATGGAGAAAATGATAAAGATATTATGTTGGAACTTTTTTTTGAATTATTAAAAATTGAAACAATAGAGTTGTGTGTGATATGGGAAAAGTCCCACATGGAATTGAAACACTCTTCAAGGAGTGTATATAAGTTGCAAATGCTATGTCTTGGGGTGTGCCCCAAGGGGTACCCAGTTTTGTGCGCATGGATGAGGACTCACACATTTGACCACCACACGCGCGCCGCCGCCATCGTCCGTCCGACCGAGCTGAGCTGGCTGGTGGTGTGGTGTCGTATTTTTATTTTTAATTTTTTTCAACAAAGGTATCTAAACGTTTATCATTTAATTAATTAAATTAATTTTAAAAACGTTCATTTTATAAAAAAAAAATGGGTTTTCTTTTTTTTAAATGAAGATAAACGTTTTTTGGCCGTTCATATCCTCCTCTGATTTAATGGAAAAATGTTTTAGACGTTTTGGGGGTTTTCTTCTGTGTATAAGTTGGATTGAACAATTTTTTGAAAAAGGGAGTTTTTTTTCTTCTTGGTTCTATGAATTTTCTTAGAGCATTTTAAGGGTGTACAAGATCGATCTTCTCGGTGCAGGGAAGAATCATACAGAGGCTGTTTTATCCTGGGGACAGCGTGGTTGATAGACTGCCGTGCACACTTAGGGCAGAGCCGCGAAACGTCTTAAAGAGAGCGACTTTGTCCGCGACTCAGCCAGAAAAATTGATCGGTAATTTCATTCCAATTTTATTTTGTATTGAGGAATATCAATTTTAAGACGTTCTGTTCTGCTATGGCTGCGACCGATGATTTTTCTGGTTCTACCTTTGTTGATATTAACCAGCCATTTCGTTTTGAGGGTTTGCACTTTAAGCGTTGGAAACAGAAGATGCTTTTTTATTTGACCATGAAGAAGGTTGCGTTTGTGCTCACTGCTCTGAAGCCGGTTGTCTCTGGAGCCTCGACCGACAAGGACAATCAGACTGAACGCAAGAAGCAACAGAAGGACTTGGACTCCTGGGTGGAAAACGATTTTCTCTGTAAGAAGTTTATTCTTAACGGTTTATCTGATGATCTTTATGACTATTATAACTCAGACAAGTCAGCAAAGGAGATTTGGGAGGCGCTGCAAAAGAAATATGATACAGAGGAGGCGGGGACTAAAAAATACGCTGTTAGTCGCTACCTGAAGTATCAGATGGTGGACGATAAATCTGTGGAGGCCCAATCTCACGAAATTCAGAAAATTGCTCATGAGATTATCTCAGAAGGTATGGCCCTTGATGACCAGTTTCAAGTTGCTGTTTTAATTGACAAATTACCTCCTTCCGGGAAGGACTTTAAAAATGTTCTCAAGCATTAGACTAAGGAATTTTCCTTAGAAAGTTTGATCACCCGCCTTCGTATCGAGGAGGAAGCAAGGAGACAAGACCAGAAAGAAGAGGTGCTTGTTGTCTCTAACAGCATCCCTAAGAAGCCCACACCTGCGGGTCTGAAGCCAAATGGCAAAACTTTTAAGAATCAGAATCGCAACTCGAATTCAAATTCCAACCGCAACAACCAGAACAATCCTCGAAATAACAATCAGAGTTGGAACCATAACAGGAACCAACATGGAAGGCAGTAGCCTCCACCTAAACAGAATGACTCTGGAAAATTCCTTTGTTACGTCTGTAACAAGCCAGGTCATATGGCACGTAAGTGTAGGAACAAGCCAAGCACTACTCCGCAGGCTAACTTGACTGAAGAAGCTTTTACAGATATGATTTCTGAGATCAACCTTATTGGTGGATCAGATGGGTGGTGGGTAGACACTAGCGCTTCTCGCCATGTCTGCTATGATCGTGCTATGTTTAAAACATACACTGCTGCTGATGATAAGAAAGTGCTGTTGGGAGATTCCCACACCACTATTGTTGCTGGGATTGGAAATGTGGAGCTTAAGTTTACCTCAGGAAAGACTTTAGTACTGAAAGATGTAATGCATACTCCTGAGATGAGAAAGAATCTGGTTTATGGTTTTCTGCTTAATAAGGCTGGGTTTACTCAAACTATTGGGGCTGATTTGTACACCATCACTAAGAATGGTATTTTTGTTGGGAAGGGTTATGCTACTGATGGCATGTTTAAGTTAAATGTTGAATCCAATAAAGTTTCTCCTTCTGCTTATATGCTGTGTGATTTTAATGTCTGGCATGCTAGACTTTGTCATGTTAATAAGTGCATTATTAAGAACATGAGTAACATAGGAGTGATTCCTAAAGTGTCAGATAACGATTTTGAAAAATGTGATTTTTGTAGTCAAGTAAAATAACTAAGACTCCTCATAAGTCAGTTACTAGAGAATCTGAGCCTTTAGATTTAATTCATTAAGATATTTGTGAACTTGATGGAACGTTAACTAGGAATGGTAAACGTTATTTCATCACTTTTATTGATGATTGTTCTGACTTTACTTATGTAACTCCCTGGATAGCCAAGACTGTTACGCTGTGTGTTTACAAAGTGCCAGACTTGCTAACCAAGTCATTTAAATAAAATCGTGTTGTTGAAACTATTAGGGAACTAGGGTTAAAAGCGTTTTGGTCTCAAAAGTTACATTATCATTAAGAAACATTGTTTATTTACATGGGATCCCAAAAATATCAACTTAACGACCATTTACAAAAGTTGCAAGGTTCAAGTACATTAACCAGCCATACTAAGGCAAAACGAGCAGTTAGGTAATCCCTGTCCTGTCACACTCCTCGGTCATGGTGATCGAACAGCTGGCTATGTACATTTCACCTCGGAGCTCTCCACCTCAGGCTTGGTCCAGCTTGCCCTTGCCTTTACCTGCACCACGTAGCACCCGTGAGCCAAGGCCCAGCAAGAAAACACAATAACAACAGAGCATGAACAATTAACAGACAAGTCAATAACTCATATTGCATCACATAGACTCAGATATATCATCAATCGACATAATCAAGTATTCCACATACTAGGCATTTCAGTTCATAACACACAATTCACAAACGATAACCAGGGCTAGCGCCCTTAGGCTACTCCCTCTGTTATCCCGTTGTTTCTGGCACCCAGTGGCCAATTCGCGCCCCGTGCGCTAAAATCATGTACGGTACTCTTAGACCGCTCTTACATGTCCCATGGCGTAATACCAACATTGACACGATGTAACTTTTGGGAGCACTTAGTCCCATCACAATCATACAATCGGGTGCAGTTTTCTTACCTTTCAATTCACTGGTTTCCGATGCCACGAAGCCGCGAGCACGACCCTCTACCCCGAGCCTCTCCAAAGTCCTAATCACAACACAAATGAAACATCCTTTATCACTAATCAATCCAAAGCTACCTCCCCGGAACCAATCCCACACTCTCGGAACCCCCAAATCCCTAAAACAATGCACCGAAGACATCCCCCGAACCCCCGGAGCAAAGGCTCAAAATTGCAAATTCTAACATCCTGAAATTGGCCTAGCGTCGCGGCGCCCAGCAAGTCAGAAACCCCATCACGCCCAGAAACAGCCTTGCGCCGCGGCGCGCTAGAAAGCGCCGCGGCGCTCCTTCGCGAGCCCAAAATTCTGGGTTTTCTTTTGCATTTTTCCCGAACCCAATTCACTCCAAATCACCCCAAACCAACTCTAAATCCCTAATAGACCACACAGCAACCTAGAAACGTCATGCCCAAGCTCATTCACACAATTAGTCCCAAAATTCACTCTTGAGTTCCATGCTTTAGTAACTCAAACCAGAAAGTTAAAAACAACTTGAACCCAAACCCAAACCTTATTCCAAATTCCCTAATCCATAACAGAAATAAGCTTCACAATTACACAAAATCCTTACCTTGAGTGGAGAGTCCAACCTCTAGCTTCAAACCTCCTTCCCCTTTGATTACCCAACTCTGAATTCATACAAAACCAGCCACCAACTTCTTTCAATTCATACTTATCAACCAAAAACCAGACTTGAAACTTAAATATATCATAGCTAAATCCTTACCTCTGAGTATTCTTGGCCTAAGCTTGATTGATAACTTCAAACCTCCCTTGATTCACCTTCCAAGAGCCAAATTCAACTTCCCTCTTCTATCTTACTTTTGCTCTTTTTTCCTAGGTCTCCCAAAATTCAGCATAAAACCAATTTCTCAAAGTATTACTCGTACTTGTATTTTCCTTCAGCTCAAACTCACCTATTTACTGCCAAAAGACCAATTTATCCCTCCATTAATATCCCTTTCTAACTAGACCTCAAGGGCTTACTTGTCCTTTTACTAGCTTTACAATTCTACCACCTCTCCAACAAAACTTGTTACCCTCTATGGTTACTAACAGTTACACAAGTTACCAAAACACCAGTTACCACTATCTAGCTTTCTAGGACCGTCTCAGCATGTGCATCACATTGAAATTACCGCACCCACGTGGTACAAATCACATATCATAGTTATCACATAACATAATACACGTAGTCATATAACATGCTTAAAACCATAATCATGCATCTTAATCATTAAAAATCACACATAATCTCCATTATGCCCTCAAGGCACACTAATCAAGGCCCTTAAGCCTAATTAGTGAATTTGGGTCGTTACAACTTATGTGTACTTAATGAAAAATAAAAGTGATGCGCTTGACATGTTCAAATTATTTGTGACTGAAATTGAGAATCAATTCAATAAGAAAATTAAAAGGTTTCGTAGTGATAGAGGAACTGAATATAATTCAAGCATGTTTATTGAGTTTTATAATTCACATGGCATTGTACACGAAACCACTGCACCATATTCACCTGAAATGAACGGTAAAGCTGAAAGAAAGAATCGAACTTTTACTGAATCTGTCGTGGCTATTTTATTACATTCTGGTGCTGCATCTCATTGGTGGGGTGAAATTATTTTGACTGTTTGTTATGTGTTGAATAGAGTTCCTAAGTCTAAAAGTGAAGTTTCACCTTATGAGATCTTGAAAAATAGGTAACCTAACCTGTCTTATTTTAGAACTTGGGGTTGTCTGGCTTATGTTCGTATTCCTGATCCAAAGAGAATTAAGCTAGCAAGTAGAGCCTATGAATGTGTATTTATTGGATATGCAATTAATAGTAAAGCATATAGGTTCTATGATTTAAATGCGCATGTTATTGTGGAATCAAATGATGCTGATTTTTATGAACATAGATTCCCTTTTAAATTGAGAAATATTGGGGGCGCATCTACTAGCAACATTCCTGTGATTAGGAATAATGAACATATTGAGGATAGAGAATCAGAACCTAAGAGAAGTAAGAGAACTAGAGTTGCTAAAGATTATGGTTCTGATTTCTGTGTCTATACATTAGAGGAGGATCCTGCTAACCTCCAAGAAGCCTTGTGCTCTTTAGATGCTGACCTCTGGCAAGAAGCAATAAATGATGAGATGGAATCTCTTGAGTCTAACAAAACGTGGCACTTAGTTGATTTACCTCCTGGTTGTAAGCCTATAGGTTGTAAATGGATCTTGAAAAAGAAATTGAAACCCGATGGAACTGTTGAAAAATACAAGGCTCGTTTGGTAGCCAAGGGTTTTAGGCAGAGAGAAAATATAGATTTCTTTGACACTTTTTCACCTGTTACGAGGATAACATCCATTAGAGTTTTGATTTCCCTAGCTGCCATTCACAATCTAGTTGTACACCAAATGGATGTTAAGACTGCATTTTTGAATGGTGAATTAGAAGAAGAGATCTATATGGATCAACTGGAAGGGTTTGTAATCCATGGCCAGGAACATAAGGTTTGCAAGTTAGATAAATCTCTGTATGGTCTTAAGCAGGCACCTAAGCAATGGGATGAGAAATTTGACAATTTAGTTATCTCACATGGATTTAAAGTGAATGAAAGTGACAAATGCATTTATTATAAATCTGATAATGACATTTGCACTATTGTATGTCTATATGTGGATGACTTGCTCATATTTGGTTCGAATATCCATGCTGTGAAATCTCTGTTGTGTGCTAACTTTGATATGAAGGACCTTGGAGAAGCGAATGTAATCCTTGGTATTAAGATTACTAGGTCCGAAAAGGGAATTTCTTTAGATCAATCTCACTATATTGAGAAGATTGTAAAGAAATACAATTACTTTGATTGTAAACCTGCTTGCACACCATATGATCCAAGTGTAAAGTTATTTAAGAACACTGGTGACGGTGTAAGATAATCTGACTATGGGAGCATCATTGGCAGTCTTCGATATGCCACTGATTGTACGAGACCTGACATTTGCTATGTCGTGGGATTATTGTGTAGGTTTACTAGTAGACCTAGTATAGAGCATTGGCATGCTATTGAAAGGGTCATGAGATACCTAAAGAGAACCATGAACCTTGGATTACATTATCAGAAGTTTCCAGCTGTTCTTGAAGGTTATAGTGATGCAGACTGGAACTCTCTGTCTGATGACTCCAAAGCAACAAATGGCTATATCTTTAGTATAGCTGGTGGAGCTGTTTCTTGGAAATCTAAGAAAGAGACTATTTTGGCACAATCCACCATGGAGTCTGAAATGATAGCATTAGCTATAGCTAGTGAAGAAGCAGGTTGGCTGAGAAGCCTGGTAGCTGAGATCCCTTTATGGGAAAAATCGATACCAGCTGTGTTGATCCACTGTGATAGTACCGCGACTATTGCGAAAATTCAGAACCGTTATTACAATGGTAAGAGACGACAGATACGTCGTAAGCATAGTACTGTTAGAGAGTTTCTCTCAACAGGAGCTATTAGAGTGGATCATGTACGCACTGATGATAACTTAGCAGATCCTTTGACGAAAGGATTAGCTAGAGAGAAAGTCCATAAAACATCGAAGTGAATGGGACTATTGACCTTAGAATGATGAATCACTCATGATGGTAACCCAACCTAAAGACTGGAGATCCCAAGAACTAGGTTCAATGGGTAATAACAAGTTGTGAAGTGATATGAGTTGAATCATGCTATTTCTATTAAAGCATATAGAAGCATGAATTCCTGAAGCGATGAGAGGATGAGTTAATAGAAACTCTTAATGAGACCTATACTCTATGTGGAGTGGAGTACCGAGCTACAAGAGTACTCTTGATAGACTCACCTATGTGAATGTGGAAGTGGGGCCGCTTCCTATGTAATTTGGGCAAAATTTCTAGAGCATTCACTATACTGGGATAGGCGTGCATGGCCAATAACGAACAGGCTTATTTGATTACACCCTTGAAAGGTTGGTGCGTGGTACGATGTTAGAAATAGAGTTCAAGACTACGTCTCACTCTAGTATAATCTAAATTGTATTCACTATGCAAATGTTCAAATCGAAAGATACATTTGTTTATGCACAATCTTATAGATTCTGAAATTGCTCGAGAAAAATATTTTTAAAAATTCAAGTGGGGGATTGTTGGAACTTTTTTTTGAATTATTAAAAATTGAAACAATAGAGTTGTGTGTGATATGGGAAAAGTCCCACATGGAATTGAAACACTCTTCAAGGAGTGTATATAAGTTGCAAATGCTATGTCTTGGGGTGTGCCCCAAGGGGTACCTAGTTTTGTGCGCATGGGTGAGGACTCATACACTTGACCACCACACGCGCGTTGCCGCCGTCGTCCGTCCAACCAAGCTGAGCTGGCGGGTGGGTGGGTGGTGTGGTGTCGTATTTTTATTTTTAATTTTTTCAACAAAGGTATCTAAACGTTTATCATTTTATTAATTAAATTAATTTTTTAAAAAAAAAAACGGTTTTTTTTTATTAAATGAAGATAAACGTTTTTTGGCCGTTCATATCCTCCTCTGATTTAATGGAAAAACGTTTTAGACGTTTTGGGGGTTTTCTTCTGTGTATAAGTTGGATTGAACAATTTTTGAAAAAGGGAGTTTTTTTTCTTCTTGGTTCTACGAATTTTCTCAGAGCATTTTAAGGGTGTACATGATCGATCTTCTCGGTGCAAGGAAGAATCGTACAGAGGCTGTTTTATCCCGGGGACGGCGTGGTTGATAGATTGCCGTGCACACTTAGGGCAGAGCCGCGAAATGTCTTAAAGAGAGCGACTTTGTCCGCGACTCAGCCAGAAAAATTGATCGGTAATTTCGTTCCAATTTTATTTTCTATTGAGGAATATCATATTATCTATATTATTTTCACTAATTTGATAATACATAGAAAGTGCTTGACAAGATCTATATACTATTAGTAAACATAAATATATATAACAAGATGAATAAATAGAGATGAAAGAAAATAAATCACTCAAATATATAAACTTTAAGCACACGGTGAACTAAAAATACCAAACAAAGTCATAGTGCATATAGGATCATCCTAACCTTCCTAAGAAGGTTAGCCTATTATGCTAGACATTCTCATGAAATTCTAGAGAGAAAATATGAGAAATGAGACTAAAATTTGGTAGAGTTTTGCTACCTAAAAATTACATACAAAATGTGAAATGAGAGTCCCTATTTATAGAGGGAGAAAATGACTAAAAAGAAATTAAACAAAAAAATGGGGCTTACAAAATAAATCTGAAATATTAATAATAAAATATGATTTTGAAAAATCAAATCTTATTAAAAATATTAACCTAGTTATTTTGGTATATGGTCAATATGCCTTTTTTCTAAAGCACCAAAAAAGATGAGTTTTAAAGCTCAAAATGGCAATTTTGCAAGGCCCAATACCCACAAAATATGGGTTGAAGGTGGCTGATGGTACAAGAGGGTTTTGACCCACTCCAAGCCAATGGGGAGGTGCCACGTGGCACTAGCTGGAGAGGAGAAGGCAGATTCAGACTGGGCTATTGCGTTGGGCCACTGGAGGCTAACTTGGGTTGGGTGTTGGGGCATTTGAGCTGCTGGAAGGTGAGGGGACCCGAATTGGGCCTGCTGGCTTTGGGCGAGAGTGAGGCTGCTGGGTCTTTGCTTGGGTTGTTGGACAGCTGTGTTGAAGGAAAATGGGCTCAAACCGAGTTAGCAGGTGGGCACACAGGCGGGTCACGATGGCTGTTGGTTTGCTGAAGCGAACGCGTGGCGCAATGCTGGCGTGCCACTTGGCAGTGGGACAGAAGAATACCAGGCGGGTCTGGGCTATTTGGGCCGAAATTGTGGGTTTCTTCACTTAAAAAATGCCACATTTCCTTTCTTCAATTTTATTTATTTCTTTTTTCTTTGTTTCCAAGTGCCAAAAATACTAATTAAATCCTACAAAATAAAACAAACTAAATTAAAATTAAATATTTTCATTTATAAATTTAATCGTATTAATTCGATGAAAATATTAATTAAAACTTAATTTATTTTGATTATTAAAATCAATAAATGTGTATTTTGGGGCACTAATCAATAGGCTCATTGAAACGTATGCAATCTCTTCAACTACTATTGAAACCTCTACAATTTCTCTTGCGACATCTACAACCTCTTTTGTAACATCTGTAAAACCAATAAAAGTTGAGGTGTAACCTATATTGCAATGTTTGTAACCTTTGGAAAATGAAGTGCAACCTCTTTGGTAACATTTGTTGCAACATCTATAATATTTGTAAATAGGGTTGCATTGCGCGTGCATTTGAGATTGCAGTGGATTGCATTTGAAAATACATTTGGGTTGCATTGAGTTGCACTTGAAATTACATTGGGTTTCATGGGGTTGCATGTGTTTCCATGTGTTTCTTTAGGTTGCATGGGGTTGTAGTGGATTGCATGAGTCACATAAGAATGAAATTAGAATATGAGATTTTATGTTTTCATGGGTTGCATGGGTTTGCATTTAAGGTTGTAGGGAGTCCATCGGGATGCTTTAGATTGCATTGAGCTTGCAATTAAAGTTGATTTAGGTTGCATTGGGCTTGCATTTAAGGTGGAATATAGGTTGCATTTGAAATTGTATTGGGTTATATGGGCTTGCATTGGGTTGCGGGAGTTGCATGTGTCTCCATGTGTTGTTTTAGGTTGCATGGGAATGCAGAGGGTTGCATTTTAGATTGTAGTGAGTTTCATGAGTTGCATAAGAATGATATTTGAATGTTGCAATAGGCTTGCATTTGAGGTTGTGATGAGTGTCATGGGCTTGCATTTGAGGTTGCAGTGAGCTACATGAGTTGGTTAATCATGAAAAGACAATTGCTTGTGGAGTTTGGTTAGTTGATTATAATGTTGGCATGATTGCTTGTGATTCTTATTAACTATATTGAGTTGCCTAAACAACTTGATATGATTATCAACTTATATAAATTTGAAATGATTGAAATATTAGAATATGATTAAAAAAATCATAAGAACTTCACACTAATATTCAATGATTTAAAAATATAACAAGTGTTACAAAAAATAAAAATGACTCATTAACAAATGACTAGAACTTGATTTAGCAGCTCTTTCCAAAACGCGTGAATGTATACAAAAAAACATCTCTAGGATATAGTGTTAACAAACTTACAAACCAAACATTAACTAATAAGTTTCTTAAGTTAAATTGGGTTAAATTTGATATTGTAGTGGGTTGATTTAGTTAAAATGGGCTTACATTTGAGATTGAAGTGGGCTGCATAAGGATGAAATTTATAAATAAGTTTGTTTCTATAGTTGTTTTAGGTTGCAATGATTTTTATTGGGTTTGTATTTCAGGTTGCAATGAGTTTCTTGAGTTGCATAAGAATGAAATTAACATGAGTTTTTTTTAATTTGCATTTAGTTGCATGAGGTTGCATTTGTGGTTTTAGTGGGTTGCATTATTTGCATTAAGATAAAATTTGCAAATGAGTTTTTTTTTAAAGTTGCTTTAGGTTGTAGAGGTTGCCATCCACATGATGTTGCATTAGGATTGCATGGACTTTCATTTGAAGTTGTAGTGGATTGTATTAGGTTGCATTGACATGCATTTGAGGTTGCAGTTTATTGAATTGGCTTGCATTTGAGGTTGCATGAGTTGCATAAGGATGAAATTAACATATTACCTTCTTAAAGTTGCATTGGGTTTGCATTTGAGGTTGCTTCACTTGCATAAGAAGGAAATGGGCATACAATTTTTTTTTTTAAAGTTGTCATTGATTGCATTGAGTTGCATGAGGTTGCATATGAATTTTCAGATTGGGAATATAAGGTTGAACGAGGTTGCAGCCGGTTTCGTTTGATTACGTTTGAGGTTGCATAAGGATCAAATTATGATATTAATTTTTTAAAAGTTGCATTGGGTTTCTTTTGAGATTGCAGTGGGTTGCCTTAAGCTGTATTGGATTTGTAATTCAAGTTGTAGTGGGCTGCATCAATTGCACAAGGATGAAAATTAAATATAAGTTTGTTGAAAGTTTCTTTAGGATGCATAAAGTTACATTGGACTTTTATTTGAGCATACAGTGAGTTGCTTGATAATGAAATCATCATATGAGTTTTTTCAAATTATCATTAGTTGCATTGAGTTGCATACAGGTTGCACGAGGTTGGATATGAGTTTTCAGATTAGGAATATTAATTTAAAAATATCACAAGACTTTTTTTTAATAAAAAGAAGCAAATTGATCATTACAACAATAAGGGAAACCATAAAACACTGTCAAGTAACATAAATTATTCAATACAAAAAACTTAAATCAAAGCCAATAACTTGTAATATTCACTAAAACACTATCACTGTCATCTTCATTACTTTTAGAGTGTTAACAACAGTTTGCATAGCCTCCTCCAATGATATATATGTCTGACGAACTATCCAAAATAGACTCGTATGGAATAGTTTTTGCAACTTGTGCAACTTCTTTGGCATCCTTTTAAATATCTATTGCAAAATCTGCAACCTTTGGAACCTAAGATACAATCTCTTTAGGAATCTTTGCAACCTTTGGAACCTGAGGTGCAACCTCTATTGCAAAATCTACAGCCTTTCAAACATGAGGTGCAAATTTTATTGCAAAGTCTACAACTTTTGGAACATGAGGTGCAATATCTATAGCAACATGTGCAACCTGATGTGAAATCTCAAAATACACAGAAAAATCAACAACCTACATAGGAAAAAAAACATATAATATAAGAAATCATAAACATAAAACATAGAAATAAACAAAAATATATATTTGTTCAAAAAATTAGAAAATAACACTTATCGTTATCGTCTTCATTATGGCCACAACTAGCAAATAAGAGATACTCATTTAAATTAATATCTCTATTTCAATACCAAATTGTGAACTATATGATTATATATTATATGGAAAACATGAACATCATAGTTGTGATGCAACCTAAATAGTAGAATAAAAAAAATTCTAAAAATAACTCCAACTTGCAATATATTGAATTTAGACCTGAATGTATTCAAAGTTTATAAAATGAATGAAAATGAAAATGTATTTGGGGGTGGAATTATATGATCACAAATTTTTAATTTTTCTTCTTCAATGTTTACTCTAATAACCTTTTAACTTTTAGCATTACCACTCAATGTATTTGGGGGTTGCTTGAAGGAGACGTATGAAAGGCAAAGGAAAATCAGGTATGGGCTCATTTATAAGCCTTTATCGAGTAGCTACAACCTTCATAAATCCAATGGTGAAAATGGTACAAGATTTTGGATCCATTCCATGAAGACAAATTAATAATCTAAACACATGCAAAAGATCCATTCTAGCTTCATCAAGTGGGTCTCAATTACACCAAAAATAGAAATAAACAAAATTCATGTAAAAGAATTATATACAATTACCCAAATCAAATTAACTAGAAATATGCTCTAAAAATTGGGTCATACAACCTCACGAAGTCATAAATTAATGCATACATTTTGAACCCATTCCATGATGGAAAATTAATATGCTAAACAGAAACCAAGAAGGGGTAGTAAATAAATAAGCAAGCTTCTTAGGGATGAACTCAAACTTTAGGAAAGTTATAGATCATTATCTTTGAGTAAAAAAAGGTAAAGATAAAAACTACAAATGAGCGTTTTAAAAAACTGAGATATAGGCAACCAAAACACAAGCTGACCAAATGAACAACACATCTATATTAACAAAAAATAATACAAAAAAAAAAGTGAAACTCGGGAAATAGAAGATAATAGGACTTATTACCATACCAAGAATTTTAGGATTAAAGCTTCTGCAAGAGTTGAAGGACAACTAGATCAAGCTTCTATGGCCGACGACAAAGGACGACAACTTCAAGCATATGTGGCTGGTAGTGGCTTCCTTTGACAGAAGGTGGCTTATGTGATTGGATTGTGTGAGTAAAATAGAGGGGAAGGTTTGGGAGAGGGTAAGTGGGAGTTCATAATAGGAGCAGAGAGTGGGGGGAGAGAGAGAGAGAGAGCACCTGGAATGGAGAGAGAAAATGAGAAGAAATGAAGAATGGAAAGGAGAAAGGAGAAGAATGGGAGAAGATACCGTAAAAATGAAGTTGAAAAAGTAATAGTGACATATAAATAAAAAGAAACAAAATATAAACTTGGAATATAAAAAATAAAACAATAAAAATGAAAAATAAAATTTTAAAAATCGTATATTTGGTAAATTTCCTATATATTATACACAATTTACATATGCCATTAATATATACAAAAATTAATCTCTGACTATGAGTTTGTTGAGTAGTTGTTGACCAATTAGTAACATTTTTATAACCATATTAAGATTATTTTATATGGGCTTTATTTAGTGTATGTTTAATATGGACTTAGGCCCTAATTTCATTACTTTAGATACATTAGATTGTATATAATACCCTAAGGGTGGATTAATGATATCAAGGAAAACCTATTTTCTTAATTTTGTCATGGTACCAGAGCCCTAGCATCCTAGCAAGCTCATACCCCATCATTTTTTTTCTCCTCTGTTTTCCTTCCCGACAAACACCAGCCATACTGTCGCTTCTTTGTTTTCTCTCTTCTATCACATATATATTGCACCCATCGCCATCACATATATACCCCAACCTCCTAATCCAAACCATCGCTTCTCTCCCAAACCATCACCATCACCATCAACATCCCATCACCTATTTATATATATATAACCCCACCCATGTGATTCTCCCTATTCTCAATATATATATATATATATATTGCTACCTAATTGCATCTCATCATCATGGTCGATGATGGAAAAATTGATCCCCACTCTCCTATTATCTTGGGTCTGAGGATCAACCTGGCAATATGATCACTCACGTGATTCTCTCTACCGACAATTATATTTCATGGGCACGTGCAACCACTTTGTCTTTGAAAGCTCGCCGAAAGTTTGTGTTCATTGATGAGACGATCACAAAACCAACGGAGAAGAAAAAGAAACTTGATTGGGAAACTGTTAATTCTATGCTTGTCTCATGGATCATGCAGACTCTTGATCCAAAATTGGCGGCCTCCCTTCCTTTTCATGATGAAGCCAAACGTCTTTGGGATTATCTTGAAAAGCGGTTTTGTGTGGCCAATGGTCCTCGACTCCAACAATTGCGGGTTGATATTACTAATTGTAAGCAAACTAAAACTATGTCTATTGATGATTTTCACACTCGTTTGATTAGATTGTAAGATGAATTGGATCGTCTTAAGCCTCTCCACGTGTGTGAATGTGGTCATTGTACTTGTGATCTTGCTGCCCAATTTGCTATTAATCGGGATGAGGAGAAACTTCATCAATTTCTCATTGGTATCGATGATGAAATATATGCAACGGTACGTTCAAACTTATTGTCCACTTCTCCTCCGCTTGATCTCGATTGTGTTTATCAAGCATGTCTTAAGGAGGAGCGTTCTCGGGGTATTGCTCATGATAAAGCAGATAAGGACGAAATCCATTCATTTACTCTCCAAACTCCAAACTCCAAACTCCAAACTCTATTGCTCTCTTTGTTAGTGAACCAGTCATGATGATGATACTTGTTTCAAGATGCATGGCTATCCAGATTGGTGGGAAGATCGAAACTGTGGAGCCAAGGGGACTACATGGAGCAATTCCATGCCACCACCGCCTGCCCCGCGTGGCCGCCCCAAGATGGTGGCTGTCAATGTCGTGGCTTCAACTACCGTGGCTAGTAGAGCCACCCTTTCTCTGGGTTCTTCTCGTGGCTCTTCTTTGTATGATTTGAAACTGGAGCAGGTTCAAATTTTATTAAATATGATTTCTAATCGCCAAAATGAACATATGATGGGTGAGTCTTTTACTTTATCATGGATTATTGATACCGGTGCTTTTCACCATGTTACTTGCACTGAATCTTGTTTAACTAGTGCTCATCATATTGCGCCCTACTCTGTCGAGTTACCCGATGGTGCACATGCAGTTGCTACTAAGACAGACCGTGTTTTCATAACTGATGGGTTGATTTTTGAAAATTTCTTACTTGTACCACAGTTACATTGCACTTTAATCTCGGTGTCACAATTGATTGATGATTCGAAATGCTTTTTACGATTCACTGATTCTTTATGTGATATACAAGATCTATGCTCGAGGAGTCTAATTTGAGCCGGTGAACGTAAGGATGGACTCTATTACTATTGGTAGATTCCTACAGTGTGTGTGGTAACGCTTCCAGTGATTTCAGATTTTGAGTTGTGGCATCGTCGACTGGGGCATCCATCAGATAGAGTTGTCAAGTTAGTTCTTGATATTTCTTTCAGTACTACCATAAAAAAATTTAATAAAGCATGCGATGTTTGTCCTCAAGCAAAACAAAAACGTGGTAGTTTTACTGTTAGTAATAGTAAAGCTAGTAGAATTTTTGAACTTATTCATTGCGATTTGTGGGGACCAAATAAGATACCATCTTTGTGTGGAGCACATTATTTTTTGACTTTGGTTGATGATTTTTAAGACCTGTATGGGTTTATTTATTGCATTCCAAAACAGAAGTTTATCACGTTTTTTGTTCAGTTTTTGCTATGATTTCCCATCAGTTTGAAACCGATGTCAAATTAGTAAGGAGTGACAATGGTACTGAGTTTAAATGCATGTTGGATTATTTTGATGTTAATGGAATTATTTTTGAAACATCTTGTGTTGGGACTCCACAACAAAATGGTCGTGTTGAACGTAAACATCAACATATTCTTAATGTGGGTCGTGCTTTAATGTTCCAAGGCAATCTTCCTATCACTTTTTGGGGTGAATGTGTGCTTGGTGAAATTTATCTTATTAACATGACTCCCTCTGGTTTGCTCCAATATAAAACTCCATTTGAAATTCTATCTATACGGCCAGGCACCTGCTTTTGATGAACTTAAGGTGTTTGGTTGTTTAGATTTTTCACATAATCAAAAGACCAAAGGTAATAAATTTGTTCCTCGAAGTCGAAAGTGTGTCTTTATTGGTTATTCGCATGGGAAGAAGAGTTGGAAATTGTATGATCTTGAGACAGGTGACAATTTTGTCTCACGAGATGTAAAGTTTCATGAAAATGAATTTCCTTATGCGAATGTAACTCATTCTCCACAGTAGGCTCCTTCCACGCCACCACCTGTTTCTAATGTAGGGGTTGATGTTGATTTTGTGGATGACTTGGAGTCTGTTTTGGTAGAAGAACAAAGATTGACTAGGATTGGGACAGATACAATGTTAGATACGGATCTTCCCCCTGCGATTTTGCCTCCTACTGCGTCCACGGATGTCTTGTGTAATGCCATACTACCTTAGAGTTGTTACTATGTGAGTTTAAAACGTGCAATCACTCGCTAATCGAGGCTTTTAAAGCAAGAGTGTAATTAAGCCATAATCAGAGTAAAAAATTTAGAAATAACTCTATACCATTGAAAATCATAAAAGTTTAACACTTGGGATCCCAAAATATTGTTTAGAAATATTTACAACATATAAATACAACCAAGTCAGCTAAATGACAAAATCTACGTTTTATTACATTCATCTCCCAAAATCCACTAGTTGTGGCAGCCAGGCAGACCAAACATGTACATGCCACTTCACGCCTGCTACACTCATGGTTGGTTGGCCTTCCCCTTGCCCTTACTTGCACCACAGAGCATTCTTGAGCCGAAGCCCAGCAAGAAAACCCACAAACAGATAACATATGGAAAACATACACCAGACATATAATCAGGCCATCAATAGGCTAAACACATACGGCCAAGCCATCTCAGGCGCTTTACCAGGCCATGGGTTCGCGGTCTACACCATGAGGATATCCTAGGTATCCTTTAGGGTCCCACCCTGGCAGCTCGCACTCCACGTGCTCAACACTGCTCCCGGCCCCTTGCCGTTCTCGGCCTTGCACTCAACGTGCCCAACGCCGTTCCCGGCCCCTGCCGACCTTGGCCTACACCGTTTCCGGCTCTTGCTAATCATTTACACAATAGCATTCATAGCAAAGTAAACAAATATTGAACACTAACAAGTTCAATCAAAGGGCTACACCCTGCAATTCAAACATATTGGGCTCAGCCCTGCATACAAGCTCTATGGGAACAAGGGTTTTCTTACCTGAGTCCCGAGCTTCCCGAGCACAGTCCCTTAACTTGAGCCTTGCTGGACCCTAGTCACAACACATGATAATATTCATCCATCAAGTTCCAACCCATTAACTAGCTTTAAATCATAATTCTAGTCTCTCGGTCATTGAGTTTCACCAAGCATGGTAAAAGATTCAATCCCGAGCACCCTAGGTTAAATTCCCAAGCCTAGAATCTCAAAATTCCAAAATCCCTTAAGGGCCGTGGCATTAGCCAACCATGCCACGACATGGCCCCAACCAGAGGCCTCCAAATGCCCTAAAATAGGTATGGGCCACGACATTACTCAGGCCATGTCGCGGCCCGCCCTCCTTCCTCAGTACACATCAGATTCAAAGGGCCGCGGCTCGACAAGAACAATGCCGCGGCTCGACCCTTTGAACCCAGAAAAATCCTCCATTTTTGACACCCAAACCTCTCTCAAAATCACCCACAATCATCCCAATTTCATAACTCAATTATCCATAAACTTTCCACAAGGTTCCAGCGACAAAACCTAGCTGAAATCTAGACTAAAAACCCATTAAAAATCCATTTCAATCTCTGAGATTTTCTAACTCAAAAACTCAAAACTCAGCCATGGAAACACTATAATTCAACCTTCAAACTTTAAATTAAAGCTTACCTCAGCTGCGGAACCAATCCTGCAAGTGTTTTCTGGCTTAATTCCCAAAGTTCCAGCCTCAATTCACTCTTCAAATTCAAAACCCAAAAACCACTTAGAACATACTCAATTTCACAGAATTTTCAACACAGATAATGAGAATCAATCCTTACCTTAATCCTGGTCGAATTCCTTTGCTTAAGTGGAGCTAATCCCTCAAAATTCAAGCCTAAACTGTAGAGCCCTCAGCTGAATTCCTTAGCTTCCAAGAGTTTCCTTTGTTTTGCCTTAGAGAAAAGTAGAGAGAGAGAAGAGGAAGACTTAGGTCGGTTTCTACAAGTCTCTAAATGATTCCTTCTTTTTGTTTTTTTTTAACTTAGTCTATGTGGTTACCTCAAGGCTTGGGGTACCAAAACGTCCCCGAGGGTGGAATGGTAAATTTCCCCAACATTCCCTCCTAAACATTCTAACCTCAAATATATCTCCAAATACTTATTTCCATAACCCGATAACCCCATAATACATCTAAACCCAAAGTACCCCTTGACTCGCCCTGAGTCGAATTCTTAACCCCATTGTGAATTTCTGGCTAACCGCTCCCCAGGACTGTCTCAGGCCGTGCTACACAGATAAATCACATACATATCACATTTATCACATTTATGCCCTCAACGGGCTAAAATCGCAAACATACCCCTAACATCCAAATGAGGCCCACATGCATATTTAATTCAACTGAACATGCATCATTATCACATATTCACATAAATTCACATATTAACATATTAAATCATTTATCACCCTCCAGGCACGCTAATCAAGGCCCTAAGCCCTACTAGCAAATTCAGGTCATTACAACTTGGGTCGCGGCTTGCGTGATAAGTGTCCCTCAATTCTTCTTCATGATTTCGTTACCCACACTGTAAATCCTCGAGTCCAACTGCTTGTTCATCGTCTTCTCCCCAGCTCCTTAGGTATTTCTTATCCTATAGCACATTATATGAATTATAATAAGTTTTCTCTACGACATCATGTTTTTCTTGCAGCTATCACTGCTGGCATTGAGCCTTGTTGTTTTAAAGAAGCTATGCAAGATGCAGGTTGGTGTGAGGCTATGCAAAAATTAATTTTTGCTTTAGAAGCTAATGGAACCTGGGAAATGGATGTTTTACCTCCAAGTAAAAAGGCTCTTGGCTCTAAATGGGTATACAAAATCAAATTTCATGCAGATGGGTAGGTTGAGCACCTTAAGGCTTGGCTTGTTATTTTTGGTAGTCATCATATTGAGGGGGTTGATTATAATGAGACTTTTTCTCCGGTTGCAAAAATGGTAACTGTTCGTGCCTTCTTAGCAGTTGTAGCAGTTAAGAATTGGGACTTGCATCAGATGGATGTTCATAATGCTTTTTTGCATGGTGATCTTGATGAAGAATTTTACATGAAACTTCCTCCTTGTTTCGACGTTCGCACTCCTGGTTTAGTGTTTCGCCTCAAGAAGTCTCTATATGGTTTACGCCAGGCTCCGTAGTGTTGGTTTGGTAAGTTAGCTGCTTCTTTGAAGATCTATGGTTTCCTTCAATCTTACTCAGATTACTCTTTGTTTACTCTACATGAGGGATCAATCCAGGTTCATGTCCTTGTGTATGTTGATGATTTGATCATTTATGGTAATGATGCTTCCGCTGTTGATCGTTTCAAGGCCTATTTGCATGAGTATTTTCATATGAAAGATTTGGGTGTCCTGAAGTATTTTCTTGGCATTGAGGTTGCTTGGAGTTCAGCAGGCATCTTTTTTATGCCAACGTATATACACTCTTGATATTATTTTCGACGCTGGCATGTTGGGGGCTCATCCCGCTTGTTTTCCCATCGAGTAGAATCACAATTTGGCTATCACCTAAGGCCCTTTCCTTGTTGATCTAGACATGTATAGATGACTTGTGGGGCGTCTCATTTATTTATCATTCACACGTTCTGAATTGGTTTACACAATTCATATCTTGGCTCAGTTTATGAATATACCTCATCAAGATCATTGGGATACGACACTTTGTACAGTTCGCTACTTAAAAGAGTGGTCAGGTCAAGGCATTCTTCTTTGTACTAATTGCGAGTTATCTCTGACATGCTGTTGTGATTCTGATTGGGTCACTTATCCTTTGACTCGTCAGTCTCTTACTAGTTGGATAATGTTTCTTGGTCTTCCCCGATTTCTTGGAAGACAAAGAAGCAACATTCTGTTTCTCGGTCTTCTGCTGAGGCCGAGTATCGCTCCATGATGGCAGTCACTTCAGAGTTGAAATGGCTCTAAGCTTTGATTGCGAGTTTGGGTGTCACACATTCCCGTGCCATGTGCTTATAATGTGATAGTCAATCGACTCTCTACATTGCTCACAATCATGTCTTTCATGAGCATACAAAACATATCGAAGTTGATTGTCATTATGTTCATGATGCCATTTGTGACGACATTATTTATAATTCCTTGGATAGCCAAGACCATTAAACTGTGTATTTTAAATAGTGATGGACTTGCTAATCAAGTCATTTGGATATAAACATGTTACTAAGGATAATTAAAGGATTAGGGTTATAAGATTTTGATCATAGGAATAATTTTTTTTCATTAAAATTGTGAGTTTGCACATGAGATCCCAAAAATGGGTGTTTACAACGCATTTACAACTCTTGAAATAATTACAACTAAAGCCAACCTAAGTGGAAAAATAAAATTTTGGCTCTCATCCCTGTCAATCCCTCAGCCGTGGTGATCGAGCAGCTGCTGATGTACACATCGCCCCTAAAGTTCTCCAACTCACGACTGGTCCAACTTTCCCTTTCCCTTTCCCTTACCTGCACCACATAGCACCCGTGAGCAAGACTCAACAAGAAAACTTAAATAAAAAAATACAATGAGCAACAACACATAAGTAGTAAACTCGAATCAACAATGCAATAAATAACGGGAAATAAACAGTAAGCTTCGTAGTGATAATCTGCACAATCAAATACACATTCCAATCTCAACAATCGATACAATTAGTTAAGTGCAATCGACACTTCTATTTATTTAAGTGACATTCAGACATGGCACCCTTAGGCCGAGTCCTCTAGTCTTATGACCAACCCCAGCTCGCTTAGGCCGGGATGCGTTCGGCACACTTAATGTCAGCCCCAACTCTCTTAGGCCAAACTTTGAGCATAAACATAACATATATACATATTGCATAACCACGCAATCAGATACAACATACAAGCATGCATAATCGAGTAATTATAATTAAAATCATAGTTGAATCCATTTACAGGGGTCCAACCCCCGATCACAACCAAGGTGCAGTTTTCTTACCTCGAGTTCCGTGCGATAGATTGTACGGTCTCAAGTGTGATTGTAATAACCCAAAATCACTAATAAGGCTTAAGGGACTTGATTAGTATGCCGGGAGGGCATAATTGGTTTATATGCAATTTAAATGATTTAATAAATGATTTAATAAATGATTATGTGATAAGCATGCTTATATGATGTTATGGATACACGAAATGCATGTTTATGAGTATTAATATGAATGTAGGCCCTGTTTAGCTTATAGGGGCATATTTGTAATTTTTGGCCCGTTGAGGGCATAAATGTGATTATTTGTGGTAAATTGTTGAGACCACATTATTTTGTGGATATATTTGCAACATATGGCTTGAGACGGTCCTAGTGAGCGGTTTGGCGAAATAGTCACGGCGGGGATCTACACCCAGCTCGGGGGAGCCTGGGGGTATTTTTGGGAATTTAGGAGATATATATTGGAGATTATTAGACTTTGGGTAAATAATTGGTGATTAATTGGATGTTGGGATTTAAGTGGTAAATGTTAGGAACACTTGAGGAGTTAGTGGGAATTGGGAACAAATGACAATTATATCCCTAGTTTAAGTTAAGGTTAGTTTTCTTTTGGGAGGGAAAAATGGTCTTTTCCCAAACTAAGGATATATTCAGTTTATCTTAGAACCAAGGAAGAAAGTAGTGGAATTGTGAAGAAGAAAATAGAAGACTCCCTCAGCTCACTTCTCTCTCTCTTTCCCACACATCTCTCTCTCTCACTCCTCCTTGTTGAAGCTTGAAGCTAGGCTTGGGCTGGGAAATTTTAAAGGAAAACATGAGGAATTGAGGAGAATTCAAGCTAGGATTTAAGGCTAAAACTTGTGTGGAATAAAGTCTTAATTGAGGTAAGAGTTTGGTATCAATTTCTGTGTTATGATTGCTGAGTAGTTTAGATTGATTTTGAGTTTTGGGTATAGATTTAGCGATGAGTTTGGCTGATGGTTTGAGTAGAAAATCTCAGTGGTTATATTGTGATTTTTATGGCTGAATTGAGATGTTGATGTTTGTTTTTATTGCTGGGAATTATAGGATAAAAATATGTAATTATAGGTCTAAATTCGTGGCTGGTTTAGTGTGGAGTTGAGGGGAAAAATTATGGGTAAGTAGGTGTGTTCATGGCTGGAAGAAGGAGGAGAAAACCCAGGTTTTCTATGGGTTTGTAGGGCACGCTGCGACCCAGCCTGGGGGCCTACGCGCATGTGTGGCCCTTCTGGCCGAGGGAGCCCTCTGACTTGGGGGCGTGCTACGACTTGCTTGGCCAAGTCGCGACCCGCGTCCCCTTTGGTGTGAGAGCTTGCTCTCTGAATTGGGGCAAGTCACGAATTGCTGAGCCAAGCCGCGACCTGCCTAGGAGTTTTAAGCTTGGAGGAGTTCTTAGTGTTGTTAGGGCTCGGGGGTTCAAACCTAGGGGCTCGGGACAATTTCTACTACCTGTTTTAGTAGAAATTGAGGTCTCGGAGGCTAGTTTTGTTCCCTAGGTATTTTATTTCTGATTGGAAGTTGATAGATATCAATGACTCTTGTGACTAGGTTTGTCACCCAGGCTCGAGGCTGGGGATCGTGCTCGGAACTAGTTCACCTTCTCCGCTCAGAATCAAAGGTAAGAAAACTGCACCCGGTTATGTGGCTATGTTGGGACTAAGAGTTCCCTATACTTGTATGTAATGTTGTATGATGGTATTATGCCATGTGAGCATGAGATAAACGACCTAAGAGTGCCAAAATTAATATTGGCACACAGGACACAGCTTGGCCACTGGTAGCTGACATTAATTATATAATCACTGAGCTCGGCCTAAGTGAGCCAGAGTCAGTGGGATAAACAGAGGGTGCGACCTAAGTGCGTCGACCCTGGATATTGTATGATATGTTTGCTGTTGTTAATCTATTGATGTTGCATGTTAATTATCTTAATGATAGATTGTTGGTTTGTTGATTGAATCACTGATTATGTGAACGATGTGGTGTGTTGAGTATTTGATTAATGAATTATGAATTGTTTGATTACTGTTATTGGTTATGTTCTGTATATGGTTTTCTTGTTGGGCCTTGGCTCACGGGTGCTACGTGGTGCAGGTAAAGGCAAGGGTAAGCTGGACCAACCCTGATTTGGAGAGCTCTGGGGGCAGAATGTACATAGTCGACTGCTCGGCCGCCTTGACCGAGAGATGATACAGGGAGAGGAGACCCTAAAATGCCTATTTTTCCATTAGAGTGGCTTATGGTTGTACATAACCTTTGGAAATTTTGTAAACTTTTATTTAACCCTATTTTTGGGATCCTGTGTACCAAACGCTTATTTAAATTTAAATTTATCTTTTATGACCAAAATATTTTAACCCTTGTTCAATAATGGTTTTAGTGACACATTCTCAACTAAACGACTTGATTAGCAACTCTTGCACCTTTATAAACACAGTGTAACGGTCTTCGTTAGCTAGGGCGTTAGAGCGATCCTCATCCCGAGCCTTGCAATAATCTAGTCACAACATAGACATACTCTTATTAGGGATTGACTTCAAATCATGAGCCTCACTCTAAACCTTATCCTTAGGATTGCTATTCTCAGGCGTTGGGATGTTAGAAACATCCCCCGAGCCCCCAAGTGGGCCATCCAATGAATTCCCGGACACCCCGAGACCTAATTCTAAAACTAGAAAAATCATGTTTCGGGGCACGCAGCGCGGTCGCGCTTGCATAAAGTTTAGGCTTTCTGGGGTACTGGCATAGTTGCACCCCTAACTCCAAAACCCAGAAATCAAAATCCCCACTCCCTGAGACACTAGCGCGATCGCGCCCCAACCTAGCGTGATCGCACCCCAACCTAGCACAGTCGTGCTAGATCACCAGAAACTTGAAGTTCTTCCCCAATTCAAACTTATGACTTCTGTGCAAATCAAACCTAGAAAATCGATCCCAAATTGACTCTCTAGTTTAGAACCACAAAACGCCCCATACAACCCCAACAACCCAATATCAAAGTTAATATGCCACCAAAAACTCATTCAAACTTTTCAAAAACAACAAAGCACCAAAGATTGGAAAAATTGAGCAAAAGGTTTAGAATCTTACCCAAATATGAAAATCCCTAGTCTGAAAATGCAAATCAAAACTGAGTTCCAAGTCTCCTAGAGCCTCCCAACATGTTTCTGCCAGCATATTCTATACTATAATCCCCTAGAAACCTTAATTCCACCAGCACTTGCCTTAACCTTATCTCAACCAAGAATATCAAAGTTCAAATGAAAAACAGATCTACAAATCCTTACCTCCTTGATTTTGAATCTTCCAGCAACTAAGTGATGATCTTGGCATCTCAATCCCTCCCTTAGGACCTTCAATCTCCCCAATTCTCTCCAAAATCCTTCAATTAGCTTATCTTGTGTTTGCGACCTTAACACAAGTTTTTTTAGATAGCTAAGAGGAATGAAGGGTGCCCAAACATGGGTGCTAGGCTGCTACTGCTGCCTTGGTCTATCCCTTGGGTCAAAATGACCATATTACCCCTTTCTTCCAAAAATCCACCAAATCCCTTTAAGGGAGATATGGTCATTTAGCCTAAATGCCACTAAACCTTAAATTACACTCCTAATTCCCAATCAAATTATTAACCCTCCAAAAACATTTATTTCCTCCAATAATGTTCCACTAACTCTCGACCTAGGCAAATTTACCAAAATACCCCTTGGCTCACCCCGAGTCGGATATAAATCCCCTTGTGACTTTTTCGTCAAATCGCTCTTAAGGATCGACCTAAGCCTTTCATTGCAAATATATCCATATAATAATGTGGTTCCAATCATATAACACATATAATTACAATTATACCCTTAACAAGTCAAAATTACGAAAATGCATTTTTTCACAAAAACGAACCCTCAATTACATTTAATACACATAAGCATCCATAAATAGTTATATATTAATATAACCCATATATTTCACATAATCACACATATATACAATATAAATCCACATATATATCCATTTATGCCCTCCTAGCACGCTAATCGAGGCACTAAGCCCTATTAGCGAATTTGGGACGTTACAACTATCCCCTCCTACTAAAAATTTTGTCCTCGAAATTTACCAGAATTACTCGGGATGTTGATCCCGCATAATCGTCTTTAGCTCCCAGGTCACTTCCTCGACCTTGCTATTCCTCCATAAAACCTTAACCAGAGGAATCATCTTGTTCCTCAGAACTTTGTCCTTTCTGTCTAGGATGCTCCTCATAAGACAAGTCTATTTGTAGCTCTAGATCCTCATATCCTAATACATGGGTCGTGTCTGACACATACTTCCAAAGCATTGAGATGTGAAACACATCATGAAGTCATGATAATGACGGGGGAAGAGCCAATCTATAGGGTACTTGCATGATCCTTTCTAGGATCTCGAAAGGTCCTCCAAACCTAGGGTTCAATTTGCCCTTCTTTCCAAACCTCTTCACTCCCTGCAGTGGCGAAACCCACAGAAACACGTGGTCTCCTACCTGGAACTACACGTCCCTACGATTAGGGTCAGCGTAGCTTTTCTGTCTACTTTGTGAGGCAATCATTCGAGCTCGGATCTTCTCAATAGCTTCATTAGCCTTCTGAACCATATTTGGACCAAAATACTTACTCTCCCCATTCGCATCCCAATGAATGGACGACCTACACTTCCTTCCATACAAAATCTCATATGTAGCTACTCCAATCGTTGATTGATAACTATTATTGTATAAAAATTCAATCAACAGAAGATACTTACTCCAAGACCCCTCGAAATCCAGTACACATGCCCTAAGCATGTGCTCTAGTATCTGAATCATCATCTCAGACTGCCTGTGTCTGAGGATGAAAGGTTGTACTGAACTTCAACTTAGTCCCCATAGCCTTCTATAATCTACCCAAAAACTTGGAGGTAAAAATGGGATCCCAGTCTGACACTATATACTTTGGAACCCCATGGAGATGTACAATCTCCCTCACATATAGCTCTGCATACTGGTCCACATTATAGTTTGTCTTCACTGAAAGAAAATGAGCTCACTTGGTATATCTTTCCACTATCACCCATACCGAGCCATGTTGCCCCACTGTCCTGGGCAAGCCTCCCACAAAATCCATAGTAATATCTTCCCATTTCCACTCGGGAACACCTAAAGGCTGTAACAACCAAGCTGGCCGCTGGTGCTCAGCCTTTACCTGCTGACAGGTTAAACACTTTGCTACATAGTCGACCATGTCCTTCTTCATCCTAGGCCACCAGAACAACAACCGTAGATCCTGATACATCTTTGTGGTGCCTGGTTGTAATGAATATGGTATGGTATGACATTATCAAGGATCTCTCATCTAATACCTACGTCCATCGAAACACAAATTCGATCTTTATATCTCAACCAACTCATCTCTAAAATAGAATAGTCCTTAGCTACCCCAACTAAAACATCCTCTCTAAGCTTCACCATCTGTGTAACACTCATCTGGCACTCTTTTATTCTCTCAAAGAGGGTGGACTGGAAAGTAATATTGGCTAATTGGCCCACTACCAACTCTATTTTCAATATGGTCATGTCTTCTACCAATTCCTTAGATATTTTCTTTGAATTGAACAACTATCCTGGGCCCTTCCGATTCAAGGCGTCCGCCACCACATTGGCTTTTCCTGGATGGTAAAGGATCTTATAGTCTTAATCCTTCACCAACTGTAGCTAACATATTTTTCTCATGTTTAGGTCCTTCTAGGTGAAGAAATACTTCAAGCTCTTGTGATCGGTATATATTTCGCACTTCTCTCCATATAAATAGTGTCGCCACACTTTCAGTGCAAATACAACTACTCCTAGTTCCAAATCGTGAGTAGGGTACCGCTGCTCATATTCCTTCAGTTGTTGCGATTCGTAGGCAATAACCTTCCCACTCTGCATCAACACACATCCAAACCCCAGTCTCAATGTGTCGCAATATACAACAAAATTATCCCCATCTGAAGGGAGACTGAGCACTGGAGCAGTAATCAACCGCCGCTTCAGCTCCTGGAAACTATTCTCACATCTACCTAACCATAGAAACTTTAGATTCTTCCTCGTCAACTCTGTAAATGGTGTGGAAATCTTTTAGAATCCTTCCACGAATTGCCTATAATACCCCGCCAACCTAAGGAAACTCCTAACTTCTGAGGCGTTCCTTGGCTTCGGCCAATCTCTAACTGCTTCTACCTTGGTCGAATTTATCTTAATCCCATCTCCACTGACAATGTAGCCTAAGAATGCCACCTTTGGTAACCAAAAATCATACTTCTTTAACTTGGCATACAATCGATGCTCCCTCAATCTCTGCATAACCAACTGGAGATGCTACTCGTGCTCTTCCTCTGAACAAGAGTAAACTAGTATGTCATTGACGAAGACAGTCACAAACTGATCTAAATAATCCTTGAACAGCCTGTTCATTAGGTCCATGAATGTTGTTGGGGCATTGGTCAACCCAAATGACATGACCAGGAACTCGTTATGCCCATACCTTGTGCGAAAGGTTGTCTTCGGGATATCCTCATCCTTGATCCTCAACTGATGATAACCAGATCAAAGATCAATCTTTGAGAATACTGTCTTACCCTGCAATTAATCGAACGAGTCATCTATCCTTGTAGTTGGTACTTATTCTTGATAGTTAACTTGTTCAATTCTCTATAGTCTATACACATCCTCAGGGTCCCGTCCTTCTTCTTCAGAAATAGAACTGGAGCGCCCCACAGTGAGAAGCTAGGTCTAATAAATCCCAAGTCCAATAACTCCTGTAACTGTACCTTCAACTCCTTCAGCTCTACCGGGGCCATTCTTGTAATGACCCAACTTATTCTAGACTTTGGACCATTAAAACTACTTATACATAAACACTATCCTTAAGAAAACTTACATACAAAATAGTCATAACTTTATTAAAACTGTAAAACAAAGGTTAAAATACATAATATTCGGAGTATGATATGGGATCCCAATGTTTGAAAATAAAACACATTTTAAATTGTAAATAAATTCGTTACAAGATCAGGTGCGGAAAAATACATATAAAGCATAATTGAAATGACTAAAAACAACTTCGTCCTCGAATCGTTCACGCAGTCCACCGAATCCATTCTCCCTTAATACACAATCTCAAGCTGCCAAGAATCTTATCACCGCCATAACTATTTTCCTGCACAAATAAAACAAAGGAATGAGCCTAATGCCCAGCAAGGAAAAATCTACTACAAGCATAAAACATAAACATAAACATAACTATAAACATATAACATATACTATAACATATATCATAATTCTAACCCATGTACATGGTAACTATTGGGGTTTGATAACTTAGCAACTACAAGCCTCAAAATACAATGAGGTTTGCTAGCTAAGCAACTATAAGCCCCAAAAACATAAAAGTGTTGGGGTTTGCTATTTAAGCAACTATAAGTCCCAAAACATATATATCATAACGTATAAAAAAATATCATAACATATTATAAACATAACACATAACATATAGAAACTATCCTATTTTCCTTACCAAATACTGGGATGTGAGAACAAGGACGGGATTTTGGAACACTCCTAAAAACCATAAATGAGAAGGTGAGTATTTCTAAAAGAAAGAAATGAATCTAAACCACCGAGAAGAAGAACTTACCGAAAAAGAACCTCATGTTCAAGGAACTTAATTGCCCAACCAAGAATGGAAAATATTGAGTTAGGATTCGAGTAGAGAAAAACTATAAAAACTAATGAAACATACATAAATGAACTAGGAATATGAATACCTTTGAATGCACTATGACTGTACTACACCTCAAAATCGAAATACACACTATGAACCTTACTTCCCAAGTGTTTAATAAGCTTAAAATGATAAAGCTTATAACCCCCAACCCAAGTGCTTAACACTCTAAAGTAAACCTAGCAGCTTGAAGGCTCTGAACTCAGCTTGAAGAATGAAAGAAATGGCTGGGTACTAGGTCCTATTTATAGAGTTCAAGAATGAAAAGATCTTCTTTTAGCTTGAATAAAAATAATGACTTTTTTATTGAAAACATTTGAATATTTGTTCAGCAGAGGCTTAAGACTTGGTCAAAAAGATTCTGGCGTATCAAGAGGTTATGGAATAAATAAGCTCGGTTTCGAAATTGTTTGAAAAACCTGCCCTAGAGCCGATATATCGCCCATGGTAGGTGATATATCGCCTGGGCTTATGTTCCCGAGGCCCGTCAAGGTGTTCGTGCGATGTTACGTGTTTTTCCTATTCCCCGAGTGCCGATATATCGCCCCTAGAGCTGCGATATATCGGCATACGCTGAAATATTATACACGTAATTGCACTTTTCAGCCTAATTTGAATTGAGTAAACAGCTTTGACTGAGTCCTATAACTATTTCAAAGCTGCTGGTAGACTCTATGATTTTAAAATATTACTCTTAATAAAATATTCCTAAAAAATACTTAATTTCTTAATAAACATGCACATGACAAGTGTCATTATCTTATTGGGTCTATCTAAACCTTATAGTATAATAAATATCATCTTTATAATCAGCTATATTAATCATTCCTTATGTTATAATTAATATTCTTAAACTATAGGTTAAACTTATAAAATCTATAAGTGTTGCTAAGAGTGTTCAACTAAGTCTTGGCTTGAACCAAAATCCACAGTAATAAACATACTATAACTACTACTAGCTATTACTATTACTACTACTATCTAACTAGCTAAGTAAAGTTCTTGGACTTACAATTCTGTATGGTGCGCTCGAGAATGGTTCTATACCTGGTGCTAACTCAATGACGAACTTGATCTCCCTGTGCAGCAGCAGTCCTGATAAGTCCTCAAGGAACACATCTAAGAACTCACATACCAATAAGGTCTCCCTGGTCCCACTGTCATGACCTGTCCACCACACTATCTAGGAATCCTATACAACCTTCTTGTAATAGATCTCTATCCCTCAATGATGATACCATTGGAATGCGAGGTCCATGCACAGTACCAACAAAGACGAAGGGGTCCTCACCCTTAGGCCCAAAAGTCACCATCTTCTTCTTGTAGTCGATTGTCGCCCCATACCTGACCAGCCAATCCATCCCCAAAATTATATTGAAGTCATCCATGCCTAGCTCAATCAAATTCACTGATAGTTCCCTATCTCCACTACCAATGGCAGTGACCTAACCATCTCCTAGAAACTACCAGTTCCTTTGTAGGCAATATAGTCCCAAACCTCATAGTATAATAATCACAGGGCCTACACAATCTATCAATCACTTTGCTAGAAATAAACGAATGTGTAGCATCAGAGTCAATCAATACAGTATATGAAGTGCCAGAGCTAGAAAGCTGACTTGTCACCATTGTGGGACTAGCCTCAGCCTCTACCTAAGTCAAGGCGAACACTCGAGCTGGAGTCAAGCTGTCCGCCTTCCTTGGTTCATCCTTCTTCAAAGTTGGGCAGTCTTTCTTCAGATGCCCAATCACCCCGCACGAGTAACACACTTTTTCCCGACATTTGCCTAGATGGCGTATCCTGCACCGAGTGCACTCTGAGTAACTTCTCCATGCCACACTACCGCCCTGGACACCCCGACCCCTCCTATCAGGACCAGCAGTGGTCGAGGTGTCAAGGGTCTTCCTCTTGTGATCACTGGGGCCTCCGCCCCTGCCATATCCCACAAATGGAGGCACTTCCCTACGAACATCTCATCTTACATTGCTCTCCCTCCAAATCTTTTTTTCTACCTTCTCAGTTGTACGTGCCTTCTTAACCACATGGGCATAAGTAGTCTGCCTAGGTACTGAGGTAATCCGCACATCCTGAGCTATCATGGCATTCAACCCCTGGACGAACCTGTCTTGCCTGGCTGCATCTGTAGGCACTAGATCAGGTGCAAACTTCGCCAGCCTATCAAATTTTAGAACGTACTCAGTAACTATCATGCTACCCTATACCAAACCGGTGACCTCATTCACCTTTGGCGCCCTGACAGCACTACTGTAGTACTTCTGGTTGAACAAGTCTTTGAACTAATCCCAACCCATAACAGAAACATCTCGGGTCTGAGATCCCACCTCCCACGAAATGTAGGCATCATCTCGAAACATATAAGTGGCATAAGCCACCCTATCATTACCCACAACCCTCATGAAGTCTAGGATGGAGGTGGTTAGCGTTATGATTGGTTAAATACAAATGATAAAGTGTTAAAATACAAGCAAGGTATATACACTTATTATAATTCACATAGTGTAGATGTGAGTTTGAGTTTCAAATTGTAGGCACTTATAAAATGAAAATTTGGGTCCAAAGTGATACATAAAAGTATCTAAGGGTTCCCAAAAAGTTTAGTGGCATTGGGAGCATTTTTCAGACCTTTGGAAGTGTCCAAAGTTAAAGGGGGTGGCGATATGTCGCCACCCAGGAGGTGACACATCGCCTGGAAGCTAGGGTTTCAAGAAACCCTAGCAGGCGACGCGTCGCATCCTGTATTACGTGAAATATCGTAAATACTCTAAATGACATGTTTTGCAATTCTAATCCTATTGGTTTGACCTAATGACGGTGCCTACTGTATATATGGGTCAAATACAGTGATACGGGAGACTTGATCACTCTCTCTAATCTCTTTCTACCCTCATTCTCTCTCTAGATCCAAGAATCTCTAGTTATCTCCAAAAACTCTCCAAGAAAGTGCTTGACTTAGAGAGTTGAAGGCTTGTTCAATCTCAATACTCATTTACTCAAAAGAAGGCCTCAAGCATCAATGGTGGCTGGGAAATTGAGTATTAGGACAGTGTTTCTCAACGTGTATAAACCTTGGTTTGTGTTTGGTTTTTCTGAAGGGTTTGTTCTAAGGATTTTTCATAGTGGTGATTTGCCTAGGGTTTGAAGCTTCATCAAATATTGAAGAACTCCATTGGTCTACTTGGGCTTGCAAGTTCTTTCTCAATCTTTCTTAAGTCTTTGTCAATCCAAATTTTGTGTAGATTCTATTTTTTGTGGTGGTGTTATCTCACTCTCTTCCAACATTCTAATACTCTATAATTTGATATAGCATATCATGGAAGAATCTAACTCTCTTTCAGCTTTGAGATTCATGACACAAGACTTTGTTAGATTGGATAGATTTGATGGGACTAATTTTGTGTGTTGGCAAGATAAGATTAGGTTCTTGCTCACTACTTTGAAGGGTTTCTGTCTTGGAAAAGGACCTAAAAGCCTTGGAGGAGCCCAAGGAAGATGATACTCAAGAAATCATCAAATAAAGGAAGAAGCGCAAAGAAGATGAGTTGATAGGTAGGGGTCACATCTTCAATGCCCTCTCGGATAGGCTATACGATCTCTACACCAACACCAAGACTGCCAAGGAGATTTGGGAGGCCTTGGAAAAGAAGTACAAAACAGAAGAGGAAGGTACAAAGAAATTCCTTATTACTCAATATATGGAATTTAAGGCTTATGATGATAAAACCATTCTCCCTCAAATTCACGAGTTGCAAATCATTGTGAATAAATTGTCTACTCTTAAAATTGTATTGTTGGAACAATTTCTAGTGGGTGCCATTGTAGCCAAGTTACCTCCTTCTTGGAGAGGCTATAGAGAGAAAATTATCCAAAGAAATGAAGAGATTTCTTCGAAAAAAATTCTCAAACACTTGAGAATTGAGGAGGAATCTCGTTCTAGAGATATGAATGAGGAGAAGTCCAATGGAGAGACTTCTAAGGCCAATGTGGTGGCAACCCTCCTAACAAAGGCAAAGGAATTGGTAAGAACAAGGGAAAGAGTCAAAAACCATTGGGGCCCAAGAAGAATGAGGGACAATTCAAAAGTTCCAAGGGACCTTGCTTTGTGCGTGGCAAGAATGGCCACTTTGCTAGAGATTGTAGGTTCAAGAGGAGCCATAACAATGAGGCAAAAGTCAACTCAACCCAAGAGGAACTAGTGGCAATACTAAGTGAGGTTAATGCCAACATGGAAAGGTGCGTGGGTGGTGGTATGATACTTGTGACACCATTTATGCTACCTATGATAGAACTCTATTCAATACCTTTGAATCTTCAAAGGAAGGGCATGAAATCCAAATGGGCAATGAGAAAAGGTCCACAGTTGAAGGAAAAGGAACCCTTGATTTGTTCTTCACATTCGGAAATAAGGTTCTACTCGCTAATGTTTTGTATATACTGGAAATGAGTAGAAACCTTGTGAGTGGCAATTTACTTGGCAAACCAGGAATAAAGGTTGTGACAGATTTTGGAAAGCTCATTTTATCTATAGAAAATGTGTTTGTGGGAAAGGGATATGCTTGTGATGGCATGTTCAAACTTTGTACTTCTATTGATAATATGAACAATAAAGTCTCTTCTTCTTGTCATATGCTTGACTCAAATTCTATTACTTTGTGGCATGTTAGACTTGCACATATAGGATTTAGCATAATTAAAAGGGCTGTCAAATGTGGATTAATTGATTGTGATAATGTTGAGCATGAAAATTTTGAATTATGTGTTAAATCTAAAATGGTAAAGAGGCATTTTCCTAGTGTTGAAAGAAACTCTAAGTTGTTAGATTTGATACATAGTGATTTATGTGAACTTAATGGAATGTTGACTAGAGGAGGAAGTAGATATTTTATTAATTTCATTTATGATTGCTCTAGGTTCACATATGTATATTTGCTTAAGAATAAAGATGAAGCATTTGATGTGTTTAAGGAGTATAAAGCGGAAATTGAAAATAAACTTGAAAGGAAAATTAAAGTACTTAGAAGTGATAAGGGCGGTGAATATTTTTCAAATGAGTTTAACTTGTTTTGTGAAGAACATGGAAAAATTCATGAATGTATAGCCCCTTATACTCCACAACAAAATGGTATGACTGAAAGAAAGAATAGAATATTAATTGAAATGATTAATGCTATGCTATTACATTCTAAATTGAGCTTTAGTTTGTGGGGTGAAGCCTTGCTGTAACGTCCCAATTTCCCTAATATGGCTTAGTGCCTGAATTAGGAGGCCAGGAGAGCAATACTTAATTTAATGTGTTATTATATAACTATATGCATGATAATGTGTGCTGTATTATTATATGATTGTATCTGCATATATGTGGGTCGTTTCTTATAAGAAGGGCATTTTCATAATTTTGGCCCGTTGAGGACGTATTTGTATATTTACGTGCATGTATGTGATATATGGCTGAGACCACATTATTATGTGGATATATTTGAGCTATTTAGCATGAGACGATCCTAGGAAGAAAGTTAGTGGTTTAGTCATAACGGGGTTGATTACTGGGCTCAGGGTAAGCCTAGGGGTAATTTGGTACTTAGTACATTGCTAGGATTGAGTGGGTAATGGGAAAAGATTTGATAATTATTTGGGGATATGGGAATTAATGGGACTTGAGAGACGTTAATTATGATTAACGGGGTAGGTGGTAATGACAAAATTGCCCTTGAGGGACTTTGAGGAAGTAGGTTGGCCCTAGGGGCATTTTAGTCATTTTAGGCTATTTGATAGACTTGACCAAGGTGAAGGTTGTAGAAAGAACTAAGGAAAACATGGATTTCTTTCTCTCACGACCATTCTTCTTTCTCTCTCTCTCGTCTCTCTCTCGACCATTCCCTTTCTCTTTGGGTGTGATTTTGGGGAAAAGCTAGAAGATTAAAGCTTGAGGATTTAAGGTTTGGGATTTAAGATTGAGTTGCAGCAGCTGGAAGGATTCAATTCATAGTTGAGGTGAGGCTTACAACTCAGTTTTTAGTTAGTTTTCCTTAAGGTGTTGGTTGTTTATAAGCTTGAAAGTTTGATTATGGAATTGGGTTTTTGGTAGTGTTTTAAGTGTTATAAAGCTTGGGTTTTATTGCTAGTTTGGTGATAATGTTGTGTTGAATCTTGGTTTTGATTTTGGGATAGATTGGAAGTGTTGTTTTGGTGAGTTTTGAGCTGAGGAAAACAGGGGTGTTGGGTTCGCGGGGTCAAGTCGCGACTATGTTCTTGGGCGTCGCGACCTGAGTGAACCACAAAGCTAAGATAGGGCTTTGTCATGATGGCACGCTGTGACCCTTAAGGGCAAGTCGCGGCCCGCCCCTGACACCTAGACAGGGGGGCTTTCTGTTTGGGAGGCACGTCATGGCCCTTGGGGGTAGGTCGCGGCCCGCTTGGTTCTTTTTGTCCAAGCGTGATTTTAAGAGCGAGTTTTCAAACCTTAAGGCTCGAGATCGAATCTACTACCCGATTTGGTAGAATTTGAGGTCCTGGGGGCTAGGACTTGGTCTGGGAACCTTTAATTACTCATTTTTTTAATGGGACTTCATATTTGGTTATGATTAGGTTACCACAAAGGGCTTAGGGTCAAGATCGTGCTCAAGGGTTGTTCTTAACTTATTTTATGCTCAAGCTTGAGGTAAGAAAATTGCATCCATTATGTGACATACATGATTATTGATGAAGCATGTTGAGTGCTCTATATATGGATATATGTTGCATTATGAATGCTTGGTTGCATTGTTTGCTTGAGAAACACATTGAATTATCAGTCAGAAACGACAATACCGTTGAGTGCTGGTCGTATGGCATTGACTTATGAGTCAAGAGTGCCAATAGCGCAACGAGCGCTGGCCAAAATGATTAGATCTAATCAACAGAGTGTTACACGCTCGTCCGACCCAACGGTCGAAGAAAACTAAAGCGCTTGACTAGTTCCATGGCTAGTTACTTAGAGCTAGGGCTAAAAGGCCCAAGGTGAGTTGATGGTCACATGGCTAGGGCACAGGACCCCAATATTTATCCATGGTCACCTATTTAGGGCAAGGGACCCCAAGATGACTCCACGGGTATCTATTTAGGGCATAAGACCCCAGGGTAACTCCATGGTCATCTGACTAGGGCTGAGGGCCCCATAATGATTACTTGATCATTTATTGATACTTGTATACATGCAGTAATAAGTTTTCTTGTTGAGCCTTGGCTCACGTGTGCTATGTGGTGCAGGTAAAGGGAAAGAAAAGCTTACCCAGCTTTGGGTGGAGAGCTTAGGTGGTGATGTGTACATAAGCGACTGCTTGACCACCACAACCAAGGTGTTTTAGGGGAACTAAGGCTTAACCCTATTTTTGTCGCTTAGGTCGGCAGATTGTAACTTTTGAATTGTAATGAAGATTTTGGGATTGTAAACAAATTTGTAAACATATTATGGGATCCCATGTACATTTTAACGTTTTTAATAAAATATTCATTCCTTTTGACCGAGATTTTTAATCCTTGCCCATTACTAACACTTAGATGCACATTTACGGCCTAATGACTCATTTAGCGAGTTAACCACTATTTAATGTACACAGTGTGACAGTCCTGGCTATCTAGGGCGTTACAACTTGGTATCAAAGCGTGGCAAGGTTAAGGGTTCCTATAGACTGGCTGGGCATGTACACTTGTCACTGAGGACAAGCTCGACTCATGGTTCGGTAACTATTTAAGTGGTTATGTGTTTAACTACTTAAATAGGATATAAATTCTTTACCTGCATCCCTTATTAGGTAATATGAGATACATTGATAGGGACTTGCCCTTGACTGTTGCATGATGAGCAAGAACGTGCTTATTAGCACTGATATTGCTATAAAAGGCTTATTAGAATTGTTAATTATTAATTGCTAAGTGTTAAATGTTAATTATTATGTTTATGAATCAACATTCTCATTAGCATGACTGTTGAATGTGGATGAGTATCTGCTTGATCTTGGACCGTGAGGCAGAAAAAGGTTTAGTTATCACTACTAAATAGGCCGCATTGATTATTACAGCAACGTATAAGTTGAAAGTATGCTTCCAAGGTAGGAAGATTCATCAACTGGCCAGGAAGATCAGGGCCAAAATGATAGACAGGGTCAGGATAATGACCAGGGTCAGACCCCTCAGCCAACACTTGAAAACTAGTAGCTATTGCTTGCTGATTTGTAAGCTAGGGTATTGAGGTAGGAAGAAGAAATCCACCTCCTAAGAAAACAATAGGTTCCTCCAGGGAACATCTTGCCAGAGGCACCACCTATGACGGTGCCAACAGTTGAGCAGCCGCCAGAGGCTGGGAATAAATGGGAAGCTATTTATGAAAGGTTCAGGAAACAGCACCCTCTGGTTTTTTAGGGTAGTGCAGATCCGGCCAAGGCCGAACAGTGGATGAGAATGGTTACCACGATCCTAGACTTTATGAGGGTGTCTGGTAATGAGAGGGTGGCCCGTGCAACATATATGTTTCGGGAGGATGCCCGAATTTGGTGGGAAGTGATATCCCAAACCAGAAATGTTAATGCTCTGAGTTGGGAAGAGTTTCAGACGTTGTTCAATGAAAAGTACTACAATGATGCCACCAGGGCTACAAAAGCTGAAGAGTTCAGAAAACTGTTTCAGGGGAGTATGTCAGTAACTGAATATGCCCTGAAGTTTGATAGACTGGAAAAGTTTGTCGGGGAATTGGTGCCCATTGATGGGACCAGAGGGGAGAGGTTTCTCCAGGGGCTACAACCTAGCATATCTCGTGATGTTCATATTACCACTGTGTCATGGGTGACTACTTATGCATAGGTGGTTGAGAAGGTGCTTACAGCTGAGAGCGCAAAGAATAAGATCTGGCGTGATAACACGGCCATGATAGACATTAGGAGGGTGGGACCTCCATTTATGAGTTCAGGTAGGGGCGGAGGCCCCAGTGATTAGAAAAGGAAGGCTCTTGATGCCTTCCCAGCTCCAGGCCCTGATATGAGACCATGTAGTATTACAATGGGCCACCAAGGTGGCAGTGAGGGCTGAAGGACTTTTCCTGAGTGCGCTAAGTGCAAGAGGTGCCATATAAGGGAGTGTCAAGCAAGAGTCTACTTTTTATAGGTCAGAAGCTGAGGCTTGTCCCTCAGTAGTTATAGGTCAGCTTTTTAGTACTAGATGCCCTTATACTATTTTGATTGATTCTGGTGCTACATATTCTCTTGTTGCTAGTAGAATTATTGATAGATTGTGTAGACCATGTGATTATTATGCTGTGTGGTTCGAAACCTTATTACCCACTGGGGAGTTAGTAGTATCTAAAAGATGGGCCAGATCATTGTCAGTGACAGTGGAGGGCAAAGAGCTATTAGTTGATTTGATAGAGTTGGTTATGGTCGACTTTGACATGATTTTGGGTATGGATTGGTTGGTGAAGTCTGGGGCAACCATAGATTGCATAAAGAAAGTGGTAACCTTTGAGCTTGAAGGTGAGGATCATTTTGTGTTTTTTGGCACTGTGCATGGACCCCGTATACCTATGATATATGTTCTGAGGGCTAGAGATCTATTGCAAGGTGGTTGCGTAGGATTCTTAGCTAGCGTGGTTGATACTGCTCAGGTCATGCCAGTGGGATCAGAGGAGACCAGACTAGTCTATGAGTTTCTGGATGTGTTTCCATAAAATTTACCAGGCCTTCCACCACACAAAGAGATTGAATTTGTGATTGAACTAGCACCAAGGACGGAGCCAGTGTCTAGGGCACCTTACAGAATGACCCCAGTAAAATTAAAAGAATTAAAGGAACAGCTGCAGGAGCTGTTAGACTTGGGTTTTATTAGACCTAGTTTCTCACCGTGGGGTGCACCAGTTTTGTTTCTAAAGAAGAAGGATGGTTCTCTGAGGATGTGTATTGATTGCAGAGAATTGAACAAGTATCCTCTGCGAAGGATAGATGATCTGTTTGACCAGTTGCAGGGTAAAATGGTATTCTCAAAAATAGACCTTCGATCTGGTTATCATCAGCTGAGGGTCAAGGAGGGAGAAATATCGAAGATGGCCTTTCTCACCAGATATGGGCATTATGAGTTCTTAGTCAAGTCCTTTGGGTTGACTAATGCACCAGTTGCTTTTATGGATTTGATGAACGGAGTGTTCAAAGATTATTTGGACCAGTTTGTGATCATTTTCATTGACGATATTTTGGTTTATTCTCATTCAGAGCCAAAACATGAGCAACATTTGAGGTTGGTTCTACAGAGACTGAGGGAACACAGATTGTTTGCAAAGTTCAAGAAGTGTGAATTCTGGTTATCTCAGGTAACTTTCCTTGGTTATATTGTCAGTAAGGAGGGGATAAAGGTAGACCCAACCAAGATTAAGGCAATCAGGGATTGGCCAAGGCCAAAGAATGCCTCAGAGGTTAGGAGTTTCCTTGGATTGGCAGGTTATTACATGCGCTTCGTGGAAGGATTCTCAAAGATTGCCACTTCATTGACTGAACTAACACGCAAGAAACAGAAGTTTGTGTGGTCAGACAAGTGTGAGAACAACTTCCAGGAATTGAAACAAAGGCTGATTACAGCTCCAGTTCTGAGTCTCCCAACAGATCAAGAGAAGTTTGTGATATACTGTGATGCCTCACATCAGGGTTTGGGTTGTGTTCTTATGCAGTCGGGAAAAGTGATTGCATATGCCTCACCCTAGTTGAATGGATATGAAAGAGATACCCCACTCATGATTTAGAGTTGGTAGCAATGATCTTTGCATTAAAAGTATGGAGGCATTATCTTTATGGGGAGAAGTGTGAGATTTACACTGACCACAAGAGCATGAAGTAATTTTTCACACAGAAAGATCTGAACATGAGACAAAGGCGTTGGCTAGAGTTAGTGAAGGATTATGATTGTGAGATCCTATATCACCCATGAAAGGACAACGTGGTAGAAGATGCTTTAAGCCGGAAGGGTCCGAGACAGATTTTCAGTGCGAGACTGATATCCAAAGAGTTAGTAGAAGATATGACCAGAGCTGGCATAGAGTTGCTGGTAGGCCAGTTGGCCAACATTACGCTACAGTCTACGTTGTTGGAAAGGATAAAGGAAGGTCAGTTGGGTGATCCACAACTAACCAAGATCATATAGGACATCCTAGCTGGAGTGTCCAGGGACAATATAGTGTCAGATATGGGCTTGTTGAGATACAAGGGTCAGATATGTGTTCCGATGGACACTGCCATAAGATGGGAGATTTTGGAAGAATCTCATACTACTCCTTACTCTTTGCATCCAAGCACTACGAAGATGTATCAATATGTGAGATCGCTGTATTGGTGGACTGGGATGAAGAGAGATGTGACAGAATATGTGGCTATGTGCTTGACATGTCAACATGTCAAGGGTAAGCATCAGAGACTAGCAAGGCTATTACAGCCTCTGGACATCCCAGAGTGGAAATGGGAGGGCATCATGATGGATTTCGTGGTAAGGTTACCCAAGACTGTAGGTCAACATGATTCGGTGTGGGTTATCATGGATCGATACACCAAGTCAGATCACATCTTACCAGTGAGGACAACTTATACAGTTTACTAGTACACAGATCTCTATGTGAGAGAGATTGTGCGCCTTCATGGGGTACTGAGATCGATCATATCAGACCGGGACCCCACATTCACTTCCATGTTTTGGGGAAGTTTGTAGAGGGCCATAGGTACACAGTTGAAGTTCAGTACTGCTTATCATCCTAGGATGGACAATCTGAGAGAATGATACAGATATTAGAGGACATGCTGCGAGCATGTGTGCTGGACTTTGGTGAGTCCTGGAGTAAGTATCTGCCTTTGATGGAATTTTCCTACAACAACAACTATTAGTCGACCATTGGGGTGGCTCCTTATGAGATGTTGTATGGTAGGAAATGCAGATCCCCCATTTATTGGGATGAGATAGGAGAAAGGAGATACTTGGGTGCTGAGGCAGTTCAGAGGACCAATGAGTCCATTGAGAAGATCAGAGCTCAGATGCTCGCTTCTCAAAGCAGATGAAAAAGTTATGTTGATCCCAAACGTAAGAATGTGGAATTCCAAGTGGGAGACTATGTCTTCCTTAGAGTCTCCCCATGGAAAGGGGTGAGAAGATTTGGGAAGAAGGGCAAGCTGAGCCCTAGATTTGTAGGTCCATTTGAGATCTTGGAGAGGATTGGTCAGGTGGCCTATAGGTTGGCCTTACCACCAACATTGTCGGTCGTGCAAAATGTATTTCATATTTTAGCTCTTCGGAAGTATGTGTCATATGTGACTCATGTGTTGAGTTATGAGGGTCTAGAGCTTGAGGCATATCTCTCCTATGAGGAACAGCAAGTCCAGATACTAGACAAAAATGACAAGGTCTTGAGAAATAAAACTATACCTTTGGTTAAGGTATTATGGAGGAATAGCAAGGTCGAGGAAGCTACTTGGGAGCTGGAATCAGATATCCAGAGTCAGTATCCCGAGTTGTTCAGGTAAAATTTTGAGGACAAAATTTCTCTAATGAGGGGATATTTGTAACGTCCCAAATTCCCTAATATTGCTTAGTGTAAGAATTAGGAGCCCAGGAGGGCAATAATTGATTTAATGTGTTATTATATGATTATATGCATGATTATGTGCGTTGTATTATTATATGACTGTATTTTCATATATGTGGTCGTTTCTTATAAGAATGGCATTTTCATAATTTTGGCTCGTTGAGGGCATATTTGTATATTTATGTTCATGTACGTGATATATGGGTGAGACCACATTATTGTGTGGATTTATTTGAGCTATTCAGGATGAGACGATCCTTGGAAGCAAGTTAGCGGTTTAGTCATAAAGGGGTCAATTACTGGGATCGGGGTCAACATAGGAGTAATTTGGTACTTAGTACATTACCGAGATTGAGCAGGTAATGGGAAATGATTTGATAATTATTTGGGGATATTGGGAGTAACGAGAATTGAGAGACGTTAATTATGATTAACGGGGTAGGTGGTAATGACAAAATTTCCCTTGAGGGACTTTGAGGGAGTAGGTTTGCCCTAGGGGCATTTTAGTCATTTTAGGCTATTTGATAGACTTGACCGAAGGTTGTAGAAAGAACTAAGGAAAACAAAGCTTTCTTTCTCTCACGATCATTTTTCTTTCTCTCTCTCTCTCTCTTCTCTCTCTCGACCATTCCCTTTCTGTCTCGGTGTGATTTGGGGCAAAGCTAGAAGATTAAAGCTTGAGGATTTAAGGTTTGGGATTTAAGATTGAGTTGCAGGAGTGAGAAGGATTCAATTCATAGTTGAGGTGAGGCTTACAACTTTGTTTTTAGTTAGTTTTCCTTAAGGTGTTTGGTGTTTATAAGCATGAAAGTTTTATTATGGAATTGGGTTTTTTGTAGTGTTTTAAGTGTTGTAAAGCTTGGGTTTTATTGCTGGTTTGTTGATAATGTTATGTTGAATCTTGGTTTTGATATTGGGATAGATTGGAAGTGTTGTTTTGGTGAGTTTTGAGCTGAGGAAAACATGGGTGCTGGGTTTGCGGGGTCAAGTCGCGACTATGTTCTTGGGCGCCGTGACCTGAGCGAACCCCAGAGCCAAGATAAGGCTCTATCCTGATGGTGCGTCGCGACCCTCAAGAGCAAGTTGCAGCCCGCCCCTGGCACCTAGACAAGGGGCTTTCTATCTGGGAGGCATGCTGCGGCCCTTGGGGGGAGGTCGCGACCCGCCTGGTTCTTTTTGTCCAGGCATGATTTTAAGTGCGGGTTTTCAAACCTTAAGGCTCGGGATTGAATCTACTATCCAGTTTGGTAGAATTCGAGGTCCCGGGGGCTAGGACTTGGTCTGGGAACCTTTAATTACTCATTTTTTATGGTATTTCATATTTGGTTATGATTAGGTTACCGGTAATGGCTCAGGGTCAGGATCGTGCTCAAGGGTCGTTCTTAACTTATTTTGCACTCAAGCATGAGGTAAGAAAACTGCATCCATTATGTGACATACATGATTATTGATGAAGCATGTTGAGTGCTCTATATATTGATATTTTTTGCATTATGAATGCTTGGTTGCATTGTTTGCTTGAGAAACGCACTGACTTATCAGTCAGAAGCGGCAATACCGTTGAGCGCTAGTCGTATGGCATTGACTTATGAGTCAAGAGCAGGAATAGTGCAGTGAGCGCTGGTCGAAATGATTAGATCTAATCAATAGAGCATTACACGCTCATCCGACCCTATGGTCTAAGAAAACTAAAGCGCTTGACTAGTGCCATGGCTAGTTACTCAGAGCTAGGGCTAAAAGGCCCAAGGTGACTTGATGGTCACATGGCTAGGGCACAGGTCCCCAATATTTCTCCACGGTCATCTATTCAGGGAAAAGGACCCCAGGATGACTCCACGGTTATCTATTTAGGGTATAGGACCTCAGGGTGACTCCATGGTCATCTAACTATGGCTGCGGGCCCCAGAATGATTCCATGATCATTTATTGATACTTGTATACATGCAGTAATAAGTTTTCTTGTTGATCCTTGGCTCACGGATGCTATGTGGTGCAGGTAAAGGGAAAGAAAAGCTTACCCGACCTTGAGTGGAGAGCTTAGGTGGTGATGTGTACATATGCGGCCGCTTGACCACCACGACCAAGGTTTTTTAGGGGAACTAGGGTTTAACCCAATTTTTGTCGCTTAGGTCGGTGGATTGTAACTTTTGAATTGCAATGAGCATTTTGGGATTGTAAACAACTTTGTAAACACTATTATGGGATCCCATGTACATTTTAACATTTTTAATAAAATATTCATTCCTTTTGACCGGGATTTTTAATCCTGGCCCATTAACAACACTTAGATGCACGTTATGGCCTAATGACTCATTTAGCCAGTTAAGTACTATTTAATATACATAGTGTAACGGTCCTGTCTATCCAGGGCGTTACACTTGCTAACCGCTTGTCATATGTTGAATCGTATTCCCATGAAGAAAAATAATATATCTCCATATGAGTTACGGAAGGGAAAGAAACCAAACATTGGTTATCTTAAGTGTGGGGGTGTCTTGCTTATTGTAAGAGCATCGATCCTAAAAGGACCAAGTTGGGTCCAAGAGCTATAAAATGTGCATTTGTGGGTTATGCCCAAAATGGCAAAGCTTATAGATTATTAGACTTGGAGTCTAATGTAATAATTGAATCCACAGAGGTTGAGTTCTTTGAGAACATGTCATGCGATGACAACAAGTTAGAACCAACTCAAACAAGAGAGCCTCAAGAGGAGACTCCTATAATAGTTGGTGAGCAACCTCAATTGCCTAGAAGGAACCAAAGGCTCAAAGATTTGGGATCAAATGAGAAGTGTTCTCCAATAAAGACATAATACCTTGTTGAAGGTGATAATGAGGAAGTTACTTAGAAACATCCAATAGTACTTTAAATAGAAGATGATCCCAAAACTATCAAGGAAGCAATGTCTTCTAGGGACTCTGCTTTTTGGAAGGAGGAAATTAATGATGAAATGGATTCAATCATGTCAAACCACACTTGGTAATTGGTTGACTTTCCAAAGGGGTCCAAACCAATTGGGTGCAAATGGGTATTTAGAAAGAAATACAATACTGATGGCACCATACAAACCTTCAAGGCTAGGTTAGTAGCCAAAGGTTTCAAACAAAGAGAAGGGATAGATTACTTTGACACATATGCACCGGTAACAAGGATTACTTCTACAATATTGTTGTTTGCCTTATCATCTATATACAACCTTTATGTTCACCAAATGGATGTCAAAACGGCATTCCTAAATGGGGATCTCGAGGAGGAGGTCTATATGGAACAACTGGAAGGTTTTGTTATTAAAGGAAATGAACATAAAGTGTGTAGACTTGTCAAATAATTATATGGTTTGAAACAAGCTTCAAAACAATGGCATGAGAAGTTTGATAAAGTCATTGTTTCTAATGGATTTAGACATAACAATGTGGAAAAGTGCTTATACTCTAAGACTTGTGGTGACTATGTCATACTTGTGTGTCTATATGTAGATGATATGTTGATTTTGAGTAATGACATGAAAGGAATAATGGAAACGAAGAGGTTTCTATCTTCTAACTTCAAAATGAAAGACCTTTGAGAGGTGGATACCATTCTAGGTATCAATGTTAGAAGGAATAGTGGGGGTTTTGTGTTAAGTCAAACCACTATGTTGAGAAAGTGCTCGACAAATTCAGTCATCTCAAAATCAAAGAGGCACATACACCATTTGATTCAAACATGAAGTTTGAAAAGAATGAAGGAAGAGCATTGGCTCAATTGGAATATGCAAGTGCAATAGGTAGCCTAATGTACACTGCTCATTGCACAAGAGCAGATATTGCATATGAGGTTAGTAAACTTAGTAGATTTACTAGCAATCCGAGTATCAAGCATTGGAAAGCTATTGAGAGAATACTTGGTTATCTTAAGGGTACCAAGGGGTATAGTCTTCACTATACAATCTTTCCAAAGATACTTGAAGGATATTCCGATGCTAATTGGATATTAGGAATTGGATATAATCTCTCCACCACCGGTTGGGTGTTTACTCTTGGAGGAGGTGATATATCATGGGGCTCCAAGAAGCAAACATGTAAATCACACTCAACCATGGAAGCAGAGTTCATCAGTTTATCGACAACCGGCAAAGAGGCCGAGTGGCTTAGGAAACTCATGATGGATATTCCGTTAACCACGAATATGGTATAAAAAATTTCAATACATTGTGATAGCCATTCTGCACCTGCTAGAGCATATAATAGTGTGTATAATGGAAAGTCTAGACACATTAGCCTAAGACATGAATATGTAAGATACTTGATTCAAGGTGGAATCATATCGATCTTGTTTACCGAGTTTTTTGGAAACGAATACAAACAGAATAATAAAAAGATAAAGACTGTAGAAGTGCTGAAATATAACTAAACAAACAGTGTTTTTACATGGTTCAGGCGTTAACAAGCCCTAGTCCACGAGTCGATGTTATTATACTTGGAAAGGACTACAGTAAGATGGCTGGTGTACAAGAACTTCACACACTCACAGTGTTTCTCTCAGGTTCTCTTGAAGAAGATGAAGCTAGAGAGATTTTTGTACAGTTTTTGCTATGTGATCTGTTGGCCGTCCCTCCTCTTGTAAAATGAAGGGGTCTTTATAGCTAGGGTTTTTGGATTAGGGTTTTTCTCTACCTACATGAGTCTTAATTACACCAGCCATAAATAGGGGATACAATTACTGTAGTAGCATGGCTACAAGACTCTATGTGGGTATATTTACGTGAAAGTATGGGGAACACACAAAGTCAGCCGTCTTTTCCAAGTTGTCAGCGGAACAGTAGGCGAAAAGGTACCCTTAGGCGTGCTGGGATGTGTGCGGCTTTGACCTGTCGGACGTGTCAGGCGGGATCCTGTGTCAGGTGGATATCATTCCAAATATGCCTCCTCCATGACTCGACCGCTTGGTGTTGTTCCGTGCGAGGCACGGAACCGTTTCCGCGAAGAACACTCGAAGAGCTTCTCCTGGAAGGAGCTTCCCCGAAGGATACCCCTTCGGGAGTCCAAGAGGGTTGACGGGTTTCCGTGTCGTGTTTGCTTGGAAGAGTAATCTGGACACTAAACAGGAGAGGCGAAGCCTTTCTGTCCATCAGCGAGCTCTGGTCACCTACCGTGAAAGACATCGATAATTCTGATTCCCCGAGGACATCAATCTAAACCCTATCCGGAAATCTAGATAACATTTACCCCCCAAGGTCACAGAGCTTTGAGAGATCCGGGAGCTTGTACAGTCCTCCGGGTATTTCGGTCTCTTAGATTAGGCGAGGGGCCACCTTCTGTGTTCCTGGAAGGGTTCCTTTTTCCCGCCTGAGTGTTAGTATGAAAGAGAAAGGGAATTTCTTCTGTTTGAACTCAAGTACTCAAGTGCGGCAAGGACCACGTGTCATGCTGGGAATGGTTCTGCGACCAAGACGTGTGCGTGAGGCGACTGGTTGAGTATGCGTGCGTCAGTCATCTGAGTAATGATTTGACGGTTTTTAATGGTACTCCGGGCCCGAGGTGGTGTAATGATGGGAAATAAATACTTTATTCCCATCCGAGGAGTCATAAATAGGATCGTCGCTTCATCTCCAGCCGTTGGATCTGATGCACACGAAATGGGAAGATCGGGACCGTCCATTTGAGGAATTCGAAACGACTTCTTCCCTGCTATAAAAACGAGGGAAAGGACCTTTCTTCCTCTTTACGCTTTCAAATTCTCTATCTTTTGGATTTTCAGATTTCCAAACCTTCAAACTCTCAGGCTTCCCAGCTTCCGTTCCTCCGAACTTGCCACTTCTTTTGGTAAGGATCTGGAAACTTTTCTTTTGATTTGGCAGTGGGTTTATTCGCCGAAGTTCCTGGTTTGAATCGCCGTTCGTCTTTGCAGCTTTTACTTCTCGCGATCGTGCTGTGCAGTGATCCAGTTACTCCTTCAACCTCCAACTACCCGAATATCAGTAAGTATTTCTACTTTGCTCTTTCCTCCCAAACCTTAGGTTGTTGGTAGTTGTTAGAGTAGAGGTTTCTGCCATTATCGCTTATGTGCATGCGTGAATAGGGCTTTGGTAGGCATGTGATTGATGTGAGTCGATAAGTAGCCTTTTTTGCATGCTTTGACGATTTGCGTTTGGAAAGTCGTTCCTTGTTTTGCTGTTTTAGGGCATAAGCATGAACGCCTTTAGGGTGTCTTTCTCTGGAAAAACACTTATTTTGGTGGGCTTAGGCTCGGAGTCTGAGTCGGGTTCCTTGCTGCCCTTCGGGTGGCATGGTGCCAATCCCTCGGTAAGCTCGGTGGGAGCCTCTCCAAGCAGTTTTCGGGGAGGGTCTCCCCGACGCCTTTGATACCACTAGGGTATGACAAGGGTGCTGACTGCTTAGAGTGTTTTCTTCTTTCTTTCTTTTGTCCAGTGACGAAAATCTCAAAGGAACAACTCCTTGCTGTGGGGGAGGCTGATTCTGCCCAGGAGAAGGGTTCCCCTGTCGCTGGTGCAAAGGGGAAAGGAAAGGCGAAAGTGGTCGCGGCTAGCCCACCGACTTCCAATAGTTCAATCTGGGAGATGGACCAAAAGCCGAACCTTTTCAGGAATTATGGCATGCTGGAGCTGTATTCCTCCGAGGCAGGCCTGAAGAACATCCCAGGTCTGATGTGGCACCGTCTGTTGGTGCTGGGCGAGTCGGCTAGCCAGAGTCACGAGGGCTTTGGTGCCTGGAGCTGGGCACACATAGTGTGTGGGGCGCACTTGCCCCTAAGGAGTTACTTTGCCAATTTCTGTGTGAAGGCGGGGATTGCCCCCTTCCAGTTGATTCCTCCCAGCTACAAGCTCCTAGCGGGGTGGTTCATCTTTTGCAAGTCCCGGAAACTGGAAGCTCCTACCCCGGAGGAGGTGCTGTACTTCTACGGGTTGAAGTCTCAGCCTATGAGGGGTCATTCAGACAAGGTGGGGTTTTACAGGCTGGAAAGGCACCCGGACGTGATGTGCCCCACCTGTCATACCGCGAGGGTTCCAGACCTCCGGGAGTATTGGTTCCTGACGACTGGCTTTCCGCTGAAGAGGGTGCCAGCCCTATCTTTGGACTTCAAAATCCCTGGTAAGTGCTCCTTCCTCTCCTTTTCAACTTTGTTTCTTTGCGTTTGTTTTGCCTTTTGGGAGGATCTCTAATGCTTGTATTTGAATTTTGCAGAAGTCATTCCGCGGACACCTCGCTGTGCGGAGATGATAAGGAGGTCCAAGTTCTACGAAGGGCTTTCTGAGGAAGAGTTGAAAGTGGAGGGACTTGTGACCTCCGAATCTTTGAGGGAGTATGGGCTACTCACCTCTTTCCAAAACATCGAGCCAGTGAGTGGCAGGGGGCAAAGTCAGGTGTCTGCCGACATCCGGGAGCAGATTGCCTTGGAGCTGTCCAAGGTGATCAACCAAGCAGCCCGGGACGAGAATACTTTATCTCCTAGTTGGGCGGAGAGGTTCCCCGACCCCCAGCCGGAGGAAGAGGAGATCGAGGCCCGCCACGCCGCGGCTTACCCTAACGAAGGGGCTCCGGGGGCTAGTACCTCTGGGAGAGGTAAGACTAGTTTTCGATTGATCCACACCCCCAGCCTGTCTGAGGTTTCCCGGACCTCTCAGATGGGGTTCAATCCCCGCTTCCTTAGGCTAGATCCGCGTAGGATACCTTTTGACAGATATTGCGATAGGGTAGATGAGCTTCTCGGGTGTCTGAGTGACGGTAGTCTGTCAGAAGGTGTCATCATAGTTGACCCTTCTTCCCTCAGCATGTCATTCCCGGACTTCAAGGAGTACGGTAGCTTCCTGGAGCAGGAAGCGGTGTATTGTTTTGCTCGGGGAAGGCCATCCACGTTTCTCGTGCATGGTCGTCCCTTTCAAACTTTTCTTTTTCTTGTTTCTTGTTCCCTGCTGGCGGGCTTGCTTGTGCTTTTATGTTGTTGATTGTCTTGTCTTCCGCTTATCTTCTTTCTCATTGCTTGTTGGTTCGTTAACCTTGCTTTGTACGTTTCTTGCAGAGTATCCAGAAGCCAAGATGTTGGGGAGGGTTACTTTGCTCATTAAGAAGGCTGCCACTAGCCAAGACCCGTCCACGGGGAAAGGACGGAAGACCAAGGCTGGTAGGGGAGGTAAAGCTGCCTCCCCCAAGAAGACAAGTGGCGAGGCGCAAGCGTCTCCGAGGGTAGAGAAGTCTCCTGCCGACGGGCCTTCCGAGACTATGATGGTCTCGAGTAGCAGCAGCGACGGGGAAGGGCTTGTGTTCCCCGTGAAGACAACAGGGGTGAGCAAGCGTCCCGGAGAAGATGCTGAGGGCGCTAAGAAGAAACGCCTTAGACACTCTTCTCCTGGTCGAAGGCAACAACAACAGCAACGACAGCAACCACAACTACAACAACAGCAGCAACAAGAACAACAGAGACAATCACCAACGTCACAGCTGCAGCAACCACAACATCCAAACCAGCAGCAGCAACAAGGGCAATTACTTCCGCTGCCGCAGCAGCAAAAGCAACAGACCAGGGCCTTAATACCCCGTCTGCCTCCTCCTCCAGCCCAAAGGGAGTCCACCCTTTCGGGGTCTCCTTCTTCTCAGCCAACAAACCTTCCTCTGCCTGGCCTGAAATTCCACTTCCCTCGGAAGCCAACCAGTTTCCCCGCTGCCCTCCTGGAGGGTGTAAGACGGGCCGATAGTTTTTTTGAAGAGGCGGTTAGAGGCGGAGAAGGCTGTTACTCAGGGAAGGGCAGATAACTTGTCTGCCGTGAAGAGAGCTGAGCTGGCCGAGGGGGTGAGATCCCTTCACCCGGCCGGAGCGGTTTTGGATGGCCCAGCCTTGGAGAAGAGGCTGGTGCCTAGGCTCGGACGTGCATTGGCGCCGTTCGGAGCTGAGATGATGGAGGACATGGCCCTGAGCTTGTGCGAGCTCAATTCTGAGAAATGGGCCATCAGTAGCAGTAAGGATCCGCTGTTGCTGACACACGCTGTGAAGCAGCAACTGTCCGGGGTAAGCCGTCAGTTGTTGTGTTTTGGGATCATCTGTCTTTTGGTCTGGCTTAACTCATTCTGTTGTCTTTCCTTGCAGGCCTCTATGATCGCGGAACGCTCGTTCCGGGAGGTTGGTGCAGTTCTGGTTCAGCTGGAGGAGAGCCAGCTGGCTCGCCAGGCCTTGGAGGCGGAGAAGCAGAAACTGACCCAACAGGCCTTGGGGGCTTCGGAGAAGATTGATCAGGACCGGCGCACGGCTGAGGAAGAGGCGGACAAGAAATATCTTGCCAAATATCAAGAGTACCGGGCCAAGGCAGAGAATGAGTTTAGACAGCGGTCGGATGGGATGAAGGCCGAAAACTCCAAGCTCTGGGAAGAGCTGTCCCAAGCCAGGGTGGAGAAGGACACCTTGGAAGCTCGCTTGCAATCAAAAAATGATCTCCTCCTTAAGCAGCAAGAGGAATATTCCACTCTTCAGAGTAAGCTGCACGAGGAGGAGCAACTCCATAAGAGGAGCAGGGATCTCGTGTCTATGCTGCAGTTGGGGCTCGTCGAGAAGGATAAAGAGATCGGGGCCTTGCAATTCACTGCCAGGGGGCATGTGACCGAGAAGCAATCCGTGCTTAACCAAAATAGGGAGCAGCGCAAGGAGATTGATTCTCTTAAGGGGGAGCGGGATGCCTCCAAGGCCGAGATGGACAAAGTAAGGGCTCAATTAGCTGCCGCGGAGGCACAGCTGGCAACCTCCGAGGCGGAGCGCTTGAAGGAGAAGGAGGATGCTGAGGTGATACTGAATAGGATGATTAATATATCGCATGTGGTCCTCATGCATCAACTCTGGAAAGTGAACCCGGAGGTACTAGGCTATCTGGGAGAGGATGCCGAAGCCATGAGGGAGAAGCTACTCGTATGGGATCAAGGCCCAGAGGCGTACGTCCAAACTTACAATATTGACGAACGTGCTGGTGCCCCTGAGGCGGGAGATCCCGGAGAGGCGGGGACCTCTGAACCTTCCCGTGACAAAGTTCCGCCTTCTAATGAGCCGACTCCGCCAGCCTCAGTTGAAGCCGATGCCCCCGAGGCCGCGGTCGTGGAAGCTGCAGCTACCCCCAATGCTTGAAGGGGTTTTATCTTTAATTATTTTTCATTTGAGTTTTTCATTGCGGACATATTTGCCATAATTATAGCATTCTCCTTTCTTTTCTGCCGAGTTCTTTATTTATCTTTGCGCTTAGGGTAAACTTTTATACGGTAGAAACTGTTGTAGGGGCGCATGAGGTTTTGGTTCCAACGGCCAAAACCTATGCACTTCCCACTTGAAGCTTTAACGGCTGATGTCTCTTCCCACGTAGTTTCTAGGTTACGAAGGTTTCCTGGTTCCAACGGCCAGGCTCCTTTCACCGTATTTTAGCTTTCCTAAGGCAAATAGCCAATCCCGGGACTTGTAGTTATACTGTTCGCTGGGATTGCTAAGGTGAGCCGTTCCATGGTTTGGAACGGGAGTTCTTTTGGTGAGCGTCGCTAGACTTAAGGTTAGATCTTTTCGAAGCAAAACTAACTATTGTTGCGAACCTCATGGTGGCTGACTTCAGGGACCTGGCATGGAGTCCTGCGAGGCAAGGCTCGTTGCTGTCGGGGAAATCGCCACGCCCACCAGGTGTGATCCCGGAGCAGGGGCTTTGCGAAGCAAGGCCTGCTGTGAGTGGGGGATCGACCATGTCTGCTCCTGGAGCTGAAACTTGCAATGGTCGAGGAGCTCGCCATGCATTATTTTGTGAGATCCGGAGCTGGAGCCTGCTAAGCATGGCTTACAACGGTCGCGGATCTTGTCATCTTTCGCCTTGCGGGACCCGGAGCTGGAGCTTGCGAAGCAGAGCTCTATAGTGATCACGGATCTTGCCATTTTTCGCCTTGCGGGACCCGGAGCTGGAGCTTGCGAAGCAAAGCTCTACAGCGATCGCGGAGTATTCTGCAAAGAACTTGTAAGGGAGTTGGGGGTGTTTTTGCGTAGCTCTATGAACGTGCCTCAACCCCCAGTCCTGTCCATCGCTGGGCTACACAGGAGATAATTTTCATGATACATAATGGCAGGCATTTCCATGGAAATTTTCACATAAGCACATAATGCACATATGACACGTAATGCAAGCATGTTCATGGCAACAAATAAACCTAAGCTTAACAATTTAAACATTTCAAACAATTTAAAAATTTCAAACACAATGCTAGCACATAAGTGCTGTTCTGTGTGCGTTTTGTTCAAGGGGCGTATGGCTATGCCTTAGCCATGTATACCCCCCCAACTGAGCATGGGGTCCGGACATCTCCGAACCGCGTGGTCACTTGTTTAAACGTAGCTTTGAACACAGGGATAAAAAGTGCAGTAAAAGCAGAGTGAATCTCTCCGTGTTTCATTAAATTAGCCTGCTAGGCGTGAGTTTTACAACAGGGAGGATTATTTCCACATTTTTCACTTTTGCTAATTTCACCAAGGACTTCCGACTGGATGGTCCGGGGCCTACTGGTAGTAACGGCGGAGGTGCTCCGCGTTCCAGGCGCGCGGGACTTTAGATCCGTCGAGTCTCTTTAAGTGATACGTCCCATGGCCCACTTTTTCTTGGACTTCGTAGGGACCTTCCCAGTTGGGTCTGAGGACTCCTACTCCCGGATCCTGCGTAGCAGGAAATACTCTCCGTAGGACAAGATCCCCAACTTCGAATGTACGGCTCTGGACTCTCGTGTTAAAGTGTCGGGCTATCTTGCCTTGGTACATTTTTAGTTGGACCTTCGACTGCTCCCGGAGCTCTTCGATCATGTCCAAGGACTCCTGGAGAAGGGCATGGTTCCGGGTAGGGTCGTAGGTATCTTGCCTGTGAGAGGGGATCATAGTTTCTACTGGGATGACGGCCTCGCAACCGAAGGTCATGGAATAAGGCGTGTGCCCCGTCGAAGTTCTCTCTGTTGTGCGATAGGCCCAAAGTACTCGCGGAAGTTCTTCCGGCCAGTGAGCCTTGCAGGCTTGGAGTTTTTTCTTCAACGTGGTCTTTAATATTTTGTTTACAGCCTCCACTTGCCCATTAGCCTGGGGTCTGGCGACTGCGGAAAAGCTTTTGATAATTCCATGCGAAGCACAGAAGTTCGTGAAGTGTTCACTATCAAATTGCTTTCCGTTGTCAGACACAATTTTTCGTGGAAGTCCAAAACGACACACTATATTCCTGATGACAAAGTCCAGTGCTTTTTTAGATGTGACCGTGTTCATAGGTTCAGCTTCAGCCCATTTGGTGAAGTAGTCTACCGCGACTATGGCATACTTCACTCCACCCTTTCCAGTTGGGAGGGAACCTACTAGGTCAATGCCCCAAACGGCGAACGGCCAGGGGCTGGTCATTAAGGTAATTTCTGTAGGTGGCGCTCGCGGAACCTTGGCGTACCTCTGGCACTGCTCACATTTCCTGACATAATCCACACAATCCTTCTTCATGGTGGGCCAGAAGTATCCTTGTCGAAGGATCTTTTTGGAGAGGCTCAGCCCGGAGGTATGATCGCCACAGAAGCCTCCGTGAACCTCCATGATGATGGTGCTGACTTCGGTTCCGGCAACACATCTAAGGAAGGGTATGGACAACCCCCTGCGGTAAAGCTTTCCATCCATAACCACGTATCGGGGAGCTTGATATTGGAGCTTCCTTGCGTCAGCTTTATCAGTGGGGAGCTCTCCGGTGGTGAGAAATCTGAGGATGGGTCCTATCCAGGAGTGGGAATGGTCGATGATGGCGTTTATCCTTCGCGTCTCAGTACTGGGGGCTTCTAAGTGCCCGATGGGGACTAAGCCATACTGTTCAATCTCCGGGTCCGTTGCAAGCTTGGCCAGCGTGTCCGCGAGTGAGTTCTGGTCCCGGGGGACCTGGCGGATTTGGTAGCCTTTGAAATGCTGCAGTAGGTCGCGGGAGAGAGACACGTAGGCAGCCATTCTTTCGCCTTTCGTCTGGTATTCCCCGGATATTTGGTTTACCACAAGTAGGGAGTCGCTGTATACTTCAATTTTTTGGGCTTCGACTTCTCTGGCCAGTAGTAATCCAGCTAACATGGCTTCGTGTTCTGCCTCGTTGTTGGATGCTGGGAACGCGAAACGGATGGCGCTCTGGAGCTGATGCCCTTGGGGAGATATTAGGATGACCCCTGCTCCAGCTCCTTTTTCATTTGAGGCTCCGTCTACATAGACCTTCCATGAGGGAAGTTCCGGGACAGGGTCTTCCGGGAGGTCATTCATTCCCGAGCATTCCACAATAAAGTCCGCGAGAGCTTGACCTTTTATGGAAACACGTGGTTGGTAGTGGACGTCGAACTGGCTCAGTTCCATGGCCCACTTAAGCAATCTGCCAGAAGACTCGGGCTTCTGCAAGACTTGTCGGAGAGGATGGTTGGTGAGTACTTTGATGGTGTGCGCCTGGAAATATGGCCTCAGCTTCCGCGAAGCAATTAGCAAGCAGAGGGAGAGTTTTTTGATCATTGAATATCTGGACTCGACGTCCAATAACCTCTTGCTTACGTAATACACAGGGAGCTGGATACGGCCATCTTCCCGGACGAGAGCGGCACTCACTGCGTGCTCAGTCACGGCTAAGTATAAGAACAACGCCTCTCCTTCCACAGGTTTGGACAGAATGGGAGCCCGGGTTAAATGTTCTTTGAGGTGTTGGAAGGCTGCTTCGCATTCGGGGGTCCACTCGAACTTCTCGTTTCCGCGCAACACATTGAAGAAGGGGATACACTTGTCAGTGGCCTTGGATACGAAGCGGCTGAGAGCAGCTATCCTTCCGGTAACGCTCTGGACATCCTTATGTTTCCGGGGGGAAGGCATATCTATGAACGCCTTTATTTTCTCAGGGTTGGCTTCCACTCCGCGGGAGCTGACAATGAAACCGAGGAACTTCCCAGACGAGACCCCGAAAGTACATTTCTTTGGATTCAGTTTCATCCCGTACTTTCGGATCACGGCGAAAGCTTCCTCAAGGTCGTCACTGTGGTCCCCGAAGGTCTTGGACTTTACCAACATGTCCTACACGTACACCTCCATGTTCCTCCCCAGTTGGTCCTTGAACATCCTGTTTACTAGACGCTGGTACGTCGCCTCAGCATTCTTCAAACCGAAAGGCATGACCACGTAACAGTAGACACCTTTATCCGTGAGGAAGCTGGTTTGTTCCTGGTCCGCGACATGCATCTTGATCTGGTTGTATCCGGAGTACGCATCCATGAAGGATAAGAGTTCGTACCCGGAAGTAGCGTCTACCATCTGATCGATTCGCGGAAGAGGGAAACAATCTTTCGGGCAGGCTTTGTTTAGGTCCGTGAAGTCAATGCACATTCTCTAGGACCCATCGGGTTTCAGGACCAGAACTGGGTTGGCCAACCACACGAGATAGTGTGACTCCTGGAGAAAGCCTATGGACATCAACTTGTCCACTTCAGCTTTGACGGCTGCGGCCCTCACTGGGTCTAACGGCCTCCTCTTTTGGCGAATTGGAGTTGCAGATGGGTCTATGTTGAGTGCGTGGCACGCAACATTAGGATTAATCCCCGTCATGTCAGCGTGGCACCATGCCAGGATATCCTGATTATTCTTCACAGTGGCCACGATCTTATCTCGAATGGCCGACGGCAGGTTTTTCCCCACCTGAATGACTTTGGTGGGATCTCCCGGGTTGAGGATCACCTCTTCGACTTCCTCCATCGGCTCTATTGCTTTCTCGATTCCCACTCTTGGGTCGAGTTCGTCAAAGTATGCCTCCTGAGCACCCCCAGTTTCTGGTAATTCTTCCGCCAAAGGAATGGCAGCAAACGTCTCCTGGACCGTGTAGACGGATCGGACGGAGACGTTATAACAGCTCCGTGCACTTCGTTGGTCTCCTCGGAGGGTGCCGATACGCCCATCGTCGCATGGAAACTTCAAGCATAAGTGGCGTATCGAGGTTATGGCCCCACAATCTATTAGGACCGGTCGGCCTAGGATGGCATTATACGCCGTGGGGCAGTCGACCACCACGAATGTGTTGTGCTTGAAGGCACAAGCGTCGCTTTCTCCCCTGAGGGTGACTGGAAGTTGAATTTTGCCTAATGGCATGAGTGCATCCCCATTGAACCCTTGAATCTGGATGGGGCATGGGGTCAGGTCTGTCTCGGTTAATCCAATCGCATGGAAGGCCGCTTTGAAGAGGATGTTTACGGAGCTTCCGTTGTCGACCAAGATCCGTGAGACCTTCTTATTGGCAATTTGGGCTTCCACCATGAGGGGATCGTTGTGGGGGAAGTGCACATGTCGAGCATCGTCCTCCGTGAAGGTGATGGGAAGGTCCATCATTCGAGGACGTTGAGCGGGTGATTGAACCAAGGCGCACATCTCCCCAGTGTGTTCTAACTCCCTCAAGTACCTCTTTTGGGAGTTGCGGGTGCTTCCGGCAAGGTGCGGTCCTCCGGAAATGGTGGCTACATGTCCGTCAACGGGTGGGGGAGCAAGGCCGGGCGGATATGGGTTGCCAGGCCCTGGAGCCAACAAGGCAATGGGTGCCGGAGCGGCTGGAGCAGGAAGCGCTGGGAACTGAGACCCGGGAGCTTGGGGGTGACCGGCTCCAGGAGCGCTAGCGGTCCCCCTCTGTCCCGGGGAATATGTAGCTCCGGGAACTACCCCCTGTCCGGGATAGATAATGGGTATCCTCACCCACTGACCGAGGTGTCCCGCTCTTGCCAGGGACTCGATCTCATCCTTCAGCTGAAGGCACTCGTTCGTGGTGTGCCCCACGTCTCCGTGGAACTCACACCTCTTATTGGAGTCTCGCGGACGCCTTCCTCCGTGAGACACTTTCGGGGGCTTCCTGTAGTTGACCATATTACAGGTCGCCCGATAGACATTCTCTCGCGAGTCTATCAAACTGGTATATTCCGTGAACTTGGGCTCATAGTCCTTCCGGGGCTTCTTTGAATGGTCTCCCCGGTTGGAGTTTCTTCCGCTTCGTTTGCTCCGCGATTGGCCCAAATTTTGTTCTGGGCCTTCCGCTTGCGGCTGCGGCATGCCAGGAGCGATACTACATCCGGTTTGTACAGCTCCGTACCCAGAGAAATGGGTTTGACTCGGCGTTCGAGCAGACGCGGAAGGCCCATACACACTTGGAGTGAATTGGGCTCCTGGAATCGTGAGGGCTGGTGCGGGAGCTTGCGAAGCAAAGCTCGGCGCAGTCACGGAAGGTGTTGGAGCCGGGGGAACTCCAAAGGCCTGCTGGTAGGCATCCTCAAGGTTGATGATTCCCTGAGCTTTTGACATGAATTCGGACAGCGTTTCTGCCCGTCTCCTTTGCATTTCCCCCCATAGCAGGGAGCCGACAGTAAGGCCCGATTGAAGGGCGATCAGCTTCATGTCATCGCTGACCTTGGTCTTTGCAGCAGCTTCCATCATTCTCTGAATGAAAGATTTGAGGTTCTCATTGGGCTGCTGCTTGATGTTGGTTAAGGAACCAACCTCCATGTCGTGGTCGCGGGCAGCAATGAACTGCCTCCTAAACGCGGACTGTAGCTCCTTCCAACTGTGGATTGATCCGGGAGCTAATCTTTTCCACCAGTCCTCCGCGGACTTGGTAAGGGTGAGTGAGAAGCACATGCATTTGGCGTCCTCACTGACACAAGCCACTTGCATCATTTTGTTGTATTTAGCTAGGTGGGTACGCGGGTCTGTCCTCCCATCATATAATTCTATGTGAGGCATTTTGAAGTTATCCGGGAGGGACGTTTCCGCGATCCTCCGAATACATGGTTCCGGGTCTTCCTCCTCAGAGTCTGACAGGGCCCCACTTTGCTTCCGGACCAGCTTGGTCAAGGCAGCAATCTGTTCCTCGAGCCTCTTCGTATCACTCTCCGGGAGGTCACGTCCCCGGAGCTTGTCATTGATATGATTTTGGAGGTCAGCTCCGCGAGGCCGGGCCTTTTCTCCTTTGGCCTTTTCATACTTGGCCTCCAACTTTCTTCTTAGGTCCACCGTGGACCAGCTATCTTCGGAGTGCGAGTTCGCAGCCCGACCGTCCTTGTTGACGGAATCACTGGGGCGGTTGTTCCTTCCCCTAGGCCTGGGTGCCTTAGCACTGGGCCCTTTAGGCACGGAGTGCCCCCTTGGGGCTGAAGGACGTCTGGGCTTAGGAGCGCCAGAGACCTTCTGCGCGCGGGGGGGGGGGGGGCAGTCGGCCTGGTGATTCACGCCTTTAGGAGGTGCAGGGGGGTCAGCGCGTACATGCTCTCCAACTTTTTCTTTGCCCTTGTTAGGGGCGGCTTTGGATGGTCCAACAGCGGCTGGATCCGGCATAGCGGCATCAGCACCACCTAAAACAGAGGCGTCCTCGTCCGAGTCGCCTAGGTCTCCGAACTTGCTTTGGAGGCGCTCCATCATGCGCTGCATTTTTTCGGAGAGGCGCTCCTGCTCAGCAAGCTTGGCTTTGGTGACCTCCAGTTCTTCGGCTACTTGGACCAGTTCTGGGTCCTTCTCATAGTAGCAGCCGTCCTTGTAATAACAGTCTTGGACATACTCTTCTTCGTCTTCTAAGTATGTCGTATCTTCAGTACTGACCCGATCCTGGCGGGATGTCGGGTCTTCACCTTGGTAATCCAAGGGTTCGTTTTGCACCGCATCTTCCATCACAGTATCGGGGTTGACCCTAGAATTTTTGTCAACCGCGGATTTTCTCGTAGTCACCATCTCTTTAGCACGAAGTGAATACAAAAAACGTACACAGAAAAAGAGCTGACTAACAACTTCCTACAGCTCTCAATGAAAGCACCAAAATGTTTACCGAGTTTTTCGGAAACGAATACAAACAGAATAATAAAAAGATAAAGACTGTAGAAGTGCTGAAATATAACTAAACAAACAGTGTTTTTACGTGGTTCAGGCGTTAACAAGCCCTAGTCCACGAGTCGATGTTATTATACTTGGAAAGGACTACAGTAAGATGGCTGGTGTACAAGAACTTCACACACTCACAGTGTTTCTCTCAGGTTCTCTTGAAGAAGATGAAGCTAGAGAGATTTTTGTAGAGTTTTTGCTATGTGATCTGTTGGCCGTCCCTCCTCTTGTAAAATGAAGGGGTCTTTATAGCTAGGGTTTTTGGATTAGGGTTTTTCTCTACCTACATGAGTCTTAATTACACCAGCCATAAATAGGGGATACAATTACTGTAGTAGCATGGCTACAAGACTCTATGTGGGTATATTTACGTGAAAGTATGGGGAACACACAAAGTCAGCCGTCTTTTCCAAGTTGTCAGCGGAACAGTAGGCGAAAAGGTACCCTTAGGCGTGCTGGGATGTGTGCGGCTTTGACCTGTCGGGCGTGTCAGGCGAGATCCTGTGTCAGGTGGATATCATTCCAAATATGCCTCCTCCATGACTCGACCGCTTGGTGTTGTTCCGTGCGAGGCACGGAACCGTTTCCGCGAAGAACACTCGAAGAGCTTCTCCTGGAAGGAGCTTCCCCGAAGGATACCCCTTCGGGAGTCCAAGAGGGTTGACGGGTTTCCGTGTCGTGTTTGCTTGGAAGAGTAATCCGGACACTAAACAGGAGAGGCGAAGCCTTTCTGTCCATCCGCGAGCTCTGGTCACCTACCGTGAAAGACATCGATAATTCTGCTTCCCCGAGGACATCAATCTAAACGCTATCCGGAAATCTGGATAACAGATCTCATATGTTAAAATAAGTTAGAACTTAGCGGATCCATTTACAAAACCTCTTGTGAGAAGGTTAGTAAGCTATACTTCAAAAGGGATGGGATTGAAACTTCTAGAAGAATAGATTCACCAATGATGGAAACCCCAACTCTCAACTTGTACAAATTAAGGGAAAGAGTTCAACGAGTAAGAACAAGTCATTGATAAGTGAATAAGTTTCAACACTAAAATTTATGATGAGTTCCATCCGAGATGGTTAGTGTTGGTTGCTATCGAGTTAGGGTTAAGCCTAGGGCTTTTAATGAAGTTAAGTTGAGTGTAACAAGCATCTATAAAGGTAGCAAAGATGTTGTAAGAACTTCACCTATGTGGACTTAGAGGTGGTGTCGCCTCTCATGGGAGTTGGAGTTTCTCCCCGGAAAGTCTATGAAGACATGAGCACATGGCCATGATAGTGCTAAGAAAGAAAGTGGGAAAATAAAAGATGTGGTGGAGGTGTGTGAGGTATCACCGGTGTTATCATATAGAATACTTGGTTCAAGCTCTAAGCTACTAATGATTTCGATAATACTTTGTGGTATTTCCACTAAGATTGTAACGTCCCAAAATTACCTAATAAGGCTTAAGGCCTTGATTAGGGGGCCAGGATGGCAATATGTGAAAATATCTGTTTAGTTGCTATGTTAATTGTAATTATGTGAATTGCATGGTAATATGACTAGATGTGCATATTTAGGGGTATTAAATATGCATGAGGGCCCGCTTCTTATTAGAAGGGCGACTTTGGTAATTTGGCATGTTGCGGGCATAAATGTGTATTTGTATGCATATATGTGATATATGTGAGAGACCACATTATTATGTGGGTTTTTTTGGATTATTCGACACGAGGCGATCTTAGGGAGCAAGTTAGCGGGAAAGTTACAACAGGACCCGATACCCGACTCGGGAGAGTCAAGGGGTATTTTGAGTATTAGATATTTATTTGGGTTATTGGGTTATGAAAATAAATATTTGGAGATATATTTGGAGTTAGAGTGTTTAGGAGGGAATATTGGGGAAATTTACCATTTTGCCCTCGGGATGTTTTTGGTACCCCGAGCCTTGGGATTAACTTAAGTGACTTAAGTTAGATAAGAAAAAAATAAGGGAAACAATTGGAAGCTGCCTAAACCGACCCCCTCCCTTTCTCTCAGCTCACTCTTTTCTTTTCTCAAAACTCTCGCAAGCTAAACCATTGGAAATCAAGGGGATTTTAACTAGAAGTCACAAGAATTGAAGCTTAGGACTTGGGGATTTATCTGTCACAGCTTGTGGATTCAAACAGTAATTGAGGTGATCTTTGAATTTTGATTTCTAGCCATTAAATTCTGAGTTTTCATGGCTGTTTTTAAGTGTTCTTGAGCTCTTAAAGTTCAAAGATTTAATTGGTGGTTTAATGAGTTTTGGGACTAGTTTTCTGTTGGGTTTTGTTGCTGGGAGCATATTAGAGCTGTTGCATTGATTTAATTGTGTAGTTGGGATGATTTTGGGTTAAATTAGATGGGATTTGGCTGCTGAAAGGAAGGTTTTTTTTGGGTTTGAAGGGGTCGGGGCACTGCTCTGTTCTTGGTGTATCGCGGTCCTCTAGAACTATTGGGAGCCAAGGTGGGCTCCGCAGCAAGGGCGAGCCGCGACGCCACCATGGCTGGGCCACGGCGCGTGTCTGATGGTTGGGGAGGCTGAGCCTCTGGTTGGAGGCAGGTCGCGGCATAGGGGCATGGGGCCGCGACTCTTAGGGGGGTTTTCGGACCCCAAGAAGATTTTGAGCACGGGAGATCAACCTTAAGGGCTCGGGATTGTTTCCACTACCCGGTTTGGTGGAACCTGAGGCCTCGGAGGCTAGGACTTGGTTCGGAAGCCTTTGATCGCTCTATAGTAATAGAATCCTATTTTATGGTTGTGACTTAGGCTATCGCTAAGGGATCAAAATTGGGATCGTTCTTGAGGGTCACTCTTGTTTCACTTGGTTGGACTTAACGTAAGAAAACTACACCCGGAACGTGTTGTATGTGATTAGGGCTTGGCTCATTTGTTATATATTAATATGATTAGGGCTTGGGACCCATGGTTGGTTTTATTAGGCTATTATTCTAAATTCTTGTTAATAAATGCTTAAGTGCTTATATTAGTTACATGAATTCTATGGTTAGGGCATGTGGCCCCGTTATGTGAATATGTTTAACATTGTGGAAATGGTTATTTAATGAGATTACATGATTAGCATGAATATGTATTTAGTTTTTTGGATGTGCCTATCCACATCTGTTTCTTACAAGTAAGGTATGTAATCATGGATCAAGGCTTAACTTATAAGTCAAGGATGACAATAGCGCGTTGTGCGCTAGTCAAAAGGAATTGGCCTAAATCAGCAATGCACTATTACGTTGATTAACTCTAAGGTCGAAGGTGAACCACGGGGGTTGGGCTAGCTCTATGGCTAGTGAGATAGAGCTAAGGGCGAGGTCCCTAGGTGACTCTATGGTCACGTAGCTATGGCATAGGCCCGAGAATTGGCTTAAAAGGCAACCGAGTAGGGCAACGACCCCAAGTTGATCTAGTGATTGAACGTATATGATACTAGCTATGAATTAAAGTTACTGATTACTGTTGAATGGTTATTTTAAAGTTATATTCTCTGTTGTTGTACGTTCTGTTTTCTTGCTGAGCCTCGACTCACGGGTGGTTTGTGGTGCAGGTAAGGGAAAGGGAAAGCTTGACCAGCCATGAGTTGGAGAGCTTCGGTGGTGGCGTGTACATATGCGGGTGCTCGACCATCACGGCCAGGGTTATCTCAGAGAAACTAGGGTTATAGCCCTGTTTTGCCGCTTAGGCCGGCTGATGTAACTTTTCATAAGTATCTATCCTTTTTAACAGTTGAGTTGTAATATTTTGGGATCCCATATTATACAACACTTTTGGAATAAAATTTAATGGTTCCTTGACCAAAATTTTAAACCTAACCCTTGTCATTAACCTTAATTACACGCTTTAGGCCAAATGACATGATTAGCAGGTCTGACACAATTTTAAGTACACAGTGTAACGGTGCTGGATTAAGAGGGTGTTACAAAGATAAAGTTCAAACCGAAAGGCACTTTATTTTATGCACTAAAATTGTTTAACCTAGAGAATGTGGCTTGTATTTAACTAAAACAAGATTAAAAATAATCAACTAAAACAGACATTTAAGCAAAAAGTTATGGCTCACAAAAATTTTCGTCAAATTTCAGCGCAGAGCATCTATATAGCATCGATGTATCATTGATTTTGCATCATTTTGGGAAAAAATCAATTTTCAAGATTGCATTACAAGTGAATCGTGCTGACCTATATGTACAATATACGACACCTTTTGAACGAAATGAATCTAATATACGACAGAGTACTAATATCTTAAATAAACACACAAAAATTTTATAGTGGGTCAGCCCTATTCTTCTTAACAGTAATAACCTAATCCACTTAGTATTTAGTGTTAAATCGCTCGATAGACAATTACAAAGATCAACTCAGAGTTCACTCCTAACAAGTTCGTCCAAAAGATCATCCAAAAAGTCTAGAAAAAGAATCCCCTGAAATGAAGCTCTAGGTCCTTTATTTATAGTACCTAGGGGCTGTTACATGATCAATAAGAGTGAGATCGTGGTTTGGTACACGATCATTGGGAGTGGAGATACGTGTCCGCCTTCCCATGATTATAAGATCGTGGGTCTTCTCGTTGTCTTCTCTGGACCGTGGTCGATAATGCATGATTGAGACCTTCGAGAAAACGCTAAGTCTTGATTGGTCTATGAGACTTAGGTGCTAGGCTTGATGACCCATTAGAGCATGGGTGCTAGACCCGTTGGTCCTCTTGGTGCTAGGCCTATTGATTTACTAGGTGTTAGGCATGTTGATCTTAGTTTAAACGAGTGTGAGTTTTACCCAATGAAGTGTCCTTGGGAGTGTAGGCTGACCACCCTATGAAGGATAGGGTGGGTCTACCACCCCAAGGGGTTCTTGGGCATGCTTAGGCCGACCACCCCTAGGGGTTGGGGTCAGGCCGACCACCCATAAGGGGCCAATGCCAGGTCGACAACCCATAGGGTGTTTAGGCCTAGTTGACTTTCTATATGTCTTGGACTATCTTTTTTGCTCATTGGTCTTTTTTCAATACTTTGTTGTTTTTCCCTGATTTGTGATGCCACGTGGTGCTACGTCATCTCTGGATTTTTTAGGGATAACATTTGCCCCGCAAGTTTATCATAATTTGTTCAACAATACGGTATACTTGATCTGGCCTAAGAAATATATCATAGCAGTACTTTAACGGCAAAGTCCCTCAGGACATTACGTAGTACTTTTATCATCTATTGATAATTTTCTCAGCACGAATTTTTCAAGGATAATTGTAATTCCTAAAAATAATTAGATTTTTCAAGAAAAACTAATTTCCTAAAAATCTAGTATATTTTTCAAGGAAATTTGAAGTCCTAAAAATATAATATATTTTTTAAGGAGTTTTGAAGTCCTAAAAATATAATATATTTTTCAAGGATATTAATTCCTAAAATTACAAAATATTTTTCAAGGAATTTGAATTCCGAAAAATACCAGATATTTTTCAAGAAATTTGAATTTTTAACCATACCATATATTTTTCTAGGATTTTAAATTCCTAAAAATGTATGGTTAGCCTGAGAGGCTATAAGTAGGGTATTCACTTCTCAGTTCTCTACTCTGTGCGCCTAAGTTATAGGGTTCTCCAAGCGTGATTTCTTCAATTCTTCATCAAACTCAGATCTTCACTTGGGTAAATACTTTCTCCTAATCATTACATCATTTAATTTAAATGTGCTTAGATTTTGAAGAAATACTTTGAATCTTTGTGGAATCTGATTGAATCTCCTTGTTTTGTTTTATTTTGATCCAAAATAATTGACTTGTTTGAATCAAGTCTATGATTTCCCTAACCTGGACGATTTTCAGGGTTCCAAACCCTAGCATAGGTGATTTTAGGCTTCTAAAACCCTAGGTCGACCACCTTTTTGCCATTGGCAATTTCCAAGTTTTTAAAACTCTGACCTAGGCCGACCACTCTTTGAGATTCACTAGCCTGGCAATTTTTTGGCTTGTAAAACCCTAGGTCAACCACCCTTAAGTTCCCTTGGCCTAGCGAATTCCAGGCCTATAAAGGGTTTCAGATCCATGCATAGGCGATTTCCAAGGATGTAAATTCCATCATGGGCTTACCACCCCTAGGGTTTCCATCATGAGCTGACCAACTCTAGGACTTACCTTGCATTTCCCTTCCCTTATGCGACTTCTAGGCTTACATACCCCATCATGGGTTGAGCACCTTAGGGTTTCCATCATAGGTCGACTACCACACTCCCTGGGCAATTTCTAGGGTCTAGGGTGGTCGGCCCAAGCATAGGCCGACCACCTGGGACCCTAAAAAAATGCTCCTTCTTTATCGATCTCTTTGGGGTCTTCCTTGTACTGTATAATTTATTGGAGACTTGGAACCTTAGTCCTCTGGCATTTTTCTGAGGTTTGCATCCCTAGGGTGGTCGAACTAAGGCGGTAGGCCAACCACCTATGCCCTTTCTTTCACGTTTTGTAAGCTTAGGGCCTAGGTTAACCCTTCTTTGTGACTTGGATCGATTTTTCCAAGCCTAGGGGAGTCCTATATAGATTTTTCCAAGCTTAGGGCCTGAGCTTAGTCTCACTGGGCCGACCTCCTATATAGATTTTTCCCCTGATTTCTTCATTTTTGCTCCTTAGTTAATGGATATGCCCCCATCTATTGGCTTCATTATGTTCACTTACAAACTTTACTCTTTATTTTTCCTTTGTTGCATATGTCCAGTTCCTCTTCGTCATATAAGTCTGTAAGCGAGCGTACACCCCAGGAGTTTTTGGAAAGGGTGAAAATGATTTTCCCTCGCTCCTTTTTATATTTGTTCAGTGAGGAAGACTTCTTGAAAAGGTATAGCCCAATGGCGAGAGTAAAACATACAACTCGGCAACCTTTCGAAGATAATCCTCATATTGACAGGCACATCACTCAGGGCTCTTCTCCTGACTCTTCTCATATCTCTTCTCAGCATAGTACTTGTAATGACCCGTATTTTCAAGACTCGATAATGCGGAAATATAAATGTTTTCATTTAACAAAAGTCTCAAAAACCCGTATAAAAAAAAATTTAAAATTCGTATGGCCGTACTTAGCATTTAATTACAAACATATTTTATAAAGAGTAGATTGAGCCTAGTTTAGGAAAATTACACAACATTTCCAAAAATAAAACGGCTTCCCAAAAGGTCGGTCCACATGTACATTTGCACAGTAGACTTCAGCGCTCACTGCTCTACCTTGCCCTTGTTCTTACCTACAACAGGAAACAACTAGGTAAGCAAAAACGCTTAGTAAGTTCAACCTTAAAACAAAAGCATGCGGAGAATTAGGGTTTCGGATCCATCTGGACCCTACACAATCAATTTCAAGAACGCAAAAGCGTCCTGGCAAACTTATGGTCATGCCGGATAACCAATGACAAATTATTTCATATAAATATATAAATTATTGCACTCAGAAAATCCCAGAATAAGCAAATATATTATATCACAACTATTTCTTATCAACAAATAAATCCCTGCACTTAGAAAGTCCCAGAGCAAGCTGATATAATATATCACAATATAATTCGAGACCAACGGTCGACAACTTCCAACAATTCGGGCGTAACACGCCCTCCAGAATAAATGATAATCTGTAAGAGAGAACCGAGTCTTAACACTAAGATCTAGCCAATAAATATCCCCATCAAGGGTAACTATCGTGTTACCTAGGGCATCGTTACTTATCCAAGAGTAAATCCCTCATAAGGGTAACCATCAAGTTACCTAAGGCATCACTACTTATCCAAGAGTGTAATTGAAGTTACACAGTTTTACAGAGACTTCTATGTTAATCAGTGGTGCTGGTGAGCAGGTGCCCCTAGGGTGTTCAAACTCACTCAAACTTGGCAACCCCTAGTATCTCTAGGCACTCTCACTGAATGGCCAATATTCACGGCTGATATCCAAGAATAACTTATCAGAGCACTTGCTCAGGTTCTAACCGTTTACTGATTAAGTAAGCATGAGGGCCCCTTGGTCCCATTCATTTTCGCGCCCCTAGGTTTAACCAACAATCCTCACCTCTTGGCCACTCGTCGCGGTAATGAACTAGACATAATAAAATCAAGTAGTGTGACGGGGATCAGCCGTCTAGGATATGACGGATATCTACTGTTCATATTTTCTAAATCATCACTCACTAGACTAATGTCTCTAATAAACTTTCTATGATAATGTATATATATGCATGTGTCCCTATACTAACATACAATACAATAGTCGTTTCATGTTACAAGCACACATTATAAGTTGACTTACTTGGAGTCCTTAGCACTCAGCAGGTTTTCACCCTCCAACGTTCAGTCCAGTTACGCTAGCCAATACTGTAGTTATCCATACAGTATACTCGGATTAATTATGGCACTCATAATTAATTATTATTATTTTGGGATGTTTGGTCATTTTCAAAAATTATTTGTAAGGATTAAAGATCCTTATTTGGTTCTAAACTCATTAAGGAAATTCATACAAAAATATTTGAGACTAAACCGTAAGTCTCAGGGAGACCTACCCTATGGTCTCGATACTAAGGCTCGGGTATCATAGTAGTATTTTCTCACAATCAGCTAAAAATCTTTTTCTTTAAAAGTTCCGCTATTAACCCGTACTTTCAACAGTCGGTAAAATATATAAAAGATTTTAGCCGGTATTATATCCAGTGTGCATCCAGAAATTAAGACCCATCTCACGTCCTCAAGTATGATACAATAGCACTTCAGAAAGACTTGAGTTATGAGGAACGACCAGTTAGCATCCTAGATAGAGGGATGAAGCAATTATGGTCTAAGAGTATTCTGATAGACAAGGTCCTATGGAGTAATAATTTTGAATGCGAGGCAACATGGGAGTTGGAGGAGGACATGTTAGCCCGGTATCCGGAATTGTTTGGTAAGTAAATTTCGGGGATGAAATTCTTTGTAGCAGGGGAGAATTGTAGAGTCCCAAAATGTGTACTTAGCCTAGGTAGGTAGTAGTAGTATGTTAGTTATTGTGGATTTTGGCTCAAGTCAAGAATTAGTTGGAAACTCATAGCAACAGTTATGGATTTTATAAGTTTAATCTATTGTTTAAGAATATTAATTATAGCATAAGGTTTGATTAATATTGTTGGTCATAGAAATATATTTATTATAACCTACGGTTTAGATAGAACCATTAAGAGCATGACACTTGTCATAATCATGATTATTAAGGAATTAAGTATTTTTTATGAATAATTTTAATAAAAGAAAGATCTAGAAGCTCTAGAACCTTCCAGAAACTATTAGGATCGTATTATGACTTAGCCAAAGCTGTTTATCCAATTGAAATTATGCTAAAAAAGTGCAATTATGTGTTTGATATATCAACGTATGCTGATATATCGCAGCATAGAGGCCGATATATCGCCTATGGAAGATACGAAAAATACGTCGACTTTGCACGAACAATCGAATGAGGCTTGGGAATATAGGGGGAGGCGATATATCGCCTATAGGGGGTGATATATTGGCTCCATGAATGTATTTTGAAAGTTTGATTTTTGAAATTTAAAAATACCCTTAACCACTTAGACCTGCCTTTGAATGATTTTGACCGAGTTCTGGGCGTCAGTTGAACGAAAATTTTAAAAAAACTCATTTTATAATCATTTATTTATTCAAATTAAAAGGGGTTAGTTTCACTCCATGAACTCTATAAATAGGACCTAGTGCTCAGCCATTTTCTTCATTCTTCAAGCATTTGATCAGAGCCTCCAAGGTGCTAGTGTTACTATAGAGAGATACACTTGGGTTTTGGGTTAAAGCTTTATCATTCTAAGCTTTTATAAACACTTGGGAAGTGAGAAATAGAGTGTTTTTGGTATTGAGGTTTAGACCAATTCATAAGGTCATTCAAGGTATTCCTATTCTTTAAGTCCAGTTCTTTATAATTCTTTAGTTTCTTGCATTCAGATCCTAACTCTTGTTATTGATTCTTGATTAGGTATTTAAGTTCTTGAAACTTAAGGTCCTTCTTGGTAAGATTTTTCTTGATGGTTTAGTTCCCACATTCATCTTTATTCTTAAAGATTCTCACCCTTTTCTACTGTTTGTTTATAGGAGTTTCTAAATCTCGTTCTTGTTCCCAAATATCCCGGCTTTTGGTAAGGAAAATAGGCTAGAGACATGTGTTTATATGTTTATGTTATGTGACATGTTTTATGCTATGATATGATATATGTTATGTTATATGTTTTATAGTCCTTGGGCATATGACTTGTTTAGATAACAAGCCCCAAGAATATGTTATATAGTCCTTGGGCATATGACTTGTTTAGCTAGCAAGCCCCAATAATTTATGGGAGTATGACTTGCTTAGATAGCAAGCCCCACAAATTTATGGGCATATGACTTGCTTAGTTAATAATCCCCAAGACGTATGATGGCCATTGTAGTCCTATGTGATATATGTTTTATAGTATATCTTTATGATATAGTCTTATGTTTATGATTTATGTTATATGATTGTTAGTAGATTTTCCTTGCTGGGCATTAGGCTCACTCCTTTATCTTTAGTGTGATCCAAGAAAATAGATATGGAGGCGGAAGGATTCTTGTTAGCTTGGCTTGTGTGTTAAGGATGAATGGATTCAATGGACTGCATGTTGATCGGGGATGACGTTATTTATTTTATGTCTTCAAAATTATGTTTTTATGTAATTCAACAATTAGTATTTAAAGTTATGTTTTATGTTTTATAATTAATGGATACCCATACTATATTTTATATCTTATTTTTTAATTTGCACAATATTTATTTTGGAGTTTTAATAAAGTTATGATTATTTCTTATGTATGTTTTCTCCAAAAGTAGTAGCAATGTCTTGTAGTTTTAATGGTCCAAGGTCTTAGAAATTTTTGGGTCATTACAGTTGGTATCAAGGCCATGGTTCATTTGCATGAAGTTCTCCTTGATACACACGCTCATGCTCCGAATCTAACCGTCAATGTAAGTATTTATGTTATAGTTATTATGTTTATGTGTTTAGCTAACGTTTTAGCCTTATGTGTTTCAGTTAAGAATGGATGGAGCCTTGACCTATGGGGATATCCGAGCCATTAAGGCCTTGAAAAGAATTAGAGAGCCAAGAAATATAGTAGGAGTGCTAGAAAGAATCACTCGGAGATTACTCTTATTCCACAATGAAATAGGTCACCTCCAAACAACTAAACAAATCATGATGAGAGCTACAGAACAAATTGTTTTAGTGAGTAGACTTTTTAAAGATTATCCTACGGTAATTGCAGCTTTAGAATAAATATGGGAGACTATAGATGATGAAGATGAATTACCGATAGCTATGAGATATTATTTTCTCATACTTAGGTTCACCTCTAAGATGGAATTCCAATTCACAAATGAGCAAAAACATAGAATCTTTATGAATATTCCTTGAGGAAATTTTGAGGCTCAAGATAATGATGATTATGAGGAGATAGATGATGATATGTTAGATGAAGGGTTGGATGTAGAAGTTCCTGATTTTTAGATTAGATTAGTTTCTTTATTTATTATCTTTGCATTTATGATTGTATATAGTGAAAGAAAATTTCCAAATAAATATCATTGTTATTTTTGAATGACATGTATGAGTTTGATTTTTTTTTTTTTACAATCATAATAAATAATGACCAAGTTCAGTGAGGGTGTATACAAATCAATGGATCGGGTATTATATATTGAAAGTTAGGGGGCCATAGTAGTGGGAACGATTTTACTGATCCCAGCCCTCCCTCAATATGGTTAACTTTGGAACAACGACGAGTTTTGAGCCTGAGAATTAAGTCATATGGGACGATTAGAAACAGACTTAGAAAATAATAAAGATGGCTTATTTTTCTAAGTATAGAAACACACCCTAATTATAAAGAAGGCTTATATAATTCTTTTCATAAGAAGTCATAATTAATAGGTTCGAGTTATGTTTGCTTAGATTAAGTTTTTTCCTTAGAGCCTATTAGGGTAAGTTCTAACATGTTTTTCTCGACTGTTAGAACTTTGCTAAAGATGTCGCTTAGAAGGTCTACACACACCAATGTCAATGCCTCTAGCGTCGCTCCTGAGAATAATGAAGCCCCTCTAGTTCGCAGAAGGGGAGCACGTGCTACCACTGCTGCTCCTAACTGAAGTTCACCGCCGCCACTGGTTGACAACACTGCAGAAATTGTCAGACTTAGACAACAAGTAGAAAGTTGTTGCAGCAACAGCAACAACAGGCCCAACCGCACCCACAAACTTAGCCTCAACCGCAGCCTCGGCAAATGGCACCCCAACAAGTAGGTCCTTATGGGGGATGGCCAATAGCAAACTATGTGCCCTACCCAGCTCAGTACGTGGAGCCAATCCACGAGCAGTTTCATAAGCAACACGCTCCAAACTTTGAAGGGACAACTGACCCCTTCGAGGCAGAAGAATGGCTCATAAATGTAGAGCCGATCTTAGCACACATGAATCTTGGCAATGCGGACATCATATCCTGCGTTTCGTCTCTGCTAAAGAAGGATTCTAGAATATGGTGGGACTTAGTTCAGTAGACTCACGGCGTCGCTACCATGACATGGACTAGATTTATTGAGTTGTTCCACAAAAAGTACTACAACTTGGCAGTCATCACTACAAGGGTCGAGGAGTTCACTAGTCTGAAGCAAGGCAACTTATGAGTAGCAGAGTATGCTCGGCAGTTCGACTGACTAGCTAAGTTTGCACCAGAGTTGGTTCCAACTAACTTTCTGAGGGTTACCAAGATTGTTAGAGGACTTAGATCAAAGATTGAGCTAGGGGTTAAGCTAGCAAACCCGGGAAATACTACTTATGTCGATGTTCTAGAAACGGCGATAGAAGTAGAAAGGCTTCAGGCGAATGTTAGTAAAGAGGAGGTCAGTAAGCCAGAACCTAAGCAACAGAGTCAACCTCAGAATGGTCAAAAAAACAACCACAACAGTCATCAGCCTAACAACAATAATGGTCAGAACAGAAGGCATCCTGACAACAAGCATTCTGACAATGATAAAAGAGCACGGACAAACAATGGAGGTAGTAGGTCAGGTTATGTAGAATACCTGCAATGTGCTAAGTGCCAAAAGAAACATCCTTGTGAGTTCCATGCCAACACCAAGGGATACTTCACTTGTGGTTAGGAAGGTCACCAGAAGAGAGAATGTCCCCAGCTCAAGCAAGAGGAGATAAAGGACAACAAGACGGTTCATGCCAGAGTCGTTGCTTTAACCCAGGGAGAAGCTGACGCTAGCAATAAAGTAGTCACAGGTCATATTTCTATCCTCAATAAAGTATGTTCATTATTATTTGATTCGGGAGCCACTCACTCGTATATCTCGTAAGGAATGATAAAGAAATTAGACAAATCTTGTGAAAGATTTAGAACTAGGTTTGTAATAGAATTACCTTCGGGTGAAATAGTCCTATCATCACGGATAGTACGAGGTGTACCGATCAAAATTGAGGACATAGAATTAGAGGGAGACCTAATAGAATTAGAGGTCAAAGACTTCAACGTGATACTGGGCATGGATTGGCTAGCAAGGCATGGTGCAACCATCGACTGCAAACACAAGAAAGTGATTTTCGAGACTCCTGACGGTCAGAGACTATGCTTTATGGGAAAAGTTACAGGACTACGTATGCCGCTTATTTCATCTCTCAAAGCTCAAGGGATGATAGAAAAAGGATGCCATGCATTCTTATCCAGTGTCACAGAAGTGGAAAGGAAACACCACTAAAAATTGGAGACGCCCGCATTGTAAAAGAATTCCCAGAAGTATTTCCTGACGACTTACCAGGGTTGCCGCCGACTCGGGAAATTGACTTCACAATCGAGCTAGTATCGGGCACCGAGCCAATCTCCAAGGCACCATACTGGATGGCACCTACCAAACTCAAGGAATTAAAGACACAGTTGCAAGAACTCTTAGACTTGGGTTTCATTAGACCTAGCCATTCTCCATGGGGAGCACCGATTCTATTTGTGAAGAAAAATGACGGAAGCATGCGGATGTGCATATATTATCACGAGCTGAATAAGGTGACAATTAAGAATAAATACCCACTACCCCAAATTGATGACTTGTTTGATCAACTCCATGGAGCAACCGTGTTTTCAAAGATTGATCTACAATCCGGGTATCACCAGCTCAAGGTACGGGAAGAGGATATTCCTAAGACAGCTTTCAGAACTCGTTATGGACATTACGAGTTTCTAGTTATGTCTTTTGGTCTTACCAATGTTCCAGCCGCATTCATGGATTTAATGAATAGGGTCTCTAAGGATTACTTGGATAAATTCCTCGTAGTGTTCATCGACGATATCTTGGTGTATTCAAAGGACGAAGTCGAGCACGAGGAACATTTAAGGTTGACCTTGTTGCGATTAAAAGAGCATCAACTTTACGCCAAGTTCAAGAAGTGTGAATTTTGGCTTTCGCAAGTAGGATTCCTCGGGCACATTATATCCAAGGAAGGAGTTGCTATAGACCCATCTAAGGTAGAGGTTGTGAAGGATTGGCCAAGACCTAAAAACGCATCAGAGGTAAGTAGTTTTCTGGGACTAGCAAGCTACTATCAGAGGTTTGTAGAGGGCTTTTCTAAGATAGTCACTCTGCTCACCAACCTGACCCGAAAACAGCAGAGGTTCAGCTAGACGGATAAGTGTGAAGGGAGCTTCCAGTTGCTTAAGGATAAGCTATGCTCAGCACCATTACTTTGTGTACCGACACCCAATGATAAGTTTGTATTCTACTGTGATGCGTCGAAGCAAGGGTTGGGTTGTGTATTGATGCAGAATGACAAGGTAATAGCCTACGCCTCAAGGCAGCTAAAGGAATACGAGTAACGCTATCTGTACGCCCAAAATATCCACGAGTTATTAGCGAGCTGGAAAAGGGCATAATTCAGTCTGCCACGTATAAATCGTCCACCCGGAGCTGCTGTTATGAGTCTCCACCTCCCCAGCCCGAGCTGATCAGAGAGTTAGCAGTCTACTTGAAGGCAACGGATCAGCAGTATGGATATCACGAGCTGGTGCTACATCAAGCCTGAGGTCTGGCATAGATCTGACACTCGAATCCTTGTAAAGGCTACCACGCTATGTAAACGTGCACATATCAGACATCATGTGTCTATTCCATTCCTGAATTCTCGGACACGCAGTATAAAAGTGCGTGTTCAGGCACCCCACGACTGGTTTGGGCCATGCGCCCCCCCTTACCTATTGATTAGACAACACCTCATTGTCAGGTTTTAGGAATTAATCATCAGTGTCACAGAGATGACATGATGGGTAAGTAGGTCACGGGATGACCCCCTTACCAACGCCCAGGTATCCTCTCCCTATAAATACCAAGACCCTGGGCATTGCAAGGGGTGGGCATATTTTTTGTAAAGAAACACCCTGTAAATGAATTGTCAAGAGAGACCAATAATATTGGCTGGTGGACTAGAGAGATTTTAACCTTCGAACCACCTAAAAGGAAAGGAGTGACAACCTTCCCACGATACTAATTTCGCCAGTTTAGAGTTACGATATTTTAATACTATGGTTCACTATTTAGCACTAATCCATCATGTTTATTCGTATAATTATCTGTTGGCTAAGAACCGCATCAACGGTTTGGTGCTTTCATTGAGAGGATTTATATTGGTGCTATCACAGAAACGTGACCATGGTGGTTACTCGTTCGAGACATGGTAATGAAGCGGATCAGCATGATGGGCAGGAGGCCCACCATACCACCATATCCGATGAACAAAACCCCGAGGTCCAGTAGCGACTGCGAAAGCAACCTATGGGCCTGGGCGACACCGGGAGTCCGACACCCCGGCCGCCAAATCCAAACCCGAATTTCCTAACAGTGATAGAGATGGAGAACATACAGTTGAGGAGTCAACTGTCAAGAGCAAACAAACAAATCGAAGAGGTCTCGGCCCGGTTACCCCCTCTTACAACCGACGCTAACGTTGGAAAGAGGCATAGTGGGACTCATAAGTCCCATCGGGATAACCGGTCCAGGCCCAGCCGATCAATCAGAACCTCAACTCCGAGTTCTACCCCCACGTCACACCACCACCAGGAAACTGTGTTTGAGGAGTTTCCTAGGGCCAATCAACAATTCAGCCGATCAGTCTAAACCTCAACTCCTAGCTTGATTCCACCATCGAACGCACCCAGAAGGGCCCGAGGCAGCTCGCGGAGGAGATCCGGGCAGGGCTCGCGAAGACAACCTGCTCCGGCCAGCCGTCCTGGACCACTGTCAAACCGCCGAGCACGGGACCTGGGGGATGGTAGAGTGGAGCGAGAGGGACCTAGCTTAATCTGCCCAGACGGGACTAGGATCGCGTCACCAGTTAGGCATCCCCCGTCACCAATAAGATACCCATCTCCTCCCCGTCCAGTTCCGAACATTCCAGCTCATGGGAGCAGCAGGAGAAATCCTCCTTCCATCGGTCCCTCCCATCGCATCCGAGAGTGCGGGGAGGTCCTGGACCCTCACCCTCAGCAGCGGGCTCCGAGTTTTTCAAACGGGAGTTATTGGACTGAGAGCCACCGAAGTGGCAGGTCCGGTGAAGACCTGCGCAATCATTTGAGTTCGACGCAAAGCCCTCGGGGCACCCCGAGGGCCAACCTTCGAGATCGCGTCAATTCACAGAGGGGAGGTCCAGCTAGAAATGGTAATCGTGCTCGTTGAGGGGATGGTCTTTCGGAAGTACGTGACAGCGGGAGTGTCCCACCTAACCAAGTTCAACCTTGGAGGGACAATAACCCGCCTAACACTTACAATGGAACTGGAGATGTTGAACAGCCCCAGAACAACCAAGGAAGTAAAGACTAAACCCTAGAGCATTTGGCTCAGATGGAGGAGCTGATGAAGAAGCTCTTGTCAAACAAGGAAAAATACGAGTACGACTCGGGGGATGAGCTCGAACTCTTCGCCCCCAGCATAGCGACCATGACGTACCCACCGGGTTTCTGGATGCCCCACTTGTCCAAGTTCGATGGAGATGGAGACCCGTCAGATCATTTGGGTATGTTCAACACCTTGATGATGGCCCACAACATCATCCCCGAGCTAAGGTGTTTGATATTTCCTTCCACCTTGACTGGGCCGGCCAGGAAATGGTTCAAGCAGAGTAAAAAGCAGTCCATTAGCTCGTGGAAGACCTTTTCTGCTGACTTCAAGAGGGCATTTCGAACTTCTCAAGCTACCCGCGTCAAAGCCGACACCCTGGAAAATGTGAAGCAACAGCCCGAGGAACCTTTGAAAGCTTACTTGAGAAGGTTTGCAAACGTCACGGCTCAAGCCAGGGATGCGGACGATAGTTCCAAGCTTATGGCCTTAAGAACTGGAATCTTCGTTGGGGGAGGACTATGGAAAGAGATACAGAGAAAAGGTGTCAGCACCATGGATGAATTCCTAAACAAGGCCCAGGGATGGATAAACCTGGAAGAGGCACGAGCATCGGTCGCAGGAACCAGCCAAGCCCCTGATCAGCCCGTTGGAGTGGGAACGGATGTCGTGAAAATGACTCAAACTGTTGCACATAATAACCAAGTGGGTGGAGGCAAGAGAAAAGGGAGCAGCGAGGGCGGCCAGCACGGTCCGAAGAAGAACAAGCCTGTGGAAAAATTTAAGCCAGTTTATGCGACTTATACCGAGCTCACAAACACTAGGGAACATATTTTCCTAGCCAACTCTGCCCACCTCCCCTGGAAGAAACCGGAGCCTTTGAAGCACCAGAAGGCCAAGAAGGACCCTTCCAGGTTCTGTCGATTCCACAACGACATTGGCCACAACAATGACGATTGTAGACATCTGAAGGATGAGATCAAGACTCTCATCAGAGTAGGACCTTTGGCTCAATATGCGCGGAACAGAGTTTCCACCAGTCAACCAGCTCCGGAAGCTCCGGTGAGTCAGCTCGGGCCCCGGATAAGTCAGGACACTCCTCCTCCTGTGGTAGGAGGAGAAATATCCACAATCTCCGGAGGCCCCCATTTGGCCGGCACGAGTAGGGGTGCCCAGAAGAGATATGTCAATGAGTTGAAGGCTCATAACGGAGTGGAGTTCGTCCCAGAGCAGCATCTACCCAAACAGCAACGACTGGAGAGGCAACAAATCATATTCACCATGGAAGATGCTAGTCACGTCTAGTTCCCCCATAACGACCCTCTGGTCATAACCGCCCAACTCGCCAACAGGAGAGTTAGGAGGATACTGGTCGATAATGGGAGTTCGGTGAAACTGCTGTTCTGGTCTACGCTGGAAAAGATGGGTTTATCCATCACCGAGTTGAAAGCCACCTCCATGATGCTGTATGGATTTTTCGGAGAAGGATCAGCGGCGATAGGGACAATCGAGATGGTAATTACCTTGGGAGAGGGACCCCAGACTGTCTCAACTCCTCGAATTCGTAGTCATCGATTGTCCTGCCGCCTAAAACGCCATTCTGGGTCGGCCTACGTTGATAGCATTTGAGGTCGTAACCTCCATCCGCCACCTCGCAGTCAAATTCCCCTCTTCCACGGGGATATGCACGGTCCGCGGTGATCAGCTCGCTGCCAGGGAATGCTATAGCATTTCCATGAAGGGAAAGTCACGACCCAGGCAGCAGACGATGACCATCCCGGGCGGGGATGAGGAATCTCAGGAAGTAGGATTTACTCCGGATGTAGAAAAACTCAGAATTCCAGGGGGGAGAGTATCATCTTGAATAATGATATCGACCCCAGAATAGGCGAGGATAGATTCGAGCTCCAGGCCATCAAAGAGCTCAAGGAGGTGAATATCGAACCACAAGACCCGTCGAAGGTGGTAAAGCTTGGGAAAAACCGGTGTAGCGAAAGGAAGGCAGAGCTGATTAGATTTCTACAAGAAAATCTAGATGTGTTCGCCTGGACTCATGAGGACATGGTAGGGATCAACCCGAGCATCATCATGCACATCCTCAACGTGGACAAGAACGTGCTTGCGAAGTCCCAGAAACAAAGGTGCCTGGGCACGACACGAGCTGAGGACCTAGAGGAGGAAGTAGCCCGGCACTTAAAGTGTGGCTTTATCTGCAAGGCAAAGTACCCGATCTGGGTCGCTAATCCCATTTTGGTCCTGAAGCCCAACGGGAAGTGGCGGACCTGCATCGAATTTTCTGATCTAAATAAATCCTGCCCCAAAGATTGCTTCCCTTTGCCAAGGATTGACCAATTGGTGGATGCCACGGTGGGGCACGAGCTCATGTCTTTTATGGATGCATACTCAGGCTATAACCAGATCGCCATGAATCCGGCGGACCAGGAGCACACAAGTGTCATGACCCCAACTAACGTTTATTGCTACAAGGTCATGCCTTTCGGGCTAAAAAACGCAGGAGTTGCATACCAGAGGTTGGTAAATAGGATGTTTACCAATCAGATCGGGAAAAATATGGAAGTGTATGTTGACGACATGTTGGTCAAGTCAAAAACTACCGATAACCATGTCTCCGATCTAAAGGAATGCTTTAAGATTTTAAGAGAATACGGCATGAGGCTAAACCCCCAAAAGTGTACTTTCGGGGTTGCGTCTGGAAAATTTATGGGTGTCATTGTTAACACCGGAGGAATAGAGGTGAACCTCGATAAGATCAGGTCGCTACTCGAGATGCCATCACCCTGGTCGCAAAAAGATGTTCAAAGTCTAACAGGAAGGGTGGCAGCCCTTAATCGGTTCATTTCCAAATCTACCGACAAGTGTTTGCCATTCTACAACCTGCTCCGGGGAAATAAAAAATTCGAGTGGACCAAAGAGTGCGAACGTGCCTTCCTCGACCTGAAAGCACATTTAGCCGAGCCACCCATATTGTCCAAACCAACAACAGGAGAGCCTTTTTTCCTTTACCTAGCTGTCACGGAAGATACGGCTAGTGCCGTACTGGTCCGGGAAGAAGACCGGTCTCAGAAGCCAGTCTATTACATCAGCAAGAGGCTTCTCAGAGCTGAATCCTGATACCCGTTGATGGAAAAGATGGCTTTCTGCCTTATTATGGCCTCCTGAAAGCTCAGGCCGTATTTCCAGTCCCATTCAATACACGTCATAACCGATAAGCCTTTGAGGCAGGTTTTGCAGAAACCTGAAGCTTTGGGACGTCTGTTGAAATGGGCTATTGAGCTCAGCCAATTTGAGATACTGTACGCGCCACGAACTGCTATAAAAAGCCAAGCCCTGGCTGATTTTGTGGCAGAGTGCACAGGATTCCAAGAAGACCCAATGGAAGAACCGGTTCGGGCCTCATGGAAAGTCTTCGTAAATGGCTCGTCTAACGAGAACGGGTCCAGGGCTGGAATCATATTGATATCCCCAGAGGGACATCGATTCCACTCCGCGTTGCGATTTGGATTCAAAGCATCCAACAACGAGGCCGAATACGAAGCTTTATTGGCTGGGCTAAGGGTGACCCAGGAGCTGAAGGCCAGGCATATATCCTGGAAACAACCAGGTCCTAAACATAGAAGTCGATTCAAATTGGTTAATCGATGTTTTTCTTAAAAAACACGAGATATCAATAAAGAATTGACGCGAACTAAGTTTTAAAATCAATATCCTGGAAACAACCAGGTCCTAAACTTAGAAGTCGATTCAGATTGGTTAATCGATGTTTTTCTTAAAAAGCATGAGATATCAATAAAGAATTGACGCGAACTAAGTTTTTAAAATCAATATCTTGGAAATAACCAGGTACTAAACTTAGAAGTTGATTCAAATTGATTAATCGATGTTTTTCTTAAAAAGTACGAGATATCAATAAAGAATTAACGCGAACTAAGTTTTTTAAAAACCAACATCCTGGATACAACCAGGTCCCAAACTTAGAAGTTGATTTAAATTGATTAATCGATGTTTTTCTTAAAAAGCACAAAATATCAATTATAAATTAACACACACTAAGTTTTTACCAAATGCTCTAAAAGTAAATAACAATGATGGTAAAAGTAAATTAAAATGAAAACTCAGAAAAACCCATTGTCTCGAGGAGAAAAACCTCGTGGTAAAAAAGTACAAACAAATAAAAATAAAAATTCTAGGCCCCCCCAGGCCGTTCCGTTGAGGTCATCCCTTCGGTCTCCTGCTCGCCTACAGTGGAAGTCTCCCCGGTCTCAGAGGGCGCCTCCTATTGAAGTAGAGCCTTGAACTTCTTGAGGAATTGCTCCCACACCTCCTGCGCCAAGAAGGAGAAATCACCATCCTGGTTGAAAGCCCAGCAGTGATAAAGCATGGCTTCCATGGAGGAGTTGGAAGATTCCCTCTCTGGGACAAGGGCGGCCTTGGCCTCCTTAAGCTCAGCCTTCGCAGTAGCCAAGGCATCCTGTGCAGCCTCGAGATTGGTTTTCGCCGTGGCCAAGGCCCCCTGTGCGGCCTCCAAATCGGCCTTCGCAGCGGCCAGTGCGACCTACGCAGCCTTTTCGCTTTCCTTGACAGCCGTCGGGGCAGCCTTGGCATCTCACTCCTGCTGTAGTGCAGACGCGAGAGCGGCCTGAGCGGTTTGGAACTCGCCCTTGATCTCGTCAAACCTGGCCCTGGACCGAGCTATGTTGCGGTGTAGATCCAAAGCCGCATGCAAAGGAAAATATAGTAAGGCATGTGCTAAAGAGAAAGCAGAGAAAATTGACTAAGTTAACTAGGCAACCTTACCGTGAGGTTCATCCCCAGCGAAGACTCCATGACATTCTCGGGGCTCCTTGTCTCAATCTCCCGCAAGTCCCTCGGGGTGGCATTGTAGTAATGCTCCACCGTATAGCTCACGGTCTCGTAGACCGTCCCTCAGAAGGCCTTAGGGAGTTTCTCCAGAGCCTGAGTGTTAACTGGTATATGCACGGTGGGAGTGGGAGCTAGCGGGGTTCCAGTTGGTGCCTCCTAGTCCCGAGCAGGGATAGGAGGTCGCGGAGGAGGTGGAGGCACTCCACTACTGTAGGGCCCTGGCTCTTCCCCTTAGCGGGAGACTTGTTGACGGGCCCGGGAGGAGTCTTCTTGGTAAACCGGGACTTCTTGACCAGAGGCCTCTGGGACGATAGCCAGAAGAAGAAAGACTCCTGAGGTTAAAAAGGAGAGAAGATGAGGAAAAAAATTTCAAATAAAGGGTGGCTCATGCGAAAGGTGGCCAACCTTATATATACGTAAAACGCAAAGGAATGAGAACCATTCGATCGCATTAATGCGAGATACGAGGGTCATAACTTGAGAGATGAAACGACGGCCGAAGATAGGCTAGGCCATTTAATGCAATTCTCGGAAGACGGACCGTCGCCAACCACGGTGCTCCACGTGTCCGATACCTGCGTAGTGGACTGGACATGAAGAGTCGAAAAAAGAAACCTAAAAGCCCCTGCTGTGGTCACAAATGACGTCATGTGTCACGAGCAGGGGCTTGGGGGGCAAATGTACGCCCAAAATATCCGCGAGTTATTAGCGAGCTGGAAAAGGGCACAATTCAGTCCGCCACGTGTAAATCATCCACCCGGAGCTGCTGTTACGAGTCTCCACCTCCCCAGCCCGAGCTGATCAGAGAGTTAGCAGTCTACTCGAAGGCAGCAGATCAGCAGTATGGATATCACGAGCTAGCACTACATCAAGCTCGAGGTGCAGCATAGATCTGACACTCGAATCCTTGTAAAGGCTACCACGCTATGTAAACGTGCACATATCAGACATCATGTGTCTATTCCATTCCTGAATTCTCGGACACGCAGTATAAACGTGCGTGTTCAGGCACCCCACGACTGGTTTGGGCCATGCGGCCCATTATCCCCCCTTACCTATTAATTAGACAACACCTCATTGTCAGGTTTTAGGAATTAATCATCAGTGTCACAAAGATGACATGATGGGTAAGAAGGTCACAGGATGATCCCCCTTACCAACGCCCAGATATCCTCTCCCTATAAATACCAAGACCCTGGGTTGCAAGGGGTGGGCATATTTTTTTAAAAGAAACACCCTGTAAAGGAATTGTCAAGAGAGACCAACAATATTGGCTGGTGGACTAAAGGGATTTTAACCTTCGAACCACCTAAAAGGAAAGGAGTGATAACCTTCCCACGATACTAATTTCGCCAGTTTAGAGTTACGATATTTTCATATTGCAGTTCACTATTTAGCACTAATCCATCCTATTTAATCGTATAATTATCTGTTGGCGAAGAACCGCGTCAACATTATCCAACGTACGATATGGAGTGGCAGCGGTGGTCTATGCATTGAAAAAATGGCGCAATTATCTTTATGGAGAACAGTGTGAGAATCATACGGGCCACAAAAGTTTAAAGTATTTCTTCACTCAGAAGGAGGTTAACATGAGGCAACGCAGGTGGTTAGAACTAGTGAAGGATTATGACTGCGAAATCCTATACCACCAGGAAAGGCAAACGTAGTTGTTGATGCGCTAAGTAGAAAGAGCTTTGGAAGTCTAGCAACGTTATCTGGAATAGAAAAGCCGCTACAGCAGGAGCTGATCAATGCCAGAATAGAAGTATTCATTGGTAAAATAGCTAACTTGTCCATCCAGTCAAGTCTATTAGAAGATGTACGGATTGGGCAAGGGCGTGATGACACATTAGTAGCACATATGGATGTAGTTAAAGAAGGCAAGGCCACAAATTTCTCTATGTCAGGACAGGGGTTCTTAAGATACAAGGATCGAATATGCATGTCGAATGATCAAGGGATTAAGTTGAAGATTTTATAAGAAGCGCACAATACCCTATACTCAGTTCATCCAGGGTCAACTAAGATGACTCACAATCTTAAGGCAATGTATTGGTGGCCAAGAATGAAGAAAGATGTAGCGGAGTATGTGTCTAAATGCTTAGTATGCCAGCAAGTGAAAGCAGAACATCAGCGGCCTGCAGGCTTATTGCAACCACTTAGTTTTCCATAATGGAAATGGGACAACATAGTCATGGATTTCATGACGGGATTGCCACGAACAAATAAGTAGCATGACTCAGCTTGTGTAGTAATAGATAGACTAACCAAGTCAGCTCATTTTCTACCTGTCAAGACTATGTACACAACATATCAATATGCATACATTTATGTTCGAGAAATAGTAAGACTACATAGAATCCCTAAGACTATAGTGTCCGATAGAGGATCGGTGTTTAAATCGAGATTTTGGGGAAGCTTGCAGCAAGCCATGGGTACCAAGTTAAGTCTTAGTACAACATTTCATCCTCAGACAGACGGTCAGTCTGAGCATACCATACAAATTTTAGAAGATATGTTGCGCGCTTGTGTACTTGACTTCGAAGGATCTTGGAGTGAGTATTTATCGCTGATAGAATTCTCCTACAACAATAGTTACCAGTCAACAATCAGGATGGCACCCTACGAGCTACTTTATGGAAGAAGGTGTCGATCACCGTTACATTGGGACGAGGTAGGAGAAAGGAAAATTCTTGGACCCGAAGCTGTTAGAGAAGCTCAAGATGTAGTAGCGCTGATTAGAAAGCGTATGCTCACTGCTCAGAGTTGGCAGAAAAGTTATGTAGATGCCAACGACCTGATGTGGAATTCAAAGTCGGAGATCAAGTCTTCTTAAAGATATCTCCTATGAAAGGTGTGAAACAGTTCGGAAAGAAAGGCAAGCTTAGTCCCAGGTTTATAGGTCCTTTTGAGATATTTGACAAAGTGGGAGCAGTTGCATATAGATTAGCCTTACCGCCAGCTTTAGTAGATAACCATAATGTGTTCCACATCTCGATGCTGCATATATATGTATCAGACCCATCTCACGTCCTCAAGTATGATACGATAGCACTCCAAAAATACTTGAGTTACGAGGAACGACCGGTTAGCATCCTAGATAGAGGGATGAAGGAATTACGATCTAAGAGTATTTCGATAGAATAGGTCTTATGGAATAATAGTTCTGAACGGAAGGTAACGTGGGAGTTGGAGGAGGATATGTTAGCCCGGTATTCGGAATTGTTTGCTAAGTAAATTTCGAGAATGAAATTCTCTGTAGTAGGGGAGAATTGTAGAGTCCCAGAATGTTTACTTAGCCTAGCTAGATAGTAGTAGTAGTTAGTATTCTTTAGTAGTATGTTAGTTATCGTGGATTTTGGTTCAAGTCGGGACTTAGTTGGAAACGAATAGCAAGAGTTATGGATTTTATAAGTTTAACATATAGTTTAAGAATATTAATTATAACATAAGGTTTGATTAATATTGTTGGTCATAGAAATATATTTATTATAACCTAAGCTTTAGATAGAACCATTAAGAGTGTGACACTTCTCATGATCATGATTATTAAGGAATTAAGTATTTTTGATGAATAGTTTTAATAAAACAAAGATCTAGAAGCTCTAGAACCTTCTAGCAGCTGTTAGGATCGTATTATGACTCCGTCAAAGCTGTTTATCCAATTCAAATTATGCTGAAAAAGTGCAATTACGTGTTTGATATATCAACGTATGTCGATATATCGCAGCATAGGGGCCGATATATCGCCTATGAAAGATAGGGAAAATACGTCGACTTTGCACGAACGATCGAACGAGGCTCAGGAATACAGGGGGAGACGATATATCGCCTATAGGGGGTGATATATCGGCTCCATGACTGTATTTTTGAAAGTTTGATCTTTGAATTTTAAAAATACCCTCAACCACTTAAACCTGCCTTTAAACGATTTTGACCGAGTTCTGGGTGTCAGTTGAACGAAAAATTCAAAAAAAATTCATTTTATAATCATTTATTTATTCAAATTAAGAGGGGTTAGTTTCACTCCTTGAACTCTATAAATAGGACCTAGTGCTCAGCCATTTTCTTCATTCTTCAAGCATTTGATCAGAGCCTCCAAGGTGCTAGTGTTACTATAGAGAGATACACTTGGGTTTTGGGTTAAAGCTTTATCATTCTAAGCTTTAATAAACTCTTGGGATGCGAGAAATAGAGTGTTTTCGGCATTGAGGTTTAGACCAATTCATAAGGTCATTCAAGGTATTCCTATTCTTTAAGTCCAGCTCTTTATAATTCTTTAGTTTCTTGTATTCAGATCCTAACTCTTGTTATTGATTCTTCATTAGGTATTTAAGTTCTTGAAACTTAAGGTCCTTCTTGGTAAGATTCTTCCTAATGGTTTAGTTCCCACATTCATCTTTATTCTTAAAGATTCACAACCTTTTCTACTTTTGGTTTATAGGAGTTTCTAAATCTCTTTCTTGTTCCCAAATATCCCGGCTTTTGGTAAGGAAAATAGTCTAGATACATCTGTTTATATGTTTATGTTATGATATGTTTTATACTATGATATGATATATGTTATGTTATATGTTTTATAGTCCTTGGGCATATGACTTGTTTAGATAACAAGCCCCAAGAATATGTTATATAGTCCTTGGGCATATGACTTGTTTAGCTAGCAAGCCCCAATAATTTATGGGAGTATGACTTGCTTAGATAGCAAGCCCCACAAATTTATGGGGATATGATTTTCTTAGTTAACAAACTCCAAGAAGTATGATGGCCATTGTAGTCCTATGTGATATATGTTTTATAGTATATGTTTATGATATAGTCTTATGGTTATGATTTATGTTATATGATTGTTAGTAGATTTTCCTTGTTGGGAATTAGGCTCACTCCTTTATCTTTAGTGTGATGTAGGAAAATAGATATGGATGCAGAAGGATTCTTGGTAGCTTGGCTTGTGTGTTTAGGATGAATGGATTCAATGGACTGCATGTTGATCGAGGACGACGTTATTTATTTTATGTCTTCAAAATTATGTTTTGATGTAATTCCGCAATTAGTATTTAAAGTTATGTTTTGTGTTTTATAAACAATGGGTACCCATACCATATTTTATATCTTATTTTGTAAATTGCACAATATTTATTTTGGAGTTTTAATAAAGTTATGATTATTTCTTATGTATGTTTTGTCCAAACGTAGTAACTATGTCTAGTAGTTTTAATGGTCCAAGGTCTTAGAAATAGTTGGGTCATTACATAGATGGAGGAGCTGATGAAAAGACTCCTATCAGAAAAGGAAAAAGATGAATATGATTCAGGGGATGAGCTCAAACTTTTCGCCCCAAACATTGCGGCAACCGCATACCCACCGGGTTTCAGGATGCCCCATTTATCAAATTTTGATGGAGATGGAGATTCGTCCGACCACTTGGGAATGTTCAAAACCCTAATGATGGCCCACAACATTGGACCCGAGCTAAGGTGCCTGATATTCCCTTCGACTCTGATCGGGCCGACTAGGCAATGGTTCAAACAGTACAAAAAACACTCTATCAGCTCATGGAAGAATTTCTCTGCAGATTTCAAGAGAGCTTTTAGGGCTTCTCAGGCAGATCGGATTAAGGCCGACTCCCTGGAAAATGTAAAATAGCAGCCCGGAGAACCTTTAAAAGCATACCTGAGTAGGTTTGCCAATGTTTTCGCGCGAGCTAGAGATGCCAACGAGAGTTCTAAACTCATGGCAATGAGGATGGGGATCCTTGTGGGAGGCGACCTATGGAAGGAACTACAAAGAAAGGGAGTTAACACTATGGATGAGTTCCTGAACTCAGCTCAGAGGTGGATTAATCTAGAAGAGGCACGAGCTTCTATTGTAGGAGACAGCCAAGCCCCTGTTCAACCTGTTGTTGCGGCAACAAATGTGGTTGGTGCTACAGCTTAAACCATTGCCTAGAATAACCAGAGATGTAGTAAATGAAAGGGAAATGGTGAGGGTGGCCAGAGCAGGTTAAAGAAAAACAAGTCTGTGGAGAAGTTTAAACCGATCTATGCAACTTATTATGACCTCACGGATACTAGAGAGCGCATCTTCTTGGCAAATTATGCCCGCCTTCTGTGGAAGAAGCCGGAACCGTTAAAGAATCAAAGGGCGAAGAAAGATCCCTTGAAATTTTTTCGATTCCACAATGATATTGGTCATAATATTGATGACTGTAGGCAATTAAAGGACGATATCGAGACTCTCATCTGAGCAGGACATTTGGCTCAGTATGCCCGGAATCGAGGAACTCCCAGACAATCCAAAACATTCCATCAACTCCGGAGGCTCCAATGAATCTAAATGGAGATCAGGTGAATCAAGACAACCCTCCTCCAATCATGGGAGGAGATATAGCAAGCATTTTCAGAGGTCCTCACCTGGCAGGCACGACCAGAGGTGCCCAGAAGAGATATATCAACGAGCTGAAATCCCACAACGGAGTGGAGTTCGTCCCGGAGCAACGACTATCAAAGCACCAGTGGTTAGAAAAGCAACCGATCATTTTTACGGAAGAAGACGCCAGCTATGTCTAGTTCCCACACAACGACCCTTTAGTCATAACGGTTTAGCTTGCCAACTGAACAGTTAGGAGGATACTAATAGATAATGGAAGTTATGTTAATCTACCGTTTAGGTCCACCTTAGAAAAAATGGGGTTGCCTGTAATTGACCTAAAGGCAACTTCCATGATTCTATATGGATTTTCCGGTGAGGGATCGGCGGCCATCGAAACAATCGAGCTAGTGGTGACATTGGGAGAAGGTCCACGAACTGTCTCAAAACTCCTTAAGTTTGTGGTCATCGATTGTCCAGCGGCCTATAATGCGATCTTGGGCTGACCTGCATTGATGACGTTTGAAGCCATAACCTCTATCCGCCACCTAGCAATCAAATTCTCATCCTTTGCCGGAATATGCACTGTCAAAGGCAATCAGGTTGCTGCCAGGGAATGCTATAGCATTTCCATGAAGGGAAAATCCCAACTCAGGCAGCAAACAATGGCCACATGACGAAGGCGAGGAGTCCCAGGAAGTACAAATTGCTTCTGGAACGAAAGAACCTCAGAAAGCCAGGGATAGAGGCATCGCCCCAAGTGATAATATTGATTCGCGAATGGGCAAGGATAGATAAGAACTCCAAGCTATCGAAGAGCTCGACGAGGTAAATATAGCTCCCAAGGATGCTTCGAGAGTCGTTAAGATTGGGAAAAACCTTGACGATGAGAGAAAAACGGAGCTGATAAAAATTTGGCAAGGGAATCTAGATGTCTTTGCCTGGTCTCATGAAGACATGGTGGGAATAAGCCCGAGTGTGATCATGCACACCCTAAACTTGGATAAAAGCGTACCTGTGAAATCCCAAAAACAGAGACATTTAGGAACAACCCGAGCTTAGGCGTTGGAGGAAGAAGTAGCTCAGTTATTAAAGTGCGAGTTCATTCATGAAGCAAAATATCTGATCTGGGTTGCGAATCCTATCCTGCTCCCAAAACCAAATGGAAAGTGGTAGACCTGCATCAATTTCTCCAACCTAAACAAATCTTGTCCTAGGGATTGCTTTCCATTGCCGAGAATTGATCAATTGGTAGATGCCACTGCGGAGCACGAGCTAATGTCCTTCATGGATGCGTATTCTGGATATAACCAGATCGTGATGAATCCTGTAGACCATGAGCATACTAGCTTTATGACTCCAACAAACATATATTGTTATAAAGTTATGCCCTTCGGATTAAAGAACGTCGGGGCTACCTACCAACGGCTAGTTAACAAAATGTCTATTGGCCAGATCGGAAAAAACATGGAAGTGTATGTCAACGATATGCTAGTCAAATACAAGACTGCCAACAACCATGTATCTGACCTAAATGAATGTTTTGAGATCCTGAGGAAATATAACATGAGGTTGAATCCCCAGAAGTGTACTTTCGGAGTGGCGTCGGGAAAGTTTCTTGGATTCATAGTCAATACAAGGGGATAGAGGCAAATCCAGATAAAATCAGGTCATTTTTGGAAATGCTTTCGCCCAGCTCGCGTAAAGAAGTCCAGAGCCTGACTGGAAGTGTGGCAGCCCTTAATCGGTTCATTTCAAAATCCACTGACAAATGCTTGCCATTCTATAACTTGCTCCGGGGGAATAAGAAATTTGAATGGACTGAGGAGTGTGAACAGGCATTTCTTGATCTGAAAACGCATTTGGCCGAACCCCCAGCATTGTCTAAGTTAGTGGTAGGGGAGCCCATATTCCTTTATTTGGTTGTGACAGAAAATTCAGCCAGTGCCGTCTTGGTCCGAGAAGAAGACCGAGTTCAAAAACCAGTATATTATATTAGCAAAAGACTCTTGAGAGCTAAATCACGATATCCCCTAATGGAAAAGATGGTGTTCTGCCTAATATTAGCCTCCAGAAAGCTTAGGCCATAATTCCAATCCCATTCAATCCATGTAATGATCGACCAACCTCTAAGGCAGGTATTACAAAAACCTGAAGCGTTGGGACTTCTCTTAAAATGGGCAATCGAACTCAGCCAGTTCGAAATACTGTATGTACCACGTACTATGATCAAAATCCAGGCCCTTGCTGATTTCATGGCTGAATGCACTAGATTTCAAGAAGAGCTTTTGAAAGTACCAATACAGATGTTGTGGAGAATATTCGTGGATGGCTCCTTTAACGAGAATGGGTCTGGAGCTAGGATCATATTGATCTCCCCAGAAGGGCATCGATTCCATACCGCGCTACAATTCAGGTTCGAGGCATCGAATAACGAAGCCGAGTACGAGGCTTTGTTAGCCGAGCTTAGAGTAGAAAAGGAATTGAAGGCCAGAGTCATCCAGTGTTATAGCGATTCCCAGCTCATGGTCAATCAAGTGTTAGGGGAATATCAAGTGCGAGGTACCAAGATGGCAGCTTACCTAGCCAAGGTGAAGAAGGAGCTATCAGAATTTGAGTGTGGCACCGTCGAACAGATCCCTCATGAGCAAAACACTAACACAAACGCTCTGGCGAGGCTCGCCACCTCCAAGGAAGCTGAGACTTTGAACGTAGTACCGGTGGAATTCTTGGAAAATCCAAGCTTAGTAGGAAGAGCGATGGAGGTCGAGATGATCAACACTAGCCCGACCTAGATGACCCCCAAGATATAATATCTTACCACAGGTAAGCTGCCTGAAGAAAGAAAAGACGCGAGAAGGATACTCTATCAAGCTCCAAGATATGTAGTAGTGGATGGAATTTTATACCGACGTGGCCATTCCTTGCCTCTGCTACGGTGTATTCTACCAGAGGAGGCTAAAACTATTCTGCAAGAGGTGCATGAAGGCTTTTGTGGGGATCATGCTGGGGGGGAAAACTTGGCCTTAAAAATATTAAGGCATGGCTATTTTTGGCCCACATTAACAAAAGATTCCATCTCCTATGTTCGAAAGTGCAACAAATGCCAACGATTCGCCACAGTTACATGAGCTTCACTAGTCAAGCTAACAGTGATCTCATCCCTGTGGTCATTTGCAGTGTGGGGAATTGATTTAATAGGAGCTTTACCTATGGGAAATGGAGGAGTTCGTCATGCGGTGGTGGCCATTGATTATTTCACACAGTGGGTAAAGGCCGAGCCTTTGGCAACCATCACCTCAAAAAGATTCCTCAACTTTTTGATTAAGAGCATTGTGTGCTGGTTTGGGCTTCCTAAGAAGATCGTGTCAGGTAATGGAACTCAGTTCGACAGTGATCTCTTCACTGAATTCTGTGAAAAGCATGGCATAGTTAAAAGTTTCTCTTCGGTTGCGTACCCACATGCCAATGGGCAGGTCGAGGCCATGAATAAGACCGTCAAGGCGAGTCTTAAGAAAAGGTTAGATGAGGCCAAGGGAGTCTAGCCTGAGCAGCTCCTGCAAGTACTATGGGCGTACCGGACCTTCTACCGGACTTCCACGGGACACACCCCTTTCTCCCTGACTTTCAGAAGTGAGGTCGTCCTTCCCATCGAAACAAAAGTAACCACGCACAAGCTCTAGACATTCAGCCAAGAACAGAATGACGAGTTGCTCAATGCGTCTCTCGACCTAATTGATGAGAAACGAGAGGATTCACAACTACAGCTCGCGCATTACCAATGAAAAATCACTCGTTATTTTAACTCCAAGATCAAAAGGTGTAATTTTGGTTTGGACGACCTAGTCCTCCAAAGGGTCTTTTTGGCAAACAAGGACCCTAAAGATGGTGTTTTAGGTCCGAACTGGGAAGGGCCCTATCAGATAGTGGAAGTCATGCGTGAAGGAACTTTCAAATTACCTCAACTTAGTGGAGAGACAGTCCCACAGACCTGGAATGCCATGCACCTGAAGAAGTATTACCAATGATGATACCATCCATCTATGTAAGGCTTGGTTATAAAAGCCATTTGATTAAGAAATGAAGGGATCGTTGTGTATTTCTTGTCTTACATATAGCTTATTTATACATTAGTTCGTGTGATAACTTTTGTCCAACTAACCAAGAAAGTTCACTTTCTGGTTACTTGGGGGGCATATAACTCGAGATGGATCAGAACATTTGAAACACTTAAAATCCTAGACATAACCAGGTACGAAACTATCTTGGATACAACCAGGTCCAAAACATAGAAGTTAGTAAAATTGATTAACCGATGTTTTTTTTTAAAAAAATAAAACACGAGGTGTCAATAAACCTAGCACGAACTAAGTTTTAAATCATCAAAAATCCTGGGTACAACTAGGTCCAAAACTTAGAAGTTAGTAAAATTGATTAACTGATGTTTTTTTTTAAAAAAAATGAGGTGTTAATAAACCCAGCACGAACTAATTTTTAAATCATTAAAAATCCTGGATACAACCAGGTCCAAAACTTAGAAGTTAGCAAAATTGAAAATTTGATGGCTTCCTTAGAAGCTCAAGATAGCAGTAAACTTAACAAGGACTAAGTTTGAAATATTTAAAATTCCAGATATAACCGGGTCCAAGGCCTGATACTTAACAGGTATGATATAAATCAACACATTAATTTTGGATATAACAAAATTCAAAATATCTATCCCAATCTAAAAGTCGATTCCTAAGATTTTGAGTGTGCAAGTTTAGAAAAGCATAAACATGAGAGGCAATCAAGGAAAAGACAAATAAATAAAAAGGTAGATATATGAATTAAAAGTAAATTGTCTCGAGGAAAAATAACCTCAAACTAGGCCAAATGGCGAATGTATACAAAAAATAAAAAGAAAATCAAGCCTCCCCAGGGCGCTCTGAGGATGTAACCTCTTCAGTCTCCTGCTCGCACGTTGTGGAAGCATCCCTGATCTTAGATTGCTCTTCTAGGATCCAAGCTTTGAACTTCTCAAGGTATGGATCTCACACTTAATAAGCCAGGAAGGAGAAGTTATCATCATGGTTGAAGGCCCAGCAGTGATATAGCATGCTCTCCATGGAGGACAGCGAGGCCGCCTTCTCCTCTTTAACAACAACATCGGCCTCCAGCTGCTTGGCTTTGGCCTCAGCAACCTCGACTTGAAGAGTGGCCAAGGAAACCTTTGTATCCTACTCGCTTTCTTGAGATGATGCAAGGGCAACCTTGGCATCGAGCTCGCCTTTTTGAGCAGCTGCAAGGGCAGCTTTGACAGTTCGCTTGTTTTCCTGAACAGCAGCGAGGGTGGACTAGGCAACTTGGAGCTCAGCCTGAAGCTCCTCATTCCTGTCCCTAGCCCACGCTATACTGCGGTGCTGAGCCAGGACCGACTGCAAAACATAAGGAAACAAGTTAGACTCATACAGGGGTAAAATAAAAAGAAAAATAATATATAAATGTTCAACTGAGGAAAACTATCTTACCGTGAGGGTCATCCCCAAGGCGGACTCCAGGACATTCCCCAGGCTCCTCTCTTCTATTGTCCTCAGGTCCCTCAGGTTGGCTTTGTATATATGCTCCACCACATGGTTCGTCGTCTCATAGAGAGTCCCCCGAAAGGTATCGGGGATCTTCTCCAAGTCCTGAGGGTTGACTGGGATGCGCACGGTGGTGGTGGGGACAATCAGAGTTGTGGGGTCAGCTTGTATTGTCTGATCCCGAGCAGGAGCTGGTGGAAATCAAGGAGGAGGCAGAGGAGCACCCCTTTTCTCTATCGCGATAGCAGCCGGAGCTATCGGCTCGTGCCTTTCCCCTTAGCCGGGCATTTGGAGGTAGTCCCTGTCGCAGGGGGCATTTTCTTTGCTGTGAACCAGGGTTTCTTTATGGCAGGCCCCAAGCTAGTTTTTCCCTCCTGGAAAACCGTGCGAAAATTGGGAGCTCCTGGTTGTGCCATTTCTTCTCCTAAAAAGAAGAAGAAGGAAGTTAGTATACATGTAAAGTCATCAGTTTACATAAAATGTGTATACATATACAGTATAATAAAAAGTCCTACCCTCCGAGCTAGGGGAGGAGTCTATTGTCACGACCTCCAGCCTTGGAACTGCTGGAGGAGAGGGGAGTCTAAGTCTACAATATCTTGAATTAGGGGAGGTTTAGGCTCAGGTTCTATCTCAGAGCTGGACTCCTCTACGTACTACTTGAGTCCAGGGGCAAGGGTACCCTGGAGCAGAGAGGGCTACGACCTGAGATTGGTCCCATATTCTTCAAAAAAGGCCTACCTAAAGGATAGGGTATTGTCTGCAACAACGGTGCCTTTAGGGTAGCCCATGTCATGGCATAACACTAAGTGCTCCACGCACTGGAGCAGGGTTATATTACGGTCTGGATCGCTAGGGTGGAGATGGACGAGCTGGTTTGGATTAAACCTGGCTAACCTAAGGTCAGCGACAACCCTATCTAAATCCCTATAGGGGTATGGGTTACCTTGGCTGGAGGGGCCGACTGTTTCCCCCGATGATACTCGCTCTAACTCAGGGTCCTGAGCAGCCTCAAGAGCCCGCCTATTCCGCACGAGAGGTATTTTGTCTTCTTCTTGCTTCTCGCCTTCGACGGCCTTGGCATCCCCTTCATAGGTAGGCGGGAGCTCGCGGACAACCAGGAGGTTAGCCCGTGTTCTTCTCAAAGCCAGAGTCTGGCCTTCAACAATTAACTTACATGCCAACATCGTGCCATCAGTCATGAGCTAACAGTAGTCCCTCTCACTAGGCGGAGGCCTAGATAGCCTATCATATTGACCCCCGAGGGTCACAGATTTTTCCATCCTCGCGAATATGGCTGTACAAAAATACTAATCAATTAGTATATACATGATAAGTAGATCTAGATACAAAGAGAATGATACCACACACTAAGAAAGGAAATGAGACTTACGAGGACAGTTGAAGTATCGGTGTTCTCAGTTGCGGAACCCATTCGACATAAAGAATTAATCTTTATAGTCGTTGGGATGGCTGGGGAGCTCGATGACCGAGGGCGAGTTCAGGAATCGGGTCAAGTAATAGAACCCATCACCTTGCCTTCATTGTTTCAGGCTAGCCTTGAGGCAGAAAAAATAAAGGATGTCCGCTGGAGTGGGTACCTCCCACTCGTGCTTTAGGAAGAGATACTTCAACCCCGCCAATAGTCGGTATGAGTTCGGGGGAAGCTGAAACGGCGCCAACTTCATGTAGTTGAGGAAGTCGCCGAAGTACTGGTCCAGAGGAATGAAGGCCCCCACCTTCAAATGCTCATCGCTCCAGGCCACGAAGTCATCCTGGAGAGGTGCGCAGCTTCTTTCCCCTTCATATGAAGGTCGGGATAAGAGGACCCCGGACCCGACCTCAATGTTATAGGACAACATTATCTTGTTGACCCTTCCTTGGGTCGTGATCTTGGAGACAATCGTCTCTGCTTCGAAGAACGCGTGAGGACCAACCACAACCTCCTTCTCCACCATGGGGTCGAAATGAGGAATAGGAGATTTGGAGGCGATCTCGTTTGCCTTGGGGATTCATCAAGAAGAGGAGCTGGTTGCACTCTTCTTGGGTACGCTCTTCTTGGGTGCCATTAGATCGCCTAGCAAACAAGAATGATGAGTCACTTAGTGGGTGACCTAATATTTTATAAAGACACAAGCAAGGAAGCATGAAAGGAAGTGATGCTTTTGAAGCTCGAGCTGAGCTAATCTCAGCCCGTTTCGTGACGCCACGCGCTACCTATGCTACGCGCCTAGGTTTCCCAACAAACCCCTAGCATTCAGGGATCCGTGTGTTAGAAAATCCAACCACTACTATCCTTGGGGGCGGTTTAGAGAAAAACCACCCAAGAAGTCGTGTTCCCTAAGCAATCTGATTTTTGAACCCTAACCTTTCATCTTCTATATACCGAATGGGTATTTTCTAAAGTTGCCAAAGGTTACCCAAATCTACCCAGAAAATATCCTATGTCGTGAATATCATAATTTTAGGAAAGGTTCCAAACCTTCTGTATAAACCTAAAGTTGAAACCTACGTGCCAAAAATCAAGAAGACACCCTAATATTGACTACGGCGAAGCATGAAAGAGCATGGTAAATAAAATGCAGAAATCTATAAAGAAAGAGCCCATGAGAAGTGATCGAACTTACAATATGATCGTCGATAGATGAGGTGTATTTCGTAAGGACTGGAAGACTCACACCTCAACAGCTGAACGACTGGGTCTCCGAAAGATTTTGGGAACAAAGGGTTTTGATGTTTTTTTTCTTTTCTCTGAGAAGGAAGGAGGTTTGAAAACACAGAAGACAGAAGATGGGGAAAATTTTCGAATGAAAGGTGGTAAATTGTGGAATTGACCTGCCCCTTTTTATACGTAAATGGCATAAAACAACGTGAACCATCTGATCCGGCCAGTTCAAGATCCGAGGGTAGTGTTTCAAAAGGTGAAACGGCGGCAAAAAGTTGGCCAGATCATTATTATAATCCTCGAAACCCGAATAGACACCAATTGTAGTGTTCCACGTGTCCAATACTCAAGTAGTGGGAAAGCCTAGATAATTGCGATAGAAGTTTAAAAGTCCCCACCGTGTAAGTCAGAAGGTGACGTCATAAAACACGAGCAGGGACTCGGGGGGCAAATGTGCATCCTGAAATTCAACACGAGTCTTTTATTCAGCTCGTGTACAGTTGGCGAGTAAAGGACTCCAATAAATGATCAATAAGTCTGTATTTTCTCCACAAAGGCAGCACGATTCCCTAGGTTAATAACACAAGCTGGGGAATGCAAAGCAATAAGTACGAGCTTGTAATGTTTATAAGGCATAGCATCCGTGACACTTGCTCACGATGCATTCAGCTCGGGGTACGCTAGAGACCTGACGTATCCTTGGATCTTTAGAAACCCGGATACGTTATATAGACGTGCATAGTAAGACATAGCATATCTGCGGATCCCTGAAAACCCAGACACGTAATATAATCGTGCATGGACAGGCATGACATGTCCAATTATCTCTAAGGATCCATGATCAATTTTACCTAATGATCAGACCGTACCTTAGGATAAATTGTAATATTTATAATTAGTGTGGTACATGTCACACTGGGGTTAAGTCACGTGATGACCCCAAGGCTATCCAGGGATTTTCTCTATAAATACTAAGATCTTGGATAGGAAAAGGATATAGTTTTATCTATAATGCAAAAACTCTGTCAAAATTTAGAGAGAAAAACAGTAATAATATAGACTCATGGACTTGGTGGATTTTAACCACCGAGCCACGTAAAAAAGACGAGTGTTAATAAGAGTTCTTTTCTAGTGCTCTTGAGTATCATTTTCTTATTGTGGTTTACCATTAAGCACAAATCCATCCCAGCTATTTTCATAATTCACTATTGTCGAAAAACCGCGTCAACATCCAGAAAATACTAATTAATTCCTTAATTATTTTTAAAGAAAATAAACTCTTAATTTCCTTTTATTTTTCTTAAGGTTTTAATCTCTAAAAATAGTTTTAAGAAAATTGCCTAATTTTTCTTAATTAGGAAAATCGTTAAAAATTTCACATCTTGACTAGTTAATCTTTCCGAAGTCAATTAATGAAGTTTACTTACTAGAAAAATAATTCACTCAATTATTTTCTCAAAAGATAGGATTTTAAACCCTCTTTTAATTTATTAACTTATTAATAAATAAAATTTTTATTTTTTGAAAGAATAAAAATTCCTTGATAAAAATAATTCCCACTAAACTCAAAGTGGTATTTTAGGTCAAAATATGTTTTCAAGACTTGCCAAGTTTTTATCTTGCAATAAGCAAAATTTTACTTTTTACCTTAAGTTCCAAAATCTCATTTTTGCACTAAGTGTGAAAACTATATTTTTCACATTTTTAACTACATACTTTGTTAGTTCATAACTTGAAATTTACTTACCCAATTGTTACAAAAATTTCCCAATTTCATTTCTGGTATGCATTTTAGGTCTTTGTAAAATCTTAGATCAAAAGGATCATTTTTTATTGGTGAAATTATTTTCCAACAATGAGGTAAAAATTACCTTATTTTCATGTCCTTAATTTTTCCAAACTTTGACACTTAATAACGTTCAAACTGTTCAGTATTTTCTTAGCAAATTTTACAGTGGATGCTTGACCCCTTGGAAGTCACAGCTCAAAACATGTATTTTGTTTTAGGGTTTCCTACAAAATCCTTGGGGGTTTTGGTCCCTATTTTAAAAAATCAACACACAAGCATCATAAAAATTATAAAACAACTACCATAACCTTATTATATCACCAATAAGAAACTTTAAGCATTAACTATACAAAATAATGCTTGAAACTAAATACCATACAATAACAACCATAAAAGTAAACTTTTTACCTCTTGTTGTTCTTGCGTAAGGTTTGGATCTTCCTATTAGCTTTGGCTCCTTCAAAACCCTTTCAAAACCTTAACCAACTCCCCCAACAACATATATAATCAGTAATTGAAAAATCTATGGTTAAAACTTTACAAGAGTCTAGTTTTTTGAAACTTTACCTTAGGAAAACCCTTTCTAGACCAAGGCTTAGCTTCCAAGCCTTCTTAGTGTTCTTGAGGTTAAAGATGGAGAGAAAACTTGATAGAGAGTATTTAAATAAGATTAGAGTGATTGTGAGAGAGAGGGGGGTCGGATTTGGGGGGGTTAGAAGGGTTTAGACTACTCTAAAATATCCTAAAACACTTAAGTATTTTTACTATCCACTTGCCCTTATCCCTAATATTTCAAATGGGATTTAAAACTTAATTAATTTTGTTCACACCATTTAAAACCCCACATGGCCGGCCACCTCTTCCTATATATGCATTTATATTATTTTTTTTATAAAGGTGAATCAATATTTCCTAAGAAGAAAAATCCAAATTGACTTTCTATAACCCTTTTCATTCTTATTAAGTTTTTTAAAAAACTTAACACATAATAATTAAATTAAATGTCTCTCACATTTAATTTAATTAATCACACAATAAAATTTAACCTAAGGTCCATTCATGGAATAAAATTCCCCATTTCGGTAAAATTAAGCATTTAACACAAAATGCCATAAAATTTCCATTTTCCCTTAGGTTAACAATTTTTGACCAAACAAATATATTTACCATAGTTTCTCATTTTATTTTCCGAGATTTTACCCGATCAAGGCTTTTGTGTCGGTCCAAGACCGAAAGTCTTCTCTTGAATTTTAATCACAAAATTCATAATTTGGCTAGAAATAACTCATGGAAATAAATTCCAAACAAATATAATATTATTTAAAATAATATTCTTAAATCGGGGAAAAAAAATCCCCACCCGAGTTGTTTAAAGGTACCCGAAACGCAGGACGTTACAGTACTCCCCGTGGCTCTCAAGGTACATCTCAGTGAAATCATTATTCTCAGCGAAATATGCCCAGTTAGCGAGACTCATTGCAATGCCCTTTGCATCGGGATACCAGTCGGGTTCCCCATCACTCTTCTTCTCAGCAAGAACATACCAAGGGCTCTCATCGCCAGGCTACTCATCCTCATGAGCATTCTATTCATAGGTTCTGGCCTAAGGTGGTTTTCCCTCCTTCCAAGAGCAAGACAGTCTCGCCAGCTGTGCAGTAGAAGAAGAGACAATAAAAAGAGTTCCATTCATCAGATTCTGGGGCCACCTTTGCCGGTGAAATCATATGGAAACCGATTAAGGAGCCTCGCTCTGCTGATTACGAGGTTGTGTGGTTCAAGGGGCCTGCCTCTGACATGACTGAAGAGAAGGTAAAGAACTTAAGGAAGACCTTTGACCTCTCTATGTGTCTATTACTATTCATGGTCCGAACAACAGAGCTAAGGACCCCCCCCTTTGGGTATGTGCGCCAGGACACATTCTGCCATCAAGTATGGCGCCCTACTTCCTCTTCATCCATACTTCCGGAGCGTAGCATATTATTTTTGTATTAGTCCTTCTCAATTTTCTCCCAATGCAATCTTGGTGTTATCTGTGTTGTACATTATCTATCACCGCAGAAAATGGGCTTGCTCCAGTGCCTCACGAGATCCACTTCTTATTCGATCTGAAGATGAACCTTTCTCAGTGCAACTCGAGGTACTTCCACTTCCACCATTATATGAGCGAGGGTACCGACACCTTGTTGGAAGAGATCTCTAGATATAGCAAGGCGTTTAGATATGTCGACAACTATTTCTTTACTAAGGATGTAGAGGCCAACTACTCCAAGTTTAAGCACGCCGGGCCTTTTTATAAACCGCTCCTGACCCAGGCTATGACAATTAGGGCCAAGGCGTTGATTGCCATGACCTCTGAGGAGAAGAATGTCAAGACCCTCATTACTTCAAAGAACCTTAGGAAGGTCAGGTTGTTTCCTCCTATTATAGTCGATGTTCCGGATGAAGATGGTCCTGAGCCCATGGACGCCATAGACTCCCCAGGACCTATTCATGTCGAGGAGGTACCCTCTTTGCCTATGCTAGCTTGACAGGAGGATGATGAGGTCGGTGCATCTGTTGCGTACTCATCGCTTGCTTCGGATGACTTTGATGAGACTATGTTCGAGCCTGAATCTCATTTAGAAGGTTCGACACTTTATCACCTTTATTTTATGATTCATTTGTGCTTGATATCCTTCTAACATTTGATCTTCTTTTGCATGTTCAGACATGTTCAACTTTGTCCATTCACAGTAGAGGTTGACTCCCACCGAGGCCAGTCCTTTTATCTGGGCGGCTAAGAGGGCCAAGGTTGAGGTTGAGTCGATAATGGAGGTTCCTCCCGAGGTGCCTCCTCCCACTCCTTTGGTGGCTAGTCCTATCTCACAGGTAGAGCCATCCTTGCCTACACTGGTTCCTCCCATCTTCATTGATGCGTGCCTCCTGTTCTATGCCTGCTCCCTTATCTGAGCCACACCAGTCTGCCATACGGAATCTAGGTGCCATCATGGACTGAGCGTCCCATCCAAAGCAGACGACAATGTCTTTTAATGGGATTAAGAGTGAGGACTTGAGCACCATCCTCACGAAGTCACTCCTTGACATTTAGAGTGTAAGTCCTCTACAGTTTTCTTCTTATCTAGTTGGCTTGTGTGCTGACATTTATCTAACACTTGTATGTTTTTCGTAGGCACTGATGTTGGTCTCCCATGTTTGTGAAAGGTCTGTAGGGTATACCTCTACACTTTCCAACCTTCATTCTGAGCTTGAAACTGTCTGCCAGGAGGTGCTGGACCTAAGGCGTGTTCTATGCTCTAGCGATGCGGACATTGCTTTGAAAGATGAAGAGATCAAAACTCTTCGCAGTACAATGGAGCTCAAACAACAGGAAGTGAACGAGTTGACTCTTAGGATAACCCAGAAGGAGGGGAAACTTGTCGATCAGCTCCAATAGTCTGAAGATAAGAAAGAAAAAATGTGTAACGCCCTGGGTAACCAAGACCGTTACACTATGTGTTTAAAATAATGCAAGATTTGCTAATCAAGTCATTTGAACAAACTGTGAATCTAAGTCATCAACTGATTAGGAATAAAAGATTTTGGTCATAAATAAGTTGTTTTCGTTAAAAATGAAAGTTTAATACATAGACTCTCAATATAGGGTTTGGATGATATATTTACAAAATTCCAGAAGTTATAAACAACTCAGGCCACTCTAATGGCAAAATACGCATTTTAGGTTTCCGTCCCTGTACAATCCCTCGACTGTGGTGGCCGAGCAGCTGACAATGTACACCTCGCCCCCAGAGCTCTCCAACTCATGGTTGAATCTACATGCCCTTGCCTTTACCTGCACCACGTAGCACCCGTGAGCCGAGGCCCAGCAACAAAACATAATAACATAGCATGATCAATATCAATAACCAAATATTCCACAACACATAATCAAGAATTCAGCAATTCTTAACATTTACCTATTCAGTGATAACAATCGACAAACTAACAATTTGTCATCCAGATAGTCAACATATCATATCTATCAGTTTGCAAATCATATGCATAATTAACAGTTTATCTCAATCATTACACAATATTTAGGGTCGGCACCCTTAGGCTGCTCCCTCTGTTTAACCCACTGTCTTCGACTCACTTAGGCCGCCCCCAGTGTAATACCCACTGACTCCGGCCAGCTTAACCGAGCTCAATGATTAATAAGCTATCCTTGGCTACCAGTGTCCGCCATGTGCGCAAATATTATTTACAGCACCCTTAGGTCGTTTATCTTATGTCCCTTGGCATAATACCATCTATGACATCATACAGATATAGGGAGCCCTTTGTCCCTTCACAATCATGTAATAATGCATACAAATATAGGGAACACTTAGTCCCAACCTAACCACATAATCGGGTGCAGTTTTCTTACATCTTGTTCGAGCGAGAAACACTTTACGAATGACCCTCGGGAGCGATCGATCTTTTAATCCCTTAGTGGTCACCTAGTCATAACCATATATGGAATCCGATTAATGAAAATACCAATAAATGAGTCTTAACCTAAACCTCACTTCCGAGACCCCGAATAGTACCCAAACGGTGAGTAGATTCAATCCCGAGCCTTAAGAATTGAAACCCTGAGCCAAAAACCCTTAAAAACACCCAAAATATGCATTTGAGAAAACAGGGTAGCGCTACAGAGCTACCCCCCTAGCTCCCCGGCGCTACAATCAGGGACATTTTGCCCTGGCAAGCACTGTAGCGCTACCCTCTGGGCGCTACAGCGCTTAGACCAGGCAGACATGGCCCTGGTTCTTCTTCCTTCGAGTTTTCCATTTTCAATATGTTTCAAAAGCTTCCAAACACCATTTAAACTCCCAAATGAACCCAAATACCATATATACTAGTCCTAGGCATCATAACCTACCCAACCTTTGCCAAAAAACCCATTGGATTCTCTACTTTCAAACCCAAAATCTCAACTAAACTCAGTAATAAAACAAAGAAGAAAACCAGAGTTCTAGTGGTTGGAATCTTACCTCAAGCTCGGTATGAACTCCTCTTCAATGATGGAACAATACCCTAGATCCTCAACACTTGATTCCCAGCTTAATTCCCCAAAAGAAGCTTCAAAAATTGAAGAAGAAAATGTGAGAAAATGGCAGTCGGTTGATGAAGCAAGAGGTGCTTTGTTTTCTCCTACAGCCTTCTACTATTTTCTAGCCTAAGTATCAATATATATCCTTAAAGGTAAAATGACCTAAATGCCCTCAAGCTTAATTAAAGTCCTTAACAGCCACCAAGGGAAAAATCGTCCTTTCGCACCTATCTCGTTAATCATAATTAACACCCTCCAATTCCCATTATTCTCAATATTCTCAAATACCAATAATTCATATCCCGTTACCCCTTAACTCTCGGCAACGCTCTAATCACCAAATTACCCCAGGACTCTCCCCAAGCCCCAAACTTAACCCCGTTATGACCGAACCGCTAGCTAATACTCAACGATCGTCTCATGTCCAAAAGCTCGAACAAATTCCACATTATAATGTAGCCTCAACAATAACTACCAATATATATACAATTGTACAATTACGCCCTCAACGGGCCAAATTATCAAAATGCCCCCATAGAAAAATATACACCCATATGCATGCATTCATCATCATATAATAATATGATCCACATAGACATGCATATAATCATATAATAGCGCAAATAATAAATTATGGCCCTCCCGGCCTCCTAATCAAGGTCCTAAACCTTATTAGGAAATTTGGGCCGTTACAAGCTGATTGCTGACATGGAGCAACTGCGAAAGGATGCTCTTGTCGAGAAGGAGCAAGAAGTCAAGGCTACCCGGGACAAGGCTCAAGAGGAGTATTCAGAGACAGTTTTCTCTTGCTTCTACTTGATTTGCAAGTCCAACAAAGATCTGAACTTGGATTTCCTTCTGAGAAGACGCAAGCGAAGGAGCTTAGGAGGTGTCTGGCTCGCAAGGCTGTCGAGGCTCAGGGTGGTCTTTCAGATGATACTCCTCACCCTAGTTAGTCTTCTTTTTAGTATTTTATTCTTTGTCTTTCCTTTTGTGCCATTGGTGGGGCATCTTGTACTTGACAGTTTTTACATATGACATTTTATGCCTTTATGCTTTTTTTTTTTTTTGTTATTAGTACTCAGTGTATTGATTGAAATTTTTTATTTCCAATGCTTACTAAGTATATCAACTCACCCTCATTGGTTTAGGTATCAGTATACTCTGAACACATGTATTTCACATGCCATACTAACCTTACTCTTTTATGTTTTTCATGCTAACAACCATGGTAATGTGAGTAGTATGATACTTCACCAAGTACCATGAACAAAATAGGTCAGGTCGACCACCCCATGGGTGATAGGCCAACAACCCTATAGGGTTGATGGATTGGTCGACCACCTTATAAGGGACATGGCTAGGAATTTTCTTCTTGACCATGCCTTGCTTCGAGTGTTTAGACACATAGTACTATCGTTTTCACCCAATGATGCAAGCAGCAAATGCTTGTCCCTCATTGGTTGTCAGGTGATGGTTTCATACTCAGTATTAATGATACCTATACACAAATGCAGATTTTGTAGCAAGTGTTTATTTATAATGATTGTAGACAAAAGTGTCTAAGTTGGACCAACCGGGTCTTGATGGGCTAATCGAGCCTGTAACAAGTCTTAGATCAAATTCTCAATCGGTCCCTCAAGGACCAGATTCAATTATGATCCTATGATGGTGAATGGTCCTCGGACCAATCTCTTTTTTGATTGTATAGGTCGATAGGTTCCTCAAGAACCAAGATTGAACATGATCAAATAATTTGGCGACAAGGTCCTCGGACCAATCTCTTGTTTGGATTGTTTGAATTGATAGGCTCCTCAAGAACCAAGATCGAACATGGTCCATAATTTGATGACATGGTCCTAGGATGTTTCTCTCTTGTTGATCATGTGGGACGATAGGTTCCTCAAGAACCAGGATTGAACATGACCAAATAGTTTGGCGACAAGGTCCTCGAACCATTCTCTCATTTGGATCTTATGGGTCGATAGGCTCCTCAAGAACCAAGATTGAACATGATCCATAATTTTATGACAAGGTCCTAGGACCTGTCTCCCTTGTTGATCGTGTGGGTCGATAGGTTCCTCCAGAACCAAGATCGAACATGATCGAATAGTTTGGCAACAAGGTCCTCGGACTTTTCTCTCTTTCAGATCGTATGGGTCGATAGGTCCTTCAAGGACCAGAATCGAACATGATCCAATGATTTGACGACAAGGTCCTAGGACTTGTCTCTCTTTTGGATCGTATGGATCGATAGGTCCCTCAAGGACTAGAATCGAACATGATCCGATGATTTGATGGCAAGGTCCTAGGACCTATCTCTTGTTGAACGTAATTTAAATATTTAAGTGAAACTTAAGAAATTAAATTCATTCATTCATTGAAGCACAATGGCTATTACATAGATAATTTGAAAATAATACATTTGCCTCCTGCTCGGCTATGTTTCTTTCTGCCAAGTATTCAACGGGAACAACATTCAAGGTGTCTGCATCTTTGGCACTGGTAAGCTTGGCTAAGGCATCAGCTTTGGCATTCTTCTCCCTCGAGACTAGTGTAATCGAGTATCTCTTGAACTGTGTCAACAAGTCCTTCACCTTGTTCAGTAACTGCACCATCCTAAGTCCATTGGCTTGATACTCCCCTAGTACCTGGTACACCACTAGCTGGGAGTCGTTGAATATCTCCAGGGACTGTGCATGAACATCCCGAGATAAGCGTAATCCTGCTAATAATGCCTCGTACTTAGCCTCATTGTTTGAAGCGTTGAATCTAAATCTGAGAGCGTAGTGGATTCGAAGATTCTCTAGAGTAATCATTATGATTCCGACACTTGAGTTGTGTTCATTATATGCTCCATAAACATATAGCTTCCATACAGGAGTGTCTCCTTCCTTCTCAGTATCTCCATTCTTCAATTGGTAGGAAGGGTTGGTGCCTTCGACTATGAAGTCCACCAATGCTTGTCCTTTTATCGTCGTCCTTGAATGATAAGTGATAACAAACTGTCCTAGTTCCACTTTGAGTAATTGTCCCGAGGCCCCCTGGCTTCTGAAGAACTTGTCTCATCAGTTGATTGGTCAGGACTGTGATCTAGTGAGCTTGGAAGTATGGACGCAGCTTTTGAGAGGCAATTTCTAAACAATAGGCTAGCTTTTCAAGAGGGGGATACCAAAATCCTAGTTGCACGAGACTCAAGCCTTGTGCCCTTCAAACCTAGATTTGAGATGGAAGCGGCGAAGCCGGACCTGGCGTCTTCCACTAAGAGCCCCGCGATAGAACCAAGCGAGACATGGTCTTGAGCCACAGGCCTTCGTTTCAAACCAAGAGGGTCTCGAGTCAAAAGCACTTCACGCCAAGAGAGTCCCATGCCTGGAAGGTTCCCCCTGCATCGGAGGAGTCGCGCGCCGAAAGGGCCTTGCGCCAAGAGGGTTGCACACCTGGAAGGTGCCTCATGCCTCGGAGGCGACTCACGACTCTGCCTCGCGCACAGGGGCCTCACGCACCACACCGTCTCACACGCACTAGCCCTGCGTACAACGGCATCATCTCAAGCGCAAGAGCCACAGCGCCTCACGCACAGGGGCCTTGCGCACCACACCGTCTCGATCGCACCAGCCCTGCACACAATGGCATCATCTCGCACACAAGGGCCTCGTGCCACAGCGCCTCACGCGCAGGCGCCTTGTGCGCCACACTGTCTCACGCGCAAGGGCCTCGGGCCACAGTGCCTCACGCGCAGGTCCTCTCACACCACACCATCTCGCGCGTACCAGTTCTGTGCACCACAGCATCGTCTCATACACAAGGGCCTTGCGTACAAAGGCCTCGCGCACCACACCGCCTTGCGCGCCACACCGCCTCACGCGCACAAGCCCCGTGCACCATCACATCATCTCGCATAGAAGGGCCTCGCGCCACACCGTCTCGCGTGCACCAGCCCTGCACACCATAAGCCTTGGGAGGATCTTACCTTCTATTCTCCTAGAGGTACGAAATGCATATGGAGGTACGACCCTGAAAATCACAGATGGTAGACCCTATCCCCACGCCAAACAAGTATTGGTCGTACGCGCCAGGTACCTGACGTGGTCCTTCTCTGCCAACCTCTGACATCTGTTCACGACAAGTAATGGAGGTATGAGGGGTGGTAGCATGACCTGCATGTTTCTGACCATTTATCAGCATCGACATAACAAACCTTTGCTCCACCACGACCTGTGCCACTACCACAACAGCATACCCAAGTACCTTCTTGTCCCCTAGGACCACCTTGTATCCAAGGCCATTAGAGCCAAGCTATAATTGGATCTTCTCCTCTCCATCTAAGGGGTTGGAAAATTCTTGTACTATCAGACTATTCTAAGATCCATATATGAGTTTTTCTTCTATTGTTCACTTGCAATTTTCCTCCAAATTTCTACAAGTTCTTTTGCATTCATTAAGTTCTAATTAATTTTTTGAGTTTTCCATCTATATTTTGTTGATGAGTTTCTGCCGTCAATAGTTTGGCACCGTCTGTGGGAAGGATAAGTGCCAAGCCACTGTTCTTCCATTGATTCCAGTAGAAAAGATGTCAAGACGCTCTAAGCGATTGAGAGAACCACAGGAGGTGGAGGTCCACCTCAATGAAGATTAGCTGAAGGCCTCCATGAAGAATCCTCTGCCACTCAAAAATGTGAACGCACCAAAGGAACCCAGGTTCGATCCAGTAGAGGAGTTGGAAGAAGTCACAGTCATGAATGAGCAGTTGAGGAAGTTGAGGGTAGGAAGAAACCTTCTGGGTATCGTGAAGGAAGAGCTGGTAGAATTTCTAAAAGTCAACCTTGATGTATTTTCCTGGAGTCATGAGGACATGGTGGGGATAGGCCCATCAATCATGTGCCATCACTTAAACATCGACCCAAAAGCAAGACCTGTGAGGCAAAAAAGGAGAGCGCTAGACCCAGAAAGATACGCAGCCCTAAAACAAGAGGTTGAAAAGTTGAAGGCAAATGGGGTCATCCAAGAAGCATTCTACCCAATATGGGTATCCAACCCAGTTTTAGTCCCAAAGCCCAATGGAAAGTGGAGGACTTGCATGGATTTAACTAATCTCAATAAAGCCTGCCCTAAGGACAGCTTCCCGCTTCCTAGGATAGATCAGCTAGTAGATGCCACGGCAGGACATGAGCTGCTCAACTTCATGGATGCATATTCAGGGTACAATCAAATACTCATGAACCCAGCCGATGAGGAGTACACTTTGTTTATACACAAATAAGGGGCTTTATTGCTACAAAGTGATGCCTTTTGGGTTAAAGAACGCAGGTGCTACTTATCAAAGGCTTGTGAACAGAATGTTTGTGAATCAGATAGGAAGAAATATGGAAGTATATGTAGATGATATGTTGGTAAATACAAAGAAGGAAGAAGAGCTCATAAACGACCTCAGTGAGATTTTTGACACCCTTCGAAAATTCAGAATGAAGCTAAACCCGCTCAAGTGCACATTTGGAGTTTCGTCAGGGAAGTTCTTGGGTTTTATGGTGAATTCCCGAGGTATTGAGGCCAATCCTGACAAAATCATGGCATTGTTGGAAATGAGCCCACCACAAAGCAAGAAGGAGGTGCAATGCTTAACAAGGAGAGTAGCAGCCCTTAATTGGTTCATCTCCAAATCCACTGACAAATGCCTCCCTTTCTTCAACATCCTAAAAGGGAGCAAAAAGTTCGCTTGGGATGAAGATTGTTAGGAAGCCTTCGCTAAGATAAAGGAACACCTTGGAATACCACCCCTTTTGGCTAAGCCAGAAAAAGGGGAAAAATTGTACCTGTACTTGGTCGTATCAGAGCATGCCATAAGTGCTGCCCTGGTCAAAGGAGAAAAGAAGCATCAGCAGCCTGTATACTATGTCAGCAAATGATTGGTAGATGCGATAACCCTGTACCGAGAAATATAAAAGTTAGCATATGCCTTGATAGTGGCTTCACGAAAGCTGAGGCCCTATTTTCACTCTCATGCTATTGAAGTGCTCACCAACACCCCTTTGCGTCAAGTCTTGCACAAAATGGAGACTTCGAGAAGGTTGTTAAAATTGTCAATTAAGTTAAGTCGGTTTGACATCACTTACACCCTAAGGACCTCAGTCAACGGGCAGGTACTTGTAGATTTTATAGTTGAGTTTGCACATCGACCCCATGAGGAGGGAGAACTAGAAGAGAATGAACCAATGGGTGAAGGGGAAAAGCAGCCTGAAGAATGGAGCCTCCATGTGGATGGGGCGTCTAACGAAGGAGGAGCCAGCGCTGGCATTGTAACGATGGGACCTGAGGGACATAAGATGTATTGTGCATTAAGATTTGGATTTGAAGCTTCCAACAACGAAGCAGAATACGAGGCACTCTTGGCTGGCCTGTGACTAGCCAAGGAGTTGAAGGTAACACATTTTCATGTCTATAGCGACTCAAAGCTAGTAGTATTTTAGGTGAAGGGCGAATATCAAGCTAGAGGCCCAAAAATGGCTGCATGTCTCGCCAAAGTGAAGGGGTATTGGATCAGTTTAAAAAATACACCATAGCACAGATCCCAAGGGAGCAAAACACAAATGCCGATGCTCTCGCAAAACTAGCCTCTACCCGAGACGAAGACACGCTTGAGTCCATCCCTGTCGAATACAACTCCAGGTCAAGCATAGCAGAAGAGGAGGTCCACATGGTCAATAACCCTGAGGAGTCATGGTTTGCACCCATCTTGAGATACTTAAGTGACGGAACGTTGCCTTTGGACAAAAATCATGCCCGTAAGTTGATTTACAAAGCCGCCCAATACACCCTAGTAGATGGAGTTTCATATAAGAGAGGCTTCTCCACCCCGCTCCTACAGTGTATAGACAAGGGGGAGGCTTTAAAAGTCATGCAAGAGATACACAAAGGGGAATGTGGAAATCATGCTGGGGACAATGCACGACAAAAAAGGCCATAGACAGGGATATTATTGGCCTACCATGGAGAAGGATGCGAGCGATTTCGCGAGAAGATGTGACAAGTGCCAATGACATGAAAATTACCCCAGACAATCACCAAAGGAGCTGGTGAGCATGACCAATCCGTAGCCCTTTGCTATGTGGGGGATTGACTTGATTGGAGCGCTACCAGCAGGAAGAGGAGGAGCAAAATACACGATTGTAGCAGTCGATTACTTTACCAAATGGGTGGAAGCAGAGCCTCTAGTCAACATAACGACTAAGCAAATCACCACCTTCGTCAACAAATTTATCGTCTGCAGGTTTGTAGTACCCTACAAGATAATCTCTGTAATGACCTGCTTCCTTAGAGCTGTTACTAAGCGAGTTTAAAATGTGCAATTAACTCGCTAATCGAGAATTTAGGTCAAAAATGTAGCTAAACTGTAATAAAAGACACATAATTGAAAATGTAACCATTCATTGAAAATTGTAAAGCGTTTAACATTTGGGATCCCAAAATACTGTTAGAAATATTTACAACTCAAAATATAATTAAAGTCGACTAAACGACAAAACTAGGTTTAATACAAACATCTCCCAAAAATACCCATGGCCGTGGCAGCCAGGCAGGCCAAACATGTACTCGTCGCTTAATGCTCTCCGTACTCATGGTTGGTCAATCTTCCCCTTGCCCTTACCTAGACCATAGAGAACCCGTGAGCCAAAGCCCAGCAAGAAAACTCCACACAAGCAATCAACATATGCATATCTATCAATCAGCATATAATAAAACCGCCAACAGGCTAAACATATAATGGCCATGCTGTCCCAGGCGCTTTACCAGGCCCTAGTTCGCGATCTACACCATGAGGATATCGTAGGTATCCTATAGGGGTCTCACCCTGGCAACTTGCACTCCACGTGCTTAATGCTGCTCCCGGCCCATTGCTATACTCAGCCTTGCCGTTCTTGGCCTTTGCCGTTCCCGGCCCTCCCCGTTCTCGGCCTTCGCCGTTCCCGGCTCTTTCCGTCCATTCACATATATGCACACATAGAAAAATTAAACAAATACTTAAACGCATATAAACATAATCAATAGGGCTACGCCCTACAACACAATCATATAGGGTCGTGCCCTGCAACACAAACTATAGGGTCTGGCCCTACTCTACGGGTACAACAGTTTTCTTACCTGTGTCCCGAGCACAGTCCCCTAGACCGAGCCTCACTGAAAACCTAGTCAAATCGCATCAACAACATCCATCCATCAAGTTCTAATCCATTAAATAGCTTTGGGTTATAATTCTAGTCTCCGGGACCTTGAATTCTATCAATCTGGGTGATAAAATCCATCCCAAGCCTTAACTTTTGGGTTTCCGAGCTTAAAACCTCCTTGGGGTCCAAAAACCCACGAAGCGTCATGGCCCCAAGATCTCATGCCGCGGCCCGTCTCAACCAGAGGCTCAGCCTCAAAATTCTACCCATGTGCGTCGCGGCCCAATCCTTGGTGTGCCATGGCCCACCCTTCTTCCTGGCCTCCCAAGTGTTCTAGAGGGCTGCGGCTCAGCAAGAACAATGTCGCGGCCCGACCCTTTGAACCTAGAAAAATCCTCCATCTCACAACTAAAACCAAGCCAATTTACCCCAAAATCAACCCAACAATCCAACTTAATCACCACAGTAGCTCTACTATAGTCTCAACAACAAAACCTAACAAGAATTAACCCCAAACCTCATCTAGAAACTCAAGAGTGATTCACCACCTAGCTCACATGCATAACCTTGAAACACCAACAAAACTCAGCATAATTCAGATAATTAGGTGCTAGAATCCTTACCTCAACTGATAGCTTTGCCTTGAGCTAATCCTCATTCTCCACCAGCCTCAATTCCCTTGATAGGCAAGCCAGAGTTCTCCAATAGATCAAAGTCTTTAAACTTCCAAAGAGAGAGAGAAAACTCCAAGATAGGGAGAGGGTCAGTTTATCAAGTTTCTGAATGTTTCCTTATGTTTGTCTTTCTTATCCTAAGTCACTTAAGTTACCTCCAAGGCTCGGGGTACCAAAAACGTCCCCGAGGGCAAAATGGTAAATTTCCTCGATATTCCCTCCTAAACGTTCTAACTTCAAATATATCTCCAAATATTTATTTTCATAACCCGATAACTTGATGAAATGTCTAATGCTCAAAATACCCCTCGACTCGCCCTAAGTCGGGTATTCGACCCCGTTGTGACTTTCTAGCTAAACCGCTCCCTAGGACTGTCTCGGATCGTGCAACACAAATATATCACAATATTCACAATAATCACAAATATGGCATTTATGCCCTCAATGGGTAAAATTACAAACATGCCCCTAATAACCGAACGAGGCCCACATGCATATTTAATTCATCTAAACATGCATTTCTAATCACATACTCAACAAATTCACATATTAACATAACAAATCACTTAGCGTGCCTTCCAGGCATGCTAATCAAGGCCCTAAGCCCTATTAACAAATTTGGGATGCTACAATCTCCAACAATGGGACACAGTTTGAAGGAGGGTATTTGAAGAATATTGCAGAGAAAAGGGAATCAAGAGGAGTTTCTTCGCTGTAGTACACCCACAAGACAATGGAAAAGTGGAGGCCATCAACAAGATCCTAAAAAGGAACCTGAAAACAAAGTTGGAAAAGTTGAAAGGGGCCTAGGTCGAAGAACTTCCCAATGTGCTTTGGGCCTACAGGACCACGCCTCGTTCCACCACTGGAGAGACGTCTTTCGCCTTAGCCTATGGCTGCGAGGCTGTCCTTCCAATGGAATTGAAAATCAACTCCATCCACATACAAACATATGATGACAAGACTAACCTTGCAGCATTGGCCAAAAATCTGGACCTGTTGGAAGCAAAGAGAGAAAGGGCACAACTGAAGTTGGCAACGTACCAGCAATGAGCCGTAAGATACTATAATTCAATGGTGCGAGAAAGGGCGTTCGTGGTTAGAGACCTCGTGTTAAGGAAAGTCTTGCCCAACACTCGAGACCTGAGTGCGGGTGTATTAGGGGCAAACTGGGAAGGGCCCTACCAAGTTTCCCAAGTGGTGCCCCCTAACACCTACAAGCTGGCACGTTTGGATGATACCATGGTGCCCAGAGCATGGAACGCAGAGCATCTAAAAAAATATTATCAGTAAGACCTCCATGTCTGAGGCAAGAATATTATTGTTCTATCTAAACATGCAAGTTTAAGTGTAATAGCTATGAGGTCTAGGGCTAACTTAGACCCCTTGATATGTAGTAAGAACAAAGTCACCGTAGGTAACCATGTACTCCACTCATTTCCAATGAATATGTTTTGGCATAAAATAAATATGTAGTAAGAACTCTCATTCGAGCAAAATGATCACGCTATCTAACTCTCATTTCCAATAATTATCAAAATGCATGAGTGAAATTATCAAAGTGCCCGACGAGATAAATCTCGCCAACCACTTGGGGGGCAGAGTATACAGCCAAAAAAGGGTCCTAAACAAGACCCTTATATATATATAGACCCCTTATATATAAGGAAGAAGACCTTGCGAGGCACCACTTGAGTTCACAACGATTAGCTACTCTTATGAACATCAAGAAGGTCAAAAGGTCCTACAAGAAAAGCCTCCTAATAAAGGCTGATACCTCCATGAGAGGAAAGACCTCAAGAAGAGCATCCACCAATAAGTCTAGAGCAGCCACCAAGCCATTTAGCCAAAAAGGGTCATAAAAGAGACCCTTGCAAAAATAGTACTATGCATAATGACGAGAGGGACACTTCTCCCAAGAAAGAATAAGCGCGCGTGAAACTATATAAAAGGATGACACCCAAAGGGTCAACATATCCTTATAGATACAATCAAGGTGCACCAACCCCTTCGTGTGGGCTCAAAAGAACCTCAAGCATAATAAATAAAAAATAGAAAAGAAGAAAGACCTCTCGAACCCCTTTTTGAGGGCTCAAAAGGATCTCACACATAGAGAAACAAAATCAAATTATCACATATATATAAAGGGTTCGATAATGTGGCAGGACTTAGAAAAGTTCCAACAAAAAAAATGATAGGCTCAAATGAGCACACAGCCAAATCGAATCAAATAATAAAAATTTCAAAAGCAAAATCTCAAGGCCTCCTACCGCGAGCATTCCACTCGGCCACCTTGGCGATAGCATGCTAACCAAAGGAGGATAAATCGAAGTTAGGATTTTTCCTCCACATACCATAAAGGGTGCGCTCTATAGATTTGTATTCAATCTCAGCCAAATTTTCCTCTAGGAGAGTGACCCTTTCCTGCAACGTTGCAACCTTGGCTTCTGCTCCCTCAAGATTGGCTTCCAGGAGAGTGACCCTCTCCTGACACATCATGACCTTGCCTTCCACTCTCCTCTTCTTTTTTGACAATGAAGAGGCCTTCGCCAGGGCCTTCTCAAGCTTAAGCTTGGCGTTAGTGAGTTCCCTCTCAAGCTCCTGAACCTTGAACGTTAGACAGTCCTTTTCAGCATTCGACAAAGAGAGGTCTTGCACCGAGTCGGCGAAGCATTGAGCCACCAGAGAAGCCTAGAAGAAAGCAAAAAAATGATAATGATGAGTACATAAAGAACCCAAAACAAACAAACAAAAACAGGAAAAAGTAAGAGCAATGTGAGACGCATGAACTCACCCAAGTTGTGGAGCACACAAGAGTCTCCCCAAGCTCTGACATGGAAAAATTCCCAAGACCTCTCCACTCGGTCTCAGGAATACCCTCGGTGACCCAGGTATACCTTTGCCCATAAGAGGTCGCCATACAACCCACCCAGGGTGTCCCCTCACATAGGAGGAGGAGGCGCAGGAACACCGGAAAAACAGGGCCTCGACGGACCAAGATTAATGGGAACATGAGGAATAGTATCATATTCCTCATAAAATGGCATGACAAAGCACCCTGGCATGGCCTGCGGACAGTGGGAATGAGAGGCCATGTCACAGCCCATAGGGACCAAAGGAGGCACCCCCTGGGAGACGGAGATGACCGGGGTAGGCATCTGGATTCTGGGAAAACCTCCTCAGGCACCCAATCCGAATCACCCCATCCAAGGGAGGCTCGACTAAAGTCACCTTCTTCCTTCATTCGAAAATATGCCACAATGAATCGGGATCCGAAACTATGGATAAACAATAACAGTTAAGGCTGGCCACGGTGAAGAGACGGGCGACTATTTTTTTAGCGTGGTCGGCATCGAGAAAGGTGTTCACTGGTGCTGCCTTCGACTCAGGAATGTTGGGGACACCCCAGTTCTCTGCATAATCAACAGAGTTACCAATTTGAGCATAAGTTCCAAAATAACAAATTTAAGGTAAAAGGAAGAAAAGCTTAAAGTACTTACTTGAAGATGAGCGTGTAACATCCCAAAATTACTATTAAGGCTTAAGGACCTTGATTAGTGTGCCGGGAGGGCATTGGTTTATGTGTGATTTAAATGATTATGTGATAAGCATGCTTATATGATTATTTGGATATACGAGATGCATAATTATGAGTATTAGGATGCATGTAGGCCCTTATTAGATTAAAAGGGCATATTCATAATTTTGGCCTGTTGAGGGCATAAATGTAATTATTTGTGATCAATTGTTGAGACCACATTATTATGTGGATATATATATATATTGCAACGTGCGGCTTGAGGCGATCCTAGGGAGCCAGTTGGCGAGAAAGTCACAACGGGACCCAATACTTGAGTCGGGGCGAGTCAAGGGGTATTTTTAATATTAGATGGTTATTTGGGTTATCGAGTTATGGAAATAAATAATTGGAGATATATTTGAGGTTAGGAAGTTTTGGAGGGAATATTGGGGAAATTTATCATTTTGCCCTCGGGGACGTTTTTGGCACCCCGAGCTTTGAGATTAACTTAAGTAAACTAAATAAGATAAAATAAAACCAAGGGAAGGCAATAGAAACACCTAGAACCAACCCTTTCCTCTTCTCTCAGCTCACTCAACATTTTCTCTCAAGGAAGCCATTGGAAATCAAAGGAGGACTTAGCTAAAGATTCGAGAATTTGAGATGGGACTTTGGAGATTAGCTCAGGGTTAGCTAGAAGGTCTAATCAAGGATTGAGGTAAGTTCTGAGTTACATCTTTGGTTATTAAATTATGTAGTTTTGGTTGGGTTCTAAGTGTATATGGGTTTTTAACATTAAAGGTTGAATTAAGGCAGAAGACTTGGGAGTTAGCTCAGCAATTGCTTGGTGAACTTGTTCTTCAGTAAAGGTAAAATTGTAATGATAGTTTAGCATCTGAATTCTGAGTTTTCTTTGCTGGGTTTTGGTGTTTATAAGCTTATGGGTTTCAAGGATTAAAGTGAGATTTTTATGAGTTTCTAAGCTAGGTGTTTCTTGGGTTTTGTTGCAGGAAACATGTTAGGATGGTTGTGATAGTTGAATTGTATCATTGGGATGGTTTTGGGTGGATTCGAGTGAGGTTTGGTTGTTAAAAATGGTGGGTTTTCTGGGTTCGAAGGGGTCAGACCGTGGCTCAGTTCTTGGTGTGTCGCGGCCCTCTAGAACAGATGGTAGCTGAGAAAGAAGGGTGGGGCGTGGCATGGGGAACGCTGGGCCGCTGCCCGTGTCTGTTTTTCGGCGAGGCTGGGCCTCTGGAAGGAGGCGAGCCATGGCATAGAAGGCTTGGGCCGCGGCTCTTAAGGGCAGGCACGGGAACTTAATCTAGAGTGCTCGGGATCGACTCCACCACCGTGTTTGGTGGAATTCAATTTTTAGAAAGCTAGAACTTGGTCTGAAAACCTTTAAAGAATTATTATTGACGGAATCCCTTATCTTGGTTGTGACTAGGTGTAAGCTAGGGCTCGAGAAACGGATCATTCTCAAGGGGTCATCTCTCGTAATCATAACATTTGGAATCAAAGGGAAGAAAACTGCACCCGGTTGTGAGTTTATAATGGGACTAAGGGCTCCCTATTCTTGTATGCATTATGTAAGATGGTATTATGCCATGTGAATATAAAACACATGGCCTAAGAGTGTCGATGTTTATATTGGCGCACAGGGTGCGGCTTAGCCACTGGTAGCTGAGGACGGCTTAATATTCACTGAGCTCGGTTTAAGCAGACCGGAGTTAGTGGTGTAAACAGAGGGTGCGACCTAAGGCATCGACCCTGGTTATTGTATGATTAGTAGCTGTTGCTATGTGTCAAATATGATATGTTGAATATCTGAGTATTGGTTGTGGATTTATCGGTTATGTCTATTGATTTTGTGTATGTCATGGTCTGTTGATTATATGATCATGCTTAAAGAATTATTTGGTTATCGTCATTGTTTATGCTAAGATATTATGGTTTTCTTGTTGGGCCTTGGCTCACGGGTGCTACGTGGTGCAGGTAAAGGTAAGGGTAAGCTTGATCAGCTCTGATTTGGAGAGCTTTAGAGGCAAAATGTACATGATTAGCTGCTCGGCCGCCACGGTTGAGGGAGGGACAGGAACAGGTGGACCTTAAATGTCCATTTTTCCCTTAGAGTGGCCAATTGATGTATATACTCTGGAAAATTTTGTAAAATGTCCTTTAAACTTTATTACTTTTGAGATCCCATATATAAAACATTTATTTATATGAAATGTATCTTTTTGACCAAAATCTTTAACCCTAGCTCAGTAATGGTTTTAGTGACACATTTTAACTAAATGACTTGGTTAGTAAGTCTTGCACCTTTATAAATAAACATTGTAACAGTCTTGGCTACCCAGGGCATTACAACTTGGTATCAGAGCGTCCTAGGTTTAAGGATTCCTGAAGACCAGCTGGACATGTACATTTGCCGTTAAAGACAAGCTCGGTTGAGGGTTTGGTAAATTTTTATATTTGTTTATATGATTAATTGATTGGAAAGAGTTATGATTATTGTTATCTATTGGATTAATAGGAAGTATGAGATACTGATAGAGCCTGGCTCTTTACTGCGTTGTGACAATATTGAGGCGTGCTTATTAGTATTGCTATGCATGTAAATGAATGTTTGAAATGATTATCTGCATATGATTTATATATGGATGAATATATTGAAAAATGCATATATCTTGATTGTTTGTGATTGATTGTGTTCCAATGGTGGACTATGGAAAGATTATTACCCTATCATCATAGTCTGATCTCCGAGTCGTTGATTGCGGATTAACTTGGATAGTCATGCATCCAAGGAAATCTACATGACTAGTCGGCACCCGGTCTGAGACTAGAGATGATGACCAGGGCCAAACCCTTCACCAGTCCCTGAGAACTACCAACAGATTATGGTAGAGATGCAAGCTCGGCTTCAGAGCCAGGATGAGCATATCTAACTTCTGCGACAGCAGGCTCTGTCAGGGAGTGTTGTCTCTATTGTGCCACCTACAGTGGTACCATTTATACAGCCAGCAGAGGTTGGGAACAGATGGGAGCTGTTGTATGAGCGGTTCTGGAAGCAGCAGTCCCCAACTTTTGAGGGAGGACCTGATCCACTGAAGGTCGAACAGTGGATGACTATGATTACTACTATCCTGGATTTTATGAGGGTAGAAGGATATGACAGAGTGGCTTGTGCCACATATATGTTGCAAGAGGATGCCTGCATCTGGTGGGAAGTGGCCTCACAAACTAGAGACATTACTACTTTGAATTGGGATGGATTCAAGGACTTGTTCAGTCAGAAGTACTATAATGTGCCTTCAGGGCAGCAAAGGTTAATGAATTTGTGGGATTGGTTCAGGGCAATATGATAGTTAGTGAGTATGCCCTGAATTTTGACAGACTTGCAAAATTTGCACCAGATCTTATGCCTACAGATGCAGCTAGACAAGACAGATTCATCAGAGGGCTTAACGCTATGATAACCCGAGATGTGAGGATTACAACAGTACCTGGGGGGATGACTTATGCTCAGGCTGTTGAGAAGGCTCTTACCGCTGAAGAAGCGAAGAACAAGATCTGGAGGGAGGGTGCAGCGAGGTGAGAGGGTCGCAGAGTGGTGCCTCCATATTCAGGGTCTGGTAGGAGCGGAGGCCCCCGTGGTTAGAAGAGGAAGACCCATGATGCTTCGACCGCTGCTGGTTCTAATAGGAGGGGTCAGGGTACTCAGGGTGGCCGTCAGGGAGGTAGTGATTCATGGAGGAGTTACCCGGAGTGCACGAGGTGCCGAAGATGCCATCAGGGCGAGTTTCGAGCCAAGGCCTGCTTTGTGTGCGGGATAGTGGAGCACCTCAAGAAGGATTGCCCAATAGTGAAGAAAGGGGAAACAGGGAAGGTGGACAGCTTGACTCTAGCTCGAGTGTTCACCCTGACACAAGCAGAGGTCGAGGCTAGTCCCTCGGTGGTGACAGGTCAGCTTTCTAGCGCTGGCTCTTATTTTACTGTATTGATTGACTTTGGTGCTACACATTCATTTGTTTCTAGTAAGGTGATTGATATATTTTGTAGACCTAGTGAGTTCCATACTGCGGGATTGGGGACTATACTACCTACTGGGGAATTGGTAGTTTCTAAGAGGTGGATTAGAGCACTGCCAGTGATGGTTGATAGTAGGGAGCTTTCAGTAGATTTGATTGAGCTAGATATGGAGAACGTTGACATGATCTTGGGCATGGACTGGCTGGTCAGATACGGGGCTACTATTGACTGCAGGAAGAAGATGGTGACTTTTGAGCCTGAGGGGGAGGATCCCTTTGTGTTTGTGGGTACGGTATGTGGAACCCGTATACCCATGATATCAGTGTTGAGAGCTAGAGACTTGTTACAGGGAGGATGTATAGGTTTCTAGCTAGTGTGCTGGATACTACTAGGGTTATGCCAGCAGGGCCGAGAGAAACTAGATTAGTTTGTGAGTTCTTGGATGTATTTCCTAAGGATTTACTAGGACTGCCATTGCATAGGGAGATTCAGTTTGTTATTGAGTTAGCACCGGGGACAGAACCAGTATCAAGAGCACCATATAGGATGGCACCGGCAGAACTGAAGGAATTGAAAATACAGTTACAGGAGCTTCTGGATTTTGGGTTCATCAGTCTAAGCTACTCGCCATGGTGTGCTCTAGTTTTGTTTGTGAAGAAGAAGGATGGGACTCTAAGGATGTGTATTGACTATAAATTGAACAAGATGACTATCAAGAATAAGTATTACCTACCAAGGATTGATGACTTGTTCGATCAGCTACAGGGAAAGACGGTGTTCTCAAAGATTTATCTTTGATCTAGTTATCACCAGTTGAGGATCAAGGATGAGGATATAGCGAAGACGGCCTTTGGAACAAGGTATGGACACTACGAGATTTTGGTCATGTCATTTGGTTTAACCAATACCCGGTAGCCTTTAAGGATCTAATGAATAGAGTGTTCAAGGATTTCTTGGATCAATTCGTTATTGTCTTCATCGATGACATCTTAGTGTATTCCAATTCAGAGGCAGAGCACGAGCAACATCTTTTACAGGTCTTGCAGAGGTTAAGGGAACATCAATTATATGCCAAGTTTAAGAAGTGTGAATTTTGGCTACCAGAAGTGACATTCCTTGGACATATTGTTGGAGCATATGGGATTAAGGTGGAGGCAGTGAGAGATTGGTCGAGGCCAAGGAATGCCGCAGAGGTACGGAGTTTCCTCGGGTAGGCAGGCTACTACAGACAATTTGTGGAAGGATTCTCGAAGATCGCTGCACCGATGACAGAATTGACACAGAAGAATCAGAAATTTTGTTTGGTCGGAGAAGTATGAGAATAGTTTCCAAGATTTGAAGTGACGACTTATTACTGCACCTGTGCTGAGTCTTCCTTCGGAGGAAGGAAAGTTTGTGGTTTATTATGACGCATCGAGGTTGGGTTTCGGCTGTGTGTTGATGCAAAACAAGAAGGTTATAGCTTATGTGTCACGCCAGCTGAAGGAGTATGAGCAATGGTATCCTACCCATGATTTAGAGTTAGCAGCGGTGTTATTTGCACTGAAGGTTTGGCGACATTATCTGTATGGAGAGAAGTGCGAGATATACACTGATCACAAGAGTTTGAAGTACTTCTTCACCCAAAAGGATCTGAACATGAGGCAGAGGCATTGGTTGGAGTTGGTAAAGGACTATGACTGTGATATTCTTTATCACCCAAGGAAAGCCAACGTAGTGGCAGATGCATTGACCGGGAGGGGCTCAAGGCAGTTATTTAGTTCTACTCAGATTTCCAAAGAATTTGCTGATGAGATGACCAGAGCAAGGATAGAACTGGTGGTGGGTCGATTGGCCAACATTACTTTGCAGTTGTAATGCCCCGGATTCCCTATTACGGTTAACGGCTGGATTTGTAGGCCGGGAGGGCCATAATTGGTTAATTATGCTATTTAATGTGTTTATGCGTGTTTATGAGAATGATATTATAATATAATGTTAATTGTATGCATGTCGGTGATATATGTTGAGACCACATTATGATGTGGGTTTGTTCGAGCTGTTCGACATGAGGCGATCGTAGATTATTGATTAGCGGTTTAATCACAGCGGGTTTAAGTTTCGGGACTTGGGTTGAGTCTCGGGGTGATTTTGATGGTTAGAGCGTTACCGGGAGATAAAGGGTAACGGGAGGTGAATTATTGGTGTTTATGATTTTTGAGAATAGCGGGAATTGGAGAGCGTTAATTATGATTAACGAGTTAGGAGGAAAGTACAAAATATGCCCTTGGGAGTCTTTAGAAACCATTAATTGACCTAGGGGTAAAATGGACATTTCACCCCTAGGATAGATATAACCTTTGTTGGCTGAAGAAAATGTTAGAAAACAGAGTATATTTCAGAGTTCTCCCGTACCTTCTTCTCCTCACTGTTCTTTGTGGTTTCTGAACCAATTTTGAGGATTCAAGCTTAGGAAGCAAGCCTTGGGAGTTTGGGAGTGTGTTCCACCATTGAAGAGCTTCATAAGCCGAGCTTTGGGTAAGTTTCTAACCATAGTTTCTCTAGTTTGCTCTATTTTGGTTTTGTTTTGCAGCTGAAATGTTTAGGGTGAATTCATGGTTTTTGTTGGGAGTTTTGGCTAGGGTTCCCATGCTTGTGATGTTTGGGGTGTGTTGGGATGGTTTTTGGGTTTATTTGGCATCAAGAATAGGCTTTGGAAGCTTGGAGATCGAGTTAGAAACGAAGGAGATGAAGAAGGTCGATTCAGGGATGTTTTGGGCAGGAGGTAGCGCTACAGCGCCCACCCAGGGCTATAGCTCTCCTCAGGAGGGTTTTTGGCTTTTGGGAGGTTCTGAGCAGAGCGCTGTAGCGCTAGGGGTTGAGCGCTGTAGCGCTACCCTGTTCCTTCCAAACCCCGTTTTGAGTGTTTTTAAGGGTTTTTGACTTGGGGTTTCAATCCTTAAGGCCCGGGATCGATTCTACTCACCGTGTGGGCATGTTTCGAGGTCCCGAGGATGGTGCTTAGGTTAAGACCCTATTATTGTGGATTCTCATTAATGGAGGTTATAATTGGTTGTGATTAGGTAACCGCTAAGGAACTAAAAGACCGATCGTTCTCAGGGGTCGTCTTTATCATACTTCTCGCTCGAACTTGAGGTAAGAAAACAGTGTATGGGTACAGTTGCACCCTGTACAGGTATATGACATGCATGGCTTGATATTGAGGCGTGTTGGTTGATATATGTGAACGTGGATTGCATATTAAATGCTAGTGAATGCTGATTACCTGCTTAAGACACTGACTAGTCAGGGACCAATTCTAAAGTCGACGATCACGCATTGAATGGCTCTATGGCATTAATGCGGGAACGACCCTAAGGTCGAAGAACTTATAAGCACTTGCCTGGTCTACGACCAGATGACTATAGCCAAGGTATATGACCCCGGTGACCGTTTGTCACGTGGCTAAGGGACGTTGTCCATAGTTTCGACTCTAGAGTCGTGAGGAAGGTTATGTTGGTGACCAATCACCATGCACCTGTCTTGAGCAAACTTATGAATGAAACACTTATCGATTAAGCCCTGGTGACCTTATCGTCACATGGCTAGAGGGAGCGATGCTCATTACTGTGACTTTTGGCTAGTGTCACATATTCGTAGGGTGCTATGTGGTGCAGGTAAAGGAAAGGAAAAGCTTGTCCAGCCTTGAGTGGAGAGCTTGGGCGATGTGATGTACATACAGGGCCGCTTGACCGCCACGGTCAAGGAGTTCTCAGAGGGACTAGGGGTTTACCCTATTTTTGCCGCTTAGGCCGGCGGGGATTGTAAATTTGGAACTGTAGCGACTCTTTTGTATTACAAACTACTTGTAAACATTTTGAAAGGCTCATGAGCAGTTTATTTACTTAATGAAAAGTACCCTTTCCTTTTTACTGGTTTTCTACCTTAACCTGATAATAACACTTAGATCACGTTTTTAACCAAAGGACTCGGGTAGCGGGTCAAATTTCCGGTTCACCGTTCTCCGTAACTGTTTTGGGGTAGCCAGGGCGTTACAGCAGTTGACCCTACTAGAGCGGATCAAGGAGGGTTAATTGGTGGATGTGCAGTTACAAGAAGTTCGAGAAAATGTCTTAGCAGGAGTAGCTAAGGACTATTCTATCTCTGAGGTTGGTTTGCTACGGTATCAGGGACGGATTTGTGTCCCATCTGATGTGGGGATCAAAGGAGAGATATTAGATGAGTCACATACTACGCCGTACTCACTTCATTCGGGTACCACGAAGATGTATCAAGATCTACGGAAGTTATATTGGTGGCCCGGGATGAAGAAGGATGCAATTGAGTACATGGCTAGGTGTTTGACCTGTCAGCAGGTGAAGGCTGAGCATCAGCGACCAGCAGGGTTGCTTTAGCCTTTGGGTATTCTCGAGTGGAAATGGGAGGATATTACTATGGACTTTGTGGGAGGTTTACCCAGGATTGTAGGGCTTCATGACTCGGTGTGGGTGATAGTGGACAGATACACCAAGTCAACTCATTTTCTTCCAGTGAAGACGACATACACAGTGGATCAATACGTAGAGTTATACGTGAGGGAGATCGTACGTCTCCATGGGGTTCCTAAGTCTATTGTGTCAGATCGGGATCCTATATTTACATCCAAGTTCTGGGGTAGTTTATAGAAGGCTATGGGGTCTCAATTGAAGTTCAGCATGGCCTTTCATCCTCAGACTAATGGACAGTCTAAGAGGACAATCCAGGTGTTGGAGGCTATTCTTAGGGCATGTATGATCGATTTCGAGGGATCGTGGAGTAAGTATCTCCCGTTGATTGAATTTTCATACAATCATAGTTAGCAATCAACGATTGGAGTGGCTCCCTATGAGATGTTGTATGGGAGGAGATGTAGATCACCCATTCATTGGGATGAGATGGGTGAGAGGAAGTATTTGGGGCCGGACGTGGTTCAGAAGACAAATGAAGCTATTGAGAAGATCCGAGCTAGGATGCTCGCCTCACAGAGCAGACAGAAAGCTACGCTGATCCTAAGCGTAGAGACGTGGAGTTCCAGGTTGGGGACCACGTGTTTCTTCGAGTTTCACCACTGCGAGGAGTGAGGAGGTTTGTGAAGAAGGGCAAGCTGAGCCCTAGATTTATTGGACCTTTTGAGATCCTGAAAAGGATTAGACATGTGGCTTACAGGTTAGCTTTGCCACCATCACTGTCGGGAGTTTATAATGTATTCCATGTTTCTATGTTTCAGATACAACACATGTATTGAAGTATGAAGATTTGGAGTTGCAGACAGATTTGTCTTATGAAGAATGACCGGTTCAGGTCTTAGATCCAAAGGATAAGATTCTACTGAATAAGACAATTCTGCTAGTTAAAGTGTTGTGGAGGAATAGCAAGGTTGAGGAAGCGACTTGGGAACTTGAGTCAGCAATGCGGGATTAGTATCCTGAGTTATTTAGGTAAATTTCGAGGACAAAATTCTCAGTAGGAGGGGATAGTTGTAACAATCCAAAATTACTATTAAGGCTTAAGGGCCCTGATTAGTGTGTCGGTAGGGCATAATTGGTTTATGTATGATTTAAATGATTTAATGCATGATTATGTGATAAGCATGCTTATATGATTATTTGGATATACAAGATACATAATTATGAGTATTAGGATGCATGTAGGCCCTTATTAGATTAAAAGGGCATATTCGTAATTTTGGCCCGTTGAGGGCATAAATGTAATTTTTTGTGATAAATTGTTGAGACCACATTATTATGTGGATATATATATATTACAGCGTGCGACATGAGGCGATCCTAGGGAGCCAGTTGGCAAGAAAGTCACAACGGGACCCAATACTTGAGTCGGGGCGAGTCAAGGGGTATTTTGAATATTAGATGGTTATTTTGGTTATCGGGTTATGGAAATAAATAATTGGAGATATATTTGAGTTTAGGAAGTTTAGGAGGGAATATTGGGGAAATTTACCATTTTGCCCTCGGGGACGTTTTTGGCACCCCGAGCTTTGGGATTAACTTAAGTAAACTAAATAAGATAAAACAAAACCAAGGGAAGGAAGCCTAGAACCGACCCTTTCCTCCTCTCTCAGCTCACTCAACATTTTCTCTCAAGGAAGCCATTGGAAATCAAAGGAGGACTTAGCTAGAGATTCATGAATTTGAGCTGGGACTTTGGAGATTGGCTCAGGGTTAGCTAGAGGGTCTAATCAAGGATTGAGGTAAGTTCTGAGTTACATCTTTGGTTATTAAATTCTATATTTTTGGCTAGGTTCTAAGTGTATATGGATTTTTGACATTAAAGGTTGAATTAAGGCAGAAGACTTGGGAGTTAGCTCAGCAATTGTTTGGTGAACTTATTCTTTAGTAAAGGTAAGCTTGTAATGATAGTTTAGCATCTGAATTCAGTGTTTTCTTGGCTAGGTTTTGGTGTTTATAAGCTTATGGGTTTTAAGGATTAAAGTGAGATTTTTATGAGTTTCTAAGCTAGGTGTTTGTTGGGTTTTGCTGCAGGAAACATGTTAGGATGGTTGTGATAGTTGAATTGTATCATTGGGATGGTTTTGGGTGGATTCGAGTGAGGTTTGGTTGTTAAAAATGGTGGGTTTTCTGGGTTCGAAGGGGTCAGACCGCGGCTCAGTTCTTGGTGTGTCACGGCCCTCTAGAACAGATGGTAGCTGAGAAAGAAGGGTGGGCCGTGGCATGGGGAATGCTGGGTCGCGGCCCGTGTCTGTTTTTCGGCGAGGCGGGTCGTGACATAGAAGGCTTGTGCCGCGGCTCTTAAGGGCAGGCACGAGAACTTAATCTAGAGTGCTCGAGATCGACTCCACCACCGTGTTTGGTGGAATTCGATGTTCCGAAGGCTAGAACTTGGTCCGAAAACCTTTAAAGAATTATTATTGATGTAATCCCTTATCTTGGTTGTGACTAGGTGTAAGCTAGGGCTCGGGAAACGGATCGTGCTCAAGGGGTCTTCTCTCGTAATCATAACACTTGGAATCAAAGGTAAGAAAACTGCACCCGGTTGTGAGTTTATAATGGGACTAAGGGCTCCCTATTCTTGTATGCATTATGTAAGATGGTATTATGCCATGTGAATATAAAACACATGGCCTAAGAGTGTCGATGTTTATATTGGCGCACAGGGTGCGGCTTAGCCACTGGTAGCTGAGGATAGCTTAATATTCACTGAGCTCGGTTTAAGCAGACCGGAGTCAGTGGTGTAAACAGAGGGTGCGACCTAAGGCATCGACCCTGGTTATTGTATGATTAGTAGCTGTTGCTATGTGTCAAATATGATATGCTAATATCTAAGTATTGGTTGTGGATTTATTGGTTATGTCTATTGATTTTGTGTATGTCATGGTCGGTTGATTATGTGATCATGCTTAAAGAATTATTTGGTTATCGTCATTGTTTATGCTAAGATATTATGGTTTTCTTGTTGGGCCTTGGCTCACGGGTGATACGTGGTGCAGGTAAAGGCAAGGGTAAGCTTGATCAGCCCTGATTTGGAGAGCTTTAGAGGCAGAATGTACATGATTAGCTGCTCGGCCTCCATGGTTGAGGGAGGGACAGGAACAGGAGGACCTTAAATGTCTATTTTGCCCTTAGAGTGGCCAATTGAGGTATATACTCTGGAAAATTTTGTAAATTGTCTTTTAAACTTTATTACTTTTGGGATCCCATGTATAAAATGTTTATTTATATGAAATGTATCTTTTTGACCAAAATCTTTAACCCTAGCTCAGTAATGGTTTTAGTGACACATTTTAACTAAATGACTTGGTGAGCAAGTCTTGCACCTTTATAAATACACAGTGTAACGGTCTTGGCTACCCAGGGCGTTACAGAGCGAAAGTGTTCACGTTCAGAAGAGGACCTTTCATGAAGAAAAAGTCCTGCTTTCAGGACCCCGGGTTGGATACAGAGCCCTCTATGAGGGAAACCTAGGAATTGGCTTTCTATAAGAAATAGAAGCATTTGGATTTAGGGGTTGGCATGAGGTTGTTCATAAAGTGCACCTCTTGAGTCGTCAGAGCACGGTGGTTGAGCTCAATGAACGCCATGTATAGGCAGCTTAAGGTTAGCCAGCTATTAGGTGCCAGCTGGAGCGGAGCAAGGTCCAAATGGTTAAGGATCATGACAAGGAACGAGTGTAAGGGAATGCTCCCATCCGCCTTCAGGATATGCTCACTCGTGGCCACGTACCTCTGGGGAAGATTATCGGCCCGACACTTTTTGGAAGGAACATACAGCTTGTACTCCTTGCCAATATGGTATTTCTCGGATAACTCCAACAGCCGGTTCTCCGACACGTTGGACACAATAGAAGACGCCTACAAAGGACCAGAATCTGTCCCCTCGAGAGCCACCTGTCGCCGCACTTTCTTTGACATATATGCAAAACCCAAGGAAAAAGGTGAGGTCGAAACAAAGCACTTTTCCCTCCATTTTTTCTTTCTAGCAAGAGTTTTCCACCGAGTCGCCGAGAGTGGAAGCACTGAGCAAGGGTGAATCGAAGACAAGAGTTGATGTAACGCCCTACTTCCTTAGAGCCGTTACTAAGTGAGTTTTTAAGACAAAACAGTGTGCAATGAACTCGCTAACCGAGGTTTTGAAACAAAAGTGTGACTAATTAAAAGTTAAGGCTGTAATCTTTGAAAAGGCGTCGTTTCATTAAAACTTCTATTATTAAACATTTGGGATCCCAAAATAAGGTTTGAAAACTAATTACATTTTTGAAATAAGGTTACAGTTAAGAAATCATAAAATCATAGATTATTACAGCCACTTTCGAATAAACCCCCAACCAAAGCAGTCGGGCAGGCCGAACATGTACGCGCCGCTTCACGCTCTCCGTACTCATGGTTGGTTGATTCAGTCATTGCCCTTACCTGCAACACAGAGCACCCGTGAGCCGAAGCCCAGCAAGAAAACTCATGCAGAACATAACATATGCAAAGTATACAGTTATCATAACAGATAATCCACAAATAAACAAGTCAATCATTAGACTAAGCAAACACGGCCAAGCCGCCCCAGAGCCTTACCGAAGCCTGGGGTATCGGTTCTCACCGCGAGGATAACTCATGTATCCCTTGGGTCCCACCCTGAATATAGCATAACACATGTATCCACCGGGCCCCGCCCTGACTATAGCATCCCATGTGCTAGGTGTTACTTTCAGCCCACGGCCGCCTCGGCTTACGCCGTACTCGGCCCACGGCCGCCCCGGCTTACGCCGTACTCGGCCCACGGCCGCCCGGCTTACGGCGTACTCGGCCCTTGCCGCTCATTTCATCATAATCACACATATAGTACATTCGAAATAATCATTCACACACATCATGATTCATTTAAGGTTTAAACATTTGCACATAATACAATCTGGGGCCATGCCCTAACCTCGGGTGTTATAGTTTTCTTACCTTTCCAATCAATAGCTTAGATCACCTGACTCCTTGAGCACGATCCCACCCGAGCCTTAGCGCACACCTAGGCACAAACATAGGTCAAAGTCAACACCGAACCCCAAGTCCGAATACCTAGCCTCGGGACCAATCCCGAGCCCCCGGGAAGTCCCAAATCCCCAAAACAAAGTGGCGGAAACAAGCCCCGAACCCTAGGTCAAAATCCATCATCAAAACTCAAAAATTCCCCTCTGTGAACAGTGCAGCGCTACAGCGCTCTAAAGAGGGCGCTGTAGCGCTACAAGCAGAACACCCCTCCAGAAACAGGGACTAGCGCTACAGCGCCCACTGACTAGCGCTAGTTGCAGCCCAGAAATCCCAATATCGCATTTCTGCGATTTCTTTCACCCAATCTCAAACCAAACTTCCCCAAATCTTTACCAAACTCAAAATCAAGCTTATGAACACTCTCCATTCATCCCAAGCATCCCAAATCCTCAAATCCCAAGATCATTTATCCCAAATCTCAAAATCTACCATGAACAACCCTAAACCAGAAATTCAAGCAAACCACAAAGTTAAAGTCTTAGAAATCATACCATTGCTGCAAATTTCGACCTTGATTCAACCCTAGGCCTCCTTATCTTGCTCTCCCTCAAAGCTTGCCCAGAAATCCCCTGAGATTCCCATCAATCCAGCTCAAAACACAGCTCAAACCATCAAAACCCTTAAAACCGAAAATCTCTAAAACTTACCTCAAACATTGATGTGTTCTTGCCAAATCTTCAAGTCTAACCCAAGATCCTTGATGCTCAGCCTATCCTTGCTCTCCACTAAGCTTTTCCCCAAGAAAAACGGAGAGGAACGGTGCAAGAACGCACAAACCGTTCCTTGAGAAAACCCCCCTGTTTTCTCTCTTTTCTTTCTTTCCTTCTTCTTTCTTTTCTTTTTCTTTCAGCATTCCCTCTCTCTATAAAGCCTTATAAAAAAAACCTATCTCCAAAAGCCAAATGACCAAAACGCCCTCCCTATAAATTCTAAATCCTTTTGTTCAAGTAGGGCTATTTTAGTCATTCACCCAATTCCCGCTAATCCTCAAGTGTCTCTAATATTTTCCCGTTGCTTCCCAATACCTGATAAATCACCAAATAATTATCCCCCATCATCAAAATAAATCTCAATCTATTTCTCTGAATTCCTGTTCGTACCCCCAGGCTCGCCCCGAGCCGGGTATAAATTCCTGTCATCACTTTTCGCTAGCCTGCCCACTGGGATCGCCTCGAGTCACAAAGCACAGATACATCCACATACCACTGTGGCCTCAACAATCAACACATATCAATACAGTTACGCCCAATCATGGAAAAAATTACAATTATGCCCTTCTAACGCGATCCGGGCCTACATGCACACTAACTTACATAGTCATGCATCTCAGATAAACAAATAGTCATATAACATGCTTTAAATCATAACCATGCATTTAAATAATTAAAATCACACATAAATCCCATCATGCCCTCCTGGCACGCTAATCAAGGCCCTTAAGCCTTATTAGCGAATTTGGGTCGTTACAACTATCCCCTCCTCATAAAAATTTCGTCCTCGAAATTTATCCAACATATCAGTCTGTAAACCCGCAACTCTGACCATACTTCCAAGGTCCACCGCCTTTACTTTACTTTTCAACCACACTCTTACAAGAGTAACAATTTTGCCCCACAAGATCTTGTCTAATAGCCATACTCTTGATAGCCTCTCGTTACACCGCAATCCTGCTGAAGCCCAGGGTCTACCTAGGTCACAATGACCAATTCACTGTCTTATTCTTGATTCCAGAGATACTCAAAAGTCATCACCTCTACTAGGTGGGATCAGCTTGTAGGCCCCGCAGGCCTAACCCTTAGTACAACTTCTGAATTTCATGTTGAAATAGGAATCAGAACTCTCCCTTCTTTCTCTGAACACCTTACAGATCCTCGTTTGTTATTACGCAGAGATGCAACTCTTTCCTTCCGGAACTTTATTTCCTCAACATTTAACAATTTACCAGCTCTTTATTCTTTCAAATAGGCAGACACCCCTGCCTTGAGAAGTTTCAACGACCTCTTTGGCTTTCTCTCTGAACTAAAGCCAAACCGTAGTATTCACTATGCGTTACATTAACAAGACACCAACAACTGCCACCACGACTAACTCGTCAGGGATTACACTTCCCTTAATACCTCAAGTATTCGCCTACTCAGCGCTTAATTCTTTAAGATCTTTGATAACTTTCGGACTGCCAATTCACCTGCAATCAACTGATAATTCCAGGTTCCCACTCTGTTCTTTTTGTCCTCTAAATCCATTCCAACAATTTAAAATACTATAGGGTCCCAATTCCGTATCATCGACGTTCTATCTCGAACCCAGTTCACTTGACCCAACAACATTAACTCCCTCAACTGAGTTAAAACTTTTCATGTCCAAACAATTTACTCAAGGTCTAAAGTGGTCTATTCCCATGATACACTACCACATCACCTAACCCCTCAGGGTCCAAAGGAAAACGCTATATTCCGGCACCCGCTCGACCCTCCCGGTACGACGTACCCTAGGAGGTGGAATGATGTCCATTCAGAATTCTCATTCACAACCCGAATCTAATTGGATCCTTCGTCCATTTCTGGTATTCCAACTTGTACCACCTTAGCAGGGTCCTTCTCTGCTTCAACCAAAGCCGAAACTTCGGGTTCCATAGCTCAGTGACACTCACCAGCTAATCATACCTGCTAACGTTACGCCAATCTCAGTCGTTGCCTTATATCCTCCATCACAATCTATGGCGTTATTCCCTGACTGATACTCGCCTCACAGCTAGGAGCTCCGTCTCCAATTATATCTCCCCTCGCTCAATCGAGGATTTCAAGCACTGGTCGTCCGTCTGCTACTTTTCACCGCATCTGGGTCTCAACGTTAACCTTCTTACTAATACCCAACACTCAAGTACCTCATCATAGACCAAGTCCTTTATGCCACCACTCTTAACTTAGCCATAACACACACACATTCCAGCATTCCCAGATATTAATCAATTCTTACCTTGTCTTCTGAATTTCTTTCTGATTCGACACATTCAGTCCGTCTAACCTCAAGTTTTACTGTTCTCCTCATCTCTGATGTAGTTGTCCCCGGAGATGCTTGTGCAATAGATGACGCGCTTACCAATCTTGTTATGCTTTCAATTCTTCAGACGCCCATCATTAGCTTCTTTGCGGCTTCAGATCAATTCTTCTCTTACCTGTCCTTTCTTCTTGCAGCCGTAATCTGAGAACTCCTGACGACATCCAAACTAACACTCCGTAGAACCTTACCTGTGACTTCGCCTTCTGGGTACAAACGTCTTTCGCATAGTCACTTGCTCACCATTTCTGTCTGGGAGTAATCCATATGTACTGCTCGTGAACTTGAAGGGAACTTGCCCACACCGTTCATGCATTCTCTGTCTAAAGAACTTACCTGTGCTGCTGCAGCTTGAACCGTTCCAGAATCCTTGTTACCAATTCTTCACACCCTGCCCGGTGCAACCTAATCAATTCACGAAAAGTCTTTATCCTTGGTTTCCAACTGGCAATAACCAGGTCGTAGATCAACTCTTGGGGACATCGTCCCATCTTGTATCCAACATTGTACTTTTCGTCCTAACCCGACGATACTAGCAATCTCCGAAGTATAACACTCTGGCTAATCCAAGATCAAATTTCTTCGATTGCTTCAATAGACTTTCTGTCGGCCAAAACCGTCTTCTACAACATCCCTTATACCAACCTATCTGTAGTCTGACCTTGAAGTATTCCCTAAATCTTTCTTTGCATACCCACATAATTTTCCCACTGGTCAGCTCTGTCTCCTTTACATACTCCAGATGATATCCTCAACAATCCATCCGCCAGAGTTTCTAATTCCTTCTCAATAAGTATTACTGTCCTCGGCCTCTCAAATGGCACCTTTGAGGCAACCTCTCTATGTCCATCTCCCTCGCGGAACATTCTCAACACCGAGCCCTTCTAATTCGATACATGACCAAAGCATAAGCTCGTCAGTTAAATACTCACCCTTGAGGACTCAGCCTCGAACTTCGAATGTATCGGTGCATTCCAGTTCTCCGTTCCCTCACCATGGAAATCCATCCCAACATCTCGAGTCATTCAACGTAGAAGTCATGTCCTCACCTGACCTCCTCTCAGGTGGCATCCTCTCCCCCAAGCGCATACTAACTAACCTCCCTGGTTCCTGTCGCCAGCTCGACAACCACCTTAGCAATCAAGCTTCTTTCAAATCTCAAATTAGGTGCCCAAGCATTGTCTGGGGTCCTTCTACCTCAACAATCGTGAATCCAACCTTGCTGCGTTCTATCAAATAACAGTACCATCCTTTCACCCAGACCTCTCCCCTTTCTTGGCAATTCCCGAAGCCACAACCCTATCCGGGGTTCTTTTAACTTGATTGTCCCGAATCTATCTTTACTAATTCCATCAAAGGAAGCACTGCCCTTGCGGCTATAGCACTCATGTTCTAATCATCAACCATCAGTTCCTCGACATCATGGCCCTCTTCGCCATCCACATACAGACGATAGCCTCATACCTCAGCGCAGCCCAAATACCTTAGACTATTCCCGATCTCAAATCCTTAAATGGGTTGCCATCAATTCAGGATACATCCATCAGTATAACTTTCCGAAATGAATTACCCAAATCACCACACCCATCGATCTACGCTGTTGTTACCCCCAACAGTCCAAACCAAACTTATAAATCCACCAGTCTCCACAGTTCAAATCATGTCTTTAAAATCTCTTCTAACCATTCATCATCTAGGTTCTTTCCAACCCATTAAGCCAGTACCTCAGCCCGAGTACCAATTCCAGGCATCCCTCTACCTCAACATTTAACATAACCCTCTAATCAGGATCTCTCGTCCTCTTAACCAAGGGTGGAATTAACTCAGCTCATCTATTGATAAATTCCTTGTCAGCTCGTACCTTCCTCAACTCTAGAGGATAACATCCTATACGCCTTTCATATAGTACCCTTATCTGTCCATACCTCACAGTAAACCATCACCGGTAACCTTACTGTTAAAACATCTAATTCAACCATCTCCCCAGAGAATTCGCTGTTCTTCTATCCCTTCTCAACTAACAAACTCCACAGCTAACTCACACACTAGTGACCCTTTTCTGCTGCTCTCAGGGATAACTGGAGATCTCAACTCCAACTTACATCTAGAAACCCATTTTTCAACACAATATCAGGTCCCCAAACCCTTCTAGGAACCGACAACTCGAGTTCATCTGTCAAAACCGACCAACTCCTGAACTCTGTGGTTCCTACTCTGAACCAAACCACCACTAGGTCCAAAAATCCACAGGTATAATGCACACACAAGCATATACTAGTTCAAATCCACAATGATATACATTTAGCTACCAGTTTTAACATCACTAAGTATATCCATGCTCATCATGCTTCATACAAGCTAATAAACAGATATAACATATGAATTTAATTCAGAAAACTAACCACATACGCTCAATATGCGAACCATTATGCCAATTTTCATCCACATGCATAATAATGTTATTTAGCACACATTGATCTCAACATGCAACAGTCAAGGGCCAGGCCCTATCAGTATCTCATGCATATGTCATCTCATTCCTCATGCTCCATATAAATAAGCAGGCAAACAGGGCATTCAACATATATTCAGACATGTCAATTAATCATACCAACCAACCCTGAGTCGAGCTTGTCACTGACAGCGAGCGTACATGTTCGGTCGATCTCCAGAACCAATAAACCTTGGCTCGCTCTGATACCAAGTTGAAACGCCCTACTTCCTTAGAGCCGTTACTAAGTGAGTTTTTAAGACAAAACAGTGTGCAATGAACTCGCTAACCGAGGTTTTGAAACAAAAGTGTGACTAATTAAAAGTTAAGGCTGTAATCTTTGAAAAGGCGTCGTTTCATTAAAACTTCTATTATTAAACATTTGGGATCCCAAAATAAGGTTTGAAAACTAATTACATTTTTGAAATAAGGTTACAGTTAAGAAATCATAAAATCATAGATTATTACAGCCACTTTCAAATAAACCCCCAACCAAAGCAGTCGAGCAGGCCGAACATGTACGCGCCGCTTCACGCTCTCCGTACTCATGGTTGGTTGATTCAGTCATTGCCCTTACCTGCAACACAGAGCACCCGTGAGCCGAAGCCCAGCAAGAAAACTCATGCAGAACATAACATATGCAATGTATACAGTTATCATAACAGATAATCCACAAATAAACAAGTCAATCATTAGACTAAGCAAACACGGCCAAGCCGCCCCAGAGCCTTACCGAAGCCTGGGGCATCGGTTCTCACCGCGAGGATAACTCATGTATCCCTTGGGTCCCACCCTGAATATAGCATAACACATGTATCCACCGGGCCCCGCCCTGACTATAGCATCCCATGTGCTAGGTGTTACTTTCGGCCCACGGCCGCCTCGGCTTACGCCGTACTCGGCCCACGGCCGCCCCGGCTTACGCCGTACTCGGCCCACGGCCGCCCCGGCTTACGGCGTACTCGGCCCTTGCCGCTCATTTCATCATAATCACACATATAGTACATTCGAAATAATCATTCACACACATCATGATTCATTTAAGGTTTAAACATTTGCACATAATACAATCTGGGGCCATGCCCTAACCTCGGGTGTTATAGTTTTCTTACCTTTCCAATCAATAGCTTAGATCACCTGACTCCTTGAGCACGATCCCACCCGAGCCTTAGCGCACACCTAGGCACAAACATAGGTCAAAGTCAACACCGAACCCCAAGTCCGAATACCTAGCCTCGGGACCAATCCCGAGCCCCCGGGAAGTCCCAAATCCCCAAAACAAAGTGGCGGAAACAAGCCCCGAACCCTAGGTCAAAATCCATCATCAAAACTCAAAAATTCCCCTCTGTGAACAGTGCAGCGCTACAGCGCTCTAAAGAGGGCGCTGTAGCGCTACAAGCAGAACACCCCTCCAGAAACAGGGACTAGCGCTACAGCGCCCACTGACTAGCGCTAGTTGCAGCCCAGAAATCCCAATATCGCATTTCTGCGATTTCTTTCACCCAATCTCAAACCAAACTTCCCCAAATCTTTACCAAACTCAAAATCAAGCTTATGAACACTCTCCATTCATCCCAAGCATCCCAAATCCTCAAATCCCAAGATCATTTATCCCAAATCTCAAAATCTACCATGAACAACCCTAAACCAGAAATTCAAGCAAACCACAAAGTTAAAGTCTTAGAAATCATACCATTGCTGCAAATTTCGACCTTGATTCAACCCTAGGCCTCCTTAGCTTGCTCTCCCTCAAAGCTTGCCCAGAAATCCCCTGAGATTCCCATCAATCCAGCTCAAAACACAGCTCAAACCATCAAAACCCTTAAAACCGAAAATCTCTAAAACTTACCTCAAACATTGATGTGTTCTTGCCAAATCTTCAAGTCTAACCCAAGATCCTTGATGCTCAGCCTATCCTTGCTCTCCACTAAGCTTTTCCCCAAGAAAAACGGAGAGGAACGGTGCAAGAACGCACAAACCGTTCCTTGAGAAAACCCCCCTGTTTTCTCTCTTTTCTTTCTTTCCTTCTTCTTTCTTTTCTTTTTCTTTCAGCATTCCCTCTCTCTATAAAGCCTTATAAAAAAAACCTATCTCCAAAAGCCAAATGACCAAAACGCCCTCCCTATAAATTCTAAATCCTTTTGTTCAAGTAGGGCTATTTTAGTCATTCACCCAATTCCCGCTAATCCTCAAGTGTCTCTAATATTTTCCCGTTGCTTCCCAATACCTGATAAATCACCAAATAATTATCCCCCATCATCAAAATAAATCTCAATCTATTTCTCTGAATTCCTGTTCGTACCCCCAGGCTCGCCCCGAGCCGGGTATAAATTCCTGTCATCACTTTTCGCTAGCCTGCCCACTGGGATCGCCTCGAGTCACAAAGCACAGATACATCCACATACCACTGTGGCCTCAACAATCAACACATATCAATACAGTTACGCCCAATCATGGAAAAAATTACAATTATGCCCTTCTAACGCGATCCGGGCCTACATGCACACTAACTTACATAGTCATGCATCTCAGATAAACAAATAGTCATATAACATGCTTTAAATCATAACCATGCATTTAAATAATTAAAATCACACATAAATCCCATCATGCCCTCCTGGCACGCTAATCAAGGCCCTTAAGCCTTATTAGCGAATTTGGGTCGTTACAGTTGAGGGGACCCCGGAGTGACCTCATGAAAACTATAAGGGGAGAACGAGGCAGGAGGTTCAGGTGGGAGGTTTCCCTCCATGAACTCCAACTCCATCTGTAGATCAAAAAGGCTCACTCTAAGGTTTGCAATGTGGTCACTAAGGTCAAAGGAGAAAGGAACTCCATCACCCCTCAAAACTGATTCTATTTTGCTCTCCACCACCCAGATTTTATGCCTAAGTTCAGACATGTGCTTAAGGTGACCTATACTGGCCAGCCTCAAAGTGTCATAGTCTTCGTGAAGGTTGTTTTCGAGGGACTTCGAGTATGAAAATAAGTCTACAAACTCGACCCCTGGAGGAACGCCAGACGATCCCTCACATGCCATGGAACCTCGTCTCATAGGTAATAAGGATGCACGTGTAGGTGAAGGGAGTGCTACAAAACACAAAGGAATAGGCTCAAAACCTCTAGACACAGGCACTCTAAATGACCAACTATGGGGTACAAGCAAGGGCATGTGTGTGGATTAGCTCACAAGGAGCTCCAGCCAAGGCAACCTATCTCGAGTAGTCCTAATTTAGACCTAATGAACATAAGAAAGAAAGAAATTATACATTGAGTAAGAAAAATTGAGCACCGACACAGCCAAAAAGAAGGCCAAGGGTCAAAAGCACAGTCATGGTCGAAAGGAGGCCAAGGGTCGAAAGTACCATCACGGTCGAAAGGAGGCCAGGGGTCAAAAGCACCGCGATCGAAGAAATGCAATGGGTTGAAGGTGTTTAATTAAAAACGGCTCTTGATGACATGGCAGGATTGACATACATGTGGCAGGCACGTGACGACTTTAAGTGAATGAATCATGTTCGACCATCGACCAGAAAGTCATTGATTTATCAAGCATCATGCTTAGGTGCAACCAGTCTGGTCGCATATTTTCATTTACTTCCTTTTGGATGTGCAATCTTGTAATATTTGCATTAATTGTAATTTCTTTTATTACCTAGATATGTGAATCTTAATGATAATTAAGGCCTATCAGCCCATGTACTCTTCTTGAGCTTATAAATAAGAATCAAAGGGCTCAAGGAAGGGACTTTTGATCTTTGTACTCTGAGAGAAAAATACAGTGTGATTATTCACCGAAGTTGTAAGCTTCCCAGGGCTTGTGAAACTCGTGAACCCTAGTTCATTGATCACAGTGTTGGAATTCAACATCAATAAGAACACTAAGTGGACGTAGGTCATTACCATCCAATTGGGGCCGAACCACTATAAATCGTTTATGTCGTTTACTTTTCCATTTGAATTTCTTCTTGTTTCCATCTCATTTTATATTATTTATCTGACTCCGTGTCATTGACCAATTTGAGGGTCAACATTTTGGTGCTTTCATTGAGATTTGAACTCAAGATTTCAAGAAAATCAAATGGCAAAAACATCCAAGAAGACGGGGCAGACTTCGGGCGCTGCATCCACCCAGCCTCCTCCACCGAATGTGGCTGAAGATGAACCACATTTAGACTTTGAAGAGGAGGAAATGGACTCTGAAACCCTGAGGACAACACTGAGTGTGTTGCAAGAGGAGTTGGCCAATAAAGAGAATGTGGCTAAGACATTGGCTTTGTAGCAGAGAGAAATTGAACGCCAACGCCAAGAGTTGAATGAGTGGCAGGCGGACATGGACTGCCGGCAAAGAGATGACACTGCCACCCTAGAAGCAGCTATTCAGTTGGCCTAGGGGCATACTACGTCGACTTCTTAATCGGACCACCCACCAAGTGCACCACCACAACAGGCCCCAAACCCAAGTCCTCCGCTTCAGCTGGCGAGCCCTCAAAGGCCAGAGCAACCGCCTGCTGCTCAACAGAATATCCCGTTTCAGGACTCTGAGCAGTAGCCACCTTCTCGTGCTAGTCGAGATAATCCCCAGCGTCAAAGGCAGAATAGGGCTGGGCAGCCTCCCCGAAGCCCTAGATGCCCAGGGACTGAGAACCAAATCCACCGAGTAAGGGGGCAACGTCTTTTTGCTAATAGAAGGCACACCGAATTAGGCTCTGCAGTCAGGGGACCCCCACGGCATAATAATTCCCGGGGACCCCCCGACCAACGCAGGCCTCCCCCTGACACTCGAGAGATGCCAGCTAGAGGAGGGAATAGTGCGACCAGCTGGTCGCGCCATAGTTGGTTGCATTTCAGAGACATCCATGACTATAATGAATTTGATTCCGGCAGAGGGAATGCTGGTCGGGGTCAAGGAGAAAGAGGTGGGGAAAGGAATCCCCCAAAGAGAAAATAGGCATGCGAGCCAGAATGTTGGGGGGAAACCAAGGCAACATAACGTCTTTGATCGGTTGGGCGCTAGCGAGCATAGGCACAGAGATGATGACCTAAGGGACATGCTCAACGATAGGCGTGAAAGGCACGGTGAGTACGCTCCTCCGACACCAGTCGCCCCAGCGATCCCAGACGTCGTACAGGCCCAGATCAATGCATTAAACCAGGCTGTCCAGCAGCTGGTAGGGAGCTGGACATCCCACATCGAGTATGATCGGGGAAGAGGTACTCCATTCATACAGAGAATAGCTGTGGCGAAAACCCTCAGCAAATTCAAGATGCCAGTACTACCCAATTTTGATGGATATGGGGACCCAGTATCTCACATGAACAAGTTTGAGATATAGATGGACATCCAAAAGGTGTCGGATGATGCTCGCTGCAGGATCTTTCCAGCCACCTTATCTGACACCGCTCAGGAGTGGTTTTTTAAATTCCCTCCTGCTAGCATAGTGTCATGGGAAATGTTCGTGAGGGAATTCTACGTTGTTCGTGTACACCCAACTAAAGCCAACCAGCTGGTCGAGATATGCCAGAAGGAAGGAGAATCCTTGAAGGAGTACGTCCAGCATTTCATGCGAGCAGCAGCTGGGGCTAAAACAGTTGGCGATGAAGGGAAAATGATGGCCCTTACAGCTGGAGTAAGGCGCCATTCTCCCCTCTGGAATAGCTTAACAAAGAATGGGGTGAAGAGTACTTAGGAATTCCTTGATCGAGCAGACCGGTACATTAAGCTCGAGGATGCGATTGCCAACGAAGGGAAATCGACTGCGAAAGACAAGGGACCTAAGGAAGATCCTGCTAAAGCCACCAACGGGTCTGATAAACCCAATGGAAACGGCAAAGGCAACGAGAGTGGTAAAAATGGTGGAAAAAGGGAAAACGCTGAGCCGTTGATGTCCAAAAATAAGCGCCCTAAGGGCAACAGGTACGAGCCAAGGTTCACAAACTATACGCCCCTTGTCGAGAGCAGAGCAGAGGTGTTTCAGGCGACTAGTGCCAATGTCCCCTACAAGCGACCAGTGCCAATAAGAAAGGATATCTCCAAAAGGGATACAACAAAATTTTGTCATTTCCACAACGACTATGGCCATGACACCAATGAGTGTAACCAACTGAAGGATGAGATTGAGTTCCTTATCAGACAGGGACACCTGAGGAGATACGTACGAGCCACGGGAGGTTCTCAATGAGAGGCTCAAGGAGGCAACGAGCAGGCACCTGTATGTTAATGCTCGCCACTTTGCAGGAGAGAGTGGGAAGGCTAGAGAGCAATATGCTTGGACCTTACGCCACAACCAGGACATCGAGATGCTAAAAGTGGAGGAGCGAACTCCCAAGAAGGCTCGAACAAAGGAAGAGCTAATAACTTTCTCTGAGCTTGACGCTCAGCATGTTCAATTTCCTCATTCGGACCCTTTAGTCGTGGACGTTCAGATAGCCAACATGATGGTCAGAAGGGTGTTAGTTGACACAGGGCCATTTTTTATGGCTGTACAAGATATAGAGAGCAGAGAGCACTCTATATCCATTTGGGGTGATTTGGAAGGGGGCGACCTCGAAGTAGTTGGCAACCCCTTGGAAAAATGGATGAAGAGGCAAGGTTACCCCTGCCTCGATATGATATATCAACCAGGCGCTAAAGGCGCCCCCAGGCAGGTTTGCCCACTGGTCGATGGTAGGCTTGATTAGGGTTATCCCAGGAAGTCCATACTTCTTGAGATAATTCCCTACCATCCTAGCTGTGATGTTGCTAGGAGGTACCATGTACCATTCGACTTTTGGTCGAAGGACGTCCCGAGGTTGGGCCTTTGTTTGGATTTCTCGCCAAGGAGTGTTTTCAGCTTATGGGCTGGTCGAAGGATTTTCAGCCTGAGGAGCAGGCTGTTTGGCAGGAGGAGAGGTTGTTTTCCTTTTCTTTTGAGCAGTGGATTTTACTCGACCCATGTTCGATGGACTGGTTGAAGGTCTATTAGAAGGGTTATGAGAAAAAAGGAATTTTCGGGATTAGTAACGACTATTGTTCCTGATCTTTGAGCAGCTGGGCGAGCAAGTCATCGTCGATCGGCCTCTCACCTCCCCACAGGTCGTGCATGAAAATCTGTGAACAAAGAAGGGGAGATGAGAATCTACAGCCAATAGACCAAGAAAGTTAAAAAGTTGGAATAACGTTGCTCGTGTATAAAAGTTAAGCTTTTATACGACCAGCAGCATTCTAACAAAAATACTAAATTCTATGCGAATAGTTTGGAAAATGGATTAAAAAGCAGAAGTGAAAATTTTTTAAGGAAAAACTTTTCGACACTGAAAGGGCGGGAAAAACCTAGTTTTTTCTACAAGCCTAAAAATTGAATTTTTACTTCGATTTTACGCCCTAAATCAATAATCCTAACTCCCAAGTCAATTCATAAGGCTCATATCATGTTTTTTCTTTATCCTATCGTGCTAATATCTACGTGCCCATTTACCCCAAATCAGTTTTTCAAGAACATTAAGGAATTGTAAGTCTGAAACAAACCAGAAATTAAATATTGCATGGCAATCTGACGACGGAGAAGTTTGAGAAACTTACTTGGATGAAGATTAGTGCAAACTTCTGAAATGATGAATGGCTGGGCAAAAGCTTCGTGGATCGTTGGGATCGTTTGGGTCTTCTGGGTTCGAAGGGTTCCATTCTTCAGTGTTCTTGAGAAAGAGATGGAAAGTAAAAGGTGAAAGGTAAATATGAAGGGCTATATATATATATTGGTCGAAGCACGGTTACAAAGGTAATCATGAGGGGTGATTTTTTGAGGCATGGGAAAGCGTAATAGCTGTCAAATCACTTTTTGGGAAACTACAAAGATATGATTGGTTGCCTTTTTTCGAGGAGGCATGGGCGGCTCTGACAGATTTGTCAAGGCATACGAAAGGTTGGTTGTTTAAGTTTACTTTATACTGGTCGTAGTAAAATAAACTTGGGAGGGCAAATGTTTACCCAAAAATGACTTATGATGCCGTGGCATGATTGACCCACACGTGGCGGGCACGTGATGACTTTAAGTGAATGAATCTTGTTCAACATCGACCAGAAAGTCATTGATTTATCAAGCATCACGCTTAGGTGCGACCAGTCTGGTCGCATACTTTCATTTATTTCCTTTTGGATGTGCAATATTGTAATATTTGCATTAATTGTAATTTCTTTTATTACCTAGATACGTGAATCATAATAATAATTAAGGCCCATCGGCCCATGTACTCTTCTTGAGCCTATAAATAAGAATCAAAGGGCTCAAGGAAGGGACTTTTGGACTTTTGATCTTTTTACTCTGAGAGAAAAATACAGTTTGATTATTCACCGAAGTTGTAAGCTTTCCAGGGCTTGTGAAACTCGTGAACCCTAGTTCATTGATCATAGTGTTGGGATTCAACATCAATAAGAACACTAAGTGGACGTAGGTCATTACCATCCAATTAGGGCCGAACCACTATAAAATGTTTGTGTCGTTTACTTTTCCATTTGAATTTCTTCATGGTTTCATCTCATTTTATATCGTTTATCTGACTCCATGTCGTTGACCAATTTGAAGGTCAACAGAAGGTATGAGCCTGCAAAAATGAAGGAGAAAGGTATTTTAGTCTCCAAGCACCTATATGGATATTGGTATAAAAGAAATTAATTTAAATAATAAAAGGGAGAGACAACCAAAATGAGTTAAGAGGAATCGAACCCTTTACCTCTTGGAGGAAGTGAAGACACTAAAACCACCAAGATAAGGAGAGAAAATGCAAATATTATGCCTGAGATGAAGGTCTATTTATAAGAACCACAAACTTACCTTAGCCATTGGATCCACTGCTCGATCAATGGTCAAGAAGGGGGTTTGGCACTTGCCTTGGGATCCGTAGAGCACAATGATAGGCTCATATTCATTCTCAAAATCACATAATAGTCTTCAACTCCAAAGTATGTGTTTCTATAATGTCAAAATGAAGAGGCAAGCTAATACCTCGCAGGCATCCCAAAAGCATCGCACCTTGAAGTCTACAAGAAAGCCTGAAGACCCTCTCATAGACTGGGGGGCAAGTGTGGATACCAAAAATCCTAGTTGCACGAGACTCCAGCCTTGTGCCCTTCAAACCATAGATTTGAGATGGAAGCAGCGAAGCCCGACCTAGCGTCTTTAGCTAAGAGCCCCGTGACAGAACCAAGCGAGACATGGTCTTGAGCTACAGGCCTTCGTCTCGCGCCAAGAGGGTCTCGCATCAAAAGCACCTCACGCCAAGAAGGTCTCGTGCCTGTAAGGTGCCTCGTGGCTCGGAGGGGCCTTGCCCCGAGAAGGCCTTGCGCCAAGAGGGCCGCACGCACTGGAAGGTGCCCCGTGCCTTGGAGGTGACTCACGACTCTGCCTCGCGTACAAGGGCCTCGCGTGCAGGGGGCTCGCACACCACACCATCTCGCTCGCACCAACCTCACACACCACGGGCCTTGGGAGGATCTTGCCTTCTATTCTCCTAGAGGTACGAAATGTATATAGAGGTACGACCCTGAAAATCATAGATGGAAGACCCTATCCTTACGCCAGACAAGTAGTAGCATACATGCCAGGTACCTGACACGGTCCTTCTCAGCCAACCTCTGACATCTGTCCCCGACAAGTAGTGGAGGTACGAGGAGTGGTGGCATGACCTGTATGTTTCTGACCATTTATCAGCATCAACACAACAACCCTCTGCTCCACCACGACCTATGCCACTACCACAACAACGTACCCAAGTACCTTCTTGTCCCCTGGGACCACCTTGTACCAAGGCCATTAGAGCCAAGCTATAAATGGATCTTCTCCTCTCCATCTAACGGGTTGGAAAATTCTTGTAATATCAGACTATTCTAAGAGCCATATACGAGTTTTTCTTCTATTGTTCACTTGCAATTTTCCTCCAAATTTCTACAAGTTCTTTTGCATTCATTAAGTTCTAATTAAATTTTTGAGTTTTCCATCTATATTTTGTTGACGAGTTTCTGCCGTCAACACACACCGACTAGCCTTTTACTGATATAGTACATGAGGTGTTTTACCCTGTTCTCTTCTTTTACCAAAGTAGCGCTGATTGCATGCTCGGTGATTTCTAAATAGATGAATAATACTTCACCATATATTGGCTTTTCTAGGATGGGAGGTTTAGCGAGATGCTCCTTCAAGGCTTGGAAAGCTTTCTCGCACTCCTCAGTCCATTGGATTTTCTTACTACCCCTCAGTATGTTAAAGAAATGGACACACTTGTTCGTAGACTTTGATAGGAACCTACTGAGGAAAGCTACTCTCCTTGTTAAGCTTTGCACTTCTTTGATTGTGGTAGGTGACTTCATGTTGATCAATGCTTTGATCTTCTCGGGGTTAGCCTCGATTCCAAGTAAATTGGCTATGTATCCGAGAAACTTACCAGAACCAACTCCAAACGAGCACTTGAGAGGGTTTAACTTTATGCTATACTTTCTAAGTATTGTAAAGCATTCCTCCAAGTATTGAACATTCCCTCCAGCTTCTTTGGACTTTACCAATATGTCATCGACATATACCTCCATCTTTTTGCCGATCAAGTCTCAGAACATGCCATTCACTAAACGTTGGTAGGTGGCTCCTGCGTTCTTCAAGTTTAATGGCATCACCTTATAACAGTACAATCCCTTGTCTGTTCGAAAGTTGGTATGTTCCTCATCGGGAGGGTGCATACTTATTTGATTATACCCAGAATATGCATCCATGAATGATGAGAGTATTTCATGTCCAGCAGTTGCATCGACCAGTTGGTCTATTCTAGATAGTGGGAAGCAGTCTTTAGGGCAGGCCTTGTTCAATATGTGAAGTCCACGAATGTCCTCCACTTCCCGTTTGACTTTGGGACCAACACGAGGTTTGATACCCAATCTAGGTAGTAGGCCTCCCTTATAAAACTGTTTTCCTTGAGCAGCTCTACCTCCTCCTTCAGGGCTTGAGATCGACCTTTGTCAAACAGTCTCTTCTTTTGTTGCACCGGTGGGTAGTTCTTGTCCACATTGAGGACATGGCTTATCACGGGTGGAGAAATTCCAACCATGTCCTTATGTGACCAGGCAAAGATGTCCTGGTTCTTCTTCAAAAACTCTACCAACCGTGCTTTAATTTCCACTTTTAGCTCCTTCCCGACTTTAATTACTCTAGTCGGGTCCTCCTCATATAGTAGGACTTCGTCAATGTCTTCGACTGGTCCTACCCCATGATGTCATCCCCAAATCAAGGATCGATGTTGTTTCCCTCGCTTTGGGAAACTTGTTATAATGACAAATCTTCGTTAAAAGGAGCCCCCGACTCCAGTTGAGTGTTTCTTTCAACGTCAACTTCCATGTTGACAACCACATCGGCTCTTTCATTCCCTTCGCAGTAGGTTACTACCATGTTGTTTATGCATGGTCCTTTCTTTGCCGTGACCACTGGCGCATTATAGCATTCTCGTGCCTCCCTTTGGTTACCCTATACTCATTCTTGCCCTGCGCTTGTGGGGAACTTCAAAGATAGATGCAAGATAGACACTGCTGCGTGTAATGCCATCAGGAGGGGTCTCTCGAGCACTACATTGTAAGCCAATGAGCAATCTACCACTAGGAACTCTGTCATTACAGTCTCGTGCCTGGGGTATCCCCCACCGTGACCGGTAGTCTGATAGTTCCTGCTGGTGCTAGGCGTTCTCCTATGAACCATTTGGGAACACGGTGTCAGGTCCTTGACTGTGAGCTTCATCTTCTCGAGGGATGATACGTAGATGATATCAACTGAGCTTCCCGTATCCACCAAGCATCTCTTCACTCGGGCATTGGCGATTTGAATGGTAAGGACCAGAAGGTCATCTATTTTGCATAAAAAAAATCATCGTTTTGGCAAAAAAAAAAAAAAAAAAACCAAGCTCTCAAGATTGCATCGATTTTTTCCATCGAATTTGTATAATTTTGGCCAAAATATCAAATTTTGTAGATGCATCGCAATTGCATCGAAGAAGCATCAAAATAACATCGTTTTTGTACAAAAAAAAAATGAAAACGATGATATTTCGATGCAATTGCGATGCATCCACAAAAATTAATTTTTTGGCCAAAACTGTGCAAATTCAATGGAAAATCAATGCAATCTTGAAAACTTAGTTTTTCTGTTTTTGCCAAAAGAATGTTTTTTCGATGCAAAGTTGATATTGTTTCGATGTTTTTTATGCTCTTGCGATGCAATCTTGAAAACTTGATTTTTGGCCAAAATGATGCAAAATCGATGGTACATTGATGCTATGTCTATGCTCTACGCTGAAATTTGACGAAAATTTTGGTGAGCAATAACTTTTTGCTTGAATATCCATTGTAGTTGATTTTTTTTTAATCTTAGTATTTGTTTTTTAGATCTACATGTTTAGCATATTTAAAGTGTTAAATTTTTTATGTAGAACATAAAAATTAATGAATCATGGGTACTTATTAATATGAGACAAAAAGTTTAGTGAAAGGGGGATTATAATCAAAATTATACAAAATAATATTTGGATGTCTATTAAATTTTTCGTATAAATGAAATAAGGATTATTGTTAAGCATATAACATAAAATTTAACAGTTTTACTAAATCACGCGCTGTAAGGAGCGTCGGTTTTGGTTGAATGATTCCGCAGAGTCGGAGCGTAAAGATGAGAGATTTGAGTCGGTAATTGCATAAATACGGTGGTTGTTGGAACCTTCGTGACAGAACGAATGATCTTTCTCTTCTATGGACTTGAGATGAAGTAGGGCCACCATAACCATAATTCACAAACCAACTTCTCCTATGGAAAATCCCAGATCTTAATACGAGTTACTGAGTTAACTCGATGTTAGATTGAAGACAGTGACACTTTTTGATATTGCACCGTAGATTTGTATCTGAGAAGGTTCCCTACACCGAATGATCCTACTTTTGGCTGAAGGATCGCATCGATTTCTATCATTTGGTAAAATACTCCAAACCCATTTCATAATATTAGGTTTTACTTTTATGTTAAATCTTCCATTTTTCACCATTACATTTTCAGATTGTTTTGACAAACATTTAGCGCAAATTGAAATGTGCAACACTTTTTTTTTTTTTTTTCCTGAAAAAAATGGGACTGGGAAGTAAGAATCCTAGGAAGGAAAGATGAGATTTCTGAGAGTCCTTTTTTTTTTTCAATTATTAATATTAAATATGGAAGAGGAAAATGAATGACATTACTCTATTTCTGTACTAGATGAAGGATAGAATATGGAATGAAAATAGGGTTGAATGTAAAGTACTTTGTATAGAAAAAGCCATGCTAACTACGTGGTCTGAGAATAATGATCGAATGTCCTCACTTGATGCGTTTAGTTTTAGCTTCTGGAGCTTTGGTTTTTTGAGATTTCACACATGTTTGCTTAAAAATAACAATCAATCTCATTGCAAAATGCAAAATACTTTTGCCAGTCCCACTTTTTAATCCATCCATTGACCCAAATGGATATCAATGGTTATCTCATATCCCTCTGCTAAAGTTCAGGTTCTTGATTTTATTAGAAAATTCTGGTGTATTTATTTATATAAGGGGCTTTCCGACTATTATGCAATCTAAATAGTGAGATTGACAACATTTGGGCAGTTAAAAGCTGTGGGAAGTTTTTTTGTGGCTGGGCTTGTGGACTGGCTAAATTGATATTTTGCAAACTAGTGTTGTTGTGGCTCTTATAGTAGTAATGTTGCTAAAAAAAATTGATACTTTTCTTATTATATTATTGTTTAAAAGAAATTCTGAAAGATCAGATGTTTTTTCGGATAGAACCTGATAAGGTGTTGAATCTCCCTATTGTTTCTTTATTAAAAATCTATGATTATGTTCATTCTATGTTGGTAAAGATTAGGTGGCTAACTTATAATTTTATTTCTTTTTCCCACTTATATTTTTGTTCTTTAGAGGACAGCTTGTTCTTTTCTTTTTCAAATTTTATTTTCTTCTGTTTAACAATAAACTTTTCATATTTTGTTGAAAGAAAACTGTTGATACTAAGTCTTTGTGTGATGTACTGGGTTTGACAGTATTATTTTGTTCAAGTTTGTATTAGATTTGAATAGGCTGAGTCAATTGTATGTTTAAAAGTCTAGAAAACTAATTTTTAAAGTGAAATGTTATATTTTTTATTGTAAGAAAGGAACATAATCTGATAATAGCAAATCTAATGTGTATTTGAGTAAAATATCCAATTTGGTGTAAAAATTAGTATCCATTACTTTTTATGCCAGATTTTGCCTTGGCAATAGTATTTGCATTGCCAAACGTGGGGTTATCTAATCCCACTCTCATTCTTCATCTGGCCCTCAAAACATGGCCTAAATATACTGCAATGTAGTTTAAAAATGTTAAACCCTTTTCATTATCCAATTTAATATTGTTTTCTGTTTTCATCCTTAAGATTGATCGAGCAGTACTTTCTCTAGTATTCAGCACAAGCCAATCATTGTGTAGTGACCTGGTTATCATAACCTGTATGTATTCTTTGTTTATGTCATGACATTTTTCTTCTCTATATTGGTTTTGTATTCATCATCTCAAACTCTTTTTTTCCCTTTGTGTCTTACTGTGTCCACAGAGAATGTCACAGGAGTTTCAGTCCACAGCCCATAGTGGTGTGGGCAGTCATATATTGCTTGACCATTCCGTTCAGGCAGTATGTTCTTTATGCCAAAAGATCCTTTCACATGATAATGAGGCAGCTGGTGATCTTGAAACGATTGGCATTTGTGGTGACTGTAAATTTTTGTTTTCTGAAGATCTGGATACCCCATCACGTGAATCTCGTCGAAGGAGACTACCACGCCGAAGAAGAACCAGGTATAGCAGTAGTGAGTCCTCAGAAAATACTTTTTCCCAACAATTCTCACAGGTGATCAATCTGGTGAGGCAAAATGAGTCGACTATCTCTGCATATGAGGATTTGCCAGTAGAAGGTGATCCTACCGGTAGGTTATTGCAGCACCCGAGTTCCCGGATTACTCCAATGGGGTCTAGAAGATGTAGGCGGGTGCTCATTCCCTCTGATACGAAAAGCGAAGATTCCGATAATGTGGATTCTTTATTTGCTGATAGTGAATCTAATGTCAGTTTTGGCTGGCACAAGGCATTCCAAGGTGACAGTGATGCCATTTCTTGTAGCACTTATGGAGGAGACTCTGATGCTTCAGTAGATCTCCATGGTTTTCTGGACTCAGAGATGTTTACTCAACCAATTGAAGGTGGTGAGTTTGACAGTGATACTGACATTGATCCAATGCATGTTGGGCTTAACAATTGGAACTCTGATGATCTAGGAAGTGAAGGAGAAGCAGAAGATGAAGAAGGTGATGGTGAATGGGAAGAAGTCCATGCTGAGGAAGACATGATTCCACCTACAGATGCCAGATCTCATATAAGGAACTTTTCATATTCTAGTCGAAGTGGACAAATGGGTCGTTCTTCTGAATCCGATGATACTATGCATTGGGAAAATAGGGAAGGCAATCAAACATATACCCATAACATCTTTGCAAACTCAGAACAAGCTTGGATGGCTGACGTTGGAGAGTCTACAAATTATCTTGATGCGAGAGTCTTGGAAGAATTCCTTCAGCATCTGGTTGAGGATGACAACTCAAGACTTGGAGTGCCTCCTAGAGAGGTATCTTTTGTGAATAGTCTACCTCGTGTGATCATTAATGAGGAACATGAGAAGCAGCTTGATGGCTTAGCTTGTGCAATTTGCAAGGATATGCTAGCCATTGGTGTTGAGGTGAATCAACTTCCCTGCAAACACCTTTATCACCCTTCATGTATATTGCCATGGTTGCGTTCTCGAAACTCATGCCCCCTTTGTAGATATGAGCTGCCAATTGATGATAAAGATTATGAAGAGGGGAAGTGTAACACTACGAGTAGAGTGGAGATCAGCACTCACCATCTGAATGTGACAGAGGACAGTTTCTCTAGCTCCTCATCTGACAGGGCAGAGGAAGAGCTCGAATTTAATGAAGGTAGATTAGAGCAGAGAGGGCTGCAGGATGTGGAACCAGAAGCAAATAGCTCCAGAAAGCAGAGTGGTAGGAGAAGATGGTTTTTTCTTGCAGCAGCTCCAGTTGTCGGTCTTGTGGGCATTGTTCTTGTCTTGTGGTTAGGAAACCTTGGAACAGAAAGAAGAGGATTTTCCACCGCCCTCCGGCCCCTCCCCCAACAAAGCCAACAAAATCTTCAAATTAATGGCTCCTTATCCAACGGAAGGGAGAATAGGAGCAGGAGATGGTGGTCACTGTTCTAAAAAATTTCTTTTATGTTCTCTGATAAAATATGTTAGTTTATGCTGATGCTTTTTCTTCCCATCTTGTTGGTTTGAGACTTTTATGCTATCCTCACGGCTTAGATTGGTTAACACCTGCATGATTTTTAAACTCTGACGTATTAAATCCATGTTGTCTGCTTAAATATTTTTGCTCCTTGCAGTAGCAATGCAATGTGGGTTGGAGAATGAGAATTTGAAGACAAAATTTAGTTTGAATTTCCATCAATTGGTTTTTTTTTTCAGTTGCAAATTTTACCAATCTCAAGCACGCATTTGAAGGATGAAAGTGCGGTATTCTTTGAAATATACATTGATTTTATTAAAAATAACCGAAGAAAATATCGATATAAATAGAATTTTATGAAAAAAATTAAAAATATTAATAATATGTCTAAAAATATAAAATTTATTTCTGTCAAAAAAAAATTATTGATAAAATTGTAAGAAAAAAATTAATATTTTATAAATAAACTAATTTTTTGTAGTAAAAATGGTATGCCCAATAGAAATTTATTGGTTGTACATTGAATATATATGGACAAATTACAAATTTCTCCTATTGAATTATTGTATTTATTCCTCATCTTGCATACAACAATAAATGAAGATTTGTTTTGTATGTAAAATCTCATAGGGGGAACTTAATGATGAATAATGAGCCAAAGAATTGAGGAATAAATATAGTAATAAATGAATAAGACAGATTGATAGTAGTTCAGCCCAAAAAAGATGACCTACGTCCACTTTAGTCAATATTATTTATGAACTTTGAACCCTCAAGAACAAGTTGAGTTTGATCTTGTTCTTGGGGCAGCTATAGTAATGGAGAGTAGGAGCTCTCTCTGAAAATTAACAGATACTAACTTGTTTTTCGAACCACAGACCCTTGTTACATTTCAGTTCGCTCTATTTATAGTTGTGGAGATGGGAAGGGCTGACGGTGGCACCTTGTTTCCCGATCAGGCTAAATTTCGGTATACTTGGGTGGAGACAAGTTTGTGTCTCACCAAAAATAGTAATCTGACGTGTCCTGTTCATTTAATGGTTGAAGGCGCACTCTCGTGTGGAAGAAGGCTTGGGGGCGAAGGCCACAGGCAAGGGCCTCGAGGACCAGCTATGGTTGATGACAACTTTAGCTAATCCTTGTGATGTGTGTTGGTCCAACTTGTGCGTCTAGCTAGGGTGATTCGCTAGGGCCCTTTTCTTCTTACGATTGGTGTTGGCGTGGCCATCTGAGGATCATTTGGCTTTACGCGATGGGAGAAGTAGGTCGGCTCTGACGAATCCTGCCTCTTCTTGAGTATTGGGGAAGTGGCGAATGCCACTTTTCACGGCGGCTGGTGGCGACTGTTGTGCCTTGGTACTTTGTCTTGACACATTACCGCTTTGTTGTATGAATGTAATTAATTTAAAAATACATTTAATTATAAAATAGCGTGTTTCTACAATTAATGTGATCTAGATAATTACCTATTACATTCATCTCACTTTACTAAAACACTTTTCAAATAAAGTTGGTTATCTTAAAGGCCTATAAAAATTATTGCCTTTATTATGATATGATTTACCAAGGTTTAACTAATTTAAGACTTAGTAGTTTACATGCAATTGATTTCTCCAAAACAATTCATATAAACACTTAGAACAATCCTAGATAATCATGTTTCTCAAATGTGCATGATTAATCAACACTATGTGGGGTTTCATGAATGACATGTAATTGACTAATGCATGATCATGTTATTAATCAAACATTATTCACATTTATTTAAGTAAATGCAATAAATAAATAAACAAACAATAAATGATTAACCAAGTCCTATTGGGTATTTCTAAATTTACAACCCTTTGAAAACAAATAGAAATAAAATTATAAAATGACATTTAGTTGTTTGCAAGACTCCAAGAATGCTTATCTTCTCATATTTGCCCATTTTTATAATTCTTAGGAATTTATTAGGCTCAAATAATTAATTAGAAACTAATTTTCTAATTAATTTATTTAATTAAAACTAACTCTTTTTGTCATCTTTTTAATTTAGTTGAATTTAAATAATTAAAAGAATCAAATTCAAATAATTATTTAACCTTAAGATATGATCTTAACAGATTAAAATATATTTTATTTTTCTAACAAAAATAAAATAAGATAATAAATTTTTTAAATTCAAACAATTTTTAAAAAAGATAATCAAAGAAAACCGAGGATGTCGTCAAGAAGCTGAGGATGTCAAAGAAAACCATCTCCGGAGCCGGAGCCGCAACTGGATCCCCTGCAAAAGATTAAGGTGATAGCGTCATCCAGAAGCATCAAAAACCAAAGCAACAACAAGCTCGGATAACAACAGTTACCATTCAAGAAGCCCCTCGCCTCTTCCTCACGAACTTGCTTCGATTCCTCAAGTTATTCAAGGCGAGGCCCCATTTGTGCAGCTTTCAGTTATGCCGTTCGAGAACAAAAGGATCCTGGAAGCACTTCGTGGGCCCCTCCATGAGATGGAAAATCACCTGGTGGGCAAGGCCAATCAGGTACATCAAGGACCTGAGAGCCATAGAGGAGCATCCCTCAGAGAATGTCCTAGAGTCGGCCTTGGGAATGACTCTGACTGTAGGTTATCCTTTTTATTTACACATTATTTTTTTTGCTTAGTTTCTCTCCTTTTAGCGAGCTAACCCTGCTATTTTTTTTTTATTGCAGTCTTGTTTAGCCCAAATCCACGGCATCGCCCAGATCCGAGCTGAAAGGGACGAGGCCATGGCCGCCCTGGAGGAGGCTAAGAACGAATTGGAGGCATCCCGGGACAATGAGAGATTTTCCATGGAACAGGTCATGGAGGTGAGCCAATGTGGAGATCAGCTATCCGATGAAGTCGATGTACTTAAAAAGAGGTTGTTTTAGGTCAAGGAAAAATCCAAAAAAAAATTTGAGAAGGCCAAGCAGAAGGCTGCTGAGGCAACGTGCTCTATGGAGGAAATGCTTTATCGATGTTGGGCGTACAACCAGGAAGGAGACTTCTCATTCCTGGAGGCAGAACTTTGGAGGCCCCAAGTTCCAGAATTGATTATCGAAAGAGCCCTCCGAGACCGTGGGGGCTTCTGGGGCTATTGATGGGGGTGATGAAGTGGTGACATCACATGAGCAAGTTTCCAACGCTCAGTGATGTCTAGGGCATCCTCTTTTTTTTTTTTTTTTTTTTTTTTTATGTTTCATTTCGGGTTCTTTGAACCCTTTGTAATCAGATTTTAAAAGTTGAGACAATTGCTTTCGGGCTTAGCTCAAAGTTATTTTTCCTCGAGTTATTCACAAACTTATGTCGGTACATATTTTATTAATTTCTGATCTAATTTTTGTTCCCTTTATATATTATTTAGCCATGTTTATGAACTTTTTAAAAAATTCCTTGTACATTTGCATAGTCATAGGGGTTAAATTTAGTCGAGATAAATGCCTAATGGCTGGACTAGTTAATTCTGGTCGATGACTTGGTTATGTCCAGGAGTTTGGTCGCTTGATAGCGTTATATCTATTAAGATTCAGGCCTCAGGCCTGGTTATATCCAGGATTCTTGTACCTAGTTGAATTCTACGTTTTGTTTTACTTTCAATTTTCTTAACTTAGTTTGTATTCAGAATTTCTTTGAAAATTCGAGCTTTAAAAAGCCGTAGAGTAATCAATTTTCCAAATTCTAAGTTGTGCAAATTTGATCTAAATTTGTTGAATACTTCAAAGACTCTTTGAGGGTCATATGCCCCCAAGCGATTAGTATTTATGAATATTCTAGATCGCTTTTACAAAATAAACTCGTGATAAATTACAAGAATAAGATATAAAAAATTGGTACCTCGTTTAAAATACGTAGCAACCATGTATTATTCAATTAAAATAAAACGACTTTCAAAGAGTCTAACAAAGTCGTCCTATTACTGATAGTATATTACTGATAATATTTCTTGAGATGTAAAGCATTCCAGGTCTGTGGGACCAATTATCCACTTAACCGAGCTAGTTTGAAGGTTCCTTCACACAATATTTCCACGATCTGGTAGGGTTCTTCCTAGTTTAGTCCCAATACACCATCTTTGGGATCTCTGTTAGCCAAAAACACCCTTTGGAACACTAAATCACACAAATCGAGTCTACGTCCTTTGACTTTTGAATTAAAGTAGCAAGTAACTCTTTGGTGGCAACGGGCGAGCTGCAATTGAGAATCCTCCTGCCACTCTTCGATCAAGTCCAAGGATGCATTAAACAGGTTGTGATTCTGATCCTGGTTGAAAGTTTTCTTCCTATGCGACATCACTAAGGCCTCGACTGGGAGCATAGATTTACTTCCAAAAGTTAAAGAGAAGGGAGTGTGCCAAGTGGAGGTGCGATGTGAGGTCTGGTAGGCCCAGAGTACTTGCAGGAGTTGCTCAGTGTAACGTCCCAAATTTGCAAATAAGGCTTAGTGCCTTGATTAGCGTGCCGGTAAAGCATAATTGGATTTATATTTGAATTTGATTGAATATTTGTGTGATTATGTGAAATATATGAGTTGTATTATAATATGACTATTTATGCATGCTTATGTGTATTAAATGTGATTGTCGGCCCGTTTTAGTGAAAAGGGGCATTTTCGTAATTTTGACCCGTAGAGGGTATAATTGTAATTATATGTGTTGTGTGATTGAGACCACATTATTATGTGAATATATTAGAAATATTCGGCTTGATTTGACCCTTTTGAGTGATTTGGCGGAAAAGTCACAACAGGGACTCATACAGGCTCGTGGTGAGCCAAGGGATATTTTGGTAATTTTGCGCAGTTTGGGAATTTTTGGAGCATTATTGGAAGAAATATTCATATTTGGAGGGTTAACAATTTAATTGGGAAATTAGGGGTGTAAATTGAGGTTTAGTGGGATTAGTGACAAAATGACCAATTTTCCCTTGGGGCTAAACTTGAGCTTTAGTAGGGCAAGGGGTAATATGGTCATTTGGCTTATTAAGGAATGTTATGAGTAAAAGAGGGCAACTGAATGCTCTATCCTACACATTCAAGGCAATTCTTATAGCTTGACTTGGTCATTTTGGGAGAACTGTAGGAAAAACTCATTGCAGGATCTTTATTTATTTTTATGCAATTTACATATTATCAAACAAACATGCAAATTCCTAGAACATGCTCCTATGAAATTGATACAAATACAAAGTAAAGTAAAAACTTACATTACACAGCGGAACTAGAACAACTCCATCCTTCAATCTCTCTAACCCTTGATTCCTTTTTGTAGCAGAGTATTATCAAGAGATTGAACAAGATCAGCAACACAGTCTTCCTCACCAAGCCTTTGATCAACCTAGAACTAGTGTGGGCTGGTTCTCAACACATGAGATAGAGATCTAGAAAAGAAGAAGAGATTGTGGCTAAGAAAGGATTAGAGTGTCTAGGTTTTCACTTACCCAAATCAACTGAGACTGACTTGCTTCTCAAAACCCTAGATATCATATTCCTTATATAGGCAACTTAATGGGATTTATTTAAATTTAAATTAATTAAAAATAATAAACAAAAATAAAAGCCTTGGGCTGCCATAAATGGACTTGGGCCCAATCTCTTTATTTTGAACTTAAATCCCAACTAGGCCTAAATTCAAAACCTTTTATTTATTTATTTATTTTTAATTAATTAATTAAATCCTTATTCAAATTAACTAATTATAATTTGAAACTTGATTAATATTATTTATTTATATTGATACCAATTTATCAATATTAATAAATTTACCCAAATATTCTCTTTTATTCTCTAAATCTCATATCTCTGTAAATTTTCCAAAATTGACCTAGTCAACTTTAAAAATCCTAATTGATAATTAAATCAATTATTTGAGACATTCTAGATGATTTACTCAAAGGTGATGCGGGGACCATGGATCCATGAAATCAAGCTCCAACAAGTTACCGTGAATTTATTTACGAATAATTTCACTACCTTATTAATTCCTCGTGACTCCACTATAGACTCGGAATTGAACTCTTGAATTCATAGAACGTATTTTCAATACCATAAATACGTTATCCATTGTTATAACCATTACAATCAGTCAATCCTCTATCGATGACTTACTAACGAGCTGGGTGCAAATTACCGTTTTACCCCTCATTAGTATTTTATCCTTAACTCCCACTAAGTTCCTTATAAATGATATTTCCGTGAACTTAATCGCAGAAATGAGATCTCAATCATTTAACCTTTTGAACAAAGCAATTAAGGAAATCATCTTTTCACTTCTCATACAGAAGTTATAGATTTCGTATCTATGAATAATACTCCCACTCAATTACACTAATAAATCTCCAAGATGTAAGTATGGGCTAGACCGTAGGGTAAGCTAGTAACGAACAAGTCAAAAGATTTAAATAATATAATTAGCAGAATATTATCACTCAGAATTAAGATCGGCTTAATATATGGTCAACGCTGTGACATTGATTAGATTTGATAACAACGATACTTATTTATCAATCAATAATCAATATCGGTCCTAGTCCGATGTAACTAAATACATCCGATCTTATCTACTTGGTCGATGCCTTGGACAGGACATCACACCCTGAATGTGTAAGTAGATCATATCGTAGATTGCCTAATCAGTGAAAATCCAATGCACTGATCTAATCTTAGGACTCGTTCTTTTGAACATATAATTACAACTATAATCCACTGTGACCTAGTCACTATAATTGTAACTATCCATATGTTCGGGATTTTATAAATGTTTGTATTATTTCAATAATCATGTAATAAAACAAGCAAGCAACACGGTTGTCAAACTAAATGATTTCTACTACTTTTATTGATAATATGAAATCATGCTACATGTCCGACATGGTTTTATAAGGGCATAAAACCCAACAAGAACAACCTCTAAGGTACCAAACTCAAGAGTAAGATCAAGGGTTGATTTTTGGGAATTGAGAGGAGAGTTGGGGGCTGCTTGGAGGACTAGAAGTTGGCGAGGTCTTCAAACAGGCTAGGAATTTTGGAATTCAGTAAGTGATTCATCCTTACGTAAGTTTCTTAATTGTGTTTAGTGTTCTTGAGTTTTTGAAAACTTTGTTTTTGAATTTTGAGTTTGGGATGACTTTGGGAATGTTTAGCTTGATGAATTGAGGCTTGGGAACTGTCGGAAGTGGAGCTAGAATTTGATTAAGGCACCTTAGGGTCGTAATACACAACTGAGGTAAGGATTCATACCCTGTTTTCTTGATGATTTCCTTAGGGTCGTGTATTTCTTGAAGGATGGTTTGTGCTTCTTTGGGCAGATACACCGTAGTAGGGGTATGAATGGCCTCGCCTGTAGAGAATTCCCTCGATCATAACATACCATGGGACCTAGTACAATAATTTTTTGGGGTTTTATGCCCTAATTAAGACCCAATTTCTTTGTAATCTCATTTTATTATCAATAAAAGAATAGAAATCATTTATGACTTGGTCAATCACTATACTCACATGTTTTTATTTTCATGTTTATTTGTTTAATATGAACTTCTATTAAATCCCGAGCATATAGCTAATCATATTTATAGTGATGTAATCATAATAGAATATAAATACGATTATTGTTCAAAAATAAGTTAGTCCTAAGATTAGTCGGTGCATATGATTTACATTGACTTGCCAATCTACGATATGATTTACTTACACATTGTAGTGTTATGTTCTTTCCAGAATATTATCAAAGTAGATAAGATCAGATGTATTTGTTACAATGGATTGGACTGGACTGATATTGATGGTAGATAAGATAAGAAGACATATCGTTATTATCTATTCTATTAATATCATATAGTTGACCATAGGTCATTTTAATCTTAATTCTGAGTGGTTAGTATTCTAACTGATTGTATTATTTGAGGTCTTTGAGTTGTTCGTTACCAACTTACCCTACGTACTAGCCCATACTTACATCTTGGCAACTTGATAGTATAATTGAGTGGGAGTGTTAATCATAGATATGAACATCTATAGCTTCTGATGTATAGGTAAAATGATGGTTTCCTTTTACTTTGGTTCAAGGTGCTAAATGATAGAGATCTCATTTCAGTAATTAATGTTAGTTTACTGAAATATCATTTACAAAGAACTAAGTGCTTTAAGGATAAAATACAATGGGGGGTAAAACGATATTTTAGTCCCATCTCATTGTAGACCGTCTATAGAGAATTGAGTGATAATTATGGTTGTAACAATGGATAACTAATAACGTATCTATATTGCTTATAGAGCGTTCTATGAATTCAAGAATGCGATTTCGAGTCTTTAGTGGAGTCACGATGAATTAATAAGTTAGTACATTTATTTGTTAAATTTATGATAACTTTTTGGAGCTTGATTTCATAGGCCCATGGTTTCCACAGTACCTTGGATAAAATCATCTAGATAGTCTCAATTAATTGATTTAATCATCAATTTGAATTATCAAAGTTGACCAGGTCAATTTTGGATAATTTCATAGAGTTATGCAATTTAGAGAAGAAAATAGATTTTTAGGGCAAATTTATTAATTAATTAAGATAAATTGGTGTCTAAATTAATAAATAAGTTTAAATCAAGGTTCAAATTATAAATAATTCATTTGATGAAGGATTTAAATAATTATTTAATTAATTAATCAATAGAAAATAATACGAACCTTGAATTTAAGTCCAACGAGCTTATAATTTAATTGGAAATTTCACGAGCCTAAAGCCCATGAGAATTTCGACCTAAGGGTTGTAATTGCCTATTATTTTATTGATTTTTTTAATTAAATAAGTGACCCAATTGAGCCTTTAAAATGAATTCTAAGTGAGAGTTGAAAACAGATGATCAGAAGATCTAGTTTTGATACATTAGGGTTTTAGAATCTCTACAACTAAAGTCCTTTCTTAAGCCTCTATATTCTCTTCTCTTCTTCTCTCTGTATCTATCTAATGTGTTGAGAATTGCAAACTCTAGTCTAGGTGATTCTAAGGATACTGTGGAAGGCTGTGAAGAAATTTGAAGATCGATTAAATTTATTGATGCTACCCTGTGACAAAAAGGACACAAGGGTTAGAGAAACTGAAGAAATGACTTATTCATTCGCTGCATATAATGTAAGTATTTTTATCATTATCTCTGTTTAAATTCAATTATAGGAACATGTTATAGGTTTTATTATATTAATTTGTTTAATATATGATTTACATGAAAATAAATAAGATCCTGTATAAGTATTCCCAACATAATTTTCTTGCATTCTTTCAATCTTCTGGTAGTTTATCGGTCGTAAGGTACTCAAAATTAGGAGTCATCCAGGTTGGTTCTATACAAATCACTTTGACCTCCACTAACTCTACTTGATACTTGGTTGTTCCAAGAATTTTACAGGGTCCACATTTAATGTGTCCGCTCCCTTGGTGGTGGCAAGTCGAGCTAGAGCGTCAGCATTGGTGTTCTGTTCGCGGGGGACCTGCTCGATGGAATAGAACTTGAATTCAGACAATTCATCTTTAACCTGACGCGGTTAAATGCCATTTTGATTCCTTGAGCTTGATATTCCTCTAATATTTGTTTAAAAGCGAGCTGAGAATCGCTGTAGCACTGGATTGCCTTTGCTTTCAACTCTTTTGCAACTTGAACTTCTGCCAATAATACCTTGTACTCTGCTTCATTGTTGGGTGTGTAAAAACCAAACCTTAGAGCTGTATGGAATCGGTGCCCTTCAGGTGAGATTAGAATTATCCCAGCTCCAGACATGTTTTTGTTGGACGATTCATCAATGAAGGGTTTCCACAATTAATGCAATGGTTCCCTCATTGGCTCGTCCTGGTAACCCGTGCATTTTGACACAAAATCCGCAAGTGCTTGGCCCTTGATATCTGTCTGCAACTTGTATAATATCTCAAATTGACTGAGTTTGATGGCCACTTCAACAGACGTCCCGATGTTTCAGGCTTTTGTAAAACCTTCCTTAAGGGTTGACTGATTAAGACACAAATAATGTGGGACTGTAAATATGGCCTAAGCTTTCTATAGGCTAGGATCAAACAAAAAATGAGTTTTTCGATCAGAGGGTATCTGGATTCAACTCCAAGAAGTCTCCTGCTCACGTAATAAAATGGTTTCTGCACTCGATTTTCTTCCTAAACTAATACGGCGCTGACCACATTTTCCGTTACTTCTAGGTATAAGAACAAACATTCCCCAACATTTGGTTTTGATAGTATAGGGGGCTCGCCCAAGTGGGTCTTCAGGTTCTGAAATGTCTACTCGCATTCTTTGGTCCACTTGAACCGTTTATTTCCCCTAAGAAAATTTTAAAAGAGGACACTTGTCCGTGGATTTTGAAACGAAGCGGTGTAGGGCCATGACCTTTTCGGTTAGACTCTGTACTTATTTTCATGACCTAGGCAAAGGCATTTCCAACAGCGACCTGATCTTTTCTAGGTTTGCCTCGATCCCCCTTGCATTGACTATGAAGCCTAAAAACTTCCCAGATGAGACCCCAAAGGTGCTTTACTGGGGATTTAGTTTCATGTTGTATTTTCTTAGTACACTAAACATTCTTATAGGTTGGATACATGGTTATTGCCAGTCTTTGACTTAAATGAGCATATCATTGGCATACACCTCCATTTTTTTGTGACCTGGTTAACGAACATCTTGTTGACCAGCCTTTGGTAAGTTGCACCAACATTCTTCAGCCTGAATGGCATAACTTTGTAACACTATACATTATGCTTGGTCATGAAGCTGGTGTGCTCTTAGTCCACAGGGTTCATCACAATCTGGTTATATCCAAAATATGCATCCATGAAGGACATGAGCACTTGACCGGTCGTTGCGTCTACTAGTTGATCAATTCTTGACAGGGGAAACAATCCTTAGGACACACTTTATTGAGGTTGGAGACATCGATGTAGGTTCTCCACTTTTCGTTTTGTTTTGGGACAAAAACAGGGTTATTGATCCAAGTCTAGTACTTTGCTTCCCTTATGAACCCACATTTGAGTAGGCGAGCTACTTCTTCTCCAAGAGCTTCTCCCCATTCTTTTCTCAAAAGCTTCATTTTTGCACCTTCGCAGGAACATTTTTTTCCAGGTTTAACGTGTATATCATTACACTTGGATTGATTCACACCATATCTTCGTGTGACCAGGGAAAGACGTCTAGGTTCCTTCTCAAACACTCGACCAGTTCCTTATTTCTTTCAGTTCCAACATTTCCTCCAATATTTACTACCCTCAATGGTATCCCAAGATCAATAATGATTTCCTCAAGCACCTCTAATGCCTGGAGCTTAGATCTATCATCGCCTAGTCTCTGATCGATGTCCTCAGGTTGGGCAACCTCATTTCCTTCTTCCTATGGTTCTTCCACCTCTCCAGCAATTACCATTGCCCGAGGTTCCTCATTTTCCCTGGTTATTACCATGGCTTGTTGTCTGGGTTGTGATTTTCCATTCATGGCAATGCTATAACATTCTCTAGCAGCGAGCTGATCTCCTCTCACGGTACATATACCTGAAGATGATGGAAATTTTATTGTCAGATGACGAATTGAAGTTATGGCTTTGAATTTAATTAGTGTGGGTCTTCCCAATATTGCATTGTAAGTAGCCAGGCAATTGATTACTACAAATTCGAGCATTTTGGCTACAACTCGTGTGTCATTCCCTAATGTCACCACGATCTCAATCGTGCCCATGGTTTCCATTCCCTCTCTCGAAAATATATAGAGGGTCATTGAGGTCACCTTAAGATCGACTATGGATAACCCCATATTTTTAAGGGTGGACCTAAATAACACGTTTACAGAGCTCCCATTATCGATCAGTATCCTTCGTACTCTTCGATTGGCGAGCTGATCGATTGGTTCCTACCAAATGGGACCCTTTAGCAATAGTATGAGGGGGAATTATTTGATTTCCTTGAGCTGGTTGAGGGTTTCGCCCTGCTGGTTGAATAAGAGCTGCCCTATTTCGCGCGTATTCTGCTAACGGTCCAGCCTAGATGAGAGTCTCGATGTCATATTTCAGTTGACAACAATCGTCAGTGTTGTAGCTGATGTCATTATGATACCGACAGAACTTAGCTGGATCTCTCTTCGGCCTTTGATGTTTTATGGGCTTAGGCTTCTTTCATGGAAGGCGAGTAGAGTTTGCCAAGAAAATACGTTCTTTCATATCTGTCAAGTCGGTATAAGTAGTGTAGATGGAGTTATACTTCTCCCCCGACTTACTCTTTTTAGAACCGCTCTAGTTGCCCTCACCATTCCCTTTTCATTTATTGCCCCTCGACTGGTTATTCTTCATAGTGGGATGAGCGACAACTGCATCATCTGTTACCGCTCCAGTGGGGTGAATGAGAGTTTGAGTGGTTCTAGATTTTGCCTCTTCTAAATTTATCAATTCTTGAGCTCAAGCCAAAAATTCATCTACACTCTTTGCTCCTTTTTTCCGGAGTTCCTTCCAAAAATCTCCTCATACAGTAATTCCCGTCCTCATAGCCATGAGCTTAGAGCTATCCTCAACGTCTCTAGCTCGGGCTGCTGCATTTGTGAATCAGTTGAGATAGACCTTCAAGGATTCACCAGGCTGCTGCATGATGTTATCCAATGAATTAGCCTCTACTTGAGTCTCTTTCGCAGCCAGTGACTGTCTCTTGAACTCGGAGGAAATTTTTTTCCAGGAGGTGATTGAATGTTTTTTTTATATTTATTGAACCATAGTTTGGCTGGTCCAGTCAATGTTGCAGGTAATAGAATACACCTTAGGTCGATGTTTACATTATGGGCCATCATCAACGTGTTGAAGGCCCTAGGTAATTGGACGGATCAGTGGTTCCATTATATGTGGGCATGGTCGGCATCGTGAAGCCAACATGATACGGAGCTTTCGCAATATGGGGAGTGAAAGGCTCGAGCTCCTCATTAGAATCACAGTCATCAATTGTCTTTTCAGACAAGAGTCCTTTCATCTGTTCCTCCATTAAGGCCAGCCTCTTGAGGGTTTGATCCTTGGTTTCTAGGTTGTTTGGGTGTTGGTTACCAGTCCCCATCCTATTGTACATGTTAGATGGGTTATTATCCCTCCAAGTTTAAGCTCATTTAGGCAGAACATTCCCATTGTCACATACAATAGATGGATCTCCCTTGGTCTAAGTATAACTGTAACGACCCAAAATTGCTGATAGGGCTTAGTGCCTTGATTAGCGTGCTGGGAGGGCATAATTGGATATATGTATGTTTAATTTTTTAAATGCGTGACTATGTGGCATGCATGATTAATATGATTATGTGAGTATGTTATATGCATGTTTATGAGTATTAAATATGCATGTGGGCCCTTTATTGTTCATAAGGGCATAATTATAATTTTGGCCCGTTGAGGGCATAAATGTGATTATATGCGATAAATGGTTGAGACCACATTATTATGTGGATATATTTACAGTATATGGCTCGAGACAGTCCTAGTGAGTGGATTAGCGAAATAGTCATAGTGAGATTTAATACCCGGCTCGGTGGGAGCCTAGGGGTATTTTGGGATTTATTGGGTAATGAATAAGTATTTCGTAATTAATTGGACACGACGGGATTAATTGGTAAATGTTAGGAACACTTGAGGAATTAGTGGGAATCGGGAAAATACTATTTTACCCTTAGAACAAATTAAAGGGCTAAGTAATTCAAGGGGTAGTTTGGTCTTTTGTTTAGGGGATAAGGTTAATTAACTTATAAGAAATCCTGGGCAGAACTAGAAAATTCTCAAACATTCCCTCAATTTTGTTTCTCTCTCCCTTTCTTGTATTTGAAGAAGTGTTGATGAGCTGAAGGTTAGAACCAGGGAATCTAGCTTGAGGATTTGGGAAACTGAGGTCAAGACTCTATGGGACACTCAGGAACAGCAACAACATCATCAAGGTAAGGAATTTTGTCTGATTCCTGTTAAGAATTCAGGTTTATAAGATTAGTTGGTTGAGGTTTTTAAGGGATGTATTTGGTGGTTGGATGGTAGTTTCAGTAGAATTTTCTTTGATATTTTGTGCTTAAGACACATGACTAAGGATCCTAGACTTGTTACTAGGCTTGGTTTGGGTCTGGGAGTGTGATTGAGGATAAATTATTAGGAGTTAGTTGGGGAAAAATGTTGAGAAAAGGTAGTTTTTCTGGGTTTATGGGCTCGGGTCGTGACCTTGTTCTTTAGGCGCTGCGGCCCGTGTGTGTTTTTGGAGGCTGGGGGCCTCTGTTCGCCAAGCATGCTGCGATCCGGAGGGGTGCAAGTCGCGGCCTGTGTCCTCCATCAGGGAGGACTTGGCCTCTGTCTTAGGGGCGGGCCGCGACCCTCAAGGGAAAGTCGCAGCCCTAAATGGGAAATTAAGGTTTTTAGGCTCGGGGATTCAAGTCTAGACACTCGAGATGAATTCTACTACCCAATTTAATAGAATTCAAGGTCCTGGAGGCTAGTTTTTGTTTCCTAAATAGTTATTTGGAGTCGAGATTTATAGTTACCCATTGTTCTTGTGACTAGGATTATCGCTAAGGCTCAGGACTGAGGATCGTGCTCAGGACCATTCTTAATTCTTCGCTTGGGAATTCGAGGTAAGAAAACTGCACCCTTGGGGTTGTGAATGAGACTGAGGTTCCCAATATTTGAATACATGTACTATGTGATTGTACGAATGTTATGATATATGAGAATGAATGGCCTAAGGGTGCCGGGGCTGATGATATGCGTACTAAACGCACCTAGGCCTAAGCGAGCTGGGGTAAGGTAGATAAATAGAGGGCTCGGTCCAAGCGTACCAACCCTAAACATTTGTGCAACTGGCTAGAATATGAACTTGAGATTATATGGTTACCATTAGTTGATTTGATGCTTGTATTCTATTATTTAATTGAACTGATTGAGTTAAGAATGATTGAATATGTTTGTTGCTATATGTGCTTGTTGTTTATGGTTTTCTTACTGGGCCTCAGCTCATGGGTGCTACGTGGTGCAGGTAAAGGCAAAGGGAAGCTGGACCAACCATGAGTTGGAGGGTTCTGGGGGCGAAGTGTACATAATCAGCTGCTCGTCCGCCACGGGCGAGGGAATGTGCAAGGACAAAGCCCTAAAACTTGTATTTTGCCATTAGAGTGGCTTTTGGTTGTATTGTCTTTTGGAGGTTGTAAATTACCACTTATACCCTGTTTTTGGGATCCCATGTATTAACACATCCATTTTAATGAAAATTAACCGTTTGTGATCAAAATCTTTTAACTCTAACCTAATGGTTGACCTTAGAACAACATTTTTGTTCAAACGACTTGATTAGCAAGTCTTGCACTATTTCAAATACATAGTGTAATGGTCATGGTTATCCAGGGCGTTACAATAACTCAAATCATCATGGAGAGAAGGATGTCCTCTTTGTGTGTTCAGATGATCACAGAGGTTGGATTGCAGGTTGGAGCGAAGAATTTGTACAAAGCTTAATTGATTCTTTTGGTTGCTCTCGTGCCTATGGGAATTATGAGTATTCCTAGACCTGCCTCCGCGCTGGCTCTCTGTCTAAAAGCTCCCATCTGCGAAGCTTACAACTCATGGTTGGGATTTAGGATCTAGATTATTGGCGCGAGATCGTGGGACATAAGCGTCTTCTGAGGGGGCAGGGTTTCTCCTACTATTCCCTCGAGCTGGAGTATTCCTCTCTGGGCGAAGTGGCATCGGATGTCAAACTGACGATGGAGGGTATCCTTGTTCCATCGAGGCACAATAGATTAGCTCGCCTTTGATGTAGAGTCCAAGAATTTTACTTAGCTAGTTAGATAGTAGTAGTAGTAGTAGTAATAGCTAGTAATAGTTGTAGTATGTTTATTACTGTGGATTTTGGTTCAAACCGGGACTTAGTTGGACACTCATAGTCACACTTGTAGATTTTATAAGTTTAACCTATAGTTTAAGAATATTAATTATAACCTAAGGTTTTATTAATATGACTGATTATGAAGATGATATTTATTATACTATAAGGTTTAGATAGACCCAATAAGATATTAACACTTGTCATGTGTATGTTTAATAAGAAATTAAGTATTTTTGAGGAATAAGTTTATTAAGAGTAATATTTGAAATCCTAGAGTCTGCCAGCAGTTTGCAATCATTAAAGGACTTAGTCAAGGCTGTTTACTCAATTCAAAATAGGCTGAAAAAGTGTAATTACGTGTATAATATTTCAGTGTATGCTGATATATCGTAGCTCTAGGGGGCGATATATCGCCATACGGGGATACGAAAAACACGTAGCTTTGCATGACAACCTCGACGAGCCTCGGGCATATGAAGCCAGGCTATATATCGCCTATAGTGGGCGATATATTAGCCCATGGGCATAAAATTTGAATGATTTTGAAACCGAGCTCATTTTAATCCTTAACCTCTTGATAAGTCCAGAATCTTTCTGACCGAGTCTTCAGCCTCTGCTGAATGATTATTCAAATGTTTTTCAATTAAAAATCCATTATTTTATTCAAGCTAAATGAAGGTCTTTTCATTCTTGAACTCTATAAATAGGACCTAATACCCAGCCATTTCTTCATTCATCAAGCTGAGTTCAGAGCCTGCAAGCTGCTAGGATTACTTTAGAGTGTAAACACTTGAGTTAGGGTTATAAGCTTAATAAACACTTGGGAAGTAAGGTTTGTAGTATAATTCGGTTCGAGGTGTAGTTCGATCATAAAAGCATTCAAGGTATTCCTTATTCTAGTTCCTTTCTGTATTGTTCTTATAGTTTTTCTACTTAAATCCTAACTCGTATTCTCTATTCTTGGTTAGGCATCTAAGATCTTGAACGTAAGATTTTGTTGGTAAGTATCTTTTCGATGGTGTAGTTAGTTCTTTTCATCTCTATTCTTTAGTATACTCACCTCCCTATTATGGTTTTTAGGATTGTTCCAAAGTTCCGATCTTGTTCTCATATCCCGGTATTTTGGTAAGGAAAATAGGATAGTTTTATATGCTTATATGTTATGTTGATATGTTATGATAAGTTATGCTATAATATGTTATGTTATGTTTTCTTATGTTTCATGGTTATGATTTACCCTACCTCAAATATTAGACAGGGGACGTAGATGGGTTATCATAAACCTACCATGTGATCTAACCAATCTCAGATATTAGAAAGGGGACGTAGATGGTTTATCACATGTTTTTAATGGCCATTAATAGTGTAGTCTTATATGATGTATGTCTTTATAGATATATGTTTATAGTTTATAGTTTATGTGTATGATTATGTTTCATGCTTGTAGTAGATTTTCCTTGATGGGCATTAGGCTCATTCCTTTATGTTTTATATGTGCAGGCTAATAGTTATGGTGGCAGGAAGGTTCTTGGCAACTTGGGAATGTGTATTGAGGGAGAATGACATCGGTGGACTGCGTGAACGATTCGAGGATGAAGTTGCTTTTTAGTCTTTTAATTATGATTTCTATGTATTTCTGCATCTAATTTTGTAACCCATTTATTTAAGTTATGTTATGTTTTTATTTTCAAAACAATGGGATCCCATATCTTACTTTAAATTTTATGTAGTTTAACATTTGTTTTACAAGTTTTAATAAAGTAATGTTTATTTCATATGTACGTTTTCTTAAAGATTAGTGTCTATGTATAGTAGTAATTAATGGTCCAAATTCTAGAGTAGTTGGGTCATTACAGTTGGTATCAGAGCAACGGTTCATTCACATGAAGTTCTCCTCGATACACAAAGTCAAAGCTCTGAATCTGACCGCCAAGTAAGTGTTTAAGTTATAGTTATTATGTTTATATGTATAGCTAACGATTTTAACATTTATGTTTTCAGTTAAGAATGAACAGAGCATTAACCTATGAGGATATTGGAGCCATTAAGGCTTTAAAGAGAATTAGAGAACCGAGAAACACCGTAGGAGTGCTAGAAAGAATCACTCGGACACTGCTTTTGTTCCACAGAGAAATAGGTGACCTTTAAGAATCTAAGCAGATCATGATGAGAGCAACGGAGCAATACATTTTAGTAATTAGACTATTTAGAGATTATCATACCGTAATTGCAGCCTTAGAGGAAATATGGGAAATAATGGATGATGAAGATGAACTGCCAGTAGCAATGAGATATTATTTTCTCTTAATTAGGTTCACTTCAAAATCAGAATTTCAGTTTACAAATGAGCAAAAGCATAGAATTTTTACGAACCTTCCTCAAGGGCAGTTTGAGTCACATGATAATGAGGACTATGAGGAGTTAGATGATGATATGCTAGATGAAGGATCAGACATAGAAGATTCCGATTTGTAGAATAAATAGTTTCATTTGTTTGTTTTAATTTATTATTTGTTTTCTTTTATGGTTGTAAATAGTGAAAACTCTTTTCCAAATCAATATCATGGTTATTTTGTTATCATGTATGATTTGATTTTCTTTCGCAATCATAATAAATAATAAATAAAATAAATAATGACTAAGTTCGGTGAGGGTGGATGCAAATCAATGAAGCAAGTTTCTATATTGAGAGTTAGGGGGCCATAGTAGTGGGAACGATTTTACTGATCCCAGCCCTCCCTCAATATGGTTAACTTTGGAACAAAGATGAGTTTTGAGCCTGAGAATTAAGTCATATAGGATGATTAGAAACAGACTTAGAAAATAATAAAGATGGTTTATTTTTCTAAGTATAGAAACCCACTCTAATTAATAAGAAGACTTATATAATTTTCATAAAAATTCATAGTTAATAGGTCCGAGTTATGTTTGATTAGATTAAGTTTTTGCCTTAGAGCCTATTAGGGTAAAATTCTAACATGTTTCTCTCAACTATTTGAATTCTACTGCGATGGCACTCCGAAGATCTGCTCACACAAACGGAAACGCCTCCAACGCTGCTCCGGTGAATAAAGAAGCCCCTCCAGTTCGCAGAAGGGGAGTGCGGCTACTGCTAGCCGCAACACGCTGCCACCCTCAGTTGACAACACTGCGGAGATTGCCAGACTGTGACAACAAGTCGAGGAGCTATTGCAGCAACAGCGACAACAGGCTCAGCCCCAGACTCAGCCTCCGCCGCAGCCGTAGCCACATAAAATGGCCTCAGCACCCCAACAAGTTGGTCCATATGGGGGATGGCCAGTGGCGAATTACGTGCCGTATCCAGTATAGCACATGGAGCCAGTTTATGAGAGGTTCCATAAGTAGCACGCTCCAAACTTCGAAGGGACTACAGACCCCTTTGAGGCAGAAGATTGGCTAAGGAATGTGGAGCCAATCCTGACACACACGAACCTCAGTAACGCGGAATGCATATCCTGTGTTTCGTCTTTGCTCAAGAAGGATGCCAGAATATGGTGGGACTTGGTCCAGCAATCGCATGATGTTGCCACCATGACTTGGACTCGATTTGTGGAGCTGTTCCACAAAAAGTACTACAATTCAACAGTACTCGCTTCAAGAGTTGAGGAGTTCGTTGGCCTGAAGCAAGGGAGTTTATCAGTGGCAGAATATGCTCGACAGTTCGACCGCTTGGAAAAATTTGCACCGAAAATGGTTCCAACTGACTATCTAAGAGGGTCTAAGTTTGTTAGGGGACTTCAACCAAAGATTGAGCTAGGGGTTAAGCTAGAAAACCCAGGGAACACTACTTATGCCGACGTTCTAGAGATGGCAGTGGAAGTAGAAAGGTTGCAGGCTAATGTTAGTAAAGAAGAAGTCAGTAAACCTTAGCCTAGACAGCAGAGTCAACCTCAGACCATTCGGAACAACAACCACATCAATAATCAGTTTAGCAACAACAACAACAACGGTCAGAAAAGAAGGCATCCTGACAATAAGCAGTCCGACAGTGATAAAAGGGCACGGACAAATAATGGAGGAAATAGGTCGGGTTATGTAGAATACCCACCATGTGCTAAGTGCCAAAAGAAACATCCTGGTGAATGCCGAACAAACACCAAGGGATGTTACAACTATGGTCAAGAAGGACACCGGAAGAAAGACTGTCCTCAGCTCAGAACAGAAGGGAAAAAGGAAGATAAGATGGTTCCTGCCAGGGTCTTTGCCTTAACCCAAGGGGAGGCTGATGCTAGCAATAAGGTGGTCACAGGTCAGGTTTCTATCCTCAATAATATATGCTCTGTATTATTTGATTCGGGAGCCAATCATTCTTATATCTCGTTAGGAATGATAGAAAAACTAGACAAACCTTGTGAAAGATTTAGAACTAGGTTTGTAACCGAGTTACCTTTAGGTAAAGTAGTTCTATCATCACAGATAGTACGGGGTGTACCGATCAAGATTGAGGACATAGAACTAGAAGGAGACCTGATAGAACTGGAGATCAAGGATTTTGACGTGATACTAGGCATGGACTGGCTAGCAAAGCACGGTGCAACCATCGACTGCAAATGCAAGAAGGTGATGTTCGAGATTCCTGATGGCCAGAAACTATGTTTCATGGGACAAGCTTCAGGACTACGCACCCCGTTAGTATCATCTCTCAAAGCCCAAAGAATGATGGAAAAAGGATGTCAAGCATTCTTATCCAGCATCACAAATGTGGTAAAGGAAACACCACTTAAGGTTGGAGACGTCCGCATAGTAAGAGAATTCCCAGAGGTATTTCTCGATGACTTACCAGGACTGCCGCCGACTCAGGAAATTGACTTCACGATAGAATTAGTACTGGGCACCGAGCCTATCTCCAAGGCACCATACCGGATGGCACCTACGAAACTCAAGGAGTTAAAGATGCAACTACAATAACTCTTAGACTTGGGTTTTATTAGGCCAAGCCATTCACCATGGGGAGCACCGGTGCTATTCGAGAAGAAAAAGGACGGAAGTATGCGGATGTGCATAGACTACCGTGAGCTGAATAAAGTAACGATTAAGAATAAGTACCCGCTACCCCGGATTGACGACTTGTTTGATCAACTTCGAGGTGCGACCATATTTTCAAAGATTGACTTACGGTCTGGGTACTATTAGCTCAAGGTACGGGGAGAAGATATTCCTAAGACAACTTTTAGAACTCGTTATGGGCATTACGAGTTCTTGGTTATGTCTTTTGGTCTTACCAACGCACCAGCCGCGTTTATGGACTTGATGAATAGGTTCTTCAAGGACTACTTAGATAAATTCCTCATAGTGTTCATCGATGACATCTTAGTATACTCCAAGGACTAAGTCGAGCACGAGGAACATTTGAGGTTGATTTTGTCATGACTAAAAGAGCATCAAATCTACGCCAAATTCAAGAAATGTAAGTTTTGGCTTTCGCAAGTGGCATTCCTTGGGCATATTATATCCAAGGATGGAGTTGCAGTAGACCCATCAAAGGTAGAGGCCGTGAAGGATTGGCCAAGACCAAAGAACGCATCAAAAGTAAGAAGCTTTCTGGGATTAACAGGTTATTATAGGAGGTTCGTAGAGGGATTTTCTAAGACAGCCACTCCACTCACCAACTTAACCCGGAAACAGCAAAGATTCAACTGGAATGATAGATGTGAAGAAAGCTTCCAGTTGCTTAAGGACAAGCTGTGCTCAGCACCAGTACTCTATGTACCGACACCCAACGATAAGTTCGTAGTCTACTGCGATGCGTCGAAGCAAGGGTTGGGTTGTGTGCTGATGCAGAATGACAAGGTGATAGCCTACGCCTCAAGACAGCTGAAGGAGTACGAGCAACGCTATCTAACCCACAATATGGAGTTGGCAGCGGTGGTCTTTGCATTGAAAATCTGGCGCCATTATCTTTACGGAGAACGGTGCGAGATTTATACGGACCACAAAAGTTTAAAGTACTTTTTCACTCAGAAGGAGCTCAACATGAGGCAACGTAGGTGGTTAGAGCTAGTGAAGGATTACGACTGCGAAATCCTATACCACCCGGGAAAGGCAAACATAGTTGCCGATGCGCTAAGTAGGAAAAGTTATGGAATTTTAGCAGCATTAACTGGACTAGAAAAGCCACTGCAGCAGGAGCTGATCAATGAAGGAATAGAAGTAGTTTTCGGCAAGCTGGCTAATTTGTCTATCCAGTCAAATCTACTAGAAGATATACGGATTGGGCAAGGGCATCATGACACACTAGCAGCACATATAGGTGCAGTCAGAGAAGGCAAGGCCACAAATTTCTCAATATCAAGTCAAGGATTGTTGAGATATAAGGATCGGGTATGCGTGCCATATAATCAAAGGATTAAGATGGTGATTCTAGAAGAAGCACACAGTACCCCGTACTCAGTTCACCCAGGTCGACCAAGATGACTCACGACATCAAGGCAATCTATTGGTGGCCAGGGATGAAGAAGGACATAGCAGAATTTGTGTCTAAGTGTTTAATATGCCAGCAAGTGAAAGCAGAGCATCAGCAGCCTACAGGCTTATTGCAACCGCTTAGCGTACTAGAATGGAAGTGGGATGATATAGCTATGGACTTCGTGACAGGTTTGCCACGAGCAAACATGCAACATGATTCAGCTTGGGTAGTAATAGATAGACTAACCAAGTCCGCTCATTTCCTGCCTCTTAAGACTTCATACATGGCAGACCAATATGCAGACATATATGTCCAAGAGATAGTAAGGTTGCATGGAATCCCCAAGACAATAGTTTCAGATAGAGGATCGGTGTTTACATTGAGATTTTGGGGAAGTTTACAGCAAGCCATGGGTACAAAATTAAGACTTAGTACAACTTTTCATCCTCAGACAGATGGACACTCCGAGCATACGATTCATATTTTAGAAGATATGCTACACGCTTGTGTACTTGATTTTAGAGGATCATGGAATAAGTACTTGCCGTTGATAGAGTTCTCCTACAACAATAGCTACCAGTCAACGATCGGCATGGCACCTTACGAGTTGCTTTATGGAAGAAGGTGTCGATCGTCGTTGCATTGGGACAAAGTAGGAGAAAGGTAGCTTCTCGGTCCCGAAGCTGTTATAAAAGTTCAAGAAGCAGTATTGCTAATTAGACAGCGTATGCTTGCTGTTCAAAGTCGTCAAAAAAGCTATGCGAATGCCAAGCGGCGCGATGTGGAATTCAAGGTAGGAGATCAAGTCTTCCTGAAGATATCTCCTATGAAAGGTGTGAAGCGGTTTGGGAAGAAAAGAAAACTTAGCCCCCGATTTATAGGTCCTTTTGAAATATTGGACAAAGTGGGAGCAGTTTCATATAGACTAGCCCTACCGCCAGCCCTAGCAGATAGCCACAACGTGTTCCACATCTCAATGCTACGCAAGTATGTGTTAGACTCATCTCACATCCTCAAGTATGATATGATAGCACTCCAGAAAGACTTGAGTTACGAGGAACGACCGGTTAGCATCCTGGATAGAGGGGTGAAGCAGTTACAGTCCAAGAATATTCCTGTAGTCAAGGTCCTATGGAGTAATAGTTCCGAATGAGAGGCAACGTGGGAGTTGGAGGAGGACATGCAGGGCCAGAATCCAGAATTATTTGGTAAGTAAATTTCGAGGACAAAATTCTTTTTAGTAGGGGAGAATTGTAGAGTCCAAGAACTTTACTTAGCTAGTTAGATAGTAGTAGTAGTAGTAGTAATAACTAGTAATAGTTGTAGCATGTTTATTACTGTGGATTTTGGTTCAAACCGGGACTTAGTTGGACACTCATAGTCACACTTGTAGATTTTATAAGTTTAACCTATAGTTTAAGAATATTAATTATAACCTAAGGTTTGATTAATATGACTGATTATGAAGATGATATTTATTATACTATAAGGTTTAGATAGACCCAATAAGATATTAACACTTGTCATGTGTATGTTTAATAAGAAATTAAGTATTTTTTAGGAATAGGTTTATTAAGAGTAATATTTGAAATCCTAGAGTCTGACAGTAGCTTTGAAATCGTTAATGGACTTAGTCAAGGCTATTTACTCAATTCAAAATAAGCTGAAAAAGTGTAATTACGCGTATAATATTTCAGTGTATGTTGATATATCGCAGCTCTAGGGGGCGATATATCGCCATACGGGGATACGAAAAACACGTAGCTTCGCACGACAACCTCGACAAGCCTCAGGCATATGAAGCCAGGCGATATATCGCCTATAGTGGGCGATATATCGGGCCATGGGCATAAAATTTGAATGATTTTGAAACTGAGCTCATTTTAATCCTTAACCTCTTGATAAGTCCAGAATCTTTCTGACCGAGTCTTCAGCCTCTGCTGAGCGATTATTCAAATGATTTTCAATTAAAAAGCCATTATTTTATTCAAGCTAAATGAAGATCTTTTCATTCTTGAACTCTATAAATAGGACCTAGTACCCAGCCATTTCTTCATTCATCAAGCTGAGTTCAGAGCCTGCAAGCTGCTAGGATTACTTTAGAGTGTAAACACTTGGTTTGGGGTTATAAGCTTAATAAACACTTGGGAAGTAAGGTTTGTAGTATAATTCGGTTCGAGGTGTAGTTCGGTCATAGAAGCATTCAAGGTATTCCTTATTCAAGTTCCTTTCTGTATTGTTCTTATAGTTTTTCTACTCAAATCCTAACTCGTATTCTCTATTCTTGGTTAGGCATCTAAGATCTTGAACGTAAGATTTTGTTGGTAAGTATCTTTTCGATGGTGTAGTTAGTTCTTTTCATCTCTATTCTCTAGTATACTCACCTCCCTATTATGGTTTTTAGGAGTGTTCCAAAGTCCCGATCTTATTCTCATATCCCGGTATTTTGGTAAGGAAAATAGGATAGTTTTATATGCTTATATGTTATGTTGATATGTTATGATAAGTTATGCTATAATATGTTATGTTATGTTTTCTTATGTTTCATGGTTATGATTTACCCTACCTCAAATATTAGACAGGGGACGTAGATGGGTTATCATAAACCTACCATGTGATCTAACCAACCTCAGATATTAGAAAGGGGACGTAGATGGTTTATCACATGTTTTTAATGGCCATTAATAGTGTAGTCTTATATGATGTACGTCTTTATAAATATATGTTTATAGTTTATAGTTTATGTGTATGGTTATGTTTCATGCTTGTAGTAGATTTTCCTTGATGGGCATTAGGCTCATTCCTTTATGTTTTATATGTGCAGGCTAATAGTTATGGCGGCGGGAAGGTTCTTGGCAGCTTAGGAATGTGTATTGAGGGAGAATGACATCGGTGGACTGCATGAATGATTCGAGGATGAAGTTGCTTTTTAGTATTTTAATTATGATTTCTATGTATTTCCGCATCTAATTTTGTAACCCATTTATTTAAGTTATGTTATGTTTTTATTTTCAAAACAATGGGATCCCATTTCCTACTTTGAATTTTATGTAGTTTAACATTTGTTTTACAAGTTTTAATAAAGTAATGTTTATTTCATATGTACGTTTTCTTAAAGATTAGTGTCTATGTATAGTAGTCATTAATGGTCCAAAGTCTAGAGTAGTTAGGTCATTACATTTGATCTACTCCAATTTCCTAGGTTGGAAGCAGTGCAGACTAATTCCTCAATGCCTGGACGAGGCACGAGTGGATTTGTTGGGAAGTCTCCTGTCCTTGAGTTGGCTTCCGCTCACCCTATCTGGCTAGGATGAATCTTGGGAGTGTGAGTTGAATTATTATTCCTACGTAGATTGGAAGGTTGAGTATTTCGCAGAATCCATTCAAAAGGTATGGGACTCGGGGTTGCAGTTCAAATAAAATGGCTGATGTTAGGTCGATTATTCATGAGGGGATTGGCAGGTTGAGTATTTCATGGAGTCCGTTCAGAAGGTACGGAACTTGGGATTGTAGTTCCGACAGAACTGCTGACGTTAGGTCGATTATTCCTCAATTTGTCTATTATCTTGGGCAAGATGACTCTTTAGCTTAACATTCTCCATTTCAATGATGGTCAGGTATCCAAGATTGGGATTTGGTGGGCGTGAGGCCAAACTTCCAACATCGTCCTGGTCCACATGATTTTTTCCTAGGTGACGTTGTGCGGATGTACCTTCTCCAGTGGGGATGCCCATACAGTGACCTCCCTGATCATCAGATTGCTCTGTTTCATTTTTGCACATAGAACGAGAGACCACCATGATGATTGTTGGGTTGAAACTTGTGTAAGAATTCAAGCCTAATCTGCTCCCAATGAAAACACCAATTTTTTGACGCGATTTTTCAGTAATAAGGGATTTAGAAGTCCGAATATAGAGAGACTAGGCTTTTAATAAACCAGATAGAAGGAAATGACAAAAATCAAGAACAGGAAAAATATGTTAGGAGTGTGTCCTAAAAGCATGTAAAGACATTTGTTTTTCTGTGAATAAATAAATACAACAGTTTATTATTATTGTTATATTTAGATTGTTAAATTATAGTTTGAATAATTTTGTAAATATCAGAAAAATTCCATATTCATTATTGAGGATGTGATCTTGTATTAGTACGAGAGAATTAAGATCACATGAATGAATAAAAATAGTCAACAACAACAAATTAAAGTTATAGAATTCTTTAATTGGAGTTGTAAGTACGATTTACTGAGTATCATAATGATACAAATAATCTAGATTCAGATTATTGATGTGGAAAGACATATCGGTAAATGTGCTTTATATAATATGATTATATTTGACATGGACCGATATGAATTAAAGTCTTTATCCAAAAACCATTTAACAATAAAGACTTGTAATTCATATCATAACTGATGATCATTTATAGATCAACCTAAATCCTGAGTGTTCATGAACTCCTGTTCATGTTTATTAAATCTTTTGATTCATTCGTTAAAGTCTCTTCAAAGAATGAGGCTAATGACTTTTGTTTTGGAGATTTAATATCATGGATGGCTGGGAACATGTATCAACAATACGGAATCTAATCTTTCCTAACGGATCGTATATTAGTTCCCTTAAGGGTTAATTCTGGAACTAAATGATTTTGAGCTCAAATCTATAATTAGATTATAGATTAATTATTCCCTAGTGAATTAATGGTACTTAAGGAATAAGACGTAAATTAGAAAGGTAAAATGGTAATTCTTCCATTCTAATTTATGAACTAATTAATTAGAGGGTTGAACTATTGTAAGATGGTTATATCAATGGACGACTTAAGAAAAGATTTATGTAAAAGTATATCTATAACATAAAGAGTGCAATTATGAATTTATAGTGGAGTAATATCAGAATTAATAAATTAACTATTATAATTAAAAAGTTTAATTATTTAGTTTATTTATTGGAGCTTAATGTGATAGGTCCATAGTCCTCGAAATGGCTCAAACAATCACTGACAAAGGTAAATACAAAAATGGGCAAAAAGGACTTATGTGATAAGTAAAATATTTTTCTATGTATCAAACATAACTATTGTTTAATTATGTGTAATTAATTAATTAAGAATTAATTAATTATTTGATTTAACAAAAATATAATTAATTTATTTTTTGGGATTTTTGGTATTTAAATAATAATAAAAATTGGGAAAAATCACATGCCATCACTGGCAGGTGGTACACGTGTAGCACAGTGCACAGTCACTGTGCTACACGCATAGGAGACTGTGTTCAGTTTCTTGGTTCCACAATTTTAGTTATTTAAATATTAAATAAATAATGAGATATTTTAATATGATTAAAATCTTATTATTTAAACAAAAATCTGATAACTGATTAGTTATTTTAAATTGTTTAAAATAACAAATATTTTAATATATTGGATATATTAAATATAGGATATTAGTTTACAGAACGTAACTTTTCAAGGATAGAAAAATATCTAGAAATCTCTCTCAGAGAAAGAGAATAGTGACACAAACAAAAGTCACTATTCTTCACAAAACCTAGGTCCAAACTTTATCAAATCTCATGTGTTGAGAACATCTGATAAATAGTTTTTTGCCTATTGTTTGTATAGCGAGCCCACACTCGTTCTTTGTGTGCTGAGAACATTTTGGAAGATCTTGGTGTGAGATCTCAAGGATTTAGCCATACAAAAAGATAGCAGCAAGGAAGGACCTGAAGTAATTTTTTCTATTCTTGTCTTTGATTCAATATATATATGCATGTGAAGAAGTATATCTAGAAATCTTTTGGGATTAAATTGACAATTTGATTTTTGTTCTGCTGCGTATAATCTCTGATTTGATCAATAAAAACCAACAAATGGTACCAGAGCCATCTTCACATATATATATGTATTGAATCTGCGTGGGTTTAATTTTATGCATTTATTTATTTTGATGAATGGATGGATGGCTTAATGTGATTGAATGCATGCGAATGTTGAGTCGTTAATTATATGGTGTTTTTGGGTTAGGATTTGTTTATGATTAGATCATTGTGTAAGTCATTAATGGGCATAGGATTTATGTAATTTTATTTGGTTTTTGACACCATAAAATTGTAATTCCGATCACACAAAAGTCAGAACGGAGCGCGGGATTCAGAATTCAGCCACCGATCCTCCGAGGCTGACCTCCAAGCCGCTGCCGGGACGTCGTACGAACACCGTACGGATGGGTCTGTATGGTTCCGTACAATCTAGCCCCGACGGCCCTGTTTGACGCCACGTGTCCCCGCCTGACTGGTCCAGAATTTTTTTAATTTTTTCTGAAATTAATCTATTATTTTTTTTTAATTTAAAAATGTTTAAATATCCTATTTTTGAAATTTGATATTTAAATAATGAGATATTTTTGTTATCTTAACAAACCCTTTTTTTTAATATCTTTTTTAAAATTTATTTTTTCAAAATAATAGATTTTAATTTAAATTCATTTCAGTTTTAATTAAAAGTTGTTTTAATTAAAAAGAAAAATAAAAATAATGATTATTTAAAAGTTTGTTTTAATTAATAAAAATAATTAGAAAATTGTTTTCTTATTATTATTCTGGACCAACAACGACACATATCCTACCGACAAAGTAAAGAAGCCCGATGGAGATCAAGGCAGTTTTATTTTATTTATTTTAATTTTATAAAGTGGTTGTAAAATTAGAAATACCCAAAAGCACCCGGTTCAACATTTATTGTTTATTTATTTATTTAAATAATTATTTTCATGTGATTGATGTGATTGATAACATCTTCATGCATTGTATGCCATACATAAAAACCCACACAGTCATAATCATGCATCTCATTTGTAAAAACATGATTATTAGGATTGTCCTATATGTTTATATGAATTGTTTTGTGAAATCAGTTGCATGTAAATTACTTAGTTTTATTTTGAAAACTTGGTAAAATATCACACCAATTTTTAAGTCTTTATGACTTATTTTCTTTAAACCAACTTTATTGTAAAAGTGTTTTTTTAGTAAAGTTTAGATGAACATGATTGGTAATTTAAAATTGGATATGGACCTAGAAACTCGCTTTCTTTACAATTTTAATTATGTTCATAAGGTTTAAAGATGTTATAATTAATTAGGTTAAAAAACACTTATTTTAAAATAGTGAGTGGGAGAGGGTTGATATCTCAAACATAACCCATGGTCTCCATTATTAATACAACACTGTGAGATATGAATAGCGCCTCGCGACGGCTTTGTTTTTGTCCCCCTAAGGAAGGTGTCTAGACATATCAATAGCAAGATTGTATTTCTTACATAGATAGGAACTAATGATGTATTTTAGGCTTGACCGACCCTAAGGCGGCATGTCCTAAGTTAAGTCATGAACTCCGAAATAATGGGTTACACTCACAAAGTTATGATTAAGCTCGTACAGTGGATAATCATAACTTGACCAAACTAAGCGGTACTTTAATGTTTAAAAGAGAAAATAAAGAGTTATTTTAAGTATTAAACAATAAAGATAAGAATGCCTTATAAATTCTCTAAAATTAATTTGACCGACCCTAAGGCGGCACTTTAATTGTTAGAAAATTTTATCGTGGAAATTATTCTTTATTTTATGTGTTTTAATTGTGCTCATGCATCACGTTTAATTTCCGAAACTTTGATATTTATTTTTCTAAATATAATAATATTTATTTGTATTTATTTATTGCCAGCAAAAATGTCTATTGGTGAATTACACACCGATGCATTTCTCAAATCCTTGGTTTTTGAACCTGAAAATATGTAACACTGGTTTCGAGGCATGTTGACTATTTTTTCTTATAAGAAGATGATGTCAACTGTCTGTGAAAAACCTCCAACAGAACCACCTCTGGCTACTAGCTATGAAGTAGAAGAAAAATATGCAAATTGGATGAAATCCGATCGGTTGGCACGTTATTGCAGGCTTTCAACCATGCCTGACGAAACAAAGGAAAAATATATACACTATGACTCAGCACATGAGATGTGGCGAGCAATGACAGAGGAAGTCTTTGCTGAGTGTCATAGTTTATCTCAAACGAAAAAGGTGAATAAGATTCACATATATTTTTTCAACTTTGAATAATAGATTCAAATACAATGAATATCAGATTCAAATTTTTGGATAGTAGATTCAAAAATATATGCCACTAAACTATTTTTCTTTTGTTTTTCCTTTTGCAGAATCAGAACCCTGAAAAGGAGGGAGAGACTGATGAGGATTTGAATAGCAAGTAAAGAGCTGGAGAAGTTGGAGAGTAGTTTTTATTTAGTAATTTTATTGTTAGTTGAACAATTTAAATTTCTTTATTTTGTTTTAGAAATTTTAGATTTCTTTAAACAAAGAAAACTACAGTCTAGAAATTTAGTTTATTGTTAGTAATTTTGATTATTAATGTTTGGAAACTTATTTCTATTTTTGCATAACATTTATTTCTTTTATTAATAAAGTAGTTATTATTTAAAGAAATGATCTATTTACTTGTTATGCAAATTCTTTGGGATAAACAAAGTTTACATACTTATAATGAATGACAGATTTTTTATAATTTTGAATTATTCAAAAACAGCTAATCCTAAATCTATTAAACTGATTCCGATAGTGAAACATATCTGTAGCACTTGAGATTGGGTCATATTGGTCTAGACGGAATAAAAATTCTTGTAAAGGATAGTCCTTTAAGAGAACCATTTATTGGATCTCTCCCTGTTTGTAAATCCTATCTAGAAGGCAAAATGACCAAGATACCTTTCTCTGCTAAAGGTTCAATAGCCACATAACCACTTCAGCTAGTACATACGGATGTTTGCGGTCCACTTAATGTACAAGCAAGAGGAGGTTATGAATATTTCGTCACTTTTATTGATGATTATTCAAGATATGGTTACCTACACTTAATGCAAAGAAAATCTGAGACTTTTAGAAAGTTCAAAGCATCTCAAGCAAAGGCTGAAAAGCAATTAGGTAAATCACTAAAAAGCACTTCGATCTGATCGAGGAGGAGAGTACTTGGATTTTGAATTTGAGGACCATTTACGTGAGCATGGCATTCAATCCCAACTCACTACACCTGAAATGCCCCAGTAAAATGGTGTTTCGGAAAGACGGAATAGAATGTTATTAGATATGGTTAGATCAATGATGAATTTCTCATCATTACCACTGTCATTCTGGGGCTATGCGATTCAATGTGTTCTATACATATTGAATGATGTTCCATCTAAGTCTATCCGATATACACCCATAGAATTATGGAATGGTTGTAAACCTAGTTTACACCATTTTCGAATTTAGGGGTGTCCTGCACGTGCGCTTAAAGGAAAGACCGGGAAGTTGGAAACACACTATGAAGTGTGCATGTTTGTGAGATATTCCAAAGAGACAAGAGGTGGATTTTTTCTATAGTCCAAAAGAAAATAAAACATTTGTATTGACAAATGCAACTTTTCTTGAATATGACTATGTTAATAACCACAAATCTTGCAGTAAGGTTGTACTGGAGGAGATGGTCTAAAATAAAGTCGCAAAGTCACCAGCAGCAATTAATGATAAAATAATTGAAGAAACCATAATTCCTGAAAAGGAAAAACCAGTGCAACGTCGTAGTGGGAGGATTGTGAAACAACCTATTCGCTACGAACATGAGGCACACGTTCTTGTATCAGATACTGAAAAGGATGATCCATTGACTTTTAAAGAAGCAATGGAAGACCCTAATGTTGATAAGTGGCAAGATGCCATGAATCAAGAAATGGAATCAATGTATTCCAATTTAGTCTGGGAACTTGTAGATATGCCTAACAATGTTAATGTCATTGGATGCAAATGGATCTACAAATAGAAAAGGGGTGCAGATGGAAAGGTAGAGACCTATAAAGCAAGGCTTGTGGCCAAAGGCTACACACAGAGAGAGGGTGTGGACTATGAAGAAACATTTTCTTCTGTGGCCATGCTTAAGTCCATTCGCATACTCTTATCCATAGTTGCCATCTATAATTATGAGATATGGCAAATGGACGTCAAGACAACTTTTCTGAATGGCCACCTTGATGAAACCATTTATATGGAACAACCAAAAGGGTTTATAAAGAAGGATCAAGATCAAAAGGTATGCAAATTATTGAAATCCATATATGGATTGAAACAAGCATCAAGATCTTGGAACTTAACATTTGATGAAACTATTAAAACATATGGTTTCGAACAAAATGTTGACGAAGCATGTGTTTATAAATACATCAAAGGAAAAATTGTGGTTTTCTTAGTTCTTTATGTTGATGATATCCTACTCATTGGGAATGATGTAGAGACATTATCAAATGTAAAGAAATGGTTGGCTGACAAATTCCAAATGAAAGATTTGGGAGAAGCGAGCTATGTTCTAGGCATTAAAATTCTAAGAGATAGAAAGAACAAGCTCCTAGCACTTTCACAAGAAAATTATATTGATAAAGTGCTTGAAAGATTCTCTATGGAGAATTCCAAAAAGGGTCAATTGCCGACCAGACATGGAATTGCTCTTTGCAAAGATCGGTGTCCAAAGACACCACAAGAGAAAGAGGATATGAGAAAGTATCCCTATGCATCAGCTGTAGGGAGCCTAATGTATGCAATGTTATGTACTAGACCTGACATATGTTATGCAGTAGGGATTGTCAGTCGTTATCAATCAAATCTAGGTTTGGAACACTGGATTGCGGTGAAACATATTCTCAAGTATCTCAGGAGAACGAGAGACTATATGCTAGTATATTCGGGTAGTGACCTCGACCCTACTGGATACACTGACTCAGATTTTCAATCTGACAAGGATAGTAGAAAGTATACTTCTGGGTCAGTATTCACTCTTGGTGGTGGAGCAGTTGTTTGGAGAAGCATTAAGCAATCCAGTATAGCTGATTCAACCATGGAAGCTGAATACATAGCAGCTTGTGAAGCAGCTAAGGAAGCAGTTTGGCTGAAAAAGTTCTACACAGATTTGGAAGTAGTTCTAGAAGTGGAGAAACCACTTTTTCTTTACTGTGACAACAGTGGAGCAGTGGCCAATTCTAAAGAACCAAGAAGCCACAAGAGGGGAAAGCATATAGAGCGCAAATACCACTTAGTCAGAGAAATCGTACATAGAAGAGATGTGACCATTCTGAAAATCGCATCAGAACACAACCTGGCGGACCCATTCACGAAGACGCTTCCAGCAAAGCAATTCGAGGGTCATGTACGTAATATGGGATTGAGAGAAATGCCTCACTTGCTTTAAGTACAAGTGGGAGATTGTTAGGAGTGTGTCCTAAAAGCATGTAAAGACATTTGTTTTTCTATGAATAAATAAATACAACGGTTTATTATTATTGTTATATTTAGATTGTTAAATTATTGTTTGAATAATTTTGTAAATATCAGAAAAATTCCATATTCATTATTGAGGATGTGATCTTGTATTAGTACGAGAGAATTAAGATCACATGAATGAATAAAAATAGTCAACAACAACAAATTAAAGTTATGGAATTCTTTAATTGGAGTTGTAAGTATGGTTTACTGAGTATCATAATGATACAAATAATCTAGATTCAGATTATTGATGTGGAAAGACATCTCGGTAAAGGTGTTTTATATAATATGATTATATATGACATGGGCCGATATGAATTAAAGTCTTTATCCAAAAACCATTTAACAATAAAGACTTGTAATTCATATCATAATTGATGATCATTTATAGATCAACCTAAATCCTGAGTGTTCATGAACTCCTGTTCATGTTTATTAAATCTTTTGATTCATTCGTTAAGGTCTCTTCAAAGAATGAAGCTAATGACTTTTGTTTTGGAGATTTAATATCATGGATGGCTGGGAACATGTATCAAAAATACAGAATATAATCTTCCTAACGGATCGTATATTAGTTCCCTTAAGGGTTAATTATGGAACCGGATGATTTTGAGCTCAAATCTATAATTAGATTATAGATTAATTATTCATTAGTGAATTAATGGTACTTAAGGAATAAGAAGTAAATTAGAAAGGTAAAATGGTAATTCTTCCATTCTAATTTATGAACTAATTAATTAGAGGGTTGAACTATTGTAAGATAATTATATCAATGGACGAATTAAGAAAAGATTTCTGTAAAAGTATATCTATAACATAAAGAGTGCAATTCTGAATTTATAGTGGAGTAATATCAGAATTAATAAATTAACTATTATAATTAAAGAGTTTAATTATTTAGTTTATTTATTGGAGCTTAATATTATAGGTCCATGGTCCCCGAAATGGCTCAAACAATCACTGACAAAGGTAAATACAAAAATGGGCAAAAATGACTTATGTGATAAGTAAAATATTTTTCTATGTATCAAACATAATTATTGTTTAATTATGTGTAATTAATTAATTAAGTATTTGATTTAACAAAAATATAATTAATTTTGAATTAATTTATTTTTTGGGATTTTCGGTATTTAAATAGTAATAAAAATTGAGAAAAATCACATGTCATCACTGGCATGTGGTACACGTGTAGCACATAAGAGATTGTGTTCAGTTTCTTGGTTCCACAATTTTAGTTATTTAAATATTAAATAAATAATGAGATATTTTAATATGATTATAATATTATTATTTAAACAAAAATCTGATAACTGATAAGTTATTTTAAATTGTTTAAAATAACAAATATTTTAATATATTGGATATATTAAATATATGACATCAGTTTTACAGAACATAACTTTTCAGGGATAGAAAAATATCTAGAAATCTCTCTCAGAGAAAGAGAACAGTGACACAAACAAAAGTCACTATTCTTCACAAAACCTAGGTCCAAACTTTATTAGATCTCATGTGTTGAGAACATCTGATAAATATTTTTTTGCCTATTGTTTGTATAGCGAGCCCACACTCGTTCTTTGTGTGCTGGGAACATTTTGGAAGATCTTGGTGTAAGATCTCAAGGATTTAGCCATACAAAAAGATAGCAGCAAGGAAGGACCTGAGGTAATTTTTTCTATTCTTGTCTTTGATTCAATATATATATGCATGTGAAGAAGTAGATCTAGAAATATTTTGGGATTAAACTGACAATTTGATTGTTGTTCCGTTGCGTATAATCTCTGATTTGATCAATAAAAACCAACAAAATACTCTCACGATTTTACGTGGTTCAGTGGTTAAAATCCACCTAATCCACTAGTCACTCTTAATAATCTATTTAGGACTCTTGATGAAAGTTTAGGATGATTTTAGCAGAGTTTTGGCATACAGAAAGTCGATCCCTTTTCCTGTCCATTACCCTTGTATTTATAGGAGATTCTCACAGAAAATTTTGGGTAACCGTACATTAATATGGTAATGTTGACGGTAAGAACTCGTTAACTAAGTTAGATTGAGAACTTTATGAGTTATAAAAGAAATAGATTCAAATCAAACGAACTTCATGCAAACTTTCTTATGATTTCCACACTAATGTCAATGTTGAAATTTCTAATTGAAAAATAGAGAGAATGTGTAGTGTCTATTAGCAATGTGTGGTTACAAACTACTCTAAAAAAATCCTCCTCCCCTTTTCAAGTGAATGGAGGTCATATTTATAGTAGAGCACTATTGGCTCATTGTACATGGTGGTCCATCGGGATACGACTCTACAGATGCAGTCTACAGATAGTAGTGGCACAGGAGCGTGGTTGTCAGCTCCAGTACATGCTCAGGGTCTACGGGAGCACCTCTTCTTTAGTACTTAGTTATACCTCCCCCATATGTTTAGTACAAACGCCAGAGGTTGGCTGGGAATGACCACATTAGGTACCCCATTCGTACAACCACTACTTATCTGGCATGTCCTTTAGGGTTAGTCACCTAAGGCAGTCAGAGCCATACCCCCATACGTACTTCGTATCCATATGATCTCTTTTGCATCACTCATGCGTTTTCTTATACTCATCATGCACCCTGCTCTCTTAAACTTTAAGAGTGGGAAAGCTTGCACGCTATCATGAGTAACATACCTAGATACCTTCACCAATTCTAGCTTGATACCAAATGATGGTTGGGCCCTTACTGGTTCGACTCATATGACAAGGTAAGGCGCCTTTCGCGGATCTCCATCCAGGCAAGACACGGGGTCTCGCATGGACCCTTGGGTGCAAGGCACATCGTATCACATGGCGAGGCTTATGAGCCTATTGCGAGGAATACGTTGGAAAGCGACATGACCCCTCTCCGCAAGACCCTCGGCACGAGGCCTGGTGCGAGGCCCCTCTCTGCGAGACCCTTGGCGCGAGGCCTTGGTGTGCCTGGTGCGAGGCCCCTCTCTGCGAGACCCTTGGCGCAAGGCACTAGGCGTGCGCACGAGACGCCTGATGCATGCGAGATGTTAGGCACGCGCGTGGCTCCAGGGACGTGCAAGGAAATGGGTGCGCTCGAGGCAATTGATGCCTTTTATGATACTCTTGCAATGCGAGTGGGCCTCACCCATCGACAGAGTGGACCTTACGGGACTTTAGACATGGTTACTTTGAATCGTCAAGGGACCTTAGACAAGTGATGTGGGTCCTTTACCAGTGTGGAATTTTTAGCATCCACACTTCCCCCCAGTCTACGAGAGGGTCTTCTGTTGGAAATGTGCCCTGAAAGCATATGTAGTAGACATTGTTTTTATGAAATAAATAAATGAATTGAATTTGTTATGCATATATATTTTATGGACTATATTATTTTGTGATAATATTAAGTAAATATCAAGAAAATTCCTAAGTTCATATACGTGATCTCAAATACGTATTGGTACGGGAGGATTGTGTTTGAGATAAATGAACTTGAAGAGTTCACAGTAAAATAAAATAATGGAATCTTTAGATTAATTACTGCAAGTACGGTTCACTAGTATTATGAATAGATGTGATCTAGATCCGAATCACTAGTGCGGTAGGGCACTTTAGTGGAGGTGCTTTATATATTAGAGAATGTATAGAACTGGACCACATATGTTTATTAATACTTAGTTAAATACCGTTTCGAAGTATTAATTAAATATATCAACTGATGATCATATACAAATAGATCTTAATCCTGAAGTTACTATGAACTCCTGTTTATGTTATACGAGTTCTTTGATTCACTTGTTAGGGTCTGTCAGAATGATCTGGCTAGAAACTTTTGTTTTGGGAACTCATTAATGTAGATGGCTGGAGACATAGTATACAAATATGGAATCTATGCCTTCTCGCAGGAGATTGAATGATGGTTCTTTTAAGGGTTGACTTTTGGGACTGAAAGGTTATTGAGCTCAAATTCATAATTTAGTTATGAATTAACCTTCACTAGTAGAGTCAATGGTACTTAAGGAAACAAGAGATAATTAAAAGGGTAGAACAGTAATTTTATTCCCGATTAATTATGAACCATTATTAGAGGGTCAAGTTGTATGCAATGATTATATTAATGGACGCTTTATGATTATAAAGTACTCAGTAAATGAAATGTTTATAATTACAAGAGTGCAGTCTCATATTTATAGTGGAATAATCATGAGATTAATAAATTAAGATTATTTAATTAAAGAGTTTAATTAATAATCTCAAATTTATTGGAGCTTGGAATTATAGGTCTATAGGTCCCCATAGCGGCTCTATCAACACTATTCAAGGTAAGAGTTGATATGAAGGGAAAATAATTTAAAGAAATATTTAAGAAGAAATATGTTCTTCAGGCCAAATATGCAATTATATGATAATAGTGATTAATTAATTAATTACAAATTAGTTGTAGTTAACAAAGTTAATTAATATTTAATTATTGTATAATTTTCGAAATTATATTAAATAATTAAAGTAATTTTGAAATTTAATTACATAATTAATTAATTATAATTTTCGAAATTATAATAAATTAAATATTTATTTTTCGAAAATTTTGGATTTAATTAATTGGTAGAATTAATTAAATATCTTTATTTGAGTGAGAGATAATAATATGATAAGTTCAAATTGGATTTGAATTTAAAAGATTAATATTTATTCAAATAATTAATTATATTTGATAATTAATTAAAAAGATAATTAATTTAAATTTGAATTCAAATTTGAATTAGTTATCAGGTTGTTAGATCTTATCTAACAAAACAGTTTGAATAAATAATTAAATAAAAATTGAAAAAACAACATCCCTAAAATTAGGGAGGCAACATGTGCACACACAGTGTGGCGTGTAGGGCAATTTTCAGGGATGAGATTTTCATTTTTATTTATTTAATTAATTAATTAATGGATAATTCAAAAATTGGTTTTTGGATTTTTTCATTAATAGAATAATTAATTAATTAAAAAGTAAATTGTAAAATGGTTACAGATTTATTTTTTGAAATTTGAATATTTTCTTTTAAGTATGACTAATCAGAAAAATATTCAGATATGTGTGAGATAACTCTGAACATTCGCTCTGTGAAAAAATAGAACGATAGTTTTCTCTCCCTGAAAATAAAGAACCAATTCTCAGGCCTATTCTCTTGATCTCATGTGTTGAGTACATCAAGTAGAATCACAAATAAACTATCCTTCATTCTCGAAGTGCCCACACATTTCTTGAGGTGTAGAGAATGCTTTGGAAGATCTTGGTGTGAGTACGTGGGAGCGGCTTGGATAGGAAGATCATTCTAAATACGAAAATATAGCAAGGATACTTGATAGGCTTCCAGAGGTATGAATTCTATCCTTATCTTGTTTATGATTAATGTATGTATATTAATGGATCCGCATATTTGAAGGTAGTTTAAATATGTTACAAAATTTTTGTTGTACAATGGGCCAACCACACCATCATTCCGCTGTGTATTAGGAAACTCGTTCCTAACAATTGGTACCAGAGCGATCATTAATCTCTGCATCCATTAATTACTGTGTGGGCATAATATGCATTCTTATGCTATTGTAATATATGTGAATGGATGGATGTATGTATGATAATAGTTTATTCTTAAGGGTCGTTAATTATATGGTGTTTTGGGTTTAGGAAATGTTCTTAAAATTCTAGATGAAAAATGTAAGCCATTCTGGGGCATAGGAAATTTTGTAATTTTAATTTTATGTGTTAAAATTATTTGAAAAATTCTATAAGGCCCGAGCCCCGAGTTCCGAGCCCTGAAGCTTGAGCCTGATCTAGCCGAACTGCTGCGTGCCCAACCCCTGCGTGCTGCCTGCCCAGGCGCCCCACGCACCTCGTCCAACCGAGCACCTGTGCCTCTGCGCCTGCGTCTGCCGCGCGCACCATCCGTCCCCTGCGCCTGCGTCTGCCGCGAGCCTAGCGCGCCCCTGCGCCTCACCTAGCTGCACGCCTGCGAGCCCCAGCGCCAGCTGCTGCTGCTCCCAGCCGTGTGCCCCTGTGTGCCGCACCCAACAGCAGCCCGTGCACCCCAGCCGCATGCCCCATGCTGAGCCACCATATGTAGCCGCCCCTGGGGTTTCTAAACACTAGGGCTTGCATCCAAAAATTGTCCATTTAAATTATGGGCTTAATTAAGTTAACCCATAATTAAAAATTGTTTTATTTTGAATTAATTGTATGAGCCCAAATTCAAATCTGGGCCTAATAATTTATCGGGCATCAAACCCAAGTTAATTATTCTTAAAATTTGTTTAAGATAATAAAAGTTATTTTAATTCAAAATTAAATGGATAAGTGGCTTAATGGATCAAGACTACTTGTGAAGGCCCAAAGTTATAGATAGAGATCTATTTAGGTCTTATTTAGTTTCTTACATTTTTGTGTATATTTTTTCAAGTGTTGTAATTTTTCTAGAAATACCCAAGACACTTGGCCCGCATTTATTTATTTAAATGTTTGAATGTGATTAAATTGTTTAATACTTTATCATGCATTTTTTGACATGCCATACATATAACCCACACAGTATTTAAAATTGTGCATGCATCTCATATGAGTAGAAACATGCCTTAGGATTGTCCTATGTGATTATATGTTGATCCATATAATAATAAATCTAGTTTTTAACTAGTTCAAGAGCGGAAATAGATTTTAAAAGTTGTTTAATTTCTAGTATTTAATAAAATTGTTTTATTAAATTATAAATGATATTCTTAGTAATTATGGCAAAATAAAATTGAACTAATTAGGGCATAGTTCTATAATTATAATTTTGCTTAATTTGATTAATAATTATTAGAATATCATTTGGTAAAAATAGATCACTTTATTTTTACAACCAATTAAAAAGCATAGGATGTTTTGAGAAAACACATGTTCTAAAATAGTGAGTGGGAGAGGGAGTTATGACAATAAAGTCCCATGGTCTCCATTATTAGTTAGGACCGAGGTAACATGGAGAGGGCCTCGCGGCACCATTGCTTGTGTCCCCCTAAGGAAGGCTTCCGACTGTGTTATTCTCAAGGAAAACTTCTTTTTCAAGAATAGGATTTAATGATGTATTTCAAGTTTGACTGACCCTAAGGCACACTCTTGAGTTAAGTCATTGATCTAAAATAATGGGTTACACTCACAAGGTACATTAGGCTTTCGAGCGGACTAGTGTATTCTTGACCAAACAAGCGGTTGTTTATAAGTCAAATAAGAAATATTGATTTAAGTTTTAACTTATAAATTTGAGAGCTTGTCTCAAAATTAATTTGGAATTAGTCTGACCTACCCTAAGGCTGGTCCATTAATGTTCAAATTAATTAATCGTGGAATTAGTAATTATTTTTTATGTGTTTTTTGTTGCATTCATGCATCACGTTTACTATTCCGAAAATAACTGATATTTATTATATGCATAGATTCATTTTGTTTATTTATTTATTTCCAAAAATTATGTCTAGCTCAAATCATGTATCTTCTTTACTTGCTAATGAAAAGTTGACTGGTGAAAACTACATGAAATGGAAATCAAACTTGAACATTGCATTAATATGTGAGAAGCCTAAAAAGTCCTCCAAAAGTAAAGAGAACAAGAACACTAAAACCTCCAAAAGGAAGACCCCAAAAGGGACTTGCTTTCATTGTGGAGAAAATGGTCACTGTTCAAAGTATCTCGCTGACCTCAAAAAGAAAAATACAGGTAAATTTTATTTACTTGTGTTAGAAGCTTGTTTAGTGGAAAATAATTCCTCATCCTGGATAGTAGATTCAGGAGCCACTAACCATGTCTGCTTTTCTCTTTCGATTCTTAGTTCAACGAGGAAGCTTGCTGATGGAGAGGTGACTATGAGGGTAGGCAGTGGTCAGATTGTCTCCGCAACAGCAGTTGGAACAGCCCGTTTGGAATTTGAGAATAATAAATTTCTTGTTTTAGAAAATGTTTATTATATTCCAGGATTTTCTAGAAACTTAATTTCTGTTTCTATGTTGCATGAACAAAATTTTAAAATATCTTTTAATAATAATACGATTGTTATTTCAAGATATGGTTTTAAGATATGTTCTGCAAAATCTATTGATGGGCTTTATAAACTGCAAGCTAAAGAGAAATCTGTTAATAATTTTGAATTATTTAAAACAGCAAATCCAAGATCTATTAAACGACAAAAGACTGATTCCGATAGTGATACATATCTGTGGCACTTGAGATTGGGCCATATTGGTCTAGACAGAATAAATAGGCTTGTAAAGGATGGTCCTTTAAGAGAACTATCTATTGGATCTCTCCGTGTTTGTGAATCCTGTCTAGAAGGCAAAATGACCAAGAGACATTTCTCTGCCAAACGTTCAAGAGCCACAGAACCACTCCAGCTAGTACATACGGATGTTTGCGGTCCACTTAATGTACAAGTAAGAGGAGGTTATGAATACTTCGTCACTTTTATTGACGATTATTCAATATATGGTTACCTATATTTAATGCAAAGAAAATCTAAAACTTTTGGAAAGTTCAAAGAATTTCAAGCAGAAGCTAAAAAGCAATTAGGTAAGTCACTAAAAGCTCTTCGATCTGATCGAGGAGGAGAGTATTTGGATTTTGAATTCAAGGACCATATGTGTGAGCATGGCATTCATTCCCAACTCACAGCACCTGGAACGCCACAACAAAATGGTGTTTCGAAAAGACAGGACAGAATGTTATTAAATATGGTTAGATCAATGATGAGTTTCTCATCATTACCACTGTCATTCTGGGGCTATGCGATTCAATGTGCTCTATACATATTAAATGTTGTTCCATCTAAGTCTGTCCAAAAGACACCCATAGAATTATGGAATGGTTGTAAACCTAGTTTACACCATCTTCGAATTTGGGAGTGTCCTGCACACGTGCTTAAAGGAAAGACCGGGAAGTTGGAATCACGCTTTGAAGTGTGCATGTTTGTGGGTTATTCCAAAGAGACCAGAGTTGGAATTTTCTATATTCCAAAAGAAAATAAAACATTTCTATCGACAAATGCAACTTTTCTTGAACATGACTATGTGAATAACCACAAACCTCATAGTAAGGTTGTTCTAGAGGAGATGGTCTCAAATGAAGTTGCAAAGTCACCAGCAACAACCAATGAAAAACGGTAAGAGGAAACTGCTAGTTCTAGTCATAATAGTAGTGAATCTCGTCGTAGTGGGAGGGGTTAGCAAGCAACCCACACGCTATGAACACGAAGTTCAAATGCTTGTGTCTGACACAAACAAAGACGATCCATTGACATTTAGAGATGCAATGAATGATTCTAACAAGGACAAATGGTAAGATGCCATGAACTAAGAAATAGAATCGATGTATTCCAATTCTGTCTGGGTTCTTGAAGATCCACCTGAGAATATCAAACCCATTGGTTGCAAGTGGATATTCAAGAAGAAAAGAGGAGCGGATGGGAAAGTACTTTCAAAGCAAGGCTTGTAGCGAAAGGGTACACACAGAAAGAAGGGGTTGACTATGAAGAAACTTTTTCTCCTGTAGCCATGCTAAAATCCATTCATATACTCTTGTCCATAGCTGCGTGCATGGATTATGAGATTTGGCAAATGGATGTCAAAACAACTTTTCTGAATGGCTACCTTGACGAAACCATTTACATGTCTCAACCAGAAGGGTTCGAGTTAAAAGTTCAAGAGCAAAAAGTTTGCAAGCTTCTTAGATCCATTTATGGACTCAAACAAGCTTCTAGATCTTGGAATCTTAGATTTGATGACACAATTAAAACGTTTGGTTTTGAACAAAACGTTGACGAACCTTGTGTCTATAAACAAATCAAAGATGGTGTAGTAGTATTCCTCGTTCTTTATGTTGATGATATATTACTGATTGGAAATGACGTAACATCATTATCAAAAGTAAAGAACTGGTTAGCTGAACAATTCCAAATGAAAGATTTGGGAGAAGCCAAGTATGTTCTGGGCATTAAGATTCTTAGAGATAGACAGAAAAAAACTTTGGCATTGTCTCAAGCAACTTATATTGATAAGGTGCTAGAACGCTTTAATATGCAAAACTCCAAAAAGGGTGATATGCCAACCCATTATGGAGTATTCCTTTCCAAAGAGCAGTTTCCCAAAACACCTCAGGAAGAGGAAGACATGAGACAATATCCCTATGCCTCAGCAGTAGGCAGTCTAATGTACGCCATGTTGTGTACAAGACCTGACATTTGTTATGCAGTAGGGATAGTCAGCCGTTATCAATCCAATCCTGGATTGAGTCATTGGACTGCAGTAAAGAATATTCTCAAGTACCTTAGAAATACTAGAGATTATATGCTTGTATATTCAGGTGGAGACCTGAACCCCACTGGTTACACTGATTCTGATTTTCAATCAGACAGAGACAGTCGGAAATCGACTTCTGGATCAGTGTTTACTCTAGGAGGAGGAGCGGTAGTCTGGCGAAGTATTAAACAAACCAGCATTGCGGACTCCACCATGGAATCTGAGTATATAGCGGCTTGTGAAGCAGCTAAGGAGACTGTGTGGCTCAAAAAGTTCTATTCCGATCTGGAAGTTGTACCAGATGTGGATAAGCCACTAGTCCTATACTGTGACAACAGTGGGGCAGTAGCTAATTCAAAGGAACCATGGAGTCACAAGAGGGGAAAGCACATTGAGAGGAAGTATCACTTGCTAAGAGAGATAGTTCATCGAGGAGATGTTGCAGTTATGAAGATAGATTCAGAGCATAATCTTGCAGATCCTTTCACAAAGACTTTATCTATCAAATCTTTTAAGGAGCATGTAAGAAACATGGGAATGAGAGAGATGCATCGTTTGCTTTAAGGCAAGTGGGAGATTGTTGGAAATGTGCCCTGAAAGCATATGTAGTAGACATTGTTTTTATGAAATAAATAAATGAATTGAATTTGTTATGCATATATTTTATGGACTATATTATTCTGTGATAATATTAAGTAAATATTAGGAAAATTCCTAAGTTCATATATGTGATCTCAAACACGTATTGGTATGGGAGGATTGTATTTGAGATAAATGAACTTGAATAGTTCACAATAAAATAAAGTTATGGAATCTTTAGATTAACTACTGCAAGTACGGTCCACTAGTATTATGAATACATGTGATCTAGATCCGGATCACTAGTGCGGTAGGACACTTTAGTGGAGGTGCTTTATATATTAGAGAATATATCGAACTGGACCAGATATGTTTATTAATACTTAGTTAAATATCGTTTTGAAGTATTAATTAAATATATCAACTGATGATCATATACAAATAGATCTTAATCCTGAAGTTACTATGACTCCTGTTTATGTTATACGAGTTCTTTGATTCACTTGTTAGGGTCTGTCAGAATGATCTGGCTAGAAACTTTTGTTTTGGAAACTCATTAATGTAGATGGATGGGGACATAGTATACAAATATGGAATCTATGCCTTCTCGCAGGAGATTGAATGATGGTTCTTTTAAGGGTTAACTTTTGGGACTGAAAGGTTATTGAGCTCAAATTCATAATTTAGTTATGAATTAACCTTCACTAGTAGAGTCAATGGTACTTAAGGAAAAAAGAGATAATTAAAAGGGTAAAATGGTAATTTTATTCCTGATTAATTATGAACCATTATTAGAGGGTCAAGTTGTATGCAATGATTATATCAATTGACGCTTTATGATTATAAAGTACTCAGTAAATGAAATGTTTATAATTACAAGAGTGCAGTCTCATATTTATAGTGGAATAATCATGAGATTAATAAATTAAGATTATTTAATTAAAGAGTTTAATTAATAATCTCAAATTTATTGGAGCTTGGAATTATAGGTTCATAGGTCCCCATAGCGGCTCTATCAACACTATTCAAGGTAAGAGTTGATATGAAGGGAAAATAGTTTAAAGACATATTTAAGAAGAAATATGTTCTTCAGGCCAAATATGCAATTATATGATAATAGTGATTAATTAATTAATTACAAATTAGTTGTAGTTAACAAAATTAATTAATATTTAATTATTGTATAATTTTCGAAATTATATTAAATAATTAAAGTAATTTTGAAATTTAATTACATAATTAATTAATTATAATTTTTGAAATTATAATAAATTAAATATTTATTTTTTGAAAATTTTGGATTTAATTAATTGGTAGAATTAATTAAATATCTTTATTTGAGTGAGAGATAATAATCTGATAAGTTCAAATTGGATTTGAATTTAAAAGATTAATATTTATTCAAATAATTAATTATATTTGATAATTAATTTAAATTTGAATTAGTTAAGAGGTTGTTAGATCTTATCTGACAAAACAGTTTGAATAAATAATTAAATAAAAATTAAAAAAACAACATCCCTAAAATTAGGGAGGCTACACGTGCACACACGGTCTATGGACTGTGTGTGGCGTGTAGGGAAATTTTCAGAGATGAGATTTTCATTTTTATTTATTTAATTAATTAATTAATGGATAATTCAAAAATTGGTTTTTGGATTTTTTCATTAATAGAATAATTAATTAATTAAAAAGTAAATTGTAAAATGGTTACAGATTTATTTTTTGAAATTTGCATTATCCATTAATTAATTAATTAAATAAATAAAAATGAAAATCCCATCCCTGAAAATTGCCCTACACGCCATAAGGGTTGCTAATCCTCGTGAACTCAAGAAGTGACTTGCAAGGTCTTCTTCCTTATTTATAAGGGTCTTTTTTAAATTTTTTTTTTTTTAGGATCCCATTTTTTTATATAATGGTCTCTTTTAGGACCCTTTTTTGGCTGTATACTCTGCCCCCAAGTGGTTTGCGAGTTTTATCTCGCCAGGCACTTTGATCTTTTTGCTCATGCATTTTGATAATTATTGGAAATGAGAGTTAGATAGTGTGATCATTTTTCTCATACGAGAGTTCTTACTACATATTCATTAGATGCCAAAGAGAAACATATTGATTGGAAATGAGTGAATTACATGGTTACCTACGGTGACTTTGTTCTTGCTACATATCAAGGAGTCTAAGTTAGCCCTCTACTTCATAGCTATTACATTTGAACTTGCATGTTTAGACAAAGCAATAATATTCTTTCCTCAGACATGGAGGTCTTACTGATAATATTTTTTTAGATGCTCTATGCTCCATGCTCTGGGTACCATGATATCATCCAAACATGTCATCTTGTAGGTGTTAGGGGGCACCACCTGGGCAACTTGGTAGGGCCCTTCCCAGTTTGCCCCTAACACACCCGAACTAGGGTCTTGAGTGTTTGAAGAACTTTCCTTAATACGAGGTCTCTAACCTTGAATGTTCTTTCTCGCACCCTTGAGTTATAGTATCTACGGCCCGTTGCTGGTACGTTGCCAACTTCAGTTGTGCCCTTTCTCTTCTCGCTTCCAGCAGGTCCAAATTTTCAGCGAATGCTGTGTGGTTTGCCTGGTCATCATATGCTTGTATGTGGAAGGAGTTGTTTTTCATTTCTATTGGAAGAACAACCTCGCACCCATAGGCTAAGGCGAAAGGCGTCTCTCTAGCAGCGGAATGGGGCGTGGTCCTATAGGCCCAAAGCACATTGAGCGACCCAGGCTCCTTTCAACTTTTCCAACTTTGTTTTCAGGTTCCTTTTTAGGATCTTGTTGATGGCCTCCACTTGTCCATTGGCTTGCAGGTGCACTACAGTGGAGAAACTCCTCTTGCTTCCCTTTTCTCTGCAATATTCTTCGAATAACCCTCCTTCAAACTGTGTTCCATTGTCAGAGATTATCTTGTAGGGTACTCCAAACCTACAGACGATAAATTTGACGAAGGTTGTGATTTGCTTAGCCGTTATGTTAACTAGAAGCTCTGCTTCCACCCATTTAGTAAAGTAATCGACTGCTACAACCGTGTATTTTTCTCCTCCTATTCCTGCTAGTAGATCTCCAATCAAGTCAATCCCCCACACAACAAAGGGCCACAGACTGGTCATGCTCACCAGCTCATTTGGTGACTGTCTGGGGTAATTTGCATGTCATTGGCACTTGTCACATCTTCTCACGAAATCTTTCGCATCCTTCTCCATGGTAGGCCAATAATACCCCTATCGTATGGCCTTTTTTTGTCGTGGATTGCCCCCAGCATGATTTCCATACTCCCCTTTGTGTATCTCTTGCAGGACCTTTAAAGCTTCCCCCTTGTCTATACACCATAGGAGCGGGGTGGAGAAGCCTCTTTTATACAAAACTCCATCTACTAGGGTGTATTGGGCGGCTTTGTAAATCATCTTACGGGCATCTTTTTTGTCCAAAGGCAACGTTCTATCACTTAAGTACCTCAAGATGGGTGCAAACCATGAATCATCAGGGTTATTGACCATGTGAACCTCTTCTTCTGCTATGCTTGGCCTGGAGAGGTGTTCGACAGGGATGGACTCAAGCGTGTCTTCGTCTCGGGTAGAGGCGAGTTTTGCGAGAGCGTCGTCATTTGCGTTTTGCTCCCTTGGGATCTGTTTTATGGTGTATTTTCGAACATATCCAAATACCCCTTCACTTTGGCGAGATATGCAGCCATTTTCGGGCCTCTAGCTTGATATTCGCCCTTCACCTGAAATACTACTAACTGTGAGCCACTAAAGACATGCAAATGTGTTGCCTTCAACTCCTTGGCTAGTCGCAGGCCAGCCAGCAGTACCTCATATTTTGCTTCGTTGTTGGAAGCTTCAAATTTTAATCTTAATGCACAATACATCTTGTGTCCCTCAGGTCTCGTCATTTCTATGCCAGCGTTGACTCCTCCTTCGTTAGACACCCCGTACACATGGAGGCTCCATTCTTCAGGCTGCTTTTCCCCTTCACCCATTGGTTCATTCTCTTTTATTTCTCCCTCCTCATGGGGTCGATATGCAAACTCAACTATAAAATCTGCAAGTACTTGCCTGTTGACTGAGGTCCTTGGGGTATAAATGATGTCAAACTGACTTAACTCGATTGGCCATTTTAACAACCTTCCCGAAGTCTCCAGTTTGTGCAAGACTTGACGCAAAGGGGTGTTGGTGAGCACTTCAATAGCATGAGCGTGAAAATAGGGCCTCAGCTTTCGTGAAGCCACTATCAAGGCATAAGCTAAATTTTCTATTTCTTGGTACCGGGTTTCTGCATCTACCAATCATTTGCTTACATAGTATATGGGCTACTAATGCTTATTTTCTCCTTTGACCAGGGTAGCGCATATAGCATGCTCTGATATAGCTAAGTATAGGTGCAATTTTTCCCCTTTTTTTGGCTTAACCAAAATGGGTGGTTTTCCAAGGTGTTCCTTTAGCTTAGTGAAGGCTTCCTCACAATCTTCATCCCAAGCAAACTTTTTGCTCCCTTTTAGGATATTGAAGAAAGGGAGGCATTTGTCAGTTGATCTGGAGATGAACCTATTGAGGGCTGCTACTCTCCCTGTTAAGCATTGCACCTCCTTCTTGCTTTGTGGTGGGCTCATTTCCAACAATGCCTTGATTTTGTCAGGATTAGCCTCAATACCTCGGGAATTCACCATAAAACCAAGGAATTTCCCTGACGAAACTCTGAATGTGCACTTGAACGGGTTTAGCTTCATTCAAAATTTTTGAAGGGTGTCAAACGTCTCACCGAGGTCGCTTGTGAGCTCTTCTGCCTTTCTTGTCTTTACTAGCATATCATCTACATATACTTCCATATTTCTTCCTATCTGATAAGTAGCACCTATGTTCTTTAACCCAAAAGTAGCACCTGCATTCTTTAACCCAAAAGGCATCACTTTGTGGCAATAAAGCCCCTTGTCCGTTATAAACGAAGTGTGCTCCTCATTGGCTGGGTTCATGGGTATTTGATTGTACTTAGAATATGCATCCATGAAGCTGAGTAGCTTGTGCCTAGCTGTGGCGTCTACTAACTGATCTATCCTAGGAAGCGGGAAGCTGTCATTAGGGCAGGCTTTATTGAGGTTAGTAAAATCCACATAAGTCCTCCACTTTCCATTGGGCTTCAGGACTAAAATTGGGTTGGATACCCATGCTGGGTAGAATGCCTCTCGGATAAACCCATTCGCCTTCAACTTGTCAACTTCTTCTTTTAGGGCCGTGTATCTTTCTGGATCTAGCACCCTCCTTTTCTGCCTCATAGGTCTCACTTTTGGGTCGATGTTCAAGTGATGACACATTATTGATGGGTCTATCCCTACCATGTCCTCATGACTCCAGGCAAATACATCGAGGTTAACTTTTAGAAATTCCACCAGCTTTTCCTTCACAATATCCGGAAGGTTTCTTCCTTCAACTTCCTCGATGACTCATTCATAACTGTGACCTCTTCCAACTCCTCTACTGGTTCAGCCCTGGGTTCCTCCGTGACCCGCGGGTCCAATTTTTGTGGGTTTGTGCTTCCAAGTACTACCATCGCCATAGGCACTGACGATTTGATGGCCGTGTGATGGGATGTATCATAACATTCCCTTGCTTCCTTCTGTTCCCCTTTCATGCTCGCTATCCCCCAAGGAGTAGGGAATTTCATGGCTAAGTGATATACCGAGGTTATCGCCCTCAATTCTCTTAAGGAGGGTCTTCCTAATACTGTGTTGAAAGCCGAGGCTCAATCTACGATGATGAAGTTTACCATTATGGTAGTTTGCCTGGGTTGTTCTCCCATGGTGAGGGCTAACTCAATTGCGCCTATGGGTTGTATCGAATCTCCTATAAAACCATACAGGGAGATATTGCATGGCTTTAAGTGCCAGATGTTCAATCCCATCTTCTCTAAAGCTAGGCAATACAGGATGTCTACGGAACTTCCATTATCCACCAAGACTCGATGCACCCTCATGTTAGCAAGCTGGAAAGTCAACACCAATGGATCATTATGAGGGAAATTCACACCCCATGCATCTTCTTCGGTGAAGGTTATCGAGTCGTTCTCCCCCTTAAAACTCTTTGGAGGGCGTTGCTCCAAACTTAGGATGCACGGAGGTGGACTTCGCCTAGCTTCCTTGGCTTTTTTGTCTCGCCCCTTCCTTGATTCGCCTACGAACCCTGACCCTCCGAAAATGGTCTTAACTTCTCCTTGCACCTCTAGGGCTACTTCACATGCCCGTGGTGAGGATACTCTTTCTTCTGGCCTTTGGTTTTCTTTGCGGACGTATCTGCCCAAATGTCCCCTGCGTATAAGCTCTTCAATTTCTATCTTCAAATGAGTGCATTCTGCGGTGATGTGGCCAATATCTTTATGATACTGCCAATATTTACTGGGGTCTCTTTTTGATCGGTATTTTTTCATTGGCGGGGGCCTCCTGAAAGGAACCTGATTTTCATTTGTGACGAAGATATGTTCCTTAGCGTGCGTTAGGTCAGTATAAAAGGTGTAGGGGACCTGCTTGCGCTCATCGGTGTGTTAAGGCTTTCGAGGTCGATCATCTCTTGAACCTTCATAGACCCTCTTCTTCTTTGCGCTGCTTATTCATTCCCGGGTTGAGGGTTTTGGAGGGGACCTGCTTTTTCCGGCCTTAAGGCTCCTGTGATCTTCGACACAAATATATTTCTGTGCCCATTCGTAGAAATCATCCAAGTCGGTGACCTCCCTCTTAAGCATGTTATCTCACAGCTTACTACTCAGGTGTACTCCGACCATAATGGCCATTTTTAATTCTCCACGGGTCAAGCTTCCTACTTTGGCTGCCTCCATATTGAACCTGTGGATATAGCTCTTTAGACTCTCATTTTCCCTTGTTTAACGTTAGCGAGGCTGGTGCTTGGCATCGTGTAATCATGCACAGCGTGATGTTGTTGGAGAAACTCATCAGAAAATAGTTGCCAACACCTGATGGACCCTGGCCGGAGTGTTTTGAACCATTTGTACGCAGGTCCTTTTAATGTGACAGCAAAGCAGTGGCATCTGGCCCTGCTACTGATTTCTCTTAATTTCATTAGGTTGTTGAATGTGTCCAGATAGTATTTGGGGTCCGTATTTCCTTCATAAGGAGTCATGTGAGGCTCTTTGATGTTGGTTGGAAGCCGAACGACTTGGATTTCCTTAATGAAGGGTGATTCGTAATCGAACTCGTTGTCGACGACTTGCCCTCCAGATGCGGTGATTATCTTGCTCCGTAGGCTCCTCATTTCTGTGTCTAGGTCCTGTCTCCTCTTGTTCAAGGAGTCTCTCAAAGTGGATGGGTTAGCCTTTCCCTTCCCATTGTCTTCCTGGGGAGCCATAGGAGGTGTAGTCCTCTTGTTCGTCCTTTTCTTGTTGAGCTCTTCCCTCAAGTCCGAGGGTGTTTCCCTTGAGGTGACTTCGAATTCGTTATGAGGTTTAGCGTTGTTCTTCTACTCTGGCTTCTGGGGCTGTTTCGATTGTCCGGGATGTTCATGCGACTTCGTCCAAGGGGTATTACTGGTGGAGAGTCAAGTCCTCCCATCGTCCACTGGGACTATGGTTTCTGCCCCCTCTTGGCCTCTCTCTTTTCGCCTAGGAAGAGACATGCTTGATTTCCCCTGTAGCAGGCCACTCAGCACCTCTTGCATATTCTCTAGGGTGGTTTCTAGCCTTCGGTTCTTCTGGTGTAATTTGCGTATCTCCTCTTTGTAAAATTGAGATCTAGAGCTCGAGCTTATGGAATGGACTCGGGGATTCTCGTCAGGCCTGCATGTTGATGGACCCGGATCTTGTCGGCCGGAGTTCAACACCTGTGGCCGCTGATCTCGAACGGTTCTCATCAGGTGGGACACCCTTTAATCCTTAGGAACCCTGGTGTAACGACCCAAAATCACTAATAAGGCTTAAGGGCCTTGATTAGCGTGTCGGGAGGGCATAATTGGTTTATGTGTGATTTAATTATTAAATGGATGATTATGTGATAAGCATTATTATATGTGACTAAATAATTAAATGCATGTTTATGAATATTGAATATGCATGTGGGCCCTGATTAGTTTAGAAGGGCATATTTGTAATTTGAACCCATTAAGGGTATGATTTTGAGTTATGTGCGGTGCTTCCGGCATGAGGAGATCCTGTTCCGCAGTGTTAGCAAGGGGTTTCTAAAATGGTATTTGGTTGTGAAGCTGGTAACTATTAGTAACCTGAGAATTAGTGTTGTTACTAAAATGTAAGTAAAAAGTGGTATTTTTGCAAACAGTAAAAGGACAAGATTTCCCTTGAGGTTTAGAAAGGAAGGGTGGTAGGAGGGGTAGAAGGGTCATTAAGGCATTATATGAGGTAAAACACAGCTGAAATTAGCCTTTACGTTTTAGGCTTTTCTAGAGGATTCTTGGTCATTTGGTTCATGGTTTCAAAGGGAAAAGAGGAGCTGAAGTTAAGTAGCAGAATTTCTTGAGGAATTGGGAGTAGAATTAAACTTTGGAGGAGGATTTACAGCTAGCAATCCTTAGGAATTTCGAAATCAAGAAGAGGTAAGAGCTTCAATTTATGGTTTTGAATATTGCTTGATGTTCTTGAGAGTTTGGGTTTTGATTTCTGAAATCTGGGTTTGGGATGAAGTTGTGAGGAACCTAAGATTGAGAATCTGAGAATTAAAGCTTGGAAGGGCATTGAAGCAACCTAGGGTCAGATTCATCCATCTGAGGTAATAATTTGTGACATTAATTGTCTGAATTTTCTTATTTTAGATGGTGTTCTTGAGCTTCAGAGCTCAAGTTTGGTTTCTGTGTTTGATGATGCTTTTAGCTAAGTTTTTGATGTTGTTAGGTTGTTTTGGATGAGATATAGTGAGTTATAGGTTTACTTTTGAGCTTGGTTGAGGTTTGGTGTAGATGTTTGGAGTTTTGGCTCGGGGGAGGCGAAGAAGAAACCCAAAAAATTGCATGTGCGGGTTGCAGCGTTGTAGTGCTAGGTTGGGAGCGCTACAACACTGGGCTGTGTTCCTGGGGGGCTGGGTTTCTGACTATAGTGCTGTAGTGCTCCTATGGTAGCGCTATAGCGCTACCCTGCCTCCAGCACTTAGTTTTTGGGTACTTTTTAGCGTTTTGCTTGGGGGCTCGGGGGGATAGTTTCACCACCTCGTTTGGTGGAATTAGAGGTCCCAAGAGTGCGAGTTTGGTCCCGGGATTAACCTTTGGAATTCAAACTTATCGAAGTACCATTTCATGGATTGTGACTAGGTGTACACTAGGACTCGGAACAAGATCGTGCTCGGGGGTCGTCTTATTAACAAAAGCACTCAGAATTAAAGGTAAGAAAACCGCACCCGTATGTGACTGATGGGACTAAGGGCTCCCTATATTTGAATATAATTCTTGTAGGATTATGATATGCCATGAGATCATGAAATAAACGGCCTAAGAGTGCCATAATTGATATTTGCGCACAGGACGCGACTCGGCCATTGGTAGCTGAGGACAGCTTAATAATCACTGAGCTCGGATTAAGCGGGCCAGAGTCAGTGGGTTAAACATTGTGCTCGGCCTAAGTGATCTGGAGACAGTGGGTTAAATAGAGGGTGCGGCCTAAGGGTGTCGACCTTGAGTATTGTATGATGATTATTGAAATGTTATCATTGTTGTTTGTTGTTTATAATCTGCTTAATACTGAGATGAATGGCTTACGAATAATGAATTTACCTCTCTAATTAGGTGACTGTTATGGCATGTTAAATACTTGGTTCACAACTTTATGGATTGTTGGTTGACTGTATTGTTTGTGCTCTACACTATGGTTTTCTTGCTGGGCCTTGCCTCACGGGTGCTACGTGGTGTAGGTAAAGGCAAGGGCAAGGTGGACCAATCTTGAGTTGGAGAGCTATGGGGAATAATGTACATAGTTAGCTGCTCGTCCGCCACGACCGAGGAATAGTACAGGGACAGGAAAACCTGAAATGCATATTTTTTCATTAGAATGGCTCATGGATGTATATAACTTTAAAATTTTGTAAACTGTCCTTTAAGACCTGTTTTTTGGGATCCCATGTACTAAACGTTTATTTAAATGAAAAATTTCCCATTTATGACCAAAATATTTTAACCCTAACCTGGTTATGACTTTAGGATCACGTTTTCAACTATATGACTTGATTAGCAAGTCTTGTACATTTATAATCACACCGTGTAATGACCTTGGTTATCAAGGGTGTTACACCTGGGCTCCTTTAGTGCATTCATATTTTTGGGTGGCGGAGGATTCTTCATGGAGGCCTTCAGTTGATCTCCATTGAGGTGGACCTCAACCTCCCGTGTTTCTCTCAACCACTTAGATCGTCTCAGCATCCTTCTCTACCAGAATCAATGGAAGAACAGTGGCTTAACACTTATCCTTCCCATAGATGGCGCCAAACTATTGACAGTAAGAACTCGTCAACTAAGTTAGATTGAGAACTTTATGAGTTACAAAAGAAATAGATTCAAATCAAACGAACTTCAAGCAAAATTTCTTATGATTTCCACACTAATGTCAATGTTGCAATTTCAAACTGAAAAATAGAGAGAATGTGTAGTGTCTATTAGCAATGTGTGGCTACAAACTTCTCTAAAAAAATCCTCCTCCCATTTCAGGTGAAAGGAGGTCATATTTATAGTAGAGCACTATTAGCTCATTGTATATGGCGGTCCCTGGGGACACGACTCTGCAGATGCAGTCTATAGATAGTAGTGGTGCCTGGAGCGTGGTGGTCGGCTCCAGTACATGCTCAGGGTCTACGTGAGCACCTCCTCTTTAGTACTTAGTTATACCTCCACCATTTGTTTCCTACGAACGTCAGAGGTTGGCTGGGAAGGACCACATCAGGTACCCCAGTCATACGACCACTACTTGTGTGGCGTGGCCTTCAGGGTCAGTCACCTGAGGCAGTCAGAGCCGTACCCCCGTACGTACTTCGTATCTGTATGATCTTTTTTACGTCACTCGTTTGTTTTCTTATACTCATCATGGACCCTGCTCTCTTAAACTTTAAGGATGGGAAAGCTTGCATGCCATCATGAGTAACATACCTAGCTACCTTCACCAATTCTAGCTTGATACCAAACAATGGTTGGGCCCTTACTGGTTCTCCTTATATGACGAGCAAGGCGCCTTTCGCGGATCTCCATCCAGGCAAGACATGGGGTCTTGCATGAACCCTTGGGGTGCAAGGCACATCATTTCACATGGTGAGGCTTATGAGCCTATGGCGAGGCATGCGTTGGCAAGCGACATGAGGCCCTTCTCCGCGAGACCCTCGGTGCGAGGCCCCTCTCTGCGAGACCCTCGGTGCGAGGCGCTGGGCGCGCGCACAAGACACCTGATGCACCCGAGACATTAGGCGTGTGTGTGGCTTCAGGGACATGCGAGATGACGGGTGCGCGCGAGGCGCTTGATGCCTTTTATGATACTCTTGCAATGCGAGTGGGCCTCACCCATCGACAGAGTGGACCTTACGGGACTTTAGACACGGTTACTTTGGACCGTCAAGGGACCTTAGACAAGTGATGTGGGTCCTTTACCGGTTTGGACTTTTTAGCATCCACATGTAACTTACAAATTTGAGTAACTTCCCATTTACATAAATACATAATTGCCTATTAATTCTATACCCATTATATCGGGTAATAAATGCATAGTAAAATCAAGGCCTTTATTATGCGTATACGGAATCTCCAAGTCTTTTGGAATCCTTCCCTATGTGTCATAGTCAGGCTTTCACGAACTAGACACACTCCTCGAACTGGGTGTTGTTGGAGCAATGCGAACTGATGCGAGTCATGTTTGGAGTTTCACTATGGCGATTTGGGTGATATATTCCTCGAACTAAGCTGTTGGTGCAAGAGTTAACAAGATACTCTATATATGTCCATTTTCTTCATACACTTGTCTGCCAGCTGTACTCCATGTTGAGTAATTCAGCTCCTATTTTTGGGGTACAACAACAACAGAATATGATCTTTTAAAAAAATTAATACCAGGCAAGATCATACATATATAGATATACAAATGAAAGGTATAGAGATTACCTCTCTTAGCCTATCAAGTGTCCTTGAATCTTTTTGTATAAATCAACGATCTTCATATCCTTTCTAAAAGCACACACCTTATCCTTCCAAGGCAATCCTCAAACACACAAGGACGTGTGTGAGCACATAGGATTCAAAGTTTGATTTAGACTCTCTAGATGTACTCAACACATGAGATCTAGCGACGTTCGAGAAGAGAGAGGCTATAGAAATTTCTAGAATTTCAGGTTTAGGAAATTCTATCGTTTCGTTCTTTTTGAGAGAGTCTGATAGTAAAAATAACTTATTAAACTTCTTTTAAAAGTATCGCTTCTTTCAGATTTATAAAGATAATTAACTCATTTAATTAATCATTATTTTATTTAAAGAAAACTAATTAGTTACAACTTATTTAATTTAAATCATATTTAAAAAAAATTAAATATAATTAAATAAACAAATTAATTTGAAATTCAAAATTCAAATCTGAGAGATAGAAAATATCCCTGGGTAGCGTGAGCCACTTAGTGGATCTCCCTTATTTTCTCATTTGTTTATTTAATTAATATTTAAGATAATATATTTATCCCAAAATAAATGTCAGTTAATCCAAAATTAACTTTATCTTAAAATATCAGTTTTAAATAAATAAATAAACGTCTTATTATAAATATCTTATATTTTGCAGGGGATCCAGTAGCAGCTCCAGCTTCGGCTCTGTGGCTGGTTTTCTTTGATATTCTCTGCTTCTTGATGATAGGTCTAGCTTCGTCCCCTCTATATTAATAAGATAATTATTAATCTCTCTCTCTCTATATATATATATATATTAATCCAAACATGATTAATATTTATTTTAACATATATTTTTTCAAAATAAAACCTATACAGTTAAATAATTAATTAATTCACAATCAATCAATTGCCCATAATTATCACATAATTATTTCCTTGCCCCAGAAAATGAAATCCTTTGCAATTAAGTCATTCTTTCTACAAAATTTTTAAATGACATCCTTACCCTTGACAGTGTAGGACAGATGTGACCTGGGGACCATGGACCTATAATACGAAGCTCCAATAAACCAGATTATTAATTAAAATCTTTAATTTAATAATTTTATTTATTAATTTCATGATTAGTCCACTATAAATATAGAATTACACTCTAAGTATTTAATTATATTTACAGAGTTTTCTTTGTAGTCCATTGATATAATCAATAAATGTAGTATAGTCCTCCAATTATTGGTTTGTTAATTAGAGCTGGTCAAAATTTCCATTTTACCCTTCTAATTACCTCTCGTTCCTTAAGTCATTAATTCACTAGCGAATAATAAATATAAAATCAAATTATAGATTTGAGCTCAATAACTATTCAGTTCCAGAATTAACCCTTAAGGGAACCAATATTCGATCCGTTAGGAAAATATGGATTCTATTATTGTAAATCATGTTCCCAACCATTCATGTTATCTAATCTCCAAAACAAAAGTCACTAGACTCATTATACTAAGAAACCTTAATGAGGAATCAAAATATCCAATAAGCACAAACAGGAGTTAATAACTACTCAGGATTTAGATTGATCTACAAATAATCATCTATTACGATAAGAATTAAATCTTTTTGACAAATGGTAAGTTTATAAAGATAGTTAACTCATATCAGTCTTGTTATATATAATCTCTATTATATATACAGTACATTTACCAAGAAGTCTATCCACATCAGTAATCCAAATCTAGACTACTTGCATCTCGTATGCTTAGTAAATCGAACTAGTAACAATTCATTAATGATTCCTTACTTGAATATGTTACTGACTATATTATTATTTTATATGATCTTAATTCTCTCGTACTAATACAAAATCATATCCTCATAAATGAATATGACATTTTCTTGATATTCATATAAATTATTCAAATAATAATTATAACATTCAAATATAATAAAATTGTACTTTTATTTAAATCGATAAAATGTATTTATATGTTTTTATGACATAAATCCTAACAGTCGGAGCATTGAGATCAAGCACTAGCCAAAGGGCTTTATAAAGTTTGATGTTAGCCTAATTCATTGAGGACTCACTCAAGCATTTTGTCATTCTCCTTGTCGCCACAAGCGTCGTCCTCACTTGGTAAGCTTCCTTGTCCATCAATTTCGCACATTGTGAGAAATTTAATTGATTCTTGTTGAATTATTGTGTTCTTTAATGTTCTTGGATGATTTCTCTATTTCTAGCTTGACCCATGAAATTAGTGATAGAAAATTAGTGGGCTTGGTAGATTTAGGATAGTTCTTGGCGAAATTATTTATTGGTTTGCCTAAATTCTCCATTGGGGTGATTTGTGGCATGTGTGGGGGCCTTTAATCGGCCATGGGCACCGATAGGGCTCACCCCTTGGCAAGCGTTGATGGGCGGCGAAGGACGGCTCATGGGCACAAAGGACGAGTAGTGGGGCCTGTGGGCACAATAGGCGAGCGGAGGCAGCCCGTGGGTGTAAAGGGTGAGCATTGGCAAAGGGCTCTGGGGGTCGCGACTAGCGAGCGTCACGAGATGGTGAAGGACTCAAGAGGGTCGTGACTGGAAAGGGGCTCATGGGATGACCAGCGTGGGGCGCAAGGTGCGCGTGCGAACAAGCAACTGTAAAGGGTCACACGATGGTGAAGGGCCCTCAGGGTCGCAAGATGGTGAGGTGTGCGCGCACTTGGCGAGCGGCCTTCGAGGTCGTGACTGGTAAGGGGCTTGCGGGACGCAAGGCGCATGCGCATAGGAAACTTAGCCTATTGCTTAGACGATCTCATGGCTTGAATTCCTTGGTGCATGGTAGAGTGATCTCCAGAGAGTGGTCTCCTGGAAAAACCCTTGGAACTTAGCCATTCTAGGTCTTTGACATTCATACATTGTTGAATCACGCGATTATTCCATCCAAAGGTGTCATTTCTCAGTCGAGCCACCGGGGTCTTGGACCTCCCTGCCAACTTCTGGGGATGATGAGAGAGGTTCTTTGCATAATTCTGTGAATTTTCTTTATCGGGTTGTCGCACTTTTCACTAGCAAAGAGCGGGCCCATCATATGGATTATTTTGTGGTTTGCTGGTTCTGACTCCTTGAATGTTGCTTATTTCAGGTACCCTTGTTAGATGGCAGTCCTCTTGCCAGCCGCATTATTATGGCTCCCTGACAGCCTTCATGAGATCAGGCCAGCCACATTATTATGGTAATATCTTTTTGCTTTGAGTATGTTTTTACAATGTGCTTTGATATTCAGGGGCACTGACCGTGGTGAACCTTCATCGCCAACTCGAGCGGGAGGCCGAGGATCTTCAGAAGACCCGCTCGAATCTCGAGAGTGCCCTTTTGGACCTTGAGAGTGCTTGCTCAGTACTTTTTTCCTCAAAGCAGGGCCTCGCGAAGGCACGTTCTACCTGCGAGGATGCCACCAGAGACAGGCGAGGGTGTTGTCGAGGTCGCTGATGAGGATGCTTTAGAGAGAGGTAGTTCGAAGGGGGTCACTCTTGGAAAGGATCCTATCGGTGAGGTGGTCCCTAGTGAGGGCGTCGCTAGTGAGGAGCCAATGGAGAGGGGGGTCCTGGCGACGGTGATCGCTCCACTGATCCTGCATAGGCTTCTCATTTCTATTTTTCTATACTTTTGTTGTTCTTTACATTGAGCTTTGCTCCTGTCTAAATGAACATTGGCCTTACCTAGGCTACTTTTTTATGTATGTTGATGATGACTTCTTCCTACTTTTCACATCCTGCTTGATGTTGCTTTGCAAAAGTTTCTAAATTTTTCTTTTTTGCTGTTGTTTGTTTGCATGCTTCATTCTGTATGTGCCTTGCACGACCTTTACATGCACTCTATTTTGTCCTATACACACTTCTCATGAAATTTGCATGTCCAATGCTTTGTTCCATGCACATGATATCCCTTATGCCCCCCAAATGACTAGGAGAGCAAGGGATCCTAGTCACTTGTGTTGAGACCGACCCTCTAATTGGCGGGGGGACCTGCGAAGGGCCCTTCCCATGCCTGTAATGGCTTGTGAATTTCAAGTGAACTGCTTATTTTTCTCGGTCACCTATAGCGGCTAGCATGGACAGGAAGTTGCTTCTGTTCTACCCAATCGCCTGCAATGGCTCTCATGTTCCCACGAACGGACCTGAGATTGGGTCGCGGCCCCTTAGGTCCTTTGTGAATGTCACTTTCTCTTGATCATTTGGCCTAACTCAACTAGTTTTTCCATTCGATATTAGGGATTTAGAGAAATCAAGATTGTCCTGAGGATGTTTATTCTGATTCCCATAAATTGTGGCCTACGGGCCATCACATAAAGGTCACCTAAAAGCGATGCCAAAACTCAAAATAATAATATTAAGAGCGACCACCTGGAGGCTGGTCATTGAGTTAGGAATTGCTTATTAACAATATACAATTACAATGCAAACAAGCATTTTAGCAATTATCACATACAGTAGCAATGCTAATAAGCATGCCTCATCTTATACACATAACAGTCAAGGGCCAGGCCCTATCAGTATATCTCATGCTTCCTAGTAAACAAACAAATAAGGCATTTATATTTTACGTAAACAGTTAAACATGTAATCACATATACATTTACCAAACCCTGAGTCAAGCTTGTCTTTAGCCGCGAGTGTACATGCCCATCCAGTCTTCAGGAACCCTTAAACCTAGACCACTTTGATACCAAGTTATAATGCCCTGGATAGCCAATACCATTACACTATGTATTTTAAATAGTTCAGGACTTGCTAATCAAGTTGTTTGGACATAAACGTGTCACTAAGGTAATTAACCGATTAGGGTTAAAAGATTTTGATCATAAAGTAGTTGTTTTTCATTAAAAAGTAAGAGTTTGTACACAGGATCCCAAAAAGGTGTTTACAAGGCAATTACAACCCTCAAAATAATTACAACTGAAGTCAACCTAAGTGGAAAAATACAATTTGGCTCTAGTCCCTGTCAATCCCTCGGCCATGGCGGTCGAGCAGCTGCTGATGTACACACCTCCCCTAAATATCTCAAACTCATGCTTGGTCCAGCTTTCCCTTTCCGTTACATGCACCACATCGCACCTGTGAGCCAAGGCTCAACAAGAAAACTTAATTCACAAATACAAACGAACAACAATATATAAATTGTACACTTAAATCGTTCAATTCAATAATAACAAGTCACAATCAGTTCAACATATACTTCAATCACAACATTCAGCACAGTGAGTTAAGTGCAAAAAGGCACTTCTGTTCATTTAGGAACGTTCAGGCCTGACGCCCTTAGGACGAACCCTCTGGTTAATTAGCTAACCCCAACATGCTTAGGTTGAGCTGCGTTCAGCATGCTTAACATCAGCCCTGGCTCCCTTAGGCCGGACTTTCAAATCAAATATAACAAATAATTAGATTGTAGAACACGCAATGGATTGTAGCACAAACCAGCATGCTTATCCAGATATACTCAATTACAAATATATTCACAATCATAAACATATTCGTTAACAGGGGTCTCAGCCTTAATCACAACTCGTGTGCAGTATTCTTACCTCGAGTCCCGAGCTGAAGGTGTAGAGCGGTCCCGGGCACAATCCTCAATCCTGAGCCTTAAAGATAACCCTAGTCACAAAGCGATAATGGATAACCATTAAAACCTAAACCAATTAAAAACTCCATAATAACATACTAGCCTTCGGGACCTCGAATTCTACTAATTCGGGTAGTAAAATCCTTCCTGATCACTTAGGTTTGAGTTCCCAAGCTTAAAAACCTGATTTGGCTATTTCTCTTAATTAGATCCATGGCCCAAGCCTTAAGGGCAGTGGCGCGCTATAATTCAGCGAGCCTCAAGGCTCTCTCATGGGGGACACCAACCGTGGCGCGCCCCAACCTGCGCTGCGGCGCCTGGGCGGTTTTAGAGTGTTGAGGGAGAGTGAGATAGCACCGCCACAAGAAATAGAATCTACACAAATTTGGTTTGACAGAGACTTAAAAAAGTTTTAGAAAGAACATGCAAACCCAAGTAGCATAATGCTGTTCTTCAACTTTGATGAAGCTTCAAACCCTAGGCAAGATCACCACTTTGAGCAAGTCCTTTGAGAAAACGAAACACAAAACCAAGGCTTATACACGTTCCAAAACGATGTCCTAGTACTCTATTTTCCAGCCAACATTGATGCTTAAGGCCTTCTCTTTAGGAAATGAGGATTGAGATTGAACAAGCCTTCAACTCTCAAAGTCAAGCACTTTCTTGGAGAGTTCTTGGAGAAAACTTAGAGATTCTTGTAGCTAGGGAGAGAGAGAGAGGGTAGAGAAAGATTGGAGAGAGTGATCAAGTCTCCAAAAGCACTATTTTTTACCCTTATATATACAGTAGGCACCGTCATTATGTCTAAACAATAGAATTAGACTTGAAAAACATGTCATTTAGAGCATTTACGATATTTCACGTTATACACCAGGATTATCGCCTGCTAAGGTTTCTGGAAACCCTAGATTTCAGGCGAAGTCTCGCCTCTTGGGTGGCGACGTATCGCCACCCTCTATGACTTTGGATACTTCTAAAGGTCCCAAAATTGCTCTAAATGCTACCAAAATTTTTGGGAACCCTTAGATACTCTCATGTATCACTTTGGACCCAAATTTGCATTTTATAAGTGCCTACAATTGAAACTCAAATTCACATCTTCATTATGTCAAGTCTACTAAGTGTTTATACCTAGCTTGTATTTTAACACTTATCATTTGTATTTAACCAATCATAACACAGAGACCCCTAGGGCCTTCTCACGCACAGGGGCCATGAGGCCTGAAGAACAGGATCGCCGCTCAAGCCCAAAACCCAGAAATCCTTTACATTTTTCTCGAGCCAATTCCACAAAAATACTTCCAAATCAAAACCTAAACCTAGAATTATGCCTAGAATCTACATCAATACAACATGATCAACATAACTACCCCAAAAACTACTCCATAGCTTTATCAAAATCCCAAAACTAGCCTAAGGTTTCACCTTTAGAAATCCCCTTAAATTACAGCTGAAACTCAACAAAAACTAGCATAAAACCCTTACCTTGATAGTAATTTTGACCCTGAACTGATCCTCCAGTGATCCTAGCTCCAATTCTTTAGAAAAAACTCAACCCCTCCCCTTGAATTCACCAAGACTCCAAATATCTCCTAAGGCTCTAGAAAGAGAGAGAGAGAAATGAGAGTGATGGGGAAAGAGAGAGAAGCCGAGTGTTTGAGAATGATCTAAGTGGTTTCTGGTCACTTTCTGTGTACTTTCCTAAGTATATCCCTTAACACAAAAGAACAAAATTCCCCTAAACTTATCCTTAGCCTTTCTAACACCACCAAGTGTAAAATCATCTTTTGCCACCATTTTCTCGCTAAACCTCAACTAGCCCTATAGATTCCCAACTAGTCCCGACATGCCCAATTAATCACCAAATAATTACATGTTACCCGTTAAATCCAAAATATATGCTATGTTCCCAAAATACCCCTAGGCTCACCCCGAGATGGGTATTGGACCCTGTTGTGACTATTCCGCTAATTCGCTCCCTAGGATCCCCTCGAGCCGAATATCGCAAATATATCCACATAATAATGTGGTCTCAGTCATTTAACACATATAATCACATTTATACCCCCAACAGGTCAAAATTACAAATGTGCCCTCATTAACAAGAACGAGCCCACATGCATATTTAATACGCATAAACATGCATATATATATATATTCATATTACCATATAAATCATGTATGCCACATAGTCACACATTTAATCAACCAATTTCACACATATATATCCAATTATGCCCTCCCGACACACTAATCAAGGCACTAAGTTTTATTAGCAATTTGGGACATTACAACTATCCCCTCTTACTGAAAATTTTGTCCTCAAAATTTACCTAAATAACTCAGGATGTTGATCCCTCATAACCAATTCTAGCTTCCAAGTCAACTCCTCGACCTTACTATTCCTCCATAAGACTTTGACTAGAGGAATCGTCTTGTTCCTTAGAACCTTGCCCATCTGTAGCTCCAGATCATCATATCCCAATACATGGGTGGTCTCTAACACATACTTTTGAGGCATTGAGATGTGAAACACATCATGAACTCTTGATAATGACGGGGGCAGAGCCAATCTGTAGGCTACCTACCTGATCCTCTCCAGGATCTCGAAAGGTCCTGCGAATATAGGGCTCAGCTTGCCTTCTTCCCAAATATCCTTACTCCTCGCAATGGCAAAACTCATAGAAATACGTGGTCCTCTACTTGGAACTCCATGTCCCTGCACTCAGGGTCAGCGTAGCTTTTTTGTCTGCTCTGAGAAGCGAGCATTCGAGCTCGAATCTTCTCAATAGCTTCATTAGTATTCTGAATCATCTCCGGTCCCAAATAATTCCTTTCCCCCATCTCATCCCAATGAATGGCCGACCTACACTTCCTTCCATACATCATCTCGTATGGAGCTACTCCAATTGTTGACTGATAACTTTTATTGTATAAGAATCAATCAACGGGAGGTACTTATTACAAGACCCCTCGAAGTCTAGTACACATTCTCTAAGCATGTCCTCCAATATCTAAATTGTCCTCTTAGACTGGCCGTCTGTCTGAAGATGAAAGGTCGTACTGAACTTTGGCTGAGTCCCCATAGCATTCTGTAAACTACCCCAAAACATGGAAGTAAATATGGGATCTCGGTCTGATACTATATATTTTGGAACTCCATGGAGACGTACGATCTCCCTCACATATAACTTTGCATACTAATCCACTGTATAGTTTGTCCTAGCCGGCAGAAAGTTAGCTGACTTGGTATATTTTTCTACTATCACCCATACCGAGTCCTGTTGCCTCACCGTCCTGAGCAAGCCTCCTACAAAGTCCATGGTAATATCTTCCCACTTACATTCGGGAATACCTAAAGGTTGTAACAACCCCACTCGGCGCTGGTGTTCAGCCTTCACCTGCTGATAGGTTAAACACTTCGTTACATAATCGACCACGTCCTTCTTCATCCCCGGCCACCAGTAAAACGATCGTAGATCCTGATACATCTTTGTGGTGCCTAGATGTAATGAGTATGGTGTGTATGAAATTCATCGAGAATCTCTCGTTTGATACCCGCATCCATGGAACACAGATCCAATTCTTATATCTCAGCAAAACCCGTCTCCGAAATGGAATGATCCTTAGCTACTCCGGCTAGGACATCCCCTCTAATCTCCTACAACCATGTATCACCCATCTGGCCCTCTTTTATTCTCTCCTAGAGGGTGGACTGCAGTATAATATTGGCCAACTGGCCCACTACCAATTCTATCCTTGCTCTTGTCATATCTTCTATCAATTCCTTTGATATTTGATTCGAGCTAAACAATTGTCCTAGGCCCCTCTAGCTCAAAGACCCTGTCACTACATTGGCTTTCCCTGGGTGATAAAGGATGTCAAAGTCAAAATCCTTTACATACTCTAGCCAACGTCTCTGTCTCATATTTAAGTCCTTCTCGATGAAGAAATACTTTAAACTTTTGTGATCGGTGTATTTCTCGCACTTCTCTCCATACAAATAGTGTCGCCACACTTTCAGTGCGAATACCACCGCTCCTAGCTCCAAATCATGGGTAGGGTACCATTGCTCATATTCCTTCAACTGTCGCAAGGCGTAGGAAATAACCTCCCTACTCTGCATCAACACACATCCAAACCCCATTCTCAATCCAATAAATTGTGGTAAATTCTAGATAATTAATTGTGGTATTTTTGCATAAATTCATAGAATTGCTCATATAGTAACATGATTAGGCCCATCCAATTATAACATGTTTGTTTGCACTATATGTGGTATTTTGAAATTGGGCTTAGATGCATATAGTGGCCCATATGTTTGTTAGATATATGGTATTTTGCCAAATAAAATATTCATAAAATGATAGGTTTTATTTGGGCCCATTAGAAAATGTAAAGTTTAAATTCCTTTCTTGTGGGTGATTCCACTTGTGAAGGCCCATTTGCTTTGCATGACTATAGTGGGCCTAATCAATTAATAACAATTAATAAAACGAAGGTTAAATTTCTGTCTTTTGGACCTTGTATGGAAGATAGGGGGCCTTTGTAGTGGGAACAACATACTGGACCCAACCCTCCTCCATACAAGCCCAATTGTTAAGGCCCATTTACCTGAGTTGGACTTAATTGTATAGGTTCATTATATTAGTTAAACCTAAATATTGATTAGCAACAAATTAATTCTGAATTAATTGAATTTGTTTCAATGTGACACTTTAGAATTAATAAGAAATTATAGGACTTTGGTTTTAAAATTTTTAATCTGTTTAATTTTTTTTTGGAAAACCATAGTCATTAATTTTCTAAAAATAAATAATAAAAATACTAATTTTAATTTTATAATGAGCTTATTTTAAGATTTTTATTCGATCTCCACTGTTGGTTTAACATAGTCAATAACTTAATGGGGCCTCGAGGCGCTTTGATTCGTCCCCCTACGGAAGGTGTTCATTAGTTATTTTGACAAGGTTAGATTTCGAAAGATAAAATAATTATAGGTCAAATTCTACTAGACTCACCCCTACGGTGACTACTAGGACTAAATCTATGATTATTGAAACCATGGGTCTAGCTCATAAAATAAGAGATTTTGTTTTCTTATTTTGATCAAATAGTAGGTTGTTAATAGTGGTGTCCATTATTAAATGAGTTTACAGCTCTATTTAACTAGTGATATTTTTTACTCTCGCCAATCGGGACAAGGATATCATAGATTAGTTAAAAACCTAAAGAAATAAAGATATGATTGTTTTTGGTATTTTTTCTCATATCTTACATATTTTTGGTATATGTTGTGCTATTTCTTGAAATTTGTGTGAATAGAAGTTTTATTGAGCAAATGTGATTGATTTCTATTTTATTGATAATTTGTAGTTTTAAGTTAAGTAGTGTCTACTCCCATCCTTTCTCAACTTTTGATGGAGAAACTCATTGGAGAAAACTTCCATAATTGGAAGTAGAATATCAACATAAAGTTGATTGGTGATAACTCCGAGTTCGTCATGATTGAGGAATCCCTAGAACGAGCATCGTCTCCACACGTTCTTGATAGTGTCGTAAATGCTTGGATAACACCATCTCCACACGTACGTGATGGAACCGTGAATTCTCGGATGGCACCGTTTCTGCACGTTCGTGATCAACTCAACTATGGTCTGACGCAGCTCATGAATGTGCTTCAGATTTTTGAACCTGTCATGGGTGGACCTAGTAAAGGAGGTGAAAATAAGACTACTGATGTTGCTGCTCATCTAGCTAAGGCTGAAGCTAACCAAGCTTCGTCTTCGAAAGCTGGAAAAAAGAGGAAAGGTGGACAAATAAACAACCCCAAGCCTGCAAAGGCTGCAAAGACGAGTGCACAACCACGTGCACAGATGCCTAAGGGGAAGAACATGAAAAATAAGAAAGGTAAAGATAAATGCTTTCACTGCAAAGAGAAGGGGCATTGGAAATGAGATTGCCCTAAGTTTCTAGCAGTGAAAAACAAAGGTAATGATTATAGTTCATTTATCTTGGAAACATGTGTTTTAGAGAATGATTAATCCATTTGGATTATTGATTCTGGATCTACTAACCATGTTTGTAACTCTTTACAGCTTCTTGAATCGTGGGAGGAAGTGAATGAAGGTGGCTTAAAGCTTAGAGTTGGGAACAGAGTGTTCGTTGCGGTCCAAGCTAGAGGAAGAGCTCGTTTGAAGTTCGGAAATAAATTTTTAATTTTAAAAGATGTATTTTTTATTCCGGATTTTAGTAGAAATTTAATTTCAGTTTCCATGTTGCAATTAGAACAATTTTTTATGACTTTCACAAGTTTTAATATATCTATTTCTTTCAATGGATCACAATTGTGTATTGCATGTTTGGAAAACGGGCTTTATATTCTGCGACCTAACGAACCCCTCGCTCTTAATAATGATTTATTCAAAGTAGCTAAACCTAGGACCAATAAACGTCAAAAGACCGATAACAATAATGTGACGTATTTATGGCAGAGTAGGTCACATTGGCTATGATAGGATTCAAAGACTTACAAAGGATGGACCTTTGAGGGAACTCACCTTAGGTGAATTACCTGTCTGTGAATCTTGTCTAGAAGGCAAACTGACCAAGCATCCATTCTCTGCAAAGGGTGATAGGGCCAAAGAACCACTTAGTCTTGTGCATTCAGATGTTTGTGGACCTTTGAATGTACAAGCCAGGGGTGGTTTTGAGTATTTCATCACTTTCATTGACGATTGCTCTAGATACTCATGTCTTTACCTAATGCATAGGAAATCAGAAACATTTTCAAAGTTTCAGGAATTCCTAGATAGGGGTGGAGAATATTTGGATATGCAGTTCCAAGATCATTTAACTGAACTTGGGATTTTATCACAACTTACTACCCCAGGTACTCTGCAACAAAATGGTGTAGCGGAACGCCGGAACAGAACTTTATTGGAAATGGTTAGATGCATGCTTAGTTACTCAACTCTACCAACTTCGTTTTGGGGACATGCAATTGAAATTGCGAATGACATTCTCAATGTTGTGCCATCAAAATCAATCCCCAAAATACCTTTAGAACGCTGGAATGGTCGTGAACCTAGTTTACGCCATTATAGAATCTGGGGGTGTCCCGCTCACATCGTGAGGAAAAAGGAGGGAATGCTAGAACCGCGATGTAACGACCCGAATTCGCTAATCGGGCTTAGAGCCTTGATTAGTGTGCCTGGAGGGCAATAAATGATTTAATGTGCTTATATGTGCATTTATGTGAATATATGATTATGATGCATGTTTAGTTGAGTTAAATGTGCATGTGGACCCCGTCTGGATATTAGGGGTATAAATGTGATAAATGTTATTTATATGAGATATGCTTGTGCAGCACGGTTCGAGACAGTCCTGGTGAGCGGATAGTCAGAAAGTCACAACAGGGTTGAGATTCAGACTTGGGGCGAGTCCAGGGGTAATTTTGGTACTAGGTGTTATGGGGTTATTGGGACATGAAAATAAATATTTGGAGATATATTTGTGGATAGAATGTCTAGGCGGGAATATTGGGGAAATTTACCATTTTGCCCTCGGGGACGTTTTGGTACCCCGAGCCTTGAGGTAACCACATAGACTTAACCTGAATTAAACAAAAAGGGAGAATTAATTAGAATCTTTGGGGAACCGACTTATACTTCTGTTTTTAGCTAAGGATAGCTCCTCACCATTCTTATCTCTCTCTTTCACTCTCTAAGAAACAACTCAAGGGGATTTGGTGTAAGCTAGCTTAAGCAAGGATTTGGGCTGAGGAAACTTAGGAGCTTGAAGCTTGGGGATTGAGGATCAACTTCAAGGATTGAATTCAGCAAGGGGTAAGTTTTAATTATAGGATTATGCTTAAATTTGCTGCTGGTTTGTAAGAGTTGCATGTTGGTTAAGTTTGATCTGTTTTAAGTGTTTTAGTTGAGCTTTGGAGTAGGATTCAATGGGGTTTTGGTGCTGTTATTGAGCTGAAATGATTGTGTTAATTATCTGGACTTGTTAGATAAGTTTTAAGTGTGTTATCTTGAGGAAAAATGCAAGAAAAGTGATGGAAATTCTGGGTTCGGTGGTGAGGGCCGCAACCCTAGGAGGGGCGCGCCGCGACCTGTGCGCGCGCGGCCATGGGAGGCCGAGAGGATTCACGCGTGTCGCGGCGCTTGGTGGGCGCGCCGCAGCCCGTGTGGGTGTCAGTGAGATGCTAGCCTCTGTTTTGAGGCTAGCCGCGGCGCTTGAGGGTAGAGCTGTGACCCTTTGTGCCAGCTTGTGTTTTTTTAGGGGTACTTAGGCTTGGGAACTCAATGGTTAAGGCTTGGGATGGATTTTATCACCCGGATTCATAGAATTTAAGGTCCCAAAGGTTAGAGTTATGGCTCGAAGTTATTTAATGGATTAGAACTTGATGGATGGATATGGTTATTGTGTTGTGACTAGGGTTTCGGCGAGGCTCGAGCTAGAGGACTGTGCTCAGGACATCGGTGCTCGGAGAGCTCGGGACTCAGGTAAGAAAACCCTTGTTCCCATAGAGCTTGTATGCAAGGCTGAGCCCAATGTGCTTAAATAGAACTGCTATGCAGGGCGGAGCCCAATATGTTTGAATTGCAGGGCGTGATCCTTAAACTGTATTTGTTAGTATTCTGTACTTGTTTATTATGCTATGAGTGCTATTATGTGAATGATCGGCAGGAGCCGAAAACGGTGTAGGCCGAGATCGACAGGGGGGCCGGGAATGGCGTTAGGCACGTTGAGTGCAAGGCCGAGTACGGCAAGGGGCCGGGAGCAGCGCTGAGCACGTGGAGTGCGAGTTTCCAGGGCGGGTCCCTAGAAGGATACCTGGGATATCCTCACGGCGTAGTCCGCGAACCCAGGGCTTGGTAAACGCCTGGGACGGCTAGGCCGTATGTGTTTAGCCCGATGGTGGCCTGTTTATATTCTTGATATATGTGTTGCATATGTTATCTGTTTGTGGGTTTTCTTGTTGGGCTTCAGGTCACAGATGCTCTGTGGTGCAGGTAAGGGTAAAGAGAAAGTCAACCAACCATGAGTACGGCAGGCGTGAGGCGGCGTGTACATGTTTGGCCAGCCTGGCTGCCACAGCCAGAGGATTTTGGGAGATGCTTGTAAATAAACCTAGATTTTGTCGTTTAGTCGACTTGGTTCAATTTAAATGTTGTAAATATTTCTAAACTGTATTTTGGGATCCCAAGTGTAAAAATTTTGTGATTTTCTATGGAAATTGTTATTTCTAAAGTTTTTCCTCTGTTTATGGCTTAATTACACCATTTGACCTAAAACCTTGATTAGCGAGTTAAATGCACGTTTTAAACTCACTTAGTAACGGCTCTAAGGAAGTAGGGCGTTACACGCGAACTGAAGTTTTCATGTTTGTTGGCTATCCTAAAGGTACTCGGGGTGGACTTTTCTATAGTCATTCAGAAAAGATTGTGTTTACTTCTACAAATGCTACTTTTCTGTAAAATGACTATGTCCAAAACTTTAAACCTTGTAGCAAAGTAGTTTTAGAGGAGATGGTTAAAGAATTGACTCCAACCAATGTTCCATCATCATCAACGCAAGTTGATGATGAAATTCCCACTCTTCATGTACAACCGCGCAAGTCGATTTAAATGAAGAAAGTACCACTGTTCCTGAGCAAACAGTCACGAAGCCTCATCGTAGTGGGAGGGTTTCTAGGAACCCAGTTCGCTATGGTTTGGATGGTGAAACCAATATGGTTGTTGGTGACACTAGTGATGATGATCCGTTGTCTTTCAAATAGGCAATGGCAAGCCCTGAAAAGGAACTATGGCTCGAAGCCATGAAACAGGAAATGGAGTCTATGTACTCAAATTCCGTCCGGGATCTTGTGGAAGCACCTAGTGACTTTAGGGCCATTGGGTGCAAGTGGATCTACAAGAAGAAATGAGGCGTTGATGGAAATATCGAAACTTATAAAGCTCAATTAGTGGCAAAGGGTTATACCCAAAGAGAAGGCGTGGACTATGAGGAAACTTTTAGTCCGGTAGCCATGCTCAAATCCATTCGCATCCTCCTATCCATAGCAGCTGCTCTCGACTATGAGGTCTGGAAAATGGACGTCAAGACAACTTTTCTTAATGGAAAGCTTGACAAAGTCATTTACATGGATCAGCCAGAAGGATTTAGAGTATCTGGACAAGAAGGAAAAGTTTGCAAGTTGAATAGGTCCATCTATGGACTTAAGCAAGCTTCTCGTTCCTGGAATCTTATGTTTGATGAAATAATCAAAACCTATGGCTTTGAACAAAATATTGATGAGCCCTGTGTTTACCAACTGAAGGCAAATCAAATAGTGGTATTCTTGGTTCTTTATGTAGATGATATCTCACTCATTGGAAACAATGTTAAGAAATTATCAGATGTGAAGAATTGGCTGAGCACTCAATTCCAGATGAAGGATTTGGGTGAAGCAAGTTATGTTCTAGGTATCCAGATCATTAGGGATAGAAAGAACAAACTTTTAGCTCTATCTCAAGCAGCTTACATTGATAAAGTGCTTGAACGTTTCTCAATGAAAAATTCTAAGAAAGGGCGTCTACCGTCCCACCATTGTAACGCCCCAACTCCTGGGACCGTTACGGTGTGCCTTGCAAACAGTGCTAAACTCACTAATCGAGTCATTTGGCCAAAATCGTGAACTAAGTATGATTAGCGATTTAGGGATTAAAAACCTTGGCTAGGATGTAACGTTTCACTAGAACGTCTAATATATACATTGGGATCCCGAAAATATAATTTCAGATTTTATTACAGAAAACATTTACAACAGGCCGTTTTAAGCGGCAAAACAGGGTTCAACCCTAGTTCCACTTTAAACCTCGGCCGTGGCGGACGAGAAGCTGCATATGTACACATCATCACCTAAGCTCTTCAACTCAAGGATGGTCCAGCTTCCTCTTGCCTTTACCTGCACCACGTAGCACCCGTGAGCCAAAGCCCAGCAAGAAAACACAATAGAGCATGATATAATATCAACAACGATCATAATAACCAATCGGGACTATCAGTCCAAGCAAATAGGTGACAATAGCCAAAAGTCACAATAATGAGCATCGCTCCCTCTAGCCATGTGACGATAGGGTCACCAGGGCTTAACCGATAAGTGATTCTTTCTTAAGTTTGATTAGGACAGGTGCAAGGTGATTAGTCACCAACATAACCTTCCTCATCACTCTAGAGTCGAAACTATGGACAACGTCCCTTAGCCATGTGACAAACAGTCACCGGGGTCATATACCTTGGCTATAGTCATCTGGTCGTAGACCAGGCAAGCGCTTATAAGTTCTTCGACCCTAGGGTCGGTCTAGCATTAATGCCATAGGGCCATTCAATGTGTGATTCTCGACTTTAGAGTCGGTCCCTGACTAGTCAGTGCCATACACAAGCAAGTGATGCCACCAATCGTATACCACATGTTCAATATCCATAAACAAGGTATTTAGCATGCTTACTAATCAGATACCAGTACAATTAGGACCATGCACAACCACAGAGGCTCAAGCTCTGACCAATATCATACCCAGTATACAAAGCATGTCCTAATCACATGTTTCTCATGCATCATATGCAATATATCCGGCAATCCAACATGCTCCAATAACAGCCATGCATGTCACGTTTAATAATCAACCAACATGCATCAAGAATAGCCATGCATGTCATACATAGTAATCAACCGGCATGCATCAATAATAACCATGCATGTCATACATAATAGTCAACCAACATGTGTCATAATAACCATGCATGTCATACATAATAATCAACCGACATGCATCAATAATAACCATGCATGTCTCATATACACAGGGTGCAGTTTTCTTACCTCAATGTCGAGCTAGAACGATTAAAAGAACGACCCTTGAGAACAATCAACTTTAGTCCTTTAGTGGTCACCTAGTCATAACCAAATATGAAACCTCATCAAAATGAGTAATTAAATACTTCCAAACCCAACGCAAGCCTCCGGAACATCAAATCCCACTCAACTAGGTAGTAGGATCGATCCTAGGCCCTTAGAGTTAAGTTTCCATCACAAAAACACACTTTTGGGAAATTTTTCACTTAAGGGCCGCGGCCCTACATGGACCATGCCGCGGCGCGCCCCCCTGACAGAGCCTCCGCCACCTTCTTCAAGCTAGGGCCACGGCGCCCAAGAACAGGGCCGCGACCCAACTTCGCACCAGCCATTTTTCTTCGTTTTTCCACTTCTAAAACCTTCCAAAAACCCATCTAAACATCTCCAAATCATCAAATCAATATTACCAAACTTCTCAATGGTCCAAAACCACCGAAACCTGAAGCTCAAACCAACCAAAAACTCAACAATTCACAAAGTCCAATCCTAAGCTTAAAAACTTAAGAAACTCAAAACTTAACTAAAAAAAAACAGAGCACACCTTAAATTCATAACTGGAACTCACCTCAAACACGGTTTTGAATCCCCTTTAATGGCTGTGACAAGCTCCCTAGCTTCCCCCCTTTGATCTCCAAGCTTAACTCCTCAAGGTGGCTCTCAAAATTCAAAGAAAAGGATGAAGGAAAGTTTGTACGGGAGAGAAAGAGAAGTGATGAAGATAGGCTCTATTTTGCTCTATTTCTATAGCCTTCCAAACCCCCAAAAACTGATATAAATCCTTAAGGTCAAAAGACCATAATGCCCCTAGACCAATTTAAAAGCTTCTAAATACTCCCAAGGGTAAATTCGTCATTTCCAACCTATACCGTTAATTATAATTAACGCTCTCCAATTCCCGCTAATCTCAACATTCCCAAATACCAATAAATCATATCCCATTACCCTTTAATTCCCGGTAATACTCTAATCATTAAATTCACCCCGAGACTCACCCCGAGCCCCAAACTTAAACCCGTTATGACTAGACCGAACACTTACACCTCATGATCGTCTCATGTCGATAGCTCGAACCAATCCACCTTATAGTGTGGCTATATTAATTAATCACAATCATGCGCCCAAAATATACAATTACGCCCACAGTGGCCAAATTACCAAAATGCCCTCATAACTATAGATACTCCCATATGCATGCATTTACCATCATATAATAATATAATTCACATGAACATACATATGATTATAAAATAGCATAATAGATCAATTATGGCCCTCCCGGCCTCCTAATCAAGGTCCTAAACCTTATTAGGAAAATTTGGGGCATTACAACCATGGAATTCATCTTTCAAAGAAGAAATCTCCCCAAACTCCTGAAGAGGAAGATGCAATGAGAAAAGTTCCTTACGCATTTGCAGTTGGAAGTCTGATGTATGCCATGTTGTGTACTAGACCAGATATCTGCTATGCAGTGGGAGTAGTGAGCAGGTATCAGTCAAACCCAGGACCGGAACATTGGATAGCAGTTAAGCATATCTTGAAGTATTTGAGACGGACTAGGGATTATATGTTAGTCTACAAGGGTGGTGTTCTGAACCCTGTAGGCTACACCGATTCAGATTTTTAGACTGATGTCGATGACAGAAAGTCTAGTTCTGGAATGGTGTTTACTCTTGGAGGTGGAGCTGTGATTTGGAGAAGCGTAAAGCAGTCTGCAATCTCAGATTCCACCATGGAGGCTGAGTACATAGCCGCGACAGAAGCAGCTAAGGAAATAGTCTGGCTAAAGAAGTTCTATTCGGATCTTGGTGTTATTCCAGAAATGGATAAATCGCTTGTATTGTTTTGTGACAATACATGAGCGATAGCCAACTCGAAAGAACCTCGAAGTCACAAGAGGAGTAAGCATATAGAAATGAAGTATCACATTATTCGAGAATATGTGGCCAGGGGAGATGTGAAGGTTATGAAGATTGCAACTGAAGACAATCTTGCGGATTTGTTTACAAAGACACTACCAGAAGCTACATTTGATAAGCATATCAAGGAAATGGGATTAGTATAATTAAGGCATTAGTTTCAATTAGTGCAAGTGGGAGTTTGTTGGGGTTTTATGCCCTAATTAAAACCCAAATTCTTTGTAATCTCATTTTATTATCAATTAAAGAATATAAATCATTTTTTGACTTGGTTAATCACTTTGCTCACATGTTTTATTTTCATGATTATTTTTTTAATATAAACTTCTATTAAATCCCGAGCATATAGCTAATCTTATTTATAGTGACGTAATCACAGTGGAATATAAATATGATTATATGCTCAAAATAAGTTAGTCCTAAGATTAGTCAGTGCCCAGGATTTACACTGACTTGCCAATCTACGATATGACCTACTTACACATTATAGTGTTATGTTCTTTCTAGAACATTAGTAAAGTAGATAAGATCGGATGTATTTGTTACATCGGACTGGACCGATATTGACAGTTGATAAGATAAGTAAACATACCGTTATTATCTATTCTAGTCATATCATATAGTTGACCATAGGTCAATTCAATCTCAATTCTGAGTGGTTCGTATTCTAACTGATTGTATTATTTGAGTTCTTTGACTTGTTCGTTACCAGCTTACCCTACGGACTAGCCCATACTTACATCTTGGGAACTCAGTAGTATAATTGAGCGGGAGTGTTAATCATAGATATGAACATCTATAGTTTCTGATGAAGAAGTGAAACGATGGTTTCCTTTTAGTTTGGTTCAAGGTGATAAATGATAGAGATCTCATTTCAGTAATTAAATTAGTTTACTGAAATATCATTTACAAGGAACTAAGTGTTTTAAGGATAAAATACAATGAGGGGTAAAATGGTATTTTAGTCCTATCTCATTGTAGACCGTCTATAGAGGATTGAGTGACAATTATGGTTGTAACAATGGATAATCAATAGCGTATCTATATTTGTTATAGAGCATTCTATGAATTCAAGAGTGCAATTCCAAGTCTATAGTGGAGTCACGAGGAATTAATAAGTTAGTAAATTTATTTGTTAGATTTATGATAACTTATTGGAGCTTGATTTCATAGGCCCATGGTCCCCATTGTACCTTGGATAAAATCATCTAGATAGTCTCAATTAATTGATTTAATTATCAATTAGAATTATCAAAGTTGACCAGGTCAATTTTGGATAGTTTCACAGAGTTGTGTAATTTTGAGAAGAAAAGAGAAATTAGGGCAGATTTATTAATTAAGATAAATTGGTATCTAAATGAATAAATAAATTTAAATCAAGGTTCAAATTATAAATAATTAATTTGATAAAGGATTTAAATAATTAAATCAATAGAAAATAATACAAGCCTTGATTTTAAGTCCAATGGGCTTATAATCAAATGGGAAATTTCACGGGTCTATAGCCCATGATAATTTCGACCTAGGGCTTCAAAATGGATATTATTTTATTGATTTTTTAATTAAATTAAATGGCCTAATTGAGTCTATAAAAGGAGTGCTTAGAGAGAAGTCAAAGTAGATGTTTGATAAGTCACAAGTCAGATTTTCTGATAGTTTTAGATTCTCTCTAAACACAAGTCCTTTTCTAAGCCTCTTTGTTATTTTCTCTTCTTCTCTCTATATCTATCTCATGTGTTGAGAATTGCCCACACTAGTCTAGGTGGTTCTAAGGATACATTGGAAGATTATGAAGAAAATAGAAGATCGGTTCAGTTTCTTGATAATACTCTGCAACAGAGAGGATACAAGAGTTAGAGAAACTGAAGGAAGGACTCTTTAATTCCGCTGCGTATACTGTAAGTATTCTATTCTTTGTTTCTCTTTGAATTCAATTTTAGAAACATGTTTTAGGCTATCTCCTATTAATTTGTTTAATATTAGATATACATGAAAATAAATAAAGATCCTGTATAAGCTAATCCAACAAGAAGGATGTGGTCGAATTCCCGAGGAAGAACCTGGACGTCTTCGCTTGGTCGTATGAAGATATGGTGGGAATTAGTCCAAGTATAATAATGCATACTTTGAACTCGGACAAGAACATGCCACAAAGTCCTAAAAATGAAGGCTCTTAGGTAAGGTACGGTCGAAAGCATTGGAAGAGGAAGTAGCTCGCCTACTTAAATTTAGATTTATCAGAGAAGCAAAATGATCAGGGTTGCTAACCCCGTTCTGGTCCCAAAGCCAAACATGAAGTGGAGAACTTGCATTTATTTTTCCAATCTCAACAAAGCTTGTCCTAAGGACTATTTCCCATTACCAATAATTGATCAGTTAGTAGACGCCACAGCCGGTTACGAGCTCATGTCTTTCATGGACGCATATTCTGGATATAATCAGATTGCGATGAACCCTGTAGACCAAGAGCATACCAGCTTCATGACTGAGCATAATGTATACCGCTACAAAGTTATGCCATTCGGGCTGAAGAATGTCGGTTCTACATACACCTAATTAGTCAGTAAGATGTTCGCTAACCAGATCAGGAGAAACATGGAGGTGTATGATGACGATATGCTCATTAAATCAAAGACTCCCAGTAACCATGTATCCGACCTGGAAGAATGTTTTGGCATATTGAGGAAATATGACATGAAGCTGAATCCCTAGAAGTGAACTTTCAGAGTTTCATCAAGAAAGTTTCTTAGGTTTTTAGTCAACACAAGGGGGATGGAGGCAAATCCAGAGAAAATCAAGTCGTTGTTGGAAATGCCTTCGCCTAGGTTGCGTAAGGAAGTACAAAGTTTAACTGGAAAGGCGGCGGCCTTAAACTGCTTTGTTTCAAAATCCACTGACAAGTGTTTCCCATTTTACAACTTGCTCAGAGTAAACAAGAAGTTTGAATGGACAGAATAATGAAAATAGGCATTTCGTGACCTGAAATCGCATCTTGTTAAACCCCCTTACTATCAAAATCGGCGTCAGGGGAATGTCTGTTTCTATATCTGTCCATGACGGAAAATGTGGTCAGTGCTGTATTAGTTCGAGAAGAAAATTGGGCGCAGAAACTCGTGTATTATGTAAGTAAAAGACTTCTCGGAGGTGAGTCCTGGTATCCATTGATACAAAAGCTTGCGTTCTGTCTTATTTTGGCATGAAGGAAGCTCAGACCATATTTTCAGTCCCATTCTATCCATGTCTTAATCGACCAATCTTTAAGGCAGGTTTTGCAAAAACCTGAAACATCGGGACGTCTACTAAAATGGGCCATCAAACTCAGCTAGTTCGAAATATTATATATGCCACGGACAACAACCAAGAGTCAAGCCCTCGCTGATTTTGTGGTCGAGTGCACAAGTTTTCAGGACGACCGATAAGGGAACCGGTGTAGGAATTGTGAAAAATATTCACTGATGGATCATCTAATGAAAACGGATCAGGACCTGGGATAATTTTAATCTTACCTGAGGGGCATTAATTCGATACAACTCTCTAGTTCGGATTCGAAGCATCCAACTACAAAGCTGAATATGAGGCCTTATTGGGAGGGCTAAGAGTGGCGAAAAACCTAAAAGCAAAGGCGATCCAATGATATAGTGATTCTCAGCTCATAGTCAATCAGATATTGGGAGAATACCAAGCTCGCGATATCAAAATGGTGGCCTACTTAGCCATGGTTAAGGGCGAGTTGTCTGAGTTCAAGTTTAGCTCTGTTGAACAAGTACCCCACGAGCAGAATTCCAATGCTAAAGCTTTGGCTCGACTTTCTACAACCAAAGAGGCGGATACACTGAATGTAGTTCCGGTGGAATTCTTGGAAATCCCAAGTATAATAGCGGAAATGGTTGAGGTTGGAATGATTGACATAAAACTGACCTGGATGATCCCCATAGTGGAGTATCTCACAACCGAAAAGTTGTCTAACGATCGAAAGGGCGCGAGAAAGCTACTGTATCAAGCTCCACGATATGTTATGGTCGAAGGGATTCTATATCGATGAGGGCATTTAGTACCTCTCCTATGATGTGTTCTGCCCAAGGAAGCGCAAACTATCTTGCAAGAAGTACACGAAGGCTTCTGCGGAGACCATGCTGGTGGGCAAAACCTGGCTTTGAGGGTACTGAGACAGGGCTATTTTTGTCCCACACTGACAAAGGACTCGATCTCGTATGTACATAAATGTGAAAAATGCCAACACTTCCCCATAGTTGCCCGAGCTTCTCCCATCGAGCTAACCATGATCTCATCCCCTTGGTCGCTTATAGTATGGGGAATTGAATTGATTGGTTCTTTGCTGACGGGAAAAGAGGAGTTCGTTATGTTGTTGTTGCCATCGATTACTTCATGAAGTGGGTAGATGTTGAACCTCTGGCAATCATCACCTCAAAAAGAGTATTGGATTTTTTTGTAAAAAATATCATATGTCAATTTGGGCTCCCGAAAAAGATTATGTCTGACAACGGAACTCAGTTCGACAACGATCTCTTCACAAACTTTTGTAAAAAAAATATGGCATAACCAAAAGTTTCTCATTGGTAGCATACCCAAAGGCCGATAGGCAGGTCGAGGCCGTAAACAAGACCCTGAAGGCGAGCTTGAAGAAATGACTAGATGAAGCCAAGTAATTATGGCCCGAGCAGCTCCTGCAGGTACTCTGGGCCTATCGAACCTCCACGGGACATACCCCTTTTTCTCTGACCTTTGAAATCAAGGCTATGCTCCCAATTGAGCCACTTGTGATGACCCACAGACAAAATATCATTGATCAAGATTAGAACCACGAGCTACTTAGTGCGTCCCTTGATCTAATCAAGGAAAAATGAGAGGCATCAAAGTTACAACTCGCCCATTATCGGCAGAAAATCACTCGTTATTTTAATTCAAAGGTAAAAGGACGGAGGCTCGGATTAGGCAATTTGGTTCTTCGAAGGGTATTTTTGGCAAGTAAAGATCCCAAGGATGGTGTGTTAGGGCCGAACTAGGAAGGACCATACCAGATCATGGAGATTCTGCGTGAAGGGACTTTCAAGATAGTCCAATTAAGTGGAAAAATAGTTCCACGGACCTAGAATTCCCTACACCTAAAAAAGTATTATCAATAATTTTGTTGTCTTTAATGTTTTTGGAGTTGTTGTTTATGTAAGGCTTAACTATAAAAGTTGTTGATGGTGAAAACCCATCAACGAAATTAGGACAGAAAACTCAAAGGAAAGTATGGAGATCTCCAGATAAGAACTTAGAATAAACTTAAGGAAAAATAAACTCAGATCAACAATGGAGTAGGCATTTATATACTACTTAATAGCCTGAGTATACAATGAATCTTCCAACCCCTTGGCCTGAGGGGTCAAAGTCTATTTATAGATGGGCTCTAATGGTCCCTTATACATGGTGGTCCATCGGGAAAAAATAGTACATGATTACACTGTCAGGGTAGTAGCACAAGTGGTAGTGGTGTTGGAAGAGTGGTGGTCGGCCCTAGTACGTGTCAGGGGTCTGCAAAAGTACTCCTGCCTTGGTACCACATTATACCTCCACTACTTGTCGGGTACGAACCTTATAAGCGTGTTGAGGGAGCCCTTACCATGTACCATTCTTGTACGGCCACTACCTGTCTAGCGTGGACATCATATCCGTACTCTAACTCTTCTTGGTCTGTAGGTTCATTCCGTATCTCTTCTAACTTCATGTTGAATCGTTGTGAGGCCATTTCTAACCTTCCTCGAATGCATGTGTCAAGATGCCCTTGACTCTACATCTCATGAGACCCATAGGGAAAGAGTTGCCCCGTTAGTGGTACTTATCTTAGGAAGAGAGATAAGGCCTCTTCAATGAGGCCTATTGTATGTCCTTTGAGGCATGATGCCCACGTAAAAGATGAGGATCTCACCTCGCCCTCTAGCCTTCATGCGCGAGGCCCTTGGTGCGAGGCACTTGGACGAGGCCATGGGGTGCTTGGGGCAAAGAGCTAGGCGTGTGGCCGTGGTGCATGGCCCTTGGCACGAGGCGCTTGGACATCGAGGCGAGGTGCGCCTCACTTGGCGCGAGACACATGGCCTCGCTACGCGAGGCTATGGGCGCTTGGGCCAAGGCGCTAGGCGCGAGGCGAGGTGTGCCTCACTTGGCGTGAGACACGTGGCCTCCCTTTCCTAGCCAATTTGCGCTTGGGGTGAGGCGCAAGGCTGCGATGCACGACCCTTGGCGTGAGACACTTGGATGAGGAGAGGTGTGCCTCACTTGGCGCGAGACACATGGCCTCGCTATGCGAGGCTATGGGTGCTTAGGGCGAGGCGCTAGGCGTGAGGCCGCGGTGCATGACCCTTGGTGCGAGACACTTGGATGAGGCGAGGTGTAACGCCCTACCTCCTTAGAGCCGTTACTAAGTGAGTTCAAAAATGTGCATTTACCTCGCTAATCAAGGTTTAAGGTCAAAAGTGTAATTAAATCATAAACAGAGTTATAAACCTTGAAAATAATTCCATTTACCGAAAATCATAAAGTATTTGACACTTGGGATCCCAAAATACTGTTTAGAAATATTTACAACATATAAGTACAAACCAAGTCGACTAGACGACAAAATCTAGGTTTCAGTACAACTATCTCCCAAAATCCTCTGGATGTGGCAGCCAGGCAGGCCAAACATGTACGCGCCGCATCACGCTCTTCGTACTCATGGTTGGTCAATTTTTCCCTTGCCCTTACCTGCACCACAGAGCACTCGTGAGCCGAAGCCCAGCAAGAAAACCCTCACAAGCAGAAAACATATGTATAGCAAATACTTAGCATATAAACAGGCCATCAATAGGCTAAACACATACGGCCATGCCGTCCCAGGCGCTTTACCAGGCCCTGGGTTTGCGGTCCACACCGTGAGGATATCCCAGGTATCCCATAGGGTCTCGCCTTGGCTACTCGCACTCCAGGTGCTCAATGTTGCTCCCGGTCCCTTGCCACACTCGGCCCTTGCACTCAACGTGCCTAATGCTGTTCCCGGCCCCTGCCAACCTTGGCCTGCACCGTTCCCGGCTCTTGCCGAACATTTACATAATTGCATTCATAGCATAATAAAACATATACTGAACATTAACAAATTCAATCAAAGGGCTATGCCCTGCATTACAAACATATTGGGCTCTGCCCTGCATACAAGCTCTATGGGAACAGTGGTTTTCTTACCTGCATCTCGAGCTTTCCGAGCACCGATATCTCGAGCACAGTCCCCTAACTTGAGCCTCGCTGAAACCCTAGTCACAACGCATTAACAATATTTATCCATCAAGTTCTAATCCATTACATAACTTTGAGCCGTAACTTTAATCTCCGGGACCTTGAATTTTATCAATCCGGGTGATAAAATCCATCCCAAGCCTTAACCTTTGAGTTCCCAAGGCTAAACACACTTAAAAGCATAAAATGGCACTAAGAGTCGCTGCCCTATGAGGCCATGTCGTGGTCCACCCCCAAACCTGAGAGCACACCCAAAACAGGGCAAGCGCGCCGCAGCCCTAGCTAGGACATGCCGCGACCCGCCCTTCTTCCAGGTCACCCAAATGCTTCGGAGGGTCGCGGCTCAGCAAGAACAATGTCGCGGCCCGACCCTTCGAACCCAGAAAAATCCTCCATTTTCTCTTCTAAAACCCAGCCAATCATCCATAAAAATCAACCTAACAATCCAAACATTAATCACAGAAATCTTAAAGCAATTTCAGCAGCAAAACCTAATAAGAACTTAAGCCAAAAACCTCATCAAACCCAAAATCAATCCTTCACCCAACTACATGCATATTCTAAAAAAAAAACCAGCATAAACTTTAAGCTAAATCCTTGTAATTTAAGGCTTACCCTTGTTGAACTTAGTCTCTGAATTTGGTCCTTAAGCCTCAAGCTTCTAGCTCCAAAGATTTCCCAGCTTCACTACTTAATCTTTAGCTTGATTTTGCCAAGAATTCTCCCAAGCTTCAAATGGAGAGAAAGAAGAGAAGACAACTTCAAGAGAGAGAGAGAGAGTGAAAGAGTCGGTTTATGAATTTTTCTGAAGACTTCCTAGGTTTTGTTTTATTTAACTTAAGCTTAAAGGTTACCTCAAGGCTCGGGGTACCAAAACGTCCCCGAGGGAAAATTGGTAAATTTCCCCAATATTCCCTCCTAGACATTCTAACCTCAAATATATCTCCAAATATTTATTTCAATAACCCGATAACCCCATAATACATCTAATACCCAAAATACCCCTCGACTCGCCCTGAGTCGGATTCTCAACCCCGTTGTGACTTTCTGGCTAACCGCTCCCCATGACTGTCTCGGATCGTGCTGCACAGATAAATCACATTTATCACATTTATACCCTCAACGGGCTAAAATCACAGACATACCCCTAATATCCAAACAGGGCCCACATGCATATCTAATTCAACTAAACATGCATCTCTATCACATATTCACATAAATTCACATATTAGCATATTAAATCATTTATTGCCCTCCAGGCTCGCTAATTAAGGCCCTAAGCCCTATTAGCAAATTTGGGTCGTTACACGAGGTGTGCCTCACTTGGTGCGATACACATGGCCTCGCCTTGGGGCGAGGTGTGCCTCACTTGGTGCGAGATCCTTGGCGCAAGACCCTCGCACGAGGCAAGGTGTGCCTCACTTAGCGCGAGACATATGGCCTCGCTATGCGAGGCTCCCCATATGTTGCGATACCGCGAGACCCAGACCCTTGCGTGGCCCTCATGTGCGTGCCATCCTCGGCACTTGGCTAGCCAAGCCGTGTGGGGCATCTCTAGGCGAGGCACTTAGCATTGTGAGGGGCGCGCGAGGGCACTTGGCTGGCTATCCACATGAAGCCTCATGGTGTGAGGCACTCGGATGTCATGGGGGGTGCGCAAGACGTAGCCCTGCTAGACCTCGCATAACGAGGTCTTCACCCTCAGATGATAGATTTTCTTGGACGCATAGCTATCCAAGTCAATCTGCAATCAACGACTCAGCAATCAGACCATGATGACAGGGTAAAAGCTTCTCCAAAATCCACCAGTGGAACATAACCACACACAAACAGTCAACATATAGGCATTTATCCACATGCACCGGCTGCTAATAAGCATGCCCCAATCTCATCACACAATAGCTATGAAACAAGCATTCATCCATACACAATATGCAGTTAATCATCCAAATATTCATGTACATGCACGGCTATGCTAATAAACATGCCTCAATATTATCACACAACAGTCAAGGGCCAGGCCCTATCAGTATCTCATGCTCCCTATTAATCCAATAGATAACAACAATCATAGTTCATTCCAGGCATATAAGCATATAAGCACATATACACATTACCAAACCCTGAATCAAGCTTGCTCTAGCAGCGAATGTACATGTCCAGCCGGTCTTCAGGAACCCTTAAACCTAGGACGCTCTAATACCAAGTTGTAACGCCCTGGATAGCCAGGACCGCTACACTATGTACTTATAATGGTGTAGGACTTGCTAATGACGGATGCCGAGTTGGGGAAGCGAGTAAGGTAATTGTAATGCCCCAAAATCCCTAATGCGGTTTAATGGTTGGATAAGTAGGCTGGGAGGGCCATAATTGATTTATTATGCCATTAAATGATTATGTGCGTGTTTATGTGAATTATATTATAATATGATGTTAAATGCATGCATGTGGGTCCATATTACATGTTAGGGGCATTTTGGTAATTTGGCTCGTTGAGGGTGTAATTGTGTATTTTCATGCATGTTGGTGAATCATTGTTGAGGCCACATAATAATGTGGATTTGTTCGAGCCATTCGGCATAAGACAATCTTTGAGTGCAAGTTAGTGGTTTGGTCATAACAGGTTTAAGTTCGGGGCTCGGGGTGAGTCTCGGGATAATTTGGTGGTTAGAGCATTGTCGAGAGTTAAAGGGTAATGAGATATGATTTATTGGTATTTGAGCATGATGGGAATTGGAGAGTGTTAATTATGATTAACGAGATAGGCAGGAAAGGACGGCTTTGCCCTTAGGGGTTGTTAAGAGATAAATTAAGCATGGGGGTATTTTTGTCATTTGACCTAGGTTATATATAAGTTGAAGGCTGTAGAACCTGTAAAATAGAGGCTTGTCTTTCCTCCCTCACGATCATCATTTCCCTTCTCTTTTCATTTGAATCTTGAAGCAAGTTTGGAGATTCCAACTTGGAGATTGAAGCTTAAGGTCTTAGGCTAGTGTTCAGCCATTGAAGAGGTTTCAATTCAAGCTTAAGGTAAGATTTAGTTCAAGTTTATGGTTCCTTTCTATGTTTTTGTGTTGGTTTTGGGATTGGAGTTTTGATCATAGAAATGGGAATTTGATGAAGTTTTGAATGGTTTAAGGCATAGGTTTTGTTGGTTTTATAGTGAATAAGTTGTGGTAATAGTTTGTGGCTTTGCTTTGTGATTTTGGGAGTGTATTAATGGGTTCTTGAAATGAGTTTGAAGGGGGAAAACATGGGTTTTTGGTTGAGTTTCAGGTGGGGCCGCGGCTTTGTTCTAGAGCGTGGCAGCCTAAGCTTGTTGAAGAGGAAGGGTGGAGTTGAAGGGCTGTTGGGCTGCGACATGGTGAAGGAGGGTCGCGGTGCGTGTTAGGGATTGAAAAGTGGTCGCTTCTGTTTGAGGAGGCGAGCCGTGGCATGGAAGTGTAGGGTCGCGACCCTTAGTGGCATTTTGGCCAGAATGATGTTTTTTTCCTAGGGATTCAAACCTTAGGCCTCGGGATAATTCCTACTACCCGGTTTGGTAGGATTCGATGTCGCGGAGGCTAGGTTTTGGTCCAGGAACATTTTTTGATTCATTTTATTGATGGAATCCCATAATTGGTTATGACCAGGTGACCGTCAAGGAACTAAAAGGTTGATCGTTCTCAAGGGTCGTTCTTTTACTAATTCTCACTCAAACCAAAGGTAAGAAAACTGCACCCCATATGTGACATGCATGACTATCATTGAGGCATGTTGAGTGTTTAAATGTGGACATTGATTGCATATCAAATGCTTAACAAATCTTGCTCACTTGTGCATGGCACTGAAAAATTTGTCAGAATTGGCAATGGTGTCAATATTAACTGTGAATCTGTGACTTGTAACGCCCTGGATAGCCAGGACCGCTACACTGTGTACTTATAAAGGTGCAGGACTTGCTAATCAAGTCATTTAGTCAAAACGTCTCACTAAACCATAAATGTGCTAAGGATAAAATGGTTTTGGTCTCAAAAGATAGATTTCATATACTTAAACAAATTTACATATGGGATCCCAAAAAGGAACAGTGTTTAAAGGTTAGTTTACAAAATTTCCAAAATACAGACTACCATCAGCCACTCGAAGGCAAAACAGACATTTATAGCTTTTCTGTTCCTGTTATCCTCTCAACCGTGGCGGCAGAGCAGCTGGTCATGTACATTTCGCTCACTGAGCTCTCCAAGTCAGGGCTGATCAAGTTTGCCCTTGCCTTTACCTGCACCATGTAGCACCCGTGAGCCAAGGCCCAGCAAGAAAACATATTACACATTTCAACAATCATAACAAGAGTATAATTCATCAAGCATGATCAACCACTTAACATTCCACATTAATCACATAGCATGTAATCAAAATCAAAGATGCAATCAATCGTTAATAACAATCAAATCACATAATAACTAGGGACGAAAACTTAGGTCGCACCCTCTGTTTACCCCACTGACTCCGGCCCGCTTAAACCGAGCTCAGTGCATAATAAGCTGCCCTCGGCTACCAGTGGCCGAGTCGCGCCCTGTGCGCAAGTGTAACCTTTGGCACTCTTAGGTCGTTGGTTTACTATTTACTTGGCATAATACCATCCTTTTCAATGCATACATATTGGGGAACCCTTAGTCCCATTACAATTACACAACCAGGTGCAGTTTTCTTACCTTTGGCTTCCAAGTGAACTAGTTACGAGCGATGCTCCTTGAGCGCAATCCGATCCCCGAGCCTTAGCTTAGCACCTAGTCACAACCAAGATAAAGGATACCATCAACAAATCTTAAATGAGCTTCTAGACAAAGTTCTAGTCTCCGGAACATTGAACTTCACCAAACATGGTAAAAGATTCAATCCCGAGCACCCTAGGTTAAATTCCCAAGCCTAGAATCTCAAAATCCCAAAATCCCTTAAGGGCCGCAGCATTAGCCACCCATGTCGTGGCATGTCCCCAACCAGAGGCCTCCCAATGCACAAAAATAGGTAAGGGTCACGACCCTACTCAGACCATGCCGCGGCCCGCCCTCCTTCCTCAGCACCCATCAGCTTCGAAGGGCTGCGGCTCACCAAGAACTATGCCGCGGCCCGACCCCTTTGAACCCAGAAAAACCTCCATTTTTGACTCTCAAACCTCATGCAAAAGCACTCAAAACTACCCCAATTCCACAACTCAATTATCCAAAAACTTCCCACAAGATTCCAGCAACACAACCCAGCTGAAAACTAGACTAGAAACCCATCAAAAACCCACTTCAATCACTGAAACTTTCTAACTCAAGAACTAAAAACCCAGCCATGAAACACTATAACTCAACCTTTAAACCTTAAATTAGAGCTTACCTCAGCTTCAGAACCAATCCTCCAAGAGTTTTCTGGCCTAACTTCCAAGGTTCCAGCCTCAATTTAATCTTCAAATCCAAAAACCCAAAACCTCTTACAACACACTCAAAAACCCAGAATTTCAACCACAGAAAATGGAATTCAATGCTTACCTCAACCTTGATTAAGTTCCTTTGATAATCCTTGAGCTAATCCTCTAAACTCCCGCTTCAATTCTTAGAATTCCAGCCAAGACCACTAAGTTTTTGTGTTTTTCTTAAGGAGAGAAAGGAAGAGAGGGTCGGTTTGCTATATTCCACAGTTTTCTAAAATCTTCTTAAGTCTATCCTTAGGCAATTAAGTTAATCCCAAGGCTCGGGGTACCAGAAACGTCCCCGAGGGCAAAATGGAAAAATTCCCCAATATTCCCACCTAGACTTCTTAACCTCAAATATATCTCCAATTATTTATTTTCATAACCCGATAATCTAAATAACCACCCGATACCTGAAATACCCCTTGACTTGCCCAAAGTCTAACATTAGGCCCCGTTGTGACTTTCCCGCTATCTAGCTCCCTAAGATCGCCTCAAGTCGCCTGCTGCAGATTTACCCACATAATAATGTGGTTCTCACAAGTATAACATTTAATCACATTTATATTCATATAATCATACAAGCATGATTTTCATGTAATCATGCATTAAATCAATAAATCCACACATAAACCAATTATGCCCTCCCGGCACACTAATCAAGGCCCTTAAGCCATATTAGTGAATTTGGGTCGTTACATTACTAGTCAAGTTCGGCAGTAGTACCGAACACTGGTCGTATGGTATTGACTAATAAGTCAAGAATGGTCTTAGAGTGTTTAACGCAAGCCGACAAAGATTAGATCTAATCGACATCTGCATTGAATGACTCATCATGAGCATTAATGCCGGACTGACCTCAAGTTTGATGAAAACTAAAAGTGCTTGTCTAGCCTATGGCTAGTCACTTAGAGCCAGGGAAAAAAGGCCCAGGTGACTACATCGTCACATGGCTATGGGTGTTGAGCCCGTAGTGACTACTCATCAGTCACTCATCTGGTTTACATTAGTGACTTGCTCATCAGTCACTCATCTGATTAGGGCTATAAGCCCCATCAGGGTTAACAGAACCTCAAGTGATAAATCACTGATCTGATTAGGGCTAAAAGCCCCATCATGGTTAACAGAACCTCAAAGTGATATTTACTCATCTATTCAGGGCTATAAGCTCTGTATGATTATCATGATCATCATTTGATATTATATACATGCAGTAATGAGTTTTCTTGTCGGGCTTTAGTTCATGGGTGCTATATTGTTTAGGTAAAGGGAAAGAAAAGCTCACCCAGCCTTGAGTGGAGAGTTTAGGTGGTGATGTGTACATATGCGGCCGCTTGACCACCACGCCCAAGGAGTTTCTTGGAGGAACTAGGGGGTTAACCCTATTTTTGCCGCTTAGGTCGGCGAGTTGTAAATTTTACACTGTAATGACCATTTTGGATTGTAAATTACTTGTAAACGTTTTTATGGGCCCATGAAAAATTTTATGTTTTAAGTAAAATATATCCTTTCCTTTTGATTGGTTTTCCACCTTAACCTATTAATAACACCTAGATGCACGTTTATCACCAAAGAACTCAATTAGCGAGTTAAGCACAGTTCAAAGCTCACAGTAACGGTCTTGGATTAACCAGGGCGTTACAGTAATAAAAGCTGTCACCTCGCCCCTTCTAGTCAGGAGTGGCCTTGAGGTAGAAGAAGTACATAATATATGTCGGTGTGGGGACCTCCCACTCGTGCCTCAGAAATAGATATTTTAACCATGCCAAAAGTCGATATAAATTTGGGGGGAGTTGGAACAGAGCCAATTCAACGTAGTTCAAGAAATCCATGAAGTACTGGTCCAATGGGAGGAATGCACTTTCCTTTAGGTGATCATCACTCCAAGCCCCATAGTCATCTTGGAGAGGGGCACAGCTCCGCTCTCCTTCTGACGCAGGTCGGGCAAGGAGGCCATCAACTCCCATCTCAATCCCATGGTTCAGCAAGATTTAGTTAACTTTCCCCTGTGTCGTTATCTGGAACATGATGTGCTTAGCCTCAAAGAAAGTGTTGGGGTGGACGACAAGTTCCCTCTCCACCACTGGATTGAAATGATGAATTGGAGAGTCAGACGCAACTTGCTTGCCATTTTTCTTGTTCTGAGTAGAGGAGCATGCGATGTTTTTCTTTGGGGGGGCCATGATCTAGCTCGCCTAACGACAAAACGACCTATTAGTGGAAACCTAAGACAATTACTAGCTACGTAGATAAAGGTACGGTGATCCGAGGGTTTATGTGGTTTACTTTTGCTGATTTAAAATTTACACAAGCCAAGATGTGTCCTAACATCAACACGTGGTTCCACGCGTAGTCCTAGGCCACGCGCTTTGAATTCGTGAAATTCCCTGATACTTCAGGATTTGTGTGTTAGACTCGCCAGGCCCACTACTTTTCTTTTGAAAAAAGTTTAATGGAAAATTGCTTAAGGAATCGTGACCCTTAAGCTATGCAGAACCAAACCTAAAACCCTCTCAGCTTCTACATCCAAACAGGTATTCTAATCTATTTACCAGTGACATTTTCTTTGTAAAACCCAGAAAATTTGCCCAGCTTTTGAATACCTTATTTCTAAACAAGTCTAGTCTCAATCATTTAGCCTAAACCGAACCCTATTTAAACTCAGACATGGCCAGAAAATAAAACGATATTGAACAAATAATTTTTTCGAAGTAAAAAAACTCACCGAAAAATAAAGAAATGAAAGATTCAAACTAGACGAGGAAATACTTACAGTTTATATGTTCGTTCAAAGAGAATGTCGATACATCCAAAGGCAGGTGCTTGAAATCTTCTGCAAGACTGAAGGGCGATGAAGGATTTTGGGAAAAGTTTGAGAGAAAAAGGAAATTTTTTGAATGCAAAGGTGGTAGGGTTCAGGTCTGATCTCTCTATTTATACGTAAACTTTGAGATTTAATTCGAACCATCTGATTGGGTCAGCTCAAGATCCAAAGGCCAAGATTAAATGAGTCGTGCGGCGGCAAAAAGTGGACAAGACAGTTGTCACAGTCCTCGAAACCCGAACGGACGCCAATTACAAACGGTCGTGTGTCCAACACTCGAGTAGTAGACAGGCACCCTTTTACATGAAAAAGCCTAAAAGCCCCTACTGTGTATGTCATAAAGTGATGTCATCAAGCACGAGCAGGTGCTTGGGGCAAATTTTGTACCCTAAAAATTAGCACTAGTTTAGACACATAGCTAGGGGTACAGTTGGCAAATGAATATATAGAGAAGCAGACAAGTAGAAAATCTAGCTAATGATTATGTGAGCAACACGAGTTGGGACTTGGCAATACGACATTCGAGTAAGTATCAGGCCGCCTCTTAGGATAACGATCCAGTTCAAGACATATAGTGGCCAGATCTCCCTTTGGGTGCTCTGAATTTAATTCGAGCTAAGGTTTGGATAATCTTTGATCACCAGCTTGGTGAAGATAGTCAGCTCGTGGAAACCTGGTCAAAATGTATACTGAAGGATTCTGAGAGACTTTGAAGCTCTTTATACTCTCATTAATGCCTAGGTTGTATTGCACATTTATCATTTATTATCCGAGATAGGAGGAGTATATTTTGTTATGCAATCATATACCAATATAAATGGGAATTATCTATATTAAATGTATACCATATTTATGCACATGGTTACCCAAACCTGTTCAGGAAATTCCACTATAAATATCAGGGTTAATGGACAGGGAAGGGGACAACCTTTTTGTATTACTAAAACTCTAGAGAAATTGTGAGAGAAAAGCAATAATATTGTCTCGTGGACTAGGTGGATTTTAACCACTGAACCATGTAAAATTGTGTGTACGAAAGGGTTCTAATAAGTTCATTACGGTTTGAAAATAAGCACTAATATCATTATTAGATTTCTAAATCTAGTGTTGGCAAAAAACCACATAAACAGCACCCTTAGGACAAGCCCTCTAGTTATTTAGCTGACCCCGACACTCATAGGCCTGGCTGCGTTCAACATGCTTAACACTCATAGGTCGGAATTTCAAATAAAATATAACAAATAATTATATTGTGGAACACGCAATCGATTACAGCACAAACAAGCATGCCTATCCAGATATACTCAATTACAAATATATTCACAATCATAAACATATTCGTTAACAAGGGTCTCATCCCCATTCACAACCTGAATGCATTTTTCTTACCTTGAGTCCCAAGCTGAAGGTGTAGTGCAGTCCCGAGCACGATCGTCAATCTCGAGCCTTAACGGTAACCCTAGTCACAAAGCGATAATGGATAACCATTACAACCTAAACCAATTAAAATCTCCAAAAGAGCATACTAGCCTCCGAGACCTCAAATTCTACTAAATCGAGAAGTAGAATCCTTCCCAGGCACTTAGGTCTGAGTTCCGGAGCCTAAAAAACTTATTTGGCTATTTCTCTCAATTAGAGCTGCGGCCCAGGCCTTAAGGGCCATGGCGTGCTATAAGTTAGAGAGCCTCAAGGCTCTCTCCTGGGGGACATGGGCTGCGGCGCACCCCAACTTGCGTCGTGGCACCTGGGCGGTTTCAGAGACCCCTAAGGCCTTCTCAAGCACACAGGCTGCTGCACCTGAAGAATAGGGCCATGGCTCGAGCCCAAAACCCAGAAATCACTTATGTTTTTCTCAAGCCAATTCCACAAAAATCCATCCGAATAAAAATCTAAACCCACAATTGTGCCTTGAATCCACATCAATGCAATGTGATCAACATAACTACCCCAAATACTACTCCATAGCTTTATCAAAATCCCAAAACCAGCCTAAGGTTTAACCTCTAGAAATCCCCTTAAATTACAACATAAACTAGCATAAAACCCTTACCTTGATAGTAATTCTGACCTTGAACTGATCCAACAGTGATCCTAGCTCAAATTCTTCAGAAAAAAACTCAACCCCTCCTCTTGAATTCACCAAGCTCCAAATATCTCCCAAGGCTCTAGAGAGAGAGAAAAAAAAATGAGAGTGATGGAGAGAGAGAGCAACTGAGTGTTTGAGAATGCTCTAAGTGGTTTCTGGTCACTTCCTGTGTACTTTCCTATGTATATCCCTTAACACAAAAGACCAAAATTCCCCTAAACTTATCCTTAGCCTTTCTAACACCACCAAGGGCAAAATCACCTTTTCCTGCTAAACCTCAAGTAGCCCTATAGATTCCCAACTAATCTCGACATGCCCAATTAATCACCAAATAATTATGTGTTACCCGGTCATCCCAAATATACGCTATGTTCCCAAAATACCCCTAGGCTCACCTCGAGCGAGTATTGGACCCTGTTTTGACTATTTCGCTAATTCACTCCCTAGGATCGTGTAACGCTCTGGATAGCCAAGACCGTTACACTGTGTACTTATAAAGGTGCAGGACTTGCTAATCAAGTCATTAATTTGAAAACGTGTCACTAAACATGTAAAAGCTATGGCTAAAAAGGTTTTGGTCTCAAAAGACTCATTTCATATATTTAAACTGTAGTAACATGGGATCCCATACAAAAATGAAGTTAAAGAAAGTTTACAGACTCCCAAAAGTACATAAGAAACCACTAGCCATACTAAGGCAAAACAGACAGTCTTCAGGTTCCATGTCCTTACTTAGATCTCGACCGTGGTGGCCGAGCACCTGGCTATGTACATTCCGCTCGCTGAGCTCTCCTGTTAGGGCTGATCCAACTTGCCCTTGCCTTTACCTGCACCACGTAGCACCCGTGAGCCAAGGCCCATCAAGAAAACATCATAGATAACTCAAACAACGATCACAAACAAATAGCTCAGTAAGCATGTATACCCATCAGATAATCCACAACAGATATTCAGCATATACAATCCAATACAAGATACATTCTATCACATATAACATTCATATCACATAATATTCAGGGCTGACGACTTAGGACGCACCCTCTGTTTAACCCACTGACTCCGGCCCGCTTAAACCAAGCTCAGTGCATAATAAGCTGTCCTCGGCTACCAGTGACCGAGCCGCGCCCTGTGCGCTAGTGAGACCATTGGCACCCTTAGGCCGTTGGTTCACTAAATGGCTTGCATGGCATAATACCATCTTTTCAAGCATCTACAAGAGGGAGCCCTTAGTCCTGTCACATATATTCAACCAGGTGCAGTTTTCTTACCTTTAGTCTGTACGGTTATCGAACTACAAGCAACGCCCCTCAAGCACGATCCGTTCATGAGCCTAAGCTTTTATCACCTAGCCACAACCAAAGTGTAGGGTTTCATAAAGACTCAAATATAGGTTTCCAGTTACAAAACTAACTCCCGGGACTCCTAATTCCATCAAGCACGGTGGTGAAACCAAACCCGAGCACACTAGACCACTCACCCGTGCTTAAAACCCTCAAAATCTTAAGTGTGCAACCAAGGGATGTGGCCCCCAAAGCCTAGCCGCGGCCCTTCCCCAAAACAGAACCTACTCCCACACTGAACCACACACGCGCCGCGGCCCTTGCCTTGGGCGCCGCGGCGCACCCCCTTGGCCGAGCCTCCTTGGCTTCTTTGCATGCTAGGGCCGCAGCGCTCTAGAACAGAGCCGCGGCCCTCCTCTTCAAACCCAGATTTTACACCATTTCTAAGTCTGAAACCTCACCTTAAACCATCCCAAAGCTTCCCAACTCTTAACCAATTAATTCCCAACTTCATTAGCATGATCTAAACAACATAATTCCCAAGAAAACACAGCCTAACACACTCTAATCTCCTCCTTTCAATTTATGAAACCCAAGTGCTACAAACACTCAAACCAGCCACTCAAACTCAATTTAAAACCTCTAAACTTGGAGTTGAAACTTACCTTTGCTGTAGAATCACTTTACCAAGCTATGGCCAAGCTAAGCTCCCAAGTTTTCCCTCTTAATTCTGCCTTAGAACATCAAAACTATACTTGTTTCAACACTTCACTAAAACCTAGCTAGAACTCAGAATTCAACCACAGAAAATAGAGTTAGATGCTTACCTTAATCCCTGCTTCAGTTCCTTGATTTTCCCTGAGCTAAACCTCCAAATCCTCACCACAAATTCCAGAATTTCCAGCTTGTTTCCCTTTGTTTTTCTATGTTTCCTTTCCTTGGTTTTCCTTGAGCGTGAAAGAAAAAGCTGAGACTAAGTTTAAGTCGGTTTGTGTCTTTCTTCTAAAGGCTTCCTTAAGTCTATCTCACACATTAAGTTAATCCCGAGGCTCGGGGTGCCGGAACCGTCCCCGAGGCCAAAATGGTAAAATCCCCCATTATTCCTGCCTAGACATTCTAACCTCAAATATATCTCCATATATTTATTTTCATGTCCCGGTAACCCAAATCACTATACGCTATCTAAAAGTACCCCCGACTTGTCCAAAGTCATATCTTAAGCCCCGTTGTGACTTTTCCCACTATCTGACCCTAGAATCTTCTTGAGTCGTGCTCAGCGAACCTATCCACATAATAATGTGGTTCTCACATATATCACATATCATATTACCACACAATATAATCAGTTATCATATAAACATTATTAAACATATAATTACTCATTAAATCTCAATTATTCCATTAATGCCCTCCTGGCACACTAATCAAGGCCCTTAAGCCTTATTAGCAAATTTGGGTCGTTACAGATCCCCTCAAGCCGAATATCGCAAATATATCCATATAATAATGCGGTCTCAGTCATTTAACACATATAATCACATTTATACCTTTAATGGGCCAAAATTACAAATATTCCCTCATTAACAAGAATGAGCCCACATGCATATTTAATACACATAAACATGCATATATATTCATATTACAATATAAATCATGTATGCCACATAGTCACACATTTAATCAATCAATTTCACACATATATATCCAATTATGCCCTCCCAACACACTAATCAAGACACTAAGCCTTATTAGCAATTTGGGACGTTACAGCATGACTTCCTCTACCAAGTAGGGCCCCTCCCAGTTCGGACCTAGGACCCCAGCAGATGGATCTCGCATATTTAGGAACACACAGCACAAGAAGAGGTCGCCAATTGATAACTTTCTGCCCCTGACCAAGGCATTGAAGTAGCGAGCCACCATCTGTTGGTAGGTTGCCACCCTCAAGTTAGCGTGTTCCCGCCTTTCTTTAATGAGATATAGGGACTCAGCAAGCAATGCCTCATTCCACCCTTGATCGTAGTTCATTCTTCAGTACGACGAGATGTCTACTTTAATGGGAAACATAGCCTCACAAACATTGGTGAGCACAAAGGGCATGTGCCATGTAGAAGTTCATGCTATGGCCTTGTAGGACCATAGTAACTCCGAAAGTTTGTTTGGCCAAGCTTATTTTGCTTCCTCTAGAAAATTTTTCAAAGTATCCTTGAGGGTCTTGTTGATGACCTCTACTAACTATTCCATTGGCCTGTGGGTTCGCCACTGCTGAAAAGCTCTTCACAATTCCACGGCGAACACAGAAGCTTGTGAAAGTGTTTCCTGTCGAATTGGGTTCCATTGTCAGACACAATCTTGTACGGCAACCCAAAGCGACAAATGATATTCTTTATGACAATTCTCCAATGGCTTTGCTTCACACCACTTAGTGAAATTGTCAGTGGCAACCATTGCATTGACTCCGCCCCAGCCAGTAGGAAGTTGGCCAATTAAGTTAATCCCCTAAACTGCGAAAGGCCATGGGCTCTGCATCTACTTCAGTTCATTCGGAGGGGCTGTCAAAATTTTGGCAAACCTTTGGAACTTGTTGCAATTTCTCACGTACTCTATAGAGTCCTCCTTCATGATAGGCCAAAAGTAACCTTGCCGGAGTATCTTCTTAGAGAGGCTCTGCCCGCCAGCATGACTTACACAAAATCCTTCGTGAACCTCTGGAAACAAGGTTTGGTCCTCCTCCTTGGTAGCACATCGTAGTAGCGGCTCAAATTTCCTCTCTGATATGGGCGACTGTCTTGTATGACATAGCGAGGTTGTTGGTAAAGCATCTTCCTTGCCAAGTTGCGATCTAATGGGAGGACAACATCACTTTGATATTTGATGATAGGGGTCATCCATGTTTCTTCTTTTTCAATTAGCATTGAGGTTCTATGATCGCCACCGGTGGCGTCACCAAGGGTGCGGTCGCTAGTGACATGGTCACCGATGGCGAGGCCGCCAATGGCGTGGCCATCAATGGCATCATCCATGGCAGGGCTAATGTATTGTGCTCACTAACTTTTCTAATGCATTAGCATTGGAATTTTTTTCTTTAGGGACCTATTCGATCGTGTAGTGATTGAACTGTGCAAGCATGTCCTTGGATTTGGTGAGGTAGGAAGTCATGCATAGTCTGCGGGCTTGGTACTCACCAAGGATTTTGTTGACCACCAGCTGTGAGTCTCTTATGATCGTTAGGCACTTAGTTTTCAATTCCTTTGCCATGCGCAATCCTGCTAATACCGCCTCATACTCGACTGCATTATTTGTTGCAGCAAAACCAAACCTCAGTATGCCATGGATACGGTGGCCTTCTGGGGTTACTAAGATTAGGCTTGCTCAATCATTGGTCGCCGTCCATCTCCTACGGTTGTCGATTACACTTGACTATGAAGTCAACGAGGGCATGTCCCTTTATTGTCGTCCTTGTCTGATAGGCAATCTTGAACTATCCTAAATCAATGGCCCATTGCAACAGGTGACCAGAGGCATCAGATTGCTGGAAGGCTTGTCGAAGGGGTTGGTTTGTCAACACCTTAATTGGATGAGCTTGGAAATACGGCCGCAGTTTTATGGGATGCCACCACTAAATAGTAGGTGAGCTTCTCCATCTGAGGGTATCAGACCACGTCGTCTATTAGTCTCTTGTTGACATAATAGATGGGATGTTGTACGTTACCCTCATCTCGGACTAGCATCGCCCTCAATGCATGGTTGGAGACGGCTAGATACAGGTACAAGTCTTCACAAATAATGGGCTTGGACAGCATGGGTGGCTGTGCCAAATGCTGTTTTATCGCCTGAAAAGTCTTCTCACATTTTTCTGTCCATTCAAATTTCTTACTTCCCTTAAGAAGGTTGAAGAACAGAATGCACTTATCAATGGACTTTTGAAATGAAGTGACTGAGGGAAATGACCCTCCTGGTCAAGCTTTGTACGTCTTTGGTTCGCTTAGGATACTCCATATCGATGAGTGATTTGATCTTGTCGAGGTTTGCTTCTATTCCTCTAGAATTGACTATGTACCCCAGGAACTTCCCGGAAGCAACCCTAAATGAACACTTTTGCGGGTTCAACTTCATGTTGTACCGGTGCAGAACGGCAAAAGCCTCTTCTAGTTTAGCTACGTTCCCTCTGGCCTTCTTGGATTTTACTCTCATATCATTAACATAAATCTCCATGTTACTTCCGATTTGATCCTAGAACATCTTGTTAACTAGTCACTGGTAGGTGGCTCTGGCGTACCCTGTTGCAATACAAGCCAATGTGTTGTCATGAATGACGTGTGCTCTTGATTCAGGGGATGCATCGCTATCTAATTGTACCAAGAGTAGGCATCCATGAATGACAGCAACTTGTGTCAGGAGGTGGCGTCAACGAGGTTGTCAATCCAAGGGAGCAGAAAGCAATCCTTGGGGCACGCTTTGTTGAGGTCACTAAACTCAATTCACACTCTCTAGGTACAGTTCAGTTTATGCACCAGCACCAGGTTAGTGAGCCATAGGTGATAGAATTCCTCTTGGACAAAACCATTTTCTTCCAACTTCTGTACTTCTACTTTCAACGCTTCATATATTTTCGCATCTAGGGGTCGTCGTTTCTAGTGGACTGGAGGTGCCTTCGGGTCTATGTTAAGGACGTGGCTTATGACTGACGAACTGATGCCTCCCATGTCACTATGGGACCAAGCGAAGATGTCTTGGTTCTTCCGCAAGAAATTGATCAAGTCGGCCTTCACATTGCTACTCAGGTTCTTCTCGACCCTCACCTTCCGAGTGGGGTTGCCATCCTTCAATTGTACTTATTTGGCTCTTCGACCGGTATCTCTTCATCCCCAAAGCGAGGAACCAACTCCTCCTCGCTTTGGGACTCATTTCATAAAGTGTGTGGACTTGGATCTCCATCAGCGACAATGTTGTCCCCGCGATCACCACGGATGGCGATGTTGCCCTTGCGATCACTGTTGGTGGCAACGATGTCCTTGCGACACTAGCTCCGTGGTCGCCGTTGGCGACCAAGCCGGGGGTGGCCTCGCCTCCAACAGCACATACATTCGTGGCCTCACCCATCAGGCCCTTGCCAATTTCAGCCTCGCCCATCAAGGGCGTGCCTGTCTAGGCCTCTCCCATCAGGGCCTTGTCTATCATGGCCTCGCCTATCTCGGCCTCACCTATCAAACTTTTCTCTATCATTGTGATGGTCTTCTCCTCAGATAACTATTTTATACCTTAAACTTCTTGGTCGTCAAAGATCATGTTGGAAAAAATGACGATTCCCTTTCTAGCTTTGCTGATCGACGCATTGTAACATTCGCTCACCTCTCACTGGTTTTGATGTGATTCTAAATCATTTGAACCCCAATAAAAATAATGAGACCCAAAAATTAATTTAGAACAAGGATTCCTTAGATTGTTCTAAAATCAAATTCTAAAAAAACAACAAAGAACCTTGACCCATTATCTATAAAGAGATAAGAACCAAAGGTATAAGAAGGATATTAGATGCCACACTCAAGAAATGAGAAATATTGTGAGTGATAAGTCAAGAAACGAATGCCACAAGAAAGATCTTGATAAGTTTTAAGAAGCTTTTTGAAGAACCAAAGAGAAAACACTCTCCAAAATATATTTATTTCAAAATCTACTTTACAATCTCGTATCTCCCCCTATTTATACTTGAAACATCCCTCCAATAATAGGAAAAGCTACATTTAAAGCATTAAATTGATACATGCATCAATATAGACCAAAACCCTTCAATTCTAGACTATTAGTCTTCTAGAAAGTAGCTAAATGGCTAAATAAAATAAAAAAAGTCTAACTTTAACCAATCTATATATAACTAAATGTCTTAAATAAAACATAAATATATGCCCATAAATCCTCTAAACTCAAAGGCCATGATTTTGGAAGTTAACTAGCCACTTTAAGTTGCCTCAATAACATTGAATAGGCACTGATCTCCATTTTGACTAATCTTGGACTTTATCTTTTCATAATCATCTCATATTTCTTGGATTAGTCCATGAAGTGCTTCGTTGAACCTTCTAGTTCTTGCTCTTGTAATTGGCCCAACTGGAACTTCCAATGGCCCTTCTAGTGTTGCTCCTTCATTCTTATCATTCCCTCCCTCTTGAAAAGGATTTGAGCATAAATCTTCACCTACATCAAAAGGAGACAAATCAGAAACATTAAAACTTACACTCCCATTATACTTACCTGGAAGGTCTAACTTATAGGCATTGTCATTGATCCTTTCAAGCACTTGAAATTGTCCATCACCCATTGGAAGAAGTTTAGATCATCTTTGAATAGGAAAGCACTCCTTTCTCATATGCACCTAAACCCAATCACTAGGTTCAAATACAACTTTCTTTTGCCCCATGTTGGCTTGGGCTGCATGTTGTTAAGTCCTCATCTCAATGTTTTGTCGAACCTTTTCATAAATCTGTTTTACAAAATCAACTCTCTTTTTCCCATCCAAGTTCACACGCTTAGTCAAAGACAATGGAGTTAAATACAAAGGATTTAATGGATTAAAACCATACTCAATTTCAAATGGTGAAAACTTAGTTGCATAATGCACACTCCTATTATATGCAAACTCTACATGTGGCAAGCAATCTTCCCATGTTTTCAAGTTCTTTTGTATTATTGCACGCAACAAAGTAGATAATGTTCTATTAACCACTTCACTTTGACCATCAGTTTGTGGGTGACAAGTAGTAGAAAACAAAAGCTTAGTACCTAACTTTCCCCCACAATGTCTTCCAAAAATAGCTTAAGAACGTTGCATCTCTATCTAAAACAATGCTCTTGGGCATGCCATACAATCTTACAATTTCCCTGAAAAACAAATAAGCAATAAGTGATGCATCATCGATTTTATCACACATAATGAAATGTGCCATTTTTGAAAACCTTTCTACAACCACATATATGGAATCCCTACCTTTTCTAGACCTAGTTAAACCCAAAACAAATTCCAAAGGTATGCCAATCCAAGGTTCACTAGGAATAGGCAAAGGAGTATACAAACCATGGGGCTTAACCTGAGACTTAGCTTTTCTACATGTAATACATTTCTCACAAACTCGTTCAACATCTCTTTTCATATAAGGCCAAAAAAAATTCATGCAAAATGTCTAATGTCTTAGATACACCAAAATTCCCCCATCAAACCATCCCCATGAGATTCTTTAACAAGAAAATCACGCAAAGAACTTTTAGGCACACATAACTTATTTTCTCTAAACAAAAACCCATCATGCTTAAAGAATTTTCCAAAAGCTTCTTTTTCACACGCATTGAATACATTAGAAAATTCACAATCATCAACATACAACTCTTTAATGTATTCAATACCAAAAATTTTTGCATCTAAGGTAGAGAGTAAAACATGCATGCGAGATAAAGTATCCACCACAATGTTTTCCATACCTTGCTTGTACATGATGCCATAAGGAAATGTTTCAATGATCTCAACCTATTTTTCATGTCGTTTATTTAGTGTTTGTTGATTCTTCAAATTCTTTAAAGATTCATGATCAGTGTGAATCACAAAATCTTTTGGCCAAAGGTAGTGCTGCCAAGTTTCCAATGCCCTAACCAATGTATACATCTCCTTGTCATAAGTAGGATAGTTTAAGGCTGCTCCACTTAACTTTTCACTCAAGTATGCAATAGGACGACTCTCATGCATTAGAACAACTCCAACACCTATTCCTTTAGCACACAAAATCTCAAAAGTTTTAGTGAAGTTAGGTAAAGCAAGCAAAGGCGCATTAGTCAATTTTTATTTTATTAAATTGAATGTCTTCTCTTGGTCATCACCCCACTTAAAACCAACATTCTTTTTAATAAATTTAGTCAAAGGTGCGGCTAAGCTACTAAAATCTTTCACAAATCTTCGATAAAATCTAGCCAACCCATGGAAACTTCTAACATTACCCACACTTGTAGGTCTCGGCCAGTCTCCAATTGCACTCACCTTTTCTTCATCCACCTCAATTCCTTGGGAACTAACAACAAAACCACACTTTTTGAGATTAACCAACAACGTTTCTTTTCTTAAAACATCACAAACAAGTTTTAAATGCTCAACATGATCGTCCAAGTTTTTGCTATAAATCAGGATATCATCAAAATACACAACACAAAATTTTCTAATAAAAGCACACATAACATGATTCATTAATCTCATGAAAGTACTAGGTGCATTAGTTAATCCAAATTGCATAACTAACCACTCATATAAACCATGTTTTGTTTTAAAGTTAGTTTTCCATTCATCTCCTTCTATCATCCTAATTTGCTGATATCCACTTTTAAGATCAATTTTGGTAAAAACACAAGAACCATGCAATTCATCAAGCATACTTTACAATGATTTGTTGATGGCTCGACAATCAACACACATCCTCCATGATCCACCCTTCTTAGGAACAAGCAACACTGGAACCGCACAAGGACTCACACTCTCACGCACATGCCCCTTCTCCATGAGCTCACTAACTTGCCTTTGAAGCTCTTTTGTTTCCTCAGGATTACTCCTATAGGATGGCTTATTTGGGATTGTTGCTCTAGGTATAAAATCATTCTGATGCTCAATTCCGCTTATTGTCGGTAAACCATTGGGTACCTCTTCAGGAAATACATCATCAAAGTCCTGCAAAAGAGAAACAACAACACTAGGCAAGGAAACATTACGTTCATTTGTATTTAAACAAGCATTTGTGTACAAAAGTACAATCACATGCTGGTTTTTCAACAAAGCTCTTTTGATCTCTTTTTCTTTTGCAAAGAAATTCATTTTTTTCCTCGCTTTTCTTTCTTTGCTAGCCAATAATTCTTTTTCTTTTTCTGTACCTTTTTCTCTTATTTTAATCTCCTCCTCTCTTGTTTTTGTATTCTCACTCTTTTTTTTTAACTTTACTTGATCTTCATACACTTTTTTTGGAGTTAACGGTACAAGAGTGATTGACCTTTCATTGAATACAAAGGAGTATCTATTAGAATAACCATCATGAGTGACATGCTGTCAAATTTCCACAGTCTTCCCAGAAGGATATTTGATGTGTGCATTGGAACCATATCACATAAAACCTCATCTTTGTATGTCCCAATTGAGAATGACACCAAAACTTGCTTGTTCACCTTAACTTCTCCACAATCATTCAACCATTGCAACTTTTATGGTCTAGGATGTTTCAAAGTTGGTAAATTCAATTTTTGCACCAAACTAGTGCTAGCCACATTAGTACAACTTCCACAATGAATAATCATTCTATATACCTTTTTGTTGACATGACATCTAGTATGAAAAATATTTTCATGTTGTAGCTCCTCATCGTCCTTGACTTGTACATTTAGAGCTCTCCTTGCAACCAAAAGCTCTCCATCAACTTGATACTCAATATCACTTGCATCCTCTAATGGTGGCATAGAATCATTATCGAACTCGCCTTCAGTCGCAACATCGCCATTTTCTTTCAAAATCATCACTCTTTTTATTTGGACACTGACTAGCTATATGACCCCTTCCCAAACATTTAAAGCATTTAACATTTCTATTTCAAGAAGGTTAGGACTCAGTGTTACCTTGGTTATGGGTGCCTCCATTTTTGTTGTCTTTGGGAGCTTCAACCATGTTCTTGGATTGAAGTTTCTCATCCTTCTTGCTCCAATTCTGATTCAAAGTTAAAGAAGAACCAGAACTTTGACCCATCCTTGTGGAACCTTTCCTTTTCAATTGACGCTCCACCTTTATGGCCATGTGCAGTATTTCATTCAACTCAACATAATGTTGTAGTTCCACCACATTTGTAATGACATGGTTTAAACTAGCTAAGAACCTGGCCATAGTAGCTTCTCAATCCTCCTCCAAATTAGCCCTAATCATGGCTATCTCCATCTCCTTATGGTAATATTCAACACTTCTAGATCCTTGAGTGAGGCTTTGCAACTTTTGAAATAAGTCCCTGTAGTAGTGAGTTAGAATGAATCTTCTTCTCATGGTAGCTTTCATTTCCCCCCAAGTCTCAATAGGTCTTTCACCATTTCATCTCCTACTCAAATTCAATTGATCCCACCAAACAATATTATAGTCACCTAATTCAATGGCAGCTATTTTTATCTTTTGAACTCATAATAGTTGTGACAATCAAACACCAACTCAGTCTTCTTCTCCCACTCTAAATAATCTTCAGGATCATTTCTACTTTGGACGGATGGGATCCCTCTTTTAATGATTCCCAAATTGTTATCAAATTGATCTCTAGCTCTTCTGCCTCCATTCCCATGCCCAAATCTTCCCATGTTAACATTAGAGGCACGATCATCTTCATCCTCATCATTTGCACAATAATCCTCATAATCATATATGTGTTGATTCCTGTCTCTTCGTTGCACGCTAGGAGCTATAGGTAGATGCCCCCTTTATGATCTTTCTTCTACCCTATCTATCCTTTCGTGTATATTTTCTAATTCAACCTTCATCATTCGTCTCATCTCCCCCATTAATGCTTGAATTTGTAAATTTGGAATATCCTATTGTTGATCTTCTTTTTTATTTTGGGACATGATTACTGCAAACAAAAGTTAGAAAGAAAATCGAACAGTTTCTCATTGCAATTTCTCACATGTTTCACTCTACAATGATATTACTCACACTCGTGTTTACTCACATTTGGCTCTTACCCTCTTATGATCTCACACTCTCTTGCCTTTTTCCACTATTTAGTTCCCTCTTTTAGTTCTTTATTAAACTTAATGAACCCAAACAAAAATTTTCTTGTAACAATGAAACAAAACAACTTTCAAGAATTACAAGTTCAAAGAGCAAAAGGAAAGAAGGAAAAATTTTAAGAACGAAAGAAAATTTAAAGAAAAGATAAATTCACCATTTGAGATATTGAAATTGGTAGAATACACTTACGCAGAAGAAATCTTGAATTTGAACAATATTCCAAATGTAACTTCTAATATGAACTTTTTTTCTTTTATGTTTTTTGTTTTTTTATGATGAAATGATAAAGTATAGCAGAACTTGAACGAAATCAATAGGACATAAAAACAGCTTAGTATTTCTGCCCAAGAAAATGAAGCAATTTTTGATAAATTTTCGATGAGATGAAATGAACAACTAAAAATTAAGAATATGGATAGATAACAACCTGATTTAGAAGTCTTATTCTCTAATACCAAATGATGTGATTCTAAATTATTTGAACCCCAATAAAAATAATGAGACCCAAAAATCAATATAGAACAAGGATGCCTTGGAACGTTCTAAAATCGGAATCTAAAAAAAATAACAAAGAACATTGACCCGTTATCTCTAAAGAGACAAGAACCAAAGGTATAAGAAGGATATTAGATGCCACACTCAAGAAATGAGAAGGATTGTGAGTGATAAGTCAAGAAATGAATACCACATGAAAGATCTTGATAAGTTATAAGAAGTTCTTTGAAGAACCAAAGAGAAAACACTCTCCAAAATGTATTGATTCCAAAATCTACTTTGCAGTCTTGTATCTCCCCCTATTCATACTTTGAACATCCCTCCAAGAATAGGACCAGCCACATTTCAAACATTAAATTGATGCATGCATCAATATAGACCAAAACCCTTCAATTCTAGACTATTAGTCTTCTAGAAAGTAGCTAAATGTCTGAATACAATATTTTTAACTTTAACCAATCTAAATATAACTAAATGTCTCAAATAAAACATAAATATATGCCCATAAATCCTCTAAACTTGAAGGCCACATTTTTGGAAGTTAACTAGCCACTTTCATAATCAGCCCATATTCTTGGATTAGTCCACTTAGTGCTTCTTTGAACCTTCTAGCTCTTGCTCTTGTAATTGGCCCAATTGGAACTTGCAATGTTTCTTCTAGTTTTTCTCTTTCATTCTCATCAAGTTTCCTCTTATGCAGCTGATACCTTCGCTCGTGGGGAACTTAATGATGAGGTGCCAAATGGACGTTATGGCACACACAATGAGCACGAGACATCCTAGCTCAACATTTTACACTGGCGGGCAATCGATGAGAACAAATGTTGCCATGCAAGTTGCTCTCTGAGAGGGATCACCTAGAGTCACCGAGAGTTTGATGGATCCAATAGGGACTAAGCCCTCACCATTGAACCCATAAATTGTGGTTGAGCACGACGCGAGGTCACGAACGGGCAGTTAATTTTATCCAGGCATGACTTGTACATGATATTGACGAAAATGTCATTGTCAAATAGAACTCTTAGCACCTTTAGGTTAGCAATCTGACCTGCGATGACCATGGGGTCGTTGTGCGGGTGGTGAATGTGTCTCGAGTCTTCGCTGGTGAAGGTAATGTCTTGGTCTTCCATGTGTGAGACCTTGCTTTGTCTCTGTTCATTCATCATAATTTCATCTGTTTGAAGTCCTAGCTCACCTGCATACCTCTCCCAACACTTGTTATTGTCCCCCGAAAGATGTGGTCCTCCACAAATCGTGACGATAGAAGCTATCACTTCTGGCACCTCACCTACGGAGGCTGGCAACCGTGGTCGGCTCAGCGATGACCAGTGCCTTTGTCTTCCATCATTTCTGCCATCATTCTGGTTCTCCTTGGCGACGATCAAAGAAACAGGTCACATGTGCCTTTCTGACCAGAAATTCTATCTTGTCCTTTAGTTGACGACATTCGTTAGTGTCGTGGTCGTGGTCCTTGTGGAAGCGACAGTACTTGGTCTGGTCGCATCTGCTTGTATCCTTCTTTATTAGAATAGGCTTTCTGTATGGCTCCTGGTTCTCGGTTGCCATGAAGATATCTTCACACATCAATGCCAAAGCGGTGTATTTGGTGAAGTGTGGCATATACATAGGTTGTCTCCCCTCCTGCTTGGGCTTCTTCTAGTCTTGCCCTTGCTTGTGGGTCACTTTGTGACTGCTCGCTCTCTTCTCATTGCCATTGTTCTCGCTACCCTTCCGATCTTTGCCACTCCTTTGACCATGGTTGCTAGTCTTTAATAGGTCCACATTCTTTACTGCTTCATCTAGCTTGATGAAATTATCTTTTTTGTCCAAGAAATCACGCATCAAAATGGTTGCCTTCTTGGTCAAGTTGTTCCATAGAAGGCTCTGGACTCTGATGCCTGACATGACTGCAATTAGCCACCCCTCATCGACAACTGCCTTGGCGTGGGCAGCTTCTTCTTGGAATCTTATGATATAGTCCTTCAAAATTTTCTTCTCACCTTGCTTTAGGTTGGCAAGGTGATTAGCCTCACATGGGTGGACGCACGCAACATAGAACTGCCGATAGAAGTCTTGAGTGAGTTGTCCACAGGAGACAATGGATCTAGGATGGTACTTCCAAAACCATTGGTTTGTGACTCCAACCAACGTGGTTGTGAAAACCTTGCATCGTGCATGGTCTGACACCTTGTGAATCTCCATATGAATCTTGAAGGTATTAATGTGCTCCAAGGGATCTCCTTTGCCATCGTAGGTCACCATCAATGGCATCCTAAAGTTTTTGGGTAGTTGTGCATTGATGATGGCGGAAGAGAAGGGGCTTACCTTTCTCAGATTCAAAGTGGGCTTTCCATTCTTGGTTCCACCCATCTCCCTAATCGCCCTTCTCAGTTCCTTGATTTGGGCAAGTACTGGGTCATTGGCAACTGGGGCCTCTTGACCATCAGCAGCTGGGACCCCTTGACCATTAGTGACTGGAGGTCGCCTATGGTGGTGTCCTTGCTCTTCTCTTTGAGTGTTCAAATGATCATACAAGTTGCATCAACTCTCCATGTCCTGACCCTGGGCACCACCTTGCTAGTCGCTCAATCGATCGCGCATGTCAAGTTCATTTTTGGGTCTTACTCTTTCTCCAAGATGCATAAAAATGCTACCAGAGTGGGCACTATTGGTGTCCTCTTCTCACCTATTTGGCTGGCTATGAAGTGAGCGGCTAACCAAGCCTTCGCCATGGTCCCAAGCATGGGGTGGCCACTGTCCCTTTGGTTTTGAAGTTGAGGGGGTCTTTTCTCCCGAAACTGAGATCTCTTGGGATTCGCAGTGCTCTTAGAGTGGCTAGTGGTAGATTGCAACACCCCTTCTCTAGCCAGGGCATGGGATTTTCCTAAAGGATCTTGGTGATGTCTCACTTCCATGCGTACCACCATCATTAGGTGTAGTGTCTCAGAATTTTACTTAGTTAGGTAATAGTAGTAGCTTGTAGTAGTAGTAGCTTGTAGTATGTTAATTTTTGTGGATATTGGTTCAAGCCGGGATTTAGTTGGAAACTCATAGAAACAGTTATAGATTTTATAAGTTTAACCTATAGTTTAGAAATATTAATTATAACACAAGGTTTGATTAATATAGCTGGTCCTGGAAATATTATTTATTATAACCTAAGGTTTAGATAGAACTAATAAGAGTGTGACACTTGTCACAAGCATGTTTATTAAGGATTTAAATATTTTTTATGAATAGTTTAATTAAAAGAAAGATCTAGAAGCTCTAGAATCTTCCAACAGCTATTAGGATCACATTTTTACTCAGTCAAAGTTGTTTAATCAATTCAAAATTTGTTGAAAGAGTGCAAATACATGTTTTATATATCAACGTATGCCGATATATCACAGCTATAGGGCCTGATATATCGCCTACGGGAGATACAGAAAACACGTCGACTTCACATGAATGAAAGCATGAAGGCTCAGGATATAGGTCCAGGCGATATATCGCCTCTGGGAGACATTTTTTTGAAACTTGAGGATTTAAATTTAAAAACAGCCTTAACCACTTGTACTTGCTCTTGAACGATTTTGACCGAGTTCTGGGCATCTCTTGAATGAAAATTCAAATATTTTTCATTTTATATTGTTGACGGTGAGAACTCGTCAACTAAGTTGAGTTGGAAACAATTATCAAGTAAAGATAGTCGATAAAAAAGCTGTAGAAATTTAAGTAATAACTCAAGAACAATGACAGAACAACAATGGAGAAATCAATCTTTCATTCCTTCTCAAGCACTTGCTACAGTAAATTTTCCAACCCCCCTTCAGGTGGAGTTAGAGTTCATTTTATAGTAGGCTCTAATGGCCTTGGGTACATGGTGGTCTAGGAGACCAAGTGGTACATAAGTACTCTGTCAGGAGAGTGATTTCAGAAGTTGTGGTCGTGCATCCAGTACAGGGGCAGGCGTCAGGAGGATGTCTCCAATACTTGTCCGTACCCATGCCAGTGGAGTGGGGACAGACATAGTGGCGCAGGTGGTAGTGGTCTCGACTCTGACTCCTGGCCGTAGACATACGGGCCACAACTCTTATTCCAGCACTCCCACTACCCCACTGGTACGGGTGTCCGTACTCGACATACAAGGTCTTAGCAGCCGTACCCAGTACTAGATCGTACAAGTACATTCCATTCAACTCATACCTGGGCCCCTAAGCATTAGGGTCCCAAGGTATAGGGAACGGGACACTTGGCGCGCGTAAAGGTGGTGGCGTGAGGTGAGGCTCTCGGGTCCTTGACACGAGATGCCTGAAGCACCCCAAGGTCACCCACGGGCATGGGTGATAGGCATGTGGCCTCATCAGATGTCTAAGGGTGCGGGGCGAGACGCCTTCCTCGCGAGCCCCTTGGGGGTGCGGCTCCCTTGGCGTGCGGTCCCACTCGCGTGGCCACCTGGTGGCGTGGCTCCCATGCCACTCAGACTTTGAAGGCCATGGCATGGCTCCTATTCCTTCGCGAGGCTTCCTTGGAAGGCCTATCGATGGCATGGCACCCGCGGGATGCGGGGCCTCGCATGGTGCTGGGCGCGTGCGGGACACGGGGTCTCGCCTGGTGCTGGGCGCGTGCGGGACAAAGGGCCTCGCCTGGTGCTGGGCGCGCACGAGACGAGGGGGTGGCCTCACCTGGTGTTGGGCGCGCGCGAGACAAAGGGCCTCGCCTGGTGCTAGCGCTCACGAGGCCATCTGGGCTGCCGCGCGAGAGGCAACAGTTCTCGGGGTCATTCCAACCCAACCATATTTTTGGGCGTTTATGGGGCCTAAGCATACACTTTGAGTCTTTTAAGGGCGCAGAATATTGAGCGTCCACACTTGCCCCCCAGTCTAGGAGAGGACCTTTAGGTGCTCTTGTAGACTATTCTTCATGACTCTTATAAATAGGCCCTCATGCTTGGCTCATTATTTACACCTTACTCTCTTAGCTTAGTGGTAGCTAGGCTCTTACTCCTTCTAAGAGGTAAGGGGTTCAATCCCCCACACCCTCACTTTTGTCATAGTTTTCTTTATTTTATTTTTTCATCTCATCATCATCATTTTTTTTTTCTTTTTACATATGAGCTAATTTTTTGGTGTGTCTATTTGGAGGTTAACACATCCTTTTTGCCTATTTTTGCAGACGTGTATTTTAGACCATTTGGTGCTTTTGGCCCTCGTCCTCCTTTTTTGGTCTCGACAACCTCCAATTTCTACATCTTGAGGTATATTCTCTTTTTCCCTGGTTTTTGTTGGGTTCAAATTAGCGTTCTTCGGGATGGGGTACCTTGGCCTGAGCTTGTAGTGGGTTTGACCATATGCACGCCCCCCCTTTTTTATATCCTGTAGTGGGCCATTTAGGACGTCTGCATCCAGAGATATTAAGCCTATTCCTTTGTGTTTTGTAGCCTTTCCCTCGTTTACACGTGAACCCCTTTTTGCTGTTGGGACGAGGTCTCATGGCCAGTGACGGCCCGTCCGACATACCCCCAGGGGCTGAGTTTATTGACATGTCCTCAGACTCAGAGTCCCCTGAGGGCAACCCTCACCAGGACTATGACTCCTTAAGGCAAGCCCGCATCCGCCACCTCGAGTACATGGCTGAACTTAGGCACAAAATTTGGGTGGTGGAGAGCGAAATTGACTCGGTGTCGAGAGGAGACGGAGCACCTTCCCCCCCCAGACCTTAGTGACCATGTAGCGAGCCTTAGGATGACCCTTTTTGAATTGTAGTGGGAGTTAGAGTTTATGGAGGGACACCTTCCGCCCGAACCCCCCCACCCATCCTTGCCTGATGACGATCATGGGGCCGCTACCGCTTCTCCTCAGCCCTTAGTCTCGGTCTTTCCTAGCTTAGCACTTCCGCAGTCGCTCCCTCGATGGAAGACTCTTGCTGGGAAGAAAAAATGGAGGGTTAAGTGTTCTGTCTCTGCCTCACATTTTTCTTTTGATTTTGCAGAAATGCCGAGGGCGCGAAGACAGGTGGCTTCTAATGAACTGGACGATGCTTCGTTACTGGCAACCCAACTGGTGTCGCGTGTGTCCGAAAACAAACTGGTGGACATCATGGATAACTATCGTGTCCCTCCAGATTACGCGTTATATGCTCCTCGGGAGACATGCCGGGCTGACAGTCCCAAGCCCGGCTTCGTGGCCCTCAGCGAGCACATCCTAAAGGCGAGTGGCACCATCCCGTTACACCCATTCTTTGTCGCGGTCCTCAACTACTTCAACCTTGTCCCGCTTCAGCTAGCGCCCAATGGCTGGTTGACTTTAAGCTGCCTTTTCATTGCATTTACGAAGTTGTTTAGACGCGCTCCTACGGCGACAGAGGTGCATTTCCTCTACAACCTCATGCCCCTTCCCAAGTCCAAGGGATTTTACTATTTACAAAAAAGCCAACAACGAGGTCACTTTGATAGAGGGCTCGGTGTCCAACCCGGGGTCCTGGAAGCAGGACTTTTTCTTCGTGGAAGGCCCCCTCTCTGTCCGCGAGGACTTTCAGGCCACTCCCAGTAAGTACCCTAAGCATCACTTTCTCTCTTCTACTTTTTTATAACTTACTGTTTCGCGACTTACGTTCATATCGACCATGACGCGTATTATGCAGAGCAATTCGCCGCACCCATAGTTGTTGGGTCGGAGGCGAGAGACATGAGAACGTTCCTCAGCGCTGACCCCGCTATGAAAAAGGAGGTGCACCTATTCACCATAAAGAATCTGAACCACCATAAATTGTCTCCTGTCTCTGACCCCAAGTTATTGTGGACCATCTCTGGGTCCGCGAAGATGAAGGAGACCTTGGCTGAGCCTTGCCCGGATGACGATGAGGACGAGGAGGGGCCGGAGGAAGCCCCCCTTGATCACGAGGGATCCCACCAGCTGCCTCCATCTCCTAGGGGGTGCCCTCCATGTGCTTCCTATGATCCGGACATAGCCCCTCACTCACAAGACCAGCAGGACATTCTGGGGTGTTGTATTTGCCCTGACCCTGAGGGCCACGACGCCTTCACTCTGGCTCCTCCCGACCCTGAACCCTCGGGGACTTATTTTGCCGACCTTCTGGAGCCTCCCTCTGATCTACCAGGTCCTCAGTTTTCCACTTTCACCGCGCCCCCTCTTGTTTCGGCGAGCGGGTCGTCCGTCTTCACCCAACCAGGTGCCACTGGTGCGGATGGGGAGCCCTGGGTGACTCGGATGGCAACGTCTTACGGGCAGAGATACATCCAACTTGCCTCGGGCCTCCCCGTATCAGACTGGAACGGTCTTGGGAACGTTGCCCAAACGGACCTTGGGGAAACCCTAAGGCGCGCCACGGCCTGGGTGAGTTCCTGCACCTTGCGTCGGCATTATTATGTATAGATGTACATGCATTTTTCTTTTTGTTACTTATTGTTGATGCCGTTAACTTTCTTGTGCAAGCCTATATCGTGGCTCTACGGTTTGCTGACTCGTCCAGCAACCTCTTCGCGTCTACTGCTGAGAGGGACTGCCTTACAGCCCGGGTCTAGGAGCTCGAGAAAGAGCTTGAGAAAACCCAGTCTGAGCTGAAGAAGGTCCGGGCCGAACTTGCCACCTCATCAAAAAGGAAGCTGAAGGTGGTTGCCAAGGCCAAGGAGCTGAAGGACCAAGTTGCCAGCCTGAAGAGCGAACTCCAGGCGACCAAGGATATTGTGACAGTGTCACAGGAGATGGTTACTTATTTAGAGGCCGAAGTCGAGTCTATCAGGGTCGAACTCCAGACTGCAAGGGCCGAAGTCGAGGCTACCAGGACTGAACTCCAGGCTGCTAGGACCAATGTTGCTACGTTGCAGGAGAGAAATGCTTCCTTGGAGGCGGAGAAGACTACCATTGAGTACAGGTCCATCGACCGCGCCCTTTACAACGTGTGGAGGCAGGATCCCAATTTTGATTTCTCTTCTTTTGGTGAGCATGCCGTCGCTCGAGCGGCCATGTGGAGCGCCCATGGTAGGAGGCCCTGAAGTTACTATCTCATTATCTCTGCCAGCCCATATTAGATGTATGCTTGCTTGAGTCATTGTAATATTGTCGTTCTTACTATTTTTCTTTGGTAACTCTTGTACTGTCTTCGAAACTTTCTTTTTCAATGTATATATACATGTGTTGTTGTTTATTTCTTGTTCTACTGTATCTGAGGCCCTTTTAAGCCTGTATGATGGGGTTTGGTTGGTTCCCCTCTTTTATTTACCAGGCTGGAGGTCCTTTGGAGCCCATGTGAAAGGGTTCACTGGGACCTCTTTTGGTGCCTCTTGATTACTTTTATAAGGATATTTTGACCCCTTGGGTCCTAGCTATCCTTTTATATATTCTTGCGCGCACTTATTATTTCTTTGCGAGAAGCGTCCTTCTCGTCGTTATTCATAGTACTATTTTTGCAAGGATCTCCTTTAGGACCCTTTTTGGCTAGACGGCTTGGTGGCTGCACTAGACTCATTATTGTCGTTACCATCTTTTTTTTGTAAGTCCCTATGGCCTTCCTTGGTGTTCACAAGGGTAGCTAATCCTTGTGATCCCAGGGGATGCCTTGTAAGGACTTCGTTTAAGGCCCTGGTATAGGGGGTCCCTCTGGGATCCCCCATCAAAGGGTCCTTTTTTAGGGTCACTTCCTCCTGATGGAGGGCCCTTTTTAGGATCCTCCTAGAGCATAGGGTCCTTTTCAGGGTCCTCTTGACAGGGGGTCGTTTTTAAGGTCCTCTTGGTAGAGGGTCCCTTTTAGGGGCCTCCTTTTTTAGGAGGGCAAGGGGTCCTTTTTAGGATCCTCCGTTAGAGGGCCCTTTTTAGGTTCCCCTTGCTAGCCGCATGCCATTGCCTCCTGTCCTGCCCCCCAAGTGTTTGGTGAAATTTATTTCAGCAGGCACTTTGGCTGATGCCCGCACAGCGAAGAAAAATAACACATGAAGTTGTAAACAGTTTCATTCATAACATGCGGTTTACAACCAACCTTGTATATAGCGGGGTTACATCTAACTACGAGGTTACCTAGGTAGCCTCTTTGATTCTTACTTACTTAATTTAAAATAACAAGGAACAAACTAAACATAGGTTCTTTCTGCATTGAGTGCTGAAGCCTCGCTGGTAGCACTTCTTGGGACGATCTGTAACTCGTGGGTCCAACTTGTGTGGGTCTAATTTGTGTGGGTCGCTCCTTCATACACAACCATTGCCATCGGTTCAGATGGTTTGGTGGCTGTGCGGAGGGACATGTTATAACATTCCCTCGCTTCCCTCTGCTCCCCTTTCACGCATGCTACTCCCTCGGGGGTCGGGAACTTCATAGCTAGATGATACACAGAAGTTATCGCCTTTAATTCTCTCAGAGAGGGTCTCCCTAACACCGCATTGAAGGTTGAGGTGCAATCCACCACGACAAAGTTGGCCATTACGGTGGTTTGCCTGGGTTGCTCCCCCATGGTGAGGGCTAATTCGATCGCCCCCAGGGGCTGTATCGAATCTCCCATAAACCCACACAAAGACGTAGTGCAAGGCTTTAGGTGGCGGAGGCTCAACCCCATCTTTTCTAGCGCTGGTTGATACAAGATGTCCACAGAGCTCCCGTTATCCACCAAGATCAAACATACCCTCATGTTAGCAAGCTGGGCAGTTAGCACCAGGGGGTCATTATGAGGAAAATGCACCCCCTTTTCATCTTCTTCAGTGAAAGTTATTGAGTCATTCTCACCTTTGAAGCTCTTCGGGGGGCGCTGCTCCAAACTTAAAACGCAAGGTGGTGGACTTCGTCTAGCCTCCTTGGCGTACTTGTCTCGCCCCTTCCTTGAATCTCCTCCGACTCCCGGTCCTCCAAAGATGGTCCTGACCTCTCCCTGCACTTCTGGGGCCACCCCTCGTGCCCACGGCGGGGACTCTCCTTCTTCTGGCCTTTGGTTCTCCTTGCGCACATATCTGCCCAAATGTCCCCTGCGGATGAGCTCCTCGATTTCCACCTTCAAATGGTTGCACTCCGTGGTGGTGTGGCTGATATCCTTGTGATATTGGCAATACTTGCCGAGGTCTCTTTTAGACCGATCCTTTTTTATTGGCGGGGGCCTTTTGAAAGGGACCTGGCTTTCGTTCATAACGAAAATATCCTCTCTCGCATGGGTGAGGTCCGGGTAAAAGGTGTAGGGGCTCTGTATGCGCTCGTCAGAGCGTTGGTGCTTCCGAGGTCGGTCGTCCCTCGTTCCCCCATATACACCCTTCTTCTTTGCACTGCTTTGGTTTTCCTGGACAGAAGGTTTCAGGGCGATGGGCCTTTTCCAGCTTTGAGGTTCTCGTGACCATCCTCCACGCGAACGTACTTTTGTGCCCGCTCATAGAAATCATCCAAGTCTGTGACCTCTCTCTTGAGCATGTTATCCCATAACTTGCTCCCTGGGCGCACTCCAGTTGTGATGGCCATTTTCAGCTCTCGGCAGGTCAGGCTCCGTACCTTAGCTGCCTCCATATTGAACTGATGGATATAGCTCTTCAAACTCTCATATTCTCCTTGCTTCACATTGGCGAGGCTGGTGTCTGGCATCGTGTAATCTCGCACGGCGTGGTGCTGCTAGAGGAATTCATCAGAAAGTTGCTGCCAAGATCAGATGGACCCCGGTCTAAGCCTCCTGAACCATTTGTAGGCAGGTCCTCTTAAGGTGACAGCGAAGCAATGACATCGCGCCCCGCAGCTAATTCCCCTCAGCTTCATCAGGTCATTAAATGTATCTAGATGATATTTTGGATCCGTGTTTCCTTCGTAGGGGGTCATGTGGGGCTCTTTAAAGTTGGCAGGGAGCCTTATGGCCTGGATCTCCCTGACGAAGGGCGACTCATGGTCGAACTCCTCCTCAAAAACTTGACCTCCAGTGGCGGTGACGATCTTGCTTCGCAGGCTCCTCATTTCTGTATCCAAGTCCTGCCTCCTCTTGCTTAGAGAGTCCCTCAGAGTGGACGGGCTAAGATCCGCCTTTCCCTTTCCCTTTCCCTCCCGAGGTGCCATAGGGGGAGTGGTCCCTTTGCCCGCCCTCTTTTTATTAAGCTCCTCCCGTAAATCCGAAGGTGCTCTTTTAGAGGTGACCTCGTCCTCATTACGAGGGGCAGCGTTGGTCCTTGGCGCTGGTTTCTAGGCCTGCTTAGGTGGTTCAGGGTGCTCGCGTTGCTTCGGTCGGGGGGTGTTACTGGTAGAGTGTCGGGTTCTCCCACCATCTACTGGTATATGGTGGTCTCCACCCCATCCTGGCCTTTCTCCTTCCTCTTAGGCAAGGTCACGCTCGATTTACCATGCAACAGGCCATTCAGGACCTCTTGCATGTTCTCCAAGGTGGTTTCCAACCTTTGGTTCTTACAGTGGAGCTCACGTATTTCCTCTTCATAGAACCGAGATTTCGAACTCGAGCTCACGGAATGGACCCGGGGATGCTTATCATGCCTAAGGGTAGAGGGGCCCGGGTCCTGCCGGCCGGAGTTCGGTACCTGCGGTGGTTTTGGGAGAGGGAACTCATTAGCATTTCCTGGTGGTGCTCTTGGAGGACTTTCTCCAGGTGGAGCGGCCGGTGACAAGGCCACTCTATCACCTCCGTGAACCTCAGGGTCCTTCGGGGGATCCACGTCTCTGGGTGGAGGAGCGTCCTTCATGGAGGCCTTCAGCTGGACTCCGTTCAAGTGAACCTCTACCTCTCGTGGATCCCTGAGTCGCTTTGAACGTCTTGGCATTTCTTCTTGCCGGAAACAATGGTGGAACAGTAGCTCAAAACTAACGTTCCCACAGACGGCGCCAAACTATTGATGGTGAGAACTCGTCAACTAAGTTGAGTTGGAAACAATTATCAGGTAAAGATAGACGATAAAAAAGCTGTAGAAATTTAAGTAATAACTCAAGAACAATGACAGAACAACAATGGAGAAATCAATCTTTCATTCCTTCTCAAGCACTTGCTACAATAAATTTTCCAACCCCCCTTCAGGTGGAGTTAGAGTTCATTTTATAGTAGGCTCTAATGGCCCTGGGTACATGGTGGTCCAGGAGACCAAGTGGTACATAAGTACTCTGTCAGGAGAGTGATTTCAGAAGTTGTGGTCGTGCATCCAGTACAGGGGCAGGCATCAGGAGGATGTCTCCACTACTTGTCCGTACCCATGCCAGTGGAGTGGAGACAGACATAGTGGCACAGGTGGTAGTGGTGTCGACTCTGACTCCTGGCTGTAGACATACGGGCCACAACTCTTATTCCAGCACTCCCTCTACCCCACTGTTATGGGTGTCCGTGCTCGACATACAGGGTCTTAGCAGCCGTACCTAGTACTAGATCGTACAAGTACATTCCATTCAACTCATTCCTGGGCCCCTAAGCATTGGGTTCCCAAGGTATAGGGAACGGGACACTTGGCGTGTGTAAAGGTTGTGGCGTGAGGCGAGGCTCTCGGGTCCTTGACACAAGATGCCTGAAGCACCATGAGCATGGGTGATAGGCATGTGGCCTCATCAGATGTCTAAGGGTGCGGGGCGAGACGCCTTCCTCGCGAGCCCCTTGGGGGCACGGCTCCCTTGGCGTGCGGCCCCACTCGCGTGGCCACCTAATGGCGTGGCTCCCATGCCACTCATACTTTAAGGGCCATGGAATGGCTCCTATTCCTTCGCGAGGCCTCCTTGGAAGGCCTATTGATAGCGTGGCACGCGCGGGACGTGGGGCCTCGCATGGTACTGGGTGCGCGTAGGACACGGGGTTTCGCCTGGTGCTAGGCGCGCGCGGGACAAAGGGCCTCACCTGGTGCTGGGCGCGTGCGAGACGAGGGGGTGGCCTCGCATGGTGCTGGGCGTGCGCGGGACACGGGGCCTCGCCTGGTGCTGGGCACGAGCGAGATGAGGGGGTGGCCTCGCCTGGTGCTGGGCGCGCGCGAGACAAAGGGCCTCACCTGGTGCTGGCGCGCGCGAGGCCATCTGGGCTGCCGCGCGAGAGGCAACAGTGGCTCGGGGTCATTCCAACCCAGCCATATATTTTGGGCGTTTATGGGGCCTAAGCATACACTTTGAGTCTTTTCAGGGCGCAGAATATTGAGCGTCCACATATATTAATTTATTTATTCATTTTAAAAGGGGTTAGTTTAACTCCTTGAACTCTATAAATAGGACCTAGTACTCAGCCATTTCACTCATCATTCAAGCATTGTTCAGAGCCTCCAAGCTGTTAAAGTTATTATAAAGATAAACACTTGGGTTTTGGGTTAAAATCTTTTCCAATCTAAGCTTTTCTAAACACTTGGGAAGTAAGATAGAGTGTTATTTTGGTATCGAGGTGTAGATCAAAGTCATAGTTCATATCCAAGGTATTCCTATCCTTAAGTTCAGTTCTTCATGGTTCTTTAGTTTTCTTTAGTTTTCATTCAGATTCTAACTCTTTGTTATGATTCTTGGTTAGGTTTTTAAGTTCTTTGAAACTTAAGGTTTTTCAGTAAGTTTCTATCTTGATGGTTTAGTTCCCTTTTTCATCTCCATTTCCTTAGAAAACTCATGGTTTTTACTGTTGGTTTTAGGAGTGTTCCAATCCCGTTCTTGTCTCCATATCTCGATTTTTGGTAAGGAAAATATGTTAGATTATATGTGTTTATATGTTTATGTTATGATATGTTTTATGCTATGATATGATATGTGATATGATATATTTTTTGTAGTCACTTGGGCATATGACTTGCTAAGATAGCAAGCCCCAAGAATTTTTATCATTTTCGTGGTTTAGAGTTATGATTTACCCTACCTCGATTAGTAGACAGAGGACCTAGATGGGTTATCATATACTATAGTTGTGATCTAACCTACCTCGATTAGTAGACTGAGGACCTAGATGGTTTTATCACATACCACGTTAATGAGTTAATGACCATTAATATTGTAGTCCGATATGATATACATTTTTATAGTCATATGTTTTATAGTATATGCTTTATGATATAGTCTTATGTTTTATGATTTATGACATATATGTTTTTTTTTAGTAGATTTTTCTTGATGGGCATTAGGCTCATTCCTTTCTTTTTAGATGATGTATGAAAATGAGCATGGAAGGTGGGAAGGATTCATGGCAGCAGCTTGGCATGTGTGTTGAGGATAAATAGATTGAATGGACTGCTGGAAGATCGAGGATGACGTTGTTTTTAAGTCTTTTGATTTATGTTTTTATGTATTTCCGCACTTAGTTTTTTTTAACAATTTATTAAAGTTATGTTTTTATGTTTTATGTACTAAACAATGGGTACCCATACATATTTTGTATTTCGTACGATATTTCGGGTTTCAAATAAAGTTATGTTATTTCTTATGTATGTATTCCAAAATAGTAGCTATGTTTAGTAGTTTTTAATGGTCTGAGGTCTAGAATTAGTCGGGGCATTACATTAGGTCATTAGGTATAGCCAATAGGATTAGACTTGTAAAACATATCATTTAGAGATATTTACGTAACTTGTACGTACTCTAGTAGGCGACGTGTCGCCTGCATGCAGGAGATGCATCGCCTGCTAGGGTTTTTTTGAAACCCTAAGCATCAGGCAATACTACGCCACTTTGGTGGTGACGCATCGCCACCCTCTCTGTTTTTGGACACTTCCAAAGGTCCTAAAAATGCTCAAAATGCTACCAAACTTTTTGGGAGCCCTTAGATACCTTCATGCATCACTTTGGACCCAAAAACACATTTTTAAAGTGCCTACAATTGAAGCTCAAATTTCACATCTTCACTATGTGAAATTTACTAAGTGTTTATACCTAGCTTGTATTTTAACACTCATTTTTTTGTATTTAACCAATCATAAAAATCCTCCACTTGGTTAAATACAAGCCTCATTCTCTAGCATAAACGATTTTGGTGCATAAAATAAAGTACCTTTTGTTTTGAACTTTACCTTAGTAAAAATACCACAAAGTCCTATTGAAATCATTAGTTTCTTAAAAGCTTGAACTAACTATTCCATATGATAAAATCAATGATACTTCACACACCTCCACCACATCTTTTGTTTTCCCACTTTCTCGATTAGAACTATCATGGCCATGTGCTCATCTCTTCATGAACTTTCCAGGGAGAAACTCATACTCCCATGAGAGGCGGCACCACCTCTAAGTTTACATAGGTGAAGTTCTTACAACATCTTTGCTACCTTTATAGATGTTGTGTACACCCAACTAAACTTCATTAAAAGCCCCAGGCTTAATCCTAACTCAGTAGCAACCAACACTAACCATCTCGGATGGAACTCACCATAAGTTTTAGTGTTGAACTATTCACTTATTAATAACTTGTTCTTACCCATTGAACTCTTTCCCTTGATTTGTACAAGTTGAGACTTGGGCTGCTATCATTGATGAATATATTATTCTAGGAGTTTCAATCCTATCCCTTTTGAAGTGGAGCTTACTAACTTTCTAACAAGAGGTTTTGTAAATGTATCCGCTAAGTTCTCACTTGTCTTAACATATGAGATTGATATGATTCAACCTTGAATCAATTGTCTCACATATTCATGACTTCGACTAATATGTCTACACTTTCTATTATACACTCTATTATGTGCTCTAGCAAGTTCAGATTATCTATCACAATGTATTGAAATTGTTGATACCATATCTACGGTTAAAGGAATATCCATCATGAGATTCCTAAGCCACTCGACCTCTTTGTCTGTTGTCGCTAAAGATATAAAATTCGCTTCAATGGCTGAGTGTGATATACAAGTTTGCTTCTTGGAGCCCCATTAGATTGCACCTCCTCCAAGGGTAAACACCCAACTGGTGGTGGAGAGATTATCTCCAACTCCCAATATCCAATTAGCATCGGAATATCCTTCAAGTATCTTTGGAAAGTTTGTACAGTGAAGACTATACTCTTTGGTGCCTTTAAGATAACAAAGAACTCTCTCAATAGATTTCCAATGTTTGATACTCGGATTCCTATTAAACCTACTAAGTTTACTAACCACATATTCAATATTTGCTCTTGTGCAAAGAGCGGCATACATTAGGCTTCCTATTGTACTTACATATTCAAATTGAGCCACCACTCTTCCTTCATTCTTTTCAAACTTCATGTTTGAATCAAATGGTGTATGTGCCTCTTTGATTTTGAGATGACTAAATTTGTCGAGCCCTTTCTCAACATAGTGGGTTTGACTCAACACAATAGTCCCACTATTCCTTCATCTTTATTCTTAAGCAAATATACATATGTGAACCTATAACAATCATCAATGAAAGTAATAAAATATCTACTTCCTCCTATAGTCAACATTCCATTGAGTTCACATAAGTCACTATGTATCAATTCTAACAACTTAGAGTTTCTTTCAACTCTTGAAAAATGTTTCTTTACCATTTTTTATTTAACACATAGTTCACATTTATCATGCTCAACATTATCGCAATCAATTAATCCACATTTTTTACTATATGTGCAAGTCTAACATGCCACAAGTTAACAGAATTTGAGTGAAGCATATAAAAAGAAGAAGAATAAACTTTATTGTTCACATTGTCAATAGATGTACAAAGTTTGAACATGTCATCACAAGCATATCCATTTCCCATAAAAACATTATCCTTAGATAAAATTTGCTTTCCAGAATCTATCACAACCTTATTTCCCGGCTTGCCAAGCAAACTGCCACTCCCAAGGTTTCTACTCATTTCTGGTAATACAAAACATTGGTGAGTAGAATCTTCTTGCCGAATGTGAAGAACAAATCAGTGGTTCCCTTTCCTTCAACCTTCAACCTTTTCTCATTGCCCATTTGTATCTCATGCCCTTCCTTTGAAGATTTAAAGGTCTTAAAAGGAGTTCTATCATTGGTAACATGAATGGTGGCACAAGTATCATACCACCACCCATTCACCTTCCATGAATTGTATTAACTTCTCAGCGACTAGCTCATCTTGGGTTGAATTGACTCTTGCTTCATTGGTTCCTCTTGAACCTACAATCTCTAGCAAAGTGACCATTCTTGCCACGCACAAAGCAAGGTTCCTTGGAACTATTGAATTGTCCCTTATTCTTCTTGGTCCCTAAGGGTTTTTGACCCTTGCCCTTGTTCTTACCAATTCATTTGCCCTTGTTAGGAGGGTTAGCCACCGCATTGGCCTTGGAAGTCTCTCCATTGGACTCCTCCTCATTCTTATCTGTAGAACGAGATTCCTCCTCAATTCTCAAGTGTTTGAGAATTTCCTCCGAGGAAATCTCCTCATTCCTATGAATAATTTTCTTTCTGTAGCCTCTTCAAGGAAGTAACTTGGCTATAATGGCACCAACAAGGAATTGTTCCGACAATACAATATTGAGTGTAGACAATTTATTCACAATAATGTGCAATACATAAATTTGAGGGAGAAGGGTTTATTATCATGAAACTTAAATTCCATATCTTGAGTAATAAGGAGTTTCTTTGTACCTTATTCTTCCCCTTTGTACTTCTTTTTCAAGGCCTCCCAAATTTTCATGACGATGTGACCCCTACATATCAATTCATCTTTTTTGCAATTCTTCCTTTCTTCGACAACTTTTTGAGTATCATCTTCCTTGGGCTCTCCCAAGGCTTTTAGATCTTTGTCCAAGATGTAGAAAACCTTCAAAGTAGTGAGCAAGAATCTATTCTTCTCTTTCCAATGAACAAAGTTAGTCTCATCAAACCTATCCAATCAAAGCCTTGAGTCATGAATTTCAATGCCGAAAAGGAGTTAGATTCTTCCATGATATGCTATCTCAGATTATAGAGTATTATAATGTTGGGGGAGAGTGAGATAACACCACCTCAATATTTAGAAAATACACAAAAAATGGATTGACATAAACTAAATAAATATTTAGAAAGATTATGCAAACCCAAGTCAGTGAATGGTCTTCTTCAATCTTGATAAACCTTCAAAACCCTAGTAGAACCACCACTTTGAGCAAATCCTTAGAACAATGCAAAATCACATAACCAAGGCTTATAAATGTTTCTTAACGCTGTCCTAATACTCTATTTTTTAGCCACCATGGATACTTGATGTCTTTCTAGAAGGAAATGAGGATTGAGATTGAACAAGCCTTAAACTCACAAAGTCAAGCACTTTGTGAGTTCTTGCAGAAAAATTGAGATTCTTGGAGCCAGAGAGAGAGAGGGTAGAGAAATATTGGTGAGAGTGATCAAGTCTTCCAAGACTCTATTTTGACCCTTACATAGAGTAGGCACCGTTATTAGGTCTAACTAATAGGATTAGACTTGTAAAACACGTCATTTAGAGCTATTTACGTAACTTGTACGTACTCCAGTAGGAGACGCGCCGCCTGCATGCAGGTGATGTATTGCCTATCAGGCGATACATTGCCTACATGTAGGTGATGGATTGCCTACTCGGGATATTTTGAAACCCTAAGCATCAGGCGATGCTACCCCACTTGGATGGCGACGCGTTGCCACCCTCTCTGTTCCAATTGTCCTAAAAATGCTCCAAATGCTACCAAACTTTTTGGGAACCCTTAGATACCTTCATGCATCACTTTGGACCCAAAAATGCATTTGTAAAGTTCCTACAATTGAAGCTCAAATGTGAAATTTACTAAGTGCTTATACCTAGCCTGTATTTTGACACTTATCTTTTTGTATTTAACTAACCATAAAAATTGTTCCATCTCTTCTCTCAGGGTGGAAACATCCTTCTGGGTCACCTCGGGCTGTTAGGGGATGTGGTCGCCATTTCCTTCGTCCAAGTTCTCATGAGGGTCCTCCTCGTCGTTCCTCGAAGGATGAGCAAGATTTGGTGGGGTCGCAAGGTTGTTTTCTTTGGTTGGACCACGCCTAGGTGCCATGGTCAAGGGGGTGGGCCACCTTGAGTGGTAGGTGGGGAGATCTCACTCTGAGACTCACACTCTCAATGAAAGCACCAAAATGTTGATTCATTTTTTCGTCAACTTACACAGAGCAATAAATGAAGAGTTGTTTTATGTGTAAAATCAAAGTGGAACTTAATGATGAATAGTGAGCCAAAGAAAAGGGAATAAATGCAGTAATAAATGAATAAGACAAATAATTATAGTGGTTTGGCCAAAAAAAGATGAACTACATCCATTTTAGTCGATATTACTTATTAACTTTGAACCCTCAAGAACAAGATGAGTTTGGCCTTGTTCTTGGGGAAATTATAATAATGGAGAGTAAGAGCTCTCTCTCTAAAAATGAACGAGTACTAACTAATTTTTCATCCCATTGACCCTTGTTACATTTCAGTTTGCACTATTTATAGTCGCGGAGATGGGAAAGGCTGACGGTGGCACCTTATTTTTGGATCAGGTTAAATTTCGATACACTTGGCTGGAGACAGGTTTGTGCCTCACCAAAAATGGTGTTCTGACATGTATTTTTCATTTAATGATTGAAGGTGCACTCTAGTGCGGAAGAAGGCTCGGGTGGCGAGGGCCACCGACAAGTGGCGAGCACCCTTGGCGACTGGTGACCGATGAGGGCCTCAGGGACAATATATGGCTAATGATGACTTTAGCTAATCCTTGTGATGTGTGTTGGTCTGACTTGTGCGTGTAGCTAGGGTGATTGGCTAGGGTCCTTCTCTTCTTACTATTGGTGTGGGCATGGCCATCTGGGGATCATTTGGCTTCACACGATGGGAGAAGTAGGTCAGCTTTGGAGAATCCTGCCTCTTCTTGAGTATTGGGGAAGTGGTGAGGGCCATTGTTGTGCCTTGACACTTTGTCTTGACACGTCATCTCTTCACGGACCGCCACGTGGAAGTGTCAAATTTTGGGTATAACAATTTAGTTTAGTTTTGTCTTTTATTTATTTATTTATTTACTTTGCGTTGCAAATACACCTTTTGAACTACTACATTTTTGTAAAAATAGTCATTATTATGCCTTCTATTTTTTAAATTTACAAAATAATAATGTGAATAATTGCATTTTAAGTCATTATTAAAATTTACATCTAACATTGCTATTTAAACTTTGTTTTGCACAAAGATTAGTCTCAACTTTAATTACAAAAATAATGTATTGTATGTAAAACTTTGTTCTCCTATCCTAAAGTCTTACTCAAATAATAGGATAGAAAAAAGACTTTATTATTGTAAAATAATCTCATCATTCATTTCGTAAAAAACATACCTTAAAAAATATTTAAATGCAAGACCTTGAGTTTCTACACGCACTAGTGATAGCTAGATCGTTGAAACTAGCTTCAAGCACTAGGAGAAAATATTTATATATCTCCACACACATACTTAAAGAAAAGTACATATCCATTGGCATAGAGCTCATGCAAATGCTATTCATTCGACTTAGGTACTCGCACTATCCCCCAAAATATCCCATGATAATACATTGAAAGAATAGAGCCTTACCTTAACCACCAACACAATTTCTCAAGCCTTGTGTGTACGACTCCTTCTACACCACCAGCATAAATATCACCTAGGATTTGGTCCACAAGCCATACATTAAACCCCATTCTTAAACGTAATTTTCAAAATCTAGGAATGTCTTTACCTTAGTGCACAAGAACCCTAGATCCCAAGCCTTCTCTTTTCAAGTAGCTGAATATTGTCTCAAGTGTATTATGTTTTCTTTCTTTCCCTTTCTCTCGGGCTATATTCTCTCTCTTTCTTCTCTTGTGAAAAATGAAACCCTTACTTTCACTAGGCCAAAATATAGCCTAAGCCAAAAGAAAGGCTTGGCTTCATCAAATCTCTTCTTTCATATTTTATAAAAGGCCTCATTAATGCCATAAATCCTTCTCTTTCTTTCCTACTTCTCCCCCTTTAACACGACAACTACCCTCTACTAGACATCACTCCATCTAAATTTAAGCTCCCAAGGAAGCTCACTCATTTATTTCCTTTTTATGGTCGAATTCACTCATTGCTAAAATTGGAAAGTCTCTTAACTCGTCATAATGGATGAGTATATGAAGTTAAGAAGGAAAACTTAATTCTCTTCTTAATTACTCTCCAGTTTAGTAAACATCTCTTAGTTCTTCAAGGAAGCTTACTGATGGGGAGATAGCAACAAACATGAAGTCAAAGATTAGCCTTAGGAACTTATTTTTGTTTCAAATAATTTTTAATTTTCTTATGTTTTAGAAAATTTTAATTTCTTTAGGAAGAGAGATGAATGTTAGAAATTTAGTTTATGATTAGTAATATGATTATTAATTTTTGGAGATTTAATTTTTATGTTGCATGAATAGGGTTATAATTTTAATTTTAATAATAATGTGATTGTTATTTTGAAAAATGGTGTTGACATTTGTCGTACAAAATCCAATGACAAACTATATAAATTGAAAGCAAAAGAATGATCAATATGCAACTTAGAATTATTTAAAGTAGTTAATCCAAGATTTATTAAACGTCAAATGACTGATTCTGAAAGTGATACATATCTTTGGCATTTAAGTTTGGGACATATTGGTCTGGACATAATAAATAGGTTATTAAAGGAATGACCTTTAAGAGAATTAAATCTTGGTTCTCTTCCAATTTGTGAATCCAGTCTGAAAGGCAAAATGACCAAAAAAATCTTTTTATGCAAAGGCCTTAAGAGCCAAAGAACCACTCCAACTTGTACACACAGACATTTGCGGATCTCTTAATGTATAAGCCAGAGGAGGGTTTGAATATTTTGTCACTTTTATTGATGATTATTAAAGATATGGTTATTTATACTTCCTGCAAAAGAAATATGAGACTTTTGGAAAGTTAAAGGAATTCCAAGCAAAAGTTGAAAAGCAGTTACGTAAATCACTGAAAGTTATTCGATCAGATCGAGGAAGATAATACATTGATGCAGAATTCAAGGATCATTTGCTGGAGCATGAAATTGAATCCCAACTCATAGCACCTGGAACACCACAACAAAATGATGTTTCAGAAAGAAGGAATAGGACGTTAATGGACATATTTCATAATGGGTTTCACTCAATACAAATCCCCCACTATTTCTTGTAACTTTGATAATTATAATGGTATTGACTTTTCCAAGGTCCTTCATTTTGAAGTTAGAAGATAGAAACCTCTTGTTTCTATTATAGCTCTCATGTCATTACTCAAAATTAATATATCATCTACATAAAGACACACTAATATGACATAGTCATCACAAGTCTTAGAGTATAAGCAACTGTTCGCATTGTTGTGTCTAAATCAATTTCAAACAATGACTTTATCAAACTTCTCATTCAATTGGTTTGGAGCTTATTTCAAACCATATAATGATTTGACAAGTATACATACTTTATGTTCATTTCCTTGACGAACAAAACCCTCTAATTGTTCCATATAGCCCTCCTCATCAATATCTCCATTTAGGAATACCGTTTTGACATCTGTTTGATGAATATAAAGGTTATATATAAATGATAAGGCAAATAACAATCTAATGGAAGTGGTTCTTGTTGGTATTAATTTGAATAAAATCAAGGACGCAGCGGAAGGGGGTAGGGTGTTTTTAAAAAATATTAATACCGAACCAAGATCAATACATATATTTATACATTAAATGTACACACAAAAAGGGAAGAAGAATACCAGCCTATCAAGAGTCCTTGAGTCTTTTTGTATAATCAAACGATCTTCCTATCTAGTAAAGACTCACCCCCACAGTCTTCCTAGTCATTCCTCAAACACACAAGGGCGTGTGTGGGCACGTAAAATTCACTGGTTTGATTATTTAGGCTCTCTAGATGTTCTCAACACATGAGATCTAGAGAGTTTGGATAAAAGGGAAGGCTTTAGAGAGTTTTAGAAAATTTTCAGGCTTAGAAAATTTCTATCGATAGTTTTTCTGACTAATACGTCTGATTCTTAACTCAATAAAAAGATCATATCTTTTTAAACTTATAAAGAAAATAAAATAATTTTATCTTCATTTAATTTAATTAAGTCAAAATTGATTCTGCTAGATTTTTATTTTAATCAAATTAAAACAATAATTAAATAATTAAATAAACAAATAATATTTGAAATTCAAAATTCATATCTCAGGGAGTCATGACACTGAGTGTGGTGCCACTCACTTTGCAAGCACAGTGAGTGGCGAATTTTTCACATTTGTTTGTTAATTAAGTTTAAGACAATATATTTATTTAAAAAATAATATAAATATTATTTCAAAAATAAATATCATTAAATTCAAAATTAACTATATCTTAATTTATCAGTTTGAATAATTATCTCATACTAAGATAATATTTAACTCTCTATAATATTAATCCAAACACTAATTAATATTAATTTCAACTAATATAAAGTTTTCAAATAAAAATGTATTAGTCAAATAATTATTACTTAGCCCCGGAAAATAAATTCCTTTGCAATTTAGTTTTTTTCTCCATTAATCTTGCATGTGACATCTTTACCTTTGACAGTATAGGACAGAGACGACTCGAAGATAATGGACCTATAATACTAAGTTCTAATAAACCAGACTATTAATTAAATAATCTCATTTATTACTTCCATTATCACTCCACTATAAATATGAAATCGCACTCTCAGTAATTATAGAATTATATATATATATAGTAATCTCTTGTAGTCCATTGATATAATCAATATATGTAGTTTTGTCCTTCAATTCTTGGTTCGCTAATTAGAGTTGGTCAAGAATTATAATTTTACCCTTCAAATTACTTCTTGTTCCTTAAGTACCATTAATTCACCAGTGAATAATTAATCTATAATAATATTATATATTTGAGCTCAATAACTATTCAATTCCAAAATTAACCCTTAAGGGAACCAATATTTGATACGTTAGGAAAGCAGAGATTCCATTATTGTAAAATCATGTTCCCAGCCATTCAAAATATTGATTCTCCGAAACAAAAGTCACTAGCCTCATTATATTAAGAGACCTTAACGAATGAATCAAAAGATCCAATAAACATGAACATCAGTTCATGACTACTCAAGATTTAGACTGATCTACAAATGATCATCTTTTAAGATATGAATTAAATCTTTACGGCAAATAGTAAGTTTATAAAGAAATTAGTCCACATCGGTCCTGACATATATAATCATAATTATATAAAGTACATTTACTAAGATGTCTATCCACATCAGTAATCTGAATCTAGATTACTTGCATCCAACTATATGCTTAGTAAATCGTACTAGCAACCATTGATTAAAGATTCATTATTGTAATATGTTGCTGACTATTTGATTCATTATATATGATCTTAATTCTCTAGTACACATACAAGATCATATTGTCATAAATGAATATGAATTTTTTGATATTTACATATAAATTATTCAAGTAATAATCAAATATAATAAAATTTTACTTTTATTTAAATCAATAAAAATGTCTTTTCACATGCTTTTAGAGCACTAACCCTAACAGTTCTTGCTACCAGTACATATGTGTCAAAGTAATTTATTCCCTCATTTTGTTTGAATCCCTTGGCTACTAATCTAGCCTTAAATATTTGTATGGTGCCATCGGTATGGTATTTTCTTGTAAATGTTCATTTGCACCCAATTGGTCAACCAATTCCTATGTGCGGTTAGACAGAATTGAATCCATTTCATCATTTATTGCCTCCTTCCAAAAAGTGTAGTCCATTGAGGACATAGCTTCTTTGAAAGTTTTGGGATCATCTTCTAATTGGAGTACTATTGGATATTGCCAAGTAGCTTCCTTGTTATTTCTTTCTATAAGGTATAATGTCTTTATTTGAGAAAATCTCTCACTTGATCCTAAATCCTTAAGCCTTTGGCTTCTTCCAGGCAATAGAGGTTGCTCACTAATCATTTTAGGAATCTCCTATTAAGGCTCTCTAATTTGAATTGGCTCCCTTAGTTTGTTCTCATCACAAAACATGTCCTCAAAGTATTCAACCTCTCTTGATTCAATTATCACATTAGATACAAGTTTAATAATCTATAAGCTTTTCTATTTGAGGTGTAACCTACAATTGCACATCTTATAGCCCTTGGAACCAACTTGGCTTTTTTAGGATCTGTGCTCTTGCAATAAGCAAGACACCCCCCACACTTTAAGATAACCTATGTTTGGTTTCTTTCCTTTCCATAACTCATATGGAAATATATTATTTTTCTTCACGGGAATACGATTCAAAATATGACATGCAGATAGCAAGCCTTCACCCCAAAAATTAAAAATTAATTTTGAATGTAATAACATAGCATTAATTATTTCAAAAAAATGTTCTATTTTTTCTTTCCGCTATACCATTTTGTTGTGGAGTATATGGGGCGGTACATTCATGTATTATTCCATGTTCTTCACAAAACAAGTTGAAATCATTTAAAAAATACTCACCGCCCCTATCACTTCTAAGCACTTTTATTTTCCTTTTTAATTGATTTTCAACTTCTGCTCTATAAGCTTTAAATACATTAAATGCTTCATCTTTGTTCTTAAGAAAATATACATATGTGAACCTAGAGAAATCATCTATGAAAGTAATAAAATATCTACTTTTGTTTCTTGTCAACATGCCATTTAGTTCACACAAATCACTATGCATCAAATCTAACAATTTAAAATTTCTATTAACACTAGAAAAATGTTTCTTTACCAGTTTAGATTTAACACATAGTTCACATTTATCATGCTCAACATTGTCACAATTAATTATTCTGCATTTAATTGCTCTTTTAATTGTGCTAAATCTTATATGTGTAAGTCTAACATGCCACAAAATAATAGAATTTGAGTCAATCATATAACAAGAAGAACTAGAAGCTTTATTGTTTAAATTATCAATGGAGGTACAAAGTTTGAAGATGACATCATAATCATATCTATTCCCCAAAAATACATTCCCCTTCGACAAAGTAAGCATACGAGAACCTATCACAACCTTGATTCCCGGTTTACCAAGCAAATTGACACTCCTAAGGTTTCTACTCATTTCCGGTACATACAAAACATTGGTGAGTAGAACCTTCTTGCCAGATGTGATGAATAGATCAATAGTCCTCTTTCCTTCAACCTTGGACCATTTGTCATTGCCCATTTGGATTTCTTTCCATTCCTTTGAAGTTTCAAAGGTCTTGAATAAAGTCCTATCATAAGTAACATGCATGGTAGTACAAGTATCATACCACCACACATTTACCTTTCCATGTATATCACTTATCTCACTTAGTGTTGCCACTAGCTTTTTTTTTTACTGAGTTGATTGTTGCTTCATTATTGTGGTTCCTCTTGACCTACAATCTCTTGCAAAATGGTCATTCTTGCCACTTACAAAGCAAGGTCCTTTGGAACTTTTGAATTGACCATCATTCTTCTTAGGCCCCAAGGGTTTTTGACCCTTGCCTTTATTCTTGCTAATTCATTTGCCTTTGTTATTGTTGGGAAGATTAGCCACCACATTAGCTTTAGAAGTCTCTCCATTAGACTCTTCTGTGTTCCTATATCTTGAATGAAATTCCTCCTCAATCCTCAAATGTTTGCTCCTGATTCTTGTGGAGGATTTTCTTCCTATAGCCCCTCCAAGATGGAGACAACTTGGCTATAATGACACCAACAAGAAATTTCTCCGACAATATAATATTAAGGGTAGATAACTTATTTGCAATAATTTATAATTCATGGATTTGGGGAAGGAGTTTCATATCATAAAACTCAAATTCCATGTATTGAGTAATAAAGAATTTCTTTATACCTTCTTCTTCTGCTTTGTACTTATTCTCCAATGCTTCCCATAACTCCTTAGCGGTTTTTTTGTGTTGGTGTAGATATCATATTACTAGTTCGATAGTGCATTGAGAATGTGACTGTAACACCCTGGTTACTCCAAGACCGTTACTGTGATCTTTGAACCGTGCTTAACTCGCTAATTGAGTTATTTGGTTATAAACGTGCATCTAGGTGTTATTAATAGGTTAAGGTGTAAAACCAATAAAAAGGAGAGGATATATTTTATTTAATACATAAAACTGTTCATGGGCCCATAAAAGCGTTTACAAGTTATTTCCAATACAAAATGGTCATTATAATTTAAAATTTACAACCCACCGACCTAAGTGACAAAAATAGGGTAAACCCCCTAGTTCCTCCGAGAACTCCATGGCCGTGGTGGTCAAGCGACCGCATATGTACACATCGCCACCTAAGCTCTCCACTCAAGGCTGGGTGAGCTTTTCTTTCCCTTTACCTGCACTACATAGCACCCATGAGCCAAACCCCAGCAAGAAAACTCAATACTGCATGTATATAATATTAAACAATGATCATGATAACCATCTAGGACTTATAGTCCTAAACTGATGAGTGACAGATGTATAAGTCACTAACGTGGGTTCCGTACCCTTTACAAATAAGTGATCGAGTCACTAGCTTTAACATGATATGTGACTGATGAGCGAGTCACCAATGTAAACCAAGGGAGTGACCATGGAGTCACTACTTTGGGTTCTGTACCCTTAGCCATGTGACGATAGGGTCACCTGAGCCTGCTGGCCCTAGCTCTGAGTAACTAGTCATAAAATTAGGCAGGTGCTTTTAGTTTTTCATCGAACTTGGGGTCGGTCCGGCATTAATGCTCATGATGAGTCATTCAATGCAGATGTTGATTAGATCTAATCTTTCATCGGCTCTGCGTTCATGACGCTTATGCTGCTCCTAACTCTTAGGTCAGTAACTTATGACCAGTGCTCAAAACTACTGTCGAACTTGACTAGTAAGTCACAGCTTCACAGCTAGTTCTCACACCATTGTCGATTCTGACTAGTAAGTCAGTGCCACTCACAAGTAAGCAAGATTTGCTAAGCATTTGATATGCAATCCATGTCCACATTTAAACACTCAACATGCCTCCATAATAACCATGCATGTCACATATGGGGTGCAGTTTTCTTACCTCTGGTTCGAGCGAGAATTAGTAAAAGAACGACCCTTGAGAACGATCAACCTTTTAGTTCCTTGACAGTCACCTAGTCATAACCAATTATGGGATTCCATCAATAAAATTAGTATTAAAAGGTTCCCGGATCAAGTCCTAACCTCCGGGATGTCAAATTCTACTAAACCGGGTAGTAGGTTTGATCCCGAGCCCTTAGGTTTGAGTTTCTATCACTTAAAACCCATTTTGGCCAAATTCCCATTTTGAGCCACGGCCCTAAGCACTTGAACTGCAGCCCCACCCAAATCAGGGGCCCAAAACCCTCTCTGACAGCATTGGAGTCGTAGCGCTACAAGCTAGAGCAGCAGCTCTAATAGCCCATCAGCACCTACTTCTCCTTCACATAGCTTGAGCCGCAGCGCCCAAGAACAGAGCTGCAGCTCGACCTAGAACCCAGATTTTCCATTTTTTTTCTCAAACCAAACTTTCCTCAAATCAATCCCAAAATCAACACCAATAATCACCACAACACAACCAACATTCCAACAACAAAACCCAAGCTTTGAACCACTTAAAACCACACCAAATACCCAATTCTATAATCAAAACTCTCAAGCTTTCAACCAAACCAAAAACAGAGTAAAACCAGAAATTTCATGGCTGAAGCTTACTTCAAGCTCAAGATTAAACCCTCTTCAATGGCTGAACACTAGCCTAAGACCTCAAGCTTCAATCTCCAAATTTGAATCCCTAAACTTGCTTCAAAAATCCAAAGGAAAAAGAGAAGGAAAGATGTATGGGAGAGAGAAGTGCTTATGCTTTGTTTTGGCAAACTTCTACAACCTTCAATGGCTTAAGTATATCTTAGGGTGAAAAGACTGTTTTGCCCCTAGGTCAATTAAAGTCTTCTAAAGGCTCCCAAGGGTAAAATCGTCATTTCCCTCCTATATCGTTAATCACAATTAACGCTCTCCAATTCCCATTATTTCCAATATTCTCAAAGACCAATAAATCATATCACGTTACCCTTTAATTCTTGGCAATGCTCTAATTACCAAATTACCCCGAGACTCGCCCCTAGCCCCAAACTTAAACCTATTATGACCAAACCGCTAACTTGCACTCAAAGATCGTCTCATGCCAAATGGCTCGAACAAATCCATATTATAATGTGGCCTCATCAATTAATCACAAACATGCACCAAAATATACAATTATGCCCTCAATGGGCTAAATTACCAAAATGCCCCTATAATGAAATGTGGACCCACATGCATGCATTTAACATCATATAATGATATAATTCACATAAACATGCATATAATAATTTAATGGCAAAATAAATCAATTATGGCCCTCCCGGATCCAACCATTAAACTTCATTAGGGATTTTGGGGCATTACAGTGACCCCTACATATTAGTTCATATTCTTCGCATTTCTTCCTTTCTTTGATGACATCTTGAGTGTCATCCTCCTTTGCGGGTTTTATAGCTTTTAGATCCTTATCCAAGGCATAGAACACTTTGAGAGTGGTTAGCAAAAACATAATCTTGTCTTCCCAACGAACAAAGTTAGTCACATCGAATCTATCCAATGTCACAAAATATTGCGTCATATATTTCAAGGCCGAACTCGAAGATGATTCTTCCTTGATGATGTATCTCAGATAATAGAGAATTTGAATGTTGGGAAAGAGTCAGATTACACCACCACAATTAGAGTTTTAAATACGGGTCAGACTTTTTAGCACAGCACGAAACTGGCACGAGCCCAGGAGGCACGAGCACGATACGACACGACACGAAGAAGTATGGGCTTAGGCCAGGCATGACTTGAATTTAAAATTGGCATGGTACGGCACGACACAACATAGGTCTGAGCACGAAACGACATGACAAACTCGAAGGCACGAACAAACTAGCCCAAAAGCACAACACGATAAAAAGCCCGATATTTTGAGATTAATAATGATAATAAATTTTTATTTTTCAATTATATGTAAACTAAAATGATAATAAAAGTCTATTATTTTTCTCAATGTTTATGATTTTATAATTATATTAATTTATTTTAAATTTTTGAGTAAATTTTGTTAGCATTTATTAGTAGGTATTCAAATTCTAATAATTATATTTGATATAATTTTGTGTAAAGTATTGTTGAAAATTATATAAAAATATCTCAAACTATAATTTAAAAAAAGAAATGTATTTGGATTGGTGGTGAGTTCATTGATTGTTAAAGAGGAGGTGGGGGGTTCAATTCCCCATCCTCACATTTTTTGGCAGAAATAATATGGGCCTAAAAGTGGGCCCGAATAAGGAAAGTGGGCCAGCTCGATTTGGGCCCGACACGGCATGACATGGGTCATGCCTATGGGCTGTGCTGGGCTTGCTCTTTCAAATATTGGCTGGCCCTGCCCAACACGAATTTGAACATGGGCTGACCCAAATTATTTGGAGGCACGAAAATGTGGGTTGTGCCGGGCCAGACCAACCCACATTTACAATTAAGAATCTACACATAATTTTCCTTGACAAAGACCAATAAAAGATTGAGTTAGAGGATGCAAACCCTATTTTGTAGACCAAACTTTTTCGTTCTTCTTGAGAGCTTCAAATCCTTGCTAGAACACCACTTGAACTTCTTCTTCTTCAATGAAAACACAACCAAGTCTTATACACGAAAAATATTGTTGTCCAAATTCTTTATTTCCTAGCCCTTAATGGATGCTTGATGCATTTCTAAAAGGAAATGTGAATTAGGATTGAACAAGCCTTTAAATTCACAAAGACAAGCACTTTCTTTATGAATTTCTTGGACAAAACTTGAGATCTTAAAAGCTAAAGAGAGAAAGGGGTTAGAGAGAGATTTGAGAGAGTGATCAAGTCTATCAAAACTCTATGAGAACCCTTTTATAGTGTAGACAATGTCATTAGGTCTAACTAATAGGATTAGAGCTTTAAAACACATCATTTGGAGCTTAATACACGTGTTTGTACAGACACATCAGGCGATGCGCCCCCTCCAGGTAGACGATGCATCGCCTGTTGGGCATCTCCAAAACCCTACGGCTTTAGGCAATGCAATGCCACCAGGGTGGTGACGCAACACCACTCTGACAGGTCAAAACTCTCAAATTTAACCTTAAACACCTCCAAATGCTTCCAAAAATTTTGGGCATACTTAGATACCTCATTGTATCACTTTGGACCCAAAAACACAATTTTTAAGTGCCTACAATGGAAGCTCAAATTTCACATCTTCACCATGTGAAATCATTAAGTGTTTTACACTTTGCTTGTGTAACAAAACTTGGTGTTTGTATTTTAACTAATCATAACACAAGCTTGGATCAAAGATATTTCCTTTCTCCCAACTCGTCCCAATTGATGGGAAATCTACACTTTCACCTCTACAACATTTCGTATGGCAGAACACCAATCGTAGATTAATAACTGTTGTTGTATGAATATTTAATTACTGTAAAATACTTATTTCAACACCCATTAAAATCAAAAAATGAATTATTCGCTTAGACTATCTGTTGATATACATATGAAAGGCCATACTGAATTTAAGTTTATGCTCATCGCCTTCTGTTTACCCAAAAATGGGTTCTGATGACATGGCAAGAATTTCTCACACGTGGTTGGCACGTGACAGCGTCAAAGTGAAGAGGTATTGTTCAACTATCGACCAGCAGCTTGTTGCTTTATCAGATCTCGCGATTAGATGCGGCCAGCATGGTCGCATACTTCGGTTTATTTCCTTGAAAGATATGTAATCTTGTAATAACTACATTTATTATTTCCTCTTTATTGCCCTTATACACTGATATTACGGATAATTAAGGCCCATTGGCCCATGTAACCCCCCTTGAGCCTATAAATATGCATGAGAGGGCTCAAGGAAGGGACTTTTGGAACCTATTTTTGATATACTCATAGAAAGAGCGTAAGTGTGATTATCCACCATTTTGTTGTATTTCTCCTAAGGCTTGTGAAACTCAAGAACCCTAGTTCTTTGATCATGGCATTGGGATTCAACATCAATAATAACACTAAGTGGACGTAGGTTGTTACCACATTGTTGGGGTCGAACCACTATAAATCTTCTGTGTCATTTCTTTACCATTTGATTCCATTCTTGATTGTTTTCTTATTTCTTTGTCGTTAATCTGACTCCGTGTTGTTGGCCAAATCGAAGGAGGCAGAGAAGTTGGAAGAGGTTGCAAAGGAAGCCTCCATTTTTTACGAGGATGTCCCGAGGGTTGAGGAGGGCACTTCACAGGCCTGTGCACCTTCCTCTAGTCAGGTTGCTCAGCATGATTATGAGCAATTGATGCAGAGGCTCAAGAGGGTAGAGGAGGGCCAGGAAACCTTACTTCAAAATCAGACTACGATCATGGCTCAGTTAGCACAGCTGCTTTCAGTGGTCTCAGGTCGATCCACCCACGTAAAATTAGATACAGAGTTTGATATCTTGCCTGAGGACTACGAGCCCGGAAATCCACCCTCCACTCCACAGGCCCAGAAATTTGTAGTTGTCAGTGATGCCAACAGTCCCAGTGTATGAGTACTACAACCTGTGGAGGCAGCTGGCCTTGAAGTTGTCAGGAAGAAACGGAAGCCCAAGCATTTTGATGACTTCATCGACCCAATGAAGAGGATGAGAGCAGATAAACAGGGGCTAGTTGCTAAACCTTTGAGGAAGTGTGACCCGCAGCAGGAGAAGAGCTTTCATAAGTGGATCATCGGGAAGATCGACAATAAGAGAGATCGGAACGTCCATACTGGGACGCACGGTGTGGTATGGTTCTTGTAGTTGCACACAATCCAGACTTGGCTTTGGGATTTGGTATGTAAATTACATTTATGTTTTCAATTCAATCTTAAAATATATTGATGGTACTAATGCATTTTCATGCTTTTTTAGCATATTGATGTCGCTTTGCACATGATACGCCGCCGACGCTACTTTTATCATGTTTCATTTTGGCAGGATGTTGCGATCATGAACACCACCTTCCCCCAAGTGTGCCTAGGTCGTTGGAATCATTTCAGAGAGACTGACACTAAGTATACATGGGACGACGATGTGCTAAAAATGTTGAAGGGAGATGATAATCAATTCCTCGTATCCTGGAAAAATATGAGTGGAGTATATTTTGCCTTGCACGTCGAGTAAGCCGCACATTGGATCGCCATTGAATTCTCCATTCCAACGTGGTGTCTCAACATTTATGATTCCAACCATAGCGTGCTTAGTCCGACTCTGTTGGAGGAAGTGATCAAGCCTTGGTGCTTATTGTTGCCTCCGTTGTTGTTGTGTTCTGGCATGTTTGACGACCATGACGACCTCCATAGATATCCTGAGCAGAACGCAAAGCCTTTTTCATATTGTCATATTCCTCCTGAGGAGTGTCCTCGGACTAAGACAAGGTATTCCCCTATTTAATTAGTGTATTTTGAAATCTAAATATTAAAGTTATTTTTATCTTCTATTGACACAAAATCGATTATATGCAGTGGGGATTGTGGAATGTTTTCCATCAAACATATCGAGCATTTGGTTTCCAGGCTACCACTCGATACCGTTATCAATGAGAACATCCAACATTTCAGGACCAAGTGGTGTGTGGACCTATTCTATCAGAATTTGTCCCCGTGATGCTCTTTACATTTTCTTGATACACCTCTTGTATAGTATAGCATATAGTTAGTTTTGTATATTGTTTTTTTTATCAAACATTATTTTTGGAAAAAGTTATTAAATAAAAAACTACTAAATTCACATAATGTGTCTGCTTTGACAAAACTCGATGGGTCAAACAAACTGCCTCGATAGCTAAAAAATAATACTAACCAAATCTTCCTCGATAGGCCTCAATAGAGTCATAATAATAAATTCATATATTTAGATCAAAACCAACAAAGTATTAGAAGAAGTACTGAATATAATAAATGCAGCAAAATCAATTGAATAATTACTGTTAACCGAGATTTTCGGCAACTATATTAATGAAAAATATTTATTGATAATAATAATGAAAGTAGAAGATCGACACGAGGTTTTTACGTGGTTGGGGCGTTAACTATCCTTAGTCCACGAGTCTATATATTAGAGCAATAAGAAGCTTTCACAATGGAGTTTTCTGACTCTATCTGAACAAAGTTTCTCCCTTTTTTCCCCCTCTGTGCGTTGTTCGACAGCTTATATTTATAAGCTGAGGAGAACACCGGGTCTGGGCCGGATCCGACCTGGGCCCCTCAGAGAAATGGGTACAAGGAGCCTTTCTAGTGGAGGCCCAATACAAAAAGGTATACAATACACGAAATTTAAACCAGCTAAGGCCCAACTGGTTAACCTGAGACACAAGCCTTCGCCCGACAAAACGGCGCTTTGGCTCTGACCACTTCGAGTCACGAGGTTGATTCAGGAGACAAGACCGGTCAGGGTACTTGGCTGCGCAGTCCTGACACTCCAGTGGGTAATCCCAAGGCGACCTTTTCTGCAGGCGAAAAGTGGGGGACAATACCCACGCAAAATGAGGCAGTTTCAGGATCCTGGACGCCTGGCCCTTCAACTGGGGAGGAGGTGATCCAGGTCTGTTTACCGTTGGCTCGCTCCGTTTACCTCGAGCCCGGACCATACCAGGCTCCGGGATAGGGACGCGTAGGCCGCGACGGTCCGGGCGCTCTGGACATCGTCGGGACCATTCACGATGAAGACGAACCCGGAGGTACGTCCCGGACCCCTCCAAACGGGCCCAGTCTAGGGTCCCTGGTCAGTACCAATTCCCTTGGGCGATATTCAAACCAAGGGACTATGGGCCAGGCCCATACGCCAAGACGGACCTCTAACCATGGGCCAGGGCGAAAGCCCATAGCCTTTCCAGGAAATGGGGATAACATTTACCCCCCAAGCCTTCACCTGGGCTTGCCGGGAGGAGGGTTGCATCACCCTCGCGGCGCTCACCAAGTTGTCTCCCCAGTTCCTGCCCGAGCTAGGAGGCTTGGCCGAGAGGCCGTGGCAGTGGCAGATTGCTCAGCCTGGATCATTTACTGTGATCCGAGGACGTTTACCTTTGGCCCGCTTTAAGAAAAACGACACACGTGTCGCCATGTGATTGTTGCAAGGGCCTCGAAGAGTCGCCTAGGGGTCAGCGCACGTCACGAGGCGTCACATCCGCACGGGGGGGAGTCATCATTAATGTCCCTGGAACGAGGTGGACCGTAGGATGGGGCGTCCTTTGGCATTCGCCACTCCTGGGCCGTCGGATTTGAGACGTCGAGGATCCAGACCAAAAGGACTCATAAGTGCCCCCTGCGCGATTCTTGATCGTCGGATGAAGAGGCACCTGACCGTTGGATCGTGGGCCCGAATTTGGGGGCTGATATAAAGACTCCCAGAGAACAACATTTGGCACTTTTCCATTTTCGAACCAGCTTAAGAAAAAACCCAAACGCTTGTTAGAGCTTTGCATGTCCGACCTCGCCGACGAACTACTCTGCCGCTTGCTAGTTCTGCGCCACCGCCTGTTCCCCAGAGCCTCAAACTTCGTTCCTCAACCTGATGGCGTTTCTCGGGTTTGTCCCGTCGAAGAATTACTGCATCGACTGTGCCACTTCAAGAACGAAGTTCTGCCATCCTTACGGTCAGACAGCCACCAGCCTCAGCGGTCGACACCACACAGTAAGTCTCCCCCCCCCCCTTCTTTTTTTTTATCTCTGTTACCAACTTTGTGAATTTATGCTCTCTAGATGCATGCGTCTAGGCTCTGTGCGTTAGAATTTGCTAGGAAGGCTACCTGGTTTGGGTTGCACCGTACTCGGATGCTTCCCAGACAAGGGATGGACCTTAGTAGTCTTCTCTCCCGATCAGGGTCCTGGGGCTCGTCGGGGTCCCGGGCCTGATCCGACGGGACTCCAAGCAGTCCTTAGGATACTCTCTGTACCTTGACCGACTCTTTTGGGTTTAGGTACTGACTGCTTGGTTTTTTTTTCTTTCTTTATTCCCAGATCGTCAGTTATGGCCACGGGCGTTACACTCCATTCCGAAGAAGAGGTCAACAGGGCCCCTGTAGTCGCTCCTAGATCCAAGACGCCCAAAGGCAACAGGTGGGAAATGGACGTAATGGCCAACTCGTTCCGGAACTACCGGATGATGCTTCTCCTGGAGACGAAGCTGGGCATCGAATCGACTCCGGGCCTCTTCCACAATCGCATGGCTAGGCTAGAGGAACGGGCGCATACGTCCGTGGATGGATTCGAGGCTTGGAGCGCCGGACATATTAGCGCGGGAGCTATGCTCCCGCTTCATGACTACTTCGTGCGGTTCCTAACATATGTGGGGATCGTACCTTTCCAACTGCTGCCACAAGCGTACCACCTGCTTGCTGGGTGGAAGGTGTTCAGTGTCGCGAAGGAGATCGCGGAGCCTACTCCGGCGGAAGTCTTGTACTTCTACAAGTTGGTTCCACAAGTCAATGTTAAAGACAAGAGCTTGGACGGCTTTTACAGGCTGCAGCCGCGGAGTGGCTACCCTGCTCTTACCAGCACCTGGAAGCACCCCCCGGATGTCCGGCATTACTGGTTCATGACATTCGGGTTCCTTATTGACAAGAACCCCACACTTCTGCTGGACTTCCAGCGAGTGGGTAAGTATTCCTCCGGACCCTCTCTTTTATTCATCTTTTGCTTCCACCTCTTATCGTATCTTCCAGGTCGCAGGTCCCTTCATTCAAACCCCCCACACCGAGTTCCTCCTGGAAAGGAGGAGATTCTATGCCAAGCTAACCGCGGAGCAGCTGGACGTTGGGGGCTATGTCAATGATGACAACCTCCGGTTAATAGGGTTGCTAGCGGCCACCCAGACCATTTTCGCCCCGAGCTTCCGGGGCATCCCGTGTGAGAAGGACAACGAGGTCCGGGAGCAGCTGGCTCTCGACCACATCGCCGAGGTGGTGAGAGCAGCGCGGGCTATGGCAGCCCAGCGTAAGAAGAATCAGCTTCCGGCAGAAGAGGCCACCTCGGAAGAGCTGAAGGAGCTTTTCGAAGACGCCCTACCAAACGCCGGGACTCTCGGGGCCAGTGTATCGGGGCGAGGTAACTCCCCTTTAATCTTAACTTATGCTCCCCAAGTCGGGGACTTAGCTAGGGATAGGCTAGAGCCGCCGGGCCTCGCGTTTGGGGCTGATGGGGAGATGAGGCCTTCATCTCCCGTCCCTGTAGAATTAGGGATCCTAATGTTCCTGTCCGGGTTCCTCCAGTATGGGGGGTTTCTAACCCCGGATGACGTAGGAGATCGGATCAACTCGTTTGCTTTACAGGAACTGAGTCTCGCCCGGGGCTTAGATGAGGGTTCGTCCCGGGCCGTTTTTCATTGTGTATTTTCGTCTGTTTTGCTTATCGTCCTAACTCCTTTCTCCTGTACTTTTGCAGAGAATTCCAACATGTCTAACCCGGCCAGCGAAATGAGGAGGCTCATCAAGGAATGATCGGCCAAGAAGGCGGCCAGGAGGCCAAACGTTGTGGCGGGCATGGAGCCCCTCCCTGCCAGTGGAACACCCGGGATAGTGCCCTGTCCAGGCGAGGCTCTGGCCGTGGTTCCTTTCCGGGCCGTGGAGCCGGCTGCCGACTTCTCTTCGGACCAGCCCCCGGTGATTGATTTGGAAGCGGAAGAGGCCGTTAGCCGGAGCTCGGGAAAGAGGGGCCCGGAAGTCGATGCCGGGGAAGGCAACCCCGGGAAGAGGCCCCGGACGACACGGTCGGAAACAGCTGAGGAGTCGCATGGGGAGAGTCGGCTAACCGCGAAGGAGATCCCTGCTCCGCCAGTACTTCCCCTCCGTCCAACTCTTCTCGAGGAGGGGGAGATCGCCCTGCAGGACGAACAGTCCCGGCTGATCAACCGGACCTGGGAAAACGGCCGGTGCTAGAGGGACGACGCTTACAAGGCCCTGACAATCCGTCGTCAGGTCGAGTTCTCGGACCGTCCTGCCGAGTTCAGCGCTCCCCAGCCGATCGTGGACCGGCTAGCTGCCGAGGCGGGCTTCCGCCCCAAGCTGGGCCAAGACATTGCCCCCATGGCTGCTGATTTGCTGGATCAGGTTGGGAGCACTATGTCCAACCTCCAGCTGAAGAGGTACGCCACGATAGCTAACCCGGACGTGCTGTTCATCTCTCAGGCTCTCCGCCACCAAGCCAACGCGGTAACGTTCGCCTCACTTATATTCCTTCCGTCATTTGTTGGTTGTTTTATTTTCTAACTTTTCTTTGTTCCAGGCTGACTTACGGTCCCAGAGGAGTGTCGATCTAGTAGTCGAGCTTGCCATAAAGATGGATACGGCCAAACTGGAGCTGGAGGCGGCCGTGAACCAAAGGAAGGCCGTCAAGGAGACCCTCAGCCGGGAAACGGCCCATCTCCAGGAAGAAGTGGCCCGCTTGAAGGCGGAGCGCGAGGAGATTGGCCGCGCCAAGGCTGGGCTGGAAGAGGAGCTGTCCCGGAAGACAAAAGTCACCGAGGAAAGGGCGACGCTCTTGGAGATGGCCGCGGCACAGTCTGCCCTGGACAAGGAGGAGATCCTAGCCATGAAAGCCCGAGTCTGCGAACTGGGCGACTCCCTGCTTCAGGAGAAGGCGGCGCATGAGACGACCCGTCAAGAGAAGGAGGAGGCCGATAACTTGGTGGACGTCACCTTCGACGAGGCCATCTATATGGCCTAGTGCAAGGATAAGAACATGAACCTCCTCGTCTTCCCCGACCCTCAATCGAAGCGCGCCGAATACGAGGCCAAAGAGAGGGAGGATGTGGACCTCCGGGCGGATGCGTTGTAGGCCCGTGTCCCGGCCTTGTACTTTTGTTATTGTTTTTGGCTTGTAATTAAACTTAAAACCTTGCTCCTTCCTACTTTCTTTTGTTTTTTAAGAAAGCTTCCTTCCATTGTTCAGTAGAGATTTCGATTTGTTGCCACGACTAACTGATTGCAGGGGTTTTAGTCCTGGTTCCAACGACCGGGACTAGGCCCAACTAAAATTTCCAAGTCTCTCGCCTTGGCGCTCGGTCCAGGGCTCCCGGGGCTCGGCTTAACTGGGCATTTCGTCCTTTTCAGTTTTAGGCCCCGGCCTTACCCCGAGGCAAACCGGATATCTTTATCTCCCCGGACAACACCCGGGCGGGACGAACCTTGGGCTCGGTCCCTTTTATTATATGCCCCCAGACACCGTTCGTCCGGGGTGGGACCGGCCTTGGGCTCGATCCTTTTTTTTCATATCCCCGGACGTCGTTTCGTCCGGGGCGGGACGAGCCTTGGGCTTGGTCCCCCTTTTTTTTTTTTATATACCCCCGGACATCGTTCGTCCGGGGTGGGACCGGCCTTGGGCTCGGTCCTCTTTTTTAATATCCCCGGACGTCGTTTCGTCCGGGGCGGGATGAGCCTTGGGCTTGGTCCCTTTTTATATACCCCCGGACATCGTTTCGTCCGGGTCGGGACGAGCCTTGGGCTCGGTCCCTTTTATTATATACCCCTGGACATCGTTCATCCGGGGTGGGACCGGCCTTGGGCTCGTTCCCTTTTATTATATACCCCCGGACATCGTTCGTCTGGGGTGGGACCGGCCTTGGGCTCAGTCCTCTTTTTTAATATCCCCGGACGTCGTTTCGTCCGGGGTGGGACGAGCCTTGGGCTTGGTCCCTTTTTAAATATCCCCGGACGTCGTTTCGTCTGGGGTGGGACGAGCCTTGGGCTTGGTCCCTTTTTAAATATCCCCGGATGTTGTTTCGTCCAGGGCGGGACGATCCTTGGGCTTGTCCCTCTTTTAATATCCCTGGACCTCGTTTCGTCCGGGGCGGGACGAACCTTGGGCTTGGTCCCTTTTTATATACCCCCGGACATCGTTTCGTCCGGGTCGGGACGAGCCTTGGGCTTGGTCCCTTTTTTATATGCCCCCGGACTCGTTCGTCCGGGGTGGGACCGGCCTTGGGCTCGCTCCCTTTTATTATATACCCCCGGACATTGTTCCCCGGACGTCGTTTCGTCCGGGGTGGGACGAGCCTTGGGCTTGGTCCCTTTTTAAATATCCCCGGACGTCGTTTCGTCTGGGGTCGGACGAGCCTTGGGCTTGGTCCCTTTTTAAATATCCCCGGACGTCGTTTCGTCCGGGGCGGGACGAGCCTTGGGCTTGTCCCTCTTTTAATATCCCCGGACCTCGTTTCGTCCGGGGCGGGACGAACCTTGGGCTTGGTCCCTTTTTATATACCCCCGGACATCATTTCGTCCGGGTCGGGACGAGCCTTGGGCTTGGTCCCTTTTTTATATGCCCCCGGACTCGTTCGTCCAGGGTGGGACCGGCCTTGGGCACGGTCCCTTTTATTATATACCCCCGGACATCGTTCGTCCAGGGTGGGACCGGCCTTGGGCTCGTTCCCTTTTATTATATACCCCCGGACATCGTTTGTCCGGGGTGGGACCGGCCTTGGGCTCGGTCCTCTTTTTTAATATCCCCGGACGTCATTTCGTCCGGGGCGGGACGAGCCTTGGGCTTGGTCCCATTTTAAATATCCCCGGACATCGTTTCGTCCGGGGCAGGACGAGCCTTGGGCTTGTCCCTCTTTTAATATCCCCGGACGTCGTTTCGTCCGGGGTGGGACGAGCCTTGGGCTTGGTCCCGTTTTATATATCCCCGGACGTCGTTTCGTCCGGGGCGGGACGAGCCTTGGGCTTGGTCCCTTTTTATATACCCCCGGACATCGTTTCGTCCGGGTCAGGACGAGCCTTGGGCTTGGTCCCTTTTTTATATTCCCCAGGACTCGTTCGTCCGGGGTGGGACCGGCCTTGGGCTCGGTCCCTTTTATTATATACCCCCGGACATCGTTCGTCCGGGGTGGGACCGGCCTTGGGCTCGTTCCCTTTTTATATATACCCCCATACATCGTTCGTCCGGGGTGGGACCGGCCTTGGGCTCGGTCCTCTTTTTTAATATCCCCGGACGTCATTTCGTCCGGGGCGGGACGAGCCTTGGGCTTGGTCCCTTTTTAAATATCCCCGGACGTCGTTTCGTCCGGGGCGGGACGAGCCTTGGGCTTGTCCCTCTTTGAATATCCCCGGACGTCGTTTCATCCGGGGCGGGACGAGCCTTAGGCTTGGTCCCTTTTTATATACCCCCGGACATCGTTTCGTCCGGGTCGGGACGAGCCTTTGGCTTAGTCCCTTTTTTATATGCCCCCGGACTCGTTCGTCCGGGGTGGGACCGGCCTTGGGCTCGGTCCCTTTTATTATATACCCCCGGACATCGTTCGTCCGGGGTGGGACCGGCCTTGGGCTCGGTCCTCTTTTTTTAATATCCCCGGACGTCGTTTCGTCCGGGGTGGGACGAGCCTTGGGCTTGGTCCCTTTTTAAATATCCCCGGACGTCGTTTCGTCCGGGACGGGACGAGCCTTGGGCTTGTCCCTCTTTTAATATCCCCGGACGTCGTTTCGTCCGGGGCGGGACGAGCCTTGGGCTTGGTCCCTTTTTTAATATACCCCCGGATATCGTTCGTCCGGGGTGGGACCGGCCTTGGGCTCGGTCCTCTTTTTTGCATGTGCCTGGGATGACACCCCCCGCGAGTGAGCGGAGACGGGTCTGGGGTCACTTGGGAAAGAAATTCGAAAGGAATTCGCCCTGAGGCGTACATTTTCTTGGTGACAGTAGCCCTTTACGACGTTTTACACACGTCGTTTTCATTGTTCAAAAGGGAATTAGCCCTGAGGCGTACATTGCTTACAACGTAAATACTAAACTGGGACGAGTTCTAGGACTACTGGTAGTATTTGCGGAGATGCTCCGCATTCCAGGCTCGCAGAACCTCGGAACCATTGAGCCGCTTCAAGCGGTACGTTCCGGGGCAGACCTCGTGCTGGACCTCATACGGCCCTTCCCAATTAGGGTCGAGAACCCCTACTCCCGGATCCTGAGTGGTAGGGAAGACCCTCCGCAGGACTAGATCGCCGTTCTCGAACTTGCAGTTCTTGACTTTGGAGTTGAAATGTCGCACGATCTTGCCCTGGTACATCTTCAACTGCACTTGCGACTCTTCCCGGATCTCCTCGATAAGATCCAGCGATTCCTGGAGCAAGGCGTGGTTCTGGGTAGGATCATATGTGTCGCGTCGATGGGACGGGATGGTCGTTTCAATTGGGATGACGGCTTCGCATCCATAAACCATTGAGTAGGGGGTGTGCCCGGTTGACGTCCTTTCGGTCGTCCGGTAGGCCCACAATACGCGGTATTTCCTCGGGCCATTTGCTCTTACAGGCCTGGAGCTTTTTCTTCAGCGTCCCTTTTAGGATTTTGTTCACGGCTTCACCCTGCCCGTTCGCTTGCGGTCTGGCGACTGCCGAGAAACTCTTCACTATACCGTGTCTTTCGCAAAAATCCGTGAAGTGGAAGCTGTCGAACTGCTTCCCGTTGTCGGACACGATTTTGTAGGGGAGGCCATACCGACACACTAAGCTGTTGACGACGAAATCTAAGGCCTTCTTGGACGTGATCGTGTTCATGGGCTCCGCCTCGACCCATTTCGTGAAATAGTCTACAGCCACAATGGCATACTTTACCCCTCCCTTCCCGGTCGGGAGAGATCCCACAAGATCGATTCCCCACACTGCGAAGGGCCAGGGGCTGTTCATCAAGGTTATCTCTGTCGGGGGGGCCCGAGGGATCTTCGCGTACCTCTGGCACTGCTCGCACTTACGGACGTAGTCTATGTAGTCTTTCTTCATGGTGGGCCAGAAGTATCCTTGGCGCAGAATCTTCTTGGACAGACTGGGCCCGGCCATGTGATCTCCGCAAAAGCCTTCGTGGACCTCATGCATAATGGCTCCCAGCTCGGTCCCAGACACGCACCTGAGGTAAGGCATAGACAGTCCCCAGCGATAAAGTTTCCCGTCTATCATGACGTACCGATGGGCCTGGTATAGGAGTTTCCTGGCCGCGGCTCGATCGTTCGGGACTTCCCCGGTGGACAGGTATCGGATCAGCGGCCCCATCCAGGAAGTGGAGTGGTCGAACATATTGACGGTGGGAGCCCTGATGCTTGGGACGGGGAGATGGTTGACGGGAACCAGTCCGGCCAGTTCGGCCTCTGTGTCGGTTACCAGCTTCGCTAATGTATCCGCGAACACGTTCTTCTCCCGGGGAATCTGGCGGATGGAATGCGCTGCGAACGTTTTGAGCATCTCCCTCGTTTGAGTCACGTATGCTTCCATTCGTTCTCCCTTGGTTTGATACTCCCCCGAAATCTGTCTGACTACCAGCTGAGAATCACTGTATATTTCGAGGTTCGTTGCCCCTACTTCCCGGGCCAGACGCAAGCCGGCTAGGACAGCTTCATGCTCCGCCTCGTTGTTCAAGGCTTTGAACTGGAAACGGAGGGCATTTTGTAGCTGGTGCCCCTGCGGTGACACCAAGATGATCCCGGCGCCGGCCCCGTTCTCGTTCGAGGCCCCGTCCACGAAGATTTTCCAAACGGGCGCCGCGGGCGCCGCGAGGACACTCTCTTCTAGGGTGATCCCGGAGCATTCGACGATGAAATCGGCCAGGGCCTGTCCTTTAATGGACACCCAGGGCACGTAAGATATATCAAATTGGCTCAGCTCCATTGCCCATTTCAGGAGTCTCCCCGACGACTCGGGTTTCTGCAACACCTGCCGCAGGGGATGGTTGGTCAAGACCTTTATGGCGTGAGCCTAGAAGTAGGGCCGAAGCTTCCGGGATGCCATCAATAGGCAGAAAGTCAACTTTTCGATCAGCGGGTACCTAGATTCGGTGTCTAGTAACCGCTTGCTCACGTAGTATACCGGGAGTTGTGTCATTTCCTCTTCTCGTACCAACGCGGCGCTGGCGGCATGCTCGGTCATGGCCAGGTATAGGTACAAAGGCTCTCCTTCGACTGGCTTCGCCAGGATGGGGGCCTTGGCCAAGTGTTCTTTCAGCTTCTGGAAGGCTTCTTCGCACTCGGGTGACCACTCGAACCGCTGTCTTCCCCGAAGGACGTTGAAAAAAGGGACGCACTTGTCCGTGGCCTTGGAAACGAAACGGCTCAGGGCGGCCACTTGCCCCGTCAGGCTCTGAACGTCCTTGTGCTTCCGGGGAGAGGCCATGTCGATCAGTGCCTTGATCTTCTCTGGGTTGGCTTCGATTCCTCGGAAGCTCGCTATGAAGCCCAGGAACTTCCCGGAAGCTACGCCGAAAGTGCACTTCTTAGGGTTCAGCTTCATCCCGTACTTCCGGATAACTGCGAAAGCCTCCGCCAAATCCTCCGAATGGTCCCGTGACGTCTTGGACTTGACCAGCATATCGTCGATGTATACTTCCATGTTTCGCCCTAGCTGGGCCCGAAACATTCGATTGACGAGCCTCTGGTAAGTTGCTCTGGCATTTTTGAGTCCGAAAGGCATGACTATATAGCAATAGATGCCCTTGTCGGTTTGGAAACTGGTGTGCTCCTGATCCGCCATGTGCATGGAGATCTGGTTATAGCCAGAGTAGGTGTCCATGAAACTTAAGATCTCGTAACCGGACGTAGCGTCCACCATTTGGTCTATTCGAGGGAGCGGGAAACAGTCCTTCGGACACGCTTTGTTGAGGTCCGTGAAGTCGATGCAAGTCCTCCAGGTCTCGTTAGGTTTCGGCACCAAGACCGGGTTGGCCAGCCACATGGGGTAAACGGCTTCGCGGATGAAGTTGATGGAAGACAACTTCTCTACCTCCAGCTTGAGGGCCTCGGCCCTTTCCGTCCCCAAAGGTCTGCGCTTCTGGCGGACCGGGGTCGCGTTTGGGTCAATACTTAACGCGTGGCAGATGATATTGCGGTTGATCCCGGTCATATCGGAGTGGGACCACGCCAGAAGATCCTGGTTTTCCTGGACTCGGGCGATGATGGCGGCCCGAACGTCCGCCGGCAGGCTCCTTCCCACTTGGATGACTCTGGCCGGGTCGGTTTCGCTGATGCATACCTCTTCTATTTCGTCCATTGGCTCCAGGACGCGCTCATCTCCCATCCGCGAGTCCAGATCGTCCTCTTCCTAGACTACTCGCTCGACCGGGCGGAGGGCCGGCTCGACGGGCTCCTCCCGGACCATATAAACGGGACGGGCAGAGACATGGTAACACTTCCGAGCGCTTTTTTGGTCTCCACGGACAGTCCCTACTCCTCCATTGCTGCATGGGAACTTTATGCATAGATGGCAGATGGAGGTGATGGCCCCGAACTCGACCAGGGCGGGTCGGCCAAAGATGACGTTGTAAGCGGTTGGGCAATCCACCACAACAAAGGTGCAGAACTTGAACGAGTGCTGCAACTCATCCCCCAGCGTCACCGGCAGCTGGACCTTTCCCATGGGGAGAAGCGCGTCTCCGTTGAAGCCGTAGATTTGGGTCGGGCAGGACGCCAAATCAGCCTCCGTCAGGCCAATGGCGGCAAAGGCAGGTTTGAACAGCAAGTTGACGGAGCTTCTGTCATCCACCAACACGCGGGATACCAGCTTGTTGGCAATTTGGGCATCTACGACCAGCGGGTCGTGGTGCGGGAAATGGACGTTGCGGGCGTCATCCTCCGTGAACGTGATGGGGAGGTTCATCAGTTTAGGGCGCTGAGCCGGGACCTGGACAAGGGCGCAAACTTCTTGGTCGTGGTCCAGCTCGCTCAGATAGCGCTTTTGGTCATTCTTCGAAGGTCCTCCTAGGTGGGGTCCGCCCAATATGGTCGCCACGTGCCCGTCCACTCGAGGGGGCGCTGCTCCGGTAGGATAGGGCATTCTAGGGCCGGGGGCCTGCGCGGCGATGGTCCCCTGAGGGGCCTGCGCTGGGGCTCCTGGTGCATACCCTCCCTGGGGCGGGTATGCACGAGTCGTCACCGGCGCCGTGGATTGTCCGGGGATTGCTGACACGCCCAGGACGCCCACGGGCATTCTTACCCACTGATGGAGGTGCCCCAGCTTGATGAGGTTCTCAATCTCATCTTTGAGCTGTCGACACTCGTCGGTGGTGTGGCCCACATCTTTGTGATAGGCGCACCGTTTGCTGGTATCTCTGGGATTCCTTCCCCCCTTAAACATGGGGCTAGGCTTCCGGTAGTGGACTGCTCTTTTCGTAGCCAGGTAGATGTTTTCCCGGGTGTCCACCAAGTTGGTGTATTCTGAATATTGGGGCTCGTATCCCCTCTTCCCTTTTTTGGCCAGCTCCGGCCGGTTCTGGCCTTTGCCGGACCGCTTCCCCCGGGAGGGATTCACGCTTGCCTCGGTTACTCCGATCTACGATTGTTGGGCTACGATGGGGGCCATACTGTGCCCCGCCGGCGCGACGCCATAACCAGAGAACTGCGTTGATTGGGCCAGGGCGTATCCCGAAGCGGCAGGGCCGTATACCGTAGGCGTGTAACTGGTACCGGGCGCGACGGCCGTCCCCAGGACTATGGGGGGAGTTGCGTAGGACTGCGCAGGGAACTGCCCCGCACCACCCGGAATCGTCTGAGGGATGGGGTGAGGAGCCGGCGGCCATCCGAAGGCCTGGATCTGAGCCTTCTCCCAGTTGATGAATCCTTGGGCTCTCCTGATGAATTCTTCCAAAGTGGTGGCTTTACTGCGCTGCATGTCGTCCTAGAGTGGGGACCCGGCCCTGATCCCAAACTGCAGTGCCACCAGGCGCTGTCCGTCATCGACCTTGGTCTTGGAGGCTTCTTCAGTGAAGCGCTGGATATAGGCTCTCAATGTCTCCGCGGGTAGTTGCTTAATATTGGCGAGGGCGCTGATTTGCATGTCCATCCTCATGGCGGCCACGAATTGCTTCCGGAACGCCGATTGTAGCCCGGACCATGTTTGGATGGACCCCGGTTTAAGCCTTTTCCACCACTCTTCGGCGGGACAGCCAACGTGATGGAGAAGCAGAGGCATTTGCCGTTGTCGCTGACGTGGGCCATGGTCATGAGTCGGTTGTACCGGGACAAATGATCCCTAGGATCTGTGCTTCCAGTGTAGGCGGTGAGGCTTGGCATCTTGAACCCCTTGGGCAGTACGGCATCCAGGATGTGCCTCGCTCACGGCTCTTTATCCTCTTCGTCAGAGTCAGTGTCCGCGCCTTCCTGCTTGCAGACCAAGCGGTCAGTGACCTTTTTTAATGCGGCCATTTGCTCCATGAGCTGCTTGGCCGTGCTATCATCCAGGGGGATTCTCTCGTTCCTCCTGTCATTAATGTCGTTCCTAAGGTCGCCGTCTCGAGGGAGGATTTTTTCCTTGCGGGCCCGCTCCTTCCGGGCATTCAGTCCGTCACGTAAATCTACCCGAGAAGTATCGTCTCCTGAACTGAGAGCGTTACGATCCTCGCGGCAAGATCGTTCCCAACGGTTCTTGTTGACCGAAGCACTCAGGTACAAAGACCTTTCCCGCCCGCTTGGCCCTGGGGGGTGCCGGGGCTGCCCGTTCTGTGGCTGCACTCCTTGCGGATCGATTGGGTGGCTTCGTCCTGGGACGGGGCGCACCTTCTCTTTCCTAGGTAACGGCCGAGAATGTGCCCCGACTTTCTTGACGGGGGTGGTCTTCTCCCGGGTCCTTCGTCGCTCCTTGTCCGGGACTCTCGGAGCTGCGTCGGGAAAAGGCTCTGGGGGACGGATCGGACTAGCACCCCTGGGGCCCCTGGCTTGCTCTTGGGGAGCGGGTTGTTGCGTTTCTGGTTGCGGGCCAGCCGTGGGGTTGGCTGCCGGGCCGCGCGCGGCCATCAGTGCTTGCAGGGCTCGTAGAGACTCCTGCACCCGGTGGTGTGCCTCCGCCTGTTCAGTCATCCTGGCTTCCTGATCCAGGATCTGCTGCCTTAGTCTAATCACCTCTGAGTCTTGCTGATCGTCGCGAGGGATCCCGGGGTCCGCGGCTTCATCGTGATACTCCCCCTCGTTCTCCTCCTCGTAGTACTCTTCTTCATTTTCTACTTCGTACTCTGCCTCACCCTCGTAGTCTTGCGACTCACCTTGGTGAGACGTCTAAGGAGGCACGTCTTCAGGCAGGTCTTGAGGAATGTGCTGAGAAGGCAGCGGGTCTCCGTTACCTTGCTCTGGGTTGGTAGGGTCGAAGGTGGTGTGACGCGTGTTCACCATCGTAGTAAAGGCCTGATGTTGGCGCTAGCTTCCTTCAGCTCTCAATGAAAGCACCAAACTGTTAACCGAGATTTTCGACAACTATATTAATGAACAATATTTACTGATAATAATAATGAAAGTAGAAGATCGACACGAGGATTTTACTTGGTTGGGGCGTTAACTAGCCTTAGTCCACGAGTCTATATATTAGAGCTATAAGAAGCTTTTACAATGGAGTTTTCTGACTCTATCTGAACAGAGTTTCTCCCTTTTTTCCCCCTCTGTGCGTTGTTCGACAGCTTATATTTATAAGCTGAGGGGAACACCGGGTCTGGGCCGGATCCGACCCGGGCCCCTCAGAGAAATGGGTACAAGGGGCCTTTCTAGTGGAGGCCCAATACAAAAAGGTATAAAATACACGAAATTTAAACCAGCTAAGGCCCAATTGGTTGACCTGAGACACAAGCCTTCGCCCGACAAAATGGCGCTTTGGCTCTGACCACTTCGAGTCACGAGGCTGATTCAGGAGACAAGACCAGTCAGGGTACTTGGCTGCGTAGTCCTGACACTCCAGTGGGCAATCCCGAGGTGACCTTTTCTGCAGGCGAAATGTGGGGGACAATACCCACGCGAAATGAGGTGGTTTCAGGATCCTGGACGCCTGGCCCTTCAACTAGGGAGGAGGTGATCCAGGTCCGTTTACCATTGGCCCGCTCCGTTTACCTCGGGCCCGGACCATACCAGGCTCCGGGATAGGAACGCGTAGGCCGCGACGGTCCGGGTGCTCTGGACATCGCCGGGACCGTTCATGATGAAGACAAACCCGGAGGTACGTCCCAGACCCCTCCAGACGGGCCCAGTCTAGGGTCCCTGGTCAGTACCAATTCCCTTGGGCGATATTCAAACCAAGGGACTATGGGCCAGGCCCATACGCCAAGCTGGACCTCTGACCGTGGGCCAGGGCGAAAGCCCACAGCCCTTCCAGGAAATGGGGATAACAATTACATAACACAAATTTTTAAAGCCTAGTCTGACATGACTTCCTATTATGCCCACTACCACCACATCGGTTACACTTACGTGGCTTGACGATCTTTTCCCCACGTGAAGCATAACGGTTTGTCTTTTGCCTACCCACTTTCTGCTTCCTGGCAGTTGTTGCTTTTGCAGCTCTTTCACGTCTATCTACAAACCAAGACTGAAGAGTGAATCTTATGAATTCAAGAAAAGTGGCGACTGGAACTCCTTACCTCCTTGGTTTTATTATTAAAGCTTTATGCGTAGTTACTCGTCATGATATTGTATCGGTTACCAGGAAAATAAGCGCTACTCCACATTTCGAAACCAATTCCCTCAAGATATTGAGCAATGGGCAGATCAATTACCTTAATCTTATCAAAGAACTTGTGAAATTCTGTTCTTCGAAACGCGTACGCTGCACACCCCATGATGTCTTGACAGTGGTCATTTTTTAATTTTGCCACCACATTCATACAGATGTGATGGTAACATGCACCGTGATAGGCATCTGGGAACACAAGCTCGAAAGCATGATTAATGCTTTTATGCCTGTCCAATACAAAAGAAAGGTTCTCAACGTCCCCTATGGCTTCCTTCAATTTTCTCATGAAATAAGTCCAAGAGTTATGGTTCTCACTGTCCACCAATGCAAACGCAATTAAAAACAACTGGTTGTTTGCATCCAATGCAACAACACAGAGCATGTGGCCACCATACTTATTCTTCAAGAATGTGCCATCCATACAAATTACAGGACGACAGTACTGGAAACCATGCCTAGAAACACCAAGGGAAAAGAAGCAATACAAGAAACAACCATCTTCTGCTACAAAATCAGTAATTGAACCTGGGTTCTTATGCTCCAACTGACACAGGTATTCAAGTAACTTGCAGTATGATTCCTCAGGTGTCCCTCTGACATACATAAGAGACTTTTCTCTGGATCTCCACGCCTTCTCATAGCTCATTTCAAACCCAAAATGGTGCTTCATGTCCTCCCTTATGCTGTTTTCCATGTATCGAGTACCATCAGTAGCAAATTTCCTCTTGATTAGGTGCCCAACAACCCACGGTGATGCTTGACGGTGGTCCTTATCTCGAATTTCGTGTGAGCAAGTGTGTACTTCGTTGTATACAGTAATCTGGAACATTTCAGATCGCATTTTTTTCTTACCCCTCAATCTCCAACCACAATCAGGATCCTTGCAGGTAATGTACCACACATCAGTCCCAAATTTCTTCACCATAAACTCAAAATTATTCTTCATCGCAAATATGGATGCTTTGGTTTTCAATTCAAGCTTGTTTTGAAAGAACTAGCCAAGGTGCAATTCTCCTGATGCTTTGCTGGTTGAGGAATGATGTTGATGTGAGGCCTCTATATCCTCTTTGGTGAACATGGGAGCACTCCATGTTCTACGATCTTCACCTAAGTCCAATGGAGAACTCCATCTAAAACTATCATCGGTTCTACTTGAACCTGGACGACTACTGCTGGTCCTAGGTGTTTGTCGATCTTCTATTCTGCGCTCCTCAGCTACCATAACATCTGAACTTTGTGTTGGCAAATCTGCCCTAATAACTGGCCCACCAAGTTCTGTTGCATCAGCAACAGGATCGTCGTTGACATAAGGATCGTAGCCATAGGGATCGTACTCCGTTGTGTCATGCAAATATGGCGGATCTCTAACAGGGATATCATCATGGACTATAATGTCTAGATTTGTCTCGGGAACAAATGTTCCAACCTCACTTTGAGTTCCTTTGAAACCATGACATGGGGGAGAAATGTTCTCTTCAAATCAAACTTCTTTATTAACGTTGGGAGAGGTCGATGCATTTCTTATACCTCCCTTCTTAACCAATGTCACACATAGAGGAATCAACTTCTCTACAGATTTCGATGCTAACCCAATGAATGCATGCACATGCCTATCATTTTTTATAACAGTAGGTTTGACGGATTGTGATAGGCATGTGTATGGGACCTCAATTTTCAAGTCATGCACACATTTATCCACTTCAAGTTCATTGTACAGAATGTCAAGCAGTTGCTCATACGTCATACCCTTCTCCAAAGGCAGAACTTGATTTTAAGCATCCTTGAAAATCCAATCCTTATTTTCCAATTCCCAAACATTATTGAATGCAACAAATATGGAAACAGACGAATTTGTATCAAAAAAACAAAAAAAATATGTCAAAAATTAAAACTATAACATCAAACAGCAAAAAATCAATTCATATAAAGGTCAACCTATCGAGGTCAAACTATCGAGGTCAACCCATCGCGGCCCATCGAGGCATACACTACATAGATTAAGTTCGATGCCTCTATCGAGGTCCATCGAGGACCATCGAGGTACCCATTATTCCTAAAGTCTGAGGTTTTTATCGAGGTCCATCGAGGACCATCGAGGTAGCCATTTTCCCTAATGTTTAAAGGTTTTATCAAGGTCCATCGAGGACCATCAAGTCTCATCGATGCATATCGAGGTAGACAAATAATATAAATATATGAGAGTTTTATCGAGGTCCATCGAGGACCATCGAGTCCTATCGAGTTAAACAAAAATCCCAAAAAAAAAAAACCAAGAAAGGAACAAAAATCCATTCCGACAATGAAAAATTACAATAAAACATGAAGGCATACACAGATCTGTTCGAAATAGCAAAAGCAATGTTGATAAACAAGTTTCCTCACTACACATAACAAATATATACTTACCCATATGATTTTTATCCGAAATCCAAAACGAAGTTCTTGCCTTGGAAGGATTCATAACTTGCCCTTGAAATCCAAGCTCGAAAATTTGTATAGATTAAGCTGCCTTTTTTTTTTTTTTTTTTTTTGTACGAGAGCTTGAGGGATAGTGAGGGAAAACATGAGAGATAGAGAGGGAGAAGACAATGGGAGAAAAAGAAAGGGAAATTTATAATAGGAGCATTTTTTGAAATCCAAAGAATACTAGAATAAAAATGTGATGTTTTTTTAGCTTTATACCGTACCACTTAATGCATTAAAAGTCAAATTTCCCAAATAAAAAAACTAATACATAAATACAACTTTCAACCTAATATTAGTATTTTTGTGGCAAACATTCATAAAACAAATTGTGTTTAACAATGCCACTTTTTCGGCCCACCACCCTTGAATGGGTGGTGAGGGCCTTGGTCATCAAAGCTGGTTCAAACTCTCTAAGCTCAACTAATGTATTTTATGTATATATACAAGTATTTGTCCTCATTGATAGTGATATCGGTCACCAAGTGGTGGTGCTGTGATTTCCGCTCCCCTATAAAGGTTGGTCACTCCAAATTTGGGAATATTATCATGTTTTATACTACAATTCACACATCACTTTAACATGTAATGATATTAAAAAAAACACAATGCCACTTTTTTCATTCTCTTTTTAAATACATATATCATCTACACATACAGATGAGATTTTTCAGAATCTAATTTGCAATGCGTAGATTGAATTTAAATAAGATTTTGAACGATTCTACAATTGCAATATAGATGGCGACTAGCTATTCTTACTACATTTTTACAGCATAATTGATCAAATAAAACTTGTTTTTTTAGGAAAAAAAAGCTAATGAAAATTAAATTTGAAAACTAGAATCGTACATATAAACATGCACTCAATAAATAAATAATGACAATCATAATAATTTCCAATATGAGCAAAAGATCTTCATCCTCTAATGCTGATCTGTAGACATGGTCGCCCTTCACCTCCTCCGGCAGAGACGCATTGGTAAGGGCATAAAATCAAAAATGGCTTCCCATTGGAAAAATGGATTTTCAAGTTTCCAAAATTTTCCACTCTTTTTTCAATTTACATGGAAACTTGACTACTTTGTTGATGTTTTAGAATAGAATCTTTAGAAACAAAACAATCCATGCAGCCATTGAGAATACAGCAAAAATATGGACCCAGAACAAGACAGCAGCTGCCTCCCTTCCACAACCTCTTAAATTTGCAACAGCACCTAACAGAACAAAAAATCATTTTCAGTACTTCCCACCATAAAATATGTATTCATCAATAAGATATTTGTCTGAAAATCGACAGGTTTATAGCTCAAAGTTTGAAGAATCCACAGAAGTTAGAAAATAAAGCATCAGGGAATTCATTTGATTTAATATACACCACAATCCTTAACATTCCACGACACAATAATAATATGCCTTGTCCCCCGCTTTACCATGTCCACTTGAAAACTTTCTGTTATTCAGAAATAATGTGTCCTGACATCCATAGACCACAACTTTCTATTTGGTACTATTTTTCTTCCCCCTCAAATAAAACATCTAACGTTTCTATGTAATAGGTTTCATAAACTAATTTACACCTGTTATAAATATAATGTTGACTCATATAAATTGAGCAAGGGTCTCACCAGCAAGGATAGATGAAGGCATTGAATGTTGGAGAAGTAAAACAAATCGAAACATCTTATCTCCAGCAGGAAGGAAACCAAGCTTATCGGCTAACATTACAATGCCAAGTCCTACCGGAGGCACCAAAACTAACCGGGCAAAGATAATTGCAGCAGTTGTTCGAAGACCAATTTTTGAACTTCCTGGTCCTGCAAGCAAGTTAGAGAGTTTCATCAAAAGATAAATAACTAATTGAAACAAATATGATTAACAGCACAGATCAGTTTCTTCCATCCTCCAAGCATTACTGTGGAGGAGCAGTCAATGTTTATTAACGAAAACCATTTAGCAGAATGCTGCGCAGTATGTTTATTAACGAAGTCATATGGTAGGAGCCTAGAAAATTTCTTAACACAATAAAATAACACAAAAAGTCAACTTTACCATCAACGAGGTTTCCACCTAATGCCAACAGAATGCAAGGAACCATCGCCTCCCTAATAATAATCACACCACTGACTGTTAGAATGTATTTAATATCTCAGAAAAATTCCAAACATGAAGGCTATACAATTAATTTAATCATACAGATAATACAAGCGTGTATACAAATAACCATCCTATCATTATTCATGCATGTGCATGTGCTATTGTAAGTCAAAAAATTTAATAATTTCTTGGGTGTACTTTCCTGGGAACCCAAAACCAATTCAACATGTGAACAGTTCAGCAGATAATAAACACCCATAAAAGAGAACACAGAATGAAAGGACTTTCAAGAATAGCATGTATTACAAATGTACACACCAAACTAGAATTTAACAACACTGGCATTAATTTGTCAAGTTTAAACATAAGATATGATGTGTAATGTGTATACAAGTTGCCAATACAGAAAAGTACATCTTATAGCACACATTTTGATATTTCTCATCAATAACATGTTACAACACCTGTACCTACTTTTCTCAAAGCTATAGACTTGAAGTACATACATCAATAAAAGAAAGATGCAACTAAGAAATTCCTATGATGCTGTCCTTTAGATCGTTATTTGCGTAAACTTTATACTAGACATAATTGAACCAAATCAACAAGCATAAATTTAATAGTTTATGCATGAAAAAAAAGTTTCTGTCAGTATGGTAGTTTACAATATAATATTCTTTTGTAGAATATGAGCTAATCGTACCCGAGAATAATACAGCTATCAGTGAAGAAGAAAAATGGAGCATCAGTAGTAAATATCATTCCCTTCAAAAATGGTATTGCTCCAAGAATCATGGCCAGAATCTGCGGCAAATTAAATACCAGTTAGACAGAAATCAAAGATAATTATTTAAAAAAAAATACAGCAACATCTCAATTACAACAGAGCCTAACAAACTTACAGAAGCAATTATAGGTGGTTGAAGGATTTGTTTGAGCTTCAATTTCTCGTAAAGAAAAACAAAGATACCTTTTATCTGCAAGAATCAAAACTTATAATGAAAACCACGGTCCATAAGAGTAAAACCATAAATAAGAAAAGAGTTGAAAATCCAACATGAAAGCTAACTTCCATGAAATTTGCTAAGTCTCATGGCACACTTCAGAAACAAAACAACTCATCTATTAACAAAAACCATTATAATAGATAGTTGAACTATGAAACAACCATAATCTAATGGGAAGAAAAAAAAATGTTTGCAGTGCAAAGTAATTGAGTAAATAACTTGATGAAAGGATCAACTGTCATCATGGTAAATTATCATTGCCAGGCAAGTATGTAATGGTGTGAGGCTATCTTAATCCACTATCTAAATATAATGTGATCCACTATCAAAATATAATGTGAAAAGTTATTCATTTTTGTACAAACCATAGGCTTTATCGTTTGTTACCCCTCTTGAGCATGAAAATTCAAATCTTTGAATAATGAGCTATATGCTATATTGTCAACTTGGAAACACTTCAATAAACAATTTTTTTTCTTGGAAAGAAAGAAAACTCAATGGCATATATTGCTCAAGACTAAAAACAATAGAAAAGCTTAACTACATATAAGCAAATAGTTCTCACTGTAATTCCTTTTGAAGCATTTGAATTAGTTTGTAAAGCCTCCTCATGCGTAAGCAGTGGAACCTGCTCAGGACTGCTGCCATCTTCCTTAGAGGGGCCTTTTATAGGAAGATTTCCATCGTCAATGTCAAAGGAACCCTCAGGAGGGGGTGCCAACATACTGAACACATATGTATATAAGATAATTGCACCAACCTAAAATCACAGGAACAAAGAAAATGCATAAGTACATAAAGGAACTTATTTAAACTTATTACAAATGCGATAAGCTTAAAAGAGCCTAACATTAATATTAAATCAGGATAATAATCAATGAGCCCTTGTAATCAAGTCAATAAAACCCACCCACTGGCCAAACGAAATATATGCAGTCCCAGTTGTACTACATGTGTTTGAATCACCAAAAGGATTGGACTTGTCTCTACATAAAGCTGCAATTAAAACAAGTGGCACGTTCCCAATGTTCCCTGCGTTCATTGTAAGAAAGATTCCAGGTTAAATCAGCACACAAAAGCACAAAGTAGCCAAATTACAGTTTATAATGATACTGCTTGCTTCTCTAAAGACCAAATTTATACTTCTAACTGATTAAAAGAATTTAAAAATGCAAACTCCAGCTTGTGCCATGATAAGCATCTTACCAATTCCAATTTGTACAACGGTGAGCTTAAAGAAAGGGTACGGTGGACGAACAACGGTGGCTACAATATAACCTATAATTGAGCCTGATATTGAACCCAGAACAACATTTGCTGGGATAAACCACCTACATAAAAGTAAATGCTAATCAACGACTGACTAGTCACACATTTCTGTTATTATCATTAAAATAAAAAATATATATTCTTACCACTCCAGCATTTTCTGCAAAGTTACGGCTTGCCCAAGTTGAGAAAATATTAAACACGGCAGCAAAAGTGAAAAAACCAACTGCAACCAAAACAATAGTCGGTAATTGAACTAACTGATTTACAAATTCAAGAGAAATAGAGAAATCTACAAAACTACTGTATTCAAGTAACTACAAAAAAAGCATTCTTATTTCAGAAGTTCAACAACCCAGCAACAAAATTAAGTTCACTACCAAAAAAAAAAGAATTTTTATTTCAGAAGTTCAATAACCCAGCAACAAAATTAAGTTTCTTAAATTTGGAGGGCATAATGACCATAAGAAAAATTAGCGCAAAAAGTATTTATATGCAAAATGACATGATAATCATGATCAATTGGAGCGACTCTTATGGTTGCTTTGAAAAGCAATCTTTTATACTTGCCATTGCCACCCTTATGGGCTTCCGTGTGTAGTTGAAAGATTCATTTCAGCAAGTTCCTCTCAAAATTGCATCAAATATAAAAGATTCATTTCGTAAAAATATTATTCTTGCTTATGTAATATTGCACATAATGATATAACCAAAACAGATAAAGAAGAGGGAATTGCAGAGCAAAATTATGCTTACCCCATTAAGAAGTTTCCTCCCATTGGCGGGCAAAATGTTGACATATTTGGATGCCATGAGAAGACCCAAGAAACATACTGTGAATACTTTGGCAATAGGTAAAACTGCAATCTTGATGGAATCGATTAAAGACTCTCCCCCCACTCGACCATCCACCACTGCTGACAGAATCCTTTCCACACCCATTTTCTCCCGATTCTTATTTTACATCCACCAAGAAATGGATGGCTTCACTAAATTTCTTACAATTCTCTCCCAGAAAAGAAGCCAGGAATCCCAAAAAAATCAATATATTTATATTATATCTGATTTTTTTATGGGGCTAAATTTCCCAAGGAAAGCTTTCTCTGTGTCAACAACTCTCCCCTAAAATCAGCAGATTAAAAAAAAATAACCCAAACAAAACACGATTCAAAAGAGTTATAATAAAACAATGACTTAATCTGCATGAGAAGAACCCAAAGCTTAAAAAAAATAGAGAGAGATTAGAGAGCGAAGCCGAATTAGTATCGACGAAAAAAAAAAGGAGCTGCAGACGGACCTGTAAAACGAAATTGAGAAACCACTGGAAATCTTAGATCGGTGCCGTTCGTATAATAAAGATATAAAAATACATGTGGAGTGAAAAAAAAAAGAGAAAAAATTGAGAAGCAATAAAACAAAAGTGTTGAGAGGTAGAGTTAGAAGTAGTTCTCTTCTTCACAGAATTTGAATTTAAATACTACCTGATTCCTTCGGTTAAACTTGTTGCTGTATCAATATGTCTCATTCCTCTTTTATTTTTTAATATATAAGTATTATTTTAGTTTTACCCTCCAAATTCGCGAATGCAATCATCGAAATTCCAATGATAACCCTACATTTTGCACAAAATAACGAATACTGACCTGGACTCTTCGTATTTCCGTACCAACGAAATTTCCCTCTGATGTCGTTCCTCATATTCTTCTTTTTAGGGGACCCATATCTCCATGTTTTAAAAATAAAAATAATAATAATAATAAAAAGGGAAATATCAAAATGGATAATAGTTCCTAGTCATTATTATATATGCCCTCCTAATTATTTATCTCCAAAATATGTTATTTTCCAATTATTGGATCCAATGAACCTTATTATTAATATCCTCTATTTATCTTTTTAAATTGTATGCTCTACATATAAATTTTAAGATTTTACATGAAAAATATCAAAATTAAAAAAAAAATTATTTAAAACATAAATTTGAGTGAAAATATATGGTATGATTGGTTCGCGATTAGAAAACTGTATTTTTGAAAAGTGGGATTCTGAAATGAAAATCTGAATTTAGTTTATAAAAACATATTTTTAAAAATGTGATTGGTTCAATGTTAGTAAACTATTTTTGAGTTTTAAAAAATTGAATGTGTGATTGGTATTAAATTTGAAAATATAATAGAAACTAAAATATATGGGATTTTGGAAAATAATTTTACAAAACTGAGAAAACGAATTTTTCTCGTTTTCTATTTTCTTTAACAAATTTTGGATACAGATTTGAATTTGATTTTCAAAAATAAACTACCAATCACTAATTATAATGGGTCCCACTAATTTTAAGGAGTTGAAAATATAAAATTGGATCCTAATAGGATACCAATCAGACCCATATGAACTTACAAAGTTTTCGTCAAATTTCAGCACAGAGCATCGATTTGTCATTGATTTTGCATCAGTTTTACATCATTTTGGCCAAAAATCAAGTTTCAATTATTGCATTGTAAGAGCATGGAAACAACATCAATATCGATGCAAAATCGATGCTGTTTCGATACTCTTGCGATGCAATCATGAAAACTTGATTTTGGCTAATACGATGAAAATCGATGCTCAATTTGACGAAAACTTGGAAGTTCATATCTTTTCACTTACATGTTTGTTTCAAATAATTTTTGTTTTTTAATTTTGTTATTTTTTTATCTACAAGATTAGAATATATAAAATCTTAAAATTTATATGTAAAACATACAACTTATAGAGGGAAATAGATGATGTTAATGACATGGGCAATTGGGTCAAATAATTACAAAATGACATATTTTGGGAATAAATAATTGTAGGGCATATATAATAATTAGTATTTATTATTATGCATAATATGTGATATTTCAAAAAAAGAAAATTGGGTAGGAGAAAACTTCTTCATTACTTGATACAGAGTCTTTTTCTCGTCAACGTAATTACAACTTGGTACTGTAATGTAATGTTACGTCCTTGTATGGTAAGCAAAAGTATTACTCCATACTAAATAATTGCCTCTTAAATAATAATTTTAATCACGCTCAAACAATAATAATAATTTCAATCTAAAAAGTCTTCGGTACAGGGAAATCAAAACGAATGAAACTTACACTTTTTTAAGACTTTAATATCGGAACCCTAAAGGCTGCAACAATCATGCTGGCCTCTGATGTTCAGTATTTACTTACTCGCAAGTCAAACGCTTGGCCACATAATCCACCACATCCCTCTTCATTTCCGGCCACTAATACAAGGTTCTCAAATCTTGGTACATCTTTGTCGTACCCGGATGTAAGGAGTAGGGAATGGTATGATACTCGTCCAAAATCTCTCGCCGGATACCAGAATCCATCAGAATGCAAATTCGACCTTTATACCTCAATAAATCAATCCCTGAAATAGAAAAGTCCTTAGCCACTTTGGCTAAGACATCCTCTGTGTGTGTCCTTAACTAGTGATCCTCCTTCTGTGCTTCCTTGATCCTCTCAAGGAGCGTGGACTGAAGAGTGATATTGGCTAGCTGACCAACTACCAATTCAATACCTGCTTGTAACGCCCTACTTCCTTAGAGCCGTTACTAAATGAGTTTTAAAACAAAACTTTGTGCAATTAACTCGCTAACCGAGGTTTTTAAAACAAAAGTGTGACTAAGCAAAAGTTAAGGCTGTAATCTTTTGAAAATGCTTTACTTTATTGAAAACTTCAAGTATCTAATATTTGGGATCCCAAAATAAGGTTTGCAAAATACTTTACAATTTAAAATAAGTTTACAGTTGATTAATTATTAAAATCACAGATTATTGCAGCCATTTCCCGAATAAACCCCCAACCAAAGCAGTCGGGCAGGCCAAACATGTACGCGTCGCTTCACGCTCTCCGTACTCATGGCTGGTTGACTCAATCTTTGCCCTTACCTGCAATACAGAGCACCTGTGAGCCGAAGCCCATCAAAAAAACTCATACAGTATACAACATATGCGAATTATATAGTTAACATATCATATAATCCACAGATAACCAAATGTTCCATCAGACTAAACAAACACGGCCATGCCGTCCCAGAGGCATTACCAGAGCCTGGGGCCTCGATCCTCACCGTAAGGATATCACATGTATCCATTGGGGTCCCACCCTGACTACAAGCACTTCACGTGCTAAGTGTTACTTCCGGCCCAGCTGCCGTTCTTGGCCTTTCACCGTTCTCGGCCCCATTGCCGTCCTCGGCCTTTCGCCGTTCTCGCTACTATAATAACATATAGTATAATTCAAATAACATTCAAACATATAACAATTCAATCAAAACTATACCATAATCATGTAATACAATTTAGGGCCGTGCCCTGCATTAACACTATGGGTCCATGTCCTGTCATACGGGTGCTACAGTTTTCTTACCTGTATCTCGAGCTTCACAGTGCACCAAAGTCACAAGCACGGTCCTCTAGCACGAGCCTCTCCGAAACCCTCAATCAAGAATTCAACCTTGAGCCCTCTCCAAATCTAGCTTCAAGCCAAAACCTCTTGATTCTCCTCCTAAATTGCCCAACTTCAGCTCCTTTCTTCCTCTCCTTCTCTTCTAGCTTTTTCTTCAATTTCTATCAAGAGCTATGTTATGACCTAGTGCCAAACGTGTACCCCTTTTTTCCCAGCTGAAACTTATCTAATCCCCCTGCCAAATGACCATTTTACCCCTTCATCAAAACCCTTTGCTAACTAAACCTCAAGGGCACTCTAGTCCTTTCTCCTATATTGCAATTCTACCATTTCTTTCACCTAAACTTGTTACTCTTAGCAGTAACTAATGGTTACTCAGGTTACTCAATCACCAATAACCATTAACCGCTAATTCTCAACTCAACTCACAAAATTCCCCAAAATACCCCTAGGCTCCTCCCGAGCCGGGTATAAAATCCCATTGTGACTTTTGAGTTAACTAGCTCTCCAGGACCGTCTCGACACGTGCATCACAATAATAACACCACTCTCACGTGGTACAAATCACATAATACAATTATCACATATATGCCCTCAGCGGGCTAAAATTACCAATTTACCCCTATCATACAAACGGGGTCCACATGCATATTTATTTCACCTAAACATGTATACTAACCACATATTCATTAAATTCACATAAATTAATGCAATATAACAATTATTGCCCTCCAGGCACACTAATCAGGGCTCCAAGCCTTATTAGCAAATTTAGGTCGTTACAACTATCCCCTTCTCATAAAAATTTCGTCCTCGAAATTTACCCAAACACATCAGTCAGTAAACCCGCATCTCTGACCATAATTTCCAAGGTCCACCACCTTTACTTTATTTCTTGACGACACTCTTACAAGAGTAACAATCTTATCCCACGAGATCTTGTCTAATAGTCATACTTTCGTTAGCTCTTTACTTGCACCGTAACCCTGCTGAAGCTTCAGGGTCTGCTTAGATTACCATAATCACCTCAATGTCTTATTCCTGATTCCATAGATTCCCAATAGTCATCAACCTACTAGGGTGAGATCAATTTATAGGCCCCTGGCCTAACCCTCGGTACAATTCCAGACTTATATTGAATCAGGAGTCAGAACTCCTCTTTCTTTCTCTGAACAAAATACTAATCCTCGTCTGCTATTACTTAGAGATATACAAATCTCTCAACCTGGAACTTTATTTTCCCAAAATTTAACAGTTTACAAGTTCCTTTATTCTTCCAGATAAGCAGACACTCCTGCCTTAAGAATTCCAACAACCTCTTTGGCTTTCTCTCTGAACCAATGCCAAACTGTAGTATCCACTATCTTTCACCTCTTACCATGTCCCATGTCGTGTTACCTTAACAAGACGCCAGTATTGTCACCATGACTAACTCATCAAGGATTGCACGTCTCTAAATATCTCAAGTACTCGCATACTCAACGCTTAACTCCTTAAGATATCTGATAAGCTTTCAGACTGCTATTCCACTTGCAATCAACTGATAATTCCAGATTCCCACTCTGTTCTCTTTATTCTCTAGTTCCTTTCTAAAATTTAGAATACTATAGGGTCTCAGTTCAGTACCACCGACGTTCTACCCTGATACCAGTTCACTCGAACCAACTACATTAACTCAATCAGTTGAGTTAAAACTTTTCATGTCCAAACACCTTACTTAAAGTCTAATGTGGTCTATTCCTACGATAGACCACCACATCACTTAACCCCTCAGTGTCCAAAGAAAACACTAAATTATGTCACCCGCTCAACCCTCCCGGTACAACGTACCCTAGGAGGTGGAATGATATCCATTCAGAATTCTCATTCATATGCCAAATTCTAATTGGATCCTTCATTCGATCCTGGTATCCTAACTTGTACCACCTTGACAGGGTTCTTCCCTGTTTCAACCCAAGCCAACATTTTGGATTCCAAAGATCAGTGATACTCACCAGTTTATCATTACATACTAAAGCTATGCCAATCTCAGTCATTGCCTTGTCCACTCCATTACAATCTATGGTGTTATTCCTTGACTGACACACGCCCCCCAGTTAGGAGTTCCGCCTCCAATTAAATTTCCCCTCGTACAATCGAGGATTTCAAACACCGATCACCTCATCTGTTACTTTTTACTAAATCTGGGTCTCAACGTTATCTTTCTTACTAATACCCAACACTCAAGTACCTTATGCTATGCATAACTGTCAACTTAACGTTCCAAGTATATGACCCATGTTCCATTCTTTCACCTCCCACAGGGTTCGATCCATCCTCGCATCAATTTGAGCCTGGGCGTGCCCAACCTGTGATGCACCCCCACAGTTCCATATCCTCATCATGGATTAGGTCCTTTTGGCTATCCCTCTATACTTAACCATAACACACCCATATATCTGCATCACCATGTACCAATCAACTCCTACCTTATCTTCTGAACTCCGATTTAACACCATTCACTCTGTCTTACTTCAAGTTTTACCGTTCCTCCCGTCTCTGATGTAGTTGTCTGTGGAGATACTTATGTGATAGATGACGCGCTTACCAGTCCTGTTATGCTTTCTATCCTTCAGACATTCTTCATTAGCTTCTTTGTGGCTTCAGATCAAATCTTCTTATACCTATCCTTTCTTCTTATAGCTCTACTCTGAGTACTCCTAACGAAACCCAAACTGACACTTCGTAGAACCTTACCTGTGACCCTGCCTCCTGGGTACTAACGTCTTCAGCATAATAATCATCTGCTCTCCATTTCCATCTAGGAGAAATCCACATATATTGCTCGTGAGCTTGAAGGGGACTTGCCTATACCATTCTTGTATTCTCCACTTAAAGAACTTACCTGTGCTGCTGTAGCTTGAACCAATCTAGAATCTTTGTTACCAACTCCTCACACCTTACTCAGTACAAAATAAAAATTCCTGAAATGTCTCTTTCCTTGATTTCTAGCTATTAATAACCAGGTCATAGATCTCCTGGAGACATTGTCCCATCTTGTACCCAACATCAAACTTTTTATTCTTAACTGATGATGCTAACAATCCCCGCAGTATAATGCTCTTGCTACTCCAAGATCAAATTTCTTCGATTGCTTCAGTAATTCTTTCTGTCAACCAATACCATCTTTCTCAACATTCCTGATACCAATCCTATCTATAGTCCGACCTTGAAGTACCCCCAATCTTTCCTTATATACCCATATAATTTTCCCATTGGTCAACTCAGTTTCCATTCAGTCTCATTAACATACTCCAGATGATATCCTCTACAATCCATGGTTATCTCTTAACTGATTAACTCTCTCACTATGACTCATGTTGAGGCTTCCTTAAGACGAACTCTGTTGTTATCATTATAAACTTATTGATTACTTGTATCCCAATTCATTTGCCAGAAGTTTCTAATTCCTCCTCAATAAATATTACTATCTTCAGCCTCTCGCATAGCACCCTTGAGGCAGACTCTCTATGTCTAACTCCCTCTCGGAACATTCTCAACACCAAGTTCTTCCAGCTCATTACATGACTAAAGCATAAACCATTCAGTTAAATACTCATCTTCGAGGAATCAGCCTCGAAATTTGAATGTAACGAGGCATTCTAGTCTTTCGTTCCCCCACCATGGGAAATTCATCCTAACATACCTAATCATTTCATATAGAAGTCGTGCCCTCACCCAACATCCTCTCAGGTGGCATCCTCTCCCTCATGTGCATACCAAATAACCTCCCTGGTTCCTGTCACCATCTTGATAACTACCTTTTCAATCAGGCTTCTTTCCAATCACAAATTAGGTGCCCTAGCATTGTCTGGGGTCCTTCTACCTCAAAAAAATTGAGAATCTGTCCTTGCTAAATTCTATCAATAGAAGCACTATCTTTCACATCCCTTGCTCTGCAGCATTCATGCTCTTTACATCATTCATCATTCTTCGAACCACATGGCCCTCTCCGCTGTCCCCATACAGATGATGAGTACACACATCGGAGCGGCACAAATACTTTGGACTATCCCAGAGTTTAAATCCTTATGGGCCATCATCATTTCCAACTGCATCTGTCCGTATCAATTTCCCGAAATGAATTACCCAATTCCCAAAGCCCAAAAATTTACACTGCTGCTACTTTATCATTCCAAACCAAGCTTATAAGACCCCCATTCTCCACAGTTCAGATCATGTCTTTATAACCTCTTCTATCGATTCATCATCTGAGTTCTTTCCAACCCATCATGCCAATGCCTCGACCCGAGTGCCATTTCCAGGCGTTCCTCAAGAACAATACCTAACACAACCCATTAGTCATAGTCTCTCATCCTCTTATAACTAAGGGTGGAATTAACTTTGCCCATCCACTGATAAATTCTTTGTCAACCCGAACTTTCCTCAAAACCAGAGGATAACACCCTTTAAGCCTTTCATATAATACCCTTATCTGTTCATACCCTCACAATAAACCGACACTGGTAACCTTACTGTTAAAGCACACAAAGCAGCTATTTTCCCAAAGAAGTCCGCTGCTCTTCTGTTCCATCTCAACTATTAAACTCCACAGCTTACTCACACACTAGTGACCAACTGCTGCTGCTTTTCAGGGATAAATGGAGATCTCTAACTCCAACTATTATCTAGAATCCCCCCTTCAACACAATGTCAAGTCCACTTAACCATGCTAGGAACAAACAATTTGAGTTCACTTGCCACTACTGACCAAACTCCTCAGCCCTGTGGTTCATACTCTGAACCAATCCACAACTAGATCCAAATAACCACAGTTATCATGTACACATAAAGCATATTAGGCCAAATCCACAATGCCATACATTTAGCTACCAATTTTTTATCGCAACTAAGTATATTCACATTTCATCATGCATCTTACAAGCCACTAAACAGATATCACATATGGATTCAATTTAGAAAACTAACCACATACATTCAATATGCAAATCATTATCCCAATATTCATCCACATGCATAATAATGTTATTCAGCACGCTTTAATCTCAACATGCAATAGTCAAGGGCCCAGCCCCAACAGTATCTCATGCATATGTCAACTCATTCCTCATGCTCTATATAAATAAGCAGGCAAATAGGGCATTCAAACATATGTTCAAGCATGTCAATCATACATACCAACCAACCTTGAGTCGAGCTTGTCACTGACCGCGAGCGTACATGTTTGGTCAATCTCCAGAACCAATAAACCTTGGCTCGCTTTGATACCAAGTTGTAACGCCCTACTTCCTTAGAGCCGTTACTAAGTGAGTTTTAAAACAAAACTTTGTGCAATTAACTCGCTAACCGAGGTTTTTAAAACAAAAGTGTGACTAAGCAAAAGTTAAGGCTGTAATCTTTTGAAAATGCTTTACTTTATTGAAAACTTCAAGTATCTAGTATTTGGGATCCCAAAATAAGGTTTGCAAAATGCTTTACAACTTAAAATAAGTTTACAGTTGATTAATTATTAAAATCACAGATTATTGCAGCCATTTCCCGAATAAACCCCCAACCAAAGCAGTCGGGCATGCCAAACATGTACGCGTCGCTTCACGCTCTCCGTACTCATGGATGGTTGACTCAATCTTTGCCCTTACCTGCAATACAGAGCACCCGTGAGCCGAAGCCCAGCAAAAAAACTCATACAATATATAACATATGCGAATTATATAGTTAACATATCATATAATCCACAGATAACCAAATGTTCCATCAGACTAAACAAACACGGCCATGCCGTCCCAGAGGCATTACTAGAGCCTGGGGCCTCGATCCTCACCGTAAGGATATCACATGTATCCATTGGGGTCCCACCCTGACTACAAGCACTTCACGTGCTAAGTGTTACTTCCGGCCCAGCTGCCGTTCTCGGCCTTTCACCGTTCTCGGCCCCATTGCCGTCCTCGGCCTTTCGCCGTTCTCGCTACTATAATAACATATAGTATAATTCAAATAACATTCAAACATATAACAATTCAATCAAAACTATACCATAATCATGTAATACAATTTAGGGTCGTGCCCTGCATTAACACTATGGGTCCATGCCCTGTCATACGGGTGCTACAGTTTTCTTACCTGTATCCCGAGCTTCACAGTGCACCAAAGTCACGAGCACGGTCCTCTAGCATGAGCCTCTCTGAAACCCTCAATCAAGAATTCAACCTTGAGCCCTCTCCAAATCTAGCTTCAAGCCAAAACCTCTTGATTCTCCTCCTAAATTGCCCAACTTCAGCTCCTTTCTTCCTCTCCTTCTCTTCTAGCTTTTTCTTCAATTTCTATCAAGAGCTATGTTATGACCTAGTGCCAAACGTGTACCCCTTTTTTCCCAGCTGAAACTTATCTAATCCCCCTGCCAAATGACCATTTTACCCCTTCATCAAAACCCTTTGCTAACTAAACCTCAAGGGCACTCTAGTCCTTTCTCCTATATTGGAATTCTACCATTTCTTTCACCTAAACTTGTTATTATCAGCAGTAAATAATGGTTACTCAGGTTACTCAATCACCAATAACCATTAACCGCTAATTCTCAACTCAACTCACAAAATTCCCCAAAATACCTCTAGGCTCCTCCCGAGCCGGGTATAAAATCCCGTTGTGACTTTTGAGTTAACTAGCTCTCCAGGACCGTCTCGGCACGTGCATCACAATAATAACACCACTCTCACGTGGTACAAATCACATAATACAATTATCACATATATGCCCTCAGTGGGCTAAAATTACCAATTTACCCCTATCATACAAACGGGGTCCACATGCATATTTATTTCACCTAAACATGTATACTAACCACATATTCATTAAATTCACATAAATTAATGCAATATAACAATTATTTCCCTCCAGGCACACTAATCAAGGCTCCAAGCCTTATTAGCAAATTTAGGTCGTTACACTGCTGTAGTCATCTCTTTAGCTAGCCTATTTGATATCTGCCTCGAATTGAATAGTTGTCCTGGGCCCTTCCGATTCTGTGCGTCGGCCACCACATTGGCCTTCCTAGGATGGTATAGAATGTTGCAGTCATAATACTTTACCAATTCCAGCCAACACCTCTGGCTCATATCCAGATCCTTCTGAGTAAAGAAATACTTTTGACTCTTATAGTCGGTGTATATTTCGCACTTCTCGCCATACAAATAATGCCTCCAAACCTTTAGTGAAAATACCATCGCTTCCAATTCCAGATCATGTGCGGGATACCTCTGCTCATACTCCTTCAGTTGTCTCGATGCGTAAGATATCACCTCTCCAGCTTGCATCAATACACATCCCAAACCTTGCTTGGAAGCGTCGCAGTAGACTACAAACTTCTCATTGTCTGACAGCAGACTCAATACTGGAGTGGTGATCAGTCGCCGCTTCAACTCCTTGAAACTGTTCTCACATTTGTCTGTCCAGAAATACTTGGTCTTCTTACGTCTCAGTTCAATCAATGGTGTAGCTATTATGGAGAATCCCTCAATGAACCGCCAATAGTACCCTACTAATCCTAAGAAACTCCTAACACCTGGTACATTCCTCGGCCTGGGCCAATCTCTCACTGCCTCAATCTTGCTTGGGTCCACCAGAATTCCCTCCTTACTGACAATATGGCCCAGAAATGTTACCTGAGGTAACCAAAACTCACATTTACTGAACTTAGCATATAGCCTATGCTCCCTCAATTGTTGTAGTACCAAACAAAGATGTTGCTCGTGCTCTGTCTCTGATTGAGAGTACACTAGTATATCGTCGATGAATATGATCACAAACTTGTCCAAGCAATCCCTGAAGACTCTATTAATCAAATCCATAAAGGTTGCTGGGGCATTGGTTAATCCAAAGGACATGACCAGGAATTCATAATGTCCATACCTCATGTGGATTGCGTTCTTTGGTATTTCCTCCTCTCTAATCCTTAACTGGTGGTAGCCTGACCGAAGGTCATTCTTGGAGAACACTATCTTCCCTTTAGCTGGTCAAACAAGTCATCGATCCTAGGTAGTGAGTACTTGTTCTTAATGGTCCACTTGTTCAGCTATCTGTAGTCAATACACATTCTTAAGGTCCCATCCTTCTTCTTGACAAACAACACAAGAGCACCCCATGGTGAAAAACTGGTCTGAAATCCTAGATCCAATAACTCCTGCAACGGAATCTTCAGCTTCTTCAACTCCACTGGAGCCATTCTATAAGGTGTCCTAGAAACTGGCTTCGCCCTTGGCTCCTACTCTATGATGAATTCGATCTCTAGGTGTGGTGGCAACCCTGGTAGGTCTGTTGGGAATACATCAGGAAACTCATATACTAGTCTGGTCTCATCCGGTCCAATTGAAACACTCCTAGAGGTATCCACTATGTTTGCTAGGAATCCTATGCAACCTTCTTGCATTATGTCTCTAGCCTTCAGTGCCGAAATCATAGGTACTCGCAGCTCATTCACCATCCCCACAAATACAAAGGGCAGCTCCCCTTCTAGTTCAAAGGTCACCATCGTGTGCTTCCAGTCTATCGTTGCCTCGTATATTGGTAACCAATCCATCTTCAGAATCATATGAAAGTCATCCATCGCTAGCTAAATCAGGTCCACATATAATTCTCTACTGGTAATGCTCTAACCCATCTCCTAGAGACCACTAGTTCCCCAGTTGACAACAAAGTCCTGAATCCCCTAGTATACAAATCACTAGGTCTACACAACCAATCTATCACTCTAGCAGATACAAATGAATGAGTAGCCCCTGAGTCAATCAATACGGTAAAAGAAGAATCAACACTAGAAATCTGACCTGTCACGATCGAGGGGCTAGCCTCAGCCTTAGTCTGGGTCAAGGTAAATACTCTGGTAGGAGTGAGGTTGTCGCTCTACTTCGGTTCTTCTTTCCTGGCTTATGGGCAGTCCTTCCTTAGATGACTAATACTCCCATAAGTAAAGTAGGCTCTGATTCTGCACTCTCCCTGATGTCGTTGCCTGCACCGAGGACACACTGGGAAACTCCTCCAATTGTCTCCCTCGCCCTGACGGCCACTAAAAGCACCCTGTGCCCTCCTATCTGAGCCAAGAGGAACAAAAGAATTTGGGGCCTTTCTCTTCTGCTCACTAGGGCCACTACCCCAGCTAGATCCAATAAAAGGAGGCACCGTCCTCCGAGCATCATGCCTAGTGGCGCCCTCTCTCCATATCTGATCCTCAGCACCCTCAGCTGTAAGGGCCTTCTCCACTATCTGTGCATAGGTGGTAGTCCCCGGGTCTAGTGTTATCTTGACATCACGGGTGATCATAAATGTTAATCCCCACACAAACTGATCCCTCCGTACAATATCAGTAGGCACCAAGTCTGGCGTGAACTTCGTTAACCGGTCAAACTTTAAAGCATACTCTATAACTGTCATTCGATTCTGAGTCAGATTAACAAACTCGTCCACCTTTGCAGCTCAGACCGCAACACTGTAATATTTCTCATTGAAGATGTTTCTAAATTGTTTCCAAGTCATAACTGTCACATCCCTCCTCTGGGACACAACGTCCCACCAGTTGCAGACATCTTCTCTCAACATGCAGACCACTCTCCCATTCCCTTCCACCATCATGAAATCTAGGATGGAAGAAATCATGTTCATCCATTGCTCTGCCCACAGTGGGTCTGGACCACCCTCAAAGGTGGGAGGATGCTGCTTCCTGAACCTCTCGTACAAAGGTTCCCACCTATTTTCCATAGCAGGCTGGGATGGCACTGGTGCCACAGCCTGTGGAACATGTAGCCCAATACCCCGAGGAGGGTCCTATTTCCTCAACTCTCGAAGCCCTTCTTCCGTTCGATGAAGTCTGGTTTCCATTTCAACAAACAACTATTGCCAATTCGATGGGGCAGGTGGAGGGTCCTGACCTTGATTTTCATCCTCGACCCTGTTGCCGCGGAGTCTAATCGATCGCTAAGGCATAATTGCAATATGCATGCAATCAATGATGCCGCACATCAGGCATGATAACAACATCCAAAAATCCACCTCCCAATCCCATCAACCAATCACAATCAACAAATCAACACATCGTACATAACATCTAACAGTCAAGGGGGCCATGCACTAGCCTCATGCATATATAAACACATTCGTCATGCTCCATCTATATATTCAGGCAAACAGGGCAACTTAAACAAGCAGTTAAGCATATAGTTCATTAAATACCAACCAACCCTGAGTCGAGCTTGAAACTGGCAGTGAGCGTGCATGTTCGGTCGATCTCCAGGAACCATAAACCTTAGCATGCTTTGATACCTAGTTGTAATGCCCTACTACCTTAGAGTCGTTACCATGTGAGTTATAAATGTGCCATCAGCTCGCTAATTGAGGTTTTAGGTTAAAAAGTGTGACAAAATTGACTTAAAGACTTATTGGATAACATTGGATATAAAGATTTGAACATTCATTAAAATCATAAAAGTTATACATTTGGGATCCCAAAATACTGTTTAGAAAATGTTTTACAACTCAAAAATATAATTACGACCGACCTAAGCGACAAAGCAAATCATTACAATACATTTCCCAAAATAACCCTGGCTATGGCAGCCAGGTAGGCCGAACATGTACCCGTGGCTCCACGCTCTCCAACTAATGGTTGGTCGACTTTTCCCTTGCTCTTACGTGCACCACAGAGCACCCGTGAGCTGAGGCCCAGCAAGAAAACTCAACGCATAATAAATCACACATACCAATCCATAATATACAACAAAAATAATCAATAGACGAAACACATCACGGCCTACATCGACCCAGATGCTTTACCAGCCCCTGGATTTGCGGTCTTCACCAAGCGGGTGGATACAACACCCTTGGAGGGTCTCGCCTAGAAGCCTACACTCAGCGTGCTTAACGCCGATCCTGGCCCCTTGCCATACCCGACCTTCTCCTTTCTTGACCTTCGCTGTTCTCGGCCTTCGCCGTTCATTCATTAACATGAAAAACACAACATAGCATTCATAGATATTCACATATATATTAAACACAAACAATAGGGCCATGCCCTGATCTACGGGCACAAACAGTTTTCTAACCTGTGTCCCAGTTTGATTGACTACCGCAATCCCAAGAACAGTCCCTTAATCTAAGCTTTGGTGTAAATCTAGTCACAACACATCCATAATAACAATCCATCAAGCCCTAAACCAAATAATAACTCCGGGATGTTAGTCTAGCCTCCAGGGCCTTGAATTCTACTAAATCAGGTAGTAGAATCCTTCCTGAGCCTTAACATTTGGGTTCTCGAGATTAAAACCCTAAAACAACCAATATTTCCCATTTGAGCCGTGACCCTGTCCTTAAGGGACACGGCGCGCTCAAGTCAGAGATGAAAGCTCTCTTTACTGAAGGACATGGGCCGCAGTGTGCTATGCCCTGCACTGCGGTGCCTGGGAAAACTTTTGAGGCCCCTAGGCCTCAGTATTCAAGCGTGTCGTGGCGCCTGATGAACAGGGTCGCGACTCGAGCCTCAAAACCAGAAATCTCACCATTTCTCTGCGTTTTTCCCGAGCCTAAATCACTAATTCACACCCCAAACTTCATTTAAACCCAAAATTGAGTCCAAATTTTCTATCCACGCGGCCTAGGCATCATAACAATCCAGAAACAATTCCATATCCTCACTAAACACTCAAAACCAAACTAAAATCAAACTTCCATGAAAGCTTTCAGTTCTAATAGAATTAAATAGAAATAAATCAAGTTTAAACCCTTACCTTTATGATATCTCCAACCTTGAACTGATTCCCAAGCACAACAAGTCTCTAATCCTTCAATTCTTTAGCCTAAAATCTTCAAAATTCCATCAAACTACAAGCACCAAATAGAGACAGAAGGAGCTGTGAGAGAGAGGGAGTGTGATAAGCTAAGTGAAGTCTATTTTTTTTTCATCTAAGTGATTCTAGAGTGTGTTGTGGCTAAGCCTAATCCAGCTGCCTAAGTCTCAAAATACCAAAAATGCCCTCAAGTCTATCCTAATCCTTTAGTGCCACCAAGGGCAATACTGTCATTTGCCACATCCCTCTAAATCCTCGAGTGTTCCTATAATTCCCCATTTTATCCCCGACATACTTAAACAAGCATTTAATCACTACCGGTACACGGTAGTCCCAATCACGTAATATATTCCCAAAATACCCCTAGGCTCGTTCGAGCCGAGTACTCGACCATGTTGTGACTATTTAGCTATTCCACTCCCTAGGTCCATCTCAGACCGCACATCACAAATATATCACCACAATCTTGTAGTATCAATCACAACACACTTATATATTGCATTTATGCCCTCAACGGGCTAAAATTACAAATATGCCCCTAATAACCAAATTGGGCCCACATGCATGTTTAATTCACCTAAACATGCATTTCTAATCGCATAATCATTTATTTCACATATTAACATAATTAAATCAATTATTTCCCTCTTGACACGCTAATCAAGGCCTTAAGCCTTATTAGCAAATTTGGGATGCTACAAGGGGTGTTGAATGTATCAACAACCTTCCTCTTCTAATCACTAGGGCCTCTGCCCCTACTAGATCCAGTAAATGGAGGTACCACCCTATGAGCATCGCGCCTGGAAGCACCCTCTCTCCATATCTTATCCTCTGCGCCCTCAGCAGTAAGAGCCTCCTCTACTACCTAGGCATATGTGGCTACTGTTGAGATTGGTTAAATACATGGTTAAATTATTTAGGCATGAAGAGGTGCTAAAACAATAACGATTTCACAAAAGTCAACACATGAAAGTTGACTTTCAATATAGGCATTTTTAAATCAACTTTTTGGGTCCAAAATATTTATTTGGAGTATAGAAGAGTACATAAGAAGTTTGGGAGCATTTGGAGGTGTTTTGAGACCAGTCTTGGAGTGCAAAAACAGAGGTGTCGGCGATGCGTCGCCCCTTAAGAGGCGACATGTCGCCAAAAGCATGAAACCATTGGCTGAGACAGATCAGGCGATGCATCACCTGGTCATAGGTGATACATCACCTAATACAAGCAATGCATCACCTAGTGCCAGGCGATGCGTCACCTGGGCTGTTACGGAAAGTTCTTACAGTTACATAAATTACCTTCGAAACTTAAATTTAAATGCTCTAATTTCATTGGTTATGCTTAATGAGGATCCTATACTATTTAATGTGTTTATATGAGTTATGTGGTGAATTGATCACTCACATCTCTCTCTCTCTCTCTAGCTCCAAGATTACTAGTTTTCTCCAAGAATCGTCATCAAGAAAGCTTGGCTTTTATGAAGGATCAAGGCTTGTGTATCCCAATCTCATTCCATTGTTGTAGCTTCAAGCATTTCCATAGAGAAGGCTAGGAATAGAGATTTTTGGACAACAAATCTTCATTTGTGTCAAGCCCTGCAACTTTTGTGTTTCACATACAATCATAGCTTGTGATTTTATGTTCTTAGGGTTTGTTCTTCAAGGAAGATCCTCTCTAAACTCTTACCTCATTGTGTTTAACTACTCTGAAAGATTGTTTTACTTGTATCTTTTGTCTTGAAGTGTATCATAAACCAAATGTTCTCTATAGCCTAATCCCCAACAATAAAAAATCTATATCTCTATACCTTTGTTTTGTGTCAAAGTTTGTGTATTTCTAAAGGTTTTTGTTCTAGTTAAAGTCATGGAAGAAAGCTCATCAATCTCAACCCTCAAGTTCATGTTTCAAAATCTAGTTAGACGAGATAGGTTTGATGGCTCAAACTTTGTAAGATGGCAAGACAACAAAGACTTGAAGACTTTGGAGCCTACAAAGGATGGTGATTCTCAAGAAGTGATCAAAGAAAGAAAGAAAAGGGAAGAAGATGAACTCATTTGTAGAGGCCACATACTCAATGCTTTGTTGGATCACCTCTATGATCTCACAAACACTATATCAGCAAGAGATATGGGAAGCTCTTGAAAACAAATACAAAACCAAATAAGAAGGTACCAAGAAATTCCTTATCACTCAATACATGGAATTTAAATTTTTTGATGTTAAACCCTTACTTCCCCAAGCACATGAGCTTCAAGATATTATGAATAAATTGTCTACTCTTAAGATAACATTGCTGGAACCCTTCATTCTGGGAGGGATTATAGAAAAACTACCTCCATCTTGGAGAGGCTATAGGAAGAAGATTCTCGATAAGAGTGAAGAGATATATTTGGAAGAAATTTTAAAATACCTAAGGAATGAAGAAGAGTCTTGATCTAGAGACAAGAGTATGGAAGAGTCCAATCTTGGGACATCCAAGGCTAATGCCATAGAGAAACCCTATCAATATAAAGGGAAGACTCACAAGAAATCCCAATCAAAGGAAGATACTCATCTAGCTTTGTTTTACCCCAAAAAATATGAGCAGAATTACTCAGCACTGGGTGCAGCTGGCAGACAAGCGTACAAAGAAAGCACAGATAGAGCATCTTGTTAACTGTGTAGTGAGCAGTTCGAGTCAAACTTGAAAGCTTACAACAACCAAATAGTCTCTAGATCACCTCTTGAGTCAACAACTTAGTTCGAGATGCGTGAGAGCCAGATCACCTTCGTGAAACTCTGAACATGACCCGTGTCATTTCAGGTTAGTTCTTCGACACCCAGTTTGAAGGAAGTGTTCAACTCGCGGAAGCCTGATCATGACACATAGTGAGGGATCCCAAAAGATTCCCAGATTATTTATACGCTCACTAATGCTCATATATTATTCTGTCTTTATTACCCGATATTGTGGGCATAGAATTAGTAAGCATTAATGTATTTATGTAAATGGGATGTTACCCAAAAATGTATGTTACCTTATTTATGCACTGTTACCCAAAACTGTCCATGTAGAATTCCCTATAAATACAAGGGAGACTGGACAATAAAGGGGATCGACACTTTTGTATACTGAAACTTTGGTGAAATTGTCACATACAATATCACGGTGAGAAACAAACAGATTAATAAGAGTGACTCATGGACTAGGTGGATTTTAACCACTGAACCACGTAAAAAGTGTGGGAAGGTTCTTGATATTTCTTACTTGTCCAATTATGGTTTAACAAAAGCATAATATCTCTATTTTTAGATTTCTTAATCCATTGCTGTTGAAAAACTGCGTCAATAGATTGGTGCTTTTGTTGATAGCATATTAGGCTTAATTCCCCACATAAGTTTTACCTAGCAGTCACCATGGTGGTCACCCCATCTATGCATGACAACGAGATGAACCAACCTGATGATCAGAAGGCTCACCGTGCGGCCACCCCATTGGAGAAGGCTCATCTGCACAACGTCGTCAGGCAAACAACATGTGGACCAAGACAATGCTGGGAGCTCAGCCTCACGCCCACCAAATTCCTATCCTAGGTATATGACATCCATCGAGATAGAAAACGTCCAGTTAAGGAACCATCTTGCCTAGGCTAACAAGAAAATTGAGGATATCTTGTCTCGGTTTCCCCCTCCTGCAATTGATGTTAACATTGGAAGGAGGAAAAGTAAGTCCCATAGGCCCCACAGGAATAATCGACCCAATCTTAGTCACTCTGTCAGAACTGCAAATCCGAGCTCCATACCTTCTGAGTGGATTCAGCGAAGTACTCAACCTGCTAATCTTTACAGGAATCATAGACCCCATGTCAGTCGCCCTGTTCTAACTAAAACCCCGAGTTTCGTACCTTCTAAACGGATCCCATGAAATGATCAACCTACCAACCCTCGTAGGAACGATTATTCAACTCACACTCCCAGGAACCAGCCTGCCCAAACAGGGCGAGCTAGGACCGATTCGAGGAGACGAGACATCCCAGCAAATCCATCCGTGCCACAGCCAGAGCCTCTGACATAGAGAAATGAACTAGCCCTGCCTTCAACCCAGAAAGATGGAGTAGACCAAGGGCGATCTAATCTAGTGTGCCCCGATTGAACAAGGATATCTTTACCAATAAGACATCCTTTGTCACTAATTCGGCACCCAATGCCACCTCGTCCACAAAGGAATGATCTAGCTCGAGGGGATAGTAGGAGAAATCCTCCCCCCCCCCCCCCTAGAGGAAATTTATATCCCATGACCTCGAGCTAATAATTCAGGTCCTCAATCCCACCCACGAGCTGTAAGCTTCGCTAATGGAAGCTACTAGATAGAGAGCCAGCATGGAGGCAGGCATGAGACCGACCTGAGGAATCACTCGAGCTCCTCACAAAGCCTTCGCTGCGGCCCATATTTCAACCTACATGATCATCTAAACTCACAAAGAGGATATCTAGCTCGCCATGATGATTTGAGTTATACTCAGCCCAGGTGAGATCCATCTTTTGTACGCAACAATGCGAATGTCCCACCTATCTGAGCTTAAGCTTGGAGAGAAAATAACCCATCTAACGCATACAACAGGATGGGGGCTGAGAATCATCTCGCGAATAACCTAGATGCCAAGGATCCAACCCTCGAGCGACTGACCATAATGGAAGAGCAAATGAATAAACTCTTATCTGGAAAAGGAGTCAACGATTGTGATTTTGATGAGGAGCTCGAGCCTTTTCCTCCTAACATTGCGTCAACGCCGTATCCTATTGGATTTAGGATGCTAAACATGCCCACATATGATGGAAAAATTGACCCATCCAATTACCTCGTGACTTTTAACACGTTAATGATGGCCCACAATATCAAGTTTGACTTAAGATGTATCTTGTTCCCCGCAACACTTACTGGACCGGCTAGGTTATGGTTCAATAAGTACAAGAAACATTCAATCATCTTGTGGAAGAAATTGTGTTATGAGTTTAAGAGACAGTTCCGAGCTACAAAGGAAGCTCGCGTTGAAGCTGAGTTGGTGGATAACATTAACCAACAACACGGTGAGTCCTTGAAGGAATATTTGAACCGATTCTCCAATGCAGAAACACAAGCTAGGGATGCTAATGACAACTCCAAGCTCATGGCTATGAGGACAGGGAACACAGTAGAAGGTGATCTATGGAAAGAACTCCAGCGGAAAGGAGTTAAGAGTGTAGATGGATTCCTTGCTCAGGCTCAGGAATTGATAAAGTTGGAGGAGGCACAATTTGCTGTTGCAGGAACCAGCCAGACCCCTGTTCAGTTCGCTGTAGCAGTGGCGTATGTTGCAGCTACGGCTCAACTCGCTACCCAGAATAACCAGGCAGGGAGCAATAAGTGGAAGGGGACTTGTGAGGGCAACTAGAATGGCACCAAAAAGAATAAGCCCGGTGAAAAGTAGAAGTCCATCTACACTGCCTATACCAACCTGACAGATGCACGAGAGCGTATCTTCCTAGCAAACTCACCTTCCCTGGAAGAAACTGAAGCCCTTGAGGCACTAGAGCGTGAAGAGAGACTCAGCCAAATTCTACCGATATCACAACGACATCGGCCAAAACATTGAAGATTTCTGTCAGCTAAAAGATGAGATCAAGACTCTCATCTGAGTTGGACCGTTAGCCCAATATGCCCGAAATAGAGTAGTTCCCAATCAGCCAGCCGGGCAAAATATTCAACCAGCTAAGGAAAATCTGGTCAATCAACCCCAACCCCAAGCTCAACTAGAACAGGGGAATCAAATCACCCCCCTCCAATAGAAGGGAGGGACATTGCCGGAGGACCTCATCTGGTGAGCAGGAGTAATGGGGCCTAGAAAAGGTACATACATGAGCTAAAAACCCACAATGGGACTGAGTTCATCGAGGAGCAAAGGTTATCAAAACAACATCGATTGGAGAAACAACCAATCATTTTAACGGAAGAGGACACTAGCCACATCTAGTTCCCGCATAATGATCCGCTAGTGATAACCGTTCAACTTGCCAATTGAAGAGTACAGAGGTTATTGATTGATAATGGGAGCTCTGCAAACGTGTTATTCAGGCCCACCCTAGAAAATATGGGGCTATCTGTAGCAAATCTTAAGGTGACCTCGATGACCCTATACCGATTCTCAGGAGAAGGAACAATAGGCATAGGGACGATCGGGCTTCTAGTGATACTGGGAGATGATATGCGAGTTGTTGCTAAAATGCTCGAATTTGTTGTAATCAATTTCCCGGCTGCATACAACGCAATTTTGGGACGACCCACGCTGATGACTTTTGAAGCTATCACCTAAATCCAACATCTAGCAATGAAGTTCACCTCGACCTCAGGAATATGTACTGTAAGAGGAGATCAGCTCATTGCCAGAGACTGCTATAGATTGCTATGAAGGGAAAATCACAAATCGGACAACAAGCGATGGTCATAATTGAGGGGGATGAGGAACCTCGGGTAATGGAAATTTCCCATGGGGCGGAGATAAGGAGGTCGCCCAACAGGATGACATTGATCCAAGATTAGGCAAAGACAGGTTTGAGCTCCAAGCTTTGGCAGAGCTCGAGGGAATCAGTATCGACCCAGAGGTACCTTCAAGGATTGTAAAGATTAGAAAGAATCTTGGAGCTAAAAGGAAGAAGAAGTTGGTATAGTTTTTGAGAAATAATTTGGACATCTTAGCTTGGTCACATGAAGATATGGCAGGAATAAATCCAAATGTTATGATGCATACTCTAAATCTGGACAGGAATGTGTCTGCAAAGGTACATAAATGAAGGCTTTTGGGGAAGGAGTGATCAAAAGCTTTAGAAGAAGAAGTAGCTTGCTTACTTAAGTGTGGGTTCATAAGGGAAGCAAAATATTTGTTATGGATTGCTAACCCTATTTTGGTCCCAAAGCCCAATGGAAAGTGGAGAAATTGCATTGACTTCTCCGACCTCAATAAGGCATGTCCTAAGGATTGTTTCCCACTACCTCGAATTTATTAGTTGGTAGACGCAACAATCGATTACGAGCTCATGTCTTTCATTTACACATATTCTGGATGTATTTATGATTGAGGATAACATATACTGCTACAAGGTTATTCCATCTGGGTTGAAGAATATGGTTGTGCAACGTACCAAAAGCTAGTCAACAAAATGTTCGTTAACCAGATTGGGAAAAACATAGAAGTGTATGTCGATGACATGCTCGTTAAATCAAAGACTGCGAGCAACCATGTATCCGATCTGGAAGAATGTTTTGGCGTGCTAAGAAAATATGACATGAAGCTAAATCCCCATAAGTGCACCTTTGGGGTTTCCTTGAGAATTTTTTTGGGATTCATAGTCAACCCAAGGGGGATAGAGACAAACCCAGAGAAGATCGGGTCATTATTAGAAATGCCTTTGCCTAGGTCACGTAAAGAAGTACAGAGCTTAACTGGGAAAGTGACGACCCTAAACTGCTTCGTTTCAAAATTGACTTACAAGTGTCTCCCATTCTATAACTTGCTCAGGGGAAACAAAAAGTTTGAGTGGACCAAAGAATGCAAGCAGTGATGACCCTAAACTGCTTCATTTCAAAATCGACTAACAAGTGTCTCCCATTCTATAACTTGCTCAGGGGAAACAAAAAGTTTGAGTGGACCAAAGAATGCAAGCATGCGTTTTCGAATGTGAAAAATCACCTGGCTGAACCCCCCATATTATTAAAACCAATAGCTAGAGAATGCTTGTTCTTATACCTAGCTATGATAGATAATGCAGTCAACGCAATATTAGTTCGAGAAGAAAACCGAGCGCAGAAACCAGTTTACTACATGAGTAAAATATTTCTGGTAGTTGAATCCAGATACCCTTTAATAGAAAAACTTGCATTCTGCTTGATATTGGCCTCAAGAAAACTCAGGCCGTATTTCCATTCCCACAACATCCATGTCTCAACCGATCAACCATTAAGATAGGTCTTGCAAAAACCTAAAGCATCGGGATGTCTTGATGGACCCAAAATGGGTATGTTTTAAACATTTTTACTCGCAAGCGCACGAATCGTATATGGAATATAGTGTTTGTGTAAGCACGAGATCGAATCCAAAGGAGTTGACTAAAATAAAAAAGAAAACTATTTTAAACCAAAATTAATAAATTCTAACCTAGCTCCAAAGATTGATGAGTTTTAATGTTATGAACATAAAATAAAAGATTGAAAATAAAGCTATTTAAGAGAATAAAAATAACTCAATAAGGATTTTAAAATAAGTGGTAAAAGGAAAGATTATTAAGATACTAGAATCCACAAAATGTAAGTTTAATAATATTTATTAGTATATTGATTCCCAAGTTTTAGTGATAGTTAAAATAAATCAAACTATCATTTTCAAAATAGATTTATAATTTTAAGCACAAATTACTTCTAAAAATATAGGATTTTTCTTCAATTTTCAAAATTATAATTTCAAAGCATTTAGTGTAAATCAATCTAATGAAATAACAAATAAATCAATGAACATTATTTATAAGGAAAAACATAATATTTTTGTTCTAAGCATGGATGTGTACAATTTAATGACACATCTTATACAAAGAATATTATGTTTTTGCAAAATGAAGAACAAAGTGCATATTATCTAACAATCCAAAATATGAGATATTAAAGATGAAAGACATATATGAAGAAGAAATATCCATAAACTTGTTGCATTACAAGGGAAATCAACATACAACATAAATATTACCTAGTTACAAGTTGCTTCATCATGATCTTAATAATCTTATGAAAAAGATTAGAAGCACATAACTAGAGTAGAAATTACAAAATAAATGACATACATACTTGCAAAATGCTCATGAAAAATCCAAAATGGAAGAGAGAATGGTAGAGAGAAAATGGGAGAAAAGAAGATGGTAACCAAAAATTAAGCACCATAAAATGTTCTTGAAATTCCATATTTATAGCCAAAGTGAGATTATTAAAATAATAAATTTAAATTAATTAAATTGATTAGATTAATTAAATAAAATATATATGGTATGTAGAGGTAAATTATAGGGTGTAATGATGATGTTGTGGTGAAAAATGTGTAGAAAAATGGGTAGAAAGTTGGCATTTTGGACATAGGGGACATTGTGGGCTTAAGATGATTATAGGTGGCTGGAACAGGCGGCTGTGCCGTGCAATTGGGCAGAGGAAGAAGGCAGGAGGTTTTGGCTGGGCTTGGTTACTGGACCGAATGGCTGGCAGCTGAGGAAATGAATGTGGGCCGAAGTGGTGGGCTGCTGAAGGAGGAGATGGTCACGGCTGGGGAGAAGTGGAGAAGCTTGGTGCACGTGGTCAGGTGTGAGGGGCATCAATTCAAGAGGCAGCTTGGGTGAGGGAAATGGCCAAATGGTGAGGAAATAGCTGGGACAGGTGGCGTGGGGAGCTGCTGAGAAGGCACTGGCGGTGAGGGAAATGGCTGAAGAGTAACCTCTGCTGGGCTGAATTGGGCTGGATTCGGCTGTGGGCTTGGGGAAAAATGCCACATTTTTACTTTCTTTTTCTTGAAATGCCATTTTTTTATTCATTATTCTTGCTTTTCAAGAGCAAAAATACACCAAAATCCTTAACAAAATAAACATAAATGAAATCAAAAATAAATATTTTCAATTATAAAATAAATCAAATTAATTCTTTGAAAATATTAATTATAACTTAATTTATATTTAACGTTTAAGCTCAATAATGCAACATTTTTTTTCCTCAAATTAAACAACAATAATTCAAATAATTAACTACAACAAAATAAATATAAAAACACACAAAAATATAAAAAATTACGATAAGACTAATAAATTTAAAATTACTTAAAAACTTAATAAATTAATTAAAAACTCAAGGATTAAGCAACAATTAGCATATAAAATGTGGTAAAATAACTCTATTTTGTAGAGTTATCATGTCTGCTTAAGGGGGCCATCGAACTCAACCAATTCGAGATATTATATAAGCCACACACAACATTCAAGAGTCAAGCGCTCGCTGATTTTGTGGCGGAATGCATAGATTTTCAGGACGAGCCAATGAGAGAACCAGTGCAAGAATTGTGGAAAATTTTTGTTGATGGATCATCTAACAAGAATGGATCCGGAGCTGGGATAATTCTGATCTCACCTGAGGCACATCGATTCCATAAAGCCTTAAGGTTGGGATTCGAAGTATCCAACAATGAAGCATTGTATGAAGCTCTATTGACGGGAATATGAGTGGCAAAAGAACTAAAAGCAAACGCGATCCAATGTTATAGTGATTCCTAGCTAGTGGTTAATCAGATATTGAGGGAGTATCAAGCTCGAGGTATCAAACTGGCGGCTTATCTAGCTAAGGTTAAAAATGAGTTGTCTGAGTTTGTGTTCTGCTTGATTGAGCAGGTACCCTCCGAGTAGAATTCAAATGCTGATGCTTTATCCTGACTTGCCACAACCAAAGAGGCGAACACGTTAAATGTAGTCCCAGTGGATTTCTTAGACCAACCAAGCATAACAAAAGAACCGATTGAGCTCAGAGTGATTGACACAAAACCTTGATAACCCCCATAGTGGAATACATCACAACTAGTAAACTACCGAATAACTGAAAGAACGCAAGAAAATTGTTATTTCAAGTCCCACGGTATGTTATGGTTGCAGAAATTCCCTACCAATGAGGGCATTCGCTATCCCTCCTGTGGTGTGTCGTGCCCGAGGAAGCACAAACTGTCCTACATGAGAAACATGAAGGATTCTGCGGAGACCACGTTAGGGGGGCAAAACCTGGCTCTAAAGATATTGAGGAAGGGCTATTTTTTATCTATGCTGAAAAAGGACTCGGCCTTATACGTCCAAAAATGTGATAAGTGCCAACGCTTTGCCATAATTGCTCGATCAACACCCATGGAGTTAACCATGATTTCATCGTTATGGGCATTCGCAGTATGGGGGATTGACCTGATTGGTTCACTACTAGCAGGAAAAGGAGGAGTTCACTATGGAGTTGTCGCCATCGAATAATTTACAAAGTGGGTTGAGGCCAAGCCTCTTGTGACCATAACCTCCAAGAGAATCATAGATTTCATCGTGAAGAACATCATATGTCATTTTGGGCTCCCAAAGAAGATTGTGTCTGACAATGGAACTCAATTTGATAGTGATGTTTTCACGAACTTTTGTGAGAAGTATGACATAACCAAGAGTTTTTCTTCATTGGCATATCTGCAAGCTAATGGGTAGGTCGAGGATGTAAATAAAACCCTAAAAGTGAGTTTAAAGAAACGGCTAGATGAAGCTAAGGGATTATGGCCCGAGCAGCTTCCATAAGTACTTTGAGCCCATAGAACCTCACATTGCACCTCCACAAGGCACACTCCTTTAACTTTAACCTTTGGAAGTGATGCTATGCTCCCAATTGAGGCATTAGTGACATCACATAGGAAGAAAACCTTCGATCAAGATCAAAACCACGACTTGCTCAATGCATCTCTGGACCTAATCGAGGAAAAATGGGAGGAGTCCCAATTACAACTCGCCCATTATCAGTAGAGAATTACTCGTTACTTTAACTCAAAGGTAAAAGGAAGCAGACTTGGACTAGGTGACTTAGTGCTCTGAAAGGTATTTTTAGCAAACAAAGATCCTAAAGATTATGTATTGGGATCGAACTGGGAAGGACCATACTATATCGTGGAAATCTTGCGTGAAGGAACCTTCAAACTAGCTCGGTTAAGTGGAGAGTTGGTCCCACAAACCTGGAATGCTCTACATCTCAAAAAAATACTATCAGTAATAGGACGACTTTGTTAATTTTCAATGTTTTTAGTATTTTTCCGTGTAAGGCTTATTTGTAAAAGCCATGCTATTTTAATAGCACTAGATTGCTACGTAAAATGTAGAACCAATGTTTTTATCTTATTCTTATGATGTATCACATGCTCATTTTGTAAAAGCGACCTATATTATTCATAAAATCTGATCGCTTGGGGGGCATATAACCCTTGAAGAGTCTTTAAAGTATTTAACAGATTTGGATAAAATTTGCGAATTTGTGAAACTTAGAATTTGGAAAATTGATTATTCTATGACTTTTTATAGCTCGAATTTTTAAAGAAATTCTGATTATGAACTAAGTTGAGAAAATTCAAAGAAACAAAACCTAGAATTCAACTAGGAATTCCTGGATATAACCAGGTCTGAGACCTGATTCCTAATAGGTATAACACTATTAGGCCGACAAACTCCTAGATATAACCAGGTTCGAGACCTGATTCCTAATAGGTATAATGCTATTTGGCAAGCAAACTCCTGGATATGACCAGGTTCGAGACCTGATTCCTAACAGGTATAATGCTATTAGGTGAGCAAATTCCTGGTTATAACCAGATCATTGACTAGAATTAATTGGTCGAGTCATCAGGCACTCATTTCGATCTAAAGTTTACCCCTATGACTATGCAAATGTATAAGAACTTATGGGGGGAACAAAAATAGATCAAGAATTAATGAACATGTACTAACACAAGTATATGAATAACTCGATTAGAAATTGTCTCGGCCTTAAAGGCCTACAAAGAAAAGGCTCCAGGCCTAAAAAAATATATAGATCTATAAAAGAGGTCCCCCTTCATCCCTGAGCTTGCGTGACTTGCCCTTGGGATGACACCTCTTCCTCCTCAACCTCTGCAGCAGCTCTAGAAGCCTCGACTGTGTCCATGGTCTTCTTTGATAAGCAGTTCTGAAACTTGGCAAGGTAGCTCCCCCAAACTTCCGCGTCTAGGAATGAGAAGTCCCCTTCCTAGTTATACGTCCGGAACCAATAGAACATTTCTTCTATAGAGTTCTCCGCTTCAGCAACATCCTACTAGGATTTGGCTTCGACCTTCACAAGCCTCTACTTGAGACTATCGACCTTCGTAAGCTTCTCCTTAAGATCCTTAACCTCGAGCTGAAGCTGGTCCCGCTGTCAAATCACCTCCATGGCTTGGGCTTTGGAAACTCGCTCATTCTCTTGCGAGGTCTTCAGGGCATTGTTGGCCGCATCCAGTGCTGCACTCATGGCATTAGCTTCCTCCAAGGTGGCTTGTGCCTTCCCCAAGGAAGTCCTTGCCTCGTCATCCCTAGCTCGGACCCGAGCGATGCCATGGATCTGAGTCATGCATGACTGCAAACAAAGGATAAATAGGGGTTATTTTTTGATGGCATTAGGCTAGAAGAAGAAGATCAGTATAATACTTACTATCAGAGTCATCCTTAACGCAGAGTCAAGGACGGTCGTTGATGGTCGCGACTCGATAGCCTGCAACTCTTTGATGGTGACCGCACTCGGGGGCTTCTTCACGTGGATCACAATTTCCTAATATGAGTCGTGTAGGGGCTTTGGATATTTCTCCACCCGAGGAGGGGAGCTAGGATGGTGATTGTCGGTGCTTCAGTTTGGGTGACCTGCAGGACAAGAGTGGGGTTACGAGGAGTTGGTAGAGGAGCCAACAGGGTCGTGACTACGGAGGGCTGAGGCTGCTGCTTCTTCTAGGTGTTGGTACCCTTGTCTTTCTTAGGAGACCCAGTGGCGGTCCCAGCTCTGGGAGCAATTTTTTTTAAACCCTTGACCTCTTTACTTGTGGTCTGGTCTTGAGGGCCTCCTTTAGATTCATTTTTTCGTCTGCAAAAGGGCGAGCAGAAAAGTCAGATCCAAGAAATGTTTAATGAAGATAACATAAACCAATAAGTAATAGTACAAGAGCCCTACCCTCTGAACTAGAGGAGGAAACTACTACGAATGACTTTGGATTATGAATAGGGCTGGGTAAAACCTCTAAATCTTGGATTAATGGAGGGGGAAACTTTAGTATTATTACATTTTAGGACCTACGGGGTTCATGCTCTTCATTTGGACTAGGCTCGTGCTAGGCCTGCCTAATACCCAGGGTAATAACACCATGACACAGGGAATGCCATGATAAAAGGTTTGTATTGTATTCCTAAAAAATAGTGGACCTAAAGTGAAGGGTATTATCTAACACTATGGTACATCTGGGGTAGCTATGGTCGTGGCATATGACCAAGTGATCCACACACGGAAGGAGGGTCACATTCAGGTCCGGATCAACCGGGTGTCGACTTATGAGCTGCCTAAGGTTGAATCGGACTAACGTAAAATTAGCAGGAGCTCGGTTCATTTCTCTATATGGGTTACCTTGGCCTGAGGTGTCAGCTACTGCCCCCAATTCAGCTTGTCCTTGGTCAAGATTTTGTCCATCTTCAAGAACCTTTTTTTTTGCGCACCAATTGCGTGACCTCCTCCTCTTCATCAAAATCTTCAATGGCTAGGATGAGTTCCTAGGGAGGAGGGAGCTCAGGGAGGGGGTCTCGAGCTCTGATGGCGAGTGTCTGATATTTTCAGATTATCTTGCAGGCCACCATGGTAGCATCATTCACCACCATCAGGAACTCTTTCTCCCTGGCAAGAATATGAGCTTGAGTCTCATAATTACCTTCGAGGGTCTCTGATCGCCCCGTTCTCTTATATATAGTTGCACAAGGTAACAACTCGATTGGAATATGTTTAAACTTGGTCGAGAAGGAATTTAAGTACAAAGTTCAAGGAGCTCAGAAGCTTACAACGATGGTTGAAATATCGATGGGTGCAGTTCTTGAACCTGTTTGACATAAGGAATTGATCCTTGTAGTCATTTGGGTGGCTAAGGATGTCGATGATGGAGGCTGTGCTTGGGAATCTAGTGAGGTAGTAGAAGCCATCACCTCGTCCCTTTAACTCAGGATTGGCCTTGAGGCAAAATAAGTACATAATATTGGCGGGGATGGGGACCTCCCACTTGTGCTTCAACAATAGATATTTTATCCTCGCCAAAATTCGGTATGAATTTGGGGAGAGATGGAACGATGCTTGTTCGACATAGTTTAAAAAATCTACGAAATACTGGTCTAAGGGAAGAAAGGTACCTACCTTCAAGTGCTCGACACTCCATCGGAGGGCGGGCAACAAGATCCTCGGACCCCATCTCGTTCCTGGGACTCAGTAGAATTTTATTCACTTTTCCCTGAGTCTTTATTCAGGATTCAATATGCTTGTCCTCAAAGAAGGTGTTGGGGTCAACCACGATCTCCTATCCATTACTAGGGCGAAGTGAGGAATAGGGGTCTCGGATGCAATCTTCTTACCCTTATTCTTACTTTGGGAAGAAGAGCTCTCCACTGACTTCTTCTGGTTAGCCATAATTTGGTTCACCTAGCGGCAAAATGACCTATTAGAGGCGACCTAAGATAAAACCTTGCTACGATGATAAAGGTATCGCAACCTGAGGTTATGGATTCAATCTATTCGACCTAAGATATATACGAGCTAAGATTTGCCCTAGCGTAAATGCATGTGTGCACGCGCAATCAGTGACCACGCGCCATAACCTTGGGAAACCCCTGATACTTCGTGATTTGTGTGTCAGACCCAATACCTTTTTGGAAAGCGGTTTAATGCAAAACCACTCGAGAAATCGTAACCCTTAAGCTACCCAGAACTGAACCTAAAAATCCTCAAATCTTCACATTCATATACTCAGATCATCCTCTTTCAAACCTAGAAAACCCAGAAAAATCACCCATTTCTTTTTGTGCATTATTTCTAATAAGACCTAATGCTATTGTTTTTGGCCTAACAAAAACCCACACTAAACTCAAACTGAACCAAAGAAAATATACTAGAAAATTTCATAAATTTATTAAAATATAATAAGATGAAATTTAAATCTGATATAAAGATACTTATAGTTTGGTTTATTCGGTCAAGGAAATGATGGCAGCACCAAAGGTAATAGCCTGAAAGCTTCTGGAAAATGAGGGAATGCAGAAAGCTCTAAAAGTATTTTGAGAAGAAAAATAATTTTTTTTAATGTAGAGGTTGTAAGGTTCAGGTCTGGTTCTCCTATTTATATGTACACTTTGGGAACCGATCTAGGCCACACGATTAGATCAGTTTGAGATCCAATGGCCTAGATTAAATAAACCAAGCAGTGACCAAACATTGACAAGATAGTTGTCACAGTACTCGAAACCCGAACATGCGCCTATTACAGACCAACACGTGTCATGTACTCGAGTGAGTGGGTATGCACATTTTCACATAACAGAAGCAAGAAAGCCTTTACTTTGCATGTCAAAAGTGACGTCATGCACGAGTAGGAGCTTGGTGGGCAAATGTTGTACCCCCAAAAATACGAGCTGAATTACTCGACATGAGGTGCAGTTGGCAGACAAGCATATGAAGAAAGTGTATATATAGTGCATCTTCCTAACTCTGTAGTGAGCAGTTTGAGTCAAACTTGAAAGCTTATGACAACCAGATACTCTCCAGATCACCTCTTGAGTCAGCAACTTAGTTCAAGATGCGTGAGAGCCAGATTGCCTTCGAGAAACTCTGAATGTGACCCATGTCAGTTCAGGTTAGTTCTTTGACATCCAGCTAGAAGGAAGTGTTCAGCTCATGGAAGCTTGATCTTGCCGCATAGTGAAGGATCCCAAAAGACTCGCAAATTCTTTATATGCTCATTAATGCTCAGATATTATTCTGTATTTATTACCCAATATTGTGGGCGTAGAATCAATAGGCATTAATGTATTTATGTAAATGGGATGTTACCAAAAAATGTATGTTACCATATTTATGCATGGTTACCAAACACTGCTGATAACTCTTGAATAAAGAGTTATGTTTATAATTTTAAGCTTATAAATATAGAATTAGGATGAGTGATGTTTGTTTATTATTGTTATTTTTAGTCAATTCCTTTGTCTTTTTGTGTTCTTGTGTCCTTTTTGGTTTTTTAGAGCTGAAAGTAGACAAATAAGTAGTTTATGCATGAATTGTCCAAAGAAAACAATGAAAAGAGAAATGGCTTTTAGTTGTTTAATTTGTGCTGAAATGTCAGGTTTTGCTAGAGCAAAAGAAATTTTGTTGGAGCATTTTCAGCAGGATACAAAGAGGAAAATTTAGAATATAAAGGAGTGACATGTGGCACCATTAATTGAGCTGGGAAGGAGTGATGAGGTGGCAAAAAATGAGAGAAATAAGAGTGAATTTTGGAGTAATTTCTACAAGAGAATAGGAGTATCACATGGAGAGTCTTTGAGGGCATTTTTGTATTTTGGTGAAAGGGTTTTTGTACCCTAGCTGAAGAAAGAAGAAAAATGGCAGCCTCCATTACCCAATTCGGCCATATTTTAGCGAGAGAAGCACCAAGTACAAGGAGACTTCAGCAATACAGAGAAGGAAAGGGAGAAAAGAAGAAGAGGAGAAGAAGAGAATATTCATTCCATCATCATTTTGGGCTAATTCTTCTATTTGTTTGTTATTCCTTTCCTATTTTCTCTAGTATTTTGTGATTGATTACTCATGGATAGATTTGAATTTGTATTTCTTGATTTAGCCATGAACTAGTTATTTTGAGGCTTGGATTATTAATGATCTATATGTATTAATTCTAAATTTCTAGCACTTTATTTTAGCAAATTACCAATTGTTCATTCAAATATGCTTATTGATGAATTCTTGTTGTTGTTTGGCCACCAATTGCAAGATGTTGAGTAATATTTGTGGTGAGAAGTTTGAATATAATGGATAAATATGACTGGCACAAGTTAATAATCTTATTAGATTGTGTTTGTGAATAGCATGTGTTATCTACCTTGTGTAACAATTATGAATTGATGCTTAAATCTGGATTGTTAAACTTGATTGGTATAGGAATATGTTTAATTAGGTAAAAGAATTAATACCATAGGATTTGGAAAAGTTCTATGAACTTGTTTCGAATTCTTGTTAACTTTGGAAATTTTGCGGAGATTTTGATGCAGCAAAATGCACATGTCATTTGATATAGAGGAATTGAATACTTCAATCCCATTTCAATCAATAGATTTTGTCTCACTTTAAGATTGGAATTGCAGTTTATTTTGAAGCATTTTTAATTGATCTCAAGTAGTGTTAGTTTACAAAATGAAAACAAATTAATTTGGTTACTTTTGCAGCTGTTTGGTAATTAATTTGTACATTTAGTTTTAATTTGCAATCCCTGTGGAGACGATCTCGAATATTTATCACTTTATTACTTGTTTTGTGACTGTGTACACTTGCACATAATTGATCAAATTAAATCACAAGTTTTTGGCACCATTTCTGGGGATTGAATTTAGAATTTTGTGTATTATTAATTACTTAATTTTTTTTTTCTTATTTGGCACTAATCTTGTTTTCTTGATCTTGTGCTTTGCTAGATTGATTGTGTTGCGTGAACGAGCATCAAGATTTTGAGCTAGCCCATATTGACTCTGAGATTGAACTCACATTTAGAAGAAGACTAAGGGAACAACGTGCTCAGCTTTACCTTGCTATGGCTCAAGAAGGTGAAGGGGTTGAGGAGATTAATCGACATGAGATCCAAATGGGGAATGAGAAAAGGTCCAAGGTGTTGGGCAAGGGTAATGTTGATCGTTACTTCAAATTCGAAAAGAAGGTTCTCTTGACCAATGTGTTGTATGTTCTGGATATGAGTAGGAACCTCCTGAGTGGGCATTTGCTGAGAAAACCAGGCATTAAAGTGGTGTTTGAGGCTAGTAAGCTAATTCTATCCAAAGGCAATTACTTTGTGGGGAAATGGTATGTGTGTGATGGGATGATAAAATTGTGTACCAAAGATAATGATTATGATAATAATGCATGCTCCTTCCTCTTATGTGCTTGGTTTTCATTCTATTACTTTGTGGCATAATAGACTTTCTCATATAGGATTTAGTACAATTAAAAGGGTTATCAAATGTATTTTAATTGTATGCAATGATGTTGAGCATGATAAATGTGAACTATGTGTTAAATCCAAGATGGTAGATAAACATTTTCCTAGTGTTGAAATGAAAACTGTGCATGCCGAAATTTAGCTTGAACGAGGCCTCCGCCTTGTAACCCTCGAAACATAGGTTTGGTATGTGTGAATATGGAATAATTTTCCCCTCAATCACCATGAGCTAAGACGTTAAGTTGGACCTCAAGGAAGAAAGGTCTCCATGAAAGAAGTCTAAGAAGGGCATCCGCAAGCGACTAAGTGTCGAGGAACATGGGCCTCATTATGCGAGGCACTTCCTCAAAGACGCTCCACATGAAGCTTACAGACCCAAGGGCCTCGTTATGTGAGGCCCGTCATGTGTACATACCTAAGCATGCACATGTCCTTCTTAGCCGCTCCATCCAGACCTTGGAGGCACCAAGGGCCTCGCTATGCGAGGACCATCACGGTTGACTCGAAGGTCTCGCTCGGGTGCCTAGAAGACATGATGGCCTCGCGTACCTAGACACACCCTACTTCACCCAAGTGCCCAGATACAACGCACCTATGTTGCGCGTGCAACCTAGGCACCTCACGAGACGTCATGCCCCTACGCACCAGGCGCCTCGCGAGATGTCACGGCCCCACGCATCAGGCACCTCGCGAGACGTCACGCCCCCGTGCACCAGGCGCCTCGTGAAACGTCACACCCCCGTGCACCAGATGCCAATGCCACCTGCGCCTCGCGAGACGTCACAACCCTGTGCACCCAGGTGCCTCGCGCCACCTGCGCCTCACGAGATGTCACGATCCCACGCACCAGGTGCCTCGCACCACCTGCGCCTCGCGAGACGTCATGCCCCTGCGCACTAGGCACCTCGCGCCATACACCACACACCAAGCGCCTCATACCAACGTCCCGTGCATCCTTCAAGACACGCCTCGTGCCATGCACCTTGGAACCGTGTCTCCTAAAAGGCCCCATAAAAGCATGTACAGGGTATGACCCTTAAGACCCTGGATGACGGATCCTAGTATACACGCCTGAAAAGTAGTGGTCGTACGAGTGAAATACTTGGTGTGGTCCTCACCAGAAAATCTCTGACATATGTCCCCGACAAGTAGTGGAGGTACGAGGAGTGATGGCATGACCTGCATGCCTCTGACCATGTACCGGGCCAACACCACAACCTTCTGCTCCACTATGACCTGTGCCACAACCTTGACAATGTACCTATGTACAATCTTGTCCCCTGGGACCACAATGTATCAGGAGCCATTAGAGCCCCATTATAAATAGATATTCACCCCTCCAGCAAGGGGGTTGGAAAATTCATTGTATGCTGAGGCTATTAAGCAAACTACAATTTTTACTCCATTATAGCTCTGCATATTTACTCTTTCAAGTTCTCTGCATCTTCTTCTAAGATATCTTTTGCAATACAGTCTCAGTTTTCTAACCTTATATCGTTGATGAGATTTCACCGTCAAAAGTTTGGCGCCGTCTGTGGGAAGAACAAGCATCAAGCCAACATTCTTTCATCACTTCCAACAAAGAAAGATGCTAAGGCGTTCAAGACGCCTACGTCAACTACAAGATGATGAGGTTCACCTGGACGGAGAACAACTAAGGGCTTCTAGGAAAGACCATCCTCCGCCTAAGCATGGAGGTATGCCGGAGGAACCTCTTCCCCCAAGGGAGGAGAAGGAAGCATCGTCCCTGGCTATCCGGCCCGACGGAGGTCATTCAGAGCCACCAGTGCACCCGCATCCCTGGCCCTCGGTGGTACCACGCTCTGGCCACCAAGACCCAGGTCCATCGACACACAGGCCAGGCAAGGGCCCCCAAGTACACTCCTTGAGTTCTAGCTCAAGGACCCGCTTCTACGAGGAAGAAATTCACGAGTTACACATAAAGAATCAAAGGCTGGAAACCACGCTAAAAAGCATGCAGGAGGTTTTAAATGACATTCTATAAGGAAAGTCAAGCACACCCCTTCCTAAGCATAAAAAGAAGAAGCACGAGAGAGAGGAAACCACTGTCCCCATAGACGATGGGAGAACCCGACTTTCCACCAGTAAAACTCCCCAGACAAAGTACCATGAGGGACCTAGGCCGACGAAGTACCCCCAGGAGCAAAGGTGGAGGGAAGACGATGGTCGTAAGAACGAAGCAGAAGTCACCTCGAAAGAGGCGCCCCCTGGCCTAAGAGAAAAGCTCCATGGGAAGAGGTCAGAAGTAAGAAACACACCCCCTACAGCTCCCTCGAGGAACATAACCAAGGCAAGGGATCAGTCTGAGAACCCACAAGACTCCTTAAGCAAAAAGAGGAGGGAACTAGACATCAAAATGTAGCACCCTCAAGGCAAGATTATCACCACACCTGGGGGGCACAGAGATGATGAAGAATTTGACCATGATTCGCCCTTCACAAGGGAGATCCAGGCTAGGCAAATCCCCGCCAACCTCAGAGAGCCTCACATGACTCCATACGAGGGTACTACAGACCCAAAGTATCACTTAGACTACTTCAATAACTTGATGAGGTTAAGAGGGGTCAACAGCAGAGCAAAATGCCATTTATTTATTGTTACACTTAAAGGTGTTGCGTACAAGTGGTTCAAGAGGATAAGGCTAGGAACAATCAAATCATGGCAGCAATTCTCTAGCGAATTTCTTCAGCAACACCATGTGGTCTGTGATTACGTTATGCCAATTACCAGCCTCGCTAACATAAAACAAGGTGGAAATGAAAGTCTGAAGAACTATATCCATAGGTTCAATATGGAAGCAACAAAGGTGGGAAGTTTAACCAAAGCAGAGCTCAAGATGGCTATTACATCTGGAGTTCATCCAGGAAGCAAGTTATGGGGTAACATGCTCAAAAGAGAAGTTTCGAATTTGGATGATTTCTTCGAAAGAGCACAGAAGTACATACGTATGGAAGAGGGCCATAAGAACTTGCATGTTGAGGGAAGCGAACCTTCCTCCAGTCGCCCTACTACCAATACGTCTGAAGATTCCATATAGAAGAGAACATCGTTCTAGAGGAGTCACTGATCAAGTTTAAAATTGGACGAGGACTACGAATAGGCTCCAAAGAAGTAGCTAGTAGGATTCGTCAAATCATCGCAATCGACCCCCATAAAGATCCAAAGCAGGCGTCTAGCCTCACGAGCCCCAATAGGTGCTTGACCAAGTGTGAAACAGGCATCTAGCCTTACGAGGTGCATATGTATGAAAGTATTTATAATACCTATACATGAGAGCAGTGAACCTTATGAGACTACCTTTGAATATATAAGGACTATCTACCCTTATAGAATCTGAAAAGGTCAAAAGGTCCCTAAAAAATGACCTCGTCAAGGACAAACCCATCTTGTAAAGGGACCACGTCACAGAAGGCAAAAGGGGAATCCAAAGAGATCCCTAAGTCTAGATTGACTGATTCGCCTTACTAACGGAAAAAAAGGGCCTTGAAAATAGGTGTACACGAGGTTACACAAGGACCATCTCGCCATATAGGTCCCAGACGTTTATGAAAAGGGTCTCAAAGAAGACACTTGCAAAAATGGTCTCAAAGTAGACGCTTGCAAAAAGGGTCTCAAAGTAGACGCTTGCAAAAAGGGTCTTAAAGAAGGCGCTTGCAAAAAGGGTCTCAAAGAAGACGCTTGCAAAAAGGGTCTCAAAGTAGACGCTTGCAAAAAGGGTCTCAAAGTCGGCGCTTACAAAAAGGGTCTCAAAGAAGGCGCTTGCCAAAAAGGGTCTCAAAGAAGACGCTTGCCAAAAATGGTCTCAAAGAAGACGCTTGCAAAAAGGGTCTCAAAGAAGACGCTTGCAAAAATAGTACTATGCCTAATGACGAGAAGGACGCTTCTCGCAAGAATAAAACGCACACGCAAAAATATATAAAAGGATAGCAATAACCCAAAGGGTCAACATATCCTTACAAGTAATCAAGGTGCACCAACAGACACGAATCACACGCAATAGAGGGGTCCCAAAGGGAACCCTTTCAAAATAAAGCTACTGACCATGAGGACTTGCAAAAGCTCCTCATACAAAAAAAAAAAAAAAAGAGAAAAAAAAGAGAGGGGAAAACAAGGCTTCTCACGATCCTATACTAGGGAAAAGGGTGGGCTTCTCAAAGTCTCACACCAATGAGAGAAGGAGGCAAGACTCACCATGTGAAAGGGTCTCGCTGTGCGAGACCATCTTGCATCGCGAGGCCTTCATCACCCAATAATGTTGAATGGCATCTTTTGATGCCTTATATGCCTCCAAGTATAATGCAAGTTTCGCAGTCATGAAAAAGGTAATAAATAAAGGCCTTCACGTGTTGATTGATGAAGGTCGAAGACTCGAAAGCAAGAAGGAATGACACCCTTGCTCGAGGTACCCGAATAACTTGTATGCGGCCTCGCGTGTCCATGCTTAGTCATTTTCATCTAGCACTTGATCATGCCCTTTAAAGACTGATCTCGAGTGCCATACAATTTCATCTATACCTAGTCATCCCGAGAGATCTCGCGAAATAATAACAACATGCCATGATGCTCGACAACTCCCTCGTGGAGGTAATGCATGCATGGACATCGATTAGCTGTCTTTCCACCCACGCGACCACGACAGCCCAGAGTGTACCCCCATTTTCACAAGCACCACAAACTTCGTTGACAAGCTCGCACCGTCAATAACTTGGTTTAGAAGAAATCACACAGCAATACCACCAGAGCATAGTAAGGGTAGCATTATAATGAGTCTACAAGGACGCCTAAAGACCTCCTTATAGACTGCAGGGCAAGTGTGGATGCCGAAATTTAGCTTGAACGAGGCCCCTGCCTTGTCACCTTCAAAACATAGGTTTGGGATGTATGACTATGGAATAATTTTCCCCTCAATCACCATGAGCCAAGACGTTAAGTTGGACCTCAAGGAAGAAAGGCCTCCTTGACAGAAGTCTAAGAAGGGCATCCGTGAGCGACTAAGTGTCGAGGTACATGGGCCTCATTATGCGAGGCACTTCCTCAAAGACGCTCCACATGAACCTTATAGACCCAAGGGCCTCGCTATGTGAGGTCTGTCATGTGTACATACCTAAGCATGCACATGTCCTTCCTAGCCGCTCCATCCAGACCTTGGAGGCACCAAGGGCCTCGCTATGCGAGGACCATCACGGTTGACTCAAAGGTCTCGCTCGGGTGCTTAGAAGACATGATGGCCTCGCGTACCTAGACACACCCTACTTCACCCAAGTGCCCAGATACAACACACCCATGTTGCGCGCGTAGCCTAGGTGCCTCACGCCACCTGCGCCTCGCGAGACGTCACGCCCCCGCACACTAGGCGCCTTGCACCACCTGTGCCCATCATGTGTACATACCTAAGCATGCACATGTCCTTCCTAGTCGCTCCATCTGGACCTTGGAGGCACCAAGGGCCTCGATATGCGAGGACCATCACGGTTGACTCGAAGGTCTCGCTCGGGTGCCAAGAAGACATGATGGCCTCGTGTACCTAGACACGCCCTACTTCACCCAAGTGCCTAGATACAACGCACCCATGTTGCGCACGCAGCCAGGCGCCTCACGAGACGTCATGCCCCCGCGCACCAGGTGCCTTGCGAGACGTCACGCCTCCGCGCACCAGGCGCCTTGTGTAACATGCCGGCCTTGATGGCATGTTACAAGCTAGGATGGCACTCGGTTAGATGTGCACGCGAGGGTGCAGGCTGGTGAGCATGCTGATGCCTAGTTTGTACGGCAGTGGCATTTTTGTAAATATCTTCAATATTGCCCGGAAATGGACGGGACTTGGTAGGTTCCATATTGAAGGGTCAATGAACACAATGGTACGATTGGATTTGGGAGATTCGGAGAATTGACGAGCTGGAAGCCAAATATGTCTCCCAAGCAAAAATCATATATGTTCCTGGTAGAAGGCTAAAAGCTCAGAAGGCTCTTTGTAGGGGGAGCACCTGGTGTCAGCTCTCCACCACCCCCTGGCGCTGGTGCGTCAAGTGAGCTACTACTAGTTGGGAGGACTAGTAGGGCGGGCATATGAGGACCACGAGAGGACTCATATGTCTCCACGAGTAGGAGTACTCATGGACATTACCGGGCCGCCCCGGTAGTGCGTCGAAGTATGCTGCCAGAGGTTTAAGGGTACGGTTCCCTTGGCTTGCCGGGATGCCGCTTGCATGGAATGTGGCCCAAACCTTCGAGAGATGTCGTGGTGCGCCATGGCCACGGATCTCGACACGAGATGGCACGTGAAGTCATTCGTGGGACTTGTTAGCATGCAAGCATTGGAGGGTGCACTATGCTTGAGTAGGACAGAGGTCCAGTGTATGCTACTAGTTTGGCAGCCAGTCTCGAGTGCCTGCCAACTTGCACGATGGTATGGTGCCTTGAGGATTGGACCATGGACGTATGGGAGTCCTTGGTCTGTGACGTGAGCTAATCAGATAGTATCGAATGGGACATGATGGGAGGTGTTGGCACGTCAGCTTGGTGTTGGCTCTTAGCCACACATGCTACCTTGACTTGCGAATGTCTGGGTGGGCATCGGTGTTGGGATTTACCTTGCCATAGTGAGAACCTATGGACAGTGTGAGTGTCTTGGCTAGATAGCCTTGATGCATGATTGCACTCATAGATGCTTGAGAGCATGACTCAGCGAGAGTTGTTCGAGAGACGGAAGTGTGCAGAGGCACACGGTCGCGCGAAAAATGTGCCCATTGTTATTCGAATGGTTGGAAGGCTGACCTTGGCTCAGAGGAGTCAAGGTGCCGCACGGGCATTTCCACTGTCAAAATGTCAGCCCGTGACACCTTGCGCCACCTGTGCCTCGCGAGACATCACGCCCCCGTGCACCAGGCGCCTCGCGAGAAGTCATGCCCCCGCGCACCAGGCGCCTCATGCCACCTGGGCCTCATGAGACGTCACGCCCCCATGCACCAGATGCCTTGCACCACCTGCACCTCGCGAGACGTCACGCCCCTGTGCACCAGGCGCCTTGCGCCACCTACGCCTCGCGAGACGTCACCCCCCTGCGCACCAGGCACCTCACGCCATACACCACGCACCAGGCGCCTCTTACCAACATCCCGTGCATCCTTCAAGACATTCCTGGTGCCGTGCACCTTGGAACTGTGTCTCCTAAAAGGCCCCATAAAAGCATGTACGGGGTACGACCCTTAAGACCCCGGATGACGGATCCTAGTATGCACGCCTGAAAAGTAGTGGTCATACGAGTGAAATACTTGGTGTGGTCCTCACTGGCCAATCTCTGACATCTGTCCCTGACAAGTAGTGGAGGTACGAGGAGTGATGGCATGACCTGCATGCCTCTGACCATGTACCGGGCCGACACCACAACCTTCTGCTCCACTATGACCTGTGCCACAACCCTGACAATGTACCTATGTACAATCTTGTCCCCTGGGACCACAATGTATCAGGAGCCATTAGAGCCCCATTATAAATAGATATTCACCCCTCCAGCAAGGGGGTTGGAAAATTCATTGTATGCTGAGGCTATTAAGCAAACTACAATTTTTACTCTTTCAAGTTCTCTGCATCTTCTTCTAAGACATTTTTTGCAATACAGTCTCAGTTTTCTAACCTTATATCGTTGATGAGATTTCATCGTCAACAAAACTAACTTGTTAGATTTGATACATAGTGATTTGTGTGAATTGAATGGAATAATTATTAGAGAAGGAAACTAGTATTTTATTACCATTATTGATGATTGTTTTAGATTCACAAATGTATACTTTCTTAAGAATAAGGATGAGACCTTTAGCATGTATAAAATCTATAAAGCTGAAGTTAAAAATCAATTGGAAAAGAAAATAAAAGTGATAGGGGTGGTGAATACTTTTCCAATGAGTTTAATGTGTTTTGTGAGACGCATGGTATAATACATGAATGTACAGCCCCTTATACTCCCCAAATGGTATAGCAGAAAGAAAGAATAGGACATGTGTTGAAATGATTAATGCTTTGCTATTACATGCAAATTTAAGTTTTTCATATAAGGAGAAGCCTTGCTTATCGTTTGTCATATTCTAAACCAAATTCCTATAAAGAAGAATCAAATTTCACCATATGAGATATGGAAAGGAAAGTGGCTCAACCTAAGGTATCTCAAAGTGTGGGGGTGCCTTGCTTATTGCAAGAGAACGGAGCCTAAAAGGACAAAGTTGGGTCCAAGGGCCATCAAATGTGTGTTTGTAAGCTATGACTCAATAGCAAGGCCTATAGGCTATTAGACTTGGAGTCTAATGTGATAATTGAATAAAGAGAAGTGGAGTTCTTTGAGAGTTTGTTGTACAATGACAATAAGCCTCAAAACTAATCTCATTAGAATGAACTCAAAAGGGGTTACCTTCAAGGGTTGTAGAGCAACCGATTTTGCCTAAAAGAAGCCAAAGGCTTAAAGAGAGTGGATCGAAAAATCAAACCTCTCAACTGGAGACTCTTTACCTAGTAGAGGGAAACCATAAGGAGTTACTTGGAAATATCCTATGTAACTACACGTGGAGGATGATCTTAAAACTTTCCAAGAAACAATGCCCTCAAGGGACTCTACCTTTTGGCAAAAAGGCAATAAATGATGAGATAGATTCAATTATGTCTAGCCACACTTGGGAGATTGTTGATATACCACAAGGATCAAAGCCAATTCGTTGCAAGTGGGTATTTAGAAAGAAACACAATACTAATGGGACCACTCAAGCCTATAAGGCAAGATTGGTGGCCACATGGTTTAGACAAAACAAGGGCATATATTATTTTGATACCTAGGCACTTGTAGCAAGGACAACATCTATAAGATTGTTGTTTTCCTTATCATCAATACACAACCTGCATGTTAATTAAATGCATGTCAAAATGACATTTCTAAATGGTAACCTTGCTAAGGAGGTGTTCATGGAACAACTGGAAGGGTTTGTCCTATGGTAAAATGAACATAAGGTGTGTAAGCTTGTTAAATAATTATTGGGGTCAGAGACTTGGTGTTGCAAATTGTCTTTATAGCAAGACCAAGGTGTTGGAGTATTGGGCCCTAACTGGGAAGGCCCATACCCAAGTCGAGAGCATCGTGTGTCCTAGGACATACAAACTAGCCCTGTTGAATGGGGAGCTAGTACCCCACGCCTGGAATGCTGACTAGATTAGCATGTATTACCAGTGATATGAGCAATGTATTTTCTAAATTTCATAATCATTTTGTAGCCTTTGAGCACAGTTAAGGGAAATCGTGTGTACAAAACACGAGATGAAATGCAGAGAATTTGCCTGTATTTTTTTTATCTTAATTTTAATTTTTACAACTCAAGGAGAAACTGCTCGCTGCCTTGGATAAGTGAATGCAAATTAGTATCTGATCACTTGGGGGCATAGCTGGGTCCACTTACAGGGTAACCGTTCGCTGACCATGACCTAGGAAACTAAGCATGTCGTGAGCAGAGTAAGCCTAGTGTCGAAGCTTGCGAGAATGGGCCAACCTAGGGAACTAAGATAAACCTAGCGTTATAAAAATCTAAATAGCCTATGGGTGAACTTGAGTTATCTCCCGAAGACCATGTGCCCGAGGATTAATAGCGAGTTCCTAACTCTCGACAAGTGAATGGACTTTCGAGTCACCCACACTTGGGTACAAGATTTAAGTTGCCAAAATCTTGAGCGCCGTAAGACCCAATGACCTAAAGGGGCGGAGAACTTGATCCATGTCCTGAGGACCTAGAGCCCAAGGACCAGTAACAAGTTCTCAATTTCTAAAAAGGGTAATAACCTAGAGTGACCTGTACTCGGGGGGGAAATTATAATCATGACTAACGAATAGTTAGTGTAACCTCCCGAGGACTATGTGCCCATGGAGTAACACTGAGTTTTCGTACCCTAGGTTAATTTGGCCTCCTAAGCTCAAGTTTCTTAGGACACGAAGATGTAAGGACACATCAAGTGCTCACATTTGACAGCTTACTAAAGTTACTTTTGAGGACTACGGGCCCATGAAGCAACACTAAGTACATAAAAGTGTGAAAGAACTAGGTGGATTAACAAGACCCGAGTCGCCAAGACTCAAGCACAAGTATCAAGTTGCATTAACTAGAGTAGCTAAGACCTAGGTATCATGACTAAGGCCCACGTAGGGTGGACACATTAAGGTTAAATAAAACAATCTTTCTTGTGATGATGAAATTGTTGGCGTTTTATGCCCTAATTAAAACCCAAATTCTTTGTAATCTCATTTTATTATCAATAAAATAATAGAAATCATTTTTTGACTTGGTCAATCACTTTGCACACATGTTTTATTTTCATGATTATTTGTTTAATATAAACTTCTATTAAATCCCAAGCATATAGCTAATCGTATTTATAGTGACGTAATCATAGTGGAATATAAATATGATTATATCTTCAAAATAAGTTAGTCCTAAGATTAGTCAGTGCACAAGATTTACACTGACTTGCTAATCTATGATATGATCTACTTACACATCACAATGTTATGTTTTTTCTAGAACATTAGCAAAGTAGATATAATCGGATGTATTTGTTACATCAGATTGGACCGATATTGACAGTTGATAAGATAAGTAAACATACCATTATTATCTACTCTAGTCATATCATATAGTTGGCCATAGGTCAATTCAATCTTAATTCTGAGTGGTTAGTGTTCTAACTGATTGTATTATTTGAGTTCTTTGACTTGTTCGTTACCAGCTTACCCTACGGACTATCCCATACTTACATCTTGGGAACTCGGTAGTATAATTGAGTGGGGGTGTTAATCATAGATATGAACATCTATAGCTTCTGATGAAGAAGTGAAACGATGGTTTCCTTTTAGTTTGGTTTAAGGCGTTAAATGATAGAGATCTCATTTCATTAATTAAATTAGTTTACTGAAATATAATTTACAAGGAACTAAGTGTTTTAAGGATAAAATACAATGAGGGGTAAAACGATATTTTAGTCCTATCTCATTGTATACTGTGTATAGAGGATTGAGTGAAAATTATGGTTGTAAAAATGGATAATTAATAGCGTATCTATATTTGTTATAGAGAGTTCTATGAATTCAAGAGTGCAATTCCGAGTCTATAGTGGAGTCACGAGGAATTAATAAGTTAGTAAATTTATTTGTTAGATTTATGATAACTTATTGGAGCTTGATTTCATATGCCCATGGTCCCCATTGTACCTTTAATAAAATCATCTAGATAGTCTCAATTAATTGATTTAATTATCAATTAGAATTATCAAAGTTGACCAGGTCAATTTTGGATAGTTTCACAGAGTTATGTAATTTTGAGAAGAAAAGAGAAATTATGGCAGATTTATTAATTAAGATAAATTGGTATCTAAATTAACAAATAAGTTTAAATCAAGGTTCAAATTATAAATAATTAATTTGATAAAGGATTTAAATGATTATTTAATTAATCAAATCAATAGAAAATAATATAGGCCTTGATTTTAAGTCCAATGGGCTTATAATCAAATGAGAAATTTCACGGGCCTAAAGCCCATGATAATTTCGACCTAGGGCTTCATATTGGCTATTATTTTATTGATTTTTTAATTAAATTAAATGGCCTAATTGAGTCTATAAAAGTAGTGCTTAGAGAAAGTTGAAAACGCAAGTCTAAACACAAGTTCAGAAGTCAGATTTTATGATAGTTTTTAGATTCTCTCTAAACACAAGTCATTTTCTAAGCCTCTTTGTTATTTTCTCTTCTTCTCCCTGTATCTATCTCATGTGTTGAGAATTTCCCACTCTAGTCTAGGTGATTCTAAGGATACATTGGAAGATTATGAAAAAATTATAAGAACAGTTCAGTTTCTTGATAATACTCTGCGACAAAAAGGATACAAGAGTTAGAGAAACTGAAGGGAGGACTCTTTCATTCCACTGCGTATACTGTGTAACGACCCAAATTCGCTAATAAGGCTTAAGGGCCTTGATTAGAGTGCCAGGAGGTCATTAATGGAATAATTGTGATTTAATGAGTAATTATATGTTTAATAATGCTTATATGATAATCAATTATATTATGTGGTAATATGATATGTGATATATGTGAGAACCACATTATTATGTGGACAGGTTCGCTGAGCACGACTCAAGACGATTCTAGGGCCAGATAGTGGGAAAAGTCACAACGGGGTTTGAGATATGACTTTGGATAAGTTGGGGATAATTTTAGATAGCGGATAGTGATTTGGGTTATCGGGACATGAAAATAAATATATGGAGATATATTTGAGGTTAGAATGTCTAGGTGGGAATAATGGGGGATTTTACTATTTTGGCCTCGGGGACGGTTTCGGCACCCCGAGCCTCGGGATTAACTTAACAGATAAGTTAGACTTAAGGAAGCCTTTAGAAAAAACACAAACCGACTAAGCATTTTGTCCCAGCTCACTTACACGTTCAAGGGAAACTAAGGAGAGAAAAACACAGAAAACTTAAGGGAGAAACAAGCTGGAATTCTGAGATTTGAGGTGAGGAATTGAAGGTCTAGCTCAGGGATTTATCAAGCACTAGAACAGGGATTAAGGTAAGCATCTAAACATCTTTTGTGTGGTTGAATTCTGTGCTCTAGCTGGATTTTGGTTAAGTGTTGAAACCAATATAGGTTTGGTGTTTTAAGGCAGAATTAAAGAAGGGAACTTGGGGACCTAGCTTGGCTATAGCTTGGTGAAGTTGTTCTACAGCAAAGGTGAGTCTCTACTCCTGGTTTAGAGGTTTTTCATTGAGTTTAATGGCTGGTTTGTGTGTGTTTTAGCACTTGGGTTTCAGAAATTTAAAGGAAGAGATTGGAGTGTGTTAGGCTGTGTTTTCTTGGGAATTAGGTGGTTTAGATCATGTTAAAGAAGTTGGGAATCAATTGGTTAAGAGTTGGGAAGCTTTGAGATGGTTTAAGGTAAGGTTTTGAGCTTTGAAATGGTGTAAAATCTGGGTTCGAAGGGGAGGGCCGCGGCTCTATTCTAGAGCGTTGTGGCCCTAGCATGCAAGGAAGCCAAGGGGGCTCGACCAAGGGGGTGTGCCGCGGCGCCCAAGGCAAGGGCCGCGGCGTGTGTGTGGTTCAGTGAGGGAGTAGGCTCTGTTTTGGGGAAGGGCCGCGGCTAGGCTTTGGGGGCCGCAGCCCTTGGTTGCACACTTGAGATTTTGAGGGTTTTAAGCATGGGAGAGTGGTCTTGTGTGCTCGGGTTTGGTTTCACCACCGTGCTTGGTGGAATTTGATATCCCGCGAGTTAGTTTTATAATCGGAACCTATATTTGAGTATTTATGAAACCCTATACTTTGGTTGTGACTAGGTAATAAAGGCTTAGGCTCGACAACGAATCGTGCTTGAGGGGCATTGCTCGTAATTCTATAACCGCACAGACTAAAGGTAAGAAAACTGCACCCGACTATATGTGGTGATGGGACTAAGTGCTCCCGAGAATTGTGTCGTGTCAATGATGGTATTACGCCATGGGACATGTAAAAGCGGCCTAAGAGTGCCGTACATATTATCAGCGCACAGGGCGCGGCTTGGCCACTGGTAGCCGAGGACAGCTTAATAATCACTGAGCTCGGTTTAAGCAGGCCGAGGTCAGTGGGATAACGGAGGGGGCAGCCTGAGGGCGCCAGCCCTAGTTATCATTTGTGAACTGTAAATGATATGAGTTGACATGCTTAATATGTGGAATACTTGATTATACTGAATAGTTATATGGCTGAGATTATGTGATGCAATGTGAGATATTGACTTGTCTGCTAATTGCTTATGCTCTGTTGTTGTTGCGTTTTCTTGTTGGGCCTTGGCTCACGGGTGCTACGTGGTGCATGTAAAGGCAAGGGCAAGCTGGACCAATCCTGAGGTGGAGAGCTGCGGGGCAGAATGTACATAGCCAGCTGTTCGATCACCATGGTCGAGGAGTAGATCAGGACAAGGATTACCTAACTGCTTGCTTTGCCTTAGTATGGCTGGTTATTGCATCTGAGTCTTATAATTTTTGTAAACAATCTTTAAACTTGTGTTTTTGGGATCCCGTGTAAACAAATAATGTTTCTTAATGAAAATGTGACTTTAAGACCAAAACGTTTTTTTTAAGCCTAGTTCCTTCATAGTTGCTGTGACACGATTTCAACTTGACGACTTGATTAGCAAGTCTGGCACTTTACAAACACACAGTGTAACGGTCTTGGCTATCCAGGGCGTTACATACTATAAGTATTCTTATCTTTGTTTCTCTTTGAATTCAATTTTAGAAACATGTTCTAGGTTATCTCATATTAATTTGTTTAATATTAGATCTACATGAAAATGAATAAAGATCCTGTATGAGTTTCCCTAACAAAAATTACGTTGAGAGTTGAAAATGGAACCTTATGAATTTTAAGACCAATTTATAAAATTACTAAAGAATAATAAACATGTTAAGTGATAAAGCAAAGAAGGAAAGTGAATAGTGCAAGCAAAAGTCGTTCTTGAAAGGTAAAAATATAAAAAGCTGCGCTCGGGGGCTTCAGCAGTAAACTATTTGTACCACATAAGAAACCAAAAAAGGATTCAAAATTGACCCTAGGGAACCTCTTCAATAACATCGATGATGGGGTTAGCCTCTAGAGCCATCCCAACATCCTTGGCTGCAGCTTTGGCAGCCTCCTCAGCCCTCGGAACCTGCATACATTCCTCAAAGAGAAGCCGATACTTGTCTACTTTGCAAGTGAAGTACAGGCTCATCTTCTGGTTGTGGAACCAGACTACATAAATTGCATCTTTGGCAATGGTGTCGACCTCCTTCTTAAGGACTTCCACCTCCCATTGAAGGGAATTGTTCTTCTCCATAGCTTGAAGAGCCTTGTCCTCATTGGCACAGACTTTGTCCATGGCCTCCTTGGTTTCCCCACGAACCCTGGTGACGTCCTCTACTGCCCGTGTAGCCTCTATTGTGGCCTTAGCAGCTTCTTCCTTGGACTTCTAGGCCTCTTTCTTGGCTACCTAAAACTCCTCAATTGCTTTCTTGGCTGCCTCTTCAAGCGTCCGGGTGCGGGCCTACTCTGCCTCCAGTGAGGTCCGCAGACGGACTAGCTCCTTCGAGGGCACCTAGACCTTTTCCTTTAGCACTTCCACTCTAGCTTGAGTCCATTAGAGTTCATATAACTTCTCTATCATTATGTCCCCGAGGTGCTAGCATGCCAATGCCGATTGCATGTCAAGAACATGGAATGGGTTAGTTGGTGCCACATTAGAAAAAATGATGCAGACAGCTGATAAAAACACAACTTACTCTGACGGTGCATTTCGACAGGAGGCGACAAGGGATGCCTCGTTGCTATCACCCAATTAGGAATAGCTACGAGCAGTCAGCTCACACACGGTGGAGCTGACACCTTGGAGAAGCTCAACAGTGAGTGGAGCAACCACCTCTCCTAGCTTTGTGGCAAACAGGGTCTCCAGCTTGGCGCGACCTATCGAGGGCACCACAGGCCTTTCCCTTAGAGGCTTCAGTTGGGGCAGAGCCTCCGTTGTCTCATGAAGGGTCTTGTTCCCCTCCTCGAAGCTTGCCTCAAAATGTTGGAGTATGTCCTGAACATGCTCCAACATATCTCCTTAAAATTTCTCTAGGCATACCAGGAGTTGGGGTTGAGTCACCAACTCCTGGCTCTTCGCTCCTGGAGTCTCTTCATCCAAAGAAGAATGAGAGAACGAAATCTCATAGACGGGCGTGACCTATGCCTGAGGAACTTCTCTCTGGGGGGAGGATGTCCGTTGCCTCTTTTTCAACGAAGGAGGTACTACTTCCTCCAGTGGTCTCTATGATCCTCCCACAGCAGACGAACTTGGACCCACTCCAAGTCCAAGGGTTGATCGACAAATGTCAGCCAACCCCATGTGTTTTACAAATGTAAAGCAACAGTTAGAAATTACATAACCTAAAATAATGAACAAGATTTAAAGATGAAAGTCGAGAGCACGAGGGCTTCCCAAAAGCCCCAGAACTAAGCTCCTTCGAGTGAAGAATTTAACGTACAAAATCCCTAATTAACCTCCCCATCTCATCGGTAGTGTTAGTCTCATATTGGCAAAACCAGTTCGCATGGAAATAACATACATTGTCCAAGGGCACGAATCCCCATGGAAGCAATTGCCTACGCAGGTGGTGGAGGAATACGTCTATAAGGTCTTGGTAATATTTGAACTCCTCCCTGGTCCAGTGCCGCTTGGAAGTTAGCCCACATCAAAGAAGCGATGGAGAAGACCACAGGTGCTCGAGGCTTACACCATCTCTTACTTGTCTAGCATTATATACAATTATCAGAGATTTACCTAGGAGAAGGTAGAACTCTCTATCCCTGCCTGGATCTCCTCAAGCTCCTAATATTCTTGGGCTTCTGGGGTTGCTTGAACGACTTGAGTGTTCTCGAACTGCTCCTCCAACAACCTCTGGTTGAACATCGCAAGGGCCCGACCATCGATGTAGTTAATTTGTTGGGCGGCAAGTTGTCGGGACTTGTTGGAATTCCTGTAACTGATTAGGTCCACATTGCTTATACGCTGCCCCAGCTGGAGAAGGCCTACTTCCCTCAAGTTCTCCTCAGACACCAAGAAACTCAGTTCCAGCTCAACATCTGGAAGAGTCTTCAACTCCACTAGGTGATCTTCATACACCTGGACGTAGGGAGTCTGACGGAAGGGGCCTATAAATATAAGAACTACTAAGTATGGGAAAAACAAAGAAAGTAAAAGAAGTACAAAGCTTGTCTATGATAATACTCACCAACCATGGAGAACTCAAGTATCAGCGTAGGGTTGGTACGCGTCGGTAACCCATTGTTGAAAAAGTATTGGTCTGTGAAGTCTTGAGAATGGTTCTCATTGTGATGTGCGACCTTGTAGATTAGCGAGGGATGGGCATACTTCATCAACATGTAGTACCCATCGAGTTCCTTACGTTTCTTCCTCGACGTGTTGCGAAAACTATAAAAATATAAGATTTCATTCAGCTGGGGATGGTGCTGGCCAGTTTCTCCTCCGGTACAGGACATATATTCCTGCCAAGACCCTGTACCCCTTGGAAGAAAGTTGGAAGAGGCCAGTTTCTCCTCCAGTACTGGTGCAATGTTAGGGGCGTTCTAGCCATCATGTGTGTCTGGCTCCATGCCCCGAGGCCATGCACATTGTGATGTACTCTCTCCGACTCTCGACAAAGGAGCACTAGAAAATCCTCCTCAATCCCGTAGTGCCTCATGATGCGCTCTAGGGCTTGGGGATGTTTGATTTTGCTGAGGTATTCCTTTGCTTGAAGCCCTGTTGCCTCGTATCATTGTGTGGGGTGGGGAATGGGAGCACGATTCACCTCTTCCTCTATCAGTCCCCTTTGAACTTATTGCGTTGGCCTCTCAACTGTCGAACCCACTTATCAAACCACTAGCTTCTATGTTGATGTTTGGGCCTCCACCCATGGAACTCCTTATGGCCTACCTCCTTCTCAAGCCATGGCGAGAATTTCCAGGATCGTAAGCAAGGAATTTCTGGGTTTAAAAGGTCGTTTCTTGGAAAGGGGAATCATTTTTGGCAATGTGAAATTTAGGCTCTGGTGCAAATTTCAAAGGAATGAAAAATGGGCACGAAGAGCCAAATATTGAATTTATACCCCCAGGCTTGGACGGGAAGCAACCAAATCTTGATCGTTGATCACCTAGAGAATAGGCACTCGAAGGTGATCCAATGGTCACAACTATGGAGACACGAATCATGATCAAAATGTGGAAAAAGGACGCCTCGGGTATATCATGAAAAGACACTTTGGGTATAGAATAGACGTTTTGGGCATGGAGAGAAGCCCTCATTAAATAGCACCAATTGATGGGTCCAGCTATAGGGAGCCGATGTGTGGCATCACCTTTTTGAAGGCGGGAAGCCTAAAGAAGCCCAAACATCTCCTCTTGAGCACGTCCCTCATGAAATGATGGAACTGATATAATATTCCAAACCCTAGATGTTAATCAAGATCCAAATTCAAAGTATGAATGCAATTCTTGATAATCAAATAAACATGTTCATGATATGAATGTTAATCTTGAGTATAAGAAACTAAATGATTAAATGATGATAAGATAAAGTTAGATACATTTAATAAGTAATACTAATAATGAAAACACAATAGAATGATAAAATACAAGAATAGGGTTAGAGAGAAAAAACCTTTGTATTGAGCAACTTTATTCTTCAAACTTTGGGGAGCTTCTAAGGCTCATACATAATAAGAATATTGTTGTCCAAAATCTCTATTCCAAGCCTTCCTTTATTGCTTGAAGCTTCATCTAAGTCGAATGAGATTTGGGATTTAACAAGCCTTAAAACTCATGCAAGTCCAGCAAAGCTTGATGAGTTTCTTAGATAAAACTTTGGTCTTTGAGAGCTAGAGAGCGAGAGAGAGGATAGAGAGAGAGAGAGATTTTGAAAGAGTGATCAAGGCTTTTCAACTCTAATAACCCATATTTATAGTGTAGGCATCATTATTAGTCTAACCAATAGGATTAGAGCATTTAGAACACATCATTTGGAGCATTTTACGTAAATTGTACGACCCTAAAAGACCGCCCATGCGATGTATAGCTTGCTAGGGATTTTGAATCCCTTCACATTTTGGTGATGCTATGCCACTTAGGGGGTGAAGTATCGCCACCCCTCTGACTTTGAACCCCTCCAGTGGTCCTAAAACTGCTCCAAATGCTACCAAACTTTTTGGGAATGTTTTGATACCTCATTGTATCACTTTAGACGCATAAATGTCACTTTTAGATGCCTTGAACACAGTCTCATGTTTTAACTTCTCTTTAAGTGAAAACAATTAAGTGTTTTTCACCTCAACGTGTAAACATCTTAACCATTATACTTAACCAATCTCAACAGTCCCCCACTTGGTTAAATACAATCCTCTCTTCTTAGCTTAACATTTTTGGTGCCTAAAATAAAGTATCTTTCAATTTGAACTTTACCTTAGTGAAAGTATAACAAAGTCTTATCGAAGTCATTCGTGTCTAAAAGATTGAACAAAATACTCCTTAATGATAAAACTGGTAACACCTTACACACCTCCACTTAATCATTCATTTCCCACTTTTCTTGCTTAGCACTCATATGCCCATGTGCTCATCCATTTCATGAACTTTCCGGGAAGAAACTCCAACTCCCATGAGAGGTGGTACCACCTCTTAAGTTCACATGGGTGAAGTTCTTACAACATCTTTGCTACCTTTAGAGATGCTTGTTGCACAAAACTGAACTTCATTAAAAGCCCTAGGCTTAACCCTCACTCGATAGCAACCAACACTAACCATCCTTGGATGAAACTCATGACTTTGTTAGTGTTGAAACTATTTACCAAATAACTTGTTCTTACCCATTGAACTCTTTCCCTTGATGTTCAAAAGTTTGGAGTTGGGTTGCCATCATTGGTGAATATATTATTCTAGGAGTTTTAGTTCCATCCCTTTTGAAGTGGAACTTACTAACCTATTCGCAAGAGGTTTTTGTAAATGGATCCACTAAATTCTCACTTGTCTCTATATATGAGATCAATATGATTCTTCCTTGAGTCAATTGTCCCACATACTCTTGTCTTAGACTTATATGTCTAGACTTCTCATGCCATTATAAGCTCTAGCTAATGGGGGTAGTTTATCACCATTGGGATATTCCTCATGAAATCCCTAAGCCACTTGGCCTCTTTGCCATTTTCTGCCAGACCTATAAACTCCTTCTCCATTGTTGAGTGAAATATATGTTTGTTTCTTTGGGCCCTAAGAAACTGCTCCTCTTTTAAGCATAAACACCCAACCACTTGTGGATAGATTATCTCCTACACTTGATGTCAAACTCACATCGGAATATCCTTCAAGTATCTTCAGGAACTTTGAATATTGGAGGCCTAGCTGCTTGGTCCTTGTAAGGTACCCTAGAGCTCTCTCAATCAATTTTCAATGTTCCATACTTTTTTGTTCATAAAATTACTTAGTTTACTAACTGCTCTACCATTTTTCTTTTCAAACTTTATGCTTGAATCAAATTGTGTATTCGCCTCTTTGATTTTGAGGTTACTAAACTTGTCAAGCACTTTCTCAAAAAAATGAGCCTGACTAAAGGCATAACCCCCAATATTTCTTCTCACTTTTATACCAAATAAGGTATGGACCTCTCAAAGGTCCTTCATTTAGAAACTGGAAGATAGAAACCTCTTCGTTTCTGTTATGCCTCTCATCTCATTACTAAAAGTCAACAATCATCAATACATAGACACATCAAGATGACATAGCCATCAAAAGTATTAGAGTATCAGCACTTGTCCATTATTGTGTCTACACCCATCCAAAACAATAGCTTTATCAAACTTCTCATGCCATTGTTTCAGTGCTGGTTTTAAACCATGTAATGATTTAAAAGCCTACACACTTTATGTTCATTTTTTCCTTAGAAAAAAACCCTCCGGTAATATCTATTTAGGAATGTCATTTGGACATCCATTTGATGAACAAAAAGGTTTTATATTGATGTTAGGGAAAATAAACTCTTTTTGTGGTTGTCCTAACAATCGGTGCATACGTGTCAAAGTAATCGATTTCTTCCTATTGTTTAAACCCTTTAGCTATTCCTATTGTATGTGCCATCGGTGTGATATTTCCTTTGAAATATCCACTTGCATCCAATTGGTTTTCAACCTTGTGGAAGGTCTACCAATTCCCATGTGTGGTTTGAAATAAATGAATCCATCTCATCATTTATTGCCTCCTTCCAAAAAGAAAAGTCTCTTGAAGACATTTCTTCTCAGAATGTTTTGGCATCATCCTCAACTTGAAGAATCTTAGGAACTTTCCATGTGACTTCTTTAATTTTACTGTAGAGTATCTCTACTTGAGAACATTTCTTAATTGACCCCAACTGTAACGACCCAATTTCGCTAATAAGGCTTAAGGGCCTTGATTAGTGTGCCAGGAGGGCAGGTTGGGATTTATTTGTGATTTTATGAGTTAAATGCATGGTTATGATTTAAAGCATGTTATTTGGCTATTTGTTTAACTGAGATGCATGGCTATGTTTACTAGTATGCATGTAGGCCCGGATCGTGTTAGAAGGGCGTAATTGTAATTTTGGCCATGTTGGGCATAACTGTACTGATATGTGATAATTGTATTCTGTGAATTGTACCACGTGGGTGTGGTTGTATTATTGTGATGCACGTGCCGAGACGGTCCTAGAGAGCTAGTTAACTTAAGAGTCACAACGGGATTTCTATACCCGGCTCGGGAGGAGCCTAGGGGTATCTCGGGAATTTTATGGCTAAGTTGAGATTTAGCGGGTAATGGTTATTGGAGATTTAGTAACCTGGGTAACCATTAGTTACTGCTGTGGGTAACAAGTTTTAAGGTAAAAAGTGGTAGAAATGAAATAGAAATGAAAAGACTTAAGTGTCCTTTGAGGTTTAGCTAAGGAGGATTAGTAGGAAAGGGTAAAATGGTCATTTGGCAAGGGTTATAGGCAATTCTCAGCTGGGTTTTTAGTGGGTCACGGTTTGGGCATTTAGGATATATGTTGGCTTTGCTAAAATGAAGAGGAGGAGAGTTAGGGCAAGGAAGAGAAGAAGAAGAAGAGGAAAATGGGCTGAAGTGGGAACTTAGGAGATGAATCAAGGGAGCTTGGGGAAGGGATTCTCTACTTGAGGTAAGGAGTTTATTCACATTTAAGACTTGATTATGTTATGGGTTAAGAGATTTGAGCATGGTTTAAGTTTGAACTTTGAGTTTTTAATTTTCTGAAATTTAAATCAAGGATGTGGATTTTGGGGATTTGATTGTGTGTTTGATTGCTTTGATGATGTTTATGGGTTGTTAGATGGGTCATATGAAGTTTGGATTTGATTTTGGGGTTTGGGTATTGGTTTGGTATGAATTGGGAAGGTTTTAGCTCGGAGAAAACGCAGGAGAAAACCCAGAATTCTGGGTCTGCGAAGGCGTGCCGCGACACAGCTTTTTCGTGCCGCGGCAAGGAGCCCCTGTCTGATGGGTGCCGCGGCACAACTTTCTTGTGCCGCGGCACAAGGCCATTTTCAGGGCACCAAAAGTTGCATTTTTGAGCTTTTGCTCCGGGGGTTCGGGGGATGTTTCCGGTGAATTGTTTTAGGGATTTGGGAGTCCCGAGAGTGCGGGATTGGTCCCGGGAAGTGGTTTTGGGTTGATTAGTATTGAGGGATGTTTCTTGTGTGTTGTGACTAGGTTGTTGGTGAGGCTCGTGCTTGAGGACCGTGCTCGCGGCTTTAGTGCATCAGGAAGCTCGGAATACAGGTAAGAAAACTATAACACCCGTAGGATAGGGCGTGGGTCCGTAGTGTGATGGTCGGGCATGGCCCTTTATTGCATGTTGCATGATGAGATGATTGTAGGGCGTGGCCCCGGATTGTATTATGTGTAAATGTTTAACCCGAAATGAACCGTGATGTGTGTGAATGTTTATTTCGAATGTACTATATATGTGATTATGATGAAATGTACGGCGTAAGCCGGGGCGGCCGTGGGCCGAGTACGGCGTAAGCCGGGGCGGCCGTGGGCCGAGTACGGCGTAGGCCGGGGCGGCCGTGGGCCGAAAGTAACACCTAGCACATGGGATGCTATATTCAGGGTGGGACCCAAGGGATACATGAGTTATCCTCGCGGTGAGAACCGATACCCCAGGGCTTTGGTAAGGGTCCTGGGGCTGCATGGCCGTGTTTGCTTAGTCTAATGATTGACTTGTTTATTGTGGATTATCTGTTATGATAAACTGTATACATTGCATATGTTATGTTCTGCATGAGTTTTCTTGCTGGGCTTCGGCTCACGGGTGCTCTGTGTTGCAGGTAAGGGCAATGACTGAGTCAACCAACCATGAGTACGGAGAGCGTGAAGCGACGCGTACATGTTTGGCCTGCCCGACTGCTTTGGTTGGGGGTTTATTTGAAAATGGCTGTAATAATCTATGATTTTTATGATTTATCAACTGTGAACTCATTTTTTTAGATGTAAATAGTTTTCAAACCTTATTTTGGGATCCCAATGTTTAATATTATGAGTTTTATTGAAACAACGCATTTTTCTAATATTACAGCCTTAACTTTTAATTAGTCACACTTTCGTTTCAAAACCTCGGTTAGCGGGATCTTTGCACACTGATTTGTCTTAAAACTCACTAAGTAACGGCTCTAAGGAAGTAGGGCGTTACAACTTGGTATCAGAGCGAGCCAAGGTTTATTGGTTCTGGAGATCGACCGAACATGTACGCTCGCTGTCAGTGACAAGCTCGACTCAGGGTTGGTTGGTATGAATGATTGACATGTTTGAATATATGTTTGAATGCCCTGTTTGCCTGCTTATTTATATGGAGCATGAGGAATGAGATGACATATGCATGAGATACTGATAGGGCCTGGCCCTTGACTGTTGCATGTTGAGATCAATGTGTGCTGAATAACATTATTATGCATGTGGATGAAAATTGGCATAATGGTTCGCATATTGAGCGTATGTGGTTAGTTTTCTGAATTAAATTCATATGTATATCATTGTGGACTTGACCTAGTATATGCTTGTGTGTGCATTATACCTGTGGATATTTGGACCTAGTGGTGGTTTGGTTCAGAGTAGGAACCCCAGAGTTCAGGTGTTAGGTCAGTTTTGACAGGTGGAATTGTGTTGTTGGTTCCTAGAAGGGTTTGGGGACCTGATATTGTGTTGAAAAGGGGGTTTTAGATATAAGTTGGAGTTGAAATCTCCAGTTACCCCTGAGTGTAGCAGCAGAGGGTCACTAGTGTGTGGGTAGCTGTGGAGTTGTTAGTTGAGACGGGATAGATGAGCAGCAGATTTCTCTGGGGAAATAGCTGATTTCGATGTTTTAACAGTAAGGTGGCCAGTGTTGGTCTACTGTGAGGTATGGACAGATAAGGGTATTACATGAAAGGCTTAAAGGGTGTTAACCTCGGGTTTTGAGGAGAGTTCGAGTTGACAAGGAATTTATCAATAGATGAGCAGAGTTAATTCCACCCTTGGTTAAGAGGATGAGAGATCCTGATTAGAGGGTTGTGTTAAACATTGAGGCAGGGAGATGCCTGGATTTGGTACTCGGGCGGAGGTACTGGCTTAATGGGTTGGAAAGAACCTAGTTGATGAATGGTTAGAAGAGATTTTAAAGACATGATTAGAACCGTGGAGACGGGCAAATGTGTGAGTCTGGTTTGGACTGTTAGGGGTAACAACAGCGTAGATCAATGGGTTTGGTGATTTGGATAGTTCATTTCGGAAATTTATACAGATGGATGTATCTGGGATTGGTGGCGACCCATTTAAGGGCATGAGATCTGAAATAGCCTAAGGCATTTGGGCTGCTTTGAGGAAAGAGTTTTTGTCTGCATGTGGATGGCGGAGAGGGCCATATTGTTTGAGGAACTGATGGTTGATGTATAGAGCATGAGTGCTAGAGCCGCAAGGGCGGTGCTTCCTTTGATGGAATTAGTGAAGATAGATTCGTGATAATCAAGTTGAAAGAACCCCGAATAATGTTGTGGCTTTTGGATTGCCAAGAAAAAGGGGAAAAGTCTGACTGATAAGACGGTACTTTTGTTGATAGAACGCAGCGAGGTTGGATTCTCGATTGTTGAGATAGAAGGACCCCAGACAGTGCTTGGGCACCTAATTTGAGATTTGAAAGAAGCCTGATTGAAAAGGTAGATATCAAGATGGCGACAGGAACCAGGAGGTTAATTGGTATGCATATGAGGAAGAGGATGCCACCTGAGAGGAGGTCAGGTGAGGGCATGACTTCTACGTAGAATGACTCGAGATGTTGGGATGGATTTCCCATGGTGAGGGAACGGAGAACCAGAGTGCAGCGATACATTCAAAGTTCGAGGCCGAGTCCTCAAGGGTGAGTATGTATCTGACGAGCTTATGCTTTGGTCATGTAGCGAACTGGAAGGATTCGGTGTTTCGAATGCTCCGAGAGGGTGATGGACATAGAGAGGGTGCCTCTATGGTGCCATTCGAGAGGCTGAGGACAGTGATACTTATTGAGAAGGAATTAGAAACTCTGGCAGATGGATTGTTGAGGATGTCATCCGGAGTACGTAAAGGAGACGGAGCTGATCAGTGGGAAAATTATGTGGGTATGCAAAGGAAGATTTAGGGAATACTTCAAGGTCAGACTACGGATAGGATTGGTATAGGGAATGTTGTAAAAGACGGTTTTGGACGACAGAAAGTCTATCGAAGCAATTGAAGGAATCTGAGCCTGGTGTAGCCAGTGTGTTATACTGCGGGGATTGTTGGCATCGTCGGGTTTGAACGAAAAGTACAATGTTGGGTACCAGTGGGGACGATGTCTCCAAGAGTTGATCTACGACCTGGTTATTGCCAGTTGGAAACCAAGGATAGAGACATTTCGGAAAATTTTCTATTCTGCACCGGGTTGGGAGTGAGGAGTTGGTAACAAAGATTCTAGAATGGTTCAAGCTACAGCAGCACAGGTAAGCTCTTTAGGCTGAGAATGCGTGAACGGTATGGGTAAGTCCCTTCAAGCTCACGAGCAGTACATGTGGATTACTCCCAGACGGAAATGGTGAGCAATGATTATGCGAAAGACGTTTGTACCCAGAAGGCAGAGTCTCAGGTAAGGTTCTACGGATTGTTGGTTGAGAGTCGTCAGGAGTACTAAGATTAGAGCTACAAGGAGGAAGGACAGGTAAGAGAAGAATTGATCTGAAGCCGCAAAGAAGCTAATGAAGAACGTTCGAAGAATTGAAGGCATAACAAGACTGGTAAGCGCGTCATCTACTGCACGAGCATCTCCGGGAGACAACTACATCAGAGGCGAGGGGAACAGTAAACTCGAGGTTAGACGGACTGAGTGGTATCAAATCAGAAAGAAATTCAGAAGACAAGGTGTGATTGTTTAGTATCTGCTAATGCGGGAGTATGCATGTGATTTGGTTAAGTAAAGAGCGATTTCATAAAAGACCTGATCCATGGTAGGGTTATGGAAATGTGGGAGTGCATCACGGATTGTGCACGCCCAGGCGCAGTTGGCGCGAGGGTGGATCGAACCTTGCGGGAGGCGACAGAATGGATCATGGTTGATACACTTGGAACGTTAAGTCGACTGTTGTGTATGGCATAAGGTACTTGAGTTTTGGGTATTAGTAAGAAGGTTAACGTTGAGGCCCAGTTGTGGTGAAAAGTAACAGACTGATGATCAGTGTTTGAGTCTCGATTGGACGAGGGGAAATTTAATTGGAGGCGGAACTCCTAGCGGTAAGGCGCGTGTCAGTCGGGGAATAGCGCCATAGATTATATTGGGGTGGTCAAAGCAACGACTGAGATCGGCATGATGTTAATAGGTAAGGGTTAGCTGGTGAGTGTCACTGAGCTATGGAATCCGAAGTGTTGACTTGAGTTGAAACAGGGAAGGACCCTGTCATGGTGGTACAGTAGGATACCAGGAATGGATGAAGGATCCAATTAGATTTGGTTTATGAACGAGAATTCTGAATGGATATCATTCCACCTCCTAGGGTACGTCGTACCGGGAGGGTCGAGCGGGTGCCGGAAAATAGCGTTTTCCTTTGGACCCTGAGGGGTTAGGTGATGTGGTAGTGTATCATGGGAATAGACCACTTTAGACCCTGAGTAAATTGTTTGGACATGAAGAGTTTTAACTCAGTTGAGGGAGTTAATGTTGTTGGGTCGAGTGAACTGGTTTCGAGATAGAACGTCGATGATACTGAATTGAGGCCCTTTAGTAGTTTAAATTTTGGAATGGGCCTAGAGGACGAAAAAGAACAGAGTGGGAACCTGGGACTATCAGTTGATTGCAAGTAAAATGCCAGTCTGAAAGTTTATCAGATATCTTAAGGGATTGAGCGCTGAGTAGGCGAATACTTGAGGTATTAAGGGAAGTGTAATCCCTGAGGAATTAGCCGTGGTGGCAGTTGCTGGTGTCTTGTTAATGTAACGTGACCTAGGACATGGTGAAAGGTGAAGGATAGTGGATACTACTATTTGGCAATGGCTCAGAGAGGAAGCCAGAGAGGCTGTTGGAATTCTTAAGGCAGGAGTGTCTGCCTATCTGAAAGAATAAAGAGCTTGTGAATTGTTAAATTATGAGGAAATAAAGCTCCGGAAGGAAAGAATTGTATCTCTGCGTAATAACAGACGAGAATCTGTAAGGTGTCCAGAGAAAGAAGGGAGAGTTCGGACTCTTGATTCAGCATAAAATTTCGAAGTGGTACTAAGTGTTAGGCCAGCGGAGCCTACAAGCTGATCCCACCTTGTAGAGGTGATGACGTTTGAGTATCTATGGAATCAGGAATAAGACAATGAATTGGTCATTGTAATCTAGGCAGACCTTGAGGCTTCAGCAGGGTTGCGGTGTAAACGAGAGGCTATCGAGTGTATGGCCGTTAGACAAGATCTTGTGGGGCAAGATTGTTGCGCCTGGAAGAGAGTTGTTGGAAACTAAAGTAAAGGTGGTGGACCTTGGGATTTAGGGTCAGAGTTGCGGGTTTGCTGACTGATGTGTTTGGATAAATTTCGAGGACGAAATTTTTATGAGGAGGGGATAGTTGTAACGACCCAATTTCGCTAATAAGGCTTAAGGGCCTTGATTAGTGTGCCAGGAGGGCAGGTTGGGATTTATTTGTGATTTTATGAGTTAAATGCATGGTTATGATTTAAAGCATGTTATTTGGCTATTTGTTTAACTGAGATGCATGGCTATGTTTACTAGTATGCATGTAGGCCCGGATCGTGTTAGAAGGGCGTAATTGTAATTTTGGCCATGTTGGGCATAACTGTACTGATATGTGATAATTGTATTCTGTGAATTGTACCACGTGGGTGTGGTTGTATTATTGTGATGCACGTGCCGAGACGGTCCTAGAGAGCTAGTTAACTTAAGAGTCACAACGGGATTTCTATACCCGGCTCGGGAGGAGCCTAGGGGTATCTCGGGAATTTTATGGCTAAGTTGAGATTTAGCGGGTAATGGTTATTGGAGATTTAGTAACCTGGGTAACCATTAGTTACTGCTGTGGGTAACAAGTTTTAAGGTAAAAAGTGGTAGAAATGAAATAGAAATGAAAAGACTTAAGTGTCCTTTGAGGTTTAGCTAAGGAGGATTAGTAGGAAAGGGTAAAATGGTCATTTGGCAAGGGTTATAGGCAATTCTCAGCTGGGTTTTTAGTGGGTCACGGTTTGGGCATTTAGGATATATGTTGGCTTTGCTAAAATGAAGAGGAGGAGAGTTAGGGCAAGGAAGAGAAGAAGAAGAAGAGGAAAATGGGCTGAAGTGGGAACTTAGGAGATGAATCAAGGGAGCTTGGGGAAGGGATTCTCTACTTGAGGTAAGGAGTTTATTCACATTTAAGACTTGATTATGTTATGGGTTAAGAGATTTGAGCATGGTTTAAGTTTGAACTTTGAGTTTTTAATTTTCTGAAATTTAAATCAAGGATGTGGATTTTGGGGATTTGATTGTGTGTTTGATTGCTTTGATGATGTTTATGGGTTGTTAGATGGGTCATATGAAGTTTGGATTTGATTTTGGGGTTTGGGTATTGGTTTGGTATGAATTGGGAAGGTTTTAGCTCGGAGAAAACGCAGGAGAAAACCCAGAATTCTGGGTCTGCGAAGGCGTGCCGCGACACAGCTTTTTCGTGCCGCGGCAAGGAGCCCCTGTCTGATGGGTGCCGCGGCACAACTTTCTTGTGCCGCGGCACAAGGCCATTTTCAGGGCACCAAAAGTTGCATTTTTGAGCTTTTGCTCCGGGGGTTCGGGGGATGTTTCCGGTGAATTGTTTTAGGGATTTGGGAGTCCCGAGAGTGCGGGATTGGTCCCGGGAAGTGGTTTTGGGTTGATTAGTATTGAGGGATGTTTCTTGTGTGTTGTGACTAGGTTGTTGGTGAGGCTCGTGCTTGAGGACCGTGCTCGCGGCTTTAGTGCATCAGGAAGCTCGGAATACAGGTAAGAAAACTATAACACCCGTAGGATAGGGCGTGGGTCCGTAGTGTGATGGTCGGGCATGGCCCTTTATTGCATGTTGCATGATGAGATGATTGTAGGGCGTGGCCCCGGATTGTATTATGTGTAAATGTTTAACCCGAAATGAACCGTGATGTGTGTGAATGTTTATTTCGAATGTACTATATATGTGATTATGATGAAATGTACGGCGTAAGCCGGGGCGGCCGTGGGCCGAGTACGGCGTAAGCCGGGGCGGCCGTGGGCCGAGTACGGCGTAGGCCGGGGCGGCCGTGGGCCGAAAGTAACACCTAGCACATGGGATGCTATATTCAGGGTGGGACCCAAGGGATACATGAGTTATCCTCGCGGTGAGAACCGATACCCCAGGGCTTTGGTAAGGGTCCTGGGGCGGCATGGCCGTGTTTGCTTAGTCTAATGATTGACTTGTTTATTGTGGATTATCTGTTATGATAAACTGTATACATTGCATATGTTATGTTCTGCATGAGTTTTCTTGCTGGGCTTCGGCTCACGGGTGCTCTGTGTTGCAGGTAAGGGCAATGACTGAGTCAACCAACCATGAGTACGGAGAGCGTGAAGCGACGCGTACATGTTTGGCCTGCCCGACTGCTTTGGTTGGGGGTTTATTTGAAAATGGCTGTAATAATCTATGATTTTTATGATTTATCAACTGTGAACTCATTTTTTTAGATGTAAATAGTTTTCAAACCTTATTTTGGGATCCCAATGTTTAATATTATGAGTTTTATTGAAACAACGCATTTTTCTAATATTACAGCCTTAACTTTTAATTAGTCACACTTTCGTTTCAAAACCTCGGTTAGCGGGATCTTTGCACACTGATTTGTCTTAAAACTCACTAAGTAACGGCTCTAAGGAAGTAGGGCGTTACACCAACTCTTTAAGCCTTTGGCTTCTCCGATGCAATATTGGTTGCTCATCAATTTTTGGATCTTTCTCTTTAAGAGATTCTCAAACACTTGTGGGATTTTGAGAGTTTCTATCACAATATAACATATTCTCAAATAACTCCACTTCTCTTGATTCAATTATCACATTAGACTCCAAGTTTAATAGCCTATAGGCCTTGCTATTTGAGACATAGCTAACAAATGCACACTTTACAGCCCTTGGACCCAACTTGGTCCTTTTAGGCTCCATGCTCTTTCAATAAGCAAGGCACCCGACATTGTAAGATAGGCTAGGCTAGGCTTCTTTCCTCTCCATAACTCATATGGAGATATAGTGTTCTTTTTTATAGGAATTTGATTCAATATATGACACGCAGCAAGTAAAGCTTCACCCCACAAATTATTACACAATTTAGCAACATGAACCATGTAAATCCCTGTGTTCTTTAGTGCCTTTCTTTAAGCTTTGGTTTAATTAGTTGACAGCGAAAAGGATGTCAACATTAGTGATTTTACCAAAAAGTGTGGGATTTTTGGTAACTTATCAAAGAAAGAGTAAAATTGGTTAAGCTTAAAATCTTCCACAACCATATTTTTCCTGGCTACGTCCGATAGTGAGAACGGGTGGGAAATTTCGTAAAACCCGACTTTCAAATAACTAGACCCGTTGAGGGAATTTTTTTGAAAACCTTAAATGTCGTTATGGCTTAAAACGTGTGAGGACAGAAAATACTATTAGTTGGTATTTGATTGTCACCTCAATGCCCAAAGTAGATTAATCTACTATAATGCCATAATTAATTCGAGTACACTATATGCCAGTTACAATATTGGCTAACAAGAAAAGATTCTCCATGAGAAGATTGCCTGTGCGCAACAAAGGACAGTTGGTAAGTCAGTCTGTGATTTACTTTTCTACAACATGAATGCACTAGTGTATTGATTGCTAGAAGTATGACTCATACGCTAATTGGAGAGAGGGCTCATTTAGAGACAATGACTAGGAGGCACTTATGCTTAATGTAAGATAAGTATGTCATGGGAATGCTTATGCTCTATTGTGAGATGATATGTATTGTAGTTCAGGTCGCACTCGAGACCCTCAAAATAAGTATGTCTTGGGGTATGTTCATGCTTCGTTGTTAGATGTTATGAATTGTGGTTTGGTTCACACCCGAGACCTTCGAAATAAGTATGTCCTGGGGAATGCTTATGCTCTATTATGGAATGTTGTTTAGTATGTTTCACAACCATGAGACATTGGCTAGGGGATAAGCATGTCTTGGGGAATGCTTATGCCCCTTTGTGAAATATGATTTATTGGTCTGGTTAGCTATCGTGACAATTTGTCAAAAGGTAACTAGGCCAAGTAGCCTAGGAGTCTCGATGAGCCGGTGTGGATCACTCAACCCCGTTTAAGTTAGTGTAAATGTCCTAGGTAACCAATGGTTACCCTCGGGAGGGATTCATGATTTATATATCTATGTAGAGACTTGAGTCTCCATTGCGATTTGAGCTGAGATACTAGGAGATACTTTTGGCAACTCCTGAATTGGCTTCTAGGGTCTAATTTATTATTGAATATTATATTATTCTACTTTTTCTCTGATTTGGATTTTCTGCAAGATTTTATGCTTCACTATTTATGCTTAAGGTATTGGGATACCACCCAGACGCTTAGTCGTTCTTGAATTGTTTGTTTAAGGCTCGGATTTATCCAGAACCCTAAGTGTGTAAGATATATGTTGTGCGGACAATGACTTGGTCATTGGTTCCTGTTGTTCTATTCTGTTTTGTTTTGTGATACTCGTTTTACTAGGCGTTATCGCAAAGAAAAGCTGGAACGGTGAGTGTTGGAGTTTGCTTGCGAAAGTGTAAATGTGGTTCGATCTTTGGGGGGTCTATACTTTCGAAATGAATATATTAATTATGTTTAAATAGTTTTGGCTCACTGCAAGACTTTTATGTTTAAAATGTATACATTTTTAGTGTGTGCACACATTACATTTAAAAGTTTTTATATATGGATTTTTGAGACATTTTTAATGGTATCAATGGTTTAATTTTTGCAAAATTAGCGTCAGTGTTTTTGGGTCGGTATACTAATAACCCACATCAACACTTAACCTAGCTGGTGGTGACATATGCAAGAAAAATATAACGTTGGGTGGTTTTATCGTAATTTTTTTTTGGGTATATATGTGTATAAATGTGAAAACATAAGTTATTTATGCTGCTAATATTCCAATAGAAAAAAAATCATTAAACAAAATTATTTTTAACTATTTGAATATTTAAATGCTAAAATTTAGCAACTTTAGATATTTTTCCCGTAAACAAAAATTGGGTACAAAAGTACAATATTTATAAAACATTAGATATTTGTAATAACCCAAAATTACTATTAAGGCTTAAGGGCCTTGATTGGTGTGCCGGGAGGGCATAACTGGTTTATGTGTGATTTAAATGATTAAATGCATGATTATGTGATAAGCATGCTTATATGATTATATGGATATATGAGATGCCTGATTATGAGTATTAGTATGCATGTAGGCCCTGTTTAGATTATAAGGGCATATTCATAATTTTGGCCTGTTGAGGGCATAAATGTAATTATTTGCGATAAATTATTGAGATCACATTATTATGTGGATATATTTGTAGCTTGTATCTCGAAGCGATCCTAGTGAGCGGGTTAGTGAAATAGTCACAGTGGGGGTTTATACCCGGCTCGGGGGGAGCCTAGGGGTATTTTTGGGAATTTGGGAAATATATTGGAGATTTATAGACCTTGGGGAAAATAATTGGTGATTAATTAGATGACGGGAATTAAGTGGTAAATATTAGGAACACTTGAGGAATTAGCGGGAATTGGGAGAAAATGACCAAAATGCCCTTAGAATGTTTAAAGACTAAGGTTTATTTGGGAAGGCAAAATGGTCATTTGATGGTTGAAAAGGGGATAAGGGTTATTCTTTTTTTTTTTAGACTTAGTGGAAGTTGTAGAAAATAGTAGAAATTGAAGGAAAGAAAGAAAGAAGAAAAAACAGAGACTCCTTGTTATCCCACACAGTGTCTTCTCCCTTCACCCTTTCTTCTCAAATTTGAAGCTGTAAAATCAGAGGAGGTTTAGGCTAGAGCTTGGGACTTGGTTCTTAGTGAAGCTAGAAGGTTTAGCTAACATTAGTGTCCAATTAAGGTAAGGTTTCTAGTTTTTTTTTTTTGGGATGGTTGAATTTTGTTATGTTTGATCTTTGAATCTGAACTTTGGATGGGAATTCAAGGATTTGAGCTTGGGAACTTGAGGAAATAAAGGCTGGAAGGGCAGAGAGGGCAACCTAGGGTCGGATTCTCCATTAAAGTTAATAATTTATGGGCTTGATCATTTGAATTTCTGGGTTTTTTGGTTAAGTTCTTGAGCTTCAAGCTCAATCTTGGTTTTCTGTGTTTGATGGTGCATGTGGCCAAGTTTGATGTTGTTGGGCCATGTTGGATGAGATGTAGTGGATGGTAGGCTTAATTTGAAGTGTGGTTGAAGTTTGGAGGGGATTTATTGAGTTTTGGCTCGGGGAAATTCGAAGGAAAAACTCATAGGGTTGTTGGTGTTGTTTGTAGCGCTGTAGCGCTAGCATTAGAGCGCTACAGCGCTATGCTTGGCTTTCTGGGGGGTGTTTGTCTCTGCTTGTAGTGCTGTAGCGCCCACCTTGTGGCGCCGTAGCGCTACCCTGCCTCCAGAAATGGGTTTTGGGTATTTTTCTTAGGGTTTTTGCTTGGGGTCTCGATGGTCGATTCCACCACCCAGTTTGGTGGAATTGGGGCTTCCTGAGGGCTCGGGATCGGTCCCGAAGTTAGGTTACAGAATTGATTGTTAACGAGGGTTCTATTTTTCGGTTGTGACTAGGTGTACGTTAGGGCTTAGACGGGATCGTGCTAGAGGATTGTTTCTATTAACCAAAGTGCTTAGAATCAAAGGTAAGAAACTGCACCCAATTATATGGTTATGATGGGACTAAGAGTTCCCTATACTTTTATGTGATGTCATAAGATAATATTATGCCATGGGGACATGTGATAAACGACCTAAGAGTGTCAGAGTCATTATTTGCGCACAGGACGCGACTCGACCATTGGTAACTGAGGTTAAGTATATAATCATTGAGCTCGGTCTAAGCGAGCCAGAATCAGTGGGATAATCGGAGGGTGCAGCCAAAGGGCATTGACCCTGGATATTGTATTGTATGTTTATTGTTATGAATCTGATGATTATGGCATGTTTGTTATCTGGACGATTGGTTATTGGTTTGCAGGTTGATATCGTTGATTATTTGAGCAATGTGACTTGCTGAGTATCTGTTTGGTGATTTGTGAATTATTTGACTGTTGATTGTCTCTTATGCTATGCATTATGATTTTTTTGCTGGGCCTTGGCTCACAGGTGCTACGTGGTGATGGTAAAGGCAAGGGCAAGGTGGACCAGTCTTGAGTTGGAGAGCTCTGGGGCTGAATGTACATAGTCAGCTAATCGGTTGCCACGACCGATGAATGGTACAGGGACAGGAGAACCTAAAGTGTCTACATAAACTTGGAAATTTTGTAAACTGTCATTTAAAATCTATTTTTGGATCCCATGTATTAAACGTTTATTTTAATGAGAAATTTTCTGTTTATGACCAAAATATTTTAACCCTAACCTAAATACGACTTTAGGGTCACGTTTTCAACTATATGACTTGAATAGCAAGTCTTGCACCTTTATAATCACACACTGTAACGACCTTGGTTATCTAGGGTGTTACAATATTTTAGCCAATATTTACTCTTTTAAATAATACCAACATACTAGTAAATACAAAATAATTTTATATTGGTTAAAAGAATAATATTTTTTATTTATTTAATTTTTTTTTCTATTTTCTAATATTTCAGAAATTTAAATTATCATTAAATAAAATATAAAATAATTTAAATGTATTATTTCACCCTTTGAAATATAGAACTAATTTTTAAAATCTTTTAAAGAAAGTATTGATAAAAAGAAAATGAAAAAAATGGTATTATTAGCAAGTATTGTATTTTAATGTTATGCAATACAGTTTTATTTAAAATGTGAAATAATATTTTTATTTTTTTTTATAAGAAATATATTAAAAATTTTAATTTATTTTTTATTTTAAATTATACATATGACATTGACATGAGAATGACAAGTCAGTGACCAAATTGCCACGTCACAAATCTTTTTGCCACATAGCATTAAATTTAACAGAAGTCTTACTTTACAATACTGTGAATAGTTCGGAGGTAATTTTTAACGGCTAAAAAAAAAAAAAGGCATAATAATGTATTGGTGCTAGTCCGAGGGACAAAATTCATAAATAGCCTTTATATTATTGATAAAATACATGTGTATTTTTTTAGTAGTATTGCCACTACCAGTAATAGTTAATAACGAAGAGATAAATGGGCAATAATACTCCTAAAAGAGCATTTCACACCAATGGGTCATTGGATAAGAGGACAGGAAAGTAGCAACCAATTTTGTTTGTTTGTAGTTTCTACTATTTTTGTATTTATTTATTTGAATGAATAGGAGGAAAAAGCGGGTCCCATATTAATGTAACTAAGAGCATCCATAGCGCAGACAACTTTATATGTTGCCAAAAAAATTAAATATTATTTTTTTGTTCTCTCTGATCCATGTGACATTGTTTTTTAAAAGAAAAAGCTTAGCAACATTGCCACTGCCAAGCAACGTTGCCCACCAAAGTTCTACTTGACAATGCCACTTGGCAATAAGACTGACAAAATTGTCAAGCAACAAAAGTGACTATTGCATTGTGGATGCTCTAACAGTCTCCCATCCGGATTCGTGTTGAATGACAGATCCATACGCATACGCACATGATCAATTGGATACACATGTTATGTAACTACTACCATTAATCATAATCTACCACATTATACATAGACATATCATATAGTAATGATACGATCACATAAAGTAACTTGTGCATCAAAGTATTTCCCACATATGTTTCTTAGACAAATATGGTTTTTGTTATTTTTTTAACATCTTTTTGGTTCACTATGTGAGCATGTGACCATGTGAGTGAGTGTTGGTTCTTTGTGATTCTCGTTCTCTGACCATCCAGCATTTTATATTTATCTCTAATGGCTACGACTAATGGTCATGACGTCGTTGATAAACTAGTCTCTAAAACGAGCAATATGTATATGAAAGATGAGTACGATGAATGGCTCGGTGAAAAGGAAAAAAGTTACTAGTTTTGGGAATATGTCTGCGGTTGGACGAATCTTTTCTAAAAGGCGTTGTGAAAGTTGACTCACTACTCCTACTAATTACCCAATCCAACTAATTACTAAAATTTAGATTCAACAGAAATACATAGTGCATAAAAATAAAAATGACAATCATTTTACATGGTTCAACCATGATTTCACATAACCTACTCAATGAGACATAGTCCAGTCATGAAACAAATGCACTAACAAATACTCAAAGTAATTATAAGCACTTATACAGAAAAATAACCAAAATCTCCCTATTAAATTGATTCAAGCAACATGTAACCAACTCTCTATTTTTAGCAAAGATATTCAAACAACCAGCCTCCTGTTGGTATACTGGTTTGCTGGACTCCCTCCAACTGTTGGAATCCCTCCAGCTTCACCCCGAGCTCCCCTAGAGAATCTTCTTGAACTCCCTTCAAGCTTTGAACTAGAAAACCAAAGATAGAATGGTGAACTCTCATCAAAACTCCATAGGCAATGAGCAATGAAGCATTTGATGCTTCAAACCTTTTTCAGAGGTTGTTTCTTGAAGAAACAACTTTGAAGCTGCTTAGAAAGGTAGGGTAAACACACATACAAAAAATATATATACTAGGGCACAAATATGGAAAGAAAACTTATCAAGACATGTGCTAAATTAAAATAATGTGTTCAGTGTTTCTAATATCTCACCATTCAAAAGCATGTCTTAACATGATATTCAAAATATGAAAAACACGAGATTAATAAAATGAGGTTCCAGTATGTTAACATGCAAATGCATGTCTAAACATGATGTTCAATGCATGACAAAAAAAAAATGCATTTACAAACTCCCCCTTTGGCATGCATATGAACAATGAACCTTATGATTTTCAATATAGTACACATAGCAATGACAGAACAAGAGACATTAAACCAGAAACATCATTTGATCAATATATCAAAGAACAAGACACATTGAAAACAAAGTTAACCACTTGCTCAAAATATAACAAAGTAGCAGCAAACCAACTGCAGGAAAATAGGTTAGTTTCTGAATTTAAAGTCAAAATATAAATGTAACCAGAACTACTCCCCCTCAGTGTTCAAAAGGCATGCCAAAGAACACAAACCAAGTGCACCCCCTGAATGGTTGGAACTACTCCCCTGAATGGTTGGCACCATAGTGACCTTAGTCGGAACACCAGGACCAACAAAAGACTCCCCCTCAGAAACAGAATCAGTAGCCACAATAATAAAAGAAGGCCAAGAAAAAAATTGTCTCAAAATCTTCAGAACGAGACCAATCCAATTGAAACTCAGAGAGGAAGGCATGAAATGGTGGTTTATTGGGTGGGAGGTGGGCCAGAGAAGGAAAGTGAGTCAAATAGAGTCCTTTATTTATTTATTGTTTGTTTGCCTTTAAGAGCACAAGAGAACAAAACAAGAGTAAATACATTAAAGCAAGAACAAGTAACACAAAAATTAAACAATATTAAAAATTAAGCATAAAACCAAAAGACACAAAGAAAAATGGGAGACTTCCTACACATTGTTGACACAAACATATGACATGTTGTAACATAGACCTGACAGATGCGAAATGAAGACTGACAAGACACAAGACAATAACTCATCAAGTCAAAAGCAAAGAAAGTCAATCTCCATAGGTATTTGCAGTATTCTTAAGAGTTGCATGCTATTGAAGAACCAGGCAAACTCTCCCTAAAAAAGTTATTGTTTCCTTTTGTTTTTCTTGTTGTTTTTTTGTTGTTGTTTTTTCATAAAACCCCTCTGCAATTACCAATTAGAGTTTGTAGGCTAAGCACATAGGTAGCCCTCTCCAAAGGCACACAATCCTAAGTGAAGGAGCAAACTACACAAAGCAAAGTGTCTCAATTGTAGCTTTCAAACTAATAAAAATAAAGACGCTCTAATATTAGAGACAAATCAATGCAATTGTCAAGTATGAGAGTTCATGTATCAAGTAAGACTACAAAAGTGCAACATCAAGCCTACACCACTTCAAGACATATGACTGTAAAAAGCAAGTTGGAGAAAGACTCACATATGCAAATAGTCAAATTACAAGATGAAATCTCAATTTATATTGCTTATTTTTAAATACCATATGTTATCACTCAAACATACAAACTCCTATTAACTTTCTCAAGTAAACAAAATTTTGTGAACTCAAAGCCTTAGTAAAAAAATTAGCAATTTAACTTTCAGATGGAACATGAGAGAGTGTAATGGTTTTAGACTCAACTAACACGCAAAGAAAGTGGTGGCGAATGTCAATATGTTTGGTGCGAGAGTGTTGGATAAGGTTTTTGGAGACATTTATGGCACTGTTACTGTCGAATATATGGTAAAAGTGTCAAGACAGAGCCCATAATGAAGTGACATTTGATCCATCCAAAGGTGTTGTGTGCAAAAACTTTTGCCGACAATATATTAAACTTCTGTGGTGGAGAGAGAGATGGAGTTTTGCATACTATCCCACGATACCAGGTTGTTCCACACATAGAAGCACCCACCTGAAGTGTTTTTCCTATCAGGAAGGTTACCCGCACAACCAGAGTCACTAAAACCAACCAATGAGAGACCCAGCTCTCAACACTATTAACCCTGCCCTAATCCCCAACAACGGTTGTAACGTCCCAAAATTACCTAATAAGGCTTAGGGCCTTGATTAGGGGGCCGAGACGGAAATATATGGAATTACGTGTGTAATTGTTGTATTAATTGTAATTATGTGGATTATGTGATAATATGATTAGATGGGCATATTTAGGGATATTAAATATGCATGTGGACCTGCTTCTTATTAGAAGGGAAATTTGGTAATTTGGCCCTTTGCGAGCATAAATGTGTATTTGTGTGCATATATGTGCGAGACCACATTATTATGTGGGTTTATTTGGGTTATTCGGCACGAGGCGATCCTACGGAGCAAGATAGCGGGAAAGTCATTACGGAACCCAATACCCGACTCAGGGCGAGTCAATGGGTATTTTGGGTATTAGATATTTAATTGGTTATTGGGTTATGAAAATAAATCATTTTAGATATATTTGAAGTTAGAGAGTCTAGGAGGGAATGTTGGGGAAATTTACCATTTTGCCCTCGGGGACGTTTTTGGTACCCCGAGCCTTAGGATTAACTAAAGTCACTTAAGTTAGATAAAACAAAACAAAGAAACATTTAGAACTTTGCCTAAACTGACTCCCTCTCTCCTTCTGTAATGCCCTACTACCTTAGAGCCGTTACTAAGTGAGTTTAAAACACAACTGTGCAACTAACTGACTCTACGAGGTTTTCAAAGACTAAAAGTGTGACTAACCGGAAGTTAAGGCTGTAATCTTTGAAAATACTTAGTTTCATTGAAAACTTTAAGTATCAACATCTGGGATCCCAAAAATAAGGTTTACAAAATACTTACAACTCAAAAATAGATTTACACTTGATTGACTATCAAAAGAATAAGTTAATACAACCATATTCAAAATGCCCCCAACCAAAGCAGTCGGGCAGGCCGAACATGTACGCGCCGCCCCCACGCTCTCCATACTCATGGCTGGTTGACTGACCCCTTGCTTTTACCTGCAACACAGAGCACCCGTGAGCCGAAGCCCAGCAAGAAAACTCATACAGTAAATAACATATGCATATATCATATCAGCATATAATCCATTGATAAACAGGAAAACCATCAGAATGAACAAACACGGCCATGCCGCCCCAGAGGCCTAACCCAAGCCTGGGGTCTCGGTCCTTACTGTAAGGATAACCCATGTATCCATTGGGTCCCACCCTGACTATAAGCATCCCATGTGCTAGGTGTTACTTCCGGCCCCACAGCCGTTCTCAGCCTTCGCCGCTCTCGGCCTTAGCCATTCATTTCATTATAATCACACATATAGTACATCTCGAAATAATCTTTCAATCATATGATAATTCATTTAAGGTTATAAATTAGCACATAATACAATCTAGGGCCATGCCCTGCAATAACACTACGGGCCCATGCCCTGTTCTCGAGTGCTATAGTTTTCTTACTCGTATCCCGAGCTTTCCTGATGCACCAAGGTTACAAGCACGGTCCTCTAGCACGAGCCTTTCCGAAATCCTAGTCACAACACACATAAAACACTTTTAATACTAACCAAACCCAAAACCACTTCCCGGGATCAATCCCGTACTCTCGGGACCTCAAATTCCTTAAAATAATACATTGGAACCATCCTCCGCGTCCCCTGGCAAAAGCCCTAAAAACCAAAATTTTTGGCTGCCAAAATGGCCTAGGGCCGCGGCACTCCACTCAAGGGCCGTGGCGCCCAACGGCTAGCCCCAAATCCTGATGCAACCTCGCGCCGCGGCGCCCAAGAACAGGGCCGCGGTGCTCCTTCGCGAACCCAGATTTCTGGGTTTTCTCATGCATTTTTCCCGAGCTAATACCCCTCCAAATCATCCCAAACAATTACCTAAACCCCAAGATCAATTTAAAACTACAAATGAACCATCTAACAACCCATAAACACTAGTATCAAGATCAAAAACACAATCACACCCAAAAATCCACACCTTTGATTTCAACTTCAGAAAATTTAAACCCATAGCTCAAAACTTAAACCATGCTTCAATTTCTTAAACCAAAATAGAAACAAGCCTTAAATTTACATAGAATCCTTACCTTGAATGAAGAATCCAACCCTAAGCTTCCTTGATTCATCTCCTAAGTCTCCAAATTTCAGCTCCTTCAACTCCTCTTCTTCTTCTTCTTGCCCTAGCTTTTCCCTCTAGCTTTTCTTCTCTATATTTTTAACAAAACCAAAATATGACCAAGCCTAAATCGTGTACCCCTTTAACCCAGCTGAACATTGTTTAAACCCCCTGCCAAATGACCATATTACCCCTCCTAATAATCATTTCCTAACTAAACCTTCAAGGGCACTCTAGTCCATTCACTTCTATTTCAATTCTACCATTTTCCATCTAAACTTGTTACTCACAGAAGTTACAAATGGTTACCCAGGTTACTCAATCACCAATAACTATAACCACTAGTTCTCAACTCAACTCACAAAATTCCCCAAGATACCCCCAGGCTCCTCCCGAGCCGGGTATAAAATCCTGTTGTGAATTTTGAGTTAACTAGCTCTCTAGGACCGTCTCGGCACGTGCATCACAATAATAACACCACCCTCACGTGGTACAAATCACATAATACAATTATCACATATATGCCCACAGCGGGATAAAATTACCAATTTACCCCTATCATACAAACGGGGTCCACATGCATATTTATTTCACCTAAACATGCATACTAATCACATATTCATTAAATTCACATAAATTAATGCAATATAACAATTATTGCCCTCCAGGCACACTAATCAAGGCTCCAAGCCTTATTAGCAAATTTAGGTCGTTACACCTTCCTTCTACTCTTCCTCTTTCAAGAAACTTTTACAAGAAAACCTTTGAAGCTGAGAAGGAATTTGGGGTTAGGAATCACTTGAATTGAAGCTAAGGACTTGGAAATTAGCTCAGTAACTACTTGGGGGATTCAATCTTTAGCAGAGGTAAGCATTTAAATTATGTTTTCAAGTCATTAAATTCTGGTTTTTATTGAGCTAGTGTTGGGTGCTCTTGAACCTTTAAGCTCAAGGATTGAGTTGGAGTTTTGGTGAGTTTTGAGTCTAGTTTTTTGTTGGGTTTTGTTGCTAAGAATATATTAGAGTTGTTGTGTTGGTTGAATTATGTTATTGGAATGATTTTGGGTTAAATTGGATAGGATTTAGCTGCTGAAAGTGGAGAAATTTATGGGTTTGAGGGGCCAAGTCGTGACCTTGTTCTAGACAATTCGCGACTTAGCTTGAACCAGGTGCTTTAGGAGGCCTCTGCCTAGGGGGTGCGCTGCGACTTGATAGGTCAAGTCATGGCCCGTGCCTCTGGATAGAGAGGAGGTAGAGGCTGGTCAGGGGGCGCGCCATGACCCACAGGGGGGCAGGTCGCGGCCCGCCTTGGCAGTTTTTCCTTGGGAGTTTGTTTTCAAAATAGAACTTTTTCCTTAGGGATTAGGTTTGTTTCAACTGCCCGGTTTGGTGGAACCCGAGGCCCTGGAGTCTAGGACTTGGTCCAAAAGCCTTTGATCACTCGATATTAATAGAGCTGTGACCTAGGGTATCGCTAGAGGGCTTAGAACTGGGATCGTGCTCGAGGGTCGTTCTCATTTACGCTTGCTTGGACTTAAGGTAAGAAAACTGCACCTAGAACGTGTTGTGTGTGATTAGGGCTTGGCCTGTCTATTGTATTTGAATATGGTTAGGGCTTGGGCCCCTGGATTGGTTATGTTGGGCTATTGTTTTAAATGCTTGCTGATGAATGCTTAAGTGCTTATATTCATTGTATGAATTCTATGAGTAGGGCATGTGGCCCCGTTATATGAATATGCTTGGTATTATGAAAATGGTTATCTAATGGGATTATATGACTTGTGTGAGTATGTACTTAATTGTAGGGATGTGCATATCCACATCTGTTCCTTATAAGTAAGGTATGAAATCCTGGATCAGGGCTTGACTTATGAGTCAAGGACGGCAATAGCGCACTGTGCGCTGGTCGAAAGGCATTGGTCGAAAGTCCTTGATCACCAGTTCTATCAGGTCTCCTTCTGGTTCTATGTCCTCAATCTTCATCGGTACGCCTCGTACTATCCGTGATGATAGAACTACCTTGCCCGAAGGCAACTTGGTTACAAACCTAGTTCTAAATCTTTCACTAGGTTTGTCTAGCTTTTCTATCATTCCTAACGAGATATACGAATGACTGGCTCCCGAATCAAATAATACATAGCATAAGTTATTGAGGATAGAAACCTGACCTGTGACCACCTTGTTGCTAGCATCAGCCTCTCCTTGGGTTAAAGCAAAAACCCTAGCAGGAACCATCTTGTCATCCATCTTGTCATCCTTCTTCCCTTCTGGCTTTTGCTGAGGACAATCTCTTTTACGATGCCCTTCTTGACCACAGTTAAAACACTCCTTGGTGTTTGCGCGACATTCTCCAGGATGTTTCTTTAGACACTTAGCACATGGCGGGTATTCTACGTAGCCCGGCCTATTTCCTCCATTATTCGTACATGCCTTCTTATCGATGTCGAACTGACGAGCATATTTTTCTACCATTAGCGATGACTGCCGAGGTGTAATACTTCTTGTGGAACAGCTCCACAAATCTTGTCCATATCATGGTGGCAACATCATTAGTCTGCTGAACCAAGTCCCACCATATGCTGGCATCCTTCCTGAGTAATGACGAGACGCAGGATATGCGGTTCGCATTACTGAGATTCATGTGCGTCAGAATTGGCTCCACGTTCCTTAGCCACTCTTCTGCCTCAAAGGGGTCTGTAGTCCCTTCGAAGTTTGGAGCGTGCTGTTTGCGGAACCTTTCATACACTGACTCCATATTCGGTACTGAATGTGGTGTGTAGTTCGTCACTGGCCATCCCCCATATGGACCAACTTGTTGGGGTAATGGGGCCATTTGCTGTGGCTGCGGTTGCGGTTGCGGCTGCGGCGGAGGCTGAGGCTGAGTTTGAGCCTGTTGGCGTTGTTGCTACAAAAATTCCTCGATTTGTTGTCGCAGTCTGGTGATCTCCACAGTGTTGTCAGCTTGTGGTGCCGGCGCGTTGCGGCTAGTAGTAGCATGCACTCCCCTTCTGCGAACTGGAGGGGCGTCATTGGTCGTTGGAACAGTGTTGGAGGCGTTTCCGTTGGTGCGTGCAGATCTTCAGAGCGACATCTTCATCAAAAGTTCTAACACTCGAGAACATGTTAGAACTTACCCTAATAGGCTCTAAGGAAAAACTTATTCTAAAACAAACATATCTCGGATCTATTTATTATGACTTCTTATGAAAAATTATATAAGTCTTTATTATTATTATAGTGGGTTTCTATACTTAGAAAAACAGCCATCTTTATTTTCTAAGTCTGTTTCTAATTATCCTATATGACTTAATTCTCAGGCTCGAAACTTATCTTTGTTCCAAAGTTAACCATATTGAGGGAGGGCTGGGATCAGTAAAATCGTTCCCACTACTAAGGCCCCCTAACTCTCAATAAGGAAACTTGGTTCATTGATTTGTATCCACCCTCACCGAACTTAGTCATTATTCATTTTATTTATTATTTATTATGATTGCAAAAATAAAATCAAACTCATACATGAAAATAAAATAGCATGTTATTCATTTGGAAAAAAAAATTTCTCTTATTACAATCATAAAATAAAGAAAGAAATAAAACAAACAATGAAAACTACTATTCTAAAAATCGGGATCTTCTACATCCGATCCTTCATCTAGCATATCGTCATCTATCTCCTCATAATCATCGTTGTCATGAGCCTCAAAATTTCCTCGGGGAAGATTCAAGAAGATCCTATGTTTTTGCTCATTTGTGAACTGAAACTCGAATTTTGCAGTGAACCTAACTAAGAGGAAGTAATATCTCATCGCTAATGGTAATTCATCCTCATCATTCATGTTTTCCCATATTTCTTCTAAGACTGCTATTACAGGATGAAAATCTTTAAATAGCCTAATTATTAGTACATATTGTTCCGTTGATCTTACCATTATTTGCTTAGATTCTTGAAGGTGACCTATCTCATTGTGGAACAAGAGCAATCTTTGAGTGATCCTTTCTAGTGCTCCTACAGTGTTTCTTGGCTCCCTTATTCTTTTTAAGGCCTTAATGGCTCGGATATCTTGGTAGGTTAAAGCTGTTCATACTTAACTGAAAACATAAACACTAAAGTTGTTAGCTATACACATAAGCCAAAATAACTTATAACTTAAATACTTACTTGGCGGTCAGATTTGGAGCTTTTGAGTGTGTGTATCGAGGAGAACTTCATGCGAAGGAACCGTTTGCTCTGATACCAACTGTAATGACCCACTACTCTAGACTTTTGGACCATTAACGAAACTATACATACAAATCCTTAATAAAACTTACATTTGCGAAAATACCATAAATTTATTAGAAACTTGTAGAAATAAAAATTACTCTCATAAAATATCAAGTAGGATATGGGATCCCATTGTCTTTAAAACAAAACATAATTTAAAGTGAAAAGGAGTTGCATAGAAAGTGCGGAAAAATACATGTAAAACCATAAAAAAGGTAAAACAAGACTACATCCTTGAAAATCGAACTCTCGACTCCTTGACTCCATTCACCACCGATACACATTCTCCCAAGCATCCATGAATCTTATCGCCACTATAGCTATTTTCCTGCACATATAAACAAAAAGGAATGAGCCTAATGCCCAGCAAGGAAAAATCTAACACATAGTTCATATACATAATTTCATAAGAAACATAAAAACTTAACATAACACTTTATCATACACATACTATAATGGCCATTATTACTTGGGGTCCCATAGACTAAACAAGTCATATGCCCATGAGATTAGTGGGGTCCTACTAGCTAAGTAGGTCATATGCCCATAATCTATTTGGGGTCTTGTTAGTCATATGGGTCATATGCCCAAGCCTACAAACATACATGTTCATAACATATTTTATAACATATTTCATAACATAAAACATAAGATAACATAAGCATAAAACATATAGATTCTATCCTATTTTCCTTACCAAAGTTACCAGGATAAGAGGACAGCGTTGGGACTTTTGGAACACTCCTAATAACCATTAAGAAAAGGTGAGTCTATAGAAGAAAAAGAGAAATGAAAGGAATGGAAGGACTAAACCTTGGAGAAACATACTTACCAAAAACTTATGTGCAAGTTCTTAGATTTCCTAACCAAAATAAGAATAAGGTTAGAAGACTGAGTAGAAGACTATGAGAAGGAAAAATAACATAAAACCAATGAACTAGAGAGTGTGGAAATACCTTGAAGACTTGTAGACCAATCTAAACCTTGAACCGAAATACTATGAAACCTTACTTCCCAAAGTGTTTGATAAGCTTATGGTGATCAAGCTTATGATTCCCCAACCCAGGTGTTTACATTCTCACACTCACTTAGCACTTGCAGCCTCTGAACTTAGAACAAAAATGAATAATGGCTGGGTACTAGGTCCTATTTATAGAGTTTAGGAATGAAAGGATCTTAATTTCACTTGAATAAAAATAATGGCTTTTTAGGTGAAAATAATTTGAATAATCGTTCAGCAGAGGCTGAAGACTCGTTCAAAAAGGTGCTGGAATTATCAAGAGGTTGAATGGCTGAAAGGAAAAAGAATTCAAAAACTTTTGAAATATGCTGAAGGAGGTGATATATCGCCCCCTGTAGGCGATATATCGCCTGGGCCAGTATGCCTGAGGCTGTCGTGCATCGTCTCGTGTTTTCCGTATCTAGGTGCTGCGATATATCGCCCCCTATAGCTGCGATACATCGGAATACGCTGATTAATTAAACACAAAATTACACATTTTTAGCTAAGTTTGAATGGAGTAAACAGCCTTGACTAAGCCCTCAACGTATTCAAAGCTGCTGATTGACCTTATAGCATTCAAACTTTACCCTTATTAAATTAAATCCTCAAAAATACTTAATCCTTAATCATCCATACATAACATGTGCTTAAAATCCTATTGGTCCTTATCTAAACCTTATAGTATAATAAATATTATCCTTAATATCAGTCATATAATCAAACCTTAGGTTAAAATTAATATTCTTAAACTATAGGTTAAACTTAGAAAATCTATAAGTACTACTATGAGTGTTCAAATTATTCCCGGTCTGAACAAAAAATCCACAGTTACAAAGATAATACTATAAATACTATAATACTACTATCTAACTAGCTAAGTAAAGTTCTTGGACTCTACAGTGACTCTATGGTCACGTAGCTAGGGCATAGGCCCAAGAGTTGGCTTATAAGCCAACTGAATAGGGAGATGGCCCCAGGTTGATTCAATGATTACTAGATTGAACTTACATAATATTGGTTATGAATTGATGTCGCTGATTTTGTTGAATGGTTATTTTAAGTTCTATTCTCTGTTATCACACATTTTGTTTTCTTGATGAGCCTCGGCTCACGGGTGCTTTGTGGTGCAAGTAAGGGAAAGGGAAAGCTTGACCATCCATGAGTTGGAGAGGTTTGGTGGCAGCGTGTACATATGCATCTGCTCGACCATCATGGCTGGGGTTATCTCAGAGGAACTAGGGTTGTAGCCCTATTTTTACGCTTAGGTCGACTGATGTAACTTTTGATATGTATCGATCCTTTTTAACAGTTGAGTTGTAATATTTTGGGTTCCCATGTTATATAAAACTTTTGGAATAAAAGTCAATGGTTCTTTGACTAAATTTTTTAACCCTAACCCTTGTCACTAACATTATATACACGTTTTAAGCCAAATGACATGATTAGCAGGTCTGACACAATTTTAAGTACACAGTGTAACAGTCCTGGATTAGGAGGGCGTTACAACTTGGTATCAGAGCTGCCAAGGTTTAAGGGTTCCTGAAGACTGGCTAGGCATGTACCCTCGCCACTAATGACATGCTCGACTCAGGGTTTGGTAACTGTTATATGTTTAAATGTTTAAATGCTTAAACATGATATGAATGCCTTGTCTGCATGCCTATTTAGGAAGGATGAGATTATCTGATAGGGCCTGGCCCTTGATTGTTGCATGAACATTAAAGAACGTGCTTATTAGCATCATTACTGCTTGTGGATGCATGGGAACAACTTATTTGCGCTATTATTTGTATATAGGCCAGAGGAAAATGTTTATTAGCATTGTTATTACTGGCAGGAATTTAAGAACATGCTTATTAGCTATGTTGGACTTGTGAAAAGTTCTTGGATATGCCTATGTGTATTGTTATTTGCTGATGGATATCAGGATGTGCTTATTAGCACTATGAATGAATATATTATGTGATGGCATGCTTATTAGCATTGCATATGTATGTTATCTGATGATCTTGGACCGTCAGGCGGCAAGTGGTATAATTATGAATTACCTAATGGCCGATTTGATCTTTGTAGGGTGGATAGAGTGTAAGAATGAACCCTCGAAGGTCAGAGAGACTGGCTGGCCTAGAGTTACAGGCCAGTGAAGGGAATGTTTAGGGCCAGGCCCCACCGCCAGTTCCAGAGAGTTGGCACCAAGTGCTTGCTGATATGCAAGCCAGGTTAGGGAGGCAAGAAAAAGAGATACGCCTCTTGAGACAGCAGCAGGTTCCAGCAGGGAACCAACATGTTGCGGTACCAGCAGTGGTACAACCTGAGGTGTCGGCACTTCTACAGCCCCAGACAGGGGGAGATAGGTGTGAACCCCTATATGGGAGATTCAAGAAGCAACACCCTCCAGTCTTTGAGAGAATTTTTGATCCATTGAAGGCTGAGCAGTGGATGACCATGATAACAACTATCCTAGAATTTATGAGGGTAGGTGGTAATGAGAGAGTGGCATGTGCCACTTATATGTTTCAGGAGGATGCCCGAATATGGTGGGAGGTGGTATCCCAGACTAGAGCAGTTATCGCAATGGAGTGGGAAGAATTCTGAACCTTGTTCAACGAGAAATACTACAACAATGCAGTTAAGGCTGCAAAGGCTGAGGAGTTCACCAGGTTACTTCAGGGTAACATGTTAGTGACCAATTATGCCCTGAAGTTTGATAGATTGGAAAAGTTTGCCAGGGATCTGGTGCCCACTGATGGGACCAGAAGAGAGAGATTTATACAGGGGCTACAACCTATGATAGCCCGGGATGTTCGCATTACTTTTGTGCTGGGAATGACTACCTATGCACAGGTTGTAAAGAAGGCGCTTACAACTGAGAGCGCTGAGAACAAGATCTGGCGTGATAATGCAGCTAGAAGGGATTCTAGGAGATTGGGACCTCCATTTCCAGGTTTTGGTAGGGGTGGAGGCCCCAGTGATCAGAAAAGGAACACCCCAAACACAGTTTCAGTTCCAGGGCAGAGACCATGGGGTATGCAGATGGGCTGCCAGGTTGGCGGTGAGATATGGAGGGCATTCCCAGAGTGTCCTAGGTGCAGGAGGCTCCATGTTGGGGAGTGTCGGGCGAAGGCCTGCTTTGTTTGTGGTAGTACGGGGCACCTGAAGAAAGATTTCCCGAGAGCCAGAAAGGAAGAGCTGAAGAAAGTGGACAGCATAACGCCAGCTCACGTGTTCACCTTGACCCAGACTGAGGCCGAGGCTAGTCCTTCGGTGGTTACAGGTCAGCTTTCTAATGTTGGAACCTTTTACACTGTTCTTATTGATTCGGGTGCTACGCACTCCTTTATTGCTAGTAGGATTATAGATTGGTTGTGTAGACCTTGTTATTTCTTTTCTGCGGGGTTTGGTACGGTATTGCCTACTAGAGAGTTAGTGGTATCCAGGAGATGGATTAGGTCACTACTAGTTACAATGGATGGCAAGGAGTTGTCAGTTGACTTGGTGGAGTTAGAGATGACTGATTTCGACATAATTCTTTGTATGGATTGGCTAGAGAAGTATGGGGCATCGATAGACTGTTAGAAGAAGATAGTATTTTTCGAGCCAAAGGGTGAGGACCCCTTTGTTTTTGTTGGCACTGTGCATGGACCCTGTATACCTATGATATTAATACTTAGAGCTAGTGACTTGTTGCAGGGAGGATGCATAGGGTTCTTTGCTAGTGTGGTGGATACCACTTAGGTCATGCTAGTGGGACCAGAACAGACTCGATTAGTCTGTGTGTTTTTGGATGTGTTTCCAGAGGACTTGTTAGGGTTAGCTCCACACGGGGAGATTGAGTTTGTGATTGAATAGGCGCCAGGGACAGAGCCAGTGTCTAGGGTACCATACAGGATGGCTCCAACAGAGCTGAAGGAACTGAAGGTTCAATTACAGGAGTTACTGGACTTGGGTTTTATTAGGCCCAGTTTCTCTCCATGGGGCTCACCGGTTCTCTTTGTGAAGAAGAAGGACGGTTCTCTGAGAATGTGCATCGATTACAGGGAACTGAATAAGTTGACTATCAAGAACATATATCCTCTACCAATAATTGATGATCTGTTTGACCAGTTGCAGGGTAGAACGGTATTCTCTAAGATAGTTCTTTGATCTGGTTATCACCAACTGAGGATCAAGGAGGAAGATATAACGAAGACAACTTTTCGCACCAAGTTCGGGCATTATGAGTTTTTGGTGATGTCATTTGGATTGACTACTGCCTCGGCAACATTTATAGATTTGATGAACAAAGTGTTCAAGAATTACCTGGATTAGTTTGTGATCGTCTTCATCGACGATATATTGATATACTCTCGGACGGAGATAGAGCACGAGCATCACCTACGATTGGTATTACAAAGGTTAAGAGAGCACAAGCTATATGCGGAGTTACGAGTTTTGGTTGTCATATGTGACTTTCTTGGGTCACATAGTCAGCAAAGACGATATTAAGGTGGATCCAGCAAAGATTGAAGCAATCAGAGATTGGACAAGACCAAAGAATGCTTCAGAGATCAGAAGTTTCTTGGGTTTGGCGGGTGATTACAGGCGCTTTGTGGAAGGGTTCTCCAAGGTTGCATCATCATTGACAGAGTTGACACACAAGAATCAGAAATTTTTTTGGTCGGACAAGTGTGAAGACAGTCTTCAAAAGCTCAAGGAGAGTTTGATCACCACACCAGTTTTGAGCCTTCCTACAGATCAAGGTAAATTTGTGGTTTATTGTGACGCTTCGAGACAGGGTCTGGGTTATGTACTTATGCAGACTGGGAAGGTGATTTCCTATGCATCACGTCAGTTGAAGGACTATGAGCAAAGACACCCCACACATTATTTAGAGCTGGCAGCAGTTGTTTTTGTACTGAAGATGTGGCGGCATTACTTGTATGGTGAGAAGTGTGAGATATACATTGATCACAAGAGCTTGAAGTACTTTTTCACTCAAAAGGATCTGAACATGAGGCAGAGACGTTGGTTGGAGCTGGTAAAGGATTATGATTTTGAGATCCTCTTTCACCTTGGAAAGGCCAACGTGGTAGCAGATGCCTTGAGCCGGAAAGGGCCAGGACAATTATATAGTGCCAAACAGATATCGAGGCAGTTGGTTGATGAGATGACTCGAGCGGGGATAGAGTTAGTGGTGGGATGGTTGGCAAATATTACTTCATAGGCTACTCTCTTGGAGAGAATCAAGCAGAGATAGTTAGATGATCCACAGTTGGGGTAGGTTAGAGAAGATGTCCTAGCTGAAGTAGCTAAGGACTATTCAGTGTCGAGTATGGGTTTACTGAGGTATAAGGGTCATATTTGTGTTCTGATGGACACCAAGATCAGATGAGAGATTCTGGATAAATCTCACACCACCCCGTATTCTCTTCATCCTGGCACCACAAAGATGTACTAGGACCTGAAAGTATTAAATAGGTGGCCTGGGATGAAGAGGGATGTGATAGGATATGTTGCGAGCTGCCTGACCTTTCAGCAGGTCAAGGCTAAGCATCAGAGGTCGGCAGGACTGTTACAACCTCTGTATATCCTAGAGTGGAAGTGGGAAGATGTCACGATGGATTTCGTGGTAGGCTTGCCCAGGAAAGTGGGCTAGCACGATTCTATTTGGGTCATTGTGGATCCGTACACAAAATCAGCTCACTTTCTACCAGTGAGGACGAATTACACAGTTGACCTGTATGCAGATCTCTATGTGAGAGAGATAGTTCTCCTTCATGGGACGCCGAGGTCTATCGTGTCTGATAGGACCGCTATCTTTACTTCCAGGTTTTGGGGGAGTTTGCAGAGGGTGATGGGTACACAGCTGAAGTTCAGCACAGCTTATCATCCTCAGACCGATGGTCAGTCTGAGAGGACTATCCAGATACTTGAGGACATGCTGAGAGCATGTGTGGTTAACTTTGAAGGGTCCTAGAGTAAGTATATGCCTCTGATAGAATTTTCTTATAACAATAGTTATCAGTCTTCCATCGGAGTGGCACCTTATGAGATGTTGTATGGTAGGAAGAGTAGGTCGCCCATTCACTGGGATGAGATGGGTGAGAGGAAATATCTAGGTCTGGATGCAGTCCAGCGGACCACTGAGGCTATCGAAAAGATTAGAGCTCGGATGCTCGCTTCTCAGAGTAGGCAAAAGAGTAATTCTGACCTGAGGCGGAGGAACGTAGAGTTTCAGGTGGGAGACTATGTCTTCCTAAGGGTTTCACCTCTGAGAGGGGTGAAGAGGTTTGGGAAGAAAGGCAAGCTGAGCCCTAGGTTTGTGGGACCATTTGAGAACCTCGAGAGGATCAGGCAAGTGGCCTACAGGTTGGCCTTACCCTCTGCACTGTCTAGCGTGCATTATGTATTCTACATTTCCATGTTGTGGAAGTATGTGTTAGATGGAACTCATGTACTGAGTTATGAGGATCTGGAATTGGAGGTAGACTTCTCTTATGAAGAACAACCAGTTTAGATTCTTGACAGGAAGGACAAGGTCCTGAGAAATAAGATTATACCTTTGGTTAAGGTATTATGGAGGAACAGCAGGTTAGAGGAAGTCACTTGGGAGCTAGAGGCAGATATGCGAGCTTAGTTTCCCGAGCCGTTCAGGTAAAATTTCGAGGACAAAATTTCTGTAAGGAGGGGATAGTTGTAACATCCCAAAATTACCTAATAAGGCTTTGCGCCTTGATTAGCGGGACATGATGGCAATATATGGAATTACGTGTGTAATTGTTATATTAATTGTAATTATGTGGATTATGTGATAATATGATTAGATGTGCAGATTTAGGGATATTAAATATGCATGTGGGCCCACTTCTTATTCGAAGGGTGATTTGGTAATTTGGCCCGTTGCAGGCATAAATGTGTATATGTGTGCATATATTTGATATATGTGAGAGACCACATTATTATGAGGGTTTATTTGGGTTATTTGGCACGAGGCGATTCTAGGGAGCAAGATAGCGGAAAAGTCATAACGGGACCTAACACCCGACTCAGGGCGAGTCAAGGATTATTTTGGTTATTAGATATTTAATTGGTTATTGGGTTATGAAAATAAATAATTGGAGATATATTTGAAGTTAGAGAGTCTAGGAGGGAATGTTGGGGAAATTTACCATTTTGCCCTCGGGGACGTTTTTGGTACCCCGAGCCTTGGGATTAACTTAAGTCACTTAAGTTAGATAAAACAAAACAAAAGAAACATTTAGAACTTTGTCTAAACTGACTCCCTCTCTCCTACCCTTCTACTCTTCCTCTTTCAAGAAACTTTTCCAAGAAAACCTTTGAAGCTAAAGAGGAATTTTGGGCTAGGAATCACTTGAATTAAAGCTAAGGACTTGGGAATTAGCTCAGTAACTACTTGAGGGATTCAATCTTTAGTAGAGGTAAGCATTTAAATTATGTTTCCAGGTCATTAAATTCTGGTTTTTATCGAGCTTGTGTTGGGTGTTCTTGAACCTTTAAGCTCAAGGATTGAGTTGGAGTTTTGATGAGTTATGAGGGTAGTTTCCTGTTGGGTTTTGTTATTGGGAATATATTAGAGCTGTTGTGTTGGTTGAATTATGTTATTGCAATGATTTTGGGTTAAATTGGATAGGATTTGGCTGCTGAAAGTGGAGAAATTTATGGGTTCGAGGGGCCAAGTCGCGACCTTGTTCATGATAAGTCGCAACTTAGCTTGAACCAGGCGCTTTAGGAGGCCTCTGCCTGGGGGGCCCGCCGCGACTTGATAGGCCAAGTTGCGGCCCGTGCCTCTGGACAGAGAGGAGGTAGAGGCTAGTCAAGGGGCATGCTGCGACCCACAGGGGGGCAAGTCGCGGTCTGCCTGGACAGTTTTTCCTTGGGAGTTTGTTTTCAAAATAGAACTTTTTCCTTAGGGATCGGGTTTGTTTCCACTGCCCGGTTTGGTGGAACCCGAGGTCTCGGAGGCTAGGACTTGGTCCAGAAGCCTTGGATCACTCGATATTAATAGAATCCTATTTTATGGTTGTGACCTAGGGTATCGCTAGGGGGCTCAGATTCGGGATCGTGTTCAAGGGTTTTTCTCATTTACGCTTGCTTGGACCTAAGGTAAGAGAATTGCACTCAGAACGTGTTGTGTGTGATTAGGGCTTGGCCCATCTATTGTATTTGTATATGGTTAGGGCTTGGGCCCCTGGATTGGTTATGTTGGGCTATTGTTTTAAATGCTTGCTGATGAATGCTTAAGTGCTTATATTCATTGTATGAATTCTATGAGTAGGGCATGTGGCCCCGCTATATGAATATGCTTGGTATTATGAAAATGGTTATCCAATGGGATTATATGATTTGTGTGAGTATGTACTTAATTGTAGGGATGTGCCTATCCACATATATTCCTTATAAGTAAGGTATGAAATCCTGGATCAGGGATTGACTTATGAGTCAAGGACGGCAATAGCGCACTGTGCGCTGGTCGAAAGGTATTGGCCTAAAACAGCAACGTATTATTACGTTGATCGACTCTAAGGTCGAAGGTGAACCATGGGGGTTGTGCTAGCTCTATGGCTAGTGCGACAGAGCTAAGGGCAAGGCCCCAGGTGACTCTATGGTCACGTAGCTAGGGCATAGGCTCGAGAGTTGGCTTAAAAGCCAAATGAATAGGGCGACGGCCCCAGGTTGATCCAATGATTACTCAATTGAACTTACATAATATTGGTTATGAATTGATGTTGCTGATTTTGTTGAATGGTTATTTTAAGTTATATTCTCTGTTTTCGCATGTTTTGTTTTCTTGCTGAGCCTCGGTGTAACGCCGTACTACCTTAGAGTCGTTACTAAGTGAGTTTAGCTCAAAAGTGTAACTAAACTGTATTAAAATCACATAATATGAAAATGTGGTCATTCGTTGAAAATTATAAGCCTTTTACATTAGGGATCCCAAAAAAACACAACTTATAAATATTTACAACTCAAAATATGTTTAAAGTCGACTAAAGGAAAAAATTTGATTCAGTACAAAGCATCTCCCAAAAATACCCTTGGCCGTGGCAGCCAGGCAGACCAGACATGTACGCACCGCCCATCACGCTCTCCATACTCAAGGTTGGTCGACTTTCCCTTTGCCCTTACCTGCACCATAGAGCACCCGTGAGCCGAAACCAAGCAAGAAAACCCTCACAAGCAGATAAGATATGCACATTACATACTTAACATATAAACAAGCCATCACTAGGCAGATAACACTTACGGCCATGCCGTCCCAGGCGCTCTACCAAGCCCTGGGTTCGCGGTCCACACCGTAAGGATATCCCAGGTATCCTTTAGGGTCTCGCACTCCGCATGCTAAACACTGCTCCCGGCCCCTTGCCGTTCCCGACTCTTGTCGTTCACTCACATATATGCACACATAGCATAACTAAACATATACTTAAACATGACTAAACTCAATCAAAGGGCTATGCCCTACAATTCAATCATATAGGGTCGTCCCCTGCAACACAAGCTCTATGGGAACAGTAGTTTTCTTACCTGTGTCCCGAGCTTTCCAAGCACCGATGTCCCGAGCACAGTCCCATTGTCTGAGCCTCGCAGAAACCCTAGTCACAATGCACCAACAATATCCATCCATCAAGTTCTAATCCATTAAATAACTTTGGGTCATAATTCTAGTCTCTGGGACATTGAATTCTATCAATCCGGGTGATAAAGTCCATCCCGAACCTTAACTATTGAATTCCCGAACCTAAAACCTCTTTAAAGCCCAAAATGCACTAAGCACTGCGGCCCTAAGAACTCATGCCGTGGCCCCCAGCTCAACCTGAAGCCCTGCCTCATTTCAGCCTACACGCGTCGCGACCCTTCCCGAAGGGCGCCGCGGCACACCTCCATTTCCAGACGCCCTAATGTTCTAAGGGGCCGCGACTTAGCAAGAGCAGCATCGCGGCCCGACCCCTCGAGCCCAGAAAAAGTCACAATTTTTACCTCAAAAACCAGTCCTATTAACCCCAAAATCACCCAACAACTCAAGCTAATCATCACAGAGGTTATACTATGGATTCAGCAACAAAACCCAACAAGAATTCAGGTTCAAAGCCTCATCAAACTCAAAGACAATTCCTCACTCATCACTCATGCAATACTCTAGAATTTCCGCTTAAAACCAGTATGATTCACCAAGATTAAAGCTTACCTTGAGCTGAGTTGAGTCTCTGAATTAAGTCCTTAAGCTTCAAGCTTCTAGCTCCCAAGATTCCTAGCCCAATTCCTTAGTTTTGATTAGTTTCCGCCAAAATTTCTCCAAGCTTCCAAAGGGTGAAACTCCAAGAGAGAGAGAGAGAGGAAGAAGGGGGGTCGGTTCCTATTTTTTTTTTTCTATAGGCTTCTTTTGGTTTTGTTTTATTTAACTTAAGTTCCTAACGTTACATCAAGGCTCGGGGTGCCGAACACGTCCCCGAGGGAAAAATGGTAAATTTGTCCAATATTCCCCCCTAAACATTCTATCTTCAAATATATCTCCAAATATTTATTTCCATAACCCGATAACCCCATAAAACGTCTATTACCCGAAATACCCCTCGACTCGCCCCGAGTCGGGTTTTCGACCCCGTTGTGACTTTCTAGCTAACCGCACCTTAGGACTGTCTCGGATCGTGCAACACAGATATATCACAATTATTACAATTATCACATTTATGCCCTCAATGGGCTAAAATTACAAACATGCCCCTAAAAACCAAACGGGGCCCACATGCATATTTAATCCACCTAAACATGCATCACTAATCATATATTCACGAAAATTCACATATTATGACAATAAATCACGTATTGCCCTCCAGGCACGCTAATCAAGACCCTAAGCCTTATTAGCAAATTTAGGTCATTACAACTATCCTCTCCTTACAGAAATTTCGTCCTCGAAATTCCTTGAATAACTCGGGATACTGCTCCCGCATATCTGATTCAATTTCCCACGTCGCCTCCTCAGCCTTACTGTTCCTCCACAACACCTTCACCAAGGCGATGGTCTTGCTCCGAAATACTTTGTCCTTCCGGTCAAGAATCTGAACCGACTTCTCTTCATATGACAAATCCTGGTCTAGCTCCAAATTCTCATAACTCAGAACATGCGTCGAATCAGACACATACTTCTGGAGCATGGACATGTGAAACACATCATGAACCCCTGATAAGGCTGGAGGCATCGCCAATCTATAAGCTACCTCTCCAACCCATTCCAGAATCTTGAAGGGGCCAACGAACCTAGGGCTCAGCTTGCCCCAAACACCAAACCGTTTCACTCCCCTCAAAGGTGAAACCTTAAGGAACACATGGTCACCAACCTGAAATTCCACGCTCCTACGTTTCAGGTCTGAGTAACTCTTCCGACGACTCTAAGAGGCGAGCATTCGAGCTCTAATCTTCTCAATCACCTCATTGGTCCTCTGAACCATCTCAGGACCTAAGTACCTCCTCTCACTCGTCTCATCCCAATGGATAGGTGATCTACACTTCCTCCCATATAACATCTCATACGGAGCCACTTCGATAGTCGCCTGATAACTATTGTTGTACGAGAACTCAATCAATGGGAGATATTTACTCCAAGATCCCCCAAAATCTAGCACATAGGCTCGTAGCATGTCCTCTAGTATCTGAATCGTTCTCTCAGACTGTCCATCTGTCTGAGGATGATAAGCGGTACTAAACCATAATTGCGTGCCCATAGCCTTCTGCAAACTCTCCCAAAACTTGGAGGTGAAGGTGGGGTCCCTGTCGGATACTATCAACATCGGGGCCCCATGAAGTCGAACAATTTCCTTCACATATAACTCAGCATACTGCTCCACGGTTTAAGTCGTCCTGACCGGTAGAAAGTGGGCGGACTTGGTATACCTATCCACAATAACCCACACCAAGTCATGTTGTCCCATGGTCTTCGGCAAACCAACCATGAAGTCCATGGTGATATCTTCCCACTTCCACTCTGGAATCCCTAGAGGTTGCAGCAACCCTGCTGGCCTCTGATGTTCAGCCTTGACCTGCTAACAAGTTAAGCACTTGGCCACATAATCCACCACATCCCTTTTCATGCCATACCACCAATACAAAGCTCTCAGATCCTGGTACATCTTCGTCGTACCCGGATGTAAGGAATAGGGAGTGGTATGCAGTTCATCTAAGATCTCCCGCCAGATATCAGAATCCATCGGAACACAGATCCGACCCTTGTACTTCAGTAACCCCATCTCCAAGATAGAGAAGTCCTTAGCCGCTCTGACTAAGACGTTCTCCCTGTGACCCTTCAACTGGGAATCTTTCCCCTGCACTTCTCAAGGAGTGTAGACTGAAGAGTGATGTTGGCTAACCGACCAACCACCAACTCTATACTTGCTCTAGTCATCTCTTCATCTAGCTTATCAGATATCTGTCTCGAATTGAACAACTGTTCTGGGCCTTTCCGACTCAATGCATCAGCAACCACATTAGCCTTCCCAGGATGGTATAGGATATCACAATCGTAATCCTTAACCAACTCCAGCCACCGTCTCTGGCACATATTTAGATCCTTCTGGGTAAAGAAGTACTTCAAACTCTTATGGTCAGTGTATATCTCACACTTCTCACCATACAGATAATGTCTCCAATTCTTAAGTGCCAATAGCACCACTGCCAATTCTAGATCATGCGTGGGATATCTCTGCTCATACTCCTTTAACTGTCTCAATGCGTAGGCTATCACATTCCCAGCTTGCATTAGCACACACCCTAAACCCTGTCTGGAAGCATCACAATAAACCACAAACTTCTCATTATCTGTCGGCAAACTCAACACTGGCGTGGTGATTAGTCGCCACTTCAATTCTTTGAAACTGTTCTCACATCTTTCTGTCAAAACATACGTTGTCTTCTTCTTTTACAATTATGTCAATGGCGTAGCTATCCTGGCGAACCCCTCAACAAACCGCCGATAATACCCTGCCAATCCGAGAAAGCTCCTCACTTCAGGAACACTGATCAGTCTAAGCCAGTCTCTCACTGCCTCAATCTTACTTGGGTCAACCAGAATCCCCTCCTTACTAATGATATGGCCCAGAAATGTAACTTGCGGTAACCATAACTCACACTTTCTGAACTTAGCATATAATCTATGCTCCCTCAACCGCTGCAACACCAAACGTAGATGCTGCTCATGCTCTGTCACTGACTGAGAGTACACCAGAATGTCGTCGATGAACACAATCACGAACTTATCTAAATAGTCCTTGAAAACCCTATTCATCATGTCCTTAAAAGTTGTTGGGGGCATTGGTTAATCCAAAGGACATAACTAGGAATTCATAGTGTCCATACCTTGTGCGGAAATCAGTCTTTGGTATGTCCTCCTCTTTGATCCTTAACTGATGGTAACCTGACCGGAGATCAATCTTGGAAAACACTGTCCTTCCCTGTAGCTAGTCAAATAAATCGTCAATCCTAGGCAGTGGATACTTATTCTTAATGGTCAAATTGTTCAGCTCCCTGTAGTCAATACACATCCTAAGAGATCTATCCTTCTTCTTGACAAATGACACTGGAGCACCCCATGGTGAGAAACTCAGTCTGATGAACCCGAAATCCAGTAACTCCTGCAATTGAATCTTCAACTCCTTCAACTCTGCCGGAGCCATTCTGTACGGTGTCCTAGATACTGGTTCTGCCCGTGGTACCAACTCTACAACAAAATCAATCTCCCGCTGTAACGCCCTGGATTGCCAAGACCGTTACGCTGTGTGTTTATAAAGGTGCAAGACTTGCTAATCAAGTCATTTAGTTAGAAATGTGTTACCAAAACTGTAGTTGAACTAGGGTTAAAATATTTTGGCCAAAAGAGCTACATTTTTTATAATCAAGCATTTTTACATGGGATCCCAAAAGTAATAACGTTAAAAGACAGTTTACAAAATTTCAGGATAAAAGTACAGCTACTTGCCACTCTTTGGGCAAAACAGACATTTAGGCTTTCCCCGTTCTGTTCAACTCCTCGGCCGTGGCGGCCGATCAACTGGCTATGTACATTCAGCCCCAAAGCTCTCCATCTTAGGACTGGTCCACTTTGCCCTTGCCTTTACCTGCACCACGTAACACTCGTGAGCCAAGGCCCAGCAAGAAAACACAACAACAGAGCATAATCATCAGTCAAACAATAAGATAATTCATACAGTGTAACCATACACTCAACAGTCCAAGACATGCATACAATGAGGCATTCAGCATACCAAGCTTATCATTTATCATTAACAATCAACTCACATATAACAATCAGGATCAACGCCCTTAGGTTGCACCCCCTTTTTATCCCATTGACTTCGGCCCGCTTAAACCGAGCTCAATGAATATTAAGTTGTCCTTAGCTACCAGTGGCCGAGCCGCTCCCTGTGCGCAAATATTGATTCCTGCACTCTTAGGCCATTTCTCACATGTCCCATGGCATAATATTATCCATGACATCATACAGATATACGAAGCTCTTAGACCCAACACAATCACATAACCGGGTCCAGTTTTCTTACCTTTGGATTCCTGTAGCTTTTATCAATGATGACAACCCTCAAGCAAGATCCCTTCCGAGCCTTAGCATACACCTAGTCACGGTCACAAGTTAGAACCATACCAAACTTTAATTCCAAAACCTAACCTCGGGACCAATCCCGAGCCCTCGGGAAGCCCTAATTCCACCAAACGGGGTGGTGGAATCAAACCCCGAGCCCCCGGGCAAAAACCCTATGAGATATCCAAAAAAACCCCTTCTAGAAACAGGGTAGCGCTACAGCGCCATAAGGAGGGCACTATAGCGCTACAAGCAGAGCCAAAAAGCTCTGAAACATCAGGGTGTAGCGCTGTAGCGCCCAATGACTAGTGCTACAGCGCTAGTCACAACACAACCTAACCTCAGGTTTCCTTCCTTCGAATTTCCCCGAGCCAATCCTCTCCAAAACTCAACCAAACCTCAACCATACCCCAAATCAAGCCTATCAACATCTCCAACTCACCCCAAATGACCTAACCATATGAAATTCAATCACATGCACCCCAAAATAAAGAAATCACCATGGTTGAGCTTAAAGCTCAAAACTCAGCAGAACAACAGAAATCTCAGAACTTAAAGCTAGAACTTCTTACCTTTGATGGATGAATTCTACCTAAGTTATCTTCCACACTTCCTTAGCTTTCACCTCCTCAAATACTTAGGCATAATTCCCTAGAATTCCCACAAAAACTCAGCTTAGAAAACCAGTTCAACACCAAAAACAAGGAACTGAAAAAAACAACCTTGAAACTTACCTAAAATGGACTGAATTAATCTTGCTAACTCCTCAAGCCAAATCAAGGGGCCAATTATGAAGTCTTAGCCTAAATTCCTCTTAATTGCAGCCTCAATTTCCAGCAGAAAGGATGAGAGAAAAACAAGTCGATAGAGAGAGAAGAAGACTTCTGTTTTTCCTTCTTTCTTTTTTTCTTTTCCTTTGTCTCAATCCTTCTTTCAGACTTCCACTGCTTTCTACACATTCCACTAAGGCAATAAAGCAAAATAATACTTATCACTACTTTTAATTCAAATGACCAATTTGCCCTCCCATAAATCCTAAGCCATTAAATCATTCTAAGGGCATTTTGGTCATTACGCCCAATTCCCGCTAATTCCTCGAATGTCTCTAATATTTACCGCTTACTTCCCGACGCCTAGTTAATCAACAACTATATTCGTCAATATCAAATAATCTCCAATTTATTTCCTAAATTCTCAAAGATACCCCGAGGCTCGCCCCGAGTCTAGTATAAATCCCCGCCGTGACTTTTTCGCTAAACCGTTCACTAGGATCGCCTCGAGTCACAAGCTAAAAATATATCCACATAATAATGTGGTCTCAACAATTGATCACAGATATTTACATTTATGCCCTCAATGGGCCAAAATTACGAATATGCCCTTCTAACCTAATCAGGGCCTACATGCATACTAATACACATAGTCATGCATCACAGATATCCAAATAGTCATATAAACTGCGTTTAATCATTTAAATCACATATAATCCAGTGATGACCTCCCGACACACTAATCAAGGCCGTTAAGCCTTATAAGTAAATTTGGGTCGTTACACCCGCTGTGGCGGCAGCCGTGGCAGATCTGCTGGAAATAAATCTGGAAACTCACATACAAATATGGTCTCCCCCGGTCCAACTGACACAACCCTAGAGGTACCCACAGCATTCGCTAGGAATCCTATGCAACCTCCCTGCATTAGGTCTCTCGCCTTCAGTGCCGAAATCATAGGTACTCGTGGTCCACTAGCTGTTCCCATAAATACAAAGGGTACCTCCCCTTTTGGTTCAAAAGTCACCATCCTACGCTTGCAGTCAATCGTCGCCCCATACTTCGATAACCAATCCATCCCTAGGATCATATCGAAGTCATCCATTGCAAGCTCAATCAGATCAACAAATAACCCCCTACATCTATCTCTACTGGTAAAGCTCTAATCCATCTCCTAGAGACAACCAGTTCCCCAGTCAGCAACAAAGTCTGAAAACCCCTAGCATACAAAACACTAGGTCTACACAGATGATCTATCACTCTAGCAGATACAAATGAATGAGTAGCTCCTGAATCAATCAATGCAACATAAGAAAACCCAGCACTAGAAATCTGACCTGTCACAACCGAGGGGCTAGCCTCCGCCTCAGTTTGAGTCAAAGTAAACACTCTGGCAGGAGCGAGGTTGTCGCCCTGCTTCGACTCCTCCTTCCTGACTTGTGGGCAGTCCTTCTTCAAATGATTGGCACTCCCACAGACAAAACAGGCCCTAATCCTACACTCACCCTGATGTCATCGTCTGCACCGGGGACACACTGGAAAAATCCTCCAGTTGTCACTTCCACCCTGATGGCCACTAGAAGCACCCTATGCCCTCCTATCCAAGCTAGGAGGAACAAAAGAATCTGGGGCCTTCCTCTTCTGTTCACTGGAGCCACTATCCCGACTGGATCCAATAAAAGGAGGCACCGTCCTCCTGGCATCGCGCCTAACAGAACTCTCTCTCCAAATCTAATCCTCGGCCCCCTCAGCTGTAAGGGCCTTGTCCACAACCTGAGCATAGGTAGTAGTCTCTGGATCCAAAGTGATCTTCACATCACGGGCGATCATAACGTTCAATCCCTGTACAAATCTGTCTCTTCTTCCCACGTCTGTCGGAACTAAATCTGGCACAAACTTTGCCAGTCGGTCAAATTTCAGAGCATACTCTGTCACGGTCAACTGATTCTGAGTCAGGTTGATGAACTCGTCAACCTTTGCAGCTCGGACTGCTACACTATAGTATTTCTCATTAAAGATGTTCCTGAAATCTTCCCAAGTCATAACTATCGCATTCCTCCTTTGAACTACTACATCCCACCAAATGCGGGCATCCTCTCTGAACATGTAGCAAGCACAAGCTACCCTCTTGTTCCCCTCAACCCTCATAAAATCTAGGATAGAGGAAATCATATTCATCCACTGCTCTGCCCGCAGTGGGTCTAGTCCACCCTCAAAGGTGGGAAGATGCTGCTTTCTGAACCTCTCATATAAAGGTTTCCACTTGTTCTCCACAACAAGTTGAACTGGCATTGGTGCCACAACCTGCTGAACTGGCAACACAGTGACCTGTGGAGGGGCCTGTTGCCTCAACTAGCGAAGTTCTTCCTCTGTTTGTTGCAATCTTGCCTCCATTTCGGCAAACATCTGTTACCAATTCTGTGGGGCAAGTGGAGGGTCCTGACCCTGGTTGTCATCCTCGGCCCTACTGCTGCGGAGTCTCGATGATTGTCGAGGCATCTCAACAAATATGCCTGCAATCAATGGCGCCGCTCATCAGGCATGATAACAACATTCAAAACCACCTCCCAAACACATCAGTCAACCACAAACAACAATCTACATAACATACAGATAGAACATAACACACAATAGGCCATGCCCTGACATCATGCATATGTTAACCCATTCATAATGCTCTATATGAGATAAGCAGGCAAACAGGGCATTTAAGCACATATTCAAACATATAAGTCAATTATTACCAACCAACCCTGAGTCGAGCTTGTCATTGACAACAAGCGTACATGTTCGGTCATTCTCCAGAAAGCATAAAACTTGGCTCGCTTTGATACCAAGTTGTAACGCCCTACTACCTTAGAGCTATTACTAAGTGAGTTTAAAATGTGCATTTAGCTTGCTAACCAAGCATTTAGTTCAAAAGTGTAACTAAACTGTATTAAAAGCACATAATATGAAAATGTGGTCATTCGTTGAAAATTATAAGCCTTTTACATTGGGGATCCCAAAAAAAATACTGCTTATAAATATTTACAACTCAAAATATGTTTAAAGTCGACTAAACGACAAAATAGGATTCAGTACAAAGCATCTCCCAAAAATACCCTTGGCCGTGGCAGCCAGGCAGACCAGACATGTACGCGCCGCCCATCACGCTCTCCATATTCAAGGTTGGTTGACTTTCCCCTTGCCCTTACCTACACAATAGAGCACCCGTGAGCCGAAGCCCAGCAAGAAAACCCTCACAAGCAGATAACATATGCACATTACACACTTAACATATAAACAAGCCATCACCAGGCAGATAACACATACGGTCATGCCGTCCTTGGTGCTTTACCAAGCCCTGGGTTTGCGGTCCACATCGTAAGGATATCCCAGGTATCCTTTAGGGTCTCGCCCTGGAACCTCGCACTCCGCGTGCTAAACGCTGCTCCCGGCCCTCTGCCATTCTCGGCCTTCGCCGTTCCCGGCCTTCGCTGTTCTCGGCCCTCACCGTTCCCGGCTCATGCCGTTCACTCACATATATGCACACATAGCATAACTAAACATATAATTAAACGTGACTAAACTCAATCAAAGGGCTACGCCCTGCAACTCAATCATATAGGGTCGTGCCCTGCAACACAATCACATTGGGTCATGCCCTACAACACAAGCTCTACGGGAACAGTAATTTTCTTACCTGTGTCCCGAGCTTTCCAAGCACCGATGTCCCGAGCACAATCCCCTAGTCTGAGCCTCGCAGAAACCCTTGTCACAATGCACCAACAATATCCATCCATCAAGTTCTAATCCATTAAATAACTTTGGGTCATAATTCTAGTCTCCGGGACATTGAATTCTATCAATCCAGGTGATAAAATCCATCCCGAACCTTAACTATTGAATTCCTGAGCCTAAAACCTCTTTAAAGCCCAAAAATGCACTAAGTGTCGCGGCCTTAACAACTCATGTCCCAGCCCCCAGCTTAACCTAAGGCCTTGCCTCATTTTAACCTACACGTGCCGCAGCCCTTCCTGAAGGGCACCGTGGCGCGCCTCCATTTCCAGACGCCCTTATGTTCTAAGGGGCCGCGGCTCAGGAAGAACAGTGCCGCAGTCCGACCCCTCGAGCCAAGAAAAACTCACCATATTTACCACAAAAACCAGTCCAATTAACCCCAAAATCACCCAACAACTCAAGTTAATCATCATAGAGGTTATACTATGGATTTAACAACAAAACCCAACAAGAATTCAGGTTCAAAGCCTCATCAAACTCAAAGACAATTCCTCACTCATCACACATGCAATACTCTATAATTTCAGCTTAAAACCAGTATGATTCACCAAGATTAAAGCTTACCTTGAGCTGAGTTGAGTCTCTGAATTAGGTCCTTAAGCTTCAAGCTTCTAGCTCCCAAGATTCCCAGCCCAATTCCTTAGTTTTGATTAGTTTCCACCAAAATTTCTCCAAGCTTCCAAAGGGTGAAACTCCAAGAGAGAGAGAGGAAGAAGGGGGGACGGTTCCTGTTTTTTTTTCTTTCTTTCTAATGGCTTCTTTTGGTTTTGTTTATTTAACTTAAGTTCCTAAGGTTACCTTAGAGCTCGAGGTGCCGAAAACGTCCCCGAGGGAAAAATGGTAAATTTCTCCAATATTCCCTCCTAAACATTCTATCTTCAAATATATCTCCAAATATTTATTTCCATAACCCGATAATCCCATAAAACGTCTAATACCTGAAATACCCCTCGACTCGCCCCGAGTCGGGTTTTCTACCCCGTTGTGACTTTCTAGCTAACCGCTCCCTAAGACTATCTCGGATCGTGCAACACAGATATATCACAATTATTACAATTATCATATTTATGCCCTCAACGGGCTAAAATTACAAACATGCCCCTAATAACCAAATAGGCCCCACATGCATATTTAATCCACCTACACATGCATCACTAATCACATATTCACGTAAATTCACATATTATGACAATAAATCACTTATTGCCCTCTAGGAACGCTAATCAAGGCCCTAAGCCTTATTAGCAAATTTGGGTCATTACACTAGGCTCACAGGTGATTTGTGGTGCAGGTAAGGGAAAGGGAAAGCTTGACCATCCATGAGTTGGAGAGCTTTGGTGGCGGCGTGTACATATGTGGCTGCTCGACCATCATAGCCAGGGTTGTCTAAGAGGAACTAGGGTTGTAGCCCTGTTTTGCCGCTTAGGCCGACTGAAGTAACTTTTGATATGTATCTATCCTTTTTAAAAGTTGAGTTGTAATATTTTGGGATCCCATATTATATAAAACTTTTGGAATTAAAGTCAATGGTTCTTTGAACAAAATTTTTAACCCTAACCCTTGTCACTAATCTTAGTTACACGTTTTAAGCCAAATGACATGATTAGCCGGTCTGACACAATTTTAAGTACACAGTGTAACGGTCCTAGATTAGCAGGTCCTTAAATCGCAGCTACACACTCCTTGTAGCCAATACTGTAATTCCTACAGTATGCCAGATTAATTACGACAATTAAGTTATTAATAAACTATCAAACATTTTAGTTATTACAGTTTACTAAGTAAGGGTATTATCGTCCTTACTTAGTTTAGCCCACTAAACAGCTAATTCAAACTCTTAAACCTCATTATCTATGTATTAACCAATAAGCATACTCTATGATACCGTCACAACTATCAGTCCTAGCCGGGTTGGTAAATTTTCGAAAAACATGCCAAATTACGAGATTGCCCTTAGTGAAACAATTTGTTTAGAAATTATTATTTTAAGGAAATAAATAATAATTAGAGAAAAGTAGATTTTACTTTCATTTAGAATAAAAATTAATTTAAGTAAAGGCTCTTGAAAAAGATTTTATGTTTCTAAAAGGTCCTTTATCTAGTTTCTTTAAAATTAGGGCTTTGGACCCTTTTTTTCAATTTCAGAAGTAAAATCCATAAATTTTTTAAAAATAGCATTTCTTCATTCAATTTAACCTTAATAATTAATTAATATAAATTATAAATTTATTAATTAATAAAAGTTGGATTTTAGTAAAAATCCAACTTTCAACTTTTACTTAGATTTTTTTTTATAGAATTGACTAAGTGTTGGAAATAACTCGTTTTGTGTAAAATGACTAACTTTGAGACCTCGCCATTTTAAAAACATCAAATGACTTCTTACAAATTTTTACAGGATTGAACGCTTTTATATAGACAAGGTTCACACAAAAGATTTTAGTCTAAAACACCCTTTTCCAACATGATATAAGTGTTCCAAAACCGTAGATCAGATTAGTCCAAAGTTAAAAAAAAAATTAGTTTCAATAACCTAACTTGTAGAATTTATAACTCCTAAACTAAGAGGAATTTTCACAAACTTTTTTAAAGACCTTATCTTCAATATGTATAAAGTATTACTACCATAATATAGCTCCTAAAAGAATTTATAACATGTTCAAATAGTTTTTTCAAAAAGTGAATGCCATCTGCTAGAATTTATTTTTAAGATTGAATATCAATTTCGGAAAGGCCTTAACTCCTAATTTAAAAAATTATTTTTGTGCTATTCTTGGGTCAAAAATTATATACTCTTTCTATATTACAGATCAGTGGTGTCCAATTTTCAAAATAATTATTTTAAGAGAAAAGGGAGAGGATTTTAGGTAGAGAGAGAAAGAGTGTTTGAGTGAGTTTGAAAACTGAAATGAGGAAGTGAGAAATGGTGGGTTCGGCTAAGGGGTTTGGGTGAGAGAAAAGTGACAATTTTCACCCCATTTTTCCCACTTTCTCAAAATTCATAGAAATAGACTTAGGTGGCTATTTGTACACTCAACACCTCACACCTCCTCCTAAAATGACCAGCCAAGCACCCCAACAATTACCCCAATTTTACTTTTTAATTTAATTAAGAATTCTAAAAAACATTTACTCCCAAAAATGGTATTTACCCACCTTTTTCACCATCACATCAATTAGTTTTTGGTATCATCAACTTAGGATGTGGTTAAATCATGTGAGACACTATACTTTAATTTTATTTTATTTCATAAAAATGAAATACACTATACTTTATTTTATGGAAACTCTATTTACCATTTATCTCCATAACTACACATAATTAAGCAACCATTTCCAAGAATGCTCTTTAAATTCGTATTCCAAGATTTTTTTTTAAACTTATATTAAATTCTCCAATAAAATTTATGCCCATTTATTTTTTGCCATAATTATTAAATTTCAACATAATTTTATTTGAGATTTTACCCGTTTGGGGTTTTTGAGTAGGTCCGAGACCAAAATTTATGACTTGGCTACAATCACACTTAATGGCTATCTTGAACAACATGATTTTGGCTTCTCAAGCCTATATTACTAATGAAAATATTATTCATACAAGTTTTCATCGGCCTGAACTGGTTACTAGTAGGCGCTCGAAATGCGGGGCGTTACATGGCAGATATGCAGTGCTCATCTTTAAGGGCTTCCTTGACTGATTTGACTCCACTGAAGAAAGATAACAAACATTAGCAATCTCATTTGCAAGTTTCTTTCAAGTTACCATTACTTCATCTAGATTTCCAACAATGGAAGATAGAGGATGAGCTTTGGAAATCCATGTGGGTTGTTCCTTTTTATGATGAATTCCAATATCTATGATGACAAAATTTTCTAGAATGAAAGACACATCAGAGGCTTCGGAGGTTTCTGTGGCAACATCAATTTCTTGGACTTTTGACACGCTTGGTTTGTCTACAAATTATGATGCAACAGGCTGAATAAATGTGTCAACAAGATTATGAATTTCTTCTTCTGAGTAATTTTCGAAGTCTTCCAAGTCGCTAAACACAACATTGATGGATTCCATAACTGTCTAAGTTATCATGTTGTGAATTCTGTAAGAACATAGCATTTGCAGCTGAACCCATGAAGATGAGCCAAACTTGGTGTTCTGTCTTTCCACAGCTCATAAGATGTTTGTTTAGTGCCAGGACTAAGATGCACCCAATTGCTAATATAACAAATTGTGTTGACCGCTTCAGCCAAAAGTCTCTTCGATAGTTTCTTTGCATTCAATACAAATCGAGCCATCTCTTGGAGAGCGGTTTTTCCTTTCCACAAATCCATTATGTTGAGTAGTTTTTGGAGTTGAGAACTCATGAGCTATCAATTCTTGATTGCAAAAATTAGCAAAGAAATTGTTCTCATATTCCTTGCCACGATCACTTCAAAGACAAATTGTTTTCTGAACTTTTTCACCCTTTTCAGCTTGCAAAGAAAGACACAGACCCTTGAAATTTTCAAAAGAATCAGATTTTCTCTAAAAATCTAACCGAAGAGAATTGAGAAAAATCGCCCACACACACCATAATGTATATTTTTTTGCTGAGACTTTCATTTTTCATAGTTCCCATTAAATCAACCTGAAGCAATTCAAGAACTTTAGAAGTAATGAGAAACTTCAAAGGAGGATGACTACTTTTGACTTATTTTCCAAGTGGGCAAGGACCACAAACCTTGTCTTTCAAAGGAGACAAATTGGGAACACCTCGAACAACCTTTACTTTCACAAGTCTACTCAGATCTCTATAGTTCAACTGACCCAACTTGTAGTGCCACAATTAGGTATCATCGGTTTTCACAGCATTTCACACTAAATTAGTGCTCCAAAGATAACAATTATCACTTGATCTCATCCCTGTGGAGACATGAATTTAAGATGATATGACAACAGAACAATTAGTCTTCAATAAGAGAAGAGTGCATCCTTCATCATAGATTTGATTAACACTTATAAAGTTATCTTTGAGACCTTCAACATTTAGAAAATTTTCCAGAGGGGGTAGACCTTACAGACACAACTTTCCTCTGCCCATTATCCTTCGTTTGCTTCCATCACTGAAATTAACACATCCCTCAACATAAGAGATGAGATTTATGAGAAGATGTTTATTTCCCTTCATGTGGTAAGAACATCCACTGTCAAAGTACCATTGATCGATATTACAAGCCAGAAATGAGGTATGGAACAATAAGGCATTAATTTGAACATGCTTTGGCCTCCATTGTTGTATTCCTATGAAAGAGCCATGTGGTTTTTCTTTAGAAGCTCTTATAAGTCATGATAAGTAAAAATTTAGTCTGTAACATCTAGGGCATATATGACCCTTCTTTCCACATAAATGACAAATGGGACCAAATTTCTTTGTCGCTGCAGTCACTTTAGATGCAGCAGGGTGAATAAGAGCCAACTTTTTGTAATGTACTTGGAGAATCTTCTTTCTTTTTATCACCAATGGATGACTGAGAACGACACCTAGTTTTTCTCTGGCATAATGACTAATCCCCATCATGTTATCAAATAATTCCTGACCTACAATACAGGTTTCAATGGTCCTATTGGCATACTCCAGCTTCACTTGCATTTCTTCTAGGGCTACCTGTTTTTCTTCAAAGGCCACATTGAGAAATTCCACTTTGCTTAACAATATTATTTTTTCTTATTCAAGTTCTCCCACTTTAACCTCCAGACATTTTGTCTTCTTTATGACGTTGATCCATTGCTTATACATTTGTTGATATGTAGCTTGTTGACCTAAGTCATATTCATCACTATACTCTGTATTAGTGTCAGTGTCATAACATGGTGTTTCTGATGTCTTGACAGTGAAAGTTGTATTTTAGGTCTGAAATGTCCTCTTCTGTATCTTTTTGATCCTCTTCGATGTCACTCGAGGTTGCGACCAGAGCTCTCCCTTTTTTCTTCAAGGTATTAGCACACTCAGCTTGTATGTGCCCAAAACCTTCATACTTGCGTCATTGAATAACCTTAAAGTTCTTCCCTTTCACCCCCATGAGCTTGCTTATAAGGAAAATTAGGTGGTTTCTGTGAGTTTTCACCATTGTAATCACTACTGCTTTTTCTCATATTATTTCTCAGAAACTGGGCATAATTTTTTGTGAGGAGAGAAACCTTGTCCTCATCAAGATGCTCAAGTGTTTCTCCCACAAAAAGACTTTTGCCAACCTTATGAGACAAAGCTACACCACTTGCGACTTTCTTCTCCTTATTTTCTTTTGACCACCTTTTCAAAGTGAGTTCATAATTTTGCAGAGAACCAACGAGCTCATCCAAATCAAGGGTATCAACATCATGACATTCTTCAATGGAAGTGACTTTAGACTTGAACTTCCTAAGGAGAGCTTATAGCACTTTCCTCACATTCCTCACAGGCTTCTAGTTGGAATAAGTTTCACCTACAACAAAACATTCATTAGTAATATCACACAATCTAGCATGAAAATTAGTAATGGACTCATCATTTATCATGGTTTTGTTCCTTCATTTTTAATTTTCAACTTATGCCAAGCATTCTTAGCTATTTCAAAATTGGCTATAGCCTTCATTTGACTCATAGGCACCAGATTAAAAGTGGCATGAACTCCTTTGGAGTTCCAATTTTCTTTTTCAATCTCAGTCGTGGTCCATTCGGACACGGGCTTCTTTTTGGTCTCCTCATCATCCTTCACAATAGGAGGAGTCCAACCATCCACAATTGCATTCCACACACGCTCATCAATAGCCTTTAGAAAATCTCTCATTCGAGATTTCCAACAAGCTTAGTAGGTTCCATCAAGAATGGGTGGTCTAAAAGTAGATCCACCTTCTTTGAAAGAATCCATCAAACACTAACAAGGCAGCAGGCAAGTAAACCATAAAAAAAATTCAGCAAGCCAACAAAAACTAACAACATCTAAGTAACCAACACATGGACAAAAACAATATAATAGAAATTAAAAAATCAACCAAGAAATATCAAGGATCAACAAACAAAGCTCTGATACCAATTGAAAGTTGATTAACTACACCTACTAATTACCCACTCGGACTAATTACTAAAATTCAGATTCAACAGAAAAACATAGTGCATAAAAATATAAATGACACAATCATTTTACATGGTTTAGCCTTAATTTCTCACATCCTACTCCATGGGACCTAGTCCAGTGGTGAAGCAAATCAACTAACAAATAGTCAAAGTTATTACAAGCACTTATACAGAAAAACAACCCAAAACTCCCTTTTGAATTGATTCAAGCAACATGTAACCAACTCCCTATTTTTAGCGAAGATCTTCAAGCAACCAGCCTCCCGCTGGTATAGTGGTTTGCTGGGCTCCCTCTAGCTGCTGAAATCCCTCCAGCTTCACATCGAGCTCCCCTCAAGAATCTTCTTGAACTCCCTACATGCTTTCAACCAGAAAACCAAAGATAGAATGGTGAAATCTCATCAAAATTCCATAGGAAATGAGAAATGAAACATTGAATGATTTATACCTTTTGTAGAGATTATTTCTTGAAGAAACCACTTTTGCGCTTCTCAGAAAGGTAGTGTAAAAACGCACAAAGAAAATATATATACTAAGGCATAAATATGGAAAAATAGCTCATCGAACCATGTGCTAAATTAAAATCACGTGTCAGTGTTTCGATATATCATCACTCAAAACCATGTATTAACATGATATTCAAAACAAGAAAAACACGAGATTAATAAAATGAGGTTCTTATATGTTAACATGCAAATGCATGTCTAAATATGATGTTCAATGTATGACAAAACAAATGCATTCACACGTTGCAACATCATCTTTATCAAGATCATTTTTGGAAGGATATTGAATTTATAGAAAAAGAAAAGAAAAAATGAAGTGCGAAGGTTCTAAAGAATGATTATGAAAGTACTTATGTTGGTATCACATTTGAAAGTGTTGGGGATCTCAGGAACATCAAGAAGATGCCTTGGAATTTTGGAGATGGTCTCATAATAATTGCAAAATGGCTTGCTTTAGGTCAATGGAATGATGCTAAGCTCAATGGAGCCCCTTATTGTATTAAAATGATAGGGTTTCCATTGAGGGCCTTTAACCCGAGTAATGCAATGGTATGGAAACCTGGTTGGTTTAGTGTTGGAAGTCAAATGGCGGGATAATAATATAATGATGCTTAACTGCTTTGTCCAAATGAAAGTGGAATTCCCAACCGATAAGAAGGTTAATGGTGGGTAGGTTTTTTCATTATTGAAGGGAGGAAACACTTGATACAATACTCATATTGCAAGCTAGAAAAATGTTTCGATTCCAAGTTTCATAACATGAAGAGCAAGGAGGTGGAAGAGGATGATCCTATTAACCATGGACTTGTTTGTAAGGAGACACATGCATTGGAGAAAGGTGGGTTGAGCAGTAGTAGAGCAAACGCCAATGTCCCTTTGCATAAGAAAAGTGTAGGGGGTGAATTGAAAGCGAGAAACGTGAGTGAAGAGACTGATACCCAAAAAATTAATGTAGCAAGTAATGATAAATGCACCAGGTCCCCTGAAATTTCCACTGTTAATAATGCAACACATGGTTTTATTGGGAGTAAAACGGGAGAAGTGTTTGGTGTTACAAATGACACTTATGAGGTAAACAACAATGATGAGGTGGCAAATATGGGAGAGCTAGCAATTATGACAAGTGGCGAGGGGCAGAAAAAGCTAGAGACTGTCATTCATAAATGTGACCTAATTGGCTCACAAGATAAATGACAACATGAGGGGGAACGACAAGGATAGAAAAAAAATATCAAAGAAGACAAAAGTGGAAAAAATAAAAGGAGATGTGAGACTAATGATGAAGTTGAGGAAAGGGGAGCATGAATAGCAACAATGGGAAATATCTAGAAAAAATCCCCCAACAAGCACTATTGCCAGCATCTTTCAATTCGGCAGTGGGGTTCCGACCAACTAGAGATTAGAAGAGGGTGGACAACAAAGAAAGCCAATCTCAATCAACTCTAGAGTTAGGGGAGAGGCTTAAAAAAATGAAAATAGGGGAAAGACAAGGTAGAAAACAATGACATGCTTTCTGTGAACTCGGATTACCCCCTCCATTCACTCATACTAAATAGACAAGCCTTGTGGATCAAGGCCACTGAAAACAATGAAAATGATAAGTTGGAATTTCTAAGGAATGGGAAATTCTTGGACATTCAACTCTCTGAATTCCCGTGTTTCTCAATTCAGGCCTGATTTATTTTTCACAATGGAAAGAAAAATTCCTAGGGCTCAAGCCACTAATGTAGCTAGTCAACTTAAATTCAGTAACTTTTGGGTAGTTGGTAGAGTGGGGTTGAGTGGTTGTCTTTTGCTTTTGTAGATAGATAATACCATTGTGAATGTAGTGTCTTGGTCTATGGGTCATATTGTGGCTCAAGGGGTGGGGCATGGCTCTCTTCCTTGGATGGTAATAGGCTTTTATGATCATCTTGATCATAGTAAGATGAACCTTTCTTGGAACCTTTTGAGAAGAATTAAGGGTATTGTTGTTCGTATTTTCACCATCAGACATGTGGCAATTAGGAGTAATTGGTGACAAGGTAAGTCATGAGGTTCTTAGAGTGTTAACTCTCCACGACCCGAGGACTATCCTTAAGGCGAGGATAACCCTAGGTGAGGCCATGTCCCAAGAATGCCCCGAGCCAATCTCCAGGTCATGGATGTCTCCAAGAAAGGCCACGTCCTAAGGTTTGTTCTTGAGGTGAGGATGTCTCCGTATGAGACCATGTCCCGAGAGGTTCTCCTTACTCGCCCATATCCCTAGTCTAGGATTCAGGTCCTCGAACTAGAAGTGGTTGCCAGGTGTCAGTCACTGCAGGCATGGGCCACTAGAAGATCGTCTGACTACTTTTGGTGAGCCTCGATTAGTGGTGTCGAGTTCGTACACTCGACAATCGACATTTCCCACAATGCCACCTGAAATGGGCAAACATGCACCACACCCTAACAGTCATAGATATGTTCCCCATAAAGTTGGTGTGCGGCTTTCTGCAATGGGCCCAGTGCAATCTGCCTAGGCCATAGTCTTTATTTAGTGCACCCCTTTTACGTATTAACTCAAGATTAATACCACAGCATGGGAGATATTGTATTAATGATAGATGATTAACATTAATGACCCCAACCTCTAAAATAGGGATGGGTATCTCCTTGTAAGGGGTTCAGATTTTTAGAGAGAGAAACTCTGTAACTCAGTGCAATATATACGCTGCCTGAGAATCATCATTGAAGCTAGCTAAAATAAGATTCAAGCTCACTAAACACCATAGACTCGTGGACTAGGGCTATTTTATAGCCTGAACCACGTAAAACCCTTGTGCTCTTTTGTATTAATTTTTTTATACTCTCTAATTAAGTTGATAAAAAAAAAGGGCGGTCAATATTTTGGTGCTTTCATTGGGAGTTTGGAGAACTTAATCATGGGGACTACTCAGATAAATGCACCAAACGATGCAACTCCTCCCGCTGAGGTTGAGGGAGGAGAAACCAGTCTTCCACCACCCCAGAACCTCCTTGAGATGGTGGAAGACTACGATGAAAATGTTGAATATGACGGCATGGACGAAGTATTATGAGGAGGAATATCCTCAGCCCATGGACGCGGAGGAGATGCCAGAGGTGGTGGCGCTCTGTGACCAGGTGGCCACTCAGCAGTAGAAACTCGACACCTAGGAGGGTAATATCGCCGCCCTACAGGAGATGATTAACGCCATGAGGGCTATTCTGGCGGCCTAAGGGCTGCGAGTGGACACCCCTCACGAAGTACCGTGTAGGCAGTGTAATACCTTGATTAATATTTTTCTTTTCTTTGTGAATGTATTAAAATAATATTGAAAGTATTATTTTAATAAATATTAGATATGAGGTGATTGCTTAGAAATAGAGATGCAATTAATAATTACAAAAGTATATTTAATTATTTAGAATAAAGTTACAAGCTAATCAAAGTGATTTTAGAGTATGACCTATAGATTTGTGGTCACATAGATTTATATTGTTAGTAATTATCTTGTGGCATTAATTAAGTATTATTATAAAATATAATATATTCTAATAGGACTAAAGATGGCCAACCGCATAGTAATGGGTATATATGACCATATGTCCTTGCTATGGGTAAGTTGTGATTTAGTAATTAATAGTTTAGTTTTATATGAAATGACATATAAATCAAGTGATACACGGTCAGATGTTAGAGATTTAAGCTATTTTCTTATTAATTTTGAAATTATTTTGGACAGAGAAAAGTCATTAGCATCATCTTGTTATGCAATTAAAATAAGAAGGAAAAAGAAAGCAATTTAGTGGACTAAGCCACGTGTGTAGTCTTTAGTTAGGATACTAATATGCTTTAGAGTTTAATTTATTAACTAGAAATAAATCGGTGGGTGGAGATAAAGTATTCATTGAATAGAATTAGTTTAAGAATTCAAATTCAAATTTGAATTGAAACCTGATATTTAGTCAATGATGTGAGTGAATACAGGGGAGTGGAAATCGTATTGCGGACAAGTGAGACGACATAGTAAGAGCTTCTTTAGTATTGTTTTTACTTTTTTTGTTATCAAAGTTGTTTTTTGTTTTTAGTTTTATTTTTTTTAAATCTTAAATAAAAAAATTAACAAATATATTTACAAAAAGAAAAATATTTTAAAAGTTTGTAATAAATAATGAGATAAAATAATTTGAAAGAAAAAATGATGAAAAATGAAAAGTGAGAAATTAAGGAGAGAAAATTTGAAGAAATAGAAACTGAGAAGAGAGAAATTGATCCAAGAAAAAATGAGAGAGAAGGTGATGAGAAAGAAAGTGAAGAGAGAGAAGTGAGTAGAGAAAAAGTGATGAGAGAGGAAATGGCGGGAGAGAAAAAATGATGAGAGAGAAACTGAGGATATATTAAGTGATGAGAGAGTAAATGAGGATATAGTAAGTGATGAAAGAGAAAATGATGATATAATAAGTGATGCAATAGAAAATGATGAAAGAGAAAATGAAACGATAGAAAGTGAGAAGAGAGAAAATAGCGAGATAAAAAAGGTATGGTGAGAGAAAGTGATGAGAGATAAAATAAGGAGATAGAAAGTGAGGAGAGAGAAAGTAAAGAGAGAGAAACTAATGAGAGAGAAAATGATGTGACAATAAATGATGTTAGATAATAATAATTAAAAAAGTGATGTGAGAAAAAAAAAGATAGACAAAAAAATTTGAAAACAACAGAAAATAATTTTTTGTTATTCACAAAATTTTATGTTTTTTGTAACTTTGTTTTTAAAAATTATTTTATAAAAATAATGCCAAATACCACAACTTGTTTTCAGAAAAATGTTTTTAGCTTTTAAAAACAAAAATAATTTTTTAATTAAGGAGCAAAGACCCTCTTAAATTTTCTAGAACTTATACAGTAAGGAATGAAGAGAAGAGGATGAGGAAATCAGCTAGTTAAGATTTCTAATCAAGGTAAGTATTTTGTTATAGATACTATTCTTTGATAGTTGTAAGAAAAGATGGTGATCCTCTTGTCAATATTGAATTAGGGCTTTGAAAATCTTGAAAGGAGAAGAAGGTTCTAGAGTTTGGTCATCACAAGAGAAAGAAAGAGGTAACCTTGATGTTTGTTTATTCTTATAATACAAGAATGTTAGTATAATGTAAAATTTAAGATGATATGATAATGATGGTAGTTAGAATAGAGTTATAGTTTATATTTATAAGAGTGCATGAGAAGATTATTGGTGAAATGTTTAAAATTGGAGATAAAGACTAAAATCTGAATTTTCGTAACCTAGGCACCAGTTATAGTATTTTGGACATAACCGAAGATTTATAAGTTCGATGGAAAAGTATCATATATCGTTGGAAATCTCATTGAATTATCTACAACTTTTGTGAAAAGTATCATATATCATATATCGTTGCCAGCTCCTCGGATGCACGACAACAACTCCTCGAACGCACCTGCAACAGCTCCTCGGATGCGCGCCTGGCTCCTTGGACACACACAGATCTCCTCGGACACCTGGCTCCTCGTACGCATGGCACATCAGCTCGGATGCGCTCCTGCCAGCTCCTCAGATGCCACTCAACTTCTCGAGCACCACCCCAGCCGCTCGGACACCACATAGCTAGCTGCTCAGACGCATGAACCTAAGCTCCTCGGACACGCCCGGACGCATGCACCTAGCCATTCGGAAGCACGCACCTAAGCTCCTCGGACACGCCCTGCTACTCGGACGCACGCACAGCTGCTCCTCGGATGCACCAGCCTTTGGATGTGCACGGACACCTGCCTTCAGCTCCTCGGCGTGCCCCTTCAAGCCGCTCGGATACATGGCCCTCCTAGCTTCTTGGGCTTGTACAAAACTTTATGGCTTATGCATTTAGGCACCAAAAATTTATGATTATTGTTGTTGCTCTCATAAATTTTTATCTAGGTAGTAAAATATTTTTACTGGGTAGTAATATTTTTACTGCTCAGAGAAAATATTTTACTGGATAGTAAATATTTTTTCTTTGCATTCATTTATTTGTGTTTGTTTGGTTCACTCATCACTGTTGGTCATGCTTAACGCCGAGTAATAGACTATAAGGAGCTGGTCAAGGTTTTGAATGTCAACGATGGGGTTAACCGGTCAGGGACTAATTTACCCAACCAGTAGATACTCTTAGCCGACCTGAGAGCTTCCTATCCATCAACAGAGTTTCCTACTCAACCAGTGAAACCTGCTCAGCCGATCAGGGAAATTGTATATGCTGTCCCGACCAGGAAAACGTTGCACCTGACCAGCTGAACTTTGTATCTTGCTAGTAGTTTACTCTTTTTTTCTTATACTTTTGTGAAGACAACTGCTGCTTAGCAGCTTTGATATTTTTCTTGTATGGTCGAGCTGCTGGCATTTATACTTTACTTTTCTTTGCTAACTTGAAACATGCTAAGTCTTTTTAGACTTAAAACATTATAAGTTTTTTGTGAATAGTAAAGTCACTCTGATGTATGCCTTATATTTTCGCACGAGTACTTAGTTTTCTAACTTAGAAATTCTAGACATTTCATAAGTCCCTACTAAGTATACTTTCTCACACTCTTATTGCTCTAACATTTTATGAGCATAATGTTTATTATCAAACGAATATCTGCTTCTAACTTGAATTTTTAAAATATTCCAAGTTACTTAAGCTTTGTCAAACAAGTTAGCTTAATGGCCTTTTTTGACTTCGAAAATTTACAAGTCAGCCTAAAAGTAGATATCTTAACTCATGCTCTTATTGCCTGTGTTAAATTATATACCAGTATACCCCATGTGCCCCCATGTGATCGAGGGTTGAAAGATCCTTGGTCACTTGCTACTTGACCGAATCTGTTCGAGCAGCTAATTGCTCGTGAAACACATAGAATATATTGAAAATATTCAAGTAGTTGAACACTACTTGAACGTATCGGCCAGTTGAACACTGTCCGGTTTAACCGACCAATTGAACAGTGTTCAGATAATTAACACACATGCACATTTGTAGCAAGAATCGACCACGCTGCGCCTAATCTCTTTTATTACTCGTAAATAATTAAGATGGCATTCGGGAAAGACAAGTGCATATTGCACTCCTAGGTTTCCCTATCCAATACGGCCTGCGTTTCGCACGCTTATTGCCAACCCCGACTCTCTCTTAGGCTGAGCTTTCAGATCAGATATAATCAAACGTAAAATTTACTAACACACAATTAGATACAACGTATAGAATCATGCCTAATCAACTAATAACAAGCATAATTATAGTCATATTCATTAGTAGGGGCCCGAGCCCTAATTACAACCTGGGTGCAATTTTCTTAAATTGAGTCTCGAGCAGATAGCGTATGGCGATCCTAAGCGTGATCCTTACTCCCGAGCCTTACGGTATAACGTAGTCATGAAAAAATATCGGATAATCATCAAGAACTAAACTATTTAAATGGTTCGAGATTAATTTCTAGCCTCTCGGACCTCGATTTCTACTAAACTGGGTAGTATAATCCTTCCCGAGCCTTTACGTTTGGGTTCCTGTGCTCAAAAACCCTATTTGGTCAAAATCCCTAATTTGAGCCACGAAGCCCCTCACATGTGTCGCGACTCTCTACAAGTCAGAGAGTCCTAACCCTTATTTTCCCTAGACACGTGTCGTGACACAATCCACCCAGTGTTGTGGTGCTAAGGCGATTCAAAGAATCGCCCAAGCGTCTGAGTTCATGCGGGCCGCATTATTCTAGGAACAGCGCCTCGGTGTAACCCCGTGAACCCAGAAAAGTTAGCCATTTTAGAAATCACAATCTCTTCCAAAACCCTTCCAAACTTAGTTTCCACCCCAAATTGACCACCCAAACTATTCCAACAGTTCAGATACACAATAGATAACCACCCACCAATTATGATTTCTAAAACACATCAATTATAACTTATAGTCCTAAAAGCTCAAAACCACGCTAACACTTAAAACTCAACCAAAAATTCAACCAATACAGAATTTCACCTGAAAATAGGGTACGAATTCTTAACTCAGCTGTCAATTTCGACCCTAAGCTGCCTTTAAACCAATCCTAGCCCTAAGGTCCTTAGATTTCCAAGCCAATTCTCCTCAAAAATTCAAGAGCCATGAACACTGCAAGCGAGAGAGAGAGAGAGAGAAATGAGAGAGAGAGGACTGAGTTGAGAGTGTTTTTCTTGTTTCTAAGTTTTCTAAAGTCTCTAGAAGACTAAGGTCGTCCAAGGTTAGGGAAAAGACTAAATCTCCCCTAGCCTTAACCATAGTTTTTCAATGCCTGTAAGGGCAAATAGCATTATAAATTCCCAATTAACCCTAACATACCCAAATAATCACCAAATAACTTTCCATTACTCGATAAATCCCAACAACGTACTAGATTACTAAAATACACCTAGGCTCACCCCGAGCCGGGTATTTTACCCCATTGTGACTTTTCCGCTAGCTCGCTCACTAGGATCACCTTGTGCCGAATATCACAAATATATCCACATAATAATGTGGTCTCAATCACATAAGACATATAATTACAATTATACCCTTAATGGATCAAAATTACAAAAACGCCTTTATTAACGAAAATAGACCCACATGCATATTTAATATACACAAACATGCATAAGTAATCATATCACAACATAACTCATATATGTCACATAATCACACATATATTCAATTAAATTCATATATTAATCCATTTTTGCCCTCCCGACACACTAATCGAGGCATTATGCCCTATTAGCGAATTTTGGACGTCACAGGTTGTGAGATTATGTTTTGGTTTCTAGATTTTATTTTGATTTATGGGCATGGTATAATTGTGATACTTTATGATTTTATGTTGCAAGGAATTCGACATGCGCATACATTATGGTTTAAGCCTATTTTGATTTTGTCGTTGGTTTTGCATGATTAAATGTACTCTTCAATTGTTCAAGTATAGAAACATGTTAGGGTGACTTATTAAAAGTGTCAAAAAGGGTGTATGAGTTGTAGAAACATGCGAGGAAATGTTTTAACATGATTAAAGGTGTAAATTAGATAAATATATGCTTTTGCTTTTTTTACATTATTTGACGGTGATGATAAATCAATGACTTTAAAAATGCACAAGTTATGCCTCAAGTGATATTTTGGATCTTATATAAACAAAAGACATTTTATTTCACATGTTAATGAGATTTTTATCTAATTAAACACATGCACTTTTTTTTTATATTTTGTGAAAGAAATATGGTTTTAGTTCAATTATGTGATTTTAAACAAATAAAATACTTGCTGGAATTTTTGGTTAATTAAGAAGAAATATCTTTTAAATAAAATAACTAAAAGCATGTTCTCAACAAATTAAACCTTAGACTATGTATATGATAAATGTAATTTTCCACACTCTAAATATGTATTTTTCTCATTTATATTTATGTTTTTTTCTAGTAAAATTATTTTAAAAGGCCATCAAAGAATTTATTTAAATGTTATTAGTAACTACAAATTTTGTCACATTCTTTAAATCTTATTAATTTGATTATTATTTTATGCAAATTAAAACTATGAAATTATTTTAGTAAATTAAATTCTTGGAATAAAATTTATGAATGACAAATATGTGATTTAAAGATTAATGTAGTAATAATTTAATTTACAAAATATTTTTTTAAACTTGCTGATTTTTTGTGTAATTGTCAAGAAAATAAAGGACCAAATAATTTAAACTTCAATACTAGTTTTAAGAATCATATGATGTCTGTGGTCCAATCAATGTACAAGAAATAGGTGGGTACGAGTACTTCGTCACTTTTATTGACGATTATTAATGAAATTGTCATACTTACTTAATGCTTAGGAAATCTGAAACCTTTGGTAAGTTTCGAGAATTCAAAGCGGAGGCTGAGAAGCAATTAGGTAAGATTCTTAAGACACTTTGATCTGATCTAGGTGGAGAATATTTGGATTTAGAATTCAAATATTTCTTGTTGGAGCATGATATCCTATCCCAACTCATAGTGCCAGCAACACCACAACAAAATGGTGTTTCTAAAAGAAGAAACAGGACCTTGTTGGACATGGTTATATCTATGTTAAGCTATTCTTCACTTTCCCTCTCATTCTGGGGATATGCACTTCAAATGGTGACATACATTTTGAATGTAGTCCCATATAACACCATTAGCAAAACGCCACTGGAACTGTGGAATGGAAACTATTATCCCTGTTTTCCACCCATAACACGTGGCATGACCTAATGGGTCCATGGGCCCTCTTAAAGAGGTTCGGGCCCATCCTAAGCCCAATGAATGGGGAAGGAAAAAACCCCAAATAGCCGAAGCACCATCGAACCCAACAACGTTCGATGGGTGCAAGCATAACGAAGGAATCAAGACTAGGATGCAGGCCTAACTTATCTTCGCGGTCCCGACCTGCCTATATCATCTAGGATGCCAATTGAGGTTGCAGACTAACTAGTCGATGGAGATAGACCTTGTCACGAGTCCAAGGAGATAGTCAGTGTCATGATGTCCATCTTGGCAACAAACATGAGTCCTGGTGAACGAACCAGAGCTCCGGTAAGTGAACTGGGGCATTAGTAAACAAACCTGAACTAGACTTCTGTATAGGGAAAGCCTAGCTAGCCCCAATGCTGACTTGTCCCCCTGAAATCCGATAGTTGGTCTCCTCAACTAACCTATAGAATAGGGTACACACGAAACGTATACTATTCCTAGGAAACAGTACTGGCACTACTCTGATAGATCCTGTCCCCAGGGTAACCTTAGAAGCCCACGTGGGCCAATCCGAGCTAACGTTCAATGGGCAGTTGTAAGGCTTAGCCACGCTTGAGCTGGATCAATGGCCCAGATTAACTACATTTTATTATGTAACATTCTTTGTATTATGGCTCCATTAGTGATCAAACTGTGATTACATCCCTTTTGGGCCCGGATTAGTCCGGCCCAAGCTTACTACACTTGACTGCCTATAAATAGGGCTAATTGTGCACTGCAACATGGATCCCATATTTTCTTTTGTAAGTAATTACTCAGCTAAAAATGATAGAAAACTCCATTGTCAAAAGCTCTCTAAAGCCTAATACAACTGGCTCGTGGACTAAGGTTGATTAACGCCGTAACCACGTAAAAGCTCTGATTTTTCATTTCTAATTTTTTATTTTCAGCTCTTATTTCTTAATATATTTCTAGTTTCCAAAATACTCGGTAAACAGAAACAAACCTAGTTTGTACCATTTCTGAATTTGGGGTTGTCCTAATCATGTTCTTAGACCTAAATTAAGGAACCTTGATTCGAGGTCTGAAGTGTGCATTTTTTTGGGCTACCCTTCAGAGACAAGAGGCGGTTATTTCTATAATCACAAGGATCAAAAGGTATTTTTTTCCTCAAGTGAAACCTTCCTTGAACACGACTATATGAATAACTATAAACTTCGGAGCAAGGTAGTTTTAGAGGAACAATCATAATCATCTTCATCATTAAATGATAAAAGACAAACCGAGGAAACCACTATTCCAGAAAAGGAAACCCCGGTGCAACGTCGTAGTGGGAGGATTGTGAGACAACCTGTTCACTATGAACATGAGGCACATGTCCTTGTTTCTAATACAAACAAGGACGATTCATTAACCTTCAAAGAGGAAATGGATGATCCTAAAAAGGAGAAATGGCAAAAAGCCATGAACCAAGAAATGGAATCAATGTATTCCAATTCTGTCTAGGAACTTGTGGATCCACGTGAAGATGTTAAGCCCATTGGGTGAAAATGGATATACAAGAAGAAAATAGGTGTAGATGGGAAAGTACAGGCTTTCAAAGAAAGGCTAGTAGCCAAAGGTTATACTCAGATAAATGGTGTTGATTATGAAGAAACATTTTCTCATGTGCCCATGCTTAAATCCATCCCCATTCTCTTATCCATAGTTGCTGCCAATGACTATGAGATATGGCAAATGGACATCAAAACAACTTTTCTGAATGATTGTCTTGATGAAAGTATCTATATGGTACAACCAGAAGGGTTCATCAAGAATGGGGAAGATTAAAAGGTGTCCAAGATGTTGAAATCCATTTACGGATTAAAGAAAGCATCTAGATCTTGGAATATCACCTTTGATGAAACAATTAAAACATATTTTTTCGAACAGAATGTTGACGAAGCATGTGTGTATAAATACATCAAAGGAAAAGTGGTGGTTTTCCTAGTTCTTTATGTTGATGACCTTTTTTCATTGGGAACAATGTAGAGACATTGTCAACCGTGAAGAAGTGGGTATTTGAAAAGTTACAAATGAAAGATTTGGGTGAGGTGAGCTATGATCTGGGAATCTAAATACTAAGGGATAGGAAAAACAAGCTCTTGGAATTTTCTCAATCTAATTATATAGATAGGGTGCTTGAAAGATTCTCTATGGAGAATTCCAAAATAGGTCAGTTACCGACCAAACATGGAATTTCTCTCTACAGGGAACAATGTCCTATGACACCTCGGGAGGAAGAGGATATGAGAAAGTATCCCTATGCTTCAGTAGTTGGGAGTCTAATGTATGCTATGTTGTGTACTAGGCCCGACATGTGTTATGCAGTAGGGATTGTAAGTCGTTATCAATCAAATCTTGGTTTGGAACGTTGGATTGCAGTAAAGCACATTCTCAAGTACCTTAGGAGAATGAGAGATTATATGCTTCTATATTAAGGGGGTGAGTTGAACCCTACTGGATACACTGATGCTGATTTCCAATCAGACAAAGAAAGTCGAAAGTCTACGTCTAGCTCAGCGTTCACTCTTGGTAGAGGAGTTGTGGTCTGGAGAAGTATTAAACAATCCAACATAGCATATTCAACCATGGAAGTCGAATACATAGCGAGTTCTCAAGCAGCTAAGGAGGCGCTTTGGTCGAGAAAGTTCTACACTGATATGGAAGTAGTTCCAGATATGGATAAGCCACTAATCCTATACTGTGAGAACAGTGGAGCAGTAGCTAACTCGAAAGAATCGAGAAGCCACAAGAGAAGAAATCATATAGAAAGGAAATGCCATCTGGTAAGAGAGATTGTAAAACGAGGTGATGTGAATGTTATGAAGATAGCATCGGAACAACACCAGTATGACCCATTTACCCAGACACTTCCTACAAAGTCATTCATGGGTCACGTGTACAACATGGGATTAAGGGAGACACCTCACTTTCTTTGAGGGCAAGTGGGAGATTGTTAGGATTAATGTCCTAAAAGCATGTAAAGACAGTTTATTGATTTTAAATAAAAGGAAGATTTTATTATGTTTGAATGTTCTAATTAATGTTTCAAGTAATTACATGCTAATATGAGGAAAATTCCTTATTCATGCATGAGAATATGATCTTGTATTAGTACAACAGAATAAAGATCATATATAATTAAAATAGTCAGTAACATATTAAAGTATGGATTTTTTAATGAATGGTTACTAGTAAGGTTTGCTAAGCATACGAGATGTGAGTAATCTTGATTCGAATTAATAATGTGGATAGAAATCTTAGTAAATGTGTTGTATATAATAGAGATTATATATGACAGGACCGATGAAAATTAATTATATTTAAAAACTTGCCGTTTGACATAACAATTTAATTCTTATCATAATAGATCATCATTTGTAGATCAATCTAAATCTTTAGTATTCAAGAACTCCTATTTATGTTTATTGAATCTTTTGATTCACTCGTTAAGATCTCTTAGTATAATGAGGCTAATGATTTTTTTTTTTGGAGATTCAATATCATGGATGGTTGGGAACATGAATTACAATAATGGAATCCATACTTTCCTACTAGATCAAATATTGGTTCCCTTCAGGGTTAATTCTTGAACTAAATAGTTATTGAGCTCAAATCTATAATTTGATTATAGATTAATTTTTCGCTAGTGTAATAATGATACTTAAAGATCGAGAGGTAATTATAAGGGTAAAACAGTATTTTTGACTAGCTCTAATTCACGAACCAATAAATGGAGGACATCACTACATTTATTAATTAAATCAATGGACTACAAGAGAAAACTCTATAAATACCTAGAGTACAATTCCATATTTATAGTGGAGTAATAATGGAATTACAAAATAAGATTATTAGATTAAAGATTTTAATTAATAATCTAATTTATTCGAGATTCGTATTATAGGTCCATGGTCTACAGATCACCTCTGTCCTACACTGTCAAGGGTAAGGATGTCAAAAGAAAGATTTGTAGAGAGAAGGACTTAAATGCAAATGAATTAATTTTCCAGGGCAAAGAAATAATTATGTGATAGTTATGGGTAGTTGATTAATTATTAATTAAGAAATTATTTAACTATATAGTTTTTATTTTGAAAAACTATAGGTTAAAATTAATATTAATCTTGTTTGGGTTAATATATAGAGTGAGATTAATAAATATCTTATTTAGAATATGATATTTATTTATTTATTGAATTTAAAACTGATATTTTAAGATAACGTTAATTTTGAATTTACTGATATTTAAATTGCAAAAAATATATTGTCTTAAAAGTTCATTAAACAAACAAATGAGAAAATTTAGAGAAACCTTAATTGATGTCGGCGACACACTCACTGTATAGTGAGTGTGTGGAGCAACACACAAGGATTCCCCATCCTTGGTATTTGAATTTTGAATTTCAAATTATTTGTTTAATTAGTTATTAAATTATATACTTTTAAATGTGATTTAAATAAATAATTAAATATAACTATCATATCAGTTTTAATTTGAATTTTATTTTTAATAAAATAAAGATTAATTGATTAGGTTAATTATCTTTAAAAATCTGATAGTACGATACTTTCAGATTAAGGGTTTTTCATTAAGGAATTTTTAAGTGATTAAAAATTAGACTCTCTCTCTCTCTATGAAAAGCAATAGTTTTCTAAAACCCTGAAAACTATTCAATACCTCTTCACTTAATAAAACATCTATAGATCTCATGTGTTGAGTACATCTAGAGAATCACATAAATCAACCTTTTGAATCCTACACGCCCACACACGTCCTTGTGTGTTTAAGGATTGGTCTGGAAGATCAAGGCGTGTGCTGTCAGAACCTTGGATAGGAAGATCGTTGATTTTATACAAAATGATTCAAGGACACTTTATAGGCTACAAGAGGTAATCCCTGATCTGTTTTGTATATGATTTAATATTTATATATGTGTGAGACCACATTATTATGTGAATATATTTGGGTTACTCAGCACGAGACGATCTTAGGGAGCAAGCTAGTGGGAAAGTCACAATTGGATCGATACTTGACTCAGTTTGTTTTAAGGGATATATTGGTTATTGGGTAATGGGAATGAATATTTGATGATATATTGGCAGTTAATGAGATGAGGAGGGAATTCTGAGAATTTTTACTATTTTACCCCGGGGGCGTTTTTGGGACCCCGTGCATTTGAATTTGCTTGAGGTTACTTAAGGTTGAAGTAACCTGAAACAATATATAAAAAGAGAACGTATGGTTCTCTCTATCTTTCCCGTTCATCATTTGACGCCCGTAAGCATTTTTGAAGGAAACATGAGTTTTAGGAATTAGATTCATATCGATTCTAGGAAAGATTAGAAGCTTATTAGTAGGAGGATTTAGCGAGAAATGACTTAATCAGAGGTAATTTAAGTTTTGAATTTCTGAATTTCCATTTCCTTAAGATTCTTAAGTTTTGAAGTGGATTCTATGTTTTGGTGAGTTTTTGAGTTGTTTGAAGCTTTAGTTTTAATGGTTTTGGACCATTGAGTTGATTGGGAACTTTGTTTATGGGATATGGCTATGTTTGGATATGTTTATGGAGGGATTTGGCATTAGAGAAATGAAGAAAAACTAAGTTTTACAGGTCGAGTTGCGACCTTGTGCTTGGGGCGCCGCGACTCAAATCAAGCGAAGGAGAAGCAGGTGGTTGTGAGGCTTTTGAGCTGCAACGCCTTTGAGTTTGCGCTGCGGTGCTTGGGAAGGTAGAGAAGAGGCTGAGGCCTCTGACTTGAGCGGGCCGCGGCTCAAATTGTTGGGGGCTGTAGCGCTTAATAGATTTTGGGCCTCAGGAGTTTTTGAGTGCGGGAACTTAAACTTAAGGGCTCGAGATCGATCCTACTACCCAGTTTGGTAGGATTCGATGTCCCGGAGGCTAGGACTCGGTCCAAAAGCTATCATTTACTCATTTTTGACAGGATTCTATATTTTGGTTGTGACTATGTTATCACTAGGGGCTCAAAATCAAAATCGTGGTCGAGGGTCGTTTATTAGTAACATGTGCTTGGACTAAAGGTAAGAAAACTGCACCCAGTAATTGATACATGTGATTATGGAATGGGATAAATGTTGAATAAAGAATTGATCAGAGCTTGAATCTATGTAAATGTGCATGATTATTATTATGCTTGTGATTTCGAATGGTTGAATAGGGCTTGAACGCCTGAGTATGTGCATGATTATGATTATGCTTATGATTGTTAATTAAGCATGTTGAATGCTTTATATAGGGATATTTGACATATGATATTTTCCTGTTTGCATTATCTTATTGAGAAAAGCATTGACTTATTAGTCAAGGTCGACAATAGCGCTGAGCGCTGGTCGAAAAGCATTGGCTCATCAGTCAAGGGTGGCAATAGCGCCCTGAGTGCTGGTAATTTTGATTAGGCTAACCAGAAGCGCCAGGTATGCTTAAATAGAGGATATGATCAAGGGATCCAGGGTGACTTATTAGTCCCATATCCTAGCATTGACTCATTAGTCAAGAACGACCTTAGCACGTTGAATGTTAGTCAGCAAATTATATGCTTAAACCGAGGATATGACTAAGGGATCCAGGGTGACTTATTAGTTTCATATCCTTGCATTGACTTACTAGTCAAGAATGACCTTAGCACATGGAGTGCTGGTCAGTGCTAGGTATGCTTATACAAAGGATATGGCTAAGGGACCTGGGGTGACTTATTAGTCCCATACCCTAGCATTGACTTATTAGTCAAGGACGACATTAGCATGGTGAGTGTTCGTTGTAAGGCATTGACTTATTAGTCAATGACGACATTAGCACGGTGAGTGCTGGTCATAAAGCATTGACTTATTAGTCAAGGACGACATTAACACACTGAGTGCTGGTTGTAAGGCATTGTCTTATTAGTCAAGCAGGACGATAGTGCGCTAAGCGATGGTCCATATGATTTAGCCTAACCAGGAGCACATCATATGATTGACCGATCTATTGGTCGGAGAAAATTTAGCACCGAGTACACTAGATCAACTCCAAATCGGGTTATACAGAGGACAGGGCAAAGGTTCCCAGGTTGACTCTATGGTCATCTATTCAGAGTAGAGGACCCCAGGTTGACTCTATGGTCATCTGATTAGGGCTGCAAGCCCTAGAATGATTCCATAATCATTATTTGTACCTGTACGCATGCATGAGAAGGGTTATTACTACTAGTTATGCTTATTATGATTTGGTAACATGTTATTAACTGCTTATGAGCATGTTTAAGTTTTCTTGCTGAGCCTCGGCTCACGGGTGCTATGTAGTGCAGGTAAAGGGAAAAGAAACCTGGACCATCTTTGAGTTTGAGAGCTTAGGTGTAAATGTGTACATATGCGGCTGCTTAACCACCACGACTGAGGGTTTATAGAGGAACTAGGGTCAAACCCTATTTTGCTGCCTAGGTCGACAAGTTGTAACTCTTTTATTGTAATTAACCCTTTAAATCTATTTTGGGATCCCATGTATACACTAAATGTTTTAGTGAAACGTTTGTATCTTTGACCAAAAAATTTTAACCCTAAACCGTTAGTCACGTTTAGTTACACGATTATGGCCAAATGACTCATTTAGCGAGTTTAGCACTAGTTAAAATACAAAGTGTAACAGTCCCTGGGTAGTAGAGCGCTACAACTTGGTATCAGAGTGAGCCAAGTTTAAGGGTTCCTGAAGACAAGCTGGGCATGTACACTCGTCACTAAAGACAAGCTCCAGTCATGGTGTGGTGACTATTATGTGGTTATGTGTTTAACTGCTTAAATAAGATATAAATGCTTTACCTGCATGCCTTATTAGGAAGCATGAGATTCTGATAGGGCCTGGCCCTTGACTATTGATATGATTATGTGATTACATGCTCAGTGAATATATGAATGTGTTATTTGCATGCTAGAGTAAAGAGCATGATATTTGGTTGGCAATAGTCAAGTTATTGATTGATGTATGAATGTTGCGGGCATGTATTTTAGCACTATAGTTGCAATGCCCCACGTCACATTGGTTGCTTCTTGGAATGATGATTGGCCCTCCAAACCAATATGAGTATTTCTAGCGTGCTTTGTCCTCACTCACACGCTTCCTGGGAAAACTTCGTAGGAGGTCACCCATCATGAGACTACTCCAATTCAAGCACGCTTAACTTTGGAGTTCTCAAGTGATGGGCTACCAAAAAGAAGATGCATCTTGTTGTCATAGGTAGTACCCATCAATCCATTTATGCCTTCTTCAACTGTGTAGTCCCATACCTACACAGTCTTAGAATAATCACACTTGACCTTCCCCAGACAATGTGGGATTGCATAGCTTTACCTAGTCCTTCCCCCTGCGGATCATGGGATTTTGACAGTCTATAGGCTCATACCTTTGTGTCCTTGAGTTATAAGGAGACAGGAAACGTCGTGGTTTCGATTTTATTCAGATGGGATCTTCAATTTTATTCTACCCCCACAAGAGATAATATGTTCTTAGTGAGATCAATTTAAATATTCCAAGCATATTGTTAAAAACAACACTTTTTCAGGTTCCATAAGTAAATGTTTCCTTCAACTATAGAGTAGGCTTCAGTTTTAATTTGCATTTTGCCTGTCTATTTAACTGAAACTAATTTCCATAGCATGTATAGACAAAGTTCTACACTAAAGATTGGATTGGTTTGAGAACTCCAAAGTTAAGCATCTTTGACCTGGAGTAGTCTCATGATGGGTGACCTCCTGCAGAGTTTTCCCAAGAAGCGTGCGAGTGAGGACAAAGCATGCTAGAAAGACTCGTGTTGGTTTCTAGGGCTAGTTGTCATTCAAGGAAGCAGCCATAGTGACGTGGGGCGTTACAAATGATATGTGATTGTCATAGTCAGTATCCCGTGATCCATAGGGGGAATGACTGGGTAAAGCTGTGCAATCCCACATCGCCTAGGGAAGGTCAAGTGTGATGATTCTAATACTTTGTAGGTATGGGACTGCACAACTGAAGATGGCTTAAATGGATTGATTGGTACTACCTATGCCAACAAGCTGCATCTTCTATTCGGTATCCCATCACTTGAGAAATCCAAAGTTAAGCGTGATTGACCTGGAGTAATCTCATGATGGGTGACCTCCGGGAAAGTTTTCCCAGAAGTGTGGGAGTGAGGACAAAGCACACTGGAAAGACTCATTTTGGTTTGTAGGGCCACTCGTCATTCCAGGAAGCAGCCGCAGTGACGTGGGGCGTTACAACAGTGGTATGTGAATGTGGTGTTGTTTAATTTTTCCGTGGGAAAGGCTTTTGAATGCACTCATCATGCTTAATGAGTCAATTTATTGACTGCAGACTAAATAGGAGGTTATGTACCTAAGGCAGTTAATGGGACCCGATGGTGTTTATACTGAGGCTAGGAATTTTAGCTAAGGCCTGTGCCCTCCCCCTACACCTCAGAATTGGAAGTAGGTGTTTACAGATATGCAATTAAGATTGCTGAGGCAAGAGGAAGAGATCAGGTATTTGAAATAGCAGGTTCAGTCAGGGAACACATCTTCCATTGAAATGCCAGAAGTTGCACCAGTATTGGATCAGTCTAGGGTTGAGAATAGATGGGAATTTCTGTGTGGGAGATTTCAGGAATATTACCCTCTAGTTTTTGAGGGAGTCCTAGATCCATTTAGAGTTGAGCAATGAATGGGGATGATTAGTTCTATCCTCGACAGTATGAGGGTGGTGGGTGACAATAGGGCAATCTGTGTTATATATGTGTTATGGTAGATGCCCGAACATGGTGGGAAATGGAATTCTAGACATGAGATACAACTGCAATGAATTGGGAGGAATTTAGGAAGTTGTTTAGTGAGAGGTATTATTTTGATGCAGTTAAAACTGCTAAGAAAAGTGTGTTTCTGAACCTAGTTCAAGGAAATGCAATAGTAACATAATATGTTAACAGATTCGATGGGTTGGACAAGTTTGCTTTTGATATGGTACCCATGGATGTGGCTCGGAAGGATCGATTTATCTAGGGATGGAATTTTGGGATAGCTCAGGGCGTTAGACCCTAGTACATGAAATCTCTACCTATGCTCAGGTGGTAGGGAGGGGCCTTGTTGTTGAGGGCATAGGAAATGAGATTTGGAGGGAGAGTGTTGGAGAGCGCGAAGCTCAGGCAGTGATACCTCAGGACTAGAAAAAGTGTTTCGAAGTGCTCAGGCAGAGGCCCCAATGATCAAGAAAGAAGACTTATTAATGTATTCGGTACTTCTGGACTAGAAAAAGAGTTCTGATGTGCTCAGATAATCCATTAGGGCGAAGATAAGGATTGGAAACTAAACCCAAAATTCGGTGTAAGAGACGTCATCTGGGGGAATGCCAAGAAAATGCATGTTTCTTATGTAGGATGATTAGGGACCTCAAGAGAGATTGCCCAGAGCTAAGGAAGGATGAGCCAAAGGGAGCGAACAACTCGAATCCAGCTCGAGTGTTCGCTCTGACGCAGTCAGGGTCAGAGATTGAGACTGAGAGTGAGACTGGTTCCTCAGTAGTGGCAGGTCAGGTTCCTAGTTTTGATTTTCTATTATATTGATTGGTTTTGATGCCATGTTGCTCTTTGTTTTTTTTTTTTTTTTGCATTTGAGAGAGATATAGACTTGATATACAGATTACATGGTTATGTTGTGATGATAATTTGGTACTCTATTGTTAATTTTAAGAGATCAGTTAGGTTTTGGTGGGAAGGGACTCATTAGTTGATTTGATAGAGTTGGTTATGACCGACTTCGATATAATCCTGGATATGGATTGGTTAGCCAAGTATGGGGCAATGATAGATTTTAAGGAAAAGATAGTAACCCTTGAGCTTGAGGGTGAGAAACTCTTGTATTTTCTGGTACTATGCATGGACTCTATATACTTATGACATCTGTACTTAGAGCTAGAGACCTATTGCAGGAGGATGCATAGGACTCTTAGCTAGTGTGGTGGATACCACTCAGGTCATGCCAGTGGGACCAGGATAGACTGGATTAGTCTGTGAGTTTCTGGATGTATTTCCAGGAGTTTTCCAGGGTTACCTCTACACCAAGAGATAGAACAGTGGTTATGTGATGCCAAGGACGGAACCAGGTTTAGGGCACTGTATTGAACGGCTTCAGCAGAGCTGTAAGAACTAAAGGTTCAGTTATTGAGTAAGATGGTATTCTCCAAGGTAGATTTTCGATCTGGTTATTAGCAGCTAAGGATAAAGGAGAAGGGTTATGCAGAAGGCTCCCTTTTATATCAGATATGGACACTAGGAGTGCTGAGTCATGTCTGTTGGGTTTGACTAATGCCCAGTTGTTTTGATGAATCAAATGAAAAGGGTGTTCAAAGATTATTTGAATTAGTTTATGATCATCTTTATCAACGATATTGTGGTATGCTCTCACTTAGAGATTGGCCAAGGCCAAAGAACGCCTCAGGGGTCAATAGTTTTCTTGGATGGGCAGGGTATTACATGTGTTTTCTGGAAGAGTTCCAAGTCTTGCTACAGATTAGAACATGTTTATGGGTTATTATGACACCTCATTGATAGAAAAGGTGATTGCTTATGCATCACATCATTTGATTGATATGACCAAAAGTAGAGTAGAGTTACTGGTGGGCCAGGTGGCCAACATTACAATTGAGTTTACTCTTTTAGAGAGAATTAAAGGAAATAGTTAAGTGGTCCACAAATGGGAAGGATTAGAGAGGATATCTTAGCTGGAATAGCTAAGGACTATGCAGTGTCATGCATGAGTTATTGATGTATAAGGACCGGACTTGGGATTCGATGGACACTGGGATTAAATGGGAGATTCTGGGTGAATCTCATATTACCCCTTATTGTCTTCATCCAGGCACTATGAAGATGTACCAGGATTTGAAAACTTTATATTGGTGGACTGGGATGGAGAGGGACGCAATTGAGTACGTGGCAAAGCCCCTGACCTGTTAGCAGGTCAAGACAGAATATGAGAAACAAGTAAGGCCATTACAGTCTTTGTGTATCCCAAAGTGGAAGTGGGAGAACATCGCGATAGTTTTTGTGATGGGGTTGCCCAAAATAGTGGGCCAGTGTGATTCAGTTCGGGCTATTATGGAGTAGTATTTGTAGTCAGCTCGCTTTTAATTAGTGAGGACGAGCAATACAGTTGATCAGTGTGAGAGAGAGATAGTACGTCTTCTTGGGACTAGGAGGTCTATCCTGATGGATAAGGACCTCATCTTTAGTTCCATGTTTTGGGGAAGGTTATAGAAGGCGATGAGTATACAAATGGAGTTCAATATAGCTTATTATCATGAGATTGATGGTAAATCAGAAAGAGTTATCCAATTATTGGAGTGACACCTTATGAGATGTTGTATGGTAGGAAATGTGTATCGACCATTCACTAGGATGAGATGGGTGAGAAGTTATATTTGGATCCTGAGGTAGTTTAGAGGATTATTGAGGCTATTGAAAAGATTAGAGCTCAAATGCTCGTTTCTTATAGTAAATGGGAAAGTTATGTTGATCTTAAATGAAGGAATGTAGAATTCCAAGTGGAAGACTATATCTTCCTCAGAGTATCAACATGGAAAGGGGTGAGGAGATAAGGGCAAGTTGAGCCCTAGATTTGTGGGACTGTTTGAAATCGTGGATAGGATCGGTCAAGTGGCCTATAGATTGGCCTTACCATCAACACTGTTGGTCGTACACAATGTATTTCCTATTTCCATGTTGAGGAAACATGTATGGGATGAGATTCATGTGATGAGTTATGAGGATATGAGACATCAGGAAGATCTCTCCTATGAGGAACAACCAGTCCAGATATGAGACAAAAAGGACAAGGCTCCGAGGAACAAAACTATACCTTTGGGTAAGCTATTATACATAAACATTAGGTCGAGGGAGTGACATTGGAACTAGAATCTGATATGTGAGATCTATATCACGGGCTATTCAAATAAAATTTCGAGGACGAAATTTCTATAAGGAGGGGATAGTTATAACGTCCCAAATTATCTAATAAGGCTTATGACCTTGATTAGGTGGTTGGGATGGCAAAATATGGAAATTATGTGATTGTGTGATGCATATGTGTATCACTATATGATTATGTGAGTTATATTATAAAATGACTTGATATGCATGTTTAGGTGTATTAATATGCATGTGGGTCCATTTCTGATTAAAAGAGAAATTTTCATAATTTGACTTGTCATGGGTATATTTGGCATATATGTGATATATGTGTGAGACCCCATTATTTTGTGAATATATTTGGGTTACTTGGCATGAGACGATCCTACGGGGCAAGCTAGTGGGAAAGTCACAACGGGACCCATACTTGGCTCGGTGTGAGTCAAAGGGTATATTGGGTATTGAGTACATTATCGGGTTATTGGGTAATGGGAATGAATATTTGATGATATATTCAGAGTTAATGAGATTAGGAGGGAATTCTGTGAATTTTGACTATTTTACCCCGGGGGCGATTTTGGGACCTCGAGCTTCTGGATTTTAAGAATGAAGTAACCTAACAGAATATATAAAAAGAGAACATACGGTTCTCTCTCTTTGTCGTTCGTAATTTGACTCCTGTATGCATTTTCAAAGGAAACTTGAGTTTTAGGACTCACATTCAAGCAAGGATCGAGTCATATTGTTCTATTAGAAGCCTATTAGCCGGAGGATTTAGCGAGAAATGACTAAATTAGAGGTAATTTAAGCTTTGAATTTCCGAGTTTCCGTTTCCTTAAGTTTATTAAGATTTGAATTGGATTCTATGTTTTGGTTAGTTTTTGAGTTGTTTGAAGCTTATGTTTTGATGGTTTTGGGCCATTGAGTTGATTGGGAACTTTGTTTATGGGATTTGGCTATGTTTGGATATGTTTATGGAGGGATTTGGCATGAGAGAAATGAAGAAAAATTGAGTTTTCCAAGTCAAGCCGCGACCTTGTTCTTGGGACGCTGCGACTCAAATATGGCGAAGGAGAAGCAGGTGGCTGTGAGGATTTTGAGCCGCAGTTTCACTAATGCTCTAGCATTGACTTATTAGTCAAGGAAGACATTAGCCAAGGTTGTAACCCTGTTCTTTGGTTTAACAAATACCCTAGCATTGACTTATTAGTCAAGGATGGCATTAGCATAGTGAGTGTTGTTCGTAAGGCATTGACTTATTAGTCAAGGACGACATTAGCACGGTGAGTGCTGGTCGTAAAGCATTGACTTATTAGTCAAGGACGACATTAACACACTGACTGCAAGTCGTAAGGCATTGACTTATTAGTCAAGAAGGACGATAGCGTGCTAAGAGTTGGTCCATATGATTTAGCCTAACCAGGAGTGCATCATACGCTTGACCGATCTATTGGTCAGAGAAAACTTAGCATCAAGTATGCTAGATTAGTTCCAAAGCAGGTTATACAAAGGACAGGGCAAAGGACCCCAAGTTGACTCTATGGTTATATATTCAGGGCAGAGGACCCAAGTTGATTCTATGGTCATCTGATTAGGGCTGCAAGCCCTAGAATGATTCCATAATCATTATTTGTACATGTACGCATGCATGAGTATGGTTATTACTGCTAGGTATGCTTATTATGATTTGGTAACATGTTATTAATTTCTTATGAGCATGTTTAAGTTTTCTTGTTGAGCCTCGGCTCACGGGTGCTACGTAGTGCAGGTAAAGGGAAAAGAAAGCGGACCACCCTTGAGTTGGAGAGCTTAGGTGAAGATGTGTACATATGTGGCTGCTCGACCACCACGATCGAGGGTTTAAAAAGGAACTAGGGTCAAACCCTACTTTACTGCTTAGGTCGGCAGATTGTAACTCTTTTATTGTAATTAACCTTTTCATGTATTTTGGGATCCCAAGTATACAATAAATGTTTTAGTGAAACGTTTGTATCTTTGACCAAATTTTTTTAAACCTAAATCATTAATCACGTTTAGTTACATGATTACGGCCAAATGACTCGTTTAGAAAGTTTAGCATTAGTTAAAATACACAGTGTAACGATCCATGGGTAGTAGGGCGTTACAACGTACCTCTGACTTGACCATTTAATACCAACAATGGAATCATGTACTAAGGTTCCTAGTACATAATTGGTCATATTTATAGTGTATTTGGAGCCTAGTAGCGCTTATAGAAAAGTATTTATTAATTGGGGTTTATTAAGAAACTAATCCTTGTTATACTCATTATGACTTAGGCTATTTCTAGACGCTTGAAAGAGATCACACTTGGGCCTGTACTGACTTTTTTTGGAATCCAGGTAAGAAAATTGGCTTATGCACATAGAGTGGGGTTTCGACCTAGTTATGCTGATATTTGTGTTGGTTTCATATGTTTGCGTTATATCTATTTGTGGTTAATTGGCATGGGCTGTATTCGGCTATAATCGTGTGGAGCGTAGGTCGTGACAGATAGGCCACCGTGAGAGTGTTGCACAAACTCGCTCGGCATAGGCCATAAGCTTGGTGCCAGAAGACACGCCCCGCTCAATAGGGGTGCTTTGCACGATCATGCAAATGAGTTTGAGGGCTTTGGAGCGGCGCGTACATGTCCAACCTGCTCGGCCGCCACGGTTGAGTTATTTTTTAGGAACATAGGATATTAGTTCAATTTTTTTCGCTTAGGTTGACTATTTTGTAACTTGGGTTGTAATTATACTCTGTTTAAAACTCTTTGTAGGATCCCGTGTATATGTTTACAGTTTTAATGGAGAAGTGTATATCCTTCGGCCAAAATTTTATCACCTAAATCTTTAATTTTCTTTAATTACTATTTGTAGGATCCCTTGTATATGTCTAAATGACTCGCTTAACGACTTAAGCACTATTTTAAACATACAGTGTAACAGTCCTGCATTAGTAGGGCGTTACACCCACTTATTGCACCAGAAGAAAGGCATTTCGGAAACCAATTTTTCTTCAAAAGAAGGAAAATAGAGGACTACTTAGCACTAAATAATAAACTCCTAAGTAGGTTGGAAGGTTTGAAATTGAAACTATTTTCATATTCAGGGCAAATCACCTTAGTGAAGGAAATGGCACTTGCAATACCGATCTATAGTATGTCCACTTGTCGGCTGCCACTAACAACATGTAGGGAAATGAATGCAACATTTAGGAAGTTTTTGTGGAATGTAGACGTGGAGAAATATATGTTTAGAGCAGCTAGAAGCCGGGATTATTTGTGCCAGCCAAAAGCTTCAGGAGGATTTTAGTTTAGAAGGTGCGAGGACATGAGCAAATCACTCATAGCCAAATTGGCTTTAAGTGTGGGCAGAGGAGAGAATAAGCCATGGGTTAAATTTCTTTAGAAGAAATATTTCAATAGATGTTCCTTCTTGGAGGTAGAATGCAAACCCAATGATTTATCCATTTTGAGAAGTATTTTAGAGGCCCGAAGTATTCTAAGGAAAGGTTGCCACACTGTGGTGAGTAGTGGGAACTCTATAGATGTCTAGAAGCTACCATGGATACCATGGCTCAATTATAATGAGTTAAAGGACTTCATGGAGATTCACATAGTCAAAGCACCACTTTTATAATCAGTTGTAGACCTGTCTATCAACTATGAATGGAATATTCCCTTACCCAAAGACATTATTGGGGAGCATATTGGGAAAAGATATTAGAAATAGATAGACTTCCTCAATACTACAGTGATTTCTTGGAAACAGTTCTTCATCGCCTGAGGGGTGAGGACATGACTTATTTCCTCGTGTATGCATGATCCTATTTTGAGATGGTCTGGCAAGCAAGAAACAAATTACTAGTGTATGGCAAAGTGATTCTTATTCAGGTCATCATTAAGATGATTATAGAAAGATGACCATAATTTTATATGGATAGGATAGAAACAGCCGCTAAACCAACTACTGACTTCAAAAACCATAAAATTAGAATCTTGCAAGAGAAATTGACAAAGTACTCTTTAGTGATGCCTCCTACAAGGATGGAATAGCAAGTATTTTGGTGGTTGCTATGCTTAGGAGTTCAGGAACCTGGGAACGATCTCTAACAGAATTAAGGCAGAGAGAGCTTTGGAGGGGGAGGCTATGGCAATCCAACTTCCGCTTCAATGGGCACAAGATAACAACATGAATAGCATACCAATCCTCTCTAATTCAATAACATCGGTCCAAGCTCTCAACAAATGCAAACCGCTTCTAGATTGGGGGTTGTGGCATTTATCTGCTGTAACTTTTACATCTTTAGACTAGTTTATTGATTGTATCTTTCTTTTTATTAGTAGTATGGACAATTTACTTGCTGACATGTTAGCAAAAAATGCTAGGATGTCCAGCATCAATTTTGGACTCTACAAAAGGGAGGAAATTCTTCCTATGGTTCCAACCAATTTGCTTTAGTTTAAGGAAACCAGATGTTTCTATTAAAAAAATCACTCTATACGTCCCAAAATTCAAATATAAAAAATAAAGCAAATAGTAATTAGGAGAAATCTAAACTAAAACATTGGATTATGTTTCATCCACCATCGTGCCAAAAGATATTTCTGGTTCGCTAATGCCAAGACTACTGCTACATATCAAAAACAAGATTATACTAAAGTCTAATTATTATTAGAAAAAATACTAATTTGGCCCTTATGTTTTGCTCGAATACTAGACCGGCCCCTATGTTTGTTAGGATTATTGCCCAAAAAGCATCTAAAGACATTTTATTGGTTTTAAATAAAAATATAATTTTATTATATTTGAATGTTATAATTATTGTTTGAATTAATTATATAATTATATCAAGAAAATTTTCTATTCATTCATGAGAATATGATTTTGTTTTAGTACGAGAGAATTAAGATCATATATAATGAATAAAATAGTCAGTGACATATTAAAGTAAGGAATCTTTAATGAATGGTAACTAGTACGGTTTGCTAAGCATACGAGATGCAAGCAATCTAGATTTGGATTACTAATTTGGATAGACATCTTAGTAAAGGTGTTGTATATAATAGAGATTATATATGTCAGGACCGATGAGAATTAATTATCTTTATAAACTTGCCGTTTGACGTAAATATTTAATTCTTGTCATAATAGATCATCATTTGTAGATCTGTCTAAATCATGAGTATTCATGAACTCCTGTTTATGTTAATTGGATCATTTGATTCACTCATTAAGGTCTCTTACAATAATGAGGCTAATGACTTTTGTTTTAGAGATTCAATATCATGGATGGCTGGGAACATGAATTACAATATTGGAATCCATGCTTTCCTAACATAACGAATATTGGTTCCCTTAAGGGTTGATTCTGGAACTGAATAGTTATTGAGTTCAAATCTATAATTAGATTATAGATTAATTATTTGCTAGTGAATTAATGGTACTTAAGGATCAAGAAGTAAATAGAAGGGTAAAACAGTAATTTTGACCAGCTCTAATTAACGAACCAATAATGGAGGACAAAACTACATATATCGATTATATCAATGGACTACAAGAGAAAACTCTGTAAATATAATTCTATAAATACTTTGAGTGCAATTCCATATTTAAAGTGGAGTAATCATAGAATTAATAAATAAGATTATTAGATTAAAGAGTTTAATTAATAATCTGGTTTATTGGAGCTTCGTATTATAGGTCCATGGTCCCCAGATTACCTCTGTCCTACACTGTCAAGGGTAAGGATGTCGAAACAAAGATTTGTTAAGAGAAATGACTAAATTGCAAATTAATTAATTTTTCAGGGCAAGGAAATAATTATATGATAATTATGGGTAATTGATTATTTATGAATTAATTAATTATTTAACTATATAGTTTTTATTTTGAAAAAATATAGGTTAAAATTAATATTATTCTTGTTTGGATTAACATAAAGGGAGAAAATAATAAATATCTTATTTATAATATGATACGTATCTATTTAATTTAAAGCTGATATTTTAAGATAATGTTAATTTTTTATTAACTGATATTTATGTTGTAATAAATATATTGTCTTAAAATTTGATTAAATAAATAAATGAGAAAATTTAGGCAACCCTAATAGGGCTGCGCGACACACACTATACAATACAGTTGTTGGCACCTAGCATCAGGGTTTCTTTATCCCTGGGATTTGAATTTTGAATTTCAAATAAATTTGTTTAATTACTTATTTAATTATTCTTTTTAAATATGATTTAAATACATAATTAAATGGAAATATCTAATCAATTTTAATTTGAATTATATTTTAAACCTTCTCTAAACCTGAAAACTATTCTAATCCTTATCTTTGTCAAAACTCTCTAGATCTCATGTGTTGAGTACATCTAGGGAGTCACATAAATCAACCTTTTGAATCCTGCATCCCCACACACGTCCTTATGTGTTTTAGGATTTTTCTGGAAGATCAGAGTGTCAGATCTCAGGACACTGGATAGGAAGATTGTTAATTTATACAAAAAGATTGAATAACGCTTGATAGGCTACAAGAGGCAATCCCTGATTTATTTGTGTGTGTTTTAATATTTATATATGTAAATGATCCTGGCTGGTATTAAAATTTATTAAAATGGCTCCATATATTCTACTGCGTACCTTTGATTTGATCATTTAATACCAACAATTGGTACTAGAGCAGTCTATACATATATATGTATATATATATTAATTACTGTATGGGTTTCTTGCATTTGTTATATGTATGTTGATATGTATATTGAATGGGTGGATATGTTTTTTGAATGTATGGTTGAATGATGGATCATTAATTATATGGTGCTATTGCGTTAGGATTTTATTGTTTTCTCTAGATCTTGTGTAAGCCATAAAGGGCATAAGTTTTTTTGTAAAATTATTTTTAAATAATCTATACACAAGAGATGAGGAGGAACCCGAGTCTTGCTCCTAAGAGGCACACAGCCCGAGCCCTTGCTCACCCTCGCACACACCTACGCCCGAGCCTCCACCTGCTGCCGCACGCGCCAGACGCACCCCAGCCTTGTGGTTCCCAGCTTGCAGCCCCGTGGCTCCCTGCGTGCAGCCCCATGGCTCCCAGTATGCACCCAGTGCCCATGTGCTCGCACACCTGCCTACCTACGCGTGTGCCAGGCTCGCCTTCTAGGCCCGTGTGCTAGGATTCTGAGCGAGCCCTTGCACGCCAGCCTGCCACCCACTCGAGCCCTTGGCTCCTTGTGCCGCCGGCCATAGGGCACCATTTTGGTGCCCAAAACCCTAATTCTTAAGTTGTTATAAATTTTTTTTATTTAATTAATTTTTAAATTATTTGAATTTAAAAGATTAATTATCTTATTTTATTTTATTAGAAAATAAAATATCTTTTAGTTGGTTAAGATATTTTAATGTCTTAAGTTTAAATAATTATTTGAATTTGATTCTTTAACTATATAAATTCAACTAAATTAAAAAGATGACAAGATGGTTATTTAATTAAAAGTTAGTTTTAATTAAATAAATTAATTAGAAAATTTGTTTCTATTTAATAAGTTGGGCAAAACAAAGTTCCTAAAGATTAGGAAGAAAGCCTAAAGGAGAGGAGGAGCATTCTTGGAGAGACTTGAAATCAACATAGGCTTAGATTGCAATTTTATTTCTAATTTTTTCAAAAGTTTGTAAATCTTAGAAATACCCATTAGTACTCGGTTCATCATTTATTATTTATTTATTGTATTTATTTAAATAAATGTTCATTGGTGTTTTATTGATAACATGACCATGCATTAGTCAATACATGCCATTCATGAAACCCCACACAATTTCTCATTAATCATGCATCTTTTAGAAACATGATTATCTAGGACTGTCCTATTTGTTTATATGAATTTTTTTTAGTGAAATAATTTGCATGTAAACTACTAAGTATTAAATTAGTAAAAACTTTGTAACTCACACAATAATAAAGACAATATTTTTTTATAGGCCTTTAAGATAACCAACATTATGTGAAAAACATTTTAGTAAAGTTAGATGAATGTAATGGGTAATTATTTAGATCACATTAATTATAGAAAGATTTTCTTTTATAATTATGTTTTTTGTAATTAATTACATTCATAGGGTTATTAAAAAACTATTAATTAATTTGGAATTAATTGATTAGTTTAATAGAACACATTAAATCTAAAATAGTAAGTGGGAGAAGGTGAACATCTCAATGTGACCTATGGTCTAGTACAACACCGTGAGATATGAATAGAGCCTCGAGGAAACTTTGTTTCTGCCCCCCTAAGGAAGGTTTCTAGACATATCAATACCAAGGTTGGCTTCTAATGAAGATAGGAGGAAGTGATGTATTTTAGGCTTGACCAACCCTAAGGCGACACTCTCTAAGTTAAGTCTTGAAATAAAAAATAATGGGTTACACTTACAAATATGTAATTAAGCTTTGGCGGTGGATAATTGCATCTTGACCAAACCAGGAGTATTTTATATTCAAATGAGAAAATAAAGAGTTATTTTAAGTTTTAAATTATAAAGATAAGATTGTCTTATAAGCTATCTAAATTTTACTTGACCAACCCTAAGTCGACAGTTTATTTGTTGGGTAGTTTTATCGTGGAAAAGAAAATGTTAATTTATGTGTTTTAATTGTTGCATTCATGCACCATGTTTACTTTCCAAAACATTGATATTTTTTCAAATGATATTATTATTGTTTTTTATTTATTTTAGTAATGTCCAACGGTGGCAATCCAATAACCACTTTACTATCATTTGAAAAACTTAATGGAGATAATTTTATAAGATGGAAATAAAATCTAAATCTTATGTTAGTCTGGGAGAGCTACAAATTTGTCATGACTGAGGAATATCTTGAAGAGCCAGCTGCCACTTCCCCAAAGAATGTTCGGCACAAGTATGATGCCTGGATTCAATCCAATAATAAGGCAACATGTTACATGCTTGTCAGCATGAATGATGTTCTGAGAACAAAGCATGAAACCATGGAAACTGCATTTGAGATAGTGGATTATCTGTAGGCATGTTTGAGCAACAATCTGATCAAAGTAGACATGAGGCTACTAGAACCTACATGACTACTAAGATGAAGAAAGGTGTTTCTATACGCGAACATATTTTATAGATGATTAATGTGATGCATGAAGCATAAATACATGGGGCCATAATTGATGAGCATACACAAGTAAGCATCATACTGGAATCGCTCACTCTTGCTTTTTTTGTGTTCACCACCAACAATGTTATGAATAAGTTGGAATTCAACATGACCTAACTGTTGAATGAACCGTAGACATTTGAGTCTCTTAACAAATCCATTACAAAAGAGACTGAAGAAAATGTGGTAGAGGAGAAATCTTCAAACTCTGAGGAGAAATCAAAGAAGAGAAAGAAGAACAATAATAAGAACAAAGGAAAGGGCAAAAAGTCCAATATAGGCAAGAAGGCACCAAAAGACAAGAAGAACAAAATTGACAACAACTCCAAGAAGAAAGAACCAAAAGGAAAATGTTTCCACTGTGGAGTTGAAGGTCACTGGAAGAGAAACTGCAAGAAGTGTCTCTCTGAGCTGAAAAAGAAAGGTAAATGTGATTTACTTGTACTTGAAGCTTGTGTAGTGGAAGAAGATATGTCATCCAGGGTTTTAGATTCAGGAGCCACTAACCATGTTTGTTCTTCCATGCATATACTTTAGTCATCAAGGGAGCTGGCAGATGGCTAGGTGACCATGCGAGTTGGTAGTGGAGCGCTCATTTCAACAATAGCAAAGGGAACACTTCGTTTAAATTTTGGGAACAATTATTTAGTTTTAAACAATGTTTATTTTATTCCTGGATTTTCTAGAAACTTTGTTCTTTATCTATGTTGCATGAACAATTTTTTTATATTTCTTTTAGTAATAATGTGATTGCTATTTGAAGAATTGTTTCAAAATATGTCAAGCAAAACATTATAATGTACTGTATATGCTCAAACCAAATGAACGAACGCTGAATAATTCAGAATTATTTAAAGTAGCAAAACCACAAGGTAACAAAAGATAAAAAGTTTCAAACGAGGATGACACATATCTTTGGCATCTTAGACTTGGTCATATAGGTCTAGATAGGATGAACCGGTTAACAAAAGATGGACCTTTGAAAGAACTAAGAGTTGGAACTCTTCCGGTTTGTGAATCTTGTCTAGAAGGAAAAATGACCAAACATCCATTCTCAGCAAAAGGCAATAGAGCCAAAGGACCTTTGGAGCTTGTACACATCAATGTCTGTGGTCCAATAAATGTACAAGCAAGAGGTGGGTATGAGTATTTCGTCACGTTTATTAACGATTACACAAGATATTGTCATACTTACCTAATGCTCAGGAAATCATAAACCTTTTGCATGTTTCAAGAATTGAAAGCCGACGCTGAGAAGCAATTAGATAAGACTCTAAAAACACTTTGATCTAATCGAGGTGGAGAATATTTTGATTTAGAATTCAAATATTTCTTGCTGGAGCATGGTATTCTATCCCAACTCATAGCACCAGGAACGCCACAGCAAAATGGTGTTTCTAAAAGAAGAAACATGACCTTGTTGGACATGGTTATATCTATGTTAAGCTACTCTTCACTTTCCCTCTCATTCTAGGGATATGCACTTCAAACGGTGACATACATTTTGAATTTAGTCCCATCTAACACCATTAGCAAAACGCCACTGGAACTGTCGAATGGAAACAAACCTAGTTTGCACCATTTCCGCATTTGGGTCGATCATGCTCATCTTCTTATACCAAAATCAGGGAAATTTGAATCAAGGCCGGAAGTGTAAATTTTTGTTGGCTACGCTCTAGAAACAAGAGTTGGTTATTTCTATAGTTTCATGGATCAAAAGGTATTTGTTTCCACAAATGTGACCTTCCTGGAACATGACTATATGAATAACTACAAACCTCGGAGCAAGGAAGTATTGGAGGAACTCAAAGCTGAAAAGATTCCATCACAATCATCTTTAGCATTAAATGATAAGCGACAAACCAAGGAAACCATGATTTCTGGAAAAGAAACTGTTTACCGAGTTTTTCGGAAACGAATACAAGCAGAATAATAAAAAGATAAGAACTGTAGAAGTGCTGAAATGTAACTAAACAAACAGTGTTTTTACGTGGTTCAGGCATTAACGAGCCCTAGTCCACGAGTCGATGTTATTATACTTGGAAAGGATTACAGTAAGATGGGTGGTGTACAAGGACTTCACACACTCACAATGTTTCTCTCGGGTTCTCTTGAAGAAGAAGAAGCTAGAGAGATTTTAGCAGAGTTCTTGCTATGTGATTTGTTGGCCCTCCTCCTTCTTGTAAAATGAAGGGGTCTGTATAGCTAGGGTTTCAGATTAGGGCTTTTCTCTACGTACATGAGTCTTAACTACACCAGCCATAAATAGGGGATACAATTACTGTCGTAGCATGGCTACAAGACTCTATGTGGGTATATTTACGTGAAAGTATGGGGAACACACAAAGTCAGCCGTCTTCTCCAAGTTGTCAGCGGAACAGTAGGCGAAAAGGTACCCTTAGGCGTGCTAGGATGTGTGCGGCTTTGACCTGACGGGCGTGTCAGGCAGGATCCTGTGTCAGGCGGATATCATTCCAAATATGCCTCCTCCAGGACTCGACCGTTTGGTTTTGTTCCGTGCGAGGCACGGAACTGTTTCCGCGGAGACCACTCGAAGAGCTTCTCCTGGAAGGGGCTTCCCCGAAGGATACCCCTTCGGGAGTCCGGGAGAGTTGACGAGTTTCCGTGTTGTGTATGCTTGGAAGAGTAATCCGGACACTAAACGGGAGAGGGGAAGCCTTTCTGTCCATACGCGAGCTCTGGTCACCTACCGTGAAGGACATCGACAATTCTTCTTCCCCGAGGACATCAATCTAAACGCTATCCGGACATCTGGATAACATTTACCCCCCAAGGTCACGGAGCTTTGAGAGATCCGGGGGCTTGTACAGTCTTCCGGGTATTTCGGTCTCTTAGATTAGGCGAGGGGCCACCTTCGGTGTTCCCGGAAGGATTCCTTTTTCCTGTCTGAGTGTTAGTATGAAAAAGAAAGGGAATTTCTTCTATTTGAACTCAGGTACTTAAGTGCGGCAAGGACCACGTGTCATGCTGGGAATGGTTTTGCGACCAAGACGTGTGCGTGAGGTGACTGGTTGAGTATGCGTGCGTCAGTTATCTGAGTAATGATTTGACGGTTTTTAATGGTACTCCGGGCCCGAGGTGGTGTAATGATGGGAAATAAATACTTTATTCCCATCCGAGGAGTCATAAATAGGATCGTCGCTTCATCTCCAACCGTTGGATCTGATGCACACGGAATGGGAAGATCGGGACCGTCCATTTGAGGAATTCGAAACGACTTCCTCCCTGCTATAAAAACGAGGGAAAGGACCTTTCTTCCTCTTTACGCTTTCAAATTCTCTATCTTTCGGATTTTCAGATTTCCAAACCTTTGAACTCTCAGGCTTCCCAGCTTCCGTTCCTCCGAACTTGCCATTTCTCTTGGTAAGGATCTGGAAACTTTTCTTTTGATTTGGCAGTGGGTTTATTCGCCGAAGTTCCTGGTTTGAATCGCCGTTCGTCTTTGCAGCTTTTACTTCTCGCAATCGTGCTGTGCAGTGATCCAGTTACTCCTTCAACCTCCAACTACCCGAATATCAGTAAGTATTTCTACTTTGCTCTTTCCTCCCAAACCTTAGGTTGTTGGTAGTTGTTAGAGTAGAGGTTTCTGCCATTATCGCTTATGTGCATGCGTGAATAGGGCTTTGGTAGGCATGTGATTGATGTGAGTCGATAAGTAGCCTTTTTTGCATGCTTTGGCGATTTGCGTTTGGAAAGTCGTTCCTTGTTTTGCTGTTTTAGGGCATAAGCATGAACGCCTTTAGGGTGTCTTTCTCTGGAAAACACTTCTTTTGGTGGGCTTAGGCTCGGAGTCTGAGTCCGGTTCCTTGCTGCCCTTTGGGTGGCATGGTGCCAATCCCTCAGTAAGCTCGGTGGGAGCCTCTCCAAGCAGTTTTCGGGGAGGGTCTCCCCGACGCCTTTGATACCACTAGGGTATGACAAGGGTGCTGACTGCTTAGAGTGTTTTCTTCTTTCTTTCTTTTGTCCAGTGACGAACATCTCAAAGGAACAACTCCTTGCTGTGGGGGAGGCTGATTCTGCCCAAGAGAAGGGCTCTCCTGTCGCTGGTGCAAAGGGGAAAGGAAAGGCGAAGGTGGTCGCGGCTAGCCCACCGACCTCCAATAGTTCCATCTGGGAGATGGACCAAAAGCCGAACCTTTTCAGGAATTATGGCATGCTGGAGCTGTATTCCTCTGAGGCAGGCCTGAAGAACATCCCAGGTCTGATGTGGTACCGTCTGTCGGTGCTGGGCGAGTCAGCTAGCCAGAGTCACGAGGGCTTTGGTGCCTGGAGCTGGGCACACATAGTGTGTGGGGCGCACTTGCCCCTAAGGAGTTACTTCGCCAATTTCTGTGTGAAGGCGGGGATTGCCCCCTTCCAGTTGATTCCTCCTAGCTACAAGCTCCTAGCGGGGTGGTTCATCTTTTGCAAGTCCCGGAAACTGGAAGCTCCTACCCCGGAGGAGGTGCTGTACTTCTACGGGTTGAAGTCTCAGCCTATGAGGGGTCATTCAGACAAGGTGGGGTTTTACAGGCTAGAAAGGCACCCGGACGTGATGTGCCCCACTTGTCATACCGCGAGGGTTCTAGACCTCCGGGAATACTGGTTCCTGACGACTGGCTTCCCGCTGAAGAGGGTGCCAGCCCTATCTTTGGACTTCAAAATCCCTGGTAAGTTCTCCTTCCTCTCCTTTTCAACTTTGTTTCTTTGCGTTTGATTTGCCTTTTGAGAGGATCTCTAACGCTTGTATTTGATTTTTGCAAAATTTGTTCCGCGGACACCTCGCTGCGCGGAGATGATAAGGAGGTCCAAGTTCTACGAAGGGCTTTCTGAGGAAGAGTTGAAAGTGGAGGGACTTGTGACCTCCGAATCGTTGAGGGAGTATGGGCTACTCGCCTCTTTCCAAAACATCGAGCCAGTGAGTGGTAGGGGGCAAAGTCAGGTGTCAGCCGACATCCGGGAGCAGATTGCCCTGGAGCTGTCCAAGGTGATCACCCAAGCAGCCCGGGACGAAAATACTTTATCTCCTAGTTGGGCGGAGAGATTCCCCGACCCCCAGCCGGAGGAAGAGGAGATCGAGGCTCGCCACGCCGTGGCTTACCCTAACGAAGGGGCTCCGGGGGCTAGTACCTCCGGGAGAGGTAAGACTAGTTTTCGATTGATCCACACCCCCAGCCTGTCTGAGGTTTCCCGGACCTCTCAGATGGGGTTTGATCCCCGTTTCCTTAGGCTAGATCCGCATAGGATACCCTTCGACAGATATTGCGATAGGGTAGATGAGCTCCTCGGGTGTCTGAGTGACGGTAGTCTGCCAGAAGGTGTCATCATGGTTGACCCTTCTTCCCTCAGCATGTCATTCCCGGACTTCAAGGAGTACGGGAGCTTCCTGGAGCAGGAAGCGGTGTTTTGTTTTGCTCGGGGAAGGCCATTCACGTTTCTCGTGCATGGTCGTCCCTTTCAAACTTTTCTTTTTCTTGTTTCTTGTTCCCTGCTGGCGGGCTTGCTTGTGCTTTTATGTTGTTGATTGTCTTGTCTTCCGCTTATCTTCTTTCTCATTGCTTGTTGGTTCGTTAACCTTGCTTTGTACGTTTCTTGCAGAGTATCCAGAAGCCAAGATGTTGGGGAGGGTTACTTTGCTCATTAAGAAGGCTGCCACCAGCCAAGACCCGTCCACGGGGAAAGGACGGAAGACCAAGGCTGGTAGGGGAGGTAAAGCTACCTCCCCCAAGAAGACAAGTGGCGAGGCGCAAGCGTCTACGAGGGTAGAGAAGTCTCCTGCTGACGGGCCTTTCGAGACTATGATGGTCTCGAGTAGCAGCAGCGACGGGGAAGGGCTTGTGTTCCCCGTGAGGACAACTGGGGTGAGCAAGCGTCCCGGAGAAGATGCTGAGGGCGCTAAGAACAAACGCCTTAGACACTCTTCTCCTGGTCAAAGGCAACAACAACAGCAACGACAGCAACCACAACTACAACAACAGCAGCAACAAGAACAACAGAGACAATCACCAACGTCACAGCAGCAGCAACAACAACATCCAAACCAGCAGCAGCAACAAGGGCAATTACTTCTGCTGCCGCAGCAGCAAAAACAACAGACCGGGGCCTTAATACCCCGTCTGCCTCCTCCTCCAGCCCAAAGGGGGTCCACCCTTCCGGGGTCTCCTTCTTCTCAGACAACCAACCTTCCTCTGCCTGGCCTGAAGTTCCACTTCCCGCGGAAGCCAACCAGTTTCCCCGCTGCTCTCCTGGAGGGTGTAAGACGGGCCGATAGTTTTTTGAAGAGGCGGTTAGAGGCGGAGAAGGCTGTTACTCAGGGAAGGGCAGATAACTTGTCTGCCGTGAAGAGAGCTGAGCTGGCCGAGGGGGTGAGATCCCTTCACCCGGCCGGAGCGGTTTTGGATGGTCCAACCTTGGAGAAGAGGCTGGTGCCTAGGCTCGGACGTGCATTGGCGCCGTTCGGAGCTGAGATGATGGAGGACATGGCCCTGAGCTTGTGCGAGCTCAATTCTGAGAAATGGGCCATCAGTAGCAGTAAGGATCCGCTGTTGCTGACACACGCTGTGAAGCAGCAACTGTCCGGGGTAAGCCGTCAGTTGTTGTTTTTTGGGATCATCTGTCTTTTGGTCCGGCTTTAGCTCATTCTGTTGTCTTTCCTTGCAGGCCTCTATGATCACGGAACGCTCGTTCCGGGAGGTTGGTGCAGTTCTGGTTCAACTGGAGGAGAGCCAGCTGGCTCGCCAGGCCTTGGAGGCGGAGAAGCAGAAACTGACCCAACAGGCCTTGGAGGCTTCGGAGAAGATTGATCAGGCCTGGCGCACGGCTGAGGAAGAGGCGGACAAGAAATATCTTGCCAAATACCAAGAGTACCGGGCCAAGGCAGAGAATGAGTTTAGACAGCGGTCGGATGGGATGAAGGCCGAAAACTCCAAGCTCCGGGAAGAGCTGTCCCAAGCCAGGGTGGAGAAGGATACCTTGGAAGCTCGCTTGCAATCAAAAATGATCTCCTCCTTAAGCAGCAAGAGGAATATTCCACTCTTCAGAGTAAGCTGCATGAGGAGGACCAACTCCATAAGAGGAGCAGGAATCTCGTGTCTATGCTGCAGTTGGGGCTCGCCGAGAAGGATAAAGAGATCGGGGCCTTGCAATTCACTGCCAGGGGGCATGTGACCGAGAAGCAATCCATGCTGAGCCAAAATTGGGAGCAGCGCAAGGAGATTGATTCTCTTAAGGGGGTGCGTGATGCCTCCAAGGCCGAAATGGAAAAATTGAGGGCTCAACTAACTGTGGCGGAGGCACAGCTGGCAACCTCCGAGGCGGAGCGCTTGAAGGAGAAGGAGGATGCTGAGGTGATACTGAACAGAACGATTAATATATCGCATGTGGTCCTCATGCATCAACTCTGGAAAGTGAACCCGGAGGTATTAGGCTATCTGGGAGATGATGCCGAAGCCATGAGGGAGAAGCTACTCGTGTGGGATCAAGGCCCAGAGGCGTACGTCCAAACTTACAACATTGACGAACGTGCTGGAGCTCCTGAGGTGGGAGATCCCGGAGAGGCGGGGACCTCTGAACCTTCTCATGACAAAGTTCCGCCTTCCAATGAGCCGACTCCGCCAGCCTCAGTTGAAGCCGATGCCCCCGAAGCCGCGGTCGTGGAAGCTGCAGTTACCCCCAATGCTTGAAGGGGTTTTATCTTTAATTATTTTTCATTTTGAGTTTTTCATTGCGCACATATTTGCCATAATTATAGCATTCTCCTTTCTTTTCTGCCGAGTTCTTTATTTATCTTTGCGCTTAGGGTAGACTTTTATATGGTAGAAACTGTTGTAGGGGCGTATGAGGTTTTGGTTCCAACGGCCAAAACCTATGCGCTTCCCACTTGAAGCTTTAACGGATGATGTCTTTTCCCATGTAGTTTCTAGGTTACGAAGGTTTCCTGGTTCCAACGACCAGGCTCCTTTCACCGTATTTTAGCTTTCCTAAGGCAAATAGCCAATCCCGGGACTTGTAGTTATACTGTTCGCTGGGATTGCTAAGGTGAGCCGTTCCATGGTTTGGAACGGGAGTTCTTTTGGTGAGCGTCGCTAGACTTAAGGTTAGATCTTTGCGAAGCAAAACTAACTGTTGTTGCGAACCTCATGGTGGCTGACTTCAGGGACCTGGCATGGAGCCCTGCGAGGCAAGGCTCGTTGCTGTCGGGGAAATCGCCACGCCCACCAGGTGTGATCCCGGAGCAGGGGCTTTACGAAGCCAGGCCTGCTGTGAGTGGGGGATCGACCATGTCTGCTCCTGGAGTTGAAACTTGCAATGGTCGAGGAGCTCGCCATGCATTATTTTGTGAGATCCGGAGCTGGAGCCTGCGAAGCAAGGCTTACAACGGTCGCGGATCTTGTCATCTTTCGCCTTGCGGGACCCGGAGCTGGAGCTTGCGAAGCAGAGCTCTACAGTGATCACGGATCTTGCCATCTTCCGCCTTGCGGGACCCGGAGCTGGAGCTTGCGAAGCAAAGCTCTACAGCGATCGCGGATCTTGCCATCTTTCGCCTTGCGGGACCTGGAGCTGGAGCTTGCGAAGCAAAGCTCTACAGTGATCGCGGAGTATTCTGCAAAGGACTTGTCAGGGAGTTGGGGGTGTTTTGGCGTAGCTCTATGAACGTGCCTCAACCCCCAGTCCTGTCCATCGCTGGGCTACACAGGAGATAATTTTCATGATACATACTGGCAGGCATTTCCATGGCAATTTTCACATAAGCACATAATGCACATATGACACGTAATGCAAGCATGTTCATGGCAACAAATAAACCTAAGCTTAACAATTTAAACATTTCAAACAATTTAAAATTTTCAAACACAATGCTAGCACATAAGTGGTGTTCTGGGTACATTTTGTTCAAGGGGTGTATGGCTATGCCTTAGCCATGCATAACCCCCCAAGTGAGCGTGGGGTCCGGACGTCTCCGGACCGCGTGGTCACTTGTTTAAACGCAGCTTTGAACACAGGGATAAAAAGTGCAGTAAAAGCGGAGTGAATCTCTCCGTGTTTCATTAAATTAGCCTGCTAGGCGTGAGTTTTACAACAGGGAGGATTATTTCCACATTTTTCACTTTTGCTAATTTCACCAAGGACTTCCGACTGGATGGTACGGGGCCTACTGGTAGTAACGGCGGAGGTGCTTCGCGTTCCAGGCGCGCGGGACTTTAGATCCGTCGAGTCTCTTTAAGTGATACGTCCCGTGGCCCACTTTTTCTTGGACTTCGTAGGGGCCTTCCCAGTTGGGTCCGAGGACTCCCACTCCCGGATCCTGCGTAGCAGGAAATACTCTCCGTAGGACAAGATCCCCAACTTCGAATGTACGGCTCTTGACTCTCGTGTTAAAGTGTCGGGCTATCTTGCCTTGGTACATTTTTAGTTGGACCTGCGACTGCTCCCGGAGCTCTTCGATCATGTCCAAGGACTCCTGGAGAAGGGCATGGTTCCGGGTAGGGTCGTAGGTGCCCTGCCTGTGAGAGGGGATCATAGTTTCTACTGGGATGACGGCCTCGCAACCGAAGGTCATGGAATAAGGCGTGTGCCCCGTCGAAGTTCTCTCTGTTGTGCGATAGGCCCAAAGTACTCGCGGAAGTTCTTCCGGCCAGTGAGCCTTGCAGGCTTGGAGTTTTTTCTTCAACGTGGTCTTTAATATTTTGTTTACAGCCTCCACTTGCCCATTAGCCTGGGGTCTGGCGACTGCGGAAAAGCTTTTGATAATTCCATGCGAAGCACAGAAGTTCGTGAAGTATTCACTGTCAAATTGCTTTCCGTTGTCGGACACAATTTTTCGTGGAAGCCCAAAACAACACACTATATTCCTGATGACAAAGTCCAGTGCTTTTTTAGATGTGACCGTGTTCATAGGTTCAGCTTCAGCCCATTTGGTGAAGTAGTCTACCGCGACTATGGCATACTTCACTCCACCCTTTCCAGTTGGGAGGGAACCTACAAGGTCAATGCCCCAAACGGCGAACGGCCAGGGGCTGGTCATTAGGGTAATTTCTGTAGGCGGCGCTCGCGGAACCTTGGCGTACCTCTGGCACTGCTCACATTTCCTGACATAATCCACACAATCCTTCTTCATGGTGGGCTAGAAGTATCCTTGTCGAAGGATCTTTTTGGAGAGGCTCAGCCCGGAGGTATGATCGCCACAGAAGCCTCCGTGAATCTCATGGATGATGGTGCTGACTTCGGTTCCGGCAACACACCTAAGGAAGGGTATGGACAACCCCCTGCGGTAAAGCTTTCCATCCATAATCACGTATCGGGGAGCTTGATATTGGAGCTTCCTTGCGTCAGCTTTATCAGTGGGGAGCTCTCCGGTGGTGAGAAATCTGAGGATGGGTCCTATCCAGGAGTGGGAATGGTCGATGATGGCGTTTATCCTTCGTGTCTCAGTACTGGGGGCTTCTAAGTCCCCGATGGGGACTAAGCCATACTGTTCAATCTCCGGGTCCGTTGCAAGCTTGGCCAGCGTGTCCGCGAGTGAGTTCTGGTCCCGGGGGACCTGGCGGATTTGGTAGCCTTTGAAATGCTGCAGTAGGTCGCGGGAGAGAGACACGTAGGCAGCCATCCTTTCGCCTTTCGTCTGGTATTCCCCGGATATTTGGTTTACCACAAGTAGGGAGTCGCTGTATACTTCGATTTTTTGGGCTCCGACTTCTCTGGCCAGTCGTAATCCAGCTAACATGGTTTCGTGTATTGCCTCGTTGTTGGATGCTGGGAACGTGAAACGGATGGCGCTCTGGAGCTGATGCCCTTGGGGAGATATTAGGATGACCCCCGCTCCAGCTTCTTTTTCATTTGAGGCTCCGTCTACATAGACCTTCCATGTGGGAAGTTCCGGGACAGGATCTTCCGGGAGGTCATTCATTCCCGAGCATTCCACAATAAAGTCCGCGAGAGCTTGACCTTTTATGGAAACACGTGGTTGGTAGTGGACGTCGAACTGGCTCAGTTCCATGGCCCACTTAAGCAATCTGCCAGAAGACTCGGGCTTCTGCAAGACTTGTCGGAGAGGGTGGTTGGTGAGTACTTTGATGGTGTGCGCCTGGAAATATGGCCTCAGCTTCCGCGAAGTAATTAGCAAGCAGAGGGAGAGTTTCTCGATCATTGAATATCTGGACTCGGCGTCCAATAACCTCTTGCTTACGTAATACACAGGGAGCTGGATACGGCCATCTTCCCGGACGAGAGCGGCACTCACTGCGTGCTCAGTCACAGCTAAGTATAAGAACAACGCCTCTCCTTCGACAGGTTTGGACAGAATGGGAGCTCGGGTTAAATGTTCTTTGAGGTGTTGGAAGGCTGCTTCGCATTCGGGGGTCCACTCGAACTTCTTGTTTCCTCGCAACACATTGAAGAAGGGGATACACTTGTCAGTGGCCTTGGATACGAAGCGGCTGAGAGCAGCTATCCTTCCGGTAACGCTCTGGACATCCTTATGTTTCCGGGGGAAGGCATATCTATGAACGCCTTTATTTTCTCAGGGTTGGCTTCCACTCCGTGGGAGCTGACAATGAAACCGAGGAACTTCCCAGACGAGACCCCGAAAGTACATTTCTTTGGATTCAGTTTCATCCCGTACTTTCGGATCACGGTGAAAGCTTCCTCAAGGTCGTCACTGTGGTCGCCGGAGGTCTTGGACTTTACCAACATGTCGTCCACGTACACCTCCATGTTCCTCCCCAGTTGGTCCTTGAACATTCTGTTTACTAGATGCTGGTACGTCGCCCCAGCATTCTTCAAACCGAAAGGCATGACCACGTAACAGTAGACACCCTTGTCCGTGAGGAAGCTGGTGTGTTCCTGGTCCGCGACATGCATCTTGATCTGGTTGTATCCGGAGTACGCATCCATGAAGGATAAGAGTTCGTACCCGGAAGTAGCGTCTACCATCTGATCAATTCGCGGAAGAGGGAAACAATATTTCGGGCAGGCCTTGTTTAGGTCCGTGAAGTTAATGCACATTCTCCAGGACCCATCGGGTTTTGGGACCAGAACTGGGTTGGCCAACCACACGGGATAGTGCGACTCCTGGAGAAAGCCTATGGACATCAACTTGTCCACTTCAGCTTTGACGGCTTCGGCCCTCACTGGGTCTAACGGCCTCCTCTTTTGGCGAATTGGGGTTGCAGATGGGTCTATGTTGAGCGCGTGGCACGCAACATTGGGATTAATCCCAGTCATATCAGCGTGGCACCATGCCAGGATATCCTGATTATCCTTCACAGTGGCCACGATCTTATCTCGAATGGCCGACGGCAGGTTTTTCCTCACCTGAATGACTTTGGTGGGTTCTCCCGAGTTGAGGATCACCTCTTCGACTTCCTCCATCGGCTCTATTGCTTTCTCGATTCCCACTCTTGGGTCGAGTTCGTCAAAGTATGCCTCCTGAGCACCCCCAGTTTCTGGTAATTCTTCCGCCAAAGGAATGGCAGCAAACGTCTCCTGGACCGTGTAGACGGATCGGACGGAGACGTTATAACAACTCCGTGCACTTCGTTGGTCTCCTCGGAGGGTGCCAATACGCCCATCGTCGCATGGAAACTTCAAACATAAGTGGCGTATCGAGGTTATGGCCCCACAATCGATTAGGACCGGTCGGCCTAAGATGGCATTATACGCCGTGGGGCAGTCGACCACCACGAATGTGCTATGCTTGAAGGCGCAAGCGTCGCTTTCTCCTCTGAGGGTGACTGGAAGTTGAATTTTGCCTAATGGCATGAGTGCGTCTCCATTGAACCCTTGAAGCTGGATGGGGCATGGGGCCAGGTCAGTCTCGGTTAATCCGATCGCGTGGAAGGCCGCTTTGAAGAGGATGTTTACGGAGCTTCCGTTATCGACCAAGATCCGTGAGACCTTCTTATTGGCAATCTGGGCTTCCACCACGAGGGGATCGTTGTGGGGGAAGTGCACATGTCGAGCATCGTCCTCCGTGAAGGTGATGGGAAGATCCATCATTCGGGGACGTTGAGCAGGTGATTGAACCAAGGCGCACATCTCCCCGGTGTGTTCTAACTCCGTCAAGTATCTCTTCTGGGAGTTGCGGGTGCTTCCGGCAAGGTGCGGTCCTCCGGAAATTGTGGCTACGTGTCCGTCAACGGGTGGCGGAGCAAGGCCGGGCGGATATGGGTTGCCAGGCCCTGGAGCCAACAAGGCAATGGGTGCCGGAGCGGCTGGAGCAGGAAGCGTTGGGAACTGAGACCCGGGAGCTTGGGGGTGACCGACTCCAGGAACTCTAGCGGTCCCCCTCTGTCCCGGGGAATATGCAGCTCCGTGAACTATCCCCTGTTCGGGATAGATAATGGGTATCCTCACCCACTGACCGAGGTGTCCCGCTCTTGCCAGGGACTCGATCTCATCCTTCAGCTGAAGGCACTCGTTCGTGGTGTGCCCCACGTCTCCGTGGAACTCACACCTTTTATTGGAGTCTCGCGGACGTCTTCCTCCGTGAGACACTTTCGGGGGCTTCTTGTAGTTGACCATATTACAGGTCGCCCGATAGACATTCTCTCGCGAGTCTATCAAACTGGTATATTCCGTGAATTTGGGCTCATAGTCCTTCCGGGGCTTCTTTGAATGGTCTCCCCGGTTGGAGTTTCTTCCGCTTCGTTTGCTCCGCGATTGGCTCAAATTTCGTTCTGGGGCTTCCGCTTGCGGCTGCGGCATGCCAGGAGCGATACTACATCCGGTTTGTACAGCTCCGTACCCAGAGAAATGGGTTTGACTCGGCGTCCGAGCGGACGCGGAAGGCCCATACACACTTGGAGTGAATTGGGCTCCTGGAAGCGTGAGGGCTGGTGCGGGAGCTTGCGAAGCAAAGCTCGGCGCAGTCACGGAAGGCGTTGGAGCCGGGGGAACCCCAAAGGCCTGCTGGTAGGCATCCTCAAGGTTGATGATTCCCTGAGCTTTTGACATGAATTCGGACAGCGTTTCTGCCCGTCTCCTTTGCATTTCCCCCCATAGCAGGGAGCCGACAGTAAGGCCCGATTGAAGGGCGATCAGCTTCATGTCATCGCTGACCTTGGTCTTTGCAGCAGCTTCCATCATTCTCTGAATGAAAGCTTTGAGGTTCTCATTGGGCTGCTGCTTGATGTTGGTTAAGGAACCAACCTCCATGTCGTGGTCGCGGGCAGCAATGAACTGCCTCCTAAACGCGGACTGTAGCTCCTTCCAACTGTGGATTGATCCGGGAGCTAATCTCTTCCACCAGTCCTCCGCGGACTTGGTAAGGGTGAGTGAGAAGCACATGCATTTGGCATCCTCACTGACACGCGCCACTTGCATCATTTTGTTGTATTTAGCTAGGTGGGTACGCGGGTCTGTCCTCCCATCATATAATTCTATGTGAGGCATTTTGAAGTTATCCGGGAGGGACGTTTCTGCGATCCTCCGAATACATGGTTCCGGGTCTTCCTCCTCAGAGTCTGACAGGGCCCCACTTTGCTTCCGGACCAGCTTGGTCAAGGCGGCAATCTGTTCCTCGAGCCTCTTCGTATCACTCTCCGGGAGGTCACGTCCCCGGAGCTTGTCATTGATATGATTTCAGAGGTCAGCTCCGCGAGGCCGGGCCTTTTCTCCTTTGGCCTTTTCATACTTGGCCTCCAACTTTCTTCTTAGGTCCACCGTGGACCAGCTATCTTCGGAGTGCGAGTTCGCAGCCCGACCGTCCTGGTTGATGGAATCACTGGGGCGGTTGTTCCTTCCCCTAGGCCTGGGTGCCTTAGCACTAGGCCCTTTAGGCACAGAGTGCCCCCTTGGGGCTGAAGGACGTCTGGGCTTAGGAGCGCCAGAGACCTTCTGCGCGCGGGGGGGGGGGGGGCAGTCGGCCTGGTGATTCACGCCTTTAGGAGGTGCAGGGGCGTCAGCGCGTACAGGCTCTCCAACTTTTTCTTTGCCCTTGTTAGGGGCGACTTTGGATGGTCCAGCAGCAGCTGGATCCGGCATAGCGGCATCAGCACCACCTAAAACAGAGGCGTCCTCGTCCGAGTCGCCTAGGTCTCCGAACTTGCTTTGGAGGCGCTCCATCATGCGCTGCATTTTTTCGGAGAGGCGCTCCTGCTCAGCAAGCTTGGCTTTGGTGACCTCCAGTTCTTCGGCTACTTGGACCAGTTCTGGGTCCTTCTCATAGTAGCAGCCGTCCTTGTAATAACCGTCTTGGACATACTCTTCTTCGTCTTCTAAGTATGTTGTATCTTCGGTACTGACCCGATCCTGGCGGGATGTCGGGTCTTCACCTTGGTAGTCCAAGGGTTCGCTTTGCACCACATCTTCCATCGCAGTATCGGGATTGACCGTAGCATTTTTGTCAACAGCGGATTTTCTCGTAGTCACCATCTCTTTAGCACGAAGTGAATACAAAAAACGTACACAGAAAAAGAGCTGACTAACAACTTCCTACAGCTCTCAATGAAAGCACCAAAATGTTTACCGAGTTTTTCGGAAACGAATACAAGCAGAATAATAAAAAGATAAGAACTGTAGAAGTGCTGAAATGTAACTAAACAAACAGTGTTTTTACGTGGTTGAGGCGTTAACGAGCCCTAGTCCACGAGTAAAATGAAGGGGTCTTTATAGCTAGGGTTTCGGATTAGGGTTTTTCTCTACGTACATGAGTCTTAACTACACCAGCCATAAATAGGGGATACAATTACTGTCGTAGCATGGCTACAAGACTCTATGTGGGTATATTTACGTGAAAGTATGGGGAACACACAAAGTCAGCCGTCTTCTCCAAGTTGTCAGCGGAACAGTAGGCGAAAAGGTACCCTTAGGCGTGCTGGGATGTGTGTGGCTTTGACCTGACGGGCATGTCAGGCGGGATCCTGTGTCAGGCGGATATCATTCCAAATATGCCTCCTCCAGGACTCGACCGTTTGGTTTTGTTCCGTGCGAGGCACGGAACTGTTTCCGCGGAGACCACTCGAAGAGCTTCTCCTGGAAGGGGCTTCCCCTAAGGATACCCCTTCGGGAGTCCGGGAGAGTTGACGAGTTTCCGTGTTGTGTTTGCTTGGAAGAGTAATCCGGACACTAAACGGGAGAGGCGAAGCCTTTCTGTCCATCCGCGAGCTCTGGTCACCTACCGTGAAGGACATCGACAATTCTTCTTCCCCGAAGACATCAATCTAAACACTATCCGGACATCTGGATAACAGAAACCCTAGTGCAACGTCGTAGTTGAAGGATTGTGAGACAACATGTTTGCTACGAACATGACGCACATGTCCTTGTTTCTGATACAAACAAGGACAATCCATTAACCTTTAAAGAGACAATGGATGATCCTAAAAAGGAGAAATGGCAAGAAGCAATGAACCAAGAAATGGAATCAATGAATTCCAATTCTGTCTGGGAACTTGTGGATCCAACTGAAGATGTTAGGCCCATAGGGTGTAAGTGGATATACAAGAAGAAAAGAGGTGTAGATGGGAAAGTAGAGACTTTCAAAGCAAGACTTGTAGCCAAAGGTTACACTCAAAGAGAAGGTGTTGATTATGAAGAAACATTTTCTCCTGTGGCCATGGTCAAATCTATTCGTATCCTCTTATCCATAGCAACTGCCAATGACTATGAGATATGACAAATGGATGTCAGTACAACATTTCTAAATGGCTGTCTTGATGAAAGTATCTATATGGTACAACCAGAAGGGTTCATAAAGAAAGGGGCAGATCAAAAGGGGTGCAAGTTGCTGAAATCCATTTGTGGATTAAAGCAAGTATCTATATCTTGGAATATAACTTTTGATGAAACAATTAAAACATATGGCTTCGAACAGAATGTCGATGAAGCATGTGTGTATAAATACATCAAAGGAAAAGTTGTGGTTTTCTTAGTTCTTTACATTGATGACATTTTGCTCATTGGGAACAATGTAGAGACATTGTCAAACGTAAATAAATGGTTTGCTGAAAAGTTCCAAACAAAAGATTTTGGTGAGGCGAGCTACATTCTGGGAATCCAAATCATAAGGGATAGGAAGAACAAGCTCTTGACACTTTCTCAAGCTAATTATATAGATAAGGTGCTTGAAAGATTCTCTATGGAGAATTCCATGGAAGCTCAATTACCAACCAGACATGGAATTGCTCTCTCCAAGGAGCAATGCCCCAAGACACCTCAAGGGGAAGAGGATATGAGAAAGTATCCCTATGCTTCAGCAGTTGGGAGTCTGATGTATGCTATGTTGTGTACTAGGCCCGACATATGTTATGCAGTTGGGATTGTAAGTAAAGTGCATTCTCAAGTATCTGAGGAGAGTGAGAGACTATATGCTGGTATATTCAGGGGGTGAACTAAACCCTACTAGATACACCGATTATGATTTCAAATAAGACAAAGACAGTCGAAAATCGACATCTGGGTCAGTGTTAACTCTTGGTGGAGGAGCTGTGGTCTGGAGAAGCATTAAGCAATCAAACATAGCTGATTCAACCCTAAAAGCCAAATATGTAGCCACTGCTTGTGAAGCAGCTAAGAAAGCGGTTTGGTTGAGGAAGTTTTACACCGATCTGCAAGTTATTCTAGATATGAATAAGTCACTAATCCTGTACTGTGACAACAGTGGAGCAGTTGCTAATTCAAAAGAATCTAGTAGCCACAAGAGAGGGAAGCATATAAAAGGAAATACCATCTAGTAAGAGAGATTGTACACCGAGGTGATGTGACTATTATGAAGATAGAGTCGGCATAGAACCTGGCTAACCTGTTAACCAAGACACTTCCTATAAAGTTGTTCATAGGTAACATGTGCAATATGAAATTAAGGGAAATGCTCACTTGCTTTGAGGGCAAGTGAGAGATTGTTAGGATTAATGCCCTAAAAGCATGTAAAGACATTTTATTGGTTTTAAATAAAAACACAACTTTATTATATTTGAATGTTATAATTATTGTTTGAATTAATTATATAATAATATCAAGAAAATTCCCTATCCGTTGATTAGAATATGATCATGTATTAGTACGAGAGAATTAAGATCATATATAATGAATAAAATAATCAATAACATATTAAAGTAAGGAATCTTTAATGAATGGTTACTAGTACGGTTTGCTAAGCATACGAGATGCAAGTAATCTAGATTCAGATTACTGATGTGGACAAACATCTTAGTAAAGGTGTTGTATATAATAAAGATTATATATGACAGGACTAATGAGAATTAATTATCTTTTTAAACTTGTCGTTTGACGTAAAGATTTAATTATTGTCATAATAGATGATCATTTGTAGATCAATCTGAATCCTTGGTATTCATGAACCCCTTTTTATGTTTATTGGATCTTTTGATTCACTCGTTAAGGTCTCTTAGAATAATGAGGTTAATGACTTTTGTTTTGGAGATTCAATATCATGGATGGCTAGGAACATGAATTACAATATTGGAATCCATGCTTTCCTAACGGATCGAATATTGGTTCCCTTATGGGTTGATTCTGAAACTAAATAGTTATTGAGCTCAAATCTATAATTAGATTATAGATTAATTATTCACTAGTGAATTGATGGAACTTAAGGATTAAGAAGTACTTAGAAGGGTAAAATAGTAATTTTGACCAGCTCTAATTAACGAACAAATAATGAAGGACAATACTATATATATTGATTATATCAATGGACTACTGGAGAAAACTCTGTAATATAATTCTATAAATACTTAGAGTGCAATTCCATATTTATAGTGGAGTAATCATGGAATTAATAAATAAGATTATTAGATTAAAGAGTTTAATTAATAATCTGGTTTATTGGAGCTTCGTATTATAGGTCCATGGTTCCTAGATCACCTCTGTCCTACACTGTCAAGGGTAAGGATGTCAAAAGAAAGATTTGTTAAGAGAAAGAACTAAATTGCAAATGAATTAATTTTCTAGGGCAAGGAAAATTATAATTATGGGTAATTGATTAATTGTGCATTAATTAATTATTTAACTATATAGTGTTTATTTTGAAAAACTATAGGTTAAAATTAATATTAATCTTGTTTTGATTAATTTAAAAAGAAAAAATAATAAATATATTATTTATAATGTCATATTTATCTATTTAATTTAAAACAAATATTTTAAGATAAAGTTAATTTTTAATTAACTGATATTTATGTTGGAATAAATATATTGTCTTAAAAGTTGATTAAATAAACAAATGAGATAATTAGGGCAACCCTAATAGGACTAGGTGACACACACTGTACTATACAATGAGTGGCGCCAAGCATCAGAGATTTTTTATCCCTAGGATTTGAATTTTGAATTTCAAATAACTTTGTTTAATCAGTTATTTGATAATTCCTTTTAAATATGATTTAAATAGATAATTAAATGAAAATATCTTATTGGTTTTAGTTTGAATTATATTTTAATTAAATAAACATTATTTAATTAGATTAAATATCTTTATAAATTTGATATATGTGATATTGAAAAGTATGATGGATTATGAGACTGTCTCTCAAAAGTGATAGTTTTCTCTAAACCGAAAAGCTATTCAAAACCTTCTCTCTGTCAAAACTCTCTAGATCTCACGTGTTGAGTACATCTAGGGAGTCACATAAATCAACATTTTGAATCCTACGTCCCCACACACGTCCTTGTGTGTTTGAGGATTGTTCTGGGAGATCAGAGTGTGAGATCTGAGAACACTTGATAGGAAGATCATTGATTTATATAAAAAGACTCAAGGACACTTGATAGGATACAAGAAGTAATCCCTGATCTATTTGTATGTGATTTAATATTTATATATGTATATAATCTTGATTGGTATTAATATTTATTAAAAGAGGTCCATATATTGCGATGCGTACCTTTAATTTGATCATTTAATACGAACAATGTTTTGTTAAAAGATATTTCAGACCCTATGTTTCGCAAAATATATCGAAATAGTACCTTGAGCCTGATTTTGGTCAAATATGTTTTCAAGATGACAAAAATACCCCTAAAATAAACTAATTAATAATTAAAATATATCTAAAATAAATATTAAAAACTTAATTAATACAAATTTAATTTAATATTTAAGAACGAAAAAAATATATTTTTCTTTTCTCTCTTCTCTTCTCTCCCTAGTTTGTCTATCTTCTCTAATTCTTCCAGAGCTCGTGGCTCATGGTTCGCATGGGGAGGCACAGATCTGGTGCACTTCATCCCCAATCCTGACATCCATTCACCTCCAAATCCAATGCTCTTCGTCCCCTACCCAGTAAGATCCGCTCTGCATCGTCTCCAACCGCGAGATTTCGGGTTCGCACGACAAGGGAGGTTGCACCAGATCTGGCTTCATGAGCAAGATCTGAATCTCAAAATCAGAAAGGTCTGGGTTCGCGTGACAAGGGAGGCTGCAGCAGGTATTTCATCACTAAAAAGATGAAAACAAAAACCCAATTGCCAAAACATCTCTGATCTCTCACCAGAAGGAATTCTCTGAGAACATCCTTTACTGACAAACAACTCTCTGAAACAATGGTGTATCACAAGTTTTTGATCAAATGCAGTAGTGAAAATGAGAGGTAAGTATAGATAAGAAAGTTGTGATTTGAGTTATGTGGCTTCACTAGAATTTTTGATAGAATCAAATCATTTTTGTTGTTGGGTTATTGGTTCATCTGTTTTGGTATGTTCATAACTTGTTCTTCCAAACTAGATCTAGTTTTCTATAGATTAATTTCTAATTCAATGTTTTAGAGCTTGAGTGTGAGATTGTGTTTAAATTTGATGTTGGTTTACCATCATTATAGATGATGACATTTTCAGCAAAGTCAAAGATAATCAACCTAGAAGAAGAAGAGGGAGAGTGATTGGTACTGGGATCGTGGGTTTTGGAAGGAAAGAAAGAAGATGAACATTTTTTTGGGGAAGATTTATTTATTTTGTTTTAGATTTAGTTTTTGGGGGGAAGTTTTTATTTGATTTCCAATTTTAGAAAGATTTAATTTTAGTTATTTTATTTTATTTTATCTTGGGTTTTATTTTTGGAATTAAGATATATATTTTAATGATTTTTTTATATAAAAATTATATATTATTTTAAAATTAATTTTTAACTATTGAATTAATTCATTAAATAAAAAAAATTGATTGAATTTTGGTCATGTTGAAATAATGTTTCACCAAAATTGGGCTCAGGATACTATTTTGATTCATTTTACAAAACACAAGCTCTGAAATGTAATTTAACATAACTTAGGGGTCTATCGAGTGTTGGGGGTAAAACACATGGGCCAAACTAGTATTTTTCCTTATTATTATTATTATTATTATTATTATTATAATTATTATTATTATTATTTAAGTGTTATAAGTTGTATTAGTTCGATCAAAAAATGATGAGACATGTGTAACGCCCTACTACCTTAGAGTCGTTACCATGTGATTTTAAAACGTGTCATTAACTCGCTAATCAAGGTATTAGACCAAAAAGTATGATTAACTAAAGTAAAGAATCATTTAAATAAGAATTCAGTATAAAAAGTTTGGACATTCATTTAAATAATAATAGTGTTACATTGGGATCCCAAAGTATTATTTTAAAATATATTTACAACTCAAAAGTTAGTGACCTAAGCGACAAAATCAAACGTTTATAGCACGTTCCTCAAAACTAACCCAGCAGTGGCGGCCATGTAAGCAAAACATGTATGCGTCGCTCCATGCCCTCCAACTCATACTTGGTCAGCCTTTCCCTTGCCCTACCAGTACCATAGAGCACCCGTGAGCCAAGGCCCAACAAGAAAACTCCACAAACATAGCATATAACATCTCATTTCAATAAATTCATATCTTAAATAGATACAACAGAAAATTCACATAGCGGCCTAAGCCAATCAAGGTGCATTACCTAGCACCAGGTTCACACTCTTAACTGAGGGGGTGAATATAACGCCCTAGATGGCCATGCAATGGCAGCCTGAATTCAGCATGCTTGTTGTCGTTTCTAGCCCTTGCCAATCCTGACCTATGCCGATCTCGACCTATGATGATCCCGACCTTTGTCGATCAGTCACAAACACATAAACATGACATAGAAATTACATACATCCAAATACAATACTAAAAATAGATAATCGAGCCATGCCCTGCTCTACGGGCACAAACAAATTTCTTACATGAGTCCCGAGCTGACAATGCAAGGCGATCCCAAGCATGATTCCTAATTTTGTGCCTAAGCGGTAAAACCTAGTCACAACGTAATAATACATAACGATCACAATCTAAATCGATTTAAAGCTTTGATAATAATATACTAGCCTTCGGGACCTCGAATTCTACTAAACCGGGTAGCAGGATCCTTCACGAAACCTCAAATTTGAGTTCCTGGGCATAAAAACCCTAATTGGCATATATTTCTATTTGAGTCGCGACCCTCCCCAGAGGCACCGCAACCCTCTACATGTCAGAGAGCTCGAGACTCTCACCTATCGAACATGGGCCGCTACGCGCCACAAACATGCCGCGACGCCTAGACGGTTTCAGAGACCCCTAAGGCCTTTTGGGTTCATACAGGCTGTGACGTCCGAAAAAAAAGGCCGCGACTCAAGCTCTAGAACCCAGAATTACCTTAATTTTCTCGAGCCAATTTTACTAAACCTCACCCTAATCAACACCCAAACCTAGAATAACTTTTAGAATTCATATCAAGGCAACATAATCAGTATAATTACCCCACAAACTACTCCATAATCTCACCAAAATCCAAAAACCACTCTAAGGCTTAAACCCCATAAGAACCCCTAAATCACAATAGAAAACCAACAGTAATCAGAATAAAAACTTACCTCAATCTATGAATTCGACCCTCAGATGCCTCAAAACTTCCTCCTAGCTTGATTTCCCCCATTTCCCACCCTCAAATCCTCAAAAAATTCAGAAAGAAAAATGAACAAGTAAGCCTAAGGGAGAGAGAGAGAGCTGAGTGATACCCTTGTTTCCTAGTTGTTTCTAGGTTACCTAAGTCTATTCTAAGCACCAAAAGATCAGCATTCCCATAGGTAAATTCCTAGCCCTTTAATACCACCAACGAAAAATCCGTCATTTTCTACATTCCCGCTAATTCATCGAGTAGTCCTATAAATCCTTAATTAATCCTGGCATACCCAAATTACCGCTAAATAACTACCTATTACTTGGTAAATCCCAAACACCCGCTAAGTTACCAAAATACCCCTAGGCCTACCCTGAGCCAGGTATTTGACCCTATTGTGACTATTCTGCTAATCCGCTTCATAGGACCTCCTCGGACCAAACATCTTTGATATATCTCCACAATACTATGGTATTACTCATATCACAAACATAACACACATATATATATACCCTCAACGAGTCAAAAAATTTAGACTAGATAGGTTCGATGGTTCAAACTTTGCGAGATGGCAAGACAAGATCTAGTTTCTCCACACAACATTGAAAGTTCACTACATTCTTGACAAAGACTTGAAGAATTTAGAGCCTCCAAAGGATGGTGATTCTCAAGAAGTGATCAAAGAAAGGAAGAAAATGGAAGAAGATGAACTCATTTGTAGATGCCACATAATCAATGCTTTGTCAGATCGACTCTATGATCTCTACACAAACAATACTTCAGCAAATGAGATATGGGATAGTCTTGAGAACAAGTACAAAACCGAAGAAGAATGTACCAATAAATTCCTTATCACTCAATACATGAAATTTGAATTCTTTTATGGTAAAACCCTTACTCCCCCACGCACATGAACTTCAAATTATTGTGAATAAGGTGTCTACTATTAAGATAACATTTTTGGAACCCATCATCGCGGGAGGGATTATAGCTAAACTACCTCCATCTTGGAAAGGCTATAGAAAGAAGATTCTCCGTAAGATTGAAGATATATCTTTGGAAGAAATCCTAAAACACCTAAGGATTGAAGATGAGTCTTGGCCTAGAGAAAAGAGTACAGAAGAGTAAAGTGTTGGGACATCCAAGGCTAATGCCATAGAGAAACTCTCTCAATCTAAAGGGAAGACTCACAAGTAACCCCAATAAAAGAAATATACTCATCTAGCCCCAAGAAATAATGAAGGGCAATTAAAGGGAGTTAGAGGCCCTTATTTTGTTTGTGGTAAGAGTGGTCACATGGCTAGAGAATGCAAGTATCGAAACCCCCATAACCATGGATCCAAAGTAAGCACAACCGAAGAGGAGTTGGTTGTAGCTTTGAGTGAGGTGATTCCATCCAAGGAAAGGTGCAAGGGTGGTAGTATGACATTTGTGCCACCATTCATGTTCCTTATTATAAAGGGGACTTCAAGACTTTTGAGGAATCAAAGGATGGGCATGAGATCCAAATGGGGAATGAGCAAAGGTCTAAGGTGTTGGGTAAGGGGAATGTTGATCTTTACTTCACTCCTGGAAAGAAGGTTCTTTTGAACAATGTGTTGTATGTTTCAGAAATGAGTAGGAACCTTGTGAGTGGGCATTTGTTGAGTAAACCAAGCATCAAAGTGATGTTTGAGGTAGGTAAGCTAATTTTATCCAAAGGCAATTACTTTGTGGGAAAAAGGTATGTTTGTGATGGGATGATAAAATTGTGTACCAAATACAAGAGTTTTTATAATAATGCTTGCCCATCTTCCTCTTATTTGCTTGGTTTTGACTTTATTACTTCGTGGCATAATAGATTAGCTCATATAGGATTTAGTACAATTAAAAGAGTTATCAAATGTGGTTTGATTGTATACAACGATGTTGAGCATGGTAAACATGTATCATGTTTAATCCAAGATGGTAAAGAGATCTCTTCCTAGTGTTGAAAAGAAAACTAACTTGTTAGATTTGATATATAGTGATTTGTGTTTTTTGAATGGAATAATTACTAGAGGTAGACATGGGTATTTTATTACCTTTGTCGATTATTGTTCTAGATTCACATATGTATACTTGCTTAAGAATAAGGAAGAGCTTTTAACATGTTTAAAATCTCTAAAGACTATGTTGAAAATCAATTGGAAAAGAAAATAAAAGTGATTAGAAGTGATAGGGGAGGTGAATACTTTTCCAATGAGTTTTATGTGTTTTGTGAGAAGCAAGGTATAATAAATTAATGTACAACCTGTTATACTCCCTAACAAAATTGTATAGCGCAAAGAAAGAATATGACATATGTTGAAATAATTAATGCTATGTTATTACATGCGAATTTTAGTTTTGCATTATGGGGAGAGGCATTGCTTACCGCTTTTCATATTCTAAACTAGATTCCTCTAAAGAGGAATCAAATTTCACCATATGAGCTATGGAAAGGAAATATTGTAATGCCCTGGCTATTTCTAAGACCTCGAACCATTAAAAACTACTATGACATAACTACTATTTTGAAACACATTCATATGAAATAACATAACTTCATTTAAAACCCAAAATATTGTACGAAATACAAAATATGGTATGGGATCCCATTGTTATAAAACATAAACATAAACTTTAAATCAATTGTTTAAAAATACTAAGTGCGGAAATACATAAACATAATTTAAAAGACTTTAAACAACATCATCCTCGATCTTCTAGTAGTCCATTCAATTCATTCATCCTCAACACACATGCCAAGCTGCCATGAATCCTTCCCGCCTTCCATGTTCATTTTCCTGCATCATTCTAAAAAGAAAGGAATGAGCCTAATGCCCAGCAAGGAAAATCTACTAACAACATATATCATAAATCATAAACATAAGACTATATCATAAACATATACTATAAAACATATGACTATAAAAACGTATATCTTATAGGACTACAATATTAATGGCCATTAACTCATTACCGTGGCACGTGATAAAACCATCTAGGTCCTCAGTCTACTAATCGAGGTAGATGAGATCACGAGGTAGTATATGATAACCTATCTAGGTTCTCAGTCTACTAATCGAGGTAGGGTAAATCATAACTCTAAACCACGATAATGATAAAAACCTTGGGGTTTGCTATCTAAGCAACTATAAGCCCCAAGTGACTACAAAAAATATTCATATACATATATTCATAACACATACTATAACATATAAACATATCATAACACATCATATAAACACATATAATCTAACTTATTTTCCTTACCAAAAACTGGGATATGAAGACAAGAACGGGATTGAAACACTCCTAAAACCAACAATAAAAACCATGAGTTTTCTAAAGAAATGAGATGAAAAAGAAAACTAAACCATCCAAGTAGAAACTTACCAAAAACCTTAATGTTCAAGGAACTTATACACTTAACCAAGAATCATAAATAAGAGTTAGGATCTGAAAGAAAATGGAATAAAAGAACTATGAAGAACTGAACTTAAGGATAGGAATACCTTGAATGATCTTAAGACTTGATCTATACCACGATACCGAAAAAAAATCTATATCTTATTTCCCAAGTGTTTAGAAAATCTTAGATTCGAAAAGCTTTTATCCCAAAAACCCAAGTGTATCTCTCTATAGTAAACTTAGCAGCTTAGAGGCTTTGAACAATGCTTGAAGAATGAAGGACATGGTTGAGTACTAGGTCCTATTTATAGAGTTCAAGGAGTGAAACTAACCCCTTTTAATTTGAATAAATAAATGAATATATAAGGAAAAATATTCAAATTTTTGTTCAACAATTGCCCAGAACTCGATCAAAATCGTTCAAAGGTAGGTCCAAGTGGTTAAAGGTGTTTTTAAATTTAAAAACATCAAGCTTCCAAGAATTCATGCTAGGGGCAATATATCGCCTACCCTGGGCGATATATCGCCTAGACCTATATCCCGAGCCCCGTTCGTTCGTTTGTGCAAAGTCGACGTGTTTTCTGTATCTTCTGTGGGCGATATATCAACCCCTATAGCTGCAAAATATCGGCATACGTTGATATATCAATTATGCATTTGCACTTTTTTAGCATACTTTGAATTGATTAAACAGCTTTGACTGAGCCAAAAACGTGATCCTAACAGCTGCTGGAAGGTTCTAGAGCTTCTAGATCTTTCTTTTACTTAAACTACTCATCAAAAATACTTAAATTCTTAATAAACATGATTATGACAAGTGTCACATTCTCAATAATTCTATCTAAACCTTAGGTTATAATAAATAATATTTCTAGGACCAGCAATATTAATCAAGCCTTATGTTATAATTAATATTTCTAAACTATAGGTTAAACTTATAAAATCCATGATTGTTTCTATGAGTTTCCAACTAAGTCCCGGCTTGAACCAAAATCCATAGAAACTAACACACTACAAACTATTACTAACTACTACTACTATCTAGCTAAGTAAAAATTCTGGGCACTACAAAGATGCCCAACCTAGGGTATCTTAAAGTGTGGGGGTTTCTTGTTGCTAGAGTGCGGAGCCTAAAAGGACCAAGTTGGGTCCAAGGGCCATCAGATGTATGTTTGTAGGCTATGCCTCAAGTAGCAAGGCCTATAGGCTATTAGATTTGCTATCTAATGTGATAAATGAATCAAGAGAAGTTGAGTTCTTTTAGAGTTGGTTGTATAGTGATAATAGGCTTCCAGAACTGATATTATCATAAGGATCTTAAGAGCAGTTACCTTTAAGGGTTGTAAAGCAGCCGATATTTCCTAGAAGAAGCCAAAGGAATAAAGAGAGTAAATCACAAAATCAATCTTCTCTAGTGGAGACTATTTACCTAGTAGAGGGAAACCATGAAGAAATGACCTCAAGGGACTCTATCTTTTGGAAATAGGAAATAATTGATGAGATAAATTCAATTATGTCTAACCACACTTGGGAGATTGTTGATCTACCACAATGATCAAAGCCAATTGGTTGCAAGTGGGTATTTTGAAAGAAATACAATACTAATTGGACCATTCAAGCCTGTAAGGAGGGCATAGGTTATTTTGATACCTAATCATCGTTTGCATTGAAAAAATATATAAGATTTTTGTTTTCCTAATCATCAATACGCAACCTATATGTTCATCAAATGGATGTCAAAATGGCATTTCTAAATGGTAACCTTGATATTGACGTATACATGGAACAAATGGAAGGGTTTGTTCTAAGGGGAAATGAGCATAAGGTCTGTAGGCTTGTTAAATCATTATATGATTTAAAACATGCACCAAAATAATGGCATGGGAAGTTCGATGATGGTATTATTTCTGACGAGTTTAGACACAATAGTGCGAACAAATGCTTATACTCTAAGACTTGTGATGATTGTGTTATCATAGTGTGTCTATATGTTGATATTAAGCAATGACATAAAAGGCATTAAAGAAAGGAAGTAGTTGATATCCTATTAAGTATTAAATTTAGAAGGAATGTTGATGGATATGCCTTAGGTGAAGCTCAATATGTTGAAAAAATGCTCGACAAGTTTGGTCATCTCAATATCAAAGAGGCAAACATATCCTTCGATTCATGTAAAAAGCATGAAAAGAATGAAGGGATAGCGGTGGCTCAACTAGAGTATGCAACTCCAATTTGGAGTTTGAAGTATGCCTCTCATTATACTAGAGTGGACATTGCATTTGTGGTTAGTTAACTTACAAGGTTTACTAGTGTAACACTCTGGATAGCCAAGACCATTACACTGTGTACATTAAATAGTGCCAGACTAGCTAATCAAGTCCCTTGGTTATAAATGTGTAACTAAGGTTAATGACAAGGGTTATAGTTAAAATTTATGGTCAAAAGGAAACATTGACTTTTCATTGAAAAGTTTAGTATATATATGGGATCCCATAATAACATAAACATGTAAAAAGGTTATGTACAAGTCAAAATAAAGGATACAACCATAGTTCCTACAAGATAACCCCGACCGTGGTGGTCAAGAAACCACATATGTACACGCCACCACTGAAGCTCTCCAACTCATGGCTGGTCAAGCTTTTCCTTCCCATTTCCTGTACCGCACAACACCCGTGAGCAAAGGCTCAGCAAGAAAACTATAAACAAATGCATGAACTATAAATACATATTCCAGATGCATAGCTAGCATGCCCAACACTAAAAAGCTAATCATGCATGCATAAAATTTCAAATAAATGATTATAGGATCATTCTGGGGCTTGATTCCCTAAATAGATGACTATAGAGTCAACTCGGGGCCCTATGTCCTAGCTAAGTGACCATAGAATCACCAGTGGCCCTTTACACTAGCTCTGAGTAACTAGTTGTAGGGCTAGCCAAGCGCTTTGTTTTTCCAAACAACCATAAGGTTGGCCATCTTAATAGTACGTCCCTGACTAGGCCTAAGCCTCTCTAGTAGCACACAACGTGCTATTTCCACCCTAAGCTAATAAGTCAAAGCCTTAACCAGATATTCAGGCAGCCAGATAGCTAGATACAGATAAGCATACTTCAGATAATACAAGTACGCATACATATTAATCATATATCTCAGCCAATTAAAAATAAACACAGTAACAACCATGTTTTTTAATGGGGGCGAGCCCTAATCACATGTAACACATGTTGAGTGTAATTTTTTTTCCTCAAGGCAGAGTACAATGTATAATAAGAAGGACCCTCAAGCATGATCCCTGTTCTGAGCCCCTAGCGGTAACCTAGCACAACAATAATATAGAATCCCATCAATAGCGAGAAAATAAAGGCTTCCGGACCGAGTCCTTGCCTCTGGGACGTCAATCCCTTTCCGAGGCTCAGAAGACCTTCAAGCGCAGTGGGTCCTCGACCAAGAGCCACGACCCACCCCTAGGAAAAAAGCCCATGGGCTCTCCTTTGGTACACACGCACCGCGGCTCTCCTTGCAAGCTTCGTGGCCCAAATGGAGGTTCAACACCTCATTCTACCTTTCGTTCATGAGAGCCACAGCGCCACAAGAATAGGGTCGCGGATCGACATGAAAATCTAGTTTTTCCTTCATATTGTTCAAGCCAAAAGTCACCAAAAACCCAACAAAACATAGCCAAATCCAAAAAATAAGTTCCCAATCAACTCAACACTTAATCACCGACAAAACCCAAGCTTAAACTTGACCAAAACCCCACCAAATCTTCAAATAACTACCTTGAGCTAAAAGCTGGAGAACACAAAAAAAAAAAAAAACAAAATAGAATAGAATTCACTACAACTAAAGGTGATGAGAGTGTTTGATTTTTTATGGGTTTCCTACAACTAAAGGTACTAGTGACTAAGTCACTACTTTGGCACAAAAAGACCCAAATGCCCCTTTGCCTAAGCCTTGCCTTCTTATGCCCCCAAGAGCACATTTTTCTTATGTCACATTTTCCCTTTATTCATAATTAATGTCTCACAATTCTCATTATCTCCAATATCCTCAAATAATCACTTAACAATTTCCCATTACCCGATAATTTCCAGTAATGTACATGATACCTAAAATACCCATTGACCCACCCCGAGTCGGGTATTTGGTCCCATTGTGACTCTCCCGCTAACTTGCTCCCCAGGATAGCCTTGTGTCGAGTAACCCAAATATATCTCCATAATAACGTGGTCTCACGCATTATAGCATATATGCACATATATTCCAAATATACCCGTAACGGGCCAAATTACGAAAGTTGCCCTTCTAATAAGAAATAGGCCCACATACATAATTGATACACCTAAACATGCATATCTAGTCATGTTATAGTATAAATCAAGTAATCAAATAATGATACACATATATATATCACATAAACATATATTTCATAATTATATCAGATATATTAAAATAATTCTCCATAATTTGCCATCCTTGCCCCCTAATCAGAACCCTAAGCCTTATTAGGTAATTTAGGATGTTACAACTATCCCCTACTTATAGGAATTTCTTCATCAAAATTTTTACCTTAATAGCTCAGGATACTGATCCCACATATCTTAATCTAGCTCCCAAGTCGCTTCCTCGACCTTATTGTTCCTCCATAATACCTTAACCGAGGGTATAGTCTTGTTCCTCAGGACCTTGTCCTTCCTGTCTAAAATCTGAACTGGGTGCTCCTCAAAGGATAAATTTGTCTCCATTTCCATATCCTAGTAACTCAACACATGACTCTTATCTGATACATACTTCCTTAACATGGAAATATGAAATATGTTGTGCACACTAAACAGTGTCGGGGGTAAGGTCAACCTATAGGCCACCTGACCAACCCTCTCCAGGATCTCAAATGGTCCAATAAACCTAGGGCTCAACTTGCCCTTCTTCCCAAATCTCTTCACCCCTCTCAGTGGTGAAACTCTATGGAAGACATAGTCTCCCAATCGAAACTCCACGTTCCTCTAATTTGATTCTGAATAACTTTTATGACTACACCAAAGTGAGAGCATCCAAGATTTAATCTTTTCAATAGCCTCAGTTGTCCTTTAAACTGCCTTAGGACCCAAATATTTCCGCACACCCATCTTATCCCATTAAATGGGCGATCTACACTTCCTACCATACAATATCTCATAAGGTGCCACTCCAATAGTCGACTGGTAGCTGTTATTATAGAAAAACTCTATTAGAGGAAAATATTTACTCTAGGACTCTTCAAATTCCAATAAACATGCTCTTAGCATGTCATCCAAATTCTGGATAGTCCCCGCAGACTGACCATTAGTCTGAGGATGATAAGCTGTACTGAACTTCAGTTATTTATCCATCGCCTTCTGTAAGCTTCCCCAAAACTTGGAAGTAAAGATAGGTTCCCAATCCTACATGATAGACCTCGGAGTCCCACGAAGGCGTACTATCTCACTCACATAGAGATCTGCATACTTGAAAAGTCCCAAATTTACTATGTCAGGAAGGCAATAAATGATTTAATTGCATTATTACGAGAATTACCTATGATATATGTGTATAATTATTTGATTACTTGAGTTATATTATAATATGAATATATACATATATATATGAATGTTTTTGTGTATTAAATGTGCATGTGTCCCCACTCTTGTTAATAAGGGATATTTGTAATTTTGGTCTGTTAAGGGCATAAATATAATTATGTGTATGTTACAATTGAGACCACATTATTATGTGGGTATATTAGCGATATTGGGCTTGACGCAGTCCTAGTGAGTGAATTAGCGGAATAGTCACAAAGGGGTCAAATACCCAGTTCGGGGTGAGCCTAGGGGTATTTTGGGAATGTAGTGCATATTTGAGGTTGATCAGGTAACAAGTAGTTATTTGGCCATTATTTGGGTATGCCAGGATTAATTTGGTATTTATAGTACTACTCAAGGAATTAGTGGAAAACATGGCGAATGACCATTTAGACCTAGGAGGCATTAAAAGGCTAAGGATAAGACTAGGGCCTTTTTAGTCTTTTGATGCTAAGGATAGATTTAGGAAGCAAGAAAAAAATAGAAGGAACACTTTCAACTCAGTTGCTCTTTCTCTTTCACGTTAGTTCTCCCTCTCATTCTCTGTCATAGCTTGGTTAAGGGCTTTGGAACATTGAAGGGGAAGGGCTGAGTTTGCTGAAGGATTGAAGTTGGGATTAGAATCAACAGATGATTTGGGGTCGAAATCATTGATGAGGTAAGGCTTTATAACCTGTTTTCTTTCTTAATTTCTTTGATTAAGTTTAGGTTTTAGCTATGTTTGGTGTCAACTTTAGTTGTTGAGTTGGGATAAGATTAATAGTTAGTTTTTGGGGTAATTATGGTGCCCATGCTCTGTTGTTAATAGTCTTGGACTCAATTATGCTTTTAGGTTATGTTTGGATGAGATTTGGTGATTTTGGTTCGGGGGAAAACGCAGGAGAAGTGCTGGAAAAACTGTGTTCGCGGGGTCGTGTCCCAGCGTTGTTCTTAAGTGTCGTGGCCCGTATGAACTCATAGGCTTAAGGAGGTTCGCTGGACAACCTTAGCGCTGCAGCGCTGGGCAAGGCTTGCCGCGGCATGTGTCTAAGAAAATGCCTAGATTTTGTAACGTCCCAAATTACCTAATAAGGCTTAGGGACTTGATTGGCAATTTATGGAAATTATATGTTAATGTGATATATATATATGCGTGTAAGGATGTCATTACATGAGTTATATGATAATATGCCTCAATATGCATGTTTAAGTGTATTAAATATGCATGTGGCCCGTTTCTTATTAGAAGGGATATCTTTGTAATTTGGCCTGTTATGGGTCTATTTGGCATATATGGGAGATATGTGTGAGACCACATTATTATGTGGATATATGTGGGTTACTCGGCACGAGACGATCATAGGGAGTAAGTGAGCAGGAAAGTCACAACGGGACCTAATACCTGACACAGGGTGAGTCAAGGGGTATTTTGGGTATCTAGTACATTACCGGGCTATCGGGTAACAGGAATAAATATTTGAGGACATATTCAGAGTTAGTGAGATTGGGAAGGAATTCTAGGGATTTTAACCATTTTTCCATCGGGGACATTTTTGGTACCCTGAGCCTTGGAATTTGCTTAAGGTTACTTAGAGTCTAAGTAATCTCATAAAAATAGAATACACAAAAACAGAGGAAAACCATTCTCCTTTTCTCTCTCCCTTGCTTACACTCTTTCTCTATCAAATTCCTTGGGATTTCTTACAGTTTAAGGAGAATCGAGGTTAGCTTAGGCTCTAGATTGCCTGGAGAAACACTTACCATCGATTGGGACAACTGAGGTAATGATTTCTAGCCTTGAATCCCTTTGTTTTCTGGTTTTTAGTTAAGTTAATGGAGTTTTAGAAACTCAGTTTTGAGTTGGGAATTTGATGCGGTTTTGGCCAAGATTTTGCTTGGGTTTTGTTTGTCTTGGGCTACTGAATTAATTGGGGATTTTACTCTTGATTTTTAGTTATGTTGGGATAGGTTTTTGGAGAGATTTGGCTTGATGAAAATGGAGAAAAAACAAGGTTTTCATGCCAAGTTGCAGCACTATTCTAGGGGCTCAGTGACTCTCTTGAATGTTGGGAGAAGCAGGTGCCTTCGGAACATTTAAGTTGCGGCGCCTACTAGGGAGCGCCGCGGCGCGTGTTAAAGCAGAGGAAAGCTTGGGCTCTCTGATTTGGGGTGGGCCACGACTCCTTTGTTTTGAGCCCCGGGAGGGTTTTCAAGTGCGGGAACTCAAACCTATGGACTCGGGATTGATCCTACTACTGAGTTTAGTAGGATTCGATGTCCCAGAGGCTAAGACTCGGTCTCGAAACCTTTATTTTCTCATTTTGATAAGATTCTCGGTTGGTTTTGGCTAGGTTATCACTAGGAGCTCGGGACCAGGATCGTGCTCGAGGGTCGTTCTTAATATATGTTGACGGTGAGAACTCGTCAACCATGTTAAGTTAGAAAAATTGAAATATATAGCTTATCAATGAAAAACTTCAAAGATCTAATCATAAACTCAAGGAATAGTTGCAGGAAGAAAATGGTGAAATGAACTTTTATTATTTTTATGGTGTAGTGCTATAGTGTTTTTTCCAACCCGTTTCTAAGTGGAAGTGGGATTCCTTTTATAATGGGCTCTAATGGCCCCTGACACATTGTGATCCAGGGGATCAGATGGTACACAAGTACACTGTCAAGAGAGTGGTCTCAGGAGTAGTGGTGTTGGTTCCAGTACATGGTCAGGTTCTGTGGGGATATCTCCACCACTTATTAGTACAAGTGTCAGAGGAGTGGCTCGAGGCGTAGTGGTGTTGGTGCTGGTGTCGACTCTAACATTTAGTTAGAAGCATACAGGCCATGCCCCCTCTCCTAGTACTCCCACTACTTGTCTGGCATGAGTATTTGGATCAGACATATGGGGTCTTAGAGGCTGTATCCCATACAATACTGTACTATTACGAACCTTTTGAATTATGTTGGGGCTTTTACCTCTAAGTATTAGGGTCTCCATAGGTCTTCATAAGAGACAACCTCTTGAGGTGCACGTAAGGTTCGAGGTGCGAGATGGGGCTCTTGGGCCCATGGCGCGGGATGCCCGAAGCTCCTTAAGGCCACCCACGAGATGTGAGTGGTAGGTATGCAAGATGGGTATCATGAGAGGCCCTCAGGCGAGGCGTGAGGTCACCTGGGCAGACATGAGGCGCGCGAGGCACTGGCCCTCGCGAGGCCCCTCAGGCATTTGGGTAGGTGTGGTGCATGCGAGATGCTCCTTCGTGCGAGGCCCCTCGGCTGTCTGGGTAAGCACGATGTGTGCGAGGCCCTTTGGCCATCTGGGCAGGCGTAGTGTGCGCGAGGCGCTCCTTCGCATGAGGCTCCTCGGCCATTTGGGAAGGCACGGTGTGTGCGAGGCGCTCCTTCGCGCTAAGCCCTTCGGCTGTCTGGGCAAGCGCGGTGCGTGCGAGGCGCTCCTTCGCGCGAGGCCCCTTGCTATTTGGGCAGGCTCGGTGCATGCGAGACACTCCTTCGTGCGACGCCCTTCGGCCATCTAGGCAGGCGCGGTGCGCGCGAGGCCCCTCGGCCATTTTGGTAGGTACGGGGCACGCGAGACGGAAGACGATGGTGGCCCAAGGGCACCGCGGCTCAACCTTGTATGTAAGCGTTCATGGGACCTAAGCACGTATTTTGGGTCTTTTACAAGCATGGAATTTTAAGCGTCTACAATATACTTTGCACTTGAACCTAAGGTATGAAAACTGCACCCAATACGTGATGTATGTGATTAGGGCTTGGCTTGATTGTTAGATGTGGTTATGATTAGGGCTTGGGCCTCTATAAATGAGCATGATTATATGTGATTGTCTGTGTGATTAGGGTTGGGACTCGTTAAGAAACATTTTGATTAATGTGTTTTTTTTTAATTGGTTGAGATATATGATTAATATGCATGCATACTTGTATTATCTGAAGTATGCTTAATGGTATTTGATTATCTGGTTGTTAAGTATGATTATGAATAAGGCTCTACCCCCAGAAAATGAACATGATTATGAATATGTTTGTGATTGATTGATTAAGCATGTGTGAATGCTCTATTTTAGGATAACTGCTAAAGAGGTATACTTGTTTGCATTATCTGATAAAAAAGTCTTGGCTTATAATTCAAGGGTGACAATAGCGTGCTAAGTGTTGGTCGATATGGTTAGGCCTAACAATGAGCGCATTATAGGCTTGTCCGACAGGTACGCTGGGCTAGTTCTAAGGTTGGCTATACAGAGGATAGGGCACGAGCCCCTAGTGTGACTCATTTGTCCCGGATCCTAGGGCGCTAGGCCCCAATATGACTTGTCCACTATTTATTTAGGGTAGCGGGCTCCGTTATGACATGGCAGTCATTTATTTGTAATCGTATGCATGCATGAGTAGGTTATTACTGCCGAGCATGCTAGATATGTATTTGGAATCTATTTTTACTGTCCATGCACATGTTTAAGTTTTCTTGCCAAGCCTTGTCTCACGGATGCTGTGTGGTGCAGGTAAGGGAAAAGGAAATCTAGACCAGCCATGAGTTAGAGAGCTTCAGTGGTGGCATGTACATATGCAGTTGCTTGTCCACCACGGCTGAGGATATCTCAGAGGAACTAGGGTTGTACCCCTTATTTTGCCGCTTAGGTCGTCTCTTTGTAACTATTAATTTTTATATTTTAAACGTTTATTTGTAATGTTTTAGGATCCCGTGTGTGTAAGAAACTTTCAAAAAAAAAAGTCAATGATTCCGTTGACTAAATTTTTTAACCCTAACATTAAGCTTAGTTACACGTTTATAATCAAGTGACTAGATTAGCAAGCCTGACACTATTTAAAGCACACAATGTAACGATCCTGGTTTAGGAGGACGTTACAAGTTTGCTCTCTGACTTGTAGAGGGTTGCGGCACCTATGAGGAGTGATGCGACTCATATAGAGAATGTTAGCTAATTAAGGTTTTTAAGCTCAGGAACTCAAACTTAGGGGCTCGGGAAGGATCCTCCAATTCAGTTTAGTAGAATTCGAGGCCTCGGGGACTAGAACTAGGTTTAAAAGTCTTTATTTACCTAAGATTGATTGAGGTTCCATATTATTGTGACTTAGGGCTAATCCGAGTGGTTAATGAAGATCATATTTAGGCTGCTTACCCAGGGCTTGCAGAGTTCAGGTAAGAAAACTGTCTATGCACATAGAGCAGGGTATGGCTCAATTATCAATGCTTGTATTGTGCTTAGTGTTATGTGTAAGTGTTTGTAACTATTATGTCATATATATGTGTTGTGATTGAGCGGCATGGGTCGGGATCAACAAGGGCTGGGATTGGCAAGGGCCAGAATAGGCAATAAGCATGTTGAATGCAGACCATCTAAGGGTCCTATTATGCCAAGGCATGGCCATCTAAGGGTCCTATACTCACCCGATCGGTTAGGACTGTGAACTTGGTGCCTAGAAACGTACCTTGATCAGCTTAGGCCACTGTTGTGAATTGTGATGGATGCATGTGAATTGTCTATTGCGTTTATTTAGTTATGCACTTATTTAATGAATCATTATACGCTATGTTGGTGAAGTTTTCTTGTTGGGCTTTGGCTAACAGGTGCTCTACGATCCACGTTAGGGCAAGGGAAAGTCCGACCAAGCATGAGTTGGACGACATGGAGCGGTGCTTACATGTTTGGGCTACCTGGCAGCCATGGCTGTGGTAGATTTGAGGAACATAGTGTAAATGTCCAATTTTGTTGCCTAGGTCGATTGTGTAATGATTTTTGAGTTGTAAATATGTCTTAAAAAACATTTTGGGATCCCACTGTAACTTTTCTATGATCTTAATGAATCTTTACTTTAATTTAATCACATTTTTTGTTCTAACACCTCGATTAGTGAGTCAAATACACATTTGAAAACCACATGGTAATGACTCCAGGGTAGTAGGGCATTACAACTTGGTATTAGAGCGTGCCAAGGTTTATGGTTCCTGGAGATTGACCGAACATGTACGCTTGTTGCCAAATACAAGATCTACTCAACATTTGTCAATATTGAGTGAAATATTTGTCTAATTTCTTATCTGAATTGCCCTATTTTCCAGATTGATATATAGAGCATGGTGTTTATATAATGCTAGGGCATGGCTCTTTTGATTGTTATATGATTATGTTATGTGTGTAATATGTTGGTTTGTTATTTGTGTTTGATCGATTGAACTGGGGGTGGTTTCTTTGGATGTTGTTATCGTGCCTGATGTGCAGAATCATTGATTGCAGTCATATTGAAGTTATGCCTCGGCGATCAAACCGATTCCGTGACTATATGGCCAAAAATAACAACCAGGGTCAGGACCCTCCACCTACCCCACATAACAAACAACATATGTTTTGCAGAAATGAAAGCCAGACTTCAAGGAAATGAAGATGAATTCTGAGAGTTGAGACAGCAGGCTCCTCCTTAGATTATTGCAATATAGGCTCCACGGTCTGTGGCACCAGTGCTAGCCCAGCTTGTAATGGAGATTAGCTGGGAGCCTCTGTTTGAGAGATTCATAAAGTAGCACCGTCCCACATTTGAGGGCGCTCCAGACCCACTGCGGGAAGAGCAGTGGATGATCATGATTACTTATGTATTGGATTTTATGAGGGTGGAAGGAAACGAGAGTGGCTTGAGATAGTGATATGTTAAGGGATGATGCCTGCATCTAGTGGGAAGTCATGTCTTAGAGGAGAGATGTGGTCACTATGAGTCGGGATGAGTTCAGGGACGTTTTTAATGAAAAGTACTATAGTATTGTAGTTCCAGCTGGAAAGGAGGATGAATTCACTAAACTAACTTAGAACATAATGACTGTAACCGAGTATGCTCTGAAGTTCGATCGGTTAGCTATGTTCGTACTAGATTTGGTGCCTACTGATATGGAAAGGAGAGATCGCTTTGTACGGGGATTGAATGTTGATAGCCTGAGATGTCAAGATAACACTGGATCCAAGGACTACCACTTATGCTCGGAAAATCCCTTACTGTTGTGGGTGTTGAAGACCAGGTATGGAAGGAAGTGTTGCAAGGCATGATGCTCAGAGGATGGTGCCTCCCTTCACTGGTTTTGGCTTAGGTAGTGACCCAAGTGAGCAGAAAAGAAACACCCCAGATTCTTTTGTTCCTCTTGGTCTAGATAGGAGGGCATGGGGTGCCTTTTGTAGTTGTCAGGGTGGGGGAGAGAACTTGAGAAGCTTCCTAGAGTGTGCACGGTGCAGGTGATGCCATCTAGGAAAGTGTAGAGTCAGAGCATGTTTTTTTTGTGGGAGTGTTAGTTATTTGAGGAAACACTGTCCAGAATTCATGAAGGAGGAACCGAAGAGGAATGACAACTTTACTCCAGCCATAGTGTATACCTTGGCCCAGACCGAAGTAGAGGCTAGTCCCTCGGCCATGAAAGGTAAGTTTTCTAGTGCTGGTTCTTCTTTTACTACATTGATTGATTTAGAAGTTACTCATTTTTTTGTATCTGCTAGAGTGATAGACCATCTATGTAGACCTTGTGATCTGTATTCTAGGGATGTAGAACTTTGTTGCCAACTAGGAACTGGTAGTCTCTAGGAGGTGGGTTAGAGCGTTACTGGTGGAGATAGACAGTAGGGAGTTGTCTGTGGATCTAATTGAACTAGTGATTGATGATTTTGATATGATTTTGAGAACGGATTGGTTTGCAAAGAAGGTTGCATAATCTCTAAAACTTATAGAATGGCTCCAGCAGAGTTAAAGGAACTGAAGATTGGTTGACCACGGTACCTATGATCTCTGCATTGAGAGCAACAGACCTGTAGCAAGAAGGTTGCATAGGATTCCTATCAAACATAGTAGATACCTCTAAGGTTGTTTCAGTTGCACCTGGTGAGACCAGGTTGGTGTGTGAGTTTCCTGATGTGTTTCCAGAAGACCTGCCAGCGTTGCCACCATGCTGAGAGATCAAATTTGTCATAGAATTGGCACCAGGAGCAGAACCAATATCGAGGGCACCTTATAAAATGGCTCTAGTAGAGTTAAAGGAACTGAAGATTCAGTTGTATATATTACTGGACCAAGGATTCATTAGACCCAGCTTTTCATCGTGGGGTGCCCTAGTGTTTTTTGTGAAGAAGAAGGATGGGTCCTTAAGAATGTGCATCGAGAGCTAAATAATTTAACTATTAAGAATAAGTACCCATTGCCTTAGATCAACAATTTGTTTGATTAGTTATAAGGGAAGACGATATTTTCTAAGATTGACCTTCGGTCTGGCTACCATCAGTTGAGAATTAAGGAAGAGTATATACCAAAGACTGCGTTCTGTACAAGGTATGGACATTATAAATTCCTGATCATGTCTTTTGGGTTAACCAATGCCCCAACAACCTTCATAGATTTGATGAATAGGATATACAGGGATTATTTGGATAAGTTTGTAATTGTATTCATTGATGATATACTTGTGTACTCCCAATCAGAGACAAAACACGAGCAACATCTCCATTCTGTACTATAGAGGGTGAGGGAGCATGAGCTATACGCTAAATCTAGTAAGTGTGAATTCTGGTTACCCTAAGTAACATTTATGGGCCATATTGTGAGAAAGGAGGGGATTTTGGTCGACCCAACCAAGATAGAGGCAGTGAGAGATTGGCAGAGACCGAGCAGTGTACCAAAGGTTAGAAGTTTCCTGGGATTAGCAAGGTACTATCCACAATTGGTTGAGGGATTCTACATAATAGAAACACCATTGACTGAGCTGACACATAAAAAAACAAAGTTTGTTTGGACATATAGATGTGAGAAAAGTTTCAAATTGTTGAAGCGACGATTGATTACCGCTCCAATACTGAGTCTTCCATAAGATAAGGAAAAGTTTATGATCTACTGCGATGTTTTGAGGTAGGGTTTGGGTTGTGTATTGATGCAAGCTATAAAGGTGATAGCCTATGCGTCTAGATAGTTGAAGGAGTATGAATAGAGGTATCCCACTCATGATCTGGAACTGGCAGCAGTGTTATTCGCACTGAAGGTATGGAGGCACTACCTGTATGGAGAAAAGTGTGAAATATACACTGACCATAAATGTTTGAAGTATTTCTTCTCTCAAAAAAATTTCAATATGCGCCAAAGATGTTGACTGGAGTTGGTAAAGGACAACGATTGTGAGATTTTGAACCATCTGGGTAAGTTCAATGTGGTGGCCGACACATTGAGTCTGAGCGGTCTAGGGCAGTTGTTCAGTTCAAGACATATATTAGAAATGCAAGCTAAAGAAATGACGAGAGCAGGAATGGAATTGGAAGTTGGTCAACTAGCCAACATTACCCTTCATTCCACACTTCTTGAGGGAATCAAAGAAACGCAGAAGGAGGATCCTCAATTGAAGAAACACAGGGAGAGTGTCTTAGCTAGACTAGCTAAAGAATTTACTATTTTAGAGAACGATTTATTGAGATATAAAAATCAGATTTGTGTTTTGGTCGATGCTGGTATCAGCAAGAGGTTTTGAATGAGTCTCATACCACTTCTTATTCCCTACATTCGGGTACAACGGAGATGTACCAAGATCTAAAAGCTTCTTATTGGTGGCCATGAATGAAGAAAGACATGGTGGATTATGTGGCCAAGTGTTTAACTTGTCAGCAGGTGAAGGTTGAACACCAAAGGCCAGCAGGGTTGCTACAGCCTTTAGGGATTCCAGAGTGGAAGTGGGAAGATATTACTAAGGATTTCATGGTTGGATTTCCGAGAACACTGGGGAAACATGATTCTGTGTGGGTGATTGTTCATAGGTATACCAAATCAGCCCACTTTCTATCCGTAAGAATTTTTTTACGGTGGAGCAATATGTTGAATTGTACGTGAAGGAGATTGTGTGTCTCCACTAGACTTTGAAATCGATAGTGTCAGATAGGGACCCCACATTCACCTCTAAGTTTTGGGAAAGTTTGCAGAAGGCAATGGGCATGCAGTTGGGATTCATTACAGCCTATCATCCTCAGACGGATGGACAGTCTAAGAGAACGTTTCAAATACTAGAGGACATGTTTAGGGCACGTGTGTTATATTTTGTGGGATCTTGGAGTAAGTATCTCCCTTTGATTGAGTTTTCTTATATTGACAGTTATCAGGAAACTATCAGAGTGGCTCTGTATGAAATTTTGTATGGGAGGAAATGTAGATTGCCCATTCATTGGGATGAGACGGGTGAGAGAAAGTATTTACGTCTTGAGGCAGTTCAAAAGACTAATGAGGCAATTGAGAATATTAGAGCTTGAATGCTCGCCTCCGATAGTAGACAGAAGAGTTACTCAAAGATGAAACGTAGAATTGTAGAATTTCAAGTAGATGATTATGTGTTTCTCAGAGATTCCCCTTTGAGAGGAGTGAAAGATAAATTGAGTCCTAGGTTTGTTAGCCCCTTTGAGATTCTGGAACGAGTTGGAGAGGTGCCTTAAAAATTAGCTATGCCTCCAGCTTTATCAGGGGTTCACAATGTGTTTGATGTGTCTATGCTCCGGAAGTACATATCATGTCGTGCACATGGGTTGAGTTATGAAAACCATGAATTGGAAAAGGATTTATCTTATCAGGAGAAGCCAATCTAGATTCTAGACAGAAAGGATAAAGTCTTGAGTAACAAGACCATTTACCTAGTGAAAATGCTGTGGAGAAAAAATAAAGTAGAGGAGGCAACCCAGGAGCTTAAATCAGATATGCGGGATCGGAATCTCGAGCTATTCTGGTAAAATTTTGAGCACTAAATTTCTATTAGGAGGGGCTAATTGTAATGTCTCAAATATGGTATTGTGGCTTAGTGCCTTGATTATTGTGTCAAGAGGGCAATAAATGATTTAATTGTATTATTAGGTGAATTAATTATGATATATGTGTATCATTATTTGATTACTCGAGTTATGTTGTAATATGAATATGTATGCATGTTTATGTGTATTATATATCCATGTCGGCCCGTTCTTGTTAATGAGGGCATATTTGTAATTTTGGTCCGTTAAGGGCATAAATGAAATTGTGTGTGTTACGATTGTGACCGCATTATTATGTGCGTATATTTGTGATATTGGGCTTGAGGCCATCCTAGTGAGCGGATTAGCGTAATAGTCACAACGGGGTCTAAAACTCAGCTCGGGGTGAGCCTAGGGGTATTTTAGGAACGTAGTGCGTATTTTAGGTTGATCAAGTTATGGGTAGCTATTTGTCGATTATTTGGGTATCCTGGGATTAATTGGGGATTTATAGGATTATTCGAGGAATTAGAGAGAAACATGGCTAATGACCATTTAGCCCTTGGAGGCATTAAAGGGCTAAGGATAAGACTAGGGGCTTTTTAGTCTTTTAATGTTAAGGATAGACTTAGGTTGTAGAACCTTGAGGAAGCAAAAAAAAAACAGAAGGAACACTTTCAACTCAACAGCTCTCTCTCTCTCACTATAGTTCTCCCTCTCACTCTTTCTCTCTTAGCTTGGTTGAGGGCTTTGGAAAATTGAAGGGGAAGGGATGAGTTTGCTGAAGGATTAAAGCTGGGATTGGGATCAAGAGACGATTTGGGGTCGAAATCATTGGTAAGGTAAGGCTTTATAACTTGTTTTCTCTCTTAATTTATTTGATTAAGTTTAGATATTAGCATAGTTTCGTGTAAGTTTTAGTTGCTTAGTTGGGATAAGATTTATAGTTATTTTTGGGGTAATTATGGTGCCCATGCTTTGTTGTTGAGAGTCTGATCGGTTAGGACTGTGAACTTGGTGCCTAGTAACGCACCTTGATCGTCTTAGGCCGCTCTTGTGAATTGTGATGGATGCATGTGAATTGTGTGTTGTGTTTATTTAGTTAGGAAGTTGCTAAAATGAATTATTATATGCTATGTTGGGGAAGTTTTCTTGCTAGGCGTTGGCTCACAGGTGCTCTATGGTGTGGGTAAGGGCAAGGGAAAGGCCGACCAAGCATGAGTTGGAGGGCATAGAGTGGTACGTACATGTTTGGGCTACCTGGCCGCCACGACTGGGGTAGTTTTGAGGAAAGCAATGTAAATGTCCGATTTTATCGCCTAGGTCGAGTGTGTAATGATTTTTCAGTTGTAAATATGTCTTAAATATCGTTTTGGGATCCCATTGTAACTTTTCTATGATATTAATGAATGTTTCAACTTTTTATGGAAATGTTATTAAATGAGTCTTTACTTTTGGGTCTAACACCTCGATTACCGAGCCAAGTACACATTTTAAAACCACATTGTAACGACTCAGTATATACGTGGGATCCCAAAATAACATAAACATGTGTTTAAAAGGTTATATACAAGTCAAAATACAAGCCAAACCAACCTAGGCAGAAAAATAAGGGATACAACCCTAGTTCCTCCAAGATAACTCCGATCATGATGGTTGAGCAGCGGCATAAGTACACGCCACCACCGAAGCTCTCTAACTCATCGTTGGTCAAGCTTTTCCTTCCCCTTACCTGCACCACACAACACTTGTGAGCCAAGGCTCAGCAAGAAAACTATCAACAACTGCATGAACAGTAAATATAGATTCTGAAAGAATATCTAGCATGCCTAGCAACAATAACCTACTCATGCATGCATACAATTACAACTAAATTATTATAGGATCATTATGGGGCTAGCTGCCCTAAATAGATAACCATAGAGTCATCCCGGGGCCCTATTCCCTAGCTAAGTGACCATAGAGTCACTCAGGGCCCTTTGCCCTAACTTTGAGTAACTAGCAATAGAGCTAGCCAAACGATTTGTTTTTCTGAATAACCATCAGGTCAGCCAACTTAATTGTACGTCCATGACTAGGCCTAGGCCTCTCGACCAGTGCATAGCGTGCTATTGTCATCCTTGTCTAATAAGTTAATGCCTTAACCAGATATTCAGATAACCAGATAGCTAGATATAGATAAGCATACTTCGGATGATACAAGTATGCATACATATTAATCATATATCTTAGCCAATTAAATACTGGAGGCGAGCCCTAATCACGTAGATAATAACATTTAACACGTACTAGGTGTAGTTTTCTTACCTCAAGTCCGTGTGCAACGTATAATAAGAACAACCCTCGAGCACGATCCCGGTTCTGAGGCCCTAGTGGAAAATTAGTCACAACAATAATATAGAATCCCGTCAATAATGAGTTAATAAAGGCTTCCAGACCGAGTCCTAGCCTCTCGGATGTCGAATTATACTAAACATCGTACTAGAATCGATCCCAAGCCCTATGTTTGATTTCCCGCACTCAACACCTTCCCGGGGCTCAGAAGCCCTTCAAACGCCGCAACCCAAGGCCAAGAGCCGCAACCCGCCCTCTGATACACACGCGTCGCGGCTCTCCCTGCAAGCATCTAGAATTGACATGAAAACCAAGTTTATCCCTTGTTTTCTTCAAGCCAAAACTCACCAAAAACCCAACCAAACATAGCCAAATCCCAAAAATAAATTTCCCAATCAACTCAGCACTTCAACACCGACAAAACACAAGTTTAAACTTTACAAAATCCCCACAAAATATCCAATTCACTTCTTTGAGAAACAAGCTCAAGAACACTAGAAAAACCAAAACATAATTCAATTAAAATAGAGATTAGAGTTTACCTCAGCTATGATTCAAGACCTCTTAGCAGAAACCAAGCAAACTCTAGACCTATGCCTCCAATTCCAAACTTTGAATTCCACTAATTCTTCCCTCAAAACCAAACCAAACTTAGAGAGAGAGAGAATGGTTGAAAGAAAGAGCAAGAGAGCTGAGGGGAGTTTTTGTTTTTTTATGGGTTTGCTACAGGTAAAGGTACTAGTGACTAAGTCATCACTTTGGCACAAAAAGACCTAAATGCCCCTTTGTCTAAGCCTTGCCTTCTTATGCCCCTATGGGCAAATTTGTCTTTAGTCACATTTTCCCATTAAACATAATTAATGTCAAACAATTACCGTGATCTCAAATATCCTCAAATAATCACTAAAAAATTTCCCATTGCTCGATAATTCCCGATAATGTACTAAATACCCCTTGACTCACCCCGAGTCGGGTATTTGGTCCTGTTGTGACTCTCCCGCTAACTTGCTCCCTAGGACCGCCTAGTGTCGAGTAACCCAAATATATCCACGTAATAATATGGTCTCACACATATATGCACATATATTCCTAATGTACTCGTAACGGGCCAAATTATGAAAGTTTCCCTTCTAATAAGAAACAAGACTACATGCACATTTAATACACCTAAACATGCATATCTAGTCATGTTATAATATAACTCACGTAATCATATAATGATGCACATACATATCACATAAACACTTATTTCATAATTAAATTTTATATATTCAAATAATTCTCCATAATTTTCCATCTTGACCTCCTAATCAAGGCCCTAAGCCTTATTTGGTAATTTGGGATGTTACAACTAGCAACCCAAGTATCTTACATGGGAAGGTCGTTGAAGGAGTATTTGGATCCCTTAAAAGGACCAAAAAGTTATGCCTTCTATATTTCCTAAGGTACTTTAGGGATATTCCGACGCATTTTGGATATCTTATGAAGGAGATAATATCCCCACAACAGATTGGGTGTGTACCCATTGTGGGGGTGCGATTTGTTAGGGTTCTAAGAAACAATTATGTGTATGTCACTGAACCATGGAGTCCGAGTTTGTATCTCTAGCAAGAACTGGGAAAGAGGTGGAGTAGCTAAGACATATCGTGTTGGAGATACCAAAAACCGCAGTTGACGTATCAATGATTTCAATACATTGTGATAATCATGCCACTATGATTAGAGCTTACAACAAGATTTATTATGGGAAGTCTAGACATTTTAGTATAAGACATGACTATGTGAGGGAATTTAATGACAAGCGCATCATATCAATTTCTTATGTTAAATCATGTGAGAACTTATCAGATCCGTTTACCAAACCTCTTGGGAGATATTTGGTTAGTTCCACAAATAAAGGGATGGGACTAAAACTCCTTGATATATAGATTCATTAATGATGACAACCCAACTTAAAACTTGTTTACATAATGTGTAGAGTTCAATGGGTATGATTAAGTCATTTGATAAGGGAATCGCTTTAACATGAATAACATAAAAGTCTCATCAAGGGTGAATTAATGTTGGTTGCTACCGAAGTAAAGGTTAAGCCTAGGGATTTTAATGAAATTCAGTTTAAGAGCAACAAGAATCTCCAAAGGTAGCAAACATGATGTAAGATTTTCACATATGTGAACCTAGAGGTGGGCTGCCTCTCAAGAGAGTAGGAGTTTTCTCTTCGTATGGTTTATGAATGGATCAAGCACAAGGCCATTAATAGTTTTAAGTGTGAACAGTAGGAAATACATAAGTAATTAGATAGATGTGTGTGAGACATTACTGATTTTTATCACTAGGAATGTTGGATTCAATCTATATAGAATACCTTACCATTTCAAATTAAGCTTTGTTATGTTTTCACTAAGGTAAAGTTCAATCGCAAAAGGTACTTTACTTCGTTCTCTAATATTGTTGGCTAGAGAAGTGAGGATGTATTTAACCAATTGGGGGAATTTTAAGAATGATTAAATACATGGTGAAATTTTTTAGGCACAAAGAGGTGCTAAAATAATAATAACTTCACAAAAGTAAGTTGACTTTCAGCATAGGCTTTTATAAATAAATTTTTTGGGTCCAAAAAATTTATTTGGAGTACATAAGAGTACCCAAGAACTTTGAAAGTATTTTGAGGTGTTTCGAGCCAAGTCTTGAAGTGCCAAAACAGAGGTGTTAGAGATGCATCGCCCCCTAGGAGGTGACATGTTGCAAAAAGCTTGATACCCTTGACCGAGATGGACCAGGCGATGCATCGCCTAGTCATAGGCGATGCATCCCCTGTCAGGCGATTCATCGCCTGGTGCTGTTACGGAAAGTTCGTATAGTTACATAAATAACTTCCAAAACATGAGGGTTCGTATAATGAGGGTTCTATACTATTTAAGGGGTTTATATGAGATAATTGGTGAATTGATCACTCACCTCTCTCTCTCTCTAAAAGAAGAACTCCCTCTCTCTCTTTCTCCAAGACTACTAGTTTTTTCAAAGGTCTTTAGAAATAAAGTTAGGCTTGTATGAAATATCAAGGCTTCTGTATCCCAATCTTATTCCATTGTTGTAGCTTTAAGCACTTCCATAGAGAAGGCTAGGAATAGAGATTTTTGGAAAAAAAATGTTCATTTGTATCAAGCCTTGCAACTTTTGTGTTTCACATAAAATCATATCTTGTGATTTTATGTTCCTAGGGTTTGTTCTTCATGGAAGGTCCACTCTAAACTCTTATCTCATTGTGTTTATGTTATTTGTGTTTAAATATTCTAAAAGATTGATTTACTTATATCTTTTTTCTTGAGATGTAACACAGACCAAAGGTTATCTATAGCCTAATCCGAAACAGACACATCATTCATATTCCTCTCATCCTCTTATTGTTCTGGAAACCTTTCCTCAAATAAATTATTTTTAAAATTTGTGTTTGAATAAATATAAACGTTTTTTTGGTCAAATTAAAGATTGTTGTGCCAAGATGCCAAATGTTGACAAACAATCTTTCATGTATTACTTTTTTATAATTTGGGACTTAGGATTTTATTGATCATTTTGAATCTTTGGAACAACTCAACAATCTAAGACCTAAAAATAATTCCATCGTTAGGGCACTACAAAAATCTTCTCTCAAACTTAAAATATATATTCAAATTAAAAAAATAGGTTCAAAAAAGAAAGTTTCAGATCCATAAATAATGTGATCAGTAAATGAAAAAACCAACCCAACAAAAACAGGCATGGAAGTTTTTCTGTGGTCATTTAATTCATCATCTCACTAGTTCTTGATCAAGAAAAGGTTACGTTTATCCTAGGGGTGCACACCGGTCAAGTTTCAGGTGCATCGGGTTTGGGTTATGTAGGTTTCAGGAGGGGAAAAGGGTACCGAACCCGCCCAAATATTTTTTTTCTTCGTATTTTAAACAATTTTCAGGTTGGGGAGGGGTCAAGTGGGTCGGATTTTGGGTGTAATTATTTTAGAGTTTAGAAGCTTTGTTAGCACTTTTCAACTCTCTCTAGTTCTCAAAGATCATAAGTTTTCTCCAAGAAATTCGGCAAAAAAATACTTCTCCTGAGATTTTCAAACGCTTGTTTAATCTCAATTCCCTTCCTCTTAGAGAAAGCCTCAAGCATTAGTGGTGGACAAGGAAATAGAGAATTTGGACAACAATACTCCTTGTGTATGAGCCTTATGGTGTTTCTCCCCAAATGTTGAACCTACACATGGTGTTTAATTCCCTTTCCCTTTATGAATTTTTTCAATTTCTATATTGTGAGTTTCATCCGGAATCTATATAGATAGGCGGTGTAAGTTCACTTTCTCCCAACAATCAAATTATGTATTCTTTTAGTTTCTTGTTTTCTACAACACCATGGATGTTACTTTATCAATTTCAGCCTTGAAATTTATGACTCTCAGTTTTGTTAGATTGGATAGATTTGGTGAAACTAATTTTGTGTCTTCGCAAGACAAGATGTTTCAACTCTTACCTTTAATAGTGTTAATAGGGTAAAGACCCGAAAATACAAAACCCAAATAATACGTGAAATAAAGAGATTCATTTAATAACACATCTTAAAAACCATATAAATTTTTTTACTGAAGTATGCGGATACTTATAAGTATTTGTGGATATAACCACTTAAACATTCAAAGTGAGCCATTTACTATTTAAAAATAAAACAAAGCTTTTCCAAAAGCAACCAACGTCCCTTCGTCGGGTCACATGTACATCCAGAAAGGTAGACTACATTACTCATTGCTCGAAATCCTTGCCCTTACCTACAACATGAAAAAACTAGGTAAGCGATAATGCTTAGTAAGATCAACTTAACAAACAATAAATTGCATAGCAGAAGAGTTAGAAATCAATGACCGAGTCATTGATAGAAAATAAAAAGACAAGCTCACCAGAATTAGGGTTCCGGATTAGTCCGAGCCTTAAGCAAAAAATTTAATGAATACCTAAACGTCGTGGTCGTACAAAACTTGAACTTAAAGAGTTCAACAGTAAAAGTATCAACCTATAAAGAAAATAGCTAATGACAACATTCTTTAATTTCTAAAAATTCTAAAAGTTTTCTTGGGAGTTTCCAATAATATTGAGACGCATTGGCATTTCCACACCGTGCATACTTACTTAATATTAGAGATTAAAGTCTTTAATACAACATTTTAACCACACATTCATGATGAGAGATAAAGAAATCTCACCATGAGCAATGACTCCTAGATGATATTGGGTGCTTGGGAGTAACCTCTAGGATAACAGTCCTTACCGAGACTCCTAGATAATACATGCATACTCATCACTTGGCCAATCGTCATGGACTCAAACCAAACATAATAATAAAATTAAGCGAATTCAAACCACGATAAGAAAAGAGTACTCAAATCTTTAACAAATCTTCGTAAACTCAAACAATAAGCAGATTCAAACTACGGTCACAAGAAAACTTAGCTTTGAAACCAATCGTCACAGACTCGATCTGGACATAATAATAATAGTAGTAGTAATAATAATAATAATAATAATAAATGGATTCAAACTGTGATCACAAGCAGAATCTAATCGTACAACAATGAACACTAACTAGGGTAGCGGTCTCTAGTAATCCTTCTACAACGAGTGTATTCATGTTCTTGTTGTTGTGATTGGTTAAATATATGGTGAAATTGTTTTGGGACAAAGAGGTGTAAAAAACAATAACGCTTTTATGAAAGCCAACATGTGAAAATTGAGTTTTGGTGTAGGCATTTTTAAATCTTCCTTTTGGGCCAAAGTGTTTCTTTGGAATATATGAGAGTACCCAAAGAGTTTGGGAGCATTTGGGAATATTTTGAGACAATGTTTTGAGTGCCAAGTAAGAGGCATGGGCGATGAATCGCCTCTGGGAGGCGGTGCGTTGCACAGCCAAAAAATGGTAAACTAGGTGGCACGTTGCCTGGTGCTAGGCGGCCCATCGCCTGGGCTGTCCGTACGTGTCCGTATAGTTACGTGTTTTAGGTCCAAAACTAAAATTTAAATGCTCTAATCTTATTGGTTAAGTCTAATGAAGGTCATATACTATTTAAAGGGTTGATATGAGTTAATTGGTGAATTGATCACTCACCTCTCTCACTCTCTCTAAAAGAAGAACTCGCTCTCTAGCTTTCGAGATTACTAGTTTTCTCCATTATTTTCATCAAGAAAGCTTTGCTTGTATGAAGACCCAAGGCTTATGTATCCCAATCTCATTCCATTGTGGTAGCTTCAAGCATTTCCATAGACAAGTCTAGGAATATAGATTTTTAGACAACAAATCTACATTTGTGTCAAGCCTTGCAACTTTTGTGTTTCACATAAAATCACAGCTTTGTGATTTTATGTGCTAAAGGTTGCTCTTCAAGAAAGGTCTACTCTACACTTTGATCTCTTTGTGTTTATGTAATTTGTGTTCACTACAATTACAGTTAGATTACTTGTATCTTTTGTTTTGAGTTGTAACAGAAAACTAAGGTTGCTTATAGCCTAACCCCAACAATCAACAATCTCTTTCTCTAAACCTTTGTTTTGTGTCAAAGTTTTGATATCTCAAAAGGTTTTTGTGCTAGTGAATGTCATTGAAGAAAGCTCATCATTCTCAGCCCTCAAGTTTATGTCTAAAGATCTAGTTAGTCTAGATAGGTTTGATGGCTCAAACTTTGTAAGGTCGCATGACAAGATCAAGTTTCTCCTCACAACTTTGAAAAACCACTACATTCTTGACAAAGATTTGAAGACTTTAGAGCCTCCAAAGGATAATGATTCTTAAGAAAAGGGAAGAGGATGAAATCATTTGTAGAGGCTACATACTTAATGCTTTTTCATGTCGTCTCTATGATCTTTACACAAACATTACATCGGCAAAGGAGATATGGGATACTCTTGAGAAGAAATAAAAAACCAAAGAAGAAGATACCAAAAAATTCCTTATCACTCAATACATGGAATTTGAATTCTTTGTTGGTAAAACCCTTACTCCCCCAAGTACATGAACTTAAAATTATTGTGAATAAGGTGTCTAGTCTTAAGATAACATTTTTGGAACCCTTCATTGTGGGATGGATTATAGCTAAACTACCTCCATCTTGGAAAGGCTATAGAAAGAAGATTCTCCATAAGAATGAATAGATATCTTTGGAAGAAATCTTGAAATACCTAAAGATTTAAGAAGAGTCTCATTCTACAGACAAGTGTATGGAAGAGTCCAATGTTGGGAAATCCAAGGCTAATGCCATAGAGAAACCCTTTCAATCCAAAGGAAAGACTCACAGGAAGCCCCAATCAAAGAAAGATAATCATCTAGCTCAAAGGAAGAATGAAGGGAAATTCAAGGGTGTAAGAGGCCATTGTTTTCTTTGTGGAAAGAGTGGTCACATGGCTAGAGAATGCACAAATCAAAAGCCCCATAACCATTGATCCGAGGCAACTCAACCAAAGTGGAGTTGGTTGCAACCATATGTGAGGTGAATGCCATTCAAAGGAAAGTACAAGGGTGGTTATATGACACTTGTGCCACCATTCATGCTGCTTATGATAGAGAGGTCTTCAAGACCATTAAAGAATCAAAGATTGTGCATGAGATCAAAATGGGAAATGAGCAAAGGTCTAAGGAGTTGGGAAAGGGGAATGTTGATCTTTACTTCACATCCAGAAAGAAGGTTTTATTGACCAAATTTTTTTGTGTTCCGGATATAAGTAGGAATCTTCTGAGTGGGCATTTGTTGAGCAAACTGGGCATCAAAGCGGTGTTTGAGTCCAGTTAGTTAATTATATCAAAGGGGAATTTATTTGTAGGGGAAAGGGTGTGTGTGTGATGGGATGATTAAATTGTGTACCAAAGACAATGATTTTGATAATAATGCATGCTTATCTTCCTCTTATGTGCTTGATTTTGATTATATTACTTTGTGGCATAATAGACTTCCTCATATATGATATAGTACAATTGAAAGAGTTATAAAATGTGCTTTAATTGTATGCAATGATGTTGATCATGATATGTGTGAATTATGTGTTAAATCTAAGATGGTAAAGAAACATTTTCCAATCGTTGAAAGGAAAACTAACTTGTTAGATTTAATACATAGTGATACATGTGAATCGAATGGAATAATTACTAAAGGTGGACATAGGTATTTTATTAACTTTTATGATGATTATTCTAGATTCACATATGTGTACTTGATTAAGAATAAGGATGAGGCCTTTAACATGTTTAAAATCTATAAAGATAAAGTTCCAAAATTAATTGGAAAATAAAATAAAAGTGATTAGAAGTGATATGGGCGTTGAATACTTTTCCAATGAATTCAATGTGTTCTGTGAGATGAATGGTATAATACATGAATGTAAAATCCCTTATACACCCCAACAAAATTATACATATGTTGAAATGAATAATGATATGCTATTACATGTAAAATTGAGTTTTGTGTTGTGGGGAGAAGCATTGCTTACTGCTTGTCTATTCTAAACCAGATTCCTCTAAAGAAGAATCAAATTTCACCGTATGAGATATTGATAGGAAAGATGTCCAATTTGAGGTATCTCAAAGTATGGGGGTGCCTTGCTTATTGCAAGAGCACGTGCCTAAAAGGACCAAGTTGGGTCCAAGGGCTATCAAATGTGTGTTTCTAGGCTATGCCTAAAATAGCAAGGACTACAAGCTATTAGAATTGGAGTCCAATATGATAATTGGATCGAGAGAAGTGGAGTTCTTTGAGAGTTTATTGTATAGTGACAATAAGCCTCATGAACCAATCTAATTAGAAGAAGCTCCAGACAAGTAACCTTCAAGGGTTGGAGAGCAACTGACATTGCATAGATTAAGCCAAAGGATTAAAGAGATTGGATCTCAAAATGAAACCTCTCAACTGGAGACTCTTTACCTAGTAGAGGGAAACCATAAGGGAGACACTATAGTACTTCAAGTGGAGGATGATCCTAAGATTTTTAAAGAATCTATGTTCTCAAGGGACTCTAACTTTTTGAAAGAGGCAATAAATGATGAGATGAATTCAATTATGTCTAACCACACTTGGAAAATTGTTGATCTACCACAAGGATCAAAGTCAATAGGTTGAAAATGGGTATTTCGAAAGATAAACAAAACTAATAGGACCATTCAAGCCTATAAGGTAAGATTGGTGGCCAAAGGTATTAGACAAAATGAGGTTATATACTATTTAGATAACTATTCACTAGTAGCAAGGACAACATCTATAAGATTTTTGTTTTCCTTATCATCAATACACAACCTATATGGTTTATTCGAAGGGGAAATGGAAGGGTTTATTCACCGGTACCTATAGGTTGCAAATGGAAGGGTTTATTCCAAGGGGAAATGAGCATAAGGTGTGTAGGCTTGTTAAATCATTATATGGTTTAAAATAAGCACCAAAATAATGGCATGAGAAATTCGATGAGGCCATTGTTTCAAATGGGTTTAGACACAATAGTGCGGGCAAGTGCTTATACTCTAAGACTTGAGATGACTATGTCTTTTTAGTGTGTCTATATGTTGATATTCAGCAATGACATGAGAGGCATTATAGAAACGAAGAAGTTTCTATTGTCTAACTTTAAAATGAAGGACCTTGGAGAGGTTGATACAGTATTATGTATTAAAGTTAAAAGAAATGTTGATGGGTGTGCCTTAGGTCAAGCTCATTATGTTGAGAAAATGCTAGACAAGTTTTGTCATCTCAATATCAAAGAGGCAAACATGCCCTTCAATTCCATTCAAAAGCTTGAAAATAATGAAGGGAGAGTGGTGGCTCAACTAGAGTATGCAAGTGCAATTGGGAGCGTGATGTGTGCCTCTCATTGTACTAGAGTGAACATTGCATTTGCGGTTAGTAAACTTTGTAGGTTTACTAGCAACCCAAGTGTTTTACATTAGAAGGTCGTTGAAAGAGTATTTGGATACCTTAAAAGGATAAAAAAGTTATGCCTCCAATATTCTTACTTTCTTAAGGTATTTAAGGGATATTCCGACGCAAGTTGGATACCCGGTGTAGGATATAATATCTCTGCAACCGATTGGGTGTTCACCCTTGGGGCGGGTGTGATTTATTGGGTTTCTAAGAAACAAACATGTATATGTCATTCAACCATGCAGCCTAAGTTTGTAGCTCTAGCGGCAACCGGCAAAGTGGCTTAGTGGCTAAGAGATCTCATGTTGGAGATAGCAAAAATCATGGTTGATGTATCGACGATTTTGATACATTGTGATAATCAATTCACTTCGATTAGAGTTTACAACAAAATTTTTAATGGGAAGTCTAGACATATAAGTCTAAGCCATTACTATGTGAGGGAATTGATTGATAAGAGTATCATATCAATTTCATATGTGAAATCATGTGAAAACTTAGCAAATCCTTTTACCAAACCTCTTGGGATAGGTTTGGTTAGTTCAACAAATAAAGGGACGGGATTAGAACTCCTTCACAAAATAGATGCCCAATGATGGCAACCCAACTCAAAACTTGTTTACATCAAGCGTAGAGTTTAATGGGTAAGAACAAGTCATTCGATAAGGGAATAGTTTCAAAATAACAACTTAAAGGTCCCATGAAGGGTTAGTTAATGTTGGTTGCTACTGGACATGAGGGTTAAGCCTTAGGCTTTTGATGAAATTCAGTTGAAGAGCAACAAGCATTTCTAGAGGTAGCAAAGATGTTGTAAGAATTTCACCTATGTGAACCTACGAGTGGAGCTGCCTCTCCAAATGGTTCATGAATGGATCAAGCACAAGCCCATTAAAAGTGTTGAGAGCGAACAATGGGAAATACATAAGTAATCAGATAGAAGTGTGTGAGACATTACCAGTTTTTAACACTAGGAATGTTGGGTTCAATCTTTTTAGAACACCTTAGCATTTTCATTTAAGCTTTGCAGTGTTTTCACGAAGGTAAAGGTCAAACCCAAAAGGACTATCCTTTATGCACTAATATCGTTTGGCTAGAGAATTGAGGATGTATTTAACCAAGTGGGGGAATGTTTTGATTGGTTAAATACATGTTGAAATTTTTTAGGCACGAAGAGGTGTAAAAACAATAATGATTTCACAAAAGTTAACAGTGAAAGTTTACTTTTGGTATAGACATTTATAAATAATCTTGTTGGATCCAAAGTGTTTCTTTGGAGTATATGAGAGTACCCAGAAAATTTGGTAGTATTTGGGGGTGTTTTAAGACAAATATTTTAGCGTCAAAACAAAGGCATCTACGATGCGTCGCCTCTAGGATGTGACAAAGGGGACGTGTTGCAAGGCCGAAAAATTGTAGACGAGGCAACTCATTGCCTGGGGCTAGGCAACATATCGCCTAGTGCCAGGTGACGCGTCACCTGGGCTGTCCGTACATCCTTCTACAGTTACATGTTTTTGCTTAAAAACATAAATTTAAATGCTCTAATCTCATTGGTTGAGTCTAATGAGGGTCCTATACTATTTAAAGGGTTGATATGAGTTAATTGGTGAATTGATCACTCACCTTTTTCTCTGTTTCTCTCTATAAGAAGAACTCTCTCTCTAGCTTTCAAGATTACTAGTTTTCTCCAAGATCTTCATCAAGAAATCTTGGTTTGTATGAAGACCAAAGACTTGTGTATCCTAATCTCATTCCATTGTAGTAGTGTTAAGCATTTCCATAGAGAAGGCTAGGAATAGAGATTTTTGGAAAAAAAATCTACATTTGTGTCAAGCCTTGCAACTTTTATTTTTCACATAAAATCATAGGTTTGTGATTTTACGTTCTAATGGTTGTTCTTCAAGAATGGTCTACTCTACACTTTGATCTCTTTGTATTTATGTATTTGTGTTTACTACCATTAAAGTTAGATTACTTGTACCTTTTGTTTTGAGTTGTAACACAAAATAAGAGTGCCTATAGCCTAACCCCAACACTTTTGTCTCTATTCTAACACAGATTACACAAGTCATTTCATGTTGTAGCTAACAAAATAAAAGATTACTTACATGGATTCCTTGGTGCAAAGCGGGATTTCCCTTTCCAATTGTATTTTTGTTCCACTTAGCAAATACTTTATTTCACAATACATCATACTCAGATTAATTATGGAAATAATAGTTTGTTTTATTATTTTGGGCATTTAAGTATTGATTAGTGCTCGGAAATGTCTATTTATTAGTTTTAAAGTGTAAAATAGATTAAGTTTTAATTAATATTTTTTTGAATTTATTGTAATATATTGCATAATATAAAAATATTAATTTTAATTTAATTTGTGTTTAATTTTCACGAAATAAATTTCATTTGGAAATTAATAAAAAGAAAAGAGAAAAAATGAGTTAAAACTGAAAAAGAAATGAAGAAACGAATATTTTTTTGAAGTAATGAAGCTGAGGCCCATTTGGTCCAAGCCCAACAATTTCCATTGCCACCATCGTAGTGCGTCACGCGGCTCCCAAGCCCAGCAGTAGCTGCCTCTGACCCGCGAGCGACTCGGCCCCTTGACTTGCACCCCACCTGGTGACCTGTGAGCTTCCCACGCCTAGCCTTCTCCAGCAGCCCGAGACCCGGCCCACTCCGAAGGCCTAGCTCCTGCCATTCTCCTCTCCCAGCCAGCCTGGACACGTGGCGCACCTCCATTGGTGCGACCTGGTCAAAGTCTTTGCCAACTTTTAGCCACCTTTCTGCCCCACTTTTGTGGGTTTTGGGCCTTGCACCTTTCCTTTTTGAGTTCTTAAGCTCATATTTTATGGTGTTTTAGAATAAGGAAAAAATGACCATTCACCAAAATAGCTAGCTTAATATTAATAATAAGATTTGATTTTTCAAAATCATATTTTATTATTAATATTTCAAATTTATTTTGTAAACCCCATTTGTTGTGTAATTTCTTTCTAGTCTTTTTCTCCCTCTATAAAAAAGGACTCTTCTTTTACAATTAGTATGTAATTTTAGGTAGCAAAACTCTACCAAATTTTAGTCTCATTTTTCATATTTTCTCTATAGAATTTCATGAGAATGTCTAGCATAATAGGCTAACCTTCTTAGGGAGGTTAGGAGGATCTTATATGCACTATGACTTTGTTTGGTATTTTTGATTCACCATGTGCTTAAAGTTTATATATTTGAGTGATTTATTTTCTTTCATCTCTATTTCTTCATCTTGTTATCTTTATTTATGTTTACTAATAGTATATAGATTTTGTCAAGCACTTTCTATGTATTATCAAATTAGTGAAAATAATATAGATAATATCTTTATCATTTTCTCCATCTCATTCATATATATTTACTTTTGCTAATTCTATTTAGAATTAGTCATGCTCTTTCTATGTATTTTATATATAGTAAAAGTAATATTTGTGTTAGGTTTTATGTCCAATCTTTTATTGTATTATTGCCAATGGTATAATGCCATTTTTAGATTTCTCATAAGATTTATCCCATCCTTCAATGCTGAAGAATAGTAATCACTTGAATAAATTTTTGTGAAATATAATTGTGCTTCAATGTTAAATCTTCCAAATGAATAGTTGGGATGTGAACTATCCATTTGTGTAATTTTTTTGAATAAAAAATCCAAATGAATAAGTATGCATATTGGTGACTCTTGATCCTTCCTACTTGTTACCTATTGTTACATCACACTTTAGTCTATCTTTATTTCTAATCTTAAAATATCAAAAACAACAAAAATATCACTTGTTCTATTTTCCTCATATTATCTATCTCTAAAATTTACTTATTGATTAACTTTATTTTTTTGTCTCCTTGTGGAATCAACCGCCCGATCTATATTACAACCAATGCTTAGTGGATGCACGTTTTGGGGGTTAAATAAATATTCCCTAATAATTAGTAAGGATATAAAATCTTTACTCGGTTTTCGATCGATAAAAAAATATAAATAAATTTACGGTCCTGAGATTACTATTCTATGTCTTGGGGAGACCTATCCTATGGTCTTTGTATCTAAGCTCCGCTATATTATTAATTTTCCAAATAGTCCACTAAGTTTCTGTCTTTGTCGAATTTTAATACTTACCGGTTGGTGAAATTTTATCAAAAGTTTACCCGTTATTAAATTAGAAAAAAATTGCAAATTAATATTATTATTCTTAAGTTTTAGCCATTTTTATAAAATTAGTTGATTTTACTTAATTAGGAAAAATAATAAAAAAATATGATCGTTATAAGTAATTGAACTAGAAATCCTAAAAAAAATTTATTCAATCATTTTCTTCAAAATTTTGGGCTTTGGACCTCATTTTTTTCAATAAAAAATAATTAATTACTACAAATAATAATTTGTTTAATTTCCAAATTAATCCTAACCATATCTTAAGTGGTATTTTTAAGTCTTTTAAAAAATTTAAGATTAATCATAAACTAATTCCTTACTTATGTTTCAAAAATCATATTTTACCAAGTGTTAAATTTGTTTATTTTTAGTCTAATCCCAAACTTTGGTAACACATATTTTAAAATTTATTTGTCAATTATTTACCAAATTTTTCATATTATAAATTTGTTATATTAATAATGTTCTTGCAAAAGTTTCTGTCAAAAAGATCATTTTTGCATGGTGACACATGTCTCTAAAACTTGGAGGTCAAACTGACATAATTTTAAAGTCCAAATTTTCTTACCAACTTTGGCATGTTATAATTTTCTAATCCCTTGTTATTTTATTATGAAACTGTCCACATTGAGTCTTAGATATATCATGAACATAATTGTTAAATTTTATGTAAAAAAAATTTGTTTTACTTGGTGAATTTACTCTTCAAAAATCAGACCTAAAACTAGAAATACTAAATTTTCCAGATTGCACCATATTTTAAAATGACCATAACTTTGTAAATACATAACCCTTTTGAACGTTTTAATATTCTAAAATTATATAATCTTCGTAAGCAATTCCATAGTAACAACAAATTCCAAAAAATGGCATATTCAAGGCTTACTTGACCCTTAGAAAGTTAAGACTAAAACATTGACAACAAGCTTTTTACACAAACTCCAGAGGAACTTTTGATTCATCAACTAAAATCAACCCAACCAACATGCAGGTATCATCAAACCTAATAGTCTACATTATTACATCATAATAAAGAGATTAAACACTGTAAAATATACAGTCAAATCAGATTACTCCTAATACATTCCTTGAAGCATAAAAATTACATTTTTTTTAGCTTTCGTGTTATAGGTTTGGGTTTTGGTTTTTTAGCTTATTGGAAAACCTATGAACTTCTCTGATACAAGGGCCTCGCGCCATAGCACCTCGCATGTAGGGGCCTCGTGCACCACATTGGCTCATGCACACCAGCCCCGCGCACCACGGCATCGTTTCGCGCGCAAGGGCCTCGTGCCACAGCGCCTTGCATGAAAGGGCCTCGTGCCACAGCGCCTTGCGTGCAGTGGCCTCGCGCTACACCATCTCGCGCGCACCAGCCCCACGCACCACGGGCCTTGGGAGGATCTTGCCTTCTATTCTCCTGGAGGTACTAAATGCGTACGGTGGTACGACCTTGAAAATCACAGATGGCAGACCCTATCCCCACGCTAGACAAGTAGTGGTCGTACGCGCGAGGTATGTGACGTGGTCATTCTCAGCCAACCTCTGATATCTGTCCCTGAAAAGTAGTGGAGGTACGAGGAGTGGTGGCATGACCTTCATGCTTCTAACCATTTAGGAACATCGACACCACAACTCTCTACTCCAATACGACCTGAGCCACTACCACAACAACGTACCCAAGTACCTTCTTGTCCCCTAGGACCACCTTGTATCCAAGGCCATTAGAGCCAAGCTATAAATGGATCTCCTCCTCTCCATCTAAGGGGTTGGAAAATTCTTGTAATATCAGACTATTCTAAGAGCCATATACGAGTTTTTCTTCTATTGCTCACTTGCAATTTTCCTCCAAATTTCTACAAGTTCTTTTGCATTCATTAAGCTCTAATTAATTCTTTGAGTTTTCCATCTATATTTCGTTGATGAGTTTCTACCATAAACAACCTTCTAACCACTCCCAAAAACATTACAAAGGTTAGATTACTCATAGACATAAGGAAAGATGGAAATGAAGCCAAGAAAACACAAATTCAAGCTTAGCTTACCTCTTTGTGTGTTCTAGAACACATGCATACACTATGAAACCTTTGAACAACATGAATGCAACACCTTAAACTTCTAGACTTTTCCTTTGAGTACACACTTAGAAACACAAGGATGTAGAGAAGCCTAGAGGGCTCGACCAAGAGAATAAAGAAGAAAAACTTTGGTTCAAAGCTTCAATCTCTATTTTTTTGTCTTTTCTTTTTGGTTTTTCCTAGAGATAGAATGAGAGAAATGAGCTGAGTATTATGATTCAAGTGAGATAATGAGAGTGTGTGAGAGAGAGAGTGAGCAGTTTGGAGTAGAGAAATGATGACCATCTCTCTCTTTATTATTATTATTTTTTTTTATAAAACTAACTTAAACCATTTACCATTATATGGTATTTACCCACCATAAAACTGTCATATCAAATAGTTTAATCCCATTTAACCTAAATTTGGTGAAAAACTAAATTTCTACACTCCGGCATAATAAAGAATTTTCTCATTAAAATGCACTAAAAATTATTTTACAATAATTCATTCAAATTAACAATAACTCTGTATTTTTTTAATATTGTTATGCTTAAATTTTGTTTTGCCATAATTATTTTCCTTAAATTTTATTATCCGAGCTTTTGACCTTAATAGGTGTTTTTATGTTTGGTTTGAAACTGAGAGTTTCGATTTGCTCACATCAACTATTTTCATATTTTTGGCTAACAATTTCATCATTAATTTTTTTTCCAAATAATAAAAAATGATAACACTATTTATAATAGGGAGCATTGTCCTGACCCGTTTGACTAAATGGTGCCCTAAAAGTGGGGCGTTAAAGATAGAGTCGGTTAGGGGACCTATGGTCCTATAATTTCAAGCACCAATAAATTTATATTATTAATTAAAACTTTGTAATATAATAACATTATTTATTAATGTAACACCCTGATTTAACTAGGACATATTCTTTGAATAAATATTTTAAATGCAAATCAAAGAAGTCTTTATTAATGATCCGAATCTATGTTTCTTAAAAGATAATGCCAAAACATGCAAGTAAATAAAATATGTCCTAACATATATTAAATGTATTTCATAAAATGAATAATAAACTACGGTGTTCTTAGGATCGTCGTCGTCCATGTGGTCCCCAACCCGCCATGCCATCACATGATCAATTCTTGCCCGTGGAGAGGGAAAAAAGAGGGTGACCTAAAGCTCAGTTAGGAGAATCAAACCAAACATCAATATAAATCAAATATCATATAGCCAAACTATAATCTCATATCACAACAAGACATAGAATCATCATCATCATACATAAAACCTATGCACGCACCACGTATGTAAATGGGAGAGATACTATGAGGAAGCATTTATGGTCCTCTCTACGACCACCATGGTCAACATTGTGGCTACCTTTGTCCACCATTTATCTTCCCAAGTACATGCTCTGAAACATTATCATACACCATGCTTTCCATAAACTTTAACATTCAAGCAAACATGTTTAACCTCCTTACCTTGGCACATTGGTGATTTCTTGAGACAAAATAGAGTGTGAATGTAACGACCCAAAATTACTAACAAGGCTTAAGGGCCATGATTAGTATGCCCGGAGGGAATAATTGATTTATGTGTGATTTAAATGATTTAATGTATGATTATGTGATAAGCATGTTTCATATGATTATATGGATATATGGAATGCATGCTTTTGAGTATTAATATGCATGTGGGCCCTATTTAGCTTATAGGGGCACATTTGTAATTTTGGCCGTTGAGGGCATAAATGTGATTATTTGTGGTAAATTATTGAGACCACATTATTATGTGGACATATTTGGAACATATGGCTCGAGACGGTCTTGGTGAGAGGTTTGGCGAAATAGCCACGGCGGGGATTTATGCCCGGCTCGGGGGAGCCTGGGGGTATTTTTGGGAACTTAGAAATTATATTGAGGTTTATTAGACATTGCGGAAAATAATTGGTGATTAATTAGGTGATGGGATTAAAATGGTAAATATTAGGAACACTTGAGGAATTTGTGGGAATTGGAAATAGATGACCATTTTACCCCTAGGCTAAGTTAAAGGGTTATTATGTTTGGGAGGGTAAAAAGGTCATTTCCTAAGACTAAGGGTATACTCAGCCTTTATGTTAGATACAAAACAGAAACTTTTAGAAGAATTAAGGAAGAAAAAGAAGGGAAAAAGGTGCCAACTCTCTCTCTCCCATCCCCTCACGATTTCACTTCTCCCTCTCACCCTTGGGGTTTATTTCCTTGGTTGTTAATGAGACTTGAAGCTTGGGGCATTTAGACACAAAAGTTGAGGAAATTCAGCTGGGAAATTAGCTATAATTGAGGTTAGTGTGGGTATGTTAATTTGTTGAGATTGTAGTTCAATTTGTGTAAGACCTTGGACTGAGTTGGTATGAGGATTAAGGAATGCAAGAGTATGGTTTTAAATTAAGTAATTGGGTAAGAATTTTAGTAGATAATGATGTGATAATTGTATTTGAATTGAAGTGTGATTTCTAGGTTAATTATTGAGAATTATTAGATGAAAATAGGTGATTATAGGTCTAAATTTGTAGGGGATTGGTGTTGAATTGGGAAGGTTTGAGGAAAAATTCTAGGTAACTTAGGTGTTCATGGCTGGGAGAAGGAGGAGAAAAACCCAGGTTTTCTCTGGGTTCGAAGGGCAAGCCGCGACCGAGCCTGGGGGCGCTGCAGCGCGTGTGGCCCTTCTGGCCGTGGGAGCACTCTGCCTTGGGGGCGCATCGCGACTTGCTTGGTCAAGTCGTGACCTGCCTCCCCTTTGGCGTGAGAGCTTGCCCTCTGCCTTGGGACGATTCGTGACTTGTTGAGCCAAGTCTTGACCCGCCTGGGAGTTTTGAGCTTAGAAGAGTTCTAAGTATTATTAAGGCTCGGGGGTTCTAGCCTAGGGGCTTGGGACAATTTCTACTACTCGATTTAGTAGAAATTGAGGTCCCAGAGGCTAGATTTGTTCCCAAAGTATTTTATTTCTAATTGGAAGTTGATAGATATCAATGACTCTTGTGACTATATTTGTCGCCGAGGCTCGAGGCTAGGGATCGTGCTCGGAACCAGTTCACCTTCTCTGCTAGGAATCAAAGGTAAGAAAACTTCACCCGGTTGTGTGGCTATGTTGGGACTAAGAGTTCCCTATACTTGTATGCAATGTTGTATGATGGTATTATGCCATGTGAGCATGAAATAAACGGCCTAAGATTGCCAGAATTAATATTTATGCACAGGACGCAGCTCGGCCATTGATAGCTTAGGTTAATTATATAATCACTGAGCTCAGCCTAAGTGAGCAGGTGTCAGTGGGATAAACAGAGGGTGCGGCCTAAGGGCATCGACCCTGAATATTGTATGATATGCTTACTATTGTTAATTTGATAATTGTGGCATGTTGATTATCTAAGTGATAGATTGTTGGTTGTTGATTGATATCACTGATTATCTGAACGATGTGGTCTGCTGAGGATTTCATTAATGATTTATGAATTATTTGATTATTGTCATTGCCTATGTTATGCATATGGTTTTCTTGTTGGGCCTTGGCTCACGGGTGCTACGTCGTACAGGTAAAGGCAAGGGTAAGCTGGACAAACCCTGATTTGGAGAGCTTTGGGGCTAGAATGTACATAGTCAGCAGCTTGGCAGCCACGACCGAGGGATGATACAGGGACAGAAGACCCTAAAATACCTATTTTTCCATTAGAGTGGCTTGTAGTTGTACATATCCTTTGGAAATTTTGTAAACTGTTATTTAACACTATTTTTGGGATCCCGTGTATCAAACTCTTATTTAAATGAAATTTATCATTTATGACCAAAATCTATTAACCCTAGGTCAATAATTGTTTTAGTGACACAGTTTCAACTAAACAACTTGATTAGAAAGTATTGCACCTTTATAAACAAACAGTGTAACGGTCTTGGTTATCCAGGGCGTTACAACATGGTATTAGAGCAATCTAGGTTTAAGGGTTCCTGAAGACTGGTTGGACATGTACATTTGCCGCTAAGGACAAGCTTTAATTAGGGTTTGGTAATTTTGTATTCATGTTTATATGCTTAAGTGTTTGGAAATAAAAATGAATGTTGTTATCTGTTTGACTAATAGTGAGCATGAGATACTGATAGGGCCTGGCCCTTGACTATTGTGTGATGATATTAAGGCATGCTTAGTAGCATTGCTATTGTATGTGGATGAATATTTGGATAAATTGTTATATTTGGACTGCTTGTGATTGGTTGTGTTTCAATGGTGATGCATGGAAAGATTGTTACCCTGTCATCATAGCCTGACTGCCGAGCCATTAATTACAGATTAACTTGGATATCTATACGTCCAAGGCGATCTATATGACTAGCCGGCACTGGGCCTGAGGCTAGGGATGATGACCAGGGCCAGAACCCTCCGTCAGTCCCTGAGAACTGGCAGCAGATTATGGAAGACATACAAGCCTGGCTTCAGAGTCAGGATGAGCAAATCCATCTTCTTAGATAGCAGGCTCCGTTGAGGAGTGTTGCATCCATTGTGCCACCTACAGTGGCACCAGTTGTACAACCAGTGGAGGTTGGGAATAGGTGGGAACTGTTGTGTGAGCAGTTCAGGAGACAGCATCCTCCAACTTTTTAGGGGGGACCAGATCCACTAAAGGCTGAACAGTGGATGAGTATGATTACCGCTATCCTGGACTTCATGAGGGTAGATGGTCATGAAAAGGTGGCATGTGCCACATATATGCTGAGAGAGGATGCCTTTATTTGGTGGGAAGTGGCATCACAGACCAGAGATGTTACCACTTTGGGTTGGGATGGATTCAAGGATTTATTCAGTCAGAAGTATTACAATGTTGCTGTCAGGGCAGCCAAGGTGAATGAATTTGTGGGATTGATACAGGGCAACATGACAGTTACAGAGTATGCCCTGAAGTTCGATAAACTTATGAAGTTTGATCCAGATCGTGTGCCTATTGATGCAGCTAGGCAGGACATATTTATCAGGGTTCTTAATGCTATGATAGCCTGAGATGTGAGAATTATAATAGTACCTGGGGGGACGACGTATGCCGAGGCTGTTGAGAAGGCTCTTACCACTGAGGAAGTGGAGAACAAGATCTGGAGGGAGAATGTTGTGAGGTGGGAGGTCTGTAGGGCGGTGCCTCCATATTCTGGGTCTGGTAGGGGCAGAGGCGCCAGTGATTTGAAGAGGAAGACCGCTACTGGTCCTGATAGGAGGGGTTGGGGTGTTCAGGGTGGCCGTCAGGGAGGCAGTGACACATGGAGGAGCTACCTTGAGTGCAAGAGGTGCAGAAGACGCCATCGGGAAAATGTCGGGCCAAGGCCTGTTATGTGTGTGGGGTGGTGGGACACCTAAAAAAAGAATGCCCAACAGTGAAGAAAGGGGAATCAGGTAAGGTGGACAGCTTGACTCCAGCTCGAGTGTTCACCTTGACGCAGGCAGAGGCTGAGGCTAGTCCCTCGGTGGTGACAAGTTAGCTTTCTAGCGCTGGCTCTCCTTTTACTGTATTGATTGACTGTGGTGCTACACATTCCTTTGTTTATAGTAAGGTAATTGATAGATTGTGTAAACCTAGTGAGTACTGTACTGTGGGATTCAGGACTATATTGCCTACAAGGGAACTATTAGTTTCTAGGAGGTGGATTAGAGCACTGCCAGTAATGGTTGATGGTAGGGAGCTATCAGTAGACTTGATTGAGTTAGGTATGGAGGATTTTGACATGATTTTGGGGATGGATTAGCTGGCTAGATACAAAGCTACTATTGATTGTAGGAAGAAGATGGTGGCCTTTGAGCCAGAGGGAGAGGCTCATTTTGTTTTCATGGGTGTGGTATGCGGACCCCGCATACCCATGATATCAGCGTTGAGAGCTAGAGACCTATTATAGGGAGGATGTATAGGTTTTCTTGCTAGTGTGGTGGATACTACCAGGGTTATGCCAACAGAGCCGGGAGAGACTAGATTGGTTTATGAATTCTTGGATGTATTCCCTGAGGATTTACCAGGATTTCTGCTGCACAGGGAGATTCAGTTCATCATTGAGTTGGCACCGGGGATAGAGCTAGTGTCGAGGGCACCATATAGAATGGAAAAAATTGAAGAAACACTGCAGGAACTTCTGGATTTAGGGTTTATCAGGACTAGCTACTCACCATGGGGTGCTCCAGTTTTGTTTGTGAAGAAGAAGGAGGAGACTCTGAGGATGTGTATAGACTACAGATTGTTGAACAAGTTGACTATCTAGAGTAAGTACCCTCTGCCAAGGATTGACGACTTGTTTGATCAGCTACAGGGAAAGACGGTATTCTCGAAGATTGATCTTCGATCTGGTTATCACTAGCTGAGGATCAAGGATGAGGATATACCGAAGACGGCCTTCCGAATGAGGTATGGGCACTATGAGTGTTTGGTCATGTCGTTTGGTTTGACCATTGCCCCAGTAGCCATCATGGACTTAATGAACTGGGTGTTCAAGGACTTCTTAGATCAGTTTGTGATTGTCTTCATCGATGACATTTTAGTATACTCCAGTTCAGAGGCAATGCACGAGCAACATCTTCGACAGGTCTTGTAGAGGTTAAGAGAACATTGGTTGTACGCCAAGTTTAAGAAGTGTGAGTTATGGTTACTAGAAGTTACATTCCTTGGACACATAGTTGGTGAAGATGGGATCGAGGTGGATCCATCTAAGGTGGAGGCAGGGAGAGATTGGCCAAGGCCAAGGAATGCCTCAAAGGTTCGGAGTTTCCTCAGGTTAGCAGGTTAAGGGTTCTCGAAGATTGCTGCACCAATGATAGAGTTGACATGGAAGAATTTAAAGTTTGTCTAGTCAGACAAGTGTGAGAACAATATTCAAGAGTTGAAGCAACGACTTATTACTGCACTTGTGTTGAGTCTTCCTTTGGAGGAAGGAAAGTTTGTGGTATATTGTGATGCATCAAGGTTGGGCTTGGGTTGTGTGTTGATGAAAAATGGGAAGGTTATAGCTTACGCATCATCATAACTGAAGGAGTATGAGCAGTGGTATCCTACCCATGATTTAGAATTGGCAGCGGTGGTATTCGCACTGAAGGTCTGGTGACACTATCTATATGGGGAGAAGTGCGAGATATACACTGATCATAAAAGTTTGAAGTAGTTCTTCACCCCAGAAGGACCTGAACATGAGGCTGAGGCATTGGCTAGAGTTGGTAAAAGACTATGACTATGATATTATTTACCATCTAGGGAAAGCCAATGTAGTGACAGATGCATTGAGTCGGAGGGGCTTGGGGCAGTTATTTAGTTCTACTCAGATTTCGAGAGAGTTGGTTGATGAGATGTCCAGGGCAAGTGATAGAGTTGGTAGTGGGACGGTTGGCCAACATTACTTTGCAATCGACCCTACTGGAGCGGATTAAGGAAGGTCAACTGGTGGATTCACAGTTACAGGTGGTTAGAGAGAATGTTTTAGCAGGAGTAGCTAAGGACTATTCTATTTTTGAGGTTGGTTTGCTAAGGTATCAGGATCAGATTTGTGTTCTGACTAATGAGGGGATTAGATGAGAGATATTAAATGAATCTCATACTACGCCGAACTCACTTCATCCGGGTACCACGAAGATGTATCACGATCTACGGACATTGTATTGGTGGCTTGGAATGAGAAAGGATGTGGTAGAGTACGTGGCCAGGTGTCTGACCTGTCAGTGGGTAAAAGCTGAGCGTCAGTGACCAATGGGGTTGCTTCAGCCATTGGGTGTTCCTGAGTGGAAATGGGAGGATGTTACAATGAACTTTTTGGGAGGTTTTCCCAGGACAGTGGGGCTTCATGACTCGGTGTGGGTGATAGTGGAAAGATTCACCAAGTTAGCTTATTTTCCTCCAGTGAAGTCGACTTATACGGTGGATCAGTATGATGAGGTGTATGTGAGGGAGATTGTACGTCTCCACGGGGTTCCTAAGTCTATAGTGTCAGACCGGGATCCTATCTTTACCTCCAAGTTTTTGGGTAGTTTACAGAAGGCTGTGGGGACTCAGTTGAAGTTCAGCACAACCTTTCATCCTCAGATTGATGGACAGTCTGAGAGGACAATTCAGGTTTTGGAAGATATGCTTAGGGCATGTGTGATCGACTTTGAGGGATCTTGGAGTAAGTATCTCCCATTGATTGAGTTCTCATACAACAACAGTTACCAAACAACGATTACTGTAGCTCCATATGAGATGTTATATAGGAGGAGATGTAGATTGTCCATTCATTGGGATGAGATCGGTGAGAGGAAGTATTTGGGAATGGACATGGTTCAGAATACTAATGAAGCTATTGAGAAGATCCAAGCGAGAATGCTTGCTTCACAGAGTAGACAGAAAAGCTACGCTGATCCTAAGCATAGGGACATGGAGTTCCAGGTTGGGGACCGCGTGTTTTTGCGAGTTTCACCACTGCGAGGGGTAGGGAGGTTTGAGAAGAAGGGCAAGTTGAGCCCTAGATTCATTGGACCTGTTGAGATCTTGGAGAGGATCGGACAGGTGGCTTACAAGTTAACTTTGCCACCATCGTTGTTGGGTGTTCATGACGTATTCCATGTGTCTATGCTTCGGAAGTACGTTTTAGATACTATGGATGTGTTGAAGTATGAAGATTTGGAACAGCAGACAGATTTTTTCTATGATGAGCGACTGGTCTAGATCTTAGATAGGAAATATAAGGTTCTATGGAACAAGACAATTCCTCTGGTTAAAGTGTCATGGAGGAATAGCAGGGTCGAGGAGGCGACCTGGGAGCTTGAGTCAGCGATGCGGGATCAGTATCCCAAGTTATTCAGGTAAATTTCGAGGACGAAATTCTCAGAAGGAAGGGATAGTTGTAACGACCAAAAATCACTAACAAGGCTTAAGAGCCTTGATTAGTATGCCGGGAGGGCATAATTGGTTTATGTGTGATTTAAATGATTTAATGCATGATTATGTGATAAGCATGCTTATATGATTATATGGCTATATGGAATGCATGTTTATGAGTATTAATATGCATGTGGGCCTTGTTTAGCTTATAGATGCATATTTGTAATTTTGGCCCGTTGAGGGCATAAATGTGATTATTTGTGGTAAATTATTGAGACCACATTATTATATGGATATATTTGCAGCATATGGCTCGAGACGGTCCTCGTGAGCGGTTTGACGAAACAGTCACGGTGGGGATTTATACCCAGCTCGGAGGGGCCTAGGGTTATTTTCAGGAACTTAGAAATTATATTGAGGATTATTAGACATTGGGGAAAATAATTGGTGATTAATTAGGTGATGGGATTTAAATAGTAAATATTAGGAACACTTGAGGAATTAGTAGGAATTGGGAATAAATGATCATTTTATCCCTAGGCTAAGTTAAAGGGTTTTTATGTTTGGAAGGGTAAAAAGGTCATGTCCTAAGACTAAGGGTCTACCCAGCCTTTATGTTAGAAACAAAACAGAAGTTTTTAGAAGAATTAAGGAAGAAAAAGAAGGGAAAAAGGTGCCAACTCTCTCTCTCCCATCCCCCCACGATTTCTCTTCTCCCTCTCACCCTTGGGGTTTATTTTCTTGGTTGTTAATGAGGCTTGAAGCTTCGGGGATTTAGACATAAAAGTTGAGGAAATTCAGCTGGGAAATTGAGCAATAATTGAGGTAAGTGTGGGTATGTTAATTTTTTGAGATTGTAGTTCAATTTGTGTAAGACCTTGGACTGAGTTGGTATGAGGATTAAGGAATGCATGAGTATGGTGTTAAATTGAGTAATTGGGTTGGAATTTCAGTAGATAATGCTGTGATAATTGTGTTTGAATTAAATTGTGATTTCTAGGCTAATTATTGAGAATTATTAGATGAAAATAGGTGATTATAGGTCTAAATTCGTAGGGGATTGGTGTTGAATTGGGAAGGGTTTAGGAAAAATTCTGGGTAACTTAGGTGTTCATGGCGAGGAGAAGGAGCAGAAAAACCCAGGTTTTCTCTGGGTTTGCAGGGCGTGCCGCTACCCAGCCTGGGGGTGCCACAGCGCGTGTGGCTCTTCTGGCCGTGGGAGCTCTCTGACTTGGGGGCGCGCCGCGACTTGCTTGGCGAAGTCGCGACTCGTTTCCCCTTTTGCGTGAGAGCTTTCTCTCTGACTTGGGGCAAGTCGCGAATTGCTGAGCCACGTTGCGACCCGCCTGGGGTTTTGAGCTAAGAAGAGTTCTATGGATTATTAAGGCTCGTGGGTTCGAACCTAGGGGCATGGGACAATTTCTACTACCCGGTTTAGTAGAAATTGAGGTCCCCGATGCTAGATTTGTTCCCAAAGTATTTTATTTCTAATTGGAAGTTGATAGATATCAATTACTCTTGTGACTAGGTTTGTCGCCGAGGCTCGAGGCTAGGGATCGTGCTCGGAACTAGTTCACCTTCTACGCTTGGAATCAAAGGTAAGAAAACTGCACCCGGTTGTGTGGCTATGTTGGGACTAAGATTTCCCTATACTTGTATGCAATGTTGTATGATGGTATTATGCCATGTGAGCATGAAATAAACAGCGTAAGACTGTCGGAATTAATATTTGTGCACAGGCCGCAGCTCGGCCACCGATAGCTGAGGTTAATTGTGTAATCACTGAGCTCGGACTAAGTGAGCCAGAGTAAGTGGGATAAACAGAGGGTGCGGCCTAAGGGCGTCGACCCTGAATATTGTATGATATGCTTACTATTGTTAATCTGGTAATTGTGGAATGTTAAATTATCTAAATGAGAGATTGTTGGTTGTTGATTGATATCACTGATTATGTGAACGATGTGGTCTGTTGAGTATTTGATTAATGATTTATGAATTGTTTGATTACTGTTATTGGTTATGTTATGTATATGGTTTTCGTGCTGGGTCTTGGCTCTTGGGTGCTACGTGGTGCAGGTAAAGGCAAGGGTAAGCTGGACCAAGCCTGATTTGGAGAGCTCTGGGGGCAGAATGTACATAGTCGACTGCTCGGCCACCACGGCTGAGGGATGATATAGGGATAAAAGACCCTAAAATGGCTATTTTTCCATTAGAGTGGCTCGTGGTTGTACATAACCTTTGGAAAAATTTTAAACTGTTATTTAACCCTATTTTTGGGATCCAGTGTATCAAATGCTTATTTAAATGAAATTTATCTTTTATGACCAAAATATTTTAACCCTAGGTCAATAATTGTTTAAGTGACACATTTTCAACTAAACGACTTGATTAGCAAGTCTTGCACATTTATAAACACACAGTGTAACAGTCTTGGGTATCCAAGGCGTTATAGTGAACTTGCTTAGAGTCAACCTATCACCAATAAATATTCTTGTAACCAAACAATAATCACTTAAAGATCTAGCTTTATAACTCCAAGCCTACCCCAAGATTAACACCCTATGCCACACACCCCACTTGTTACATGGTCATGAATATGCACCCATGATTTCAAGCCCCAAACTAACAAAATAATTGCTTCTACAACCCAATATTTAATTTCTTAGTTTATAAACACAATGCTATCTATCAACTTAAAGAAAAAAAAACTTTGCAAGGAAAAATACTTACAGGCATGATTCCTATTTCCTTTCCTCTTCAATGATTTCAAGCCCTTCTCGATCTTCCTCCTTCTCTTCTATCTTTCACGCCCCCTCCTCCTTCTCTTCTCCTTCACGTCCTCTCCTTTCTTTTTGGTGCGAGGAAAAGATTACAAGGGCATCTCTATTTATAGGCTCCTCTACCATTCTTTGACAATGTCTCCATTTAATGCCAAGATTACCAATCAATCACCAATCACCAATCACCTTCCTTACTTTACTCAATTATGAAATTCCCTCTAAAATGAAGAAGAAAATCTCTTCAATCCCATTTCATAAGCTTTCCTATGTATAAACACATTAATTCATAAAAATTCAAACCAATCATTCCCTCAATTTTTGAAAATTGCAATCAATCAACATTTTTTTATTAATTGATAATTTTTTCCTTAATTATGTGAGAAATCCTCCTTGTACTAATGGATAGTATGAACACTCAAGATCCTCTTCTTTCTAACTTTTAAGGCTTGACCATCAAATCCTTTAAGCCCTTAAATTTCAAATTTCCTATAGCAAAATATATTAAATTTTTGGTCATCTCCTAAATGCATTCAAATCCTTCCCATTCACACCATGACAACTCATATTTTCTAACACTTGACTCTAGATTTACACCTTAGTAATTTCGAACATAATGGTGATTTCCATCTTCATAATTCCATGAAATAATTACCTTAGAAAAAAATCCCAAATTATTCATTTTCGACAAAACATAGTCCATCATGAATTATCTTCTTATCTTTCCAAGTGCCACATGTCCAAGGTAGGTTTGTCACCACACATGTGAACACATTTATCACATATAATTAACTCAAAGCATAAATAAGTAAAGAAAATAAATAAATAAAAAGAATAACCAATATAGTAAATAAGATAATAAATAATTAAAATGAGTAAACAAACAAATAAATAAAAGAATAACCAAATACACCATTTAAAAGAAATAGGACAATAAATAAATAAATTAAAATTGTTGTATAGGGATATTACAATCTATCCTCCTTAAATGGAATTTCGTCCTTGAAATTTAACTCACCAAAAAGCTCGGGATACTACTTTCTCATGTCATCCTCCAACTTCCAGGTTGCTTCTCTTGTCGAATAATTCTTCCACAGGACCTTTACTAGTGGAATCTTATTGAATTTCAGTTCCTTGATTCCCTTCTCTATGATTGGCTACTCGTCGCAGCTTAGTTATTGTTTCAACTCTAACGAATTGTAACTCAACACATGGGATGGGTCTGACACGTACTTTCGCAGCATAAAAATAAAAACACTCTGAGTGTATTTTCCAAGGTTGGTGGTAAAGCTAAGCGATAGGAAACTTGCCCAACCTTGTCCAATATCTCAAATGGGCCTATGTATCTTGGGCATAGCTTACCCTTTTTCCCAAAATACGCATCACGCCTTTCATAGGTGATACCCTTTGAAACATAAAGTCACTTACTGTGAATTCAACTTCTGGACATTTCGAATCTGCATAGCTTTTCTATCTACTCTGGGAAGTTAGCATCCTTTTCCTAATTCTCTCTACCACCTTATTGGCTTCCCTAACTGCTCCGTGACCTAGTATCTGCTTCTCACGTAGCTCGTCCCAATGAGAGGGTGACCTATAGTTCCATCCATAAAGCATCTCGTGGGGTGCCATCCCGATAGTCGATTGGTAACTATTGTTATAAGAAAACTCCATTAGTTGTAGGTATCGACTCTAGGTCTCTGAAAAGTCAAGCATGCATGATTGTAGCATGTATTCTAATATCTGAATCATCCTTTCAGATTGTCAAACTCTTTTATTTTCTTCATAAAAAGACTACAGTTTCCTACAAAACCAAATAAATCAAATGAAAATGAAATATTTCCAAATAAAAAATACATTAAATTAAATCAATAGAAATATTAATTGAAACTCATTCTATTTTTATAATAATAAATGTGTATTTTAACTACTAAAATTACTTATAGCCCAAAAATCACAAAATACAAAAAACAAAATTAAAATCATTAAATAACTAAAAACTAATAGTTTCTAAACCTAAGGAACTCAAGAATATATAATGAAAATTGCATTTATCAAGCTACTATGTATTCAACTTCAATGGTATAATCCGTAATACTGGTTTGTTTGATACTTTGTCATAATACAACTCCTCCACCAAGTGTGAACACTGACCTAGAAGTCAATTTCCGACTATCTCAGTCTGATATTGTCTCATTTCCTCTTCTTCTTTAGGTGTCTTAGGACACTGTTATTAAGAAAGGACAATTCCATGATGAGTTGGCATATCACCCTTCTTTGAATTTTGCATAACAAAGCGTTCTAGTATCTTATCAACTTAAGTTGCTTGAGATAGTGCTAAGATTTTGTTCTGTCGATCTCTATAAAACTGAATGCCCAGAACATAGCTTGCTTCTCTTAAATCTTTCATTTGGAATTGTTCAACTAGCCATTTCTTTACATTTGTTAATGTTTCTACATCATTACCTATGAGTAGAATATCATCAATGTAAAGAACTAGCAACACATCTTTCCAATCTTTGAATATTTTATAGACATAAGGTTCGTTGACATTTTGTTCAAAACCATAAGTCTTCATTGTGTTATCAAATCTAAGGTTCCAAGATCTTGAAGCTTGTTTGAGTCCATAAATAGACCCAAGAAGCTTGCAAACATTTTTCTCTTGATCTTTTACCTCGATCCCTTCTGGTTGATACATATAAATGGTTTTGTCAAGATATCAATTTAAAAAAGTTGTCTTAACGTCCATTTTCCATATCTCATAATCCATGCATGTAGCTATGGATAAGAGTATGCGAATTAATTTTAACATGTCTATAGGGGAGAAGGTTTCTTCATACTGAACCCCTCCCCTCTGAGTATAGCCTTTTGGTACTAGCCTAGCTTTGAAAATCTTTACTTTCCCATCTGCTCCACTTTTTTTTTTGAATATCTATTTACAACAAATAAGTCTGGAATTCTCAAGTGGATCTTCAAGACTCCAGACAGAATTTGAATACATTGATTCTGTTTCTAAGTTTATGATGTCTAGCCATTCTTCCTTGTCAGAATCATTCATTGCATCTCTTTATGTCAATCGATCATCTATTTTTGTGTCAGACACAAGCATTTGAACTTCTTGTTCATAGCAGATCAATTGTCTAACAATCCTCCCATCATGACAAGGCTCTCGGTTGTTCTTACTAAAATTAGTGGCTTCCTCTTATCGTTTCTCATTGGTAACTGCGGGTGATCTTATGTGTTCATCCAAGCTTGTTTAGGCCACACACAACATAGGAGTAGTTGTAGCGAAGACTTCCTCTTCGTCTAAGAGTAAGAAAAGGGTGGAACTTAAAGTTCTGGTGTTGCAAGAGAGGATTGGTTCTCTCAAGGTGGAATTAGCAGAGGTCGTGTACAAGTTGGTGGAGTGCCCCTTATATGGTGTGTGGAAATAGAATCCTCGCATTGACTTCTCCTCATTAAGTGTCCACGTTGTTGCTAAGGCTGCCGAATGGAGTGCTCACGGTGGGGAACCATGATGTTTATTCTTGTCCCATCTTTTGCTCTCATGTGTGGAAAACTTCTTTCTTTGTACTTTGATTTGTTTCATTTTTATTTATTTGCGTGAGATGTTTTTCAAGGTCTCTTATTTTCTTCATGAGGAACTTTTAAAAAGTCCTGCTATGTCTTATGCTTATTTTGTGATGGTACATTATCATGTGGGCTTCTTATTAGCACCTTTTTATTTTGAAATAGTTCCCTTTGGGATCTCTTTAATGTGTGTGATTCCTATTTGTTGGTGCACCTTGACTATTTGTAAGGATATTTTGACCCTTTAGGTTCTCACTATCCTTTTATATATTTTTGCGCGCACGTGTTATTTTGTGCGAGAAACGTCCTTCTCTTCATTATGCATAATACTATTTTTGCAAGCATCTTCTTTAAGATACTTTTTGCAAGCGTCTTCATTGAGAACCTTTTCACAAGTGTCTTCTTTGAGACCCTCTTTGGGCTAGGTGACTTTGGTCGACCTAGAATTATTATGAAGACATTTTTTGGTCCTTATGGGGATCTTCCCTTGGTTTGGGACTCTCATAGGGAGATGGTATTGTAATGCCTTGCAAACGTCTATTTTAAAGGCCCTTTTATTAATTGCAAGGGAGTTTTTTGCAAAGACCAATTTGACAGCCCTTTTTTCCCTTGGTAAGGCGACTTGGTCGATCTAGACATAGGGATCCCTTTGGGCTCCCCTTTTGTCTTCTATGATGTCGTGCCTTTGTAGGGTGGGTGTATTTGTTAGGAGGTTACTTTTGAGGGATCTTTTGACTTTTGTAGACTCTATAAGGGTAGCTAGACCTTATAGATTCAAATGTAGTCTTATAAGGTTCGCTGCTCATACATATATATGTATATATATATTATAAGTATTTGCATACATATCGCATAAGGCCAGGCACCTGTTTTGCAGATGGCTAGGCGCCTATTGATGGTATGGTACAAGCTATGTTGGTGCTCGCTCAGAGGCGCACACGAGGTAGCAAGTTGGTGAGCATGTTGATGCTTAGTTTGTACGGAAGTGGCATTTTTCGTAAATATCTTCAATATTGCCCAAAAATGGACGGGACATGGTAGTTCCCAAATTTATGGGTCAATAAATGCAAGGGTACAATGAGATTTGAGATATTCAGAGAATTGGCGAGCTGAGAGCCAAATATGTCTCCCAAACAAAAATCATGTATGTTCTTGGTAGAAGACTAAAAGTTCACAAGGCTTTTTGTAGGGGGAGTACCTGGTGTCAGCTCTCCACCACCCCCTAGTGCAAGTGCATCTAGTGAGCTACTACTAGTTAGGAGGGCTAGTAGGGCAGTCATATGAGGAACACGAGGGGAATCATATGTCTCCATGAGTAGGAGTACTCATGGACATTACTAGACTGGCCCGATAGTGCGTTGAAGTGTGCTGACAGAGGTTTATGGGTACAATTCTCTTGGATTGCTGGTATGTCGCTTGCATGGAATGTGTTCAAAACTTCAGCGAGACATCGTGGTGCGCCATGCCCATGAGTCTTGACATAAAATGGCATGAGAATTCATTCATAGGATATGTTAGCATGCAAGCATTGGAGGGTGCACTATGCTTGAGTAGGATAGAGGTCACGTTTGTGTTACTAATCTAGTAGCTAGTCTCGAGGGCCTGCCAACATGATTGAAGGCATGGTGCCTTGATGATTTTACCATGGACAGATGAGAGTCCTTCGGCTGCAATGAGAACTATTCGGATGGTATTGAATTGGGCATGACAAGAGGCGTTGGCAAGTCAGCTTTGTGTTGGCTCTTGGCCGCACATTCTACCTTGGTTTTTGAATGCCTAGGTGAGGATTGGTGTTGGAATTTCCCTTGACATAGTGAGAATTTATGGACAGTGTGAGTGTCTTGGCTAGAGAGCCTTGATGCATGGATGCACTCTTAGATGCCTGAGATTGTGACTCGGCGATAGTTTTTCAAGAGATGGAAGTGTGTAGAGGCACACAGTCGAGTGAAAAAGGTGCCCATTGGTATTCAAATGGTTGGAAGGCTGACCATGGCTCAGACAAGTCAAGGTGTCGCACGTGCATTTCTGATCAAAATGTCAGCCCGTGATACAAGGCTCTCGCCTTGCAAGGCACGACTCTCCTTGGCGACCCAAGGTGCCTGTGCTGTTGCAAGGCACTCTTGCTGGCACGAGGCGTGAGACTCGCGAGGAATGCCCCTCTTGGGCATAGGACGCCCCTCCTGGTGCGAGACGTGTGACTTACGAGGCATGCCCCTCCTGGTCTTGAGGCACTCCTGCTGTGAGACGTGGGACTCGTGAGGTGTGGCCCCTCCTGGACGCGAGGTTCCTTTGCTGGCAAGAGATGCTGGTTTCGCAAGGCCTGCCCCTCCTAGAAAGGGAACAATTAGGCACAATGCGCTTAGGCCTCTAGCAAGGATGGGGCTCATCGGGATGCATGGGTGTATGACACTTGGGCACGAGGTGCTCGGTTCTCCAATGAGGTGAGGCTTTGCATGGTGCACGAGCGCGAGACACACAATGGTGTCATGAGCCTTCGACTCATCAGCAAGGGAGGGATCTCGTGGGGCTCTTAGGACCCTTAGCAATTTATTTCAATAAGGGATCAGAAATTCTTTCGTTGGCAGATATTTAGCATCCATACTATCCTCAATATAAGTGACTCATGGACTAGACCTCGTTAATGGGCGAACAACGTAAAAAGATCGTCTTCTTCTCTTATTTTTTTCTACAAGCTTTTCTCTATTTTTATAGTTCACAAAAATTTGGGTCAACAATCCTAAACTATCTAAAATCCACATTAAAATTACTTTTTTCCCACGTAACTAATATTTCACATCAACCCAACTAATCATCCAAAAAATTACAAAAATTATTATTTCTATCATCCATACTATAGCTCATTATGTAAATCATTTATATATACCTTTGAAATGTAAATGTTGAACGACAAAACTTCCAAGTCCATCAAAAAAATCTCTCAAAAGTGTTGTCAATGTTTACCAAGGTAATGACTAGGGCGCACGTGACACGACCCTCAAAACATACAAGACAAAAATATGAAGAAATCTAGACTTTTACTTTAATTCATTGTACTAAAATCTATATAAAAAACATTTAAAAAGATCGTGTGCGCACACTTTTAGATTTAGCAAAAAGAATTAAAAATTCTCTTTTTCAGAGTTAAAGCAAAACAAATATCATAAAAGAGATAAAAAGTTTCCAACGTTTCTTTTCAAAATGGTGTTCCATCAAAACCTCCCCAGGTCAGGCCACATGTACATATCCATAAGCAGTCTCTGGCACTCACTGCTCCACTTTGCTTTTCCACTTACCTACAACATGAAGCAACTATGTACGCGAAAACACTTAGTAAGAATAGCCTTGCACACAAATATACTAAACCCAGTAATGGGTTGCCCTAAGGTAGATATTACTAAAGATCACTAAGGTATTGGAATAAATACCAACCCTATCATACAATTCTTAATAATATCCATACAGAAATCAAGCACAATTTTTGCGCCCAACAACTCATTTCACACATATCATATCAACCTGCACTCAGAAAATACCAGAACATTCAAGATATAAAATTATACAATTCAAACAAACACAAAGGATCCTGGCTCCAACCCGGATTCACTCTTAGCATCCTGGCTCAAACCTGGACTATAGTACCATGTCCATGCTCCAACCTAGACTATAATTTCACCATGTCCTGGATCTAACCCAGACTATAATCTCACTATGTCCTGGCTCCAACCCGGACAGTATTATAATAACGTTCTGGCTACAACCCGAACTCACTTACCATTAAGCCACATAATGCATAAGCATTGCAAAGGTAGGCATTAAGCGTACGCTAGTCTTGATGACCCAAACAAAACTAGGGAGAACTACTACTACAACCATACACTAGTATATTCATGTTGTAGCGAAGAATGAGAAAGGCTAACTTACTTGGCGTGCTTAGCTCCTAGCTGGATCGTAACACCGCTATTCATTTTCCCTTTTTGCGATTACAGTAATTAATATAGTGTACTTGGATTAAACTATGGCATACTCGTATAGTTAATATTCTATGATAGCAACATTCAATAAAGTTCTCTTAGAGACTCTATACTGACATTTCTCTTATACACTTTAGAAGACCAGATTTCGCTTTAATGCAATTTACGGTTTCCTGAGAAAAATTGTCCTTACCGCAAAATGCTCTCGGTACTGTGTATTTTAATATTCTTTCTCTAGAATACTCTTTCAATCGTATTACGCATTTTCTGGTTACTTATAGAAGGAGTTTTAAACGACTCTTAAACTACCCATTTTATACTCAAGTACGAAGTTTACCGTTTTCCATTCCTTACCCAAAATTACCGTGTTTTGACCATTTACAATTTATTATCTGTTAACAATAATACTTTTCGATTTACGATTTTATAAAACCTAACTCCAATTTTTACCATCTATAATCCATAACCTAGAATCTCTATTACGTCATTTTCGAAAAGAAAGAGAAATTGGACCCCGTGTTTAGAAAATGGTAAAAATGAATTCTCAATATCCTTAAACTAAAGTGGAATTTGTTAGATATCCGAAACTTTAGCTATTTTTTAAAAGAACTTCTTTTCCAAATCCGAACCAAACTTTTTCACTATTCATTTTAACGTGATAAAAATCTCGCTTTTAAGCTCATAATCAATGATAGGTTCTCTAACCACAACCCTTTAAAAATCTCATTCATGTATTATGCATCCTAATAATGTGAACTAGGCAAAATCTCACGTCAAAAATTCAAATTAGGTTAGGAGAACTAACCTCCAAAGATTTTTTTTTGTTAAGGTTCGAAATTACTATTTTTCACCAGTTTTAGGTAAATTAGAAAGATTACTACTCTTAAACCATGACATATTTTAATCTAAAATTTTACGAGAGCCTTAATACCTATCTTAAAAAATATTTCAACAATTTTCATAATTTTTGGGAAGGCATTAGCCATTAAACCATTTAATGAAATCTGGGCAGTACCTGGTGCCCAGGAGTTTTTTTTTTCCAGATTTTTAGGGTTCTTTGAAAATTTATTTGTCTTACACCGTAACCCAGTTTTTCCAAAAATTTTACCAGGATCTTTAATCATATCTAATTTAGTTTATCTAAAAAAATCATAATTTTTAATATTGGGGAACCCATTAAAAAATGTAAGACAATCTGGGCAGTGTTTCCTGCCCAGAAATTTCGTTTTCAGATTATTATGAAAAACCATTATTCTTCAACAATTTTGCATTTTCCTATATATTTTTTCTATGATCCTTATACATATTTAAACTAACATTTTACCAAATTTGATGGCTTTTGGATCTGTAAAACATGTCAATATTCAAAACAATCTGGACAGTGCATGCTGCCTAGAAATTTTCCAGATTGCATCAAGATGCCAAAAATTTCATAACATAGGTTTGAAAACAACTTTCTTCAATTTTTAAAAGCCTAAACTGAAGTACTCATCTAGAACTATCCAGCCATATAAATTATTTCCAAAATGGAGGTAGTAGGGTACAATCTAACCCATTGGAATTCAGACCACGAAAACATGACAACATTCATTTTTACACATTCTAGCAAAATAATCAAAACTAGCAGAACCCTAGCCACATGTATTCATGGAAATCAAAAAATAAACAAAGCTAACCTTCAAGCATAAAATAAACTCCAAAAATAAAAAATAAAAAAACGTGTACAACCAGATCTATATCAAAAACCAAAAATACTCAAGGACCAACCAAAAATTCTAACTTTGATGGTTGAATCTTGGAGATGAGGCTCCCTTAGCTTTTCAAACATCCTCCTTGTATTCTATACACTCAAACTGTAACCCAATAGTTCCACATGCAGATTTTTTGAAAGAATGTTAGGGTAGAAGATGGAGATGAGTAGAAAATTACAACAACACTAAAATTCTTACCTTTGTTCTCACTAATCATCAACAAGCTTCAAATCTTGAGATCCTCCTAGAATGACCACTCTTGAAACCTAGATGGCCATTTGAATCACATGCATGCATAGTAAAGCCCCTTAGGACTTTTGGTTTAAAAGAAAAAGAGAAGGAAAAGAATTTACTAGGTTCGAAACTTACATTTGCCTAGTGTGCTCTTGGGTTTTCTTCCTTCCTTCAATGGGGAGAGAGTGCTCTTGCTCTTGGAGGGAAAATGGCAGCCATGGAGGGTAGAGAGAGACCAAGCTTAGGTTTTGGGGAGAGAAAAGGAGAGAGTTATTTTTGTTTTCTTGAGGAAAAAAAATAAATTAAAAGAAATAATGATTGGATGTGTAAGAGGGAAATGATTGGAGGTTTAGCGAATGGGTGAGGTAACCTCTTACTCTTCCTAGGGTATGTGTCATAGAAACTTGAGTACACTAGGGCATAGCCTAGCTGCCCATCATACCCTCTTTCCTCCTTTGGAAATGACTAAAATGCCCTTGCCCCTTTTAACTCACTTTTAATGCACTCAAGGGCCCTTTGGTAATTTCACCCTCAAAATTTAACCAAAATTTTACCCTATCATTTTTAAATATTTCCAAGCTAAAATAAAATAAATGTGACCAAATATAAATTTTTAACATAATACATAATTTTGGGAATTTACTCAAATTTACCAAAATGCCCTTAGAGGCTCAGGCAAGAATTTCCATTCTTAAATCCGGTAGATTTGAATTAAATCCTCAATCAATTTTTCTTAAATTTACTGGCTCGACTATACAGTCCCAGTTGCCAAGAAATTTTATGCCATAGTATTCCTCATTTTTCCTAATCCGAGATTTTTTTGTTATTAGGGTTTTCCCCGCGGTCCAAGACCAAGTTTCTTTGCATAGGCCTAAACCTTTTATCAAATTAGTACAATGGCTATAAAATTCACGAAATAACATAATTTCACATAATATTATTTATCGAAATAATATTTCAAAAAAAATTTCACCGGCTCCAACCAGCTAATAACGATGTTCAAAATATGGGATGTTACAATACCTACAATTTATAGAAGTTTCGTCCCCAAAACTCAAATTAGATGGGAGTACTGCTCCCGGACCTCGGCTTCCATCTCCCAGGTCGCCTCTTCAATGTTGTGGTTACAATACTGCACCTATACTAAAGGTATTGTTTTGTTTCTTAACACCTTGTCTTTCCAATCTGAAATCGCGACTAATTTTTCCTCATAGGTTAGCTGTGGATCTATGCTAAGTTCATTGTAACTTAGCACATGAGGGGGGTCATTCACGTACTTCTGTAATGTTGGTACATGGAATACATTGTGAACTCTAGAGAACTTAGGCGGAAGGGCTAGTCGGTAGGCTACCTTTCCAATGCGTTCTAGAAACTCAAACAATCCTATGTACCTAGGGCTTAACTTGCCATTTTTCCCAAACCTCATAGATCCTCTCAGTGGAGCTGTCTTTAATAGTACTTTGTCCCCAACTTCAAATTCTAATGGTCTTCGACGATGATGAGGATATTTGTGTTGTCGATCTATAGAGGTCTACAACCTTTGACGGATTGATCTAATGTCTTCCATAGTTTGGTCTACCTCTTCTGATCCCAAGAATTTCCTCTCACTGGTATCATGCCAGGGGATTGGAGATCGGCACTTTCTTCTAAATAATGCCTCATACAGAGCCATTTTTATCGAGTCACGGTAGCTATTGTTGTAGGCGAACGCTATTAATTGAAGTTTTACACTCCACGAACCTTGAAAATCCAGCACACAAGCTCTCGCATATCTTCCAAGGTCTAAATTGTTCGTTCGCTCTGACATCCATCTGTGGATGGAAGGTGGTAATAACTTGAGTTTAGTTCCCAATCCCATTTTCATTCTTCTCCAAACCGTGCAGGTAAATCTTCAATCATGATCAGACACTATAGATATGGGAACACCATGTAATCGCACTATCTCAGTAATGTACAAGTCTGCCAACTTATCTGTACCATCTGTTGTCTTAACGGGTAAGAAATGAGTGGATTTTGTCAGTCTATCCATGATAACCCATATTGCATCATGTCCCTTCGAAGTGTGTGGTAACCATGTAACAAAGTCGTTGGTGAGCATTTCCCATTTCCACTCAAGGATCTCTAGCGGCTACAATAACCCTACAGGTCGCTGATGCTCCGCCTTGGTTTGTTAACACGTCAAATTGTGTACCACATAATCTGCTACATCTATCTTCATTCCTACCCACCAAAAGTATCTTTTGAGATCCTGATACATCTTAGTGGTTCTTGGATGCATAGGGTAAGTAATATTGTGATCCTCATAAAATATTTGCCTCTTGATCTCCTCATCATCGGGCATGCATATTTTTCCCTTGAAACCCAACATTCCATCCTCTGAAATGTGAAAACCTGGTCGCATGTCTTTCATAGTCTCATGCACTAGTCGTTGGATCCACGGATCTGCAAGTTGTCCCCCTTGTATCGCTTCGATGATCGTGGGTTGCACGAATAACTTTGCCTATCTTCCCACTACTATCTCCAAATCCAATTTGGATATATCATTTTGTAGTTCTTGGGGTAATTCTTTCTCCAAAATTACACAAGCCATTGGTTGCCGACTCAACGCATCAGCTACTTTATTAGCCTTGCCTGGGTGGTACAATATATCACAATCGTAATCGTTGAACAATTCTAACCACCTTCGTTGTCTCAAGTTTAACTCTTTCTGGGAGAAGAAATATTTCAGACTCTTGTGATCCGTGTATATGTTGCAGTGGATCCCATAGAGATAGTGTCTCCAGATCTTCAATGCGAACACTACCGCTGTTAACTCCAAGTTGTGAGTTGGATAGTTTTTCTTGTAATTTTTCAATTTTCGGGAGGCATATGCGATCACTTTCCCATGTTGCATCAATACTGCTCCGAGTCCCTGAAGTGATGCATCATTGTAAATGATACAACCCTCTGTGCCTTTTTTGATGGTGAGCATTGGAGTAGTTGTTATTATGGTTTTTACCTCTTGAAAACTCTGTTCGCACTTGTCTGTCCACTCAAACTTGATGTTCTTCTGGTTAATGCGGTCATAGGCGTTGCTATTTTGGAGAAACCCTCCACAAAGCGCCTGTAATACCCTGCCAGACCCAAGAAATTGTGGACCTCTTGTTCGTTCTTTGGGGCTTTCCATTGTTTCACCTCCTCCATTTTGACTGGATCGACTGTAATCCCATCTCCTAACACCACATGTCTTGGAAAACTCACTTCAGTCAACTAGAATTCACAATTGGAGAACCTGGCGTACAACATTTTCTCACACAATCGTTGTAAGATTAGTTGTAGGTATTGAGCGTCTTCTTCCTGGTTTTGTGAGTATACAAGTATATCGTCTATAAACACGTTCACAAATTTGTCTAGATACTCACCCAATACCCTTTTCATAAGATCCATGAACATCATGGGCGCATTGGTGAGTCCAAAAGAAATAACCACGAAATCATGTGACCATACCGAGTTTTGAATGCAGTTTTGGGAATATCAGATTCCTTGACCTTCAACTTGTGGTATTCAGATCTCAAGAAGATCTTCGAGAATACTGATACTCCCTGTAGTTGATTGAATACATCATCAATTATGGGCAACGGGTATCGGTTCTTAATCGTCACTTTGTTGAGTTCGTGGTAGTCTATACACATTCTTATGGTGTCGTCTTTCTTTTTCACGAATAGTAACGGGGCTCCCCAAGGAGACTGACTTGGTCGTATAAATCCTTTGTCTAGATATTCTTCTAATTGTGCTTGCAGTTCTTTAAGCTATGTCGGTGCCATCTGGTATGGTGGCTTTGAAATAGGTGTAGTGCCTGGAATGAACTCAATCTCGAACTCGACTTCTCGGTCTGGGGGTATCCCTGGAAGATCCTAAGGAAACACTTCTGGGAATTTGCACACATCTGCTACCTCAGTTGGTTGTAGCTTAGACTCCCTATCCTTGTCTATTACGTTCGCCAGGCAGTCAATACATCCATCGTCCAGTAATTTGCAAGCCTTCAAGGTGGAGATTATAGTGAAATTCTTCTCTCGGGCTGTGCCTTGGAACACAAACAGTTCTTCCCCAGGTAAGTTAAAAGTCACCTTTCTTCGTTTGTAATTTACCACCGCCCCGTATTTGATTAGCTAGTCCATTCCTAAAATAACATCGTATTCATGTCAATCTAAAACTAGCATCAGATCCTCCCGACCTTATACCAAGACTGGTATGACTCTAACCCAAGACCGTACCATCATATCCTCCCCTGAAGGTAAGGATACACCACATACATTTGCCATAGGCTCAGGCTTCCTATCTATCTTATCAACATAAGATGCAGCAATAAAAGAATGGGATGCACCATTTTCCATTAATGCATATGATGAGTTATTAGCCACATGAAGCTGAGCTGACACCATGTTGGAAGTCTTAATTCCTTTATCACCTTGGGTGAGTGCATAGACTCGTGGTGTAGTTCCTACTGACCATGGCTGGTTGTTTCCTCCTTTCTGATTATGAGTCGGGTAGGGGCTGGAGAAATGACCCGGCTTTCCATAGGTGAAGTAGTTGTTGTTGTTGTATTTGCTTGGGTGTTGCTGATTGCACTTGTTGCGCTGCGGCCAATAGTTGTTTTCTCTCCTTGTATGCTTGTTGAAGTTCGAACTTTGGCTTGGTGGCTCCATCCTTCGTTTATTATTTCCAGCGTTAGGAAACTGAGAGTATCCTAGAGTATTGGTCATCCACATACTTCGATTGCCTCTAACTGCAAACCTCCCTTAAGATCTTCTCTAGTTGATAGAGTATCTTCCTCAGTCATTTGGAACATATGCTCATTCTTCAACTCTGTATGGCTCCTTCACTTTCTTGTTCTAACCAGGATTCTTGGAGGATTGCTCACTCTATGGCTTCATCATAAGTATTTGGGTTGTTCTTCTCGGTACCCACGAATTGAGCTATCTCTCTTTTCATCCCCTTCATAAATTTGCATAGCCGGTTGGCTTCAGTGTGTACCAGATCTAGAGCAAATCTTGAGGGTTGGTCAAACTTGCACACGTACTCTTTACACTACAGTACCCTTGGACTAGGTTGGTGAACTCAACCACCTTTCGATCTATCACTGTCTAGTTGTAGTACTTAGCATTGAACAAGACAAGAAATTCATCCCATTCCATTCGTGCCATGTCACGTCCTTTCCTGGCAATATCCACCAGATGTGAGCGTCCTTCCTTAACATATACACCGCATAGATTACCTTTTCCCTTTTGGTAGCCGCCACAAAGTTAAAGATTCTTTCCAGCATGCTTACCCATTCCTTTTCCATCAGGGGGTCAAAGTTCCTTTAAACACAGGTGGATTTTGCCAGCTAAACCGTTCCAAGATTGGTTTCGGCTGTTCTGTTCTAAAAGCATCAGTTGGAAGGTTTGCTCCCACCAGTGGATCTTGTTACACTGAGAATTCATGTTGTTGGGGAACGTCTTCCCGGGGTGCTAGGGGTGCAGGGTTGTGTAGCACTTCTAGAATTCTTCGCATCAATGCCTCGAACATCTGAGTGTTCCCTGCATTCTGCTCATGCACAGTCATTCTCATATCCTCTATCTGAGTTGGTAGATTCAGTTCCTGCTATGCTCCTTGTCCGTGGCTTCTCCTTCAGCCTCAACCCCTTCCTCTGCCTCGGCCACGACCTACCTCTTGGTCAACGGCTGCTCTCTCGGATGGGTCTGTTGGATTAAGAGCTTGGCCTCCCCTGGCTCGAGTGTTAGGCACCATTGCGGTTCTTTGTACAACAATTTTTAAAACATGTTAACATACAAGTTTCCCATGCACAAGGAAAAAGGAAAGCAAATCATAACGATTGAACTCAAAACAAGTAGTCATAACATTCAAGGTGATAACCTAGCAATACAAAATGATCTTGATAGATCATGCCATAAAATTTTAGTTACCAGAACAATAAATACAAAAGAGAACCCTAACTACGTGTGGAGTTTCTACATATGCCCACTACCACTATTCAAAAGTTCTGTAAAGTAGTAGGTTTGCATAGTCTTTACAAAAGTATCAACGAGAATTTCACAATAAAACCTAATCTACCCTATCAATCAACATATCCAACTCTATATCGGATCCTCCTTCGACTCTACTGCCTTGCCTGAAGGTATACTATCAACCATGGAGATAGGCCAATCCATGTCCCAAATGCCAGCTCGATCTCTATAGGGAAGTCATCCCACGTGTCGCGAATCATCTACAAATGTCTGTGACGAAACCATATATATGTTGAGCCTGTTAGACAAGTGTCGGCATATCGCACTCTCTGTCGCTCGAATGTGTTGGCCCTATCAAATAATTCAGTAATGTAATGCATCGATCGCCAAATAGCACGTCGATGTCGCTAATCGTACTCAAAGTGTCAAGGATTCTCGTTGTGAAATAACCTACAATAGTTAACCCTTGGTGTACGGATCACTGGTACGTTCTCTATCACAAGATCATGTATCTCAGGTATATCTGCCATAACCAACAATTTATAGGATTGAGGTAAATAAAAAAAAAGTAAAGGAAATAGATATAAAAGACAGAACATACAGTGAGTGTCGGCCAATCTTGCAGAATGTACTTGTGGGTTTGTATACAGAATCTGCTCAACTCGAGCTCTGATACCACTTGACACGACCCTTAAAACATACAACACGAAAACATGCATAAATCGAAACTTTTATTTAATTCTTTGTACTAAAAATCCATATAAAAGAGCTTTTAAAAAGATCGTGTGTGCACACATTTAGTTTTAGCAAACAGAATTACAACTTCTCTTTTTCATAGTTAAAGCAAAACGAATGTCATAAAAGAGATAGCGAGTTTCCAACGTTTCTTTTCAAAATGGTGTTCCATCAAAACCTCCCCCGGTCGGGCCACATGTACATATCCACAAGCAGAATCTAGCGCTCAGTGCTCCACTTTGCTTTTTCACTTACCTACAACATGAAACAACTAGTTAAGTGAAAACACTTAGTAAAAATACCCTTGCACAAAAATATACTAAACTCAATAATGAGTTGCCCTAAGGTAGATATCACTAATGATCACTAGGGTATTGGTATAAATTCCAACCCTATCATACAATTCGAAATAATATCCGTAGAGGAATCAAGCACATTGGTCTCGCCAAACAACCCGTTTCATACATATCATATCAACCTGCACTCAAAAAATCCCAGAACATTCAAGATAAATAATTATACAACTTAAAGTAATTCAATCAAACACAAAGGATCCTGGCTCCAACCTGGATTCACTCTTAGTGTATGGGCTCCAACCTGGACTTTATTACCATGTCCTGACTCCAACCCGTAATATAATTTCACCATGCTCTGGCTCCAACCCGGACTATAATCTCACCATGTCCTGACTCCGACCCGGAGAGTATTATAATAAGCATCTGGCTCCAACCCAAACTCACTTACCATTAAGCTGCAGAATGCATAAGCATTGTAAAGGTAGGCATTAAGCATACCTTGGTCTTAACGACCCAAACAAAACTAGTGTAATTTAATACTACAAGCACACACTAGTATATTCATGTTGTAGCCAAGAAAGAGAAAGGCTAACATACTTGGAGCCTTAGCTCCTAGCTGGATCTTTAACACCGCTATTTGTTTTCCCTTTTTGGGATTACTGTAATTAATACAATGTACTCAGGTTAAATTATGGCAGACTCGTATAGCTAATCTTATATGATAGCTACATTCAATAAAGTTCTCTTAGAGACTCTATACTGACATTTCTCTTATACAGTGTATAAGGTCTGATTCCGCTTCAAAAAATTGACGGTTTCATGAGAAAAATCGTCCTTACCGCAACATGCTCTCCCTGTTGTGCATTTTAATATTCTATCTCTAGAAGACTCTCTCAATCATATTACGTGTATTTTAGTTACTTATAAAAGGAGTTTTAAACGACTCTTAAACATAGAAAACCACCCACTTTCCACTCAAGTACGGAGTTTACCGTTTTCCATTCTTTACCCAAAATTACCGTGTTTCTACCTTTTACAATTATTATCCGTTAACGATAATTCTTTTCAATTTACAGTTTTATAAAACCTAACTCCCATTTTTACCGTCTTTAATCCATAACCTAGGATCTCTATTACATCATTTTCAAAAAGAAAGGGCAATTGGACCACGTGTTTAGAAAATGGTAAAAATGAATTCTCAATAACCTTAAAATAAATTGGGATTTTTTAGATATCGAACACTGTAGCTATTTTTTAAAACAACTTCATTTCAAATTCTGAACCTAACTTTTTCACTATTCATTTTAACCGTTATTAAGCTCATAATCAATGTTAGGTTCTCTAACCACAACCCTGAAAAAATCTTGTTCACATATTATGCCTCCTAATGATGGGAACTAGGGGAAAGCTCACGTCAAAAATTCAATTTAGGTTAGGATAACTAACTTCCCAAAACTCATTTTTTTGTTATGGTTCAAAATTATTATCTTTCCCCGTTTTTAGGTAAATTAGAAAAATTACTACCCTTAAATCGTGATATATTTTAATCTAATTTTTTACCAGGGCCTTAATACCTATCTTAAAAAATTTCACCAAATTTCATAATTTTTGGGAAGGAAAAACCAATTAAACCATTTAAAGAAATCAGGGAGTGCCTGCTGCCTAAGAGTTTTTTTTTCTTCAGATTTTTAGGGTTATTTGAAAACTTATTTCTCTTACACCGTAGATTATTTTTCCTAAAATTTTACCAGGATCTTTAATCATATCTAGTTTATTTTATCTCAAAATTTTATAATTTTTAGGATAGGGGAACACATTAAAAAATGTAAGAAAATCTGGGCAGTGTTTGCTGCCCAAAATTTTCATTTTCAGATTATTAAGGCAAATTTTGAAAAACCATTACTCTTTAACCATTTTTCATTTTCCTATCAAAATTATATGTGATCCTTATACATATTTAAGCTAACAGTTTACCAAATTTTATGGCTTTTGAATTAGTAAAACGTGTTCAATATTCAAAATAATCTGGTTGGTTCAAGCTAAAATTCAAGCATAAAATAAACTCCACAAACCAAAAACACAACCTATACAACCAGATCTATATCAATAACAAAAAATACTCAAGACCAACCAAAAATTCTAACTTTGATGGTTCAAGCTTGGAGATGAGGTTGCCTTAACTTTTCAAACTTCCTCCTTGTGTTCTATACACCCAAACTGAGCCCCAATAGTACCATATGCATATTTTTTTTAAAAGAATGTTAGGTTAGAAGATGAAGATGAGTGGAAAATTACCAAAACTCTAAAATTCTTACCATTGTTCTCACTAATCATCAACAAGCTTCAAATCTCAAGATCTGCCTACAAACACAACTCTTGAATCATAGAATACAAGATCCATGACATGCATGGCCATTAGATTCACATGCATGAATATTAAAACCCCTTACGATTTCGGGTTTGAAAGAAAAAGAGAAGGAATAGAATGTACTAGGTTCGAAACTTACACATGCGTAGTGTGCTCTTGGGTTTTCTTCCTTCCTTCAATGGGGAGAGAGTGCTCTTTCTCTTGGAGAGAAAATGGAAGTCATGGTGGGTACAGAGAGACCAAGCTTTGGTTTTGGGGAGAGAAATGGAGATAGTTCTTTTTTTTTTTGAGATAAAAAAAAATAAATTAAAACAACTAAGGATTGGATGTGTAAGAGGGAAATGATTAGAGGTTTTGCCAATAGGTGAGGTAGCCTCTTACTCTTCGTAGGGTAGGTGTCATAGACACTTGAGTACACTAAGGCATAGCCTAGCTGTCCATCACACCCTCTCTCCTCCTTTGGAAATGACCAAAATGCCATTGCCCCTTTTAACTCACTTCTAATGCACTCAAGGGAATTTTGGTGATTTCACTCTCCAAATTTAACCAAATTTTTGCCCTATTGTTTTCAAATATCTCCAAGCTAAAATAAAATAAATGTGACCAAAAATAATTTTGTCACATAACACTTAATTTTGGTAATTTATTCAAATTGACCAAGATGCCCTTAGAGGCTCGGGCAAGAATTTCCAATTTTAAACCTGGTAGATTGGAATTAAATCCTCAATCATTTTTCTTAAATTTACTGGCTCGACTATACAATCCCAGTTTCCAAATATTTTTATGCCCTAGTATTCCTCATTTTGTCTAATTCGAGATTTTTTTCGTTATTAGGGCAATTTTCTTTGCGTAGGCCTAAACCCTTTATCAAATTAGCACAATGGCTATAAAATTCATGAAATAAAATAATTTCACATAATATTATTTATCTAAATAATATTTCAAAAAATTCTTCATTGGCTCCAACCAAAATACGGGATGTTACAGCACGTGTGACGTCTCCCACTTGTAGAAGTGCCAAATGTACAACGTCTCCTGGTGGGAGACATTGGTAGCGTGTCACTTCTAATGTCTCCCAGCAGTAGATATTGTACAACTCGCACGTCTCCCAGTGGGAGACTGTAGCGTCTCAGAATTTTACTTAGTTAGATAGTAAGAACTTGTTCTGTAGTATTTTAGTTTTTGTGATTATTGGTTCAAGCTGGGTTCATTTGGAAACTCATAGAGATAGTCATGGATTTTGTAAGTTTAACCTATAGTTTAAAAGTATTAATTTTATCATAAGGATTTGATTATTGAAGCTGGTCCTATAAATATTATTTATTATAACCTAAGGTTTGGATAGAGTAATTAAGAATGTGACATTTGTCACATTTTTGTTTATTAAGGATTTAAGGATTTTAGATAAAGAAATCAATAAAGGATAAACCTAGGAAGTCTAGAACCTTCCCTGAGTTGTTAGGATCTCATATTACCCAGTCAAAGTGGTTTAAACAACTTGAAGTGTGCTGAAAGTGTGCAAAAACGTGTTTAATATATCAGCGTAAGCCGATATATCGTAGCTGTAGGGGCTGATATATCGCCTATGATGATACGAAAAACAAGCCAACCACGCCCGAACGAAACCACGGAGCCTCGAGAATATGGGGCAGGCGATATATCGGCTCTACCTGCATATTTTGAAACTCTGTGGAATTCGAACTAGAAACAACCCTCATCAACTTGGACTTGCTCTTGAATGATTTTGACCGAGTTCTGGGCATCTATTTTGTAGAAGATCTGATATTAATTCATTTTAATGGCAGTGAGTTTCACTCCTTAAACTCTATAAACAAGACCCTTCACTCAGTCATTTACATCATCTTTCAAACACTTCTCAGATCCTCCAAGCTGCTAAATTCATTCTAGAGAGAAACACTAGGGTTTTGGGGTTAAAAGCTTTCAAGTCTAAGCTTTTCTAAACACTTGGGAAGTAAGCTAGAGGGTGATTTTGGTACTGAGGTGTAGATCAAAGTTCTAAGCTATCTAAGGTACTCTTAATCCTCAATTTTAGTTCATTTCTATTCATTTTATTCTTTTCTTTTACTTCAAATCCTAACTCATTATAATGGATTTTGGTTAGATGTTTGATTTTCTTAAAAATTAAGGTTTTTGGTAAGTTATTATCTTGATGGTTTAGATCTTCTTTTCATCTTCTTTTCTTTAGAAAACTTATGGTTTTACTGTTTGGTTTTAGAAGTTTCCAATCCGGCACTTGTCTCCAATACTCTGGTTTTTTGCAAGGAAATAAGTTAGATTTTATGTACAATGATTATGTTCTATGTGCTTTGTGTATGTATGTATGTTGTTTTTTCTTATATTTGTAGTCGTTTGGGAATTATGGTTGCTTAGATAGCAAATAAGCAAATCCCGAGATTTTTATCATTTTCGTAGACTATAGTTGTGTCTAAACCTGCCTCTAAATAGTTGCAAGAGGACACTATCAGTTTCTATCACATACTACGGTAATGAGTTAATGGTCATTAATATTGTAGTCCATTTTCATGCTCTATGTTTGTACGTCTTATATTTTATGTCATGCTTTAGTAGTTTATCCTTACTAGGCATTAGGCTCATTCCTTTTTATTTAGATGGTGCAGGTAAATGAATATGGAAGACGGGACAGATTCTAGGTGGCTCTGGCATGTGTATTGGGAGAGGACTAAAGAAATGGACCGATGGAATCGATCGAGGATGACGTTGACATTTGAGTCTTTTATTTATGTATCTATGATTTCCACATTTAGTATTTGAACATTTAATTAAAGGATTTGTTTTCTTTATGATTTTTATTTAATAACAATGATATTCTGTATTTTTTATTTTCTATAATAAAGTGTATTATTTTATGTATATATCCAAAAGATAGTAGTATGTCTTAGTAGTTTTAAAGATTCAAGATCTTTTAGTTAGTCGGGTCTTTACAAGATGTTACCCGTGCTGCCTTGACATGTGGATCTAGACATTTCGATTCAACTTTACAACGTCTCCACCTATTTTTAATGACTTACCATTGTAGTCAAGAACAAAAGCTTTCAATGTCTCCCAACATAAGACATTAAAAATCTCTTCCAACTTTTAATGTCTTACCCTTTTGGAATAAGACATCATATGGAATCATTAAAAGTCAGAATTGTTGTAGTTTATCCTTTGGCTTGTCTCTTCCTCATATATTTTATCTTCTTTGTTTTGGGAATCTATATATTGTGGTTTATCCTTTGCCTTATCTCTTCCTCATACATTTTATCTTCTTTGTTTTGGGAATCTATAAATGCCTAAAAGAATTATTAATTCTCTATATTGGTCCATTCTATATAGTTCATACATACATATATATATATATGAGTTTACTCTTACTGCTGATTGAGTTTTTTCCCCATGGATGGGTTGTCAATTAATAGTCATTGGATTAAGATCAAATGATCCACATATAAAGATGTTAATTAATGCTATCTTTGACTTTTTCAAACTTTGTAATGGACTACCGTCTAACATGGCGGTCACCTTTTAATTTAATTAAATAATTAAAAAAATATTTATTTAAGATTCCTTCCAAGATTCTATATCTCCATTCTTTGAATTCCTTGTTCATTCCATGTTTTTTCCAAATTCATTCTTTATGCATTAAATGTCTCCTATCTTCTCAACTATAGTTAGTTGGGTAATTAATGATGCCTATTTCGAAATTTATATATATTAGATATATTTTTATACAAAATTTACTCATCTTAAAAAACTTGTTTGTTGAAGAAGCTCCAATTTTTTAAAGTGTTTTGAAGTAAGATTTCTAAGTTTATGCCAATTTCAAAAATGACTAGTAGATTTTATATTTTTTCTAAAATATTCCAACTTTTTTTTTTGTTATGTAGGATTTGAAATTCACATAGATGAGTAAATCTGTTTTCTCTTGAAAAACTTGTTTAGTAAAAACTCACAAGAACAATTTTTTTTTAAAGTGTTTGATGATAAGCTCTAGATTTTTCATAGTGTTTCTTCTTAGATTTTCCATCATTTTTGTGCTTTCTTTATTTTTACAAACAAATTATCATCTATTTCTCTAATTTAATATTTCAAAATTCACTACTAGAGCTTTTTTTTTAAAAAAAAAAAAAAGATTCCAACAGAGTTTTATTTGTCATGTAGGATTTGAAATTAAAAAAGATGACTAAATCTTATTGTTATCCAGATTTCCGGATAGCGTTTAGATTGATGTCCTCGGGGAAGCAGAATTATCGATGTCTTTCATGGTAGGTGACCAGAGTTTGCGGATGGACAGAAAGGCTTCGCCTCTCCTGTTTAGTATCCGGATTACTCTTCCAAGCAAGCACAACACGGAAACTCTTCGACTCTCCCGGACTCCCGAAGGATACCCCTCGGGGAGGCCCCATCCAGGAGAGGCTCTTCGAGTGGTCCCCGCGGAAACAGTTCCGTGCCTCGCACTGAACAAAACCGAACGGTCGAGTCCGGGAGAAGGCATATTTGGAACAATATCCGTCTGACACAGGATCCCGCCTGACACGCCCGTCAGGTCAAAGCCGCACACATCCCAGCACGCCTAAGGGTACCTTTTCGCCTACTGTTCCGCTGACAACTTGGAAAAGACGGCTGACTTTGTGTGTTCCCCATACTTTCACGTAAATATACCCACATAGAGTCTTGTAGCCATGCTACTACAGTAATTGTATCCCCTATTTATGGCTGGTGTAATTAAGACTCATGTACGTAGAGAAAAACCCTAATCCGAAACCCTAGCTATAAAGACCCCTTCATTTTACAAGAAGAGGGACGAACAGATCACATAGCAAAAACACTACTAAAATCTCTCTAGCTTCATCTTCTTCAAGAGAACCCGAGAGAAACACTGTGAGTGTGTGAAGTTCTTGTGCACCAGCCATCTTACTGTAACCGTTTCCAAGTATAATAACATCGACTCGTGGACTAGGGCTTGTTAACGCCTGAACCACGTAAAAACACTGTTTGTTTAGCTATATTTCAGCATTTCTACAGTTCTTATCTTTTTATTATTCTGTTTGTATTCGTTTCCGAAAAACTCGGTAAACATTTTGGTGCTTTCATTGAGAGCTGTAGGAAGTTTTTAGTCAGCTCTTTATCTGTGTACGTTTTTTGTATTCACTTCGTGCTAAAGAGATGGTGACTACGAGAAAATCCGCTGTTGACAAAAATGCTACGGTCAACCCCGATACCGTGATGGAAGATGTGGTGCAAAGCGAACCCTTGGACTACCAAGGTGAAGACCCGACATCCCGCCAGGATCGGGTCAGTACCGAAGATACAACATACTTAGAAGACGAAGAAGAGTATGTCCAAGACGGTTATTACAAGGACGGCTGCTACTATGAGAAGGACCCAGAACTGGTCCAAGTAGCCGAAGAACTGGAGGTCACCAAAGCCAAACTTGCTGAGCAGGAGCGCCTCTCCGAAAAAATGCAGCGCATGATGGAGCGCCTCCAAAGCAAGTTCGGAGACCTAGGCGACTCGGACGAGGATGCCTCTGTTTTAGGTGGTGCTGATGCCGCTATACCGGATCCAGCCGCTGCTGAACCATCCAAAGCCGCCCCTAACAAGGGCAAAGAAAAAGTTGGAGAGCCTGTGCGCGCTGACGCCCCTGCACCTCCTAAAGGCGTGAATCACAAGGCCGACTGCCGCCCTCGCGCACAGAAGGTCTCTGGCGCTCCTAAGCCCAGACGTCCTTCAGCCCCAAGGGGGCACTCCGTGCCTAAAGGGCCCGGTGCTAAGGCACCCAGGCCTAGGGGAAGGAACAACCACCCCAGTGATTCCGTCAACCAGGACGGTCGGGCTGCGAACTCGCACTCCGAAGATAGCTGGTCCACAGTGGACCTAAGAAGAAGGTTGGAGGCCAAGTATGAAAAGGCCAAAGGAGAAAAGGCCCGGCCTCGCGAGATGACCTCCGAAATCATATTAATGACAAGCTCCGGGGACGTGACCTCCCGGAGAGTGATACGAAGAGGCTCGAGGAACAGATTGCTGCCTTGACCAAGCTGGTCCGGAAGCAAAGTGAGGCCCTGTCAGACTCTGAGGAGGAAGACCCGGAACCATGTATTCGGAGGATCGCGGAAACGTCCCTCCCGGATAACTTCAAAATGCCCCACATAGAATTATATGATGGGAGGACAGACCCGCGTACCCACCTAGCTAAATACAACATGGAGGTTGTATGCGCGTGTCAGTGAGGACGCCAAATGCATGTGCTTCTCACTCACCCTTACCAGGTCCGCGGAGGACTGGTGGAAAAGATTAGCTCCCGGATCAATCCACAGTTGGAAGGAGCTACAGTCCGCATTCAGGAGGCAGTTTATTGCTGCCCGCGACCACGACATGGAGGTTGGTTTCTTAACCAACATCAAGCAGCAACCCACTGAGAACCTCAAAGCTTTCATTCAGAGAATGATGGAAGCTGCTGCAAAGACCAAGGTCAGCGATGACATGAAGCTGATCGCCCTCCAGTCGGGCCTTACTGTCGGCTCCCTGCTATGGGGGGAAATGCAGAGGAGACGGGCAGAAACGCTGTCCGAATTCATGTCAAAGGCTCAGGGAATCATCAACCTTGAGGATGCCTACCAGCAGGCCTTTGGAGTTCCCCCAGCTCCAACGCCTTCCGTGATCGCGCCGAGCTTTGCTTCGCAAGCTCCCGCACCAGCCCTCACGCTTCCAGGAGCCCAATTCACTCCAAGTGTGTACGGGCCTTCCGCGTCTGCTCAGACGCCGAGTCAAACCCATTTCTCTGGGTACGGAGCTGTACAAACCGGATGTAGTATCGCTCCTGGCATGCCGCAGCCGCAAGCGGAAGCCCCAGAACGAAATTTGAGCCAATCGCGGAACAAACGAAGCGGAAGAAACTCCAACCGGGGAGACCATTCAAAGAAGCCCCGGAAGGACTATGAGCCCAAGTTCACGGAATATACCAGTTTGATAGACTCGCGAGAGAATGTCTATCGGGCGACCTGTAATATGGTCAACTACAGGAAGCCCCCGAAAGTGTCTCACGGAGGAAGACGTCCGCGAGACTCCAATAAAAGGTCTGAGTTCCACGGAGACGTGGGGCACACCACGAACGAGTGCCTTCAGCTGAAGGATGAGATCGAGTCCCTGGCAAGAGCGGGACACCTCGGTCAGTGGGTGAGGATACCCATTATCTATTCCGGACAGGGGGTAGTTCACGGAGCTGCATATTCCCCGGGACAGAGGGGGACCACTAGCGCTCCTGGAGCCGGTCACCCCCAAGCTCCCGGGTCTCAGTACCCGGCGCTTCCTGCTCCACCCGCTCCGGCGCCCATTGCCTTGTTGGCTCCAGGACCGGGCAACCCATATCCGCCCGGCCTTGCTCCGCCACCCGTTGACGGACACGTAGCCACCATTTCCGGAGGACCGCACCTTGCCGGAAGCACCCGCAACTCCCAGAAGAGGTACTTGAGGGAGTTAGAACACGCCGAGGAGATGTGCGCCTTGGTTCAATCACCTGCTCAACGTCCCCGAATGATGGATCTTCCCATCACCTTCACGGAGGATGATGCTCGACATGTGCACTTCCCCCACAACGATCCCCTCGTGGTGGAAGCCCAGATTGCCAATAAGAAGGTCTCGCGGATCTTGGTCGATAACGGAAGCTCCGTAAACATCCTCTTCAAAGCGGCCTTCCACGCGATCGGATTGACCGAGACAGACCTGGCCCCATGCCCCATCTAGCTTCAAGGGTTCAATGGGGACGCACTCATGCCATTAGGCAAAATTCAACTTCCAGTCACCCTCAGAGGAGAAAGCGACGCTTGTGCCTTCAAGCATAGCACATTCGTGGTGGTCGACTGCCCCACGGCGTATAATGCCATCTTAGGCCGACCGGTCCTGATCGATTGTGGGGCCATAACCTCGATACGCCACTTATGTTTGAAGTTTCCATGCGACGATGGGCGTATTGGCACCCTCCGAGGAGACCAAAGAAGTGCACGGAACTGTTATAACGTCTCCGTCCGATCCGTCTACACGGTCCAAAAGACGTTTGCTGCCATTCCTTTGGCGGAAGAATTACTAGAAACTGGGGGTGCTCAGGAGGCATACTTTGACGAACTCGACCCAAGAGTGGGAATCGAGAAAGCAATAGAGCCGATGGAGGAAGTCGAAGAGGTGATCCTCAACCCGGGAGAACCCACCAAAGTCATTCAGGTGGGGAAAAACCTGCCGTCGGCCATTCAAGATAAGATCGTGGCCACTGTGAAGGATAATCAGGATATCCTGGCATGGTGCCACGCTGATATGACGGGGATTAATCCCAATGTTGCGTGCCACGCACTCAACATAGACCCATCTGCAACTCCAATTCGCCAAAAGAGGAGGCCGCTGGACCCAGTGAGAGCCGAAGCCGTCAAAGCTGAAGTGGAAAAATTGATGTCCATAGGCTTTCTCCAGGAGTCGCACTATCCCGTGTGGTTGGCCAACCCAGTTCTGGTCCCGAAACCCGATGGGTCCTGGAGAATGTGCATTGACTTCACGAACCTAAACAAGGCCTGCCCAAAAGATTGTTTCTCTCTTCCGCGAATCGATCAGATGGTAGACGCTACTTCCGGGTACGAACTCTTATCCTTCATGGATGCGTACTCCGGATACAACCATATCAAGATGCATGTCGCGGACCAGGAACATACCAGCTTCCTCACGGACAAGGGTGTCTACTGTTACGTGGTCATGCCTTTCGGTTTGATGAATGCTGGGGCGACCTACCAGCGTCTGGTAAACAGAATGTTCAAGGACCAACTGGGGAGGAACATGGAGGTGTACGTGGACGACATGTTGGTAAAGTCCAAGACCTCCGGGGACCACAGTGACGACCTTGAGGAAGCTTTCGCCGTGATCCGAAAGTACGGGATGAAACTAAATCCAAAGAAATGTACTTTCGGGGTCTCGTCTGGGAAGTTCCTCGGTTTCATTGTCAGCTCCCGCGGAGTGGAAGCCAACCCTAAGAAAATAAAGGCGTTCATAGATATGCCTTCCCCCCGGAAGCATAAGGATGTCCAGAGCGTTACCGGAAGGATAGCTACTCTCAGCCGCTTCGTATCCAAGGCCACTGACAAGTGTATCCCCTTCTTCAATGCGTTGCGAGGAAACAAGAAGTTCGAGTGGACCCCCGAATGCGAAGCAGCCTTCCAACACCTCAAAGAACATTTAACCCGAGCTCCCATTCTATCCAAACCTGTCGAAGGAGAGGCGTTGTTCTTATACTTAGCTGTGACTAAGCACGCAGTGAGTGCCGCTCTCGTCCGGGAAGATGGCCGTATCCAGCTCCCTGTGTATTACGTAAGCAAGAGGTTATTGGACGCCGAGTCCAGATATTCAATGATCGAGAAACTCTCCCTCTGCTTGCTAATTGCTTCACGGAAGCTAAGGCCATATTTCCAGGCGCACACCATCAAAGTACTCACCAACCACCCTCTCCGACAAGTCCTGCAGAAGCCCGAGTCTTCTAGCAGATTGCTTAAGTGGGCCATGGAACTGAGCCAGTTCGACGTCCACTACCAACCACGTGTTTCCATAAAAGGTCAAGCTCTCGCGGACTTTATTGTGGAATGCTCGGGAATGAATGACCTCCCGGAAGATCCTGTCCCGGAACTTCCCACCTGGAAGGTCTATGTAGACGGAGCCTCAAATGAAAAAGGAGCTGGAGCGGGGGTCATCCTAATATCTCCCCAAGGGCATCAGCTCCAGAGCGCCATCCGTTTCACGTTCCCAGCATCCAACAACGAGGCAATACACGAAACCATGTTAGCTGGATTACGACTGGCCAGAGAAGTCGGAGCCCAAAAAATCGAAGTATACAGCGACTCCCTACTTGTGGTAAACCAAATATCCGGGGAATACCAGACGAAAGGCGAAAGGATGGCTGCCTACGTGTCTCTCTCCCGCGACCTACTGCAGCATTTCAAAGGCTACCAAATCCGCCAAGTCCCCCGGGACCAGAACTCACTCGCGGACACGCTGGCCAAGCTTGCAACGGACCCGGAGATTGAACAGTATGGCTTAGTCCCCATCGGGCAATTAGAAGCCCCCAGTACTGAGACACGAAGGATAAACGCCATCATCGACCATTTCCACTCCTGGATAGGACCCATCCTCAGATTTCTCACCACCGGAGAGCTCCCCACTGATAAAGCTGACGCAAGGAAGCTCCAATATCAAGCTCCCCGATACGTGGTTATGGATGGAAAGCTTTACCGCAGGGGGTTGTCCATACCCTTCCTTAGGTGTGTTGCCGGAACCGAAGTCAGCACCATCATCCATGAGATTCACGGAGGCTTCTGTGGCGATCATACCTCCGGGCTGAGCCTCTCCAAAAAGATCCTTCGACAAGGATACTTCTGGCCCACCATGAAGAAGGATTGTGTGGATTATGTCAGGAAATGTGAGCAGTGCCAGAGGTACGCCAAGGTTCCGCGAGCACCGCCTACAGAAATTACCCTAATGACCAGCCCCTGGCTGTTCGCCGTTTGGGGCATTGACCTAGTAGGTTCCCTCCCAACTGGAAAGGGTGGAGTGAAGTACGCCATAGTCGCGGTAGACTACTTCACCAAATGGGCTGAAGCTGAACCTATGAACACGGTCACATCTAAAAAAGCACTGGACTTTGTCATCAGGAATATAGTGTGTCGTTTTGGGCTTCCACGAAAAATTGTGTCCGACAACGGAAAGCAGTTTGACAGTGAACACTTCACGAACTTCTGTGCTTCGCATGGAATTATCAAAAGCTTTTCCGCAGTCGCCAGACCCCAGGCTAATGGGCAAGTAGAAGCTGTAAACAAAATATTAAAGACCACGTTGAAGAAAAAACTCCAAGCCTGCAAGGCTCACTGGCCGGAAGAACTTCCGCGAGTACTTTGGGCCTATCGCACAACAGAGAGAACATCGACGGGGCACACGCCTTATTCCATGACCTTCGGTTGCGAGGCCGTCATCCCAGTAGAAACTATGATCCCCTCTCACAGGCAAGATACCTACGATCCTACCTGGAACCATGCCCTTCTCCAGGAGTCCTTGGACATGATCGAAGAGCTCCGGGAGCAGTCGCAGGTCCAACTAAAAATGTACCAAGGCAAGATAGCCCGACACTTTAACACGAGAGTCCAGAGCCGTACATTCGAAGTTGGGGATCTTGTCCTACGGAGAGTATTTCCTGCTATGCAGGATCCGGGAGTAGGAGTCCTCGGACCCAACTGGGAAGGCCCCTACGAAGTCCAAGAAAAAGTGGGCCATGGGACGTATCACTTAAAGAGACTCGACGGATCTAAAGTCCCGCGCGCCTGGAACGCGGAGCACCTCCGCCGCTACTACCAGTAGGCCCCGGACCATCCAGTCGGAAGTCCTTGGTGAAATTAGCAAAAGTGAAAAATGTGGAAATAATCCTCCCTGTTGTAAAACTCACGCCTAGCAGGCTAATTTAATGAAACACGGAGAGATTCACTCCGCTTTTACTGCACTTTTTATCCCTGTGTTCAAAGCTGCGTTTTAACAAGTGACCACGCGGTCCGGAGACGTCCGGACCCCACGCTCACTTGGGGGGTATACATGGCTAAGGCATAGCCATACACCCCTTGAACAAAACGTACACAGAACACCACTTATGTGCTAGCATTGTGTTTGAAAATTTTAAATTGTTTGAAATGTTTAAATTGTTAAGCTTAGGTTTATTTGTTGCCATGAACATGCTTGCATTACGTGTCATATGTGCATTATGTGCTTATGTGAAAATTGCCATGGAAATGCCTGCCATTATGTGTCATGAAAATTATCTCCTGTGTAGCCCAGCGATGGACGGGACTGGGGGTTGAGGCACGTTCAAAGAGCTACGCCAAAACACCCCCAACTCCCTGACAAGTCCTTTGCAGAATTCTCTGCGATCGCTGTAGAGCTTTGCTTCGCAAGCTCCAGCTCCGGGTCTCGGAAGGCGAAAGATGGCAAGATCCGCGAGCGCTGTAGAGCTTTGCTTCGCAAGCTCCAGCTCCGGGTCCCGCAAGGCGAAAGATGGCAAGATCCGCGAGCGCTGTAGAGCTACGCTTCGCAAGCTCCAACTCCGGGTCCCGCAAGGCGAAAGATGGCAAGATCCGCGAGCGCTGTAGAGCTTTGCTTCGCAAGCTCCAGCTCCGGGTCCCGCAAGGCGAAAGATGGTAAGACCCGTGATCGCTGTAAAGCTCTGCATCGCAAGCTCCAGCTCCGGGTCCCGCGAGGCGAAAGATGGCAAGATCCGCGACCGTTGTAAGCCTTGCTTCGCAGGCTCCAACTCCGGATCTCACAAAATAATGCATGGCAAGATCCATGGCCATTGCAAGTTTCAGCTCCAGAAGCAGACATGCTCGATCCCCCACTCACAGCCGGCCTTGCTTCGCAAAGCCCCTGCTCCAGGATCACACCTGGTGAGCGTGGCGATTTCCCCGACAGCAATGAGCCTTACCTCGCAGGGCTCCATGCCAGTTCCCTGAAGTCAGCCACCATGAGGTTCGCAACAACAGTTAGTTTTGCTTCGCAAAGAACTCCCGTTCCAAACAATGGAACGACTCACCTTAGCAACCCCAGCGAACAGTATAACTATAAGTCCCGAGATTGGCTATTTGCCTCAGGAAAGCTAAAATACGGTGAAAGGAGCCTGGCCGTTGGAACCAGGAAACCTTCGTAACCTAGAAACTACGTGGGAAAAGACATCATCCGTTAAAGCTTCAAGTGGGAAGTGCATAGGTTTTGGCCGTTGGAACCAAAACCCCATACGCCCCTACAACAGTTTCTACCGTATAAATGTCTACCCTAAGCGCAAAGATAAATAAAGAACTCGGCAGAAAAGAAAGGAGAATGCTATGATTATGGAAAAAATGTCCGCAATGAAAAACTCAAAATGAAAAATAATTAAAGATAAAACCCCTTCAAGCATTGGGGGTAACTACAGCTTCCACGACCGCAGCTTCGGGGGCATCAGTTTAAACTGAGGTTGGCGGAGTCGGCTCATTGGAAGGCGGAACTTTGTCATGAGAAGGTTCAGAGGTCCCCGCCTCTCCGGGATCTCCCACCTCAGGAGCTCCAGCACGTTCGTCAATGTTGTAAGTTTGGACGTACACCTCTGGGCCCTGATCCCACACGAGTAGCTTCTCCCTCATGGCTTCGGCATCATCTCCCAGATAGCCTAATACCTCCGGGTTCACTTTCCAGAGTTGATGCATGAGGACCACATGCGATATATTAATCGTCCTGTTCAATATCACCTCAGCATCCTCCTTCTCCTTCAAGCGCTCCGCCTCGGAGGTTGCCAGCTGTGCCACCACGACAGTTAGTTGAGCCCTCAATTTTTCCATTTCGGCCTTGGAGGCATCACGCTCCCCCTTAAGAGAATCAATCTCCTTGCGCTGTTCCCTATTTTGGCTCAGCACGGATTGCTTCTCGGTCACATGCCCCTGGCAGTGAATTGTAAGGCCCTGATCTCTTTATCCTTCTCGGCGAGCCCCAACTGCAGCATAGACACGAGATCCCTGCTCCTCTGATGGAGTTGCTCCTCCCCGTGCAGCTTACTCTGAAGAGTGGAATATTCCTCTTGCTGCTTTAGGAGGAGATCATTTTTTGATTGCAAGCGAGCTTCCAGGGTATCCTTCTCCACCTTAGCTTGGGACAGCTCTTCCCGGAGCTTAGAGTTTTCGGCCTTCATCCCATCCGACCGCTGTCTAAACTCATTCTCTGCCTTGGCCCGGTACTCTTGATATTTGGCAAGATATTTCTTGTCCGCCTCTTCCTCAGTCGTGCGCCGGGCTTGATCAATCTTCTCCGAGGCCTCCAAGGCCTGTTGGGTCAGTTTCTGCTTCTCCGCCTCCAAGGCCTGGCGAGCCAGCTGGCTCTCCTCCAGTTGAACCAGAACTGCACCAACCTCCCGGAACGAGCGTTCCGCGATCATAGAGGCCTGCAAGGAAAGACAACAGAATGAGCTAAAGCCGGACAAAAAGACAGATGATCCCAAAAAATAACAACTGACGGCTTACCCCGGATAGTTGCTGCTTCACAGCGTGTGTCAGTAACAGCGAATCCTTACTGCTACTGATGGCCCATTTCTCAGAATTGAGCTCGCATAAGCTCAGGGCCATGTCCTCCATCATCTCAGCTCCGAACGGCGCCAATGCACGTCCGAGCCTAGGCACCAGCCTCTTCTCCAAGGCTGGACCATCCAAAACCGCTCCGGCTGGGTGAAGGGATCTCACCCCCTCGGCCAGCTCAGCTCTCTTCACGGCAGACAAGTTATCTACCCTTCCCTGAGTAACAGCCTTCTCCGCCTCTAACCGCCTCTTCAAAAAACTATCGGCCCATCTTACACCCTCCAGGAGAGCAGCGGGGAAACTGGTTGGCTTCCGCGGAAAGTGGAACTTCAGGCCAGGCAGGGGAAGATTGGTTGTCTGAGAAGAAGGAGACCCCGGAAGGGTGGACCCCCTTTGGGCTGGAGGAGGAGGCAGACGGGGTATTAAGGCCCCGGTCTGTTGCTTTTGCTGCTGCGGCAGCAGAAGTAATTGCCCTTGTTGCTGCTGCTGGTTTGGATGTTGTTGTTGCTGCTGTTGCGGCGTTGGTGATTGTCTCTCTTGTTCTTGTTACTGCTGTTGTTGTAGTTGTGGTTGCTGTCGTTGCTGTTGTTGTTGCCTTCGACCGGGAGAAGAGTGTCTAAGGCGTTTGTTCTTTGCGCCCTCAGCATCTTCTCCGGGACGCTTGCTCACCCCAGTTGTCCTCACGGGGAACACAAGCCCTTCCCCGTCGCTGCTGCTACTCGAGACCATCATAGTCTCGGAAGGCCCGTCAGTAGGAGACTTCTCTACCCTCGGAGACGCTTGCGCCTCGCCACTTGTCTTCTTGGGGGAGGCAGCTTTACCTCCCCTACCAGCCTTGGTCTTCCGTCCTTTCCCCGTGGACGGGTCTTGGCTGGTGGCAGCCTTCTTAATGAGCAAAGTAACCCTCCCCAACATCTTGGCTTCTGGATACTCTGCAAGAAACGTACAAAGCAAGGTTAACGAACCAACAAGCAATGAGAAAGAAGATAAGCGGAAGACAAGACAATCAACAACATAAAAGCACAAGCAAGCCCGCCAGCAGGGAACAAGAAACAAGAAAAAGAAAAGTTTGAAAGGGACGACCATGCACGAGAAACGTGGATGGCCTTCCCCGAGCAAAAAAAAACATCGCTTCCTGCTCCAGGAAGTTCCCGTACTCCTTGAAGTTCGGGAATGACATGCTGAGAGAAGAAGGGTCAACCATGATGACACCTTCTGGCAGACTACCTGTAACGACCCAAATTCAGTGTTTAGGCTTAAGGGCCTGGAGTAGTGTGCCTGGAGGGCATGATGGGATTTTGTGTGTGACTTTATTAAGTTTAATGCATCATTATGATTTATTGCACGTTATATGACTATTTGATTATTTGAGATGCATGACTATGTGAATCAGTATGCATGTAGAACTGATTGTCTTAGAATGAGCATGATTGTAACTTGGCCATGTTAGGGCATATCTGTGATAATTGTACTATGTGAATTGTGCCATGTGAGTGTGATGTTTTTATCAGGATGCACGCATCGAGACGGTCCTAGAGAGCCAGTTAGTCTAAAAGTCACAACGGGATGTTGTACCCGGCTCGGGAGGAGCCCAGGGGTACTTCGGGAATCTTATAAGTTGAGTTTAGAAAGAGTGATTAGTTATTGGTATTTTGGTAACCATTTGTAACTGCTGTGAGTAACAAGTTTTAAGATAGGAAGTGGTAGAATTGAAATGAAAGTGTTAAGACTTAAGTACCCTTGAAGGTTTAGCTTAGAAGGATTAGTAAGGAGGGGTAATTTGGTCTTTTGGCAAGACAAATAGACATTTTGCAGCTGGGATTTAGGGGGGTACGGTTTGGGCATTGGCTCATTTAGTGTCTTGATAAAATTAGAAGAGAAGGAAAGAAGAGGAGAAAAAGGCTAGGGCAAGCAAGGAGAAGAAGAAGAAGAGAAGGAGAAGTGGGAGTCTAGGAGGGGATCAAGGACTTGTGTGGGTTCTTCATTTGAGATAAAGGTTTTATACATATCTAAATATGGATTTTTTGTTTTGATTTAAGGAATTTAAATGCCTAAGCTAAACATTGTTGGGTTTTGGGGTTAGTTGCTGAAATTTGAAATCATAGGAGTGGATCTTGTGTGGGTTGATGTTTTGGATTTGATTCTAGTATTTATGGGGTGTTAGATTGTTCATATGAGGTTTGGATTTGAGTTTGGGGTTGAGATATGTGTTTGGGGTTGGTTTGGAGGTATTTTGGATGAAGGATTTGAAGGAGAAAAACCCAGATTTTCGGGTTCGTAAGGGCACGCCGCGGCCCTGTTCTTGGGCGCCGCGGCGCGAGGCTGGTTCCAGGCGAGGGGCTCTCTGACTTGCTTTAGTGCCGCGGCCCTGTAGGGCTGAGCCGCGGCGCTAGGCCATTTTCAGGACACCAAAATTCCATTTTTGAGCCTTTGCTCCAGGGGTTCGGGGGATGTTTCCAATGACTTATTTTAGGATTTTGGGAGTCCCGAGAGTGCGGGATTGGTCCCGGGAAGTGGTTTTGGGTTTGGTTAGTATTAAAAGTGTTTTATGTGTGTTGTGACTAGGATTTCGGAGAGGCTCGTGCTAGGGGACCGTGCTCGTGACCGTGGTGCATCGGAAAGCACGGATTACAGGTAAGAAAACCGTAACACCCGAGATTAGGGCATGGGCCCATTGTGTGATTGTAGGGCACGGCCCTAGCTTGAATTGTGTGCAAATGTGTAATCTTAGATAAACTATTGTATGTTTGAATGTATGATATGTGTGATTGTAATTGAATGAACGGCAAGGCCGGGAGCGGCAAGGGCCGGGTACGGCAGTGGGGCCGGAAGCAACGCTCAGCACATGGGATGCTATAGCGAGGGTGGGACCCAAGGGATACATGAGTTATCCTACGGTAATGGCCGAGACCCCAAGCTTTGGTAAGGCCTCTGGGGCGGCATGGCCGTGCTTGTTTAAATTGATGATTTTCTTATTTATCAGTAAATTATGCCAGTAATATTATTATTGCATATGTTATGTGCTATTTGGGTTTTCTTGCTGGGCTTCGGCTCACGGGTGCTCTGTGTGGCAGATAAAAGCAAGGAGTCTGTCAACCGGCCATGAGTATGGAGAGCGTGGGGGCGGCGCGTACATGTTCGGCCTGCCCGACTGCTTTGGTTGGGAGCTTTTTTTTGTAAATGGCTGTATTAGCTCATTCTTTTGATAGTCAAACCTGTTGTAAATCTATTTTTGAGATGTAAATGTTTTGTAAACCTTATTTTGGGATCCCAGATGTTTTATATCTAACGTTTTCAATGAAGTTAAACATTTTAAAAGAATACAGCCTTAAACTCTGGTTTAATCACACTTTTGGTTTTAGAAACCACTTTGAGTCAATGAAATGCACAATTTCTGTTTTAAACTCACTTAGTAACGGCTCTAAGGTAGTAGGGCGTTACAACTTGGTATCAGAGCGAGCCAAGGTTTATTGGTTCTGGAGATCGACCGAACATGTACGCACGCTGCCATTGAAAAGCTCGACTCAGGGTGGTTTGGTATGATGGGTTGATATATTCATGAATATGTGTTTATTGCTTTGTGTGCCTGCCTAGATTGTTATGAGCATGATGAGTGAAATAACATATGCATGATGCTAGGGCAAGGCCCGTTGTATGCTGTATGATATTTGTATGTCACTTTGGTCGATTGATCTTGGTTGTTGTTGAAATTGAGAGGTGGAAATTGGACCTTGTTATCATGCCTAATGAGCGGTGTCATTGATTGCAGGCATTTAGTTGCAATGCCTCGCCAATCATCGAGACTCCGCGGCATTCAGGCCGAGGATGATAACCAGGGGCAGGACCCTCCACCTGCTCCTCAGAACTGGCAACAGATCTTAGCTGAGATGGAGGCCAGGTTGAAGAAAACAGAGGACGAGCTTAGTCAGTTGAAGCAACCAGCTCCTCCACCGGCCACTGCGATACCACCACCGCCGAGTGTGGTACCGGCTCCGGTTCAACCTGTGACTGGGAACAGGTTGGAACCTCTATACGAAAGATTCAGAAAACAGCAACCCCCTACCTTTGAGGGCGGAGCAGACCCACTGCAAGCTGAGCAGTGGATGGGTACGATGTCTGTGATCCTGGACTTCATGAGGGTTGAAGGAAGGGATAGAGTTGATTGCGCCAGTTATATGCTTAGAAATGATGCACGTATTTGGTGGGAGGTAGTTGGGCAGCGAAGGGATACTGCAACTATGACTTGGGAAGAATTCAAGGGCATTTTTAACGAGAAATACTACAGCGTAGCCGTTCGAGCTGCGAAGGCGGATGAGTTCAACAACCTGACTCAGTGCAGGTTATCCGTCACCGAGTACGCCCTGGTATTCGACAGATTGGCGAAGTTTGCGCCAGAGCTGGTGCCGACTGATGCGGCCAGAAGGGACAGGTTCATACGGGGATTAAATGTAATGATCGCCCGTGACGTGAGTATCACAATGACTCCAGAGTCTACCTATGCACAAGTGGTAGACAAGGCCCTCACTGCTGAGAGGGCTGAGGACCAGATCTGGAAGGATGGCGCTGCTAGGCGTGATACCAGGAGAGTTGTGCCTTCTTCTTCTGGGCCTAGTCGGGGCAGCGGCCCCAGTGAGCAGAAGAGGAAAGCTCCAGACTCATTTACTCCTTATGGTTCTGACAGGAGGGTTCGCGGTTTTGTGGGTGGCCGCCAGGGCGGGAATGACAGCTGGAGAAGCCTTCCGATGTGTCCTCGATGCAGGCGACGGCATCAGGGCGAGTGCCGGACCAGGGCATGCTTTGTTTGTGGGAGCACCAGTCACTTGAAGAAAGATTGCCCGCAGGCGAAGAAGGAGGAGCCAAGGCAGGGTGACAGCCTTGCTCCTGCTAGGGTTTTTACCTTGACTCAGACTGAGGCTGAGGCCAGTCCTTCAGTGGTCACAGGTCAGATTTTTAGCGCTGGATCCTTGTTTACTGCATTGATTGATTCTGGTGCTACGCACTCATTTGTTTATGCTAGGGTGATTGATCAGTTGTGTAGACCTAGTATTTTGTATGCTAGGGGTTTTCAGACTATATTTCCTACAGGTGAACTGGTAGTCTCTAGGAGGTGGGTTAGAGCCTTACCAGTAGTGGTAGACGGTAGGGAATTGTTTGTTGACCTGATTGAACTAGATATGGACGATTTTGACATAATACTAGGGATGGATTGGTTGACACGGTATGGAGCAACGATTGATTGTAGGCGACGAATGGTGACCTTTGAACCGGAGGGCGAGACACCCTTTGTGTTCGTGGGAACGGTGGGTGGACCGCGGGTGCCTCTGATCTCGGCACTAAAGGCTAGAGACCTGATGCAGGAGGGTTGCATAGGATTCCTAGCGATTATAGTGGATTCCTCCAAGGAGGCGGCAGTGGGACCAAATGAGACCAGGGTTGTCTGTGAGTTTCCAGACTTGTTTCCAGCGGATCTGCCGGGGTTGCCGCCACAGCGGGAGATTGAGTTCGTCATAGAGTTGGCTCCGGGAGCAGAGCCAGTATCCAAGGCACCTTACAGAATGGCTCCAGCGGAATTAAAGGAATTGAAGATTCAGCTGCAGGAACTACTTGAATTGGGGTTTGTCAGACCAAGTTTCTCGCCGTGGGGTGCTCCAGTTTTATTTGTTAAGAAAAAAGGATGGATCGCTCAGGATGTGTATCGATTACAGAGAGTTGAATAAGTTGACCATCAAGAACAAGTATCCATTGCCTAGGATCGACGATTTATTTGATCAGCTTCAAGGGAGTACAGTGTTTTCGAAGATTGATCTCTGATCAGGCTACTACCAGTTGAGGATCAGAGAAGAGGACATACCAAAGACTGCATTTTGGACACGGTATGGGCATTATGAATTTCTGGTTTTGTCCTTTGGATTAACCAATGCCCCAGCGGCATTTATGGATTTGATGAACAGAAATTTTAAGGATTACTTGGATAAGTTCGTGATTGTGTTTATTGATGATATCCTAGTATACTCCCAGTCAGAGTCAGAGCATGAGCATCATCTGCGCCTGGTGTTGCATCGGTTAAGAGAGCATAAGTTGTATGCTAAGTTTAGCAAATGCGAGTTCTGGTTATCGCAAGTTTCATTTCTAGGCCATATTATCAGTAAGGATGGGTTACTAGTCGACCCAAGCAAGACGGAAGCAGTAAGAGATTGGCCTAGACCCAGCAATGTTCTTGAAGTTATAAGTTTCCTTGGACTAGCAGGTTACTACCGGCGGTTTGTAGAGGGGTTCTCCAGAATTGCTACTCCGTTGACAGAATTGACAAGGAAAAAGACCAAGTTTGTGTGGACAGATCGATGCGAGAACAGCTTTAAAGAGTTGAAGCGGCGGTTGATTACTGCACCAGTGCTGAGCTTGCCAACAGATAATGAGAAGTTTGTGGTCTACTGCGACGCTTCTAGACAGGGTCTGGGATGCGTGTTGATGCAGGCTGGGAAAGTGATAGCATATGCATCAAGGCAATTAAAGGAGTACGAGCAGAGATATCCCACGCATGACCTGGAGTTAGCTGCGGTGGTTTTCGCACTTAAGGTTTGGAGACACTATCTGTATGGAGAGAGGTGCGAGATATACACTGATCACAAGAGTCTAAAGTATTTCTTTACCCAGAAGGACTTGAACATGCGCCAGAGGCGGTGGCTAGAGCTGGTAAAGGATTACGATTGTGATATCCTATACCATCCTGGGAAGGCTAATGTAGTGGCTGATGCATTGAGCCGGAGGGGCCCAGGACAGCTGTATAGTTCGAGGCAAATATCTGACAGATTAGCTGGAGAGATGACCAGAGCAGGTATAGAGTTAGTGGTTGGTAGGTTAGCCAACATTACTCTACAGTAAACGCTCCTTGAGAGGATTAAGGAAGCACAGGGAATGGATCCTCAGTTAGTTGAACGTAGAGAGAGTGTCCTAACTGGAGCAGTCAAGGACTTCTCTATCTCTGAGATGGGTTTGTTGAAGTACAAAGGACGGATTTGTGTTCCGATTGATCAAGACATTCGGCGAGAGATTCTGGACGAGTCTCATACCACTCCCTACTCTTTACACCCAGGTTCTACGAAGATGTACCATGACCTGAAGGTTCTGTATTGGTGGTCAGGCATGAAGAGGGACGTGGTGGATTATGTGGCTAGATGCTTAACCTGTCAGCAGATTAAGGCGGAACATCAGAGGCCAGCAGGATTATTACAGCCTCTAGGGATTCCCGAGTGGAAATGGGAAGATATTGCCATGGACTTTGTGGTAGGATTGCCAAAGACCGTGGGTCAGCATGACTCGGTATGGGTGATTGTGGATAGGTATACGAAGTCCGCCCACTTCTTACCTGTGAAGACGACTTATACTGTGGAGCAGTATGCAGAGCTTTATGTTAAGGAGATTGTTCGACTTCATGGGGCTCCAAGGTCGATAGTATCCGACAGAGACCCCACTTTCACTTCCAAGTTTTGGAAGAGCCTGCAGAAGGCTATGGGCACGCAGCTTCGGTTTAGTACCGCTTATCATCCTCAGACGGATGGACAGTCTGAGAGGACAATACAGATACTGGAGGACATGTTACGAGCTTGTGTGTTGGATTTTGAGGGATCTTGGAGTAAGTATCTCCCTCTGATTGAGTTCTCGTACAACAATAGTTATCAGGCGACAATCGGTGTGGCTCCGTATGAGATGCTGTATGGAAGAAAGTGCAGATCACCGATTCACTGGGATGAGGCAGGTGAGAGAAGGTATTTAGGTCCTGAGATGGTTCAGAGGACCAATGAGGCACTTGAGAAGATTAGAGCTCGTATGCTCGCCTCCCAGAGTCGCCAGAAGAGTTATTCAGATCAGAAACGCAGGAGCGTGGAATTTCAGGTTGGTGATCATGTATTCCTCAGGGTTTCACCCCTGAGAGGAGTAAAATGATTTGGCGTTCGGGGCAAGCTGAGTCCCAGGTTTGTTGGCCCCTTTGAGGTTCTGGAACGAGTTGGGGAGGTGGCTTACAGATTAGCAATGCCTCCAGCTTTATCAGGAGTTCATGACGTGTTTCATGTATCCATGCTCCGGAAGTATGTTTCGGACACTACTCATGTGTTGAGCTATGAGAACTTGGAGTTGGATCGGGACTTATCATATGAAGAAAAGCCTGTTCAGATCCTTGATAGGAAGGACAAGGTCTTGAGGAGCAAGACCATCGCCTTGGTCAAAGTATTGTGGAGGAACAGCAAGGTCGAAGAGGCGACGTGGGAACTGGAATCAGATATGCGGGAGCGGTATCCGGAGTTGTTCAGGTAAATTTCGAGGACGAAATTCTAATGAGAAGGGGATAGTTGTAACGACCCAAATTCAGTGTTTAGGCTTAAGGGCCTGGAGTAGTGTGCCTGGAGGGCATGATGGGATTTTGTGTGTGACTTTATTAAGTTTAATGCATCATTATGATTTATTGCACGTTATATGACTATTTGATTATTTGAGATGCATGACTATGTGAATCAGTATGCATGTAGAACTGATTGTCTTAGAATGAGCATGATTGTAACTTGGCCATGTTAGGGCATATCTGTGATAATTGTACTATGTGAATTGTGCCATGTGAGTGTGATGTTTTTATCAGGATGCACGCATCGAGACGGTCCTAGAGAGCCAGTTAGTCTAAAAGTCACAACGGGATGTTGTACCCGGCTCGGGAGGAGCCCAGGGGTACTTCGGGAATCTTATAAGTTGAGTTTAGAAAGAGTGATTAGTTATTGGTATTTTGGTAACCATTTGTAACTGCTGTGAGTAACAAGTTTTAAGATAGGAAGTGGTAGAATTGAAATGAAAGTGTTAAGACTTAAGTACCCTTGAAGGTTTAGCTTAGAAGGATTAGTAAGGAGGGGTAATTTGGTCTTTTGGCAAGACAAATAGACATTTTGCAGCTGGGATTTAGGGGGGTACGGTTTGGGCATTGGCTCATTTAGTGTCTTGATAAAATTAGAAGAGAAGGAAAGAAGAGGAGAAAAAGGCTAGGGCAAGCAAGGAGAAGAAGAAGAAGAGAAGGAGAAGTGGGAGTCTAGGAGGGGATCAAGGACTTGTGTGGGTTCTTCATTTGAGGTAAAGGTTTTATACATATCTAAATATGGATTTTTTGTTTTGATTTAAGGAATTTAAATGCCTAAGCTAAACATTGTTGGGTTTTGGGGTTAGTTGCTGAAATTTGAAATCATAGGAGTGGATCTTGTGTGGGTTGATGTTTTGGATTTGATTCTAGTATTTATGGGGTGTTAGATTGTTCATATGAGGTTTGGATTTGAGTTTGGGGTTGAGATATGTGTTTGGGGTTGGTTTGGAGGTATTTTGGATGAAGGATTTGAAGGAGAAAAACCCAGATTTTCGGGTTCGTAAGGGCGCGCCGCGGCCCTGTTCTTGGGCGCCGCGGCGCGAGGCTGGTTCCAGGCGAGGGGCTCTCTGACTTGCTTTAGCGCCGCGGCCCTGTAGGGCTGAGCCGCGGCGCTAGGCCATTTTCAGGACACCAAAATTCCATTTTTGAGCTTTTGCTCCAGGGGTTCGGGGGATGTTTCCAATGACTTATTTTAGGATTTTGGGAGTCCCGAGAGTGCGGGATTGGTCCCGGGAAGTGGTTTTGGGTTTGGTTAGTATTAAAAGTGTTTTATATGTGTTGTGACTAGGATTTCGGAGAGGCTCGTGCTAGGGGACCGTGCTCGTGACCGTGGTGCATCGGAAAGCACGGATTACAGGTAAGAAAACCGTAACACCCGAGATTAGGGCATGGGCCCATTGTGTGATTGTAGGGCACGGCCCTAGCTTGAATTGTGTGCAAATGTGTAATCTTAGATAAACTATTGTATGTTTGAATGTATGATATGTGTGATTGTAATTGAATGAACGGCAAGGCCGGGAGCGGCAAGGGCCGGGTACGGCAGTGGGGCCGGAAGCAACGCTCAGCACATGGGATGCTATAGCGAGGGTGGGACCCAAGGGATACATGAGTTATCCTACGGTAATGGCCGAGACCCCAAGCTTTGGTAAGGCCTCTGGGGCGGCATGGCCGTGCTTGTTTAAATTGATGATTTTCTTATTTATCAGTAAATTATGCCAGTAATATTATTATTGCATATGTTATGTGCTATTTGGGTTTTCTTGCTGGGCTTCGGCTCACGGGTGCTCTGTGTGGCAGATAAAAGCAAGGAGTCTGTCAACCGGCCATGAGTATGGAGAGCGTGGGGGCGGCGCGTACATGTTTGGCCTGCCCGACTGCTTTGGTTGGGAGCTTTTTTTTATAAATGGCTGTATTAGCTCATTCTTTTGATAGTCAAACCTGTTGTAAATCTATTTTTGAGATGTAAATGTTTTGTAAACGTTATTTTGGGATCCCAGATGTTTTATATCTAACGTTTTCAATGAAGTTAAACATTTTAAAAGAATACAGCCTTAAACTCTGGTTTAATCACACTTTTGGTTTTAGAAACCACTTTGAGTCAATGAAATGCACAATTTCTGTTTTAAACTCACTTAGTAACGGCTCTAAGGTAGTAGGGCGTTACACTACCGTCACTCAGACACCAGAGGAGCTCATCTACCCTATCGCAATACCTGTCGAAGGGTATCCTACGCGGATCTAGCCTAAGGAAACGGGGATCAAACCCCATCTGAGAGGTCCGGGAAACCTCAGACAGGCTGGGGGTGTGGATCAATCGAAAACTAGTCTTACCTCTCCCGGAGGTACTAGCCCCCGGAGCCCCTTCGTTAGGGTAAGCCGCGGCGTGGCGAGCCTCGATCTCCTCTTCCTCCGGCTGGGGGTCGGGGAACCTCTCCGCCCAACTAGGAGATAAAGTATTTTCGTCCCGAGCTGCTTGGGTGATCACCTTAGACAGCTCCAGGGAAATCTGCTCCCGGATGTCAGCTGACACCTGAGTTTGCCCCCTGCCACTCACTGGCTCGATGTTTTGGAAGGAGGCAAGTAACCCATACTCCCTCAACGATTCGGAGGTCACAAGTCCCTCCACTTTCAACTCTTCCTCAGAAAGCCCTTCGTAGAACTTGGACCTCCTTATCATCTCCGCGTAGAGAGGTGTCCGCGGAACGACTTCTGCAAAAATCAAATACAAGCGTTAGAGATCCTCCCAAAAGGCAAATCAAACGCAAAGAAACAAAGTTGAAAAGGAGAGGAAGGAGCGCTTACCAGGGATTTTGAAGTCCAAAGATAGGGCTGGCACCCTCTTCAGCGGGAAGCCAGTCGTCAGGAACCAGTATTCCCGGAGGTCTGGAACCCTCGCGGTATGACAAGTGGGGCACATCACGTTCGGGTGCCTTTCTAGCCTGTAAAACCCCACCTTGTCTGAATGACCCCTCATAGGCTGAGACTTCAACCCGTAAAAGTACAGCACCTCCTCCGGGGTACGAGCTTCTAGTCTCCGGGACATGCAAAAGATGAACCACCCCGCTAGGAGCTTGTAGCTGGGAGGAATCAACTGGAAGGGGGCAATCCCCGCCTTCACACAGAAATTGGCGAAGTAACTCCTTAGGGGCAAGTGCGCCCCACACACTATGTGTGCCCAGCTCCAGGCACCAAAGCCCTCGTGACTCTGGCTAGCTGACTCGCCCAGCACCGACAGACGGTGCCACATCAGACCTGGGATGTTCTTCAGGCCTGCCTCAGAGGAATACAGCTCCAGCATGCCATAATTCTTGAAAAGGTTCGGCTTTTGGTCCATCTCCCAGATGGAACTATTGGAGGTCGGTGGGCTAGCCGCGACCACTTTCGCCTTTCCTTTCCCCTTTCCACCAGCGACAGGAGAGCCCTTCTCTTGGGCAGAATCAGCCTCCCCCACAGCAAGGAGTTGTTCCTTTGAGATGTTCGTCACTGAACAAAAGAAAGAAAGAAGAAAACACTCTAAGCAGTCAGCACCCTTGTCATACCCTAGTGGTATCAAAGGCGTCGGGGAGACCCTCCCCGAAAACTGCTTAGAGAGGCTCCCACCGAGCTTACCGAGGGATTGGCACCATGCCACCCGAAGGGCAGCAAGGAACCAGACTCAGACTCCGAGCCTAAGCCCACCAAAAGAAGTGCTTTTCCAGAGAAAGACATCCTAAAGGCGTTCATGCTTATGCCCTAAAACAGCAAAACAAGGGACGACTTTCCAAACGCAAGTCGCCAAAGCATGCAGAAAAGGCTACTTATCGACTCACATCAATCACATGCCTACCAAATCCCTATTCATGCATGCACATAAGCGATAATGGCAGAAACCTCTACTCTAACAACTACCAACAACCTAAGGTCTGGGAGGAAAGAGCAAAGTAGAAATACTTACTGATATTCGGGTAGTTGGAGGTTGAAGGAGTAACTGGATCACTGCCCAGCACGATCGCGAGAAGTAAAAGCTGCAAAGACGAACGACGATTCAAACCAGGAACTTCGGCGAATAAACCCACTGCCAAATCAAAAGAAAAAGTTTCCAGATTCTTACCAAAAGAAGTGGCAAGTTCGGAGGAACGGAAGCTGGGAAGCCTGAGAGTTCGAAGGTTTGGAAATCTGAAAATCCGAAAGATAGAGAATTTGAAAGCGTAAAGAGGAAGAAAGGTCCTTTCCCTCGTTTTTATAGCAGGGAAGAAGTCGTTTCGAATTCCTCAAATGGACGGTCCCGATCTTCCCATTCCGTGTGCATCGGATCCAACGGCTGGAGATGATGCGACGATCCTATTTATGACTCCTCGGATGGGAATAAAGTATTTATTTCCCATCATTACACCACCTCGGGCCTGGAGTACCATTAAAAATCGTCAAATCATTACTCAGATGACTGACGCACGCATACTCAACCAGTCGCCTCACGCACACGTCTTGGTCGCAGAACCATTCCCAGAATGACACGTGGTGTTTGCCGCACTTGAGTACTTGAGTTCAAACAGAAGAAATTCCCTTTCTTTTTCATACTAACACTCAGGCGGGAAAAAGGAACTCTTCCGGGAACATAGAAGGTGGCCCCTCGCCTAATCTAAGAGACCGAAATACCCGGAGGACTGTACAAGCTCCCGGATCTCTCGAAGCTCCGTGACCTTGGGGGGTAAATGTTATCCAGATTTCCGGATAGCGTTTAGATTGATGTCCTCGGGGAAGCAGAATTATCGATGTCTTTCACGGTAGGTGACCAGAGTTCGCGGATGGACAGAAAGGCTTCGCCTCTCCTGTTTAGTATCCGGATTACTCTTCCAAGCAAGCACAACACGGAAACTCGTCGACTCTCCCGGACTCCCGAAGGATACCCCTCGGGGAGGCCCCTTCCAGGAGAGGCTCTTCGAGTGGTCCCCGCGGAAACAGTTCCGTGCCTCGCACAGAACAAAACCGAACGGTCGAGTCCGGGAGAAGGCATATTTGGAACGATATCCGTCTGACACAGGATCCCGCCTGACACGCCCGTCAGGTCAAAGCCGCACACATCCCAGCACGCCTAAGGGTACCTTTTCGCCTACTGTTCCGCTGACAACTTGGAAAAGACGGCTGACTTTGTGTGTTCCCCATACTTTCACGTAAATATACCCACATAGAGTCTTGTAGCCATGCTACTACAGTAATTGTATCCCCTATTTATGGCTGGTGTAATTAAGACTCATGTACGTAGAGAAAAACCCTAATCCGAAACCCTAGCTATAAAGACCCCTTCATTTTACAAGAAGAGGGACGAACAGATCACATAGCAAAAACACTACTAAAATCTCTCTAGCTTCATCTTCTTCAAGAGAACCCGAGAGAAACACTGTGAGTGTGTGAAGTTCTTGTGCACCAGCCATCTTACTGTAACCTTTTCCAAGTATAATAACATCGACTCGTGGACTAGGGCTTGTTAACGCCTGAACCACGTAAAAACACTGTTTGTTTAGCTATATTTCAGCATTTCTACAGTTCTTATCTTTTTATTATTCTGTTTGTATTCGTTTCCGAAAAACTCGGTAAACACTTATTTCTCTTGAAAAACTCGTTTAGTAAAACCCACAATAACAATTTTTTAAAAAGTGTTTGATGAAAAAGCTCTAGATTTTTCATAGTGTCTCTTGCAAGATTTTCAATCATTTTTGTGCTTTCTTTACTTTTACAATAAAATTATCATCTTTTTCTCCAATTTCATATTTTGAAATTCACTACTGGAGCTTTTTTTTCTCCAACTTGTTTTTAATTGTTGTGTAGGATTTGAAATTAAGAAAAATGAGAATCTTATTTCTCTTGAAAAACTTATTTAGTAAAAACCCATAAGAACAATTTTTTTGCAAGTGTTTGATGAAAAAGCTCAAGATTTTTAAAGTGTTTCATTTAAGATTCTCAATTATTTTCTTTCTTTATTTTTACAAACAAATTATCATCTTTTTCTCGCATTGTAAAATTTGAAATTGAATGGTAGGTTTTTTTTATTATTTCGAAAAACATTCAAGCTTCTTAGATATCTACTATTAGGGTTATAAATTTAAATTAAAGGTTATTGGGTTTTAAAAATTGCCAATTTTTTAAATTATTTTAAAACATCATTATTACAAATATTTTTATAACTCATTTTTCTTCAATAACTAAAAATGTGAGGAATTTAAATGTTGACCCTGATTTTGGCCAACTGACACGAAGTCAAATTTGCTTGATGTGGACAAACACGTTGAAATGAATGTGATGACAAAAAACAATAAAGAACACAAGAGTTTATAGTGGTTCGGCCCCAGAATCTAGTAACAACCTACGTCCACTTGAATTGTTATTGATATAGGATTCAAAGGAGTGATCAAAGAACTAGGGTTCAATGAGTTTCACCAACCTCTAAAGAACAAGACAATATATCAAATAGAATCACTCTAGTCCCAAATAATTCGAAAGCCAAAAGTCCCTTCCTTGAGCTATCTTTCTCTATTTATAGGCTCAAGGGGGATTACATTAATTTGTTACAGATATTCTGTCCTAAATAATCGGATACTCAGGAAATCATGGGAGTCAATCTCGGGATTGACTAAGATCTTTATAAAATTATCATGAGACACGCGGAACCTGCGACCATACTGGTCGCAGGTAAACTTCGACTGCCTTTTGCTTGCAATATCTCTACTGGTCGATACCTTAGCAGAATTTCGTCAGGTGTCAGCCACGTGTCCAGAAATCACTTGCCACGTCATTCGTGCCTGTTTTTTGGATAACATTTGCCCCCCAAGTTTATTTATTACGAGCAATAAATAAACTTTTAAGGAAACGACCCTTCGGTTACCCCACCATACCTGTGAGAACACTTCGTGCAATCTTGGAAAAAACAACCTACCCTTGTCTAATCACGGCTTTTCGCTTCCCAAGTAACCTTTCGACGGCTATCACCCTTCCCCATGCTTCGAAAAAAGGGAAGCTGATGATTACTTCCTTTTAATGCTTATGGACAAAAGTATATATATAGCCTCTTCGAAGTCTCCTTTTTCTTTTTACGCAAGCCATCACTCTTTCAAGAAACCCTAACACCAGAGCCCCTGTTTTCCTCTAAAGACCGTCCTTCGGCGTTTCAAGATTTAGTCTGTGAGCCCTTTTTCGCCCGAAAAATTTCTCAAATCTCCACGATCTTCATCCTGGTAAGTTTCTGGGCCCGTACGCTATATATTTTTGCCGTGCATGCTTCTATAGACCGACTGTTGGGTTCACTCGTTTCTGGGTTGAAATGCATGTCAGTATGGGGTTTGATAGGTGATACTATATTGAATGATATTTTTCTGTTACTAAGGAGTTACGAGTTAGTTTGATAGTTAAGATCATGACTTTTAGGACGTAAAACCGAAGTAAAAATTTGATTTTTACGCTAGATGAAAAACCAGGTTTTTCCCGCCCTAAAAGGAGTTGAAAAAGCTTTTTCAAAAAAATACTTTTTACTTTCACTTTTGATCTGTTTCTCAAACTGTTCGTGTGAAAATTTTTAGTTTTTTGTTAGAATGTTGTTGTATAAAAGCATAACTTTTATACTCGACCAGCGTTATTCTAAAAAACTTTCAAAATTCTTCATCCTTACCTCCCCATTCTTCTGTTTGCAGACTTTAATGCCAGATTTGTGGGGAGGTGAGCGGCCCATTGTTGCGATATTTTTGCTATGCAAGTACACACAGTCGCAATTTGAAATAAAATGGTAAAAACCAAGTATCGTCCTCAAGGACTGATTTATCAATTACCAGTCAATTAATTTCTTATTCTATTTGATAAATTAAAATTCTTGATTTTTTTTGTAAACACAGCAAAAGAAACTATAAAGTGCAGAAACAATAATTGAAAATTCAATGGAATAACAACTAATAGTAAAACTTTTAATTTAACCGATGAAGAAACAATTAGGATATTTAATCTCATCAACTATCCTCCCTATTATTCCCTAATGCAAAGTATGAGTTCTTCTTCTTTTTACCTAATTCAATTAACAAGTTGATACAGCAGCCTATAATCATACTATGAATTATAAACTCAACCTAGGTGACAACTTCCTATATTTCTATGGTAAATTGAACCACAAAGGTAGCATTAATCTTGACAACTTAATAAACAGTTACACAATTAATTCAGATACTTTCGTTCTAAATTAGAATTATGTCCAATATAACCACAGCAGATTTAAATCTCACTTCTCAGATTTTGACTTAAAAACATGTATGTCTAACTATAGATGGCCAATCAATAATCAGTCTATAAGAACAGGTTATATGGAATTGAATAAGATTGAAGAAGAAGAGAATTGAAATTGCATTAGTTCATAATAGGGGTTCAAGTGATTCAATTAAACATCTTAAACAGAAAATTAGTTCATAATCATAATGCTAATCACAACAAAAATTAAAGATAACATCAGGAAGTAGAAGAAAAACATGTAAAAAATACTCCAAGCCTTCAATCTTCAAGCCAAGAATCTCTTCCCAGTCCGTACGTCCCATCTTTTGTGTTTTTTCGCCATATTAAAACCTAGGATTGAATTTTTAAAAGAGGCGGGCCGCGGCTCTACATGCACCATGCCGCGGCCCATGTCAAAATTTCTGGGCGAAATGCTCTTTCCATGCCGCGGCATTAGTCAGCCATGCCGCGGCCCGTGTCGAAGAATTCTGGGTTGATGCCCATCTATGCCGCGGCCTTCTCTAGCCATGCCGCGGCTCGAGGATCTCTTTCAAAACAGTGGTTTTGTTTCACCACCTAGCCACGGCTCTACTTTGCTCATGTCGTGGCTCTTAAGGGATTTCTCAAATTTTCAAGTTTTCATCCCAAAAATTCACCAACACTTCCAAATTATGCTGAGATCCATTATTTCTCAAAATATGTTGAAAAACTTGGTTATTTCTTCCCTTTCTTTGCCATTTTCCTCCAAGTGCTCAATTCTTCCTGATATTCACAAAGACAAACAAACAAAGCATAAACCCGCACCAAATGAAAGGAAAAAGAAATAAAAGACTACTTAAAACAACACCTAAACATGACAAAAACTAGACTCAACACCCATCAACGACGATCTTCTTGCCGAGCTGCTCGAAGGCGAAGAACAACCGATCGACCGAGTTCACGAGATTCTATTTTCACGATCTTCCTCTAGACCTTATCCATCGCCACCTCAAATGGCCCGCTCTAAATCCCTAGGCAAGTAAAGACCTAACTCTGAAAACAGTCCAAATTCTCCTGCCCAGCCTGATTCACAGGCTAGGGTTCCCTCGACCAGTGGTCGAGAAAATGCTGCCCCAGACCCTCGTATCCAAGTCAGGGCCCGCCCTCGGCATCAAAACCTTCCTGATGTCGAGTGGTATCTCTCCCCCACCAGCCAAGTGACTCCTCGGATGCTTGCCAATTATCGCAGGAAGTATCCTCTTACAGGAGTCAATCTCACAATCCCAGCTGCTGACCAAAGAGCTAACTTTCCCAGGGGTGTCTATAGCGCTTGGTCCAGATATCACATAGAGGCGGGGGCTATCTTCCCTCTACATCCTTTCTATCAGGGGGTGGCCAACTATTTCGGTGTCGCCCCCTTTCAAATTACTCCAAACGGATATAGAATGTTGGTCACACTCTATATCCTCTACAAGCTTAAAAAATGGCCAGAACCCACTCCTCCTGAGGTCAATTTCGTCTTTGACCTTAAGTCCAACCCTCAACAATATGGGACGGGCTTCTTCCATCTCTGTCACTAGGAGACTAGCCAAACTTTCCTAAGTGACACTACCCACATTTCCAACGTGGGGCAGTACAGTAGGGAGTACTTCCTCACGCGCGGACATGACTATGAAAAACCTGGCCTTCGCTCGTAGAGGTAAATGCTTTTTTCACTGGTCGATACTTTTCCTTAATAAATTTTCTTGAACCTTTCTAAAGTATACTATGCCTTTCAGGACCATGGTTACGTCCGAACACAACACCAGACATGGTGTTGAGGTCCAACGCACTGGCCAGGATGGCAGACGCAGAAAAAAGCGTCAAGTCCCTAGTCACCAATGAAAATCTGAGGCTATCTGGCCTCTTAGCTCCTCTCCATGAAATAAGAGGACCTGTGGTAGCAGATGCCACGGCCGAGGGGGATCTCGAGCAGCAGCCCCCGGCGTCTCCTCCCCGAAGGAGGCCAACGGGGGTTACGATCAGGGAACCCACTGGCGACCCTTCAGCAGAGAGGCCTTCTGCGCCCCAGGGCAAGGGGAAACAAAAGGCAACAGAGTCTGTCATAGACCTAGATGAATCCTCTGATGAAAACGGTATTGTTATCTTGCTTTTAAATAGCTTGCCAATTTCCTGTCACTTGTTTGACAGGGACGGCAATTTTACGTATACTCCAAATCTAGGACCAGACTTCTTCGTGCCAGATAGTGAGTGTATGACTAATAGAGTCAGTAGTATAGCGACCAGTAGTTGTAGCTCGGGTATTAAACTTTGTGACCTCTTTTCTGTTTTACCAAGAATTTTCATCCGTCTTTGTCTTATCATTTGCATATTTTTCTTTGTACACAGAGATGGCTACTCCCAACATTTTCCATCTTTACCAGGCTCAGGAGGAGGCAGAAGTCCCCCTGGTTCGATGAAAGACATCCAGGAGGCATAATGGTGAATCAAGCCAAGGAACCCCGCCCAAGAAGGGTCGAACAGAAGATCCTTCCAAGGATGCGCCAACTGGACAAGCTTCTGCTCAGCCTTTTGCTCTTGCTGAGAAGGAGGCTGTCCCTGCTGCCAACCCTCTGCCTGCAACCCGAAGGGAGCACACCCCGCAAGCAGAGCTTCCTGGGACCAAGCTCTCGAACCGCTCCCTGCGATCAGCCAAAGATCGCCTTGCCCATATCTTGATGCACGACCGTTGCAGGGAGGAAATTGCTGAAGTTGAGAGCATGGGGGTTGACTAGATCCTCAACAGGGCTCTTAACAAAGTGGCCAGTGTAAGTGTTTTTCCTCTTGAATTTTACTTCTCCTTTTTGTAGTATAGTCTAACTTTTATTTCCCTGACTGTAGGCCATGCTGACAATAACTGTCGCTCGCACCCGTGTCCTGGCTACCATCGACCAGGCTTGAGCAAAGGCCGTCGAGGAGTTCCAGGTGAGAGCCATCAAGGAGCTTCAGGCTATAGAAGCTAGGCACGCTAGGGAGTTGGAGGTGGTTACTCAGTAGAAGGACGCTGCGGTGGCAAAGCTGGCGGAGGTTGAAGCTTCTCAGGCAGCTATGAAGTAGCCGAACCCAATATCGTGAAGTTAAGAGGCTCAAGGAGGAGCTCCTTGCTAAGGACAAGGCCATAGCTATTTTTGAGAGCCAGGTGGAGCAGCTGAAGCTTACCAATGCTAATAATCTGGAGAGGTACAAGAATGCGACACTTCGGTGTTTCTACAACTTTTGGAAACACAACCGGGGTGCCAATTTTAACTATCTTCTAGAAGATGTCAGGAAGGCTGAGTTGGCCCGCTGCACTGCTCGATTGGCTGAAGAAGAAGAAAGAGCAAGGGTTCCTGCTTCCCCAAGCATCTAGCCAATCAGACTGCTGAGCAAGACCCTCCTGCTCCTTAAACTTATTTCTCTTTTTTTTTTATTTTTCTTCAATTACACAACCCACGGGTCGTGTTGTAAAGACAATTTTTACTTTTAAATTTGCTGCAAGGGCAGCAAACTTTTCCTTTCACTTTAAACAATTACATCCAAGCAGTGATGCTTGTGGTGTAAAAGAATGCCTTATGATATTATAATATTTTATTTTTATTATAACATCTGTTCGCATGACCGAACTTAGCATAGTACTTTGGCTTGACTTAACAAAATATAAATTTTGAAAAATACTCTAAGTACCGTAGCATGCTTTCACTCATTTTGTTCATGTGTTTACATACCTTTCGGTATGCTTTGCAATCGATGTACCTTATATGCCCCCCAAGTGATCGAGGAGCTTTAGGTCCTTGGTCACTTTCCTTGACCACGACCTGTGCGAGCATTACTGCTCGATAGTAAACATAATACTTATAATACAGCAAAACAACACATGTAATGAACAAATACTTGTAAAAATAAATTTACAAAGGTTGGCAAGAATGACTGGCTGCGCACAGTCCCTTATAATCTCGTATTAAAAATGGACTAAACGTGTCTTTACGAGTGATCTTAAAAAGATCTTACACTTATAAGCGATTAGCCATACATATGGCTAACCCTTTTTCGAAACTTGTAAAAAGTGAAAATTAATACAAGCCAGTTCTTTAAAAAGGACTGTTTATTGGTAGTACTTGCTCAGGTGTTCACCGTTCCAATAGCGTGGAACGAGATCTCCGTTCAAGCGTGCAAGTTTGTAGGTGCCCGGATGAAGGACTTCTTCAATCTGGTATGGTCCTTCCCAGTTTGGTTCGAGCACTCCAGCAGTGGGGTCGCGGGTATTCAAGAAAACTCGTCATAGCCCTAGGTCACTGACGTTGAAATTCCTTTCTTTCACTTTTGAGTTAAAATACCGGGCGACCTTTTGCTGATACGCAGCAACTCGGAGTTGGGCTCTTTCTTGTATCTCTTCAATTGAGTCTAGGGACTCCATCATCAGTTGGCTATTCTGGCTCTGGTCGTATGTAATGCGTCGATGTGAGGGGGTATCTAACTCGACATGTAACATAGCTTCGTATTCGTATTCGTATGCTGTTCGATGAGAAGTTCTATACGACCAGAGGACTTTGGGCAACTGTTCTGGCCATGCTCCTTTAGCATCTTCGAGCCTTTTCTTCAGGGTGTCCTTAAGCATTTTATTCACTTCTTCAACTTGCCCATTTACTTGTGGATGTGCAACTGAAGAAAAACTTTTAATGATCCCATGTCTTTCGCAGAAGTCAATGAATAAGTCACTGTCAAACTGGGTGCCGTTGTCTGAAACAATTTTTCGAGGCGAACCATATCGGCAAACAATGTTTTTGATGACAAAGTCAAGAACTTTCTTGGTCGTTATGGTAGCGAGTGGCTCAGCTTCGGCCCATTTGGTGAAGTAGTCGACGGCTACAACAGCGTACTTCACTCCTCCTTTTCCCATTGGCAGGGATCCAATCAAGTCTATACCCCATACTGCGAGAGGCCAAGGACTCTGCATCTATTTAACTCGTTGGGAGTTGCGCGTGGGATCTTGGAAAATCTCTGACACTTGTCACATTTTCGCACAAACTCCATCGAGTCTTCGTTCATAGTCGGCCAGAAATAGCCTTGCCTCAGAATCTTTTTCGCCAAACTTTGCCCCCCAACGTGATCCCCGTAGAAGCCTTCATGTACTTCCCTCATCAGCTCCTTAGCTTTCTCTGGTGTAATACATTTGAGCAGTGGCATGGAATATTCTCTTTGGTATAGAACACCATCGACCAGTATATACCTAGCAGCCTGCCTTCGAAGAGTTCTGGCTTTGTTCCTATCTACCGGTAGTACACCATTTGTAAGATATTCCAAGTAAGGTGCCATCCATGTGTCTCCCATCCGGATTTCCATGCTGGTTTCATTTTCTCATATGCTCGGCTCGCTCAATCTTTCTATTGGCACAATATTCAAAGTGTCAGCATCTTTTGCGGTTGCGAGTTTGGCTAAGGCATCTGCGTTCGAATTCTGATCCCGAGGTATTTGCTGGAGGGTATACTTCTTGAACTGGGCCAACAGATCTTTAGTTTTGTTCAAGTAGGCCACCATTTTTAGGCCTCGTGCTTGATATTCCCCTAGAACTTGATTCACTACCAGCTGTGAATCACTGTAAATATCCAACACCTTTATACTCATGTCTTTTGCCATTCTCAATCCAGCGAGGAGTGCTTCGTATTCGGCTTCATTATTTGACGCTGTGAAGTCGAACCTAATGGCGTAGTGAAATCGATGCCCCTTTGGCGTTATCAAGATCACTCCTGCTCCCACGTGAGATTCGTTGGATGATCCATCTGTGAATAACTTCCACGAAGGAGCTTCATCTTGGGGCTCAGGCGCACTAGGTTTTTCGCACTGCTCATTGTCTGGGAGTTCGGTGAACTCTGCGATAAGATCAGCCAAGACTTGCCCTATTACTGCTGCTCGCGGTGAATATGTAATATTAAACTGCCTTAGTTCGACTGCCCATTTTAATAAATGCCCAGCCACCTCCGATTTTTGGAGGACTTGCTGAAGGGGCTGATTAGTTAAGACTGTAATGGAATGGGCTTGGAAGTAAGGACGTAGCTTCCTTGAGGCCAAAATTAAACAATAAGCTAACCTTTCGATGGGAGGATATCTCAGTTCTGCTCCGATTAGCCTCTTGCTTACATAGTGAACCGCCTTTTGTACACCTTATTCCTCTTGTACTAGTACCGCACTAGCAGCAACTTCAGTGATCGCCAGGTAAATGAACAAAGTTTCTCCTTCGATAGGCTTTGACAAAATAGGAGGCTGTGCCATATGGGCTTTTAAGGCCTAAAAAGCTTTCACGCAGTCTCCTGTTCATTCAAACTTCTTATTGCCCCTAAGTAGATTGAAGAAAGGGACTCATTTATCCGTTGATTTGGAAATGAATCTACTTAAGGTGGCAATTCTTCCAGTTAAACTTTGTACATCCTTGATCTTCTCTGGAGATTTCATGTCGATCAGGGCTTTTTGGCCTCGATTCCTCTTGAATTAACAATGAACCCAAAAAATTTCCCTGATTCAACTCCGAAGGAACATTTGAGAGGATTTAGTTTCATCTGGTACTTGTTCAATACATCGAAACACTCTTGTAAATCCTTCATATGTCCTTCTGCTTTTTTCGACTTTACCAGCATGTCATCCACGTACACCTCCATGTTCACTCTGATCAACTCTTTAAACATGTGGTTAACTAGTCGCCGGTAAGTCGCACCTGCATTTTTAAGTCCGAAGGGCATCACTTTATAACAATATAATCCCGTATTGGTCCGGAAGCTGGTGTGCTCCTCGTCAGGGGGATGCATGCTGATCTGATTGTAGCCTGAGTATGCATCCATGAAGGAAAGGGTCTCATGTCTTGCAGTAGCATCGACCAATTGGTCAATCCTTGGGAGTGGGAAGCAATCCTTTGGGCAGGTGTTATCTAGATTCTGGATAGCGTTTAGATGGATAGCCTCGGGGAAGCAGAATTATCAAAGTCTTTCACGAAAGGTGACCAGAGCTCGCGGATGGACAGAAAGGCTTCGCCTCTCCCGTTTAGTGTCCAGCACACTCTTTCAAGCAACCGCGACCCGGAAGCTCGTCAATTCTCCCGGACTCCCGAAGGGATATCCTTCGGGGAAGGTCCTTCCAGGAGAAGCTCTTCAGGTTATCTTCGCGGATACAGTTCCGTGCCTCGCACGAAAGAAGACCAAGCGGTCGAGTCACGGAGGAGGCATAGTTGGAATGATACTCTCCTGACACAGGATCCCGCCTGACACGCCCGACAGGTCGAGGCCGCACACATCCCAGCACGCCTAAAAGTGCCTTTTCGCCTACTGTTCCGCTGACAGCCTGGAAAAGACAGCTGCCTTTTGACACTCCCCGTATTTTCATGTAATTATACCCACGTAGAGCCTGGTAGCCATGCTACTACGGTAATTGTATCCCCTATTTACGGCTGGTGTAATTAAGACTAATGGGGGCAGAGTAAAACCCTAATCCAAAACCCTAGCTATAAAGACCTCCTCATTTTACAATAGGAGGGAGGGCCAACAAATTACAGGGCAAGAACTCTGCCAAAATCTCTCTAGCTTCACCTTCTTCAAGAGAACCTGAGAGAAACATTGTGAGTTTGTGAGGTTCTTGTACACCAACCATTTTACTGTAATTCTCTACAAGTATAATAACATCGACTCGTGGACTAGGGCTCGTTAACGCCTGAACCACGTAAAAACCTGTTTGTCTATTTATATTTCTGCACTTCTACAGTTCATATCTTTTTATTATTTTGTTTGTATTCGTTTCCAAAAAACTCGGTAAACATTTTGGTGCTTTCATTGAGAGCTGTAGGGAGTTGTTAGTCAGCTCTTTTTCTGTGTACGTTTTTTGTATTCACTCCGTATTGAAAAGATGGTGACTACGAGAAAATCCGCGATTGACAAGAATGCTAGGGTCAACCCTGATACTATGATAGAAGATGCGGTACAAAACGAACCCTCGGCAGCCCAGACCGAATGAGAAAGTACCCACGACTCGGACTACCAAGGTGAAGACCCGACATCTTGCCAGGATTGGGTCAGTACTGAAGATACGACATACTTAGAAAACGAAGAAGAGTATGTCCGAGACGGTTACTACAAAGACGGCTACTACTACGAGAAGGATCCAGAACTGGTCCACGTAGCCGAACAACTGGTGGCCACTAAGGCCAAGCTTGCTGAGCAGGAGCGCGTCTCTGAAAAAATGCAGCGCATGATGGAGCGCCTCCGAAGCAAGTTCGGAGATCTAGGCGACTCGGACGAGGACGCCTCTGTTTTAGGTGGTGCTGATGCCACCATGCCAGATCCCGCCGCTGCTGGACCATCCAAAGCCGCCCCTAACAAGGGCAAAGAAAAAGTTGGGGAGCCTGTGCGCACTAACACCCCTGCACCTCCTAAAGGCGTGAATCACCAAGCCGACTGCCCCCCCCCCCCCGGCGCGCAGAAGGTCTCTGGCACTCCTAAGCCCAGACGTCCTTCAACCCCAAGGGGGCACTCTGTGCCTAAAGGGCCCGGTGCTAAGGCACCCAGGCCTAGGGGAAGGAACAACCGCCCCAGTGATTCCGTCAACCAGGACGGTCGGGCTACGGACACGCACTCCGAAGATAGCTGGTCCACGGTGGACCTAAGAAGAAGGTTGGAGGCCAAGTATGAAAAGGCCAAAGGAGAAAAGGCCCGGCCTCGCGGAGATGACCTGCGAAATCATCTCAAGGACAAGCTCCGGGGACGTGACCTCCCGGAGAACGATACAAAGAGGCTTGAGGAACAGATCGTTGCCTTGACCAAGTTGGTCCGGAAGCAAAGTGGGGCCCTGTCAGACTCTGAGGAGGAAGATCCGGAACCATGTATTCGGAGGATCGCGGAAACGCCCCTCCCGGAGAACTTCAAAATGCCTCATATAGAATTATATGAGGGGAGGACAGACCTGAGCACCCATCTAGCTAAATACAACAAGATGATGCAAATGGCGCGCGTCAGTGAGGATGCCAAATGCATGTGCTTCTCACTCACCCTTACCAAGTCCGCGAAGGACTGGTGGAAAAGATTAGCTCTCGGATCCATCCACAGTTGGAAGGAGCTACAGTCCGCATTCAGGAGGCAGTTCATTGCTGCCCGGGACCACGACATGGAGGTTGGTTCCTTAACCAACATCAAGCAGCTACCCAATGAGAGCCTCAAAGCTTTCATTCAAAGAATGATGGAAGCTTCTGCTAAGACCAAGGTCAGCGATGACATGAAGCTGATCGCCCTTCAATCGGGGCTTACCGTCGGCTCCCTGCTATGGGGAGAAATGCAAAGGAGACAAGCAGAAACTCTGTCCGAATTCATATCAAAAGCTCAAGGAATCATCAACCTTGAGGATGCCTACCAACAGGCCTTTGGAGTTCCCCCAGCTCCGACGCCCTCCGTGACTGTACCGAGCTTTGCTTCGCAAGCTCCCGCACCAGCCCTCACGCTTCCAGGAGCCCAGTTCACTCCAAGCGTGTATGGGCCTTCCGCATCTGCTCAGACGCCAAGTCAAACCCATTTCTCTGGGTACGGAGCTGTACAAACCGGATGTAGTATCGCTCCCGGCCCGTCGCAACCGCAAGCGGAAGGCCCAGAACAAAATCTGAGCCAATCGCGGAATAAACGAGGCGGAAGAAACTCCAACCGGGGGGACCATTCAAAGAAACCCCGGAAGAACTATGAGCCCAAGTTCACAGAGTACACCAGTTTGATAGACTCACGAGAGAATGTCTATCGGGCGACCTGTAATATGGTCAACTACAGGAAGCCCCCGAAAGTGTCTCACGGAGGAAGGCATCCGCGAGACTCCAATAAGAGGTGTGAGTTCCACGGAGACGTGGGGCACACCACAAACGAATGCCTTCAGCTGAAGGATGAGATTGAGTCCCTGGCAAGAGCGGGACACCTCAGTCAATGGGTGAGGATACCCATAATCTATCCCGGACAGGGAGTAGTTGTAACGACCCAAAATCGCTAATAAGGCTTAAGGGCCTTGATTAGCATGCCTGGAGGGCATAATGGGATTTATGTGTGATTTTATGAGTTAAATGCATGGTGATGATTTAAAGCATGTTATTTGGCTATTTTTTTATCTGAGATGCATGACTACGTATATTAGTATGCATGTAGGCCTGGATCGTGTTAGAATGGGCGTAATTGTAATTTTGGCCATGTTGGGCATAACTGTATTAGTATGTGATAATTGTATTCTGTGAGTTGTACCACGTGAGTGTGGTTTTATTATTGTGATGCACGTGCCGAGACGGTCCTAGAGAGCTAGTTAACTCAAGAGTCACAACGGGATTTCTATACCCGGCTCGGGAGGAGCCTAGGGGTACTTTGGGAGTTTTATGGTTAAGTTGAGATTTAGCGGGTAATGGTTATTGGAGATTTAGTAACCTGGGTAACCATTAGTTACTGCTGTGGGTAACAAGTTTTAAGGTAAAAAGTGATAGAATTGAAATGATGTGTAAAGACTTAAGTGCCCTTGAAGGTTTAGTTAGGAGGGATTAGTAGGAAAGGGTAATATGGTCTTTTGGCAAGGGTTATAGACATATTACAGCTGGGATATAGGGGTATTCGGTTTGGGCATTTATGTCACTTAAGGCTTGATAGAAATTGAAGAGAAGAAAGAGAAGGAGAAAGAAGGTTAGGGCAAGAAGAAGAAGAGAAGGAGAAGTGGGAGTCTAGGAGGAGATCAAGGACTTTGTGTGGGTTCTCCATTTGAGGTAAGGGTTTTATACACATCTAAGTTTTGATTTCTGTTTTGATTTGTAAAATCTAGAGCTTGAGTTGTGTGTTTGAGTTTTTGGTTTGAGTTGCTGAAAATAGGAATCAAGGGGTGGATTCTTGAGTGTGTTGATGTTTTGATCTTGTATCTAGTGCCTATAGGTTGTTATATTGTTCATATGAAGCTTGGAATTGAGTTTTGGGGTTTGGGTATTGGTTTGGTAGGATTTGGGAAGGTTTTAGCTCGGAGAAAACGCAGGAGAAAACCCAGAATTCTGGGTCTGCGACGGCGTGCCGCGGCACAACTTTTTCGTGCCGCGGCGAGGAGCCCCTGTCTGATGGGTGCCGCGGCACAAGGCCATTTTCAGGGCACCAAAAGTTGCATTTTTGAGCTTTTTCTCCGGGGGGTCGGGGGATGTTTCCGATGAATTGTTTTAGGGATTTGGGAGACCCGAGAGTGTGGGATTGGTCCCGGGAAGCGGTTTTTGATTTGATTAGTATTGAGGGATGTTTCTTGTGTGTTGTGACTAGGATGTTGGTGAGGCTCGTGCTAGGGGACCGTGCTCGCGGCTTTAGTGCATCAGGAGGCTCGGAATACAGGTAAGAAAACTATAACACCCGTAGGATAGGGCATGGGCCCATAGTATGATTGCGGGGCGCGGCCCTATATTGCATCACATGTTAGGGTGCAGACTTAAATGAATTAATATTTGATTGCATGTTGTTGTGTTATATTATATGTGTGATTATAATGGAATGAGCGGCGTAGGCCGGGTACGGCAGCGGGGCCGGAAGTAACACCTAGCACATGGGATGCTATAGTCAAGGCGGGGCCCGGTGGATACATGTGTTATGCTATATTCAGGGTGGGACCCAAGGGATACATGAGTTATCCTCGCGGTGAGAACCGATACCCCAGGCTTCGGTAAGGCTCTGGGGCGGCTTGGCCGTGCTTGCTTAGTCTAATGGTTGACTTGTTTATCTGTGGATTATCTGTTATGATAAATTGTATAAACTGCATATGTTATGTTCTGCATGAGTTTTCTTGCTGGGCTTCGGCTCACGGGTGCTCTGTGTTGCAGGTAAGGGCAATGACCGAGTCAACCAACCATGAGTACGGAGAGCGTGAAGCGACGCGTACATGTTTGGCCTGCCCGACTGCTTTGGTTGGGGGTTTATTTGAAAATGGCTGTAATAATCTATGATTTTTATAACTGATCAATTGTAAACTTATTTTAAGATGTAAATAGTTTTCAAACCTTATTTTGGGATCCCAAATGTTTAATACTAGAAGTTTTCATTGAATCAACGCATTTTCAAAGATTACAGCCTTAAATTTTAATTAGTCACACTTTCGTAAGAAAACCTCGGTTAGCGAGTTCTTTGCACACTGTTTTGTCTTAAAACTCACTTAGTAACGGCTCTAAGGAAGTAGGGCGTTACAACTTGGTATCAGAGCGAGCCAAGGTTTTTTGGTTCTGGAGATCGACCGAACATGTACGCTCGCTGTCAGTGACAAGCTCGACTCAGGGTTGGTTGGTATGAATAGTTGACATGTCTGAATATATGTTTGAATGCCCTGTTTGCCTGCTTATGGAGCATGAGGAATGAAATGACATATGCATGAGATGCTGTTGGGCTGGGCCCTTGATTATTGCATGTTGAGATTGATGCATGTTGAATAACATTATTATGTATGTGGACGAATATTGGCATAATGGTTTACATATTGAGCTATGTGGTCGATTGTTTAAGTTGAATCTATATGTTATATCCGTTTATTTGCTTGTGTGAAGCATGTTGATTGTGGATTTGACCTAGTATATGCTTGTGTGTGCCTTATACCTGTGGATATTTGGACCTAGTGGTGGTTTGGTTCAGAGTAGGAACCACAGAGTTAAGGAGTTGGTCAGTTTTGACAGATGAACTCGAGTTGTTTGTTCCTAGAAAGGTTGGGGACCCGATATTGTGTTGAAAAGAGGGATTCTAGATATAAGTTGGAGTTGAGATCTCTAGTTATCCCTGAGAGCAGCAGCAAAGGGGTCACTAGTGTGTGAGTAAGCTGTGGAGGTTGTTAGTTGTGATGGGATAGAAGAACAGCGGATTCTCTGGGGAGATGGCTGATTTAGATGTTTTAACAGTAAGGTTACCGGTGATGGTTTACTGTGAGGTATGGACAGAAAAGGGTATTACATGAAAGGCTTAAAGGGTGTTAACCTCGGGTTTTGAGGAGAGTTCGAGTTGACAAGGAATTTATCAATAGATGAGCAGAGTTAATTCCACCCTGGTTAAGAGGATGAGAGATCCTGATTAGAGGGTTGTGTTAAATGTTGAGGCAGGGAGATGCCTGGAAAGGGTACTCGGGCTGAGGTACTGGCTTAATGGGTTGGGAAGAACCTAGATGATGAATTGTTAGAGGTTATAAAGACATGATTAGAACCATGGAGGCTGGTGGGCTTATAAGTTTGATTTGGACTGTTGGGGGGTAACAACAGCGTAATTCAATGGGATTGGTGAATGGGATAATTCATTTCAGAAATTTATGCGGATGGATGTATCTGGAATTGATGGTAACCCATTTAAGGATATGAGTTCTGGAATAGTCTAAGGCACTTGGGCCGCTCTGATGTAAGGACTTATCGTCTGCATGTGGATGGCGGAGAGGGCCATGTGGTTCGAGGAACTGATGGTTGATGTCTAGAGCATGAGTGCTAGAGTCGCTATGGCGGTGCTTCTTTGGATGGAATTAGTAAAGTTAGATTCATGATAATTGGGTTAATGGAACCCCGGATAGTCCTATGGCGTCTGGTTTGCCAGAAAGGGGGAAAAGTCTGATTGATAAGATGGTACTTGTGTTGTTAGAATGCCGCAAGGAAGGATTCTCGATTTTTGAGGTAGAAGGACCCCAGACCGTGCTTGGGCACCTAATTTGAGTTTGGAAAGATGTCTGATTGATAAGGTAGTTATCAAGATGGTGATAGGAACCAGGGAGGTTATTTGGTAAGCCTGATTGATAAGGTAGTTATCAAGATGGTGACAGGAACCAGGGAGGTTATTTGGTATGCACATGAGGGAGAAGATGCCACCTGAGAGAAGGTCAGGTGAGGACCTGACTTCTACATAGAATGACTCGAGATGTTAAGATGGATTTCCCATGGTGAGGGAACGGGGAACTGGAATGCGTCGATACATTACAAGTTCGAGGCTGAGTCCTCAAGGATGAGTATTTAACTGGCGAGCTTATGCTTTGGGCATGTAACGAACTGGAAGGGCTCGGTGTTGAGAATGTTCCGAGAGGGAGATGGACATAGAGAGGTTGCCTCAAAGGTGCTATTCGGGAGGCTGAGGACAGTAATGCTTACTGAGAAGGAGTTAGAAACTCTGGTAGATGGATTGTTGAGGATATCATCTGGAGTATGAAAGTGAGACTGAGTGGAGACAGAACTGACCAGTGGGAAAATTATGTGGGTATAAAAAGGAAGACTCAGGAGTATTTCAAGGTTAGACTACAGATAGGATTGGTATAACGAATGTTGTAAAAGGTGGTTTTGGCTGACAGAAAGTCTGTTGAAGCAATCGAAGGAATTTGACCCTGGAGTAGCCAGAGTGTTATACTGCGGGGATTGTTAGCATCGTCGGGTTAGAGCGAAAAGTACAATGTTGGATACAAGATGGGACGATGTCCCCAAGAGTTGATCTACGACCTGGTTATTACCAGCTGGAAACCAAGGATAGAGACATTTCGTGGATTGTCTAGTTTGCGCCGGCTAGAGTGTGAGGAGTTGGTAACAAAGATTCTGGAATGGTTCAAGCTACAGCAGCACAGGTAAGTTCTTTAGGTGGAGAATGCGTGAACGGTATGGGCAAGTCCCCTTCAAGCTCACGAGCAGTGCATGTGGATTACTCCCAGATGGAAATGGTGAGCAACTGATTTTTATGCTGAAGACGTTAGTACCCAGAAGGCAGAGTCTCAGGTAAGGTTCTACGGAGTGTTAGTTGGGTGTCGTCAGGAGTTCTCAGATTACAGCTGCAAGAAGAAAGGACAGGTAAGAGAAGAATTGATCTGAAGTCACAAAGAGGCTAATAAAGAGCGTCTGAAGAATTGAAAGCATAACAAGACTGGTAAGCGCGTCATCTATTGCACAAGCACCTCCGGAGACGACTACATCAGAGATGAGAAGAACAGTAAAACTTGAGGTTAGACGGATTGAGTGGTGTCAAATCAGAAAGAAATTCAGAAGACAAGGTAAGATTTGATTGGTTACGGACGATGAAGGAATTCGCGTGTGTTATGATTAAGTAAAGAGTAATGGCATAAAGGACTTGATCTATGATGAGGACATGGATTTGTGGGGGTGCACCACGGTTTATGCATGCCCAGGCTCATCTGGCGCGAGGTTGGATCGAACCTTGCGGGAGGTGAAAGAATGAACCTGGTTGATACACTTGGAACATTAAGTCGACTGTTGTGTATGGCATAAGGTACTTGAGTGTTGGGTATTAGTAAGAAGGTTAACATTGAGACCCAGATGTGGGGGAAGGTAACAGACGGGTGATCGGTGTCTGAATTCCTCGTTTGTGTGAGGGGAGATATAATTGGAGGCGGAACTCCTAGCTGGGAGGCATGTGTAAGTCAAGGAATAACGCCATAGACTGTAATGGAAGATACAAGGCCACGACTGAGATCGGCGTAACATAGGCAGGTATGATTAACTGGTGAGTGTCACTGAGCGATGGAATCCGAAGTGTTGGCTTGAGTTGAAACAGGGAAGGACCCTGCTAAGGTAGTACAAGTTGGGATACCAGGAATGGATGAAGGATCCAATTAGATTTGGTTTATGAACGAGAATTCTGAATGGATATCATTCCACCTCCTAGGGTACGTCGTACCGGGAGGGTCGAGCGGGTGACGGAATCTAGTGTTTTCCTTTGGACCCTGAGGGGTTAAGTGATGTGGTAGTGTATCACGGGAATAGACCACTTTGGACCTTGAGCAAAGTGTTTGGACATGAAAAGTTTTAACTCGGTGGTTTGAGTTAATGTAGTTGGTTCAGGTGAACTGATAGCAGGGTAAAACGTCGATGATTTGGAATTGAGACCCAAGAGTATTTAAAATTTTGGAATGGGTCTAAAGAACGAAAAAGAACAGAGTGGGAATCTGGAATTATCAGCTGATTGCAAGTGGAATGGCAGTCTGAAAGTTTATCGGATATTTTAAAGAATTGAGCGCTGAGTAGGCGAATACTTGAGGTATTAAGGGAAGTGTAATCCCTGATGAGTTAGTCGTGGTGGCAGTCGCTAGTGTCTTGTTAAGGTAACACGACATAGGACATGATAAGAGGTGAAGGATAGTGAATACTATGGTTTGGCTTTAGTTCAGAGAGAAAGCCAAAGAGGTCGTTGAAACTTCTTAAGGCAGGGGTGTCTGCCTATTTGAAAGAATAAAGAGCTGGTAAATTGATAAGTTTTGAGGAAATAAAGTTCCGGGAAGAAAGAGTTGCGCCTCTGCATAATAACAGACGGGGATCTGTGAGGCGTTCAGAGAAAGAAGGGAGAGTTCTGACACTTGATTCAACGTAAAATTCTGAAGTTGTACTAAGGGTTAGGCCAGCGGGGCCTACAAGTCGATCCCACCTGGTAGAGGTGATGACTTTTGAGTATCTCTAGAATCAGGAATAAGACAACGAATTGGACATTGTAATCTAGGCAGACGCTGAGGCTTCAGCAGGGTTGCGGTGTAAACGAGAGGCTATCGAGTGTATGGCCGTTAGACAAGATCTTGCGGGGCAAGATTGTTGCGCCTGAAAGGGTGTTGTTGGGAACTAAAGTAAGGGCGGTGGACCTTGGGATTCAGGGTCAGAGTTTCGGGTTTTCTGACTGATGTGTTTGGGTAAATTTCGAGGACGAAATTTTTATGAGGAGAGGATAGTTGTAACGACCCAAAATCGCTAATAAGGCTTAAGGGCCTTGATTAGCATGCCTGGAGGGCATAATGGGATTTATGTGTGATTTTATGAGTTAAATGCATGGTTATGATTTAAAGCATGTTATTTGGCTATTTGTTTATCTGAGATGCATGACTGCGTATATTAGTATGCATGTAGGCCCGGATCGTGTTAGAATGGGCGTAATTGTAATTTTGGCCATGTTGGGCATAACTGTATTAGTATGTGATAATTGTATTCTGTGAGTTGTACCACGTGAGTGTGGTTTTATTATTGTGATGCACGTGCCGAGACGGTCCTAGAGAGCTAGTTAACTCAAGAGTCACAACGGGATTTCTATACCCGGCTCGGGAGGAGCCTAGGGTTTCTTTGGGAGTTTTATGGTTAAGTTGAGATTTAGCGGGTAATGGTTATTGGAGATTTAGTAACCTGGTTAACCATTAGTTACTGTTGTGGGTAACAAGGTTTAAGGTAAAAAGTGATAGAATTGAAATGATGTGTAATGACTTAAGTGCCCTTGAAGGTTTAGTTAGGAGGGATTAGTAGGAAAGGGTAATATGGTCTTTTCGCAAGGGTTATAGACATATTGCAGCTGGGATTTAGGGGTATTCGGTTTGGGCATTTATGTCACTTAAGGCTTGATAGAAATTGAAGAGAAGGAGAAAGAAGGTTAGGGCAAGAAGAAGAAGAGAAGGAGAAGTGGGAGTCTAGGAGGAGATCAAGGACTTTGTGTGGGTTCTCCATTTGAGGTAAGGGTTTTATACACATCTAAGTTTTGATTTCTGTTTTGATTTGTAAAATCTAGAGCTTGAGTTGTGTGTTTGAGTTTTTGGTTTGAGTTGCTGAAAATAGGAATCAAGGGGTGGATTCTTGAGTGTGTTGATGTTTTGATCTTGTATCTAGTGCCTATAGGTTGTTATATTGTTCATATGAAGCTTTGAATTGAGTTTTGGGGTTTGGGTATTGGTTTGGTAGGATTTGGGAAGGTTTTAGCTCGGAGAAAACGCAGGAGAAAACCCAGAATTCTGGGTCTACGACGGCGTGCCGCGGCACAACTTTTTCGTGCCGCGGCGAGGAGCCCCTGTCTGATGGGTGCCGCGGCACAAGGCCATTTTCAGGGCACCAAAAGTTGCATTTTTGAGCTTTTGCTCCGGGGGTTCGGGGGATGTTTCCGATGAATTGTTTTAGGGATTTGGGAGTCCCGAGAGTGTGGGATTGGTCCCGGGAAGCGGTTTTTGATTTGATTAGTATTGAGGGATGTTTCTTGTGTGTTGTGACTAGGATGTTGGTGAGGCTCGTGCTAGGGGACCGTGCTCGCGGCTTTAGTGCATCAGGAGGCTCGGAATACAGGTAAGAAAACTATAACACCCGTAGGATAGGGCATGGGCCCATAGTATGATTGCGGGGCGCGACCCTATATTGCATCACATGTTAGGGTGCAGACTTAAATGAATTAATATTTGATTGCATGTTGTTGTGTTATATTATATGTGTGATTATAATGGAATGAGCGGCGTAGGCCGGGTACGGCAGCGGGGCCGGAAGTAACACCTAGCACATGGGATGCTATAGTCAGGGCGGGGCCCGGTGGATACATCTGTTATGCTATATTCAGGGTGGGACCCAAGGGATACATGAGTTATCCTCGCGGTGAGAACCGATACCCCAGGCTTCGGTAAGGCTCTGGGGCGGCTTGGCCGTGTTTGCTTAGTCTAATGGTTGACTTGTTTATCTGTGGATTATCTGTTATGATAAATTATATAAACTGCATATGTTATGTTCTGCATGAGTTTTCTTGCTGGGCTTCGGCTCACGGGTGCTCTGTGTTGCAGGTAAGGGCAATGACCGAGTCAACCAACCATGAGTACGGAGAGCGTGAAGCGACGCGTACATGTTTGGCCTGCCCGACTGCTTTGGTTGGGGGTTTATTTGAAAATGGCTGTAATAATCTATGATTTTTATAACTGATCAATTGTAAACTTATTTTAAGATGTAAATAGTTTTCAAACCTTATTTTTGGATCCCAAATGTTTAATACTAGAAGTTTTCATTGAATCAACGCATTTTCAAATATTACAGCCTTAAATTTTAATTAGTCACACTTTCGTAAGAAAACCTCGGTTAGCGAGTTCTTTGCACACTGTTTTGTCTTAAAACTCACTTAGTAATGGCTCTAAGGAAGTTGGGCGTTACAGTAGTTCACGGAGCTGCGTACTCTACGGGACAGAGGGGGACCGCTAGCGCTCCTGGAGCCGGTCACCCCCAAGCTCCTGGATCTCAGTTCCCAGCGCTTCCTGCTTCGACCTCTCCGGCACCCATTGCCATGTTGACTCCAGGACCCGGAAAACCATATCCGCCTGGCCTTGCTCCGCCACCCATTGACGGACACGTAGCCACCATTTCCGGAGGACCGTACCTTGCCGGAAGCACCCGCAACTCCCAGAAAAGGTACTTGAGGGAGTTAGAACCAACCGGGGAGATGTGCGCCTTGGTTCAGTCACCTGCTCAGCGTCCCCGAATGATGGATCTTCCCATCACCTTCACGGAAGATGATGCCCGACATGTGCACTTCCCCCACAACGATCCCCTCGTCGTGGAAGCCCAGATCGCCAATAAGAAGGTGTCACGGATCCTAGTCGATAATGGAAGCTCCGTAAACATCCTCTTCAAAGCTGCCTTCCACGCGATCGGATTAACCGAGACAGATCTGACCCCATTCCCCATCCAGCTTCAGGGGTTCAATGGGGATGCACTCATGCCCTTAGGCAAAATTCAACTTCCAGTCACCCTCAGAGGAGACCGCGACGCTTGTGCCTTCAAGCACTGCACATTCGTGGTGGTCGACTGCCCCACGGCGTATAATGCCATCCTAGGCCGACCGGTCCTAATCGATGTTGGGGCCATAACCTCGATACGCCACTTATGCATGAAGTTTCCATGCGACAACGGGCGTATCGGCACCCTCCAGGGAGACCAACGAAGTGCACGAAGCTGTTATAACGTCTCCGTCCGATCCGTCTACACGGTCCAGGAGGCGATTGTTGCCGCACCTTTGGCGGAGGATTTACCAGAAACTGGGGGTGCCCAAGGGGCATACGTTGACGAACTCGACCCTAGAGTGGGGGTTGAGAGGGCGATAGAGCCGATGGAGGAAGTCGAAGAGGTGATCCTCAACTCGGGAGATCCCACCAAAGTCATTCAGGTGGGGAAAAACCTTCCATCGGCCATTCGAGAAAAGATCTTGGCCACTGTGAAGAATAATCAGGATATCCTGGCATGGTGCCACGCTGATATGATGGGGATTAATCCTAATGTTGCGTGCCACGCACTCAACATAGACCCATCTGCAACTCCAGTTCGCCAAAAAAGGAGGTCGTTACACCCAGTGAGGGCCGAAGCAGTCAAAGCTGAAGTGGACAAGTTGATGTCCATAGGCTTTCTCCAGGAGTCACTCTATCCCGTGTGGTTGGCCAACCCGGTTCTGGTCCCGAAACCCAATGGGTCCTGGAGAATGTGTATTGACTTCACGGACCTGAACAAAGCCTGCCCAAAAGACTGTTTCCCTCTTCCGCGAATCGATCAGATGGTAGACGCTACTTCCGGGTATGAACTCTTATCCTTCATGGATGCATACTCCGGATACAACCAGATCAAGATGCATGTCGTGGACCAGGAACACACCAGCTTCCTCACGGACAAGGGTGTCTACTGTTACGTGGTCATGCCTTTCGGTTTGAAGAATGCTGGGGCGACATATCAGCGTCTAGTAAACAAGATGTTCAAGGATCAGCTGGGGAGGAACATGGAGTTGTATGTAGAAGACATGTTGGTGAAATCCAAGACCTCCGGGGACCACAGTGACGACCTTGAGGAAGCTTTCGCCGTGATCCGAAAGTACGGAATGAAACTGAATCCGAAGAAATGTACTTTCGGGGTCTCGTCTGGGAATTTCCTCGGTTTCATTGTCAGCTCCCGCGGAGTGGAGGCCAACCCTGAGAAAATTAAGGCGTTCATAGATATGCCTTCTCCCCGAAAGCATAAGGATGTCCAAAGTGTTACCGGAAGGATAGCTGCTCTCAGTCGCTTCGTATCTAAGGCCACTGACAAATGTGTCCCCTTCGTCAATGTGTTGCGAGGAAACAAGAGGTTCGAGTGGACCCCCGAATGCGAAGCAGCCTTCCAACACCTCAAGGAACATCTAACTTGAGCTCCCATTCCGTCCAAACCTGTCGAAGGAGAGGCGTTGTTCTTGTACTTAGCTGTGACAAAGCATGCCGTAAGTGCCGCTCTCGTCCGGGAAAACGGCCGTCTCCAGCTCCCTGTGTATTACGTGAGCAAGAGGTTACTGGACGCCGAGTCCAGATATACAATGATCGAGAAACTCTCCCTCTGCTTGCTAATCGTTTCGCGGAAGCTAAGGCCCTATTTCCAGGCGCACACCATCAGAGTACTCACCAACCACCCTCTCCGGAAAGTCTTGCAGAAGCCTGAGTCTTCTGGCAGATTACTTAAATGGGCCATGGAACTGAGCGAGTTTGACATCCACTACCAGCCACGTGTTTCCATAAAAGGCCAAGCTCTCGCGGACTTTATTGTGGAATGCTCAGGAATGAATGACCTCCCAGAAGATCCTGTCCTGGAACTTCCCACATGGAAGGTCTATGTAGACGGAGCCTCAAATGAAAAAGGAGCTGGAGCAGGGGTTATCCTAATTTCTCCCCAAGGACATCAGCTCCAGAGCGCCATCCGTTTCACGTTCCCAACATCCAACAACGAGGCAGAACACGAAGCCATGCTAGCTGGATTACAACTGGCCAGAGAAGTCGGAGCCCAAAAAATCGAAGTATACAGCGACTCCCTACTTGTGGTAAACCAAATATCCGGAGAATACCAGACGAAAGGCGAAAAAATGGCTGCCTACGTGTCTCTCTCCCGCGGCCTCCTGCAGCATTTCAAAGGCTACCAAATCCGCCAGGTCCCCCGGGCCCAGAATTCACTCGCGGACACACTGGCCAAGCTTGCAACAGAGATCTGCGACCGCTGAAAGCTTTGCTTCGCAAGCTCCAGCTCCGGGTCCCGCAAGGCGAAAGATGGCAAGATCCGCGACCGCTGTAAGCTTTGCTTCGCAGGCTTCAGCTCCGGGTCTCACAAAATAATGCATGGCGAGCTCCTCGACCACTGCAAGCTTCGCTTCGCAAGCTTCAGCTCTGGGAGCAAATATAATCGATCCCCCAATTACTGCAGGCCTTGCTTCGCAAAGCCCCTGCTCCAGGATCGCACATGGTAGGCGTGACGATTTCCCCGACCGCAACGAATTTTGCCTCGCAAGGCTTCATGCCAAGTCCCTAAAGTCGGCCACTGTGAGGTCCGCAACGACAGTTAGTTTTGCTTCGCAAAGATCTAGCCCAAAGTCTAGCGACGCTCACCAAAAGTACTCCCGTTCTGGCACCGTCCCGCGGAATCGTATTAAGTGTTTGCCTCGCAAGCTTTGTAAAGATCGCGATGGGGAGATGGAACGGGTCACCTTAGCCATCCCAGCGAACGGTATAACTACAAGTCCCGGGATTGGCTATTTACCTTAGGAAAGCTGAGTACGATGAAAGAGGGAGTCTGGCCATTGGAACCAAGAACCCTCCGTAACCTAGAAACTACGTGGGAAAAGACATAAGCCGTTGGAGCTTCAAGTTAGAAATGCATAGGTTCTGGCCGTTGGAACCAAAACCTCATGCGCCCCTACAGCTGTTTCTACCGTATACAAGTCTCTACCCTAAGCACAAAATTAGACAAGGAACTCAGCAGAAAAGGAAAGAAGAATTCTACAATTATTACAATGAAGGCCCTGCGGACCGGGCATCTGTAATGTTCCCGCAATTAAAAAAGAGTACAGGGAGCTTCGCCCCAAAGGAAAATAAGACCCCTTCAAGCACTGGGGGTGGCAGCGGCTTCCACGACCGGGGCCTCGGAGACAGCGGTTTCAACTGGGGCTGGCGGAGTCGGCTCGTTGGAAGGTGGAACTTCATCACTGGTAGGTTCAGAGGTCCCCGCCTCTTCGGGATCTTCTGCCTCAGGGGCTCCAGCAGGCTCGTCGAAGTTATAAGTCTGGACGTACACCTCTGGGGTTTGATCCCACACCTGTATCTTTTCCCTCATGGCGGCAGCGTCCTCTCCCAGGTAGCCTACTAGCTCCGGGTTTATTTTCCAAAGTTGGTGCATGAGGACCACGTGGGATAGATTAATCGTTCTATTCAGCACCACCTCGGCATCTTCCTTCTCCTTCAAGCGCTCCGCCTTAGAGGTCGCCAGCTTTGCCTCCGCGACAGCCAATTGAGCCCTCAGTTTTTCCAGCTCGGCCTTGGGTGCATCCCGCTCTCCCTTAAGGGAATCAATCTCCTTGCGCTGCACCTTATTTTGATCCAGAAAGGATTGCTTCTCGGTCACATGCCCCCTGACAGTGAATTGCAAGGCTGCAATCTGTTTATCCTTCTCAGCGAGCCCCAACTCCTGCATAGACGCGAGATCCTTGCTCCTCTTATGATCTTGCTCCTCCTCGTGCAGCATATTCTGAAGAGTGGCATATTCCTCGTTCTGCTTAAGGAGGAGATTATTTTTCAATTGCAAGCGGGCATCCAGGGTATCCTTCTCCTCCCTAGCTCTTCCTGGAGCTTGGAGCTTTTGGCCTTCAAGTCATCCGACCGCTGCTTGAACTCATTCTTCGCGCTGGCCCGGTACTCTTGATATTTGGCAAGATATTTCTTGTCCGCCTCTTCTTCAGCCTTGCGCCGGGCCTGGTTAATCTTCTCCACAGCCTCCCCCTTTATGCTCTCGACCTGTTGGGTCAGTTTCTGCTTCTCCGCCTCCAAGGCCTGGCAAGCCACCTGGCTCTCCTCCAGCTGAACCAAAACTGCACCCACCTCCCGGAACGAGCGTTCCGCGATGAGAGAGGCCTGCAAGGAAAGACAACAGAATGAGTTAAGCAGAACCAAATGTACTACGACAAATGATCCCAGAACACAACAACTGACAGCTTACCCCAGAAAGTTGCTGCTTTACGGCATGTGTCAGCAACAGCGGGTCCTTACTGCTACTGATGGCCCATTTCTCAGAATTGAGCTCGCACAAGCTCAGGGCCATGTCCTCCATCATCTCCGCTCCGAACGGCGCCAATGCACGTCCGAGCCTAGACACCAGCCTCTTCTCCAAGGCTGGGCCATCCAAAACCGCTCCAGCCGGGTGAAGGGATCTCACCCCTTCCGCCAGCTCAGCTCTCTTCACGGCAGACAGGTTGTCTGCCCTTCCCTAAATAACAGCCTTCTCGGCCTCCAACCGCCTCCTCAAAAAATTATCAGCCCGTCTTACAACCTCCAGGAGGGCAGCGGGGAAACGGGTTGGTTTCTGAGGGAAGTGGAACTTCAGGCCAGGCTGAGGAAGGCTTGTTTGTTGAGAAAGTGGGAGAGAAGGAGAAGAAGGAGACCCCGAAAGGGTGGACTCCCTTTGGACTGGAGGAGGAGGTAGACGGGGTATTAGGGATGGTAGCGAAGACATTACCGCCCCGGTTTGTTGTTGCTGCTGATGTTGCTGTTGTTTTTGCTGCTGCTGTGGCAGTGTTGGTTGTCTTTGTTGTTGTTGTTGTTGTTGTTGCTTTTGCTGTTGGGGTTGTGGTTGCTGCTGGGTGGGGGTAGTCTGGCGGGGACTGCGCGCAGCCCGGAGGTCTCCATCACCTCTGGGAGAAGAATGTCTAAGGCGTTTCTTCTTGTCGCCCTCAGCCTCTCCTCCGGGGCGCTTGCTCACCCCGATCATCTTCGCGGGGAACACAAGACCTTCCCCCTCGCTGCTACTACTCGAGACCACCATGGTCTCGGAAGGCCCCTTGACAGGAGGCCTCTCCACCACCGGAGACACTTGCGCCTCGCCACTTGTCTTCTTAGGTGTGGCAGCTTTACCTCCCCTACCAGCTCTGGCCTTTCGTCCTTTCCCCTTGGACGGGTCTTGGCTAGTGGCGGCCTTCTTGATAAGTGAGGTAGCTCTCCCCAACATCTTTGCTTCGGGATGTTCTGCGAGAAATGTACGAAGCAAGGTTAACCAACCAGCAAGCGATGTGAAAAAAGATAAGCAGAAAACAAAACAAGCAACAACATAAAAGCACAAACAAGTCCACCAGCAGGGAACAAGAAACAAAAAAGAGAAAAGTTTGAAAGGGACGACCATGCACGAGAACCGTGGATGGCCTTCCCCGAGCAAAACAAGACACCGCTTCCTGCTCCAGGAAGCTCCCGTACTCCTTGAAGTCCGGGAATGACATGCTGAGGGAAGAAGGGTCAACCATGGTGACCCCTTCTGGCAGACTACCGTCACTCAAACACCCGAGGAGCTCGTCTACCCTATCACAATATCTGTCAAAGGGTATCCTGCGCGGATCTAGCCTAAGGAAACGGGGATCGAACCCCATCTGAGAAGTCCGGGAAACCTCAGACAGGCTGGGGGTATGGATCAATCAAAAGCTAGACTTACCTTTCCCGGAGGTACCAGCTCTCGGAGTCCCTTTATTGGGGTAAGCTACGGCGTGGCGAGCCTCGATTTCTTCTTCCTCCGACTGGGGGTCGGGGAAACTGTCCGCCCAACTGAGGGATAAATTATTCTCGTCCTGGGCCGCCTGGTAGATCACCTTGGACAGCTTTAGGGCGATCTGCTCCCGGACGTCAGCTGACACCTGACTTTGCCCCCTGCCACTCACTGGCTCAATATTTTGGAAAGAGGCGAGTAGCCCATACTCCCTCAAAGATTCGGTGGTCACAAGTCCTTCCACCTTCAGCTCTTCCTCCGAGAGCCCCTCATAGAAGTTTGACCTCCTTATCATCTCCGCACAGCGAGGTGTCCGCGGGACGGCTTCTGCAAAATCCAAACACGAGTGTTAGAGATCCTCCCGGAAGGAAAACCAAACGTGAAGAAACAAAGTTAGAAAAGAAAGGAAGGAGCACTTACCAGGGACTTTGAAGTCCAAAGACAGAGCTGGCACCCTCTTCAATGGGAAGCCAGTCGTCAGGAACCAGTACTCCCGGAGATCTGGAACCCTCGCGGTATGACATGTGGGACACATCACGTCCGGATACCTCTCCAGCCTATAAAACCCCACCTTGTCTGCATGACCTCTCATGGGCTGAGACTTCAGCCCATAGAAGTATAGCACCTCCTCCGGGGTAGGGGCCTCCAGGTCCCGGGACTTGCAAAAGATATACCACCCCGCTAGAAGCTTGTAGCTGGGGGCAATCCCCGCCTTCACGCAAAAGTTGGCAAAATAACTTCTTAGGGGCAAGTGTGCCCCACACACTATGTGTGCCCAGCTCCAAGCACCAAAACCCTCGTGACTCTGGCTGGCAGACTCACCCAGCACCGACAGGCGGTGCCACATCAGGCCTGGGATGTTCTTTAGGCCTGCCTCTGAGGAATACAGCTCCAGCATGCCGTAGTTCCTGAGCAGGTTCGGCTTTTGATCCATCTCCCAGATGGAACTGTTGATAGTCGGTGGGCTAGCCGCGGCCACCTTAGTTTTTGCTTTCCCCTTTGCGCCGGCAACAGGGGAACCTTGCTCCTGGGCAGATTCAGCCTCTACCACAGCGATGACTTGTTCCTTTGAGGTGTTCGTCACTGAGCAAAAGAAACAAAGAAGAAAACACTCCAAGCAGTCAGCACCCTTGTCATACCCTAACGGTATTAAAGGCGTCGGGGAGACCCTCCCCGAAAACTGCTTGGAGAGGCTCCGACCGAGCTCGCCGAGGGGTTGGCACCATGCCACCCGGAGGACAGCAAGGAACCAGATTCAAACTTCGAGCCTAAGCCCGCCGAGAGAAGTGTTTTCCCAGGGGAAGACACCCTAAAGGCGTTCACGCTTATGCCCTAAAATAACAAACCAGAACAGCACAAGCAGACGAGAAACAACTTTCCAAAAGCAAATCGTTAAAGCATGCAAAGAAATGACTTATTGACTCACATCAGTCACATGCCTATCAAAGCCCTATTCACGCATGCATAAAGATGACACCGGCAGAAAACTCAACCCTAACAACTACCAACAATCTGAGGTTTAGAAGGAAAAAGCAAAGTAAAAATACTTACTGGTATTCGGGTAGTTGAAGATTGAGGGAGTAACCGGGTCACTGCACCGCACGAACACGTGAAGTAAAGGCTGCAAAGACAAGCAACGATTCAAACCTAGAACTTTGGCGAACAAACCTACTGCCAAATCGAAAGAAAAGTTTCTGGATTCCTTACCAAAAGAAGTGGCGAATTCGAAGGAAAGGAAGCTTGGAAGCTTGAGAGTTCGAAGATTTGGGAATCTGAGAATCTGAAAGCTCGAGAATTTGAAAGCGTAAAGAGGAAGAAGGGTCCGTTCCCTCGTTTTTATAGCAGGAACGAAGTCATTTCGAATTCCACAAATGGACGGTCCCGATCTTCCCATACCGCATGCATCAGATCCGACGGCTGGGGATGAAGTGCCGGTCCCATTTATGACTCCTCGGATGGGAATAAAGTATTTATTTCCCATCATTGTACCATCTCGGGCCCGGTGTACCATTAAATACCGTCAAATCACTACTCAGACGCCTGACGCACGCACACTCAGCCAGTCGCCTCACGCACACGTCTTGGTCACAGAGCCATTCCCTGCATGACGCGTGGCCCTTGCCACACTTGAGTACTTGAGTTCAAACAGAAGAAATTTCCTTTTTTTTTCGTACTAACACTCAGACGGGAAAAAGGAACCCTTCCAGGAACACAGGAGGTGAGCCCTCGCCTAATCTAGAGACCAGAACACTCGGAGGACTGTACAAGCTCCCGGACCTCTCAAGCCCCGTGACCTTGGGGGGTAAATGTTATCCAGATTTCCGGATAGCGTTTAGATGGATAGCCTCGGGGAAGCAGAATTATCAAAGTCTTTCACGAAAGGTGACCAGAGCTCGCGGATGGACAGAAAGGCTTCGCCTCTCCCGTTTAGTGTCCAGCACACTCTTTCAAGCAACCGCGACCCGGAAGCTCGTCAATTCTCCCGGACTCCCGAAGGGATATCCTTCGGGGAAGGTCCTTCCAGGAGAAGCTCTTCAGGTTATCTTCGCGGATACAGTTCCGTGCCTCGCACGGAAGAAGACCAAGCGGTCGAGTCACGGAGGAGGCATAGTTGGAATGATACTCACCTGACACAGGATCCCGCCTGACACGCCCGACAGGTCGAGGCCGCACACATCCCAGCACGCCTAAAAGTGCCTTTTCGCCTACTGTTCCGCGGACAGCCTGGAAAAGACAGCTGCCTTTTGACACTCCCCGTATTTTCATGTAATTATACCCACGTAGAGCCTGGTAGCCATGCTACTACGGTAATTGTATCCCCTATTTACGGCTGGTGTAATTAAGACTCATGGGGGCAGAGTAAAACCCTAATCCAAAACCCTAGCTATAAAGACCTCCTCATTTTACAATAGGAGGGAGGGCCAACAAATTACAGGGCAAGAACTCTGCCAAAATCTCTCTAGCTTCACCTTCTTCAAGAGAACCCGAGAGAAACATTGTGAGTTTGTGAGGTTCTTGTACACCAACCATTTTACTGTAATTCTCTACAAGTATAATAACATCGACTCGTGGACTAGGGCTCGTTAACGCCTGATCCACGTAAAAAACCTGTTTGTCTATTTATATTTCTGCACTTCTACAGTTCTTATCTTTTTATTATTTTGTTTGTATTCGTTTCCAAAAATCTCGGTAAACAGTAGGCTTTATTGAGGTCTGTGAAATCCACACAGGTTCATCATTTGTCGTTAGGCTTGGGAACCAGCACTGGATTAGAGACCCACGATGGATAAAACACCACCCTGATGAACCCATTCTCCTTTAATCTTTCAACTTCTTCTTTTAAGGCTCTCGACCGATCCTTATCGAGCAGCCTTCTTTTCTGTTGCACAGGTGGAAAACTCTTGTCTATGTTCAGGACATGGCTGATAACTGCAGGATCTATCCCAGCCATGTCTTTGTGCGACTAGGCGAAGACTTCCTGGTTCTTCTGCAAAAATTCCACCAGTGCATGCTTCGTGGTTGGTTCTAAGTTTTTCCCGACCTTCACGACTCTGGTCGGGTCTTTTTCATCAAGTTGGACCTCTTCCAGGTCCTTGACGGGTCCAACATTTTCCTCAAAATCCCTAAAGCGAGGATCTAAATCTCTATCCTTACTTTGGGCAACACCCTATTTGGTGACTTCATCACCAGATTGGGCTTGTGTATCAATTGCCATCTGCAACCTATCTTGGGGAGTGCTATTTGACGTTCCCTTCTTCGCCTTCGCGACTGAGGCGTTGTAGCACTCCCTGGCCTCTCTCTGGTTTCCCAACATGCGTCCTACCCCTGCGTCTGTTGGGAATTTCATGGCTAAGTGCCATATAGAGGTGACAGCCCGTAGATCAACCAGTATAGGCCTCCCAATGACGGCATTGTACGCCGAAGGACAATTGACTACTATGAAAGTAGCGAGTAATGTCCTGGTAGCAGGCGCTGTACCTACCGTCACTGGAAGTCTGATTGACCCCGCCGGGGCGAGTCCCTCACCAGAGAAGCGGTATATCGTTTGGTTGCAGGGCTCCAAGTCCTTAACGGACAACTTCATGCGTTCCAGCGAAGATTTATACAGGATGTTCACTGAACTTCCTGTGTCAACTAGCACTCTTTTCACCATCATATTGGCCATTTGGACATCCACGACCAGCGGATCGAAATGTGGGAACTGGACATGCTGGGTGTCGCTATCAGAGAAGGTTATTTTGCCTTCTTCTGACCGAGCCTTTTTTGGCGCGCGGTCATCCACAGTCATCATCTCGATTTCCTGGTCGTGGTGCAGAGTCCGAGCATATCATTCTCTGGCCTTTCCCCTCTTTCCCGTGAGGTGCGGGCCTCCACAGATGGTTAAAAATGTGCCAGTTACGGGATCAGGCTGCAAAGGTGGCGAGCGTTGGCGTGTGGGCGCCTGCTCGTTGCCACCTGGAGCTTCTTGTTGGGAATTTCCCGAGGCCCGTATATATCTTCTCAAGTGTCCTTGTCTAATAAGGAACTCGATCTCATCCTTCAGCTGGTTGAATTCATTGGTATCATGTCCGTAGTCGTTATGATAACGACAGAACTTGGTAGTATCTCTTCTCAAAATATCCTTCCAAATGGGAGCAGGTTTCTTATAAGGCACACTGGAACTCGTGGCCTGATAAACCTCCCTCCAAGACTCAATAAGGGCAGTGTAGTTAGTGAACTGTGGTTCATAACGATTACCCTTGGCTCATTTATTGTCAGAGGTGGAAGGCTCATTGTGCGGGCGTTTCCCCCCATTCTTGCCATTGCCATTGCCGTTCGCGTTGCCTTTGCCGTTGTCTTTGGGTTTGGACCCATTGGCGGCTTTGGCGGGCTCGGCAGTACCCTTTTCCTTGCCTGGGGGCTTCCCTTCATTGGCGATGGCATCCTCGAGCTTGATATACCGATCAGCTTGATCCAAAAATTCCTGGGTAGTTCTGACCCCATGTTTTCTGAGGCTGTCCCAGAGAGGCGTGTGGCGCTTAACCCCCATGGTTATGGCCATCATTTTGCCTTCTTCTCCCACTGTTTTCAGTCCAGCAGCTGCTCGCATAAAGCGCTGGACGTAGTCCTTCAGTGGCTCTCCGTCTTGCTGGCGTATTTCGACCCGCTGATTTGCCTTAGTCGGGTGCACATGACCCGGATAGAACTGTCCGTAAAATTCTTTCACGAACATTTCCCAGGAAACTATACTTCCAGGAGGGAATTTGAAAAACCACTCCTGTGCGACATCAGAAAGTGTTGCAGGGAAGATCCTACACCGAGTGTCTTCGGACACTTTCTGAATGTCCATTTGTATCTAAAACTTGTTGACGTGAGATACTGGGTCACCATACCCATCAAAGTTCGAAAGCGTATGCATCTTAAACTTTCTTGGAGTTTCTGCCATAGATATCCTCTGGACGAAAGGAGTGCCCTTCCTCCTATCGTGGTTGATATAAGATGTTCTTCCCCCGACCAGTTGCTACACTGCCTGGTTGAGGGCATCTATCTGGGCTTGCACAGCGCCAGGAATCGCCGGGGCCTCTAGTGCTAGGGGGACGTACTCGTCGTGCCGCTCCCGGCGATCGTTGAGTATGTATCTTAAATCCTCGTCTATCCTCCGCTGTTCGCTAGCTCCGAGCCGGTTGAAGACGTTATTTTGTCTGGGCTGCCCCCCAGCGTCCCGTCTCTCGGGTTGGTCATCCCTAGGTGGCAGACTTCGGCCCCCACCTCTTTCTTCATTCCTCCGACTGGTGTTTCCTCTGCCTGAGTCAGCCTCGTTATAACCATGGCCATCTCTGAATCTTGATTGGCTATGGTGGGATCGACTGTGCCCTCAGTTGCCTTCCCGGGCTGGAACCTCCTTAGCGTTAGAGGGTGGCCTGCGTTGGTCGGTAGGTCCCCGTGCATTATCATGCCGTGGGGGGCCTCAGACCACAGAGCCTAACTCTGAGTTCCTCCTATTACCAGGAGGACACTGTCCTCTACTCTGAGGGTTTGACTCGTCACCCCTATGGCGTCTAGGACTGCAAGGCGGCTGCCCGGCCCTATTCTGCCTCTGTTGCGGAGGATTGCCGCGACCAGCATGGGATAGAGGCTGTGCTTCAGGGTCCCTTAGCGGGACATCGTCCTAAGGCATTTGTGGTTGGTCGGGCCTTTGTGGGCTCGAGGGTTGGATAGGCGGGCTAGGATTAGGACCCCTCTGTGGCGGCCCATTCGTTGGTTGATCAGGCTGCGAGGCAGGCGCAGCCTGGTTCCTAGCCAGTTGTAGGGTTGCTTCGAGGGCTGCCATGGCCTCCCTCTGGCGACGGTCCATCTCAACCTGTCTTTCACTCAGCTCTAGGCGCTGCCGTTCAATTTCCTGTTGCTGTCGCACCGTGATTTAGCCAGCACTTTCCTGGCTGGCCCTCAGATTGGCCAGTTCATCCTGCAATACTCCCAGGGTATTCTTCAGCGTTTCGAAGTCCATCTCTTCCTCATCAAATTCCAAATGTGGCTCATCCTCAACCATGTTTGGAGGAGGAGGAGGAGGAGGCGGGTGAGATGGTGCAGCGCCGGCCGCCTGTCCAGTTTTCTTGGTAGTTTTCGCCATTGATCTTTCAACGATAATGTATCAAGCTCTCAATAAAAGCACCAGAATGTTGACCCTGATTTTGGCCAACTGACACGGAGTAAAATTTTCTTGATGTGGACAAACACGTTGAAATGAATGTGATGACAAAAAACAATAAAGAACACAAGAGTTTATAGTGGTTCGGCCCCAGAATCTGGTAACAACCTACGTCCACTTGAATTGTTATTGATATAGGATTCAAAGGAGTGATCAAAGAACTAGGATTCAATGAGTTTCACCAACCTCTGAAGAACAAGACATTATATCAAATAGAATCACTCTAGTCTCAAATAATTCGAAAGCCAAAAGTCCCTTCCTTGAGCTATCTTTCTCTATTTATAGGCTCAAGAGGGATTACATTAATTTGTTACAGATATTATTTCCTAAATAATCGGATACTCAGGAAATCATGGGAGTCAATCTCGGGATTGACTAAGATCTTTATAAAATTATCATGAGACACGCGGAACCTGCGACCATACTGGTCGCTGGTAAACTTCGACTGCCTTTTGCTTGCAATATCTCTACTGGTCGATACCTTAGCAGAATTCCGCCAGGTGTCAGCCACGTGTCCAGAAATCACTTGCCACGTCATTCGTGCTTGTTTTTTGGATAACATTTATCATGTAAAATTTTCAAACATATATTTTGTTTGTCTCGAATGAAATATTTCTTATAGAGTAATAATCTTCATCAATTTTGTTTTTGTATAGAAATTCGTGATGGAATCAGAAATAGAATGGAGGAAAGTAATTGAACACGAGTTGAAAGAGTTGAGAGATACTAAACTCTATTAAACTAGATTGACAAGCCAAGGATAAAATTCCAAGTAGATATGAGAAAAAAAAACTAACATGTGAATCCATTAGTGAAAAAGCCTCACCATCACTATTTTTGTAAAAAAACACGTTCTTAGCCAAGATGATGTTGTGTTCTTTGAATATTTTAAACTTGGTTATACTTTAAGATCGAAAGATAGGAAAGTGTTAGAATACATTTTCTCAAACTCTGATCAATTGTAAGTTTTTCTATCTTAATGTATGTATATTTTTTTGTCATTTTCTCAATATATTTTAATGTCTATTACTGTATCTATTATAGGGAAATTATAGTTGAAAGTGAGTTTAGTTTTCTACGACGGTCCAACTTCCATTATCTTGGACCTAAAACAGAGTTGGAGGCTGAGGTAATTCTTTTGTATAAATTAATAATTTTAGCGTGACTATTATAATGTTTTTTATAAATACAAATTGTTACTATTGTTTCTTCATTCTTGACCAAGGATGATAGGTTAAAGAAGGGTAAAGAGTGTAAGAATTGGTGTCTTCCTGTTTGAAATATGGTGATTTTTTTTTTTTGTTGTTTTTCTTTTTTGTCAAAAGATATTTCATGTTTGTTGAGTTAATTTATATATATATTGACAATAGAAATACTTACTGCCCAACTCCTACTCCAATTTACCACTACATCAAATTTATAGGAAAATGCATTACAACGAATGATTTATGGGCTCCCTTGAACATTGCAATGAAGTATGATTCTGATGGTTTATGTTGAACCTATTTTTAAAGGGAAATTTCACTATTTATGCTTAATAGTTTCTACTTTTACCAAAAAATACTACCATTATTCACTCTTTCATTTTGATGCTAGATATTCCCTATCTACCAAAATTACCACTCCCATTATATCAAGAACACCAAAACCCTCTCTACCTCTCTCTCTCTCTCTCTCTCTCTCTCTCTCTCCCTCTCTTTCTTTCTCTCTCACAAAACCATCACCAAAACCCACGGTTTGTGCCTAATTTCTTGCTAAAATTGCTTGATAGACACCTCTATTGTTTCTGTAAAGATCACAATATCAATTGCAACATCAATTTTGAGGGATTTTGGAGGAGAAAAACCATGGGCAAGAATATTTCTCATTTTTTGTGTTGGATATTTTTTGTTTACTTTTTTGTTGGCTATTTCGAACAGATCTGAGCCCATATTGGTCTGTTTTTTGGGTTTGTGAGAGAGATTTCACAATGTACATTTTTTTGGGGTTTCTGCGTTTTCGGCAATATTTTTGCTCGATAGGAGCTCGATAGCATGTAGAAGACGGTTAAGTTGTGAGCTTGATGTTGCTCGATAATGGCTTGATAGTGACATGATGATAGCTTGATAGGTATAGAATTTATTTCTCGATGGTCCTCGATAGGAACTCGATATGGGTTTTATTGGACCCTAGACTATTTGGTTTAGTAGCTTCTCATTATGTGCTCGATGGGAGATTGATAGGGCTCGATAATATGCAGATGGTGTAGGTCTTGTTAAGTTCTCGATGCTGCTCGGTTGTGGCTCGATATATGGTGCTCGATTAGTGCTTGATAGGGGCTTGATAGGGGCTCGATGAAATGTTTAGTTAGGGTTATGTTCAATTTAAAAAACTTGTTGCTCAATGTATGATTGATAGGAGCTCGATAGAGCTCCATGTAGGTTCCATTACAGCTTGATAGAGCTCAATAGATTTCTTTCTAAAACCTAAAAAAATTACTATTTTTTAACAATTTTTTTCTTTTTTATTTCATCACAGGTTCCATTGTTTATGTTTTTGTATCTTATAATGGTGTTTGGGAAAGAGAAGGGAGGAAGTGGATTTTTAAGTATGCTCAATGCATAGTGATACCGATGGAGAATGACGTAACGTACTTGCAACTTCTTGACATTTTGCACAAGGAACTTTGTGTTGATAAAAAGATGTATGGGTTGAAATTGGAGCTTCCTTACACATGTGGCGACCAACCGTTTACACCCGTTCATGTTGAAAGTGATCTTGGTGTTTGTGAATTCTTAGGAGTAACACCGAAAGAAAGGATTGCCTTGTGTGTCATCCCTATTAAGAAGATTGTCATTTCAAATCCATATTCCTTCATTCCTTCCTTCATTCGGCTGATGGGTGAGCTCTACTATAAAATCTGCCAGCACCTGTCCATTGATGGAAGCCCTTGGAGTGTATACAATATCAAACTAACTTAGCTCAATCGACCATTTCATTAGTCTCCCTGAAGTCTCAGGCTTATGTAAGACCTGTCTCAAAGGACTATCTGTTAGGACTTCAATTGTATGTGCATGGAAGTAAGGCCTCAACTTCCTCAAAGCCACCACTAGCACATAGGCCAGTTTTTAGATCTCTGGATACCGGTTTTCCGCGTCCACCAAACGCTTGCTGATATAGTATACGGGTTGTTGCTGCTTCTTCTCTCCCTTAACTAGGGCTGCGCTGATGGCATGCTCGGACACTGCCAAGTACAGATACAGCTTCTCGCCCTTCTCTGGCTTTGCCAACAGGGGTGGCTTCCCCAGGTGCTCTTTCAGCTTGACAAATGCCTCCTCACATCTTTCATCCCAATCGAACTTTTTGCTCCCTTTGAGCATGTCAAAAAATGGGAGGCACTTGTCGGTGGACCTTGAGATAAACCTATTAAGGGCCGCCACCCTTCCCATTAGGCACTGCACCTCCTTCTTATTCTTTGGCGAGCTCATCTCTATGAGTGCTTTTATCTTGTCAGGGTTGGCCTCGATGCCTCTAGAATTGACCATGAAGCCTAAGAATTTTCCTGAGGATACCCCGAAGGTGCACTTGACTGGGTTCAACTTCATCCGGTATTTCCTGAGCGTGTCAAACATCTCACCAAGGTCTCTGCTGAGCTCTGCTGCTTCTTTGGTCTTCACCAACATGTCATCCACATGCACCTCCACATTTCTTCCTATCTGATTGGCGAACATTTTATTCACCAGCCTCTGATAGGTGGCTCCTGCGTTTTTGAGCCCGAAGGGCATCACCTTGTAACAATAGAGCCCTTTGTCTGTAATGAATGACGTGTGCTCCTCATCTGCTGGGTTCATTGGGATTTGGTTGTATCCTGAGTAGGCGTCCATGAAACTAAGTAACTCATGTCCTGCCGTCGCATCTACTAGCTGATCTTTCTTGGGAAGTGGGAAGCTGTCCTTAGGACAAGCTTTATTCAAGTTCGTGAAATCGACGCAAGTTCTCCACTACCCATTCGGCTTCGACACGAGTACTGGGTTCGATACCCACACAGGGTAGAAAGACTCACGGATGAACCCGTTGGCCTTCAACTTGTCAACCTCCTCCTTTAATGCTGCGTATCTCGTTGGGTCTAGCGCCCGCCTTTTTTGTCGGACGGGCCTTGCTTCTGGGGAGATGTTCAGGTGGTGGCACATCACACTGGGGTCTATGCCCACCATGTCCTCATGACTCCATGCAAACACGTCTAGATTGTCTTTCAAAAATTTTATCAACTCCTCCTTCACGTCGCCTTGCAGGCTTCTCCCTATCTTCAATTTCCTTAGGGGTTCCTTCGTCACCGTAACCTCCTCTACTTCTTCTACCGGTTCTGCTATTGACTCATCCACGACCCAAGGGTCCAGCTCCTGCGGACCCCCCGTGGGCATACATAGCGCCTCATGTACCACCATGGCCATTGGCTCATGCGGTTTTGCAGGCGTGCGGAGTGAGGTGTTGTAACACTCCCTCGCCTCCTTCTGTTCTCCCTTCATACTTGCGACCTCTCCTGGAGTCGGGAACTTGACAACCAAGTGATATATTGAAGTTATGGCTTTCAATTCTCTCAAGGAGGGTCTCCCCAATACCGCGTTGAAAGCTGATGCACAATCTACTACAACAAAGTTAGACATGACTGTAGTCTGCCGGGGTTTCTCCCCCATGGTAAGTGTCAATTCGATCATTCCAAGGGGTTGCACCGAGTCCCCTGTGAATCCGTACAGGGACGACTGGCAGGGGTTCAGGTGACATCTTTTCCAAAGCAGGGCGATATAGGATGTCCACCGAGCTCCCGTTGTCCACTAGGACTCGATCCACACGCATATTTGCCAATTGAACTGTCAACACCAGCGGATCATTGTGGGGAAAGTGTACCCCCCGTGCGTCCTCCTCAGTGAACGTTATCGAGTCGTTTTCCCCCTTGAAACTCTTCAGGGGTCGTTGTTCTAAACTCATGACACAGGGAGGCGGACTTCGTCGAGCCTCTCTTGCATATCTATCTGGCCCCTTCCTAGAGTCTCCCCCAAATCCTGGACCTCCAAAAATGGTTCAGACCTCCCCCTGTATTTCTGGGGCTCGCTCTTGTGCCTGGGGTACTGTGGGCTCGCCCTCCGGCCTTTGCCTTTCTCTCCTGACATAGCGGCCCAAGTGCTCCCGGCGGATAAGCTCCTCAATTTCCTCCTTTAGATGGATACACTCTGCCGTGGTGTATCCGATGTCCTTGTGGTATTGGCAGTATCTACTGGGGTCCCTTTTGGACCGACCCTTCCTCATTGGTGGGGGCTTCTTGAAGGGCACTCGATCTTCGTTGGTGATGTAAATATGCTCCCTGGTGTCCGTGAGGTTCGTATAGTAAGTATAAGCCGTTGGCCTATGGTCACCCCCTCGTTTGGTTTTTCTCTGCTGGTCATCTCTTGGCCCATCGTACGTCCTTTTCTTCTTTGCTACATTCGATCCGTCGTTAGTTAGGGGCTTCGCGTGGGGCTCCTCCTTCCCCGCCTTTATGTTTGCATGGCCATCCTCCACACGGATGTACTTCTGCGCTCTCTCATAGAAGTCATCTAAGTCGGTGACTTCCCTCTTCAACATGTTGTCCCACAACTTGCTTCCTGGGAGCACTCCTGCGGTAATGGCCATTTTTAACTCTCGGCGCGTTAGGCTTCCCACTTTTGCGGCCTCCATATTGAACCGATGAATGTAGCTCTTCAGGCTTTCATTCTCCCCTTGCTTCACGTTAGCCAGGCTGGTACCAGGCATCGTGTAGTCTCGCACGGCATGGTGCTGCTGAAGGAATTCGTCAGAAAACTGCTGCCAGGACCTGATGGACCCTGGCCTTAGTCTTTTGAACCATTTGTAGGCGGGTCCTTTCAGAGTAACAGCGAAGCAATGGCACCTGGCACCACTTCCTATCCCCCTCAGTTTCATCAGATCATTAAACGCATCCAGGTGGTATTTCGGATCCGTGTTCCCTTCGTAAGGGGTCATATTGGGCTCCTTAAAATTGGCAGGGAGTTGGATTACCTGAATTTCTCTCAGAAAGGGTGACTCATGGTCGAATTCCTCCTCAAAGGCCTGGCTGCCTGACGCGGTGACGATCTTGCTCCGCAAACTCCTCATCTCCGTGTCTAGGTTCTGCCTCCTCTTGCTGAGAGTGTCCCTTTCCCTTGCCTTCCCGAGGCGCCACAGGGGGCATGGTCCCTTTGCCCGCCCTCTTCTTATTGATCTCCTCCCGCAAGTTTGAGGGTGTTCTTTTGGAGGTGACCTCATCCTCATGGCGAGGGGCAGCGTTGGTCCTCGACGCTGGCTTCGGGGCCTGCTTAGGCGGTTCGGGGTGATCGCGTTGCTTCGCGCGGGGGGTGTTACTAGTTGAATGTCGGGTTCTCCCATCATCTACCGGTACCGTGGTCTCCACCCCATCCTTGCCCTTCTCCTTCCTCTTAGGCAAGGTTACGCTGGACTTACCCTGCAGCAGGCCGTTAAGGAACTCTTGCATGTTTTCTAAGGTGGTTTCTAATCTTTGGTTCTTACGGGGGAGTTCACGTATCTCCTCTTCATAAAACCGAGATTTCTAACTCGAGCTAACGGAGTGGAGCCGAGGGTGCTTGTCATGCCTACGGGTAGAAGGGCCCGGGTCTTGCCGGCCGGAGTTCGGTGCCTGCGGCGGTTTTGGAGGAGGGAACTCATCAGCGTTTAACGGTGGTGCTCTTGGAGGACTCCCTCCAGGTGGAGCGGCTGGCGATGAGGCCACCCTATCACCTCCGTGAACCTCAGGGTCTTTCGGGGGCTCCACGTCTCTGGGTGGAGGAGCGTCCTTCATGGAGGCCTTCAGCTGGACTCCGTTCAGGTGAACTTCTACCTCCCGCGTCTCCCTCAGTCGCTTCGAGCGTCTTGGCATCTTCTTCTTGTCGGAAACAATGGTGGAACAGTAGCTTGAAACTAACGTTCCCACAGACGGCGCCAAACTGTTGACGGTAAGAACTCGTCAACGAAGTTAAGTTGGAAAAATTATCAAATCATGATCGCTAATCGGAAAGCGGTAAAAACTTCAACAATAACTCAAGAACAATGATGGAACAATAATGGAGAATTCAGTCTTTCATTCATACTCAAACCTCTGCTACAGTAAAATTTCCAACCCCCTTCCAGGTGGTCTTAGAGTTCATTTTATAGTAGGCTCTAATGGCCTTAGGTACATAGTGGTCTAGGGGAACAAGTGGTACATATGTACTGTGTCAGGGGAGTGGCTTCAGAGGTCGTGGTCGTACATCCTGTACAGGAGCAGGTGTCAGGAGGATGTCTCCACTACTTGTTTGTACCCACGTCTGATGCGTGGTGGCAGGCGTAGTGGCGCAGGAGGTAGTGGTGTCAGCTCTGACCTATGGTCGTAGACGGACGGACCACAACTCCTATCCTTGCATACCCACTCCTGGCGTTCCCACTACTTGTCTGGTAGGGGTACTATATCCGTACTCTGACTTCTTTAGGTTTGTAGGTACATTCCATATTCATGCGTGTACCTTGCCCCTTGTGAGTATTCTCACCTCCAAGGCCATGGGGCCGAGGCCATGGGCGAGGCCATGGGGCGAGGCCATGGGGCGAGGCCATGGGTGAGGCCATGGGGCCGAAGCCATGGGCGAAGCCATGGGGCGAGGCCATGGACGAGGCCATGGGCGAGGCCATGGGCGAGGCCATGGGCGAGACCACGGGGCGAAGCCATGGGGCGAGGCCATGGGCGAGGCCATGGGGCCGAAGGCATGGGCGAGGCCATGGGGCGAGGCCATGGGGCCGAAGGCATGGGCGAGGCCATGGGGCCGAAGGCATGGGCGAGGCCATGGGGCGAGGCCATGGGGCCGAAGGCATGGGCGAGGCCATGGGCGAGGCCATGGGTGAGGCCATGGGACCGAAGGCATGGGCGAGGCCATGGGGCCGAAGGCATGGGCGAGGCCATGGGCAAGGCCATGGGCGAGGCCATGGGGCCGAAGGCATGGGCGAGGCCATGGGCGAGACGGGCCTCGCGAGTCTACTGAGCCTTGGCATCTATGCCTTGCCAACGTGGGCCACTTGGCATCGACTCCATGAGAAACGAACCCAGACTCGTGTTGTGATGGCGCAATGGCTTCCCGAGACGACGGTGGCCTAAGGGCCTTGCCTCGGCCTCATACTTTCCCTTGACGGGATTATGAGCATCAACATAGACATTAATATCATATTTAATAAATAAAAATAATTTTGTTTATGTTAATTTCGAATTTAATGATTAATATATCAACCAATCATAATTTTGAGCATGATGATATAGAATGTGAATGGATTTTTGGAGACATGCATTTAATGAAATTAGTTGTCATGATTTTAATTGCACGTTTTTTATGAGAAATGATTAATAACTCAACCAATCATAAATAGAGCATGATGTTAGGGTATTGGAATTGATTTATGAATACATACATTTAATGAAATTATTTGACATTTTCTAAATTTATTGCTCACGTTTTTTAAGAGAAATTTTAATAAAATATATATATTTTTTACATAAACTAACTCAACCAAACTTTTTTATCTATTAAAAAATTTAAATATATTTCGAAATTAACTTTTAAATTCAAATTAAAAATTGGTAGTTAAAAATCAATGCATAGTGAATAAACTAATTAATAACAACTTAACTATTTAAAATTTAATGGTATAATTATGCATAATCAACCTAACCAATAACAAAATTATTGTGCTATTTTACAGAATTGAAATATGTTCATTTAATGTTTTGAGAAGTGTAACTAATAAGAAATTTGGGCATGATTTTAGGGATATGAAATAGTTCATTAATAGGTATATTTTCCATAATTATTACCCTTATTTATTAATTTAACTAAAAATATTCGGGTATTGTTTTAAAATGGAATTTCTTTTTTTCTTTTTTTAATAAAATCTTGGATATTTTAAATGTCATAATTTCAAAATTATGTGGTTTTTAACACTATTTATAAATCACTTTATTTTATATATATGGTTATCATTTGTTGGAAAATGTAAAATTTGTGTTTTAGGTAGAGTTTGAAATTATTTTATATGTTTAAGAATGTGTCCATTTACTCAATATTATGATGACTTGGGTGAGAAAGAAGTTAAAGAGATTGTGTTTCTTTCTACAGATTCGATTGATCGTCTTGGAGTGAGTTTTGGATCCGACAATTGCGAAGCATTATTTGAGAAAATGAAGAAACTATTCCAAGAGGAACAAACAAAAGTTGATGAGCACTTTGATTAACTAAAGTTGCTTTCTACAAAAGTTGAGGAACAAACATATTGTTGGTGAACAATTGATATTTTTAATTAACTAGACAACATCTATTTCCCCGTCAGTATCACTTGATTCAACATCAAAAAAGCCTTCCGAAAACGCCATATCGAGTAACGCCTGAGGCCATTTTCCAAGTACAAGAAAATTTTGTTCTTCCTTCATTTGATTGATTGTATTGCTACCTTCGCCTTCAACAACAATGTCTTTGTCTGGTTCACGCTAGACATTGTCTTCATATTTAACCTCATTCTTTGCATCTTTGACTTCATAGTTGGATTCACTTTTTGTTTCATGATTACCAGTATCTTCATTAACCCATCTAGTCTCCATAGTAATTTCCATCTTTGAAATTCTACTATTTTTTGTGTTATATTTAAAACTTGATGAGACAAAAAAAAAGCATTTATGAAAAGTTGTTACGAATCTGACTATTTGTCTTTTAAAAAGTTATACATAATTATTAAAAAGATACTTGTTCGACTTCCAACCATTGTATTTTTTCGAAATGGGAAGTGAAAAGGTGTATTTTTAATAATTATGTATAATTTTTATTAATTAATTTTTAAAAATTGAATGGTAAATTTAACAGTTGTTTTTGTTTAATGGGAAGTTGAACAAGTATCTTTTTAATAATTATGTATAATTTTTATTAAATAATTTCATAAAAATACATTGGCAAATTGAACAGTTGTGTTCGTTTAATGGTAAGTTGAACATGTGTCTTTTTATTAATTATGTTATCCCCAAAATTTGAAAATGATGACGTGGCAATAGAAGTGACAAATGGCAAGGAATGGCTGGGTGATCTGGCTTAGGAATGATCCGGTAGACCGGTGAAGATTTTTGACTGACCAGTCAAGTGTCATGACTGACCAGTCATGTGCTTGACCAACCAGTCAGGTGCTTGACCGACCAGTCATGTGCTTGTCCAACCAGTCAGGTGCTTGACCGACCAGTCATGTGCTTGTCCGACCAGTCAGGTGCTTGTCCGACCGGTTACGTGCTTGTCCGACCAGTCAAGTGTTTGGCCGACCGGACATGTGTTTGGGTAACCAGTCACTTGTCTTGGCCGACCAATGAGGGTGTGGCCGACCGGTGAAGTGTTTTGGCCCTCCAGTTTTCCTTTTGGGTGTGATGTGGACCGGCTAAACAGAACAGTGCTACGCAAAAGATCCCAGTAACACTTCAGCTAGAATCGGTCATACCTGCGCGGGAATCTCTCATTTTATCCCAAAGAATCGCATATTGTTGTATTTTAGATATTATTATTAATTAAATATTGAATGAATAACAGAAAGATCCTGATTATGAGGGACTGCATTTGTAAGATCCTGGGCTTATAAATACAAAGCTAATTGCATCATAGAGAGGATTATATTTTATTCGGATTCTAATTTTCCTGAGAGAGTATTTGTATCTCAAGAGAAATATTGTATTCTTTTCATCTGCATTGAAGAAACTCAGTTGACTAAGGTTCATCTGGTCTTGAGTGTAGATTCATAATCATAACTCTAAGTGGATTAGGCTATTACCAACACATTGGGGCTGAACCACTATAAAAATTGTTTGTGTCGTATTTTTATCTTGAAGGTTTTTTGTCATTTTGACGTCTACACGTCGTTCGCCAAAAACGCGGTCAAAATTTTAGTGCTTTCATTGAGCGCCTGAAGAGAAAAATAGACAATCACTGTAGCATTATGGCGCCTAAGAACACCATTACGGCCTCCAAGAAGCCATGTTCTTCTAAAGAGCCTGCTAGATTAGAAGGTTCTGGTCCTCAAGACCATGAGACTGAGCCTAGAGTCTTGCTCGAGGACGTGACTCCAGAGGTTGAACAACTCCAGGAAGCCATGGGGGCTTTCCAAGAGGAAATGTCACAATTCAACGCCCGACAGGAGTCATTTGTTGAAGAAATGGCTAGACAGAAGGCTGCATTTGAGCAGCAAAGATGGGAGATGGATGCCAGGAGCGAAGAGATCAAGCAACGGCAGGAAGAGGCCGATAGGCGACATCGCGAGGCTGCACTCGCTCTGGAGGCAGCTACGCAGCTGGCCCAGGCCAATGTCCAAGATACAACACGAGGAGCAGCCACCCAAGGAGCAAGGACCACAGAAGCTGGTCGAAAAAACACTGACAGACCCAATTCTCAAGGACCAAATAGAAGCGGTAGTAACCCACCTGGTCTGGAAGAAGATGGGATCCGATCGGGCACTGCCTCAACCCAAAGGGGGGACTCCAAAACCTCCTCAAGGAGCCACCGATCAGAGACTTCTAGATCTGGAAGTCACAAGTCAGGCAGTAAGAAAACTCCACCTGAGTAGGAGCGAAATAGAGCTCCTCGAGGTAAAGAAACTTCACACTTCAAAGACGGGCATGGTCGTGATGAAGCTGATAGTCATCACACTAACTAGTCGAAGGAAAAGAATGACAACAACCAGCGAGGAGGAAAAGACCGCCTAGTACAGACAGTTAGGCCACCACTGCATCCCAACTAGCAGCGCAGTGGCAAGGAGCATGTTCCACACGGCAAGCCTTCTGAAAAATCTCAGAGCACAGTATTCGATCGGTTAGGAAGGCATACCTCTCAGAAGGATTTAAGAGATGTCATTGCCGACAGGAGAAGGACCGTCCCAGTCGAATGGCGAGATCTAAACCGACCTACCAGTCAAGTAGAAATACTTGATGATGGTGCGCCGGATAGGAGCGGCCAACCAGGCGGTCCTGAAATTGAGTCCCAAGCAGTGGCCCCAGGCATCCAAGCCCAGCTTGATGCGCTGACAGCAGCAGTTCAAGGTCTGTCGAAACGACCTTTTGCAATTGATCCAGTAGACCACAGGAGTGGTAGACCGTTCTGTGCTCGAATTATAGCAGCCCATCCACCGACGAAGTATAAAGCACCGGTACTGCAAGTTTATACAGAAAAGGCAGATTCGATAAGGCATGTGAGGAAATTCTAAGATCAAATGGAGCTGCTCGGAGTAAGCGATGACTATCGCTGCAAAGTTTTCCCCACAACATTATCCGACACTGCCCAAGAATGGTATTGGAAATTTAAGTCGAACTCCATTACTTCTTGGGAGAGTTTCAGGAAAGAGTTTTGTAGGCAGTTCAGCGCTGCTTGGACCACTCCAGTTTATGCCAATCACTTGACAGATATTAAACAAGGGAAAGATGAATCTCTCAAAAACTACATACAAAGGTTCATGAGAGAAGCCAACCGAGCAACTGCGGTTGGAGATGAGGGGAAGATGGTGGCCATTTCTTCTGGCATAATCTATCGGAGTCCTTTGTGGGACAGTATTCATCGCAACCCAATTTCAAAGTTACAACAATTTCTTGACCGGGCGGACAAGTATACGAAATTGGATGACGCGATTGAGAAGGGAGAGAAGGGCCTGAACAATCCGAGCGAGACAACTGATCCTCCCAAGAATGGTGGAAATGATCAAAGTGGTGGTAAGAAACTTGCAAATAACGGGTCTGACCGCCACAATGAAAAGAAGGCTAAGTCAAGACCAAACGACAAGCCAACCAAGTATGAACCTCGGTTCACCAATTACACCGCTCTTTCGGCCAGCCGAGCAGAGATATATCTCGCGAGTCATCAGGAGGACCCCTACCGAAAACCCCCACCCATCAGGAAGGAGATGAGTCAGAGAGATTTGAATAAACTTTGTCGTTTCCATGGAGACTATGGTCACGACACGAATGAATGCAATCATCTCAAGGAGGAGATAGAGTTTCTCCTCCGATCGGGGAAATTGAAAAAATATCGAGCAGAGAAAACCCAAGGAGAGGGAAGTAATAATAATCCTGGGTTTAAGCGACAACGGTCTCTACCTTTGCAACCCAAGCTTATGGACTTCACTCTAGACACCATATGTGGAGGTCCACATCTGGCTGGGGATAGCAACAAAGCAAGGGAGAGATATGCTCGAACCCTTCGGCATGAGTTGGATGCAGCATCGACCTCCGAGGTCATGGTTGTAGAGGAGCAGCCTCCGAAGAACCCACGTTATGAAAGTGAGTCCCTCACTTTCACTGAAGATGATGCACGACACGTGAGATATCCTCATAATGACCCTCTCGTCGTGACAGTCCAAATAGCAAACATGAAGGTGAAGAGATGCCTGGTCGACACGGGGAGCTCTATGAACATCATCTACAAATCATCCTTTGAAAGGATGAAATTATCTATCAATGACTTGAAGCCATGCTCTCAAGTAATTTATGGATTTACCGGAGAAGGGTTGTCACCGGCTAGAACGATCAAGTTACCAGTCACAACAGGGGATGCTCCCAAGCATGAGACAGTTATGACAGAGTTTTTGATAGTCGACTGCCCGTCCGCCTATAACGTGGCCATTGGTCGACCACTACTCACAACCTTGCATACGGTAGTCTCTATATGGCACCTTTCTATGAAGTTCCCGACCAGTGCAAGCATAGGCTACGTCCGAAGAGACCTGAGAGAAGCCAGAGAATGTTATAATGCCTCGATGGCTAAAGCACGAAAGGGGGCTAAAGAAAACAACATGATTGTATGTGCAGATAGAGAGGAGGTAGAGGAGATGGATGTTGACCAAAGCTTTACAGTCGTAGCCGATTAGGAAGGAATGTTTGAAGAGTTTGGCCAAGAAAGCACTCTTGGTTTAAGTGAACAACAAGCCCCATCCGGTGATGAAGTCACCAAATAGGGCATTCCCCAAAGCGATGGAATGGATTTTGATCCTCTGTTTGGGTATTATGATAGTGAGGTGGGACCTACAGAAGAGTTAGAGGAGGTTCCAATAGATGAGAATGACCCAACCAGAGAGGTCAAGGTTGCAAAAAAGCTGAAGTTAGAAGTAAAACCACAGGTGGTAGAATTTTTGTGGAGGAATCAAGATGTCTTCACCTGGTCTCACAAGGATATGGTCGGTATCTCACCAACTGTGATCAGCCACGTGCTCAACATGGATGAAAGCTATCCAGTAGTGCAGCAGAAGAGAAGGTTTCTTGACAAGGATTGAGCAAAAGCTCTCAAGGAGGAGGTGGAACGGCTAAAGGAAAACGGGTTTATAAGGGAGGCATATTACCCTGCCTGGGTTTCAAACCCAGTATTAGTGCCCAAGTCCAATGGAAAGTGGAGGACTTGTGTGGACTTTACTGGCCTGAACAAAGCATGTCCAAAGGACTGTTTTCCTTTGCAAAGAATAGACCAGTTGGTGGACGCCACCTCTGGTCATGAAACTTTTTCCTTTATGGACGCTTACTCAAGGTATAACCAGATTAGTATGCATCCTCCCAATGAGGAGCATACCAGTTTCCGAACAGACATAGGGCTGTACTGTTATAAGGTCATGTCATTCGGCTTGAAGAATGCAGGAGCCACATACGAGTGTTTAGTGAATGGCATGTTCCGTTACTTAATTGGCAAGAACATGGAGGTGTACATAGACGATATGCTGGTGAATTCAAAGGAAGCTGAAGGACATGTATGAGATTTGGAGGAATGCTTTGCAGTTTTGAGAAAATAAAGCATGAAGTTGAACCCCCTCAAATGCTCGTTTGGAGTAAGTTCAAGAAAATTTCTTGGGTTCATCGTTAACTCACGAGGAATAGAAGCAAATACAGAGAAGATAAAGGCGCTCGCAGAAATGAAATCTTCAGCCAGAATTAAGGATGTGCAAAGCTTGACTGGGCGGATTGCTGCTCTAAGCAGGTTCATCTCTAAATCAACAGACAAATGTGTCCCATTTTTTAACTTACTTAGAGGAAGGAAGAAGTTTGAATGGACGGAAGAATGTGAGCAAGATTTTCAAGCCATAAAGGAACACTTGGCTCAACCTCTTGTTCTTTCGAAGCCAGTTGATGGGGAAGACCTCTTTGTTTACCTAGCAGTCACAGAGCATGTTGTTAGTGCTGCTCTAGTGCGAGAAGAAGATAAAGTGAGGCGTCTGGTATACTACGTTAGCAAGCGACTGATAGGAGCAGAGTCCAGGTATCCCGTGATCGAGAAGTTGGCCTATTGCTTGGTACTTGCATCCTGCAAATTGCGACCGTATTTCCAGGCACATCCCATTAAAGTGCTTACCGACAAGCCCCTATGTCAAGTCTTACAGAAGCCAGAGTCATCTGGTCATCTACTTAAATTGGCGGTTGAATTGGGCCAATTCGAAATCAAATACCAACCGAGGTCTGCTATTAAGGGACAGGCTTTGGCGGATTTTATTGCTGAATGTACTAGGCATGATGATATTCCCCACCAGCATGAGCGTGTGACTGGGCAGAGAGAGGATCTTCCTACTTGGCAAATTTTTGTTGATGGGTCGTCAAACGAACATCATTCGGGAGCAGGAATTATATTAGTCACGCTGGAGAAGCATCGAATTCACTGTGTATTAAGATTTGGATTTAACGCTTCTAATAATGAGGCGGAATATGAAGTCCTCCTAGCAGGCTTGCGCTTGGCTAGAGATGTTCGTGCCAGTCGGTTGAAGCAAACAATGATTCCCAATTGGTGTTCTACCATGTCTTAGGGGAATATCAAGCTAGGGGCCTATGCATGATGGTGTACTTGAATAAGACCAAGGATCTGCTAGCACAATTCGAAGAGTATACTATTAAGCTGGTACCACGGGAGCAGAACTCTAACGCAGACGCTCTAGCAAAATTAGCTAGTGCAAAAGATGCTGAAACTTTGAATATAGTACCATTGGAATACTTGGCAGAGTTGAGCATTAATGAAAAAGAAGCCATGCCCATCACAATAGTTTACAATTGGATGACACCTATCATTACTTACCTTGAGCAAGGAATCCTCCCAGATAATGGTAATGAAGCTAAGAAAGTTATGAGGCAAGCTGCTAGATATATTATGATGGATGGAGTGTTGTATAGAAGAGGGTACTCTTTGCCACTACTAAGGTGCATAGCACCCGACCAGTCAAAAAACTTGTTGACCGAAGTGCACGAGGGGTTCTGCGGAGAACATGCTGGGGGGCAGAGTCTATCTAAAAAGATTTTGCGGCAAGGATTTTTCTGGCCTACAATGAACGAAGATTCCATGGAGTATGTGAAGAAGTGTGATAAATGTCAGAGATTTTCTAAAATACCCAGGGCGCCTCCGAATGTCTTGAAGCAAATGCAGAGCCGGTGGCCTTTTGCAGTATGGGGCATTGATCTGATTGGGAAACTACCCAAAGGGAAAGGAGGAGTACAGTTTGCAGTAGTTGTTGTTGATTATTTCACCAAGTGGACCAAAGCCAAACCACTAGCAACGATCACCTCGAAGAAAAGTGTTAGATTTTGTGGTTAAGAATATAATATGTCGCTATGGTCTGCCCAAGAAGATAGTCTCTAACAACGGCACTCAGTTTGATAGTGACTTATTTACCGATTTCTGCACTAGACATGGCATTACGAAAAGTTTCTCCTTGGTAGCTCATCCACAAGCCAATGGGCAAGTTGAAGCCATAAATAAGACTTTGAAGGATACTCTAAAAAAGCGTCTAGAGCGAGCTAAGGGTGCTTGGGCAGAAGAATTACCAGAAGTCCTTTGGTCATACAGGACTACTGCCCGGACAACAACTGGTCATACCCCTTTTTCCTTGGCATATGGATATGAAGCCATGTTGCCTGTTGAAGTAGACCCACCATCTCATCGGAGAACCATGTATGACCAGGAGGAGAATCACCAGTTGCTAGCTGAATCTTTAGATTTTCTTGAAAAGAGGCGAGAAAAAGCAAACTTGAGAGTTGCTGCCCATCCGCAAAAGGTGGCTCGCTATTTTAATTCCAAAGTTAGAGATCAAAAGTTCCAGGTCGGAGATTTGGTCCTCAGAAAGGTGTTCATCAAAGACCCAGCAGCTGGAGTGCTAGGACCAAACTGGGAGGGACCGTATCAGATTGAGCAAGTCTTACCACCCGACACTTACAAACTTTCTCGATTAAATGGAGAGCTGATCAGGAACTATTGGAATGGCGAGCACTTGAGGAAATATTATCAATAAATACTGCTTACAGAGTAGTAGCTTTGTCGCAAGTGTTTAACTTGTTATTTAAGTTTGTTTGTGAACTAGCTATTTGCTAACCAGTCATGTTATTTTGAACAATTTTATTTTGTTTGAGACTCGTAATTAGACACGCTTTGTCCTTTTTTTTACGAGTAATAAAAGAGATCACGCGTAGCGCGGTCGAATCTTGCTACAAATTTTGCATATGTGTTGATTATTCTTACTTTGGCAGTGTTCAACTGTCATTACATCTTAAAACAAAAAAGGTTTTCTAGAGGAAAGATCGAGCAGTGTTCAATTGGTCGGTATCCATCAGATGAATGACCAACGTTTAAATAGCTACATGTTTTTGCAGTGTTTAACTACTGAAATATTCCATTTATATTCAATGTGTTTCACGAGTAATAACTGCTCGGACAAATTCGGTCAAGTAGCAAGTGATCAAAGATTTTTCAACCCTCAATCACTTGGGGGGCACATAGGGTATACTGGTATACAATTCAACACAAGCAATAAGAACACGAGCAAAGATATTTGTTTTCAGGCTGACTTGTATATCTTTGAAGTCAAAAGGGCCGTTAAGCTAACTTGTTTTACAAAGCTTAATTAACTTGGAATTTTTTCAAAATTTTAAGTTAAGAACAACTATTCGTGTGTAAATAAAACGCTATGCTCATAAAATGTTAAAGCAATAAGAATGTGAGAAAGCATGCTTAGTAGTAACTTATGAAATGTTTAGAATTTCTAAGTTAGAAAACTAAGTACTCATATGAAAATATAAGGCATCTATGTAATAAAACTTTTAAATGACTCAAGTCTAAAAAAGTGAAGTGTTCATGCCAATATCTCGGCCATACGAGCAAAGTACAATAGCAAAATATAAAATAAATGTCTACTAGTCTGATAAGGAGTCAGCTGGTCGAATGAAGGACCATTGGTCGTCTATGAGGCTCCCTGGTCGGGTTGTCACTCAGGTTGATCAACACCTTCCTCGGCCTCAGTGGCTTCTTCCGTTCGGATTAGCGTGGGAGAAAAAGGTGTGGTACCAGCAGGATTAGCTGCCTCCTCAGCAGCCTTTTCCTCGTATTTGGCAAGCTCTACTGTTTTGGCCTCCTCCGTAAGAAATTCGAGGTTGAGGGGTTTGTTCAGCTTCCACACCTGGTAGAAGCAATTGAAACAAATCTCCTCGTAGCGATTGAGATAGGCTTCCTTCTCTCGCTTTAGCTCCTCATTCTCGTGAGTCAGTCTTTCTAGCTGATCAGTCAACATCTTGTTGATTTGAGTTTGTTTTTGGTTTTCGTCAGCCAGCTCCCTAAGAGACCCATCTCGCTCAGCAACGGTCTTCTCCGCCTGCTCAACCTTGGATTTGAGATCTTTTTATGAGGATGTTAAAGTCTCTATTTTGGTTTGGGCGTCCACCAGCTGATCATTCAAGACCTTGATTAATTCCTTGTAGTCCACTACTTGGTGCTGAGCATGGCTGATCGTAATAAGCGACTGCAGTGGAAAACTGAAAGTTACTACAAGTAAAAAGAAAATAATAACAAACTTGGATGTCTTGTGATAAAATACGTACATTCATCAGTTGGGCCAGCGCCCTTTGCAGAACAACTTCAACACTGAGCCGAGGCAGTGATTCAAAGCTCTGAATGGTTGAAGCATCATGAAGAGTTTGCTCAAACAACTCCTTCCCAATGTTGCCAGCGGTGCGAAGGGGCTCACTTAAGCCAGTCGAGGGAGTGGGGGTTAAACTCGCAGAGGGAGAAATAAACGAGGGAGTCAGCTATGGGATTGTGATGAGCTGCTTGGGTTGTCTTCCCTGGCTGGTCGGGGTTGTCCTTGGGACTTTGTTTGGAGAAGTTGAGCCACTTCCCTCCCCAGATTTCCTAGTGTTGAATTGCTTAAACATCTCTGAATCTACAAAAGAGTAAACACAATATTTGTTAGTAAAAAGTGGAGCAATATGTAGATAAATACTTTACTACTACCAGAAAACTCTATAAATCCCGTATAACCAAGTTATTTAAAACCAAACATCACACTATGACTACTAGACCTGAGTTTAGGATTTGATCAAGGAAGTCATCCTCTTCATCAGATGATGAGCTGAAGTCCCTATGAAGCTTAATGGTCTTTCCTTTCCCAGGCTGAGTGGAAATGACACGTCTACGTTGATCCTCGGGCAGGGGTTCCCTAATGATAGGGTCACCTGGTCTACGAGAGTAGGGAGACGGTCTGGGAGAGAACTGATCGGTCACTACCTCAGTGTCAGCGTTGGACTTGTTAGTTGCATTGGCTTCCTCAGTAGTACTTTCTACTAGGATGTTCTGGTTACTTGGTAATAGCCCCACCATCTGAACATTGTCCACATTAACAAACTCTTTGACATTCTTCTCCTTGGTGGACATATTATCCAATTCTTCTGTTCAGGAACACATTTCCTTGGTAGGCAAGGGCTGGTGAAATGGACCCGCATGTGTAAAAGCTAAGTTGTTGGCTTTGATATCTGAAGTCAGAAAATACTCCGTATAGTATTTTCTAGGATTTGATTTATGAGTGATACAATGGAGGTATTTGATCCCTTTATGCTTGTGGAATAGGTGGAAAAAACCTATATTCTTGTGGCTTGGGTTAGTCTTGAAGTCGAAGAGATAATGCACTTCATGAGGAGTGGGTGGATCCCAACCTTGCAGGATGTAAAGAATGTATATAGCGGACAATGCCTGGATCCCATTAGGAGCAATCGGGAAAGGAGAGATGTTGAAATAGTCCGCTATTGACCGAAAGAAAGGATGCAGCAGAATGGTAGCTCCTGCGAATATGTGGTACCCAGACCAGGCACAGTAAGGTCCACCAGGCTTGTTGGCTCTCTGATGAGGGCGTGGACATATCACGTTAACCCCTTTCAGGCCCGAGGCTTGAATGTGTTTGTCGAACATGCAGGGATTAAGTTTGGAGGGTTTGGCTATAAACCAAGAGGGTGTTTCTTCTCCTTCTTTTCTTGGTTTTTAAATGGCTAATTGTTGGATCTCGGTGGTAAATTTCTGAATGATTTTTCTCCGAGGCTTGCTGGGTTTTTGTATCTGGTGTGGCGGTCTTGAAGAAGCCACAGTTCGGACTTCACTACGTTCCACTACTTTCTGTGCTGCTCTGTGAGCCACCTGGGGGTCTTGATCCTGAGGAAGTCTATTGGATTTCTTCACCCTCACTTCTGAATGTTCAGCTTGTTGATTGAGAAGTTGTTCTTCATGGAGGAACTATAAGGCTGATCAGGGAAGGATCTTTTTAAGGCGGCGAAGGCGATCTTCTGGGGTGCGACTGCTAGGAAACTTCGATGAAGAGTCGCTACTTTGAGGAGTATCGCTTGATTGCAGAATGGAAGTGTCTGAATTTGTATGGTTGTCACCTCCCCTATAGTCGAAGCGATTCATCTACAAAAAATAAAAATGGGGAGGTGAGTAACCAAACAAGCATAAATCAATCGGTTCAACAGAAAAATATTTATGTTTACCACTCAAAAAATTTTTATCAAAGTAGTAAAAATATAGCATGCATGAGGGAAAAAGAAATTTTGATGTCTAAAGGTGCTTAAGGTCCCGAGGAGTTATGCGTGCATGGTGTCCGAGTGGAGGCGTCTGTGTTCGATCGGCCAGCGTGCGCATCTGGTGACCAAGCCGAAGTGTGCACCCGAGGAGCGCATCAGGTGCGCATGGCCGAGTAGTTGGGCAGGCAAGCGTCCGAGTGTCCGATCGGGTGTGTGCCATCTGGGCAGGCGTGTGCGGACCCAAGGAGCGTAGCAGGTGCGCATGGCCGAGCGGCTGGGCAAGCAAGCGTCAGAGTGTCCGATCGGGTGCATGCATATGGGTAGGCATGTGCACACCCGAGGAGCTGCCCAAGCGTGATGTCCACGAAGAACAGTGCGTGTCCGAGCGGTTAGGCGCATGACCGAATATTCCGAGGGGTTGCACCCTAGTTCCGAGGAGCAGCAAGGTACCCGAGGGGCCATTCGCCCGAGCAGTCAGTTGTGTATCCGAGGGGATAGGATCAGTCCGAGGGGAGCTAGGTGATACCCGATCGGTGGGTGGTGGTCCGAGCAGATGGAAGGACACACACTCAGGGGATAGGCGTGTCCGATCGGCCATTGGCATCTCCGAATATTCAAGCAAAAAAAAATCCATGACCGATCGGCCATGGGTGTTTTCCCTAAACCCATTTCGAGAAAGCCTAAATCCCAAAGATTATTGACACAAACATTTTTCCTCACTCAAAATACACAACAACAAGATCAAAATATGGGATTTGAAAGGTTCATATGAAGTTCTAGGGATCCTATCTATCATCTAATAGCCATAAACTCATATATGCAATTTGGGATGAAAAATTACTTTTTCTTCAAATTTCCATGAAATTGAAGACAAAATTGATTTACCCATAGCCTAAACAACATCAAAACAGCCACAATACACATTATATATCAAAGATTCATACACAAGTTCATGGGTGTATATTGAGCAAAGGTTTTGGCCTACAAGTTTATTCCTAAAGCTTTGAAAAAATAAAACATAAATGGAGATGAGGAAGAAGAACTTACCCAAATGTGTTGATTTCTTGAAGAACCCTTGGATTTGCTTGTAGAAAATGGGAGCCTTCCTTGGAGTTTTGGAGGTTTTTGGCCAAGAAATGGAGAACTTTGAGAGGTCACGACCAAAAGAGAGAATGAGGAGGTTTATGAGCCTTTTGATTTTCTTTTTTGCTTGTGAGATTATGAGCACTTATGGGTCTATTTAAAGGGAAAAAGTGGAAATTGTCACTTATTCTTAGACTCTTGGAATTCCCTTGGGAATGTTATCTCCCCACGATTGGGAGAAGTTAATTACAGTGATCGTGGTTTGTTGTGGCGTCGTGGTTTATTGCATAGGCGGGAAAATGTACACTTAGATTTTTTATTATTGTGCCGTCAGCAGTGGAGAAAATAGTTTATTATGTGAGAATATCATATAATAAACTTGGGGGGAAAATGTTATCCCCAAAATTTGAAAATGATGACGTGGAAATAAACGTGACAAATGGAAAGGAATGGCTGGGTGATCTGGCTTAGGAGTGATCCGGTAGACCGGTGAAGATTTTTGACTGACCAGTCAAGTGTCATGACCGACCAGTCATGTGCTTGACCGACCAGTCATGTGCTTGTCTGACCAATTAGGTACTTGACCGAACAGTCATGTGCTTGACCGACCAGTCATGTGCTTGTCCGACCAGTCAGGTGCTTGACCGACCAGTCATGTGCTTGTCTGACCAGTCAGGTGCTTGTCCGACCGGTTAGGTGCTTGTCCGACCAGTCACTTGTCTTGGCCGACCAGTGAGGGTGTGGCCGACCGGTGAAGTGTTTTGGCCTCCAGTTTTCCTTCTGGGTGTGATGTGGACCGACTAAACAGAACAGTGCTACGCAAAAGATCCCAGTAACAGCTTCAGCTAGAATTGGTCATACCTGCGCGAGAATCTCTCATTTTATCCCAAAGCATCGCATATGGTTGTATTTTAGATATTATTATTAATTAAATATTGAAAGAATAACAGAAAGATCTCGATTATGAGGGACTGCGTTCGATCCTAGGCTTATAAATACAAAGCTCATGGAATCATAGAGAGGATTATTTTTTATTCGGATTCTAATTTTCCTGAGAGAGTATTTGTATCTTGAGAGAAATATTGTATTCTTTTCATCTCCACTGAAGAAACTCAGTTGACTCAGGTTCATCTGATCTTAAGTGTAGATTCATAATCATAACTCTAAGTGGATTAGGCTATTACCAACACATTGGGGGTGAACCACAATAAAAATTTTCTGTGTCGTATTTTTCTCTTGAAAGTTTTTTGTCGTTTTGACGTCTACACGTCGTTCGCCAAAAACGCGGTCAACAAATTATGTATAATTTTTATTAAATAATTTCGAAAAAATGCAATGGTAAATTGTACAGTTGTGTTTGTTTAATGAGAAATTGAATATGTGTCTTTTCAATAATTATGCATATATTTTTAAATTAATTTTGGAATAATAGAAAATTAAATTTGAACAAGTGTGTTTGTTCAATGGGAAGTTAAACAAGTATCTTTTATTTTTGAAAACGACAGATGTCTTTTTAATAATTATGTATAACATTTTGTTAAATGAATTAAATAAAAATTGAAATATAAATTAATATTAAATTAATAGGGTGAAAATTAATGTAAATTTATTATGAAATTCGAAATTTAATAATTTTTAATTAAAAAATTGTCTTTTGAATAGTTAGAAGAGTGTAATAAATGTATACAAATGTTGAATTAATTTTGATTCTATGTCTAGGTTCTTTGAACATAATAAATTGTTTAATTATATTTTGAAAATATATAACTATTAACTTTTTTTAATTGGTATTGTGAAGATGAATTGGTGTCTTGAAAATTCAACACGTGATGTAACAAATGTGTAGAAATTTGTCGGAATAAATTCTTTTTTTGAATACACAAATTATTTTTTTAAATTTACATTAAAAAATTCTAAAACAATAATATGGAATCTCAATAGGTCTTACTCATATTAATTTTATAAGATGCCATCTTTATTAACTGCACTATTGAAGGATAAGTTTTTAAATTATTTTTAAATAATCTATTACCTGTATTACATGAATAACAAGGTTGAGAAAGAGAAGAAAAGAATGAAAGACATGAAGAAAAAAGAGGGACAGAGGAAAAAAAGTAAGGACATGAACAAAAAGGATAAAGTGAAGCAGAAAATGGAAGACTTGTTAGTTAGACGAACTAACGAATTAATAAACCCAGCAATTTCTCACACGGATCTGCACGACTTACACACTCCAAATTGCATGACTTACGATCATAAAGGATAGATTGCTAGATCAATTAACTCGAAGGTTAATCTAAAAACTTATAACAGCAGTTGCCTTCAGATATGATCCATATTCCATACTATCTCTACTTCAGAAATCTCTGAAGGAAGGATTTAGAAGAACATTTTTAGACAATAAACACTCTGATATTTTATTGCTTCGTAATTCTCTGCCTTACAAAAAGAGGGATGATGGCCTTATATAGTCATCTACTCAAGCATATAAACTTAACCAAACTTAACCCATCCTAGTCAAAACCAACCATAGTTGGGATGGGATAAGGGATAAGATTTCCCGAAAAAAACAAAACCATAAAGATAAGGGATAAGATTCCCCGACAAAAGTAAAAGGCTAAACAACAAAAGCATATGGCTATAATACACAATAATTATTTAAATATTGTTTCATGGCTGATCCCATAGTCAGAGTCATATGTTGTGTAACGACCCAAATTTACTAACAGGGCTTAAGGGCCTTGATTAGTGTGTCGGGAGGGCATAATCAGAATATATGTGATTTAATGATTAAAATCATGTTATATGACTATTTGAATATTTGAGATGCATGACTATGTGTATTAGTATGCATGTAGGCCCTGAATAGGTTCCAAGGGCATAATCGTAATTTTGGCCCGTCCCGAGCATAACTGTATATATATGCGATAATTGTTGAGACCACATTACTATGTGGATATATTTGTGATCTGTGATTTGAGACAATACTAGCGAGTAGATTAGCAAAAAAGTCACGGCAGAGATTTATACCCGGCTCGGAGCGAGCCTGGGGGTATAAATGGGAATTTAGTGAATATATTGGGGTCTATTTTGACATCAAGGAATATAATTGGTGATTAATTAGGTATCGGGAAGTAAGCGGGAAATATTAGAGACACTCGAGGAAACTAGCAGGGATTGGGTAAAATGACCAAAATGCCCCTAAGTGGATTAAAGGATTTAGGATTAAAGAGGAGGGCATTATGGTCATTTGGATTTTTAGAGATAGGTATTACAGAGGCTTTATGCTCAGTGGAGTTTGTCGAGTAAAATAGAAGTCTGAAAAGAAAGAAAAGAAGGAAAAAGAAGGAAAGAAAAGAAAGAGAAAGAAGGGAAGGAAGGCAAGGTCGGTTTAGGCTTTTTCCTTCATTTTTTCTTGAGTTTTCTTGGAGCAAAGCTCAGAGGGGAGCTAGGTTAGGATGAGCAACAAGAATTCTGAGCTAGGCTTGAAGGATTGGCAAGGGCTTAGCAAGAACACACTGTCACTTAAGGTAAGACTTTGGAGTTTTCAGTTTCTGGTTTGGATTGTTTGAACTATGGTGTCTAAGTTGAGTTGATGGGAACCTTAGGGGAATTCAAGCCAAATATTGAGGAAGAGCAAGCTAAGGAGGTCTAGAGACTAACTCAAAGTCGAATTTCCATCAAAGGTATAAAATTCTAAGCTTTAAACTTTGAAGTTTTGGTTGTCTTTGCTGAGTTTCTGAGTTAGGAACAACTATGGTGAATTTTGAGATTAGGGATGCATGTGATTGGGTTTTGAGTATTTGGGATGCTTGGGATGAGTGGAGTGTGATAATAAGCTTTTTTTTTAAGTTTGGTTGGGGATTGGAAGAGTTTTGGTAAGGGTTGGCTCAAGGAAAACGCAGGAAGGGAAAAATGCAGTGTTGCCTGTCTGTGACTAGCGCTACAGCGCTAGCCTTTGGGCACTATAGCGCTAGGCCAAGCATTCTGAGAGTGTTTTGGTTCTTCTTGTAGCGCTGTAGCGCCCTCTTTAGAGCGCTGTAGCGCTGCCCTATTTCCAGAAAGGGGTTTTTGAGTTAATTTCAAGGGTTTTTGCCCGGGGGTTCGGGGTTCGATTCCGCCACCCCGTTTGGTGGAATTGGAGCTTCCCGGGGGCTCAGGATTGGTCTCGAGGCTAAGTTTTAGACTTGAGGTTTGGTGATGATTTTGACCTATGGTTGTTACTAGGTGTGTGCTAGGGCTCAAGGGGGATCGTGCTCAAGGATCACAGTGAACAAGGCTAGCAAATCCAAAGGTAAGAAAACTGCACCCAGTTATATGTTTGTGATGGGATTAAGAGCTCCCGATATCTGTATAATGTCAATGATGGTATTATGCCATGGGACATGTGATAGCGGCCTAAGGGTGCCGTACACAATATTTGCGCACAGGGCGCCGCTTGGCCACTGGTAGCCGAGGACAGCTTAATATTCATAGAGCTCGGTTTAAGCGAGCCGGAGTCAGTGGGATAATGGAGGGTGTGGCCTGAGGGCGCTAACCCTAGTTATCATTGTTATTGATGTATGATATGAGTTGATATGTTGGTATGCTGAATACTTGGTTATCCTAAATGTTTAAATGGTTAAGAACATGTTTATGAATTATGATATATTGGATTGTCTATTGATTGCTTATGCTCTGTTATTGTGTTTTCTTGTTGGGTCTTGGCTCACGGATGCTACGTGGTGCAGGTAAAGGCAAAGGCAAGTTGGACCAATCCTGAGACGGAGAGCTGCGGGGTTGAATGTACATAGTCAGCTGTTCAGTCGCCATGGCCGAGGAGTGGATCAGGACAGAGATTGCCTAATTGTTTGTTTTGCCTTAATATGGCTAATAACTGTATTTAATTCTTGAATCTTTTGTAAATGGTTTTAATTCTAATATTTTTGGGTCCCGTGTAAACAGGAAATGTTTCTTTATAAGAAATGTGACTTTTAAGACCAAAACAATTCAACCCTAGATCCGTTATAGTTTCAGTAACACGTTCTTAATTAAATGACTTGATTAGCAAGTCTACCACTTTTATAAACACACAGTGTAACGGTCTTGGATAACCAGGGCGTTACATGTTGGGTCTTCATGAAGTGGGTTCCATCCTGTCGGTTCTTCATCCTGATCACTGCCAGCTGAAGGGCAGGTATCATAGTATGTATACGCCGTGTTCCATTATTTTCCTGTGTATTGGAACAGATAAGGGTCTTGCATATCTGTAGTGTCAGCATATGGATCCTGTGAATCTTCGAAGTAATCATTTTTTCGCAAAATTACCCCTTCAGTGTCGGTCAATTTGTACAGTGTCGGATATTTTTGCTCTAATGTTTCTTCGAGTTTGGTGGCCTGATCTGTCTTATATTTTGAAATATGGAAGGCTTCAAGGGCCCTCGTTATTTTGCGAGTATATTCGGAATGGAATTTCTCCAAAGGAGCATCTTCTTCTGGCTTGGGCCATAGTTCAGGAGGTATAATCTGATTTTTCTCAAACAGGCTTTTTTGGATGTTCATGCATTCTTGGCCCGAAAGACCACATAATGGATCTTCTTTTGACCCGTAGACTTCAAATGATGGATTGATAACTATATTCTATTCTTCATCAAGCTTGGCATTAAGACTAAGAAAGAGAACAGTATAACAGTTCATTAGGCTGGCAACATCTGGGCCTGGTGGGTAGATAAAAGTGGGCCTGTTATTTTGGACCCTTTTCCATTCAGCCGATAGGACCTTTTTCCATTTCCCAATGGAGTGAACCAAGACAGAATGTCCATTTGGACTTGGTAAGCTGGTTTGAACCTTTCTTGGTCCAAGAAGGATTTTATGGATGTGTGCGAGGGCATAGTTTGTACTTTGACAGCTATGGTAAAAACACTGGCCAAATACCAGAAAAGGTGAGCTGCTGGTTTTGGTGTGAAGATAGCATCTCGAAGAAGTAGGATTTGGGCAAATGGATACTTTGGATGGATTCCAAAGTCATTTTGGATAGAAGGTCCAAGTTTGGAGATCATAAATTTCTGGAGAAAGATTGCTATGTGGGTTGCTCTTTCTCTGGCTAATTTGTTGGATGTTTTCGAAAGGATATTCTTTGTATCCCGGGAAAAGATTGGTTGTGTGTGACAGAAGAGGAAGAGGCCATCATGAATATGATTGGGATGGTATGTAAGGATTTTTGGATGACAATGGGGATGGTTCTTGTTGAGTATCCTGAGGCTAGCTTTATAGCAGGGGGTGATCTGGATAAGAAATCAGCCACAGTATTGTCTTTGCCTTGAATGTGTTTAATGTCAAAAGAGAAGTTGTCAAACCAAACTGCCAATCTCAAAAGCTGGGCATTTTTTCGTTTTGCTTTTTTTTAGACCAATCATTCCTTTTGACGCAGCAAAGTCTGTTTCTACCAAGAAATGATGACCTATCAAATGGAATTCAAATTTTGTAATACCCATCTTTATCGCCAATAATTTTTTAAGGGTAGAATGATAATGGAGCTGAGAGTCTTTGAAATGGCCACTCTTTTATCCACATATTTTTCTTTTCCCTTTCTTATCCTGTTCAAGTAGGACCGCTCCCCAATACTGATCACTAGTGTATGTTTGCAGGATTCTTTTTCCATCAGAAGGAATCTGTAGAGGTGGTAGTGTCTGTATTATCTCCTTTAGTCTTTTGACTGCTACAGTTTGCTCTTGTGACCATGGTGGGGTTTGCTTTTTAGTCATGTCACTGAGCGGTCTTGTCATTTTCGGGACAAAATCCCGTAAATAGTTTACAATTCATAGAAACTGTTGAATTTGGATCTTTGTGAAGTCCTTTTCGGGAAATTTTAACAACTCTTGGGCTATGTGCGGTTGCGCTTGTTCATCTTGTGAGAAGAGCAATATATCATTAATGTAGATTAGGGCCATATCTAGAATGGGGCCATAGATTTTATTCATGGCCTTTTGGAACAGTGATGGGGCTGTTTTGTGACGAAAGGGAAGGACAGTCCATTAATAGTGGTGATTTGGAATGCAGAAGGTCGTTTTGGGCCTATCTTCTTGTTTGATACCCAATTGCCAAAATCCCGCCTTTAGATCGAATTTTGAAAATATTTGGGCTTTTGACAGGCTTGCAAATAGGGAATTTTTGTTTGGTAGGGGGAATTTCTCATCTGCCAAAAATTCATTCAGGGGCTTATAATTGATGACCAGCCTCTGTTTTCCCTGAGCCTGTTCTGATCTCTTATTGGCGTAGAAAGCATGGCATGCCCATGAAGAGGTTGTTGGCTCGATTAATCCTTGTTGTTGTAGTTCTTTGCATTCCTCAGTTGCCATTTTCTGATGCTCTGGGTTCATGCCTTGGTGGCTTGACTTGGTAGGGTTAACATCTTCATTGACCTTGAATGGTAAAATGATGAAAAACTGATGATTTTTCCACAGACGGCATTCACATTTCTAGAGGAATTCAGCATGACTTGTGGCACACGAATTTTCTATGAGCCATTGTCTGACCTTGGAGAATGGATCATGAGGCATGAGAAAATAGTTTGGTATGGATTTCCATGGAGCAAAATGTTGTTTGTAACCGAGGCCACCAGGAAGGATTCGTAAACCCTTTTTCTTGGTGTAGACATCAAAACCAATAATTAGATCTTTCCCTGGTAATTTTGAACAAATTACTCTATGAATGATAGAGCATCCTAGGAAGAACTGTAAGTTAATTGGTTTACTGATGAGCTCTGTACAGAAGATGCTTCCATTTGCAGTGTGGAAGAATTTTTTTTCTTTCCTCCAATATTTTGGCGGGAGAACATCAAGTTTCATCATGGTGTATGATGCTCCTGTGTCGAAGAAGGCTGCTACTTTGACTGGCTGAGCATACTTTGTAGAGAGGATATGCATGGAGATGATTGGCGATGGTTTTATTGTATTGATCGCTACCATGTGGTAGAATTCATCTAAAGCCTTTTGTTGTTCGAATGCACAAAGGGATTCTGGATTTATCTCGTCATCAGTAGAGAAGACGGATTCAAGATCATTTTCTTCGAGAGATATGCCTACTGTTTATTGAATGTGGGAGATCGGTTTGGCAGTTTTTCCTTTGGGGCAATACTTGGCATAATGTCCTTTGTCGCCACAGATGAAACATCTGTCGGATTTCTTCCTGAAAGAGTACTTCCTCCTTAGAAACTTGAATGGGTGGCGTCCTTTTTCTTTTGAGGATTTGAAAGTCCTAAAGGTTTTAAACCTTTTGTTGTGTTTCCTTTTTTCTAGAAGACAAGAACATGCCGATTCTGATTGACATTTGATTCGTAGGTCCTTTTGGCTGCAAACCTTTTTGAGCTTCTTGGATAGTTTCATGAATTCTTGGATAAATTTGTGCTGAGAGCACATATTTTCCAATGCCTTTAGAACTAGTTGATAGATCTCTCCAATCGTAGCATCAGCTAGGGTTCTTCCTGTTCTCGAGAGAAGTTTGAAGGTTTCTTCTTCTAGTGGTTCTAGTATGGAAGAGAGGAAAGCTTGTTTTAGGTTTGGATCATCAATTCCACCTATTTGGTAGAACCGTTGAATCATCTTTTTGTAATTCTTCTCCAAATCTCTCTTATCCATTGAACAACATTTTAGTTTAAAGAATTATGTGCGAACTCTTTTAGTGACTTGAGCATTCTGTCCATAGAACTCAATAAACAGATAGGTCAGGGCATTGGTGACAGATGGAAGTTGTAAAAACTTCATTTGCCTGTAATCGCCCAATCTTGTCCACCAGTCTTGTAGGGTGCCTATAAAATGGGAAACAAAGCTGAGGAAAATCGTTCCTGTATGTGCTTCCAGTCTTTGTGATTCTAGGATGAGCCAAGCTTGAAACTCTTGGAACCTTTCGCGCCATTTTGATGGAGGGAGGTCATCTAAAGTAAAAGTTTGAAAATTTGAACCTTTACTTTTTTTATTTTTGGGGAACATGTGGTGTTGTTGATCCATTTCCACTTTTGTCTTCGCTTGTGATAATTGGTTCGGTCTATGAGTTTTATTCAGCTGGTTGAACCATCAGATGTGGAAATGTTCCATCGTCATCGCTGGATAAGGATTACTGGATAAGCTCTCAGGGTCACTCAGTATAGAATCATCAGAAGTTGAGCTCATTTCTTCAGACCAGTCATTTGAAGAATTGTCTGAACTAGCCGAAGAGCTTTGGTCGTCCGAGTTCGTTTCATTTTCTGCAATGTGGAGAGTGCTTGTATGTCGAATCATTTGTGATAGAGGATTTGTGGCTGGATGAACCATAAGTTGCCTAAGATCGTCTGTCGGTTGGCTTGGTGATTCTTTATTTTTCCCCTTTTTTGTCTTCTATTGTTGGTTTTCATCAAGCATGTGTCTTAAACTTACAACAGAGTCCTCTTGTATAGTTCCAGTAATAGGAAAAGGCTGGGTGGATTTTGGGATTGTAGCAAACTGCCAAGGGACTGGCATCGTAGTTATCCCGAAGGGAGACGAGGTTCCCAAACAGCTAGTTGAAGGAGCCTTTGTCGGTTCATGTTGGCAGAATTGGTTCTGGAGGGATTCATATTGAGTTTTAAGGCTCTTCATCTCGGCTTCTTTTGCCAGTAATACTGGCATCAGAACTGAGTTTGCTTTGATGATGGCTAGGAGCTCTTCATGAGTCTATTGGATCTTTGCAGTGAATTTGTCAATGACAGTAGTCTGAGATTGTTTTACTGCCGTCTCTATTATGGTATTTTGTGACTCGACTTGCTTTAAGACATTGTTTTGGGCAATCATATTTTCTGATTTCCAGTTGAGAACTTCTTCGGCCGAAGATCATTTTTTGAGAGACCCATTCGGGTTCCTGGTTGTGGGATTTTGAACCTTTGGTTGGTGAGAGACCATACCTTGGTCGTCTTGCTTATCAAATTTCTTGAGAGGAGGAAAATCTGACTCATAATCAGTAGTAGTCATCATACATACTTGTGGAATTTGTTGTAATTGATTTTGAGCAAGAAAAGCTTCTCCATGATGTTGCATCCATTTTGCTGCTTTTTTGTAGCATGGAAAAATGTTCTGTTGAGGAGCCGAAAGTGGAGGTTGTTGAGAGCCTGTTGGAGGAAGCTCAATGTCCCATCCAGTTGGTTCTGGAGGAGAGTCAGGTAAGTCTTTGGGAGTAGAATATTTGACTATAAAGTCAAACTTTCCAGAGGGTTGGCCTAACAATCCTATTCCTTTTTCTCCTTGATCTAGCCGTTGCTTAAGTCGTTTTCCTGAGCTCGGACATTGCTTTGGCTTGGGAAGGTCTTCTTCCTCTTTTAGGAAACTTTTGCAGTCACAAACATCCCAATACTTATGTCCATCCGAAGATTCGAAAGCATAAATTGTTATATTATTTCATATAATATAATATTAGATTAAATAATGTCACAAAATGTGATTTGTCACACAAATGTGATTTGTCACACCTTGTAACATATTATTGAGAGTCACAAAATTAGACACATGTATGTGCCCAAATGTGACATATTTTGGAGTTACAAACTTGTAACTCCCAAATATTACCTAATAATGTGTAGATTTGATATTACACATTTTGATTTGAATTTCTTAAAGCCATATGTGAAATATGGCTGTTAGAGATGTGATTTTAACTCCCATAATGTGTATGGAAGTTACAAAATCAAGTGGGAATGAATTTGGAACGTTTTGCCAAATTTCGAAAATTAGTTGCTAAAAAAACGACTTGGGTCGCTGCCTATGTTTTTCAGGCCGCAACCTAAGAGGAAAAAATAGGCAAAAAACACACCGTGGGCCGCAGCTTGTGTTTTTTAGGACACGGCTTGAGCGGCTGACAGCATTTTCCAACTTCGGTTTTATCCAATTTTGAACGTTTCCAACAACCAAATAACTCCCAAAACTCTATTTTAATTCCACAAACATCCAATTAATCATTGGTAACAGCCATGGGGGTTGGAGGAATTGGAAATTCAAAGGGTGTCTCAAAACTCTATAAATAGGAGCCTAATGCTCACTTGTAAGGCACACCTTTTTTCATCCACAAAGCACTTGGCTGAAAAATACACCTTGAGGCTTGATTATTCCAAAGAGCTATTTCCTTGAGAGATCCCTTAGTGCTTAGATAATACGGGGAAATAAGCATTTGGACAAAGGTCTTGAACCTTGTTCAAGTTGGTGATCCCCGCTACTCTACACTTTGGTTGTGTGAGAGTTTGTTTGTGTTTTCATTCTTTTGATCTTGTTGATCTTATTTACTTGTATTATTATTATTTTGAGTTTGTAATCTTCTTCTCCTACATCTTTCTAGTTACTTGTATTTTGAGCAATTGAGTTGTAATATTTATCTAATCAATTACCTTGTCTATTGTATTTTTGCATAGAGTTGTATATTGATTTTTCCATATTTCCATTGAACAATAATATACATTCTCCAACAATCAAAAGCTTATTTTCCTTTTCAATGGAAGGAGAAACCATAGAGATCTTATGAGGATCAAACTTTGAAAAGATGGTGAGATAAGGTAATGTTCTTTTTTTGTTTTCTTAGAAGATCTAATGGTTTTCATATAGTGATAGAAATGAGAAGAAGAAAATTTTATAAATGAGGTTCATTGTTTTCTAATCTTCTTTATTTTTTAGTGGTTAGATTAGAAGATAATATAATATCTTGAGCTTTTGTTATATGTGATTAATGCGTAAACAATCTAGTAGATTATTGGGTGATATGCTAGCATGTTATAGAATTGTCTTATTATGAGATAATGATAAATTATTAAGATGACAATTTTATGAGTTTTATATGTCATGCCTATATATTGATTTTTTGAATCACTAGAATATATCAATATGTGGATATGTGAATAATTGTATGATATTTGTGATATATTTACAATATTATTATGAGATTGACAATGCATGCTAATATGATGGATATATGTTGAAAAATTGTGTGAAATTTCTTTGAGACATAATTATGTTAATATATAAATGTATATTGATTTATACATGAGAATTATCATGATTATTATGATATGTCATATAATATGATTATTAAGGTGATAATAATGTAAATATGTTTATCATATATTATTGAAATGTGACGAGTTACCATTTATTTGGTAAATAAAGAGAATTATTTGAGAAATTAAATTTCTCATTTAAGTGTTGACCATCTCATTTTATGAGATAAGAAAAGATGAACCTAAGGGGGTTACATCTTTTAATGGTTGTGTCTTGTCATTGCAAGAAAAATAGATCAAGGTGGACTCAAAAAAAAAAAAATTGTGGGATGACATATTGACTCAATAGACTTATAGTCTAGAGTATGGTCAAATGAAATATATTTGAGAATTATTTAGTGACAATAATTCTTAAATATTCAATGAGGAGACATTTCAAAATTGGAGAAGCAATTTTGAATCTTTACACCAATGGTGAATAAAAGAGAACTTTATTCATTTTGGTTAAAGATGGTGATATGTTTAAATTAATCTTGTTGATGCTCAAAATCTCATCAAGGGAAAACACGCAGTTTACAAGGTGTGGATGCTAAGATGTCATAGCCTTGCACGGCCCCACTCAGATGCTTAGGCGCGAGGCGACATGCCCTCGCTTGGCCTCGCGAGTTGCCTAGGCCAAACCTCCCAAGTGGCCTCGCGAGAAGGTCTCGGCCACACCACCAAAGTGGCCTCGCGAGATGCCGAGGCCACGCCCCCCAAAGGGCCTCGCGAGATGCCTAGGCCACACCTCCTAAGTGGCCTCGCGAGAAGGTCTCGGCCACACCACCAAAGTGGCCTCGCGAGATGCCTAGGCCACGCCACCCAAAGGGCCTCGCGAGATGCCTAGGCCACACCTCCCAAGTGGCCTCGCGAGATGCCTAGGCCACACCTCCCAAGTGGCCTCGCGAGATGCCTAGGCCACGCCACCCAAAGGGCCTCGCGAGTTGCCTAGGCCACACCTCCCAAGTGGCCTCGCGAGAAGGTCTCGGCCACACCACCAAAGTGGCCTCGCGAGATGCCGAGGCCACGCCACCCAAAGGGCCTCGCGAGATGCCTAGGCCACACCTCCCAAGTGGCCTCGCAAGATGCGTCCATAGTTTCGCCCATGGCCTCGCCCATGGCCTCGCCCCTGGCCTCTCCCATGGCTTCGCCCATGGCCTCGCCCATGGCCTCGCCCATGGCCTCGCCCATGGTCCCGTGCCCATGGCCTTGGAGGCGAGAATACTCACAAGGGGCACGGTACATGCATGAGTATGGAATGTGCCTACAAACCTAAAGAAGTCAGAGTACGGATATAGTACCCCTACCAGACAAGTAGTGGGAATGCCAGGAGTGGGTATGCAAGGATAGGAGTTATGGTCCGTACGTGTACGGCCATAGGTCAGAGCCGACACCACTACCCCCTGCGCCACTACGCCTGCCACCACGCGTTAGACATGGGTACCGACAAGTAGTGGAGACATCCTCCTGACACCTACTTCTGTACGGGATGTACGACCACAACCTCTGAAGCCACTCCTCTGACACAGTACGTATGTACCACTTGGTCCCCTGGACCACTATGTATCTAAGGCCATTAGAGCCTACTATAAAATGGACCCTAAGACCACCTGAAAGGGGGTTGGAAATTTTACTGTAGCAGAACCTGAAGTGTGAATGAAAGATTGATTTCTCCATTATTGTGCCATCATTGTTCTCGAGTTTTTGTTCAAGTTTTTACTGTTTTCTAATCAGCAGTCTTGATTTGATAATTGTTTCCAACTTAACTTCGTTGACGAGTTCTCACCGTCAACAAATCTCAATTTGGAGATAATTTTAAACAAAAACATAAGAAATCAAAGTGTTTAAATAAATTAATGAGAGTTTATTTTCTTTGATTTAAAGCGTTTAAAAATTTGACATTTTGATTTTGATTTTGATGAGATTATGAATGGATGTCAAATTGATGTTTTCAAAAGAATCTCAAAGAGACTCTTAAAAAATACACAAAAGTTGTTTAAGTGATTTTGAGATTATTTAGACAACTAAAATTGAAAATTTGTGATTATTTGTTTGAGAAATTCTCACATTACATTTGTGTTCACATTTTATTTTGTGAAATATATAAAAGAAAGCAACCAAGTGAAAGTTACTTTCAAATAAGTGTTTCTTGTTTTAGCAAGTAAATAAATCAAGATAAACATTGAGGTTTTATCTTGAGAGTTTATCATGTTGCATAGAGGACTCATGGTGAACTTTGAGAATCATAGGTCTAGATTTATCTTGGAGGATAAAGGAGTTAATAGAAATGAAGAGATTGTTATTTTAAAGTGATATTTTATTGTCACTATGTGAGAAATGTGGGGGTGATGCTCCAAAATTAATCAATTTATTTTGTTGACAATAATTGATTAATTTGGTTATCATATCAAATAGGTGATTTAAAATTTCACATTCTAAATCACATTGGCTATATGTGTATAGAACGGACAAATCTAGACATGTTTGGTGTCTAAAGTCATTGTTTGTAATATTTTGATTCAAGAAAGAATCAATTTAAAACATAAAGGAGAATTTTAGAAATAAAGAGGTTTCTAGAATTAATATTCAAGGAAAATGTTTATCTTGGATATTAAACTATAAAATAGTGGGGGTGTTGACTATGATCAAAATCACTATTTTAAAGAGGTAACTATTTTAATCAAACTATGGCTAGCAACAAAGTTTGAATAAAATAAAGAGACCGTTTAAAGTATGCATACATGAGAAAAGAAATTATTCAAATGGAATCATTTCAACAACTCAAGGGGTGGGACTTAGACTCCCTAAAGAGATTCATGGTTGATGGTAACCTATCTTAATACTAGTCACCAAACTAGTATTAGGTTCAATAGGTAATAACATGTCAATCAAGTGAATAGTAGTAGTACTCAAATTTTGTCCTATCTGAGATATGAGTACTAGTGTGTTACCAAATTGAGGGTTAAAACTGAAAGGTTTTTTAATAGAACTCAGTCTTGAAAAGGCAAGTATTTTAGGGTAACAAAATACTGTAAAAGTTCTACCTATATAGACCTAGGGGTGGTGCCGCCCCTCATGAGAATTGGGAGTCCTTCTCAAGAAAAGTCTATGAATGGAATGTGCACATGGCCATTAACGGTGCAAAAGCGAGACAATGAGGCCTCAAGTGAACATATCAAAGGTGTGTGTGTTATCACCGGTTTGTTATCAAGGGATAGTGGTTAAATGCTTCAGCAACCAAAATTTCAACAAACTTTGTGATAATTAGACTAAGGTAAAATTCCAGTCGAAAGACATTTTACTTTATGCACCAATGCAAAGGTTTCTATAGAGAGTGATTATTTAATCAAGTGGGGGAATATTATATTTTAATATAATGTTTGATTGATTAAATAAGTGTTACAAAAGTGATTATTTAATCCAGTGGGGGAATGTTATATTATTTCATATAATATAATATTAGATTAAATAATGTCACAAAATGTGATTTGTCACACAAATGTGATTTGTCACACCTTGTAACATATTATTGAGAATCACAAAATTGGACACATGTATGTGCCCAAATGTGACATATTTTGGAGATACAATCTTGTAACTCCCAAATATTACCTAATAATGTGTAGATTTGATATTACACATTTTGATTTGAATTTCTTAAAGCCATATGTTAAATATGGATGTTAGAGATGTGATTTTAACTCCCATAATGTGTATGGAAGTTACAAAATCAAGTGGAATTTGGAACGTTTTGGCAAATTTGGAATATTGGTTGCAGAACAAACGACTTGGGCCGCTGCCTATGTTTTTCAGGCCGCAGCCTAAGAGGAAAAAATAGGCAAAAAACACACCGTGGGCAGCGGCTCGTGTTTTTCAGGGCGCGGCCTGAGCGACTGACAACATTTTCCAACTTCAATTTTATCCAATTTTGAACGTTTCCAACAACCAAGTAACTCCCAAATCTCTATTTTAATTCCATAAACATCCAATTAATCATTGGTAACAGCCATGGGGTTGGTGGAATTTAAAATTCAAAGGGTGTCTCAAAACTCTATAAATAGGAGCCTAATGCTCACTTGTAAGACACACCATTTTTCATCCACAAAGCAGTTGGCTGAAAAATACACCTTGAGGCTTGATTATTCCAGAGAGCTATTTCCTTGAGAGATCCCTTAGTGCTTAGAGAATAGGGGGAAATAAGCTTTTGGACAAAGGTCTAGAACCTTGTTCAAGTTGGTGATCCCCACTACTCTACACTTTGGTTGTGTGAGAGTTTGTTTGTGTTTTCATTCTTTTGATCTTGTTGATCTTATTTACTTGTATTATTATTGTTTTGAGTTTGTAATCTTCTTCTCCTACATCTTTCTAGTTACTTGTATTTTGAGTAATTGAGTTGTAATATTTATTTAATCAATTACCTTGTCTATTGTATTTTTGCATAGAGTTGTATATTGGTTTTTCCATATTTCCATTGAACAATAATATACATTCTCCAACATAAATAGGGCTGCCTTGAGAATCAAATGATTGGATTTCCACATCAGCTGGTGCGACAGAAGTCATCATATACTGGGTGGTAAAGCAACCGAGAATCTTTGTTTGAGTTCTATCATAGATTATTTCGACAGACCGATCTTTTTTTTTGTGATAAGATGGTTCAGTAAGAGTTTGGACAACTTTTTGAGGTTGATGGAGCATCTCATAGTTTGTTATCCACGAACAGGGCAAAATCTTCATAAGATCATCTATAGAGATTTGCCTTGGAATATGAGTGCATGTTAGGGCTTGGGTAGAGTCTACCGAGACCAGTAATGCTTCTTCAGCTGTTGGCAAAGAAAGATCCAGAGTGTGATTTTGTAGTCTGTATGTCATCTGGTAGTGAAGAGTGGCTCTAATGGAAGTAAGATCTTGGTCAATTCCAGAAGGTTGGACCTCTACTTTGAAAGCATCAGTCAAGCGGTTGTCTTTGAGAGACATATTAAAGTTAGGAAACAGTGTAATTATTACCGTTCTTATGTTCAATGTAGTTTCTATGGTTGCAATGCTTGCGTGTTGGTATTTCCTCATTCGGGTGTCGAGCAGACCCATTCTGCAGCCGATTGGAAGGCCTTTTCGGCCATGAAGGGAAATAGCTAAGCGAATGGCACCAAAATGGATATGGGTGAATCATTGCGCAATCCACTCGGGGATAAATTCAGGAGGGATTTGTAAAGTCACGAATTTGACCTCAGGAGTAGGTCTCAATTGACACTCACTGAATTTAGAGGCTTGGATATATTCTTTTGGGGCTTTGTAGGATGGTTTGATGAGCGCTTTAATGGACCGGGTAAAAGGAGTAATGGATTTTGGGAAGATTTGGTATGGGTTGATCAAAGGAAGGTTGTTATTGGTAATCTTGTTTTCTTCAGGAACATATGATAGTTCATAAAAAAATGTCAAGTTTATTGGCTGTGGACTTACGGAAAGATGGGAAAAGGAAACACAGGAATGAGGGGTCTACTAAAGATGATGTATCTCACACGTCGGAGGAACCAAAGTGTTTGGAAACCATTGTTAAAAAAAAAATGTCCAACAACTTATAACACAATTCGAAAAGAGGAGGTACGATATAAATATTCGTCTTCTTAGCATTACTAGTAAAATAAATACCATTCAATAACTCTTGTTGTCAGGAAGCGTCTCTACTATTCTTAAGTGTGTTCCAGCCTGTGAGCTCCAAATACTCCAAACTGAAACTTGTCAAAGGCTCATCCATACTCTAGAATAGGGAGATTACTACATGCGGATTGAACTCGTCAAGCTTGATCACGATATTACTTTTCAAAAGTGGTGCTTGAAAAATTGGATCAAGGATTGAAGAATGTTGTCACTTTTTATAATTTTTATTTAAATGATAGTACTCTTTCTTTTTGGGTTAGATGTATGTTGAATTTAACATATTATTATGAAATAGAAATTTAATTTTTTTTTCATTGTTATAATTATTGTTATTTTGCAATATATATATATATATTTCTTTTTTATCTTTATATTACGTTATAAAAAATAAAATAAAAATTTAGTGGATTTTGTTGGAAGTATAAAAAGTGATTACTTTTTTTATATAATTTTTTAAAATAAATAATGAAAAAATTTCAAAAATATTATAAAAAAAAACTTAATTATATATGTTAATAGACTTAATAAAAAATAAAATAACAATATGAATAATCAACAATAACATTTATGGATTTATTTGTATTTATTATAATTAATATTTATATTTGGTAAAACTAATTAATTAAGTATTTCAAAAATTACAATTAATTAGTTTTACCAAATATAACAATATATGTAATATTTATAAATATAATATATTATTTATTACAATAAATATTTATATTTGGTAAAACCAATTAATTGTCTTTCATGGAAGTTTAAAAATGTAGTTTTAATATTATTTTAAATATTTAATGTAGTTCCATTTCAAAAAAATATAATAATAATAATAATATATGTAGTATTTCAAAAATGGCAAATAATTATCATATTTGACTCCTCGTATTTCTCATCAGTCATTATTATTCCTCATGCCTTATCTTCTTTATTATTGCTTCATTATATTATTAGTTTGCTAAATAAGGGACAACCATGGACTGTAAGAGAGGATGGTGACTTCCGAGTTTAAATGAAAAGGACTCAGTTGCATTTACGGGATGCCTAGCTATTGTGGTAGGTGCCACTAGGGCTACGTCAGATAGACTAGAGGGAAACTGGACCAGCCAGTGAGGTTTCAAATAGGTTTACAAGGATTCGCGAGGGTCACTGTCGCGTCAAGGAATTGAGTTTGCTACGGGACTAAGGTAAGAATGGAACCAGTATGAGAGACATCATGAAGAATGATGCTAGCTAAGCTAAAAGAATTAAAGGTTCAATCGAAGAAGTTATTTGACTTAAGGGTGATTAGATGGAGCATCTCACCATGGGACATGTCAACGCCATTTATTAAGGAGAATGCCAAGTCTGGGAGAATGTGTACTACATATGGATAGCCAAATAAAGTAATTGTTAAGAATAGATATCCATTGTCGAGAATGAAGGATTTATTTTCCCGGTTGCAAGGTAGGACAGTGCTCTCCAAAAATTAACCTCGATCTGGTTATTACCAGCTGAGGATCAAGGAAAGAGACATTTCAAGAATTTCTGCTCGCACCAAGAATGATGTGATGGGTTATCAGTGAAGTCTCTTGAACTGACTGATGCTTCAACGGCCCACGTAAATTCAGCAAGTAGAAAATATAGGAATAGTGTGGACAAGTTGTATCTTGGTTGATTGAGAGTACTTTGGATTACCCCTGGGGAAGAATACAACACGAGTAACATTTTTTCTGATACCACTGAGGCGGAGGAAGCAGGAGTTACATGTAAGGTTCCAAAATAAATTTTCTAAAGGAATGCCTTGGGGTATGAAGCACTGGGAGTCGGTAAGACACCTCGGCTTTTACTTGAAGCATCTTTGAGGATTTCCATACCCTTGACTAAAGTAACATAAGAACCTAAAGTTTTCCTAAATGGATAGTCGCGTACGAGAATTTCAGAAGTTGAATTAATGGTTGATTAGCACACCAAGGTATTAGAACATGCAGGTGATGGATTGATACCGGAGGACAGTATGGTGGACACTATCCTTGCTTAAAATGAGGAGTTAATTGTGCGGTGCGTTAAGGACTAGGGTATGCTCGTGTGTAGATTGAAAAGGGTGACTGTTCATGCTTTAAAGTGGATAAGGGATTAAGAATATAAATTTTATACACGGAACTTTGAGTTAACAGTAATGTCAGATAGCCACAGTTGGAATGAGGTGACGACACTTATGGAAAAGAAGTGTGTGCACTAGCATAAAAGTTAAAGCGCTTTGTCTCCCATAGGAAAGGGGGTTGACCATGATTTGTGATGGACTACAGTAAAGTCAAGTAAGGTAACGACCATTATTAGTATAGGAATCATAAGTAATGTTTGGCAGACCTACCTCTATGCATAATTAAATACAGAAGGAAGATCTTGCGGGAATAGTTAAGAATCCTACAATTTTAGCATCGATAGGTTAAGATAGGAGGATAAGATTAATGATATGATTGTTGTTGGCATTGAGGCAGAGATTCTAGATGAGTCTTATACTACCCCTTATGATTGTTGTATCCAAGAAGTTTGAATGGGCGTTAAGACCTAAATTTTGTATACCTGGAGGCACACTGCGCAATCTTTTAGCAAATGAGGGATGATAATCAGAAGTTGGAAGGGGCTATTGTGACTCTAGAGAATCCTAGAGTAAGTATGGGGGGATATAATTATAGACCGTATGGGTGGATCAACTTAGATTGCAGGTAAGAGGATTGGGTACGAGAAGTTGTGACTCGACGTATTTAGTTTGTACACTCTTGTTTGGGTGAGCGAGTTATCATAAGAAGCAATAGGGGATCGTACATCTACGGGGGGCACCAGAGTGGATAGTGCCAAATTGGAGACCCTTTATTTATTTTTCCCAAGTTCTAGAAAGGGGCCTGGACGGCGATGATTATAATAGTGGGATTTTGAATTATTGGCTACCTTTAGACAGCTGACAACCTGAAGGAACAACTCAAACTTTAAGTATTTTACTTCAAATATGTAAGTTTCAAGACATTGAGGTAAGTGTGGTCCCTTGATCGGATTGTCATGATGATGAATGTCGGTCGACGACTAGAGTGACTCTGAAGAAGATATTGTGAGATAGGAACAAGAAGCACTCAGTCCGAGAAATGAGATGAGGGACAGGAAGTATCCTGTTTTAGAATCGGTTCAAAGGACCAATGAAGTTTATAGGGATTGTTAGGGCAAGAGTGTCTACTTGTTTGAAAGGATGAAAGAGCTCACAAATTTAAATATGGGAACATGGAGTTCCAAGATTGGAGACCTTGTTCATCCCTAAATATTATGGACAAAAAAATGGATAAGCTAGTTTGGGAAAGAAAGAAGAAATTTGAATCTAGATTCGATAGACTTGTGAGACCCTAATAAGGATTAGGCCAGGGGCCTACAGAATAGACTTACCCCAACATGGGTAGAGGGTAGTAAGGTCTTACTGGTGCCTATGTCAAGGAAAGAAGTGTCGACTACTACCTCTGATTGGGTGAAGAGTCACCAAAATGATAGAGATTTATAAGTTGAATGCAGATACTAGACAACACAAAGATTTATATTGGTTTGACCCTATATATTGGTAATGACCTACATCCACTTAGTGTTTTTATTGATGTACATTGAAACCTGTGATTACGAAACTAGGGTTCACTGAATTTCACAAGCTCCAAAAAAAAGGATACAAAATTCGTGTATAAAAAATATTAGTTCTCTCTTAATACAAATTATTGACCTTTAAATGAGTCCCATCCATCCTATTTATAGGCTCAAGGATGCACATATGGGCTGATGGGACGTGTTTAAACTTTGTTACAAACAAAAATCATAATCTTTACACATAAATAGGGTCAAATATCTTAGAAATATCTTACTTATAACTGTATTTGAACTCTCGTTTCCTTACTACAATCAGATTTGGCTGTGTATGTCTTCTGTCTTACTGTTCAACATCTTTCTTGCATCCATCGAGCAACTTCTATTCTGGTTGTTGGTCAACCAGACTGCCATCACTAAACAGTCACGTGCTACCCATGTTCGCCTCAGTTGTGCCACGTCATCATGAAAATATTCTTTAGGGTAAACATTTGAGCCACAAATTTATTTTAATGCGATTAGTATTTAATAAACTTACTCGACCAGCAATGCATCTGACCTGTCACATCTGTTAGTACTTACTTTTCGAAAAGGCAAGTAATCATGACCTTTAAAGTTTCCCAGAAATGTTTTGATGATTATTGCGATTCCCCACGCATTGAAACCCTACTCCCATCATTACCTTATATTACTACTATGAGCAGTATAAATATAAGCCCCTTCACTATCTTCATTTTTTTTACCCGAACCTTCTCTCTCTTCAAGAACTCAGAAAAACCTTTAAGAAAACCCAAAGACTTTAGTGTGATTCGAGATGTCTTCGAGCAACTCCAAGCCAAACTTTCATGATTTCTCCTACAATCCGTACTCCAAGTAAGTTTTTGAATCCATCCTCTTATTTTGGTAGAAATTTTTGTGTATTCTGGTCTTGATTAACGAGTTTCCATAACTGGGTTTCTACTGTTCTTGAGAAATTTCTTGGGTAACAGGGTTTAGGCAAACATACATAGAATAAGTATGCTAGAATAGGGAGTTTAGGCAATATAAAATACTATACAATGCTTAAAAAGCAACGTGGGGCATAGGTAGACCAATTTCTAGCCCAAAATCGAAGTGAGAATTCAATTTTGAGTGTTTCGGAAAAAATTGGGTTTTCTCGCCTGTTTTCGGAGTTGAAAAGTTTTTCCAAAAACACTTTTCACATTCACATTTTGATATGCTTTTCCAATCTGCTCGCATGTTCATTGTGTTTTTTATCTGGATGCTACTGGTCGTATAAACGCTTAACTTTTATACACAAGCAACATCATCCTTGCTTTTCTCTTTCTTCTATCTATTGGTCGTAGATTCTCACTTCCCCTTTGCTCTTCTCAGATATATTCATGCATGATCTCTGCGGAGGTGAGAGACCAATAGATGAAGATCTTCTCACTTTGTTGTTCAAGGATCAAAAACAACCTTCTTTTCCTTTTCCTGAGCTTTCATCTTTACACCCCAACCCTACAACTAGTCCTTCTCTTAATCCACCGTGGAACCAATCGAACATGGGTCGTGTCAAATATAGTTCTCGTAGAAATAAGAAAACCACAGAGTTATCTTCCAACCAGCCTGCAACCAACGCCGAGGGTCCTTCAAGTGACCCTCAACCTTTAAATTTTTCACCACTAGATATCCAGCCCAAAGCTTGTCCCCATGATGGCCCTCGAGCAGAGGTACGCTAGTATATTGCTCCTCCTAGCGTCATATTGACAATGACGGTGGAAAAATATCCCAAGAAGTATGGGCATCCTGGGATTACCCTGTACAAACCAACACCCAACCAGAGGGAAAACGTACTTGGAGGTGCCTACAGCGCCTGGTCGAGGTATCATATAGAAGCAGGGGCAATCTTGCCCTTACATGACCTTTTCCAAGGGGTGGTCAATTATTTCGAGGTCTCCCCTTTCCAAATAACACCCAATGGATATAGAGTACTTTTAGAACTCTATATCTTATACAACCACAAAAAATTGCCTGTGCCTACCCCACATGGGATCAACTACCTGTTCGATCTCAAAACCAACCCCAATCAGAACAACATGAGGAATCTGCTCGCACATTCTTGAGTGACATAACTGTAATGCCCCACATTTCCTTATAAGGTTTAGGACCTTGATTAGGAGGCCTGGAGGGCAATAATCGATTTATTATGCTAATTAATGATAATATGCTTGTTTAGGTGTATTAAATATGCATGTGAACCCATTTCTGATTAATTGGGTGATTCTCATATTTTGGCCATTTCTGGCATATTTGGTTATGCTAGGGTTACCCAGAACAAGACGATCCTAGGAGGTAAGCTAGTGGGAAGTCACATCGGGATTTATGCTTGACTCGGAGTGAGGCAATGGGTATTTAGAGCATTATCAGGTTATTGGGTAATAGGAATACGAATTTGATGATAAATTGGGAGTTAGTAAGATCAGGGGGAAATTCTGAAGGTTTTGACTATTTTGTCCCCGGGGGTGTTTTCGGGACCCCGAGCGTTAGGATTTAGTTGAGGCTACTTAAGCTTGAAGTAACCTTTTAAGAGATAAAAAGAACGTTCAGTAAGTTCTCTCTCCCTCTAAGTTCCATTTTCGTCTCCCGATTGCATTTTCGAATGAAACTTGTGTTCTAGGACTCTGATTCAAGCGAGGATCGAGGCATAGCGATCCTAGGAAAGATTAGAAGCTTATTAGCCAGAGGATTTAGTTGGAAACAACTCAATCGGAGGTAATTCAAGTTTTATGTTCTAAGTTTTTAATGTTTTTAAGCTTGAATTGGATTTTATGTTTTGATGAGTTTTTGATTGAATTGAAGCTTGGGTTTTCTGGGTTTTGGATCATGGGGATGTTTGGGAACTTTGATTTTTTAGTTTGGAGATGTTTAGATAGGATTTTAAAAGGTTAAAATCGGGGGAAAATGGCTGGTCTGAGGTTGGGCCACGGCTCTGTTCTTGGACGCCGCGGCCCAGGCTTGATGAAGCAGGTGGTAGGTTTTGTGAGCTCTGGGGGCCGCAGCACTGAGTATGGTGCGCCGCGGTGCTTGCCCCTGATGCTTCTATTTGGCTGGGGTCTGTGGCTCAGGGTGTTGGGGTCGTGGCGCTTAAGAGTATTTATGGGCGAAATGATGTTTTAAGCTTGGGAACTCAAACCTTAGGCCTCAGGATCATTCCTACTACCCGGTTTAGTGGGGTTTGATGTCTCGGAGTCTATGTCTTTGTTCCAGGATTGGTTTTAGAACTGGAACTCATTGGATCACCGTTTATGGTTGTGACTAGGTTATCACTAGAGGCTTGGAGTAAGGATCATGCTTGTGGCTCGTTTATTGGTAACCTGTGCATGGACCAAAGGTAAGAAAACTACACCCTGTGTATGTGACATGCATAGTTATTCTTCATGCATGTTGGATGTTTAAATGTGATGCATGTGATGCACGAGAAACACGTGATTAGGACATGCCATGAATATTGAATATGAGACTGTTCAGAGCTTGAGTCTCTGTGTTTATGCATGATTCCAATTATGCTATCAATTGTTAAGTAAGCATGTTGAATGCCCTGTATTTTGATATTTGACATATAATATATGTTTGATACCATTAATGACTTGTGCATGGCCCTGACCATTTAGATTTGGCATTGGTCGTGTGTTACCGACCTAAGAGCCAGAAACGGCACAAGCATCATGAACTTAGAGCCGATAAAATATTAAATCTAATTGGCATCTGCATTAAATGGCTCAGAAGAGCGTTAATGCCGGACCGACCTCAAGTTCGATGAATACTATAAGCGCTTGTCTAGCCAAAGGCTAGTTACTTAGAGCCACAGTGACTATTTAGTCACATGGCTGTGGGTGCCGAGCCCCGTGTAACTTACCCATCAGTCACTCATCTGTTTAAGCTAGTGACTTACCCATCAATCACTCATCTGTCTAAGCTAGTGACTTACCCATCAGTCACTCATCTGTTTAAGCTAGTGACTTACCCATCAGTCACTCATCTATTTAAGCTAGTGACTTACCCATTAGTCACTCATCTGTATAAGCTAGTGACTTACCCATCAGTCACTCATCTGATTAGAGCCATTGCAGGAAAGCCCAGTTAACGGCTCCTCACACGGCTGTGGGTGCTAAGCCCCATAGTGACTTGCTCGTTAGTCACTCATTATGGTTTAACAGAACCTCAAAGTGATATTCACTCATCTGTTCAGGGCTATAAAACCTGTATGATCATTCTGATCATCATTTGCATGGCTTTGGGTGCTGAGCCCCATGGTGACTTGCTTGTTAGTCACTCAGTATGGTTGACCAGAACCTCAAGTGTTAAATCACTCATCTAATTAGGATTGACTTTATAGTCATCCAATGAGGAGGCTGGATTTCTTATCCTAGATTCCCCAGCACTATCTGAATTTATTTGCATTCTTGAATTGAGCTATGTTTGCTAGGCATGATAGATATGATTTGATGTCATGATGTGATTGTTCATGAGCATATTGAGTTTTCTTGCTGGGCTTCGGCTCACGGGTGCTATGTGGTGCAGGTAAAGGCAAAAGAAAGCTGGACCATCCTTGAGTTGGAGAGCTTAGGTGGCGATGTGTACATATGCAGCTGCTCAACCGCCACAGCCGAGGGTTGAAAGAGGAACTAGGGTTAAACCCTGTTTTGCCTCTTAGATCGGCTAGCTGTAAATATTTTCTTGTAATAGACCTTTAAATCATATTTTTGGGATCCCAATGTATACAGTAAATGTTCTAATGAAACGTTACATCTTAACTGAAACTTTTAATCCCTAAACCGCTAACCATACTTAGTTACACGATTTTGGCCAAATGACTCGGTTAGCGAGTTTTGCACTGTTTAAAAGGTGCACCGTAACGGTCCTTGGAGTTTAGGGTGTTACAATAACTGACAAGTCCAATGTAGGAAGGTACTTCCAAGAGTACTTCCTAACAACATACTTGGTTGCCAACAACATGGCCTTCACACGAGGAGGTATACTTTCAATCTTTGGTCGACATTTTTCTAGTTATTTTTTCTTCTTTCCTTGTCCTTAGTTGTTTTATGTTGCATCTAGGTCCATGGTATCGACCAGACCCTACTCCAGAAATGGAGACAAGAGCCTCAGCTCTGGCCAGCATGACGAATATAGAAAAAAAAAGCATCAAGGAGCTGGTGACAAAGAGCAATTTAAGGCCGGTCGACCTTCTAGAACCTCACCAGGAAGTGAGGGAATCCACCACAATGAGTGCCACTAGAGAGGACACTGATGGATAAGAAATCCTCGAGCAGTAGCAAGATGTGTCACAACCCCAAAGGATATGACCAGCGGGAGTGACCATTTGAGACCCATCCCCTAATACTCGAGTAGCTAATACCCCTACCCAACATGGGAGGGGGAAAAAAATGACCGAAATACACTGGCCCTATACTAGAATCTTTAGACGAGAACGGAATAGATTTCTCACTTCTAAATAACTTTCTCATCCCTTGTCATTTATTTGATAGGGATGGCAACTTTAAATTTATGACCAGTAGTTTTATCTTGGAATTCTTCGAGGCAGATAGCGAGTGTAGGAGTAGCTCTTTAGATAATGTAGCAACCAGTAATAATAGTTCGGACATACTACCTTAGACTTTCTTTCTAGTTTGTTCCCTTACTGTGCAAAACTATTTTTTGACATATCTGCTCGTTTTTTCTTGTTTTGTAGTCATGCCATTCGACGACGACTTCAATATCTATGCTTCCGCAGATGCTCCACCAAGCAGGAAGAAGTTGAGCAAAAAAAACCCCAGAGAAGGAAGTGGAGAGCCTTCAAGAAAAAGAGCTTGACCAGAGCCCTCCAGCTCCCATTCCTTCTAAATCAACTGCGCCTCCTCCTCCTCCTCGTACTGCTCCTTCAACCGACTAGGCAGGAAGATCTTTTGCTGCTGATTTATTGAGCAATGCCTATAGCTCAACAAATGAAAAACTGCAAAAATTGTCCAAGCAGTTTCGTAGCCAGGATGCCTTTGCCTGTCGTCCTACGTTGAAACCTAGCCATGTCCTTGCTCGCGGGTTCAATGAACTCCTCAATGTAATTTTCTAATGTATTGTGTTTTAGTCGAACAACATTTCCTTTGATTAGCTCTAAAAGCTTCATTCTTCTATTGTTCGCAGGGTATCTTGACCATGAGCAACAGCTCGCGTCGCACTAAAGAGGTTGATGCAAAACATGCCGAGGAGATCAAGGCATGGGAAACCAAGGAAAAGGCAGTTGTCGAGGAGATCAAGACATACGAGGCCGAGGTTAAGGCGGTTGAAGACAAAGTCTCCAATTTAACCGAGGAGCTAAAGAGGAGCCATGAAGATCTAGCGAAGGCTGTTGTTGCCAAGGAGAAGTTTAAGGAAGCCTTCGAGACTAACTACAAGGAAGTATCCAAGCTTCAAGAGGATCTGGAAGTGAGCATGAAGGAGGCCACTGACCTAGAGGAGCGAGTCAAACTGCTTAAGGAGAAGAATTCCCAAAACTTGGAGAGGTTCCAAGGAGCTACCTTCAACTGCTTCTACATGTTTTGGAAGAACAATCCAAAGGTAAACTTTGATTATCTTTTCGAGCAGGTAAAACAAGTTGAACTTGCCAAGTGCGATGCTCGCCTAGAGGAGGAAAGAAATGCTTAAAATGCTTCAGAGTCTCCTGAAATTTCCTTGGCGGTAGGCATTGATGGTGCTGAAGAAGAAGCTGGACCTTCAGTCGACCAGTAAGACCCTCCTTCAACTGCGCAATAACAATTTTATTTATGTAATTAAAACATATGAACAACAGTTCGTGATGTTGAGACAATTTGCTGCATAAGGCAACTTTAGTTTCCTTTTAATATTTTTTAATTACATCCGAGCAGCAATTTCTCATGGTGTAAAGACATTTCATTGTGATATTATAATATATTCTCATTGATATTATAATATCTGCTCGTATGACCGAACTTAGAATAACACTTTATTAAGATTTCAAAAAATTAACTAATTTTTAAAAAAAAATACTCTAAGTGTTGTAGTATGCTTTCCCTTATTTTTCTCGTATGTTTACATATGTCTATGTTGATATGCTTTTCTACCTTAGTATCTTATATGCCCCCCAAGTGATCGAGGAGATTAAGGTTCTCAGTCACTTGCCATGACCAATCCCTATTCGAACATTACTGCTCGCGTACTTATAAACAATCAATGATAATATAGCAAAAAAACATACGTAATAAGCAAATACTTGTAATAAATACAATAGTTGGCAAGAATAACTGGTTGCGCACAATTCCTTTTAGTTTTCATAATGAAATGGACAAAATTCATGTCTGTACGAGTGACTAAAAATTGATCTTACACTTATAAGCGACCAGCCATCTAACTGGCCAGCCCTTGTTCACAAACTTTTAAAAAGTAAAATTAATACAAGCCAATTCTTTAAAAATAATTGTGCATTGATAATACCTGCGCATGTGCTCTCCATTCCAATAGCGAGGAACGAGATCTCCATTTAAGCGAGCAAGTTTATATGTGGCTGGTTGAAGGATTTCTTCAATTTGATATGGACCTTCCCAGTTCGGTCTGAGTACTCCAGCATTCTGGTCGCGAGCATTGAGAAAAACTCCTCTAAGTACCAAATCTCCCACGTCAAACTTTTTTTTTTTGTGTACTTTAGAGTTAAAATATCAAGCAACCTTTTACTAGTAAGCTGCAACTCTAAGCTGAGCCTGCTCACCCCTTTCGTTGACCATGTCCAAAGACTCCATTAAAAATTTGTTATTCATGCTCTGGTTATATGTAAGCCTTCTATACGATAGTGGATGTAACTCAACAGGTAACATGGCTTCATACCCATAGGCCACGAAAAATGGTGTATGGCCTGTTTCTGTTCGGTGAGATGTTCTATTCGACCAGAGTACTTTTGGCAATTGCTCTAGCCATCTCTTTGCTTCTTTGAGCCTTTTCTTCAGTGTGTCCTTCAGAGTTTTGTTAACGACTTCAACCTGTCCGTTGGCTTGTGAGTGAGCAACTGACAAAAAAATCTTCGTGATACCATGCCATTCGCAGAAATCAGTGAAAAGGTTGCTGTCAAATTGTGTGCCATTATCTGAGACAATTTTTTTCGGAAACCCATATCGGCATACAATGTTTTTGACGTAGAAATCCAATACTTTCTTAGTCATGATTGTTGCGAGTGGCTCAGCTTCGACCCACTTAGTAAAGTAGTCAACAACAACTACTGCATACTTGACATTCCTTTTTCCTGTAGGCAAAGATCCGATTAGGTCAATTCCCCAAACTGTGAATGGCATAGAGTCTTCGATCATGGTAGGCCAGAAATATCCTTGTTGAAGATTCTTCTTTGGCAAACTTTGCCCCCCAGTGTGATCTCCACATAAACCTTTCATGTACTTCTTGCATCAATTCCTTATCCTTTTCCTTAGAGACACACCGTAATAAAGGCATTAAGTATCCTCGTCTTTACAAGACTCCATCGATCAAAATAAACCAAGTCGATTGTTTTTAAAGCATCCTTGCCTTATTCTTATATGCTGGTAATAATCCTTGTTCAAGAAATTGTATGATGGGAGTCATCCATGTGTCAGACACTTGTATAATTAGCGAGGATTCTTCCGCTTGAACGCTTGGTGTCAAAAAACGTTCAACCGGTACTATGCTCAAAGCATCAACATCTTTGGCACTTGCTAACTTGGCTAAGGCATAGGCGTTTGAATTATGATCGTGAGGTACTTGCTGGAGAGTATACTTCTTAAACTGTGCTAATAAATCCTTCGCCTTGTTCAAACAAGCAACCATCTTGAAACCCCTAGCCTGTTATCTCCAATAATCTGATTAACTACTAGTTGGGAGTCACTATATATTTCTAGTGACATTATGTTCATATCCTTGGCTAGTCTTAATCCTGCGAGAAGAGCGTCATACTCGGCTTCATTGTTAGAGGTCGTAAAGTTGAATCTGATAGCACAGTGAAATCGATGTCCCTCGGTTGTGATTAATATCAGCCATGCCCCTGCATTGTGCTCGTTGAAGGATCCATCTACGAACAACTTTCAGCTAGGGTTTCATTTTGAATATTGGTGTTATTACCAGTTCGCTGGCAGGGAGTCCAGTTAATTCTGCAAACAAATCTGCCAGAGCCTGTCCCTTAACAACTGCTCGTGGTGCATAGGAAATTTCAACCTGCCCCAACTCAACTGCCCATTTTAGTAATCGACTAGTGACTTTTGGTTTTTGTATGACTTGCCATAGTGGGTGGTCAGTAAGCACTATTATGGCGTGAGCCTGAAAGTAGGGTCGCAATTTTCTAGACACCAGTATGAAGCAATAAGCCAATTTCTCTATGGGCGGATATTGCAATTCTGCTTCCACTAGCCTTTTGCTTACGTAGTATACTCCTTTTTTATTGTTGTCTTCCTCTCTGATTAAAACAACACTAGCAGCATACTCTGTTATTGCTAAGTAGATGTACAAAGTCTCTTCTTCAACTGGCTTGGAAAAAATAGGAGGTTGCGACATGTGGGCTTTGAGCGCCAGAAAAGTCTATTCGCACTCCTCTATCCATTCAAATTTTTTGTTTCCTTTGACTAGATTAAAAAATGGAACACATTTGTCCATAGACTTAGATATGTATCTACTTAGGGCAACAATTCTTCCTGTCAGGCTTTGTACGTCTTTAACTTTGGCAGGTGGCTGCATCTCAACCAGTGCTTGAATTTTTTCGGGATTAGCTTCGATTCCTCGTGAGTTTGCTATGAATCCCAAAAAATTTCCTGATCCTACACCAAAGGAACACTTTAGAGGATTTAGCTTCATCTAATATTTGTTCAAGATATTGAAGCATATCTATTGGTCCTTGATGTGTTGACCGGCCTTTCTTGACTTGACTAGCAAATCTTCGACAAAGACTTCCATGTTATTGCCGATCAGTTCTTTGAACATATGGTTGACTAGTCGCTGGTAAGTCGCACTAGCATTTTTCAAACCGAAGGGCATTACATTGTAGCACTAAAGTATTATATCTTTTCAAAAGGTAGTGTGATCTTCATCAGGTGGTAGCATACTAATTTGATTATAACTGTAGTACGCATCCATGAATGATCAAACTTCATGTCTTGATGTAGCATCGACCAGCTGGTCAATTATTGGAAGTGGGAAACAATCCTTCATGTAGGCTTTATTAAGGTCTGTGAAATCCACGCACGTCTTCCACTTACCATTTGGCTTGGGAACTAGTACGGGATTAGAGACCCAAGATGGATAAAATGCTACCCTTATGAATCCATTTTCCTTCAGATTCTCGACTTCTTCTTTTAGGGCTATAGATCTATCTTTGTCAAGCAACCTTCTTTTTTGTTGTACAAAGGGATGATTTTTGTCTATATTCAAGACATGGCTGATCACCGATAGGTCTATCCCAACCATGTTGTTATGCGACTAGGAAAAGACCTCCTGGTGTCTCTTCAAAAATTGCACCAATTTGGTTTTTGTAGTTATCTCTAAGTTTTTACCGACTTTCACAAACCTGGTCGAATCTTTCTCTTCTAGTTGGACCTCCTCGAGGTCCTCCACAAGCCCTATGTTTTCTTCAAAATCCTCAAAGCGAGGATCTAAGGCCCTATCCTCCCTTTGGGAAATGCCCTACTTGGTGACTTGTTCACCTGATTGGGCTTGCGTTTCATTTACTACCAGCAACCATTTTTGGCTCCACTTCCTAATCTTCCTTTCCTTGCTTTTGTGATCGAGGAATTGTATCATTTACTGGTTTCTCATTGGTTTCCCAACACACATCCAACTCTTGCATCAGTTGGAAACTTAATGGACAAATGCCAGACCAAAGTTATGGCTTGTAGATCGAGGAGTATGGGTCTTTCGATCACTGTATTATATGCAGATGGAAAATTATCTATTATAAAAGTAATGAGTAATGTCCTGTTTGCAGGTGCAGTTCCTGCTGTGACTGGGAGTCTGATCGACCCTGTTGATGCTTGCCCTTCGCCAGAAAAACCGTAGATGATTTAATTGCATTGCTCTAAATCTTGCGCTGAAAATTTCATTCTATCCAGTCAAGAATTATACAAAATATTGACCGAGCTTCCTATATCTACCAATACTCATTTTACCATCATGTTGGCGATCTGAACATCCACGAACAGAGGATCTGAGTGGGGAAATCGAACATGCTGTGCGTCCGGCTCAGAGAAAGTTAATAATTCTTCTTCTGTATTTTGGGAGTTCGCTCCTTGACATGCATTTTGATGTCCTGATCATGACGTACGGTTCTGGCATATCTCTCCCTCGCATTACCACTATCACCTACTATATGTAACGACCCAAAATTACTAATAAGGCTTAAGGGCCTTGATTAGTGTGTCGGGAGGGCATAATTGGAAGTTATGTGAATTAATGGTGAAAACGCATGATTATGTGATATGCATGCTTATATGTGTATATGGATCTATGAAATGCATGTCTAAGAGTATTTGTATGCATGTAGGCCCTGTTTAGCTTAAAGGGGTATATTTGTAACTTTAGCCCGTTAAGGGCATAAATGTGATTATATGTTATAATTGTGAAGACCACATTATTATGTGGATGTATATATATCTATAGCATGCAAGTTGAGGTGATCCTAGGGAGCCAGATAGCGGGAAAGACACAACGTGACCCAATACTTGGCATGAGGCGAGTCAAGGGGTATTTTGGGTATTAGATGGTTATTCGGGTTATCGGGTTATGGAAATAAATAATTGGAGATATATTTGAGGTTAGGAAGCCTAAGTGGGAATACTGGGGAAGTTTACCATTTTGCCATCGGGGACGTTTTTGGTACCCCGAGCTTTGGGTTTAACATATGTAAGATAAAACAAAGAAGGAATTAGCTAGAAACACCCAAACCGACCCTTTTCTTCTTCTCAGCTCAATTCTCTCTCTCTCTCTCAAGGAACACTACAAGAAAAAATGCTTTTAATAAGACCAAAAATGTGTTATCAAGACATACCATAACACTTTTTGACGTGTTAAGACCGACTATGTTATCGTAGGTCAGGGTACTTTACATAACACTTTATCATTGTTATACAGATGTGTTATTATACTGTCAACGATAACACACTTTCTGTGTTATTTTAATAAATAGATAAGTGTTTGTGGATGCTCAAAATTCAACACCAGTAAAGAACCCACATCTCATGCCTAAGGTCCCTGGAAGGTCCAAACCAACCATGTTTGAAGTCCATTTGAACCCTCAACTTAGTGCTCAAAATGACCCTGCTCCAAATGACCTTGCTCCAAATGGCCCTTCTCCAAATGACCACTCCACCTTGGACACTAGTAAAGAGCCCAAGCGTCCTGCGTGCCCCATCGCCTCGCATGCCCCACGCGCCCCACGCGCCCCGCGCGTCCCGCTCACCTCGCGATACCACCAGGAGACAAGCGTCTCGTGGCCCCCAAGACGCCACACGCAATAGTCACACTGTGGTCCTCGTGGTGGCCTCCTCTCACACACCAGCCTCGTCTTTAGGGGTGTCCACATGGTGACCATGGAGCAAGAAGAGTTAGAATACGGATGGTACGATGTCCTTGCTAGACAGGTAGTGGCAGTACAAGAATGGTACTTGGTTAGGATTCCCTCAACATGCTTATGAGATCCGTACCCAACAAGTAGTGGAGGCATAATATGGTACCAAGACAGGAGTACTTTTGCAGACCCCTAACACGTACTAGAGCAAACCCCCACTCTTCCAACACCACTACCCTTGAAACCACTCTCCTGATAGTGTACTTGTGTACCATCTGGTCCCCTTATCCACAATGTATCAAGGGCCATTAGAGCCCACTATAAAAGGAACCACACTTCCACATGGGAAGGGGTTGGAAAAAATACTGTAGCACTACACCATATTAAATAGAAGTTCATTTCACCATTTTCTTTCTGCAACTGTTCTTTGAGTTCCCAATTAGATCTTTGAAGTTTTTCTTTTGATAATCGCTACATTTCTATTTTTCTAACTTAACTTGGTTGACGAGTTCTCACCGTCAACAGTGTTAATTATATTATTTATAGTTGATTATATAACACATTTCAATACTTATAAATTTGTGTTATACTACACTTTAGTATAACACATTTTTTGTGTTGTACTACACTTTAGTATAACACATTTTTTGTGTATATAATGAAGTTTGCATAACAAAATTCTTTACTTATTAAAAGTGTTATTGTAATAGATATTATAACATCATCAAATTAAGTACATATAATACGATAACTTACTGATATATACTAGCATCATCAAATGAACTTGATTTTCAAATAACAAAAAGTAAAAACATTCAAAATTGTATTAACAATCCACAAATTAGTTTAAAACATTCAACACTGTCATCAACAACAAAATGTTCTTTAAGTATTTAAGTATTCTTAAATATTCAACATATTGAAAAGTTACTACTTTCAGCACAAAATATTCTACAGCTGCCCAACACAAAGCCTTCAAAATTAAGTATCCTTTTCTATTTCGCTTGTCACATCTGCAAAATAAACAAAGAAATATTTTATTATTATTTTCTAGCATCACAAATTACTTCAAGAAAAATACTATGGAAATTATTTCCAAGAGAGGACACCACATACAAAATAATGAATTCACAACTACACCAAAGCAAACAAAGAAACCAAACACTAATTTATAAGACTTTGGTTCTTTTATTAGTATGAAAATGTACCTCTTGGAATATCAAAATATTTTACCGCTTGTCACACCTCATATAATCCAGATAAAACATATCAAAAATAAATAAATAACTACTGCATGCAAGGAAAAGTAAAAGTATGTCCTCTCCCAAGCAAAGCAGACATTGATATGCATCTGACCACATTTCCAAATATAGCCAACTACTCCAATAAAAAAGAAATCAAAACAATGAAGTACATATAATATGATAACTTGCCTAGACAAAAATATGAAATTCTGATACTGTATTATAAAAAATAAAAACGGACTTCTTAGTTCTGAAGTACATCTCACATCTCAATTTTCTTTTGGTAGCTAAATCTATTTGTGCCTAAATATATAATTGAAAACTTTATGTATTATTTTGGGCATTACCATTTTATTTTGGTAGCAAAGAAAAAACATTTACCTACTAATTTTTTGGTAGCTAAAAATAAAGTTTCAATCATTTTATTTTGCAAAATTTAGCTACTATTGTGAGAGACTGATCTAAATCAGGTTTTTATGTTTAACAATGCTAAAGTTCTGTGTATCATAATGAAATGAATATTTGAGAGTCTAGTGAAAAACTTGTTCATTAAATGGTGTCTCCTAAGGAAATTGGCAATCTAAAAAGTCAGTGTGTGACTAATGTCCAATGCTCAATAGTGAAGAATATAGTGTCAATCAAGATCCCAAACTATGGATAGTTATCGTTAGATTCTCATATGGCTTTAGCATTTTATAAATTTTGCTTTTTGGTACATCAATCTATTGAATTGAAAATTTGAGGCATATCTATTTACAATGCACAAATTCATCATGAGTTTACATCCTATCACTTAGACATCACACTTGTGTTTATTTAGACACCACACGAACAAAGACAGCCAAAAATTTATAGAACATACCAGCAACATGAAAATAATGGGTTCAGCGAGGTTTTCCTACTTTTCAAGTTTTGACAAAAAGCAGTAAACATATCACTTAAATTTTAGAAACTTACATAAAGAATTATTTAAGAAGCACCTTCGGCCATTGCAAGTGGCTGAAGGTTCGGTGTTGACGGCGTCACACGTGGCTGGTGGACTTCGGCGTCAATGGTGGCTAGAAGAAGCAGTCGCACACGGACAGGAAGAGAAAAGTGGGAAAAAGAAATACCAAGCCACCCATCACCTCTCCGTGAGACCGAGCCATCCACGACCCTCCGCAAGCCCGAGCCCTCCAACCCCGTCCATAACCCTATCCGCGAGTTTCATTTGGAGTCTTGATCAAGGTCCTACAATATGCAAACATAGAAAAACACTATATTCATGCACAATTTTCAATAGAAATGAAAGAATATATATTGTACAATTTTCAATAGAAAGGAAAGAAAGAAAGAAAAACAACATCAGTCATACAACATTATTACCATTCGTTATCAATGAGAGTCGAAGCTTTTATGTACAACTTTTCTAGTAAACAACTATTTTTACTGAAGTGTTTTGGCCACTAGGGACTTTAGTCTCTCGTTTACCTTAATCACAACATTGCAACCAGAAGAAACAACACCATATGCAATACAAAATATCAATAAAAAAAATACAACAACTCAGGCTAGGCAGAGGTAACAAATGATACAAGAAATCATTTCTTGATGGGGTAGAGAAGGAGGCGGAGAGCAAGGAGGCGGAGATCAAGGAGGAAAAGAGGCGGGGGCAGAGAGCACAACCTGATTGAATGAAGCCTAAACCCCATCGTTGAACCCAGCTTCGCCGAACATGAAACCAACACGCCATCCCACCTTGCATTGCTAGCCTCCCCGTCCCACCTCGCACTGCAAGCCCTGTAGCCTCCTTTAGCCACTGCAAGACAGAGAGGGAGATAGAATGGAGAGAAGGAAGGCAGTGACTGGAGAAAGAGAGAGAAAAAGAACGGAAGAGATCGAGGGATGAGATAGGGAATATAGGGTTTTGTTTTTCTTTTTTAAATATATAAAAGATCTACAATTTTTTTTTGTTTCCCTCCATTTTAACTTGCTTTCTAACTTTTTAGGTTACCTATTATAATACTTTTCCCATTAGCTTATAATTATGTATTATAGAAAGAGGTATTTGGTGTAGTGACTTGAATAGAATTATAATATTTTGCCTAATCTAGGCTTACAAAATAGTAAATCATCATTGGTAATTGTATGCAAAAGATGTAAATAACTGTCTAAATCATCTACAAGACTCTAGTGGTATTACTGAAATGGCACAAACTAACATAATGACATTGTGATGCAGTGCTCAATCTTGATTGTAAGTGATCAACTTCAAGCCAATAGTTGTATAAAGCTTGAAGTAGGCTTACAACAACAAGCAAAATGTACTCCCAACTGTGTAGAATACAACATCCATCCTTACATTCTCATTTTCTGCAACACAAAAAAAATACGTGATAAGTAAAAATTACAATAAGGGGATGAGAAAATTACATGAGATAACTGTGAAAAAAAATTACATGAGATAATAGAGATAGATTTATTAAACATCATACCATCTGCATTTACAAATTATATAGCTGAAAAAAATCAACATAAGGACAAAAAATCAACTTAAGACATATTTTTTATGATTTTACTACATTAATGTATTAAAAAAGAAATCTTGAATAACAAAACGGTTCTTCTTTTTGTCACCCATATATATGATATATTTATAGCTAATAGACATGAAAATAAAGTATCAACTATGAATTTATATAAATATAATATAATGTTTCACAATAAGCTGCAACAACAATCCTTTAGAAAATTAATTTTTATGCTATCAAACACATCATTTTCAGCAGAAAAATAGAAGAAAAATAGAGGAAAACCAGAGAAAAGGGGCAACATTTCAACTTGTATTCTATACAATTACATCTTATTTTTTTGATACAAAAACATAAACAAAACTTGTCCAATACACTTCCTCTAAGCTGTTAATCTCAGCCCTACATAGTTTTTACAAAACAAAAATTATAAATAAAATATACTAATGATAATAGCAGCAACACATTGTAAAAAGCAGAAACAATAAAAATATTTTCTCACGCAACTTAAGAAGTTTATCAACTTCTTTACTTTCAAGCAACGAGTCATGAGTGCATAATATGTTATGCAAGCATCAAAGTGGATTACTAATTCTTGACTTGAGTGGAGACCGATAAAACATGAAAGTGGATTGTTATACTATATAGTTAAAGTGGACTAATAAAGCATTTAATGATTCATCAGAACATTTACATTTCTACTACACTCATAATAGTTGAATATAGTTTAAGCAACATTTTGCAAAGATCCCTACTCTTTATTTAATTTTCTCTTAAAAAACAATAAAAGAAGACTGTTGTAAAAAAACGATTCAAATCAAAGAAATGAGATAGAAAACAAAATTATATTATCAAATTAACATAATAATGTTTCTTAATTACCAATTGCAGTCAAATGTTATTTCTTCTCCATCATCTTTTCCTTCTTACTAGATGACCTTGTTATATCCAAGTTTACCAATAGCCATCGCACTCTCTCTCTTCTTTGTACAATAGGCATTCTTCAAAGTTGCAACCCTAAAAGCAACAACAAATAAGCATAAGCATGATAGTCATTCATCCATCTTTTTACCACTAATAATCATGAGCAAAGTAACCAGGTAAAAACTAGTGGTAGTTCTTAAAAAAATCAATTGTTGTAGTTATTAGTCAATTACACAATCATCTCATATAAATTTTTAAAAATAATCAAAGATGTTTATAACTACAAAAATAAGAGTGTAGTGATTTTTCTACATGTCAATATTATTAAAAAAAATAAGTAAATAATGCATTACCTGAACTCCAAAAGTAATCTAGTAAACAGAGTATTAATAAGCTGAGACTACACTAAAAGTTTGACTTACAAAAGCAAAAATTCAACTAGTGATTTATTGTTTATTTTTTAATGTAGTAATAAATTAATACTCCATCTTCACATAATTATTGCATCTCATCGTAGTAAATATAAATAGAAAAATAAATGGTGATTGAAATTCTAGTATGAGAACATATGATTGTTTGCTTGAATAAGAACTTGGCAAAGAACGTGATACTAGTAGTCTTGGTCAAATGGACCATTTTTGCATAGAAATATGTGAACATCATGTAGTGATATTAAGATTATTACAAACCAAAGAAAAAATAATTAATCTAGGATTAAGTGTGGTTCCTTTTCATGTGAAAAGAAAAAAAGTAATGTCATGCCTAATCAATACCAACTGTACCTTATATGCTTGAAAAATATATATTATAGCATCATCACCATTATCTACTCTTCATTCACTAAAGGCTAACTCTAGCACACAATATTTAGCATCCATCAAAATATAGTGCCCAAAAAGACTAGTACTCTATCGATAATAGCATCAATAAAACAATAACAGACAGCTATATATACAATTAGCAAATGTTTAGAAACTAGTAAAAAATGTTCAATTATAAAACTCAGACACACATATATAAATCTATATAGGCCGATTTAACATTAATAAAAAAACTCTCACAACAGATTTTATGGTATTATAAATATATCAACCTACTTGTGTGTAGAAATGACGTATTAGTATTATACCAAAGTAAAAAAAAAAATTCACATGTGTCGGACTCAGTTGAAGTTGTTATTGAGGTCACTAAGGAATTATATCAAACACAGTTTAAAGAAAATACAGATTAATGAGGAATTTAATCAAACATATTATATTCACACCTCATCACTTTAAAAGAATCAGAAACAACTCTATAGATTATGCAAACATATGTTTATAAAAGAACATAACATAAATCGGTATATTAAAAATATGTTTAATTTAAAAATAAAAAATATAATAAAGTCAACTACAGATAATTCTTTAAAATTAATTAGTAAACTCAAAATAGAAAGAAATGAGAAACTCAACCAAAAATTAATGGACCGCAATACCTTAGTTTTGGTTGTTCGAAGAAAATATCTACCAGATGATGGACAATAGATGACTTGTTGGATGATGAAGAAGCTTGTGATAATAGAAACCACTAAAACCCATTTCACAAGAATAAGAAATACATCAACTCATTATACAAATGAAAAGAAAACTCTCAAAAGAAAAAAAAAAGTTAAAGAAAACAAAACCCTGCCAGTCCAAGGCTATCAAATTGGGGCTTTTGAAAATTAAAAAAAAAAACAACAACAAAAACAAAAGCAACTCTCATACATAGTTGAACTCAAACCAACTTCTAAGGTTCAATCTCATAAGTTGCAAAAAAAAAGAAAGAGGAAAAAACTAATTATAAAAACCCATACCTTTATACTCCCAGAATATTGAAGGCTAGAGCTCCATTGTTGAAAGCTCAAGAGATAGAGATTGATGATACATCAAAATAACAAATTTTCTCTTTTTGTTCTTTCCAAGCTCTTGAATAATGAGATTAGACAAAATGGAGAGAGATAGAATGGGGAAAAGATGAGAGAGAGACGAAAGAAGAGAGAGATGAGGGGAAATGAAGAATTTGATAAGTTCAAGTGTGTTGCTTAATTTTTTGAGTGTAGGCCCAAATTTTGTAAAGTCCGCCTTTTTTTTTTGTTTTGTCACTTTTTAGGTTTAGCTTTTTAGATATTATAATACTTTTTCAATAGAGTTATATGGATGTGTTGTGAAAACTAGTTTTTGGTGTAGTGGAAGCTAGTGAACCAAAGGAGAACTTAGCTGGAAACTCAAAAGTTTGAGTTGGAACCTTGAGGATTAGCTCAATATTATCTAAGGAATTCAATTAGGAGCTGAGGTAAGTCTTGAATCACATTTTTGGTCATTAAATTCTGTAGTTCTTGGCTGAGTTCTAAGAGTTCTTGGTCATTAAATAGCCATTATTACTTGGGGTCCCATAAACTAAACAAGTCATATGCCCATTATAGTATATGTGACATATGTTATGATATGTTTTAGTATATGTTATGATGTGTTTTAGTATATGTTGTTATGAATTTTATGTATATGATTTATGTGTTAGATTTTCCTTGCTGGGCATTAGGCTCACTCCTTTATGTTTATATGTGTAGGAAAATAGCTTTGGTGGCGAGAAAGGTTCTTGGTAGCTTGGGGATGTGTATTGAGGCGGAATGGAATCGAAGGACCGAGTGTTCGATTCGAGGATGAAGTCTCTTTAATTATGGTTTTCTATGTATTTTTCCACAATTGGTTGTAATAAGTTTTAATTAAGTTTTCATTATGTCAAAGTTATGTTTTGTTTCAAACAATGGGATCCCAATGTCCTACTTATGAATTTTATATAGTTTTAAACCTTTACCTTACAGTTCTGAAATAAAGATATGTTATCTCAAATGTATGTTTTTGTAAGATTAGTATAGAAGTTAGTAATGGTCCAAAGTCTAGAGTAGTTGGGTCATTACAGTTGGTATCAGAGAAACGGTTCATTCGCATGAAGTTCTCCTCGATACACACACTCAAAGCTCCGAATCTGACCGCCAAGTAAGTATTTAAGTTATAGTTATTATGCTTATATGTATAGCTAACGATTTTAGCATTTATGTTTTCAGTTAAGTATGAACGGAGCATTAACCTATGAGGATATCCAAGCCATTAAGGCTTTAAAGAGAATAAGAGAACCAAGAAACACCGTAGGAACACTAGAGAGAATCACTCGGAGACTGCTTTTGTTCCACAGATAAATAGGTCACCTTCAAGAGTCTAAGCAAATCATGATGAGAGCAACGAAACAATACGTTTTAGTAATTAGATGATTTAGAGATTTTCATCCCGTAATAGTAGCCTTAGAGGAGATATGGGAAACAATGGATGATGAAGACGAACTGCCAGTAGCAATGCGATATTACTTTCTCTTAGTTAGGTTCACTGCAAAATAAGAATTTCAGTTTACAAATGAGCAAAAACATAGGATTTTTACGAACCTTCCTCGAGGACATTTTGAGGCACATGATAATGAAGACTATGAAGAATTAGATGATGATATGCTAGATGAAGGATGGGATGTAGAAGATCCTGATTTTTAGAATAGTTAGTTTCATTGTTTGTTTTATGGTTGTAATAAGTGAAAACTTTTTTTTCCAAATTAATATCATGTTATTTTGTTATCATGTATGAGTTTGATTTTATTTTCGCAATCATAATAAATAATAAATAAAATAAATAATGACTAAGTTCGGTAAGGGTGGATACAAATCAATGAACCAAGTTTCTATATTGAGAGTTAGGGGGCCATAGTAGTGGGAACGATTTTACTGATCCCAGCCCTCCCTCAATATGGTTAACTTTGGAACAAAGATTAGTTTCGAGCCTGAGAATTAAGTCATATAGGATGATAGAAACAGACTTAAAAAATAAAGATGGTTCGTTTTTCTAAGTATAGAAACCCATTCTAATAATAAAGAAGACTTATATAATTTTCATAAGAAGTCATAATCAATAGGTCCGAGTTATGTTTGTTTTAGAATAAGTTTTGCCTTAGAGCCTATTAGGTAATGTTCTAACATGTTTCTTTCAACTTTTAGAACTCTGATGCGATGTCGCTCCAAAGATCTGCACGTACCAACGGAAACACCTCCAACGCTGTTCCAACGAACAATGAAGCCCCTCCAGTTCGCAGAAGGGCAGTGTGTGCTACTGCTAGCCGCAACGCGCCGGCACCGCCAGCTGACAACACTGCAGAGATCGCCAGACTGCGACAACAAGTCAAGGAACTTTTGTAGCAACAATGACAACAGGCTCAGCCTCAGACTCAGACTCAGCCACCGCCTTTGCCGCAGCCACAGCAAATGGCCTCAGAACCCCAACAAGTTGGTCCATATGGGGGATGGCCAGTGGCGAATTACGCATCGTATCCAGTACAGCACATGGAGCCAGTTTATGAGAGGTTCCGCAAGCAGCACGCTCCAAACTTCGAAGGGTCTACAGACCCCTTGAGGCAGAAGAGTGGCTAAGGAATGTGGAGCCAATTCTAACGCACATGAATCTTAGTAATGCGGACCGTATATCCTGTGTCTCGTCATTGCTTAAGAAGGACGCCAGGATATGGTGGGTGTTATCAAAAAAACAAGCATGGATGACATGGCAAACATTTAGTACACGTGGCTAACATCTGGCAGAATTCGTGCTCGACTATCGACCAGGAAGACATCTAGTGTCACGACGTTCAATCTCTTCATACGACCAGCCTGGTCGTACGAATGATATACGCAGAAAAGATCTTATGCAGTTATGATAGTATCTAAAATTATCTCCCATGATTTCCTGAGTATCCGATTATTTAGGAAATAATATCTGTAACAAATTAATGTAAATCCTCCTTGAGACTATAAATAGAGAAGAAGGGCTCAAGGGAAAAGGATCATCTTCTTCTTTCTTGTTTTCTGATCACGAGAGATTATAGTTATCCTATTTGATATATTGTATTGTTCTTCAGAGGTTGGTGAAACTCATTGAACCTTAGTTCTTTGATCACTCCTTTGAATCCTATATCAATAATAATTCAAGTGGACATAGGTTATTACCAGATTCTGGGGCCGAACCACTATAAACTCCTGTCTTCTTTATTATTTCGTCATCACATTCTTTCCAACATGTTTGTCCACATCAAGCAAATTTGACTCCGTGTCAGTTGGCCAAAATCAGGGTCTACAGTGGGACTTGGTCCAGCAATCGCATGATGTTGCCACCATGACATGGACTCGATTTGTGGAGCTGTTCTACAAGAAGTATTACAATTCGGCTGTACTCGCTTCAAGAGTTGAGGAGTTCGCCAACTTGAAGCAAGGAAATTTATCAGTGGCAGAGTATGCTCATCAGTTCGACCGTTTAGCTAAGTTCACATCTGAAATGGTTCCAACCGATTTTCTGAGGGTGAACAAGTTTGTTAGAGGACTTCGACCGAAGATCGAGATGGGGGTTAAGCTAGCAAACCTGGGGAATACTACGTACGCCGACGTTCTTGAGACGGCAATAGAAGTAGAGAGGTTGCAGGCTAATGTAAGTAAAGAGGAAGCCAGTAAGCCTGAGCCTAGACATCAGAGTCAACCTCAGATCAGTCGGAACAACAACTATAATAGCAACAATCAGTCCAGCAACAACAGTAACGGTCAGAAGAGAAGGCATCCTGATAACAAGCAATCTGACAGCGATAAGAGGGCACGGACAAATAATGGGGGAAATAGGCCGGGTTATATGGAATACCTGCCATGTGCTAAGTGTCAGAAGAAACATCCTGGAGAATGCCACGTCAACACCAAGGAATGTTTTAACTGTGGTCAGGAATGACACCAGAAAAGAGATTGTCCTCAGCGCAAGCCAGAAGGAAAGAAAGACGACAAGATGGTTCCTGTCAGGGTTTTTACCTTAACCCAAGGAGAGGCTAATGCTAGCAATAAGGTGGTAACAAGTCAGGTTTCTATCCTCAATAACATATGCTCTGTATTATTTGATTCGGGAGCCAGTCATTCATATATCTCGTTAGGATTGATAGAAAAACTAGGCAAACCTTGTGAAAGATTTAGAACTAGGTTTGTAACCGAGTTGCCTTCGGGCAAAGTAATTATATCATCACGGATAGTACGAGGCGTACCGATCAAGATTGAGGATGTAGAACTAGAAGGAGACCTGATAGAACTGTTGATCAAGGACTTCGATGTGATACTAGGCATGGACTAGCTAGCATGGCATGGCGCAACCATCGACTGCAAACACAAGACGGTGATGTTCGAGACTCCTGACGGCCAGAAACTATGCTTCATGGGACAAGCTTTAGGATTACGCACCCCATTAGTATCATCTCTCAAAGCTCAAAGAATGCTGGAAAAAGGATGTCAATCATTCTTAGCCAGCATCACAGATGTGGTAAAGGAGACACAACTTAAGGTTGGAGATGTCCGTATTGTAAGAGAATTCCTAGAGGTATTTCCTAATGACTTTCCAGGATTGCCGCCGACTCGGGAAATTGACTTCACTATAGAATTAGTACCGGGCATCGAGCCTATTTCCAAGGCACCGTATCGGATGGCACCTACAGAACTCAAGGGGTTAAAGACGCAACTGCATGAACTCCTACACTTGGGTTTTATTAGGCCAAGCCATTCGCCATGGGGATCCCCGGTGCTATTCGTGAAGAAGAAGGACGGAAGTATGCAGATGTGCATAGACTATCGCGAGCTGAACAAGGTAACAATTAAGAACAAGTACCCACTACCCTGGATCGACGATTTGTTTGATCAACTCTGAGGTGCGACAGTATTTTCAAAGATTGATCTACGGTCTGGGTATCATAAGCTCAAGGTAAAGGGAGAAGATATTCCTAAGACAGCCTTTAGAACTCGTTATGGACATTATGAGTTCTTGGTTATGTCCTTTGGTCTTACTAACGCACCAGCCGCGTTTATGGACTTGATGAATAGGGTCTTCAAGGACTACTTAGATAAATTCGTCGTAGTGTTCATCGATGACATCTTAGTATACTCTAAGGATGAAGCAGAGCACGAGGAACATTTGAGGTTGATTTTGTCACGACTGAAGGAGCATCAACTCTACGCCAAATTCAAGAAATGCAAGTTTTGGCTTTTGCAAGTGGCGTTCCTCGAGCACATTATATCAAAAGATGGAATTGTAGTAGACCCATCAAAGGTAGAGGTTGTGAAGGATTGGCCAAGACCAAAGAACACATCTGAAGTAAGAAGCTTTCTAGGGTTAGCAGGTTATTACAGGAGGTTCGTAGAGGGCTTTTCTAAGATAGCCACTCCGCTCACCAACCTGACCTGGAAACAACAAAGATTCAACTGGAATGATAGATGTGAAGAAAGTTTCCAGTTGCTTAAGGATAAGCTTTGCTCAGCACCAGTACTCTGTGTACCGACACCCAACGATAAGTTCGTAGTTTACTGCGATGCATCGAAGAAAGGATTGGGTTGCATGATGATGCAAAATGATAAGGTGATAGCCTACGCCTCATGACAGTTGAATGAGTACGAGTAGCGCTATCCAACTCACGATATGGAGTTAGCAGCGGTGGTCTTTGCGTTGAAAATTTGGCGCCATTATCTTTACGGAGAACGGTGCGAGATTTATACGGACCACAAAAGTTTAAAGTACTTCTTTACTCAGAAGGAGCTCAACATGATGTAGCGCAGGTGGTTAGAGTTAGTAAAGGATTACGACTGCGAAATCTTATACCACCCGGGGAAGGCGAACGTAGTTGCCGATGCGCTTAGTAGGAAAAGCTATGGAAATTTAGCAGCTTTAGCCGGAATAGAAAAGCTGCTACAGCAGGAGCTGATCAGTGCTGGAATAGAAGTAGTTGTCGACAAACTGGCTAACTTATCTATCCAGTCGAATCTGCTAGAAGATATACAAATTGGTCAAGGACATGACAACACACTAGCAGCACATATGGATGTAGTCCGAGAAGGCAAGACCACAGATTTCTCAATATCTAGTCAAGGTTTATTGAGATATAATGATCGGGTATGCGTGCCAAATGATCAAAGGATAAAAAAGACGATTTTAGAAGAAGCACACAGTACCCCGTAGGCAGTTCACCCAGGGTCTACCAAGATGACTCATGACGTCAAGGCAATTTATTGGTGGCCAGGGATGAAGAAGGACATATCAGAGTTTGTGTCTAAGTGTCTTGTATGCCAGCAAGTAAAAGCAGAGCATCAACGACCTTCAAGCTTATTGCAACCGCGTAGCGTACCAGAATGGAAGTGGGACGATATAGCTATGGACTTTGTGACAGGTTTGCCAGGATGAATAAGCAGCATGATTCTGCTTGGATAGTAATAGATAGACTAAGCAAGTAGACTCATTTCTTGCCTGTTAAGACTTCATACACGGTAGACCAATATGCAGACATATACGTCCAAGAGATAGAATGGTTGCATGGAATCCCCAAGACAAGAGTGTCAGATAGAGGATCAGTTTTTACATCGAGGTTTTGGGGAAGTTTACAGCAAGCTATGGGTACTAAGTTAAGTCTTAGTACAACTTTTTATCCTCAGATAGACGGGCAGTCCGAGTGTACGATTCAGATTTTAGAGGATATGCTACGCGCATGTGTACTTGATTTCGGAGGATCATGGAATAAGTACTTGCCGCTGATAGAGTTCTCGTACAACAATAGCTACCAGTCAACGATCAGGATGGCACCTTATGAATTGTTATATGGAAGAAGGTGCCGATCACCGTTGCACTGGGACGAGGTAGGAGAAAGGCAGCTTCTAGGTCCCGAAGCTGTTAGACAAGCTCAAGAAGCAGTAGCGCTTATTAGAAAACGCATGCTTGCTGCTCAAAGTTGTCAGAAAAGTTATGCGGATGCCAAGCGACATGATGTGGAATTCAAATTCGGAGATCAAGTCTTCTTGAAGAAATCTCCTATGAAAGGTGTAAAGCGGTTTGGGAAGAAAGGCACGCTTAGTCCCCGATTTATAAGTCCTTTTGAGATATTGGACAAAGTGGGAGCAGTAGCATATAGACTAGCCCTATCGCCAGCACTAACAGATAGTCACAACGTGTTCCACATCTCGATGCTACGCAAATATGTGTCAGACCCATCTCACGTCCTCAAGTACGATACAATAGCACTCCAGAAAGACTTGAGTTATGAGGAACGACAGGTCAGCATCCTGGACAGGGGGATGAAGCAGTTATGTTCCAAGAGCATTCCTATAGTCAAAGTCCTATGGAGTAATAGTTCTGAACAAGAGGCAACGTGGGAGTTGGAAGAGGACATGCAAGGCCGGTATCCGGAGTTATTTGGTAAGTAAATTTAAAGGACGAAATTCTTTTTAGTAGGGGAGAATTGTAGAGTCCAAGAACTTTACTTAGCTAGTTTGAAATTAGTAATAATAGTAATAGTAGTAGTATTTTTATGACTGTGGATTATGGTTCAGACCTGGATTTAATTGGACACTCGTAGTACCACTTGTAGATTTTCTAAGTTTAACCTATAGTTTAAGAATATTAATTTTAACCTAAGGTTTGATTAATATGACTGATATGGATGGTGAAATTTATTATATTATAAGGTTTAGATAGACCCAATAAGATAGTAACACTTGTCATGTGTAGGTTTAATGATAATTAAGTATTTTTGAGGAATAAGTTTATTAAGATTAATATTTGAATATCCTAGGGTGTGTCAGCAGCTTTGAAATCGTTAGAGGACTTAGTCAAGGTTGTTTACTCAATTCAAATTAGGCTAAAAATGTGCAATTTCGTGTTTAAATATTCAGCGTATGCCGATATATCGCAGCTATAGGGGGCGATATATTGCAGGACGGGGATACGAAAAACACGTAACTTCGCACGATCACCTCGACGAGCCTCGGGCATGCTGGCCCAGGCGATATATCGCCTACAAGGGGCGATATATCGGCTCCTTTGGGATATTTTTGAATGTTTTTTAAAACATTCTCATTTTAATCTTTAACCACTTGATAAGTCCAGCATCTTTCTGACCGAGTCTTCAGCCTCTGCTGAACGATAATTCAAATATTAATCTTAATAAACTTATTCCTCAAAAATACTTAATTATCATTAAACCTACACATGAAAAGTGTTACTATCTTATTGGTTCTATCTAACCCTTATAATATAATAAATATCACCATCCATATCAGTCATATTAATCAAACCTTAGATTAAAATTAATATTCTTAAACTATAGGTTAAACTTAGAAAATCTACAAGTGTTACTACGAGTGTCCAATTAAATCCCGGTCTGAACCACCATCCACAGTCATAAAAATACTACTACTATTACTATTATTACTACTTTCTAACTAGCTAAGTAAAGTTCTTGGACTCTACAGCAGCAGCTTTGGAAGAAGATGAAATAGAGTAGGATTTTGCCCTAGCCGCCAGAGACGATTCAATCAGAAAAGGAGATTGGCTCTTGGCTCAAGAGGGTACCACCACTTTAGATGGTGGTGCGTCATCAACAATATCAGCCGAGATATCTAGAAACACCATGGGGTGTTCTATAGAGAGACATCACCTTCTTGCGTGCCTTGGATTTGGGAGTTTTCCCAACAGATGTTGCTGGTGTTGGAGCAGGTGGAGGCGTCGTTGACATAGATGGAGGAGGTGACGGAGAGGGCTGAACAATGAGCTTTCTGGATTGAGTATCAGGGGTCTTCTTAGAGGAAGCTCCATGAGTTTTCACCATTGTTCCTTCTCTGAAAAACAACAAACACTCACAAAAACAATGAGAGAAAAAAAATAAGAAGAAGAAGAAGAGACTTAGAGAGATCGTGGGTGAGTGAGAAAGTGGGAAGGTGACAAGCTTTTTAAGGACAAAGACTTTCCCATTTAAGACACACACGGTAAAAATAAGTTTCCCCTTTTTTAAAAAAAAATAAAAGGAAACAAACCTATTACACATGATCAAAATAAAAACTTACCCCTTTTTTGTTGATTTTTTTTAATAAAATAAATAGAGAATGCCAACACTAAAAAGGTAACCAAAAACGCCACACGATCTTCCCCCCTTTTTTATATTTTCTTTTTTATTAATAGAAAATAGACAATTAAAGAGAAAAAAAAAAGCAAGAACACAAAATCTACTCCTACACGATCAGATGTGATCTTTCCCATTTTTGTTTTTTTTTTTAAATGCTAAGAAGGCAACAAAGTAAAAGACAATAAATGGACAAATCATGGTATTCCAAAGAGAGTAAGTAGACAAAATAAATGCCTTGGAGACAAAGAATATATTAAATCACACAAAATAAATGCACAATTTCACATAATTGCCACAAAGATTCGATCCATCATTAATTTCCTTGTCAATCAAATATTTTTTTATATATAAAAAAGCACAAAAATAAAACCCAACCAAAAATATCTGCTTTGATCAATGAGTGTTATCCTGAAAAAAAAATAGAATCAAGCAACTGAAAATAAGTATTAGTGTATACCATGGATAAGAACACTTGTGAAAATGAAAAATTAGAAAGAATATTCGAGAGAAATAATGCACGATTCAATTCACAAACACATATTCCTAAGTGAATCAATCAACATGTATGGGTCTTACACACATTTGTTTTTTATTATTATAAACTGTGTACAATTTTTCTTGCATAGTTTCAAGCATAAGTGTGTGACAGTGTATGCAAGGGAACATTGCCCAATAACAAATAAGTCTTGTTCAAAATTGTAAATAATTGTAACCCATGAAGACGCTGTCACACTACACCAGTGGTAGCCCTTTTCTATGGTAGCGTATCCTCTTTATAACTCAGAATTACAAAGTTCCAACTTACTCAAAAGACGACCTTCACACACTGATGTAGGTAGCTCTATTCTTGCACAAGAGCTTGAAACAATGCTACACAAAAGGAAGCTGAAACATTAAACATTGATTGATTGACTAGAATATGCCTAGGAGGAATTGATTATTTTTCTCTCAAGAATATATAACTAAAAGCTCATAAACACAAGTCAGATTATCTATCTTGAGACACAACAAAATTTTCAAATTAATCGATAATTTTCTTAAACTTAAACAACACACATTTGATCAATAGTATCTATACAATAACAAGGAAATTTAAAGAGAACAAACCCCCAAATATTTTCGGAGGAAATCAAAGCGAACCGAATCAAGAGCTTTAGTGAAAATATAAGCAATCTGTTTATGTGTTTCAATAAATTCCAAGACAAGAACTTTATTTTCAACTAATTCTCTTATAAAATGATGACGAATATCAATATGTTTAGTACGTGAATGTTGCACAAGATTTTTTGAAATATTAATTGCACTTGTATTATGACAAAAAATAGTTAAAATGTCAAGATCAAACCCATAATCCAACATCATTTGTTTCATCCACAAAAGTTGTGCAAAACAACTTCCTGCTGCAATGTATTCGGCCTCAGCTGTTGAGAGAGAAATAGAATTCTGTTTCTTGCTGTGCCAAGAAACTAGATTATTTCTCAAGTAGAAATATCCTCCACTAGTGCTTTTTCTGTCATCAATGTTACCTGCCCAATCAGCATCACTAAAACACACTAGATTAGAGTTAGTTTCTTTTGAATACCAAATACCATAATCAACAGTCCCATGAACATATCGAATGATTCTTTTGACAGCTGCAACATGAGACTCCAGGGATTTCCTTGGTACCTGGCACACACACCAACACTATAACTCAAATCAAGTCTACTAGAAGTGAGATAAAGAAGACTACCAATCATGCTCCTATACAGTGTAGGATCAACTTTCACACCATTTTCATCTTTGGATAGCTTCACAGTCGTTCCCAATGGTGTTTTGGCAATCTTTGAACTTTCAAGTCCAAACTTTTTGAATAAGTTCTTAGCATATTTGCTTTGAGAAACAAATGTGCCTTCATCTAACTGCTTGACTTGCAAACCTAAGAAATAGGTCAATTCTCTCACAATGCTCATTTCAAATTCCTCTTTCATTTGTTTCACAAATACCTGCACCTCATTGTTAGAAGTAGAACCAAACACAATATCATCAACATAAATCTGAGCAATAATTATGTTAGATTTAATATTTTGATAAATAAAGTTTTATCTACTCCACCCCTTTTGTATCCATGAGAAACAAGAAATTGAGTGAGTTTCTCATACCAAGCCCGAAGGGCTTGCTTCAAACCATAAAGAGCTTTCTCCAATTTCTAAACATGATTAGGTGCATGGGGATCTTCAAACCCTTTGGTTTGTTAAACATATACCTCTTCATTCAAGATCCCATTGAGAAATGCGTATTTGACATCCATTTGGAACAACCTGAAACCAATCAAACAAGCAATAAACAATAATAATCTAATTGATTCAAGTCTTGCAACAGGTGCAAATATTTCATCAAAGTCTATTCCTTCCACTTGTGTATACCCATGTGCCACTAATCTTGCTTTATTTCGCACAATTGTACCAAGTTCATCAGATTTATTCTTGAAAATCCATTTTGTACCAATAATATTGGTATGCAACGGTCTTGGCACAAGAATCCACACTTTGTTTCTAAAAAATTGTTCCAATTCCTCTTGCATAGCTTTAATCCAATTATCATCAGTTAAGGCTTCTTTCACATTTTTAGGCTCAAGTAAAGATAAGAAACAAACAAATTGAACAACATTACTAAACCTTCTTCTTGTGACCATACTGTCTTTTGGATTTCCAAGTATTAAATTTGCTAGATGATTTAATTTAACTCTTGTTGATGGCTCCTTTTGTACTTCATCTGAAATAATATCTGGAAATTTATTTTCTATCTGTCCAGAATCTGTTTCATCAGATTCATGATCTGTTGGAACAGATGGACCAGACATTGCCACAGTAGTATCACTAATAGAAGCTTCTTCGAGTTTTTCAGTAGGCTCATTAATAAACCTATCAATTTCTTCCTCAGTAGAAAACTCAGAAAAATCCATGGCATCATCAATAACAACATTAGCCGACTCCATTATAGTTTGGGTTCTAATGTTATACACACGATAAGCCCTATTGTTAGTGGAGTATCCAATAAAAACACCTTCATCACTCTTAGCATCAAACTTACCAAGATTTTCTCTATCTCTCAAAATGTAACAAAGAGATCCAAAAACATGAAAATAAGCCACACTTGGTTTCTTACCTTTCCAAATTTCATAAGATGTTCTAGATGTACCTGGACAGAGAAAAACATGGGTTATGATATAGCAAGCAGTGTTAATTGATTCTGCCCATAACCATTCAGTCAATTTTTTGCTATTTAGCATTACTCTAGCCATTTCTTGAAGAGTGCGGTTTTTCCTTTTATTGACCCTGATTTTGGGCAACTGACACGAAGTCGAAATACACTTGGCGTGGATGAATGCGTTGAGAAGAACGTGATGACAAAAATAATAAGAACACAATATTTTATAGTGGTTTGGCCCCAGGATCTGGTAATAACCTACGTCCACTTAGATTGTTATTGATGTGAGATCCAAAGGAGTGATCAAAGAACTAGGGTTCAATGAGCTTCCCCAACCTCTGAAGAACAATACAATGTGATTAATTTGATAACTTTAATCTCAAGTGATCTAGAAGTCAGAAAAGAAAAAGAGGATCATCTTCCCTGAGCCCTCTTCTTCTATTTATAAGCTTAGGGAAGATTTACATTGATTTGTTACAGATATTATTTCCTAAACAATTGGATACTCAGGAAATCATGGGAGATCATTTCGGATTCCATCATAACTGCCTAAGATTTCCTCCGCGTATTACGTGCATACGACTAGACTGGTCGTATGAAGAGACTTGTCGCATGATACCGAATATCTTCCTGGTCGATAGTCGAACACAAGTTCTGCCAGGTGTCAGCCACGTGTAATTAATGCCTGCCATGTCATTCACTTCTGATTTTTGGGATAACATTTGCCCCCCAAGTTTGTTTAGTGCGACCAGTAATAAAGAAACTTAAGGGAACAACCGTTCACCTTCCCATGCCTGTCAGAGTCCCCGTGCATTTTCAAAAATCGTGACATAATTATGTATAATCAAGCCTTTTCGGTTTCCAAAAAGGCAATCTGACAGCTTGTCCACTTCCCCACGTTTCGAAAGTGGGAAGTGATGATTACTGCCTTTTGGCTGTTCCTTCGATCCCTATAAGTAGGCCTTTCTTCTCTTTCAAGAAATTTTACCCATCACCTTTGCCAGAATCTTCAAGAATTTGCACCAGTGTTCAGAGCTTCGAAAACCAGTCCGATGTCTTGCCACAAGTCTTCCGATTCAAGCTCCCATCTTTCTCTGAATCCTCATTTCGCCCAGGTAAGAACTTCATTCTTTAAGCTTTTTTTTTTTACGCCATGCATGCTATTTCTGTACCGTGTGAGCTTTGCGTTCTTGAATAGGGTTTTAAGGGTTTCTTGGTATAAGCCATCTATTGCTAGGTAAAAGTGCATTTGTATGCTTTGCATAGATCAGGATTATAGTTTGATAGTGAGGATCTCTGATTTGGGACGTTAGGTTGACGAAAGATTCAACCTTTAAGCTAGGTGAAAAAACCGAAATTTTTTCCCGCCCTTCAGGAGTCGAAAAAGTTCTCTTTTCAGAAAACAGTTTACTTTCCTCTTTGTTTTCATCCGTCTTTCAAACTACCCACGTTGAACTTAGTGTAGGATTAGGATGCAGCTGGTTATTTAGGCACGAGCAACGTTATCCCAATCTCCTACACTACTTCGCGGACTATGTCTCATCTCCTCCATTGTCTGTTTGCAGTTCATATGCAAGACCCTTGGGGAGGAGAAAGACCTATCGAAGACGAACTCTTGGCCCAACTACTCGAAGGTGAAGAGAATCCTTCTACGTTGATCCCAGAAATCCCCTTTTCACGTCCTAGCCCAAATCCTCAACCAATTCCCACTCAGAAAATGGACAGAACAAAAACCAAGGCTAGAAAAAGACGCAACCCTTACTCTCCAAGTCAGCCTCCTGCTGATGCTCCCTCGATCAGTGGTCGAGGTGAATTCCCTCCAGAAACCGAAGTTCAGAGGCATGCCCGTCCTCGCCATGCCGACCAGCCGGCTGTCGAGTGGCATGTGGTACCCCCAAGTACGGTGACAATCCGCATGATCAGCAACTATTTAAATAAGTACAATCTGACGAGGATAACACTAGTCAGACCTTCCATCGACCAGTGAGCCAACCTGCCAGGGGGGGCTTATAGCGCCTGGTCAAGATACGATATCGAGGCGGGTGCCACCCTGCCTCTTCATACATTTTTCCAAGGGGTGGTAAACTACTTTGGGGTGGCCCCTTTTCGAATTACCCCGAATGGGTATAGGATGCTGGCCGCGCTCTATATCCTTTATAAGCTCAAGAAAAGGCCAGCCCCTTCTCCTCACGAGGTCAATTTCCTGTTCGACCTCAAGTCCAACCCCAACCAGGATGGTAGGGGGTTCTTTCATTTCTGCCACCAGGAGACTGGACGCACTTTTCTGTCCGTCACCACTCACATCTCCAACGTGGGGAAGTATCATCATGAGTACTTCCTTACGCCTGACATTGACGCGGATAATCTGGCCTTCACTCGAGGAGGTAAGGAAAATAATGATCCTTAAAACAGTGGTTCCTGCGCTTTAAATCTTTCTTGTCGTAATATTTCACTGTTCCATTGTGTTCCAGGTCCATGGTTACGCCCGACCCCCACTCCAAGAATGGAGTCGAGGGCAGCACTCTTAGCGAGTACGTCAAATGCTTCTAAGAGTGTAAAAAACTTGATCAAGGAGGCTAACCTTAGGTTGGCTGGCCTTAAGGGCTCCCAATCTGCGACCAGCGAACCCGCGGCGGGTGGTGTTCATGCTGATGTGGGAGTTAAGCAGGGACCCGAGCAGCAACCTCAGGCGCCTCCTCCTAGAAGGAGGCCAACTAGGGTTACAATCAGGGAACCTGTTGTTCCCCACCGAGCAACAGAACCTTTGGTCCCCAAGGGCAAGGGGAAACAAAAGGCTGTTGAGCCTACCGAACAGTCTGACGACTCGTCGGAAGTAAACGGTATATCATTCTCATTTTTGAATAATCTGCCAATTCCTTCCCATCTATTTGATGGGGACGGCAACTTTAGGAACGCCCCTTCTTTAAACTCAGATTTCTTCCAGGGACTAGGTAGTTCAGTAGATAATGTTACGACCAGTAGGTGTAGCTCGGATACCTTACTTGTAATCCTTTCACTTTGATCTCTGCTCCTCGTGATCCTTTAATCTAATTGTTCGAATTGTTTTTCTTTGTGCAGGTATGGACTCTGATGACTTCTTCGAGCACTACAAAACCGCCGCTGCTGCCTCTGTCCCGAAGGATAGCAAAAGGGCTCGAGGGGAAAGCAGTAAGACTCCCTCAAAGAAGGCTCCAACAGAGGATACTCCCAGCACCGGCCCTTCTAAGGAGAACACGACACCTCCGCCTCCCACCGAACAGTCGATGCCCGCGCATGAAAATCCACAACCTTCTTCTAGGGTTGCTGGTAGAGAGACTCTGGACAACTTGTCCGAAGGCTCCCTGTCCAGCCACGTGGTTGGGTCGGCCAGGGAGAGAATCTACAAGCTCTCGAAGCACAGACGCAGCCAAGCCGCCATCAATGAAACTGCCTCAATGGAGGCCGACCAAATCATCAACCGAGGGTTGAACGAAATAGTCAGCGTAAGTCAATTTCTATTGTTTCATCATTTATTATGAATTCTATCCCTTACTTTTTCGTTTTTTGTTTTCAGGGACTGCTGTCTCTAACTGCTGGCTGGCGCCGTACTGGGGCGCTGGTTTTTCATGGGCAGAACTTTGACTCCAGGCTTGCTCAGTCCAAGCAAGCACTTGAGGATGAGAAGAAAAAGCTGCTCGAGGAGAACAAGGAGCTGTGTAAGCTGAACGAACAGCTATGCGAGGACCAAGCCAACCTCACTCAAGAGCTTCAGGAAAGTGAAGGGGCCCTGAAGAAAGCTATCGATGAGCGGCACAAATGGAGGGAGCATTCTCTACTCCACACCCAAGAGTGTAAATAGCTCACACTCGATCTGACTGCCAGCAGGGATGAGGCAAAGAAGCTTAAGGAGCGGGTGCGCGAGCTCGAGGAGGACAGAGTTAAAACTCTGAAGAAGTATAAGGAAGCCACCTTCCTCTGATTTTATGACTTCTGGAAGCACAATCGGGAGGCCAACATTAACTATCTCTCCGAGCGGTTGCAAAGGACGCTAATGGCGCAGTGTGCTACTCGGCTGGAGGTGGAAGAGAGAGCTAAGGCCCAAACCCCCACTGCTGATGCTGCGACTGGACCTCCGACTGATCAGAATGCTCCAAATCCAGAAGACCCTCCTGCCCCCCAGCAAAATTAATATTTTTTATTATTTTTTCCATCTTTTATGGCCCACGGGTCTTTTTGTAAAGACAATTTTATTTTATTGCTGCGAGGGCAGCTCTTTTGCTTATGTTTGAACAATTACATCCGAGCAGTACTGCTCGCGGTGTAAAGGTTTTTTCCTTTTAATTTCATACTTACATCCGAGCACTTATGCTCGCGGTGTAAATGTTTGCCTTTATGATATTATAATGCTTCTTTTATTATAATACCTATTCGCATGACCGAACTTAGCATAGTACTTTGGTTTGATTTTACAAAACATTTTTGAAAAATGCTCTAAGTACCGAAGCATGCTTTCACTTATTTTGTTCATGTGTTTACGTACCCCATGGTACGCTTTGCTATCGATGTACCTTATATGCCCCCCAAGTGATCGAGGAGCTTTAGGTCCTTGGTCACTTGCCTTGACCACGACCTGTGCGAACATTACTGCTCGTTGCAAAATTTAACACTTGTAATACAGCAAAAAAACACACGTAATGAACAAATACTTGTAAAAATAAATTTACAAAAGTTGGCAAGAATGACTGGCTGCGCACAGTCCCTTATAATCTTGTATTAAAAATGGACTAAACATGTCTTTACGAGTGATCCAGAAAAAGGATCTTACATTTGTAAGCGATTAGCCATACAACGTGGCTAACCCTTTTTGCAAAACTTGTAAAAAGTAAAATTTAATACAAGCCAGTCCTTTAAAAAGGATTGTTTACTGATAATACTTGCGCAGGTGTTCTCCATTCCAATAGCGTGGAACGAGATCTCCGTTTAGGCGTGCAAGTTTATAGGTGCCCGGGTGAAGGACTTCTTCGATCTGGTACGGTCCTTCCCAATTGGGTCCGAGCACTCCAGCAGTGGGGTCGCGGGTATTCAAGAAAACTCGTCGTAGTACCAAGTCACCGACGTTGAATTTTCTCTCTTTTACTTTCGAGTTAAAGTACCAGGCGACCTTTTGCTGGTACGCAGCGACTCGGAGTTGGGCTTTTTCTCGGATTTCGTTAATTGAGTCTAGGGACTCCATCATCAGTTGGCTATTTTGGTCTTGGTCGTATGTTATGCGTCGATGTGAGGGGGGATCTAACTCGACCGGTAACATGGCCTCATATCCGTAGGCTAAGGAAAATGGGGTATGACCTGTCGCCATTCGGTGAGAAGTTCTATACGACCAGAGGACCTCAGGCAGCTGCTCTGGCCATGCTCCTTTAGCGTCTTCAAGCCTCTTCTTCAGAGTGTCCTTAAGAGTTTTATTCACGGCCTCGACCTGCCCGTTTGCTTGTGGATGCGCAACTGAAGAAAAACTTTTGATAATCCCGTGCCTTTCGCAGAAGTCAGTGAATAAGTCGCTGTCAAATTGGGTTCCGTTGTCTAAAACAATCTTTCGGGGCAAACCATACCGGCAAACAATGTTCTTGATGATGAAGTCAAGAACTTTCTTGGATGTTATGGTAGCGAGTGGTTCAGCTTCGACCCATTTGGTGAAGTAGTCAACTGCCACAACTGCGTACTTTACTCCGCCTTTTCCCGTGGGCAGGGATCCAATCAAATCTATCCCCCATACTACAAAAGGCCACGGGCTCTGCATCTATTTCAACTCGTTTGGAGCTGCTCGTGGAATTTTGGAGAACCTTTGACATTTCTCACATTTTTCATACAAACGCCATCGAATCCTCATTCATAGTTGGCCAAAAGTAACCTTGCCTTAGAATCTTTTTTGCCAAACTCTGCCCCCCAGCGTGATCCCCGCAGAAGCCTTCGTGTACCTCTTTCATCAGCTTCTTAGCTTTTTCTGGTGTAATGCATCTGAGCAGTGGTATGGAATATCCTCTTCAGTACATAATACCATCGACCAGTATGTACCTAGCAGACTGCCTTTGCAGAGCTCTGGCCTTGTTCCTATTCGTTGGTAGTACACCGTTTGTCAGATACTCCAAGTAAGGTGCCATCCATGTATCTTCCATTCGGATTTCCATACTGGCTTCTATTGCTCGTATGCTTGGCTCACTTAATCTTTCTACTAGCACAATGTTCAAAGTGTCAGCATCTTTCGCGCTTGCGAGCTTGGCTAAGGCGTCTGCATTCGAATTCTGATCCCGCGGTATTTCCTGGAGGGTATACTTCATGAACTGGGCTAGCAGGTCTTTTGTTTTATTCAAGTAGGCCACCATTTTTAGGCCTCGGGCTTGATATTCCCCTAGAACTTGGTTTACAATCAGTTGTGAATCACTGTACATATCAAGGGCCTTTATGCTTATGTCTTTGGCCATTCTCAATCCAGCGAGGAGTGCTTCATACTCGGCTTCATTATTTGATGAAGTGAAGTCGAACCTAATGGCGCAGTGAAATCGATGCCCTTCCGGCGTTATCAATATCACTCCCGCTCCTGCGTGGGATTCGTTGGACGACCCGTCCGTGAATAATTTCCACAAAGGAACTTCATCTTGAGGTTCAGGCGCGCTAGGCTTTTCGCACTGCTCGCTATTTGGGAGTTCCGTGAACTCTGCAATAAGATCGGCCAAGACTTGTCCTTCCACTGCTGCTCGCGGTGAATATGTAATGTTAAACTGCCCTAGTTCGACTGCCCATTTTAGTAGACGCCTAGCCGCTTCTGGTTTCTGGAGGACTTGCCGAAGGGGCTGGTCGGTTAAGACTGTGATAGGATGGGCTTGGAAGTAAGGGCGCGGCTTCCTTGAGGCCAGGATTAAGCAATATGCTAACCTTTTGATAGGTGGATATCTCAGTTCTGCCCCGATCAGCCTCTTGCTCACATAGTAAACCACTTTTTGTACGCCTTCTTCCTCCCGTACTAGTACCGCACTAGCAACAACTTCAGTGATCGCCAGGTAAATGAACAAAGTTTCTCCTTCGATCGGCTTTGATAAAATGGGAGGTTGTGCCATATGGGCTTTCAAGGCCTGGAAAGCTTGCTCGCAGTCTCCTATCCATTCAAATTTCTTATTGCCTCTAAGTAGATTAAAGAATGGGACGCATTTGTCAGTTAATTTTGAAATAAATCTACTTAGGGCTTTAATCCTCCTGGTTAAACTTTGTACATCTTTTATCCTTTCTGGCGATTTCATGTCGATCAGGGCTTTTATCTTGTCGGGGTTGGCCTTGATTCCTCTTGAATTTACAATGAACCCCAAAAGCTTCCCTGATCCAACTCCGATGGAACATTTGAGGGGATTTAACTTCATCTGGTATTTGTTCAATACGTCAAAACATTCTTGTAAATCCTTCACATGTCCTTCTGCCTTTTTAGACTTTACCAGCATGTCGTCCACGTATACCTCCATGTTTACCCCGATCAACTCTTTAAACATGTGGTTAACTAATCGCTGGTAAGTCGCACCTGGGTTTTTCAGTCCTAAGGGCATTACTTTATAATAGTATAAGCTCATATCGGTCTGAAAGCTAGTGTGATCCTCGTCAGGGGGATGCATGCTAATCTGATTGTAGCCAGAATATGCATCCATGAAGGAGAGGATCTCGTGTCCTGTAGTAGCATCGACCAACTGGTCGATTCTTGGGAGTGGGAAGCAGTCCTTTGGGCAGGCTTTATTGAGGTCTGTAAAATCCACACAGGTTCGCCATTTGCCGTTAGGCTTGGGAACTAGTACCGGATTAGAGACCCACGATGGATAAAATGCCACCCTGATGAACACATTCTCCTTTAACCTTTCAACTTCTTCTTTTAAGGCTCTTGATCGATCCTTATCGAGCTGCCTTTTTTTCTGTTGCACGGGTGGAAAAGTTTTGTCTATGTTCAGGACATGGCTGATAACTGCAGGGTCTATCCCAGCCATGTCTTCGTGTGACCAGGCAAAGACTTCCTGGTTCTTTCGCAAAAATTCCACCAGTGCATGCTTCGTGGTTGGTTCTAGGTTTTTCCCAACCTTCATGACTCTGGTCGGGTCTTTTTCATCGAGTTGGACCTCTTCCAGGTCCTCGACGGGTCCAACGTTCTCTTCAAAATCCCCAAAGCAAGGATCTAGATCTCTATCCTCCCTTTGGGCAACACCCTATTTGGTGACTTCATCACCAGATTGGGCTTGTGTATCAATTGCCATCTGCAACCTATCTGAGGTAGTGCTTTTTGATGTTCCTTTTTTTTCCTTCATGACTAAGGCGTTGTAGCACTCCCTGGCCTCCCTCTGGTTTCCCAACACGCGTTATACCCCTGCGTCTGTCGAGAATTTCATGGCTAAGTGCCACATAGAGGTGACGGCCCGTAGATCAACCAGTATAGGCCTTCCAATGAAGGCATTGTACGCCGAAGGACAATCGACTACTATAAAAGTAGCGAGTAATGTCCTAGTAGCAGGCGCTGTACCCGTCGTCACTGGTAGTCTGATTGATCCTGCGGGGGCAAGTCCCACACCAGAGAAGCCGTATATTGTCTGGTTGCAGGGCTCCAGGTCTTTAACGGACAACTTCATGTGTTCCAGCGAAGACTTATATAGGATATTCGCCGAACTTCCTGTATCGACCAGCACTCTCTTCACCATCATGTTGTCCATTTGGATATCCACGACCAGTGGATCAGAATGTTGAAACCAGACATGTTGGGCATCGCTATCAGAGAAGGTTATCTCACCCTCTTCTGACGGAGCCTTTTTTGGCGCGCGGTCCTCCATAGTCATCATCTCAATGTCCTGGTCGTGGCGCAGAGTCTGAGCGTATCATTCCCTGGCCTTTCCGCTGTTTCCCACGAGGTGCAGGCCTCCACAAATGGTTAACAGTGTGCCAGTCACGGGGCAGGCTGCAAAGGTGGCGAGCGTTGGCATGCGGGCGCTTGCTCGTTGCCACCTGGAGCTTCTCATTGTGAATTTCCCGAGGCCCGTACGTATCTTCTCAAGTGTCCTTGTCTAATAAGGAACTTAATTTCATCCTTCAGCTGGTTGCATTCGTTGGTATCATGTCCGTAGTCATTATGATAATGACAGAACTTGGAAGTGTCTCTTTTCGAAATATCCTTTTATATGGGGGCAGGCTTCTTATAAGGCACACTGGAACTCGTGGCCTGATAAACCTCTCCCCGAGACTCAACTAGGGTAGTGTAGTTAGTGTACCGAGGTTCATAACGATTACCCTTGGCTCGTTTATTGTCGGAGGTGGAAGGCTCATTGTGTGGCCATTTTCCACCATTCTTGCCTTTACCGTTACCGTTCCCATTTCCCTTGCCATTGCCGTTAGGCTTAGACCCATTGGCGGCTTTGGCGGGCACGGCAGCCTTTTTATCCTTGCCTGGAGGCTTTCCGTCGTCAACAATGGCATCTTCGAGCTTGATGTAACGATCAGCCCAGTCAAATAATTCCTGGGTAGTTTTGACTCCATCTTTTCGGAGGCTTTTCCAGAGAGGGGTGCGACACCTAACCCCTGTGGTTATGGCCATCATTTTTCCTTCGTCCCCCACTGTTTTTTACTCCAGCTGCCGCCCGCATAAAGCGCTGGATGTAGTCCTTCAACGATTCTCCATCCTGTTGGTGAATTTCAACCAGCTGGTTTGCCTCGGTCGGATGCACACGACCTGCGTAGAATTGTCCGTAAAACTCCTTTACGAACATCTCCCAGGAAACTATGCTTGCAGGAGGGAACTTAAAAAACCACTCATGCGCGGCATCAGAAAGTGTTGCAGGGAAGATCCTGCACCGAGCATCTTCGGACACTTTCTGAATGTCCATTTGTATCTCAAACTTATTGACGTGAGATACCGGGTCACTGTACCCATCAAAGTTCGGAAGCGTAAGCATTTTAAACTTGCTAGGAGTCTCTGCCATTGCTATCCTCTGGACGAAAGGAGTGCCTTTCCTCCTATCGTGGTCGATGTAAGATGTTCATCCCCCGACCAGCTGTTGCACTGCCTGGTTGAGGGCATCTATCTGGGCCTGTATAGCGACAGGAATCATTGTGGCCTCTGTTACTGGGGGGACGTTCTCACCATGTCGCTTACGGAGATCATTGAGCACATCTCTCAAGTCCTCGTCTCTTCTCCGCTGCTCGCTAGCTCCGAGTCGGTCGAAGACGTTATTCTGTTTGGGCTGCCCCCCAGCATCTCGTCTGTTGGGCTGGTCATCTTGAGGTATCTGGCTCCTGCCTCCACCTCTTTCTTCATTCCTCCGACCGGCATTTCCTTTTCCTGAGTCGACCTCATTATAACCATGGCCATCTCTGAATCTTGATTGGCTATGGTGGGATCGACTGTTCCCTCGATTTCCATCCCGGGCTGAAGCGTCCCGAGCGTTAGAGGGTGGCCTGCGTTGGTCGTTATGTCTCCATGCATTATCATGCCATGGGAGACCTTAGACAACAGAGCCTAACTCCGAGTTCCTCCTGTTACCAGGAGGATACTGACCTCTGTTCGGAAGGTTTGGCTCGTCGCCCCTATGGCGTCTAGGACTGCGAGGCTGATGCTCGGACCTATTCTGCCTCAGATGCGGGGGATTGCCGCGGCTAGCTTGGGATGGAGGCTGTGCCTCAGGGTCCAGTGGGACATCGTCATGGGGCACCTGAGGCTGTTCGGGCCTTTGCGGGCTCGAGGGTTGGATAGGTGGGCTAGGATTGGGACCCCTCTGTGTTGGCCCATTCGTAGGCTGATCAGGCTGCGAGGTAGGTGCAGCCTGATTCCTAGCCAATTGCAAGGCTGCCTCAAGAGCTTCCATGGCTTCGCTCTGGCGGTGGTCCATCTCCGCTTGCCTCTCGCTTAACTCCACGTGCTGCCGTTCAATTTCTTGCTACTGTCGCGCCATGATTTCGGCAGCGCTTTCTTGGTTGGCTCTCAGATTGGCCAACTCTTCGTGCAACGCCCCCAGAGTGCTTTTTAACATCGCGTCATCTATTTCTTCCTCCTCAAAGTCCAAATGTGGCTCATCCTCAGTCACGCTTGCAGGAGGAGGAGGAGGAGGCGGGTTAGATGGAGCAGCGTCGGCCGCCTGTCCAGTTTTCCTGGTAGCCTTCGCCATTGGTTTTCTCAACAGTGATATATCAAGCTCTCAATGAAAGCACCAGAATGTTGACCCTGATTTTGGGCAACTGACACGGAGTCAAAATACACTTGACGTGGATGAATGCGTTGAGAAGAATGTGATGACGAAAATAATAAGAACACGATATTTTATAGTGGTTCGGCCCCAGGATCTGGTAATAACCTACGTCCACTTAGATTGTTATTGATGTGAGATCCAAAGGAGTGATCAAAGAACTAGGGTTCAATGAGCTTCACCAACCTCTAAAGAACAATACAATGTGATTAATTTGATAACTCTAATCTCAAGTGATCTAGAAGTCAGAAAAGAAAAAGAGGATCATCTTCCCTGAGCCATCTTCTTCTATTTATAAGCTTAGGGAAGATTTACATTGATTTGTTACAGATATTATTTCCTAAACAATTGGATACTCAAGAAATCATGGGAGATAATTTCGAATTCCATCATAACTGCCTAAGATTTCCTCCGCGTATTACGTGCATACGACCAGACTGGTTGTATGAAGAGACCGATCGCATGATACCAAATATCTTCCTGGTCGATAGTCGAACACAGGTTCTGCCAGGTGTCAGCCACGTGTAATTAATGCCTGCCATGTCATTCACTTCTGATTTTTGGGATAACGCCTTTCTACAACTCCATTCTGTTGAGGAGTTTTGGGAGCTGAAAACTCATGAGAAATTCCTGCAGACTTACAAAAATTATCATAGACAGAATTCTCAAACTCTTTACCGTGATCACTTCTTATACGAACAATTTTTCTAATGTTGCAATCTTTTTCAACTTTTAATTTTTAGCAAAGAGTATTAAATGCATCAAAAGTATCAGATTTTTCTTTCAAGAAATCCACCCAAGTATATCTAGAAAAATCATCCACACAAACAACAATATACATTTTCCAATTTAAACTCTCAATTTGAATTGGACCCATAAGATCCTTGTGAAGAAATTCTAATACTTATGAAGTGTTTATGTCAGAAACACTTTTTTGTGTAATTTTTAATTGCTTACCAAGTTGACAACTCTTGCACTTACCATCAGATTCTTTACCTAGCTTAGGTAAACCACAAACAATCCCTGCATGTGACAATTTTTTCATAGTTTTGAAATTTATGTGACCAAGTTTAGCATGTCACACATCAGTGTTATTACTCACAACAGATTGACACATCATAGAATGCAGAAGAGTAAAGAAATTGTCATTAAATATAAAACCTTCAAGAACATTCTCACCATTCTTGTTTAAAACAAAAAAATTCTCTTTATCAAAGTTAACAGTATAACCTTGATCACAAATTTGACTTATGCTAAGAAAGTTAGCTTTAAGTCCTTCCACAAGTAACACTCTTTTGATTCTAGGTAACCCTTCAAAGTTAAGAGTACCCATTCCAAGAACATTACCTTCAATTCCATTCCCAAAAGTAACAAGCCCATAATGTATAGGTTTTATGTCTGTGAGAATAGACCTGTCACCTGTCATATGTCATGAACAACCAATGTCAAAATACCAAAAATATGAAGAAGCAGATCTATCATATTCACTAGTAAGACAAGCAAAATAATTATTCTTTTTTATCCATATTTTCTTTGATTGAACATTTTCCTTTTTTACTCTTTTGGAATTATCAAAATAATTAAATTTCTTAAAATATTCACTTTTGGCAAAATTCATAAAAGTAAAACACTTAGGTCGAATATGAGCCTTCTTACCACAAAAATGATAGATTGGAATGAATTTTTCGAACTTTCCATTGGATTTATCTGCTGACTGTGTCCTTTCTGTTGGAACAATCCGAGTACTGGATGCAACAAATTTCAGTGAAGATGACACAGGAACATCAGACGATAGCATCTCAGCCGAGATAAAGATAGTTTTCTTTGATTTTTGAGAACTTGAAGCACCAAATCCCACATGACTTCTTTGATCTGCATTCTGTATATTCTCAAAAACAATTTAATCGGGGTTAAGCATTCTAACATTTTTCTCAAGAGTATCCAAATCTTTAGACTACTTATTAATTTCAACATTTTTTGAAATTATTTCTTTTTCAAATTTTTCATTTAAGTCAGTAAGTTGTTTAATTTCAAAGGATAAATCTTTAGTTTTGCTTACCAATGACCGATTTTCATAACAAACTTTCACCCATGAACCATACATATTTTTGTAAGATTCACTCAAAGACTCATCATTCAATTCAGATTCATCACTATCAGAATATTCTTCATCTTTTGAAACATTATTCAAGCAAACAATTTTTCCATTTTCAGATTTAGAAACAGGTAAAATAGAAGTGAAAGCGACATTACCTTCCTCATCTTCACTACTTTCAGAGTCATTATCACTCCAAGTAGCAATCATACCTTTTTTGTTCTTTTTCAAGGTGTTTGCACATTCAGACTGGATGTGGCCAAATCCTTCACATTCCCTGCACTGAATACCCTTTTTATTAGTTTGAAAAGGTTTAAGAGAAGAAGGATTACCTTTTGACGGCTTGCCATTGAACTTCTTATTTCCTATCTTCTTCATATACTTTTGAAAATTCTTTGCAGGCATTGCCATTTCATTATCACCATCTTCATCATCTGATGCTTCTTTTTCAGTACTTTTGAAAGTTATGGTCTTCTCTTTCTCTTTGGAAGTACTTGGCTTGTCTTTTTTACGAATCTTTTGATTTAACTCAAAGGTACGAAGTGATCCCATCAATTCTTCTACTTTCATAGTATTGAAATTTTTTGCCTCTTCCATAGCAGTGAGCTTAATATTGAACCTGTCAGGAAGAACTCGAATGATTTTTCTAACAAGAACAGAATCATCAAGTTTCTCACCAAGTGCAAAATACTCATTAGAAATATCAGATAATCTCTCATAAAATTCAGATAATGTTTCAGAATCAGACATCCTAAGGTCATCAAACATAGTTTGTAACATAATAAATCTAGATCTTTTGACATCTACAGTTCCTTCAAACTGAGTTTGAAGAATTGTCCAAGCATCTTTAGCCGAGACACATGTTGAAACAAGTTTAATAAAACTTTCTCCGACACCATTGAAAATGACGTGAAGAGCTTTATTATTATAAGTGGATAATTTTTCTTCTTCTATATCCCAAATAAGTTTAGATTTTACATTTGTGTTTCCATCTTCACCTTTTTCGGTAGGATGTGACCATCCAAACAAAATTGCTCTCCATGCTTTCTAATCTTGAGCTTTTATGAAAGCTCTCATCCTAACTTTCCAATGTGGATAGTTTGAGTCATTAAGCAATGGAGGTCGAGACACTGAACTACCATCTACAAAGAAAGACATTTCACACAAAACAAATCAAACAGAATATAACCACAAGATCTCACTAAGAGTTTAGTGAACCACTCTGTTACCAATTGAAATTCTGTTTTTTATGATTACCAACTTAATTATTCAAATCAAATTAAATAATTAAATAATTAATTATTCTGTTATAGAAATGTTTAAACGGACACAGAGACTGTTTGAACAGAAACCACATATGTTTGAACAGTTTATCACTAGAAGATAAAAATGAACATAAAGTAAAGAACACACGAAATTATACGTGGTATCAGCAATCTTTGCAAATTGCTAGTAGTCCACGGGGCCACGCTCAGAGAATGGAATTTATTAGAAGAATATCTAAACGATTACAAAACTAAATTGACTTATACAAATAAAGACTCCCTCTTGAATTTGTCGCAACTGTAGTAATCTAAACTCCTAATCAAATTTCTGAAGTGCTAAGATCTTGAACTCCCTTCAAATCATAACAGTTGAACTTTTCCTTCCCAAAATTGACTCACGAGCAATAGTTCTCCCGAAGCTTGATGAAAAATGTCTAAGTGTGTTCAACCTACATAATTAGCACAAAGAAAACAATACAGAAGTACACTATAATAAACCACTAAGAACTTGTTGGACTCAAGTTCTTCACACAATAAAAACTCTCTACAACTTGAAAAAATATTTGGAAAATAATACACCAAGAGAGATGCCGAAAAACCAACGACCTAAGGATATCTATATACCCTTTAGAATCCCTTTAGGTCGTGGAACACAAATCAGAAACCAATCAGTCAATAAATGGAAAATCTTCCCAAAAAGGAAAGTCAGAATTTGTTCAAACAGACTGCAATCCGTTCAAACTAATTCATTGAACCTAGACAGTTTTTAAATCCAATTTCCTTAAATAAATAAGGAAAAAATATATATATATATATTATCTCTCCAAGCTGTACACGGTTTCTAGACAAACAAATCAAATCAAGAAATTAAAATAAATACCAATAATTTCCATATATACAAAAGTCAAGAAAAGATATTCTTTTATAAGAAATTATATATTTATTTTATTATCATATATAGAATAATCTGATTAGAAAAAATTTCACAGCAAAACAAGTACCAAACCATTTTGAAAAAACCAAACATTATATATTTTGAAAATACATCCATAATTAATTTTGTCAATTTTATCAAATATGCCAATAAAGATTTTATAGTTGCGAATTGTGCCCTGAAAGCATATGTAGTAGGCATTGTTCTAAGAAATAAATAAATAAATTGAATTTGTTATGCATATATTTTGTGGACTATATTATTCTGTGATAATATTTAGTAAATATCAGAAAAATTTCTAAGTTCATATAGGTGATCTCAACCATGTATTGGTACGAGAAGATTGTGTTTGAGATAAATGCACTTGAATAGTTCACAGTAAAATAAAGCTATGGAATCTTTAGATTAATTACTGCAATTACGATCCACTAGTATTATGAGTAAATGTGATCTAGATCCAGATTACTAGTGTAGTAGGAGACTTTAGTGGAGGCACTTTATATATTAGATAATATATAGAACTGGACCAGATATGTTTATTAATACTTAGTTCAATACCGTTTTAAAGTATTAATTAAATATATCAACTGGTGATCATATACAAATATATCTTAATCCTGAAGTTACTATGAACTCCTGTTTATGTTATATGAGTTCTTTGATTCACTTGTTAGGGTCCGTCAGAATGATCAGGCTAGAAACTTTTGTTTTGGGAACTCATTAATGTAAATGGTTGGGGACATAGTATACAGATAAGGAATCTATACCTTCTCACAAGAGAATGAATAATGATTCTGTTAAGGGTTGACTTTTGGGACTGAAAGGTTATTTAGCTCAAATTCATAATTTAGTTATGAATTAACCTTCACTAGTAAAGTCAATGGTACTTAAGGAAACAAGATATAATTAAAAGGGTAAAATGGTAATTTTATTCCCAGTTAATTATGAACCATTATTAGAGAGTTAATTTCTATGTAATGATTATATCAATGGACACTTTATTATTGTAAAGTACTCAGTAAATGGAATGTCTATAATTACAAGAGTGTAGTCTCATATTTATAGTGGAGTAATCATGAGATTAATAAATTAAGATTACTTAATTAAAGAGTTTAATTAATAATCTCAAATTTATTGGAGCTTCGAATTATAGGTCTATAGGTCCCCACAATGGCTCTATCAACACTATTCAAAGCAATAGTTGATATAAATGATAAAATGGTAAAAAGACATATTTAAGAAGAAATTTGTTCTTCGAGCCAAATATGTAATTATGTGATAATAGTGATTAATTAATTAATTACAAATTAGTTGTAATTATAAAAATTAATTTATAACTAATTACTATATAATTTTTGAAATTATATAAAAAATTAATTTATAATAATTTTCGAAATTATAATAAAATAAATATTTAATTTTTAAAATTAATATTTAATTAAAATTGTTTTTAATTAATTGATAAAATTAATTAAATATCTTTATTTGAGTGTGAGATAATAATTTGATATATTCAAATCGGATTTTAATTTAAAAGATTGATATTTATTCAAATAATTAATTATATGTGATAATTAGTTAAAAATATAATAGATTCAAATTTGAATTAATTATTAGGTTGTTGGATTTTATCTGATAAGGTAATTTCAGTAAATAATTAAATAATTGTGGAAAAATCAAATATCCCTAATTTATAGGGAGCTACACAACACACACAGTCCCTAGACTGTGTGTGGCGTGAGCTATATGAAAAATCATGGATAGATTTTTCCCTTTTATTTATTTAATTAATTAATTAATGGAAAATTCAAAAGTTAGTTTTTTTATGTTTTCATTAATACGATAATTAATTAATTAATTAAAAGATAAATTGTAAATTGGTTACATAATTATTTGTTAAATTTGAATATTTTCTATTTTAGTTAGACTTATCAGAAAATAAAGGATACCGAATTATTCGCTCTAAGAAAAGAACGATACTTTTCTATCTCTTCCTGAAAAAGATACAGAACAAATCTCAAACCTATTCTCTTGATCTCATGTATTGAGTACACCAAGCTGAATCAGATATATACCATTCTTTATTCTCTAAATGCCCACACACTTCTTGAGGTGTAGAGAACGTGGTGGGAGATCTTGGTGTGAGTACCTGGGAGTAGCTTGGATTGGAAGTTCATTCAATTTTACGAAAAGATAGCAAGGACACTTGATAGGCATCAAGAGGTATGTTCTTTATTCTTGCTTCTGATTAATGTAAGTATATTAATGGATTCGCATTATTTAAAAGTAGTTTCAATATGTTACAAAATTTTTGTTGTACACTAGGCCAACCCACCACCATTCTGATGTGTATTAGGAAACTCGTTCCTAACAATTGGTACCAAAGCGGCCATTAATCTCTGCATACATTAATTACTGTGTTGGCATAATATGCATTCTTATGTTATTGTAATATGTGTGAATGGATGGATGTATGTAGGAATAAAGTTTATTCTTAAGGGTCGTTAATTATATGGTGTTTATGTTTTAGGAATTGTTCTTAAATTTCTAGATGAAAAATGTAAGCCATTTTGGGGCATAGGAATTTTTTGTAATTTAATTTTGTGCATTAAATTATTTGAAAAAATTATGTAAGGCCCGAGCCTCGGGCTCCGTGCCCTGAAGCCCGATCCCAAGGCTACCGTACAACCCCGTGGCCTAAGGCGCCCAAGCTTGCGCCCCTGCGCCTGTGCTGCGCGTGCCCCTGCGCTACCTGTCGCGCGCACTGCGCGCCTCTACACCTCGCCAGTCGCGCGTGCCCCGCGCCCATGCGCCAGCCACCTGCAGTCGCGTGCCCCAGCCGCGTGCCTCCCGCCATGCCTCACGCCCCACGTCAAGCCTCATTGTGCCGCCAGCCCTAGAGTTTTTAATCCTAGGGTTTGCACATTGTTATCCATTTAAATTGTGGGCCTAATTAATTTTAGCCCATAATTAAAAATTGTTTTGTTTTGGATTAATTGTTTGAGCCCAAATTCAAAAGTGGGCCTACTAACTTATTGGGCATTAAAGCCCAAAGTTAATTATTCTTAAAATTTGTTTAAGATACTTAAAAGTTATTTTAATTCAAAATTAAATGGATAAATGACTTAATTGATCAAGACTACTTTTGAAGGCCCAAAGTTGAAGATAGATATATATTTAGGTTTTATTTAGTTTCTTACATTTTTATGTATACTTTTGCAAGTGTTATAATTTTTCTAAAAAATACCCAAGACACTCGACCCGCGTTTATTTGTTTATTTAATTAGTATTTATTTATTTAAATTCTTGAATGTGATTAAATTGTTTAATACTTTATCATGCATTTTTGACATGCCATACATATTACCCACACAGTATTTAAAATTAGTATGCATCTCATATGAGTAGAAACATGCCTTAGGATTGTCCTTTGTGATTATATGATTTATGTGATGGACCATATAATAATAATTTAGTTTTAACTAGTTCAAGAGCGAAAATTGATTTTAAAAGTAGTTTAATTTCAAGTATTTAATAAAATTATTTTATTAAATAAAAAATGATTCCTAGTAATTATAGCAAATTAAAATTGAATTAATTAGGGCATAGTTCTATAATTTTAATTTTGCTTAATTGGGTTAGTAATTATTAGAATATCATTTGGTAAAGATAGATCATTTTATTTTTACAAACTAATTAAAAAGAATAGGATGTTTTGAGAAAACACATATTTTAAAATAGTGAGTGGGAGAGGGAGTAATGACAATAAGTCTCATGGTCTCCATTATTAGTTAGCACCGAGGTAACATGGAGTGGGCCTTGCGACACCATTGCTTGTGTCCCCCTAAGGAAGGCTTCCGACTAAGTTATTCGCAAGGCAAACTTCTTTTTCAAGAATATGATTTAATGATGTATTTCAAATTTGACTGACCCTAAGGCACACTCTTGAGTTAAGTCATTGATCTAAAATAATGGGTTACACTCACAAGGTGCATTAGGCTTCCAAGCGGACTAGTGTATTCTTGCCCAAACAAGCGATTATTTATAAGTCAAAAGAGAAATGTTGATTTAAGTTTTCACTTATAAATTTTAGAACTTGTCTCAAAATTAATTTGGAATTAGTCTGACCTACCCTAAGGCTAGTCCATTAATGTTCAAATTAATTAATCATGGAATTAGTAATTATTTTTTATGTGTTCTTTAATTGTTTCACTCATGCATCACGTTTACTATTATGAAAATAAATGATATTTATTATATAAATAAATTCATTTTTGTTTATTTATTTATTCCCATCAAAGATGTCCATTGCTGAATTAAACACCGATGTTTTTCTCAAATCTTTGGTTTTTGAACCTGAAAACTTGCAACATTGGTTTCGAGGCATTTTGCCCAGTTTTTGTTATAAGATGTTGATGTCAAATGTCTGTAACAAACCTCCAACATAACCACCTTTGGCTACTAACTATGAAGTAGAAGAAAAATATACATATTTGATGAAATCCGATCAGTTGGCATGTTATTGCATGCTTTCAACCATGCCTGACGAAACAAAGGACAAATATATACACTATGACTCAGCCCATGAGATGTGTCCAGCAATGACAAAGGAAGTCTTTGCTGAGTGTCATCATTTGCATCAAACAAAAAATGTAAATGAGATTTACATATATTTTCCCAACTTTGAATAGTAGATTCAAATACTATGAATAGCACATTCAAATTTTTGATAGTAGATTAAAAAATATATGCCACTAATCTATTTTTCTTTGTTTTTCCTTTTGCAGAATTAGAACCCTAAAAAAGGAGAAAGAGACTGTGGAGGATTTTGATAGCAAGTAAAGCTGGAGGAGTTGGAGAGTAGTTTTATTTAGATATTTTATTGTTAGTTGAACAATTTAAATTTTTTGTTTTGTTTTGGAAATTCTAGATTTCTTTTAACAAAGAAAACTACATTCTAGAAATTTAGTTTATTATTAGTAATTTTGATTATTAATGTTAGGAAACTTATTTGTATTTTTGCATGACAATTATTTCTTTTATTAATAAAGTAATTATTATTTCAAGAAATTATTTATTTAATTGTTATGCAAATGCTTTGGGATAAACAAATTTACATACTTATAATGAATGACAATTTTTTTTACTTAATTCTAAATTATTTAAAATTGTTAATCCTAGATCTATTAAATGACAAAAGAGTGATTCTAATAGTGAAACATATATGTGGCACTTGAGATTGGGCCATATTGGTCTAGATAGAATTACTAGGCTTGTAAATGGTGGTATTTTAAGAGAACTATCTATTGGATCTCTTCTTGTTGGTGAATCCTGTCTAGAAGCCAAGATGACCAAGAGACCTTTCTCTTCTAAAGGTTTAAGAGCTATAGAACCACTTCAGCTGGTACATACGGATGTTTGCGGTCCACTTAATGTACAAGCAAGAGGAGGTTATGAATACTTTGTCACTTTTGTTGACGATTATTCAAGATATGGTTACCTATACTTAATGCAAAGAAAATCTAAAACTTTTGGAAAGTTCAAAGAATTTCAAGCAGAGGCTAAAAAACAATTAAGTAAATCACTTAAAGTTCTTTGATCTCATCGAGGAGGAGAGTGCTTGGATTTTGAATTCGAGGACCATCTGCGTGAGCATTGTATTCAATCCAATCTCACAGCATCTGGAACGCCACAACAAAATGGTGTTTCAGAAAGACGGAATAGAACATTACTAGATTTGGTTAGATCAATGATGAGCTTCTCATCATTACCACTGTCATTCTGGGGCTATGCAATTCAACGTACTCTATACATATTGAATGTTGTTCCATCTAAGTCTATCCAAAAGACACCCATGGAATTATAGAATGGTTGTAAACCTAGTTTGCACCATTTTCGAATTTGGGGGTATCTTTCACATGTGCTTAAAGGAAAGACCGGGAAGTTGGAATCCGGCTCTTAAGTGTGCATGTTTGTAGGCTATTCCAAAAAGACAAGAGGTTGAATTTTCTATAGTACAAAAGAAAATAAAACATTTGTATCGACACATGCAACTTTTCTTGAACATGACTGTCAAAAACCACAAACCTTGCAGTAAGGTTGTATTGGAAGAGATGGTCTCAAATGAAGTTGCGAAGTCACCAGCAACAACCAATGAAAAACGACAACAGGAAATTGCTAGTTCTAGCCAGAATAGTAGAGAGTCTCGTCGTAGTGGGAGGGTTAGTAAGCAACCCATACGCTATGAACACGAAGTTCAAATGCTTGTGTCTGACACAAACAAAGACGATCCCTTGACATTTAAAGATGCAATGAATGATTCTGACAAGGACAAATGGCAAGATGCCATGAACCAAGAAATGGAATCAATGTTTTCCAATTCTATCTGGGTTCTTAAAGATCCACCTGAGAATATCAAACCCATTGGTTGCAAGTGGATATTCAAGAAGAAAAGAGGAGCAGATGGGAAAGTAGAGACTTTCAAAGCAAGGCTTATAGTCAAAGGCTACTCATAGGAATAAGGGGTTGATTATGAAGAAATTTTTTCTCCTGTAGCCATGCTAAAATCCATTCGTATACTCTTATCCATTGATGCATGCTTGGATTATGAGATTTGGAAAATGGATGTCAAAACAGTTTTTTTGAATGGCTACCTTGACGAAAGCATTTACATGTCTCAACCAGAAGGGTTCGAAGTAAAAGGTCAAGAGCAAAAAGTTTGCAAGCTTCTTAGGTCCAACTATGGACTCGAACAAGCTTCTAGATCTTGGAATCTTATATTTGATGACACAATTAAAACTTTTGGTTTTTGAACAAAATGTTGATGAACCTTGTGTCTATAAACGAATCAAAGATGATGTCGTAGTATTCCTCGATCTTTACGTTGATGATATATTACTGATTGGCAATGATGTAACATCATTATCAAAAGTAAAGAACTGGTTAGCAGAAAAATTCCAAATGAAAGATTTGGGAGAAGCCAAGTATGTTCTGGGCATTAAAATTATTAGAGATAGACAGAACAAGACTTTGGCACTGTCTCAAGCAACTTATATTGATAAGGTGCTAGAACGCTTTAACATGCAAAACTCCAAAAAAGGTGATATTCCAACCCGTTATGGAGTATTCCTTTCCAAGGAGCAATGTCCCAAAACCCCTTAGGAAGAGGAAGATATGAGATAGTATCCCTATGCCTCAGCGATAGCCAGTCTAATGTACGCCATGTTGTGTACAAGACCTGACATTTGTTATGTAGTAGGGATAGTTAGTCGTTATCAATCCAATCCTGGATTGAGGCATTGGATTGCAGTGAAGAATATTCTCAAGTATCTAAGAAATACAAGAGATTATATGCTTGTATATTCAGGTGGAGACCTGAACCCCACTGGTTACACTGATTCTGATTTTCAATCAGACAGAGATAATCAGAAATCAACTTCTGGATCAGTGTTTACTCTTGGAGGAGGAGCAATAGTTTGGCGAAGTATTAAAAAAACTAGCATTGCAGACTCTACCATGGAAGCTGAGTATATAGCAACTTGTGAAGAACCTAAGGAGGTTGTGTGGCTTAAGAAGTTATATTCTGATCTGGAAGTAGTACTAGATATGGATAAGCCACTAGTCCTATATTGTGACAACAGTGGGGCAGTAGCTAACTCAAAGGAACCATGGAGTCACAAGAGGGGAAAGCACATCGAGAGGAAGTATCACTTGGTAAGAGGGATAGTTCATCGAGGAGATGTTGTAGTTATGAAGATATCTTCAGAGCATAATCTTGCAGATCCCTTCACAAAGACTTTATCCATAAAATCTTTCAAGGAGCATGTAAGAAACATGGGAATTAGAGTGATGACTCATTTTCTTTAGGGAAAGTGGGAGATTGTTGGGAATTGTGCCCTGAAAGCATATGTAGTAGACATTGTTATAAGAAATAAATAAATAAATTGAATTTTTTATGCATCTATTTTAAGGACTATATTATTCTGTGATAATATTTAGTAAATATCAGAAAAATTTCTAAGTTCATATAGGTGATCTCAACCATGTATTGGTACAAGAAGATTGTGTTTGAGATAAATGCACTTGAATAGTTCACAGTAAAATAAAGTTATGGAATCTTTAGATTAATTACTACAATTACGATCCACTAGTATTATGAGTAAATGTGATCTAGATCCAGATTACTAGTGTAGTAGGAGACTTTAGTGGAGGCACTTTATATATTAGATAATATATAGAACTGGACCAGATATGTTTATTAATACTTAGTTCAATACCGTTTTAAAGTATTAATTAAATATATCAACTGGTGATCATATACAAATAGATCTTAATCCTGAAGTTACTATGAACTCCTGTTTATGTTATATGACTTCTTTGATTCACTCGTTAGGGTCTTTCAGAATGATCAGGTTAGAAACTTTTGTTTTGGGAACTCATTAATGTAAACGGCTGGGGACATAGTATAGAGATATGGAATCTATACCTTCTCGTAAGAATTAACTTTTGGGACTGAAAGGTTATTGAGCTCAAATTCATAATTCAGTTATGAATTAACCTTCACTAGTAAAGTCAATGGCACTTAAGGAAATAAGATATAATTAAAAGGGTATAACAGTTATTTTATTCCCGGTTAATTATGAACCATTATTAGAGGGTTAATTTGTATGTAATGATTATAGCAATGGATGCTTTATTGTTGTAAAGTACACAGTAAATGAAATGTCTATAATTACAAGAGTGTAGTCTCATATTTATAGTGGAGTAATCATGAGATTAATAAATTAAGATTATTTAATTAAATAGTTTAACTAAAATTGTCAAATTTATTGGAGCTTGGAATTATAGGTCAATAGGTCCCCACAGCAGCTCTCTTAACACTATTCAAGGCAATAGTTGATATAAAGGGTAAAATGGTAAAAAGACATATTTAAGAAGAAATTTTTTCTTCGGGCCAAATATGTAATTATGTGATAATAGTGATTAATTAATTAATTACAAATTAGTTATAATTATCAAAATTAATTAATAATTAATTATTAATAATTTTTGAAATTATATAAATAATTAATTTATTATAATTTTCAAAATTATAATAAAATAAATATTTAATTTTTGAAATTAGTATTTAATTGAACTGGGTTTTAATTGATTGATAGAATTAATTAAATATCTTAATTTGATTGAGAGATAATAATCGAATAAGTTCAAATTGGATTTGAATTGAAAAGATTGATATTTATTCAAATAATAAAATATATGTGATAATTAGTTAAAAAGATAATAGATTTAAATTTGAATTAATTATCAAGTTATTGGATTTTATCTGATAAGATAGTTTGAATAAATAATTAAATAATTGTGAAAAAATCAAATATCCCTAATTTATAGGGAGCTACACGACACACACAGTCCGTGGACTGTGTATGGCGTGAGCTATATGAAAAATCAGGGATAGATTTTTCACTTTTATTTATTTAATTAATGAATTAATGGAAAATTCAAAGTTAGTTTTTTGATATTTTCATTAATAAGATAATTAATTAATTAAAAGATAAATTGTAACTTGGTTACAAATTTATTTTTTAAATTAGAATATTTTCTATTTAAGTTAGACTTATCAAAAAATAAAAGATACTGAATTATTCACTCTAAGAAAAGAATGATACTTTTCTATCTCTCCCTGAAAAAGATACAGAACTAATCTCAGACCTATTCTGTTGATCTCATGTGTTGAGTACATCAAGTTGAATCAAATATATACCATCTTTTATTCTCTAAGTTCCCACACACTTCTTGAGGAGTAGAGAACGTTGTGGAAGACCTTGGTGTGAGTACCTGGGAGCAGCTTGGATTGGAAGTTCGTTCAATTTTATGAAAAGATAGCAAGGACACTTGATAGGCATCAAGAGGTATGTTTTTTATTCTTGCTTATGATTGATGTATGTATATTAATGGATCTGGATATTTAATAGTAGTTTAAATATGTTACAAAATTTTTGTTGCACACTGGGCCAACCCCCACCATTCTGCTGCGTATTAGGTAACTCATTCCTAACATCAATATCATGAACGGTTGGGAACATGATTTACAATAATGGAATCCATACTTTCCTAACGGATCGAATAATGGTTCCCTTGAGGGTTAATTCTGGAACTGAATAGTTATTGAGCTTAAATCTATAATATGATTATAGATTAATTATTCGCTTGTGGATTAATGGTACTTAAGGATAAAGAGGTAATTAGAAGGGTAAAATGGTAATCTTGACCAGCTCTAATTAACGAACAAATAAATAGAGGACATGACTACATTTATTGATTATATTAATAGACTACAAGAGAAAACTCTGTAAATATAATTATATAAATACTTAGAGTGCAATTCAATATTTATAGTGGAGTAATGATGGAATTAATAAATAAGATTACTAGATTAAAGAGTTTAATTAACAATCTATTTTATTAGAGTCCAACACTATCAAGGGTAAGGATGTCAAAAGAAAATTTGTAGAGAGAATGACTTAATTGCAAAGGAATTAATTTTTCAGGGCAAGGTAATAATTATGTGTTATGGGAAATTTCTTAATTATGAATTGATTAATTATTTAAGAATATAGTTTTTATTTTGAAAAACTGAAGGATAAATTAAATATTAATCATGTTTGGATTAATATAACGAGAGCTTAATAATTGTCTTATTTAGAATAAGATATATATTTATTTATTTAAAACTGATATTTTAAGATAATGTTTGTTGACCCTTGCTTTAGTAAACGACACCGAGTCACAGAAAACTATATCAATTAAAGAACTGAATGCAATAATATAAACAACACACAGATTTTATAGTGGTTCGACCCCAAGGATTGGTAATGACCTACGTCCGCTTAGTGTTTTATTAATGTAAATGAATTACAAAATCTGCAATCAATGAACAAGGGTTCACCGAGTTTCACAATTCCCAAAACCTTGATACAATTAATGTGTATAAAAACACTATTTCTCTCTCGATACTAAATAATGCGCGTGAAATAAATGAATCCCATGAGTCCTAGTTATAAGCTCAAGGATGTACATATGGGCCTATGGGTCGTCCTTAACTTTTGATACAAGCATAACCAAATAGAAACAGAAATAATGATATTTACATATAAAAATAATCAAATATCTTGGGAATATCTAACTCATAACCGTTTCTGAGGATTTGGCTCAGTTCAACAAGTAGCTCTTGTCATATGCATCTACACCTTTTGCTGCTTAGCATATTCATTAAGTCTATGAGCATTTAATTTCCTCTTGATACTCTGGTCGTTGGTCGACCATGCCTTCATTAATAACCAGTCACGTGTTGTTTAGGTGCCTCATAAACACGCCACATCATCATGCAAATATTTTGGGAAACATTTGCCACCCAAGTTTATTTTAATGCGATCATGTAGCATCTTAGAATTTTATTTAGCTAGATAGTAGTAGATTGTGCTATAGTATTTTACTTTTTGTGGTTATTGGTTCAAGCCGGAATTTAGTTGGAAACTCATAAAAATATTTATGGATTTTATAAGTTTAACCTATGTTTTAGAAATATTGATTTTATCATAAGGTTTGATAAATATGGCTGGTCCTAGAAATGTTATTTATTATAACCTAAGGTTTAGATAGAATAATTAAGAACGGGACACTTGTCACATGTATGTTTATTAAGGATTTAAGGATTTTAGATGAATAAATTAATCAAGGATAAACCTAGGAAGTCTAGAACCTTCCCTCAGCTGTTAGGATCACGCTTTACTCAGTCAAAGTGATTTAAACAAATTCAAGTGTGCTGAAAGTGTGCAAAAACATGTTTGATATATCAATGTATGTTAATATATTGCAGCTATAGGGGCCAATATATCACCTATGATTGATACAGAAAACACATCGACTTTGCATGAACGAAAACACAGAGGCTCGGGACTATGGGGGAAGCGATATATCGCATATAGGGGGGCGATATATATCCGCTCCACTTCCATGTTTTGAAAACACGTGGAATCAGAGCTAGAAATAGTCCTCAACAACTTGGACTTGCTCTTGAACGATTTTGACCCAATTCTGCGCATCTGTTGAGCTGAAAAGTCAATTTTTATTCAATTATTTATTCATTTCAAAATGAATTAGATTCACTCCTTGAACTCTATAAATGGGACCCTTCACTCAGCCATTTGCTTCATCATTCAAGCACTTCTTAGAGCTTCCAACCTGCTAAGTTGTTCTAGAGAGAAACACTAGTGTTTTGGGGCTAAGTGCTTTCAAATCCAAGCTTTTCTAAAAACATGGAAAGAAAGATAGAGTGATATTTCAGTATTAAGGTGTAGATCGAAATTCTAATCTATCTAAGGTATTCTTTATCCTCAGGTTTAGTTCATTATAGTTCCTCTTATTCTTTTCATTTTCTTCGAAATCCTAACTTGTTGTAATGGATTTTGGTTAGGTGTTTGATTCCTTTGAAAATTAATGTTTTCGGTAAGTTCTTATCTCGATGGTTTAGATCTTCTTTTCATCTTCATTTCTTTAAAAAAAAACTTATGAATCCTACTATTTGGTTTAGGAGTATCCAATCCCGTTCTTATCTCCAATATCTTGGTTTTTGGTAAGGAAAATAGGCTAGATTTTATGTGTTATGATTATGTATGTATGTATGTATGTATATGTTTTGTGTTGTAGTTGCTTGGGGAATATGGTTGCTTAGATAGCAAATAAGCAAATCCCAAGATTTTTATCATTGTTGTAGACTATAGTTATGTTTAAATCTACCTCTAAATAGTAACAAGAGGACTTAGATGGTTTATCATATACTATATTTGTGTTTAAACCTACCTCTAAATAGCAGCAAGAGGACCTGGATGGTTTCTATCACATACTATGGTAATGAGTTAATGGCCATTAATTTGTAGTCATAGGTTTTATGATTTTTTTTTTTTTACATTTCATGATTTATGATATGTTTTAGGAGTTTTTCCTTACTGGGCATTAGGCTCGTTCCTTTTTATTTTAGATGGTGCATGAAAATGAGCTTGGAAGGCAGGACAGATTCGTGGTAGATGTTGCATGTGTATTGGGCGAGAATTAAATGAATGGACTGATGGGAAAGATCGAGGATGACATTTTGTTTCAAGTCTTTTAATTATGTATTTTTTTCGCATTTAGTATTTGAACAATTAATTAAAGGTTTTGTTTTCCTTATGATTTTATGTATTAACAATGGGATCCCGTATTTTGGATTTTTTATAATAAATTCTTTTATTTTATGTATGTATTCCAAAAAAGTAGTTATGCTTAGTAGTTTTTAATGTTCTGAGGTCTTTAAGCTCATCGGGTCATTATAGTTGGTATCAGAGCCACGGTTCATACGCATTAAGTTCTCCTTAATACACACGCAAAAGCTTCGGATCTGACCACCAGTGTACGTGTTTATGTTATGAATGTTATGTTTATGTTAATAGCTAACGTTTTAGTCATTATTTTTTCAGTCAAAATGAATGGAGCTTTAACCTATCATGATATCCGAGCCATTAAGGCATTGAAAAGGGTTAGAGAGCCAAGGGATACCATAGGAGTCCTGGAAAGAATCACGCAAAGATTGGTCAAATTTCACAAGGAGATAGTTCACCTTCAAATCACTAGGCAAATTATGATGAGAACCATGGAACAATATGTCCTAGTAATTAGGCTTTTTAAGGATTTTCCTTCTGTAGTTTTAAAATTGGAAGAATTATGGGAGACTATGGATGGTGAAGATGATTTACCGGTAGCCATGAGATATTATTTTCATATACATAGGTTTACCTATACGTTTGAGTTTCAATTCACCAATGAACAAAAGCATAATATCCTAATGAATATTCCCCGTGGTAGTTTCGAGGCTTATAATACTGATGATTATAAGGAAGTAACCGATGATATGCTAGATTAAGGGTCAGATGTAGAAGATCCTGATTTTTAGAGATTTATCCTAGTTATTATTAGTATAGTTTCTTTATTTATTTTGAATTTATGATTGTAATAAGTGAAAATCTTTTTCCAAATGAATAAAGTTGCTATTTTTAATGGCATATATGAGTTTAATGGTTTTTACAATCAAAATAAATTTAGAATAAATTCAATAAATAATGGCTGAGTTAGGTGAAGGTGGATACAGATCAATGGACTGGGTTCTGTATTGAGAGTTTAGGGGGCCATAGTAGTGCAAACGATTTTACTGATCCAAATCCTCCCTCAAAACAGTTAACTTTGGAACAACGACAAGTTTCGAGCCTGGGAATTAAGTCATACAGGGTGGTTAGAAACAAACTTAGAAAAAATAATAAAGATGGCTGATTTCTATGTATAGAAACACACCCTAATGTATAAAGATGACTTACATAATTTTTCATAAGAAATCATAACTGATAAGTCAGAGTTATGTTTGTTTAGAATAAGTTTTTCCTTAGAAACTATTAGGGTAAGTTCTAACGTGTTTTCCCGACTGTTAGAACTTTGTTGAAGATGTCGCTATGAAGGTCTGCATGCACGAACAACAATGCCCCCAGTCCGAAGAAGGGGAACGCATGCTACCACTACTGCTGCCAATAAGAATGCACCACCACCAGTTGACAACACCATTGAGATTATGTGGCCACCACAACAAGTAGAAGAAATGCTACAACAACAACGACAACAGCCTCAGCCAACGACTCAAGTACCCCAGCAATGGTAGAACATAGGATATCTGTATGGGGATGGCCGATGGAAAAATATGTGCATTATCCAGCTCAGTACATAGAGCCAGTCTACTAGCATTTCTGTAAGAAACACACTCCAAATTTTGAAGGGAAAACCGACCCCTTTGAGGTTGAAGAGTGGCTCAGGAATGTAGAGCCTATTCTAGCACACATGAACCTCGGCAACGCAGATTGCATATCTTGCATTTCCTCTCTACTGGTGGGATTTGGTATAATAGACTCATGATGTCACCACCATGACTTGGGCCAGATTTGTGGAGTTGTTTCACAAAAAGTACTACAACTCGACAGTCATCGCTATGAGGGTGGAAGAGTTTGCCAGTCTGAAGTAGGGAAATTTAACGGTAGTCGAGTACGCTTAAAAATTTGATCGTTTAGCCAAGTTTGCACCAGAGTTAGTCCTAACTGACTACTTGAGGGCTACTAAGTACACCAGAGGACTCAAACTAAGATTGAATCAGGAGTCAAGCTTGCAAACCCTATAACCACTTCTTACGCTGATGTTTTGGAAATGGCTATAGAGGTGGAAAGGCTCCAAGAAAATGTTAGTAAGGAGGAGGCCAGCAAGTCTGAGCCCAAGGAACAGAGTCAAATGCAGAATGGTCGAAACCACAACAGCAACTAGCGTGACAATAATGAGTAGAAAAGAAAGCATCCCGATAATAAGCAAGTTGACGCTGACAAAAGAGCATGGACTAATAACGGTAATAATAGGTCAAGTTATGTGGAATACCCTCAGTGCTCCAAGTGTCAGAAAAGACATCCTCGGGAGTGTCGTGCGAACGCCAAGGGTTGTTACAATTGTGGCCAGGAAGGTCATCGGAAAAGGATTGTCTGTAACTCAAACAAGAAGAAAAGAAGGACAACAAGATGGTTCCAGCCAGAGTCTTCGCCTTGACCCAGGGAGAAGCCAAAGCTAGTAACAAGGTGGTCACAGGTCAGTTTCCTATCCTCGATAATATATGTTCAGTATTGTTTGATTAAGGAGCAACACGCTCGTATATCTCGTTAGGAATGGTAGAAAAATAAGACAAACTTTGTGAAAGATTTAGAACTAGGTTTATTATAGAATTTCCTTCGGGCGAAGTAGTTATATCATCATGAATAGTACAAGGAGTACCGATCAAAATCAAGGGCATGGAGTGTAACACCCCAAATTCCATAATGTGGCTTAGTGCCTTGATTAGGGAGCTAGGAGGGCCATAATTGATTTATTATGAAATTAAATGAGTATATGCATGATTATGTGAGTTATATTATTATATGATGATGAATGCATGCATTTGGGTCAACTTTTCATTGTAGGGGTATTTTGGTAATTTAGCCCGTTGAGGGCATATTATATATTTCCATGCATGTTGGTGATCTAGGGATGAGGACATATTATTATGTGGATATGTTTGAGCTATTTCGCATGAGAAGATCTTAGAATGCAACTTAGCGTTTTGGTCATAACAGGGTTATTTACCGAGCTCGGGGTGAGACTCGGTGCAATTTGATGCTTAGCACATTACCGGGAATTATAGGGTAATGGGATATGACTTAATTACTATTTGAGAATATTGGGAGTAATGGGAATTGGAGGACGTTAATTATGATTAACGGGATTTGATGGGAAAGGATGATTTTGCCCTTGGGGGCTATTAAGAAGTGAAATAGGCTTGGGGCATTTTGGTCTTTTGACCAAGGGTGATATTTTAAACCAGAAGGTTGTAGTAGAGTCTTAGGTGAAAACATATACTCATTTCCTTCTCTTTCACGATTACCTATCTCTCCCTCTTCCTCTTGTATTGGTGTTAAGGCTAAGTAGAGATTGAAGCTTGGGGATCGAAGCTTAAGGATTTGGGGTTGTGATCAGTAGCTTAAATGGATTTAATTATGTGTTTAAGGTAAGGATTTCAATTTGTTTTTCTGGTTTGCTTTGTTTTTAAGGATAGTTTAAAGCTTTGGATTCTTGACTGCAGAACTAGGTTTTTGAGGTGATTTTAAATGGTTTAAAGCTTAGGTTTTGTTGGTTATATGATGGATAAGTTGTGGTAATGTTTGGGAACTTTGATTTTTGGATTTGGAAATGTTTGAGTAGGTTTTTGGAATGATTTAGAAGAGGGAAAATGATGGTTTTTGGCTGGGTTCCAGGTGGGGCCGCGGCCCGAGCTTAGTGAAGAAGAGAGGTGGAGCTGAAGGGCCTTGGGGCCGCGACACTTGGCAGGCTAGCCTTGGTGCGTGGTGCAGGCAGTGGAGGCTAGCACCTCTATTTTTGGGTGGCGGGCCGCAGCTCAGTAGGGTGGGGTCGCGACTCTTAAGGGAATTTGTGGCCAGAATGGTGTTTTAATCATGCAAACTGGAGCCTTAGGCCTCGGTATCGTTCCTACTACCTGGTTTAGTAGGATTCAATGTCTCGGAGGCTATCTCTTGGTCTGGGAACCTTTTATTACTCATTTTATTGATGAGAGTTTATTATTTGGTTATGACTAGGTGACCGCTAAGGGATTTAAGGACTGATTGTTCTCAAGGGTTGTTCTTTTATTATTCCACGCTCGAACCAGAGGTAAGAAAAATGCACCCAGTATGTGATATACATGGTTATTAATGAGGCTTGTTTAGTGCTCTATATATGGACATTGATTGCATTATAAATGCTTAGCAGTCTTGCTTATCTGTGAATGGTACTGACTTATTAGTCAGAATCGGCAATGGTGTCAATATTGATTGTGAAGCTGTGACTTATTAGTCAAGTTCGACAGTAGTACTGAGCACTGGTCATATGGGATTGACGTATGAGTCAAGAACGGTATTAGCGTATTTAACGCAAGATGAAAAGATTATATCTAATCGACATAAGGATAATCAACATAAGCATGAAGTGCTTAACTAACCTTAAGTTCGATGTAAACAAAAGCGCTTATCTAGTCTAAAGGCTAGTTACTTAGATTTAGAGCCAAAAGGCTAAGGTGACTGACACATCACATGGCTTAGGGAGAAGATCCCTAGAGATGGACTTATTAGCCATCTATTTAAGGAGCAGATCCCTAGAGATGGGCTTATTAGTCATCTATACAGAGGACAGATCCTTGAGGTAAACTTATTAGTCACCAATTAAATGTGTGACTCATTAGTCACTTAAATAACGTGTGATTCATTAATCACTCATCTGATTGGGCAGCAAGCCCCATAATGATTACCATAATCATTTGTTGATCTTCACTTATCTCATTTGGGCTACAAGCCCCAGTATGATTATCATAATCATTCATTGATATTATATATATGCAGTAATGAGTTTTCTTGCTGAGCCTTGGCTCACGAGTGTTATGTGGTGCAGGTAAAGGGAAAGAAAAGCTTACCCAACCTTGAGTGGAGAGCTTAGGTGGCAATGTGTACATATGCGGCCGCTTGACCACCACGGCCAAGGTGTTTCTCAAGGGAACTAGGGGTTAACCCTATATTTTGCCGCTTAGGTGGACGGGTTGTAATTTTTACACTGTAATGACCATTTTGGATTGTAAATAACTTGTAAATGCTTTTATGGGCCCATGTACAGTTTAATGTTTTAAATAAAATATATCCATTCCTTTTAATATAAACTTTTCAACCTGGCCTATTAATAACACCTAGATGCATGTTTATAACCTAATGACTCGTTTAGTGAGTTAAGCATTGTTTAAAGTTCACAGTAACGGTCTTGGACTAACCAGAGTGTTTCACAGATATAGAAGGAGACCTGATAGAGCTAGAGATCAAGGACTTCGACGTAATACTAGGCACGGACTTCCTAGCGAGACAGGGTGCAACCTTCGACTATAGATGCAAGCAAGTGACGTTCGAAACTCCAGACAGTCAGAAACTATGTTTTATGGGAAAGGGTTCTGGACTACGGACATCGTTTATCTCATCTCTCGAAGCTCAAAGGATGACAGAGAAAGGATGTCATGCATTCTTAGGAATCGTCACGAATGTGGCACAAGAAGTACCATTGAAGGTTGGAGACGTCCGCATTATAAAGGAATTTCCAGAGATATTTCATGTCAACTTACTAGGGTTAACCCCTACTCAGGAAATTGACTTCATAATCGAATTAGTACTAGGAACCAGGCTTGTCGCAAAGGCACTGTACTGGATGGCGCCTACCGAACTCAGGAAGTGGAAAACGTAGTTGCAAGAACTCTTAGACTTGGGTTTCATCAGACCAAGCCATTTTCCATGGGGAGCATCAGTTCTATTTGTGAAGAAGAAGGACGGAAGCATGTGGATGTGTATCGATTACTGCGAGCTGAACAAGGTGACAATTAAGAACAAGTACTCACTACCCCATATTGACGACTTATTTGATCAACTTCAATGAGCGACTGTATTTTTAATGATTGATCTACAGTCCGGTTATCACCAGCTCAAAGTAAGGGAAAAGGATATACCAAAGACAACTTTTAGGACTCGATATGGACATTACGAGTTCCTAGTTATGTCTTTTGGTATAACCAATGCTCCAGCCACATTTATGGACTTAATAAATCAAGTCTTCAAGGATTACTTGAACAAAATCATCGTGGTATTCATTGAAGATATATTGGTGTACTCCAAGGATGAAGTCCAACACAATGAACATTTAAGACTGACCATGCTGCGACTAAAGGAGAATCAATTTTACGCCAAATTATGGAAATATGAATTTTGGCTATCGCAAGTAGCGTTCCTTGGCCATATAGTATCCAAGGATGGAGTCGCAGTAGACCCAACTAAAGTAGAGGTTGTGAAAGATTGGCCAAGACCTTAGAATGCATTAGAAGTTAGAAGTTTTCTCAGAATAGCCGGATATTATCGGAGATTTGTAGAAGGCTTTTCTAAGATAGCCACTCCTCTTACTAACCTGACCCAGAAACAACAAAAGTTCAACTAGACGGATAAATGTCAAGAAAGCTTCCAGTTTATTAAAGATAAATTATGCTCAGCACTAGTACTTTTTGTACCGACACCCAACGACAAGTTTGTAGTATATTGTGATGCGTCCAAGCAAGGTTTGGGATGTGTGCTGATACAAAATGACAAGGTGATAGCCTACACCTCAAGGCAGCTGAAGGAATATGACGCAACACAGGTGGTTAGAACTAGTAAAGGACTATGATTGTGAAATCCTATACCACCCAGAAAAGGCAAATGTAGTTGCAGATGCATTAAGTCAGAAGAGTTACGAAAATCTGCCAGCATTATGTGAAATTGAAAAGTTGCTTCAGCAAGAGATGATTAACGTCGGAATAGAAATAGTCATAGGTCAACTGGCTAACTTGTCCATCCAGTCAAGTTTACTAGATGATATACGGATCAGGCAAGGGCATGATGACACGTTAGTATCGCATATGGCTGCAGTCAAAGAATGAAAGACTGTGAAGTTCTCTATATCAAGACAGGGATTCTTGAGATATAAAGGTCGGGTGTGCGTGCCGAAAGATTTTAGAAGAGGCACACACTACCCTATACTAAGTTCACCTGGGGTCTACCAAAATGAATCACGACCTTAAGGCACTATATTGGTGCCCGGGAATGAAGAAAGACATAGCGAAATATGTGTCCAAATGCCTTATATACTAGCAAGTAAGGGCAAAACATCAGCGACCTGCAAGCTTATTGTAACCGCTTAGTATTCTTGAATGGAAGTGGGAAGACATATCCATGGAGTTCATGACAGGATTGCCATGAATAAATAAGCAACACGACTCAGCTTGGGTTGTGGTAGATAGACTCACAAAGTCAGCTCACTTCCTGCCTGTCAAGACTATGTACACTGTAGACCAGTACGCAGACATTTATGTTCGAGAAATTGTATGACTGCATGGAATCCCTAAGACCATAGTATTCGATAGAGGATCAATGTTTACATCGAGATTTTGGGGAAGCTTGCAGCAAGCCATGGGGACCAAGCTAAGTCTCAGTACCACATTTCATCCTCAGACTGACAGTCAGTCCGAGCGTGCGATATAGATTTGAGAAGATATGTTGCGCGCTTGTGTACTAGACTTCAAAGGATCGTGGAGTAAGTATTTGCCACTTATAGAGTTCTCCTACAATAATAGCTACCAAGCAACAATCGGTATGGCACCTTATGAACTACTTTATGGAAGGAAGTGTCGGTCGTCGTTACATTGGGATAAGGTAGGAGAAAGATAACTTCGTGGACCCGAGGCCGTTAGAGAGGCTCAAAACGCAATGGAACTGATTGGCAAGCGTATGCTCACTAATCTGGGTCAAAGAAAGAGTTATGCGAATGCCAAGCGATGAGATGTGGAATTCAAAGTCGGAGATCAAGTCTTCTTAAGAATATCTCCTATGAAAGGAGTGAAGCGGTTTGTGAAGAAAGGAAAATTGTGTCCCTGGTTTATAGGTCTTTCTGAAATATTGGGCAAGGTGGGACCAGTAGCATATAGATTAGCCCTACCGCCAGCTCTAGTAGATAGCCACAATGTATTTCACATCTCAATGTTGCGTAGATATGTGTCAGACCCATCCCACGTTCTCAAGTACGATACGTTATCACTTTAGAAAGATCTAAGTTATGAGGAACGACCGGTTAGAATCCTAGAGAAGGGCGTGAAGGAATTACGGTCTAAGATTATTCCGATGGTCAAGGTCTTATGGAGTAATAGTGCAGAACGGGAGGCAACGTGGGAGTTGGAGGAAGACATCCGAGCATGGTATTTGGAATTGTTTGGAAAGTAAATTTTGTGGATGAAATTCTTTGAAGTAAGGGAGAATTGTAGCATCTTGGAATTTTACTTAGCTAGATAGTAGTAGCTTGTGCTGTAGTATTTTAGTTTTTGTGGTTATTGGTTCAAGTCAGGATTTAGTTGGAAACTCATAAAAATAGTTATGGATTTTATAAGTTTAACCTATGGTTTAGAAATATTGATTTTATCATAATGTTTGATAAATATGGCTGGTCCTAGAAATATTATTTATTATAACCTAAGGTTTAGATAGAATAATTAAGAACGTGACACGTGTCACATGCATGTTTATTAAGGATTTAAGGATTTTAGATGAATAAATTAATCAAGGATAAACCTAGGAAGTTTAGAACCTTCCCTCAACTGTTAGGATCACGATTTACTCAGTCAAAGTGATTTAAACAAATTCAAGGGTGCTGAAAGTGTGCAAAAACGTGTTTGATATATCAACATATGCCGATATATCGCAGGTACAGGGGCCGATATATCGCCTATGATTGATACAGAAAACACGTTGACTTTGCACGAACGAAAACATGGAGGCTCGGGACTATGGGGGAGGCAATATATATCGGCTCCACTTGCATGTTTTGAAATCTATGAAATTCGAGCTAGAAACAACCCTCAACAAATTGGACTTGCTCTTGAACGATTTTGACTGAGTTCTGGGCATCTGTTGAGCAGAAAATTCAATTTTATTCAATTATTTATTCATTTCAAAAGGAGTTAGATTCACTCCTTGAAATCTATAAATAGGACCCTTCACTCAGCCATTTGCTTCATCATTCAAGCACTTCTCAGAGCCTCCAAGCTACTACGTTGTTCTAGAGAGAAACACTAGGGTTTTGGGGTTAAAAGCTTTCAAATCCAAGCTTTTCTAAACACTTGGGAAGTAAGATATAGTGATATTTCGGTATTTAGGTGTAGATCGAAGTTCTAATCTATCTAAGGTAGTCTTTATCCTCAGGTTTTGTTCATTATAGTTCCTCTTATTCTTTTCATTTTCTTCCAAATCCTAACTTGTTGTAATGGCTTTTGGTTAGGTGTTTGATTCCTTTGAAACTTAAGGTTTTTGGTAAGTTCTTATCTTGATGGTTTAGATATTCTTTTCATCTTCATTTCTTTAAAAGACTTATGGATCTTACTATTTGGTTTAGGAGTTTCCAATCCCGTTCTTGTCTCCAATATCCCAGTTTTTGGTAAGGAAATTAGGCTAGATTTTATTTGTTATGTTTATGTTTATATGCTATGTCTATGTATGTATGTATGTATGTATATGTTTTATGTTGTAGTCACTTGGGAAATATGGTTGCTTAGATAGAAAATAAGCAAATCCCAATATTTATATCATTATCGTAGACTATAGTAATGTTTAAACCTACCTCTAAATAGTAGTAAGAAGACTTAGATGGTTTATCATATACTATATTTGTGTTTAAGCCTACCTCTAAATAGCAGCAAGAGGCCCTAGATGGTTTCTATCACATACTATGGTAATGAGTTAATGGCCATTAATTTGTAGTCATATGTTTTATGATTTATGTGTTTTCGTTTCATGATTATGATATGTTTTAGTAGTTTTACCTTACATGGAATTAGGATCATTCTTTTTATTTTAGATGGTGCTGGAAAATGAGATTGGAAGGCGAGACAGATTCATGGTAGCTCGTGATGTTCGTATGACCATTGTGGCTGGAGTTACTTCTTATGCACAGGCGGTTGAGAAGGCACTCACAGCTGAGAAAACAGAAAAGACGATTTGGAGGGACAATGTAGCCAGAAGAGAGTTTCAGAGGGCGTGACCTCCATTTATGGGTACAGGTAGGGGCGAAGGCCCCAGTGATCAAAAGAGGAAGGCTCCTTATGCTTTCCTAGCTCCAGGCCCTGACAGGCTACCACGTGGTATTTCAATGGGCCGCCAGGGTGGCAATGAGGCCTAGAGGACTTATCTAGAGTGTTCTACGTGCAAGAGGCGCCATATAGGGGAGTGTAGGGGAAAAGCTTGCTTCTTATGTGAGGCAATGGGACATTTCAAGAAAGATTGCCCAAGCGCAAGAAAGGAAGAACCCAGAAAGGCGGACAGCTCAGCCCAGCTCGAGTGTTCGCATTGACTCAGGCAGAAGCTGAGGCTTCACCCTCAATAGTTACAGGTCAACTTTTTAGTGCTGGAACCCCTTATACTTTTTTGATTGATTCTGGTGCTGCGCATTCTTTTGTTGCTAGTAGAATTGTTGATAGACTATGTAGACCATGTGATTATTATGTTGTGGGGTTCGGGACCTTGTTACTCACTAGGGAGCTAGTAGTATCCAGGAGATGGGTCAGATTTTTTCCAATGACAGTGGAGGGCAGAGAGTTGTAATTGATTTGATAGAGTTGATTATGAATGACTTTGACATGATCTTGGGTATGGATTGGTTAGTGAAGTATGGGAGAACCATAGATTGCAGAAGGAAGATGGTAACCTTTGGACTTGAAGGTGAGGATCCTTTTGTATTTGTTGGCACTGTGCATGGACCTCGTATACATATGATATTTGTTTTGAAGGCTAGAGATCTATTGCAAGGAGGTTGCATAGGATTCTTAGCCTGTGTGGTTGATACCACTCAGGTCATGCCAATGGGACCAGAGGAGACCAGACTAGTCTGTGAGTTTCTGGATGTGTTTCTAGAAGCTTTACCATGGTTGCCACCACACAAAGAGATTGAGTTTGTGATTGAACTGGCACCAGGGATGAAGCCAATGTCTAGAGCACCTTAAAGAATGGCCCCAGTAGAGTTAAAAGAATTGAAAGTACAGCTGCAGGTGTTGTTAAACTTAGGTTTTATCAGACCTAGTTTCTCACCTTGGGGTGCACTAGTTTTGTTTGCGAAGAAGAAAGATGGTTCTCTGAGGATGTGTATTGATTACAAAGAACTGAATAAATTAACAATCAAGAACAAGTATCCTCTGCCAAGGATAGATGATCTGTTTGATCAGATGCAGGGAAAAAGGGTATTCTCTAAGATAGACCTTCGATCTGGTTATCATCAATTGAGGGTCAAGGGGGGAGATATACCGAACACTGCTTTTCGCACCAGATATGGGCATTATGAGTTCTTAGTCATGTCCTTTGGGTTGACTAATGCCCCAGCTGCTTTTATGGATCCGATGAACAAAGTGTTCAAGGATTATTTGGACCAGTTTTTGATCGTCTCCATCGATGATATTCTGGTTTATTCTCAGTTAGAGTCAGAGCATGAGCAGCATCTAAGGTTGGTTCTATAGAGCTTAAGGGAACACAGACTATTTGCAAAGTTCAAGAAGTGTGAATTCTGGTTATCTAAGGTAACTTCCTTGGGCACATTGTTAGTAAAGAGGGGATTAAAGTGGATCCATCCAAGATTGAGACGGTTAGAGATTGGCCAAGGCCAAAGAATGCTTTAGAAGTTAGGAGTTTTCTTGGAATGGCAGGTTATTACAAATGTTTTGTGAAAGGGTTCTCAAAGATTGCTACTTCATTGACTAAGTTGGCACGCAAGAATCAAAGGTTTGTGTGGTCAGACAGGTGTGAGAACAGCTTCCAGGAACTAAAGCAGAGGTTGATTACAGCTCCGGTTCTGAGTCTTCCAACAGATCAGGAGAAGTTTGTGATATATTGTGATGCCTCACATCAGGTTTTGGGTTGTGTTCTGATGCATTCAGGAAAGGTGATTGCTTATGCCTCACGTCAATTGAAAGAGTATGAATGGAGATACCCAACTCATGATTTAGAGTTGGCAGTTGTGGTTTTCGCATTAAAGGTATGGAGGAATTACCTTTATGGGGAGAAGTGTGAGATTTATAATGACAACAAGATCTTGAAGTACTTCTTCACACAGAAAGACCTGAACATTAGACAAAGACATTGGTGGAGTTAGTAAAAGATTATGATTGTGAAATTCTATATCATCCAGGAAAGGCCAACATGGAAGCAGATGCTTTAAGCCGGAAGGGTCCAGGATAGATTTACAGTGCGAGGCTGATATCCAGAGAGTTAGCAGAGGATATGACTAGAGCTGGCATATAGATGCTAGTGGGTCAGTTAGCCAAAATTACGCTTCAGTCTGCGCTGTTGGAGAGAATCAAGGAAGGTCAGTTGGGTGATCCATAACTGATCAATATTAGAGAGGATGATTTAGCTGGAGTGTCAAGAGATTATTCAGTGTCAGAGATGGGCTTGTTGAGATACAAGGGTCGGATACGTGTTTCGTTAGACACCTCTATAAGGCAGGAGATTCTGGATGAATCTCATACTACTCCTTGCTCTTTACATCTAGGCACCACGAAGATGTATCAAGATGTGAGATCATTGTATTGGTTGCCTAGGATGAAGAGGGATGTAGTAGAGTATGTGGCTAAGTGCTTGACATGTCAACAAGTTAAGGCTGAGCATCAAAGGTCAGCAAGGTTATTGCAGCCTCTAGATATCCCAGAGTGGAAATGGGAGGACATCACGATGAATTTCGTGGTGGGATTACCGAAGACTGTGGGTCAACATGATTCAGTATGGGTTATTGTGGAGCGCTACACCAAGTCAGCTCACTTCCTACCGGCGAGGACTACTTATACGCAGATCTCTATGTGAGAGAGATTGTGCGCCTCCAGGGAGTATCGAGGTTGATCGTGTCAGATCGAGACCCCACTTTCACTTCCATGTTCTTGGGAAGTTTACAGAAAGCCATGGGTACACAATTTAATTTCAGCACTACTTATCATCCTCAGACAGATGGACAATCTGAGAGGATGATCCAGATATTAGAAGACATGCTGCGAGCATGTGTGCTGGACTTTGGTGGGTCCTGGACTAAGTATCTACCTTCGAAAGAGTTTTCCTACAAAAATAGCTATCAGTCGGCCATTGGGGTGGCTCCTTATGAGAAAATGTAAGGTAGGAAATGCAGATCTCCCATTCATTTGGATGAGATAGGAGAAAGGAGATACTTGGGTCCTAAGACATAGTCCTTGGATGCTTGCTTCTCAATGCAGACAGAAAATTTTTGCAGATCCCAAATGCAAGAACATGGAGTTCCAAGTGGGAGACTATGTCTTCCTTAGAGTCTCGCCATGGAAAGGGGTGAGAAGATTTGGGAAGAAGGGAAAGCTGAGCCTTAGGTTCGTAGGTCCATTTGACATCTTGGAAAGGATTGGTCAAGTGGTCTACAGGTTGGCCTTATCACCGGCATTGCTGGCCGTGCATAACGTGTTTCATATCTCAGCTCTTCGGATGTATCTATCAAATGTGACTCGTGTATTAAGTTACAAGGATATGGAGCTTGAGGCAGATCTCTCCTGCGAGGAACAACCAGTCCAGATACTAGATAGAAAGGACAAGGACCTGAGGAATAAAACTATACATTTGATTAAGGTATTATGGAGGAACAACAAGGTCAAGGAAGCGACCTGGGAGCTAGAGTAAGATATTCAGAGTCAATATCCCGAGCTATTCAGGTAAATTTCGAGAATGAAATTTCTATAAGGAGGGGATAGTTGTAACGACCCAAATTACCTAATATGGCTTAGGGCCTTAATTAGGGGGCCAAGATGGAAAATTATGAAATTGCATGTTTATGAGTTTAAGGTGTATTAATTAAGCACGTGGGCATGTTTCTTATTAGAAGGACAGTTTTTATAATTTGGCCTGTTATGGGAATATTTGGCATATATGTTGTTGACCCACGATTTGACCAACTGACACGGAGTCAAAATATGAATGATATGGACGAATGTAAAGAGAATAATGTAATGACGAAAGTAAAGAAAACACAGTAATTTATAGTGGTTCGGCCCCAGGATCTGGTAATGACCTACGTCCACTTAGAAGTATATTGATATGAAATCAGAAGTGTGATCAGAGAACTTGGGTTCAATGAGTTTCAGCACTTCACATAAAACAATACAAGTTTACTAGGAGAAATTCTATGTCTCTATGATTCAGCAGCCAAAAGATCCCTTCCCTTGAGCTATATCTTGCTATTTATAGGCTCAAGGAGGGTTACACAATATTGTTACAGATATTCCCCCCTGAATAGTGGGATATTCAGAAGATTGTATGAGATAAATTCGGGATTCACAAAGATCTTCCCATAAATGTTGCTTTGCCAGCGGAACCACCGACCAGACTGGTCGTGGTAAAGATAGGCTTGTCCTGCTTCTGGTGTGTCTCCTGGTCGATACTCTAGCAGACGCTTCAGGTATCAGCCACGTGTCAAGAGATTATTCGCCACGTCACAAATGCTAATTTATTGGATAACATTTGCCCCCCAAAGTTTATTTACTACGATCAGTAAATAAACTTTGAACGAACGACCCTTCGGTAACCCCTCCTGACGTGTTAGAACCCTTCGTGTGTTCTTGAAAAAAGCAACCCACTCCTGTCTAATCATGAATTTTCAGTTCCCCAGAAATAATTTCGACGGCCATCACGTTCCCCCATACTTCAAAAAAGGAAAACTAATGATTACACCTTTTTAATATCAGAGACAAACTTATATAAGACCACCAGAGCCATTTCTTTTCTTTTCACGCACTCCATCATTCTGCCAGAAACCCTAAAAACTAGAGCTTTACCCTTCTCCGGCGAACGTTCTCTTGTGCTTTCAAGACTTAGACAGCGGGCTCCTTGATTTCTGAAGTCCTTTTTTCCACCTTCACGATCATTTTCCCTGGTAAGTTACTGAAACCCCGTGCTTCTAATTTCTCGTGGTGCATGCTCTTTAATGGTGCACTGTTTAAGTCTCTTCGCTTCTGGTTTTTAGGCGCCTGTAGATGGAACGTTTTTGTAGGCAGAGTAGGCTTATGAGTTAGTTTAAAACTCAGGATCATGCTTTTTTAGGACGTAAAACCGAAGTAACATTTCGATTTTTAAGCTAGTTGAAAAAATAATTTTTCCCGCCCTAAGGGGAGTTGAAAAAGCTTTTCAGGAAAACTCTTCAATTTCACCCTGTGATTCGTTTTTCAAACTGTTCGCGTAGAAAGACTTGGTTTCTTGTTAGAATGCTGTTGTATAAAGGCTTAACTTTTATACTCGACAAGCGTTATTCTAAATGCCTTCTAGAATCCTCTAACCTCACCTCCCCATTCTTCTGTTTGCAGACTTTAATGCCAGATTTGTGGGGAGGTGAGAGACCCATCGACGACGACCTCCTCGCCCAGCTGCTCGAGGGAGAAGAACAACCAACCGATCGCATTCACCAGATACCTTTCTCGCGAGCCTCTTCCAGACCACATCCTTCTCCTCCAATGGCCCGTTCAAAGTCTTTTGGCAAGAAAAGGCCCGAGTCTGAAAGTAACCCTACTTCTCCTGCCCAGCCTGGCTTGCAGGCTGGGGTTCCCTCGACCAGTGGTCGAGAAAATCTTGTTCCTGACCCTAATATCCAAACTAGGGCTCGCCCTCGTCATCGGAATCCGCCTGATGTCGAGTGGTATACCTCCCCAGCTAGTTCGGTGACCCCTCGAATGGTTGCCAACTGTTTCAGAAAATTCCCCCTCACGGGAATAACCATTACTCGTCCTACTGCGGACCAGAGGGCTAACCGCCCAGGAGGGGCGAACAGCGCCTGGTCTCGATACCATATTGAGGCGGGAGCTTATCTCCCTCTTCATCCATTTTTTGCGGGAGTCGCCAATTACTTTGGTGTCGCCCCTTTTCAAATAACTCCTAATGGATATAGGATGTTGGCCGCACTCTATATCCTATACAAACTTAACAAATGGCCTGAACCTTCACCTCATGAGGTCAATTACCTTTTTGACCTCAAGTCCAACCCTCAGCACAACGGGACGGGCTTTTTTCACTTCTGTCACCAGGAAACCGGCCGGACGTTCCTGAGTGGTACTACTCATGTCTCGAACATGGGGCATTATAATAAGGAGTACTTCTTTACTCCGAACATAGCCAGTAACAACTTGGCCTTCGCGAGAGGAGGTAAGAGCTTATCTTTCGTTGGTCGATACTTTTCCCCAGAGTATATTCTTTCATTTTTCTCAAAATTTGACCTGTTTTTCAGGCCCCTGGTTACGTCCGATTTTAACACCAGACATGGTGTTGAGGTCCAACGCTCTGGCCAGGATGTCTGATGCAGCGAAAAGAATCAAGGCCCTGATCATTGAAAAGAACATGAGGTCATCTGGCCTCCTAGCTCCTCGCCATGAAAATAGAGGGTCCGTGGCGGACGAAGCCACTGCCGAGGGGGTTCCCGAGCAGCAACCTCCTGTGCCTTCTCCCAGGAGGAGGCCTACAGGAGTTACGATCAGGGAACCCACGGGCAGCCCTTCTGTAGAAAGGCCTTCTGCTCCCCAAGGCAAGGGGAAAGAAAAAGCCACAGAGCCTGTTGTTGACTTGGGAGAGTCTTCTGATGACAATGGTAACGTTATTTCGCTTTTAAATGGTTTGCCAATTCCCTGTCATATGTTTGACGGGGACGGTAACTTTACATATGCTCCAAATCTAGGGCCAGACTTCTTCATGCCAGAAAATGAGTATATGATTAATAGAGTCAATAGTGTATCGACCAGTAGTTGTAGCTCAGGTATTTACTTTGTTATCTTCTTTCTGTTGTGTTACTTAATTTCACCTTTCTCTTTCCTTATTAACATCTTGTGTTTACCTTCATGCAAATATGTCGACTCCCAACATCTTCGACATGTACCAGGCCGAGGAGGAAGAAGAAACCCCCCAACTTACATGGAAGCCAAAAAAGAGAATTGGTGAATCCAGTCGGGGTCCTCCAGCCAAGAAAAGTCGACCAGAAGACCCTCCTCAGGGCACGCCAACTGGGCAAAGTCCTGCGCCAACTGGGCGAACTCCTACTCCCCCTCCAGCTCCTTCTGAACAGCAAACTACTCCCGCTCGTCTGAATCCTCCAGCTGCGCCTGCCAGGGAACACCTTTCTCGCGAAGAGGCTCATGGGGCCAGACTGATGAGCCGTGCCATCTGATCCGCTCGAGACCGCCTCGATCGTATTGGAAAAGGCGAGCGTGTTAGGACCGCAATGGTTCAAGCTGAGGAGCTGCCAGTTGACCAGATCATGAATAGGGCTTTGAACGAAATCTCCAGCGTAAGTGCTTCTTTATTCTTTGAGTCTTTTAGTTTTTTAGTCTTCGTGATAAGTTCTGACTCCTTTTTCTTTGTGCACAGGCCTTACTTTCTGCCATAACTGCCCGCACCCGAGCCCAGGCTTACCTCGAGCAGGTCGAGGCAAAAGCCATTGAGAGGTTCCAGGTGAAGGCGGCTGAGGAGCTCTCGGCTGCTGAGGCTAGGCATGCTAAGGAGTTAGAGGCGGTGATCCGAGAGAGGGATGCAGCGGTGACTAAGCTGTCTGAGGCTGAAGTTGCGAAGGAAGCAGCGGTTAAGTTGAGGCAAGAGTACCGGGAGATCAGCAAAACCCAGCTTCGCGAAATCAAGCATCTGGGGGAGGTAGCCAAAACCAAGGACAAGGCTATTCTCTCCCTCGAGGGCAAAGTGAAGCAGCTGGAGCTGGACAACTCCAAGAATCTGGAAAAGTATAAGAGGACAACACTCCGCTGTTTCTACAATTTCTGGAAACACAATCAGGGTGTTGACTTTAGCTACCTTTCAGAGGAAGTCCGAACTGCGGAGTTGGCTCGATGTGCTGCCCAACTGGCCGAGGAGGAAGCAAGAGCCGCGACCCCTGCCACTCCAAGCGTTGTTGGTTTGGAAGAAGAAGACGTTGTTGAGGACGTGACTAACCAGGATGTTGCTCAGGACCCTCCAGCCCCGAATGCCTCTTGAATTTGTATTTGTTTTTTCTTCTTTTTTGGATATACGACCCAAGGGTTGTGGTGTAAAGACAGTAATTTCTTTTTTAAACTTTACTGCACGGGCAGTAAATCTTTTTTATTTGAACAGTTACATCCAAGCAGCGATGCTTGCGGTGTAAAAGCTTAACTCTTGGTGCTATAATATGATATTATAACACTTATCCGTATGACCGGACTTAGCATAGTACTTTGGCATGATTTAACAAAACATAAATTTTGAAAAATATTCTAAGTACTGTAGCATGCTTTCTCTTATTTTTTTCATGTGTTTACATACCTTAAAAGTATGCTTTGCTATCGATGTGCCTTATATGCCCCCCAAGTGATCGAGGAGCTTTAGGTCCTTGGTCACTTGCCTGGGCCATAACCTGTTCGTAGTAAAACTGATACTTGTAATACAGCAAAATAACACACGTAATGAACAAATATTTGTAAATATAAATTCACAAAGGTTGGCAAGAATGACTGGCTGAGCACAGTCCCTTATAATCTCGTATTAAAAATGGACTAAACATGTCTTTACGAGTGATTCTGAAACAGAATCTTACATATACGAGCAGTTAGCCATACATCGTGGCTAACCCTCTTTGCAAAACTTGTAAAAATTAAAAGAGAAACTTAAACAAGCCAGTCCTTTAAGAAGGGTTGTTCATTGATAATACTTGCGCAGGTGTTCTCCATTCCAATAGCGCAGAACGAGATCTCCGTTTAAGTGTGCAAGTTTGTAGGTGCCTGGGTGAAGGACTTCTTCAATCTGGTAAGGTCCTTCCCAGTTAGGTCCGAGCACGCCAGCAGTGGGGTTGCGGGTATTTAAGAAAACTCGTCGTAGCACCAAATATCCGACGTTGAATTTTCTTTCTTTAACTTTGGAGTTAAAGTACCGGGCGACTTTTTGCTGGTAAGCAGCAACTCGGAGTTGAGATTTTTCTCTTATCTCATCGATCGAGTCTAAGGACTCCATCATCAACTGGCTGTTCGCGTCCTGATCGTAAGTCAAACACCGATGTGAGGGGGGATCTAACTCGACATGTAACATTGCCTCATATCCGTAGGCTAGAGAAAATGGGGTATGCCCTGTCGCTGTTCGATGAGATGTCCTATATGACCAGAGGACTTCAGGCAGCTGTTCTGGCCATGCCCCTTTAGCTTCTTCAAGTCATTTTTTCAGGGTGTCCTTGAGAGTTTTGTTTACGGCTTCGACTTGCCCATTCGCTTGGGGATGTGCGACTGAAGAAAAACTCTTAATTACTCCATGCCTCTCGCAGAAATCGGTGAACAGGTCGCTATCAAATTGGGTTCCGTTGTCTGAAACTATCTTCCTGGGCAATCCATACCGGCATACAATGTTCTTGATGACGAAGTCAAGAACTTTTTTGGTTGTGATGGTTGCGAGTGGTTCAGCTTCGGCTCATTTTGTGAAATAATCGACTGCCACGAATGCATACTTTACTCCTCCTTTTCCTATTGGCAGTGATCCAATCAAGTCTATTCCCCATATTGCGAAAGGCCACGGGCTCTGCATCTGCTTTAGCTCGTTTGGAGCTGCTCGTGGGATCTTGGAGAACCTTTGACATTTATCGCATCATCGTACGTACTCCATTGAATCCTCGTTCATTGTTGGCAAGAAGTAGCCTTGTCTTAGGACTTTTTTCGCCAAGCTCTGCCCCCCAGCGTGATCTCCGCAGAAGCCTTCATGCACTTCTTTCATGAGTTCTTTAGCTTTTTCGGACGTAATGCATCTGAGTAGTGGCATTGAATATCCTCTTCGGTACATAACACCGTCGAGCAGTATGTACCTAGCAGCCCGCCTTTGCAGAGTTCTGGCCTTGTTTCTATCTGCTGGCAATGTTCCATTTGTCAGATATTCCATGTAAGGCGTCATCCACGTATCTTCTGCACGAATCTCCATGTTGGCTTCGGCCACTTCAATGCTTGGCTTATTCAATCTTTCTACCGGGACTATGTTCAAGGTGTCAGCATCCTTTGCACTTGCAAGTTTAGCTAAAGCGTCTACATTGGAATTTTGGTCTCGCGGAATTTGCTGGAGGGTGTACTTTGTGAACTGGGCTTGCACATCTTTCGTTTTATTAAGGTAGGCCATCATCTTTAATCCTCGCGCTTGATATTCTCCCAGGACTTGATTCACGACCAGCTGGGAGTCACTATAAATATCAAGCATTTTTATGCTCATATCTTTGGCCATTCTTAGTCCAGCGAGGAGCGCTTCGTATTCTGCTTCATTGTTTGATGCTGCGAAGTCAAACCTGATTGCGCAGTGAAATCGATGCCCTTCAGGCGTTATCAATATCACTCCTGCTCCAGCGTGGGATTCATTGGATGAACCATCTGTGAATAGCTTCCACGAAGGAGTCTTGTCTTGAGGCATGGGTGCTTTAGGCTGTTTGCACAGCTCACTATTGGGGAGTTCGGTGAACTCCGCAATAAAATCGGCCAAGATTTGCCCTTTTATTGCTGCTCGCGGTGAATAAGTTACATCGAATTGTCCTAATTCGACCGCCCATTTTAACAGCCGTCCAGTCGCCTCAGGTTTTTGGAGGATTTGCCGAAGGGGCTGGTCGATCAGAACTGTGATAGGATGGGCTTGGAAGTACGGACGCAACTTTCTGGAGGCTAGAATTAAGCAGTATGCTAATCTCTCGATTGGTGGATACTTCAACTCTGCTCCGATAAGCCTTTTGCTGACATAGTAAACAGCTTTCTATACGCCATCTTCCTCCCGTATTAATACCGCGCTAGCAGCAACTTCGGTAATTGCCAGATAAATATACAAAGTCTCTCCTTCGATTGGTTTTGATAGGATGGGAGGTTGCGACATATGAGCCTTTATGGCCTGGAATGCTTGTTCGCAGTCTTCCGTCCATTCAAACTTCTTGTTCCCCCTGAGTAGATTGAAGAATGGAACGCACTTGTCATTTGATTTTGAGATGAATCTACTCAGGGCAGCGATCCTTCCGGTCAGGCTTTGTACATCCTTGATTTTCTTCGGCGACTTCATGTCGATCAGGGCTTTTATCTTGTCTGGGTTGGCCTCGATTCCTCTTGAATTTACTATAAATCCCAAAAACTTCCCTGATCCGACTCCAAAGGAACATTTGAGGGGGTTTAATTTCATCTGATACTTGTTCAACACATTAAAGCATCTCTACAAATCCCTCACATGTCCTTCTGCCCTTTTCGACTTTACAAGCATGTCATCCACATATACCTCCATGCTCACTCCAATCAGCTCCTTGAACATGTGGTTGACCAGCCGTTGGTAAGTCGCACCTGCGTTTTTCAGCCCAAAGGGCATTACTTTGTAACAATATAAGCCCGTATCGGTCCGAAAGCTGGTGTGATCCTCGTCAGGGGGATTCATGCTGATCTGGTTGTAACCCGAATACGCGTCCATGAACGAGAGGATCTCATGTCCCACAGTTGCATCGACTAGCTGTTCGATCCTCGGGAGTGGGAAGCAGTCTTTTGGGCAGGCTTTATTGAGGTCTGTAAAATCCACACAGGTCCGCCACTTGCCGTTAGGCTTGGGGACCAGCACCGGATTTGAGACCCATGAGGGATAAAACGCCACCCTGATGAACACATTTTCTTTAAGTATTTCGACTTCTTCTTTTAAGGCTTTTGATCTGTCTTTATCGAGCAGCCTTCTTTTCTGTTGCACCGGTGGAAAGGCTTTGTTTATGTTCAGGACATGGCTAATTACTGCAGGGTCTATCCCAACCATGTCTTTATGCGACCAGGCGAAAACTTCCTGGTTCTCTTGCAAGAATCTCACCAGTGCCTGCTTTGTGGTAGGCTCTAAATTCTTCCCAACCCTCACGACTCTGGTTGGGTCTTTTTCATCGAGTTGGACCTCTTCCAGGTCCTCGATGGGTCCAACATATTCTTCAAAATCCCCAAAGCGAGGATCCAAATCTATATCCTCACTTTGGGCAACACCCTATTTGGTGACGTTACCACCTGATTGGGCTTGTCTGTCTTCTGTCATCTGCAATCGGTCTGGGGTAGCGCTCCTCGACGCTCCACTTTTTGCCTTTGTGATTGAGGTGTTATAGCACTCCCTGGCTTCCCTTTGGTTTCCCAAGACGCATCCTTCCCCTGCGTCCATTGGGAACTTCATGGCTAGGTGCCACATGGAGATGATGGCCCTCAGCTCAACCAGTATGGGTCTTCCAATAACGGCGTTATATGCTGAAGGACAATCGACCACTACAAAAGTGGTGAGTAATGTCCTTGAAGCAGGCGCTGTACCCGTTGTTACTGGGAGTTTGATCATTCCGGCTGGTGCGAGTCCTTCTCCAGAGAAGCCGTATATGGTTTGATTGCAGGGCTCCAAGTCCTTTACGGACAACTTCATGCGTTCCAGCATTGACTTATACAGGATGTTCACTGAACTTCTTGTATCGACCAGTACTCTTTTTACCATCATATTGGCCATCTGGATATCCACGACCAGCGGATCGGAATGTGGGAACCGGACGTGTTGGGCATCGCCCTCAGAGAAGGTTATCCCGTACTCCTCTGAGCGAGCCTTCTTCGGCGCACGGTCCTCCACAGTCATCATCTCGATGTCCTGGTCGTGGCACAGAGTTCGAGCATATCGTTCTCTGGCTTTTCCGCTATTTCCTGCGAGGTGCGGGCCTCCACAGATGGTTAAGAGTGTTCCGGCTACGGGGGCAGGCTGTAATGGTGGCGAGCGCTGGCGTGTGGACATCTGCTCGTTGCCACCTGGAGCTTCTCGTTGGGAAGTTCCCGAGGCCCGTACGTACCTTCTCAAGTGTCCTTGTCTAATAAGGAACTCGATTTCGTCTTTTAACTGGTTGCATTCATTAGTGTCATGTCCGTAGTCGTTATGGTAACGACAGAACTTGGTGGTGTCTCTTTTCGAAATGTCTTTTCGAATGGGCCCAGGTTTCTTGTAAGGCACACTAGAGCTTGTGGCCTGGTAAACCTCTCCCCGAGACTCGATGAGGGCAGTGTAGTTAGTGAACCTAGGTTCATAACGATTACTCTTGGCTCGTTTATTGTCGGAGGTGGAAGGCTCGTTATATGGCTGTTTCCCACCATTTTTTCCATTACCGTTGCCGTTTTTATGGCCTTTGTCGTTGCCATCAGGTTTGGAACCATTGGCAGCTTTGGAAGGTTCGGCGGCCTTTTTACCCTTGTTCGAGGGTTTCCCATCATCAGCAATGGCTTCCTCGAGTTTTATGTAACGATCGGCTCGATCCAAGAACTCTTGGGTCGTTTTAACTCCTTCCTTTCGAAGACTCTTCCAGAGGGGAGAGCAACGCTTTACCCCTGCGGTAATGGCCATCATCTTGCCTTCGTCTCCTACTGTTTTTGCTCCAGCCGCCGCCCTCATAAATCGCTGGACGTAATCCTTCACTGACTCTCCATCCTGCTGGCGGATTTCGACCAGCTGGTTTGCTTCGATTGGGTGCACACGACCCGCGTAGAACTGTTCGTAGAACTCCCTTACGAACATTTCCCAGGAAACTATGCTTGCAGGTGGGAACTTAAAGAACCACTCCTGTGCTGCTTCAGAAAGTGTTGCAGGGAAGATCCTGCACCGAGCGTCTTCGGACACCTTCTGAATGTCCATCTGAATCTCAAATTTATTCACATGCGAGACTGGGTCCCCATATCCATCAAAGTTCGGGAGCGTAGGCATTTTGAACTTGCTGGGAGTTTCAGCATTAGCTATCCTTTGGACGAAAGGAGTACCTTTCCTCCTGTCGTGATCGATGTAAGAAGTCCTTCCTCCGACCAACTGCTGCACAGCCTGATTGAGTGCGTCTATCTGGGCTTGCACTGCGGCAGGAATTGTGGCGGCCTCCGTGGCTGGGGGGATGTTCTCGCCGTGCCTTTCTCGACGATCGTTGAGTACATCTCTCAGGTCCTCCTCTCTTCTCCGTTGCTCGCTACCTCCGAGCTGGTTGAAGACATTATTTTGTTTGGGCTGCCCCCCAGCATCTTGCCTATTTGGTTGATCACCTTGAGGTATATGGCTCCTGCTTTTACCTCTATTTCTGTTTCTCCCATCAGCATTACCCTTGCCTGAGTCAGCCTCATTGTACCCATGGCCATCTCTGAACCTTGACTGGTTGTGATGAGACTGACTGTTCCCTCTGTGACCGTCTCTGGCAGAAACGCCCCGAGCGTTAGAGGGTGGCCTGCGCTGGTCGCGGTGTCCCTGTGCATCATTATGCCGCGGGGGTCCACGGACCACAGAGCCTAGTTCTGAGTCCCTCCTATTACCAGGAGGGTGGTGACCTCTGTTCGCTTGGTTTGGTCCACCATTCTCATGGCGCCTAGGACTACGGGGCTGACGCTCGGCCCTATTCTGCCTTTGCTGCGGGGGATTACCCCGAGCAGCCTGGGATGGTGGATCTGCCTCGGGGTCCAGTGGGACTTCGTCATGGGGCATCTAAGGCTGCTCGGGCCTTTGCGGACTTGAAGGATGGACTGGTGGGCTAGGATTGGGACCCTTCTGAGGTGGCCCATTCTCAAGTTGGTTAGGCTGCGAGGCAGGTGCGGCCTGATTTCTTGCCAACAGCAAGGCTGCTTCGAGGGCTGCCATGGCCTCAGTCTGGCGGCGGTCCACCTCTGCTTATCTCTCGCTCAACTCCGCCCGCTGACGATCAAGCTCCTGCTGCTGTCGCGCCATAACTTCTGCGGCAGTCTCTTGGTTGGCCCTCAGACTAGCCAATTCTTCTTGCAACGCGCCCAGGGTGCTCTTCAGCGTCGCATCGTCCATCTCCTCCTCTTCAAAATCTAGTTGCGGCTCATCTTCCTCCATGCTTGCAGGTGGAGGAGGAGGTGGTGGATTCGACGGTGCAGCGGCGGCAGTCTGGCCAGCTTTCCTTCCTGCTTTCGCCATCAGTTTTCTTAACAGCAATGAATTGTCCTCTCAACGAAAGCACCAGAATGTTGACCCATGATTTAACCAACTGACACGGAGTCAAAATATGAATGATATGGACGAATGTAAAGAGAATAATGTAATGACGAAAGTAAAGAAAACACAGTAATTTATAGTGGTTCGGCCCCAGGATCTGGTAATGACCTACATCCACTTAGAAGTATATTGATATGAAATCAGAAGTGTGATCAGAGAACTTGGGTTCAATGAGTTTCAGCACTTCACATAAAAAAATACAAGTTTACTAGGAGAAATTCTATGTCTCTATGATTCAGCAGCCAAAAGATCCCTTCCCTTGAGCTATATCTTGCTATTTATAGGCTCAAGGAGGGTTACACAATATTGTTACAGATATTCCCCCCTGAATAGTGGGATATTCAGAAGATTGTATGAGATAAATTCGGGATTCACAAAGATCTTCCCATAAATGTTGCTTTGCCAGCGGAACCACCGACCAGACTGGTCGTGGTAAAGATAGGCTTGTCCTGCTTCTGGTGTGTCTCCTGGTCGATACTCTAGCAGACGCTTCAGGTATCAGCCACGTGTCAAGAGATTATTCGCCACGTCACAAATGCTAATTTATTGGATAACATATGTGATATATGTGTGGGACCACATTATTATGTGGACATATTTGGGTGACTCGACAGGAGAAGATCCTAGGGAACAAGTTAGCGGGAAAGTCACAACGGGACAAATACTTGACTCGGGGTGAGTCAAGGGGTATTTTGGGTATTTAGCACATTATTGAGTTATTGGGTAATGGGAATGATTATTTGATGATATATTGGGAGTTAGTGAGATTAGGAGGAAATTCTGGGGATTTTGAATATTTTACCCTTGGGGGAATTTTTGGGACCCCGAGTCCTGGGATTTACTTAAGGTTACTTAAGCTTGAAGTAACCTGTTAGAAAGAAAATACGTTCAAATACTTTTTTTCTCGCTCCCGTTATCCAGTTTTACCGTTCGTTGAATTTTCGAAGGAAACTCGAGTTTTAGGACTCATATTCAAGCAAGGATTGAGCCATAATGATTCTAGGAAAGATTAGAAGCTTATTAGCCGGAGGATTTAGAGAGAAACAACATAATCAGAGGTAATTTAAGCTTTGAATTTCTGAGTTTCCGTTTCCTGAAATATCTTAAGTTTTGAATTTGGATTTTACGTATTGAAGAGTTTTTGAATGATTTGAATCTTGGGTTTTGAGGATTTTGTGCCATTGAGATGATTAAGAACTTTGTTTTTGAGATTTGGGTATGCTTGGATAGGTTTTTGGAAGGATTTAAAGTGGGAAAATCGTAGTTTTTGGGCTGTGTTCGTGGTTGGGCCGCGGCTCTTTTATTGTGTTCCACGACCCAGGCTTGCATAAAAAGAGGTCTTTGGCTGTTGGGGCACTTTGGGTCGCTGCCCCTTTTTGTCAGGATGCGGCCCACGACGTAGACTGAGAAGGGTTTAGCCTCTGTTCTTGCTCAGGCCGTGACCTGGGTTTTTGGGGTCACAGTCCAAAAGGGCAGAAATGGCCAAAATGGGTTTTTATTGATGGGAACTTAAACCTAAGGGCTCGGGATCGATCCTACTACCCGGTTTGGTAGGATTCGACATCCTGGAGGCTAGGACTCGATTCAAAAGCCTTTATTTACTCATTATTGACGGGATTCTATAATTGGTTGTCCTACGTTATCGCTAAGGGCTCAAGATCAGGCTCGTGCTTGAGGGTCATTCTTATTTTACATTATACTCGGACCTGAGGTAAGAAAACTACCCCTAGTATGTGACATGCATGGTTATTGATGAAGCATGTTGAGTGCTCTATATATGCACATTGATTGCATTGTAAATTCCTTGCAGCTTTGGTTATTTGTGAATGGCACTGACTTATTAGTCAGAAACGGCATTGGTGTTAGTACTGTTTGTGAAGTCTTGACTTATCAGTCATGATCGATAGTGGCATTAAGTGCTGGTCGTATGGTATTGGCTTATGAGTCAAGAGCGTCATTAATGTGTTTAACACATGCCGAAATGATTAGATCATGTCAACATGAGCATTAAATGCTTGACCGACCCTATGGTCGAAGAAAACTAAAGCTCTGGTCTAGTCTAAAGGCTAGTTACTTAGAGCCAGAGCCTAAAGGCTCAGGAGATTGAAATGTCACATGCCTTAGGGTGTAGAGCCCTAGAGTGTGACTCGTTAGTCACCTATATAGAGTGTGACGCAAGTGATTAAAATGTCACATGGCTTAGGGTACGGAGCCCCAGAGTGTGACTCATTAGTCACCTATACAGAGTGTGACTCATTAGTCACCTATCGAGAGTGTGACTCATTAGTCACCTATACAGTGTATGACTCATTAGTCACCTATCCAGAGTATGACTCATCAGTCACCTATCCAGAATGTGACTCATTAGTCACCTATCCAGGGAGTGACTCATTAGTCACCTATCTGATTAGGGCTGCAAGCCCCCAGAATGATTACATGATCATTTATTGATATTGTATACATGAAGTAATAAGTTTTCTTGCTAAGTCTTGGCTCGCGGGTGTTATGTGGTGCAATTAAAGGGAAAGAAAAGCTCACCCAGCCTTGAATGGTGAGCTTAGGTGGCGATGTGTACATATGCGACTGCTTGACCATAGGTGTTCTCAGAGGAACTATGGTTTAACCCTATATTTTGCCACTTAGGTCGACGTGTTGTAATTTCTGTACTATATTGACCATTTTGGATTGTAAATAACTTTGTAAACACTTTTATGGGCCCATGTAGAGTTTAACATTTTAAATTAAAATATATCAATTCCTTTTGACCGAGATTTTCACCCTAGCTTATTAATGACACCTAGATGCATGTATATAACCTAATGACTCGTTTAGCAAGTTAAGCACTATTTAAAGTCCACAGTAACAATCTTTGAGTAACCAGGGCGTTACACTTCCCTTTCGCTCTTCTCAGATATTCATGCATGATCTCTGGGGAGGAAAGAGACCAATAGACAATGATATGTTTTCTCTGCTATTCGAGGATCAGGAACAACCTTCTCTGCCCTTTCCAGAACCTTTGGCACCTCCCCCAATTCCTACAACCATCCTTCCTTAAAATTCTCCAAAGAAACAACCAAAATGAGTCATGTCAAACATACTACTCATAGGAAAAGAAAAACCACAGACTCACCTACCAACCAGTAAGTTGTTAACACCGAGGGTCCTTTGAAAGACCCTCAACCCTTAAGAGTTGCACTACCAGAGATCCAACCTAAGGCCCGTGCACATGAAGGCCCACAAGTAGTGGTACCCTGGTACATCGCCCCTCCAACCATCATATCGATCAGGATGGTGGCGAAATATCCCAAGAAGTACAGACATCCTGGGATTACTCTACACAAGCCTACACCCAACCAGAGGGTGAATGTGCCTGGGGGCACATTTATCGTGTAACGACCCAAAATCACTAATATGGCTTAAGGGCCTTGATTAGTGTGCCGAGAGGGCATAATTGGTTTATGTGTGAATTTATTGAATAAATGCATGATTGTATGATAAGCATGCTTGTGTGATTATATGAATGTAAATGTGGTTACATGTTATATCTATGATAACCACATTATTATGTGGTTAGATCTGCAGCGTGCGACTTGAGGTGATCCTAGGGAGCTAGATAGCGGGAAAGTCACATCGGGGCTTAATATTTGACTTTGGACAAGTCAGGGGTATTTCAGGTATCTGGTGGTTATTTAGACTATCGGGTTATGGAAATAAATATATGGAGATATATTTGAGGTTAGGAAGCTTAGGCGGGAATTTTGGGGAAATTTTACCATTTTTCCCTCGGGGAAGTTTCTAGTACCCTGAGCCTTGGGATTAGCTTAACCACTTAAGGATAGACCTAAGAAGTTTTAGAAAACAGTAGAACAAATTAGACCGATACTTTCCTCTTCCTCTCTTTCTCTCTCAAAGGAAAAACACAGAACCTAGAAATTGTTGCTGGAATTCTAAGGATTGAAGCTGGGATTTAGAGGATTAGCTCAAGGGTTAATTGAGGATTCAATCTGGGTCTAAGGTAAGGATTTATTCCCACTCTCTGTTGTTGAAATTGTGTGATTTTTTTTGTGCTCTAAGTTGTTTTTGGGTTTTGGATTTGAAGATTAAATTGAAGTTAGAACCTTGAAGGTTAGCCCATAAATCTTTTGGAGGATTGATTCTGCAGTTAAGGTTAGCTCGAATTTATGGTTTAATGGCTGAATTTTGGTGTTTCCATGGCTGGTTTTTGTGTTCTTAAGTTAGTAAGTTTCAGAGATTGAAATAGGTTTTTGATGGGTTTCTAATCTAGGTTTCAGCTTGGTTGTGTTGCTGGAATTGTGTGGGAAGTCTTTGGGTAATTGAGTTGTGGAGTTGGGATAGTTTTGGAGGAGTTTGAGTGAGGTTTGAGAGTAAAAAATGGAGGTTTTTTGGGCACAAAGGGTTGGGTCGCGACTCTGTTCTAGAGCGTTGCAGTCCTACGAAGCAAAGGAGCCATGGAGGCTCGGCCGAAGGGGAGCACAGCGGCGGCACAGGGCTGGGCCGCGGTGCGTGTCTGCCCTCTGAGGGGCCTGGTTTCTGTTTTAGGGATGGGTCACGGCTAGGTTTCAGTGGCCGCAGCCTTTAGGTGCATCTTTGATCTTTTGGGGATTTTAAGTGCGGGAATCTAACCTAGGGTGCTCGGGATCGATTTCACCACCGTGTTTGGTGGAATTCGATGTCCCGGAAGCTAGCGTTGTACCCGGAAACCTTTATTTGAATATTAATGGAATCCATTATCTTGGTTGTGACTAGGTGTTAAGCTAGGGCTCGAGAAGCGGATCGTGCTCGAGAGTCGTCACTCGTAGTCGGTGAACATGGAAGTTAAAGGTAAGAAAACTGCACCCGATTGTGTATTTGTAATGGGACTAAGGGTTCCCTAATATGTATACTTTGAAAGTATGGTATTATGCCATGTAAACAGTATACCACGGGCTAAGAGTGCCCAAGGTTACACTAGCGCACAGGGCGCGGCTGGGCCACTAGTAGCCGATGACAGCTTATTATGCACTGAGCTTGGTTTAAGCGGGCCTGAGTCAGTGGGGTAAACAGAGGGTGCGGTCTAAGTTGTCGGCCCTGATAATCTTGTAACTTGATTGTTGTTAATGCTTGGTTGCATCTTTGATTCTGAATACGTGCTATGTGGTTAAAATGAATGCTAAGTATTCGATCATGCTTATAAGACTATTCATTTGTTATTGTTGTTTGTGATGCATATTATGTTTTCTTGTTGGGCCTTGGCTCACGGGTGCTACGTGGAGCAGGTAAAGACAAGGGCAAACTTGATCAGCCTTAACTTGGAAGGCTCTCTGAGCTGAATGTACATGACCAGCTGCTCAGCCGCCACGGTTGTGAGGACGACAGGAACAGGAGAGCTATAAACATCTGTTTTGCCTTAGAATGGCTGATGGTTGTTTGTATTTTAGAGATTCTGTAAACCGGCTTTTAAACACTGTTTCTTTTTGGGATCCCATGTGTAAAACTGTTTAATTATATAAAAATGTATCTTTTGTATCCAAAACCCTTTTCAACCCTAGCGCATTTATGGTTAGTAACACGTTTTCAGCTAAATGACTTGATTAGCAAGTCCTGCACCTTTATAAGTACAAAGTGTAGCGGTCTTGGCTATCCAGGGCGTTACATACCACTTGGTCGAGGTATCACATAGAAGTCGGGACAATTCTGCCTTTGCATGACTTCTTTCGAAGGGTAGCTAATTATTTCGAGGTCGCCCCATTCAAATAACTCCCAATGGATATAGAGTACTTTCAACACTCTAATCTTGTACAACCATAAAAAGTGGCATGTGCCCACCCCTCACGAGATCAATTACGTGTTTGATCTCAAATCCAATACCAACCAAAGTAACACAGGGTTCTTCCACTTTTATCACAAGAATCTGGTCACAAATTCGTGAGTTATATAACATATAAATCCAAAGTGGGAAAGTACTTCCAACAGTACTACCTCACGATCGATCTAGTCGCAGATAACATGGCCTTCACACAATGAGGAAATCTCTTTAATCTCTATTCGGCTCTCTTCTAATCGCTTTTTATTTTTTGTCTATCCTTATTTAGTTTATTCTATGTCTAGGTCCATGGTATCGACCAGAATCCACTCCAGTGATGGAGATAAAGATTGCAGCCTTGGCCAGCATGATGCATATAAAAAAAATGTCAAGGAGCTGGTCACGGAAAGTAATTAGAGGCTGGTCGGCCTTCTAGAGCCTCACCAAGAGGTGAGGGAATCAACTACGGGGAGTGCCACCGAAAATGGTACTGAGGAACAAGAAAACACTGAACAGGAACAAGATGTTTCACAACTCCAAAGTCGTCGTCCAACGAGAGTGTCCATTCAACAACCCAACCCCAACACCAGACAAGCTAATATCCCTCCCCAACATGGGAGGGGAGAACAAAAATTACTTGAATATGTTGGTCCTATATTTAAATCCTTCGACGAAAATAGTACAAATTTTTCACTTTTAGATACATTGACTATCCCATATCATCTATTTGATAGTGACAGCAACTTTAAATTTTTGACCAGTAGTTTTAGCTTGGGTATAGTACTTAGAATTTCTTTTGATTGGCTTCCTTATTATGCAGAACTATATTTTGACATGTCTGTTCATTCTTTCTTTTCTTGTAGTCATGCAAAGCAACGCTGCATTCAACATTTATTCCTCTAGGGGCAAACCTGCGAGCTCAAAGAAATTGAGCAGGAAAAGTACTGGAGGTGCTGGTGCGAAACCACTGAGAAAAAATACTTGATAAGAGGATCCTCCAAATTCTACTCCTTTCAGAACAACCACTCCCCCTCCTCCTCCGTGCACTGAGCCCTCCATCGACAAGACAGAAGGTTCCTTGGTGACCGATTTGTTGAGCAATGCTTCTAGCTCAACAATTGATAAAGTCCAATATGTAGCCACGCATCATGTTTAATGCCCAAAACGTGCATCCACTAAGCGGTGGTTGTAGTATAGATCGGGCGGTTGATTTCACAAGGAGGCAAAGAAATAAAGTTAATCAATAAATAATGTTTAGAGATAAATAATATGAGTAAAATAGAACAAGTGATATTTTTTTTTTTAGATTTAAAGATTAGAAATAAAGATAGACTAAAGTGTGATGTAACAATAAACAAGTAAGAAGGATCAAGAGTCACCAATATGCATACTTATTTATTTGGATCTTTGATTCATAAAAATTACACAAATGTGTAGTTCACATCCCAACTATTCATTTGGAAGATTTAACATTGAAGCACAAATATGTTTCACAAAAATGTATTCAAGTGATTATTATTCTTTACCATGGAAAGATGAGATAAATCTTATGAGAAATCTAAAAATGACATTATACCATTGGCAATAATGAAATAAAAGATTGGACATAAAACCTAACACAAATATTACTTTTACTATTTATAAAATACATAGAAAGAGCATGACTAATTCTATATAGATTTAGCAAAAGTAAATATATGAATGAGATAGAGAAAATGATAAATATATTATCTATATTATTTTCACTAATTTTATAATACATAGAAAGTGCTTGACAAAATCTATATACTATTAGTAAACATAAATATAGATAACAAGATAAAGAAATAGAGATTAAAGAAAATAAATCACTCAAATATATAAACTTTAAGCACATGGTGAATCAAAAATACCAAACAAAGTCATAGTGCATATAAGACCATCCTAACATTCCTAAGAAGGTTAGCCTATTATGCTAGACATTTTCATGAAATTCTATAGAGAAAATATGAGAAATGAGCCTAAAATTTGGTAGAGTTTTGCTACCTAAAAATTACATGGTAAATGTTAAACGAGAGTCCCTATTTATAGAGAGAGAAAAGGACTAAAAAGAAATTAAACAACAAAATGGGGTTTACAAAATAAACCTGAAATATTAATAATAAAATATGATTTTGAAAAATCAAATCTTATTATAAATATTCACCTAGTTATTTTGGTGCATGGTCAATATGCCATTTTTCTAAAACACCAAAAAATGTGAGCTTTAAAGCTCAAAATGGGAAGTTCAAGGTCCAAAGTGCTTAAAAGATTGGGCTGGAAGCACTATGGCAGCTGGGGAAAATTTGGGCCGGAGCTAGTTGGGAGAGTGACCTGCTGCAGGCGGCTGCTGACAGACGCGTCAGGCGTGGCAGGCGGCGCTGTCAAGTGGTAGGCGCAGAGAAAAGGTTGTGCCACGCAGGCGCTGACTGGGCAGAGGGGAACGTGTGGCACTCAGCTGTTGGAGAGCTGGGCTGATGGGATGCTGACTAGGTAGAGGAGACGCGCCACGTGTCGGCTGGAGGTGGAGAAAAGCTTAGGCGGGCATAGGCTCTTTTGGGCCGGTTTACTTGGGCTTGGATCTCAAAAATACCATTTTTTCAATTCTTTTTTAGCTTAAAATCTTTATCTCTTCTTTCTTTTTCTTTATGCCAAAATGCAACTTTAAGTCCTACAAAATAACAATAAATTAAATCGTAATCAAATATTTTTATTTATAAAATAAATCATATTAATTCCCTAAAAATATTAATTATAACTTAATTTATTTCACCTATAAAATCAATAAATATGAATTTTTTACTGCTAACACAACCCCCAACTAGCTTTTTGCTAGTCTCTAGCAATTGAAGCAGATAAAAATTATTACCAAGATTAATAATGCAAAAGCATTTAACAAAATGTTTAGTGAGAATTTAGAAAATGCTATTTAAAACTATCAAAGTTGTAATTCAAGAGACTTGTGTGTGTGTGCACCAAACCATATTCATCTCTCCATTATTTATAACACAAACAATATTGAAAAATCACCAAAGAATAAAGTCTCAACTCAAAATCCTCACAAATGTATTGAAAGTATTTTTATGGGAGATGGTTGATACTCTTGGAGTTTGAAATTTATCAATTAACACTCAAAAATGGATGTTATCGTTTTAGGAAAAAAAAAATTTAACCAATATTGATCAAAAGATAGGCTAATCAATTAATTGGAATCTAAATGACATAAGAACCTTTGGGATTTTACAAAATGATATTAAGAGCCAAAATGAATAACAAAGATAATATAAAGTACAATTTTTTTCTTTTTCGGTTTTTTATGACATAAATTAAAAGCAAATGTAGTAATGTTGATTTTTTTTATTTGACAATTTTTTTCCTCCAACAAAACTACAAAATATGAAGATGAAAAATGTTGCTCTTGTTCTTTTTTTTCATTAATTTTTCATTTAAATAATTTTTTCTTTCTTTTTTCTTTTTTTTTTATATTTGTTTTCTTTTTTTTTTTATATACAATTTTTTTTTGACAAGAGACAACATAAGAATAAAGAAAAAAAATTACAAGAAATTAAAAGAAAAATTAGAATAAAATACAACAAAGACTCTTTAAAACAAAAATGATCCCTCTAGTAAATGTCATATTTTAAATCCCAAAAATTAATTTTACCAACTCAAATGATCAATAAAAGTTTTCAAAGTTGTTTTCTCATTCTCACAACTCACAAAATTAGAAGCTTTAAACTTTAGGATTTTTCTCAATTGAATGTGTTAACAAATATTTTTTTTTTCAATGTTTGGTTGTGCATGAAATTACTCTAAAAAAAATTATTTCCTAATAGTAAAAATAGCAAAAACTCTCACAAAAATTATGTTGTCGTGAATTTTGAAAAAATTTACTTCAAAATTTCAAAATGGTAATCAAAATATATTTCAACACATGGATATGCCCACTACCTCTAACTTTAAATGAGACATTGTCCTCAATGTCTAACGTTAAACCCATTGTGCGAGAAAAAAGGGAATATGATAATAAAAAACAACAAAACCCCAAAAAGTAAAATTTGCAACATAAAATAAAGACACAAATTAAAATAAATCACACTAAAAAGAAATATAAAACCATATCAGTCTTTGGTACACAAAAGCATCGCGCTCAGGTAAGTCTACCAACTGCATGTTTCTGTACTATCATGTATCAAAAATGAATTTTCTTTTATCCTGCATCTCAAAAATCAAAGCGTTAGTAACATTTTTAGGATAAAGAAAATGTTTGGTTTCAAAATCGTGGAGGAAATGGGGTGAATGTTTCATTGCAAATATGTTTATGATTTCCTCAACGAGTAGTCTATCACATCAGTATGATAGCTCTCATTTTTCTTCGGAGTAGTTGGAAGAATTTCTGTATGGGAAAGAGCTTCACTCCAAATAATAATGACATCATCATCGTCGGGTTTGGAACTGGGAGTAGGGGATGGTGTTATGGTCTCAGGTTGGGACGGGAATTGACTGAAATTATGTGAAATAATAGCGTTGGTCAATTACGAAAGTTGAGTACTAGTTTCCCTAAAATCTTCCACAAATTGTCTATTAAACTCTCTTTGCTCCTCTATAAATGTGTCTAAAGTGTCCTCTAAGGAATTTGTATTAGTGTGAATATTATATGGAGGTTCATGTGGGAAGGTAGGAAAAAAATTCATGTGAGGCAGTGCATTGTAGTTGTACTCAGGCTTCCAACTAAAATCTATGGGGTTGGTCCAACTAGAATTATGATTCCTATTGTTGACTCTTGCAAAGTCACAATAACGTTCATCATAATCTAACTCGAGAACCTCGTAACTTTCTCTATCAAACTTAGTTTCTAAGACCTCAAGTTCTCAGTACTCTCTTACACTAAGTTTGCATGCACCTCTAAAACGGCCAGTACCCTCAGTAGTACTAGAATTATTATTGTTTCCGAATGAAGAATAATACATTGTAAAATACATCTTGAAACGTTTCTTTTCTTCTTCATTCATTATGTTTTTTAATTTGTTTTTTTCTTTTGTGATTTTTTTTTATTTTTGATTTTATATATATATATTTTTGTTTTACTTGAGGTTTTTAGAACTGTCTCACTTAAGACCCACACTTTATCTAGAACTCCCCGAGGTTCATAGATAATTGTGGAGGGGTCATAATTCATAAAAACGGTCCTCTTACAACCAATACTTACTAGAACTCCCTGAAGTTACTAAGTAAGCATGGATGAAACTTTACTCAAATTGGCCTTTAAGCAAAAATTGCTTTTGTGGACAAAACATGCTTTGTTTTTATTATTATTATTATTTATGATTTTTTTTTAAGATTTAAAACCTAAAATAAAAAAAACTAATAACAAAAAAAAAAAATAAAGATACAAATCTAACAATGGAAAATAAAAAATATATATTTAAACAAAACAAATAAGATGCTCACAAAACTGAAAAAGAAATTTTAGGAAAAGAAAAACACTAATAAATTCTAAGAAAGTAACATTTTTTTTCAAAGAAGAGGAAAGGCTAACTAAGTAATTAAAAAAAGTTTAATGTAATCCTATAAACACATAAAAAAAAATAGCACAAAAGTAAGAGAAAAAAAATGTAACAAATCCTAAACATAAATAATTAAAATTAAAATAAATAAATGAAAACTAAACTAGCAAAAGATAAGCATCCAATTTTTTTTTACTAAAAAAGATAAAAGAAATAAAATAAGCTACAAGAAAAAAAAAACTAAATACACACACAACAATTTTTTTTTTTTTTTGTACAACAATAATAAATTAAAAGAGAGAAAAAAAAATAACAAAAGGGACAATAACAAATCCTAGAAAAGAAATGATAGAAATTTTTTTTATATATTTCTTTTTTTTAGCACAACAATGACATAAAAACAAACTAACTAAAAAAATAACAACAACAAAAAAATGATATTAACCTTTTTTTTTAAAAAAAAAAACAAGAGTAAATAAGGGAGATCTAAAAAAATAATTTCTAGAGAAATATACACACACAAAAATGATATAATTTACCTATTTCTTTTGCAAAATTTATTGAAAAACTTTTTTCTTTCACTATTACCTCCTCGGCAACGGCGCCAAAATTTGTTTAACACCCAAATTGTGCATCCACTAAGCAGTGGTTGTAGTATAGATCGGGCGGTCGATTCCACAAGGAGACAAAAAAATAAAGTTAATCAGTAAATAAAGTTTAGAGATAAATAATATGAGGAAAATAGAACAAGTGATATTTTTTTTGTTTTTTAGATTTAAATATTAGAAATAAAGATAGAATAAAGTGTGATGTAACAATATGTAACAAGTAGGAAGGATCAAGAGTCACCAATATGCATACTTATTTATTTAGATCTTTGATTCATAAAAATTACACAAATGTGTAGTTCACATTTCAACTATTCATTTGGAAGATTTAACATTGAAGCACAAATATGTTTCACAAAAATGTATTCAAGTGATTATTATTCTTTACCATGGAAAGATGAGATAAATCTTATGAGAAATCTAAAAATGACATTATACCATTAGCAATAATGAAATAAAAGATTGGACATAAAACCTAACACAAATATTACTTTTACTATTTATAAAATATATAGAAAGAGCATGACTAATTCTATATAGATTTAGCAAAAGTAAATATATGAATGAGATAGAGAAAATGATAAATATATTATCTATATTATTTTCACTAATTTGATAATACATAGAAAGTGCTTGACGAAATATATATACTATTAGTAAACATAAATATAGATAACAAGATGAAGAAATAGAGATGAAAGAAAATAAATCACTCAAATATATAAACTTTAATCACATGGTGAATCAAAAATAACAACCAAAGTCATAGTGCATATATGATCATCCTAACCTTCCTAAGAGGGTTAGCCTATTATGCTAGACATTCTCATGAAATTCTAGAGAGAAAATATGAGAAATGAGACTAATATTTGGTAGAGTTTTGCTACCTAAAAATTACATGGTAAATGTGAAAGGAGAGTCATTATTTATAGAGGGAGAAAATGACTAAAAAGAAATTAAACAACGAAATGGGGTTTACAAAATAAATCTGAAATATTAATAATAAAATATGACTTTGAAAAATTAAATCTTATTCTAAATATTAACCTAGTTATTTTGGTGCATGGTCAATATGCCATTTTCTAAAACACCAAAAAAATGTGAGCTTTAAAACTCAAAATGGGAAGTGCAAGGTCCAAAGTGCTTAAAAGATTGGGCTGGAAGCACTATGGCCGCTGAGGAAAATTTGGGTCGGAGCTGGTTGGTAGAGTCACCTGCTGCACGCAACCCGAGGTGTGCACACAACTGCTGCAGGCGGCTGTTAACAGACGCGTCAGCATTGCAGGCGGCGCTGTCAGGTGGCAGGCGCAACTAGCAGGAGAAAAAGGTGCGCCACGCAGGCACTGACTGGGAAGAGGGGGACGCGTGGCGCACTGAGGTCTGAGAGCTGGGCTGACGAGATGCTGACTAGGCAGAGGAGACGCGCCACGTGTTGGCTGGAGGTGGAGAAAAGCTTAGGCAAGCTTGGGCTCTTTTGGGCCGGTTTACTTGGGCTTGGATCTAAAATATACCATTTTTTCAATTCTTTTTTAGGTTAAAATCTTTATTTCTTTTTTCTTTTTCTCTATGCCAAAATGGAACTTTAATTTCTACAAAATAACAATAAATTAAATCATAATCAAATATTTTTATTTATAAAATAAATCATATTAATTCCTTGAAAATATTAATTATAACTTAATTTATTTGACCAATAAGATCAATAAATATGCATTTTTTACCGCTAATCACATCACCGCAGCCAATAGGCCTTTGCTTCTCTCCCTTCGCTGAGACCCGGTCAAGTCCTTGCTCATTGATTCAACAAAGTAATCAGCATAAGTTTCTTTTCTGTATTTTATTTTAGTCTAACAACATTTCCTTTTATTAGCTCTGACAGCTTCATTTTTCAACTGTTCGCAGGGTCTTATGACCGTGAAAAACAGTTGAAGTTGTGTCGAGGTGGTTGAATCAAAACATGCTAAGGAGATCAAGGCATGGGAAGCCAATGACAGAGTGTTGGATTAAGACAACTGAAAACAAAATCAAAACAGACGAGGAGAAAATCAAAGCAGCTGAGGAGAAAGTCAAAGCAGCTAAAGAGAAAGCTGTTGTTTTGCCCGAGGAGTTGAAGAAGAGAAATGAAGAATTGGCTAAGGTTGTTGTTGCTAAGGAAAAGTTCAAGGATGCCTCTGAGACCAACTGTAAGGAGGCAATCAAGCTGCATGAAGATCTGGTCGCAAACATGAAGGAGGCCAACAGACTAGCAGAATGCCAATAATTTGGAGGGATTCCAAGGAGCCACCTTCAACTGCTTCTACATGTTCTAGAAGAACAATCTAAGCTTTCTCGGTGCGATGCTCGCCTGGGGGAGGAGAAGAATGCCCCGGAGTCTTGTGAATATTCCTTGGCAACAGGAGTTGACGGAGCTGAAGAAGAAGAAGCAGGAACCACCATCGACCAGCAACCTTAGTAGGACCCCCCTATAGTTGTACAATAAACAAAAAATACTTTTTATATATGTAACAAGAACACCTGAACAAACTGTTCGCGGTGTTAAGACAATTTTTTGTCCAAGGCAGTTTTATTTACTTTTAATATTTCTAATTACATTCGTGCAGCAATTGCTCGTGGTGTAAAGATATTTCGTTTTAATATTACAATTGTTGTTATAACATCTGCTCGTATTATAAAACCTAGCATAACACTTTATTATCTTACAAAATTAGCTAATTTTTTTTAAAAACACTCTAAGTGTCGAAGTATGATTTCCCTTATTTGCTCGTGTGTTTACATACGTTTACAAGTGATTGAGGAGGTTAAGGTTCTCGGTCACTTTCCATTCACCAATACCTGTTCGAACATTGCTGCTCGCGTACTTATAAACAATCAGCACTACTACAAAATACCCTTTACGGGACACTTTTTTAGGACACACACATAAATGCAAGTCCTTAAAAATATTTATGGAGTTTTTAGGACACTCATTGAGAGTCCTAATAAAACACAATTTAGGACTCGCACTGAGTGTCCTAAAAAAAATGCGAGTCCTAAAAAAATCTGGGCTAAAAAATGAATGTTTTACTTAACAATTTTAAGGACTTGCTTTGGGAGTCCTTAATACTCTTTAAGGACTCGCTTTGCGAGACCTCGAAACACCTAGGCTGAAAAATTAGGAATGATGACTTTTAAAGACTCGCTTTGCGAGTCCTAAAATAGTATTAAGGACTCTCAAAACAAGTCCTTAAAATTGTTAAGTAAAAGAGCATAAAAACACTCATTGTTTCGAGAATATAGGGTCAAAATACACATTTGGAGATTTATTTCAGTCACACACAAGATGTTTTTATTTAAATAAAAAAAATTGTGTTAACTAAAAAAGAATTTATATATTAGATATTAGATTTTTTTTTTGTAATTAAATAAATAAGAAAAATTTTTAATAAAAAAAATCTGAAACATAAACTCTTTCCCTCTTTTCCCTCTATCTTCCCCGAAGTCCGCTTTCTCTCTCTCTCTCTCACTACTGTGTTGCCTCTGCCAGGCCCGAACGGCCATCGTCCCATCGTCGGAGCCGTACACGCGCCAGCCCAATCGAACCGTCGGTCCTCGAAACGTCAACCCCCGCGAGCTCACCACCGTACGCACTACCCAGGGCTGTCAACCAATGGTCCGAAGTCGTCCACCTCTTGCACTTTCCGCCGAGATTCTGACTACCCCGAGCCTCTTGTTTGACGAAGGGCACAGGGAAGAGGTGCAAAAATGTAGCATTGTGAGAACCATAAATCATGTGCCACTCGTTCTTTGTTCATAGTCAATATAGGTATGTATGCTCTCCTTATCTCTAAGTACAACTAACGTATGAAGTTACAACATATTTGGTTTTGCATATAACTGTTATTATTTCTAATATTTGAATGTCTGGAACTAGAACTAGTTCTATAATTGACATACAGAGAAAAGACACTAGTGAATGTTGACAAAGAAAATATATTTTGGTTGATTCATTAATATACTGAAAGAAAAAATTAGACAGTTGTATTCATCATTATTTGTGTGTTAATTTATGACACTGATCTATAAAATAGTAAAATCTCATGTAGTTGGGATAACAGTCTTTGAGTTTGAAATGGATTTTAATGTTTACATCTTGGTTAGCTCGAATATGATCATTTATCAGTGTTTCAACACTCATGCTAGATCATGTTTTGTTGGGCTTTTTACCTTGTAAGCTGTGTAATGGACTTGAAGATTGTTACTTGAAGGCTGATCTACCAATAAGTTACTCTGTGGTGAACTAGTTGCATTCTTTGCATTCTCACTGCTTGGTTGGCTCAGCCCCTTCGTTATGCAGCAGTTTATTTGTGTTTGCTTTTCTTGAGCTCTAAAATAAAGCATTGGAGGAGGTGTACATGTTTCTTTTGTAACTTTATTTGTGTTATATTTCCCTGATTGACTCTTGTTATAATTAACCATTGCATTAATAAGGATTCTGTCTTTGTACCAGGTAAACGCTATGAAAGAGGTCAAGAACATGTTGATTTTTCCACTTTTGCAACGAAGGTCTGGGCTCGTGGTCTTCCTCGTCTCAGATGCGGGCTCAATGGCGGGGATGGAGTTCTACGGACGTTGTGGGGGCTTTGGGAACAGCTGGGTTTGATCTCTCTCTCCCTCCCTCCCTCTTACACTCACGGTAGCTCACCTCTCTCCCATGGCATCTCTCTGTTGTTATATGTAAATATGATATATATATATATATTGCTGTTGAAAGTGATATAGTTGATAGCACATTGAAACAACTTTGGGCAATGGGAATTTAAAGGAAGTCATAAGGCTCCCTCCTGGTGAAGAATGTAATGAATGGCTAGCTGTGAACAGTAAGATTTTATTCCTGTTTAGTAGAATAGGATTAAAAGAACTATTCGTGTGTTGGTTTTTTCAACTTAGTCCGTTTGTTGTTTATACTGTAGTTGTGGAATTTTTTAACCAAGTGAACATCCTCTATGGTACTCTCACTGAATTCTGCACTCCAACTAGTTGTCCAGTCCTGAATGCTGGACCAGTGTGAGTACTCAACCAAGTAGATTCTTTTGGCTATATTGTGTTTAGAACTCGAATAGATCATTATTCCTTGTCTGTTTTCATTCTTGGCAGAAACTCGTATAAGTGGGCTGATGGGGTTACCAGAAAAGAACCAATAAAGGTCTCTGCTCCAAAATATGTTGAGTACTTAATGGATTGGATTGAAGTTCAGCTAGATGATGAGTCAATATTCCCTCAAAGATTGGGTTAGTAAAGTATCTAGTTGAAAGCTTGAAACTCTTTTTTTTTCTTCTTCTTCATAATCTTAACTCAGGTTTTTCTTTCCATGTGCTCCTTTTCCACTCAATTTCCCAGATGTGGTGAAGACAATCTTCAAGAGGCTGTTTCGTGTGTATGTTTTTTTAATTTAAATGCTCATGTGTTTTTTTTGTTTAATTGTATTATATTTAAGTAGTAAGAATCAGTGATGAGTTAGGGGAGTAGGACAAAGCATCACCCAAAAATTAAATATAAATATATAATATATGTTAAAAATTACTTTTATATAATCTTTTTGAAAAATAAAAAAATGATTCCCTAACTTTTTGCTTTTCACTACCTATACAGGTACTACTAAAGTGGCTTAATAAAGACTCACATTCATAACCTCCTTTTGTTTTTTTAGTAGTATAATAAAATGCAATATATAATTGCTTTGCTAGTTGTTTAATGTTTGCTGCTCTAGATTATATAGTAGTAGCAAGGCTAAGATATATTTAAGTAGATTATGTATATATGCGTAAGTATTAAAAATTGTGTAGCTAATGAAGTAGTATGTATCTCGATCACTACTAAGGCTGACCATAGTATAACTGCTTAGTTCATATATATAGATTGACTTGTCATTTTATTTATTTCCAAACGAATTTTTTCCTTCTATTAATTAAGAAAACAATGATGACAGAGCAATTGAGAGAACTCTTAGTAGCATTATAGTGAATGAGTTTTATTTGAGAATGTATGTTAGAAATCTTATTATTTGCTTGATATTGCAAAGAACTTAAATGTATACAATTTCATTGGTAGATATTATTTTTATAATATGATTTAGTGGCCTATTTAACAAGCTTTCTAGCATGTGGATTTTCATGGAATTTTTTCCTATCATCTTAACATTTGACCGTCTAATTAATAATTAAGTTGATTATAGAATTTTAAATAACATGACTTGGGGTAATAACATGATATGGAACATACATCTAACTTTTTTATTTTTTATAATGTTAATAATAATATTTAGGTTAATATTTTGATTGGTCTTAAAGCATTGGATCGGTAGCTAATTGCAAGAGGTATGCTGTATTTGATTTTTTTTAATTTTCAATATTTTACAATTTTGAATGATAATTGTATTACATTAGTGGAGTTTGAATATCTTAGATATTCATCCGTAGTGAAGTAGGTTATGAGAATTCTGTGTGCTGCGGTGATAACGGAAGATTGAGAACTTGCATGTCTTAGTGAAGTAGGTTATGAGAATTTTGTGTGCTGCGGTGATATATGGATAAAAACCTGTGTGTTGTTTGATTTTTTTGACATGTTGGTATTGAATGTGACAGATAACTAGGCTAGTAAATTAGGGGATATGCTGTCCAATTTTCTATAGATGGTGACATGTTTCTTTTTCTTCTATTTTCGCGCAAGATGTGTATTTTACTATGTTTTAATTTTCATGTAATATGTTTATTTTTTGTAACCTATTTTTTTGTTAAATTTTCATGTAGTATATTTCTGTTAATTGATGTTGTGCTTTGCTCAGTCAGATTATGTTGTATGATCATATCATTATAGCAATTTATGCATGTTCTACAATTTTCTTGCATAGCACATGTTTGATGAAAGTCCCAAGTTTTATCCTATAATCTTAATATTAGAACCATGTACATTTCCTTTAGTCTTTAATGCATGCTTTTTGAAATATATATCGATTGCTTGTTGGATCTATAATGGAGGCAAAAGCTTCTTCAGGAAAGTGTTTGCAGGGTTTTCTTTTATCATATATGTTTGGTTGTTACATATTTATTTTATTCTTTTGAATGTAATATAATATATAGCAGTGTCTTTATGTAACACTGAGAACATAGTAATCATAACTTTTGTCCTTATAATCCTTTAAAAAGATTCTAAAATCTATGAAGTTTGCTTGGAGTTATTGTTGGATTCACGATTCTATTCAAAAGAGTCTATATTATGTGATTAAAATATAGTCCCTCACCATCTCATATTTATGGTATTAAGCTTTGAGCTATTTTATAATTAGTATAGAAGAGAAACAATTTCTATATGATTTTAACATGCCCTTGGAGTGCCATTGGTATATTTGTGCAAAACAATTATGTGTTCTATTCAGTACAACTTATCATATAAATGTTGTGTGTGTATATATTGTAATAAGCATCATGATGTAATTGATCACCATCAAATACAATGAAACTCATTGCACAAATCTGAGTTTCTTAAAGCACTTGCATAAATAGGTAACTGGTTTTTTTTCTTTTTATTCATTTATAAATTAAGATTGTCTATTTCTAGTGTTTTTTTTATTACTGTTAATCATTGTCTTTGGTTTCATTATTTTAATATATATTTATATATATGTGTGTTTGTGAATGTTTCTATACTGTTGTGTTGGTATAGTTGTATCTGAGTTGTGCCTTATTTTTGGGTGAAGTTTATGAGAATTTGGCAGTTGCAAACTTCAAGTTTTGACATCCTTTATTTATTGGACCGATATGTGTATATATATTTTGAAGTGACTAGATATTTAACTCTAGTATATAACAGATTCATTATTTATACACACAAATATGATGGTAATTATGTATGTATAATGATAATAGAGTTTTTTTTTTTGGTTAGTTTGTTGGTATTACAGATTTCTGTATAACATAGGGCTTGTGTAAACCCAAAGGCTCTATTCATTTTACCTCTACCTCTTCGTTGACTACTTTTGCTAACTAGTTGTCTATTTATGTGTAACATAATTTATTAAATTATTGATGAAATAACAAATTGTTCTGATTGTCTCTTTCTATCTGTTAAACTATTTTTCTCTCCAAATTCCACTTATTCTATCAACTATTCTCCATCTGTAGAAGATATGTGAACAAGTTTTAGCCTTACACTAGAATGTGTATGTGTTTATTCTCTAATTGCTTTAGTATTTCACTTTAGTGGAGTTTGAATATCTTAGATATTCATCCGTAGTGAAGTAGGTTCTGGTAATTATGTGTGCTGTGGTGATAACGAAATATTGAGAACTTGGATGTCTTAGTGAAGTAGGTTCTGAGAATTTTGTGTGCTGCGGTGATATATGGATGAAAACTTGTGTGTTGTTTGATTTGTTTGACATGTTGGTGTTGATTGTGGCAGATGGCTAGGCTAGTAAATTAGGGGATATGTTGTCCGATTTTCTATAGATTTTTTTGTACTTAGTTTTGTGTGGAAATATGAAAAAGATGACTGCCATAATGATAAATTTGGGATCTGGATATTTAACATTTAACAGTTTAATTAATAATTAAGTTGATTATAGAATTTTAAATACATACTTAGATCTGAGATTAATTTTTAATTACTAGAATAGGCTAAAAAAATTATGTTTAGTTGAAACCCACTATACATACAAGATAGGATTCAAATTAGTGATGTTTCTTTCTTAATTAATCAAGTAATTAAGTAGTACTAATGTCTTATCACTTAAGCTCCTTCCACTTGAACCATAACATCATAATAAATAATAAGCCGGCATTAAAGTTTTAACGAAATAAGAGATTAAGAGGTGGATTATGATTAAAAGGGTCTCTTAAAAGATGCTTAATTTAGTCAAAACTATTTGATTTAAATGTAATTTGCGTAGCTTAATTATGCATTTTCACTTTGATTTGATTGTTAAAAGCCAGATGATGATGATGATGATGTGCATTGTTTTCTTTTGTTTAGTTATTATTTTATTTTATTTTTATTGTCGGCTAGGTGTATTATTGGCATCCATAAAGTTGGATCAATAGAAAGTAAAAATTCTATTATCATATTGTCAAAATAGAGAAAGATAGATGGGATTTGTGGCTTTGACATGAGTCAAATATATGAGAAAAAAATAGAAATACATTATAATACAACTCTATCATTTCTTAATAATAATAATAATAATAATAATAATAATAATAAAATCAATGCTATCACGAAGTTTTGGCAAATTAACAAATTATTTTTCAATTCATTTTTCAGAAGATATACATGCTAATTAATAATAATTGATGGAGCTAAATTTTTTTCTTAAGGGACTAATTGCATTTAAAAAATGAGAATTTTTTTTAACAAATTTTCATAAAATTTTATGTTAATATCTATTTTGTTTACAAATTTAAAATACAAAGAGAAAATTAGGGGAAGTTGAGCCCCCAAACTTAGTAAATGCCGAATTATATTACAAAGTTATAACAAAATTAAATAGTATAATTATTAAAATTTGGTTAAAAATTTAGTTTGCTATTGTGCAATGGAGACTAACTAAGGTCTGTCAAAGATTGGAGCATGATCTTGTGATCCGGAGTTTTAATGGTATATTTTGCCATTGTTTTAATGGTATACTTTCTGTATTGTGCAACTAGTTTTTTTGGTGTATTTTGTGACATATTTTTGGTGTATTTTGTGTTAACTAAGTTGAATGGATTAATATGGTAGATTTATGGTCTATTTTGTTGCTGATTTTGATGTAGTTTGCTACTGTTTTGAAATACCTCTATGTACTGGATGAATAAAATTTTATGAAATAGTACTATCTAACAAGAAATTGTGTGTCTACTTATTTATAAGTTTGAATTATAATATATTTATAATTAAAGAATTTTTTTATAATGTGCAGGTCTATATTGAGATACATTTCTTTGGCGCAATACTAGACAACATTGACAGTTGAAGTTTTTAGAATAAAAAATATATTTCACTAACATTGGATACATTTCTTGTTTAATATTTGGTGATGATAAAATTTGATTGTAGTATAAACTACCATGTGATATGATTTTGTAAGCCGAGTAGACAAAATATTGAAATTATATTTTTGAGTAATTAATAAAAAATTATTTTGTTGTATTTTCTTTTGAAATTTTAGAAATCTAACATATATAATACATTTTGAACACTCAAAGGGATATATTTTTTATAAATCAAAATGAAAATTGTAGTTGCATTTTAAAAAAAAAATTACTTTTAAGGGCATGCACAGCGAGTCCTAAAAAATTACTTAAAGGCACTCAACCAGATTTTTTAGGACTCGCTTAGGACTTGCAATGCGATTCCTAAAAACTTAATTAAAGGCACTCAACCAGATTTTTTAGGACTTGCGTTGCGAGTCCTAAAAACTTAATTAAAGGCAATCAACCAGATTTTTAGGACTCGCGAAAAATAGTTTTTTAGGCTCTCAAATAGAGGACTCGCAATGCTAGTCCTAAAAATCCATTTTTGTAGTAGTGCAATGATAATATAGCAAAACAACACACATAATGAGCAAATACTTGTAATAAATACAATAATTGGCAAGAATAACTGGCTGCAAACAGTTCCTTTTATTTCTCGTAAAAAATGGACAAAAATTCATGTTTATACGAGTGATCAAAAATTGATCTTACACTTATAAGCAACCAGCCTTCTAACTAGCCAGCCCTTGTTCAAAAACTTGTAAAACATAAATTAAAACAAGCCAAATCTTTAAAAATAATTTTGTACTAATAATACTTGCGCAGGTGTTCTTCATTCCAATAGCGAGGAACGAGATCTCCGATTAAGTGAGCAAGTTTGTATGTGCCTGGTTGAAGAATTTCTTCAATTTCATACGGACCCTCCTAGTTTGGTCCAAGCACTCCCGCACAACGGCGTTATACGTGGATGGACAATCAACTACTATAGATGTAGTGAGTAATGGCCTGTTCACACGTGTTGTTCCTGCCGTGACCGGAATTCTGATCGACCCTGTTGGTGATAATCCCACACTAGAAAAACTGTAGATGGTTTAGTTACACGGTTCTAAGTCTTTCACTGAAAGTTTTATTCTTTCCAGTGAAGACTTGTATAAAATGTTTATTGAGCTTCCAATGTCTACCAACACTCATTTTACCATCATGTTGGTAATTGAAATGTCCACAACTAAAGGATCTGAGTGGGAGAATCAGACATGTTGCGCGTCCATCTCAGAGAAAGTTATAATATCTTCCTTTGTTCGAGCTTTTTTGGGAGTTAACTCCTCGACGTTTAGCATCTCTACATCCTATTCGTGATGTAGGGTTCTAGCATATCTCTCCATTGCCTTACCATTGTCACAAGATATATGTGGTCCCCCGCAGATAGTTAGAAATGTACCAGCGACCAGAGCTGGCTGTAGAGGAGGCGAGTGTTGGCATATAGGTGCCTGCTCGTTGCCTACATTGGCCCCTTGCTGAGCGTTTCCCCCTGCTCGTACATATCGTCTCAGATGTCCTTGTCGTATGAGGAACTTGATTTTATCTTTTCAGCTGGTTGCATTTGTTGGTATCGTGAAAGTCGTTATGGAAACGACGGAAGTAGGTTTTGTCCATCTTGGATATGTCCTTTTGGATCAGGGTCGATCGCCTAAAAGGGACTTTGGTATGGCTGGCCTAATACACTTCCGCTCTACTATCGACCAGGACCATGTAGTTAGTGAACCTCAACTCATATTTGTTCTGCGTAGGGAATTTGTTATTAGATGTCTTATGCTCAGTATCTGCCCCTTTTACCCCATTCTTATTATTACCTTTGTCGTTAGTGTCATTGGATTTGCAAGACCCACTGGCAGCTTCGGTCGTCTCTTCCTTCTTGCCATGGTCGACCTTTGGGGACTTTCCTTCATTGGAGATAGCCTCCTTCAGCTTGTTGTACTTGTCCTCTCGATCCAAGAATTCTTCAATGCTCTTGACTTATTTTTCTGTAGGCTGCTCCAAAGGGGAGTTTGGCATTGCACTCCAGCTGGGATGACCATCATCTTTCCCTCATCTTCAACATTCTTGGCTAGAGCAGCTACTCACATAAACCTTTGGATGTACTCCTTGAGAGGCTCTCCTTCCTACTGTTTGATATCGACCAACTGATTGGCCTCTGTCGGATGTATCCGACCAGCATAAAACTATCTATATAACTCTTTTATGAACATTTCCCATGAAATTATGTTGGCCAGTGGCAATTTGAAGTACCATTCCTGTGTAACATCAGATAAATTAGTTGGAAAGATTCTAAATCAAGCATCTACGGACACCTTCTGGATGTCCATTTGTATCTCAAATTTATTCACGTGAGATATTGGGTCTTCTCTTCCAGTAATGTTGGGCAGTACTGGAATTTTGAACATGCTTGGGATTTCCACCATCAAATTTTTTTTATGAATTGGGTGCCCTTTTTCCATTCATATTCTATATGGGACCTTTTATTCCCGACCAGTTGTTGCACAACCCTATTCAGGGCATCTATTTAAGCTTGAACAACATTTGGTATAGCAAGGGCAAGAGCAGCTGCTGCAAGTGGGGCGTACTCATCCCTTCGGCCATAAAGTACGTCCCTTAGGTCCTCATCATTTCACCTCTCCTCGCTTGCACCTAGTCAGTCAAAGACGTTGGGTTGTCTAGGTTGCCCCCTAGCGTTCTTACTTGTTGGTCAGTTGTCCATCAGAGGAGGGTTTTGCTGCCCATTCTTTTCCTCCTGTTGTCAACCATTTTTCAACTATTATATCCGGAGTCTGCTTCATTGTAATCATGGTCGTCTCTAAACTACAACCTGTGAGTACACTATCTGTTGTACGAACTGTCCCCCTCTCTTCTCCCTAGTTCCTCTCGGTAAACAACCGGAAGTCTACGTCGGTCGTTGGGTCCCCGAACATTGCTCTGTCATGGGGGGTCCCAGACTGTAGAGCATGAGTCCATCTGCATCCTATTTCCAGAGGGATGTTGTCCCCTGCCAAGAGTGTTCTATTCGTCAGCTGTTTGACTTGTAGGGCCTCTAGGATGCTACTCGTCCCTATTTTGTTTGTGCTGCTACGTATTACCTTGACCAGCACGAGAGTGTTTTTGCACATTATTTCTATTAGGATTTTGGGTCTGTCTTTCCTGTTGAGCAGCTGGATGTTGTTCTGGTCGTTGTGGACTCCTTGGGTCTTATGGATTTGGAGGACATTGGGGGTGACCTGATTGGTGATTTTGAGGAGGGTGAGGGTTCAGTGGCAGATCTAGCTGAGAGGTTGGTGCATGTGGACCAGGTGGCAGTCCTCGAGCCAACTGAATGGCTGCCTCTAAAGCTACTATAGTGTCTCTTTGTCGACGATCCATGTCTACCTTTCTTTCGTTCAACTCTCAACATTGTCGATCTATCTCCATCTATTGCATTACCATAGTTTCAGTCATGTTCTCTTGGTTAGATTTTAGGGTAGCTAACTCGTCTTGCAACACTCCCAAAGTTGTTCGCAAGGTTTCAGTGTCCATCTCCTCCTCTTCTAATTCAACCTGTGGCTCGTCCTCCACTACACCTGGTGGAAGAGGTGGATTTTGCACACTTTTCGATGTCTGTCCAGCTTCCCCCGCTCTCCTAGAGTTCTTTGCCAATGTTATCTTGGAGGTCTTGAGTTCAACTCTCAATGAAAGCACCAAAATGTTGACCCTTGTTTTATTCAATGACACTGAGTCACAGAAAACGATATCAATTAAGGAACTGAATGCAATAATATAAACGACACACATATTTTATAGTTGTTCGGCCCCAAGGGTAATTTCCTACGTCCACTTAGTGTTTTATTAATGTTTAAGAATTACAAAACCTACGATTAGCGAACAAGGGTTCACCAAGTTTCACAAGTCCTAAATCCTTGGAACAATTATTGTGTATAAAAACATTATTTCTCTCTGGATACCAAATATTGCGCGTGAAATAAATGAATCACATGAGTCATATTTATATGCTCAAGGATGTACATATGGGTTTATGAGCCGTCCTTAACTTTCACAAGCATAACCAAATAGTAACATAAATAATTATATTTACATATAAAAATAATGAGCAGCTCGGTTCAATGAGAATTTGGCTTGGTTCAATGAGCAACTGTGGTTGTATGCATATGCACCTCTTCTTTCCTACTACTCAGCATATTCATTAAGCCTATCGAGCAGCTTTAATTTTCCTCTTGATACTCTGGTCGTTGGTCGACTAGGCCTTCATTAATAACTAGTAACGTGTTGTTTAGGTGCCTCTTAAACATGCCACGTCATCATGCAGATATTTCGGGAAACAATGTTAATTTTGAATTGATTGATATTAAATTTGGGATAAATATATTATCTTTACTTTTAATTAAATAAACAAATGAGAAAATTAGAGATAACCCTAATGTGGCTCACGTCACTCACTGTATTGCACAATGAGTGGCGCCACACAGGGATATTTCCTGTCCTTGGGATTTGAATTTTGAATTTCAAATAATTTTTTTTATTGAATTATATATATTTAATTATTATTTTTTAAATATGATATAAATTAAATAATTAAATAAGGTTATTACTAATCAGTTTTATTATAATAAAATAAAGATTAATTCATTATGTTAATTATCTTTATAAAACTAAAAGAGTGACACTTTCACTAATAAGCTGTTTTAAACAATTAAAAAGTTTAGACTGTGAGGCTCCCTCTCTGAAAAGAAAACGATAGTTTTTCTAAACCTAAAAAACTATTCAATACATCTTATCTTAATCAAACCTTTCAAGATCTCCTGTGTTGAGTACATTTAGAGAATCCTAAATCAACCTTTTGAATCCTATGTGCCCACACACATCCTTGTGTGTTTGAGGATTGGTCTGGAAGATCAAGGTGTGAGCTTTCAGAATGGATTGGAAGATCGTTGATTTATACCAAAAGATTTGTGGATACTCTATAGGCTTCAAGAGGTAACCTCTAATCTATTTGTATGTAATTTAATATATCTATATATGTATGATCCTGGCTGGTTTTAATAAATTTTTAAAAACTAATTTCCGCTGCGTATCTCTGATTTACACTTTAATAACAACATGAGCTAGAGGTTGAGACTTATTTAAACAAGTTGGGGGTTGTTATGATTGGTTAAATACAAAGGATAATTGTTAAAATACAAGCTAGGTATAAACACTTAATGAATTTCACATAGTGTAGATGTTAAATTTGAGTTTCAATTGAAGGCACTTTAAAAATATGATTTTGGGTCCAAAGTGATACAGGCAGGTATCTAAGGATCCCCAAAACCTTTTGTAGCATTTGGAGCAATTTTAGGAGCATTAGAAGGGTCAAAATATAAAGAGGGTTGTGATACATCGCCCACTGAGGGGCGTAGCCTCACCAAAATGTGAAGGGACTCAAAAGCCCCAAAAGGCGACATGTCACCTGCTAGTAGGAGACACATTGCCTACATGCAGGTGACACGTCTCCTGTCGTTTCCATACGAACATGTAAAATGAGCTTCAAATGACGAGTTAATTATCTCTAATCCTATATTTTAGACCTAATGATGGTGCCTTACACTATGAAAAGGTCCTAATAGAGTTTTGGAAGATTTGATCACTCTCTCCAATCTCTCTCTAACCTCTCTCTCTCTCTCTAGCTTTTAAGAATCTCTATTTTTCTCCAAGAAACTCATAAGGAAAGTGATTGACTTTATGATTTTAAGGTGTGTTCAATCTCAATCCTTATTTCCTCTTAGAAAATTCTTCAAGCATCAATGGTGGCTAGGAAATAGAGAATTAGGATAGCAATACAAATCGTGTATAAGCCTTGGTTTTGTGTTTTTTCATTGAAGAAGGAAAATTTCAAACAAGTGGTTCTCCAAGGGTTTTGAAGGTTCATAAAGGTTGAAGAATATTATTCTACAAGTTGGGTTTGCATCATATTTCTCAATCTTTTTTTGGTCTATATCAACCATTAATATTTTGTAGATTCTAGATTTTGTGGAGGTGCAATCTCACTCTTCTCCAACAATAATCATCCAAAAATTGAATGTACACAATGCTCTAAATAACTAAAATGTACACGATCTTAAAACAATTGTGCAAAATATCATCTAAAAACTGAAAATAGAAGGGGATGTGTAACGTCCCAAATTTGCTAATAAGGCTTAGAGACTTGATTAGTGTGTCGGGAGGGCAATAAATGATTTAATTCATTATTAGGTGAATTAATTATGATATATGTGTATCATTATTTGATTGCTTGAGTTATATTATAATATGACTAGATATGCATGTTTAAGTGAATTAAATATGCATGTGGGGTCGTTCTAGTTAATAAGGGCATATTTGCAATTTTGGCTCATGAAGGGCATAAATGTAATTATGTGTGTGTTATGACTAAGACCATATTATTATGTGGGTATTTGTAACATTGGGCTTGAAGCGGTCCTAGGGAGCGGATTAGCGGAATAGTCACAACGGGGTCAAATACTCAGCTCGGGGTGAGCCTAGTGGTATTTTGGGAACGTAGCGCGTATTCGAGGTTGATCAGGTAACGAGTAATTATTTGGCGATTACTTGGGTATGTCGGGATTAATTGGAGATTTATAAGATTACTCGAGGAATTAGCGGGAAATGTGACAGATGATAGTATTTCCCTTGGGTGTTAAAGGGAAAGTTTTGATCTAGGGGTATTTTGGTCCTTTCAATACCAAAGGATAACTTAGGAAGCTTGAGGAACAGTTAGGAACACTTAGAATACTCTCAGACTTTTCCCTCGACAATGAATTTTCTTAAATTTAAGGCAAGGATTGCTCGAATTTCTGCTCAATTGAAGTTGGCAGCTTCTAGACTTAAGGGGAGCACTAGGAGCAATTCAAACAAGGCAATCTAAAGTTTAGGTATTGAGTTTTCTTTAAGTTTTGAAAGCTCTCGCTGAATTCTTAGTTTCTAGTTGGTTTTTGGTTAAGTTTTTAGATGGTTGTACTGCTCTGAGTGTAACATTGAGGTGTGGGGGCTTAATTATTTCCTTAGAGCATGTTTGGGATGATTTTTGGGGAGTTTAAAAATTTGAAAACATTGGAAATTCTTTATTTGCTGGGTCGCGCCACGACACTGTTCTTGGAGACCCACAACTCGGATGAACTCTGAAGCCTAAGGGAATTCACTTAATCGCCTTAGCGTCGCGCCGCTGGGAAGAGCGCATCGTTGCGCATGTCCAGGGAAGCACCTAGGAGTGCTCTTTGACTTGTAGAGGGTTGCGACACCTCTGAGGGGCGCCACGGCTTAAATAGAAAATTTTAGCCAAAAAAGGTTTTTAAGCTCGGGAACTCAAACTTAAGGGTTCGGGAAGGATTCTACTTCAAGGTTTAGTAGAATTCCAGGCCCCATAGTGTAACGACCCAAATTTCCTAATAAGTCTTAGGACCTTGATTAGGGGGCCAGGATGGAAAATTATGGAATTATATGATTAGATGATATTTGTGTGCATTATTATGCGAATATGTGAATAATATTATAATGTGACTTGATATGCATGTTTAGGTGTATTAAATATGCATGTGAGCCCATTTCTGATTAATTGGGCAAGTTTCATATTTTGGCACATTTTGGGTATATTTGGCAAATATGTGGTATGTGTGTGGTGCTTCATTATTATTTGGTTATGCTTGAGTTACACAGCACAAGAAGATCCTAGGAGGCAAGTTAGTGGGAAAGTCACAATGGGATTCATACTTGACTCAGAGTGAGTAAATGGGTATTTATAACATTACCGGGATATTGGGTAATGAGAATAAATATTTGATGATGATTGGGAGTTAGTGAGATTAGGAGGGAATTATGGGAATTTTGACTATTTTACGCCCGGGGGCATTTTTGGGACCACAAGCATTAGGATTTGCTTGAGGTTACTTAAGCTTGAAGTAACCTGTCAGAAACATAAAAAGAACGTTCATTATGTTCACTCTCTCTCCCGTTACCTTTTTGACATCGATCACATTTTCGAAGGAAACTTGAGTTTTAGGACTCAGATTCAGGCAAGGATCATGGCATAGTGATTCTAGGGAAGATTAGAAGCTTTTTGAGTTTTTGAGCTTGAATTGGATTTAGTTGGGAAACGACTCAATCAGAGGTAATCCAAGTTTTGAGTTTTTAAGTTTTTAAGCTTGAATTGGATTTTATTGTTTGATGAGTTTTTGGATGATTTGAAGATGGATTTTAATGTTTTTGGTTAATTAGGATGTTTGGGAACTTTAATTTTGGGATTTGGAGATGTTTGGATAGGTTTTTAAAAGAAGACAACGAAGGTTTTTGGCTGGTTCGTGGTTGGGCCGCGGCCTAGGCTTGATGAAGACGATGAGGTTGGCTGATGGGCAGGTAGGGCCACGGCGCAAGGTTGGTGCACCACGGTGCAAGGTGCAAGTAGAGAGGTGGTCTGGCTTCTGTCTGGAGGCGGGCTATGGCTCAGGATTTGGGGGTCGCGACGCTTAAGGGCAGTTTTGCCTAAATTTGGTTTTTAGTCATGGGAACTTCACTCTAAGGGCCTAGGATCAATCCTACTACCTAGCTGAGTGGGATTTGACGTCCTGGAGGCTTGGGTTGGGTCTGGAAGTATCTATTTACTCATTTTGATGAGGTTTTATATTATGGTTGTGACTAGGTTATCACTAGGGGCTTGGAAATAGGATCGTGCTTGTGGCTCGTTTATTGGTAACTTGTGCTTGGACCAGAGGTAAGAAAACTGCACCCAATATGTGATGCATAAGATACATGTGATTAGGGCATGGCATGAATGTTGAATATGAGATTGATCAGAGCTTGAGTATCTATAATTGTGCATGATTATAATTATGCTTGTGATTATCAATTAAGCATGTTGAATGCCTTTTATCTGGATGTTTGAATGTGCATGGTTATAATTATGTTGGTAATTATTGATGAGGCATGTTGAGTGCTCTATACATGGACATTGATTGCATAGCATCTTCACTTTTCTGTGTATGGTACTGACTTATTAGTCAGCAATGACAATGGTGTCAGTATTGATTGTGAAGTTGTGACTTATTAGTCAAGTTCGGCAGTGGTACCGGGCACTGGTAGTATGGTATTGGCTTATGAGTCGAGAACGGTATTAGCATGTTTAATGCAAGCCGAAAATATTAAATCTAATCGACTTAAGCATTATCAACATAAGCATGAAATGCTTGACCGACCCTATGTTCGATGAAAACAAAAGCGCTTGTCTAGTCTAAGGGCTAGTTATTTAGAGCCAGGGCTATAAGCTCAGGTGACTGAAATGTCACATGGATAGGAGGGCGTGGAACCTCAGAGATAGACTTATCAGTCATCTATACGGAGATAGACTTATCAGTCATCTAAACAGAGATAGACTTACTAGTCATCTATACAGAGATAGACTTATCAATCATCTACATAGAGTGTAATGACCCAACTACTCTAGACTTTTGGACCATTAACGAAAACTATACATAAACACTAATTCTTAATAACACTTACAAGTGATAAGATCATAACTTTATTAAAAATTTTGAAAAAAACAAAGGTCAAACTTACATAAAGTTTAAGTTAGGATATGGGATCCCATTGTTCTAAAACCAAAACATGACATAATGATAATTTAAAAAGAGATTACATAATAAAATGCGGAAAAAATACATATAAAAACCATAAGAACAAAAACTACATCCTCGAATCGAAACTCTCAGCTCTTTGAATCCACTCCGCCTCAATACACATTCCCCAAGCTGCCAAGAACCTTATCCGCCACTAAAACTATTTTCCTGCACATATAAACAAAAAGGAGTGAGCCTAATGCCCAGCAAGGAAAATCTAACATATAGCCATATACATAAAAATTCATAATGCAACATAAAACATACTATAACACTTATGTCACATACATACTATAATGGCCATTATTACTTGGGGTCCCATAAACTAAGCAAGTCATATGCCCATTAGATTAGTGGGGTCTTGCTAGCTAAGCAAGTCATATGCCCATAATCTATTTGGGGCTTGTTAGTCATATAGGTCATATGCCCAAGTCTACAATCATACTTAACATAACATATTACATATCATAAAATCATAAGATAACATATAAAAGCATATAACACATAAATCCTATCCTATTTTCCTTACCAAAATAACCGGGATATGGGCACTGATTTGGGACCTTGGAACACTCCTAAAAACCATTTATAATATGGTGAGTATATTGAAGAAAAGGGATGAAAGTGAAAAAGGGACTATGCTATCAAAATATACTTACCAAAAACCTTGTGCTTAAGAACTTGGATTTCCTAACCAAGAATAAGAATAAGGTTAGAATGAGTAGAAGACTATGAGAATTTTTAAAGAACATAATACAGAAATGGACTAGAGTATGGAAATACCTTGAAGACTTATATGACCAATCTAAACCTTGAACCGAAATGTGAATAAACCTTACTTCCCCAAGTGTTTGATAAGCTTATAATGATCAAGCTTATAATTCCCAACCCAAGTGTTTACACTCTCACACTCACCTAGCAACTTGCAGCCTCTGAACTTAGAGTAATAGATGAATAAATGGCTGGGTACTAGGTCCTATTTATAGAGTTTAGGAATGAAAAGATCTTCATTTAACTTGAATAAAATAATGGCTTTTTAAGTGAAAATAATTTGAATTATCGTTCAGCAAAGGCTGAAGACTCGTTCAAACAGATGCTGGACTCATCAAGAGGTTGAAGGTTTGAATGGAAAACGTTTTTGAAAACTTTCAAAATATGCTGAGAGGGGCGATATATCGCCCCCTGTAGGCGATATATCACCTGGGCCAGTATGCCCGAGGCAATCGTGCAACGTTTTGTGTTTTTCGTATCTTCGTGCTGCGATATATCACCCCCTATAACTGCAATATATCGGCATACGCTGATTATTTAAACACGAAATTACACATTTTTAGCTTAATTTAAATTGAGTAAACATCCTTGACTAAGCCCTCTAACGTTTTCAAAGCTGCTGACTGACCTTAGGGTATTCAAATCTTTTACCTTAATAAATTTAATCCTCAAAATACTTAATCATAAATAAACCCATACATAACATGTGCTATTATCTAATTGGTTCTTATCTAAACCTTATAGTATATTAAATATTATCCTCAATATCAGTCATATTAATCAAACCTTAGGTTAAAATTAATATTCCTAAACTATAGGTTAAACTTAGAAAATCTACAAGTACTACTATGAGTGTCCAAATAAATCCCGGTCTAAACCAAAAATCCATAGTCATAAAGATAATACTATTATTACTATTATACTACTATCTAACTTAGCTAAGTAAAGTTCTTGGACTCTACATAGAGATAGACTTATCAGTCATCTACTCAGAGATAGACTTATTAGTCATTTACTCAGAGATAGACTTATCAGTCATCTATACAGAGATAGACTTATCAGTCATCTACATAAGGATAGACTTATTAGTCATCTATACAGAGTATGACTTATTAATCGTCTATTCAGAGAGAGACTTATTAATCGTCTACCTCAGAGCGACTTATTATTCATCTACGTCAGAGCGAGAGACTTATTAGTCATCTACTCAGAGCGCAGGACTCCATAAACATTTATTTGTACCTTCTTGCATGCATGAGCAAGGTTATTACTGCTACGCATGCCTATTATGATTTAGTGACATGTAATTGCCTATTTATGAGCATGTTTAAGTTTTATTGCTGAGCTTTGGCTCATGGGTGCTATGTGGTGCAGGTAAATGAAAAAGAAAGTTGGACCATCCTTGAGTTGGAGAGCTTAGGTGACGATGTGTACATATGCGGCTTCTCGACCACCACGGCCGAGGGTTTAAAGAGCAACTAGGGTTAAACCCTATTTTGTCGCTTAGGTCGGCTAGTTGTAAATATTTTACTATAATTAACCTTTAAATTATATTTTGGGATCCCAATGTATACAGTAAACGTTTTAGTGAAACATTGTATCTTTGACCAAAATTTTTAACCCTAAACCATTAATCACATTTAGTTACACGATTATGGCCAAATGGTTCGGTTAGCGAGTTTAGCGCTATTTAAAATGCACAACGTAACGGTCCCTAGGTAGTAGGGCGTTACACATAGGCTAATATATTATTCCAAGCTTTTATTTTAGCTTGTGATGGTTGTTTATTATTACGTTGTGATTAGTTTTTATCGCGAAGGCTTGGGATTAGGGACTGTGCTCGGGATCTCCTTGTACTGTCAGCTCGGGACTCAAGGTAAGAAAACTGTTTGTGCGCGTAGAGCAGGGCATGGTACAATTACACGTTTTTAGTGCTATACGTAAATGGCTGTAATTTTTATGTCATATATGTGTTTGTGACTGAGCAGCAAGGGACGGGATCGACAAGGGTCGGGATCGGCAAAGGCCAAAATTGGCAACAAGCATGCTAAAGGTAGATTGCCATGGCATGGCCATCTAAGGGTGTTGTATTCACCCGCTCAGTTAGGATCGTGAGCCTGGTTCCTGGTAACGTACCTTGATCGGCTTAGGTCGCTGTTGTGAATTGTGTGTCATGTTTGTTTAGTTATGCATTTACTTAAATGAATTATTATATGCTCTGTTTGTGGAGTTTTCTTATTGGGCCTTGGCTCACAGATGCTCTATGGTGCATGTAAGGGCAAGGGTACGGCTGACCAAGCATGAGTTGGAGGACATGGAACGGTGCGTACATGTTTGGCCTATCTAGCCACCGCGGTTGCAGTAGTTTTGAGGAATGCTACGTAAATGTCTAATTTTTTTGCCTAGGTCGACTATATAATGACTTTTGAGTTGTAAATATGTTTTAAACAATATTTTGTGATCCCAATGTAACTCTTTTATGATCTTAACGAATGTCCAAACCTTTTACATTAAAGTTTCATTAAATAAATCTTTACTTTAATTAAATCACATTTTTCGGTCTAACACCTCGTTTTACTAGTCAAATGCACATTTTAAAACCAGATGGTAATGACTCTAGGGTACTAAAGCATTACAACTTGGTATCAGAGCGTGCCAAGGTTTATGGTTCCTGGAGTTTGATCAAATATGTATGCTCGTTGCTAGAGACAAGTTGGACTCAGGGTTGGTCGGTATTAACTGAAATATTTGTCTAATTGTTTATCTAAATTCCTTAACTGCCTATTGATACATATTGAGCATGATGTGTATATGTAATGCTAGGGCATGGCCCCCTTAAATTATTATATGATTATTATATGTGTGCATTGTGTTGGTTTGTTATTTGTGTTTGATCAGTTGAACTGGGGGTGGTTTATTTGGATGTCGTTGTCGTGCCTGATGTGCAGCGTCATTGATTGCAGGCATATTGAAATTATGCATCGGCGATCAAACCAATTCCGCGTCAATATGGCTGAAGATAACAACCATGGTAGAGACCCTCCACCTGCCCCAAAAATCCGGCAATAGATGTTTGTAGAAATGCAAGCTAGAGTTCAGAGAACTGAAGATGAACTCCCAGAGCTGAGATAGCACGCTCCTCCTCGTGATGTTGGATTACGGACCCCACAGGTTGTGGTATCAGGGTTATCCCAGCCTATAATAGAGAATAGATGGGAGCAATGGATGAAGATGATTTCATCTATACTGTATTTTAAAAGGGTGGAAGGAAACGAGAGGGTGGCTTGTGCCAGCTATATGCTAAGAGATGACGCCCGCATCTGGTGGGAAGTTGTGTCTCAAGGGATAGATGTGGTCACTATGACTTGGGATGATTTCAGGGAATTTTTTAATGAGAAGTACTACATTATCGCAATTAGAGTATGAAAGGCGGATGAGTTCACTAATTTAACTAAAAACAGGATGACTGCAATCGATTATACTTTGAAGTTTGACCAATTGGCTAAGTTAGCACCAGATTTGGTTCCTACTGATATGGCAAGGAGAGATCGTTGTGTACGGAGGTTTAATGTAATGATAGTCCGGGATGTCAAGATAACATTTGACTGAAGGACTACCACTTATGCTCAGGTAGTGGAAAAAGCCCTTACTTCTAAGGGTCCTGAAGACCAAATATGGAAAGAAGGTGTCGTAAGGCGTGATGCTCAGAGGATGGTGCCTCCCTTCACTGGTTCTGGCTGAGGCATTGGGGACAGTGATCAGAAGAGAAAGGCCCCAGATTCTTTTATTCCTCATGGTCCAAATAGGAGGGCACGAGGTGCTTTTAGTGGTCGTCAGGGTGGGGGAGAGAACTGGAAAAGCTTCCCATAGTGTTCACGGTGCAACTGACGCCATCTGGGAGAGTGCAGAGCAGAGTATGTTTTGTCTGTGGGAGTGTCAGCCATATGTGGAAAGACTGTCCGCAAGTCAAGAAAGCAGAACCAAAGAGGAGCGACAACCTCACTTCAGTTAGAGTGTATACTTTCACCCAACCCGATGTTGAGGTTAGTCCCTCGGTCATGACAGGTCATATTGCTAGTGCTGGTTCTTCATTTACTGCATTGATTGATTAAGGAGCTACTAATTCATTTTGTATCTGCTAGATTTATAGACCATCTGTGTAGACCCTCTGATCTGTTTGCTAAGGGATTTAGGACTGTGTTGCCAACTAGGAACTGGTAGTTTCTATGAGGTGGGTTAGAGCATTATCGGTGGAGATAGAGAATATGGAGTTGTCTATGGATCTGATTGAACTAGTGATTGATGATTTTGATATGATCTTGGGAATGGATTGGATGGCAAAGTATGGGGCGATCATAGACTGCAAGTGAAGGATGGTAACTTTTGAGCTTGAAGATGAGGAACCCTTCATGTTTTTGGGGACAGTGAGTGGACCACGAGTACTTATGAACTCTTCGTTGAGAGCTAGAAACCTGTTTCAAGAATGTTGCATAGGATTCCTAGTAAACATAGTGTATACTTCTAAGGTTGTCTCAGTTGGACCGGGTTAGACTAGGTCGGTGTGTGAGTTTCCTGATGTGTTTCCAGCAGACGTGCTAGGATTGCAACCACACCGAGAGATCGAATTTGTCATAGAATTTGCACCATGAGCAAAACCAGTATTGAGGGAACCTTATAGAATGGCTCCAGCAGAGTTAAAGGAATTGCAGATTCAATTGCAGGAATTACTAGATCTAGGATTCATTAGACCCAGATTTTCACCGTGGGGTGCTCCAGTGTTGTTCGTGAAGAAGAAGAAGGATGGGTCATAAAGAATGTGCATCGATTATCGAGAGCTAAATAAGTTGACTATTAAGAATAAGTACCACTACCTAGGATTGACGATTTGTTTGATCAGTTACAAGGGAATAAGGTATTATCCAAGATTAACCTTCGATCTGGCTACCATCAGTTGAGAATTAAGGAGGATGATATACCAAAGACGACGTTCTGTACAAGGAATGGACATTATGAATTCTTGGTCATGTCTTTTGGGTTAACCAATGCCCCAGCAACCTTCATGGATTTGATGAATATGGTATTCGGGGATTATTTGGATAAGTTTGTGATTGTGTTCATTGATGATATACCGGTATACTCCCAAACAGAAGTATAAAACGAGCAACATCTTCGTTTGGTACTACAGAGGATGAGGGAGCATAGGTTGTATATAAAGTTTCGTAAATGTGAATTCTGGATACCCCAAGTAGCATTTATGGGCCATATTGTAGTAAGGAGGGGATTCTAGTGGACCCAACCAAGATAGAGGCAGTGAGAGATTGGCCAAGACCGAGCAGTGTACCTTAGGTTAGAAGCTTCCTGAGGTTAGCAGGTAATTATTTGTGATTTGTTGAGGGATTCTCCAGAATAGCAACACCATTGACTTAGCTGACGGGTAAGAAGACAAAGTATGTCTGGGCAGATAGATGTGAGAACGATTTCAAGGAGTTGAAGCGGTGACTAATTACCGCACCGGTACTGAGTCTTCCATCATATAAGGAAAGTTTGTGGTATACTACGATGCTTCGAGGCAAGGTTTGGGTTTTGTATTGATGCAAGCTAGAAAGATGATAGCCTATACGTCTAGACAACTGAAGGAGTATGAACAGAGGTATCCCACTCATAATCTGGAACTGACAGTGGTGGTATTCACACTGATGGTATGGAGGCATTACATGTATGGAGAAAAGTTCGAAATATACATTGACCATAAGAGTTTGAAGTATTTCTTAACTCAAAAGGATTTGAATATGCGCCAAAGGCGTTTGGCCAGAGTTGGAAAAGAACTACGATTGTGAGATTTTGTACCATCCAAGAAAGGCCAATGTGGTGGTTGACACATTAAGTCAGAGGGGTCTAGGGCAGTTGTTTAGTTCGAGACACATATCAGAAAATCTAGCTGAAGAAATGACAAGAGCAGGAATTGAATTGGTAGTTGGTCATCTAGCCAATATTACCCTTCAGTCCACACTTCTTGAGAGAATCAGAGAAACGCATAAGGAGGATCCTAAGACAAAGAAACATAGGGAGAGAATTTTAGCTGGGTTGGCTAGAGACTTTACTATTTCAAAGGCATATTTGTTGAGATATAAAAATCAGATTTGCGTTCCAGTGGATGATGGTATCAAATGAGAGATTCTGGATGAGTCTCATACCACTCCTTATTCTCTACATCCAGATACACCAAAGATGTCCCAAGATATAAAGGCTCTGTATTGGTAGCCAGGAATGAAGAAAGACGTGGTTGATTATGTGGCCAAATGTTTAACCTGTCAGCAGGTGAAGGCTAAACACCAATGGCTAGCAGGGTTGCTGCAGCCTTTAGGGATCCTAGAGTGGAAGTGGGAAGATATTACCATGGACTTCGTGGTTGGATTACCGAGAACAGTGGGGCAGCATGATTTGGTGTGGGTGATTGTTGATAGGTACACCAAATCAGCCCACTTTTTGCCTGTTAGAACAAATTCTACGATGGAGCAATATGCTGAATTGTACGTGAAGGAGAATGTGCATCTACATGGAGCTCTGATATCAATAGTGTTAGACAGGGATCCCACATTAACCTCTAAGTTTTGGGAAAGCTTGCAGAAGGCTATGGGCATGCAGTTAAGATTCAGTATAGCCTACCATCCTCAGACGGATGGACAGTCTGAGAGGACGATCCAAATACTAGAAGATATGTTGCGGGCATGTGTGTTAGATTTTGGGGGATCTTGGAGTAAGTATCTCCCTTTGATTGAGTTTTCTTATAATAATAGTTATCGGGCAACCATCGGAGTTGCTCCGTATGAAATGTTGTATGGGAGGAAATGTAGATCGCCCATTCATTGGGATGAGATGGGTGAGAGGTAGTACTTAGGTCCTGAGGCAGTTCATCAAACTAATGACGCAATTGAGAAGATTAGAGCTCGAATGCTTGCCTCCCAGAGTAGACATAAGAGTTACTCGGACTTGAAATGTAGAAGTGTAGAGTTTCAAGTAGGTGATTATGTGTTCCTCAGAGTTTCTCCTTTGAGAGGAGTGAAACGATTTGGAGTGAAGGGAAAATTAAGTCCTAGGTTGGTTGGACCCTTTGAGATTTTGGAATGAGTTGGAGAGGTGGTGTACAGATTATCTATGCCTCCAACTTTATCAGGTGTTTACAACGTGTTTCATGTGTCTATGCTCTGGAAGTACGTATTAGATCCTACACATGTGTTTAGTTGTAAAAACCTGGAGTTGGACCAAGATTTATCTTATTAGGAGAAACCGGTTCAGATTCTAGACAGAAAGGACAAAGTCTTACGGAACAAGACCATTATCTTTGTGAAAGTGTTGTGGACAAATAGCAAAGTAGAGGAGGAAACTTGGGAGTTTGAGTCAGATATACGAGATCATTATCCCGAAATATTCAGGTAAATTTTGAGGATGAAATTTCTGTAAGGAGGGGATAGTTCTAACGTCTCAAATTTACTAATAGGGCTTTGTGCCTTGATTAGTGTGTCGGGAGGGAAATAAATTATTTTTGTATTATTAGATGAATTAATTATGATATATGTGTATCATTATTTGATTGTTTGAGTTATATTATAATATGACTAGATATGCATGTTTAGGTGTATTAAATAGGCATGTGGGCCCGTTCTGATTAATAAGAGTATATTTGCAATTTTGGCCTGTGAAAGACATAAATGTAAATATGTGTGAGTTATGACTAAGACCACATTATTATGTGGGTATATTTGCGCTATTAGGCTCGAGGCGGTTCTAGGGAGCGGATTAGCGGAATAGTCACAATAGGGTCAAATACCTTGCTCGGGGTGAGCCTAGGGGTATTTTTGGAACGTAGCGTGTATTCAGGGTTGATCGGCTAACGAGTAATTATTTGACGATGACTTGGGTATGCCGGGATTAATTGGGGATTCATAGGACTACTCGAGTAATTAGCGGGAAATGTGGCAGATGACGGTATTGCCCGTGGGGGCATTAAAGGGAAAGTTTTAATCTAGGGGTATTTTGGTCCTTTTGATGCCAAGTGATAACTTAGGAAGCTTAAGGAACACTTAGAATACTCTCAGAATTTTCGTCAGCTCTCTCTCTCTCTCTCTCTCTCTCTCTCTCTCTCTTTTCCCTCTCTCTCAATTCCATTGTTGACATTTTGGAAATTCTAAGGGGAAGGCATGAATTTTTCTAAAATTTAAGGCAAGGATTGTTGGGGATTGAAGCTCACTTGAAGCTAGGAGCTTCTAGACTTAAGGGGAGCAACTAGGACCAATTCAAACAAGATAATTTGAAGTTTAGGTTCTGAGTTTTCTTTAAGTTTTTAAGTTTTGAAAGCTATTGCTGAATTCTTAGTTTCTAGGAGGTTTTTGGTTAATTTTTTAGATGGTTGTACTTCTCTTAGTGTAACATTGAGGTGTGGGGAGTTAATTCTGGCCTTAAATCATGTTTGGGGCGATTTTTGGGGAGTTTAGAAATCTAAAAACGCTAGAAAATCTGGGTTCGCGGGGTCGCATCGCAGAGCTGTTCTTGGAGTGTCGCGGCCCGCATGAACTCAAAAGCCTAAGGGGATTCACTTAATCGCCTTAGCATCGTGGCACTGGGAACAGCGCATCGCGGCGTGTGTCTAGGGAAACGCCTAGGAGTGCTCTCTGACTTGTAGAGGGCTATGACGCCCCTGAGGGGTGCCACGGCTCAAATAGAAAATGTTAGCCAAAACAGGTTTTTAAGCTCGAGAATTCAAACTTAAGGGCTCGAGAAGGATTCTACTTCCAAGTTTAGTATAATTCGAGGTCCCAAAGGCTAACATATTATTTCAAGCATTTAATTGGTTTAGGTTGTGATTGTTATTTATTATTATATTGTGACTGGGTTTTATCACTAAGGCTTGAGATTAGAGATTGTGCTCGGGATCTCCTTGTACTGTCAACTCGGGACTCAAGGTAAGAAAATTGTGTGTGCACGTAGAGCAGGGCATGGCCCAATTATCTATGCCTATTGTTATGCATAAATGTCTGTAATTGTTATGTCATATATGTGTTTGTGACTGAGCGGCAAGGGCTGGGATCGGCAACAAGCATGATGAATGCAGGCCACCATGGCATGGCCATCTAAGGGTGTTGTATTTTCCCGCTTGGTTAGGTCCGTGAACCTGGTGCCTGGTAACACACATTGATCGTCTTAGGCCACTGTTGTGAATTGTCTTTTGTGTTTGTTTAGTTATGCTTTTACTTAAATGAATTGTTATATGCTATGTTTGTGGGGAATTCTTGCTGGGTCTTGGCTCACGGGTGCTCTATGATGCAGGTAACGGCAAGAGTAAGGCTGATCAACCATGAGTTGGAGGGCATGAAGCGGTGCGTACATGTTTAGCCTACCTAGCCGCCACGGCAGGGGTAATTTTGCGGAATGCTATGTAAATGTCTGATTTTGTGGCCTAGGTCGAATGTATAATAACTTTGAGTTGTAAATATGTTTAAAACAATATTTTGGGATCCCAATGTAACTCTTTTATGATCTTAATGAATTTCCAAATCTTTTATATTAAAGTTTTATTAAATAAATCTTTACTTTAATTCAATCACAATTTTGGGTCTAACACCTCGATTAGCGAGTCAAATGCACATTTTAAAACCACATGGTAATGGTTGTAGGGTAGTAGGACGTTACAAGATGTACCAGTACATCCAAAAATAAGTTGTACAAAAAAAGCACCCATATATATATTAGAACATAAACAAAATACCAAAATTTATGCTAATAATATTTTTAAGAAAGAAAAAGTAGCAGTTTGCATGTGCCTCTCATCAATAGTATATATATACACAGAATTATATAAAAAAGATCACTCTACAGCTGGTTTCTTGACGTGAAGATGCCAGCCATTACTTTCTACAACCAACCCGACGGAAAGACAAGCGTTTGCATCACGGCCATGGGATGTTACGTTTTGCAAGCCAAGTTTAAAGTTTTGATGTTGGTTCAACATTTATTATTTAGTCACTTTAAGAAAAACATTTATTTAATCTAGTGTGTGAACACATAGGGAAATAGTTTTAATTTTTTTTTTTCAATTGAACAAACTAGAAGTATTATCGGAAGATAATAATGATGATGACAAAGTCACGTGGATATCCACATGCACGTTTAGTTGTTTATAAATGTGCATAAGCTTTCCAATTGTGCACAAGTAAAATGACCCATGTACAAAAACAAAGTTAACAAAATAAATGGTATTTTTGTAAACTACTATATAACAAGTCTTCTCTCAAGAACAAGACACAAGCCTCCGGGACTTCCAACTTCAACTTCAATCTAATGGAAGAAAAACATGATTTTGCAATCAACACGAAGCTTTCGACACATGTTGTAAACTCAAAAGCTGGGGGTAATTTGTGTGCTAAAAATCATACCTACACATGTAGCATGCACTACTAGAAATATAGGCTTTTACTTCATTTTTGCACGAATAATAATTAAAAAATGAAGTAAAAGCTTATAAATAGGTTTTTACTTTGCTTATGGGAATTGTACTTAAAAAAAAATAGGATACTACTTTACTTTTATTAAAAAAACGAAGTAAAAAGAGCAATAAGACAAGGGTTCTATTTGGTTGGCACACCACGGAAGGGTTTCCACATCAGTTTTTATGAAAGAACCGAAGTGGAAAAATATACGTGCCAAACAAGTCCTTAACTTATTGTGAAACTCTTTTACTTCAGTTTATATATAAAAATCAAAGTGAAAAATGGACTTTCCACTTCAATTTTTATATATAAACCGAAAAAATATATTTTGAAACTCTATTCCCTTTAACTTCGATATCATTTCCTTCATCTTTCTCTCTCTCTGAAGCAGAAACCCAGAAGCAAAAAAAAACATCGTTTTTAGTCGTACGACTAACGAAGGTTTAGTTTTCTAACCTTATTTTTTTAGTTTTTCAACCATTTCTGACCAATTTTCTTGCTCAAAATCTTAAGTAGGGGCTAAAAATTGACCAATTTTCATTTTTTAGAGAAAAAAAAGCTTTGGCAATGGATATATTTGCAGTTTAAAAATGGGGTTTCCTACACAATTTAGATTGGATTTTAGGGTTTAAATATGTTCTTGAGCTTCAAAATAGGATTCAATCTTTTGTTGTATAATTTTGTTTTTAATTTTCTATATTATTTTTTAATTTTTTGTTTTTATATATAATATATTTTTTGTTGTAGTTTTTTATATATAATGTGTTGAATGTGTTGTTTGTATATAGATTTAGAGTTGATTTTGAGCATTAAAGATTGTTTTAATCCAAAAAAATTTGTTTGTATTATTATTTTTATATTATTCTGAATTTTATGTAGAATTGTGGCTAACGTTACAACTTAGAGAACATAGAATGCTTGTATTATTAATGACATTCGTTTTAATTTTCTATAATTATTTGAAATGTTGTTTGATAATTATGTAACTATTTCTTTTGTTTAATCTTTCTAATATTCTTGTTTATTTAGTGGTGATATTTTTATGTTTGTGCATAAAAAAACGACTTCAGTTTTTCACCACTTTTTACTTCGCCCCGAACTACTTCGGTTGCGAATTTATGAGAAAATCGAAGTAGCTCCACCTTAAAACCTAAGTCGTAGCCCTTTTGTCCTTGTAGTGATGAATGAGTTGTCAAAAAAAATTAGTATACTGCATATATTAGTTTATTAATATTTTTATAACTTAAATTCAATTAAGTTTATATTTGAATTTAAACATTTATTATATTGTAAAAAATAAGAAGATAGTTACATCTTAGTCTACCCCTATGTATTAATATAAATAGATTGGAACTTTATTTGTAAAAAGGATTTGAATTCTAATTTTTTTTTAGAGAATATTTTTTCTGATTCTGTAATCATTTTTCTCCATAGTGAAAATAATATACGTAAGCTTGAGATTATAGCTGAATTACTATAAATTGTTTGTGTTCTTGAATTATTTATTAGAATTTTCACTTTAATTATTTTTTTCTTGTACAAATCTACTCCTAAAAGTTGTGCACCTCTAATTAAAAATTTCACATGTCAATAGGTTGCTTGAGCTTAATCATGTCTACATGTTTAAATGCCCATATCTAAAGAAGGTTGAGGGGGATGAAAAAAAATTAATGCACACAAAAAATAGAGGAAATGATGTGATGTGTAATTTGTTTTCTTTTTCATACTTGTTTAATTTATAATTTTAGTTAATTAATTAATCAGGATTATTTTCATTACTTAAAGAATTAGTTTATTTTAATATTAATTAGTAGTAATAAAATTATATAATGTATAAAGTTGAACATAGTATTATGTATAAAAATAAAAATAATAACAATTTAAGTATATCAAAATAATATAATCATACTAAAAGTGTGTTACCGAATAATATATACTATAATAGATAGAACATATGGGTGTATTACATTGATCACTACAAGAAATGAGGCTTTTATTGATGTTTTTACTTTGTAGTGCCGATAAAAGCAATAATTTTCAGCACTTTTAGGTCTACCGCACCGGCAAAACTAAGTCGGAAAGTTAAGTGTTCCGACCTATGATGGCCGCAACTTGTCTTAAAACATTGAAAAGTGTCATAATGAATATTCAATAATATTTTTTCGGTGTTGTTGACTGCTTTTTTTCGCTATCAACTAAATTTGAGTGTATAAAGAAAAAAAAATATAAAAGAACGCATGGATTTTACGTGGTTCAGGCTATAAAAGAGCCACAGTATATGAGTATCTGGTATTTAGTGAGCTTGAAGCTTGTTTTAGCAAGTTTCAACGATGGTTCTCAGGCAGCGTATATATTGCACTGAGTTACAGAGTTTCTCGCTCTAAAAAATTGAACCATTTACAAGGAGATACCTTTACAAGGGGTCATTAATATTAATCATCTATCATTAATACAATTTCCTCCATCCTGGGGTAGTAACCTTGATTTAAAACAAAAAGCGGGTGCACTAAATAAGGACTACGGTCCAGGCGGATTGCACGGGGCCCATTGCAAAAAGTCACGCACAAACTTTATGGGGAACAAACATATGACTGTCAGGGTGCAGTGCACGATTGCCCATGCCAAACGGCGTTGTGGGAAATTTTGATTGTCGAGTGTACAAATTCAACAACACTAATCGAGGCTCACAAAAAGTTCTCAAATGATCTTCCAGGGGCCCATGCCCATAGTAACTAACACCTGGCAGCCACTCTGGGTCCAAGGACCAAAATCCTAGACTGCAAAGATGGGCGAGTAAGGAGAGCCTCTCGAGATGTGGTCTCATGCGGAGACATTCTCGTTCGAGAACAGACCTCGGGACAAGGCCTCACTTGTAGACATCCATGACCTGGAGATTGGCTCAGGGATTTCTCGGGACATAGCCTCACCACCCGGAGACATCCTCGCCTCGAGGATAGACCTTGGGGCATGGCCTCGCTCAGAGGCACCCTCATCTTGGCCGGAATGGGTTGTCGGGGAGAGTTCACACTCTGAGAACCTCACAAATTTCCTTGTCACCAATTACTCCTAATTTCCACGTCTCAGATGGTAAAAACACGGAGAACATGTGCTATTAAAAGTAATTTTTCTTATATTTTAAATGTATTCCAAAATATCACTATAAAAGGGACATGCAGTACCCTTCAAATGGATTTTACAAACATTGTATCTAAAACATACATAATTGAATACAAGCCTCTCGCTCTCTATTTTCTCTCCATATATTTTAGTAATTATATAGTAACTATGTAATTTGAAGTTGTTATCCATATTTTCCACCTTGGACATGTAGCATGGCCAAACGTGTTTCATGGGCTCTCAGGAGAGGCCCAGGCCCAACTAGGGCCCAGCGAACAATGAGCAACCAAACCCTATCAGCCCAGACCATGCCGAGCTCAATAACTAGCAAGTAGCATGAGCATAGTAAGGGGACCGAAATGGAGATGCAGGCCCGAACCACCTTCCCAGGCACACCCAATCTCTATCCTTCGGGATTTAGATTATGGTGGCAGACAATCCATTCCAAAAGATGGATCCCATCAAGTGGGATACAGTTGGAGTCTCGGGGCCCATCGCCAATTCTCTAACCCGCCATTAGGATGTCCTTCGATCTATTATCGCATTCTAATGTCCGCCCTGGTAAATGAACTCGGGTCTTGGTAAATGAACCTAGTCATCAGTAAATGAAGCTGGACCACATGTCCGGTAGATCAAGCCCAGTCCTTCCTACAGCTGACGTGTCCCGGAGAAATCCAGCAGCTAGTCTCCCTAACTAACCTGCAGAGCTGAAGAAAGCTTGAACCAGTCCTTGTCATCTACAAAGATTGTGAACACCAGACATACCATGTTTGATCCCGCTCAACAGCAGCAACAACAAGACAATGGAGAACCATTGCAAAACCAGCAACTTCCTCAAGACCAACCAGAATGTGCCTTATCACGGGCCCCTGCCTGACGACTCCTAGAACTTCAGAGAAGAGGGTGAATATGATGTGGAACCTGAATAGGAGGATCCGGAAGTGATCCATCTAAGACAACAGGTCCTCGGCCAAGAATCAAGGATGGCAGAACAACAAGAGATCACCCACCAGATGCAAGAGTCCCTCCTGACTCTTCAAGCTTTTATTGCCACTTAGGGTTTTACATTCAATCCCTTAGTTGTTCCTCCCCCAGGAACTCAGTCGTCTGTCCCACCTACAGGGACTGGCGTACCCAACAACGCTACAACTCTGGGACAATCCCCTCATCCCGGAGCTGGTCCTTCTAACCCAGCCCAAGAAAAAGAGAAAGCCAAAGCGACCGATCCCATTGAAAAAGAAAACCCCCAAAAGAAAACTCCTCCCGTTCCAAAAGCTAGGGTGGACCCAGGGCATTTCCCTAGGAAAGAATGGGTGAATCCTGTCCCAGGAAGGAATCACTCGAATAATTCGCAGAGGAAATGCCCACAGGGTACTAAGCCCTGGAATGTCTCGAGACAGGACAATCAAGGAAGGCATTTTTACAAGGGTCACGAAGGGCGTAGACGTGAGGAGGAGCCGGAAGCAGTTAGTTCAAGAGATGACACATCCCATGTGGATTTGCTAGACAACCTAAATGCTCGGAAGAAGCATGCCAGAAAAGAAAAGATCTACCCTCGAGGAGGCGACTTGAGGTACAAATTCAATGAAAGGAGGAACAAAAGAGTTCCCCTTGATGATGAAATGGTCTGGCAGTTCATGGAACAGTTAGCCACTCTCAAAAAGGCCACGGACCGCTTGGTCTAAAAGCAAGAAGGCAGAAATTCTAATTCAAAGGATGAAGAGAAGGAACCGTGCACAAAACACATCCTGGACATCTTGTTACCCAAAGGATTCGAGATGTCACACATACTCGCCTACACCGGAAGCACCGACCCAAGAGACCGTCTATCCCGCTACAATCTCCTGATGACTGTAGCTCATGTCTGTGACAATGGAAAATGCCTGTGTTTTTCAATCACCTTGGTCGGGCCCACCGAACAGTGGTGCAAAGGCTCAAGACAGGATCGTTCTAGTCATGGTTTGGATTGCAGTCAGCTTTACCTAAACAATGCGTGGCTGCCGAAAAAATGGACATGAAGGCCAACGCGCTGGCCAAAATTAAGCAACATCCCATTGAAACCCTTAGCTCTTACATCCAACGCTTCACAGAGGAAGCTTCAAAGACTAAGGTAGACGATGGGCAATGCTTGGTAGGCCTCCAGTCCACAATCAGAGCTGGATCCATACTCTGGGATGACATGCAACAAAGTAACGCGACCACCCTCGAAGAATTTATAAGGAGGGCTCAAGGCTTCATCAACTGGGAAGAAGCTCGAATCCAAGATTTTGGATGACAGCCAGCACCACAACCAACACAATCCCTTACTGAGTACGGAACGCAGTACACGACAAATCCCTCTCAGGCACCTCCAACGATGCCCGGACCTGCTGGAACCCTCAGGATGTCGTTCATGACCCCAACCATCTATGGGCCCACTTTGTCGGGATATGCTCTGGCTTCTTCAGCCACTTTCTCTGGGTATGGAGTGGCACCAACCAGATATAGTGCCGCTCCTGGAGCTACTCAACCATCCCAGACCGAAGTAGCTAAGGTGAGCATAAACCCATTCCGGGGAAAGAGATCTGGCAAAAATGAAAGTCGGTCCAAGCCCACAAAGAAGGGAAAGAGGGAGTACGAGCCCCAATACATAGAATATACAAACTTGGTAGATATATGGGAGAACATCAACCTTGCAACTGGCAACGTTGTCCGTTACAAAAAACCAAGTCCCATGTTTAAATGGGGAAAAAACCCGAGGGACGCAAGCAAAAGATGTGCCTATCACAAGGACATAGGCCACACAACTGAGGAGTGTCGGCTGCTGAAAGATGAGATTGAGAAATTGATCAAGCTAGGACACCTCCACCAGTGGGTCAAGATGCCAACTGGAGTTCCGGGACTACCCACGGCTCCCGAACAACCTTTAGCCTAGGGAGCACAAGTACCGTTCAGAACTCCTCAGGGAGGGTACGCCCTAAGTCCAGGAGCACAGGCCCTTCAGGGGGCCCTAATATTGCACTTGACTAGAGGCCCTATAGATGGCCATGTAGCCACCATATCAGACCCGAGATTCCATATCCACCCAAAACTGCGCCCCCTCGACTAGATGGCCATGTAGCCACCATATCAGGAGGCCCACACCTAGGAGGACCATCCCGGAATGACCAGAAAAGGTATCTCAATGAACTCGAGCACGACCATGAGGTGTGTGTGTTAGTCTAGACTCTGACTCAGCGCCTAAGGCTGATGAATCTGCTGATAACTTTGATGGAGGATGATGCCTGAAATTTCCACTTCCCGCATCACGACCCCTTAATCATTGACGCCTAAATCGCCAAAAAAATAGTATCCCAAGTGTTGGTGAACAATGGGAGTTCTGTCAATGTCCTATTTAAGCCGACCTTTACAATGATTGGCCTAACAGAAGCGGACCTAGCATCGTGTCCAACGCAAATCTACAACTTCAATGGGGATTCATTGCTCCCAATGGGCAAGATTCAACTCCTTGTCAAATATTGCACCTTTGTAGTGGTGGATTGTCCTACTGCGTACAACGTGAATTTTTGGCACCCCACCCTAGTCGACTTCAGTGCCATTACCTCCACCCGAAATCTATGCATGATATTCTCATGTGATAACGGCGAAGTGGAGATAGTATGGGGAGAACACAAGAGCACTCGAAAGTGTTATCATGTCTCCGCCTAACCAATCTTCATAGTCCGCAAAGAACCTCTCGAAGAGGAAAACGTCGATCCAATCCCACTGCAGAGGGTGGTCCTGGAAGATGATGAACTATATCCCTGAATAGAGGTGGACAGGGCATTAGAGCCCATAGAGGAGGTTGAAGAGGTGTGCATCAGTGTCACCAATCTGACCAGAGTAATCTGGGTAGGAAGAATTTGAATCTGGAGGTCAGGGTTGTCATAATTCCACGAAGGGCTACCGTAACGTCATATGTCATGCCTTGAACATCGACGAGAATGCAACTCCTGTCTGAGGCTCTCAAGCTAGAAATCGATAAGTTGCCCTCGATTAACTTCTTCTAGGATGCCTTGTATCCCGTTTGGTTGGCAAATCCAGTGTTGGTAACAAAACCAAACGGGACATGGATGACTTGTATTGACTTCACGGACCTACAAGGTATGCCTAAAGGATTTCTTCCCTCTACCCCGAATAGACCAGAGGGTGGATGCTACGTCTGGGTGCGAGTTGCAAAGCTTCATGGATGCCTACTCCAGCTACAACCAGATTTTGATGCATGTAGCAAACCAAGAACACACCAACTTCCAGACGGACAAGGGTTTATACTGCTACATTGTCATGCCCTTCGGGCTTAAGAATGTCAGAGCCACCTACCAAACATTGGTCAACAATAATGTTTCAGAACCTACTTGGGAAGAACATGGAAGTCTATATAAACGACATGTTGGTCTAGTCCAAGACATCGGCCCAACACGTGGATGACCTGGCGGAAGCATTTGCCATCATCCAAAAGTATGGGATGAAGTTAAATCCCATGAAGTGCACTTTTGGCATGGCATCTGGGAAGTTTATGGGCTTAATAGTAAGCTTAATAGTGATAGAAGCGAACTCAGATAAGATCAGAGCACTGATCAACATGTCATCGCCACATAAACACAAAGATGTTCAAAGCCTAATGTGAAGAATAGCTACTCTGAGCCGCTTTGTGTCAAAGTTCACTAAGAAGTGCATCCCTTTTTTCAACATACTTTGCGGGAACCAGAGATTTGAGTGGACGGCCGAGTGTGAGGAGGCTTTTCAAAAATTAAATGAGCATCTGGCCCAAGCACCAATCATGTCTAAGCTAGTGGATGGGGAGCCGTTGTACCTATATTTGGCAATTTTAGAACATGCCATAAGTGTCGCCTTAGTGCAAGAAGAGAGAAAGGTCCAACTTCTGGTCTATTACATAAGCAAAAGGTTGTTGGGCGTGGAGTTCAGATATCCATTATTGAGAAGTTGACATTTTACTTACTGACCGCTTCTAGGAAGTTAAGATCTTATTTTCAGGGCCACGCCATCAAGGTACTAACGAAACATCCCCTACGACAAGTATTACAAAAATCTGAGTCATCAGGAAGACTTTTGAAGTGGGCCATGGAACTAAGCCAATTTGATATTGCCTAAGTCCCCAGATTCTCCATCAAGGGACATGCTCTAGCTGACTTCATCATAGAATGCACTAGGATTGCAAAGGACAAAGAGCCTATTGGCCCTATAGTGCCCTTTTGGAAGATCTTTGTTGATGGGGCCTCCAATGAGAACGGGGTGGGGGCTGGGGTCGGGATCATTCTATATCCCCTCAAGGTCACCAACTGCAAAGTGCCCTACGCTTCTAGATCGAAATGTCAAATAATGAGGCTGAACACGAGGACAAGTTGGCCAGATTATGCTTAGCTCAGGAAGTGGGGGTCAAGAACATCGAAGTCCACAGCGATTCCCAATTGGTAATAAGACTGATTTTGAGAGAATACCAAACAAAGGGGGAGAAGATAGTCGCCTACATGATGTGAACTTGGGAGTTACTCCAACCTTCCAAAAGATACTTCATCCACCAAATCCCAAGGGAATAGAAAATGTTTGCAGACACACTGGAAAAATTGTCCACGGATGTCGAAGCAAAACTCTCCAGGCTAGTCCCAATCGAAAATTTACCTGCGCCCAGTATTCAAGCCCCAACAATCATCAATGCCATGGATTACACAACATCATGGATGGGGCCTCTCATCTAATATCTAACCACTGAGGAATTTCCCACGGACAGGGATGCCACCAGGAGGCTTCAATACCAGGCTCCCAGATACATCATGATGGATGGCAAGCTCTATCGCAAGGGGTTGTCCATGCCCTATCTTCGATGCGTATCCAGGACTGAAATGAGCACAATCATGCATGAAGTGCACGAAGGCTTTTGGGAAGATCATACAGTCGGACTCAGCTTGTCCAAGAAGATCTTAAGGCGAGGATATTTTTGGCCCACCATGAAGAGGGACTATGTAGATTACATCAGAAATGCAAACAGTGCCAAAGGTATGCGAAGATCCCGCATGCTCCTCCCATGGAGATAACCCTAATGACCAGTCCTTGGCCTTTTGTAGTTTGGGGAATCGATATGGTAGGATCCCTCCCAACCGGGAAGAGCGGAGTAAAATATGACATTGTAGTCATCGACTATTACACCAAGTGGGTCAAAGCGGAACCAATGAGCACCATTACCTCCAAAAAGGCCTGGACTTCACCATCAACAATATTGTATGTCGATACGGCCTCCCTCACAAAATCATGTTCGACAACGGGAAGCAATTTGATAGCATCCACTTCACCGACTTCTGTGGATGTCATAGAATCATCGAAAGTTTCTTCGCAGTCGCAAGGCCTCAAGCAAACGAGAAAATAGAGGTCGTGAACAAGATTTTGAAGGGGGCACTAAAGAAAAGCGACAAGCTTGCAAGAGCAAGTGGCTGGAAGAGTTGTCCCGTGTCCTATGGGCCTAATGGACCACGGAAAGAACTTTGACCAAACATACTCCCTACTCGATGGTTTATGGATGCAAAGCAGTCATCCAAGTAGAAAACACGGTCCCGTCCCCCAGACGAGATACGTACAATCCCATCCAGAATCACGCCTTACTCTAGGAATCCCTGGATCTCATCGAGGAGATCTGGGAAGAATCACAAGTGCATTTGAAGATGTATCAGGGAAAGATCGCGAGGCATTTTAACTCAAAAGTTAAGAACCGAAGGTTTAGAACCGGCGATCTAGTCTTGAGAAGAGTCTTCCCTGCATTTCAAGATCCGGGAGTGGGGGTTCTAGGACCTAACTGGGAAGGACCATATGATATCCAAAATGAAGTATGTTCAGGAACATATCGCCTAAAGGAACTAGACGGAATAGAGGTCCCAAGGGACTGGAATGCTGAACAACTCTACTGGTACTATCAGTACTCGGGAGGATTTAGCCCTGCTTTTTTTAGCACTTTTACTTTCAAATAATGTAAGCCCTAGGGCCATTTCTTATTTAATTAAAATGGTGTGAACAAAACACCACGATGAATGTTTTAAGGAAAGAAAAAGTTTGTATTCGTCTTTAATTTTTACATGAACAAGTGACCTAAGACTACAATCTTTGGTTACTTGGGGGGTACGACCATCTATACAGTCCAGAATTAAAAACAAAAGAGGATGCAAGGCCCAAATCCTAGTATTGATCCAGATTCGTATAAAAAAGGATGCAAAGCACAAAGCCATTCCAAATAAGGATTCGTATGGTCTGGGGAGTTCAAAACCCAACTCCCAAAAGATTGGGCCAGACCGAACATGGTCTAGGATAGTCTAACCTTTATAATTGTTTCCCTATAATGATCCAGGATCGGTGGAACTTGAATCTTAGGTTTAAATTGACTAAATTTAGTTTTTTAAACTATCCAAGCTGTTGGAACCTGCACATCAGATCTAGGTCAAATTAAGCAGATAAAATTTGATAATTCCTTAATGGTCCGGGCTGTTGGAACCTGAACCTCAGGTTCGGAATAAGTTAATTAAATAAGTCATATCTGAGAAATCCATAATAATATAGGATATTGGAACCTGTACCATAGAGTTAGGATATATCAGTTAAGTTATATTTGGTAAGCCCAAAACGGTCCAGGCCATTGAGACTTGAACATTGGTTTCAGAATAAGTTAATTACCTACCACAATTTTTCCCTGATGGTCGTGGCCATTGGAACCAAGATTCCACACAAAAATTCATGCATGGTGGTAAAACACTTAGTGAATTTTTAAGAAAAATAAATGAATATAAAGCGGTAATCATTGTGCAAAGATTAAAACCAATTTAATAAAGATATAGTAAGACAAGCAATTGCCTTTAGCACATCTGCGCCCATAAAAAATAAGTTTACAAAAAAAAGAGAAAAGGAGAAAGGAAGCCCCAATTAAAAGTACAAAGGCTCAGGCCTAGGCTTCGTCCTGATCTGGAACGTCAAGAGCATTTTCATCATGTTCGTTCTTAACAAGAAGCTCCGCATCTTCTTTCTCCTTGGCCTCAAACTCGACCCTTTTTGCAGTTGGATCCGGATAGAGGTGGAGATTCATATTCTTATCCTAGAGCCAGGCCATGTAAATGGCTTCATCAAAAGTGGCTGGCAGCAACTCGTCAGCCTTCTCCTTCTCCTTACGAGCCTCCTCGCTCTGTTTCATTTCCAGCTAGGCCTGAACTTCCAAAGCCTGGGTCTGGGCCTCAAGAGATGCTACCTTTTCCCACTCTTGACAGAGTTGGGCCTCAGCCGCCTCCAAGAGTGCCTTGGTCGAGGTTTCTGAGCCACGAGCACGTTATAGTTCCGCCTCCAGGGTGTCCACCACTTTCTTGTGGTTAGCATCCTTCCTAGACAAAACTTCTTCGTGTTGAGCTTGGACCCAAGTAGTCTCCTTGGAGAGGGCCTTCTTGGAAGCTTCTCTTTGGTTGACGGACCCCTCCAGCTCCATTTGAGCCATATTCAACTTCATGGCCATCTCGGCCACTAGGTCCGCATTTCTATGAGCCAGCAAGGCATCCTCGAACAAAGCAGAGTTAGAAACAACAATAAAAGACAACGGTAGTAAAGAAGCGAGACGAACAAGTGGCTTACCACCGTGGCCTGATGACGGATGGCCTACGAGATGAAGAGGGTGTCATTGTTAGCCAATGTGGCATAGCATTTGAGCTAAAGAGTGGACATGGACGTCCCCACTTGGGCGAGCAAGTTTGCAGAAAACGGGGCCATATCTCTTGGCCTAACCTAAGCCATAATCCAATCTTGGCTCCCAACCGATACACGATAAACTTGGGGGCGTTAATGGCCTCTGGACGTTCAAGAAACTCCACTTTGTGGCGAATGATCAGGGCACATGCTACCTCATCCTGTTTTTCGTGCCCCTCGTCCGTGGCCCGTGATACCATCTCCATCCTCTCCTCCAGGATGATCGACTCCCCTTCCCCAAGAAGTGTCGGGTTGATGGGAATCTAGAGAGCCTCCAGAAGCTCTGCCATAATGATAAGACTGTCATGAGAGGAATGCTCCTCGGCCACAGTGAAGTCCTCCTTTGTTCTGTCCTTCTTGGTCCGCTCTGCGGACATCGTGGCAACAAATTCCTCCTTCCTTTTACTTGTCCCACCTCCATCCGAAGGTTCCTGCTTTTGGAGAGAAGCAGGATGGGATAGAGGCTGCTCAACAGGTGCCATAGGGGCCAAGGCAGCAACTTGAACTCCCTCAGAAGCACCCGGGGCCAGTTTTGAGTCCCCGAGTATCATATCAAGGATCTTCTTCTTGGTTAGGCCCCTAGCGGCTTTCTTTCCTTCATCTTGGCCACGGGATTAGACATGTCTGGTTCACCTGAGACAGGAATAAAAAATGGATTAGTAACATAACAAAACGGGAACGACAAACTAATACAAAGGAAACGTGCAAGTCTAAGTCTTCCGGGATAGACTCTTATCTACAAAATGGACCTGACATAACTCTCCTAGGGCAAAAGCATGAATTTTATCCCCCATGTCATCCGGGTCCAAAAAACTACCATACTGAAGGAACCAGGACGAATGCATGAAGGTCAGCGTGTCCATGGCAATGGGGCAAGGAAATCCCACGTTGCTTACCGTTTCGGTCAAATAATCTCGGTACCGTTGCCTATTCTTAACAAAGCCCTCACTATTAGGGACGTAAGTTAAAATCAGAGGCATTTACCGTGCCCCGAGATGCTGGCCCCGAGAGCTCCAGTGTTGGGCTGCCTCCCCTCGAGCAAGGCATCTAGCTCCTCGAATTTGGCCCACTCTGAATGGCACGCATGCTCCCTCTTCAACCTCACCGCATTCTCCTTGATTGCGACCTCCACCGCCTCAATGTTAATGAGGGTCAGTTCTTCCCTCAAAACAGGGCCCCTCTCGCATTGCAAACCCCGGAGATCGGGGGCATCTATTGATTGATGGGCAGAAATCAGTCTAGTTAGTCAAAGATTCTCCGTGGTCACAACCACCTCCTCCCCCCCCCCCCCCCCACATCCAGATCTTTTTCACTATACCTTCTTTCGGTCCAAGATGAACTTGGTTGCCGGGATTGAGCATACGGACCTATTCATAGAAACGTGAGTATCCAAAAAATGAAACAAAGGATGAGACGAAGAATGGGGAAGGAAAACCTATCCACGCGCTGAAATTCCAGCACCAGAGTGGGGTTCTTCTCTAGGAGGAACCCGGATGTCATAAACCAGTAGTGACTGACATCGGACGGGTGTTTCCAAGAGTTGTATGGAGCCGGACTAACACCACGACTCTTCAACCGATAAAATCAATCCCTTGTTTTATCCTTGGAGTTCAGCTGCGGCTCCAACCGATAGTAGTACAACACCTTCGTGGGGGTAGGCTCCGGGATCTCCTTCCAGGCGCAAAATATACGCCACCCGCTAGCAACTTGTATGCCTAAGGTATGAGCTGAAACAGCGCGATCCCCACGAACTTGAGGAATCGCACGAAAAAGTCGTGAAGCGGGAGAATGGATCCCGCACTGATATGGTCTGTGCTCCAAGCCCTAAATATGCCCACTCTAGTGTGGGCCTTCTCTTACTTCCAGGCCAGCCTGTTGAAAAAAGCCCTGGAGTCGATTCTATCTCGAAGGATTTTTCCAGCTCCTTCAACATCCAGTAGTTCCGGAACTCGTTTACTTCCACATCCATTTCTCACGTGTTGTCAGTGGGAAGCATGTGTCCCTCCAGGATGATGGGGCCCAAATTCACTACATCTTCTGCTTAGAGGGTGATACCACGACCTATGATTAGCGACATGGAAACGAATAGAAAAGCAAGAACCAAGCAGTAAGCACCAAAACCAAAAAGTTTGTTAAGGTACGACGTTTCTTCTAAAACTGCTTGGACAGGTGCCCTTCGGACACATTCCTAGGAACAATTAAGGTCCCAAGAGCATGAGTCGGGAACTAAAGGCTAAATATTGCCACAAAAAAGCTAATTTACATAGACAATTTTAAGGCATCCGAGTTCAATGATTCAGAGCAATCCAACCCACTCCATCAATCAAGTTAGCTACAGAATGGAGTATCACCTAGAAAGTTCCCTATTATTCATCACTACCACTACCTAGAGCTACCCTACATGGTGGTTGCGACCCTAACGGATACATGGTAACAGAAACAATGTGGTAACAAAAATGATGAAAGGAAATAAGGAAATGACCCGAAAACTTACTGAGTAAACGTGGATCTGGGATTTGTTGGTATACGGGCGACAACGCCGACACAAATTTAGCCTTAAACTTGAGGAAGCAACACAACAATTCTTCGATGTTCTCAGAAGGGTCGGATGAGACAGAGTTATCTTCTTGACAAACGAAAGAGGGCTTCGCGCGGAAAGAGGTGGGTTCGAAAATGCAACAACCATCAGAAAAGTTCATCTGCGATTTCGGACATTCACAGTGTTTGCTCTCTTCTCTCTGGTTTGAGAATTTGGAATTAGTAAAAGTGTGGAAGGGAACCTACTGAGGTATTTATAGGAAGAAAATCCCATGTTCAATCCAACAGTCCATAGTGAGAATCTCAAGAAAATCCTCATCTGACGGTTCCGGATGGTGCACAGGCATTATTTAGCCCAATTAAGTGTTGAATCGTGGATTCATCAATCCACGTTCTGCGCCTCCTTCATCCTACGGTCCACGTTGAAAATCCTAAGACAATCCCCATTCAACGGCTCCGGATAATGCAAAAGCATTAAACAACCCACTCGAGTGCTCAGAGCACCTTTTCGTATGGACAGGACGCTTCGTGAAATGCGCTGACATCCATCAGTCACCTAGGACATCAAAGGATTTTCCCCAGATTATTTGGGCGCAAATGTAGCAGACGTACCATTTTCCTAAAGACATGTGTCAAGGATAGTGGGAATTCGAGAGGTTAAAGATTAACCAGTTGACCCCCAAGTAAATGTACCCGAACTTAGGTAAATGGACCCGAGTCTTGGTAAATGAACCGGGAAACAAGCGATCGATCTGGAATGAAGAAGGTAAGTCTCCACCACCTGAACACGGACGAACGCTTGGGTGGTAAATTTTATCCATATTTTCCACGTTGGACACTCGGGAGAGGCCCAGGCCTAACCAGGGCCTAGCGAATAATGAGCAACCAAACCTTATCGGATCGAACCATGCCGAGCCCAATAACTAGCGACTAGCACGAGAATAGTAAGGAGAACAAAATTGAGATGCAGGTCGAACCACCTTCCCGGGCACACCCAATCTCTATCCTCCAGGATTTAGAATATGGTGGTAGACAATCCATTCCAGGAGACGGATCCCATCAAGTGGGATCCAGGTGGAGTCTCCGAGTCCATCGCCAATGCTCTGACCCGCCATCAGGATGTCCTTCGATCTATTATCGTATTTTGATGTTCGCCCTGGTAAATGATCCCGGGTCATGGTAAATGAACCCAGACCACATGTCCGGGTAGAACAAGCCTAGTCCTTCCTACAGCTGATGTGCCCCTGAGAAATCCGGCAGCTGGTCTCCCTAACTAACCTATAGAATGGGGTACACATGGAACGTACAATGTTCCTAGGAAATGGTACTGCCACTACTCTGACAGCATTTGTCCCCAGGATCTCCCTGGTAGCCCAGGTAGATCAATTCGTGCCAATGTACAAAGGGCAACTATAAGGCTCTACTACAGCTAAGCCAGCCCAATAGGGCTAGATTAACAACTTGTAATCATGTTATACTCTTGTATTATGGCTTTGTTAGCAAGCACTTATAATTATATCCTTATTGGGTCCGGATTAGTCCGACCCAACTCACATGACTTTCTATAAATAGGGTCATTCGTACACTGTAGCAAGGATCCCGATTTTCTCTTGTACGCATAAACCTTGCTGATCTTGCAGAAAACCTCAATTGTTAAACTTTCTAAAGCCTAATACTAGTAACTCGTGGACTAAGGCTCATTAACGTCACAACCACGTAAAAACTGTTATTTTTTTTCATTTCTTAGCCTTTCTTTCTAGCTTTTATTTCTCAATACATTTATAGTTTCTGAAAAACTCGATAAACAAAAGTAATTTGAGAGTCCCAATTACACTTTTCAATTCTAATGCTCCCACGAGAATTGCGTGTAATTACACCATAAGAATTATATGTAATTACTAAATACTGTTAATTTTAATAATAATTATTACATAATATTATATTTTACTGTATAATTACTTATGGTCTTATCAAAATGATATTAGAAATTCATATATAATTATCATCTAATATCCAAACATACTCTCTATATTTTAAAATAGAATGTAATTACTAAGTAATTACATGGTCTTGTAATTTGGTTGAATTTCAAACACGCTATTAATATCACTAAGTGGCACTCCTATTTTTTAGATTAAATAAATAAATACATAAAGCAGCCCCAGCATATATTTTTTTTGTTTAATTACGGTCAAATATTATGTGCCACATCCTTAGTTTCTATTTTTATTTTTCGTTCCTACATATTTTAAATCACTCTAAAATCTTATTTGTTTGAAAAGTAAATCTAAAATCCAATAGAAACTACAAATACCATTATTGTTATATTTTAATAATTTTATTTTAAAATGGTGTTTCTACTTTTTTAGACTCTGTGTTTTGACTCATTACCTGTTTGGACTCTGTGTTTTGATAAATTAATTTTTGAATCCTGTATTTTGTCAAATTGTTCAAACAGGCCCATAAACCTGATTTTGATGAACAAAAAGTTGAATATAACAATACAGTTCTTAGGCAGAATGACTGTATTTTTGTTCTGAGTTGTTAGTTCGATGAATTATTTGTGATTTTAGTTCAAAAAACTTTGATCAAAATCGGATTTAGGGGTCTACTTGAATTATTTTAGAAAACACAAGATCAAAAAAGTAATTTTTTAAAACACAAAGTCCAAACAGGTAATGAACCAGCTAAAACACATGATCTAAAAAAACATAAACTCTTTAAAATAAAACTTTTGGCACTTCTCCCTTCAATATTTATTTGAACTTTTTATAGGGGTTTGTGTGATAGGAAATAGGTGCAAATGGAAGTACTAAAAAAATGGTCAAATTATGTACTATACAAGTTTGACATAACAAGAAGAAAATCTAATTAATTAGAAACCATTCCCAATTTTTGTACGGATCTATAGGATTTAAAGCAAACACGGCGGAATGCCATTATTAGAATGAAAGATGTGTTTCATTTCAGAAAAAAAAGAAAGTAGAAGAGAATGAAAGATGTGTTTAATTTTTCTAAAAAGAATTGTTGAATGTATTGAGGAGAGATACGAGGAATCTGATCCTCTACTCAACAACAATGACATAAAGATACTCAAGTGTCCCACTACCGAGCTTCAATCTGTGGACGACCGACCCTGCTTGTCTACATGTGTCCAGTTACTCAGCTACTCTATTACTTTACGTCAATTTGTGGAAAACCTTTCAATACATTGACTACGCCAGAAACATGACACAATAAATCCAGCCGCTTAGTGCCTGTGAGAATAGTTTCTCACCTAATAAAAGTTCTCACGGGAGAAGTGGACCCAAGTGGACCCAAGCTGAGAGCATGAGGTGAATAGTAATAATAATAATAATTGGAAAATTTCAAAGTATATACCTTATAATATATAGTAGTTTTTTTAAAAATATAACATAAGTTATTATTCCAAATATATGACAGTTTCAATTTTTTGGACAAAAACACCCTTGGCATTCTCTCTCTCTCTCCCTAACCTCTCTCGTTCTCACTCTCTCTCATTCTAATTTTATAAATCTCGAAAAAATACAAAAAAAAACAGACATTTGAGTGATAAGATATGGTCCTAAATTTTTTTTGTCAAATTTCAATGCAGAGCATCAAAATTGCATAAATTTTGCATCGAAAAATCATTGTTTTGGCCAAAAATCAAGTTTTCATGATTGCATCGAAACACCATTGATTTTGCATCGAAAAAGCATCGTTTTGGCCAAAAAATAAGTTTCATGATTGCATCGCAAAAGCATCGCAACACCATCGATTTTGCATCGAAAAAGTATTGTTTTTGCCAAGAATCAAATTTTTATGATTGCATCGCGAAAATATCGAAACACCATTCATTTTGCATAAAAAAAATATCGTTTTGGCCAAAAATCAAGTGTCATGATTGCATCACAAAAGCATCGAAACACTATCAATTTTGCATCAAAAAAGCATCGTTTTGGCAAAAAAAAATCAAGTTTTCATGATTACATCGCAAGAGCATCGATGGAAAATCGATGGTGTTTCGATGCTCTTGCGATGCAATCATAAAACTTGACTTTTGGCCAAAACGATGCTTTTTCTATGCAAAATCGATAGTGTTTCGATACAAAATCGATGGTGTTTCGATGCTTTTGCGATGCAATCATGAAAACTTGACTTTTGACCAAAACGATGTTTTTTACGATGGAAAACCGATGGTATTTCGATGCAATCATGAAACTTAATTTTTGGCCAAAACGACGCAATTTCGATGCAAATTCCATGGTGCTTTGAAGCTTTTGTGATGCAATCATGAAAATTTTTATTTTTGGCCAAAACGATGCTTTTTCGATGCAAAATCGATGGTGTTGTGCTATTTTTGCGATGCAATCATGAAAGCTTGTTTTTTGGTCAAAACAATACTTTTTCGATGCAATTTCGATGCTCTACACTGAAATTTGACGAAAAATTTGGAGATTCATATCTTTTCACTCAAATGTCTGTGTTTAGATGATTTTTTTTTTTAAAAAAAAAAAATTGGTATGTTTTTCGAGATCTACAATATTAGAATGAGAGAGAGAGAGAGAGAGAGTGAGTGAGAGAAGTAGAGGTGATAGAGAGAGAGTTCAGACTGAGAGAGAGGGGGAGTGTTAAATGTTAGGGATATTTTTATCCAAAATATGGTAGAGAACACATTAGTGGAGGAATTTTTATGTTGGCATATTAAAAAAAATTCACTATGTTATTATGGATAAAACATGAAATTTCCCTAATAATAATCTATCACATTTGTGAGCATATACAAGATGTATAACATATCTATTTTTGTTAATTTATAATTACATATTACAATTATGGATATTTTATGAGTTCTATGATCTGATATCAATGTTTAATAATCTGCTATTATTTTATTTTGAAAGTCCTATTTTTGCTTGCCTAATATCCTCGATGGAGGTAGTCAAAGGTGGTTATGGGGATCTCCATCAAGTTGGGATTCGAAGGGAAATTCATTTATGTATTATTATTATTAATAATAATAATAAATTGAACTATATAAATCTAAATAACACAATATCTTTATATTTTATAAATACGAGTTTAATGAAAATTGTTAGTTTTCGTTAGATTTAATACTTTTTCTTTATTGTTTTCTAACATAGTTAGCTTTCTAAATAAAGTAAATAAATTAAAAACAATAATAAAGTCATCTAAATAAAGTAAATAAACAAAAATTAAGAATTAAAAAAATAATAAATGAGTTATATTAATTTCTCATTACATATTTTAAAATTTCATATTAAAGTATTTAAATTACTCAATTAATTATGTTTTAAAACTATAACAAAAAAATATTTATGTATTTAAATTTATTATTTTCTTTCTTTTATTAATTATTTATTTTGTCACTTAATATATTTTGTAGGACTAACAATTCGTGTTAACGTGTTAGATTCATGTCGACATGATTATGACATGACACGATTAAGGTAAACACGAACACGGAACGATTATTAAGCGTGTCAGAAAAAAAAAACATGAACACGACACGATAACACGATTATGACACGATTAATGTATAATGACACAACATTAAATTGACACAATTAATCATAACTATATGAAAAATCTATAAAACCTATGATAATTATTCATGTTATCGTGTTGACACGACACGATTATTAAACGGATCAATACGATTATGACACAACACGATTAAAGTAAACACGAACATGACACGATTATATTAAACGTGTCAAAAACTCAAACAGGATTATTAAACGTGTCACCCAAACCCATTTATTTTTCATGTCGTGTCGTGTCGTGACCCAAATTGTCACCCCTAATATTTTGTTTAGCCAAACATATATGTAATAGTGACATAAGATATAAATTTACACATGTTTACCCAAAAAAGGACTACCTGATGACGTGGCAGAATTAACATACACATGGGATACACGTGACCATTTAAGTGAGTATGATCTGTTCGGCCATCGACCAGAAGAGAATTCATGTAAGTAGTATATATCAAGGGCGACCAGTCTGGTCGCAACATTTCATATAGTTCCTTCACATATGTAATTTTGCATTTATGTAATAATTGCGATTTCCGTTATTATTTAGATACGCCTGTATTAAATGTAATTAAGGCCTATCAGCCCATGTAGAACTCCTTGAGCCTATAAATAAGAATCAAGGGGCTCAAGAGATGGGACTCTTTTTCTTTGGGGACTTTATATACTTTGGAATTCTAAGAGAGAAATATCGTGTTTTTATCCACCATACTTGTATTCATCCTGAGGCTTGTGAAACTGGTGAACCCTAGTTCGTTGATCACAGTTCTTGAGATTCTACATTAATAAGAACACTAAGTGGACGTAGATTATTACCATTTTCTGGGGCCGAACCACTATAAATCTTTGGTGTCGTTTATCTTTTGTCTTGATTTCATCTAATTTCTATCATTTTACTTGACTACATGCCATTTACCAAATCGAGGGTCATCATTTTGGTGCTTTCATTAAGAGTTGAACTTAAGACCTCCAAGAAGATCGAATGGAGAAAACAAATAGAAAGACCGGACAAACCTCTGTTACTGCACTAACCTAGTCTCCTTCGCAAAATGTTGCTGGTGATGAGCCACAAGTGGATTTGGAGGAGGAGGAAATGGATTCTGAGACCTTGAGGTCGACTCTGATTGTGTTGTAGGAGGAATTAGCCAATTTGAGGGCTAATCAAGAAAATGTAGCTAAAACAATGGCGTTATAGTAGACAGAGATTGATAGGAAACGCCAATAATTGAATGAATGGCAGGCCGACATGGACCGCCGACAGAGGGACGCCACTGCCGCTCTGGAGGCAGCCATTCAGTTGGCCCGAGGACAGCCTGCATCGACCTCCTGAACGGATCAGCCACCTAATACGCCAACGCAGCAAGGTCCACATCCAGATCATCCACAACATCACCACACTCAGCCTCAACCAGTGAACCCTCAGAGGCCGGAGCAACCCCCTACTGCTCAACAGAATATTCCATTTCACGATCTTGAGCAGAAACCACCTTCTCGCGCTGGTTGAGATCATCCCCAGCAACAAAGGCAGAATAGGGCTGAGCAACCTCCCCGGAGCCCTAGACGTCAGACTGCTGAGGAGCCAAACCCACCGAGTAGGGGAAAACGTCCTTCTGCTGGCAGAAGGCAGGTTGAATCAGGCTCTGCGATTAGGGGCCCCCCACAACATAATAATGTCCAGGGACCTACTGACCAGCGCAGGCCTCCACCTGACGTTCGGGACATGCCAGCGAGGGGAGGGGGAAACAGTGCGATCAACAGGTCGCACCATAGTCGGTCACACTTTAGGGATGGCCATGACTATAATGAGGCTGATTCCGGCAAGGGAAATGTTGGTCGAAGGCAAGGAGAGAAGGGTGGAGAGCAAAACCCTCTACCAAGAGAGAACCGGCCAACGAGTCATAATGCTTGGGGCATCCTAGGCGGCCTAACGTCTTTGATTGACTAGGCGCGAGCGAACAAAGGCGAAGTGATGAGGATTTGAGGGATGTTCTCAATGACAGACGAGAAAGACACGACGAGTATGCCCCTCCAGCACCGGTTGCCCCAATAATACCAGACGATGTAGAGGCCCATCTCGATGCATTGAATCAGGCCGTCCAGTAGCTAGTGGGGAGCCGGACATCCCACATTGAGTACGATCGGAGAAGGGGCACTCCATTTGTACAAAGAATAACAATGGTCGAGACCCCAAGCAAATTTAAGATGTCGGTCTTTCCCAACTTCACTGGATTAGAATACCCAGTATCTCACGTAAATAAATTCAAGATACAAATGGATATCCAGAAGGTGTCAGATGACGCTCGATGTTGAATCTTTCTAGCCACCTTATCAGATACTGCTCAGGAGTGGTTTTTCAAATTCCCTCCTTGCAGCATAGTGTCTTGGGAAATGTTCGTGAAGGATTTTTATGGACAGTTTTATGCTGGTCGTGTACATCCGACCGAGGCCAACCAACTGGTCGAGATACGCCAGAAGGAGGAAGAAACCTTAAAGGGGTATGTCCAACGTTTTATGCAAGCCACTGTTGGGGCTAAGACAGTTGGTGATGAATGAAAAATGATGGCACTTACTGCTGGAGTACGGCGCCATTCATCCCTCTAGAACAGCTTGCAGAAGAATGGAGTAAAAAGCACCCAAGAATTTCAAGACCGAGCGGACAGGTACATCAAGCTCGAAGAGGCCATTTCCAATGAAGGGAAGGCACTCGAAGACGATCAAGGTCCGAAAGAAGATCCCACCAAAGCCGTCAGTGGGTCTGGGAAGCCCAATGGCAATGACAAAAATAATTGGAAAAACAGAGGAAAAAAGGTGAACCACGAGCCATCAACGTTTGAGAACAAGCGCCCTAAAAGTAACATATACAAGCCAAGGTTCACCAATTACACGACCCTAGTCGATAGCAGAGCAGAAGTTTACCAGGCCACTAACACCACTGTTCCCTTCAGGCGACCATCCCCAATCAGGAAAGATATCTCCAAGAGAGATACATCCAAATTTTTTCGTTTTCATAAAAACTATGGTCATGACACCAACGAGTGCAACCAGCTTAAAGATGAGATTGAGTTCCTTATCAGAAAAGGACACCTGAGAAGATATGTATGAGCCCCTGGAGGTTTTGAGCGAGAGGCTCAAGGAGGCAACGAGCAGGCACCTGTACGCCAACACTCCCCCCCTTTATAGCCAACTCCAGTTACTGGTACATTGCTGACCATCTACGGCGGCCCACACCTAGCAGGTGATAGTGGGAAGGCAAGGGAAAGGTACGCCTGAACCTTATGTCACAACCAGGACATTGAAATGCTGAACGTAGAGGAGCGAACTCCCAAAAAAAGCTCGAAAAGAGGAAGAACCGATAACTTTCTCTGAGCTTGACGCTCAGCATGTCCGATTTCTCCATTTGGATCCTCTGGTTGTAGATGTTTAGATCGCTAATAAGATGGTTAAACGAGTATTGGTTAATATAGGGAGCTCAGTAAACATTATGTACAAATCTTCGCTGGAGATAATGAAGTTATCAGTGCAAGATTTGGGGCCATGCAACCAAACCATTTATGGTTTTTCTAGCGAAGGACTCATGCTGACAAGGTCGATCAGGCTTCCAGTCATAGCAGGAACTGCACCTGCAAACAAGAGATCACTCACTACTTTCATAGTAGTTGATTGTCCTTCTACATATAATGTTGTGATTAGAAGGCCTATTCTAGTCGACCTGCGAGCCGTGACCTCGGTCTGACACCTGGCCATGAAGTTTCCAACCAACGCAGGGGTAGGATGCATATTGGGAAACAAGTGAGAAGCGTGGGAATGTTATAATTCGTCGATCAACAGAGAAAAAAGGGGCGGATTGGGGGAAAAAGTCGAGAAAAGGTTGTTGTTAGTAAATGAAGTACAAGCCCAATCAGGTGAACAGGTCACCAAATATGGTGTTTCCCAAAGTGAGGATAGGGATTTAGATCCTTACTTTAGGGATTTTGAAGAAGATGTAGGACCCGTGGAGGACCTCAAGGAGGTCCAACTTGAAGAGGCAAATCCGACCAGGGTTGTGAAAGTCGGTAAAAACTTAGAGACAACAATGAAGAAGAAACTGGTAGAATTTTTGAAAGAGAATCAGTAGGTGTTTTCCTGGTCGCATAAAGATATGGTTGGGATTGACCCAGCAGTTATCAATCATATCTTAAATATAGACAAGAATTTTCCACCAGTGCAACAAAAAAGGAGGCTTCTCGACAAAGACAGATCGAAAGGCGTTAAAAGATGTAGTCGAGAAGCTAAAGGAGAACAGATTCATAAGGGTAGCGTTTTATCCATCTTGGGTCTCTAATCTTGTACTGGTTCCCAAGCCGAATGGCAAGTGGAGGATGTGCGTGGATTTCACAGACCTCAATAAAGGCTGCCTTAAGGATTGTTTCCCACTCCTAAGGATCAACCAGCTGGACGATGCCACATCGTAACATGAGATTTTATCATTCATGGAATATACTCCGGGTACAATCAAATTAGTATGCATCCACCTGATGAGGATCACACTAGCTTTCGAACTGATACATTGCTTTATTGTTACAAAGTAATGCCTTTCGGTTTGAAAAACGCTGGTGTGACTTACTAGCGACTGGTCGACCACATGTTCAAAGAGATGAATGGTGTTAACATGGAAGTGTACATCGATGACATGCTAGTCAAGTCGAAGAAGGCAGAAGAGCACATCGGGGTCCTGCAAGAATGCTTCAACATCTTTAACAAATATCAGATGAAGATAAATCCCCTCAAGTGTTCATTGGGTGTTAGATCAGGAAGTTTTTTGGGAGTCATAGTAAACTTGCGAGGTATCGAAGCTAATCCCGAAAAGATCAAGGCCCTGATCAAGATGAAGTCGCTTGCCAAAATTAAATATGCTCAAAGCCTCACCGAAAGGATTGCCGCTTTGAGTAGATTCATTTCTAAGTCAACGGACAAGTGCATTCCATTCTTTAATTTACTCAGGGGCAACAAGAAATTCGAGTGGATAGAAGAGTGCGAGCAAGCTTTCCAGACGCTAAAGTCTCATATGTCACAACCACCGTTCTTATCCAAACTAGTCGAAAAAGAAACTTTGTTCATATACTTAGCAGTCACAGAATATGTTGCTAGCGCAGTTTTGATCAGAGAGGAGGACCATATCCAAAAAGCTGTGTATTATATAAGCAAGAGGCTGGTAGGAGCAGAGTTGTGGTATCCTCCCATTGAGAAATTAGCCTATTGCTTGATTTTGGCCTCCAGAAAACTGCAACCATACTTTCAAGCTCACCCCATCGTGGTACTTATCGACCAGCCATTACATCAAGTCCTGCAGAAACCAGAAGTCGCTAGCCGATTATTAAAGTGGTCAATAAAACTTGGGCAATTTGATATCTCCTGTTCTCCACGAGCATCTGTGAAGGGACAAGCTCTAGTAGACTTTGTCGCAGAATTCACTGGAATCCAGGATACCGAGCCGATAGATGAGCCTGAACTCCAAAGTCAAACTCCTGCATGGAAATTGTTCATGGATGGCTCTTCCAACGAGCACAATGCTCGAGCGGAGTCGATCTTAATCACACGTGAAGGATATCAATTCCATTGTGCAATCAGGTTCAATTTTATAGCGTCCAATAATGAAGCCGAATACGAAGCGATGCTCGCAGGATTAAGATTAGCCAAAGACATGGATATAAAGTCGCTTGAGATCTACAGTGACTCTCAGCTAGTGGTTAATCAAATTATTGGAGAGTACCAAGCCCGAGGTCTTAGGATGGTTGCTTATTTGAATAAAGCAAAGGACTTATTAGCACAATTCGAAAAGTATACCCTCCAACAAGTACCTCGTGATCAGAACTCAAATGTTGATGCCTTAGCAGAGTTAGCAAGCGTGAAGGATGCTGACACCCTGAACATAGTACCAGTTGAGCATTTGTCCGCACCAAGCATTCAAGCATAAGAGTCTTCCCTGGTAATCCAAGCAGCAAACACATGGATGACGCCCTTCATTAGATACCTAGAGGAAGGAGTGCTGCCGGTGGAAAGAAACAAAGCAAGAACCCTCCAGAGGTAGTTGTCTCGATTCATTCTGGTCGATGGAGTTTTATACAAGAGAGGGTACTTGATGCCACTGTTAAGGTGTGTTTCGAAGGAAAAGGCCAAGGAACTAATGCGAGAATTCCATGAAGGTTTCTGCGGAGATCATGTTGGGGGGCAGAGTTTATAAAAAAAGATCCTAAGGCAAGGATACTTTTGGCCTACAATGAATGAGGACTCTGTGGATTTTGTTCAGAAATGTGACAAGTGCCAAAGCTTCTCCAAGATATCATGAGCAGCCCCTAATGACCTCAAACAGATGCAAAGTCCGTGGCCATTCGTGGTATAGGGGATAGATTTGATCGGGTCTTTACCCACAGGAATAGGAAATATCAAGTATGCAGTAGTTGTTGTTGACTACTTTACAAAATGGGCCAAAGCTGAGCCACTTGCAACAATAACGACTAAGAAGGTGCTGGATTTTGTGGTAAAAAACATCGAGTGTTGGTATGGGTTTCCAAGAAAGATTGTCTCAGATAATGGCACACAATTTGATAGTGATTTGTTCACTGATTTTTGTAAGAGGCACGAGATTATCAAGAGTTTTTCATCGGTAGCTCATCCGCAAGCAGACAGACAGGTTGAAGAAGTCAACAAGAAGGACACCCTAAAGAAAAGGCTTGAAGAAGCAAAGGGGGCATGGCCAGACCAGCTACCAGAATCCATGTTGCATGTTGAATTAGATCCACCATCACATAGAAGGTTGGCATACGATCAGAGTGCTAATAGTCAGTTATTAATGGAATCTTAGGATTTGGTCGATGAAAGACATGAGCAAGCTCAACTTCGAGTGGCAGCTTACCAGCAAAAGGTCGCTCGGTATTTCAACTCTAAAGTGCGAGAAAGAAAATTTAACGTGGGAGATTTGGTACTTAGAAGAGTTTTTCTTAACACCCACAATCAAGCTGCCAGAGTGCTTGGACCTAAGTGGGAGGGTCCATATAAAATCGAAGAAGTCCTTCAACCAGGCACCTATAAACTTGCTTGCTTAAATGGAGATCTCATTCCTCACTATTGGAATGGAGAACACCTATGTAATGCCCCGAAATCCTTAATGCGGTTTAATGGCTGGATTAGTAGGCCAGGAGAGCCATAACTGTTTAATTATGCCATTAAATGATTATATGCATGTTTATGTGAATTATATTATAATATGATGTTATATGCATGCATGTGGGGTCCACATTTGACTATTATGATATTTTGGTAATTTGACCTGTTGAGGGCATATTTGTGAATTTGGGTGCATATCGTGATTTGTGAATGAGATCCCATTATTATGGAGATATATTTGAGCTATTCGGCATGAGACGGTCTTATATTATGAATTAGAGGTTTTGTCATAACGGGGGTCTTTTATTGGGATATTGAGTTATGAGAATGTTATTTGATGATTAATTGGGAGTTATTGAGATCAAGAGGAAATTCTGGGAATTTTCATTCGATTCTTTTCAACGCATTCGTTCACATCAAGCATATTTTGACTCCGTGTCAGTTGTCCAAAATCTGGGTCAACATTCTGGTGCTTTCATTGAGAGCTTTGTATATCACTGTTGAAAAAAACCAATGGCAAAAGCTGCAAAGAAAACTGGACAGGCGGCCGCCGCTGCACCGTCAAACCCGCCACCTCCTCCTCCTCCTGCAAGCGTGGCTGAGGATGAGCCACATTTAGACTTTGAGGAGGAAGAAATGGATGATGCAACGCTGAAGAGTACTCTAGGAGCGTTGCAGGAAGAGCTGGCTAATCTGAGATCCAGTCAAGAGACTGCTGCCAAAGTTATGGCGCGGCAGCAGCAGGAGATTGAGCGGCAGCGCGCGAAGTTAAGCGAAAGGCAGGCGGAGATGGACCGCCGCCAGAGCGAAGCCATGGCAGCCCTCGAGGCAGCCTTGCAACTGGCTAGGAATCAGGCCGCACCTGTCTCGCAGCCTGACCAACCTGTCAATGGGCCACCCTAGAGGGGTCCTAATCCTAGCCCACCAATCCAGCCTTCGAGTCCACAAAGGCCCGAGCAGCCTCAGGTACCTCATGGCGATGTCCCGCTGGACCCTGAGGCACAGCCTCCATCCCAAGCTGGTCGCGGCAATCCCACGCAACAGAGGCAGAATAGGACCGAGCATCAGCCTCGCAGTCCTAGACGCCGTAGGGGCGATGAGCCAAACCTACCGAACAGAGGTCAGTATCCTCCTGGTAACAGGAGGAACTCAGAGTTAGGCTCTGCGGTCCGGGGTCCCCCACGGCATGATAATGCCCGGGGACATAACGACCAGCACAGGCCACCCTCTAACACTCGGGACGTTTCATCTAGGGATGGAAATCAAGGGAACAGTTGGTCCCACCATAGCCAATCGAGGTTCAGAGATGGCCATGGGTATAATGAGGCTGACTCAGGCAAGGGAAATCCTGGTACGAGGAATGAAGAAAGAGGTAGAGGCGGCAGCCAGATACCCCAAGATGACTAACCCAATGGACGGGATGCTGGGGGGCAGCCCAGGCAGAATAATGTCTTCAACCGGCTCGGGGGAAGCGAGCAGCAGAGAAGAGACGAAGATTTGAGAGACGTGCTCAACGATCGCCACGAGCGGCATGGCGAGAACGTCCCCCCAGCAACAGAGGCCATAGCGATTCCTGTCGCTGTACAGGCCCAGATAGATGCCCTCAACCAGGCGGTGCAACCGCTGGTCGGGGGAAGGACATCTTACATCGACCACGATAGGAGGAAAGGCACTCCTTTCGTTCAGAGGATAGCTATGGCAGAAACTCCAAGCAAGTTCAAAATGCCTACTGTAAATGTGGAATTTTTTCCTTGTGAATTCTATTCACGAGTGAAGCTCTATACTACGAGACATCCTGAAAGGGCATCACACGATGGTGAGGGAGTTGGGGTAAGAGAGTCACCCTCACTAGGCGAGGGACTTCGGCCACTTGCCAATCCAAACTTCACCCTCGCTATGCGAGGGTCCCTAGCTGGTCATCCGCGTGCGCCCCATTCCAGCAGGCATCAAGCCTCGTCTACACTCAGGAGAAGAAGGTCAGCCTCGCTACACGAGGCACCCTCGTTATGCGAGGGTGAGGCTTCGTGGTGGCATCCATGCCCCTAGCCTCGCGACGCTGCACCCGGGGGAAGGAAAGGCAGCCTCGCTATGCAAGGGTGCTGCCTTGTTACGATGCCCGTGTCCTGAGCCATGCCTACGCCTGGGGGAAAAGGACCAGCCTCGCTACGCGAGGTACCCTCGCTATGCGAGGGTGTGGCCTTGCCACGGCGTCCATACTGCGAGTCTCGTGTCCATGTGACCCGCATAAGCCGGCCCTGACCCTTGACACCTTGACTTCTCAGGACATGCATAGGTTGAAGCCTCCTTGGCATAGGCACGAGATCACTTGGGGGAATCTTGTTGACATGTCTAACGAACATGGAGCATGGAACGGGAATTGATGAGGACAACCGAGTACGGAACACGTGCGCTGACACGGGGTGTACGATTATGGAAAGAACAGAGGCACGACCCTATGATCTGCGTCTGAGGAGTAGTGGCGGTACGGACCTGTACGAAGCGTAGTGGTACCACTTGGACACCCCCGACCATACGCCAGAGCCGACAGTACTTTGTCCTAGGCCACGACTCTGACACCATCAGGGTAGACACCACTACGTCCTGGGCCACTACACTATCAGAATACCTGTGTACGTCCCTGTGGTCTGGGACCTGTTTGTATCCTGGGCCAATAGAGCCCCTCCCCCCTATAAATAGGCTCCAACCCCTCAGGCTAAGGGGTTGGAAAACTGAATGTAAAAATGAGACTTATGAAATATATGCTTCTGGTTCTCATGCTTGCCTGAGTTTTCTCCTGTTGTTTAGAGTTCTTTCTATCTAATTCATAGCTTCTTACAGTATAGAGATTGAAGTTTTCTAACCATCAATCGTTGACGAGTTCTTACTGTCAACACCTACGCTTCCAAATTTTGATGGGTACGGTGACCCAGTATCTCACGTTAATAAGTTTGAGATACAAATGGACATTCAGAAAGTGTCCGAAGATGCTCGGTGCAAGATCTTCCCTGCAACACTTTCTGAGGCCGCGTAGGAGTGGTTTTTTAAGTTCCCTCCTGCAAGCATAGTTTCCTGGGAAATGTTCGTAAGGGAGTTCTACGGACAGTTCTACGCGGGTCGTGTGCATCCGACCGAAGCAAACCAGCTGGTTGAAATTCGCCAGCAGTATGGAGAATCACTAAAGGATTACATCCAACGCTTTATGCGGGCGGCAGCTGGAGTAAAAATAGTGGGGGACGAAGGAAAAATGATGGCCATAACCGTAGGGGTTAGGTGTCGCACCCCTCTCTGGAAAAGCCTCCGAAAAGATGGAGTCAGAACTACCCAGGAATTCTTGGACCGGGCTGATCGTTACATCAAGCTCGAAGATGCCATTTTCGACGATGAAAAGCCTCCAGGCAAGGATAAAAAGGCTTTCGAGCCCACCAAAGCCGCCAATGGGTCTAAGCCTAACGACAACGGCAAGGGCAATGGGAACGGTAATGACAAAGGCAAGAATGGTGGAAAACGGCCACACAATGAGCCTTCCACCTCCGACAATAAACGAGCCAAGGGTAACCGTTATGAACCTCGATTCACTAACTACACTGCCCTCGTTGAGTCTCAGGGAGAGGTTTATCAGGCCACAAGTTCTAGTGTGCCTAATAAGAAACTTGGCCCCATTCGAAAGGATATTTCGAAGAGAGACTCTACAAAGTTCTGTTGTTATCATAACGACTACGGACATGACACCAACGAATGCAACCAGCTGAAAGACGAAATCGAGTTCCTTATTAGACAAGGACACTTGAGAAGATACGTACGGCCCTCGAGAAATTCCCAACGAGAAGCTCCGGGTAGCAACGAGCAGGCTCCCACGCGCCAACACTCACCACCCTTACAGCCTGCCCCTGTGACTGGCACATTATTGACCATTTGTGAAGGCCCGCACCTCGCAAGAAATAGCGGAAAGGCCAGGGAACGATATGCTCATACCCTGCGCCACGACCAGGACATCGAGATGATGACTGTGGAGGACCGTGCACCAAAAAAGTCTCGGCCAGAAGAAGGCAGAATAACCTTCTCTGATGGCGATGCCCAACACGTCCGGTTCCCACATTCCGATCCGCTGGACGTGGATATCCAAATGGCCAACATGATGGTAAAGAGAGTTTTGGTCGATATAGGAAGTTCAGTGAATATCCTGTATAAGTCTTCGCTGGAACGCATGAAATTGTCCGTTAAGGACCGGAGCCCTGCAACCAAACAATATGTGGCTTCTCTAGTGAAGGGCTTGCCCCCACCGGATCGATTAGACTACCAGTGACGACAGGTACAACGCCTGCTACCAGGACATTACTCGCTACTTTTGTAGTAGTCGATTGTCCTTCGGCGTACAATGCCGTCATTGGAAGGCCTATACTGGTTGATCTTCGGGCCATCACCTCTATGTGGCACTTGGCCATGAAGTTCCCGACAGACGTAGGGGTAGGACGCGTATTGGGAAACCAGTGGGAAGCCAGGGAGTGCTGCAATGCCTCAATCACAAAGGCAAAGAATGGAACACCAAAGGGCACTACCTCTGATAGGTTGCAGATGGCAGTTGATTCACAAGCCCAAACCGGTGATGGAGTCACCAAATAGGGTGTTGCCCAAAGTGAGGACAGAGATCTAGATCCTCGCTTTGGGGATTTTGAAGAAAACGTTGGACCCGTCGAGGACCTGGAAGAGGTCCAACTCGACGAAAAAAACCCGACCAGAGTTGTAAAGGTCGGGAAAAACCTAGAGCCCACCACGAAGTACGCACTGGTGGAAATTTTGCGGAAGAACCAGGAGGTTTTTGCCTGGTCACACAAAGACATGGCTGGGATAGACCCTGTAGTTATCAGCCATGTCCTGAATATAGACAAGACTTTTCCACCCGTGCAACAAAAAAAAAGGCTGCTTGATAAGGATAGAACAAGAACCTTAAAAGAAGAAGTTGAAAGGTTAAGGGAGAATGGGTTCATCAAGGTGGCATTTTATCCATCGTGGGTCTCCAATCCAGTGCTAGTTCCCAAGCCTAACGGAAAATGGCGAACTTGCGTGGATTTCACAGATCTCAATAAAGCCTGCCCAAAGGACTGCTTCCCACTCCCATGAATCGACCAGCTGGTCGATGCAACTGCAGGGCACGAGATCCTCTCGTTCATGGATACATATTCGGGCTACAACCAGATTAGCATGCACCCTCCTGACGAGGATCACACCAGCTTTCGGACCGATACGGGCTTATACTGTTATAAAGTAATGCCCTTCGGACTGAAAAACGCAGGTGCGACTTACCAACGGCTAGTCAACCACATGTTTAAGGAGCTGATCGGAGTAAACATGGAGGTATACGTGGACGACATGCTGGTAAAGTCTAAAAATGTAGAAGGACATGTAAAGGATTTACAAGAGTGCTTTGATGTTTTGAACAAATAGCAGATGAAGTTAAATCCCCTCAAATGTTCCTTCGGAGTTGGATCAGGGAAGTTTTTGGGGTTCATTGTAAATTCAAGAGGAATCGAGGCCAACCCCGACAAGATAAAAGCCCTGATCGACATGAAATCGCTAGAAAGGATCAAAGATGTACAAAGTTTAACCGGGAGAATCGCAGCCCTAAGTATATTTATTTCGAAGTCAACAGACAAGTGCGTCCCTTTCTTCAATCTACTTAGGGGAAATAAGAAGTTTGAATGGACAGAAGACTGCGAGCAGGCATTCTAGGCCTTGAAAGCTCATATGGCACAGCCTCCCATCTTATCAAAGCCAATCGAAGGAGAAACTTTGTTTATTTACCTGGCGATTACTGAAGTTGCTGCTAGCGCGGTACTAGTGCGAGAGGAAGAAGGCGTACAAAAAGCGGTCTACTATGTAAGCAAGAGACTGATCGGGGCAGAATTGAGATATCCACCAATCAAAAGGTTAGCATATTGCTTAATCCTGGCCTCTAGGAAGCTACGCCCTTACTTCCAAGCCCATCCTATCATAATTTTAACTGACCAGCCCCTGCGGCAAGTTCTCCAAAAACCAGAGGCGGCTGGGCGATTATTAAAATGGGCAGTCGAACTAGGGCAGTTCGATATAACTTATTCACCGCGAGCAGCAGTAAAGGGACAAGTCTTGGCCGATCTTATTGCAGAATTCACCGAACTTCCAGACAGCGAACAGTGCGAACAGCCTAAAGCGCCTGAGCCTCAAGACAAAGCTCCTTCGTGGAAGTTATTCACAGATGGGTCGTCCAACGAATCCCACGCAGGGGCGGGAGTGATATTGATAACACCGAAAGGGCATCAATTTCACTGCGCCATTAGGTTCGACTTCACTGCATCAAATAATGAAGCCGAATACGAAGCACTCCTCACTGGATTAAGAATGGTGAAAGACATGAGCATAAAAACACTTGATATTTACAATGATTCACAGCTGGTGGTGAATCAAGTTCTGGGGGAATATCAAGCGCGAGGATTAAAAATGATGGCCTACTTGAATAAAACAAAAGACCTGCTAGCCCAGTTTACGGAGTACACCCTCCAGCAAATCCCGCGGGATCAGAATTCAAACGCAGACGCCTTAGCCAAACTCGCGAGCGCGAAGGATGCTGACACTTTGAACATTGTGCCAGTGGAAAGACTGAGTGAGCCAAGCATACAAGCGGTTGATACCAACATGGAGATTTGAATGGAGGATACATGGATGGCACCTTACTTGGAGTATCTGACGAACGGTGTGCTACCAACAGATAGAAACAAAGCCAGAACTCTACAAAGGCGAGCCGCTAGATACATACTGGTCGATGGTGTTATGTACCGAAGAGGATATTCAATGCCACTACTCAGATGCGTTACACCAGAAAAAGCTAAGGAACTCATGAAAGAGGTGCATGAAGGCTTCTGCGAGGATCACGCTGGGGGGCAGAGTTTGGCAAAGAAGATTCTGAGGCAAAGCTACTTCTGGCCGACTATGAACGAAGAATCGATGGAGTTTGTACGAAGATGCGATAAATGTCAAAGGTTTTCCAAAATTCCACGAGCAGCTCCAAACGAATTGAAACAGATGCAAAGCCCGTGGCCTTTTGCGGTCTGGGGGATAGATTTGATTGGATCCCTACCTACGGGGAAAGGAGGAGTAAAATACGCAGTCGTGGCAGTTGATTACTTCACCAAATGGGCCGAAGCTGAACCGCTCGCTACCATCACGACCAAAAAAGTTCTCGACTTTGTCATCAAGAACATTATTTGCCGGTATGGTTTGCCCCGAAAGATCGTTTCAGACAACAAAACCCAATTTGACAGTGACTTATTCACCGACTTCTGCGAAAGGCATGGAATTATTAAAAGCTTCTCTTTAGTTGCGCATCCCCAAGCAAACGGGCAAGTCGAAGCCGTGAATAAAACTCTTAAAGATACCTTAAAGAAGAGGCTTGAAGATGCTAAAGGAGCATGGCCAGAGCAGCTGCCTGAAGTCCTTTGGTCGTATAGAACGTCTCACCGAACAGCGACAGGTCATACCCCATTCTCCTTGGCCTACTGATATGAGGCTATGTTACCTGTCGAATTAGATCCCCCCTCACATCGACGCCTAACATACGACCAGGACCAGAACAGCCAACTAATGATGGAGTCCCTAGACTCAATTGACGAAATACGGGAGAAGGCCCAACTCCGAGTTGCTGCGTACCAGCAAAATGTCGCCCGGTACTTTAACTCCAAAGTTAAAGAAAGAAAATTCAACGTCGGTGACTTGGTGCTACGACGAGTTTTCTTAAATACCCGCGACCCCATTACTGGAGTACTCGGACCTAATTGGGAAGGACCTTATCAGATTGAAGAAGTCCTTCATCCGGGCACCTACAAACTTGCACGCCTGAACGGAGATCTCGTTCCACGTTATTGGAATGGAGAACACCTGCGCAAGTACTATCAGTGAACAGTCCTTTTTAAAGGACTGGCTTGTATTAAAATTTTCTTTTTACAAGTTTAGCAAAGAGGGTTAGCCACGCTGTATGGCTAATCGCTCGTATATGTAAGATTCTATTTTAGAATCACTCGTAAAGACATGTTTACTCCATTTTTAATACGAGATTATAAGGGACTGTGCGCAGCCAGTCATTCTTGCCAACCTTTGTAAATTTATATTTACAAGTATTTGTTCATTACGTGTGTTGTTTTGCTGTATTACAAGTATTACTTTTTCACCCAAGCAGAAATGTTCGAACAGGTCATGGTCAAGGCAAGTGACCAAGGACCTAAAGCTCCTCGATCACTTGGGGGGCATATAAGGCACATCGATAGCAAAGCGTACCATGAGGTATGTAAACACATGAACAAAATGAGTGAAAGCATGCTAAGGTACTTAGAGTATTTTTTAAAATTTATATTTTGTTAAATAAAGCCAAAGTATTATGCTAAGTTCGGTCATACGGACAAATGTTATAATAAATGAAAATGTTATAGCATCATGATGCAATCTTTTACACTGCAAGCATCACTGCTTGGATGTAACTGTTCAAATAAAAGGAAAAGTTTGCTGCCCATGCAGCAAAATTCAAAAAAGATATTGTCTTTACATCACAACCCGTGGGTCGTATGATAAAAAGAAAGAAAAAATAATAATAAAAGCTCAAGAGGCATTGGGAGCAGGAGGGTCTTTATCAGAGTTCTGGTTGGTCGCATCCTCGTCGACTCCTTCTTCCTCTACACCAGCGATGCTTGGGGAAGCAGGGACCCTTGCTCTTGCCTCCTCTTCAACCAGTTGAGCAGTGCAGCGGGCCAGCTCAGCATTTCTGACATCTTCTGAAAGATAACTGAAGTTAGCGCCTTGATTGTTTTTCCAGAAGTTGTAAAAACACCGAAACATCGCGTTCTTATACCTTTCCAGATTCTTAGAGTTGTCAAGCTTTAGCTGCTCTACTTTGCCCTCAAGAGTAGCGATGGCCTCATCCTTGAACTTAAGCTCCTCGCCCAGTCTCTTGCATTAGCGATATTGGACTCGGCTGGCCTCCTGATACTCCTCTCTCTGCTTTATTATAGCTGCCTTCGAAGCTTCAACCTCCGATAGCTTTGTCACTGCAGCATCCCTCTGCTGAACGATCGCCTCCAACTCCTTCGCATGCCTGGCTTCTGCAGCTGAAAGCTCCTCGGCTGCTTTCACTTGGTACCTCTCGATGGCCTTGGCCCGAGCCTGGTCGATAGAGGCTTGGGCACGGGTACGAGCAGCAGTTGCAGACAGCAAAGCCTGTGAACAAAGGAAAAAGTTAGAGCCTGTTGCAAGGAAGGAAAGACAAAGGCTAGAGAGATGAAAAATACTTACGCTGGAAATTTTGTTCAGGGTCCTGTTCAGAATTTGGTCGACCCCCATACTCTCTGCCTCAACCATTGCATCCTTGAAGCGGTCGTTCCTCACGATGTGTGCAAGGCGGTCCTTGGCTGCTCGTAAGGCGCGGTTCGAGAGTTTGGCCCCAAGAGTTTCTTCCCGCTTGTTTTGTTCCCTGGTGGGCACAGCCAGAGGGTTTGTCCGAGCAGGAGGAGTCTCCTTCTCAGCAGGAGTTGAAGGCTGGGCAGAGGTTTGCCCAGTTGGCGTGTCCTAGGGAGGAACCTCTATTTGACCTTTCTTGGCAGGAGGTCCTTGGCTTGTTTTGCCGTTATGCCTCCTAGACGAATTTCACCGGAGCTGAGGAACTTCCTCTTCCTCCTCAGCCTGGTATAGGTCGAAGACGTTGGGAGTGGCCATATCTGCATATAAGTAAACATGCGAATGATAAGATAAAGGCAGATGAAAACTCTTTATCAAACGGAAAAGAAGGTCACAAAGTAGCTACAACTATTGGTCGCTATACTATTGACTCTATTAGTCACACACTCACTATCTGGCACGAAGAAGTCTGGCCCTAGATTTGGAGTATAAGTAAAGCTGCCCTCCCCGTCAAACAAGTGACAGGGAATTGGCAAGCTATTTAAAAGCAAAATTACTGTACCGTTTTCATCGGAGGATTCCCCCAAGTCCACAATCGGCTCTTTTGCCTTTTGTTTCCCCTTGCCTTGGGGAGCAGAAGGCCCTCCCGCAAGAGGATTGCCCGTGGGTTCCCTGATTGTAACCCCCGTCGGCCTCCTTCGTGGAGGAGACGCAGGAGGTTGCTGCTCGGGAACCCCCTCGGCAGTGGCATCGGCTACCACAGGTCCTCTTGTTTCATGGCAAGGAGCTAGGAGACCAGCTAGCCTCATATTTTCATCAGTGACCAGAGACTTGACGCTTTTCTCTGCGTCCGTCATCCTGGCCAGTGCATTGGACCTCAACACCATGTCTGGTGTTGGGGTCGGACGTAACCACGGGCGTGAAAGACAAAGTGTACTTTAAAAAGAATGAAGGGAAATTCGCTGATGAAAAGTATCAACCAGTAAAAGACAGCACTTACCTCCTCGAGCGAAGGCCAAGTTGTTGTTGGTTATGTACGGAGTAAGGAAGTACTCCTTGTTGTATTGCCCCACATTGGATATGTGTGTAGTGTCACTCAGGAACGTCCGGTTTGTCTCCTGGTGACAAAGATGGAAGAAACCCGTCCCATATTGTTGCGGGTTGGATTTAAGGTCAAAAAGATAATTGACCTCGTGGGGGGTAGGTTCTGGCCACTTTTTAAGTTTGTACAAGATATAGAGTGCGGCCAGCATTCTATATCCATTTGGAGTAATTTGGAAGGGGGCGACACCGAAATAATTGGCCACCCCCCGATAAAAAGGATGTAGAGGGAGGATGGCCCCCGCCTCTATGTGATACCGAGACCAAGCACTATATACACCTCCGGGGAGGTTAGCCCTTTGGTCTGCAGCAGGAATTTTGAGAGTAACCCCTGTGAGGGGATACTTCCTAAGGTAGTTAGCAAGCATCCTAGGAGTCACTAGGCTGGTCGGGGAGAAATACCACTCGACATCAGGCAGATTCTGATGGCGAGGGTGGGCTCTAGTTTGGACGTTAGGGTCAGCAGCAGGATTTTCTCGGCCACTGGTCGAAGGAACCCTGGCCTGTGAATCAGGCTGGGCACGAGGGTTTGGACTATCGTCGAATTTAGGTCTTTTCTTGGCTAAGGATTTGGAACGAACCATTTGAGGAGGAGAAGGACGAGGTCTGGAGGAAGATCGTGAAAAGGAAATCTCGTGAATTCGGTCGTTCGGTCGTTCTTCACCTTCGAGCAGCTGGGCGAGAAGATCGTCGTCGATGGGCCGTTCACCTCCCCACAAATCTGGCATCAAAGTCTGCAAACAGAAGAATGGGGAGGTGAGGATAAAGAATTTTCAAAGGCTTTTTAGAATAACGCTGATCGAGTATAAAAGTCAAGCTTTTATACAGCAGCATTCTAACAAAAAGCTAAATTTTTCCACACGAACAGTTTGAGAAACAGATCAAAGGGTGAAAGCAAAAAGTTTTTCATAAAAGCTTTTTCAACTCCCCTTAGGGCGGGAAAAACCTATTTTCCAACTAGCCTAAAGATCGAATTTTTACTTCGATTTTACGTCCTAAAAGCATGATCCCCAACTATTAAACTAACTCGTAACCTTTTACACCTACAAGATATTTTATTGACAAGCATCTCAAACCAGAAGCAGATGAACTCAAACAGTCAACATACAGAAGCATGCATTATGAAAATTTGAAGCATAAGGATTCGAAAACTTACCAAAAAGATGGTCGTGGAGATTGGTAAAGAGTCTTCGGAAATCAAGGAACTCTCGGGCTGAGTCTTGAAAATGCAGAAGAACGGTCTCCGGGAGAAGATTGAAGCTCTGGTTTTTAGGGTTTCTTGAGAAGGCAATGGCGTGCGTAAAAAGAAAAAGGGAAGTTTGGAGATGTTATATAAGTTAGTCTGTGGCATTAAAAAGGTGTAATCATCAGTTTCCCTTTTTCGAAGTATGGGGAAGCGGAATAGCCATCGAATTATTACTGGGGAACCGAAAAGTCATGATTAGACAAGAGTAGGTTGCTTTTTCCAAGAACACACGAAGGGTTCTGACACGTATGGCGGGGTTACTGAAGGGTCGTTCGCTCAAAAGTTTATTTATTGCTCGTAATAAATAAACTTGGGGGGCAAATGTTATCCAAAAAATTGGCATTGATGACGTGGCAAGTGATCCCTGGACACATGGCTGACATCTGGAGGAACGCTGCTAGTGTATCGACCAGAAGGTACATTATAAGCAGGAGGCAGCCCAGTCTTACCTACGACCAGTCTGGTCGATGGTTCCGCATGCAATGTAATATTACTATAAAGATCTTTGTAAATCCCGAATTTAACTCACGCAATCTCCTGGATATCCGGTTATTTAGGAGAGAATATCGGCAACAAAATCATGTAATCCCCCTTGAGCCTATAAATAGAGAAAGATAGCTCAAGGGAGGGACTTTTGGCTTTCGAATTACTTGATACTAGTGTAATTCTATCTGAAATATTGTATTGTTCTTCAGAGGTTGGTGAAACTCATTGAATACTAATTCTTTGATCACTCATTTGATTCTCACATCAATAACAGCCTAAGTGGACGTAGGTTATTACCAGATCATGGGGCCGAACCACTATAAAACATCGTGTTCTTATTACTTTTGCCATTCGATTCTTTTCAACGCATTCGTTCACATCAAGTATATTTTGACTCTGTGTCAGTTGTCCAAAATCTAGGTCAACACAAACTAATAAACAATGTCAAATAATTTACTTTGAAACTAGAATGCATCATATTTTTGTATGTAAAACGTGTGTATCTAATGTATTCTTAATTTAACAAATTTTTTAAATAAAAAAATATGATATTATTTATTTCTTTTAAAACTATTTACAATGTTTTAGCTTAATTTTTTTAAATATGTTTATGTCATTCTTTTATAATATATGTGACATTGTTTATTTATATAAATTTTAAAAATATAATAATTTCTATATAAAGCTAAACAAACGTGCAAATGCGTTGTTTATACTAATATATATATACATATAAATAAAATAAATAAATAACTTTGAAAGATGACATGTATAAATGTATGGTTGATATATTAAAATGTTACTGCAATATTTGCACATATAATTCCCCCATCTAGGCAGGGCAGGTCTTGGCAGGGAACCACATCCACAGAAAATATTTCATCCGTAACACACATAATTTGTTGCGCATTACCATTCAAATAAAAGAACTCAATACTCTAGTTATTATTTGCGTACTATAACTAGATATTTATGGAGCATTTCTAATAAAAGTTTAGTTACGTAATGTGATGTGATGTATAAAATATCTAGGGAGGGAGAAAAAAAGTGTAAATAGTTAAGGTGCCGCATTTCTGTCCATAATATTCTCCAAAGTCAAAAGCACACTTATGATTCGATCTTGAGATGACCCGCAACAATAACCGACCTTGACGCGCTTCGCCAAGGTCTTCCTTCTACAGCCCAAAGAAAAAACTAGCACATATTGCAATAGTAAGCTGTCCTGCTCCTGCCCCCTATTTTGTATTAAAGTGGACTTTTTTATGATGCCCTTGGCACGTGATAGGTTCTATGAAATGAATATTAGAATGAAAAATCATTCTTATTCGCGTATATTTTTAATTAATTTTTGGTATTAAATTTTAATCTAAAAAGTATTTCAAAAGAATTATAATTTTCTCGTGACATTGAAATAATGGGCATTATATTTGCACTTCAAGAATATATAAAGACACCCTATTAATTAAAAAAAAATTATTTCAAATATTTTTCCGCAATATTTTTTTTTGGCTTTATGTAATTTTTTTTTTGTTGATTTCAATAATTTTATTATATATTATTTTCGTCATTTTTTAAATAATGTATCTTTTTTAGAAGGAAATCTCTTATTTGAACAAGTTTTTATATATTTTTTGTTTTAAATTTTTTTATTTAAATATTTAAAAATTTATATTCTTTATATGTATTTTTTAGAATATGAAAAAGAAAAAAAATTAAAAAAATGTAAGCACAAATTGAAATATATATATATATATAATATATTAATTTTTAACAAAATGGGGTGTACTAATCAAATTTTGGGGTGCAAATATAATGCCCAGAAATACACTTTCCATCCTCACACCTTTTAATTGATTTTCTATTTGTAGGAGCCAATTTTAATTTAATGGATTTTTTTGAAATAATTTAATGAATTTTCTTAGTATACTTGTTTCAGTATCTTTCTATTTTTATATTATCCTATAATTTGATCAAAATACCCACAATTAGGCAATTATCATTCAACAATGGTAAAGGTGAGGCTATATCAGTGTATTTTGACAAATAGATTTCTTGAGGCGATGATATTCTTTCGTCTTCACCAAGAGTACCTCCTCTCCATGCTATTGTTGAAACATTGATGAATTCTAATGGTACTTGGAATCAGACTTTGGTTTGTGACTCCTTCACTAAGCAAGAGGAAAATTCTTTCCTTGCCTTTGTCCGAATATAATGCTACACACTGACTAGTATGGCATCATTCTCCATAGAGTTGGTACACAGTTAAGAGCGAGTATTGTCTAGAAACTAGAAAATCGGGCTATGGACAAGCTTCTTCTTCAATGGGACAGTCTGCTTGGTGGGCAAAGCTATGGGCTTTAAATATCCTCACCAAAGTTAAACATTTCTGCTGGAAGGCCCTTTGGGATTGGCTTCCTTGCAAGACCTATTTGTCAGAATACGGTACACGCATTGATAGAATTTGCTTTCTTTGTTCATAGTTGAGGAATCCACTTTTCATGCCTTGTGGAATTGTCATTTGTTGGATGCATTAAAGAATAAATTTTCAATAAATACTCAAGGTAATCTCCCTCCTAGTTATAAATGGTTGGACTTCTTTTGGATAATCTAAACTCCCTGTGCACTAAAGAATTAAAGCAACTTTTGGTTCTCTCTTGGAGGATATGGTATAAACGAAAAAGAGATACTCACGAGGAAGTGCACATCTCAGAGGAGGTGGTGTCTAAATGGGCTATCGATTATTTGGATAAATACCAAGCTGCTAATCACCATGATGTCATATGTAATCTCAGGTCACCTCAGGTATCCTGTTGGTCTCCCCCGCCTACCTCTGTCATCAAAGTAAATTCGAATGCAACTCTTGATCATAGCTCGCTACAAGAAACATGACTTTTGCCAATGCTTTTATATTTATGTACTAACAAAAGCTACTTTTACCGATGTTTTATATATAATTCTGCCGATAAAAATGTCTCCCCGTTTTTTCTTATGGGTCAAGCTTTGCCGGCGCAAATTTTCATCGGTAAAGAGTAGCTATGATGGCGGCTTACTCATAACTCGCCAACAAAAGCCACTTTTACCGACATTTTATTTTCCTTCGCCAGTAAAGGATGGGATATTTTCCATCCTTAGAGAAGGATATTTTTTGTGGGAAATAGTACTTTTTCCAATGCTTATTTGTGCAAGCAAAAGTTTTGGTGGGAAAATTCCTGCCAGATGAAACGTGGAAAAATTGGTGCAAAAATGTTGGTGGGAAATAATTTTTCAGTGAAACAAATTGTGCCGGCAGAAGTGTACAGATCTTTGAAACGCTGCTGTTTCATTTAGGGTTTTAAGTGTTTGCCTTTGCCGGAACTTAATTAGGTTTTGACGAAAAAATTAAAATTGCCGACAAAGGTTGCTCAGATCAAATACGCAACCAAAGACCATTCTTCCTCCTACTCTCTTTTTTCTTCTTCTCTCTTGGTCCGGTGCGACAGGTGTGAAACCCATGCGCATTTTTCCTATTTTTTATTTCTTTATTAATTTCTCTACACTCTCCCACTCAATCCCTCTTTCTTCCTTCTTATTGTCTATATTAGTAATTTAACAATACTTTTGTTTTTTTGCAGAAAAATTTTTGGTCTCATTTTTGGGGATTTTTTTATATCACAATTTTTGAGCTTCCTCCGAGCTTGAAACTCCGAGCCACCATCTGAGGCTTAGCCAACCTCCTTGCTGTCACCGGTATTGGCCTCTCCCCTTAGGTATCACAGTATTTTATATATAATATTTGTTAATATCAAAATAGTTTGTTAATTTTTTGTTAAATGTGATATATTGATAGATTAGGTTTTTCCTAATTTTTTTTTTTGTGAAAGAGAAGATTGTGGTTAGAATTGAAAATTAATATTATTAATGTTTAACCCAAAGTTGGACATGGTGATGTGACATGTGAAAATGACACATGGCATAAAAAAGTGTTTAGTTTACTTGTGTTGGTCGACCTACATGAGTTGATCGAATGTACTCGATCAACATAGAGGAAGCTATCCACCTTGGAACAAGAAAAGAGAATGAATCTTATTACACAAAGGTTGTTGGTCGAGCAGATGAGGCTTGGTCGATACCTGCTCAAAAGTTTGAGCTGCTCGAAGGATGCTCCAATCAGCCATAATGACTCAGAATTTAGGGGATATTTATGTAACTGATATTTGAATGTAGTTTTCATATTCTTTTATTATGTATTCAGTTGTAAAAAGCCCACATTATATGTGTAGGGCCTATTTCATGCTTGTAAGGACTATGGCCCACCAAGGGACTCTAAATAGAGATATCTCACAATCATTATTCTATCATGCTCACTTTAAATACAAAATCTGTATCAACTAAGAGTGTTCTGAGCCCCTTTTCCTTTCCCTCAACTAGGATCGGACCTCGCGGGGCGCCTGGGAGTGTTTGCCAAGGCTATGGGTTGTGTGAGGCCTATAGGCATGAACCCGATTGCACGAATAAATCAATTATTTCCAACCAACGCAACAATGGGTTGGACATTTTTTCCTTGGCCAGTCTATGAGAGGGTCTTTAGGCACTCCGGTAGACTTCGTGATACAGTGCCTACAAAGCGCACAATGTGTTATTGGACCTCTTATATATATGTACTTTTTTTATAGACTTCTCTTGTGGCCCAACGTATAATAGTCTCGAAAAAAGACATATCTTTGGCCGAGGCAGAGAATGATCCGCTTACTGTCAAGATTCAGGGACTTGAGAAGCAGCTTGTTGAGGCCACACACTAGATAGAGGCAGACATAGTGAAGGCTTCCTCTTCATCTAAGAGTAAAAAGAGGCAGTCTTGGAGTTGCAGGAGAAGATTAGTTTTCTCAAGGCGGAACTAGCAGAGGTCGAATATAAGTCGGTGGAACGCACCTTATATGGTGTGTGGAAACAGAATCCTAGCTTCGACTTCTCCTCATTTGGTGACCACGTTGTTACTAAGGCTGTTGAATAAAGTGCTCGCAGTAGGAAACCATGAAGTTTTTTCCTACCCGTCTTTTGTTCCCATGTGTGAGTAGCTTCTTTCTTTTTACTTCGATTTGGTTGTAATATGCTACTTGACTTATTTCGTCTGAGAGGTTTCTCCAGGTTTCTTGTTTTCTTCATGAGGAACTTTAAGATGTTTTGCTATGTCTTATGCTTATTTTGTGATGGAACATTATCATGTCCTTTTATGCATGTGGGCTTCTTATTACCACCTCTCGATTTTGAAAGGGTTCCCTTTGGGACCTCTTTACTACGTATGATTCGTGTCTGGTGGTGCACATTGACTACTTGTAAGGATATGTTGACCATTTGGGTTCTCGCTATCGTTTTATATATTTTTTTGTATGCTTGTTATTTTGTGCGAGAAGTGTCTTTCTCGTCATTATGCATAATCCTATTTTTCCAAGCGTTTTCTTCAAGACCCTTTTTGCAAGCGTCCTCTTTGAGACCATTTTCGCAAGTGTCTTCTTTGAGACCTTTTTTGGGCTAGGTGACTTTGGTCGACCTAGGGTTATTATGAGGACCTTTTTTGGTCCTTAAGGTGATCTCCCCTTGGGTTAAGACCATTATATGGAGATTGTAACATCCCAATTTCCATAATAAGGCTTAGGGCCTTGATTAAGGGGCCAAGATGGCAAATTATGGAAATTATGTGATTTAATTATGAAATATGTGTTTATGTGATATATTTGTGTATCAATATATGATTACATGAGTTATATTATAATATAATTAGTTATGCATGTGGGCTCGTTTCTCATCAAAAGGGCAATTTTTGAAATTTGGCCTGTTACGGGTATATTTGGAGTATATGTGCATATATGTGATATATGTGTGAGACCACATTATTATGTGGATATATTTGGGTTACTTGGCACGAGGCGATCTTAGGGAGCAAGCTAGCGGGAAATTCACAACGGGACTGATATCGGGCTCGAGGTGAGCCTAGGAGTAATATGGTACTTTAGTAAATTACCGGGACTATTTGGGTAATGGGAAATTGTTTGGTAATTATTTGAGGATATTGGAAGTAACGACAATTATAAGGCGTTAATTATGATTTACGTGATATGTAACAAAAGACCAAAGTACCCTTGAGGGCATCAAAGGGCAATGCTTAAGCAAAATGGGTATTTGGGTCATTTTGTGCCAAAGGTAGAGACTTAGTCACTAGTTCCTTCAGCAATAGGAAACCCCAAAACAGAGTATCAATCAACTTTCTCTCTCTCTCTCTCTCTCTCTCTCTCTCTCTCTCTCTCTCCATACGTTCTCTCTTCCTCTCTCTCCATACGTTCTCTCTTCCTCTCTCTCCATACGTTCTCTCTTCCTCTCTTTCTCTCTCTCTCCATACATTCTCTCTTCCCCCTCTCTCTCTCTCCATACGTTCTCTCTCTATCTTTGGTTTGGATTTTTGAGGAAATTAAGGAATTTTTTATGCTAAAGCTAAGCGAATTCAACGCTTGGCTTTAGGGTTGGTTTAGTTGCAGCTAGGAGGATACAAATCATGGCTGAAATAAACTCTAATCCATGTTTTGATTTATTTCTATTTTGGTTCCTAAGTGTTCTTGAGCTTGAGGTTCTAGGTATTAAGGTGGAGATTTGTGGGGGATTTAGATGAAGTTAAGTTGGGTTTTGGTAATGGTAATGTGTTGATAATATTATGGGATTGAGTTTTGATGTTGAGTTATGTTTGGGGTAATTTTTGGGTAAGGTTAAGCAGAGGAAAACAGGGGGAAAATATGGGTTCGTAGGGTCGCCTTGTGACCCTGTTCTTGGGGTGCCGTGACCCGTGTGGATGCAGGGTGCAAGGGGCTCTATTTGGTGTAGGCACGTCGTGATCCTTAGGGTCAAGTCACCACGCGTGTCCCTGGGCAGAGGTAGGGGGAGGCCTCGGATTGGAGGCACACCGCGACCCTCAGGGTCAAGTCGTGGCCCGAATAGGCAGTTTTGGCCAAGTTGGGTTTTGAGTGACGAGAACTCAAACCTGAGGGCTCGGGATCGATCCTACTACCCGGTTTAGTAGAGTTCGACGTCCCAGAGGCTAGGACTTGGTCAGGAAGCCTTTGTCCTCTCATTATGGTTGTGACTAGGTTATTGCTAGGGGCCCAGAACCGGGATCGTGCTCGAGGATCATTCTTGATATACATTACACCCAGACTTGAGGTAAGAAAACTGCACCCAGTACGTGATATATGTGATTAGGGCTTGGCCCAGATTGTTAAACGGGGATATTAATAGGGCTCGAGCCCCTGAGAATGAGCATGATTTTGATTATGCATGTGACTATTGATTAAGCATGATGAATGCTCTGTATCTGGATAGTTGATTAAATGTTATATGCTTGACTACATAATTTGATTGAAAAGACTTGACTTATAAGTCAAGAATGGCAATAGTGCCCTGAGCGCTGGTCGAAAAACATTGACTCTTAAGTCAAGGGTGGCAATAGCGCGATGAGTGCTGGTCGAAATGGTTAGGCCTAATCAGGAGTGCATCATACGCTTGTCCGACCCAATGGTCGTGGGAAATTCAGCGCCAGGTACACTAGGCCAGCTCCAAGGCTGGTTATACAAAGGATAGGGCAAAGGGCCCTGGGGCAACTTATTAGTCCCATATCCTAGGGCTAGGCCCTGGAATGATAGGCCTAATTAGGAGTTCATCATGTGCTTGTCCGATCCAATGGTCGTGGGAAATTCAGCGCTAGGTACGCTGGGCCAGCTCCAAGGTTGTTTATACAAAGGATAGGGTAAAGGGCTCCGATTTGACTCATTAATCCCATATCCTAGGGCGCTAAGTCCTGGTATGATTCATTAATTATTTAAAATACACAGTGTAACAATCTTTGATTAGGAGGTCGTTACAGAGATGGTACTTTTAAAGCCTCGCAAGCACCTATTTTCAAGGCCCTTTTATTGATTGCAATGGAGTTTATTTTGCAATGACCTCATTCAAGGCCCTTTTTCCCTTGGTAAGGCGACTTGGTCGATCTAGAATTATGGATATCTTTGGGCTCCCCTTTTATCTTCAACGAGGCGATCCCTTTGGTGGGTGTGTCTGTGTGGAAGTCACTATTGAGGGACCTTTTCACTTTCTTAGACTCTATAAGGGTATCTAGTCCTTATAGATTCAAATGTTGTCTTATAAGGTTCACTGCTCATACATATATATTATAAGTATTTTTATATATATTTCACAGGGCCTGGTGTCACGGGTTGACATTTTGACAGCAGAAATGCCCGAGCCACACCTGACTCCTCTAACAATGGCACATTTTTCACGCGACCCTATACATCTGCATACTTCCGTCTCTAGAACAACTTCCGTTGAGTCATGCTCTCAAGCATCCATGAATGTTACCATGCATCAAGGCTATCTTTCCAAGACACTCACATTGTCCATAGGTTCTCACCCAGACATTTGCAAGCCAAGGTGGCATGTGTGACCAAGAGCCAACACCAAGCTGATGTGCAAACACCTCTCGTCATGTCCCAGTCGATAGTATTCGAATAGCTCCTGTCACACTCCAAGGACTCCCATAAATCCATGGTCCAATCCTCAAGGCACCATGCCTTCACGCATGTTGGCCGGCCATCGAGACTAGCTGCCAGACTAGTAGCACACATTGGACCTCTGTCCTTCTCAAGCATTGTGCACCCTTCAATGTCTGTATGCCAGCAAGTCCCACGAATGACTTCTCATGCCATCTCTTGTCAAGACTCGAGGCCATGGCACGCCACGATGTCTCTTAGAGGTTTGGGCCACATTCAATGCAAGCGGCATACTGGCAAGCCAAAAGGACCGTACCCATAAACCTCTGGCAGCACACTTCAATGCACTACCGGGGTAGCCTGGTAATGTCCATGAGTACTCCTACTCATGGAGACATACGAGTCCCATCGTGGTCCTCATATGCCCGCCCTACTAACCCTCCTAACTAGTAGTAGCTCACTTAAGGCACCTGCGCCAAGGGGTGGTGGAGAGCTGACACCAAGTGCTCCCCCTACAAAGAGTTTTATAAGCTTTTAGCCTTCTAACAGGAACATATATGATTTTTCCTTGGAAGACATATTTGGCTTTCAGCTCGCCAATTCTTCGAATCTCCCAAGTATGATCATACCATTGTGTTCATTGACCCTTCAATATGGAACCCACCAAGTCTCGTCCATTTTTGGGCAATATTGAAGATATTTACGAAAATGCCACTGTTGTACAAACTAGGCATCATAATGCTCACCAGCCTACACCTTCGCGTGCGCAACTGACCGAGTACCAACCTAGCATGTAACATTCCCTCAAGGCTAGAATGTTACACTCTCCCCAACTTCAATTGTCGATGCCCTCATCAACAGACTGCTGGCCAATCTTCGTACCGTCTCGTCTCCTAAGCACACTCTATGCTTCTTCCGAATCTTAAGTCTGAATTGGTCCCTCTACCACTGTAGAACAACCAACTTGGTGATGATCTCCCACGTCCACCCTTGGACTCGATCAAAGACCCCATGCCACCATCGCTATTTAGAATTCTTCCATGAAGTAGTGTCTCTGCCCTTGAATACTCCTTGTACACATGAACTCCTTTAAGTCTATCACAATGATCCTCTAGTCAACCAAACAACCCTTGCAACACTGACCCCAAAGCCAACACATCATTTTATTGTTGCTTTCCTGCCAATTATCCAATGCCCACTCCTATTGACAATGAAAAAATTAAGGTGCACCCCTTAGGGTGAGGTTCGCAAGCCGATCGTTCCCAACGACACCTACAAAACATCCTTCCGCTGAAGGCATGTCTTTCTTCAATGCAGAACTCATGCCAAGTGTAGCCTTTTTGTAGTATCTAGTGCACCATTGCACACAGACTTCACGAAGTAGTCTCTCAGACTTTTTGCCCTCCGGCCATACTGCATACCCATGGCTAGATGCAAAATGGCCACTCCGGACCATAAGAATAACTGCTCCATGGAGCTTCTACAATGTGTCCAATGATCTGACAACATTCCAAACCACTACACTACCTTCTGGCTCGAGTTTATACTGATTCCCAAGTATCGTGCCTCAAGTTCTACCCCCAAATCAACTCTACCTACCTCTAGATGGCTTGTTGAATCTTAACCAACTTGTATACACACTATTTCACTCTTGAGGTCTAAAGTTGTCCCAAACCTCTATCTCCCTTCGGCATACATTCTCTGAATCATTCGGCTTGTGTTCCCATAAACATGAAACATATCCCATAACATGCTACAAAACCTCCCCAATCTTGGTCTCAGCCTACTCCCATGCATACTGTCTATATGCAGCTTCACTTGGTCACCTGACCCACTCATATAAGTCATGAATGCCTTTGCATTGTACAACCCGTCTGTTGTTGTGTTTCCCTCGAGATTCACACACCAAAATTGAACAAGTACCCTGACTCTTCAAACATATGAATTAGTTGGCTCCCCTACTTCAACTTGGGAATAACTTCTCTTCTCGAGGTGTACCTCTCAAGGTATAGCTCGCAAGCTAATCGCTTTCTCTCGTGCGGTCCCTCATTACATTTATCACTTTTGAAGATGATATTGAACTGATGCCTCGATCATTCTGACTCTTCACCATTCGAGATCTTTACGTTGCCTTAGTACCTAAGTCCTGCTGACTTTCACCTTAGTCAAACGTTGCACTGATGTTACCATAGTACTTGAGTCCTGACAACTTTCACCCTAGGTAACTGGCTCTGTCTTTGTCTCTGAGTCTCCTTGACCTTACATTCTGAACAACTAATGATCTCCATGATAACTCATCTTGATTCTTTTATAATGGAACATTGGTATGCTATTTGGATGTTTGAACCGTGAAGGTCTCTCCCCTACTTCAACTGTAGACGTCCTCGACAAATTGCTTACCCACAAGAACGTCTGACCACCCCAACTCTTCATGCACACAACAAATCTAAAATTGCACTCTGTAGGATGTGACTCTCGAGTCACTACTTCATGTAGCACGACTATCGAATCCCTTATGCTTACATTGTCCACATAGCTATCCAACTGATCCATCATACTAGCATCTTGAACTTCTGGGTTTCAAAGAAGCACTAAGTTCCTCTCGATGCATCCCTCTAGCTCCATACAAACTTTAGCACAAATTTTTGGCTTCTATAGGCTCCTATGGTCACTAAGTCCCAATAGCGAGGCCCTCCAGTCCGCATTTAAACTCTAGCACCATCTTGGTCTCCTTAAGCCCTATTGCAGTAATAAGTTTCCTTGACGCAACCCTCCAGTAGTCAAGAAACTTTAGTACCATTCTGACCATTGCGCGCGGTCTCCTCGGCCTTGCTGACATTTGATTCATACATTCCACAACTTAGCACTTCCTACAATGCCTTAGTGGTTCTCACACAAGTTAACATCTCTGTGAACCAACACATCCCAATCCATTGTCTCGGTGCCTCCTCTTCGGATTAGAACAAGATAACATGCAAACACTTCCAAGTACGACTATCCTCTAACAATCGCGGCCACTACCACCTTGGTCTCCATGCGATGCCCTATGGCACACAAGTAGCAACTGAAGCATTTCATGCTCATTTTTATCTGATTCTTCAAAGTTGTCCACTCTCGACCACTATAGTGACTACCAAGCATTTGACGACCACTATTATGCTTCCACACTCTTGCGTACAAGTTCCTTTTTCAACAACAATGCTCCGTACAACCTACACTATCATTCATGCGATCCTGAACTAGTGAACCAAGCATACAACCTTGACCTCTCGATCAAACCTTGTCTCATGTCAACGAGTCCCTACTCTAATGCAGCACCTCCCCATAATTTCATGTGGTTGTTGTCTTTCTAGCATCTCTGAACTTTCTGATTTGAAGCAACCATAACTTGTCCCCTCTCTAGAAGGTCCAGTATTCCCACGAAGAAGAGCAACCAAGTCTTATTCAGTCTCAGCCTACTGATCCTTTCTAGGTGACTAAACGGCTCAATGACATCTGTTCAAGCATCCAGACCTTTCTGGTCTTTCTGCACGCCTACATCCCTTCTAGGATGAGCCAACCAAGTTCACCCCCCACATGAGATGAACCTGGCTCTGATACCAACTGTCACAGCTTGGCATTTTGACAGTGAAAATGCCTATGCGGCACCTTGACTCCTCTGAGCAAAGGTCAGCCTTCCTACCATTCGGATAACAATTGGCACATTTTTCACGTGATCATGTGCCTCTGCAGACTTCCGTCTCTCAAACAACTCCCGCCGAGTTATGCTCTCAATCATCTATGATTGCAACCATGCATAAAGGCTATCTACCCAAGACACTCACACTGTCCATAGGATCTCACTATGGCAAGGCAAATCCCAACACCGATGATGTTAGGATTGATGCCCTAAAAGCATGTAAAGACATTTTATTAGTTTTAAATAAAAGTGAAATTTTCTATTATATTTGAATGTTATAACTATTGTTTGAATTAATTATATAATAATATCAAGAAAATTCCCTATTCATTCATGAGAATATGATCTTGTATTAGTACGAGAGAATTAAGATCATATATAATGAATAAAATAGTCAGTAATATATTAAAGTATGGAATCTTTATACGAGAAGCGAGTAATCTAGATTCAGATTACTGATGTGGATAGACATCTTAGTAAAGGTGTTGTATGTAATAAAGATTATATATGACAAGACCGATGAGAATTAATTATCTTTATAAACTTTCCGTTTGACGTAAAGATTTAATTCTTATCATAATAGATGATTATTTGTAAATCGGTCCAAATCCTGAGTATTCACGAACTCTTATTTATGTTTATTGGATATTTTGATTCACTCGTTAAGGTCTCTTAGAATAATGAGGCTAATGACTTTTATTTTTGAGATTTAATATCATGGATGGTTGGGAACATGAATTACAATAATGGAATCCATGCTTTCCTAACAGATCGAATATTATTTCCCTTAAGGGTTAATTTTGGAATTGAATAGTTATTGAGCTCAAATCTATAATTATATTATAGATTAATTATTTGCTAGTGAATTAATGGTATTTAAGGATCAAGAGGTAATTAGAAGGGTAAAACGGTAATTTTGACTAGCTCTAAATAACGAACCAATAATGGAGGACAAACTACATATATTGATTATATCAATGGACTACAAGAGAAAACTCTGTAAATATAATTCTATAAATACTCAGAGTACAATTCCATATTTATAGTGGAGTAATCATATTTATAATTTTATAAATACTTAATAAATAAGATTATTAGATTAAAGAGTTTAAATAATAATCTAGTTTATTGGAGCTTCGTGTTATAGGTCTATGGTCTCCAGATCACCTCTGTCCTACACTGTCAATGGTAAGGATGTCAAAAGAAATATTTGTAAAGAGAAATGACTGAATTGAAAAATAATTAATTTTCCAAGGCAAGGAAATAAAGTATAGGTTAAAAATTAATATTAATCTTCTTTGGATTAATATGAAGAGAGAGAATAATAAATATCTTATTTACAATATGATATATATTTATTTAATTTAAAACTTATATTTTAAGATAAAGTTAATTTTGAATTAACTGAGATTTATATTGGGATAAATATATTGTCTTAAAGATTTATTAAACAAACACATGAGAAAATCAGGGAAACCCTGATTAGGTTGGGCGACACACACTGTGCAACACAGTGTGTGGCACCTAACTCAGGGATATTTATCCCTGAGATTTGAATTTTGAATTTCAAATAATTTTTTTTAATTAGTTAGCATATGGAACAGTCCGTTTAAATTTTAAGAACAATTTTCTAGTTTTGAATAATGTTCTCTTTTTTCCTGAAATTACTAGAAACATTATTTCTTTATCTTTGTTACATGAACAAAATTTTGGCATTTATTTTTATAATAATGTGATTTTTATTTCAAAGAATGGGAACAATATTTGTCATGCAAAACAAAAAGACAAACTGTACATGCTTAATCCAATTGAAAAATTGCTCAATAATTCTGAATTATTCAAAGTAGCTAATCCACAACGTAACAAAAGACAAAAGGTTTCTAAAGAAAATGATTCTAATCGTGTTCCTCATATGTCTGCCCTACTAGCCATTTCCATTTCCATTGCTTTTCATTATCCTTTTGCGTTTATTTTTCTACTAATCTTTTTGCTCTAGTTACCTCCTTGTGGAATCGATCGCCCATCTCTTCTACAATTACTTCTAGTGAATGTCACATTTTGGGCGTTAAAAAAACAACCACCATGTTTTGAAGATGCTTTAAGACCTTAGGATGTTTGCAAACTTCACAAAGACTTGTATGGCCTAAAACAAGCCCGAAGAGCCTGGTTTGATAAACTTGCTCCAGATTTGTTTTTCTTTGGCTTAATTTCTTCTCAGGCTGATCATTCTATGTTTCTCAGGTATCACAATAGTCATACCACTATAGTTTTAGTCTATGTGGATGCCATACTTATCACAGGAAGCTCCCCACAGTTTCTTTCCTCTCTTATTTCAGATCTGAATCATAAGTTTGCTCTCAAATATCTTGGTGAATTAAATTTTTTCTTAGGCATTGAGGTCACTCATACTCAAGGTGTTCATTTATCTCAAGCTAAATATCTCAGAGATCTTCTAGCCCGAACTAAGCTTCAGTTTTCCAAGCCTCATTCTACACCAATAACTTCAAGACTTCATCTTTCTACCTATGGTAGTGATCTCGTTGAGAGCCCCTAATTTTACAGGTCCATTGTTTGTGCATTACAGTATTTGACAATTATAAGGCCTATGATTTCTTTCAGTATAAACAATATTTGTCAATTTATGCTATCTCCTCACCAATCTCACTAGGTTGTTGTCAAAAGAATCCTCAGATGTCTCTAAGGTTCAATAGACTTTGGCTTAACATTCGAAAGTCATCATATCTTGACTTGGTTGGATTTTGTGATGCTGATTGGGCGGTTCACCCTGATGGCAGACATTCCACCAGTGGATATTGCATCTTTTTTTGGCAACAATCTCATAGCGTGGCAGTCCAAAAAGAAACAAATTATTTCCAGGTCTTCTACAGAAGCTGAGTTTCGAAGTCTTGCTAACATAACTAAGTCTCTTCTTAGTGAGCTTCATATCAGCCATCTCCATGCAAGAACAAAACATATTGAACTAGATTTGTACTTTGTCAGAAAGAAAGTTATTGGCAAAGACTTAGAAAATAGACATGTACCAACATTTGATCAAATTGTTGATTACTTCACCAAAGCCATCTCACGATCAAGGTTTCCAATTCTAAGAGACAAACTCAAAGTTGAAGCTCTATAAACTATGAGTTTTAGGGGAGCTATTAAGACTAGTTAAGTCTATTAGAATAAGCTTGGTTAGTTAGTTTGTTAGTCTAGAGTCTTTTAGTTTTCGAGTGGTTATAACTAACCAGCTCTTGTATTATAATATATAAATATATACTATACTCTTGTACTCCATTGATTAAGCGATTCTAATCAGATTCATTGTTTTCAAATTTGTCTTTCTTTGCTTTACTTTACATGGTGTAGTTTTGAGATATTAAAGTATTGGAAGGAAGGGCAGCATGTAATGAGGTTGATGTGGATCCGCAAGGTATTAGCTTAGTTGGTTTACTGCGTAGCTGATATCTAGCCGAGTAATACATCAGCTTACCAATTTACCAATTAAACTTCTATAAGTAGTAGGGTCATGTACAGGTTCACCCAAATCCTTGCTTTGCCATTAGGTTCCATGGGAGTAGAAGGAGCCTTTGTACCTAAATATCTTGTCTAATAACTACTATAGTAAACTACATACATGGTTATTCATGAACTAGAATGAGCTGGACGGAATTGGATGTACCTATAGAATCAGAATTTGAAGAATTAATTTATAACTTTGTATGATTTATCAAGGGAAACTCCATGAATTGACCCTATTTTATAGGCTAATACTAACTCTAACCCCACTTTAATATTTCTCATGTTTTTAACCTTATGCCCATGTGAAAGGACTAACTTACCCTTATTAACATTAGGGCTTCTTCCTCCCTTTTTTTCCCTTCCCATTTCGTTTTCAGCGACCTTCTCTCTCTTCCTTCTCTTTCACAAAGAGAACAAACACTCTTCCTTCTCTCTCTCTCTCTCTCAAATCATCATCAAAGAGAGATCATCACCATTTTTCTTCTCACGAAGCTTTGGAAAGTGATGTTATCTATCAAAAAAAAAATTTCTTCTCACCTAAGTTTAAGAAGATTGAAAATTAAAGAAAAATCATCTCCCAAACTTGAAGAAGTTTGAACATTTGATTTGATAATGAGTAAGTATTTTTTTTTTTATAGCTTATGGGTGTCTTGTGTAATAGTTTAAATAGATTTTTCAAACTACTCTACACTAAAAAATCTGTGAAAAGAAATAATTTTATGTTGAGATGACGAATTTTTGATTGATTTTTCACGATTTAGGTCACTGTGTTCACACTTTGTTCAAACGAGTTCACACATTATTCACACTTGGTTCACACATGATTCATACTTGGTTCACACTTGGTTTACGGGTACTTCACACATGATTCACACTTGATTCACACATGATTCACACTTGGTTCACACATAATTCACATATGGTTTACACATTGTTCACATATGGTTCACACACGATTCACACTTGGTTCACACACAGTTCAATGATTTCCAGGATTTAGGTCACTGCGTTCACACATTGTTCAAACGAGTTCACACATTATACACACTTGGTTTGCACATACTTCACACATGATTCACACTTGGTTCACACATGATTCACATATGGTTTACACATTGTTCACACACGCATGCTTCACACTTGGTTCACACTTGGTTCACACACATTTCACACTTGGTTCACACATGCTTGACACATTCTTACTTCACACGTTTATTTCTTATTTCTTTTGGCTAGTTTTACCTAATAACCTTTAGGTTTCTAACCTTTTGTCATATGTTATACAGGTCAAACACATATATATATTGTGGTGTTATATAATGGATCGTGGGAACAAGTTTTGAACGAAGGTTGGTCATTTAGTGCGAAACAAAGCAAGGGTATGAAGGTCCAAAGACTATCACTTACAATAGTCTTGTTGATCAATTGTATACTTTAATCGAAGCTGGCAAGTCTCGTATTGATCTTGACTTAATGTAATCTATCATTTTGGAAGTAAAGGTATCCCTCCATCTTTGATTATTTATGATGATGATGTTGCTTTTTTTCTTGATGAGATAGGAACATCTATCAATCATCAGACACCCCTATGTGTGTCTACTATAGAGAAGAGAAGTTATGATCCTTTGGTTACTAAAATGCGCGAGTTGTATACTATTCCTCTAGTTGAAACCAAAGTGAATGGTGATTTTTGCATTGATGGCAATGAAGACAGTTGTGATGATGATAACAGTGATGCATTAAGCTCAGATGATAATGAAAATATTGATAGGCCTACCTGCAATGATGTACTTGTGAAGCATAATTTACAACAGTTAACCTCCAATGAAGTATTGAAGAGCCATGATTCCTCAAATAATAGAGGTCATAAAGTAAGATAGGTTGGTGAAGATAATCTATGGAGTACTCCACTTTTGTTGAATCAAGGGGAAAAAGGCTCTACTTCAGCCTCAATGACTCAATTACTGACATCTTCTTCGAGTATCAATTCATGGGAAATAAAAGAGGGTCAAATATTTGATAACAAGCAAGAGTTGAAGATGAAACTCCATTTTTACGCATTAAAGAAAAACTTTGAGTTGAAAGTAAAGAAATCCGTGAAAAATATATGGTGTACAGTATGTGTTGATGATAAATGCAAATGATGGTTGAGGGCTACAAAATTGGTTAATTCCAATATGTTCGAGGTTCATAAATTTTTCGGTGAACACACATGCTCATTGGATGTTCGACATAAAGATCACCGCCAGGCATCCCCATAGCTTATTGGACATGTCATAAGGACAAAATTCGAGGGTGATGATATTAATTACAAGCCAAGGTCAATTGTAAGAGATATGAGTTTATCATATGGAGTTCATATGAGCTATGCTAAAGCTTGGAGGTGTCGAGAGCATGCATTGGCTTACATAAAGGTACACCAGAATCATCATTTTAGAAACTTCCCTCATTTCTATACATGATGGAGAAAAAAAATCTTGGAACTGTTACTCATTTGTAGATGGACAATGATGGTAGGTTCACATATTGCTTCACGGCCTTAGGTGTTTCTATAATGGGGTTTAAAACATATATTCGTCCAATTATATGTGTAGATGGAACCTTCTTGACTACTCGGTGTGGAGGTACTTTGTTATGTGCCATGGGACAAGATGCTAACAAGAAAATATATCCAATTGCATTTTCAGTAGTTGACTTAGAGAATAATGACTCATACTTGTATTTTCTACTGAGGTTGAAGGAAGCGATTGGTGAAGTAGAGAATCTAGTATTCGTGTCTGATAGACATACTAATATAGCAAGTGCCTTGATTAAAAAATTTCCCGAGGCACACCACGGTGCTTGTATACATCATGTTAGCATGAATATCCATGCGAAGTTCAAAACTGACTATTGCCATGAAGAATTCTTCCTTGCAGCGAAAGCTTGTAGAAAACGAGAGTTTTACGCCATTTTGAGAAGATTAAATTCAAAGATCTTGCAATTGCTCAATACTTGGAGAATCAAGTGGGTTTTGAAAAGTGGGCTCGTTCTTTCTTTCCTGGTCATCGATATAATTTAATGACTACGGGTATTGCCGAAAGCTGGAACAATGCCTTTGCTGAGGCACGTGGGTGGCCAATTACTAGTCTCATGGAATTTATGAGGCACACTTTACAAAAATGGTTTTTCGAGCTTCGAACTGCAGCATCAGCGGCTACAGGTCCTCTTGCCACAGAAGTGGAAGCTAATTTGCGAAAGTTAGCAGAAAAGTCCACTACCTCGTTCCCTTTTCCGTCTAGTAGGTATGAAATAACAGTATTAGACGGTGATCTTGATGGAGATGTGGACCTGAGGAGGAAAAAATGTAGTTGTAGAATATTTGATTTGACAGGTCTTCCTTGTGAACACGTTCTAGCTGGTGCTCAAGATCGTGGCATTAGTCCATATACTTTATGCTCCAGATTCTACACAGTTGAAGTGTGGTTGTCGTCCTATGGTGGATCTGTATATACACTGGGTAATGAAGAATCTTGGGTGATACCAAATGACATAGGAAGTATGATGATATCTCCTCCTTTAGTGAAGCAGAAGGCTAGTCATCCAAAGAAGAAACGGTGTTTATCAAAGGGTGAGAAGAATAGTAAACAACATAGATGTAGTAGATGTGGTGTCCTGGGCCACAATCGAGTGACGTGCACCACTGTTTGTCCCCCGTCGTCTAGACATGCTTAGTTTGTACTTTGATTGTTTTACTTTGTACTCTTCAATTGCTTAATTTGAATTTTTAGATTGGTTCAGTAATACGACTTTTTGTGTTAAAGTTTGTCGTTTCGGACACACCTAATTCATACATGCACGTAAATCACACATAATTCACACATAGTTCACACCTGATTCACACATATTTCATACGCGGTTCACACATAATTGACACTTGGTTCACATTTAATTCACACATAACTTAATATGATAAAAGTGACAAATTTATTCCACTATTAAGATTAAATAAATGAAGTCATTCAATACCATTTAATGAGATGAAGTTGACATAGTTTCTTCATACATTCAAAAATAAGATACATATATTTAAATAAAAGACAACTATGGTTGTAAGTTATGGTAAAACAAATCTAAACAAGTCTTTTTTCTAAAGAAATCCATGTTGTTGTCATTTACTTCGAATAACAGTTTTTTGGCTAGCAAGTACTCCAGATGTTTGATGACATATACCCCACAATCGCCACTACAAAGGAAATAAAGTTTTTTAATTATTGGAAGACCATAGTGATTATTTACAATATAAATATGGTTAACAGAGTTATACCTAGTTTTTTCCTGTGGCACTTTTTTTGTGGCAAGTCTTGTGAACTCAAAACACACTTTCTCTGCATGTAGTTGGACATCTTTCTTATGGCTTAATAGCCCACTGGATTGAATTAGATATGGTAGCATTTTTCCCCATCTTCTCATTTTATTCTCAAACTCCTTGTTGGAGACCACAGTGACATCAGAGTCATAAGCTTTTATAAGATAGATTTTCAATGATATCTCTAACAACACCCAATGTGTCCCAAAAAAATTAATCGGGGTAAACACATCATCAATATCTTTCCAACTCCTTTTGAAATTGTTATCATCACCTACCAAGTAATCAAGCACTTCTTTTGGCCAAATGTAGCTTGATTTGATTTTCCTCTTGTTGAATTGTTCCCAATGTGGTTCGAAGAACTATTGGAACATAGAATCTACAATGGTGAATCTTTCGGAGTAAGTCTTCTTGTAAGTGTACACTCATTCTTTCATCAACCCTAAAGCTGCATCAATGTGCTGCATGCCAAATATTATAAGTATATATACATCACATTCAAATTATATATATATATGAAAAAAATTTATTTCAACAGTCTTACCAGTCCGTCAAGCCATGTACGTGGTGTAAGTAGTTGAATAAACCATTTCGCTGTGCAAGAATCAGCCAAGAGAGAAATAGGCTTGTCATTCTTTTTTAAACCAATTACCCATTTCTTAAAATACCTCATTTGCTTTTCATCATATGGTTGTAGGGGATTAATTTCACAAGGATTGGTTACAATTATCTTTGCTTTCTTTTTCTTCCTAGTTGGATCAGTAAACTCGGCACCCAAAATTATTTTCGTTGGAACCCTCCTTCTCTTGAATTCCACCCCATCCATATCTTCAGGAGATACCACCTTACAACTAGGGCTTTCTTCTCCAACAACGTGCTCCACAATATATGTATGGTGTGGTGAAGCAAGATGCCCATCTGATACTGAATCCTCAGAATCACTACCTTTACGTTGCAAGAGCATCAATTCAATTAGATAATCCAACTTCTCCTCCATTCTTTGTTGGTTACTTTTCAAAGTGTCAACATCAGCTAACAACTTTTCATGGTGGGTGTTAATTGGAGTTGGTATCTCTTTCTGGTCTTGCTCGTGACGATGCCCATTTGTTACATTGGGCTTTGTGGGAGGTTCCTCACGTTCTTCCCTTTCAAACTCCAATTTCACATCATTGTCTACAAAGCTAATAACACGACCCATGAGTAGTTCATCTGTTCTTTGAATAATAGAGTCATGAAATTCTTTTTCTTCGGGTCTTGGATTGAGTGTGGCTTTCACAAGATCCTGCAACAAAATAATAAATTAATAAGGTATAAACATTACTTATAAATTACAAACTCAAATAAAATCTCAAGGACTTACAATTTTTTTCTTAAATACAACTTCAATATCTTTCTCTTTCAGCATTTTATGCGTTGACCAGCTAAGCATTCTTGGAAAGGCAAGGGGTTGTTGATCAGCAAATGCAGCGAACTTTGTGAAAATTTCATAGGCCCAATATTGCAGAGCAATGACATAACTATAAATTGTGTACCGAGGTGCTGGTCTTTTTCTCTTTTGCTCAACATTCTTTAAGTATTTATTCCTTAGCCTTTCCATATCTTTTGCCAAGCTGGATAATGTCTTCTCGTACGATAATCTCCCCCAAGGATAGTTGAAGAAGTCATCTTGATTTTCCACCATTGAAAGGACATCAATAAAGCATTTCTTCTTTGGTTCACTAGGTAATAAAAGAGAGTCTACCAAAAAACATAGACCTAATTTCCATACGTCTTCTTTCACATCGCACCTTTTGAATCCATCTTCCAACTCTTCAGAAGACAAACATTCTTTATTGTTCAAGTATGTCTGGAGAAGTCTTTTACTCTTTTTCATTTCTTTATACTTTGCCTGATCCGGAGAAATTCCATAATTCAATCCAGTGATCAATCCAAATTCATTAATTCCAAACCTTGTATTCTGACCACAATTATTAAAATCCAAGAAGTATTTGTTCTTTTCTCTACCAACAACTCTCCTAAGCAATAACTGGTGAATAATAAATCTAGAATATTGTAAAGGCGAAGCTAAGAAGAATTGATTGAACGGTAATGTTTCACACGTTCCAACAAGTCAAATGCTGTGAACTTCGTTATTATTGTACTCATAATGCTCCCTCCCCTACACACATCCTTTGCTGGATAATTCCTTTCAGTAGGAAGCATGAGGAGTGACATCTGAAAAGGTAAATTAAATAAGCGCTTAATACATAACTTAGATATATTCACACTTTCTTCACACATGGTTCACACTAAAATCACACATGGTTCACACCAAATCTACACCTTGTTCAGACATAGTTCACCCAAAATTAACACATATTGTTCGCTTATTCACACATGATTCATGTATGGTTCACACATTATTCACACTTTGTGTGGTTCGCACATTATTCACACATGGTTCACACTTTGTTCACACATAGTTCACCCAAATTCACACCAACCTCACACATAATTCACATTATATTCACACCAAATTCACACGTTGTTCACACATAGTTCACCCCAAATTCACACATATTGTCCACACTAAATTCACACATGATTCACGTATGCTTCATGCATTATTCACACATGGTTCACACATTATTCACACATGGTTCACACATAGTGCACACATAGTTCACCCAAATTCACACCAACCTCACACATAATTTACACCAAATTCGAACATAGTTCACACTAAATTCACCTCTTGTTCACACAAAATTCTAACAAAGTTGGTATTTAACAAATATATACCCATAATAATCCATAAACCATCTCACTGTTGGTCTTGCTTGAGCTAAGATATTTCTCAATCAAAAACCCAAAATCTAAAAAAATATTACTTACATTCTGCAAAAATGAAATCATATTTCAAATGAGTTTTTCTATATAATTAAAAGATACTGGTTTTTCAATTAAATTCACATATAAACATTAAAAGATCATAAATTGTTGTGAAGTACACACTCCATGAGGATTCAATTCAAACCAATGGAGATAAATATGGTACCTATTCTTTAGCTAGTTTGAGCATGTTTGACATTTGATAATACTCATTCATATATTTGATAACAAACTAGTGCATTGGAGTTACAAGTTCCTTCCATAATTGATTTTCACTTATAAATCATATATTATATGCTAATAAATTTATTCCAATAAACAAAAAGAGATATATACACGCTAGAAATTGAGGCCATGCATTTTTATAATAGGGTTAGTTAGTGTAGTTTCCCTTTATAATTCACACATTATTCACCATAAGTTCAGAACATGGTTCACACATCGTTTATACACCATTCACACTAAATTCACACATGGTTTACACATCATTCTAACATTGTTCACCATAATTTTGAAACATGGTTCACACATCGTTCACACACTATTCACACCAAATTCACACATGGTTCACACATCATTCACACATTGTTCCCCATAAATTCAGAACATCGTTCACACACTAGTCACACCAAATTCACACACTGTTCACACTGAAATCACACATGGTTCATACATTATTCACCATAAATTTGGAACATCGTTCACACACTGTTCATACTGAAATCACACATGGTTCACACCAACTTCACTTCATACATGGTTCACACTAAATTTACACCACAATCACATATGGTTCACACCAATTTCACACATGATTCACACTAAATTCACTCATTATTCACACCAAAGTCCAAACCTTACATTCTTCTAACATGTTTCCAACCACAACCATCAAATCTCAAAGCATCAATATGACAAAATAAAAATAAACAAGGGAGCCATAAATAATATAACAACAATACCTTGGGCTAGGGTATCAGGCTTGCAAGGGGAGTGTGGGGTCTTAGGTGTTGTATACCTTGGGCTCCGGCGACGTAGGCTCGACGATATGGCTGCGGAGCACAGTGAGACAACAATGTGGGTTCGTGGGGTCGGGAGCAAGCGGAGGGGATGGGGGCTGTGGTAGATTACATCACTTTCCAAAGCTTCGCAAGAGGAAAAATGGTGATGATCTCTCTTTGATGATGATTTGAGAGAGAGGGAGAATGAAGAGTGTTTGTTCTCTTTGTGAGAGAGAAGGAATAGAGAGAAGGTGGCTGAAAACGAAATGGGAAGGGAAAAAAAGGGAGGAAGAATCCCTATTGTTAATAAGGGTAAGTTAGTCATTTCACATGGGTATAAGGTTAAAAATATGAGAAACATTAAAGTGGAGTAAAAATTAGTATTCGCCTATAAGATAGGGTCAATTCATGGAGTTTCCCTTTATCAATTATTCCCTCGTTTTGGTATGCACAACACTCAATCTTATCAACACTGTCGGTGTCTAAATTTTCCAAACTCACTTTCGGAACTCTCATTTATTTGTTTAAGAAAACAACAGTAAAAATAAGATTCAGAATAAGTATGCCATTGTATAACACATCGAGAATTAATCAAAGGTGGGTTGGTGAAAAATAGTATCTAACTGATTAAAAATAATAAAGCAATTAATTTAAATAAATAAAATAGTTATCATTAATAGTGAGTTATATGGTATTGGGGACCTACCACAACTAGTTAAGCCTATGTTTTTAGAGATGAAGAGGCTATTCATCTCTGGTCAACTCGATGACTAAATTTCATTATTATATTTTATTTACTTTTTGTCATTTAAATATTATGTGGTCTCTATCTATTCCCCCTTTGGCTCCACTTCTGCACCGCACAAAAAACTACAACATTAGCCTAGCCATAACTTTTGCAGCATATATAAATATGAATAAATGACATTTTTGCCCCTCAATTATTTCTACTATCTGGTTTAGGGGTGAACATCGGTCGGTTTGGGCGGTTTTTTCACAACATAAAATCCAGAATTCGGTTTTCGGTCTGGATTGGTGCAATCTAAAAACCGACCGACCAAACCAGTTAAAAGAAAAAACTGACCGTTTTGGACCGCAGTTTGGTCGGTTAAACCGACCAAACCGAATTTCTTATTTATTTTTTTTAAATTTTTATTTTTTATTTTATAAATTTTAGTTAAAAAACTAAATTTTTTGAATTGTTGGAATCCATTTTTGTGCATTTTTAAAACATAAATATATAGAACATAATTTTATATTTTTTTAAAATTTTATTTAATAATTTTAATAATTAATAATGATATAATATTATATTATTATATATTATATTGTTCGGTCGGTTTCGGTTCCACCGGTCGGTCCGGAAAAAATTTTCAAACCGACCGACCAGTGGTGGTTTGCGTCGTTGGCGGTTTTTTCGGTGTTCGGTTTAATCAGTTTCGATTTTTTCGATATTCGGAAGGTCGGTGTATACGATTTTTTCAGTTTTTCAGATTTTATGCTCAGCCCTAATCTGGTTGTGCATACCAAATATTTAGCGATATTTTAAATTCTCCTAAACTATTCCAAATAATTAGTTATATTTTAAATTCTCCAAAACTATTCCCAATAATTAGTTGCGAGATTTCTATCTATGCGTGGGGAGAGCAAATTTGACATTTTGGACACTCTGCCACGTGTTTAATTAGAACTTAAAAAATAAAAAATTATTTTAATAAAAAATAAAAAATCTATGTTAAATATTAAAAAATCTGATCTTTAATTAATTTAATAAACTTTTTTTTTAAAAATAACGTTACTTTCTGTCCAGTTTCAATCCATATGATCTTCAACTACTTTTGTTCATTAACAAGTTTCAATAAAGAAAAAAATTAAAATCAAATCCAACTAGTTTCAATAAAAATAAATTTTCATCGTTATATTAAAACCTATAACTAGCAACCAACAAGGGCAAAAAAAAACCCAAATTTCCTTTCAAATTCAGATCTGATTTTGCTAATGAAGTTCTTCAAAATTTATTATTTATCCAGATTATTAATCTCCAAACCCAAATTATCATTTAAAAAAAATCAAAATTACCCATTCATTACCCAAAACTAAAATCAATGAACCCCAAATCACAATCCAAAAACAAAATAATAGATCATAATCCTAAAAATTACATATCAATATACAATACAATAAACCAAAATATAAAACACCATTGTTAGTTGTTCATGCATCTCAGACTCAACAATTGAGAAAAAAAATGAAAAAATATAAGGAAAGAAAGAAAGGAGGAGATCCATATGTTGCACCTTCTCCGCTAATTCTTCTTCTCAGGCAACTGATTCATCTTCCTTCCCCAGATCCCGACGTCCTCTGCTACCTAGATCTAGATGTATGCCTGAATTTTCAACACATCGTTGCCGTCGGAATTGAAGAGAAGAAGGCCTGTAGTCCCTCTTGTGCGTTGTCGTTGGTCGGGGTCGGAGCGTTCTCCTCACCAGGGATGGGAGGGGGAGGGGTGATACTGGGTTTGGGTTTGGGAGGTTGAAAGCTTGTGAGGAATAGATCGGGGAGCTGAGAGATTGTTTTTTTATTTTTTATTAATTTTAAATTTGGTTTTGTTGGTTTTGTTTTTATTAGTTAAAATAATATTTTTAAATTAATTATTTTTAGTTAGATCTTTTTTTTTTTTTTTTTGAATAAAAGTGTGGACTTTATTGGCAACTATCTTTAAAGATTACATCCAACACACTAGAGGGGATATCATCCCTTAACAGAGTACGTTCAGCTACAACAGAGGAGGACTTAGCCAAAGCATTGGCAGCCTCATTTGCAGAACGTTTAACAAAATAAATAGAAACTGAAATCAAATCCTTTAACAAGAGTTTACAATCATCAATAATGCTCCCAAAATAGGAAGTTATGACAATGTTACTTCTAAGAGCTTGGATAACCATCAAACTGTCTGTCTCCACCACCACCTTTGTCCATCTCCTACGTTTGATCCAGCTCAGAGCCTCACGGACACCCATGGCTTCCTCCAATTCCGGATTGACCACACCATTCCTACAGACCGAGAAAGCATCAACCAGAGTACCATTGTGATCCCGGGCTACACCCGCAAACCCATAAGTTTCTGCCCTCAAGAAATTGGCTGCATCAACATTAATCTTAAGGTCTCCCCTATTTGGTTTTCTCCACCCTACAGCACCATCAGCAGGCGATAAGTAATTTGGCAAAGGAGCCACTTCGCGATCTTGAGCACTAACCCAGGCCTGCAAGGTAGAATCAGCTAGGAGCAAGACCCCATACGTTGAGCCTTTCCTATTATTCCACACCCAGTCATTTCTCCTCCTCCAAACAGACCAACACAACATGGAGATTTTAGATTTATCCTCATCAGTTGAAACATCCAAGATAGCCCTTAACCAGGAAACAAAGGAAACTAACCCCGGAGCCCTCAATCTCAAACCCAGTTTATCCCAGCACGACCAAACAAATCGACAACTTACCAGTGCATGCAGTTGCGTTTCTGTCTCCGACTTACAAAGAGGACAGATCGAATCGACACCCACATGCTTCAAATGAAGAGAGGCGTTCGTGGGTAAGCATCCCGAAGCTGCTCTCCAAATAAGATCCTTCACTTTTGGAGGGACTTTCACCTTCCATAATCCCCTCCAAAAATCCTTCTCTTCGATGGTGGCCTCTCCATTTTTGAGCAGCTGAAGATTTTTGTAACAGCTTCTCACAGTGAAAAAACCCGACGCTTCTAAGCTCCAAAACCAGCTATCAATTGAGCGGCTGGGATTGATTGGAATACTAAAAATACACTTAGCGTCACGCCTATTGAAAAGATCATTGACCACATCCCTATCCCACCCGTCTCTGTCCAAATTCAGCAAAGAAGAGACCTTTGCCCCCAATAATGCAGGATGCCGAGAGGAAACAAAAGGGTTTTCTTTTTCTAGTAACCAAGGGTCCTTTAAAATATCAATAGATTCCCCATTAACCACTCTAAAGCGGGCCCCACACTGAACCAGATCCTTAATCTCCCAAATACTCCTCCAAATGAAACTAGGATTAGATCCTAGCTCTGCAGTTAAAAAATTCCCAGCTCTGAAATATCTAGATTTAAATATACGACCCACCAAAGAAGAAGGATTAGTCAGCAATCTCCACCCTTGTTTACATAAAAGAGCTCTATTAAAATCATGAAGATCTCTAAATCCCAGACCCCATTTTACTTTCTGAGCTTTTAAGCTATCCCAATTCTTCCAGTGAATACCTTTCCCCCTACTTGAAGAAGAAAGCCACCAATAACGGCTCATGAGTTTCTCCATCTCATTACATAATCCTAAAGGCAATAGGAAAACGTTCATAGCATAAGAAGGCAACGATTGGGCCACTGTTTTAAGCAAAACTTCTTTTCCTGCCTTTGATAATAACCTCCCCTCCCATTGTTCAATTCGCTTTCTCATTTTATCTTTGATGAATCCGAGCATCACGGATTTATTCCTTCCTAGCGTGTTTGGGAGTCCCAAATACATACTGGTTGGGCCAGCTTCAGGAATATGAAGGTCAGTGCATATGCTTTGGCGCACTACATAGTTCGTATTAGTGCTAAAAAAGACAGAGGACTTGCTAAAATTGATCTGTTGACCAGAGGCTAACTGATATAATCTAATGACCTCCTTGACATGAGATGCCTCTTCCACCGTGGCTTTACAGAACAAGTAGCTGTCATCAACGAACATCATATGAGAAATCACAGGAGCCCCCCTTGCAACTTTACACCCAGTGAGCCTGCCCTCAGCAACAAATTTTGAAATCAAAGTAGAGAAGCCCTCTGCGCAAATGATGAAAAGATATGGCGACAGAGGATCACCCTATCTCAATCCTCTAGAAGGAACAATTGGGCCCAACTCCTTCCCAGAAATAGCAATCTTATAGGAGACCGAGCTGACACATTTCATAATCAACGACACCCAATGATCACCAAAACCCATCTTTTTCATTGTCGCTTCAAGAAAACCCCATTCGATTCTGTCGTACGCCTTACTCATGTCGAGCTTTAAAGCCATGAACCCGTCCTTCCCTGTTCCTTTTCTCTTCAGATAGTGCATCACCTCGAAAGCCACCATGATATTGTCTGTAATCAATCTCCCAGGTACAAAAGCACTATGAGTTTCAGAAATCACCATGTTAAGGATCGTCTTCATTCTGTTGGCCATCACCTTCGAAACCACCTTATAAACCACATTACAGAGAGCTATTGGACGCAGATCTCCCATAGACTCTGGCTCGGACTTCTTTGGAATCAATACAATATTTGTCTCTGAAAGATGATCTATAAAAGACCCAGATGTGAAGAACTCCTGAACCATGTAAATAACATCCTCACCCACAACATCCCAGAATTTCTGGTAGAAACCTGGAGAAAAACCATCTGGCCCTGGGGATTTATCTGGGTGCATCTGGAACAGAGCCTGCTTAACTTCATCTGGTTCAATAGGCCTTACAAGATCCATATTAGCTTCCGCGGAAATAGAAGCTGAGATGCAATCCATCACATAATGCCATTCTGTACTAGAAGCTGAGAAGAGATTCTGAAAATAATCAACCACGATGGCCCCTAAACCATTATCCCAATCACGTAAGACACCATTCTCATCCTTAAGCGCAACAACTTGATTTCTCCTTCGCCGTTTATTTGCTGAGGCATGGAAGTACTTTGTATTTAGATCTCCCGCCTGGAGCCACAATTGCTTAGATCTTTGACGCCAAAAGATTTCCTGTTGGGCAAGAGCTTCAAACAAGTGAGTCTGAGCCTCCTTATAACAATGAATTGAGTAGCTATCACGCCGTCCTTGGGTCCATTTTAAGATAGCTTTACATCGAGCAATACGAGCTTTCAAAGTGCCAGTAATATCTCGCCCCCACTCCGCAAGGGAAGTACTACAACATCTAATCTTCTGAATAAGAGTATTGGAATGAGGCGCTCCCCAATTATCCTTCACTATCTGTCTCCAAAGAGGGTCTCTAACCCAGGCATTCTCAAATCTGAAGCGGTAAGTATACTCTGACCTCTTTCTGAAATCCAGGTTCAACCATAACGGTGCATGATCAGAAGCAGAAGGTCCAGTATTATGCAATTTTGCAAAAGAGAATAATGACATCCAGCTTTGAGAGACTAAAGCTCTGTCTAAGCGAACCTCCACCCAATTATCAGTACCTCGGCCTCTCTCCCACGTAAATTGATAGCCAACCAGATCCATATCAATCAAGTTGCAGTCTGAAATAACCTCCTGGAAACCATTAATCAACCTTGAGGGGTAAGGTCTCCCACCTCTCTTATCTCTATTAGAAAGAACATTATTCAAATCACCCAATAAACACCAAGGAAGCGAGGACGAATCCGCTAGCTGTCTAATTCTCCTCCAAGAGACTTCCCTCATACTGCGATTTGGCTCCCCATAGAAACCTGTTAAGCGAAAAGTTGGGTGACCACTCAAATTGAGCTCCATATCTATATGAGAAGACCCAAAACTAAGTAAAGAAGCTTCCTCCTTATACCTCCAAAGCATCGCCACACCACCACTATGGCCCAAACAATCAACTGCAAAGCACCCCTCAAAACCAAGAAGCACTCTAAGCCACTCTACCTTATCCTTTTTACACAACGTTTCACATAAAAATAGAACTTTGGGTTGCTTTTGACACACAATGTCTTTAAGGAATTGAACTACCCGTGGGTTCCCAAGCCCGCGGCAATTCCAGCAAATAATGCTCATAATTCTTGGCGGGTCCACATCGTGGCACCCGCCCCATAACCGTTTTTTGGCAATACCCCTCCTATATTCTCCTGCTCGGCATCCTGCATTTGTAACCCATCCCGAAAACTGGAGTTTTCCTCCGTAACCTTGTTCATAATCTTAATTGGGCCTGAGTTAGCCAACATATGCTCCTCCACCTGAGGAAGGTCCATCTGCATGGACTCATTTTGGGCCTCACAAAGCCCAAGTCCGTGGTCCACCTCTTTTCCACGCGAGCTCCTCACGTCATCCTGGCCTACCTCCCCATTTACCACTTCCGTCCGCCTCCTTTTAGGGTCCACAAAGAGAAAGTCGTTGGGCAAAGAGAGCCCTTCCCCTGTCACGCCCCCATCTACTCCAACTTCCACCTCATCCCCCTCAATAAAAGGTAACTGCTCCATGATTTGAGGGATATTCACTATATTCGGCCTCGGCAATAAAACCAGATTTCCCACACCATTATGACCACGATTTGCACCATCCTCCTCCCCACGATCTCCTCCATCTCTCCGAGCATCACGCGACATGATTTCCTCACCCCCACTCCCAAACCGGTCATCTGAATCTGAACGATACACCTCCGTCGGTGTTGCAAGCGGTCGGGCTATATTGTCTCATAACCATCGAGCTCCTATACTCTTTTGTTGCCACCGATCAGGCGCCCTCATGAAGATACCATATGGCCTCACCATGTTCTCATCTCCTCCATAAAAAAGCTTGTGACAAAACTTCTCTGAGTGCCCCAGTATTCCACACACAAAACAGAAAGTTGGGAGACGTTCATACTTGAACGAAACCCAAAAGAAATCTGTCTTTGACGTGAAGACTTTCATACGTCTCTTAAGAGGTTGTTCTACGTTGATCTTCACCTGCACCCTCAAGTACTCTCTCCATATACCAGTGTAGTTGGTCGGGCAGGATGCAACAAACTGCCCCATAAATGCCCCACAAGCTTTGAGAACCCTATCAGACTTAAAGCCAGGTTTAAGCTCATACACCTGTACCCAAATCTCCAAAATGTTTCAGGGGAACTAGTCTGGGATTCTCCCCAACTTTCAGCCGCTCCAGAATAATAGGAGTCCGATTAAAGGTCCATGGGAAACCTTCCAAGACCCTCTTGATATCAAACTCATGAAAGAACTAAAAAAGATATTTATTCGTCTCGAGTTCCTTGACGAACATCCCCTTCACCGGGCGCCACAGGGACGCCATCACATTCCGAAAAGAATCATAATCAGTTGGAGGCTCATACAAAAGCTTGCCGACCAAACACCATCTATCATCAAAATCATCTTCAGTAGCCACTGTTTCATCAAACGCCAAACCTTGTTCATTCTCATCATCAAGCTGTAGATCGCTCCATCTCGCCTCCAAGGAATCCACGTTCACACTAGACGACGCCATCAGCGAAAAGCTCAACCCCAGTGGAAACCAGTCCAACTCGCGAAAAGAAAAAACAGTCAAAATAGACTAGAAACTCATAAACATGTCAACAGACAAGACTTCATTGTGTACTTAGCTTTGGTTTCTAGTGGTCAGCAACAGCCGTAATCAACACTTGTTAGTTAGATCTTTTTAAATTAATAGATTTTGATTTTTTAAATTCTAATTAAATATGTGGCATAGATGTTACAGTACCACATCAATGTCCAAATTGTTAAATTAACTTTTCCTTAGTCATATAGGACAAAAAAATATCAGAAGTCCCACAATTCACTAATGGGAGTAGTTTGATGGGAATTTAAAATTTTACCAATCATTCGAGCGCACAATCAGACTTTGGTAATAGTTCGGGCCAAAACAATTATTTATTCTATAAATATATCTAATCATGATATCCTGAGGCTTTACTGTATGATCATAATTTTGGCATACCTTTCCAACTTTCAATCGATAATTCGAATTGGAATCTAAACTTACAGCCAAACTCTCTGTCTTACTTGAAATAATTTTATTTCATTCCAAAGAAAGAGGCCCATGAGTATTGATTCCGATATATATAGACCATGACAAGTCAAACGTTTTATTTTAATTAAGATTAAACAATAAATATATATAACCTTGATAATGGTTGTTTCTATTTGGTTTTGGTAAGTATTATCTAGGAGTGAATGTCTATTTATATATTTTATCCACTTCATTAATTAAAATATAGTTAATACTTGTTAAGATAGCCATTATCTTTACATTTGAAAGTGAAAAGACTAGTGAATGGTTTGTGACGTAAATGAAAAAGCTTTCGAGTTAACTTTACTTAATTTAAAATCAATTTATAATGTATAAAAAGTAGAATAAGTGTCGGAGAATATATTATATTGCTCAATAAAAATGCTAAAATTAAAATATAACTCCATACAAAAAATACAATAAACAAAGTAATATTTAAACAAATATTATATTTTTATTGCTCAAAATACAATTAAATAGAAATATATAAAAGAAGAAGATTACAAACTCAAAACAATGATAATACAAGTTGTACGCCCTAATTCTCCACGGGCTATTAGCGAGCTAAGGTATGACATAATTATATATCAGCCACGTGGATACTATGTACTCGGAGCTGCTGTTACCAAGTCCCACATCTTTAGCTCGAGGTAACCAAAGGCTCACTAAGGTTACTAAGGAGTCGGGTCAGAAGTATGGACACCGCGGGCTAAGAAGACATCCAGCTCGAGGTACGAGCTTGAGTTGGCAGCTGTGACCCCTTATAAAGTCAACCACGCAATGTAAACGTGCATATATCAGACATCACGTGTCTGATATATCCCTGAATTCTCAGACACGCAGCATAAACGTGAGTGTTCAGGCACCCACGACTGGGTTGGGCCGTGCGGCCCATTATCCCCCTTACCTATTGATTAGACCACACTTCATTTGTCAGGTTTTAGGAATTAATCATGAATGTCATAGAAATGACATGATGGGTAAGAAGGTCACGGGATGACCTTCCTTTGCCAACCCCCAGGTGCCCTCTCCTATAAATAGGAGATCCTAGGAGTTGCAAGGGGTCGGATTCTATTGTGTAAAGAAATACCCTGTAAAGAATACCAGAAAAATAGCAATAATATTGGCTGGTGGAGTAGAAGGATTTTAACCTTTGAACCACCTAAAAAATATTCGTATCACCATTTTATTTTAAGGTTATTCATCTATTACGGTTCGTTACTTAGCAGTAATCCCATTCTCTTATCCTATAAATTACCTGTTGGCGAAGAACCGCGTCAACAGATTGGTGCTTTCATTGAGAGCTTGTTAGATTGGTGCTATCACAAATACCCAACCATGGTGGTCACTCGCTCAAGACATGGTAACGAGGCGGACCAACGTGATGGGCAGGAGGCCCATCATGGCGCCATCTCCGATGATCAAAATCCTAAGGTTCAACAGCGGCCGGGCAAGCAGCCAATAGGCCAAGATGACACTGGAAGTTCGGCTCCTCGGCCACCTAATCTGAACCCAGATTTCTACACGGCGGTAGAAATAGAGAATGCACAGATGAGGAGTCAGCTGGCGAAAGCTAACCAGAAGATTCAAGAGGTTTTGGCCCGACTACCCCCTTTTACAACCGACGATAACGTCAAAAAGAGGCAAGGCAAGACTCATAAGTCCCACCAGGGTAATCGGTCCAGGCCTAGTCGGTCGACCAGACCCCCGACGTCAAACTCTACTCCCACATCGCACCACGGGAGACCACCTTTGAAGAACAACCTAGGGCTGAGCAACAGTACAGCCGATCAGTCCGAACTTCAACTCCCAGCTCACTTCCACCCTCGAGTGCGCCCAGGAGGGCACGAGGGAGTTCGCGAAGGAGATCCGGGGATGGCTCACAGCGACAGCCCGTCCTGTACCCCGCTCAGACCGCCGAGCGCAAGACCCGGAGGCGGGCTAAGCAGCCCCGACCTAACCTAATCCGCCCTGACGGAACCAGGATTGCATCTCCGGTCAGGCATCCTCCTTCACCAATAAGATATCTGTCTCCTCCTTAGCCAGTCCGAGATATTCCAGCTCATGGGAGCAGTAGGAGGAATCCACCTTCCGTGGGGCCTTCCCATCGTAGCAGGGCGCCCAGAGAAGTCTTGAATCCTCATCCCCAGAGGCGGGCTCCAAACTTCTCAAATGGGAGCTATTGGACCGGAAGCCGTCGAAGTGACCTTTCTGGCGGAGACCTGTGCCAACGCTTGAGCTTGGCGCAGAGTCCTCAAGCTGCCCTGAGGGACGACCTCCGAGATCATCTAAACTCTCAAAGAGGAGACCTGGAGGGGAACGACAGTCGTGCTCGCCAAAGGGAAGACCTGTCCGAGGTACGCGACAGCGGGAATGTCCCATATAACCTATCTAAAGATAGGAGGGACAATAACCCGCCAAATGTGTACAATGGATTCGAAGCTGTTGAACAGCCCCAGAGCAACCAAGGAAATCAGGACAAAACCCTTGAGCGCCTGGCTCAGATGGAGGAGCTGATGAGGAAGCTCCTATCAGAAAAAGAAAAAGACGAATATGATTCAGGGGACGAACTTGAGCTCTTCGCCCCCAGCATAGCAGCAACGGTGTATCCACCTAGATTCCGTATGCCGCATTTGTCCAAATTCAACAGAGATGGGGATCCGTCAGATCATCTAGGTATGTTCAATACCTTGATGATGGCCCACAACATTGGCCCCCAGCTGAGGTGTTTAATATTTCCCTCCACCTTGACTGGGCCGGCCAGACAGTGGTTCAAATAGAGTAAAAAACAGTCAATCAGCTCGTGGAAAACTTTCTCTATTGACTTCAAGAGAGCATTCCGAGCTTCCCAGGCTGCCCGCGTCAAGGCCGACACCCTGGAAAACGTAAGGAAGCAACCCGACGAGCCTCTGAAGGCTTACCTAAGCAGATTCACGAACGTCGCTGCTCGGGCCAGAGACGCAGATGACAGCTCCAAGATCATGGCTTTGAGGATTGAATCCTCATCAGGGTGGGGGGACTCTGGAATGAGATACAAAGGAAGGGAGTCAGCTCCGTAAATGAATTCCTAAATAGAGCCCAGGGATGGATCAACCTGGAGGAGGCGCAAGCCTCAGCCGCAGGAACCTGCCAGGTCCCCGAACAGCCCGCTGGAGTGGGAACGGAGGTCGTGACAGCGACCCAGACTGTTGCGCAGAATAACCAGTTTGGTGGAGGCAAGAGAAATGTAACGACCCACTAATCTAGACTACTTGGACCATTAACGAATCTATACATAAATCTTACATTTTTGCGGAAATACCATAATTTTATTGAAAACTTATGGAAACAAAGGTTACTTTCATAAAATAAGTAGGACATGGGTACCCATTGTCTTTAAAACAAAAATAACTTAAAAACTAAAAAGGGTTACATAGAAAATGCGGAAAATACATTTAAAACCATAAAAGCATAAACAAGACTACATCCTCGAATCGAATAACGCTCGGCCCCTTGACTCCATTCACCATCGATACACATCCTCTAAGCGTCACGAATCTTTCCGCCTCTAAAGCTTATTTCCTGCACATAAACAGAAAGGAATGAGCCTAATGCCCAGCAAGGAAAATCTAACACATAGTCATAAACATAAACATAATGTCATAATAACGTAAAGACATATCATAACACATAATACACTTATTATAATGGCCATTATTACTTGGGGTCCCATAGACTAAGCAAGCATATGCCCATGGGATTAGTGGGGTCCTACTAGCTAAGTAGGTCATATGCCCATAACCCATTTGGGGTCTTGTTAGTCATATGGGTCATATGCCCAAGCCTACAAACATACACATATACATATCATAACACTTTTAATAACATAAATCATATAGATAACATAAGCACATAACATGTTGATTCTAGCCTATTTTCCTTACCAAAGTTACCGGGATTATGGACGGAGTTGGGACTTTTGGAACACTCCTAAAACCATAAGAAAGAGTGAGTCTAAAGAAAGGAGATGAAATGAAAGAGATGGAAAGACTAAACCATAAAAACATACTTACCAACTTATATGCTTAAGAGCTTGGATTCCCTAACCAAAATAAGAATAAGGTTAGGGGACTGAGTAGAAGGTTTTGAGAAAAGAAATAACATAGAATACAGAAAGGACTAGAGTTTTGGGTTTACCTCAAAGATTGCAAGATCAATCTAACATCCACCGAAATACTATAACACTCACTTACTTCCCAAGTGTTTGATAAGCTTATGATGTTTAAGCTTATAGTTTTTCCCCAAACCAAGTGTTTACACTCTCTCACTCACTTAACACTAGCAGCCTCTGAACTTAGAGCAAATGGTTAATAATGGCTGGGTACTAGGTCCTATTTATAGAGTTTGGGAATGAAAATATCTTGATTTTACTTGAATAAAAATAATGGCCTTTTAGGTGAAAATCATTTGAATAATCGTTCAGCAGAGGCTGAAGACTCGTTCAGAAGATGCTGGACTGTTGAAGGAGTTTGAATGGCTGAAAGGAAATGAATTCAAAAGAGTTTGAATCCATGCTGAAGGAGGCGATATATCGCCCCCTGTAGGCGATATATCGCCTGGGCCAGTATGCCCGAGGCGACCGTGCATCGTTTCGTGTTTTCCGTATCTACGTGCTGCGACATATCGCCCCCTCTAGCTGCGATATATCGGCACACGCTGAATATTTAAACACGAAATTACACATTTTTAGCTAGGTTTGAATGGAGTAAACAGCCTTGACTAAGCCCTCAACGTACTCAAAGCTGCTGACTGACCCTATAACATTCAAACTTTACTCCTTATTATATTTAATCCTCAAAAATCTTAATCCTTAATTACCATTCAAAACATGTGCTTAAAATCCTATTGGTTGATGTCTAAACCTTATAATATAATAATATAATCCTTAATATCAGTCACTTTAATCAAACCTTAGGTTATACTTAATATTCTTAAACTATAGGTTAAACTTAGAAAATCTATAAGTACTACTATGAGTGTCCAAATAATTCCCGATCTGAACCAAAAATCCACAATAACAAAGATAATGCTATAAATACTATCATACTATTATCTATCTTAGCTAAGTAAAGTTCTTGGACTCTACAATTCTCCCCTACTAAAAAGAATTTCGTCCTCGAAATTTACTTATCACATAACTCCGGATACCGGCCTAGCATGTCCTCCTCCAACTCCCACATTGCCTCGCATTCAGAACTATTGCACCATAGGACTTTGACTATAGGAAAGCTCTTAGACCGTAACTACTTCATCCATCTATCTAGGATGCTAATCGGTCGTTCCTCGTAACTTAAGTCTTTCTGGAGCGCTATGGTATCGTACTTGAGGACGTGAGATGGGTCTGACACATATTTGCGTAACATTGAGATGTGGAAGACGTTGTGACTATCAGCTAGTGCTGGCGGTAGGGCTAGTCTATACGCAACTGTTCCCATTTTGTCCAATATCTAAAAGGACCTATGAATCGGGGACTAAGCTTGCCTTTCTTTCCGAACCGCTTGACACTTTTCATAGGAGATATCTTGATCTCCAACTTAGAATTCCACATCACGTCGCTTGGTATCCGCATATCTTTTCTGTCGGCTTCGAGCAGCCAGCATATGCTGTCTAATAAGCGTTACTGCTTCTTGAGCTTGTCTAATAGCTTCGGGCCTTAGAAGCTGCCTTTCTCCTACCTCGTCCTAGTGCAACGGTGATCGGCACCTTCTTCCATATAGCAACTCATAAGGTGCCATCCCGATCGTCGACTGGTAGTTGTTGTTGTACGAGAACTTGATCAGTGGTAAGTACTTGTTCCACGATCCTCCGAAATCAAGTATACACGCGCGTAGCATACCTCTAAGATCTGAATCGTACGCTCAGACTGCCCATCTGTCTGAGGATGGAAAGCTGTACTAAGGCTTAACTTAGTACCCATAGCTTGCTGTGAGCTTCTCCAAAATCTTGACGTAAATACTGATCCTCTATCTGACACTAACGTCTTGGGGATTCCATGCAATCGTACAATCTCTTGGATGTAGATGTCTGCATATTGGTCTGCTGTGCATGAAGTTTTAACAGGCAGGAAATGAGCCTACTTGGTTAGTCTATCTATGACTATCCAAGCGGAATCATGCTGCTTATTCGTCTTTGGCAGACCCATTACGATGTCCATGGCTATATCGTCCCACTTCCATTCTGGTATGCTAAGCGGTTGCAATAAACCTGCAGGCCGCTGATGCTCTGCTTTCACTTGATGGCATACCAGACACTTAGATACATACTCCGCTATGTCCTTCTTCATCCCTGGCCACCAATAGACTGCCTTGATGTCATGAGTCATCTTGGTAGACCCTGGATGAACCGAGTATGGGGTGTTGTGCGCTTCTTCTAGGATTGTCTTCTTAATACTTTGATCGTCTGGCACGCATACCCGATCCTTATATCTCAATAAACCTTGACTGGATATTGAGAAATCTGTAGTCTTGCCTTCTCTGACTGCATCCATGTGCGTTGCTAGTGAATCATCATGTCTCTGACCATTCCGTATGTCTTCTAGCAGATTCGATTGGATAGACAAGTTTAGCCAACTTGCCTACAACCACTTCTATTCCGGCACTGATAAGCTCCTGTTGCAGTGGCTTTTCTATTCCGGATAAGGCTGCTAAGTTCCCATAACTTTTTCGGCTAAGTGCATCGGCAACTACGTTTGCCTTCCCCGGGTGGTATAGGATTTCGCAGTCGTAATCCTTTACTAATTCCAACCACCGGCGCTGCCTCATGTTAAGCTCCTTCTGAGTAAAGAAGTATTTTAAACTTTTGTGGTCCGTATAAATCTCGCACCGTTCTCCGTAAAGATAATGGCGCCAGATTTTTAACGCAAAGACCACCGCTGCCAACTCCATATCGTGAGTTGGATAGCGTTGTTCATACTCCTTTAACTGACGTGACGCGTAGGCTATCACCTTGTCATTTTGCATCAGTACGCATCCCAATCCTAACTTTGATGCATCACAGTAGACAACGAACTTGTCGTTGGGTGTTGGGACACTAAGTACTGGTGTTGAGCAAAGCTTATCCTTAAGCAATTGGAAGCTTTCTTCACACTTATCGTTCCAGTTAAACTTTTGTTGCTTCCGGGTCAGGTTGGTGAGTGGAGTGGCTATCTTAGAAAAAGCCCTCTACAACTTTCTATAGTAACCTGCTAGCCCTAAGAAGCTTCTTACTTCTGACGCGTTCTTTGGTCTAGGCCAATCCTTCATGGCCTCTACCTTCGATGGATCTACTGCAACTCCGTCTTTTGATATGATGTGCCCGAGGAACGCCACTTGCGAAAGCCAAAATTCGCATTTCTTTGAACTTGGCGCAAAGTTGATGCTCGTTCGATCGCGTCAAAATCATCCTCAATGTTCCTCGTGCTCTACTTCATCCTTGGAGTATACTAAGATATTGTTGATGAACACAACGACGAATTTATCCAAATAGTCTTTGAAGACCCTATTCATTAAGTCCATAAACGCGGCTGGTGCGTTAGTAAGACCCAAAGACATAACCAAGAACTCGTAACGTCCATAACGAGTCCTAAAGGTTGTCTTAGGAATATCTTCTCCCTTTACCTTGAGCTGATGATACCCGGACCGTAAATTGAATACAGTCGCGCCTCGGAGTTGATCAAACAAATCATCAATCCGAAGTAGCGGGTATTTGTTCACTTTATTCAGCTCACGGTAGTCTATGCACATGCGCATACTTCCGTCCTTCTTCTTCACGAATAGTACCGGAGCTCCCCATGGTGAATGGCTTGGCCTAATGAAACCCAAGTCTAGGAGTTCTTATAGCTGTGTCTTTAACTCCTTGAGTTCCGTAGGTGCCATCCGGTATGGTGCCTTAGAGATAGGCTCGGTGCCGGGTACTAATTCTATCGTGAAGTCTATTTCTCGATTTGGCGGCAATCCTGGCAAGTCATCGGGGAAAACTTCTGGAAATTCTTGTATAACCCGAACATCTCCAACTTTGAGTGATGTCTCCTTCTCCACATTCGTGATGCTGGCTAAGAATGCTTGGCATCCTTTCTCCATCATTCTCTGAGCTTTGAGAGATGACACTAACGGTGTGCGTAGTCCTGAAGCTTGTCCCATGAAGCATCGTCTCTGGCCGTCAGGAGTCTCGAACATCACCTTCTTGCGTTTGCTGTCGATCGTTGCGCCATGCCGTGCTAGCCAATCCATGCTTAGTATTACGTCGAAGTCCTTGATCACTAGCTCTATCAGGTCTCCTTCTAGTTCTATGTCCTCAATCTTGATCGGTACGCCTCGTACTATTCGTGATGATAGAACTACTTTGCCCGAAGGCAACTCGGTTACAAACCTAGTTCTAAATCTTTCACTAGGTTTGTCTAGTTTTTCTATCATTCCTAACGAGATCTACGAGTATACAGCTACCAATCAAGCAATACTAGAACATATACTATCGAGGATAGGATCTGACCTGTAAATCCTTGTTACTAGCATGGGTTCCTCCTTGGGTCAATGCAGAGACTTTGGTCTGGGACCATCGTTTAATCCTTCTTCTCCTTACTAACATTCATCAGAATCCTTTCTACTTCGATTGCCGTCTCTAGAATATTGGCATAGGTAGTGGTTCCCAGGTTTGCTAACTTAACCCCTAATTCCATCTTTGGTCTAAGTCCTCTGACGAACTTGGTCAACCTCGTAAAGTCGGTTGGGACCAACTTTGGTGCAAACTTTGACTAATCTGATGAACTGACGAGCATATTCTTCTATCATTAGCGATGACTGCCGAGGTGTAATACTTCTTGTGGAACGGCTCCACAAATCTTGTCCATATCATGGTGGTGACATCGTTAGTCTGCTAAACTAAGTCCCACCATATTCTGGCATCCTTCCTGAGTAATGACGAGACGCAAGATATGCGGTCCGTATTACTGAGGTTCATGCGCGTAAGAATTGGCTTCTCATTCCTTAGCCACTCTTCTGCCTCACAGGGGTCTACAATCCCTTCGAAGTTTGGAGCGTGCTGCTTGCGAAACCTCTCATACACTGACTCCATATTCGGTACTGGATGTGGCGCGTGGTTTGTCACTGGCCATCCCCCATATGGACCAACTTGTTGGGGTGCTAGGGCCATTTGTTGTAGCTGCGGCGGAGGTTGAGTCTGCGCCTGTTGACGTTGTTGCGGCAAGAGTTTCTCGACTTGTTGTTGCCGTCTAGCGATTTCCGCGGTGTTGTCAGCTGGCGGTGTCGGCGTGTTGCGGCTAGTAGTAGCACGCACTCCTCTTCTGCGAACTGGAGGGCATCATTGGTCATTGGAACAACGTTGGAGGCGTTTCCGTTGGTGCGTGCAGATCTTCGGAGCGACATCTTCACCAAAAGTTCTAACAGTCGAGAACTTGTTAGAACTTACCCTAATAGGCTCTAAGGCAAAAACTTATTCTAAAACAAACATTTCTCGGACCTATTTATTATGACTTCTTATGAAAAATTATATAGGTCTTTATTTATTATTAGAGTGGGTTTCTATACTTAGAAAAACAAGTCATCTTTATTTTCTAGGTGTGTTTCTAATCATCCTATATGACTTAATTCTCAGGCTCGAAACTTATCTTTGTTCCAAAGTTAACCATATTGAGGGAGGGCTGGGATCAGTAAAATCGTTCCCACTACTAAGGCCCCCTAACTCTCAATAAGGAAACTTGGTTCATTGATTTGTATCCACCTTCACTGAACTTAGTCATTATTCATTTTATTTATTACTTATGATGATTGCGAAAATAAAATCAAACTCATACATGATGATAAAATAACATGAAATTAATTTGGAAAAAAATAATTTTCACTTATTACAATCATAACATAAAAGTAAATAAAACAAATAAAAACTACTAATCTAAAAATTGGGATCTTCTACATCCGATCCGTCATCTAACATATCATCATCTATAGCCTCATAGTCATCATTATCATGAGCATCAAAATGCCCTCTAGGAAGGTTTGTGAGAATCCTATTCTTTTGCTCCTTGGTGAATTGAAATTCAAATTTTGCGGTGAACCTAACTAAGAGGAAATAGTATCTCATTGCTAATGGTGATTCATCCTCATCATTCATTTCTTCCCATATTTCTTCTAAGGCTGCTATTACAGGATGGAAATCTTTAAACAACCTAATCACTAATACATATTGTTCTGTTGATCTTAGCATTATTTGTTTAGCCTCTTGAAGGCCACCTATTGCTTGGTGAAACAAAAGCAACCTTCGTGTAATCCTTTCTAAGGCTCCTACGGTGTTTCTTGGCTCCCTTATTCTTTTTAAGGCCTTAATGGCTCGGATATCTTGGTAGGTTAAAGCTCCATTCATTTTTAACTGAAACATAAACACTAAAGTTGTTAGCTATACACATAGACAAAGTAACTTGTAACTTGTAACTTGTAACTTAAACACTTACTTGGCGGTCCGATTCGGAGCTTTGAGCATGTGTATCGAGGAGAACTTCATGCGAAGGAACCGTTTGCTCTGATACCAACTGTAACGACCCACTAATCTAGACTACTTGGACCATTAACGAATCTATACATAAATCTTACATTTTTGCGGAAATACCATAATTTTATTGAAAACTTATGGAAACAAAGGTTACTTTCATAAAATAAGTAGGACATGGGTACCCATTGTCTTTAAAACAAAAATAACTTAAAAACTAAAAAGGGTTACATAGAAAATGCGGAAAATACATTTAAAACCATAAAAGCATAAACAAGACTACATCCTCGAATCGAATAACGCTCGGCCCCTTGACTCCATTCACCATCGATACACATCCTCTAAGCGTCACGAATCTTTCCGCCTCTAAAGCTTATTTCCTGCACATAAACAGAAAGGAATGAGCCTAATGCCCAGCAAGGAAAATCTAACACATAGTCATAAACATAAACATAATGTCATAATAACGTAAAGACATATCATAACACATAATACACTTATTATAATGGCCATTATTACTTGGGGTCCCATAGACTAAACAAGCATATGCCCATGGGATTAGTGGGGTCCTACTAGCTAAGTAGGTCATATGCCCATAACCCATTTGGGGTCTTGTTAGTCATATGGGTCATATGCCCAAGCCTACAAACATACACATATACATATCATAACACTTTTAATAACATAAATCATATAGATAACATAAGCACATAACATGTTGATTCTAGCCTATTTTCCTTACCAAAGTTACCGGGATTATGGACGGAGTTGGGACTTTTGGAACACTCCTATAACCATAAGAAAGAGTGAGTCTAAAGAAAGGAGATGAAATGAAAGAGATGGAAAGACTAAACCATAAAAACATACTTACCAACTTATATGCTTAAGAGCTTGGATTCCCTATCCAAAATAAGAATAAGGTTAGGGGACTGAGTAGAAGGTTTTGAGAAAAGAAATAACATAGAATACAGAAAGGACTAGAGTTTTGGGTTTACCTCAAAGATTGCAAGATCAATCTAACATCCACCGAAATACTATAACACTCACTTACTTCCCAAGTGTTTGATAAGCTTATGATGTTTAAGCTTATAGTTTTTCCCCAAACCAAGTGTTTACACTCTCTCACTCACTTAACACTAGCAGCCTCTGAACTTAGAGCAAATGGTTAATAATGGCTGGGTACTAGGTCCTATTTATAGAGTTTGGGAATGAAAATATCTTGATTTTACTTGAATAAAAATAATGGCCTTTTAGGTGAAAATCATTTGAATAATCGTTCAGCAGAGGCTGAAGACTCGTTCAGAAGATGCTGGACTGTTGAAGGAGTTTGAATGGCTGAAAGGAAATGAATTCAAAAGAGTTTGAATCCATGCTGAAGGAGGCGATATATCGCCCCCTGTAGGCGATATATCGCCTGGGCCAGTATGCCCGAGGCGACCGTGCATCGTTTCGTGTTTTCCGTATCTACGTGCTGCGACATATCGCCCCCTCTAGCTGCGATATATCGGCACACGCTGAATATTTAAACACGAAATTACACATTTTTAGCTAGGTTTGAATGGAGTAAACAGCCTTGACTAAGCCCTCAACGTACTCAAAGCTGCTGACTGACCCTATAACATTCAAACTTTACTCCTTATTATATTTAATCCTCAAAAATCTTAATCCTTAATTACCATTCAAAACATGTGCTTAAAATCCTATTGGTTGATGTCTAAACCTTATAATATAATAATATAATCCTTAATATCAGTCACTTTAATCAAACCTTAGGTTATACTTAATATTCTTAAACTATAGGTTAAACTTAGAAAATCTATAAGTACTACTATGAGTGTCCAAATAATTCCCGGTCTGAACCAAAAATCCACAATAACAAAGATAATGCTATAAATACTATCATACTATTATCTATCTTAGCTAAGTAAAGTTCTTGGACTCTACAAGAAAGGGGAGCAGCGAGGGCAACCAGCACGGCCCAAAGAAGAACAAGTCCGTAGAAAAATTTAAGCCGGTCTACGCGACTTATACGGAGCTCACCCACTCTAGGGAGAACATCTTCCTAGCAACTTCTGCTCGCCTCCCCTGGAAGAAGTCGGAGCCGTTAAAGCACCAGAAGGGAAACGAGACCCTTCTACATTCTGTCGGTTCCACAACGATATTGGCCACAATGCCAATGATTGTAGGCACCTGAAGGATGAGATTGAAACTCTCATCAGAGCCGGACCTTTGGCTTAGTATGCGCGGAATAGAGTTCCCACAGGCCATCCAGCTCCAGAAGTCCCGGTCAATCAGCCCGGGTCTCGGGTAGATTAGGACGTCCCTCCTCCCGTGATAGGAGGAGAGATCTCCACAATCTCTAGAGGTCCTTATTTGGATGGCATGAGCAGAGGAGCCCAAAAAAGATACGTCAACGAACTTAAAGCTCATAATGGAGTGGAGTTTGTCCTCGAGCAGCATCTACCAAAGCAGCGATGTTTGGAAAGGCAACCAATCATATTTACTAAAGAAGATGCCAGCCATGTCCAGTTCCCTCATAATGACCCTCTGGTCGTAGCAGTGCAGTTCGCCAATCGGAGGGTTAGGAGAGTGCTGGTCGATAATGGAAGCTCGGTAAACCTACTATTCCGATCCACACTGGAGAAGATGGGTATATCTGTCACTGAGCTGAAAGCAACCTCCATGATGCTTTATGGATTCTCTGGAGAAGGATCGGCGACAATAGGAACGATCGAGCTGGTGATCACCTTGGGAGAGGGACCTCGGACAGTCTTGAAACTCCTCAAGTTTGTGGTCATCGATTGTCCCGCTGCGTACAATGCCATTTTGGGTCGACCTACGCTTATAGCGTTTGAAGCTGTTACCTCCATCCGCCACCTCGCGCTGAAGTTCCCCTCTTCCACGGGGATATGCACGGTCTGTGGCGATCAACTTGCTGCCAGGGAATGCTACAGCATTTCCATGAAGGGAAAAGTAAAACCCGGGCAGTTAACGATGACCGTCCAGAGTGGAAACGAGGAATCTCAGGAACCTTTGCCTAATCCTGAGATTGAAAAACCTCAGAGTGCCGAAGGGGAAAATATCGTCTTAAGTGATGATATTGACCCCAGAGTAGGCGAGGATAAGTTCGAGCTCCAAGCTATTGAAGAGCTCGAGGAGGTAAATATCGATCCACAGAATCCCTCGCGGATGGTTAAGCTCGGGAAAAACCTCTGTGGTGAGAGGAAGGCGGAGCTGATCAATTTCCTGCAGGAGAACCTGGACGTGTTCGCATGGTCTCACGAGGGCATGGTGGGAATCAACCCGAGTGTCATCATGCACACCCTTCATTTGGATAAGAGTGTGCCAGCAAAATCCCAGAAACAGAGGCGCCTCGGAACAACCTGAGCTGAAGCCCTAGAAGAGGAAGTAGCCCGACTCAAAAAGTGCGGCTTTATCCGCGAAGCTAAGTTCCCGGTCTGGGTCGCTAATCATGTGTTGGTCCCGAAGCCCAACGAGAAATGGCGGACCTGCATCGACTTCTCCAATCTGAACAAAGCTTGCCCCAAAGACTGTTTTCCCTTGCCAAGGATTGACCAATTGGTAGACGCCACGGCGGGGCACGAGCTCATGTCCTTTATGGATGCATACTCGAGCTATAATCAGATCGCCATGAACCCAGCGGACCAGGAGCACACTAGCTTCATGACTCCAACTAACGTCTATTGTTACAAGGTCATGCCGTTCGGGCTGAAGAACGCCGGGGCTACATACCAGAGATTGGTGAACAAGATGTTTGCCAACCAGATCGGGAAGAACATGGAAGTGTATGTCGACGACATGCTGGTCAAGTCGAAGGTTGCCGATAACCATGTTTCCGACCTGGGAGAATGCTTCAAGATACTGAGAGAATACGTCATGAGGCTTAACCCACAGAAGTGCACTTTCGGGGTCGCATCTGGAAAATTCCTGGGTTTCATTGTCAACACCAGAGGAATCGAGGTGAACCCCAATAAGATCAGGTCGTTGCTCGAGCTACCCTCACCTCAGTTGCGAAAGGACGTTCAAGGCCTAACAGGAAGGGTGGCGGCCCTCAATCGGTTTATTTCTAAATCCACCGACAAGTGCCTGCCATTCTACAACCTGCTCCGGGGGAATAAGAAGTTCGAATGGACAGAGGAGTGCAAACGTGCCTTCCTTGACCTGAATGCATATCTAGCCGAGTCGCCCGTATTGTCCAAACCAATGGCAACAGAGCCTCTTTTCCTTTACCTAGCTGTCACAGAAGATGCAGCTAGTGCCGTGTTGGTCCGAGAAGAAGACTAGATTCAAAAGCCAGTCTATTACATCAGCAAGAGGCTTTTCGGGGTTGAGTCCCGATACCCGTTGATGGAGAAGATGGCATTCTGTCTTATCACGGCCTCCTGAAAGCTCAGGCCGTATTTCCAGTCCCACTCAATACATGTCATAACCGATCAACCTTTAAGGTAAGTTTTGCAAAAACCTGAAGCATCGGGACGTCTGTTGAAGTGGGCTATTGAGCTCAGCCAGTTCGAGATTTTGTACAATCCGCGAACTGCAATAAAAAGCCAGGCCCTGGCTGATTTTGTGGCAAAATGCACAGGATTCCGAGAAGATCCTGTGGAAGATTCACCCCAGGTCACCTCGGTCCAGGCGTTATGGAAGGTCTTCGTAGATGGCTCATCTAACGAGAATGGCTCCGGGGCTGGAATCATTTTGATATCCCCAGAAGGACATAGATTCCACTCGGCGTTGAGATTCAGGTTCAAAGCATCCAACAACGAGGTTGAATACGAAGCTTTACTGGCCAGGCTAAGGGTGGCCCAGGAGCTAAAGGCCAGCTCCGTTCAGTGTTTCAGCGATTCCCAGCTGGTGGTAAACCAAGTGCTAGGCGAATACCAAGCACGGGGAACCAGGATGGCTGCTTACCTGGCCAAGGTAAAAGTCGAGCTGTCTGCATTTGAACGGGGCTCAATCGAGCAGATACCTCGGGAGCAGAATGCCAACTCAGACGCTCTCGCAAAGCTCGCTACCTCTGGGAAGACGGAGACTTTGGGGTTGGTACCGGTAGAGTTCTTGGAGAAACTAAGCATAGAAGTCGCGGCGGAGGTCGAGATGATCGACGCCAGATCGACCTGGATGACCCCCATCTTCGAGTATCTCACCGAATGAAAAGGTATAGAGTGGTAGATGGGATACTATACCGACGTGGGCACTCTCTACCCCTCCTACGATGTGTTCTGCCAGGCGAAGCAAAGACCATTTTACAAGAAGTGCATGAGGGTTTTTGCGGAGATCACACTGGGGGGTAAAGCTTGACCCTGAAGGTCTTGAGGCAAGGATATTACTGGCCCACTCTGTCGAAGGACTCGATCTCATACATCAAGAAATGTGACAAGTCCCAGCGATTTGCCACAGTTGCCCGAGCACCCCCAGTCGAGCTGAAGATGATCTCGTCCCGGTGGCCATTCGCGGTCTGGGGAATCGACTTGGTTGGCCCCCTACCTACAGGAAAGGGAGGATTCCGTTACGCAGTGGTGGCTATCGACTACTTCACCAAGTGGGCAGAGACAGAACCCTTGGCAACAATCACTTCAAAGAGAGTCCTCGACTTCGTGGCCAAAAGCATTATCTGTCGGTTCGGGCTGCCAAAAAAGGTCATATCCGACAATGGAACGCAGTTCGACAGAGACCTCTTCACTGAATTTTGTGAGAGGCACGGAATTGTAAAGAGCTTCTCCTCCGTGGCCTATCCCCAAGCAAATGGGCAGGTCGAGGCCGTCAATAAGACGCTAAAGGCGAGCCTTAAGAAGAGACTGGACGAAGCCAAGGGGGTCTGGCTAGAACAGCTCCCCCAAGTACTGTGGGCATACCGGACCTCGCATCGAACTCCGACAGGTCATACTCCTTTCTCCCTAGCTTTCGGGAGTGAGGCGGTCCTTCCTGTCGAGGTAAAGGTAGCCTCGAATAGAGTCCAGGCGTATGACCAGAACCGCAATCACGAACTGCTCTGCGCGTCCCTCGACCTGATTGATGAAAGACGAGAAGATTCATAGCTCCAGCTTGCGCATTATCACCAAAAGATCACTCGTTATTTCAATTCAAAGGTCAGAAAACATGCCTTTAGCATTGGCGACCTGGTCCTCAGGAGAATCTTCTTAGCCAGTAAAGATCCCAAAGATGGAGTATTGGGACCGAACTGGGAAAGGCCATATCAAATAATCGAGGTCATAAAGGAAGGAACATACAAGTTAGCTCGGCTTAATGGAGAAGCAGTCCCACGAACTTGGAACGCAATCCATCTGAAGAAATATTATCAGTGATACCCTTGTAAGGCTTAATCAGAAAGGCCATCCACTACAAGAAAAAATTATTTTAATAACACCAAAAATGTGTTATCAAAACCTACGACAACACTTTCTAATGTGTTAAGACCGACTATGTTATCGTAGGTCAAGGTACTTTACATAACACTTTATCAGTGTTATACAGATGTGTTATTGTACTGTCAACGATAACACAATTTCTGTGTTATTTTAATATATAGATAAGTGTTGAATTATGTTATTTATAGTTGATTATATAACACTTTTTTTGTGTTATACTACACTTTAGTATAACACTTTTTTTTGTGTTATACTACACTTTAGTATAACACTTTTTTTGTGTTATACTACACTTTAGTATAACACATTATTTGTGTTATATAATGAAGGTTGCATAACATAATTCTTTGCATAAAAAGTGTTATTGTAATATATATTATAACTCAATTTTCGTATTATTGTTATATTTAGATATATTTAAATTCTCATTATATATTTTATTTATATAACACTAATTTATTCTATTATATATATATATTTTTTATATAATTAAAATTAGCTTTCTAATATATACTAGCATCATCAAATGAACTTGATTTTCAAATAACAAAAAGTAAGAACATTCTACATTGAATTAACAATCCACAATTTAGTTTAAAACATTCAACACTGTCATCAACAACAAAATATTCTTTAAGTATTCAAGGAGTCTAAGAGTTACTACTTTCAACACAAAGAAATAAACAAAGTTACTACTTTCAAGGAGTCTTAAGTATCCTTTTATACTTCGCTTGTCATATCTGCAAAATAAACAAAGAAATATTTTATTGTTATTATCTAGCATCACAAATTACTTCAAGAAAAATGCTATGGAAATTATATCCAAGAAAGGACACCACATACAAAATAATGGACTCACAACTACACCAAAGCAAACAAAGAAACCAAACACTAAATTATAAGACATTAGTTATTTTTTGAGTATGAAAATGTACCTCTTGGAATAACTTTTTTAGAAGGCCATGCAACTGTGGAACCAACTGCATCTTGTATTGTAAGCATCGCATGATTAGGACGAAATAAGTAAGATTCTGGTACAATAGCAACATCAACCCATACTCGCATAAAGTCTGGTCCAAGAGGCTTTCCATGTACAGTTATCTTTGGATCACTAGAATCCCAACGACCTTCAGCAACAATTGCATCTGCCCAGTCAAGCAAGTAGCAAGCATTCTTCCCTTCTGTAAAGTTATGTCTTTTTTCTAGTGCAATACTCTACCAAATTTATTTTAAAGACAATATATTAGTTTCTGTAATTGTTCTTCTAAAATGAAAATTTAAAACAATAACAACTTTTATAATTTACCTCAGGGGACTGAATATTGTTTGACTACGGCACATTGCGAGACTGTCCTTCGCTTGGTGTCACTTTTCCACCAACCTAAATATAAAACCAAGATAAGTTTTATTGGAAGAAAAGAAAACTAAGATTTATAAAGCATGTTCTCTGGGAAATATAGGAGCAAAGTGGTTCTTAACAGTGTTATATAGAATAAAGCATGGATTATATTTCAGAGAAAAGATTCTCGCTTGATGCAAATGATTATAAATTATATGAAGAAGTTGGAGAGGGTGTCAGTGCTTCTGTGTACAGAGCTCTGTACGTTCCACTTAACTCAGGATGTTCATGTGTTTTCTCAAATCTTTATTGGATTGTTCTTTTTGATTTTTAACAGCATTGGGTCTCTAAAATTATGTTTTTATATTTGATTATTTATGCATCTATACTTGTTAGATATTGCGGTATCATTATGCTGTTGAGATTTATGTTTCAATAAAGCTGTTATTCAGATTCTTATTAGAGAAAAGTCAATTGATGAATGATGGCTGAACCATACTCAATCTGAGTGATGCTCCCAATGTGTAGTGTTATTCTCTTCATGTTGAGTCTGCATAATCTTATAATTTGAGGATAATAGTTAAATTCAGCTTTTTGAACATTGTTTTTCAATTTTTTATGCTAGATAAAACTATAAACAAAGTGTCTTACATCAAATAAATGTTAGACTATATATTACTCTGTTTATTGTGAATTAGTTTTGAGTTGAAACTCCTCTATAAATCTTAATCGAGTACATTTAACTTAGTCCTATATATAAAAATAAAAATGTGTAATATATTCAAGAAAAATTATAGCAAATAAATAATTTTTCTTGAATATATTAGTAGCTGGCTTCCATGCCATTATATGAGATTAAAATTATAATTTTTTTGGAGTTATCCTCTCTATTTTATTAGTTCTTTGGATGGGCATCTGGGAAAAGTAGCAAAATGTTGAGTGTTTGTGCTGAGTGTTGTGTTTTGGGATTCTTGTACAAGTCTGGAAAGACAGGTTGCTAGTTTATGGTGCTATTGAGACTAGGTACTATCTGTGGTATATTATGACTAACCTTTCTTCTGTTTCTTCTTAGTGCTATTGATTCATCTAGTTAGTGGTTTTATTTGTTACCTCTAACTTAGTTATAGACATCCTAAATTTATTTGGTTTCAGTCTAACTTTGAAACCTGTCCAAATAAGAGAGTTACATTTGCTATGTTTTGATTATTGATAAGGCAGCCTCTCTTGATAAATACAGCCTAGAATAAAAGGGAATATATATAAGAAGGGAAAATATACTGAAGTTATTAAGATGCGGATTCCCTGATTACCCCTAAGAAATTTTAAGCAAGTTTACCATCTTTTGAGCTCGTTTAAATGCCTTATGGTGCTCTTAGTTTGTTCTGTGTATTGATTCATTAAGTTTGTTTCTGAGAATATTCTGACTTACTGAGCTGTAAAACAGAATGATCAATTTTTTATTTTTATAAAATTCTTGGATTTTAATGGTCATAGGATCATAAGTTCAACGTCTAGCCACCAAATTGGAAGGGATAACTCTTCAATAGCAAGATTGAAGCTTAATATGCTAATTAGTTTCATCTAGCTGCATTTTGAATTTGGCCAGTGAAACCAATAGATAACTCGTTTAACTGCATTTTGTTTTATTTTCTTTCAGAATCCCTACACTGTGAACATTCTTATGGCTGGTTATTTTATTTATCTTGTTTTGGTTTCTATGTTAGTTTGCTAATTGCAATGCTACCGTTCCTTTTTGTCGAACAGGGCTGTGACTTGGTTTTGTAGGAGTTTAGAGAGGAAAACTCTTAAGAATTTTGATTGATTATCAAAAAAGAAATATACAGCTAGCTATAGGATTTATATATATAGACATGGACACATATTGCCAATGTAATTAATTTTTTGAGCTTGCATTTACCATCCAAACAGCTACTCCGATTGATTAATTGAGGTATTTGATCTTCAAGTATGTATAATTTGTAAATTTAATTCTCTGTATTTTGTTTTGATCCAGCTTCACCACACTTTAATTAACCAATGTATATTCTTTAATTAATTGAGATTTTCTTTACATCTTAAGATATTTTTGTTGCTTTTCTTCTACATATATCAGAATACTTTAGACTTTAGAGTGCCTATATTTTCAAAAGTAGGTGTGATTTTTTCATTAAAGCTTCAGCACATGTAGACATTTTACTTTTTTAAGGAAAAGGGTTTTGGTATATGTATGGTTTGTCTTTTAATTTGAGCAATATTATCTCAATCAGATAATTATCACCTCTTAACAGAATTATAATGTTTTTTTTACTGTCTATGGTTTGTTATGGTTGATATTCTTATTCATTGCTCACTTTGTTTTGACAGACTGTATTATGTATACTGAGAATCTGAGGCTGGAATGATTTGTGCATAGACTGTTTATGAATCCTATTCTTCTCAAACAACTAGCAAGACCATTAGATTTGAGTTATAAATGGCTCTGGGAAGCTAACACTTTGAAGGAAGCTCTTGAGTCCAACAATACAATTTCAGATAATGATGTAGCACAGACCATCAGGTGTGATTACAATTTAAAGTTTGTGTTCACACTTTTAAATCACATTGCTTGAATTTTATGTATTTCTCTGTATTTTTCTTTCACTGGTTATCTGGAGAGAGTTTTTTTTTTTTACATTGGGGGGGAGAGGGGATTCGAACTCGAGACCTCCTCTTTGTGAGGAGAAGTGTGGAGTCGCAAGGGTATGCCTAGACCACATCTGGAGAGAGATAGTTGTTCGTATTGCCCACTTCTTCTAAAATATATATTTGTTATCAAATTCCAATGATATAAAGTAGAACAATTATTAAATTCATAAAGTGTTGCCCATTCAAATCATGGATGTATATATACACACAGAGATGTATATCTAAGTATGTTTGTGAAATTATAAGCCTACATTATTTGTATCAATGAGAGTATTTTTTGTAAATTCTTATGTATACTGAGACTCTAAGAGTGGAACTATTTGTGCAAGATCATTAGAATTGAACACTTTGAAGGAAGCTTGTTGAAATCAGTTACCAAATAAAAGGTCTTGTTACTTCTGTTTTCTTAACTTAGTTTTGTTAAGTGTGCATAAAAGGGTGTCACCTCTCTTAATAGTCTCTAGTTCAAGAGATTCTAGTGTTGTTTTTAATTTAAAAATCAGATTCTAAAATGGTAGCCACTAACTAATTGGGTTTGGATCAAAGACAAGATTTTAGCTTGGGTTGTGGCAATTAAATTTAATCTATACATATGGAAATAATGAAAACAATATGACTAAATGAAAAATTTAATCTATACATATAATGAAAAATCTAATCTATACATATAAAAGCTTACCTAACCATCTATCAATACCAAGTCAAAAAATTCAAACAACACACAATAAGTTTTCTTCCTTATATCACCGCAGCACACAAACAAATTTTCCAGAACCTACTTCTCTAATACACACAAGTTTTCAACCTTCTGTTATCACCGCAGCACACAATTTTAATCTCAGAACCTATTTCTCTATGGATGAATATTTAAGATATTCAAACTCCTCTAACATTTTTAAGATATTAATAATAAGAGTTAAAAGAACAAATTCTGTACCTCTTGCAAATTACCTTTGCAATGCTCCTTGCCAATTCGATCCCCAACCTAAAGAGTATGCTCCTTGCACTCCTATCATTTCATTAACAGAAAAAATGCTCTTTAATAGCTGTTGTAGAACATAAAAGTAAAACAGTATACTAAATATGCGCTTCTTAGCTAGTTAAGGAACACTCCGGGATTGTCCCTTTAAAAAGCAAATGCAGAGGTTTCCTACTGTAAGCATTACCAAATGCAGAGGCTATAAACTTATGTTTTTTTTTTGCCTTTCACAATTTTAGTTGCAATTGGTCTTGTTGAAATATTCACAATAGGAGCAAAGATTAAGACTTCAAAGTCAATTTATACACCCTTTTGCATAACCACTAACCAACTTTCTTAACTAATTGTAAAATTCAATATGAAATTGCTACTGCTCCAGAGAAAATTAGACATATTGGATGACTCAAAACACATATTAAAACAACAATTATTCTTAGTCTCACGGTTTACAATTCAATGACTTCGACGTCAATTTGTGATCCAATACAACATTGCAAAAACAACAATTAACAGCAGAAGTGTTTTCCTATTTTTCATAAACAAGCTCTTATCATTTTCCTCCATTTGAGTTCCTATTTTTCATAACTTTTAATAGTAATTTCTGTTCAAATTCAAATCAGAGCATTTGAAACCTCAAACAATAAAACATGTTAGTTTACAATACCAAAACAGTTGAAAAAACTAAAGACTAATATATCACCATTAAATTTCAACTTCCTCAAATGAATAAAAGGGAAAAAGATAAAAAGAAGAAAAAACCACCTAAAGGAAAGTGAAAAGAAGTGTTCTTGCTGGCTCAACAGAATAGAATCATTGAAACACATATATAAAACTTATCTAAAAAAGACAAAAAAGATCAAATCACTCCAGCCCCATGCCTCCTATGAATAAATCTGGATACAATTCACAGATAAGAAAAAGAAAATACAAAATCTTACTAACACCCATGTAAATTATAACAATCAACTAACAATATCGTAATAAGTCTATCCTACAAGAATCAATTATTAATGAATCTAGAAAGAGATGTAGCCATAAGTTGAAACCAGCCAAAAAACTACCTGCCTAGTTATATTCCAAATTTTCTAATGAATCACCAAATACCAAACCCCAAACTCTTAATAACTAAGTCATATGTTGGGGGGAAAATAAAAAGAAATCATTACTAGTTCACAGCAAACTTTTGATGCTATTAGAAATTGGTTATTCATGAAGTAATAGTACCAAACTACATGAAATCAGAGAGTAAATGTACAACTAAAAAAGCTGACTAAACAGAGCTTGGTGTAAACACGGGGGATATTAAAAAAACAAAAAACATAATTTTTATTTCTCATATACGTACTCAAAAGATAGAAAACTCATCCATAAGCTTAATAACTTAAAAAACTAAAGCATCAAAGCTAATAAAAATTGTTTGTTGCTGAAGCACTAATATCAAGCTACATGAAAACAGAATGTTAAAACATCATATCCATCATCAATATCTGAGAATGATGAACTTACAGCATTTCCCTAATATAAATTAGAGCTATATCCAGTTGAATGGCCATTTGACATTGTAGGCCCCCCAGCAATTGTAACTGAAGACCTGGATGGTTCTATAGATACCAAAGCCAACTCATTTCCTGTAGAATCCTTGCCGAATGGAGAAACATTATTTACATCTTGCACCTCAAGAAGAATCTGCATATAAAGAATTTATCAAGAGGGTGTCTTTAGTCGTATTAAAAACTACATACCCACCATACAGTCAGAGACAATTCTTTTTGCTGGGTAGCTGGTGATACTGTCACCATACTTGAGGAATGTGAATGGCTAACTAAATTAACATGTATAATACAACAAAAGCTAGATTTTCATAGCACTTATTACATTAATACTCAACAATGACAACCAAATTTTAGTTTAGGGTAACCTTAGTGATAACTTCTTAATTAGTTTGAACAAAAAAAAGTGCACGAATAAGAAGGAAAAGTCTCCATGACAGAAAGAGGGAACCAAGTGCAGGGAAAAATAAATCAATGAAATGCCATGATTCGAATCAATGATTTAAATAATCTTCAGCGTTATCAATTACTCACTTCTTGATCCATCTGCAAGTTTGCCTCCTCCAAAGTTTGGTTTGAGTTACTCAGCCTTGAGTTCGCCGTTTATTGAAATAGTCCCAAATAAGTACCTGACATTTAAAGAAAGACTACAGTTAAAAAAAATTACTTTTAAATTAAATAAACAAAACCATACAACAATAACAACAAAATAAAAAGAACCTTTTCTTTTTCTACTCCACGAAGGCTACACACCCTCTCATAAAGCTCCATTGTAGAGGCCTGAAAAAATAAAACATGTTAAAACATTCTCATTGCAGGAAATCTCAGAGACCTTTAAACCAAATAGAAGCTCTACCAAACATATACTTGTATTACTATTTTCTTTCCACTTTTCTCACATATACTTTCTTTCCTCTCTTTTCTTCACTACCAAACATAGTGTAAATTGTAGCCATAGCATTGACATCAAACAAACAGGGAAAATGCAAAAACAATAGACAGGTAGAAACCAGGAAGTGCAATGTGTGCGCTTGCAAAAGATCGGACATTATGAAAAAAAATCACTGGAAGCACTAGTGATTAATGATTATAGTTGAGTGAAAATCACTAAAAAAAATTACCTTTTTGCTTAATCTTAATACTGATTGGTTTTGGTCCCCAGAATCAATCAACTTAAGACAAAGCGGGTAAACCTCTACAAGAAAATTCTTGTGAAAAGTACCCTGAGATATCAATTTTCTTGGTAATGCTGGTCCTCCTTTGTTCCTGATGATTTAAAGCACAAAAAATAAAAATAAGTGGTGCACACCAGTCATTACCTATTACTACTTGATGCAACTCTAAAAATCAACCTCATTCTACCCACACTAAACCCCAAAAAGATCACAAAAAAGGGGGCTCCCTGATTAAACTACCTTAGACCAACATAAAGTAACAGATTAGCTAAATATATATGTAACAACAAAGATAATATATGACAACAAAAAGACACACCATAAAGAAAATAGGGGCCAAAAAAAAAGGAAGAGAAATATATAAATATACCAAGACAATAGTCTTTCCCAAACTTGTTGGGAAACTAGAACATAGTCACGTCCTTCCTCCAACATTCTACGAAGTTCTAGTTCATCACCATCACTATCTTTGTTATTTAGAACTATATCAGAATTATCAATCTGCCCGGGTCTATTTGCACTCTTTAAAGTAATAACATCCATATTTTGAGATCCAGAAGACTGCTCATCAACCAAAGATTCAGCCACGCCTTGCTTCGTATATCTCTGCCAGCTTGAAAACCATCTGTGCAAAAAAAAAAAAAACAATATTAATGGCCAAATGAGATCTACTAAAAAAATGAGTGACGCCAGCCCAATACATGCACTAGTAACTGTACTTGCCAATCATCTAAGCATTCTACACTTTTAATTTTATATAAGAAGCATTTACCTTTATTTTAAATAAAGTGATAAATCCATGGAGAAGATACCAGATTAATTTTCCTAATCAGAGTTCTTCCATTGGTTTTTTTTACTAATAGAACATAAACAAGAATTGTCTATTGCTTTACCAGAGGTTCAAAAGCAGAATAATCGGCATGCAAGGAGCAAAATATTTGCTAAAATAACCAAATTAAAGTTAGAACTTAGCAAATTAATCTCACTCATTTTGCACTAAGCAACCATGATGATCGCTCAGCATAAATTATGGTTACTCAAATGACCATGATGATCGCTTAGTATAAATTTATGGACACTGAAAAACTATGAAATTATTATGCAAATAATATTTTTTAAACTTGGTTTACTGATAAAAAAATTTAAGAGTCATTCTTACAAATGACTCTTCAAAAATTATTTGAAAAATAACTTTTGTGGTGGCTAAGCAAGCATATTCTATTACACTGACCAACTATTATGGTTGCTCAATGTAAAACCAACGAGTTCATTTTGCTAATTTCACTTTTTTACCTTGTTAATTTGGCCCAAAGAAAAAAAAACTCAATTTTTAATATAGTCAACAATTAGAATTTCATAGAGTTATTCTAGATGATACACCCACATGTACGAAAACCAAGATAACCCAATAAATAAGAACAGAACATATATTGCCTTCACTTCACATAAAGCAAAATTGTATGAAATTCTTTACTTGCACCAAGCAAAGAAAGATACCAGGCTTTTTAGTTAAACTAGGCTCTGAGAGCCACAAAATATTCGAAAACCTAGCCAAACATCCAATAGCCCACAAATAATACATGCCCATCTTGAAACTATTGCCCAAAAAGAAAGAAATATAACAACGAGTAACTAGAAGATTGGGCTTGCAAAACCTAGTGCACTCATCAGATGTTTTGAACTTAATTAAAAAAAAATCAATTATATAAGTTTAGCATCTAATGGGGCAATATAAGCATACTTTGTTTCCATATGAACAATTAATTAAAGAAAACAATCATAAGTACATCCAGAAATTCGAAACCAAGCATTAAGAACGTAAAGTGGAAAAAAGAAATCTACCTATTTGAAATAACGTAGTACAAATTGCCTTCCTTCAAATTCTTCTCAGATTGGTTGGCAAGCTTAGCAATAATCCGACTCTCTTCGTCCGGGGGAAGCGACAAGCAACTCGCTCCATTAGCAATCATGAATCCCGAATCAGGAATCGTCATGATTGAGATTCACAAATTCACAAATCAGGAATCAGGAATCATCGCTCCATTACTCATATTCTTCTTCTTCTTCCATCTTCTTCCATTTCATCTCCATGGCAAAGGAGAACTTGGTACAAAGACAAAAAGAGGCTCTAACGGTGACCTTCATTGCCAGAATAAATGCAGATTAGAAACAACTATTCGATAAAACAAAGCAACAATCTACACAAAACCCACACTACAATAACAAAAACAAAACAAAAAAGAACTAATCGAAGAGGGTTGACCTGCAAGAGCAAGCTACGGGAAAGACCGAGAGACCGAGAGAGGTCTACGAGAAAGACCGAGAGAGATAGACCAGGAAGGGAAAGATGAAGAAAGATTGAAGATTGAAGGGACCAGGAAGGGATCGAGAAACCAGGAAGGGAAAGACTGAAGAGGAAATGGGTACACGGGTTGAAAAAACTTAAGTCATTTGGCGGTACTTTATTTTAACTTACCGCCTGAAATTTTTTTCTCCTACAATAACTCTTTTTAAATTCTATTATAATGATGTGTTATGGTAATGGGTGTTTGGTGTAGTGATCTTTTGTTTATTAAGCAATGAGAATTAATTCTTTTTTCATTATTGTGTATATTTGTGGATGTAATCTCAAGTAACAACGAAAGACCCTTTCCTAATTACTTGGGGGGCATACGGTGCATGGATACAACCAAGTTATCTTAAAGACTTAGAAGTTAATATTGATTGATCATTGTTTTTCTTAAAAAGCACTAGATATTGATAAAGGATTAACGCGAACTAAGTCGTATCCTGGATATAACCAGGTCATCCTAAAACTTGGCAGTTAATTCAAATTGATTGATCGGTGTTTTTCTTAAAAAGCACAAGATATTAATCAAGAATTAACGCGAACTAAGTTTTCAAATTAACGTCTTGGATGTAACCAGGTCCTAAAACTTAGAAGTTAATTCAAATTGATTGATCGTTGTTTTTCTTAAAAAGCACGAGATATTAATAAAAAATTAATGTAGACTAAGTTTTCAAATTAACGTCCTGGATATAACTAGGTCCTAAAACTTAGAAGTTAATTCAAAATTGATTGATCGGTGTTTTTCTTAAAAAGCACGAGAAATTAATAAAAAATTAATGCGAACTAAGTTTTTAATTTAATGTCCAGCATACAACCAGGACTTATCTTAGAAGTTAGTTCAAAATTGATTAGCATGTTTTTTCCTAGAAAAACATAAAAAGTCAATCACCAACAGAAACTAAGAGTATTAAAAGAGAAATGAGATAGAAGAAAAATGATGTAAATCAATTAAGAATAAAGTTGATAAAACCAATTGTCTCAAGGTTAGAAAACCTCATAATACAAAGTTACAAAAAAAAATATATGTTTGAAGAGAAGTCCTAGGCCCCGCTAGGCTGCTTCGATGAGGTCACCACCTCGCCTTCCTGCTCAACGACTGTGGAAGTCTCCCTGGTCTCGGAGGGCGCCTCTTGCTGAAGGCGAGCTTTGAACTTCTCCAGGAAGGACTCCCATGCGTCCGCCCCCAGAAAGGAGAAGTCACCATCTGGGTTGAAGACCCAACAGTGGTACAACATAGCCTCCATGGAGGAGCTGGAAGCTGCCCTCTCCGTCGCTAGGGCAGCCTTGGCCTCCTCGAGCTCAGTCCTCGCGACGGCTAGCGCGACCTTGGTAGCCTCGGCCTCCTGCAGCTTAGGACGAGATGCGTCCAGCTTAGCCTGCACGGTCGCCAGGGCATCCTTGGCATCCTATTTCTGCTTTTGGGCAGTCTTAAGGGCGGCCAAAGCAGTCTGATGCTCGCCCCTCATGTCCTCGAGCCTGGCCCTAGATCGGGATATGCTCCGGTGGAGAGCCAAGGCACCCTGCAAGACCAAAGGATGATAAGGCAACTGCCTTAGAAAAAAAAAACAACAAACATGTGATGCATACGAGAAAGGAATACAAATGGAAAGGCCAACTTACTGTGAGAGCCATCCCCAGCGAAGACTCCATCACGTTCTCCGGGGTCCTTGTCTCGATCGCCCGCAGGTCCCTCTCGGTAGCATTGTAATAATGGTCCACGGTGTAGCTCGCCTTTTCGTAGACCGTTCCCTGAAAGACATCGGGGATCTTCCCCAAAGCCTGAGGATTCACCAGAATGCGCACCTCGGGGGCTGCAGTCGAAAAGGTCCCGGGGGGCACCTCCGTTTCCCGAACAGAGTCAGGAGCTCGCGGAGGAGGCGGGGGCATCTTCATTGCAGGTGGGGGTGGAGGAACTTTCTCCTGAGCTGCCGGGGCCTGGTTTTTCCCCTTCGCAGGGGACTTGGAGGTAGTCCCGATGGCTTTCTTCGCCAGCCGGAGCTTTTTTACCATGGGCTCGGAGGCCCCGGAGGGGTTCCCTCCAGGGAACATAACTCGTAAATCGTTGCTCTCGGGCTGAGACATCTCCTCTGTAGAAGCAAAGACAAAGCATTAATATGTGTAGAAATATTTATGCAAAACAACAGAAATAAAAGGGAAAAACAAAGCTCAAGTATGTATTGAAAGGGATGCTACCCTCCGAGCTAGAGGAGGAATCTATAGTCACGACCACCGGCCCCGAAGCTGCAGCAAGGGAGTCTAAGATAATGGCCTCGCGGGCTAGAAGAGGCTCTGGGTCTGAATCTTGTTCGGGACTAGACTCTTCTACGTACTGCCTAATACCCGGAGCTACTACACCCTCCAGGAGGGAGGGCCACGACCTAAGATTGGTCCCATACTCCTCAAAAAAGACCGACCTAAAGGCTAGGGTATTATCTATGACTACAGTACCTCTAGGGAGGCTATTGTCATAACCCAGCATGAGCTGGTCGACGCATTGGAGTAAGGTTATGTCACGGTCCTGGTCATTTCGATGGTGATGAACGGGCTGGCTGGGATTGAACCTAGCTAGCCGAGGGTCTGCGGTGGCCCTATCTAAGTCCCTAAACATGTAAGGATTACCTTGCCCAGAGGGGCCAGCTGCTGCTCCGGACCGGGCCCTCTCCATGTCTGTTTCTTGGGCGACCTCCAGCGCCGGCTTCCGCCGCACAAGGGGCACCTCGTCCTCCTCTTCCTCTTCTTCTCCCACGGCCTCCTCCTCGGGGATGGGCACCATCTCGCGAGCTGGAGGGAGGCCCCGCACTCTCCTCAAGGCCAGAGTCTGGCCTGGGGAGATTAGCTTGCACGCCAACATCGTCTCATCAGACACGAGCTGACGATAGTCCTTTTCACTGGGGGGCAGCCCCACCAATGTCTCGTATTGACCCCTGAGGGTCATGGACTTGGCCGTCCTCGCGAAAATGGCTGCATGATGGGTTCTAGATCAGGAACTAATAAAAAAAAGCTAGTCAGTAATCAACTTACGAGCTAAGAGTAGAAGATATTTATGAGGGCAGTTGAAGTAGTGGTGTTCGCAGTTGCGAAACCCCTTGGACATAAAGAACTGGTCTTTAAAGTCGTTGGGGTGGCTGGGCAGCTCGATGACCGCAGCTGTGTTTGGAAAACGGTCAGATAGTAGAACTCGTCGCCTCGCCCCCCCTGCTTCGGGCTGGCCTTGAGGCAAAATAAGTAGAGGATGTCCGCCGGTGTGGGGACCTCCCATTCCTGCTTCAGGAATAGGTATTTCAGCCCTGCTAACAAGCAATATGAGTTAGGGGGGAGCTGGAAAGGAGCCAGCTTCACGTAATTAAGAAAATTCGTGAAGTACTGGTCTAGTGGAAGGAAGGCCCCAGCCTTGAGATGCTTGTCGCTCCAAGCGGCGTACTCCTCATCGAGCCGCGCGCAACTCCGCTCACCTTCAAGGGGAGGTCGGGCGTTTAGGGCGCCCCTCCCAATCTTGATGTTATGGGAAAGGAATATCTTATTCACTTTCCCCTGGGAATTGACCTTTGAGACGATCCTCTCTGCCTCGAAGAAAGCGTCAGGCCCCACCTCGAGCTCCTGCTCCACAGCAGGACCGAAAATGGGGATTGGAGAGTCCGTGACCACCTCCTTTCCTTTGGCTTGCTGAGAAGACGAGCTGCTAGCAGTCTTCTTAGGGGCGTGCTTCTTTGGTCCCATCTGGTCGCCTAACGAACAAAAGAATCAAATTTAGAAAGGGCGACCTAAGCATAAGAAAGAATTTGACGCGAAGTGTTTCCTTTACACGGGATGAGGTAATCTCATCCCGTGGAGAGTGAGACCACGCGGTTCTATGAACACGCGCCTGTGCTCCCAATGGATCCCCGATTACTCGGAATCCGTGTGTCAGGAGGGTCAGGATAAAAGTTTTCCTTGGAAGGAAAGTTTCAGTAACCGCCTGTGAAGCGTGTCCCCTAAGCTACCCGATTTTACACCCTAAAAGATGGTTATTTCAAACAGGCATACAAAAATTCTACCCAGAAAATTTCCCCAGAAAGCGTACCCTATGAGTCATGCTCCTAAATGGTTTTTTCTACGGTCGATGCCATAGAATAAAAACCTACACCTATCATACCCACAAAAAACCAGAAAAATACTGCATGCGGCTACAGAAACAATTTGCCTAAGCAGCAGTGAAGAAGAAATTTAAAGCATGCACAAGCGAAGAACTTACATAATGTTTTGCTGTGTTGAGGCTGAAAGGGTCGTCTGGGTTGGAGTCCTGCTAAAACTGTTGGTGCCAAAGCCTCAAAGGAGCTCTCGTGCCTGAACTTTTGGAATGCTGGGAACAGTAACTGGAAGAAAGAGAGGGTTTTTTGAGACTGAGAAAATGAGAAAATTTTCAAATGAACGGGTGGCCCATGCGAAAGGTGGCCACCCCTTTTATATACGTAAGAGGCCAAATGAGGAGGGTCGTTGGATTGTATTGATGTAGGATACGAGGATCACTACTTGAAAGGCGAAACGACGGCCGGGTATAGGCTAGGCCATTTAATGCGGTTCTCGAAAGACGTACCATCACCAACCACGATGTTCCACGTACTCGACGCCTGCATAATGGTCGGAATGCAAAGAGTCCACAAGGAAGCCTAAAAGCCCCCACTGTGGCCCCAGGTAACGTCATGTGCGACAAGCAGGGGCTTGGGGGGCAAATGTACTCCCTAATTCTCCACGGGCTATTAGAGAGCTAAGGTATGGCATAATTATATATCAGCCACGTGGATGCCATGTACCCAGAGCTGCTGTGTAACGCCCTGGATAGCCAAGACCGTTACACTGTGTGTTCATAAAGTGCCAGACTTGCTAATCAAGTCATTTAATCAAAATTGTGTTACTGAAACTATAAAGGAACTAGGGTTAAAAGTGGTTTGGTCTCAAAAGCCATATTTTCATTAAGAAACATTATCCTTTACACGGGATCCCAAAAAGATACAAGTTTAAAGCTCGTTTACAAAAGTTGTAAGGTTCAGATATGATAACAAGCCATGCTAAGGCAAAACAGTCAGTTAGGTAGTCCCTGTCCCGATCCACTCCTCGATCATGGCGATCGAACAGCTGGCTATGTACATTTCACCTCGGAGCTCTCCATCTCAGGCTTAGTCCAGCTTGCCTTTACCTGCACCACGTAGCACTCGTGAGCCAAGGCCCAGCAAGAAAACACAACAACAGAGCATAAGCAATCAACAGACAAGTCCATAACTCACATTTCATCATAAGTTCTCAAACATGTAATCATTCAGCATGACCAAGTATTCAACATACTAAGCTTATCAATTCAATTCACATATCACAGCACAAATGATAACTAGGGCTAGCACTCTCAGGCTGCTCCCTCCGTTATCCCGCTGACTCCGGCCTGATTAAGCCGAGTTCAGTGAATATTCTCGGCTACCAGTGGCCAAGCCGCGCCCTGTGCGCAGATACTATGTACGACACTCTTAAGCCGCTTTACATGTCCCATGGCGTAATACCATCATTGACACGATACAATTCTCGGGAGCACTTAGTCCCATCACAAACATATAATTGGGTGCAATTTTCTTACCTTTCAATTCACTAGCTTTGATCCTTCGACTCCTTGAGCACGATCCCCCTTGAGCCTTAGTGCTCACCTAAACACAATCATGGGCCAAAGTCATCATCAATCCTCAAGTCCGGAACCTAGCCCCGGGGGCCAATCCCGAGCCCCCGGGAAGTCCTAGTTCCACCAAACAAGGTGGTGGAACCAAACCCCAAACCTTAGGCCCACAACCCTAAAATCCCCTTCAGGAAGCAGGGTAGCGCTACAGCGCTCTTGGGAGGGCGCTACAGCACTACAAACAGAGGCCGAAATCCCCTCAGCATCATGGCCTAGTGCTACAGTGCCCAAAGGCTAGCGCTGTAGCACTAGTCACAGGCAGACTTACACCAATTTTCCTCTTCTGCGATTTTCTCAAACCAACTCAAACCAAAACTCTTCCAACTCTTTCCCAAACTCAAAAACAACCTTATAACCATACTCCACTCATCCCAAGCACCCCAAATACCTAGAACTCAAACACATTCATCCACAAACACAGAATTCACCATAGTCACTCCTAAACTCTAAAACTCAGTAAATACCAGCTAAACAACAAAGTTAGAGTTTAGACTTTATACCTTTGATAGGATTTCGACCACAAGATGTCTCTAGGCCTCCTTGGCTTGCTTCTACCTAAACTTTGACATGAATTTCCCCAAAGTTCCCCATCAAACTCAACTTATACACCATAATTCAGAAACCAAAGCAGCAACTGAAGAGATTACAGAACCTTACCTCAAGTGATGGCCTAACCTTGCTAAACCCTTGTCAAATCCTCAACCTTAGCTCAGTAACCTTGTGGCTTAATTGGACTAGCTCTCCTCTGAGTTTTACTCCAGAAATCCTCAAGAAATTGGTGAAGGAAGCTTGAATCGACTCAGAAAACTCCCTCTATTTTCTCTCTTTATTTTCCTTCCTTTTTCTTCTTTTTCAGACTTCTACACCTTTCTACAAATCCCACTAACATAAAGCCTTGGTAATACTTAACTCCTGTAAAGAAAATGACCATTATGCCCTCCCTATTAATTATAATCCCTTAGTCCACTTAAGGGCATTTTAGTCATTTTACCCAATTCCCGCTAACTCCTCGAGTGTCTCTAATATTTTCCGCTTAATTCCCGATACCTAATTAACCACCAATAATACTCCTCAATATCAAAGTAGACTCCAGTATATTTGCTAAATTCCCATTTATACCCCTAAGCTCACCCCGAGCCGGGTATAAATCCCCGCCATGACTTTTCCGCTACTTTGCTCACTAGGATCGTCTCGAGTCACAGATCACAGATATATCCACATAATAATGTGGTCTCGACAATTATCACATATATCAAAGCAGTTATGCCCATAATAGCCAAAATTACGATTATGCCCTTCTAACCTAATCAGGGCCTATATGCATACTAATACGCATAGTCATGCATCTCAAATATTCAAATAGTCACATAGCATGCTTTAAATCATAATCATGCATCTTAATAATTAAAATTACACATAATTCCCATTATGCCCACCAGGCACACTAATCAAGGTCCTTAAGCCTTATTAGCAAATGTGGGTCGTTACATGCTGTTACCAGGTCCCACCTCTTTAGCTCGAGGTAACTAAAGGCTCACTAAGGTTACTAAGGAGTCGGGTCAGAAGTATGGACACCGCGGGCTAAGAAGACATCCAGCTCGAGGTACGAGCTTGAGTTGGCAGCTGTGACCCCTTATAAAGTCAACCACACAATGTAAACATGCATATATCAGACATCACGTGTCTGATATATCCCTGAATTCTCGGACACGCAGCATAAACGTGCTTGTTCAGGCAGCCACGACTGGGTTAGTCCGTGCGGCCCATTATCCCCCTTACCTATTGATTAGACCACACTTCATTTGTCAGGTTTTAGGAATTAATCATGAGTGTCACAGAAGTGACATGATGGGTAAGAAGGTCACGGGATGACCTTCCTTTGCCAACCCCCAGGTGCCCTCTCCTATAAATATGGAGACCCTGGGAGTTGCAAGGGGTTGGATTCTATTGTGTAAAGAAATACCTTGTAAAGAATATCAGAAAAATATCAATAATATTGGCTGGTGGAGTAGAAGGATTTTAACATTTGAACCACCTAAAAAGTATTCGTATCACCATTTTATTTTAAGGTCATTCATCTGTTACGGTTCGTTACTTAGCACTAATCCCATTCTCTTATCCTATTAATTACTTGTTGGCGAAGAACCGCGTCAACACAAGTAAATAAGAACAACAAGGTCAAAATAATGAAAATAACAATAAAAGAACACAAACTCTCACACAATCAAAGTGTAGAGTAGTGGGGATCACCAACTTGAACAAGGTTCACGACTTGGGTCCAAAAGCTTATTTCCTCTTATTCTCTAAGCACTAAGTGATCCCTGAAGGAAATAACTTTCTGGAATTATCAAGCCTCTATAGTGTATTTTCTAACCAAGTGCTTTGTAGATATAAAATGGTGTATCATACAAGTGAGCATTAGGCTCATATTTATAGAGTTTTGAGATATCATTTAAATTTCAAATTCCACCAACGTCCATGACTATTACCAATGATTAATTGGATATTTATGTAATTAAAATTGAGATTTGGGAGTTACTTGGCTGTTGGAAACATTCAAAATTGGATAAAACCAAAGTTTGGAAAATGTTGTTAGCCACTCTGGCTGCGGCCTGAAAAACACTGGTCGCGGCCCACGACGTTTTTCTGCCTCTTGAGCCGTGGCCCAAGACGTTTTTTCAGCTACCAATTTTCCAAAACGTTCCAAATTCATTTCCACTTGATTTTGTAACTTCCATACTCATTATGCGAGTTAAAATCACATCTCTAACAGCCATATCTCTTATGACTTTGAGAAATTAAAATCAAACTGTGTAATATCAAATCTACACATTATTAGGTAACATTTTAGAGTTACAAATTTTTAACTGTTCTTATAACTTCAAAATATGTCACATTTGGGTTCATACATGTATCCAATTTGATGACTCTCAATAATATGTTACAAGGTGTAACAAATCACATTATGTCATATTATTTAATCTAACACTATATTATTTAAAATAATATAACATTAATCAATATCAATCTATATGTGTCAACTTAGTTCAGCTGTATATAATTATTAAATGGAACAAACATTTATTATATGCAGACCCGCATTGGTTTGTCATAGTTTACCCTAGTGTGTATATATATATATATATGTAAATTAATTACATGCAGTATGTGTTGAATTATTGTATATATATATAATATGGGAAATTCAAGAGGTTTAAGATTATTATAAATAATCGATCAGTTTGGCGTTAACGTATTATTAGCCCTATGAGGGGTGTGAATGAGTAAACAGAAAACAGAGTAAAAGAAAAGAAAACAGAGCAAGGAGAAAGAAAGCCTCAGAATCAAGAATGCTTCCTTATCATTCTGAGGAGAGAAACGTTTTATTTATAGTGATTAGTAATACAATTACACAAACAATAATTCTGTTATAACAGAATTAGTTACAAGAAATTAAACTGAAACGTAAGTCTGACCAACAAAGTCAAACTAGCTTTTTATTGGCTATCATCCCCCCTCAAACGAAAAGGGGTACTAATCACTTTGAGTTTGCTCTTGAGATAATGAAAACGTTCCTTTGGTAGAGGCTTTGTGAGGATATCAGCAACCTGGTCAATGCTTGGTACATGTCGAACAGAGATTTCATTCCGCAGTATTTGATCACGCACAAAATGTAAATCAATCTCTATATGTTTGCAACGAGCATGGAAAATTGGATTAGCAGCAAGAGCTACCGCACCTTGATTATCTACCCAAATAACTGGAGTGTCTTGGAGTTGAATATGAAGCTCAGATAGCAGGGAGAGAATCCACTTAACCTCTGCTGCAGCATTTGCAAGAGCTCGAAATTCAGATTCTGTAGAGGATCTGGCAACCACTTGTTGCTTTTTGGCAGACCAGGAGATGAGATTCGGACCAAGGAATACTGCATAGCCACCTGTAGATCGCCTATCATCTAGGCAACTTGCCCAATCTGCATCAGAGTAGACTTGTACAGATAGTCTAGGGACTGGTCTAAGCAATAGTCCTTCAGTGAAAGTCCCTTTTAAGTACCTTAAGAGACGTTTGCAAGCTTCCCAATGCACACTTGTAGGTGCATGAATAAACTGAGATAGTTTATTGATAATAAAGGCAACATCAGGCCTTGTAAGTGTCAAATACTGTAATGCACCTAAGGTACTTCTATAAAGAGTTTGATCCTCAAAAGGTGTCCCTACAGAGAGAGAAAGCTTGTGAGCACTGCTGGTGGGATTTGAACAAGGTTTAGCTCCCTCAAGGTGAACTTTGACAAGCAAATCTGTGATATATTTGCTTTGTGACAAATACATACCCTCTGAGCTTCTGTGAACTTCAACTCCAAGGAAGTAATGAATGGCACCAAGGTCCTTTAACTGAAAAGAGTGGTTCAGATCAGTTATTAGTTTTGTAATGAGTGAAGAGTTTGGTCCAGTAATAAGAATATCATCTACATACACCAGGAAGATGATCAAATTCTGTCCAGAGCCAAAAACAAAGAGTGAGGAATCTGCCTTAGAAGCAATAAAACCCCAGCCAACCAAAGTTTCTTTTAGCTTGTCATTCCAAGCCCTTGGAGCCTGCTTTAATCCATATATAGCTTTATGTAAGTGACAAACATGATTTGGCTTGGAAGGATCTTCAAATCCTTGAGGTTGCACCATGTAAACAGTTTCTTGAAGAACACCATTTAGAAATGCATTTGATACATCGAGCTGCTTAACTTCCCATTTGAAAGTGACTGCTAAAGTGAGCACCATTCGTACTGTTACTGGTTTAACCACAGGACTAAATGTTTCAGCATAATCAATCCCAGGAGCTTGAAGATAACCCTTAGCAACTAGTCTTGATTTGAATCGATCAACACTGCCATCAGAGTTTAATTTAATTCTATGAACCCATTTATTACCTATAAGATGCATATGAGGCTCATAGGGTACAAGTGTCCATGTACCATTTGATTTGAGGGCTGTAAATTCCTTATGCATTGCTGCATTCCAGGCAGGATCACTAAGAGCAGCTTTTACAGATTTGGGCTCTCGAGGTAGAAGAGACTCTGGAAGTTTATGTTTTGTTGCAAGATAGGCTTTGGGTTTATAAATGCCATGTTGAGACCTTGTAGTCATGGCATGTGTTCGCTGTGGTGCAGCAACAGGAGGAATCTCAGATGCTGAAGATGAAGTAGAGTTGCTGTTGGCAGTGTGAAGGGAAGCAGATGAAGCACTACTGTGAGGAGTTTGAATCTGCGGAGACATATTAGGGGTAGTGCTGGAGGCATCTGAAGTAGATAATGTCTGAGATGGTGCTAAAGGGAGGCCATTAGAGCGTGAATTTGAGGAAGCAGAAACATCATCAAGTGGACGCAGCTCACGTACAACAGCAGGATGTAAAATATCATGAGTATTATTCTTATCAAAATGAGTAAAAAACTGAGCTGTTGGAACAGAAGTGTAGTCATGAGAAGGTACCTGTGAAGAATTGTTGTTGGAGAATGCAGGGAAATAAGACTCATTGAACACCACATTTCGAGCAACAAAAATTCTGCCAGTATTGTTTTCACAGAGATAACCCTTGTGTTTGGGAGAGTAACCAAGAAATATGCATTCCTCAGATCTGTATTCCAGCTTGTGATGAGAGTAAGGCCTCAAATGAGGGAAGCAAGCACAACCAAAAGGTTTCTGAATTGTGTAATCAGGTTGTTGCTGAAACAGGCATTCATAGGGACTTATGTTGCCAATAACTGGAGTTGGCATCCTGTTTATAGAGTAAACAGCACATTGAAAGGCATGCCACCAATAGCTCATGCCAAGACCTGAATGAGCAAGCAATGTTAAGCCAGTTTCTGTTACATGTCTGTGTTTCCTTTCCACTCTCCCATTTTGCTCATGAGTATGTGGACAAGATAGTTGAAATTTGATTCCTTGATCAGTGAGGAACTTCTCAAAGGGTCTATATTCACCTCCTTCATCAGCTTGCACTCTCTTAATTGGTAAGTTAAATTGCTTCTCAACTAAACTTTTAAATCTGATGAATATTTCAAAAGCCTGAGATTTTAATGTTAGTGGAAAAATCCAAGAAAATCTGCTATAATCATCAAGAAATAGAATGTAGTACTTATAGTTGTCTTTGGACACAACATGGGAGGGTCCCCAAAGATCAGTGTGAATGAGCTCAAGAGGTTGAGAGGCTCTACTGGATGACAAAGAAAAAGGAAGTTTGTGGCTTTTTCCTAATTGACAGGAATTACAAAACTTCAGACTTTTCAGAGAGTGAGATATATTGGATGTGGACAGTATTTTGCTTAAAGTTGCAGGAGCTGGATGTCCTAATTTGCAGTGCCACAAGTTTATGTCATTATGCAAAGTAGTGGTAAAAACAGTAGGAGATAAAGAATCAATGTGAGAAGAAAAGTCATCTTTATTGATTGACAAATGAGTACAAGGAGGAACTGCAGTAGCAGTGATTTTACAGCAAACATTACAATTGCTATTGCAGGAAGATGTTACTGAGGTGGCAAGATGACATTCTAGTGAGTGGTGGGACGACTTTGAGTGTTCATCTCCTAACAGGTACAGATCATTCTTGAGCTTCCCTTTGAGTAGGACAGCACCAGTTTGTTTGTCCTTAACAAAACAACAAGATTTATGAAATTCAAGAAAGACATCATTATCTCTAGTTAATTTGGAAACACTAACAAGATTTTTTGTGATTGAGGGAACATGTAAAACAGATTGAAGTTTTAAAGGCTTGGATGTTAAAGAAGGGAGAGTGGCTTTACCAACATGAGAGATAAGCAATTTCTTACCATCTCCTACAGCAACAGATTCTTGTCCATTGTAAGGAGTGGGAGAATCAAGATTTTCCATAGCAAAAGCAACATGATTTGTTGCCCCAGTGTCCACATACCAGCCTGCATCATCACCAAAATCTGGGAGAGTTTGAGTGACATGAACTTGAGGATCAAAAGCAGAATTCTGTTCTGTCAGGTTCACTTGTGGTTGAGAGGAGGTCTGCTTTGGTGTCACCCAGTTTTTGTCGAATCTGTAATGGCAAATTGGTGCAGTGTGGCCATATTTCATGCATAATTGACACAGAGGTCTGCTGTTGGTAGGAGGGCGACCATAGTTGCGAGGAGGTAATCTTGATTGGTTCTCTGCATTAGTGCCTCTGCCAGAGGCAAAAGGGTGACGATAAGGAACATTTCTTGAACCAAAGGTAAGATTGGCAGCTATCTTTGTGGAAAGATCCATCACAGACGTGTGTCTTTCAAGTCGAGACTCATGAGACATGAGAAGGGCTTGAACTTCTTCAAGCGTGAGAGCATCGCTTCGAGAGGTAATACCAGAAACCACAGGGTCAAACTCCGGTCCCAATCCATTAAGCAAGTGAAGAATCAAGTCAAGATCAGTAACGGAGTGACCAGCAATAGCTAAAGAATCACAAATTGACTTGATCTTGTCAACATAGTCAGAAATGCTAAGGTTACCTTTATGAATGTTGGATAATTGACCTTTTAGCTGGAGTAACCTTGCTTTGGACTGACTGGAAAATTTTTGCTCAAGGGCTTGCCAAACAGCATAGGACGAATTGTAGTTAGAAACTGTTCCAAGAATCGCTTCAGTCATGGAGGATCGAAGCCACGATAGTAACAACTGATCTTTCTTTCGCCATTGAAGATACGCAGGATTGTTGTCACCATTGACGAGCTTTTGTGGAGGACTAATATTGCTGAACAATATTTCATCAAGGTCATGGCCAATGACCGTGGGAACAACTTGGGATTTCCAAGCAAGAAAATTAGCTCGATCGAGCTTGATGGTGAGAAAAGATGTCAGGGAATTCGAGAAAGGATTCCATTGGGAAAGTGCAGCAGCATGTGGTGGAGCCTGAGGCCGAGGATCAGTGACACCAACTGGAGACGAGTTGTCGCCGGAGGAAGCCATGGACGTGAGTCAGAATGGCTGTGATACCATGAATGAGTAAACAGAAAACAGAGTAAAAGAAAAGAAAACAGAGCAAGGAGAAAGAAAGCCTCAGAATCAAGAATGCTTCCTTATCATTCTGAGGAGAGAAACGTTTTATTTATAGTGATTAGTAATACAATTACACAAACAATAATTCTGTTATAACAGAATTAGTTACAAGAAATTAAACTGAAACGTAAGTCTGACCAACAAAGTCAAACTAGCTTTTTATTGGCTATCAGGGTGAAATACATACATTATTATAATTTACAAGAGGGATCGATGTTATCTTCTATTCTTTACTATTATCGTAAATAATTAGGTAATCAAAAAGTAAACGTTCGTAAAATACAAGGGTTTTACACATTTATCAAAAAGACAACAATGTGTTGCTTTGAAAAATAGCTTGCTTCTTTTGGTCTGTGTAGTCTCCTTATCCATTGATGGAATTACGCACTAGAAATTATCCGACTTCCTTATTATCACTTGGATATGAACATTACTTTTAGCAAAATTGTTCAAATTTGAAGTTGTTATATTATGTGAGGGAAGAAGATTTTTAGAGTGACTATCATCACATTGGAGTGGTTGAGAGAGTATCCTAATAGTATATGCACTTCTTGCTGGATGATTTTATTTATGGCAAGGAATAATCATATGAAGTGAAGAAGAAAACGTAAAGAAGTGTTATTGCTTTTGTTTTCGATAGTGATTTTTCTGGTCAATGTTTTAGTAACACCTTATAAAGGGCGTGAATGGTCAAGGAATCATCTAGCCGAGGGAAACATGGCTCACAATCAAATAAGCAGACAAAGGTACTGGGTAAGCATCCTCGTTTTATTGTACACATAATATAATTTATTGTTTTTCGGCACGTGCACATATACACATAAAATTGTAGAAAGCTTGACAGAAAAAAGATTTTGTACCTATTGACAATTCTTATGTATTCCAATGTTTTGAAAGGCTGTACTTTTTTTTCCCAATACATTGTAGTACACCTCACTTATAATTTTTGTGACTGAATTCTAGTAACCTTGTAAATTTAAAAAATAAAAAGTTAAAAGAAATCTACATACATGGATGGGAAGGAGAACTTTAAGAAGAAACTAATTGAACGCGCGTACTTGTTTACGCATTTGCCATGTGGCGACTGCATTGTAGCTCAACTCCCACTCATGAAATTTTGCAAGTACTTTTCATTAATAATCTTAATTTGTCAGCGGGTTATATTCATGTATGCAAACTGTAGCTCAACCTTATTAACCAGCACCAAAAAGCTTAAATAGCTCAATATTAAAGTTAAATTATACCCTTTCTATAAAAGACGAGAAATTGTCACTTTTGTAAGAAAAGCAACAAGGGAGTTCTTTTCTCTGGTTTCTTGTCTTTTTTCTCAAATAAGCAATGGAACGACCACAAGAAAAGCCCTTTTTTTCGTCATTTTTTTAAGTGGTTGGATGTGTGAGTGTGTAAGAGAAAGGAGAGTTCAAATTCTAATATATCAAATTATATATGTAAGATACTTTATATAATTAAAATACAAATATTTCAATTATATTGAAAATAAATTTGATTAATATTATGCTAAATGGACAATGTTATAATGAATGATAACTAGAAGGCACACGTTGAAATTTATACTCAAACAAAAAGATATTAACAATGATATCATCTTTGTATTAAATTAATTGATGGACAGCTCAACTAAGAAGAAAATGAATGAGGTACCTAGAAAGAACAAATGATAAATATTTTATTATTTGAAAATTATTATGACTTGGGCATGCATGGTTAATTTGTTCTTGCATAACAGAATATGAGGGGGAAAATATGATGAAACCTTTTATTTTAAAATATATTAACTAAAATAAGGAGCATTGTTGGAATGAATTTGACAAAAATGACTTTCTAAAATAACTAAGTTATTTTAGCTCAAATTTGACTAAAAATAGCAACCTTGAAGTACTCTAAGGCTTGAAGAGCATCAATGGAAAAATTCTGTACTAGATGTTTTGCAAGAGAGACCTTACTTTGCTAATAATAATAATAATAATAACAGATGCATTAGTAGGTCTATAAGAAAAGAAAAAGCCCCTAAATCGCCATCGTCCACTTTAGAACGACTTAGCATAGACATATAAAATGGTCAAGCAATTAGACACAATGCAAAAACTATGGAAATTTATCTTCTCTGTGCTAATCACAACATAGCATGGAACTCCACTAAGAAAATTATGAGGTCTTTAAATGTAATTCTTTTAAGAAACTCGTTCCTTATTATTTTTGCTTCGACCAATGATTGGTACTATTGTAAAGTCTCGTTTCCTAGACTTTAATTTACCAAGTTATTAAAAGTATTTTAGTAAATTAACACTTTTGAAACTTATCTTCTAATAACATACGTTAAATACTGTCTTCACTGAGATATTTAAAACAAAACATGTATCTTAAAATGTATCGATTTGGGATCCCAAAGTTGGAAACAAAACATTTATCATGTTAATGCAGAAAACTAGATAAAAATTACATTTAAAATTTATGACTAAAGCATAATCCAAAGCTCAAAACAGGTTAAACATGCAACAAAAACTTGATAGTTAAGGACACTCCAACTTTCCAGCCCAATGTTCACAACATGGATATGGTTAACCATGACTTCTCCAATCCATCACCTCATCTAGCTATATACAACAGAAAACATTAGTCAAATATTAACGTAAATCAAGGTCGCACATCTCATAATTTTATCCACTCATTGAGAATCCGAACTCCGTGATAGGCGTTGGGCATACCCAATGTTAAGACAATTTTAGAATCATTAATTACCAAAATAATTTTTCTTCATATTGTGGATTTTTTGGGAGCTAATTTATAGTGGTATTGTCATGGATTAGGCTACATTGTACAAAAATGTTTTGAGTATCCGAGATGACTTGACCCATAGAAGATCTTATTCAGTTAGGCATACATTTAAAAACAATCTTATAAATAACATTGCATAGACCAATGTTATGGCTGGTTAAATACAGATAATAAGTGTTGTTATACAAGCTAGGTACAAAATACTTAGAGCGTGTTTGAAAACTACTATGTAATTACTAGGTCATGTAATTATATATATGAGTAATTACACTATATTTTAAAATGCAAAGTGTGTTTGGATGTCAAGTGGTAATAACTGATGAACTCTTATTGTCATACTTGACAAAAGAGTTATTAATTACACAATATAATAATATTATGTAATAAATATTATTTAAAAAATTGATAGTAATTAGTAATTACACTCAATTCTCATGGGGGGTTATGAGAATTGGAAGATGTAATTGGGACCCCTCAATTTCCTTCAATCATACAGTTACTGTGTAATTACATGGTCAGACAAACATGCCAAAATGAGTAATTACTCCGAATTACACTCAATTCCAATTATAGGGTGACTTTCCAAACACACCCTTAGTAAATTTCACATAGTGAAGATGTGAAATTAGACTTTCAATTGTAGGCACTTAAAAATTGTGTTTTTGGGTCCAAAGTGATACATGGAGATATCTAAGGATCCCCAAAAATTTGGTAGCATTTGGAGCAATTTTAGGCCCATTGGAAAGGTCACAAGCCAGAGGAGGTGGAGATGTGTCGCCTCTTTGGACGTGTTGCATCGCCTAGATGCAAAGAGACATAAAAGTCCCAGCAGGGGATGCATCGCCTGACATGTCCATACAGACACGTGTTTTCAGCTACAAATGACGAGTTCTTTAGCTCTTTTCCTATTGGTTAGACCTAATGACGATACTTACACTATAAAAAGGTCCTCAAAGAGTTTTGGAAGACTTGATCACTCTCTCAAATCTCTCTCTAACCTCTCTCTCTCTCTCTCTCTCTCTCTCTCTATAGCTTTCAAGAATCTCTATTTTTCTCCAAGAAACTCATAAAGAAAGTGATTGACTTTGTGAGTTTAAGGTTTGTTCAATCCCGGTTCTCATTTCATCTTATAAAATCCTTAAGCATCAATGGTGGTCTAGGAAATAGAGAATTAGGACAACGATACAAATTGTGTATAAGCCTTTGGTTGTGTTTTACAATGAAGAAGAAGAAAATCAAAGTGATGGTTCAACAAGGGTTTTGAAGCTCTAAGAAGATTGAAGAACTTTGATCATCTACAATGGGTTGCACCATCTAAACTCTAATTTTCTTGGTCTCTGTCAAGCATAATTTTATGTAGATTCTAGAAATTATGGTGGTGTAATCTCTATCATTTGAGATACAACATCATGGAAGAGTCTAACTCTTTTTCAGCTTTGAAGTTCATGACTCAAGAGTTTGTTAGGTTGGATAAATTTGATGGTACTAAATTAGTTCCTTGGCAAGATAAGATTAGGTTCTTGCTAACCACTCTTTAGGTCTTCTATGTCTTGGATAATGACCTAAAGCCCATGGGACTCGACAAAGAAGGTGACCCTCAAGAAGTCATCAAAGAAAGAAAGAGGCGTGAAGAAGATGAGTTGATATGCAGGCGTGACATCCTCAATGCGCTATCAGACTAATTATATGATCTCTACACCAACACCAAGTCTGCCGAGGAGATTCGGTAAGCCTCGGAGAAAAATTACAAAGCAGAAGAAGAATGTACAAAGAAATTCCTTATTACTCAATATATGGAATTTAATTTTTATGATATGAAACCCCTTCTCCCTCAAAAACATGAGTTACAAATTATTGTGAACAAGTTGTCTACCCTCAATATTGTGTTGCTGGAATAATTCCTTGTTGGTGCAATAATAGCCAAGTTGCCTCCATCTTGGAGGAGCTATAGGAAGAAAATCCTCCATAAGAATGAGGAGAATTGATTGGAGAAAATCCTCAAACACTTGAGGATTGAGGAGAAATCCCGTTGTAGATAAAAGAACAAGGAGGAGTCTAATGGTGAGGATTCAAAGTCCAATGTGGCGAAAAATCTTCCTAACAAGGGCAAAGGAATTGGCAATAATAATGGCAAGGGTAAAAAAACCTTAGGGCCAAAGAAGAATGAGGAACAATTCAAAAGTTCTAGGGGACCTTGCTTTGTGTGCAGAAAGAATGGCCATTTCTCTAGAGATTGTAGGTTCAAGAGGAACCATATAAATGAAGCAAGAGTCAACTCAACCAAAGAAGAGCTAGTAGCAACACTAAGCAAAATCAATGTCATTCATGGAAAGGTGAGTGGGTGGTTGTATGATACTTGTGCCACCATTCATGTTAGCTATTATAGATCTCTATTTATGTCATTTGAAGCTTCAAAGGAAAGGCATGAGATTCAAATGGGCAATGAGAAAAGGTCCAAGGTTGAAGGAAAATGGACTACATATTTTTTCTTCACATCCAGCAAGAAGGTTCTACTCAACAATATTTTCTATGTACCATAAATGAGTAGAAACCTGTGAGTGGTAATTTGTTTGGAAAACTGGGAAGCAAGGTTGTGATAAATTCCGACAAGCTTACTTTGTCAAAGGGAAATGTATTTGTGGAAATGGGTTATGCATGTGATGACATATTTGAACTTTGTACTTCTAATGACAATGTGAACAATAAAGCTTCTATTTCTTCTTGTTACATGCTTGACCCAAATTCTATTAATTTGTGCTATGTTAGACTTGGACATATAAGATTTAGCACAATTAAAAGAGAAATTAAATGTGGATTGATTGATTGTGATAATTTTGAGCATGATAAATATTGAATTATGTGAACTAAATGGAATGTTGACTAGAGGAGGAAGTAAATATTTTATTACTTTCATAGATGATTGCTCTAGGTTCACATATGTATATTTGCTTAAGAATAAAGATGAAATATTTAATATGTTTAAAGCTTATAAAGCGGAAGTAGAAAATCAATTAGAAAGGAAAATTAAAGTGCATAGAAGTGATAGGGGAGGTGAATACTTTTCAAATGATTTCAACATGTTTTGTGAAGAGCATGAAATAATACATGAATGTACAACCCCATTTACTCCACAACAAAATGGTATAGTGGACAGGAAAAATAGAACATTTTTTGAGATGATTAATGCTATGTTATTACATTCTAAATTAAGTTTTAGTTTATGGGGTGAAGTCTTGCTATCCGCTTGTCATATTTTGAATCATATTCCCATGAAGAAAAATAATATCTCTCCATATGAGTTATGGAAAAGAAATAAACCAAGCATTGGTTATCTTAAAGTGTGGAGGTGTCTTGCTTATTGTAAGAACACCGATCCCAAAAGGACCAAGTTTGGTCCAAGGGCTATAAGATATGAATTTTGGGGTTATGCCCAAAGTAGCAAAACTTATAGATTATTAGACTTGGAGTCTCATGTGATAATTGAATCAAGAGATGCTAAGTTCTTTAAGAACATGTGTAATTCCTTGGTTAGCCAAGACTCTTACACTATGTATTTTAAATAGTGTCAGACTCGCTAAACGAGTCATTTGGCCATAACCGTGTAACTAAACATGATTAATGGTTTAGGGTTAAAAATTTCGGTCAAAAGGAATAGTTATTTCGTTAAAATGTTAAGTTTTACATGGGATCCCATAATAAAAGTTGACAAAGTTTTTTTATAGTTCCAAAAAGGTAATTACAATGCAAAAGTTACAACTACCCAACCTAAGCGGCAAAAATAGGGTTTAACCCTAGTTCCTCTAAGAAACCCCGATTGTAGGGGTCAAGCAACCACATATGTACACGTCGCCACCGAAGCTCTCCAACTCATGGCTGGTCCAACTTCTCTTTTCCCTTACCTGCACCACATAGCACCCGTGAGCTAGGACTCTACAAGAAAAGTTAAACATGCTCATAAGCAGTTAATAACACATTACCAAATCATAATAAGGATGTCTAGCAGTAATAACCCTACTCATGCATGCATACCATTCATATAAATGACTACAACGTCATAAGGATCCAGTTTCCCTAACTAACTGACTAATAAGTCAGACTGGGTGCCAATGCCCTAGGACATGGGACTAATAAGTCACCCCGGGGCTCGTTGCCTTATCTTCTTTATAACAAGCCTTGGAGCTAGCCCAGCGTACTTGGCGCTTTAGTTTTCCATGACCATTGGGATGGACAAGTGTATGATGGACTCCTGATTATGCCTAACCATATTGACCAGCGCTCAGTGCGCTATTGCCACCCTTGACTTATAAGTCAATGCTTTCAAGCAGCGCTCAGTGCACTATTGTCGTTCTTGACTTACAAGTCAAGTCTTTTCAATCAGATAATGCAGACAAGCATATATCATATAACAAATATCAAGATATAGAGCATTCAACATGCTTAATCAAAAAATCTCAAGCATAATCATAATCATGCACATTTACTGGGGCCCATGCCCTAATCAAGACTATATTTGACAACTGGGCCAAGCCTTAATCATGTACATCACGTATTGGATGCAGTTTTCTTACCTCAGGTCTAAGTGTAACGTATAATAATAACGACCCTCGAGCACGATCCTTTCCTAAGCCGTGGCGGTACCCTAGTCATAACCAAATAAATGATATTCATCAATGTCAAGTAAATAAAATCTTCCGAACCAAGTCCTAGCCTCCGTGACCTCGAATTCTACTAAATGTGGTAGTAGTTACGATCCCGCGCCCTTAGGTTTGACTTCCCGTCACTCAGAACCTAACTTGGCCAAAACTGTCTATGCGGGCCACAACTTGACCCTGAGGGTCACGGTGCGCCTACGAAAACAAAGAGCCTTTGCCAGGAACCCAGGACCCGCACCGCAGCTTGACCTTGAGGGTGGCAGCGCGCCTACCCAAGATAAAACCCCCCGCGCCCCAAGAACAAGGTCCCAGCGTGACCCTATGAACCTAGATGTTCCCCTATTATCCTTAGCCAAACCTTACCCAAAAATCATCCAAAGAAATCCCAAAAATCACAATTCAATCCCAGAAAAACATTATCATACTACCAACAACAAAACACATCATTAGTTCACTCAAAACCTGAACCAAATCTCCAATTCATAATCTAGAGCCTCAAAGCTCAAGAACACCCAAAACCAATATAGAAAAACAATCAGAACATGGTTTACAACCTTACCTCAATGATGAATTTAATCCCCTAGCTGCAGATAATCCACCCCTATCTCAAGCCTTCAATCCAAGCTTAGGAATTCCTCTAGTTTTTCCTCAAAAATCACCAAACCACCAGAGAAAAAGAGAAACCGAGTGAGAGAGAGAGAGAGAGCTGATAGAGAGTGATTTTTTGTTCTTTGGGGTTTCCTTCAGCCAAAGGAGATAGTGACTAAGTCACTAATTTTTACACACAAAGACCTAAATGCCCCTACCACTTTTCCCAGGGGCAATTAACTCCTCTACCACTTTTCCCGTTAATCATAATTAACGTCTCACAATTCTTGTTACTCCAATATCCTCAAATAATTTCCCATTACCCAATCAATCCTGGAAATTTACCACATTACCAAATTACTCCTAGGCTCACCTCAAGCTCGGTATTTGACCCCCCGTTATGGCTAACCATTAACTTGCTCCCTAGGATCGCCTTATGTCGAATAACTTAAATATATCAACATAATAATGTGGTCTCAATCCATATACACACGAATATAAAATTATGCCCTCAACGAGCCAAAATTACTAAAATGCCCTTCTAATAAGAAACGGGCCCATATGCATGCAAAGATAGTCATATAATATGATAATTGATGATATTATGTGGTAATGTGATATGTATATATATGTGATATATGTGAGAACCACATTATTATGTGGGCAGGTTTGCAGAGCACAACTTGAGACAATTCTAGGGTCAGATAGCGGGAAAAGTCACAACGGGACTTAAGATACGACTTTGCGTAAGTCAGGGGTATTTAAGGTATCAGGTAGTGATTTGGACTATCGGGTTACGAAAATAAATATATGGAGATATATTTGAGGTGAGGATGTCTTGGCGGGAATATTGGGGGATTTTACCATTTTGGCCTCGGGGACGGTTCCGGCACCCCGAGCTTCGGGATTAACTTAACGAGTAAGATAGACATAAGGAAGCCTTTAGAAAATATAAACCGACCTTATTTTCTCAGCCTTACCTCCCTATTCTCTCTCAAGGAACAAGGGGAAAAAAAATACAGAAATCTAAAGAGAATTTGCTATAATTCAGCTGGAGTTTGGAGGATTGAAGGAGGGTGATTTGGGGGCTTAGCTCAGGAGTAAATCAAGAACTAAAACAGGGTTAAGGTAAGATTTTAATCTTCTTCTCTGTGGTTAGAATTCTAGGTTTTGGTTAAGTGTTGAAGCAAACATGGTTTTGATGTCTTAAGGCAGAATTGAGGAGGAAACTTGGAGACTTAGCTTGGCTTTGGCTTGGTGAAGTGGTTCAACAGAAGAGGTAAGTTTCAACTCATGGTTTAGAGGTTTTAAATTGGATTTGAATGGCTGGTTTGAGTGTTTATAGCTCTTGAGTTTCAGAAATTGAAAAGAGAAGATTAGTGTGTGTTAGGCTGTGTTTTTTGTGGAATTGTGTTGTTTAAGTCATGCTAAAGGAGTTGGGATTAATTGGTTGTGAGTTGGGGAGCTTTGGGATGGTTTAAGGTGAGGTTTCAAGCTTAGAAATGATGGGTTTTCTGGTCACGAAGGGGAGGGCCGCGGCTCTGTTCTAGAGCACTGCGGCCCTAGGATGAAAAAGGGCCAAGGAGGCTCAGCCAGGGGAGGGCGCCGCGGCGCCCAAGGCAAGGGCCGCGGCGCGTGTCTTGTTCAGGATAGGCTTGGTTCTGTTTTGAGGCTAGGGCCACGGCTAAGCTTCAAGGGTCGCAGCCCTTGGTTGCACACATGAGTTTTTGAGGGTTTTAGGTACGGGAAAGTGGTCTAGTATGCTTGGGATTGATTTCACTACCGTGTTTGGTGGAATTCGGATTCCCAGGAGTTAGTTTTATAACTAGAAACCTATATTCGAGTATTAATGGAACCCTATACTTTGGTTGTGACTAGGTGATAAAGGCTTAGGCTCGGGAACAGATTGTGCTTGAGGGGCGTGGCTCGTAATTCAATAACTGTACAGATTAAAGGTAAGAAAATTGCACCTGGTTGAATATATGCGACGGGACTAAGGGCTCCCTAATGTAAATTCTTGAAAAGATGGTATTATGCCATGCAAGCCATTTAGTGAACCAACGGCCTAAGGGTGCCAAGGGTTTCACTAGCACACAGGGCGCGGCTCGGCCACTGGTAGCCGAGGACAGCTTATTATGCACTAAGCTCAGTTTAAGCGGGCCGGAGTCAGTGGGTTAAACAGAGGGTGCGGCCTAAGTCGTCGGCCCCGAATATTATGTGATATAAGTGCTATATGTGATAGATTGTATTTTGAATCTGATTGTATGTGCTGAATATCTGTTGGGGATTATCTGATGGGAATACATGCATAATGAGTTAATTGTCTGTTATCATTGATTGAGTTGTTTAAGATATTTTCTTGCTGGGCCTTGGCTGATGGATGCTACGTGGTGTAGGTAAAGGCAAGGGCAAATTAGACCAGCCTTGATTGGAGAGCTCAGCGAGCTGAATGTACATAGCCAGGTGCTCGGCCGCCACGGTTGAGGTTTAGGCAAGGACGTGAGACCTGAAGACTGTCTGTTTTGCCTTAGTATGGCTAGTAAATACTCATGTACTTTTGGGAGTCTGTAAACTTATTTTAACTCTGTTTTCTTATGGGATCCCGTGTTTAATAGTTTAAATATATGAAATGAGTCTTTTGAGACCAAAAATCTTTTAACCCTAGCTCTTACATGTTTAGTGACACGTTTTTAGAATGCTAACTTGATTAGCGAGTCTTGCACCTTTATAAGTACACAGTGTAACGGTCTTGGCTATCCAGGGCGTTACACCTATGGTATTGTAGAGTCAAAGAACATTACTTAGCTAGTTAGATAGTAGTAGTAATAGTAATAGCTAGTAGTATTTGTAGTATGTTTATTACTGTGAATTTTGATTCAAGCCGGGACTTAATTGGACACTCGTAGCAACACTTGTACATTTTATAAGATTAACCTATAGTTTAAGAATATTAATTATAACCTAAGGTTTGATTAATATGACTGATTATGAAGGTGATAATTATTATACTATAAGGTTTAGATAGACCCAATAAGATATTAACACTTGTCATGTGTATGTTTAATGAGAAATTAAGTATTTTTGAGGAATTAGTTTATTAAGAGTAATATTTAAAAATCCTAGAGTCTGCCAGCAGCTTTGAAATCGTTAAAGGACTTAGTCAAGGCTGTTTACTCAATTCAAATTAGGTTGAAAAAGTGTAATTACGTGTATAATATTTCAGCGTATGCCGATATATGGCAGCTCTAGGGGGCGATATGTCGCCACACGGGGATACGAAAAACACGTAACTTAGCACGACCACTTCGACGAGCCTCGGGAATATGAGCCCAGGCGATATATCGCCTATGGTAGGCGATATATCGGCTCTAGGGCTGTATTTTCAAACGATTTTGAAACCGAGCTCATTTTAAACCTTAACCTCTTGATAAGACAGAATCTTTTTGATCGAGTCTTCAGCCTCTGCTGAACCATTATTCAAATGTTTTTCAGTTAAAAAGCCATTATTTTATTCAAGCTAAATGGAGATCTTTTCATTCATGAACTCTATAATACCCAGCCATTTCTTCATTCATCAAGTTGAGTTCAGAGTCTACAAGCTGCTAGGTTTACTTTAGAGTGTTAAACACTTGTGTTGGGGTTATAAGCTTTATCATCTTAAGCTTATTAAACACTTGGGAAGTAAGGTTCATAGTGTATTTCGGTTTCGAGGTGTAGTTCGGTCATAGAAGCATTCAAAGGTATTCCTATTCTTAGTTCCTTTCTGTATTATTTCATTAGTTTTTATAGTTTTCTCTACTCAAATCCTAACTCAGTATTCTTTATTCTTGGTTATCTAAGTTCTTTTAACTTGAGGTTCTTTTTGGTAAGTATATTCTCGATGGTTTAGTTCAATCTTTTCATCTATTTTCTTTTAGAATACTCACTTCTCTATTAATGGTTTTTAGGAGTGTTCCAAAATCCCGACCTTGTTCTCATCATCCTGGTATTTTGGTAAGGAAAATAGGATAGTTCTTATGTGATATGTGCTATGTTTATATAATATGCTATGATTATGCTATAGTATGGTTTTATGTGTTATGATATATGTATGTTTGGGGCTTATAGTTGTTATATAACAAACCCTAACATTTTTATGTTTTGGGCTTATAGTTGTTATATAGCAAACCCCAACACTTTTATGTTTTTGGGGCTTATAGTTGCTTAACTAGCAAACCTCATTGTATTTTGAGGCTTACAGTCGCTTAGTTAGCAAACCCCAATAGTCATCATGTACATGGGTTAGAATTATGATATATGTGTAATAGTATATGATATATGTTCATAGTTTATTTGTATGATTATGTTTCATGCTTGTAGTAGATTTTCCTTGCTGGGCATTAGGCTCATTCCTTTATGTTTTATATGTGTAGGAAATTAGTTATGGCGACGGGAAGGTTCTTGGTAGCTTGGGAATGTGTATTGAGGGAGAATGGAATCGGTGGACTGCGTGAACGATTCGAGGATGAAGTTGTTTTCTAGTCGTTTCAATTATGCTTTAGATGTATTTTTCGCACTTTGTTTTGTAACAAATTTTAAGATTTAAGTTATGTTCTATTTTAATATTTTCAAAACAATGGGATCCCCTATATCCTAAATAAAATTTATGTATGTTTACCTTTGCTTTATAGTTTTTAATAAAGTTATGGTTATTTCATATGTACGTTTTCTTAAGATTAGTGTTTGTGTATAGTAGTTATTAATGGTCCAAGGTCTAGAATAGTGGGTCATTACAGGTATAGTCTTGTTCCTCAGGACCTTGTGCTTCCTATCTAGTATCTGGACTGGCTATTCCTCGACGTTGTATTATTATATGACTGTATTTGCATGCACGTGGGGTTGTTTCTTATAAGAAGGGCATTTTTGTAATTTTGGCCCGTTGAGGGCATATTTGTATATTTATGTGCATGTATGTGATATATGGGTGAGACCACATTATCATGTGGATATATTTGAGTTACTCGGCACGAGGCGATTCTAGGAAGCAAGTTAGCGGTTTAGTCATAACGTGGTTAAATGCAAGGGTCGGGGTGAGCCTAGGGGTAATTTGGTACTTAGTACATTACCGGGAATGAGCGAGTAATGGGAAATTATTTTGTGATTATTTGAGGACATTTGGAGTAACAAGAATTGTGAGGCGTTAATTATGATTAACATAGTAGGTGGCAAATGACAAAACTGCCCTTAAGGGGCTTTGAGAGAGAAGGTTGGCCATAGGGGTATATTGGTCATTTCCCCCTTAAAGGTTAGATAGACTTAGCCAAAGGAAGGTTGTAGAATGAACCAAAGGAAATAGGGCACACTCTCTCTCCTGGACACACACTCTTTCTCTCTCTCTCTCTCTCAATTCTACTTTGATTTTCTTGAGGAAGGCTTGGAGTTTAAGAGAATTGAAGCTAAGTTTGAGCTAGGTTTTTGATTGGGTAAAGCTAAGGGGAAATTCAGTGATTGAGGTAATGATTCTAAGCTTGAATTCTTAAGTTATTCCTATGTTTTTATGTTGTTCTAAAGCTTGAAAGCTTTGTTATGGAATTGGGTTTTCGGTAGTGTTTTGAGTGTTTCGAAGCTTGGGTTTTTGCTGGTTTGATGATAATGTTGTATTGAGTTTTAGTTTTGATTTTGGGCTGAAGGAAAAGTAGAGGTGCTGGGTTCACATGGTTAAGTCGCGGCCATGTTCTTGGGCGACGCGACCTGTGCGAACCCCAGGGCCTAGGTGGGGGCTCTATCCTGATGGCGCGCCGCGATCCTCAAAGGCAAGTCATGCCCCGACCCTGGCACCTAGACAGGGGGATTTTTTTCTGGGAGGCGCGCCACGGTCCTTGGGGGTAGGTCGTGACCCGCCTGGTCCTTTTTAGCCAACATAGGTTTTAAAGACTGGGTTTCAAACCTTAAGGCTCGAGATCGAATCTACTACCCGGTTTGGTAGAATTTTAGGTCCCGGAGGCTAGGACTTGATCCAAAAGCCTTTATTTTCTCATTATTGATGGGATTTTATATTTGGTTATGAATAGGTTACTGCTAAGGGCTCAAGATCAGGATCGTGCTCAAGGATCATTCTTAATTTATTTTACGCTAAAGCCTGAGATAAGAAAATTGAACCCATTATGTGACATACATGATTATTGATGAAGCATGTTGAGTGCTCTATATATGGATATTTGTTGCATAATGAATGCTGTTTTGCATTACTTACTTGAGAAAGGCATTGACTTATCTGTCAAGGATGGCAATAGCGCTGAAGTGTTGGTCGTAAAGCATTGACTTATCAGCCAAGAATGGCAATAGTGTTGAGCGCTGGTCGTAAAGCATGGACTTATGAGTCAAGAGTAACAATAGTGCATCGAGCGCTGATTGATATGATTAGATGTAATCAATAGAGCATTACACGCTCGTTCGACCCCAGGGTCGTAGAAAGCTAAAGCGCTTGACTAGTTTTATGGCTAGTTACTCAGAGCGAGGGCAAAAGGCCCAGGGTGACTTTATGGTCACATGGCTAGGGCAGAGGACCCCAGGATGACCCCATGGTCATCTATTCAGGGCAAAGGACCCCAGAATGACTCCATGGTCATCTATTTAGGGAAAATGACCCCAGGTTGACTCTATGGTCATTTGATTAGGGTTGCGGGCCCCAGAGTGATTCTATAATCATTTACTTGTACTTGTATGCATGCATTAATAAGTTTTCTTGTTGAGCCTTGGCTCACGGGTGCTATGCAGTGCAGGTAAAGGAAAAGAAAAGCTTACCCAGCCATGAGTGGAGAGCTTAGGTGGCGAAGTGTACATATGCGGCCGCTTGAACACCACAGCCAAGATTTCTTAGAGGAACTAGGGTTAAACCCTATTTTTGCTGCTTAGGTCGGCGGATTGTAACTTTTGACTTGTAATGACCATTTTGGAACTGTAGACAACTTTGTAAACATTATTATGGGATCCCATGTATAGTTTAACGTTTTTAATAAAATATCCATTCCTTTTGACAAAGATTTTAACCCTGGCCTATTAATTATATTTAGATACATGTTTATGGCCTTAAGACCCGTTTACCGGGTTAAGCATTATTTAAAATACACAGTGTGACGGTCTTGGCTAACCAGGGCGTTGCAGTGAGCATCCGAGCTATGATCTTCTCAATAGCCTCTTTGGTCCTCTGAACTGCCTCAGGACCCAAGTATTTCCTTTCTCTTGTCTTATCCCAATGAATGGGTGATCTACATTTCCTACCGTACAACATCTCTTAAAGAGCCACCCCAATGGTCGACTGATAGCTAGGAAAACTCAATTAAAGGAAAATACTTACTCTAGGACCCTTCAATGTCCAGTACACATGCTCGCAACATGTCTTCTAATATCTAAATCGTCCTCTTAGATAATCCATCTGTCTGAGGATGATAAGTGGTACTAAACTTCAATTGTGTAAGCCTTCTGCAAAGTTCCCCAAAACTTGGAAGTAATTGTGAGGTCCCGATCTGACACGATCGACTTCGGAGCCCCATGTAGGCGCACTATCTCTCTCACATAGAGATAAGCGTACTGGTCAATTGTATATGTCATCCTCACTATTAAGAAGTGAGCTAATATGGTGTATCGATCCATGATAACCCACACCAAATCATATTGACCCATGGTCCTGGGTAACCCCATCACGAAATCCATCATGATGTCCTCCCATTTCCACTATGGGATGTTCAGAGGTAGTAATAGCCCTGCTGGTCTCTGATGCTCAACCTTGATCTGCTGACATGTCAAGAACTTAGCCACATATTCTGTCACATCCCTCTTCATCCCAGGCCACCAATATAGCGATCTCACATCCTTATACATCTTTGTGATGCCTGGATGCAAAGAGTAAGGGGATGTATGAGATTCATCCAGAATCTCCTGTCTAATAACAGTGTCCATCAGAATATAGATCCGACCCTTGTACCTCAGTAAACCCATATCTGACATTGTATAGTCCCAAGACACTCTAGCTAGGACATCCCCTCTGATCCTCATCAGTTGTGGATCACCCAATTGACCTTCCTTTATCCTTTCCAACAATGTAGATTGTAGCGTGATGTTGGCCAACTGGCCCACCAGAAACTCTATTTCAGATCTCGTCATATCCTCTGCCAAGTCTCTGGATATCTATCTCGCAATTTATAACTATCCCAGACCCTTCCGGCTTAGGGCATCTGCAACAACATTGGCCTTCCCTAGGTGATATAGGATTTCACATTCATAATCCTTCACCAACTCCAGCCAACGCCTCTGTCTCATGTTCAGATATTTTGTATGAAGAAGTACTTTAGGCTCTTATGGTCAATATATATCTCACACTTCTCCCCATAAAAGGTAATGCCTCCATACCTTTAATGCAAAGACCACTGCTGCCAACTCCAGATCATGAGTGGGATATATCTGTTCATACTCTTTCAACTTACGTGATGCATAGGAAATCACCTTCCCTGACTGCAAACCCTGTCTTAAGGCATCATGGTACACTACAAACTTCTCTTGATCTGTTGGAAGACTTAGAATAGGAGCTGTAATCAATCGTCGCTTCAATTCCTGGAAGTTGTTGTCAAACTGATCTGACCATGAAAACTTCTGAATGTTCCGAGTCAGTTTCATCAATAACGTAGAAATCCTTGAGAACCCTTCCATAAAATGCATGTAATAACCTGCCAGTCCAAAGAAACTCCTGATCTCTGAGGTGCTGCTTGGCCATGGCCAATCACTAACTGCCCCAATCTTGGCTGGGTCCACCTTGATCCCATCCCTACTAACAATATGACCAAGGAAAGTTACTTGCGGTAACTGGAACTCACATTTCTTGAACTTCTCAAATAGTCGGTGTTCCCTCAACCTCTGTAGAACAAACCTGAGATGCTACTCATGTTCTGCCTCTGACTGAGAATAAACTAAAATACAGTCGATGAAGACGATCACAAATTGTTCTAGATAATCTTTGAACACCCTGTTCATCATATCCATAATAGCAGCCGGGGAATTAGTCAAACCAAATGACATGACAAAGAACTCATAATGCCCATATCTAGTACAAAAGACAGTCTTTAGTGTATCTCCCTCCTTGATCCTCAGATGGTGATAACCAGATCAAAGATCTGTCTTCGAGAATACCATCTTACCCTGCAACTGATCAAACATGTCATCTATCCTTGGTAGAGGGTACTTGTTCTTAATGGTTAACTTGTTCAGTTCCCTGTAGTCAATGCACATCCTCAGAGAATCATCCTTCTTCTTTACAAATAAGATTGGTGCACCCCATGTTGAGAAACTGGTCTAATAAAACCCAAGTCTAACATCTCCTACAACTGTATCTTTAGTTCCTTCAATTCTGTTGGGGCCATTTTGTACGGTGCCCTAAACATTGGCTCTGTCCCTGTTGCCAGTTCAATAACGAATGCTATCTCTCTGTGTGGCGGCAACCCTGGTAAATCTTCTAGAAACACATCCAAAATCTCACAGACTAGTCTAGTCTCCTCTAGTCCCTCTAGCATGACCTGAGTGGTATCTACCACACTGGCTAGGAATCCAATGCAACCACCTTACAATATATCTCTAGCCCTCAATATAGATATCATAAGTACACAGGGTCTATGCACAGTGCCAACAAATACAAAAGGGTCCTCACCCTCAGGCTCAAAGTTTACCATCTTCCTCCTGCATTCTATGGTTGCCCCATACTTCACTAACCATTCCATACCTAGAATCATATCGAAGTCAGTCATAAACAACTATATCAAATCAACTGATAATTCTCTACCCTCCATTGTCACTGGCAATGATCTTACCCATCTACAGGATACTACTAACTCCTCAGTGGGCAATAAGGTCCCGAACCCCACAGCATAATAATCACATTGCCTACACAGTCTATCAAAATTCCTACTAGCAACAAAAGAGTATGTAGCAGCAGAATCAATCAAAGCAGTATAAGAGGTTCCAACACTAGAAAGCTGACCTGTCTGAGGGACAAGCCTCAGCTTCTGCCTGTGTCAGCACGACACTCGAGCTAGGGTCAAGTTTTCCGCCTTTCTTGGTTCTTCCTTTCTTGCTTCCGAGAAATCTTTCTTTAAGTGTCCCACTATCCCACACAAAAAGCAGGCCTTTGCCCGACACTCTCCTATATGGTGCCTCCTACATCTGGTGCACTCGGCAAAGATCCTCTAGCCCTTCTTGCTGCCCTAGCTGCCTATCTAAATACCAGGTGGTCTCCTGTCAGGGCCTGTAGCTGATAAGGAATCTGAAACCTTCCTTTTCTCATCATTGGGGCCTCCGCCCCTACCTGAACCCATGAATGGAGGTCCCGTCCTCCTAATGTCTATCCTGGTCGTGTTCTCTCGCTAGATTTTATTCTCTGCGCCCTCAGAAGTAAGGGCCTTCTCTACCACCAGTGCATAAGTCGTCACCCCTGGCATGGTGGTAATGTGAACATCTCGGGTTATCATAGGCTGTAGCCCTTGAAGGAATCTTTCCTTCCTTGTCCCATCAGCGGGCACCAAATCTGCAGCGAACTTGGCTAATATTTCAAACCTCAGTGCATAGTCTGTCACTGACATATTTCCCTGTAGTAGTTTATTGAACTCTTCAGCTTTTTAAGTCCTGATGGCATCATTGTAATACTTTTAATTGATCAGAGTTCTAAATTCTTCCCAATTCATGGTGTTAACGTTCCTGGTCTAAGATATCACTTACCACCAGATTCGAGCATCCTCCCAAAACATATATGTGGCACAGGCCACCCTCTCATTACCAACTACCCTCATGTAATCCAAGATTGCGGTAACCATACCAATCCACTGCTTGGCCTTAGCCGGATCTGCATTTCCCTCAAAATCTAGAGGGTGTTGTATCCTTAACCTTTCGTAAAGAGGTTCCCATCTGTTCCCAGACTTTGGCGACTATTCTACTTTTTGCACTATCACAAATGGTACCTCTGGCAAAATGTTCCCTGCAGGAACCTATTGTTGTCTGAGGAGGCAGATCTCTTCTTCTTGCCTTAATAGCTTGGCTTGCATATCAGCAAGCACTTGCTGCCAGTTCTTAGGAGCTGGCGGAGGGGTCTAGCCCTGATTATCATTCTGACCCTGTCTATCATTCTGGACCTGATCTTCCTGACCAGCGGATGACTTTATCTGCCTTGGAAGCATAATTCCAAGCTTATATCTTGCTGCAATAATCAATTCAACCAGTTAAGTAGTAATAACTAAACCTCTTTCCACCTCACGGTCCAAGACTGAAAAAATAATCATTCACATTCAACAATCATGCTAATAAGCATGCCAATTGATATTCATATCCAAGCATGGTGCTAATAAGCACTTTTTGCTATTTATAAGCAAGTAACAATGCTAATAAGCATGCTCTAGCACTTATAGGCAATTAATTAGGCTAATAAGCATTTTCTTTAACATTTAACAATGCTCATAAGAATTCACTAGCATTTATATACATATGACATCGCTAATAAGCATTTCTTTTGCATTCAAAAGCAATGTCAGTGCTAATAAGCACGTCCTTATTATTCATGCAATAGTCAAGGGTCAGACCCTATCAGAATATCTCATGCTACCTAATAAGGCAGCCTGATAAGGCATTTATATCCTATTCAAGCATTTAAACACATAACCACATAAATATTTACCAAACCCTAAATCGAGCTTGTCTTTAGTGGCGAGAGTACATGCCCAGCCTGTCTTCAGGAACCTTTAACCTTGGCACACTTTGATACCAAGTTGTAATGCCCTGGTTAGCAAAGATTGTTACACTGTGTATTTTAAATAGTGCTAGACTCGGTAAATGAGTCATTTGGCCATATCTGTGTAACTAAACGTGATTAATGGTTTAGGGTTAAAAATTTCAGTCAAAAGGAATAGTTATTTCCTTAAAATGTTAAGTTGTACATGGGATCCAATAATAAATTTTTACTAAGTTGTTTATAGTTCCAAAAGGGTAATTACAATGCAAAAGTTACAACCAGTCAACCTAAGCGGCAAAAATAGGGTTTAACCCTAGTTCCTCTAAGAAACCCCTACCGTGGTGGTCGAGCAGCCTCATATATACACGTTTCCACAGAAGCTCTCCAACTCATGGCTGGTCCAGCTTCCCTTTTACATTACCTGCACCACATAGCACCCGTGAGCCAAGGCTCACCAAGAAAAATGAAACATGCTCATAAGCAGTTAATAAAACATTACCAAATTATAATAAGCATGCCTAGCAGTAATAACCCTACTCATGCCTGCATACCATTTTATAAATGACTATAGTGTCATAAGGGGCCAGTTGCCCTAACTATCTGACTAACAAGTCAGACTGGGGACCAATTCCCTAGTACATGGGACTAATAAGTCACCCCGAGGCCCGTTGCCCTATCCTTTGTATAACCAGACTTGGAGCTGGCCCAGCGTATCTGGCGCTTCAGTTTTCCACAACCATTGGGTCAGACAACAGTATGATGTACTCCTGATTAAGTCTAACCAAATCGACCAGCGATCAGTGCGCTATTGCCACCCTTGACTTATAAGTCAATGCTTTTGAGCAGCGCTCAGCGAACTATTACCGTTCTTGACTTATAAGTCAATTATTTTCAATCAGTTAATCCATATAGGCATATATCATATAACAAATATCCAGATACAGAGCATTAAACATGCTTAATCAAACAATCCCAAGCATAATAATAATACTACTACTACTACTACTACTACTACTACTACTACTACTACTACTAATAATAATAATAATAATAATAATGGACATTTATAGGGGCCCATGACCTAATCAAGACAATATTCGACAACCGGGCCAAGCCCTAATCATGTACATCCCGTATTGGGTGCAGTTTTCTTACCTCGGGCCTGAGTGTAATGTATAATATGAATGAACCTCAAGCACAATCCTTTACTAAGCCCTAGCGGTACCCTAGTCATAACCAAATAAATGATATTCATCAATGTATAGTAAATAAAGGCTTCTAGATCGAGTCCTAGCCTTCGAGACCTCGAATTCTACTAAATAGGGTAGTAGAATCGATCCCAAGCCCTTAGGTTTGAGTTCGCGTTACTCAAAACCTAACTTGGCAAAAACTGTCTATGCGGGTCATGACTTGACCCCGAGGGTCGCAGCGCGCCTACGAAAACAGAGAGCCCCTGCCAGGACCCCAGGACACAGGCCGCGACTTGACCCTGAGTGTCGCGGTGCGCTTACCCCAGACAGAACCCCCCGCGCCCTAGGTTGACATGGGTCGCGGCACCCCCAAGAACAGGGTCACGACACAACCCTAGGAACCCAAATTTTCTCCTGTTTTCCTCAGGCAAACCTTACCAAAAAATCATCCCAACAAAGCCCAAAAATTACAATTCAATCCCACAACAACATTAGTATACTACCAGCAACAAAACCTAAAATTAGTTCACTCAAAACCTCCACCAAATCTCCAATTCATAATCTTGAGCCTCAAAGATCAAGAACACCCAAAACCAAAATAGAAAATCAATCATAACAAGATTTACAGCCTTACCTCAGTGATGAATTTAATCCCCTAGGTGCAGATAATCCAACCCTAACTCAAGCCTTCAATCCAAGCTTAGGAATTCCTCTAGTTTTTCCTCAAAATTCACCAAACCACAAGAGAAAAAGAGAAACCGAGTGAGAGAGAAAGAGAGAGCTGATAAAGAGTGATGTTCTGTTCTTTGGGGTTTCATTCAGCTGAAGGAGATAGTGACTAAGTCACTAATTTTTACACACAAAGACCTAAATGTCCCTAGGGCCAAAATTCTCTCTTAAAGCCCCTAAAGGGCAATTCAGTCCTTTACCACTTTCCCATTAATCATAATTAACGTCTCACAATTCCCGTTACTCCAATATCCTCAAATAATTAGTAAATAATTTCTCATTACCCACTCAATCCCGTTAATGTACTACATTACCAAATTACTCCTAGGCTCACCACGAGCTTGGTATTTGACTCTGTTATGACTACACCGCTAACTTGCTCCCTAGGATCACCTCGTGCCGAATAACTCAAAATATATCCTCATAATAACATGGTCTTAATCCATATACACACAAATATACAATTATGCCCTCAATGAGCCAAAATTACTAAAATGCCCATCTAATAAGAAACAGGCCCACATGCATGCAAATACAGTCATATAATAATACAACTCACATAATCATGCATATTATCACATAATAACACAACAACATTAGCATACTACCAGCAACAAAACCCAACATTAGTTCACTCAAAACCTCCACCAAATCTCCAATTCATAATCTTGAGCCTCAAAGCTCAAGAACACCCAAAACCAAAATAGTTTATCAATCATAATAGGGTTTACAACCTTATCTCAGTGATGAATTTAATCCCATAGCTGCAGATAATCCACCCCTAATTCAATCCTTCAACCCAAGCTTAGGAATTCCTCTAGTTTTTCCTCAAAATTCACCAAACCACAAGAGAAAAAGAGAAACCGAGTGAGAGAGAAAGAGAGAGCTGATTGAGAGTGATGTTCTGTTCTTTGGGATTTCCTTCAGCTGAAGGAGATAGTGACTAATTCACTAATTTTTACACACAAAGACCTAAATGCCCCTAGGGACAAAATTCTCTCTTAAAGCCCCTAAAGGGCAATTCAGTCCTTTACCACTTTTATCGTTAATCATAATTAACGTCTCACAATTCCCGTTACTCTAATATCCTCAAATAATTAGCAAATAATTTCCCATTACCCAATCAATCTCGATAATGTACAACATTACCAAATTATTCGTAGGCTCACCTCGAGCTCGGTATTTGACCCCGTTATGAATAAACCGTTAACTTGCTCCCTTGGATTGCCTCGTGTCGAATAACTCAAATATATCAACATAATAATGTGGTCTCAATCCATATACACACGAATATACAATTATGCCCTCAACAGGCCAAAATTACTAAAATGCCCTTCTAATAAGAAACGGGCTCACATGCATGCAAATACAGTCATATAATAATACAACTCACATAATCATGCATATTATCACATAATAACACAATAAACTAGTTATTACCCTCCTGGCCCTCCAATCAAGGCACTAAGCCATATTAGGGAATTTGAGACGTTACAACATGTCATGCGATTACAACAAGTTAATTATACAAACTCAAAATATAGAGCTTCAAGTGTAGACTCCTAAAATGGTTGGTGAGCAACCTCAATTTCCTAGAAGGAGCCAAATAATCAAAGATTAGGGAACAAGTGATAAGGGTTCTCAAATAGAGACACTATACCTTGTAGAAGGTAACAATAAGGAAGTGGCTTGGAAATATCCAATAGTACTTCAAATAGAGGATGATCCCAAAGCTTTCAAAGAAGCAATGTACTCAAGTGACTCCGCTTTTTGGAATGGGACAAGTAATGATGAAATGGAATAAATTATGTCTAACCATACTTGGGAATTGTTGACCTTCCAAAGGGGTCAAAACCAATTGAGTGCAAATGGGTATTTAGAAGGAAATATCATACCAATGGCACCATACAAACTGTTAAGGCTAGATTAGGAGGGAATATATTATTTTGACACTTATGCACTGGTAGCAAGAACTACTTCTATGAGATTGTTATTTGTCTTATCATCTATATATAACCTTTGCATTCACCAAATGGATGTCAAAACGATATTCCTAAATGGGGATCTCGAGGAGGAGGTCTATGCAAAACAATCATAGGATTTTGTTCTTCGAGGAAATAAACATAGAGTGTATAGACCGGTCAAATCATTATTGTTGGGTTTTATGCCCTTATAAAACAATGTTGGACATGTAACATGATTTTATATTATCTATAAAAGTAGTAGAAATAATTTATTTTGACAACTGTGTTGCTTTCTTGTTTTATTACATGAATATTGGAATTATAGAAACATTTATAAAATCTCGAACATATGGATAGTTACAATTATATTGACTAGGTCATAGTGGATTATAGTTGTACTTATATGCTCAAACGAACAAGTCCTAAGATTAGATCAGTGTATTATATTTTCACTGATTAGGCAATCTACGATATGATCTACTTATACTTTCGGGGTGTGAAGGTTTGTCCAAGGCATTGACCAAGTAGATAAGATCAGATGTATTTGATTACATCAAACTAGGACCGATATTGATTATTGATAGATAAATAAATATCGTTGTTATCGAATCTAATCAATGTCACAATGTTGACTATAGGTCTAGTCGATCTTAATTCTGAGTGATAATATTTTGCTAATTATACTATTTAAATCTTTTTGACTTGTTCGTTACCAACTTACCGTACAGTCTATCACATACTTACATCTTGGAGATTTATTAGTGTAACTGAGTGGGAGTATTATTCATAGATATGAAATCTATAATTTCTGTATGAGAAGTAAAAAGATGATTTCCTTAATTGCTTTGTTCAAAAGGTTAAATGATTGAGATCTCATTTCTGTGATTAAGTTCACAGAATTATCATTTATAAGGAACTTAGTGGGAGTTAAGGATAAAATACTAATGAGGGGTAAAATGGTAATTTGTACCCAGCTTGTTAGTAAATCATCGATAGATGATTGACTGATTGTAATGGTTATAACAATGGATAATGTATTTGTGGTTTGGAAAATACGTTCCATGAATTCAAGAGTTCAATTCCGAGTCTATAGTGAAGTCATGAGGAATTAATAAGGTAGTAAAATTATTCGTAAATAAATTCACGGTAACTTATTTGAGCTTGATTTCATGGATCCATGGTCCACGCATTACCTTTGAGTAAATAATCTAGAATGTCTCAATTAATTGATTTAATTATTAATTAGGATTTTTAAAGTTGACTAGGTCAATCTTGGAAAATTTTACAAAGATATGAGATTTAGAGAATAAAAGATAATCTTTGGGAAAATTTATTAATATTGATAAATTGGTGTCAATATAAATAAATAATATTAAATCAAGTTTCAAATTATAATTACTTAATTTGAATAAGAATTTAATTAACTAATTAAGTGATAAATAAACAAAAATGTTTTGAATTTAGGCCCAATTGGGTGTCCATTTGTGGGAGCCCAAGGCTTTGATTTTTCTGTTTATTATTTTTAATTAATTTAAATTTTAATATAAATAAAGCCCATTAAGTAGCCTATATAAGGAATATGATATCTAGGGTTTGCATGAATTTAGTCTCAATTGATTCATTGGGTAAGTGAAAACTTAGATAGTCTAATCCTTTCTTGGCCACTCACTCTCTTCTTCTTCTTTGCCAAAAATGCAAGTGCAATAGGAAGTCTAATGTACGCCTCTCATTGAATAAGAGCGGATATTGCATATGCGGTAAGTAAACTTTGTTGGTTTACTAGAAATCCAAGTATCAATCATTGGAAGGTTATTGAGAGGATTCTTGGATACCTTAAGAGTACCAAAGAATATTGCCTTCACTATTCAAACTTTCCAATGATACTTGAAGGATATTCTGATGCTAGTTGGATATCGGGAGTGGGAGATAATCACTCCACCACCTATTGGGTGTTTACTCTTGCAGGAGGTGTAATCTTATCGGGGCTCCAAGCAGCAAACTTGTTATCACACTCAACCATGGAAGCATAGTTTATAGCTCTAGTTGTAACTGACAAAGAGGTCGAATTGCTTAGGGATCTCATGTTGGATATCCCTTTTACCGTGGATATGGTATCAACAATTTCAATACATTGTGATAGCCAATCAACTCTTGGTAGAGCATATAATAGTGTGTACAATGGAAAGTCTAGACATTCTAGTCTAAGACATGAATATGTGAGACATTTGATTTAAGATGGAATCATATCGATTTCATATGTTAAGACAAGTGAGAACTTACAAAACCTCTTGTGAGAAGGTTAGTAAGTTCCACTTCAAACAGGATGAGATTGAAACTTCTGGAAGAAAAGATTCACAATTGATGGCAACCTAACTTAAAACTTTTGAACATAAAGAGAAAGAGTTTAATAGGTAAGAACAAGTCATTGATAAGTGAATGGTCTCAACACTAAAACCTTTGTGAGTTCCATCCAACATGGTTAGTGTTGGTTGCTACAGAGTAAGGATTAAGCCTAGGGCTTTTAATAAGATTCAGTTGAGGGGAACAAGCATCTATATAGGTAGCAAAGATGTTGAAATAAATTAACCTATGTGAACTTAGAGGTGGTGCCACCTCTCATGGGATTTGGAGTTTCTCCCCAGAAAGTTCATGAAAGGATGAGCAGATGGCCATATGAGTGCTAAACGAGAAAGTGGGAAAATGAAAGATATAGTGGAGGTGTGTAAGGTATGACTTGTTTTATCATAATGAGTACTTGGTTCAAAATTTTAAGCTACTAATTATTTCGATAGGACTTTGTGGAATTTTCACTAAGGTAAAGTTCAAGTCGAAAGGCAATTCACTTTAGGCACCAAAATTGTTTAAGATAGAGGTTGAGGCTTGTAGTTAACCAAGTGAGGAAATGATATGATTGGTTAAATACGAATGATAAGTGTTGTTATACAAGCTAGGTATAAAACACTTAGTGAATTTCACATAGGGATGATGTAACATTTGAGATTCAATTGTAGGCACTTACAAACTGTGTTTTGCAATCCAAAGTGATACATGAAGGTATCAAAGGATCCCCACAAGGGTTGGTAGCATTTGGAGCAATTTTAGGCCCATTGGAAGGGTCACCAGTAAGATGAGTTGGGGATGCGTCACCTCTTTGGAGGCATTGCATCGCCTAGATGCAAAGGGACATAAAAGTCCCAACAGGCGATGTGTAACGTCCCAAATTCGCAAATATGGCTTAGTGCCTCGATTAGTGTGTCGGGAGGGCATAAATGGATTGATATGTGAATTTAATTATATATATGTGTGATTATTTGAAATATATGAGTTGAATGATAATATGACTATTTATGCATGCCTATGTGCATTAAATGAGATTATGGGCCCGTTTTGGTGAAAAAGGGCATTTTCATAATTTTGACCTGTTGAGGGTATAATTGTAAATTATATGTGCTTTTTGAGTGTGAACACATTATTACGTGGATATATTTTAGATGTGTAACATGAGGCGATCCTTGTGAGCAATATGGCAGAAAAGTTGCAATAAGAGTTATACCCGACTCGAGGTGATAGGGGTATTTTAGTGATTTGATGTGTTACTAGGGATATTAGAGTATGAAATATAATTGGGGGAAAAATATTAGCGTTTGGAATATTAGTGGGATTAATTGGGAATCTTAAGTGAAATTTGAGGTTTGGAGGTGAAAATGTGGCAAATGACGATATTGCCCTTGGGGGCATTAAATGAGTAAGGTTTGATCAAAGGGAATTTTAGTCTTTTGTGTCATGGGTGACTTAGTCTCTAGATTACTTTAGTGATAGGAAACTAAACAAAATAAAATCAGTCCATCCTCTCAGCTCTCTCTTTCTCTCTCTCAGTTCTCTCTTCCCCTTGGAGTGGTTTGGGGTTCTTTGGATTTTTGAGGTGATATCTTGGGAGATTGAAGCTGTGAATTGGAGCTAGAATTGGGTTACAGGTAGCTTGAGGCCATAGCTATTTAATTGAAGTGAGAATCCTTCTCTGTTGTGATGAATTCTCTAATAGGTTTAAGTTTTAGTTGAGTTTTAACTTTCACTTGGGTCTTGAGTTTTGGTGAGGATTTTGTATAGTTTATGGGGTATAAATGTTGCTTATGTTGTGTTAGTAAGAGTTCTAGGCTCAGCTGGAAACTTTGGGACTATTTTTGGAGGTTTTAGTTAGGAGAAAAGGGCTGGAAAGTGTTGGAAATTCAGGGTTCGCGGGGTTGCGCCGCAGCGCTGTTCTTGGTGCGTCGTGGCCTGCATGAACTCAAAGGCTAGGGTGGTTCCCTGAATCACGTTGCTTTTGCGGTACGTGTGTCCAGAGATATAGCTTTGGGGCTCAAACCTAAGGACTCAAAAATGATTCTACTACTCGATTTAGTAGAATTCGAGGTCCCGGGGGCAAGGAATCAATTTTGAAGATTTTAATTGGTTTAGGTCTTGATGATTCACTACAACAATTATGCCCATATATTACATTAAAATATAACATATTTTAAAAAACGCTATTGTTTGACACGACTAAAAAATTTATTAGGCGGTAAATTATACACTTAGGCGCCAAATGAAAGGCAAAAGCAAAAGAATCCCTAATAACCCTACGCCTCCTCTATTTCTCTCTCATGCTCTATCTTTCTCTCTCAGCAAGATACTGTGCGGTCTCATCCTTTACAAAGTCTTCAAGTGCTTCTTCTACGATGACGATAGGTCGAGACCTCCGATTCCAATGCCCTCTTCTCTGTCGCCGATCGGTACTTCTCTTTCTCTCTCTGTAAATATATATATGTATGTATATATACAACAATTCGAACACCAATTCCCTTCCTATTCAATTTGCTGTTTCTGGGTTTTTGTTTACAAACTTGAAAAGCTTTATGGTGGGAAGGCCTATGTCGGCCTTCGGATTCCCGATGCTGACACCGACACTCGATAGAACATCGATCTGGTTCTCCTCACCAAAAGGTATGCAAATTTCTTTCCCAAAATTATAAATTATAAATAAAAACCTCATCTTTTTGTTCTCAACAGTGCAACTACGATACTCTCATTATATAACCTTGTACTACTACTCTATTAACTAGCTCAACATAATAGAAGAAGGGTCAAAGATGTCTACTTCAACTCAATTTGCTTTGTTTCTGCTTACGAAGTTGTTACTTTTCTGTTTTTGGTGCAGAGGGGCAGTGGTTGTATCTGTCAAGAATCTTGTTGGATTTGTGTTGATCAATGCGGATGGTAGCTGGTCGTGTGAGACCAAAAACAAAACAGAAACATCTTCCTAACCCAGTAAGTAGCTTTAAAAATCAATGCTTTTTGAATGGAGCTTTTTAATTTCAGTACTTTTATATATCAAATGCCTTTGCTTATTGCTGTCTTTGGTTTAGTTTAGTTTGCTGTTCACTTTACTTGGTTGTTTATGTGATACTCATGGTATTTGACAGCAAAAGCAAAAGTAATGATTCAAATGGGGAAATAAATGATGTATACGTATCAAGTAATGTCATGGATATGCATGCATAACCAAATCTACAGATTCCAAGTATTTTTGTCTGGATTTTGGTCTTCAACTTGTTTCTTTCATATTGTTTACTTTTAGGTGGAGGAGACTAGAAAACAAGCTTCAATTCTTGAATCATATCTTGAACAAAGAGGAGTTGCTTTGCCTGAAGGATACTTGTCTTGCAAAGTTATACTTCCCAATCCGAAATGTTGGTATGCGATTGATTTGAATGTTTCATGATTTGACCTTTAGTATCTTTATTTCACAGATAAATCTGTAGCTTAAATTTCTTAAACTTACATGTTACTTTTATGTATGTATATGCGTGCACATGTTCGTGCTTATGTACCTATGTTTATTAGGAGCTAAAAATCTTTTTTAGAAAAGAGGCAAAGAACTTGGCTGAGGACTATGGATTTTCACCTAGCTAAAAGAAAATAAAATAAAAAAACTTAAACCAAATTGTTTTAATTACACTACATTTGGTATTTAAAAAAAAAACAGAGAGACAACTGTAAATGTTCTCTCTCTCTCTCTCTCTTTCTCAGAAAACCTTGACTAAAAAAACACAAGATCTTTTTGCTAACTCCAACAAAGCTCCTAGTAAATGGCCAAAACCAGGAATCCCTGCAACACCGTTCTCTGGTAGCTCCTTTGACTAACTGGAACCAAAGTCTCAGAGCCATAGAACAATGCATGAACAATTGATCTATGTATTAACCTTTCACATAGGATGCTGAAATTTTAACTTAAAGCCAGAAGAGGACATTTCTTTTGCAACCTATCCCGGGTTTAAACCTTATCACACGAGTCTCCAGCAATAAAAAAAAAACTTATCACATGAGCAATATGTTTTGACCTTACTGAGTGCCACAGACTTCCAAATTCCCAGAGAAGGCTTAAAAATCCAGACAATAGGTGAGGAGTCAATGACCATACCCTTTTACCATCTAATTTAACTCTCAACTGAAACCCCTCAAGAAGATTTAACAATGAGGAAAACTCAGTAGTGTTACATAGAAAGTTTAGAAATATTATCACCCCAAGATAAGAAAATACCAGGGAAAGATATTTTAAAAGGAGAAAAGCCCCTCCATTAAACTTCCCATAACCTAACTCTAAACACATTTCCCACTTCCAACTTAGAAAGAAAGAGAAACTTTGGGAGAATAAGAGGAATAGCATGGGCTTCATAAAGGACCTCTAACTGCCATATTCACATTCTACTTGTTAATTTGGATGCCATACTTGATGCCCTGTTGGTTACCTGTCACAGAGAGAATTTTGCGAAAGCTATTTACCCATCAATGCTATGTTTGTATTGAACTTTACAGAAAGGAATTAACCTGCTAGGTCTTTAGAGAAGAAATAAATGGGGATAGAAGTTAGTACAAACTGTATCAAGGTAAGTCTCCCCCTCTATGATGACCCATTGGTTCCCGCCCATCTAAGTTTTTACACTTTTTGAACTACTGGCCCCAAGATATTTGATTTGTTAGGATTGCCACACTCACTTCAGAAGCCAAGTCCCCACAACACGACCTTCAAACAATGTTAAATTTGTTCAATTGAGCTCTTATCTCAAGGTACAAACGGACTTGATTATTTATCCTGGCACAATGCAGGAGACTGCAATAGTGAATGTGATATTGATAGTTTATAGGTTGTTGTAGTGAGGGGTAGTGGATGAGCTAGAATAAAGTAATTGAGTAGTATACATAGGCAAGTTAGAAAAATGAGGGAGCATCATGATAAATAATTTAACTATTGCCTTAGGGAGAGTTGAGGTCATGCAAATACCTCATGGTTCTTTTGTACTAGTATGTTCTCATCAATATGTTCAATTAAACAACACTTATCAGATTGGCCTATTTTCCATTTTCTTTGACCCTCAATGTCTCTATGTTTCTCTACCTATTGTTATGGCTATTGAATTGAGGATCCCTACATGGGGTCAATCAGAATGATATCTAGCAAGACTAGCATAATTTAGAAAGTACATTGCCACAATGAAAACATAATTATTTTGTATTCGAAGTGAATTAAAGGGTTATAATGCGACCATTTTAAGTTAGACACTAAACCACTGCACATGCCTATCTCAGTGATTTTGTAGGTTTGTTTCACATTGTAGTTGTTGTAGATAGTAACATCTGTGACATTTAGTTTGTCTTCCCTTTAATTTCGCTGAGCTTCTTTTCTTGAAGTACTATTAAGCCAGGCTCTTTTCCACCAGAAGTCATTCCCTATGACCAGTGGACTCAACAGAAACCAGAAACAAAGCCTATGTTTTCTGGTTGGCTTAAGGGTGCATTTGGAGGTGGAAAGAAAGAGATGCAAGAATCTATACAGCAGAACCTCAATTTTATTCTCAGTACTGCTCCAATTTGGGATAGGTTTGTCATTTATCTATACTATAAAGTATAAATACTTATTTCCTTTTTAAGGTATAAGAGATTGTTGCTTTGGTTGTCTGAACATTAATGAAGTCCTTATTTTTGAAGTAATTTCAAATGACATTTAGATACTGCTTTCCAATTGCAGTTTTTTATTTTCCAAGGAGCTCTAAACTATTTTAAGCTTTGAACAAGTTTCTTAGTCTTCTTTAAAACTTTTCTGGTCATTATTATTGCTTTGTTAAAGAAAGGAGCACATGCCATTTTCATTGAGGGAAAAAAGAATATTGTTTCTTATGTAATTTTGAAGAAAATTAAAGAAAATGGGTTGTCAAATATAGTCCATTTGTTTCCATGATATCTGGCTTTCACTAATGGAAGATTTTACTATTTTGTTTGCACACAGGGTGGAGCTCAAAGGTAATAAATATGTACTTGGAGAATTTCTGGAGTTCAAGGGAAAGCCAGAAGATCTCCATGCCTTGAGAAATATCAAAAGATCGAAAGTCAGTCGTCTAATTATCGACAAGCATGCTTGGATTAGGTGAAAATCCATTTCCATTTCTGAATAAAAATTAGCTGTGGTTGAGACATCTAATCTACACACTAACCTTTGTATCTTTTTCTATCAACTTTTTTTTGAGTCTTCAGTTTCTCTAAGTCATCATGTGCATTTTTCTTTCGAAATCACAGCGCATTCGACGCTCCAAGTTTTGTACTCGCCTAGGGATTATCGAAGCGAAGGAGCTTCAGCTTCGGAGTGGAAGGAGGTATGCGTGAGGTCGAGTACAGAGGTTGTCTTCCAGCCTCAGAACTCTATAAAAGTCCGCAAGTTCAAACTCTGTTCAGTGACTTCAACCTCGCTCAGTGCCTGAACCTTAAGTAATAATGGCTATGTTGAATAAGTAATTACTCCATTCCCTCATCTATAGCCAAAATGGCATAAAACCATATGTCTAGATTATTGTTTATGTCAGACTATTTGTACATATGGATATGACAAATTAATTTCAAATTAATGCATATTATAGTATCACTACAACAATATTGAGTATATATTACAGTAAAACATAACATATATTAAAGAGCGTTATTAATGTGAACATAAAAAAAAACACGCTTAATTTTGTTTTTTCATAGACAATTTAGGTGCCAAACGAAAAATGAAATAGAAAGAAGCCGACTAATGAAAATTCTCTCTAACCCATTCCCCTCTCTTTCACACTCAGTCCATCGGCTCTCTTTCCCTCTTTCACTCTCTCTCACACTTCTCTTTCTCTCTAATCCATTCCGTTGAGCCGCTGGATGACCATGACTTGTACGAGTCTTGCTGCTCCTTCTCCCTCACGCGAATCTTGCTGCTCTATCTCCCCCTTCTGCCTCACGCGACTCTTGCTGCTCCTGCTCTATCTCCTCCTTCTCCTTCACGCGATTCTCCCACACGGCATCTCTCCTGCTGGAAGCAAGAACCCAGGCAAGAGCACTCTGATCTCCGTTTGTCTGTGTGAGGTATCTTTTTTAATTCAAATTTCAATTTAATATCAGATAATCCCAATTGCTCAATTACTTCTATGAAAGTTAAACCTAAAATAGTCGTCACTTTCTTGCTAGTAAGACCATTTCACCAACATATGAAAATTAGACATAATGATAAGGATTTGTCTCACTAAGTGGAAGTGTTTAAATTTTGTTTTAATTGATCATAAAGAAGGGCAAAACATATATACAAAGTCTAAGGAAATAAAGTACAATCTGGTTAGCATTATATTGATTGGAATGAATACTAATTCGAGGTCATAGTTACGATTTCAGCTGAAGGATGCCGGACTTTGCAGTAGGAAACCGTCATTCTTTACAGTTCAAGAATTAAAAAACTGAATAATTTTTCTTTCCACAGTAAAACATGTTATTTATCCAAATTAATATGTATTTTATGTCAAATGATGGATCAATTTTATCATTTAAAATTAGGGTAATCTTGTATCCATTTTAGTATTTTCTCCAAAAAAAATTCCCTCTCTGGATGGTTCCTATATGATGAAATCTATATATTGGGACAGAACTTGAAGAAATTTGTGAAAGCTGCAGATATTGATAGAAAGGATTGCAGAATTATGCAAGGTTGAAGCTACAGTTCTTTACAGAATAGAGCCTCGAAGCTGCAGTTCTTTACAGAAAAGTGCCTCCTACACTTCAAGAACTTCTAAACACAAAGGAAGGTTTTTTATTTTCATAATTAATGAGTACCCTCTTTTAATAAGAAATTGCTCTTGACTATCTAAAGTTGTGGTGTTTTTTTATGGCATTTGATTGGGAGTTGTGAATAAGAAAGACTATTGTAGCTTCTAAGAGAGAAAGGCTTATAAAATTTGGGAGGAAAGAAGAAATGAAATCTCTTTGCAGGTACTTTCAAGTTCCTAACTATTCTTTTTTGTTTTTTATTTTCTATGTATTCAAGTTCTAATCTTGTTCTTACTTCAAGAGGTTGTAATTTTCTAAGCTAAGATTATTGATTTGTATATATTTTATTGTCAATTTACTATAGATTAGCTCCATAGATTAAGGTTAAAGCTTTAAAGGACTTTTGAATTGAGCTTTTTATGCTTTTGTATTATGGTGTATTGGATGGATATATTTTCTTTTATAGAATTTGCTGTTTTGGTGTGCTTTTGATAAGCAATAGATTGATATTTGTCGCCAAACGAGCTTTGTTTGTTGTATGCTTTCTGTGCTACCTACTTGGCCTTCAAATCTCTAGATAGGATCCACATTAATGTTTTCGTAATTTTCCTTGTTGTCTAAATTAGCTCCATATATTGAGATATGCTATGTTAGAACAATATGCATTTTTATTTTTTTATTTTAAGTTAAAAAAATATATTACCTCATATTTAGTAGTGGATAAAACTTTGATCAATGACACTAATGTTTCTAAAAGATTTTTTTTCAACAAACATGGCTTTGGGTATAATGCAAGATACATTTATATATAATTAGTCAAAATTCTGCTAGTGCCCTCTGTGTATATATGTTGTCTTGTTTGTCTGGTGGCACTTACACTCTGTTTCGGTCTTTGATTATAAAAAAAATTTGAACATGGATGTTTTGCTTAGCTCTCTTTCCTAAATAAAAGAGTTAAGTTATGGAGTATTATTAACAAATTGGATTTATTACATTGCAATTTAATCAAATACTTTTCTGATCTTGAATTTCTGTAGCTTTTGTGTTGTAAAGACTGATTTTTCTCCGGTCTTCAAACCATATATCTAGTTGTTACTTACGCTAAGCTGATCAAGATTTGTTCTGTTCTCAGCCAAGGATGCAATTCAACTCGCAAAGTGCGACTCTATTAAGGCTGCTGCCCTCTTACATCAATCTTACGTCACTGTGGATGACATCAAAGGTACTACATAGTGATATACATAGTGATATGATACTTTGAAACAACTACAAATTATAAGATAACTTTTAGTTCAAACTCTTGTGTGTTTCACTTCATCAAAACTCCAATTTTTGCATTTTATGTTAAACTTGACTCATTCTTTCTCAACTCAAAAATATTAATCCATGATTCAAATACTTTCGGAGGTTAAGGTTCCATTGGCAGTGCTTGGAGCAGAGTTTGACCATCCAGAGATCGTCAAACAATTTGAGGAGCTCTGGATTCTGACCAGTTAAGCTCTGGAATTTCAGATTTTGATACTCACTTTCAAGGCCTCATAGTTCAGAAAAGGTCTCTTTCTCTCTCTCTATATATATTTATATAATTGCAGTTGTCTCAACTTATTTCTATATTCTATTCCATATTTGTCATTTGTGAAATGTTCTGTTTTAACTAGTGTGAAGTATATGGTTGTTAGGTATGCATTTAACTGGCCTTGATTGTTTTCCTTTACTTATATTCCATTTATCAATTCAAGTTTTGCATCCCTATTCTGTCATCAAAAGCTTTATTCAGCTGTTGTGTATTCATGACAGACTTCTATGATATTTCTATGGTATGTGATATCGCATTGATTGTTAGAGATCTCGCTAGTTTCTATTAATACTTTGTATTTTCTTGACTTATCTCTTATTGATGATGACGACTCTGAGAATGAGTCGGCACTTGAAATTCAGCCATACTTGATGGAAAAAAAATGTAAGACTGCAATTCCTTTGTTAATAATGCTGTATTGTGTTTTTTGCCTCCCCTCATTGAAGTGCTCATGCTTTTGATATTTTTTTTCCCTGGAATTTTAATGATTTCTCATCTCCTTCTTCTTTTTTATTGTTTAAGTTAGATTTGGACTTTCTGTTTTCTAATTTTTGGGTCATCATCTGTAGTGTCGAAGCACTTGATAATCACTTGACTGCTATCCAAAGGGACCATGAACTCAGGTCCCAGATAGAAGAAAGGAAAATAAGAAGTGATGCGGCTTATGAAGGGGCCAAAAGAAAAGAGAAAGCTCTCCTGGAAGAAAAACTCCGCCAAGAAAAAGCCAAAGCAGAAGCTGAGGTTTGTTGACTTTGCCCAGATTATTCATTTCTTTTGGTAGATGTCTAAAGATGGTTGTCACAGTCCTCTATTATTCTCACATATTCTTCTGATATAATCTTAATGCGCTTTGGTATATTATCTTGGTTTTATGCTGTTGTTAGTAATAAAAGTATTTTATGATGCAGGCAAAACTCAAAGCTGAAGAAGCAAATAGGGCTGCAATGGAAGCTCAGAGAAGAGAAGAAAAAGAGGCTGCTGAAAGGGAGGCCAATGAAGCGACAACCCAGGCTGCTGTTCAGAAGGAAGCTTTAGGATTGCAAACTAAAGCCAAAACCAAGGAATCTGAATTTGAAAAACCAATAAATTCAGCATCAGCAGGTAATTTGGCTACCAGGAAAATATAGCAACCTTGTACTGATCTATAAATATAATCATTTGCCCTTTTATATAAAAATCTAGTTTAGCCCTAGTTTTCAAAAAGATCAGCTAGGTTTTGGCAATAGTTCATTTTTGACACTCCATTGTATTCCCCTCTGTTTTTTTCAGTTTATTCATGTTCTCTGTACTGTTTTAAGAATTTTTCTGTTATCTGATGTGTGAAAGGGGCTATTGGTGGTAGGTGACATTACTAAAGCTGCAGATGCTGCACTAAAGTTGGAGCGTGAAAGATTAAAAAAGTTGGAAGACTTGGATGAAGGAAACAAGGCATTAGGATTGAATGTAAATAAGGTTTGCTCTCTATATTGTAATTCATATTTATTTGAAAATTGTTAATCTCTATTTGGTAACTAGAAACTAGTATTTTTGTTTGGGATTTTCTTGCAGCATTCTTATAGAGTTTAATTGTTTAAGTATATTAAGCTTTAGTTTATCTTGACAGGAGGTTTCTACTGGTTGGAAAAAGTTATTGAGGGAATCGTCTGGCCAGTACAGCGACTTCAGTATTCTTTCCTCTTTAAATTCTCAGGTAAATCATGTAACTTACTGTTTGTTTAGTAGGATATATGTTTTTATATATATCTATAATATTTTAGGTGAAAATTTATGATCTTTAAGAAAGTGTTAGATGGCACTAGATGCATTAGATCAATCCATATGTGTTGTTTTAGGTTCAGATCACTTCCAGGACTTGTCAACCAAACCCAAAGGGGTATCATAGAATGTAATGTCTACTTTTATTAGCCTTTTCATTCTTCCTTTTTATACACATTACTGTATTGAAGTCATAGGTTGTCTATGATTTTTCATGCTCACGTTTGACACTTCTATCAGATAATAGTACATATTCTTTGATTGCTTGATTGATGCATTTGAAAGTATAATACAGATATATTTAATAAGAGCTAATAATTTCATTAATGCAACATGGATGACTATAGCTGCCACTTTAATAAGTTCTAATCTTCCAGTTTTATCAGATACTATATTGTGCAGTGACATAATATATCAAGTGACCGATTACACACATGCATAGGCACACACTGACACCTATACTTGGATTGACTGATAAAATCTTATAATTTCATTACTTCCAACATAGAAACCTAGAATTACAACTTTCATGCATTTTTAATTAATACAAGGCAATTTGGTTCTGTTTTTTTTTTTATAAAAGCCCTAGAATTACCACTTTAAGTAATTGCTGGTGTGATTCCATTATTACACTCGAATATTACAGGTTTGTAGATGTGACTGGAGCTTACAGTGCTCTAAAGACGGAGCTTAACATAAGCTTGACAGCAATAGGCCTTTTGTGGACTACAACTGGCTTTATTGCAAAGAGGATTACACATGGACTTGTGGAAGAAAGGGAAACAAGAAAGGGAAACAGGTATATGACAAGTGCACAACAAATGGATTCACAACAAAGACAAGTGCACAAAGGATGATGAATTGAAAGATGGAGCAAGTTTCATGCATGGTTTACTTTTGTGTATCTTGTAATTTTTTGTTTTTCATTTTTGAAGTAAAAAATGTTCAAGATTATAAAACTTTATTATGTTATGCTTTCAAACTTAAGTTAGAACTAAGATCTCATGAAATTGAATTAGTTATTGTTTAATGTAATACTTATGGTTTATCAATCTATTGAGAATTATATTTTATGATTAATTTTGATTTTTTTTTATCAAAATACAATAATGAAAATCTTTTAATTAAAAAAAAAACTTATAAGTACCATTATCACAATAAAAAACCTTAATATGTTATGATCTAGAAACATATTATAAGCGTAAAAAATCGTTATGGTTTATATAATATAACAAACTAAATTTTTTATCAAAATAATCAAATGTAACAGTTGAAAAGTGTTATGAAAAAAGTACAAGATTAAACTTCAAATTTATAACCAAAAAATCTATCTAAATGTTATTATTTCAATATTATAGCACCTAAAAATGTGTTATTGAATAGTTTAAGATAACACCGAACATAACATTCAAAAACTGTTATAGAAAAGACTGGACTTTTAATAACAGGGGCTATGTTAGCATTTTCAGAAGTGCTATCAATAGTCCCAGTTAGCAGTTTTTAAGTGTTATGAATACTGTTTTTTCTTGTAGTGATTATCTGTTATTATGTTGTGACTAGGATATACCGTTAGGCTAAAGGTAAGGATCGCACTTGGGATCGCCATATGTTATCTGCTTGGGACTTGAGGTTAGAAAATTGCACCCGGATTATGATTAGGGCTTGAGCCTCGATTAATAAGTATGACTATAATCATATTTTCAAATATCAATATAAATGTTAATGCTTGTGTTATGTATGAACTATTTATTGGACTGAATCTGATTGAAAAGCTCGGTCTTGAGGCTGTGGTCAGCATAAGCATGAGGAATACATGACGTTATGGGGGAACCATTTTGGAAGTGCGATATGCACTCATTTGATCCTATGGTCATGTAATTGAGGTGAATGTATACATGAGTATGTTTATTACTATTAAGCTTGCTATATGTGATCTCTTGATTATCTCTATCTATTTAATTGAGTTTTCTTACTGGGCCTCAATTCACGAGTGCAACATGGGGCAGGTAAGGGCAAGGGGAAGCTGGACCAACAATGAGTTGGAGAGCTTCAGGGGCGGGCAGCGTGTACATAACAGCCTGCTAAACCGCCATGGTCGAGACTTCTTTTGGAAAGTTAGGGTTTAGTAGTTTTGCCGCTTAGGATGGCTGCTATGTACTTCATTTATTTTCCTTGTATCATCCTTTATAAACTTCTTTTTTTTTTCTTTGGGATCCCGTGTTACGCACTAACGCTTTTAATGAAAAGTTTCCAAAGTTTAATAAAAAACTTTTATAGCAAATTTTAACTAACCTCTACACGTTTTAGTCCAAATGACTCGCTTAACGAGTTAAGCATAATTTTAAACAAATAGTATAACAATTCTGATTATTTAGGTGTTACACGATGCATTTCCTGCTAGTAGGCAACACATCACCTGACAAGTGATGCATCACCTACAAGCAGAAGACGCGTCGCTTGATGTGTCCATACGAACACGTGTTTTAAGATCCAAATGATGAGTTCTTTAGCTCTAATCCTATTGATTAGACCTAATGACGGTACCTACTCTATAAGATGATTCTCAAACAGTTTTGGAAGGCTTGATCACTGTAACGACCCAAATTTGCTCATAGGGCTTAGGGGCTTGATTAGCGTGCCTAGAGGGCCATAAATGATTTAACATGTTAATATGTGAATTTATGTGAATATGTGATAGAGATGCATGTTTAGTTGAGTTAAATATTCCTGTGGGCCCCGTTTTGATATTAGGGGTATGTCTATGATTTTAGGATGCTGAGGGCATAAATGTGATAAATATGATATGTGTGTGATATATATCTGTGTAGCACGATTCGAGACAGTTCCAGAGAGCAGTTAGCCAGAAAGTCACAACGGGGTTGAGAATCCGAATCAGGGTGAGTCGAGGGGTATTTTTGGCATTAGATGTATTATGGGGTTATCGGGTTATGGAAATAAATATTTGGAGATATATTTGAGGTTAGAATGTCTAGGAGGGGATATTGGAGAAAATTTACCATTTTTCCCTCGGGGACGTTTTTGGTACCCCGAGCCTTAAGGTAACCTTAAAAATTAAGTTAAATAAAACAAAGCCTAGGAAGATTTTTGAGACTTAGAAACTAACATTCACTTTCCCTTCCCAGCTGAAGATAGTTTCTAATCTCTCTCATCTTTACTCTCTAAGACAAACTAAAGGAATCAAGCAAGGGAAAGAAATCAGTCAAGAACTAGAATTAGGGCAGAGCTTGGGAGACTCTAACCAGAAAACCAGGACTTGGAGTTTGAGGAATTGAAGTTGGGAATTTAGGGGATCAACTCTGAATCATAACTCAGCAAGGGTAAGCTCTAACTTTGAGAATTATGGTTGATTTCTACTGTTTTCTTAGGAAATGCATGTGAGTAGGATTTGATCTGTTCAAGGGTGTTTAGTTGAGTTTTTGGAGCAGGTTTTTGATAGGTTTTGATGTTGAAACTGGGCTAGAACCTTTGTGATGATTATCTGGAATTTCTAGTTTGGTTTTGGGTGAGATGGTTTGAAGAAAATGCAGGAAAAGATGGAGATTTATGGGTTTCGAGGCGTGGGTCGCGGCCCTAGGAGGGGCATGTCGCGGCCCGTGTCCACGCAGGGCATTGGGAGGCCAAGACATTCAAGGAGTGTCATGGCACTTGGCCTAGCGCACCGCGGCCCGTGCGTGTTTCAGTGAGGTGCTAGCCTCTGTTTTGAGGCTAGCCGTGACACTTGTGGGGTAGGGACGCGACTCTTAGTGCCATTTTGTGTTTTCAAGTGTGTTTAGGCTTGGGAACTCAAAGGTTAAGGCTCGGGATGGATTTTATCACCCGGATTGATAGAATCCAAGGTCCCGGAGATTAGAGTTATGGCTCAAAGTTATTTAATGGATTAGAACTTGATGGATGAATATTTTTAATGCATTGTGACTAAGGTTTCGGCGAGGCTCAAGTTAGGGTACTGTGCTCGGGATATCGGTGCTCGGAGAGCTTGGGACGCAGGTAAGAAAACCACTGTTCCCATAGAGCTTGTATGCAGGGCTGAGCCCCAATATGTTTGAATTGGAAGGCGTAGCCCTTTGATTGATTTTGTTAGTGTTCAGTATATGTTTATTATGCTATGAATGCGATTATGTGAATGTTCGGTAAGAGCCGGGAACGACAAAGGGCCGAGAACGGCGTTGGGCACGTTGAGTGCAAGGCCGAGTACGGCAAGGGGTCGGGAGCACCGTTGAGCACGTGGAGTGCGAGTTTCCAGGGCGAGACCCTAAAGGATACCTGGGATATCCTCACGGTGTGGGCCGCAAACCCAGGGACTGGTAAAGCGCCTGGGACGGCTTGGCCGTATGTGTTTAGCCTATTGATGGCCTGTTTATATGCTATGTGTTTGTTATGCATATGTTTTCTACTTGTGAGGGTTTTTTTTGCTGGGCTTCGGCTCACGGGTGCTCTGTGGTGCAGGTAAGGGCAAGGGAAAGGTCGACCTGTTGGGGTTTTATGCCCTAATTAAAACTCAAATTCTTTGTAATCTCATTTTATTATCAATAAAAGAATAGAAATTATTTTTTGACTTGGTCAATCACTTTGCTCACATGTTTTATTTTCATGATTATTTGTTTAATATAAACTTCTATTAAATCCCGAGCATATAGCTAATCTTATTTATAGTGATGTAATCACAGTGGAATATAAATATGATTATATGTTCAAAAATAAGTTAGTCCTAAGATTAGTCAGTGCACCGGATTTACACTGACTTGCCAATCTACGATATGATCTACTTACACATTACAGTGTTATGTTCTTTCCAGAACATTAGCAAAGTAGATAAGATCAGATGTATTTGTTACATCGGACAGGATCGATATTGACAGTTGATAAGATAAGTAAACATACCGTTATTATCTATTCTAGTCATATCATATAGTTGACCATAGGTCAATTCAATCTCAATTCTGAGTGGTTAGTATTCTAACTGATTGTATTATTTGAGTTCTTTGACTTGTTCGTTACCAGCTTACCCTACGGACTAGCCCATACTTACATCTTGGGAACTCGGTAGTATAATTGAGTGGGAGTGTTAATCATAGATATGAACATCTATAGCTTCTGATGAAGAAGTGAAACGATGGTTTCCTTTTAGTTTGGTTCAAGGTGATAAATGATAGAGATCTCATTTCAGTAATTAAATTAGTTTACTGAAATATCATTTACAAGGAACTAAGTGTTTTAAGGATAAAATACAATGAGGGGTAAAACAGAATTTTAGTCCTATCTCATTGTAGACCGTCTATAGAGGATTGAGTGACAATTATGGTTGTAACAATGGATAATTAATAGCGTATCTATATTTGTTATAGAGCGTTCTATGAATTCAAGAGTGCAATTCCAAGTCTATAGTGGAGTCACGAGGAATTAATAAGTTAGTAAATTTATTTGTTAGATTTATGATAACTTATTGGAGCTTGATTTCATAGGCCCATGGTCCCCATTGTACCTTGGATAAAATCATCTAGATAGTCTCAATTAATTGATTTAATTATCAATTAGAATTATCAAAGTTGACTAGGTCAATTTTAGATAGTTTCACAGAGTTGTGTAATTTTGAGAAGAAAAGAGAAATTATGGCAGATTTATTAATTAAGATAAATTGGTATCTAAATTAATAAATAAATTTAAATCAAGGTTCAAATTATAAATAATTAATTTGATAAAGGATTTAAATAATTATTTAATTAATTAAATCAATAGAAAATAATGCAGGCATTGATTTTAAGTCCAATGGGCTTCTAATCAAATGGGAAATTTCACGGGCCTATAGCCCATGATAATTTCGACCTAGGGCTTTAAAATGGCTGTTATTTTATTGATTTTTTAATTAAATTAAATGGCCTAATTGAGTCTATAAAAGGAGTGCTTAGAGAGAAGATTTCAGAGACGGCAGATAAGTCACAAGTCAGATTTTCTGATAGTTTTATATTCTCTCTAAACACAAGTCCTTTTCTAAACCACTTTGTTATTTTCTCTTCTTCTCTCTATATCTATCTCATGTGTTGAGAATTTTCCACACTAGTCTAGGTGGTTCTAAGGATACATTGGAAGATCGTGAAGAAAATAGAAGATCGGTTCAGTTTCTTGATAATACTCAGCGACAGAGAGGATACAAGAGTTAGAGAAACTGAAGGAAGGACTCTTTATTCCGCTGCGTTTACTGTAAGTATTAAATTATTTGTTTCTCTTTGAATTCAATTTTAGAAACATGTTTTAGGCTATCTCGTATTAATTTGTTTAATATTAGATATACATGAAAATAAATAAAGATCCTGTATAAGCTTTTTCCAACACGACCAACCATGAATACGGAGAGCGTGAAGCGGCGCGTACATGTTTGCCCTGCCTGGCTGCCACAACCAATGGATTTTGGGAGATGATTGTAATAAAACCTATATTTTGTCGTTTACCCGACTTGGTTGTACTTATATGTTGTAAATATTTCTAAACAGTACTTTGGGATCCCAAGTGTCAAACACTTTATGATTTTCGGTAAATGGAATTATTTTCAAAGTTTATAACTCTATTTATAGCTTAATTACACTTTTGACCTAAAACCTCGATTAGCGAGTTAAATGCACATTTTTAACTCACTTAGTAATGACTCTAAGGAAGTAGGGCGTTACAATCACTCTCTTAAATCTCTTTCTCCCTCTCTCTCTCTCTATATATATATAACTTTCAAGAATCTCTAGTTTTCTCCAAAAAAACTCATAAAGAAAGTGCTTGATTTAGTGATTTTAAGGCTTGTTCAATCCCCATTCCCATTTTCTCTTAGAAAAATCCTCAACCATCAATGGTGCAAAAGGAAATAGAGAATTAGGACAGTGATACAAGTCGTGTATAAGCCTTTGGTTGCTTTTTACAAGGAAGAAGAAGAATTTCAAAGTGATGGTTTAACTAGGGTTTTGAAGCTCCAAGAAGATTGAAGAACTTTGATCATCTTCATGGGATTGCATCATCTATACTCTAATTTTCTTGGTCTCTGTCAAGCATAATTTTGTGTAGATTCAAGATATTGTAGTGGTGTAATCTCACTCCCCCACAAAAGCTATTCACTTTGAACTTTATATTTATTATATTTTACCATGCTTTAAAAAAAAAAAAAAAAACCTTAATAATTTCTATGATTAAATTATCTACTTTATAATAATATGGATTTAATTATTGCCAACTTAGGTAAGATAAACTTTGGATTAAGGAGTTATTTATAATTTTATTTATTATTATTATTATTGTAACATCCCAAAAATGTTAATAGGGTTTAGTGCCTTGATTAGCATGACGGGAGGGCATAACTGGATATATGTGTGATTAACTGATTAAATGTGTGACTATGGGGCATGCATGATATATATATATATTATGAAATGAATATATTTAAATGCATGTTTATTAGTATAAAATATGCATGTGGGCCCATTCTTGATAGTTGGGGCATATTTGTAATATTGGTCATTGCGGACATAAATGTTATTATATGTGAGTAAATGATTGAGACCACATTATTATGTGGATATGTTTGTAGTATATGGCTCGAGATGATCCTAGTGAGCGGATTGGCAGAATAGTCACAGTGGGGATTAATACCCGACTCGGGGCAAGTCGAGGGGTATTTTGGAAAGTTAATGTATATTTGGGGTTTATTGAGTAATGGGCAAGTTTTTGGTTATTAAATGGGTATGTTGGGATTAATTGGGAAATTATAGGACGACTCGAGGAGTTAGCGGGAATTGGGGTCAATGACCTTATTGCCCTTATGGGCAAAAGGAGAGGTTGTGTTAACTAAGGGGTATTTTAGTCCTTTTTAGTTAAAGGGTGAATTCAGCTGAGGCTCTAAGAATGACCAGAACCCACTAGAATCATTAGGATGTCCTCAAACATTCTCTTCCTTTCCTCTTACACGAATTCTCTCTCTATCTCTCTCTCTCTCTCTTGTGTTAAAGGCTTTGAAGTGTTGGAGGGAGGATCTTGATCTTTCAAGCTGGGGAAGTCTGGAATTGAAGCTTAAGGATTCAGGAATTGAAGCTGGTAGAGGGCAGGAAGTCTCTGAAGATTGAAGTTTTAAATTGAGGTAAGGATCTTGTTTCTGTTTTGCTGGGAACTTAGATGATTAGGATGACTTTGGCTGGGTTTGGAGTGATACTTTGTAGTTGATTTGGGTTGGTAAACATAGTAGAATTTTGTGGTGATTTAGTGTACCTAAAGTTTGTAGTTGAGAGTCCTAGACTCGTATCTGAATTTGGTTTTGGTTAGGGTGCATGTTAACGTTGGATTTTTGGGGCTGAAAGTTTGGGAAAAACGCTGGAAAACCCAGGGAATTCTGGGTTCACGGGGTCGCGCAGCGATCCAGTTTATGGGCGTCATGGCCCGCGTGCCCTAGATGGCCCTGGGAGGGTTGTTGATTGTCGGGTGCGCCACGACCCTAAGGAGAAAGTCACGGCTCACCTCCCCCTAATGCAAGAGGTCGTGCCTCTGACTTGAGGCGTGCTGCGACCCTCAGGGCCAGGTTGCGGCTCGCCTAGGTAGTTTTGGTCTAGGGTTGCCTTTAAGCTTGGGGAGTCAAACTTAAGCGCTCAGGATGATTTCTACTACCCAGTTCAGTAGAAATCGAGGTCTTGGAGGCTAGTATTTGAATATAAAGCTTTGAAATGATTTAGAATCTTATGGTTATCCATTATCACGTTGTGACTAGGTTTTACTGCAAAGGCTCAAGAATTAAAGATCGTGCTCCAAGCCGTCATACACTTGCTACTCAGGAGTTGAGGTGAGAAAACTACACCCGGGTTTTGGTTGGGGCTTAAACCCCTTGTATGAATATATTATGAGCATGAACATTTCTGTAGCTAAGAATATCTGATTGGGCATGCTTGTATACACTGCCATTGATTACTTGCTATGCATTGTACCTCTGTGATTATATTTGTTTACAGGCCATCCTAAGGGTGCCGGGGCCGATAGCAAGTGTGCAAAATGCAGCCTGGCCTAAGGGTGTAGGGGTCAGCTATAAAGCCAGTGGACTCTGCCTAAGGGAGTCGGGCCTGGACATTTTACAATAAACAGAAGCGTGGTTCGCGCTTCACTATTTGTATTGATTGATGTGATTGATTTATATGTTTGATTAAGTTTAGTAATTTTATTGAGACTGTTGTATATAATCTATTGTTAGTTGAATCTGGTGAAATATACTTACTGCTTTTATATTGTTGCCTAGTTGTGCATGTTGTTTCAAGTTTTCTTGCTGGGCCTTGGCTCACGGGTGCTACGTTGTGCAGGCAAGGGAGTTGATAGTTGGACCGGCCATGACTTGGAGAGCTTCAGGGGTGGTGTGTACATATGCAGCATGCTCGATCGCCACAATCAGGACAGCTTGGGAGGAACTAGGGTTAAACCTTGTTTTGCCACTTAGAATGGCTAAATTGTATCTGTTTATGTTTTACAAGTCTGTAAATTGATTTTTGGGATCCTGTATTCAAACTTAATATTTTAATGAAAAATAATCATTTGGTTGACCAAATCTTTTATTACTTGACCTCTACTTAGTTTTTAATTACACATATAAGTTCAAACGACTTGCTTAGCAGGTTAAGCACTATTTTAAACACACAGTGTAATGGTCTTGGTTATCCAGGGCGTTACAAATTTTGTTTTTTTGAGTTTGACATACTTTAGTTTTTTAATTTTTAAAGATTATTTTTTAATATTGTACGCCCTAAATATCCGCACACTTTGGCGAGCTAGAGAAGGGCCTAAATTGGACTGCCACATGTCAACCGTCCACATGGAGCTGTTTGTTACGGTCCCCTACCTAACCAGCCCGAGCTGGTGGATCATTTAGCTGCTCCTTGGAGCCATCACGCAGGCATAATAGAAACCACGAGCTAGCGCCGCACTCAGCTCATGGTGCATCAGAGGTTTGACACCCCCGAATCCTTGTAAAGTCAACCACGCAATATAAACGTGCGTATATCACACATCACGTGTCTGTTCTATTCTTGAATTTTCAGATACGCAGTATAAACGTGTGTGTTCAGACATCCCGCACCTGACTTGGGCCATGCGACCCATTACCCATCCTTACCTATTGATTAGACCACACTTCACTGTAAGGTTTAGGAATTAATCACCAGTGTCACGTAAATGACACTGATGGATGATTAGATCACGGGATGACCCCAGTACCTACTCAGAGATCAATCTCTTATAAATACCGAAACCCTGGGTGGTGCAAGGGGTTGGCTCCTTCTTGTAAAGCAAGCACTTTGTAAGAAATAAGAAAGAGATATCAATTATATCGATAGGTGGACTAGGGGATTTTTAACCTTTGAACCACCTAAAAATGGAGTGACCATCTTTTCCTAGCAACTAGTTTCCACATTCTAAGATTGCTATTATTTTCATATTACCGTTTATCAATTCGCACTAATCCATCCTATTTATTCATATAATTATCTGTTGGCGAAAAATTGCGTCAGCAATTTGGTGCTTTCATTGAGAGTGTTTAGATTAGTGCTATCACAACAACTTGATCATGGTGGTTACTCGGCCGAGGCATGGTAATGAGGTGGATCAACATGATGGACAGGAGGCCCACCATGCCGCCATATCCAACGAACCTGTTATCCAGATTTCCGGATAGCGTTTAGATTGATGTCCTCGGGGAAGCAGAATTATCGATGTCTTTCACGGTAGGTGACCAGAGCTCGCGGATGAAAAGAAAGGCTTCGCCTCTCCCGTTTAGTGTCCGGATTACTCTTCCAAGCAAACACAACACGGAAACTCATCAACTCTCCCGGACTCCCGAAGGGGTATCCTTCGGGGAAGCCCCTTCCAGGAGAAGCTTTTCGAGTGGTCTCCGCGGAAACAGTTCCATGCCTCGCACGGAACAAAGCCAAACGGTCGAGTCCTGGAGGAGACATATTTGGAATGATATCCGCCTGACACAGGATCCCGCCTGACACGCCCGTCAGGTCAAAGCCGCACACATCCCAGCACGCCTAAGGGTACCTTTTCGCCTACTGTTCCGCTGACAACTTGGAGAAGACGGCTGACTTTGTGTGTTCCCCATACTTTCACGTAAATATACCCACATAGAGTCTTGTAGCCATGCTACTACAGTAATTGTATCCCCTATTTATGGCTGGTGTAATTAAGACTCATGTACGTAGAGAAAAACCCTAATCCGAAACCCTAGCTATAAAGACCCCTTCATTTTACAAGAAGGGGGACGACCAACAAATCACATAGCAAAAACTCTACTAAAATCTCTCTAGCTTCATCTTCTTCAAGAGAACCCGAGAGAAACACTGTGAGTGTGTGAAGTTCTTGTGCACCGGCCATCTTACTGTAACCTTTTCCAAGTATAATAACATCGACTCGTGGACTAGGGCTTGTTAACGCCTGAACCACGTAAAAACACTGTTTGTTTAGTTACATTTCAGCATTTCTACAGTTCTTATCTTTTTATTATTCTGTTTGTATTCGTTTCCGAAAAACTCGGTAAACATTTTGGTGCTTTCATTGAGAGCTGTAGGAAGTTGTTAGTCAGCTCTTTTTCTGTGTACGTTTTTTGTATTCACTTCGTGCTAAAGAGATGGTGACTACGAGAAAATCCGCTGTTGACAAAAATGCTACGGTCAACCCCGATACCGTGATGGAAGATGTGGTGCAAAGCGAACCCTTGGACTACCAAGGTGAAGACCCGACATCCCGCCAGGATCGGGTCAGTACGGAAGATACAACATACTTAGAAGACGAAGAAGAGTATGTCCAAGACGGTTATTACAAGGACGGCTGCTACTATGAGAAGGACCCAGAACTGGTCCAAGTAGCCGAAGAACTGGAGGTCACCAAAGCCAAGCTTGCTGAGCAGGAGCGCCTCTCCGAAAAAATGCAGCGCATGATGGAGTGCCTCCAAAGCAAGTTCGGAGACCTAGGCGACTCGGACGAGGACGCCTCTGTTTTAGGTGGTGCTGATGCCACTATGCCGGATCCAGCCGCTGCTGGACCATCTAAAGCCGCCCCTAACAAGGGCAAAGAAAAAGTTGGAGAGCCTGTGCGCGCTGACGCCCCTGCACCTCCTAAAGGCGTGAATCACAAGGCCGACTGCCCCCCCCCCCCACGCGCAGATGGTCTCTTGGCGCTCCTAAGCCCAGACGTCCTTCAGCCCCAAGGGGGCACTCCGTGCCTAAAGGGCCCGGTGCTAAGGCACCCAGGCCTAGGGGAAGGAACAACCGCCTCAGTGATTCCGTCAACCAGGACGGTCGGGCTGCGAACTCACACTCCGAAGATAGCTGGTCCACGGTGGACCTAAGAAGAAGGTTGGAGGCCAAGTATGAAAAGGCCAAAGGAGAAAAGGCCCGGCCTCGCGGAGATGACCTCCGAAATCATATTAATGACAAGCTTCGAGGACGTGACCTCCCGGAGAGTGATACGAAGAGGCTCGAGGAACAGATTGCTGCCTTGACCAAGCTGGTCCAGAAGCAAAGTGGGGCCCTGTCAGACTCTGAGGAGGAAGACCCGGAACCATGTATTCGGAGGATCGCGGAAACGTCCCTCCCGGATAACTTCAAAATGCCCCACATAGAATTATATGATGGGAGGACAGACCCGCGTACCCACCTAGCTAAATACAACAAAATGATGCAAGTGGCGCGTGTCAGTGAGGATGCCAAATGCATGTGCTTCTCACTCACCCTTACCAGGTCCGCGGAGGACTGGTGGAAAAGATTAGCTCCCGGATCAATCCACAGTTGGAAGGAGCTACAGTCCGCATTCAGGAGGCAGTTTATTGCTGCCCGCGACCACGACATGGAGGTTGGTTCCTTAACCAACATCAAGCAGCAACCCACTGAGAACCTCAAAGCTTTCATTCAGAGAATGATGGAAGCTGCTGCAAAGACCAAGGTCAGCGATGAAATGAAGCTGATCGCCCTCCAATCGGGCCTTACTGTCGGCTCCCTGCTATGGGGGGAAATGCAGAGGAGACGGGCAGAAACGCTGTCCGAATTCATGTCAAAGGCTCAGGGAATCATCAACCTTGAGGATGCCTACCAGCAGGCCTTTGGAGTTCCCCCAGCTCCAATGCCTTCCGTGACTGCGCCGAGCTTTGCTTCGCAAGCTCCCGCACCAGCCCTCACGCTTCCAGGAGCCCAATTCACTCCAAGTGTGTATGGGCCTTCCGCGTCTGCTCAGACGCCGAGTCAAACCCAGTTCTCTCGGTACGGAGCAGTACAAACCAGATGTAGTATCGCTCCTGGCATGCCGCAGCCGCAAGCGGAAGCCCCAGAACGAAATTTGAGCCAATCGCGGAGCAAACGAAGCGGAAGAAACTCTAACCGGGGAGAACATGCAAAGAAGCCCCGGAAGGACTATGAGCCCAAGTTCACGGAATATACCAGTTTGATAGACTCGCGAGAGAATGTCTATCGGGCGACCTGTAATATGGTTAACTACAGGAAGCCCCCGAAAGTGTCTCACGGAGGAAGGCGTCCGCGAGACTCCAATAAGAGGTGTGAGTTCCACGGAGACGTGGGGCACACCACGAATGAGTGCCTTCAGTTGAAGGATGAGATCGAGTCCCTGGCAAGAGCGGGACACCTCGGTCAGTGGGTGAGGATACCGATTATCTATCCCGGACAGGGGGTAGTTCATGAAGCTGCATATTCCCCGGGACAGAGGGGGACCGCTAGCGCTCCTGGAGCCGGTCACCCCCAAGCTCCCGGGTCGCAGTTCCCAGCGCTTCCTGCTCCACCCGCTCCGGCGCCCATTGCCTTGTTGGCTCCAGGACCGGGCAACCCATATCCTCCCGGCCTTGCTCCGCCACCCATTGACGGACACGTAGCCACCATTTCCGGAGGACCACACCTTGCCGGAAGCACCCGCAACTCCCAGAAGAGGTACATGAGGGAGTTAGAACACACCGGGGAGATGTGTGCCTTGGTTCAATCACCTGCTCAACGTCCCCGAATGATGGACCTTCCCATCACCTTCACGGAGGACGACGCTCGGCATGTGCACTTCCCCCACAACGATCCCCTCGTGGTGGAAGCCCAGATTGCCAATAAGAAGGTCTCACGGATCTTGGTCGATAACGGAAGCTCCGTAAACATCCTCTTCAAAGCGGCCTTCCATGCGATCGGATTGACTGAGACAGACCTGGCCCCATGCCCCATACAGCTTCAAGGGTTCAATGGGGATGCACTCATGCCATTAGGCAGAATTCAACTTCCAGTCACCCTCAGAGGAGAGAGCGACGCTTGTGCCTTCAAGCACAACACATTCGTGGTGGTCGACTGCCCCACGGCGTACAATTCCATCCTAGGCCGACCGGTCCTAATAGATTGTGGGGCCATAACCTCGATACGCCATTTATGCTTGAAGTTCCCATGCGACGATGGGCGTATCGGCACCCTCCGAGGAGACCAACGGAGTGCACGAAGCTGTTACAACGTCTCCGTCCGATCCGTCTACACGGTCCAGGAGACGGTTGCTGCCGTTCCTTTAGCGGAAGAATTACCAGAAACTGGGGGTGCTCAAGGGGCATACTTTGACGAACTCGACCCAAGAGTGGGAATCGAGAAAGCAATAGAGCCGATGGAGGAAGTCGAAGAGGTGATCCTCAACCCGGGAGAACCCACCAAAGTCATTCAGGTGGGGAAAAACCTGCCGTCGGCCATTCGAGATAAGATCGTGGCCACTGTGAAGGATAATCAGGATATCCTGGCATGGTGCCACACTGATATGACGGGGATTAATCCCAATGTTGCGTGCCACGCACTCAACATAGACCCATCTGCAACTCCAATTCGCCAAAAGAGGAGGCCGCTGGACCCAGTGAGAGCCGAAGCCGTCAAAGCTGAAGTGGACAAATTGATGTCCATAGGCTTTCTCCAGGAGTCGCACTATCCCGTGTGGTTGGCCAACCCAGTTCTGGTCCCGAAATCCGATGGGTCCTGGAGAATGTGCATTGACTTCACGGACCTAAACAAGGCCTGCCCGAAAGATTGTTTCCCTCTTCCGCGAATCGATCAGATGGTAGACGCTACTTCCGGGTACGAACTCTTATCCTTCATGGATGCGTACTCCGGATACAACCAGATCAAGATGCATGTCGCGGACCAGGAACACACCAGCTTCCTCACGGACAAGGGTGTCTACTGTTACGTGGCCATGCCTTTCGGTTTGAAGAATGCTGGGGCGATGTACCAGCGTCTGGTAAACAGAATGTTCAAGGACCAACTGGGGAGGAACATGGAGGTGTACGTGGACGACATGTTGGTAAAGTCCAAGACCTCCGGGGACCACAGTGACGACCTTGAGGAAGCTTTCGCCGTGATCCGAAAGTACGGGATGAAACTAAATCCAAAGAAATGTACTTTCGGGGTCTCGTCTGGAAAGTTCCTCGGTTTCATTGTCAGCTCCCGCGGAGTGGAAGCCAACCCTGAGAAAATAAAGGTGTTCATAGATATGCATTCCCCCCGGAAACATAAGGATGTCCAGAGCGTTACCGGAAGGATAGCTGCTCTCAGCCGCTTCGTATCCAAGGCCACTGACAAGTGTATCCCCTTCTTCAATGTGTTGCGAGGAAACAAGAAGTTCGAGTGGACCCCCGAATGCGAAGCAGCCTTCCAACACCTCAAAGAACATTTAACCTGAGCTCCCATTCTGTCCAAACCTGTCGAAGGAGAGGCGTTGTTCTTATACTTAGCTGTGACTGAGCACGCAGTGAGTGCCGCTCTCGTCCGGGAAGATGGCCGTATCCAGCTCCCTGTGTATTACGTAAGCAAGAGGTTATTGGACGCCGAGTCCAGATATTCAATGATCGAGAAACTCTCCCTCTACTTGCTAATTGCTTCACGGAAGCTGAGGCCATATTTCCAGGCGCACACCATCAAAGTACTCACCAACCACCCTCTCCGACAAGTCCTGCAGAAGCCCGAGTCTTCTGGCAGATTGCTTAAGTGGGCCATGGAACTGAGCCAGTTCGACGTCCACTACCAACCACGTGTTTCCATAAAAGGTCAAGCTCTCGCGGACTTTATTGTGGAATGCTCGGGAATAAATGACCTCCCGGAAGATCCTGTCCCGGAACTTCCCACTTGGAAGGTCTATGTAGACGGAGCCTCAAATGAAAAAGGAGCTGGAGTGGGGGTCATCCTAATATCTCCCCAAGGGCATCAGCTCCAGAGCGCCATCCATTTCGCGTTCCCAGCATCCAACAACGAGGCAGAACACGAAGCCATGTTAGCTGGGTTACGACTGGCCAGAGAAGTCGGAGCCCAAAAAATCGAAGTATACAGCGACTCCCTACTTGTGGTAAACCAAATATCCGGGGAATACCAGACGAAAGGCGAAAGGATGGCTGCCTACGTGTCTCTCTCCCGCGACCTACTGCAGCATTTCAAAGGCTACCAAATCCGCCAGGTCCCCCGGGACCAGAACTCACTCGCGGACACGCTGGCCAAGCTTGCAACGGACCCGGAGATTGAACAGTACGGCTTAGTCCCCATCGGGCACTTAGAAGCCCCCAGTACTGAGACACGAAGGATAAACGCCATCATCGACCATTCCTACTCCTGGATAGGACCCATCCTCAGATTTCTCACCACCGGAGAGCTCCCCACTGATAAAGCTGACGCAAGGAAGCTCCAATATCAAGCTCCCCGATACGTGGTTATGGATGGAAAGCTTTACCGCAGGGGGTTGTCCATACCCTTCCTTAGGTGTGTTGCCGGAACCGAAGTCAGCACCATCATCCATGAGATTCACGGAGGCTTCTGTGGCGATCATACCTCCGGGCTGAGCCTCTCCAAAAAGATCCTTCGACAAGGATACTTCTGGCCCACCATGAAGAAGGATTGTGTGGATTATGTCAGGAAATGTGAGCAGTGCCAGAGGTACGCCAAGGTTCCGCGAGCGCCGCCTACAGAAATTACCCTAATGACCAGCCCCTGGCCTTTCGCCGTTTGGGGCATTGACCTAGTAGGTTCCCTCCCAACTGGAAAGGGTGGAGTGAAGTACGCCATAGTCGCGGTAGACTACTTCACCAAATGGGCTGAAGCTGAACCTATGAACACGGTCACATCTAAAAAAGCACTGGACTTTGTCATCAGGAATATAGTGTGTCGTTTTGGGCTTCCACGAAAAATTGTGTCCGACAACGGAAAACAATTTGACAGTGAACACTTCACGAACTTCTGTGCTTCGCATGGAATTATCAAAAGCTTTTCCGCAGTCGCCAGACCCCAGGCTAATGGGCAAGTGGAAGCTGTAAACAAAATATTAAAGACCACGTTGAAGAAAAAACTCCAAGCCTGCAAGGCTCACTGGCCGGAAGAACTTCCGCGAGTACTTTGGGCCTATCGCACAACAGAGAGAACTTTGACGGGGCACACGCCTTATTCCATGACCTTCGGTTGCGAGGCCGTCATCCCAGTAGAAACTATGATCCCCTCTCATAGGCAAGATACCTACGATCCTACCCGGAACCATGCCCTTCTCCAGGAGTCCTTGGACATGATCGAAGAGCTCCGGGAGCAGTCGCAGGTCCAACTAAAAATGTACCAGGGCAAGATTGCCCGACACTTTAACACGAGAGTCAAGAGCCGTACATTCGAAGTTGGGGATCTTGTCCTACGGAGAGTATTTCCTACTACGCAGGATCCGGGAGTAGGAGTCCTCGGACCCAACTGGGAAGGCCCCTACGAAGTCCAAGAAAAAGTGGGCCATGGGACGTATCACTTAAAGAGACTCGACGGATCTAAAGTCCCGCGCGCCTGGAACGCGGAGCACCTCCGCCGTTACTACCAGTAGGCCCCGGACCATCCAGTCGGAAGTCCTTGGTGAAATTAGCAAAAGTGAAAAATGTGGAAATAATCCTCCCTGTTGTAAAACTCACGCCTAGCAGGCTAATTTAATGAAACACGGAGAGATTCACTCCGCTTTTACTGCACTTTTTATCCCTGTGTTCAAAGCTGCGTTTTAACAAGTGACCACGCGGTCCGGAGACGTCCGGACCCCACGCTCACTTGGGGGGTATACATGGCTAAGGCATAGCCATACGCCCCTTGAACAAAACGTACACAGAACACCACTTATGTGCTAGCATTGTGTTTGAAATCTTTAAATTGTTTGAAATCTTTAAATTGTTTGAAATGTTTAAATTGTTAAGCTTAGGTTTATTTGTTGCCATGAACATGCTTGCATTACATGTCATATGTGCATTATGTGCTTATGTGAAAATTTCCATGGAAATGCCTGCCATTATGTATCATGAAAAGTATCTCCTGTGTAGCCCGGCGATGGACGGGACTGGGGGTTGAGGCACGTTCATAGAGCTACGCCAAAACACCCCCAACTCCCTGAGAAGTCCTTTGCAGAAAGATCCGCGAGCGCTGTAGAGCTTTGCTTCGCAAGCTCCAGCTCCGGGTCCCGCAAGGCGAAAGATGGCAAGATCCGCGAGCGCTGTAGAGCTTTGCTTCGCAAGCTCCAGCTCCGGGTCCCACAAGGCGAAAGATGGCAAGATCCGCGAGCGCTGTAGACCTTTGCTTCGCAAGCTCCAGCTCCGGGTCCCGCATGGCGAAAGATGGCAAGATCTGCGAGCGCTGTAGACCTTTGCTTCGCAAGCTCCAGCTCTGGGTCCCGCAAGGCGAAAGATGGCAAGATCCGTGATCGCTGTAAAGCTCTGCTTTGCAAGCTCCAGCTCCGGGTCCCGCAAGGCGAAAGATGGCAAGATCCGCGACCGTTGTAAGCCTTGCTTCGCAGGCTCCAACTCCAGATCTCACAAAATAATGCATGGCGAGCTCCTTGGCCATTGCAAGTTTCAGCTCCAGAAGCAGACATGGTCGATCCCCCACTCACAGCCGGCCTTGCTTTGCAAAGCCCCTGCTCCGGGATCACACCTGGTGGGCGTGGCGATTTCCCCGACAGCAGTGAGCCTTGCCTCGCAGGGCTCCATGCCAGGTCCCTGAAGTCAGCCACCATGAGGTTCGCAGCAACAGTTAGTTTTGCTTCCCAAAGATCTAACCTTAAGTCTAGCGACGCTCACCAAAAGAACTCCCGTTCCAAACCATGGAACGGCTCACCTTAGCAATCCCAGCGAATAGTATAACTACAAGTCCCGGGATTGGCTATTTTCCTCAGGAAAGCTAAAATACGGTGAAAGGAGCCTGGCCGTTGGAACCAGGAATCCTTCGTAACCTAGAAACTACGTGGGAAAAGACATCATCCGTTAAAGCTTCAAGTGGGAAGTGCATAGGTTTTGGCCGTTGGAACCAAAACCTCATACGCCCCTACAACAGTTTCTACCGTATAAATGTCTACCCTAAGCGCAAAGATAAATAAAGAACTCGGCAGAAAAGAAAGGAGAATGCTATAATTATGGCAAATATGTCCGCAATGAAAAACTCAAAATGAAAAAAAAAAATTAAAGATAAAACCCCTTCAAGCATTGGGGGTAACTATAGCTTCCACGACCGCAGCTTCGGGGGCATCGGTGTCAACTGAGGCTGGCGGAGTCGGCTCAATGGAAGGCGGAACTTCATCATGAGAAGGTTCAGAGGTCCCCGCCTCTCCGGGATCTCCCACCTCAGGAGCTCCAGCACGTTCGTCAATGTTGTAAGTTTGGACGTACGCCTCTGGGCCTTGATCCCACACGAGTAGCTTCTCCCTCATGGCTTCGGCATCATCTCCCAAATAGCCTAATACCTCCGGGTTCACTTTCCAGAGTTGATGCATGAGGACCACGTGCGATATATTAATCGTCCTGTTCAGTATCACCTCAGCATCCTCCTTCTCCTTCAAGCGCTCCGCCTCGGAGGTTGCCAGCTGTGCCTCCGCGACAGTTAGTTGAGCCCTCAATTTTTCCATTTCGGCCTTGGAGGCATCACGCTCCCCCTTAAGAGAATCAATCTCCTTGCGCTGCTCCCTATTTTGGCTCAGCACGGATTGCTTCTCGGTCACATGCGAATTGTAAGGCCCCGATCTCTTTATCCTTCTCGGCGAGCCCCAACTGCAGCATAGACACGAGATCCCTGCTCCTCTTATGGAGTTGCTCCTCCTCGTGCAGCTTACTCTGAAGAGTGGAATATTCCTCTTGCTGCTTAAGAAGGAGATCATTTTTTGATTGCAAGCGAGCCTCCAGGGTATCCTTCTCCACCTTAGCTTGGGACAGCTCTTCCCGGAGCTTGGAGTTTTCGGCCTTCATCCCATCTGACCGCTGTCTAAACTCATTCTCTGCCTTGGCCCGGTACTCTTGATTTTTGGCAAGATTTTTCTCGTCCGCCTCTTCCTCAGCTGTGCGCCGGGCCTGATCAATCTTCTCCGAAGCCTCCAAGGCTTGTTGGGTCAGTTTCTGCTTCTCCGCCTCCAAGGCATGGCGAGCCAGCTGGCTCTCCTCCAGTTGAACCAGAACTTCACCAACCTCCCGGAACGAGCGTTCCGCGATCATAGAGGCCTGCAAGGAAAGACAACAGAATGAGCTAAAGCCAGACAAAAAGACAGATGATCTTAATAAATAACAACTGACGGCTTACCCCGGACAGTTGCTGCTTCACAGCGTGTGTCAGCAACAGCGGATCCTTACTGCTACTGATGGCCCATTTCTCAGAATTGAGCTCGCATAAGCTCAGGGCCATGTCCTCCATCATCTCAGCTCCGAACGGCGCCAATGCACGTCCGAGCCTAGGCACCAGCCTCTTCTCCAAGGCTGGACCATCCAAAACCGCTCCGGCCGGGTGAAGGGATCTCACCCCCTCGGCCAGCTCAGCTCTCTTCACGGCAGACAAGTTATCTGCCCTTCCCTGAGTAACAGCCTTCTCCGCCTCTAACCGCCTCTTCAAAAAACTATCGGCCCGTCTTACACCCTCCAGGAGGGCAGCGGGGAAACTGGTTGGATTCCGCGGGAAGTGGAACTTCAGGCCAGGCAGAGGAAGGTTGGTTGTCTGAGAAGAAGGAGACCCCGGAAGGGTGGACCCCCTTTGGGCTGGAGGAGGAGGCAGACGGGGTATTAAGGCCCCGGTCTGTTGCTTTTGCTGCTGCGGCAGCAGAAGCAATTGCCCTTGTTGCTGCTGCTGGTTTGGATGTTGTTGTTGCTGCTGCTGTGACGTTGGTGATTGTCTCTGTTGTTCTTGTTGCTGCTGTTGTTGTAGTTGTGGTTGCTGTCGTTACTGTTGTTGTGGCCTTCGACCAGGAGAAGAGTGTCTAAGGCGTTTGTTCTTAGCGCCCTCAGCATCTTCTCCGGGACGCTTGCTCACCCCAGTTGTCCTCACGGGGAACACAAGCCCTTCCCCGTCGCTGCTGCTACTCGAGACCATCATAGTGTCGGAAGGCCCGTCCGCAGGAGACTTCTCTACCCTCGGAGACGCTTGCGCCTCGCCACTTGTCTTCTTGGGGGAGGCAGCTTTACCTCCCCTACCAGCCTTGGTCTTCCGTCCTTTCCCCGTGGACGGGTCTTGGCTGGTGGCAGCCTTCTTAATGAGCAAAGTAACCCTCCCCAACATCTTGGCTTCTGGATACTCTGCAAGAAACGTACAAAGCAAGGTTAACGAACCAACAAGCAATGAGAAAGAAGATAAGCGGAAGACAAGACAATCAACAACATAAAAGCACAAGCAAGCCCGCCAGCAGGGAACAAGAAACAAGAAAAAGAAAAGTTTGAAAGGGACGACCATGCACGAGAAACGTGGATGGCCTTCCCCGAGCAAAACAAAACATCGCTTCCTGCTCCAGGAAGCTCCCGTACTCCTTGAAGTCCGGGAATGACATGCTGAGGGAAGAAGGGTCAACCATGATGACACCTTCTGGCAGACTACCGTCACTCAGACACCAGAGGAGCTCATCTACCCTATCGCAATATCTGTCGAAGGGTATCCTACGCGGATCTAGCCTAAGGAAACGGGGATCAAACCCCATCTGAGAGGTCCGGGAAACCTCAGACAGGCTGGGGGTGTGGATCAATCGAAAACTAGTCTTACCTATCCCGGAGATACTAGCCCCCGGAGCCCCTTCGTTAGGGTAAGCCGCGGCGTGGCGAGCCTCGATCTCCTCTTCCTCCGGCTGGGGGTCGGGGAACCTCTCCGCCCAACTAGGTGATAAAGTATTTTCATCCCGGGCTGCTTGGGTGATCACCTTGGACAGGTCCAGGGCAATCTGCTCCCGGATGTCAGCTGACACCTGAGTTTGCCCCCTGCCACTCACTGGCTCGATGTTTTGGAAGGAGGAAAGTAACCCATACTCCCTCAACGATTCGGAGGTCACAAGTCCCTCCACTTTCAACTCTTCCTCAGAAAGCCCTTCGTAGAACTTGGACCTCCTTATCATCTCCGCACAGCGAGGTGTCCGCGGAACGACTTCTGCAAAATTCAAATACGAGCGTTAGAGATCCTACCAAAAGGCAAATCAAACGCAAAGAAACAAAGTTGAAAAGGAGAGGAAGGAACACTTACCAGGGATTTTGAAGTCCAAAGATAGGGCTGGCACCCTCTTCAGCGGAAAGCCAGTCATCAGGAACCAGTATTCCCGGAGGTCTGGAACCCTCGCGGTATGACAGGTGGGGCACATCACGTCCGGGTGCCTTTCCAGCCTGTAAAACCCCACCTTGTCTGAATGACCCCTCATAGGCTGAGACTTCAACCCGTAGAAGTACAGCACCTCCTCCGGGGTAGGAGCTTCCAGTTTCCGGGACTTGCAAAAGATGAACCACCCTGCTAGGAGCTTGTAGCTGGGAGGAATCAACTGGAAGGGGGCAATCCCCGCCTTCACACAGAAATTGGCAAAGTAGCTCCTTAGGGGCAAGTGCGCCCCACACACTATGTGTGCCCAGCTCCAGGCACCGAAGCCCTCGTGACTCTGGCTAGCCGACTCGCCCAGCACCGACAGACGATGCCACATCAGACCTGGGATGTTCTTCAGGCCTGCCTCGGAGGAATACAGCTCCAGCATGCCATAATTCCTGAAAAGGTTCGGTTTTTGGTCCATCTCCCAGATGGAACTATTGGAAGTCGGTGGGCTAGCCGCGACCACTTTCGCCTTTCCTTTCCCCTTTGCACCAGCGACAGGAGAGCCCTTCTCTTGAGCAGAATCAGCGTCCCCCACTGCAAGGAGTTGTTCCTTTGAGATGTTCGTCACTGGACAAAAGAAAGAAAGAAGAAAACACTCTAAGCAGTCAGCACCCTTGTCATACCCTAGTGGTATCAAAGGCGTCGGGGAGACCCTCCCCGAAAACTGCTTGGAGAGGCTCCCACCGAGCTTACCGAGGGATTGGCACCATGCCACCCGAAGGGCAGCAAGGAACCAGACTCCGACTCCGAGCCCAAGCCCGCCAAAAGAAGTGTTTTTCCAGAGAATGTCCTTGGTGAAACAAGGAACGACTTTCCGAACGAAGATCGCCCAAGCATGCAAAAAAGGCTACTTATCGACTCACATCAATCACGTGCCTACCAAAGCCCTATTCACGCATGCACATAAGCGATAATGGCAAAAACCTCTACTCTAACAACTACCAACAACATAAGGCTTGGGAGGAAAGAGCAAAGTAGAAATACTTACTAATATTCGGGTAGTTGGAGGTTGAAGGAGTAACTGGATCACTGCACAGCACGATCGCGAGAAGTAAAAGCTGCAAAGATGAACGGCGATTCAAACCCTGAACTTCGGCGAACAAACCCACTGCCAAATCAAAAGAAAAGTTTCCAGATACTTACCAAAAGAAATGGCAAGTTCGGGGGAACGTAAGCTGGGAAGCCTGAGAGTTCGAAGGTTTGGAAATCTGAAAATCCTAGAGATAGAGAATCTGAAAGCGTAAAGAGGAAGAAAGGTCCTTTCCCTCGTTTTTATAGCAGGGAAGAAGTCGTTTCGAATTCCTCAAATGAACGGTCCCGATCTTCCCATTCCGTGTGCATCAGATCTAACGGCTGGAGATGAAGCGACGATCCTATTTATGACTCCTCGGATGGGAATAAAGTATTTATTTCCCATCATTACACCACCTCGGGCCCGGACTACCATTAAAAACCGTCAAATCATTATTCAGATGACTGACGCACGCATACTCAACCAGTCGCCTCACGCACACGTCTTGGTCGCAGAATCATTCCCAGAATGACACGTGGTCCTTGCCGCACTTGAGTACTTGAGTTCAAACAGAAGAAATTCCCTTTCTTTTTCATACTAGCACTCAGGCGGGAAAAAGGAACCCTTCCGGGAACACAGAAGGTGCCCCCTTGCCTAATCTAAGAGGCCGAAATACCCGGAGGACTGTACAAGCTCCCGGATCTCTCAAAGCTCCGTGACCTTGGGGGGTAAATGTTATCCAGATTTCCGGATAGCGTTTAGATTGATGTCCTCGGGGAAGCAGAATTATCGATGTCTTTCACGGTAGGTGACCATATCTCGCGGATGAACAGAAAGGCTTCGCCTCTCCCGTTTAGTGTCCGGATTACTCTTCCAAGAAAACACAACACGGAAACTCGTCAACTCTCCCGGACTCCCGAAGGGGTATCCTTCGGGGAAGCCCCTTCCAGGAGAAGCTTTTCGAGTGGTCTCCGCGGAAACAGTTCCATGCCTCGCACGGAACAAAGCCAAACGGTCGAGTCCTGGAGGAGACATATTTGGAATGATATCCGCCTGACACAGGATCCCGCCTGACACGCCCGTCAGGTCAAAGCCGCACACATCCCAGCACGCCTAAGGGTACCTTTTCGCCTACTGTTCCGCTGACAACTTGGAGAAGACGGCTGACTTTGTGTGTTCCCCATACTTTCACGTAAATATACCCACATAGAGTCTTGTAGCCATGCTACTACAGTAATTGTATCCCCTATTTATGGCTGGTGTAATTAAGACTCATGTACGTAGAGAAAAACCCTAATCCGAAACCCTAGCTATAAAGACCCCTTCATTTTACAAGAAGGGGGACGACCAACAAATCACATAGCAAAAACTCTACTAAAATCTCTCTAGCTTCATCTTCTTCAAGAGAACCTGAGAGAAACACTGTGAGTGTGTGAAGTTCTTGTGCACCGGCCATCTTACTGTAACCTTTTCCAAGTATAATAACATCGACTCGTGGACTAGGGCTTGTTAACGCCTGAACCACGTAAAAACACTGTTTGTTTAGTTACATTTCAGCATTTCTACAGTTCTTATCTTTTTATTATTTTGTTTGTATTGGTTTCCGAAAAACTCGGTAAATAGAACCAAACCTAGAGGTCTAGTAGCGATCGGGAAAGCAGCCGATGGGCCATGTCGACACCGGAAGTTTGGCGCCCTGACCGCCAAATCTGAACCCTGATTACGTGACGATGATAGAAATGGAGAGCATACAGTTGAGGAGTCAGCTATCCAGAGTAAGTAAGCAAATTAAGGAGGTCTTGGCCCGACTATCCCCTCTTGCAACTGACGTTAATGTCGGAAAGAGGCAAATCGGGACTCACAAGTTCTGCAGGAATAGTCGGCCCAGACCTAGTCGGTCGGCTAGAACCTTAACCCCGAGTTTTGCGCCCATGTCGTACCATAACCAGGAAGCTATGTTTGAGGAGTTTCCCAAGGCCAATCAGCTAGTGAGCCGATCGGTCAAAACCTCAACTCCTAGTTCAGCTCCACCATCGAACGCACCCAGAAGGGCTCGTGGCAGCTCGCGGAGGAGGTCTGGGGAAAGCTCGCACAGACAACCTGCTCTGGTCAGCCCTCCCGTGTTGCGGTCAGACCGCCGGGCGCAGGAAGTTGGAGGCGGTAGAGTGGAACGACCGCGACCTAGTTTGATCTTGTCGGACGGGACCAGGATCGCTTCACCAGTTAGGCATCCCCCTTTGCCGATAAGATACCCATCTCCTCCTCGTCTTGCTCGAGATATTTCAGCGCACGGGAGCAGTAGAAGGAATCCTCCTCCCACCGTTCCTACCCATTGCCTGCGAGCACCTGAGAATGTCCCGGATCCTCACCCCCAGCAGCAGGCTCCAAGCTTTTCCAATGGGAGCTATTGGACCAAGATCCACCGAAGTGGCAGATTCGGTGGAGACCTGCTCAATCGTTTAAGTTCGATGCAAAGCTCATAGGCCGCCTCGAGAACCGACCTTCGAGATTGCCTCAACTCGCAGAGGGGGGATCCGACCAGAAATGAAAGTCATGCTCACCGAGAGGGTGGTCCTTCCGAAGTTTGTGACAGTGGGAACGTCCCGCCAAACCAAGCTCAAGCTTGGAGGGACAATAACCCACCTAATGCATATGATGGAACGGGAGCTGTTGAACAGCCCCAGAACAACCAAGGGATCAAGGACTAGACCCTAGAAAGGTTAGCTCAGATGGAGGAGCTAATGAAGAAACTCTTGTCAGAAAAAGGCAAGGATGTGTATGACTCGGGAGATGAGCTTGAGCTTTTTTCCCCCAACATAGCAGCCACAACGTACCCGCCGGGTTTCTGGATGCCCCATCTATCCAAATTCGATGGGGAAGGGGACCCATTGGATCACTTGGGTATGTGCAATACCCTGATGATGGCCCATAATATCGGCCCCGAGATGAGATGCTTGATATTCCCTTCGACCTTGATCGGGCTAGCTAAGCAGTGTAAAAAATAGTCGATTAGCTCGTGGAAGAGTTTCTCTGCCGATTTCAAGAGGGCATTCCGAGCCTCCCAAGCGGCTCACGTCAAAGCGGACACCTTCGCGAACGTGACGCAACAGCCCAGGGAACCCTTAAAAGCTTACCTGAGCAGGTTCGCAAATGTTGCGGCCCGAGCTAGGGACGCAGACGATAGTTCCAAGCTCATGGCTATGAGGACTGGAATCTTTGTTGGGGGCGGGCTGTGGAAAGAAATCCAGAGGAGAGGTGTCAACACCGTGGATGAATTCTTGAATGGGGCCCAAGAATGGATAAACTTGGAAGAGGCGTGAGCGTCGGTCAAGGGAACTAGCCAAACCCTTGATCAGCCTGTTGGAGTGGAAACGGATGTCGTGAAAACGACTCAAACCGTTGCCTAGAATAACCAAGGGGGTGGAGGCAAGAGAAACATGAGCGGTAAGGGAGGCCAGCACGGTCCCAAGAAGAACAAGCCCGCAGAAAAGTTCAAGCCAGTCTACGCAGTTTATACTGAGCTCACAGACACTAGGGAGCACATTTTCCTAGCAAATTCTGCCCGCCTTCCCTGGAAAAAGCTAAAGCCTTTGAAAAACCAGAAGGCCAAGAGAGACCCTTCCAAATTCTGTCGATTCCACAACGACATCGGCCACAACACTGATGATTGTAGACATTTGAAGGATGAGATCGAGACACTCATCAGAGCCAGACCTTTGACTTAGTATGCGCGGAATCGAGTCCCTACCAGTCAGCAAGCCCCGGAAGCTCCGATAAATCAGCCTGGGGCCCGAGTAAATCAGGATACCCCTCCCCCTATAATAGGAGGAGAGATAACCGCCATCGCCGGAGGCCCTCATCTGGCCAGCTCGAGTAGAGGTGCCCAGAAGAGGTACGTCAATGAAATGAAGTCTCATAACGGAGTTGAATTTATCCCGGAGCAGCATCTACCCAAGCAGAAGCGGTTGGAGAGACAACCAATCAGTTCTACCAAAGAGGGTGCTAGTCATGTCCAGTTCCCACATAACGATCCTCTAATCATAACTACCCAGCTCGCCAACCAGAGAGTTAGGAGGATGCTAGTTGATAATGGGAGTTCGGTGAACCTGCTGTTCCGGTCCACACTAGAGAAAATGGGGATGTCTGTAGCCGAGTTGAAGGCCACCTCCATGATGTTGTATGGGTTTTTCGGAGAAGGGCCGGCAGCGATGAAAATGATCGAGTTAGTAATAACCTTGGGAGAGGGACCCCGAACTATCTCAAAACTCCTCGAGTTCGTGGTTATCGACTGTCCCACCACGTACAATGCAATTCTAGGTCGACCTACGTTGATGGCATTTGAAGCCATAACTTCTATCCGCCACCTCGCAGTCAAATTACCCTCCTCTACGGGAGTATGTACGATCCGAGGTGATCAGCTCGCTGCCAGGGAATGCTATAGCATTTCCATGAAGGGAAAATCACGACCCGGGCAGCAGACGATGACCATTCAGGGCGGAAGCGAGGAATCTCAGGAAGTGAGATCCATTCCTGGGATAGAAAAACCTCAGGAAGTCGATGGCGTAGGTATCACCTTGAGTGATGATATCGACCCAAGGATAGGCAAAGATAGATTCGAACTCCAGGCCATCAAAAAGTTCGAAGAGGTGAACATCGATCTTAGAGACCCTTCAAGGGTGGTTAGGCTCGAGAAAAACCTTTGTAATAAGAGAAAGGCGGAGCTACTGAGATTTCTACAAGAAAATATAGACGTGTTCGCCTGGTCTCATGAAGACATGATAGGAATCAGCCCAAGCATCATCATGCATACCCTTAACTTTGACAAAAACATGTCTGCGAAGTTCCAGAAACAGAGGCACCTGAGGCCCTAGAAGATGAAGTAGCTTGACTTTTAAAATGTGGCTTTATTCGCGAGGCAAAATACCCGATCTGGGTCGCAAATCCAATTTTGGTCCCGAAGCCGAACGGGAAGTGGCAGACCTACATCGACTTTTCTGATCTGAATAAAGCATGCCCTAAAGATTGCTTCCCCTTGCCGAGAATTGACCAATTGGTGGATGCCACTGCGGGGCACGAGCTCATGTCCTTCATGGATGCATACTCGGGTTATAACCATATCGCTATGAATCCTGCGGACTAGGAGCACACTAGCTTCATGATCCCAACCAACATTTATTGTTACAAGGTCATGCCTTTCGGGTTGAAGAATGCAGGAGCTACATATCAGAGATTGGTCAATAGAATGTTCGCTAATCAGATCGGGAAAAACATTGAAGTGTATTTTGATGAGATGCTGGTCAAGTCAAAAACTGCCGATAACCATGTCCCTGATCTGAAGGAATGTTTTAAGATCTTGAGATAGTATGGTATGAGGCTGAATCCCCAAAAATGTACCTTCGGGGTTGCGTCAGGAAAATTTCTGGGTTTCATTGTCAACACTAGAGGAATAGAGGCGAACCCCGATAAAATCAGATTGCTACTCGAAATGCCATCACCCCAGTCACGAAAAGACGTCCAAAGTCTGACAGGAAGGGTGGCAGCCCTTAATCGGTTCATTTCCAAATCAACCGACAAGTGTTTGCCATTCTATAACCTGCTTCGGGGAAATGAAAAGCTCAAGTGGACTGATGAGTGCGAGTGTGCCTTCCTCGATCTAAAAGCACATTTAGCTGAGCTGCCCGTGTTATCTAAACCAACAGCAGGATAGCCTCTTTTCCTTTACCTAGCTGTCACGGAAGATGCGGTTAGCGCTGTGCTGGTCCAGGAAGAGGACCGGTCTCAGAGGCCGGTCTATTACATTAGCAAGAGGCTCCCTGGAGCCGAATCTTGATATTCGTTGATGGAAAAAATGGCGTTCTGCCTTATCATGGCCTCCAGAAAACTCAGGCCGTATTTCCAGTCCCATTCAATCCACGTCATAACCGATCAACCTTTAAGGCAGGTATTGAAGAAACCTAAGACATCGGGATGTCTTTTGAAGTGGGCTATCGAGCTCAGCCAATTCGAGATACTATACGTACTGCGAACTGCGATCAAAAGCCAAGCTTTGGTTGATTTCGTGGGAGAGGGCACTAGATTCCAAGGGGAAATAATGGAAGAACCGGTGCAGGCCTTGTGGAAAGTCTTTATGGACGGTTCGTCTAATGAGAACGGGTCCAGAGCTGGAGTCATTTTGATATCCCCAGAGGGACATCATTTCCACTTTGCGTTACGGTTCAGATTCGAAGCGTCCAACAAGAAGGCCGGGTATGAAGCTTTATTGGCTGGACTAAGGGTGGCCCAGGAGCTGAAGGCCAGCTCTGTCCAACGCTATAGCGATTCCCAACTCGTGGTTAACCAGGTATCAAGAGAATACCAAGTGCGGGGAACTAAGATGGCGGCCTACTTGGCCAAGGTAAAGAATGAGTTATCCGCATGTGAGTACAGCCTAGTCGAACAGATCCCTCAGGAGCAGAACGCCAATGCTGATGCCTTAGCAAAGCTCGCCACCTCCAGGGAGGCCGAAGCCTTGGGCCTGATACCGGTGGAATTCTTGGAAAGGCCAAGCTAGAGGAAACTACGAGAGAGGTCGAGATGATCGACGCCAGGCCAACCTGGATGACTCCCATAGTCGAATACCTTACAACAGGAAAGTTACCTGAAGAACGGAGCAACGCGAGGAGGATACTTTACCAAGCTCCGAGATATACAATTGTAGACGGGACGTTGTACCGACGTGCTCTTTCTTTACCTCTTCTACGATGTGTTCTGCCAGACGAGGCCAAAACTATTCTGCAGGAGGTGCATGAAGGATTTTGTGGGGATCACGCTGGGGAGCCAAGCCTTGCCTTGAAAATATTGAGGCAAGGATATTATTGGCCCACTCTATCGAGGGACTCGATTTCTTACATCCAAAAGTGTGACAAGTGCCAGCGATTCACCACGATCACCCGAGCTCCACTAGTCGAGCTAAAGATGATCTCATCCCCATGGCCGTTTGCAGTCTGGGGTATTGACTTAGTTGGTGCCCTACCCACGGGAAAAGGAGGAGTTCGCTATGCTGTAGTAGCTATTGACTATTTCACGAAATGGGCAGAAGCGGAGCCCCGTCGACAATAACATCAAAGAGAGTCCTCGATTTTGTGGTTAAGAATATTTTCTGCAGGTACGGGCTGCCAAAGAAGATCGTGTCAGATAACGGAACCCAGTTCGATAGCAACCTATTCACCGAATTCTGTGGGAGACACGACATAATTAAAAAAAATTCCTCTGTGGCCTACCCCCATGCTAATGGGCAGGTCGAGGCTGTGAACAAGACGCTCAAGGCGAGCCTTAAGAAGAGGCTGGACGAAGCAAAGGGAGTTTGGCCTGAACAGCTCCCTCAAGTGCTATGGGCATACCGGACCTCAAACCGAATCTCGACGGGGCACACTCCTTTCCCCCTGACTTTTGGAAGTGAAGCCGTCCTTCCTATCGAAACAAATATAGCCTCGCATAGAGTCCGGGCGTTCAACCAAGAACAGAACGATAAATTGCTTAGCATGTCCCTCAACCTAATTGACGTAAAATGAGAAGCTTCACAGCTGCAGCTCACACATAAACAACAAAAAACCACTCGTTATTTCAACTCAAGGGTCAAGAGACGCATCTTTAACTTAGGTGACCTGGTGCTCCGAAGACTCTTTTTAGCCAGTAAGGATCCCAAGGACAGAGTTTTGGGACCAAAATGGGAAGGACCCTATCAAATAATTAAGGTTATGAAGGAAGGGACCTTTAAACTAGCTCGACTTAATGGAGAAACAGTACCACGGACATGGAACGTTGTACACCTAAAGAAATATTATCAATAGTCATGCTCTTGTAAGGCTTAATTATGAAAGCCACCCTAATTTATTAAAAAATGAGAAGTATATTTCTTGTATCGTTGTATGTTTCCGTGTGCGTATAGGCTTAAAAGAGCGTGTTCAAAGTAACCGAGAAAGAACTCTTTCTGTTTATTTGGGGGGCATATACCCCGAGAAGAAGGTCCTTAAACTTAGAAGTTAGTTAAATTGGTTAATCAGTGTCTTTTCTAAAAGGCACGAAGTATCGATAAAACTAACGCGAACTGAGTTTTTAAAATTAAATATCCTGGACACAACCAGGTCCTAAAACTTAGATGTTGTTTAAATTGATTAATCAGTGTTTTTTCTAAAAGGCACGAGGCATCGATAAAACTAACGCGAACTGATTTTTTAAAATTAAATATCCTGGACACAACCAGGTCCTAAAACTTAGAAGTTGGTTAAATTGGTTAATCAGTGTTTTTTCTAAAAGGCATGAGGTATCGATAAAAGTAACGCGAACTGAGTTTTTAAAATTAAATATCCTGGACACAACCAAGTCCTAAAACTTAGAAGTTGGTTAAATTGGTTAATCATTGTTTTTTCTAAAAGGCACGAGGTATCGATAAAACTAACGCGAACTGAGTTTTTAAAATTTAATATCCTAGACACAACCAGGTCCTAAAACTTAGAAGTTAGTTAAATTGGTTAATCAATGTTTTCTCTAAAAGGCACGAGGTATCGATAAAACTAACGCGAATCGAGTTTTTAAAATTAAATATCCTGGACACAACCAGGTCCTAAAACTTAGAAGTTGGTTAAAATTGACTAGCAATACTTTGCAATCTCATTGAAAAACGGTCAATAAACTAACACGAACTAAGATTTTACCAAACACATCATATTAAAAAGAAAAATAGAGTGATAAAACTCAAGGTAACTGAAATCAATAAATTGTCTCGAGGAGAAGAACCTCGTGATGAATAGTTGCAAAAAACATAAAAAATTCTAAGCCCCCCCAGGTCGCTCCAAGGACGTCACCTCCTTAGCATCCTACTCGCCGGAAGCAGAGGTCTCCCCGGTCACAGTCGCCATCGGCAGCTCCAATTGCAGCCGAGCTTTGAACTTCTCGAGGTAGTGTCCCCATGCATCAGAGGCCATGAAAAAGAAATTGCCGTCCTGGTTGAAGGCCCAGCAGTGGTACAACATACTCTCCATGGAGGATGCCGACGCTTTCTTTTCCTCCAGAACGGCCGCCTCGGCCTCTAGCAATTTTGCCTTGGCCCCCTCAAGCTTAGCCTGAAGGGCTATCTAAGTAGCTCTCACCTCCTGCTCACCTGCCTGGGCAATGGTATGGGCGGCCTTCGCTTCCTGCTCGCTTGCTTGGGCTACCGCCAAGGCAGCCCTGACATTCTGCTCATTCTGGTTAGAGGTGGTGAAAGCAGCTTGGGCCGCGACCAGCTCGACCTTGACTTCCTCATTCCTGGACCTAGCCCAAGAGATGCTTTGGTGAAGAGCCAAGACCGCCTGCAAAAAGCAAAGGAACAATTAGAGGCATTTCCGAAAAAATAAGATATAAAAAGTGGTCATGGAAAGTGCTTACTATGTGGTTCATCCCAAGGGAAGATTCCATCACGTTCTCAGGGCTCCTCTCCTCAATTGCCCTCAGGTCGGTGGGTTTGGCCTTGTAGAAGTGCTCCACCGAATAGTTCGCCATCTCGTAGACGGTCCCCCGGAAAGTGGCTGGGATCAGCTCCAGATCCTGGGGGTTGACGGGGATACGAACTGTGGCAGCAGGGGCCACCAGAGCTTGGGGACCAACCGGTGCTGCTGGTTCCTGAGCTGTAGGGGGAGGGGGAGGAAGGCGAGTAAAGGTCGCAGTCGGCCCGACAGCGGGTGCAGCTCATGGGCCCGAACTTTTCCCCTTAGCTTGGGATTGAGAGACGGTTGTAGCCGGGGGCGGCATTTTCTTGGGAGAAGGTCGAAGCCTCTTGATGAGAGGACCCTCGAGTGACTTCCCTCCTGGGAACATCGAGCGGATGTCTGGCTCCCCCCTCTATGCCATCTCCTCACCTGAAAAGAAGAATGAAAAACACGTTAAGTGTAACGCCCCAACTCCTGGGACCGTTACGGTGTGCCTTGTAAACAGTGCTAAACTCGCTAATCGAGTCATTTGGCCAAAATCGTGCAACTAAGTATGATTAGCGGTTTAGGGATTAAACATTTTGGTTAGGGTGTAACGTTTCACTAGAACCTTTAATATATACATTGGGATCCCGAAAATATAATTTCAGAGTTTATTACAGAAAATATTTACAACAAGCCGTTCTAAGCGGCAAAACAGGGTTCAACCCTAGTTCCACTTTAAACCTCGACCGTGGCGGACGAGCAGCTGCATATGTACACGTCATCACCTATGCTCTCCAACTCAAGGATGGTCTAGCTTCCTCTTGCCTTTACCTGCACCACATAGCACCCGTGAGCCGAAGCCCAGCAAGAAAACATAACACTATACATAAGCATTATCAAATGATTATCATTATAATCACACTAAGCTTGAAACTTTCAAACCAGTGAATGAGCATCACATGATTCAAGAGGGAGAGTGGCTGCTAGGTAAGCCACTAGCCTCCAAGTGCTTATTTCATTCATCGACCCTCGAGGTTGGTCTGGCATTAATGCTCTTTGAGTCATTCAATGCTGATGGTCGATTAGATCTAATCTCTGTTGGCTTGCGTGATCCCCGCTATGGCCGTTCTGACTAATGAGTCAGCGCTATGTGACCAGTGTCCAGAATCACTGCCGAACCTGACTAATAAGTCACAGCTTCACAGCTGATACTAACACCTTTGCCAATTCTAACTGACGAGTCAGTGCAACGTGACCAGTGCCCAGTACCACTGCCGAACCTGACTAATGAGTCACAGCTTCACAGTTGATACTAGCACCTTTGCCAAATCTGACTAATTAGTTAGTACCATGCACAAGTAAGCAATGCTATCAATATGTATCATATGCCAGTTATCCAAGAGTAGGGCATTCAGCATGCTTACTAAATAGTTGCTAGCATAATCATGATCATGCACAAACTCAGAGACTCAAGCTCTGACTAATCTCATATTCATCATTCATGGCATTCCCTAATCATATGTTTCTCATGCATCACATGCATCACACTTAATCATCCAGCATGCCTCAATAATAATCATATGCAAATGGGCAAGATTTCCAGGCATTCATTATGCTATCAATGTTTACATTTAAACATCCAACATGCATCAATCATAGCCATGCATGTCACATATGGGGTGCAGTTTTCTTACCTTGGGTTCGAGCGATAATTAATAAAAGAAACGACCTTTGAGAACGATAAGCTTTTAGTCCTTTAGCGGTCACCTAGTCATAACCAAACACAAGGTAACATCAATAAAAATGATCAACTTAAGTTCCCAAATCAATATCTAGCCTCCGGGACTTCGATCCCCACTTAAACGGGTACTAGGTACAACCCCGAGGCTTAAGGCTTGAATCCCCAAGCTAAAAACCCCTTCCTTGGAAAAAATGACCTTAAGGACCGCGGCCCTCCTTGGCCATGCCACGGCCTGCCCCTCAAACAGAGGCGCCCAAACCCAGCTTACTCCAAGGGCCGCGGCTCTCCCTGACCATGCCGCGGCGCAACCTCCAGTTCAGCCAAAATGACAACTCGCACACCAGATTTCTCCCCTGCGTTTTCCCTTAGAACCAGCCCCTCAAACCTGTCTCAAATCACAACCTAACACCCAATTCAACCACCAAACATCCCTTACAACTCACCCTCATCAAAACCCAAAGTAAACATCACCCAAACCTCCATTAATTCAAACTTTCTACAAGTGATTCACACGTCAAAAGCTAAAACTCAAAACAGAGTATGAACCAGAAATTAATGGTAGAAACTTACCCCAAACACGATTTGAATTCTTCCCAAAGGCTGAACTCAAGCTAAACCTCCCCAAGCTTTACTCCCTAGCTAGCTTCCTCAAGATAGGCTCTCAAAACTTAAAGAAGAGGGTGAAGGAGGACTTGTACAGGAAGGAAGGGAGAAAGAGAGGATAGGCTCTGTTTTAATATCAATCCACAGCCTTCCAAAATTCCTAAGGCTGATATAAATCTTTAAGGTCAAAAGACCATATTGCCCTTAAGCCAAATAAATCCCTCTAAAAGCTTCGGAGGGTAAAACCGTCCTTACCCGCCTATCTCGTTAATTATAATTAACGCTCTCCAATTCCCGCTATTCTCAATATTCCCAAATACCAATAAATCATATCCCATTACCCTTTAATTCCCGGTAATGCTCTAATCATTAAATTCACCCCGAGCCCCGAACTTAAACCCGTTATGACTAGACCGAACACTTACATCTCATGATCGTCTCATGTCGAAAAGCTCGAACCAATCCACCTTATAATGTGGCTATAATTATAATTCACCCATATGCATAAAATTACACAATCACGCCCCCAACAGCCAAATTACCAAAATGCCCTTGCATTTAAAATATGAGCCCATATGCATTTATTCACCATCATATAATAGTATAATTTGCATAAACATGCATATAGCCATTAAATATCATAACAAATCAATTACGGCCCTCCCGGCCTCCTAATCAAGGTCCTAAACCTTATTAGGAAATTTGGGGCATTACATTAAGGATGCATGTACATTCTTCAAAAGAAAATTATTAACAATAATAAGCAAAATACAAAAATTCCTACCCTCTGAGCTAGAGGAAGAGTCTATTTCCACGACCTCCGGCCTCGGAGCTACTACAGGGGAAGGATAATCTAAAACAAACACTTCTTGGATTATGGGAGGTGACGGCTCAGGCTCTACCTCGGGGCTAGATTCCTCCTCATATTGCCTAAGTCCAGGGGCAACTATTCCCTCTAGGAGGGAGGGCCACGACCTAAGATTGGTCCCATACTCCCAAAATAGGTCGACCTAAAAGACAACATATTTTCTACTACTACGATACCCCTGGGAGGGCCCACATCATTACGTAGCACTAACAGATCTACACACTGCAGCAGGGTTATGTTGCGGTCTGGGTCGTTCCGGTGGTGATGCACGAGCCGATTTGGGTTAAACCTGACTAAGCTAAGGTTCGTGGCTGCCCTATCTAGGTCCCGAAAGAGATAAAGGTTACCTTGGATGGAGGGGCTAGCTGCCGCCCCTGATTGAGCTCGGTCCAAGTCTAGGTCCCGAGCGGCCTCTGGAGCTCTTCTCTTCCGCACAAGGGGCACCTCGAGCTCATCTTCCTACTCCTCGCCACCACTAGTCGCGACATCGACCTCAGGAATGGTCTCCAACACACGGGTTGCTGGATGGTTGGCCCGCATCCTCCTCAAGGCCAGAGTTTGGCCTGCTGAAATCAACTTACACGCCAACATCGTCTCATCAGACACGAGCTGGCGGTAATCCTTCTCACTCGACAGAAGCCCCGCCAAAGTATCGTATTGACCCCCAAGGGTAACTGATTTGGCCGTCCTTTCAAAGATGGCTGCACGATGTCGTTCTAGTTAGTATACATGCGAAAGAATAATGGCTAAGGATGGAATGCTTACGAGGGCGGTTGAAGTAATGGTACTCGCAGTTGTGAAACCCAGTCGACATGAAGAACTGGTCCTTGAAGTCGTTGGGATGGCTGGGCAGCTCGATGACCGCAAGAGAGTTTGGGAAGTGGGTCAGGTAGTAGAACCCGTCGCCTCGTCCCCATCGATCCGGGCTGGCTTTGAGGCAGAGAAAATAAAGGATGTCTGCTGGGGTAGGGACTTCCCACTCGTGTCTCAAGAAGAGGTACCTCAGCCCCGCCAGCAGGCGGTAGGAATTAGGAGGCAGTTGAAAAGGGGCCAGCTTCACATAATTAAGGAAGCAGGCGAAGTACTAGTCCAGAGGCAGGAAGGCCCCGACCTTGAGATGTTCGTTGCTCCAGGCCGCGAACTCCTCGTCAAGAGGCACGCAACTCCTCTCACCCTTGAGGGGAGGGCGGGCTATAAGGGCGCATGTCCCAACCTTGATGTTATGGGACAACAGTATCTTGTTGACCCTCCATTTGGTCGTGATCTTCGAGGCTATCCTCTCCGCCTCAAAGAAAGCATCAGGTCCTACCTCGACCTCCTTCTCCACCGTGGGACCAAACTGGGGATGGGGGATTCAACCGCGACCTCTTTTCCCCTGCTGGACTGCTGGGATGACAAGCTGGCCGCGTTTCTCTTGGGCGCATTCTTCTTGGGCCCCATCTGATCGCCTAGCGAACAAGAATTAGAAGAAGAAAACTTAGTGGGCGACCTAAAAGCTAAGAAAAGATAAGCAGTGCGACGAGAAGTGACTTTCATACACGGGCTAGGGTAATCTCAGCCTGCAGCGTGTGAAGCCACGCGATGCCATGGTCACGCACCCACGTTTCCAACGGATCCCTGATCTCTAGGGATCTTTGTGTCACGAGGGTCAGCTTATTGCTTGCCTTGGAGGAAAAGTCTTGAGAGTAAAACCACCTAGGAAGCGTGACCCCTAAGCTACCCGGTTTCTCACCCTAAAAACCTCTCACCTTCCATATTCCGAATAGGCATTTCCCAAAGTTACCCGGAAATTATCTAGTCATGAATATCGCATTCCTACATGTTTTTAAAATATAATCAATATACCTAGAGTCAAAACCTATGCGCCAAAAACCAGCCAAAAAAAACCTATTGTTTAAGACTGAGAAATAGGTTTGCCTAATAGAGAAACGGAAAAATCAAAACACACAACGGACCGGGAACTTACAGTGTATTTTCCAAATGGAAGTTGCAGAAAGCGTAGGAGTAGGAGTCCTGGTGGAATCCTTAAAGCTAGACTTCTGAGAGACTCTTGTGGCGAGAACGTGGGATTTCTGGGATTATGACCGGAAGAAGAAGAGCTTTTGAAACTCAAAAGAGAGAAAATGAGGAAAAAATTTCAAATGAAGAGTGACTAGTACTGAATATTGCCAACCGTATATATATACGTAAGAGGCATAAGGAAATGAGGACCGTCCGATCAAATTAATCCAAAATATGAGGGTCATAACCCGAGAGGCAAAACGACGGCAGAAAGGTGGCTAGGCCATTTAATGCAATTCTCGGAATCCGAACAGTCGCCAGCCACGGCGCTCCACATGTCTGGTACCCGTGTAGTGGGCAGGACATGAAGAGTCGAAAGGGAAGTTTAAAATCCCCCGTTGTGAAGATCACAGATGGCGTCATAGATCATGAGGAGGAACTTGGGGACACATGTACGCCCTAAATATCAGCACATTTTGGCGAGCTAGAGAAGGGCCTAAATCGATCTGCCACGTGTCAATCGTCCACCCGCAGCTGTTTGTTACGGTCCCCTACCTAACCAGCCCGAGCTGGTGGATCATTTAGCTGCTCCTTGGAGCCATCGTGTCGGCATAATAGAAACCATGAGCTAGCGCCACACTCAGCTCGTGGTGCATCAGAGGTCTGACACCCCCGAATCCTTGTAAAGTCAAGCACGCAATATAAACATGCGTATATTAGACATCACGTGTCTATTCTATTCCTGAATTTTTGGATACGCAGTATAAACGTACGTGTTCGGACATCCCGCACCTGACTTGGGCCATGCAGCCCATTACCTATCCTTACCTATTGATTAGACCACACTTTACTGTAAGGTTTAGGAATTAATCACCAGTATCACGTAAATGACACTGATGGATGATTAGATCACGGGAAGACCCCAGTACCTACTTAGAGATCAATCTCCTATAAATACTGAAACCCTGGGTAGTGCAAGAGGTTAGCTCCTTCTTGTAAAGCAAGCACTTTGTAAGAAATAAGAAAGAGATATCAATAATATCGACTGGTGGACTAGGTGGATTTTTAACCTTCGAACCACCTAAAAAAGGAGTGACCATCTTTTCCTTGCAACTAGTTTCCACATTCTAAGATTGCTATTATTTTCATATTATGGTTTAATAATTTGCACTAATCCATCCTATTTATTCGTATAATTATCTGTTGGTGAAAAACCACGTCAACAAATATTTATACAAAAGTAAACATAGAAATAATTATACCTAAGTCCAAATTATCCTCCAATAGAAAATACTCTAGAACCTTTGATAGGGTTGGGGTTCCGTTTACTTTGTTCTGGCACCAATTCAGATCCTTGTCCACCCAATCTTTGTTTTGTGGTGGTTACGATCATTAATTGCTCCTAAATCTACTCATTACGTTACAATTTATTGTACCGATTTGTATTTATTTTAAAGTGCCGTTTTCTTTAAGGGTTTGATATTTTTTTCTTTTGTGTTTTGATCTCTCTCTTCGCTTTGCTCTGATCATCCATCTTTTGTGATGATGTTCTATCGCTGTTTACAATCCTCAAATCATCTAATGATGATTAAGCCTAATGTTAGGCCAGTAGTATGGAGGAGTAATCTTGTGCCATCATTGAAATTTTCTATCTCGACCCTTCCTTCCAACTTAAGGTATGTGATATTCCCCTATTTATGCTTTTACTGGTTATATTTGCAGTCATTGTTTTCCCATCTCTACCCTGAGATTAGGAAAATCATAAACCTTTTTGTCATGGCTTCGAACATAGAGGAAGCTATGCAAAAAATGTCCTAATCTCTCTATAACCCAAGAGGAAAATGTTGTTCATACCCTAATTGAATCTTCATGAGGTGCTAGTTCACATGATATTACATTTTATAATGAATTTTAACTAACCTTAACTACAAGTTTTAGTTCAAATGTCTCGCTTAACAAGTTAAGCACAATTTTAACCACACAGTGTAATGGTCCTGGTAATTAAGGAGTTAAAACTTGGTATCACAACTGCCAAGGTTTAATGATTCCTGAAGATAGGCTGGGCATGTACACTCGTCGCCAAAGAAAAGTTCAACTCATGGCTGGGTGACCAATGATTTGAATATATGTTGATTGATTAATTGAAATAGCTATGTTGTAATTATATGTAAGCATAGGGAGCATGAAATATAGTGATAGGGCCTGGCCCTTGACTGTTATATGTACATTAAAAGGTATGCTTCTTAGCATTGCTACTGTACGTTAGCACTATTGAAATCTTTTTAACGTTGTGGTTGCATGTATTTGATTAATCGTTGGTGTTGGATAGTAGGGTGACTTCTAAAACCTGCTATTATTGCCTAATCAGTCGAGTCGTTGACTAAAAATATACTTGGCAGCAAATGCTTGCTGATATGCAAGCCAAAATCCAGAGTCAAGAGGAGGAAATCCGCTTATTGAGATAGTAGGTTCCATCAGGGAGCGCTACACCAATTAAGCAACCTGTTGTGGGATCAGTTGTGCAGAACCAGAGGTTGAAAACAGGTGGGATTCTTTATATGAACGATTTAGGAAGAAACATTCTCCAACCTTTAAAGGAGGACCAGATCCACTATAGGTTGAGTAGTGGATGAGCATGACTACCTCCATCCTAGATTTTATGAGGGTGGTATGTAATGACAGAGTTTCTTGTGCCACCTTTATGTTTCAGGATGATTCTCGTATCTGGTGGGAGGTGGCGTCCCAAACTCAAAATGTCTCTACTATGAGTTGGGGATGAGTTCTGAGACTTGTTTAACCAAAAGTACTACAGTAATGTCGTTAGAGCGGCAAAAGTGAATGACTTAACCAATTTTTTGCAAGGTAATATGTCAATCACTGGGTATGCCTTGAAATTTGATAGGTTGTCTATATTTGAACTAGATTCGGTGACTACTGATGCAGCAAGACAAGAAAGATTTGTTTGAGGGTTGGGTGCTATGATAGCCAATGATGCTCAAATTACATCAGTACCTAGGGAAACTACTTATACCCAGGTTGTTGAAAAAGCCTTCACAGTTGAGGAGGCAGAGAACAATATATGGAGGGAAAGTTCCCTACGACGGGATGTTCGGAGGGTTGTGCCTTCATTTGTTGGGTCTGGTAGCGGGAGGGGTTGTGCCTCTAGAGGAAGACCCCTGACACCTCAACAACTGCATGTCCTGATAGGATGGGTCGGGGTGTTCAGGGCAGCCGCCAGGGTGGAAATGAGACATGGAGGAGTTACCCAGAGTGTGTCAGGTGTAGGAGGAACCATTTGGGAAAATGTCGGTAGAAGGCATGCTATTTGTGTGGGGTGGTTGGACATCTCAAGAAGAACTACCCAAGTTTGAAGAAAAAGGAACCCAAGCTCGAGTGTTCGCCTTGACTCGGGCGGAGGCTGAGGCTAGTCCCTTAGTAGTGACATGTCAGCTTTCTAGTGCTAGCACTCCATATACTGTATTGATTGATTATGGTGCTACACACTCATTTGTTTCTAGTAGAGTGATTGATAGATTATGTAGACCTTGTGACTATTATACTGTGGGGTTTGGGACTTTATTGCCTACTGGGGAGCAAGTAGTCTCTAGAAGATGGGTTAGGTCATTACTAGTGGTGGTGGACAATAGAGAATTATCAGTGGATTTGATTGAGTTAGGTATGGATGATTTGACATGATTCTTGGAATGGATTGGTTTGCCAAGTATGGGGCGACTATAGACTGCAAGAAGAAGATGGTGGCTTTTGAGCCTGAGGGTGAGGACCCCTTTGTTTTTGTTGGCATTGTGCAAGGATCCTGTATTCCTATGATATCAGCATTGAGGGCTAGAGACTTTTTGCATGACGATTGCATAGGATTCCTAGCTAGTGTGGTCGACACCACTAAGGTCATGCCAGTGGGACCAGAGTGGTGTGTGAGTTCTTAGATGTGTTTCTTGAGAACTTACCAGGATTGCCACCGCACCGGGAGATTGAGTTCACCATTGAGTTGGCACCAGGTATCAAACCAACATCTAGGGCACCATACAGAATGGCTCTGGTGGTACTGAAAGAGTTGAAGGTACAGTTATAGGAATTATTGGAATCGGGATTTATCAAACCTAGCTTCTCATCGTGGGGTGCTCTAGTTTTGTTTATGAAGAAAAAGGATGGGAACCTGAGGATGTGCATCGATTACAAGGAATTAAACAAACTAACTATTAAGAACAAGTACCCACTACCGAGGATAGATGACATGTTTGACCAGTTGTAGGGTAAAATAGTGTTCTCAAAGATTGATCTTCGATCTGGTTATCACCAGCTGAGGATATTCTGAAGACGGCCTTTTGCACGAGGTATGGGCATTACAAGTTCCTAGTCATGTCATTCGGGTTGACCAATGCCCCAACGATGATTAAGGATCTGATGAACAGGGTGTTCATGGATTATTTGGATCAGTTTGTGATTATCTTCATCAACGATATCCTAGTTTACTCTCATTCAGAAGAAGAGCACGAGCAGCACCTCTGGTTAGTATTATATAGATTAAGGGAACACCAGTTGTATGCCAAGTTTAAGAAGTGTGAATTCTGGTTACCGCAGGTGACATTCCTTGGTCACATTATTAGTGAAGACGAGATTAAGGTAGAGCTGGCCAAGATTGAAGTAGTTAGGGACTGGCCAAGGCCAAGGAATGCCTCAGAGGTTAGGAGTTTCCTTGGGTTGGCAAGGTATTATCGACATATCGTGGAAGGATTCTCAAAGATTGCTACACCACTGATAGAATTGACACGGAAGAACTTGAAGTTTGTATGGTCAGAAAGATATGAGAATAGCTTCCAAGAATTAAAGAAACGACTGATTACTACTCCAGTACTAAGCCTTCCATCAGATGAGGGTAAGCTTGTGGTGTATTGTGATGCATCAGGATTGGGGTTAGGATGTGTGCTGATGCAGACTGGGAAGGTGATTGCCTATGCATCACGACAGCTGAAAAAATATGAATTGAGATAGCTTACTCACAATTTGGAGTTAGCACCGATGGTATTTGCACTGTAATTGTGGCAACATTATTTGTACAGAGAAAAGTGTGAGATATACATCGATCATAAGAGTTTGAAGTATTTCTTCACTCAGAAGGACTTAAACATGAGACAGAGACGTTGGCTGGAGTTGGTAAAATATTATGACTGTTGGATTCTTTACCATCTAGGGAAAGCCAATGTAGTGGCAAACACTTTGAGAAGGAGAGGCCCAGGACAACTGTTCAGTTCAAAGCAGATATCGAAGGAATTAGCAGAAGACATGACTAAAGCAGGGATATATTTGGTGGTGGGTCGGTTGGCCAATATTACCTTGAAGTCCACTCGTTTGGAGAGAATAAAGGAGGGCCAGATGAGTTATTCTCATTTGATAAAGCTTAGAGAGGATGTCATGTCTGGAGTAGTTAAGGATTATTCCATTATAGAGACGGGTTTTCTGAGATACAAGGATCGAATTTGTATTCCGATGGACATGGGTATTAGACCAGATATCCTTGATGAATCTCGTACCACATCATATTCACTACATCTAGGTACCACGAATATGTATCAGAAGCTAAGGTCTTTGTATTGGTGGCCTGGGATGAAGAGAGATGTGATTGATTATGTGGCAAGGTGTCTAACCTGTTAGCAGGTGAAGGCTGAACACCAGCGGCCAACGAGGTTGTTACTTCCGTTATGTATTCCCGAGGAAGACATCACTATGGATTTTGTAGGAGGCTTGCCTTGGAAAGTGGGGCAACATGACTCGGTATGGGTGATTGTAGACAAGTATACCAAGTCAGCTCAATTTATGTTGGTGAGAACAAACTTTACTATGGACCAGTATGCAGAACTGTATGTGAGGGAGATTGTAAGTCTCCATGGGGTTCCAAAATCTATAGTGTCGGACTGGGATCCCATCTTTACTTCAAAGTTTTGGGGAATCATACAGAAGGCTATGGGGACTCGGCTGAAGTTCAGTACAACTTATCATTCTCAAACAGACGGGTAATCTGAGAGGATGATTCAGATATTGGAGGACATGCTTAGGGCATGTGTATTAGATTTTGAGGGGTCTTGGAGTAAGTATCTTCCGTTGATTGAGTTTTCATACAATAACAGTTATCAATCAATGATTAGAGTAACTCCATATGAGATGTTGTATGACAGGAGATGTAGGTCACCCATTGGGATGAAATGGGAGAGAGGAAGTATTTGGGTCCTGAGATGGTTCAGAGAACTAGTGAGGCTATTGAGAAGAGCAGAGCTCGAATGCTTGCCTCACAGAGTAGATAGAAAAGCTACACTGACCCTAAGCGTAGAAACATGGAGTTCCAAGTAGGGGACCACGTTTTTCTACGATATTCACCACTACAGGGAGTAAAAATGTTTGGAAGGCAGGGCAAGTTGAGCCCTAGGTTTGTAGGACCTTTTGAGATCCTAGAAAGGATCAGGCAGGTAGCCTATAGATTGGCTTTGCCCCCGTTATTATCAGGAGTCCATGATGTGTTTCACGTCTCAATGCTTCAAAAGTTTGTGTTAGACACAACCCATGTGCTGGGTTATGAGGATTTTGATATACAAATAGACTTGTCTTATGAGGAGCGACAAGTTGAGATCCTAGACAGAAAAGACATGGTTCTGAGAAACAAGCGATTCCTCTAGTTAAAGTTCTGTGGAGGAACAACAAGGTCGAGGAAGCGACCTGGGAGCTAGAGTCAGATATGCGGGATCAATATCCCAAATTGTTCAAGTAAATTTCGAGGATGAAATTTTCAGTAGGAGGGGATAGTTGTAACGTCCCAAATTCGCTAATAAGGATTAGTGCCTCATTTAGCGTGTCAGGAGGGCATAATTGGATTAATATGTGACTTTAATTGAATATATGTGGGATTGTTTTAAATATATGAGTTATATGATAATATGACTATTTATGCATGCTTATGTGCATTAAATCTGATTATGGGCCTGTTTTCGAGAAATAGGGCATTTTTGTAATTTTCAGTCATTGAGGGTATAATTGTAAATTATATGTGCTTTGTGAGTGGGACCACATTATTATGTGGATATAGTTGAGATGTGAGACACGAGACGATCCTTGTGAGCAATTTGGCAAAAAAGTCGCAGAGGGGAGTTATACCTGGCTCGGGGTGAGCCTAGGGGTATTTTAGAAATTTGGTGTGTTACTGGGGATATCAAAGTATGAATTATAATTGGGGGGAAAATATTAGTGTTGGGAAGATTAGTTGGATTAATTGGGAATGTTAAGTGAAATTTGAGGTTTAGCGGGGAAAATGTGGCAAATGACAATATTGCCCTTGGGGGCATTAAAGGAGTAAGGTTCGGTGAAGGGGCATTTTAGTCTTTTGTGTTAAGGGGGTGACTTAGTCACTAGACTATTTTAGTGATAGGAAAAATAAACAAAACAAACTCAGTCCATTCTCTCAAATATCTCTTTCTCTCTCTCGGTTCTTTCTTCCCCTTGGAGTGGTTTGTGGTTCTTTGGATTTTTGAGGTAATAACTTCGGAGATTGAAGCTGTGAATTGGGGCTAGGATTTCCTGCAACTATTTAATTGAGGTAAGAATCCTTCTCTATTGTGATGAATTCTTTAATTGGTTTAAGTTTTAGTTAAGTTTGAACTTTCGCTTGGGTCTTGAGTTTTGGTAAGGATTTGGTTTGGTTTCTAGGGTATAAATGTTGCCTAAGTTGTGTTAGTAAGAGTTATAGGCTCAGTGTGAAACTTGGGGACTGTTTTTGGAGGTTTTGATTTGAAGGAAATGGCTAGAAAGTGTTGGAAATTCTGGGTTCGTGGGGTAGCATCGCCACGCTTTTCTTGATGCGTTGTGACTCGCATGAACTCAGAGGCCAGGGTGGTTCCCTGAATCGCGTTGGCACCCCAACGCCTGGTGAGTTGTGCCATGACGCTTGTGTCAAGAGAGATAGCTTTGGGATATCTAAATTATTGAGTGTCGCGGCCCTTAGTGAAGGGTGTCGTGGCTCAAATAGGGAAAATTGGCCATATAGGATTTTAGAGTACGGAAACGCAAACCTAAAGGCTGGGTAAGGATTCTACTACCTAGTTTAGTAGAATTCGATGTCCCAGAGGCTAGGATTCAATCTTGAAGCTTTTAATTGGTTTAGTTCTTGATGATTATATGTTATTATGTTGTGACTGGGATATACCGTTAGGCTCGGGAGTAAGGATCGCGCTCAGGTTCACCATACACTATCTACTCAGGAGTTGAGGTATGAAAGCTGCACCTGAATTATGATTGGGGCTTGAGCCCCGGTTAATAAGTATGACTATAATCATATTTTCAAATACCTATTTAAACGTGAATGACCGTGTTATGTATGAGCTGTTTATTGGATTGAATCTGACTGAAAAGCTTGGTCTGGAGGTCGTGGTCAGCATAAGCATGTGAAATGTAGGTCATTGTGGCAGAGCCATTTTGGAAGTGCAATATGCACTCATTTGATCCTATGGTCATGTAATTAAGTTGAATGTCTGCTTGTGTATGTTTATTACGACTAAGCTTGCAATATGTGATATGTTGATTATCTATATTTGTTTATTTGAGTTTTCTTGTTGGGCCTCGGCTCATGGGAGCTACGTGGTGCAGGTTAGGGTAAGGGGACACTGGACCAACAATGAGTTCGAGGACTTCAAGGGCGGCGTGTACATAAGCATCCTACTCGACCGCCACGGTCGAGACTTATTTTTGTAAGGTAGGGTTTAGTGGTTTTACCGCTTAGGACGGTTGTTATGTACTTCATTTATTTTCCTTGTGTCAACCTTTTTAAACTTCTTTTTTTCTCTTTGGGATCATGTGTTATGTACTGAAGCTTTTAATGAAAAGTTGCCAAAGTTTAATAAAAAAACTTTTATACCGAATTTTAACTAACCTTAACTACACGTTTTAGTCCAAATGACTCGCTTAATGAGTTAAGCACAATTTTAAACACATAGTGTAATGGTCTTGGTTATTAGGGCTTTACACGATGCATCCCCTGCTAGTAGGCAACACATCTCCTAATAGGTGATGCATCACCTACAAGTAGGAGACGTATCACCTGACATGTCCATATGAACAAGTGTTTTAAGCTCCAAATGACAAGTTCTTTAGTGCTAATCATATTGGTTAGACCTAATGACGGTACTTACACTATAAAATGGTACTCAAAGAGTTTTGGAAGACTTGATCACTCTCTTAAATCTCTCTCGAACCTCTCTCTATGTATATAGCTTTCAAGAATATCTAGTTTACTAAAAAAAAAATATAAAGAAAGTGCTTGACTTAGTGAGTTTAAGGCTTATTCAATCCCAATTCCCATTTCCTCTTAGAAAAAGCCTCAATCATCAATGGTGGTAAAGGATATAGAGAATTAGGACAGTGATACAAATCGTGTATAAGCCTTTGGTTGTTTTTTACAAGGAAGAAGAAGTTCAAGGTGGTGGTTCAACTAGGGTTTTGAAGCTCCAAGAAAATTAACGAATTTTGATCATCTATAAGGGATTGCATCATGTAAACTCTAATTTCCTTGGTCTTTGTCAAGCATAATTTTGTGTAGAGTCTAGATATTGTGTTGGTGTATAATCACACTCCCCCAACAACTATTCACTTTGAACTACTTTATTTTTATAATATTTTACCATGCTATCAAAAAAAAAACTGTAATAATTTCTATTATTAAATTAACTACTTTAGAATAAAATGGATTTAATTATTGCCAACCTATGTAAGTTAATGTAACGACCCAAAATTGCTAATAAGGCTTAAGGGCCTTGATTAGGGTGATGGGAGGGCATAATTGGTGTATATGTGAATAAATGATTAAATGCATGATTTTGTGGCATGAATGTATACATGATTATATGGATATGATTAAATGCATGTTTATGAGTATTAAATATATATGTGGGCCCTGTTTAGCTTATAAGGGCATATTTGTGATTTTGGCCCGTTGAGGGCATAAATGTAAGTATATGTGATAAATTATTGAGACCACATTATTATGTGGACATATTCGCAGTATATGGCTCGTGACGGTCCTAGTGAGCGGTTTGGTGAAATACTCACGATTGGGATTTATACCTGGCTCGGGGGAGCCTGGGGGTATTTTCGGGAAATTTTGAGATTATATCGGGGATTATTATACATTGGGTAAATAATTGGAGATTAATTGGATGATGGGATTTAAGTGGTAAATATTAGGAACACTCGAGGAATTAGCAGGAATTGGGAACAAATGACTATGATACCCTTATATTGAGTAAAGGATTAGTTTTATTTGGGAGGGAAAAATAGTCTTTTCCTAAGTCTAAGGATATATTTAGCATTTTCTTAGAACAAAACAGAACATTGTGGAATTAATCAAGGAAAGAAAGGAAAAGAAAACTCTCTCTCAGCTCACCCCTTCTCTCTCTCACGTTCTCTTCTCTTCCTCACTCTCCCTTGTGGAATTTGAAGCTAAGAATTAAAAGGAGCCTAGGCTAGTCATTGGGGCTGTAATCTTTGAAGTAAGTGAAGGGGAATTGAGCTGGAATTGGAGTTGGAAATTAGAGAAAATTCAGAGATTTGAGCTGAGATGGTGTGAGGATTCAGCTGGAAAATTGAGCTCCAAATTGAGGTAAGGATTGTTGTTTTTAACTTTGAATTTTGCTGGATTTCTGGGTATAATTAGTAGATGAATTTGGTTTAGTTATGTGGAATTGAGCTGGGTATTTTGAAGCTTAGAGTAGGTTCAATTCTGAGTAGTTTTCTGGTTTTAGTTAGGGTTCTTGAGCTTCAAAGCTCAGTTTTGATTTCTATGTTTGGTGAGGTTCTTAGCTAACTTTTGATGTTACTATGTTGTTTTGGGTGAGCTATAGTGATTTATGGGATCAATTTTGTGTTTGGTTGATGAATGGGGAGGATTTTTGGAGCTTTGGCTTGTGGAGGTTTGAACTGAGAAACCCATAAATTTGCATTTCTGGTACTAGCATTATAGCGCTGGGTTGGGAGCGCTACAGCTCTAGGCTGCGATTCTAGTGGGCTAGAGTCTCTGACTCTAGCGCCGTAGTGCACATCATGTAGCGCGGTATCGCTACTCAGCTTTCAGAACTAGGTTTTTGGGTACTTTTTAGGGTTTCTGCTCAGGGGCTCGGGGGACGGTTTCACCACTTCGTTTGGTGGAGTTAGAGGTCCCGAGAGCGTGAGTTTGGTCCCGGGATTGTTCTTTGGAATTTAAACTCATCGAAGTACCATTTATGGATTTTGACTAGGGTTATCGCCAAGGCTCAGAGCTAAGGATCATGCTCGGAACCATTTCACCTTCTCCACTCGGAAATTAAAGGTAAGAAAACTACACCCTTTTGTGTGGCTGTGATGGGACTAAGGGTTCCCTATATTTGAATACAGATATTGTATGATTATGATATGCCATGTGAGCATGTAATAAAAGACCTAAGAGTGCTGGGATTGATATTTGCACATAGGAAGCGGCTCGGCCACTAAGAGCTAGGGTCAATTAAATAATCACTAAGCTCGGCCTAAGCGAGCCAGAGTCAGTGGATTAAATAAAGGGTACCCTGAGTATTGTATGATGAATATGACATGTTTATTATTATTAATATGATGTTTATGGCTTGTTGAACACCTGGAAGATAAACTGATGATTCCTTGATTGTCATCACTTATGATGTGTATATTATGGCCTTCTGAATATCTGATTTATGTCTGATGAATTATTTGATTGTCGTTATTTTTTATGCTATGATGTTATGGTTTTCTTGCTGGGCCTCGGCTCACGGGTGCTACGTGGTGCAGGTAATGGCAAGGGTAAGATGGTTCAACCATGAGTTGGAGAGCTCTGGGGGCGAGGTGTACATTGCCAGTTGCTCGTTCCCCACGGTCGAGGGATTGTATAGGGACAGAAACCAAAAATGTGTATTTTGCCATTAGAATGGCCTTGGTTGTATATAACTTTTGGAATTTTGTAAATTTGTCCTTTAAACCCTGTTTTTGGGATTCCATGTATTAAATATTTATTTAAATGAAAAATATTCGTTTATGACCAGAATCTTTTAAACCTAACTTGTTTATGACTTTAGGATCACATTTTCATTGAAATGACTTGATTAGCAAGCCCTGCACTATTTTTAAACACACAATGTAATGGTCTTGGTTATCCAGGGCGTTACAACTTAATATCAGAGTGGTCTATGTTTAAGGGTTCCTGAAGACTTGCTGGACATGTATACTTGCTGCTAAAGACAAGCTCGACTCAGGGTTTTGTAATGGAATACATGAGCTTATATGCTTAAGTGCTTGAATGAAATATGAATGCATTTATTTGTATGATTAATTGGGAGCATGATATTGTGATAGGGCCTTGCCCCTGACCGTTGTGTGATGATATTGAGGTGTGGATGAATATTTGGATAATGATTTGTATATTGATTGCATGTGGTTAACTATTTAAATTGAACTTGTATGCTTTATATGCTTATTGGTATATGGAAAGTATGATGAATATGATTGTATTTAGTAGCAATGAAATTTGATAACTAATGCATAGTAATGTAGATTGGTGTTTGATATGTATTATGTGTGTATGATTATTGTGGTTGTTTGGACTTGCCCGTGGGATGGTTCTGGATATGAACATCAGGGCTGAGGGGTTTAGTCAGTGATGACAGATTAATTCAGATGGTATGTGTTCAGAATGGTTAATTGGACATGGTATTGTTCTAGTGAGGGTTGCAGATGATAGCTAGGGATGGAATCCTCCATCTGCCCTGAGATTCGTAGCAGGCGTTTGCTGGTATGTGAGTAAGGCAGTGTGGTCCGATAAAGGAGATTAGATGGGTAAGACAATGGGTTTTGCTAGGAAAGAGCTTCTTTTTATAGTGTGACAGTAGGGGCACCAGTGTTGGTTGACTTGAGGGTATAGACAGATAAGAATTATTGTGTGGAAGGCTTTAGAAGCATTATCTTCTAGTTTTGAGAAACGTTTGGGTTTGCTCGAGAATTGATTAATGGATGGGCATATCTAATTCCACCCTTGATATTAAGAAGACGATAGGTCGTGACATAGTGGTTGTGCTAAGAAGTTGTGGCAGAAGGATGCCCGAAAGTGGTGAGAAGTGGTACTCAGACCCAAAATGTTGTCATGATGGGTTGGGAGGAATTCAGGCAATGAATTGATAAAAGAGGTTATTATGATGTAATTTGAGCTACGGAGACTAATGAGTTTATGAACTTGGTTTAGAATGGTAAGATAATGACAGAATATGTCAATAAGCTTGGTGGGTTGGTCAATCCGCTTTGGAAGTTGATACAAGCAGATGTAGCCATAAATGATGATTCATTTAAGGATTAAACTCTGGGATGGCCTAGAGCATCAGGGCCGCTCCAGTGCATGAGATTTTCATCTGTGCTTGGGCAGCAGGGAGGGCCATGTTATTTAAGATATAAGGAATGAGGTATGGAGTGCGAATGTCATAGGGCAAGAAATGCAGATGACGGTATTCCCATTTGTGGGATTTAGTAAGGGCAGATACTCAGTAATTGGAAAAGTAGAATCTCTGACAGATCTATGTCTCCTGGTTTTGACAAGAAGAGGTATAGTTTACAGGTTAGCTGTCAGGACAGTGATAAGGCCTAGTGAAGTTGTTTAGTATGTACCAGAAGCAAGAGACGCCATTTGGAAAGACGGCAGGTAAGGGCACATTTTATACATGGAATGGTTTAGTATGTTAGGGTGGATTAGGGATTGCCCAGGATTAGAGAATGGAAGACTGGAATGCCTTGTTACATTCGAAGCCCGAGGCTAGTTCCTCGGAGGTGACCCATTGACTTGATAGTCCTTGTTCTTGGTTATATAACGAGCTGAAAGAGTTCGGTGTTGGGTATCTCCTAGGAGAGATTCAAATATGAAGTATATGTCACAAGGTTATTGTACGAGGGGCTCGAGATATTAGTACTTGTTGGGACGAATTAGAAACTTCTAATAGAAGAATTGGAATACAAGTAGTAAAGGGGTTTGTAATGGAAGTGATAGAGCTTGTCATATGAGAGCCTTGTTATGGGCCTGGGTGAGGGCTAATTTGTTAGATAAAGGTAAACCATGGATTGTAGAGGACATCACTAGTAGTATATTAGTTGGATGAATGGAAGCTGAATTGGTCAGTAAGGATTCGGATGGGTATGTAAGGAGTTGTTGGGTATGCTTCAGGTTTTTCCTATGGACAGATTTGGTATCAGGGGCATTATGAAGAATGGTATTAGTTTGGCAAAAAGAATTACTGATTCAATTGAAGAAGTATTTTACTTAGGGGTGGATTAGATGGGGCATCGTATTGTGGGATTTGTTGGCATCGCCTGTTAAGGATGAAGAGTTTAAATGCCCGGTTACAAGACAAGACAATGTCTTCAGGAATTGATTTTTGATCTGGTTATTACAAGTTGAGGATCAAGGGAAAAGACATTTAATGAATTATTACTTGTACCAAGTGGGGTGTGATGGATTATCAGTGAAGGTTCTTAACTGACTTATGCTTCAACAACACATGTAAGTTCGACAAGCAGAGAGTATAGGAACGATATGAACGAGTCACATCCAAGTTCTTCAAGGATGTGTTGAAATATTTCCCAGTTAGAAGCAGAATGCGAACAACTACTACACTGATGATAATAAGACTGAAGAAGCAGGGTCACAGGTAAGGCTCCAGAAGGTGTTAGCTTCGATGTCTCCAAGGGTATTTAAGGTCATGCTACCGAAAGAGAAGGGATCAAGTATGAAAATATTCTATCAGAAGCCACAAAGAAACTACTGAAGAACGTCTGAGCGATAAGAGGCACAATGAGACTGGTGGACATGTCATCTACTACCTGAAGTATCTTTGAAGACAACTACACTAGAGATTGGGATCGCAGAGGAACTTAAAGATAGACTGAGTGGATAATTTTCTATCAAATTTTCAAAAGATAGGGTAAGGATTGGTTAACATCCTATGGCATAGGAATCTGTGTGTAATGGACGGATGCGGGAGGGTAATGTGAAGGACCTTGTCTTTGTTTAAAACATGAAACTATAAGCAGTGCATCAAGTCTGAGACGGGCCCAGTTATAGACTGAAGGGGTGATGGTTTGAGCCTCACGGTAGGTGAAATAATGGGAACATGGTCGGTATACATGGAATATTAAGTTAACGATGAATGCATAGCGTAAGGGATTTGAGTGCTTGGTCATTTGTAGAGGAATAACCCTGAGACCAGGATCCCGTGAGACTTATTGGGTAATTCATGTTAGAAACCCTTGACTGTACAAGGGGAAAATTAATTTGGAAGCTGATCTCTTACCTAGCAAGGTCTATGCCGGTTGGATAGGATGCCACAGATTACATAAAGGTCAAATAAGGTAACGATTGAGAATGATATAGCACATGTGATGGGTTGTGGACAGATATATATCTCTATGGACAATGCAATTCAGAAAGAGGATCTTGTGAGAATGGTTAAGAATTCTACCATCGTAATATGAATTAAGAGATGAAGATCGGATGAGTGATCAGATAGAATCTGGTGTTGAGAAGGAGATCCTAAATGAACATTGTACTACCTCCTTAGGCTTATTGTAACCAGGAAGTTTAAATGGATGATAAGATTTAAAATTCGTACATTGGAAGGTAAAATGGTATAGTAATGAATCGTAGGATTGGACTACATTAGACTATAAGTAAGATGATTGGATATGGAAGGTTGCAGCTCAGAAGATTGATTTAACACACTTTGGTTCGTGTGAAAGGGTGGCGTAGCAAGATAATTAATAGTGTTGGGTTAAGACCCTTAAATTTTCCAAGTTCTAGAAAGGAAATAGAGAACGAAGGGAATAAGGTTGGAACCTAGAATTAGTGGCTATCTACAGATAGAATGGTAAATTGAAGCATTATGCATTGAATTTGCAAGTGTTTGGGATATTAAGAAAAGTATAGTCCCTTAATGAAACAGTCACAGTGATGAATGCTGGATTATGGCTAAGGTGACACGACATAAGATATGGTAAGATAGAAAGCAAGAAGTACTGGTTCTACGTATGGAAATAAAAGGCAATGAGTATCATGGCTCAATATTGGTTCGGGGGAAACCAATGAAGTTATTGGAATTATTAGGGCATAAGTATCTGCCCATCTGCAAGGACATAAGGATTCACAAGTTTCAAGTATCAGAACACGAAGTTCCAAGACAGAAGACTTGTTTTTCTCCAAACATTGCAGTCAAGAAAGAGTATAATAATTTGGGAAAGAAAATGGGGAGTTTTGACTTCTGATTCGAGATCATACCAAGAACTGGGATGAGGACCTACAAGTTAGCCTTACCCTGGTATGGGTGGTGGCTTATGAGTTTTAATGGTGCCAATGACAAGACGGGAAAGTGACCGCTGATGAGATAAGCAGACCCCGGGGTTTCAATAGAGTTATTGTGCAAGGAAAGGCTGATGAAATTATAGTTATAAGATATGATATTATGGAACAAGATTGTAACTCTAGTAGGAGTGTTATTGAATGATAAAAGATAAAGAATTGGACTCTGAAGTTATGGTCAGATGTATGAGATTAATTATCTGATGTGTTTGAATAAATTTTGAGGACGAAATTGTAATAAGGAGGGGATAGTTATGACGATCCAAAATTGCTAATAAGGCTTAAGGGCCTTGATTAGTGTGTCGGGAGGGCATAATTGGTATATATGTGAATAAATGATTAAATGCATGATTTTGTGGCATGCATGAATATATGATTATATGTATATGATTAAATGCATGGTTATGAGTATTAAATATGCATGTAGGCCCTGTTTAGCTTATAAGGCATATTTGTGATTTTGGCCCGTTGAGGGCATAAATGTAATAATATGTGATAAACTGTTGAGACCACATTATTATGTGGATATATTCAAAGTATATGGCTCGTGACGGTCCTAGTGAGCGGTTTGGTGTAATAGTCACGACAGAGATTTATACCCGGCTCGGGGGAGCCTGGGGGTATTTTCGGGAAATTTTGAAAATAGATTGGGGATTATTAGAAATTGGGTCAATAATTGGTGATTAATTGGAAGATGGGATTTAAGTGGTAAATATTAGGAACACTCGAGGAATTAGCGGGAATTGGGAACAAATGACTATGATACCCTTATATTGAGTAAAGGATTAGTTTTATTTGGGAGGGAAAAATAGTCTTTTCCTAAGTCTAAGGATATATTCAACATTTTCTTAAAACAAAACAGAACATTGTGGAATTAATCAAGGAAAGAAAGGAAAAGAAAACTCTCTCTCAGCTCACCCCTTCTCTCTCTCACGTTCTATTCTCTTCCTCACTCTCCCTTGTGGAATTTGAAGCTAAGAATTAAAAGGAGCCTAGGCTAGTCTTTGGGGATGTAATATTTGAAGTAAGTGAAGGGGAATTGAGCTGGAATTGGAGTTGAAAATTAGGGAAAAATTCAGAGATTTGAGCTGAGATGGTGTGAGGATTCAGCTGGAAAATTGAGCTCCAAATTGAGGTAAGGATTGTTGTTTTTAACTTTGAATTTTGCTGGATTTCTGGGTATAATTAGTAGTTGAATTTGGTTTAGTTATGTGGAATTGAGCTGCGTATTTCGATGCTTAGAGTAGGTTCAATTCTGAGTCGTTTTCTGGTTTTAGTTAGGGTTCTTGAGCTTCAAAGCTCAGTTTTGATTTCTGTGTTTGGTGAGGTTCTTAGCTAACTTTTGACGTTACTATGTTTTGGGTCAGCTATAGTGATTTATGGGCTCAATTTTGTGTTTGGATGATGATTGGGGAGGATTTTTGTAGCTTTGGCTAGGGGAGGTTCGAACATAGAAACCCATAAATTTGCATTTATGGTACTAGCGCTAGGTTTCGAGCGCTACAGTGCTAGGCTGCGATTCTGGGGGGCTAGAGTCTCTGACTCTAGAGCTGTAGCGCCCATCATGTAGTGCTACTCAGCTTTCAGAACTTGGATTTTAGGTTCTTTTTAGGGTTTCAGCTCAGGGGCTCAAGGGACGGTTTCACCACTTCATTTGGTGGAGTTAGAGGTCTCGAGAGTGCCAGTTTTGTCCCGGGATTGTTCTTTGGAATTTAAACTTATCGAAGTACCATTTATGGATTGTGACTAGGTTTATCGCCAAGGCTCAGAGCAAAGGATTGTGCTCGGAACCATTTCACCTTCTCTGCTCAGAAATTTGATTTGGGTGTTTATAATTTGATTTGTTATTATTATTATTATTATTGTGTTTGACTTACTTTAGTTTTTTTTTTTTAAATATTTTTACAAAAGTAAACATAGAAATAATTATGCCTAACTCCATCAATAGAAAAGAGCTCTGGAACCTTTGGTAAGGTTGAGATCCCGTTTATTTCATTTTGATACCGATTCGGATCCTTTTCCACCCAATTTCTGTTTTGTGGTTGTTACGATCATTAATTGCTCCTGAATCTACTCATTACATTACAATTAAGAGTATCGATTTGCATTTAATTTGAATTGTCTTCTTCTTTTAGGGTTCGATATTTTTTCTTTTTTCTCTCTATCTCTTTCTTCTCTTTGCTCTGATCATCCATCTTTTGTGATGATGTTCTGCCGCCGTTTACAATCTTCAAAGCTTCTGATGATGATTAAGCCTAATGTTAGGCCAGTAGTATGGAAGAGTAATCCTATTGTGCTATCATTGAGATTTTCTGTCTTGATCCTTCTTTCCAATTTATGGTATGTAATATTCCCCTATTTATGTTTTTGTTGGGTATATTTGCAGTCATTGTTTTCCATCTGTACCCTAAGATTAGGAAAACCATAACCTTTCTTTCATGGCTTCAAACCTAGAGGAAGCTATGCAAACAATGTCCCAATCTCTCTATAACCCAAGAGGAAAATGTTGTTCATACCCTAATTAAATTTTCATGAGGTGCTAGTTCACACGATGTTTCATTTTATAATGAATTTTAACTAACCTTAACTACATGTTTTAGCCCAAATATCTCACTTAACGAGTTAAACACTCAGTGTAACGGTCTCGGCGGGCATTACAACTTGGTCTCTAAAATGCCAACTATCCACCTCTGCCTCTCTAATGTGAATTTAAGAATTCCTATCTCTATCGTGATAGCAGATTGCGATGGTGAGTTATATTCTTACTAGGACTTGTAACTCTCTATAATAAGCAAATATCCTACATCTCTGTGGTAAATTAACATATTACAGGCTTTAAACATGTAATCCCTAAGCTGCACAAATCATACGGGTACTCTTGTTCGATATAAATTTATGATTATTTGACTATAGCATATTTATCCTTCATTTCCCAGATCTCATATTAAAATCATATAAATCATGCAAATGGTGATCAAACATTCACTAGCATTAAGCACAAGAAAAAAATTTACAATATTGACAGGAAATACATAAAATATGTATGAGATAATCATAAGGTTTCAAGAAGAATCCATTAACACTCTAAATAAGAAATTAGTTCATGATAAACACAATCAAATCCATTAAACTAAGTATAGACATCACTACAATAGAAAGTAATAGTAGAAGAAGAAGACGAAGAAGAAGAAGAAGAAGAACAACAACAAGAATGATAAAAACTAGTAGATCTTCAATCCTTTGCCTCCATAGAGTGTTTTCTTGAGTCTCTCCTTAGGGTTTTTTTTCTTTAAAAAATCATCATAATGATGCTTAAATAATTGTCGGTTTGTTAGATGTGAGATTCCACTTTTCCCCTTCTTAAAATGCCCTAATTCGCAATTTGATTGACTGAAGCGCTTCTGTAACGTCCAAAATATGCTATTAAGGCTTAGTGCCTTGGTTACTGGGCATACTTGGATTTTTATGTGCTAATTGTGATTATACATATGCGATTACGTGAATTAGATGAGTTATACATGATATGATAGGTTATGCATGTTTAGGTGTAATAAATGTGCTTATAGGCCTGATTCAGTTAAAAAAGGCATTTTCCTAAATTTTTGACTCATTGAGGGTATATTTGTATTATGCATGCTTTATGAGTGAGACCACATTAATATATGGATATATTTGAGATGTGTGGCCTGAGGAGATCCTAGCAAGCAATTTAGCGGAAAAGATTGGGGATAAATTCCCGGCTCAGGGTAAGCCTAGGGGTATTTTAGTAATTTAGTACAATATCGGGGAATGGGAATTTGTTTGGTGATTATTTAGCCATGTCGAGATTCTAGGTATAGTTTGAGGTTTAGTGGGATTAATTGGGAATTTTAAGTGAAATTCGAGAATTAGCAACTATTGGGATAAAAGATGGTTTTGCCCCTGAAGGCATTAAGGAGCTAATGTTTTGGGTAGAAGCATTTTAGTCTTTTCCATGCCCTAGGATAAGTTAAGTAAGTATGGGAAAAGCTCTCAAAACAAAACAGAACGTTAAACTCACTGGGCCCTCTTTCTCTCTCTCTCGTTTGCTCCCTTTCACCCTCAGAGTTGTGTTCTTTGAATTTTGGAGAAAAAAATCTTGGATTTGAGGGCTTGGACGTGTTCATAAAGCTTGGGAAATTGATGGGAATTGGAGCTAGAGTTGGACTAAGGCAGCTTAGGTCGTGATCATACAGCTGAGAAGCTTGGAAATTCATAAGTAACTTAAGTTCATTAGAGGTTATTTTGGAGTTTTGATGAGAGTTTGAATTATGGGTTTATGATTGAGTTTTAATGTGATTTTAGAGTTGTTTACTGTTTTTCTAAGCTACTGAGTCCATTTCTTGGGTTGGTTTAGGTTAAATCTATGTTTTGCGGAGGATTATGGAGACTTGCAATTTCTGAAAATCACATTTTTTCTAAGTTCGCAGGGTAGTGCCACGGCTCTTGGGGTGCCGCGACCCTCACGAACTAGGAGGTTAGGGTAGTTCCCTGAACTTCTATGTCATCGCGGGACTCGGTGGACTGCGTCGTAGCCTTGACTCATGGGTGCTTTGTGGTGCAGGTAAGGGCTAGGGCTAGGGTCTACACACTGGAGTAGGGTTATGTTAAGGTCTGGATCACCTTGGTGACGATGTACGAGCTGGTTTTGGTTAAACCTAGCGAGCCGAAGGTCTACAGCAGCCCTATCTAAGTCCCTAAACAGGTATGGATTACCTTGGCTGGAGGGGCCAGCTGCTGCCCTGCACTGGATCCGATCCACGTGAGGGCCCTGGACAACCTCGAGGGCCCGATTCCGACGCACGAGCGGCACCTCGTCCTGCTCGTCATTCACCGCAGCACCCCCCTCAGGAATGGGTGCCAACTCGTGAGCTGCTGGGATGGCCCGCGACCTCCTCAAGGCCAGGGTCTGGCCCGGAGAAATTAACTTGCACGCCAGCATCGTCTCATCAGGCACGAGCTGGCAGTAGTCTTTTTCACTTGGTGGGAGCCCTGCCAAGGTCTCATATTGACCCTCGAGGGTCACCGATTTGGCCGTCCTCGCAAAAATGGATACACGATGGTATTCAAGTCAATACACATGGAAAGAAACAAATCAGTGACGATTTTACGAGCTGAGGATAGAAAGAACTTATGAGGACGGTTGAAGTAGTGGTGATCACAGTTGCAAATCCCCGTTGACATAAAGAACTGGTCCTTGAAGTCGTTGGGGTGGCTGGGCAGCTCGATGACTGCAGCCGAGTTGGGAAAGGGGGTCAGGTAGTAGAACCCATCGCCTCATCCCCGTTGATTCGGGCTGGCTTTGAGGCAGAAAAAAATAAAGGATGTCCGCTGGTGTAGGGACCTCCCATTCATGCTTCAGGAAGAGGTACCACAGCCCCGCCAGCAGACAGTAGGAGTTAGGGGGCAGTTGGAAAGGAGCCAGCCTCACGTAGTTCAGAAAGTTCGCGAAATACTGGTCCAAAGGAAGGAAGGCCCCAGCCTTGAGGTGTTCGTCACTCCAGGCCGCGAACTCCTCATCGAGGGGCGTGCAGCTCCTCTCGCCCTCGAAGGGAGGTCGGGCAACAAGAGCGCCTGTCCCAATTTCGATGTTATGGGACAGTAAGATCTTGTTGACCTTCCCTTGGGTCGTAACCTTGGAGACTATCCTCTCTGCCTAGAAGAAGGCATCAAGTCCCACCTCGACCTCTTTCTCCACTGTGGGACCAAAGTGGGGGATTGGGGATTCAGCAACTATCTCTTTCCCCTTGCTGGCATGCTGGGATGACGAGCTGGCCGCGATCTTTTTGGGCATATTCTTCCTGGGCCCCATCTGGTCGCCTAGCAAACAAAGATGAAGAAAGTTTAGATAGGCGACCTAAAAATAGAAAAGGGAATCTAGCGCGAGAAATGATTTTCGTACACGGGCTGAGGTAATCTCAGCTTGCGGTGCGTGAGGCTACACGGTGCTGTGATCACGCACCTATGATCCCAATGGATCCCCGATTGCTCAGGACCTGTGTGTCAGGAGGGTCAAGATAATGCTTGCCTTGGAGGGAAAGTTTCAAAAAGCAAAACCGCCTGGGAAGCATAACCCCTAAGCTACCCGGTTTTGCACCCCAGAATCCTATTGCCTTTCCCTCTCCAAACTGGCATTCTGAAAAGCTACCCAGAAAAGTTACCCATAAATTATCTTGTCCTATACGTCACATTCCTAAACATGGTCTCATATGATCGATACCCCTAGGATAAAAACCTACGCACAAAACACCAGCCAAAAAACAACCTACAGTGTGCGACCAAGAAAGAAGTTTACCTAACAAGAGACACGAAAGTATCAAAACGTGCAACAGGCAGAGGACTTATAGTGTTTTTGCCGTGTGAATGTCATAATAAGCGTAGGAGTCGTAGTCCTAGTGGAGCCTTTAGAATTGGAGTCATGGAGAAACTCTTGTGGCAGGAGCGTAGAGACCTTTGAGACGATAACCGGAAAAAGAAAGACTTCTGAGGCTAAAAAGGAGAGAAGATGAGGAAAAAAATTTCAAATAAAGGGTGGCTCATGCGAAAGGTGGCCAACCTTATATATACGTAAAAGGCAAAGGAACGAGGACCGTTCGATCGCATTAATGTGAGATATGAGGGTCACAACTCGAGAGACGAAACGACGGCCGAAGATAGGCTAGGCCATTTAATGCTATTCTCGGAAGCCGGACCGTCGCCAACCACAGGGCTCCATGTTTCTGATACCTGCGCAGTGGACGGGACATGGAGAGTCGAAAAAGAAACCTAAAAGTCCCTGTTCTGGCACGAGATGACGTCATGTGTCACGAGCAGGGGCTTGGGGGGCAAATGTACGCCATAAATATCCGTGAGTTATTAGCGAGCTGGAAAAGGGCATAATTCAATCTGCCACATGTAAATCTTCCACCCGGAGCTGCTGTTACGAGTCTCCACCTCTCTAGCCTGAGCTTATCAGAGTGTTAGCAGTCTACTCGAAGGCAGCGGGTCAACAATATGGATATCACGAGTTGGCTCTACATTAAGCTCGAGGTGCGGCATAGATCTGACACCCGAATCCTTGTAAAGGCTACCACGCAATGTAAACGTGCACATATCAGACATCATGTGTCTATTCCATTCCTAAATTCTCGGACACGCAGTATAAACGTGCGTGTTCAGGCACCCCACGACTGGTTTGGGCCATGCGGCCCATTATCCCCCCTTACCTATTGATTAGACCACACCTCACTGTCAGGTTTTAGGAATTAATCATCAGTGTCACAGTGATGACATGATGGGTAAGAAGGTCACAGGATGACCCCCTTTACCAATGCCCAGGTATCCTCTCCCTATAAATACCAAGACCCTGGGCGTTGCAAGGGGTTAGCATATTTTTTGTAAAGAAACACCCTGTAAGGAATAGTCAAGAGAGATCAATAATATTGACTGATGGACTAGAGGGATTTTAACCTTCGAACCACCTAAAAGGAAAGGAGTGATAACCTTCCCATGATACTAATTTTGCCAGTTTAGAGTTACGATATTTTCACATTACGGTTCACTATTTAGCACTAATTCATCTTGTTTATTCGTATAATTATCTGTTGGCGAAGAACCGCGTCAACAGTCACCCTTAGGGATTAACCATGAAATAAGGCATTAGTGGGTGATGCCTTGAGTTGGAAAGGTCCATACCAGTTGTATGATTCGCAACAGATCACAACAAAGTCAAATAAGGAAACGACCAGGAATGGTATAAAATCTGTGGTTGATAACTAATAGATATACCTCTACAAACAATGATATACAGAAAGAAAATCTTGTAGGAACGACTAAGAACCCTACTATTTTAACATGGATGGGTTAAGATATGAGGATCGAATACGTGTTTTGATGGACATCAAGGTGGAAATTCTGTATGAGTCTTATACCACCTCTCATGCTTGTTGTATCATGGAAATTTGAATGTGTGTTAAGACCTAAAATATGTATATTGGGGGCTGACTGCCTAACCTTTCAATAAGTGAGAGATGAATATCAGAAGCCAGAGAAGCTATTATGACTCTGGGGCATCTCAGAGTTAGTATGGAGGGATATAATTATGGACCATGTGGGTGGATCACCTTAGATTATGGGTAAGATGATTGGGTATGAGAAATTGTGACTCGACATATTATGTTAACACAATTTTTGTTTGTGAGGATGAGTTATCATAAGAATGAGTATATGCGAAAGGAGACTGTACGTCTTCGTGGGGCACTAGAGTCGATAGAGTTGGCTTAAAAACATTATTTATTTCCCATGTTTTGAAAAGGGTCATAGAGGACAATGAGTATAATAGTGGGATTTTGAATAATTGGTTACCTTCAGACAGATTGACAACCTGAAGGAACAACTCAGACCTTAAGCATTTTACTTCGAATATGTAAGTTTTCGGGACATTGAGGCAAGTACATTCCCTTAATTGGATTGTCATGGTGATGAATACTGGTCGATGGCTAGAGTGACTCAAGATAAGATATTATGGGATAAGAAACAAGAATTACCCATTCTAAGGAATGAAATGAGAGACAAGAAGTATTCTGGTTCGGAATCGGACTGGAGGACCAATGAAGTTATTAATGATTGTTAGAGAAAGAGTGTCTACTTTATTGAAAGGACATAAAAGTTCACAAATTTAAATATGGGAATGTGAAGTTCTAGAATAGGAGACCATGTGGCTCTCTGAATATTGTTAATTAAATGATAAGATAATTTGGAAAGAAAGAGGAGATTTGACTATAGGTTTGTTAGACTTTTGAGATCCTAATTAGGATTAGGTAGGGGCCTACAGATTAGCCTTACCCCAGCATGGGTAGAGGCTGACAAGGTGTTACTGGTGTCAATGATAAGGAAAAAGGTGTCGAGTACTACCCCTATTTGGGTGAGGAGACCTTGGAATTTCAATAGGACTTGCTATGTAAGGGAAAGCCAGTGGAAATCCTGGATAGATGAGGTAAAGTCTTACATTATAAGGCTGTCACTTAGGTGAAGGTGTTACAAAGAAATGGCAAGGTAAAGAACTTGACTCCGAAGTTAGAGTCAGATTTGCGGGATCAGTATCCTGAGATGTTTGAATAAATTTCGATAAGGAGGAGATAGTTGTAACGTCTCAAATTCGCTATTAAGGCTTAGTGCCTTGATTATTGTGCCAGGAGAGCATAATTGAATTTTTATGTGCTCAATGTGATTAGACATGTGCGCGTGAATTATATGAGTTATATCATGATATGACAACTTATGCATCTTTAGGTGTATTAAATGTACTTATAGGACTAATTCTGTTAAAAATGGAATTTTCGTAAATTTCTAACCCAATGAGGGTTTATTTGTATTATACATCCTTTATGAGTGAGACCACATTAATTTATGGATATATTTCAGATGTGTGACCCGAGGCGATCCTAGCGAGCAATTTGGCGGAAAAGTCACATTGGGGATAAATACCCGGCTCGGGGAGAGCCTGGGGTATTTTAGTAATTTAGTACATTACTGGAGTTTACCGGGGATTAGGAATTTATTTGGTTATTATTTTTGCATGTCTAGATTCTAGGTATAATTTGAGGTTTAGTGGGATTAATTAGGATTTTTAAGTGAAATTTGAGGATTAGCAAGTATCGGGATAAGACACGGTTTTGCCCCTGAAGGCATTAAGGAGCTAATGTTTTGGGTAGGGGCATTTTAGTCTTTTCCAAGCCCTAGGATAAGTTTAGTCAGCTGGGGAGAAGCTCTTAGACCAAAACAGAATGTTAAACTCACTAACCCCTCTTTCTCTATCTCGTTTGCTCCCTCTCACCCTCATAGTTGGGTTCTTTGAATATTGGAGAAGAAATCTTGGAGTTGAGGGCTTTGAAGTGTTCATAAATCCTGGGATATTTCAGGGAATTGGAGCTAGATTTGGAATAAGGCAGCTTAGGTTGTGATCATACAACTGAGAAGCTTGGAAATTCAGAGGTAACTTAAGTTCTTTAGAGGTTATTATGTAGTTTTGATTAGAGTTTGAATTATGGGTTTATGATTGAGTTTTGATGTGTTTTTAAAGTTGTTTACAGCTTGTCTAAATTTTTGAGTCCATTTATGGGGTTGGTTTAGGTTAAATCTGTGTTTTGAAGCAGATTTGGGATACTTGCGATATTTGAAAATCATAGTTTTTCTTAGTTCGCGGGGTCGCGCCACGACCTTACGAACATAGAGGTCAGGGAAGTTCCCTGAGCCGCCATGGAGTTGCGGTTCTCAGTGGGCTGGGCCACGACCCATGTCCAGGAAAAATGAGGGCTAGGCTCTCTGACTTGAGGACGGTCGCTGCGCTTCTGAGGGGCGTCGCGGCTCAAATTGAACATATTAGCTAATTAGAGTGTTTAAGCATGGGATGTAATGACCTAAATTTACTAATAAGGCTTGGAGCGTTGATTAGTGTGCCTGGAGGGCAATAATTGTTATATTGCATTAATTTATGTGAATTTAATGAATATGTAATTAGTATGCATGTTTGGGTGAAATAAATATGCATGTGGACCCCGTTTGTGTGATAGGGGTAAATTGGTAATTTAAGCCCGCTGAGGGCATATATGTGATAATTGTATTCCGTGATTTGTACCACGTGAGTGTGGTGTTATTATGGTGATGCACGTGCCGAGACGGTCCTAGAGAGCAAGTTAACTTAAAATGTCACAACGGGATTTTATACCCGGCTCGGGAGGAGCCTAGGGGTAATTCGGAGATTTTGTAACTTAGTTCTTGGGAGATTTTGGTCACTAGTAATTTGGTAACTTATGTAACTGGTAGTAACCATAGAGAGTAATAGGTTTAGATGGTAAAATGGTAGAATTGTAATGGATAGGAAATGACAAGTAAGCCCTTGAGGTTTAGTTAGGAAATGATAGGTAAGGAGGGGTAAAATGGTCATTTGGAAAGGGGTTTAGACAAATTGCAGCTGGGTTATATGGGGTGAACGGTTTAGCCCTTAGCCATTTTGGTGGTTTTGTTTAAAAATTAAGAAAGGAAAAGCTAGAAGGAGACCTAGGGCAAGAAGAAGAAAAGGAGTGAAGGAGCTGAAATTTGAGACTTAGGAGATGAATCAAGGAAGCATAGGGTTGGATTCTTCATTCAAGGTAAGGATTCTAAGTAATTTAAGGCTTGTTTCTGTTATGGTTTGAGGAATTTGAGCATGGTTTAAGTTTGAACTTTGAGTTTTTATTTTTCAGAAATTGAAATCAAAGATGTGGATTTTGGGGATTTGATTGTGTGTTTGGGATTCTTTAATGATGTTTCTGAGTTGTTAGATGGTTTATGTGGGGTTTTGAATTGGTTTTGGGGCTTGGGTACCTGCTTGGGATGATTTGGAGTGGTGTTAGCTCAGGGGAAAACGCAGGGAAAAACCCAGAAATCTGGGTTTCGCGTAGGAGCGCCGCGGCCCTATTCTTGGGCGCCGCGGCGCGAGGCTATTTCTGGGCAGGGGGAGGCTTCTGACTTGCTGGGCATCGCGGCCCTATTGGGCAGGGCGCCGCGGCCCTCTTGGGTAGCGCCGCGGCGCTAGGCCATTTTCAGGACTTGAAATTTTGCATTTTTGAGCTTTTGCTCCGAAGGTTCAGGGGATGCTTCCGATGAATTGTTTTAGGAATTTGGGAGTCCCGAGAGTGTGGGATTGGTCCCGGGAAGTGGTTATGAATTGATTAGTATTAAAGGATGTTTCATGTGTGTTGTGAGTAGGTTATTGGAGAGGCTCGTGCTAGAAGACCGTGCTCGCGGCTTTAGTGCATCAGGAAGCTTGGAGTACAGGTAAGAAAACTATAACACCCGTAGGATAGGGCATGGGCCCATAGTGTGATTGTGGGGCACGACCCTATATTGCATGATAAGATGATTGTCGGGCATGGCCCTATATTGCATTACATGTTAGGGTGCAGATTTAAATGAATTGATATTTGTTTGAATGTTGTTTGATTTATGCTATATATGATTATAGTGAAATGAACGGCTATGGCCGAGGGCGGCAAGGCCGAGAACGGCAGCGGGGCCGGAAGTAACACTTAGCACATGGGATGCTTATAGTCAGGGTAGGACCCAGGGGATACATGTGATATCCCTACGGTGAGGACCGCGACCCCAGGCTTTGGTAAGGGTTCTGGGGCGGCATGGCCGTGTTTGCTTAGTCTAATGGTTGACTTGTTTATCTGTGGATTATCTGATATGATAAACTGCATAAATTGCATATGTTATGTTCTGAATGAGTTTTCTTGCTGGGCTTCGGCTCATGGGTGCTCCGTGTTGTAGGTAAGGGCAAAGACTGAGTCAACCAACCATGAGTACGGAGAGCGTGAAGCGACGCGTACATGTTTGGCCTGCCCGACTGCTTTGGTTGGGGGTTTATTCGAAAATGGCTGTAATAGTCTATGATTTTTATAACTAATCAACTGTAAACTTATTTCAAGATGTAAATAGTTTTCAAACCTTATTTTGGGATCCCAAGTGTTTAATACTAGAAGTTTTTAATGAAACGACGCATTTTCAAAGATTACAGCCCTAACTTTTAATTAGTCACCCTTTTGTTTCAAAACCTCGGTTAGCGAGTTCATTACACACTGTTTTGTCTTAAAAAAAAAAACTCACTTGGTAACGGCTCTAAGGAAGTAGGGAGTTACATGGGAACTCAAACCTAAAGAATCAGGAAGGATTCTACTATCCAATTTAGTAGAATTCGAGGTCCTGGAGGCTAGTAATTTATCATGAAGTTTTAAATAGTTTATTTCTTAATGGTCACACATTATTATGTTGTGACTAGGTTATACCATTAGGCTCGGAAGTAAGGATGGTGCTCGGCATCGCCATATGCTATCTACTCGGGACTCCAGGTAAGAAAGTTGCACCCGGATTGTAATCGGTGCATGGACCGCTGTTAATGTTGGGAATTATGCCCTGAAAGCATATGTAGTAGACATTGTTTGAAGAAATAAATAAATAAATTTAATTTGTTATGCATATATTTTATGGACTATATTATTCTGTGATAATATTAAGTAAATATTAGAAAAATTCCTAACTTGATATATGTGATCTCAACCACGTATTTGTTGGGGTTTTATGCCATAATTAAAACCCAAATTCTTTGTAATCTCATTTTATTTTCATGATTATTTATTTAATATAAACTTCTATTAAATCCCGATCATATAGCTAATCTTATTTATAGTGACGTAATCACAGTGGAATATAAATATGATTATATGTTAAAAATAAGTTAGTCCTAAGATTAGTCAGTGCACAGGATTTACACTGACTTGCCAATCTACGATATGATCTACTTACACATTACAGTGTTATGTTCTTTCCAGAACATTAGCAAAGTAGATAAGATCGGATGTATTTGTTACATCGGACTGGACCGATATTGATAGTTGATAAGAGAAGTAAACATGCCGTTATTATCTATTCTAGTCGTATCATATAGTTGACCATAGGTCAATTCAATCTCAATTCTGAGTGGTTAATATTCTAACTGATTGTATTATTTGAGTTCTTTGACTTGTTCATTACCAGCTTACCCTACAGACTAGCCCATACTTTCATCTTGGGAACTCGGTAGTATAATTGAGTGGGAGTGTTAATCATAGATATGAACATCTATAGCTTCTGATGAAGAAGTTAAATGATGGTTTCCTTTTAGTTTGGTTCAAGGTGTTAAATGTTAGAGATCTCATTTCAGTAATTAAATTACTTTACTAAAATATCATTTACAAGGAACTAAGTGTTTTAAGGATAAAATACAATGAAGGGTAAAACGGTATTTTAGTCCTATCTCATTGTAGACCATCTATAGAGGATTGAGTGACAATTATGGTTGTAACTATGGATAATTAATAGTGTATCTATATTTGTTATAGAGCGTTCTATGAATTCAAGAGTGCAATTTCGAGTCTATAGTGGAGTCACGAGGAATTAATAAGTTAGTAAATTTATTTGTTAGATTTATGATAACTTATTGGAGCTTGATTTCATAGACCCATGGTCCCCATTGTACCTTGGATAAAATCATCTAGATAGTCTCAATTAATTGATTTAATTATCAATTAGAATTATCAAAGTTGACCATGTCAATTTTGGATAGTTTCACAGAGTTATGTAATTTTAAGAAGAAAAGAGAAATTATGGCAGATTTATTAATTAAGATAAATTGGTATCTAAATTAATAAATAAGTTTAAATCAAGGTTCAAATTATAAATAATTAATTTGATAAAGGATTTAAATAATTATTTAATCAATTAAATCAATAGAAAATAATACATGCCTTGATTTTAAGTCCAATGGGCTTATAATCAAATGAGAAATTTCACGGGCCTAAAGCCCATTATAATTTCGACCTAGGGCTTTAAAATGGCTATTATTTTATTGATTTTTTAATTAAATCAAATGGCCTAATTGAGTCTATAAAAGGAGTGCTTAGAGAGAAGTCAAATACATAAGTCACAAGTTAGATTTTCTGATAGTTTTAGATTCTCTCTAAATACAAGTCCTTTTCTAAGCCTCTTTGTTATTTTCTCTTCTTCTCTCTATATCTATCTCATGTGTTGAGAATTTCCCACTCTAGTCTAGGTGATTCTAAGGATACATTGGAAGACTGTGAAGAAAATAGAAGATCGGTTCAGTTTCTTGATAATACTATGGGATAGAAAGGATTCAAGAGTTAGAGAACTGAAGGAAGGATTCTTTAATTCTGCTGCGTATACTGTAAGTATCCTTGTCTTTGTTTCTCTTTGAATTCAATTTTATAAACATGTTCTAGGTTATCTCATATTAATTTGTTTAATATTAGATCTACATGAAAATAAATAAAGATCCTGTATAAGTTTTCCAACAGTATTGGTGCGGGAGGATTGTGTTTGAGATAAATGAACTTGAATAGTTCACAGTAAAATAAATTTATGGAATCTTTAGATTAATTACTACAAGTACGGTCCACTAGTATTATGAATACATGTGATCTAGATCCGGATCACTAGTGTAGAGGACACTTTAGTGGAGGTACTATATATATTAGAGAATATATAGAATTGGACCAGATATGTTTATTAATACTTAGTTAAATACCGTTTTGAAGTAATAATTAAATATATTAACTGATGATCATATACAAATAGATCTTAATCCTGAATTTACTATGAACACCTGTTTATGTTATATGAGTTCTTCGATTAACTCGTTAGGGTCTGTCAGAATGATCAGGTTGGAAACTTTTATTTTGGGAACTCATTAATGTAAATGGCTGGGGACATAGTATGCACATATGGAATCTATACCTTCTCATAAGAGATTGAATAATGGTTCTCTTAAGGGTTGACTTTTGGGATTGAAAAGGTTATTGAGCTCAAATTCATAATTTAGTTATGAATTAACCTTCACTAGTATAGTCAATGGTACTTAAGGAAACAAGATATAATAAAAAGGGTAAAACGGTAATTTTATTCCCGGATAATTGTTGACCATTATTAGAGGGTTAATTTGTATGTAATGATTATATTAATAGACGCTTTATTTATAAAGTACTCAGTAAATGAAATGTCTATAAATACAAGAGTGCATTCTCATATTTATAGTGGAGTAATCATGAGATTAATAAATTAAGATTATTTAATTAAAGAGTTTAATTAATAATCTCAAATTTATTGGAGCTTGGAATTATAGGTCCATAGGTCCCCGCAGCGGCTCTATCAACACTATTCAAGGAAAGAGTTGATATAAAGGGAAAAATGGTTGAAAGACATATTTAAGAAGAAATTTGTTCTTCAGGCCAAATATGCAATTATGTGATAATAGTGATTAATTAATTAATTACAAATTAGTTGTAATTAACAAAATTAAATAATATTTAATTGTTATGTAATTTTTGAAATTATATTAAATAATTAAATTTACTTTTGAAATTATATTAAATAATTAATTAATTATAATTTTTCAAAATTATAATAAATTAAATATTTAATTTCAAAATTATTATTTAATTTACATTGGTTTTAATTAATTGGTAGAATTAATTAAATATCTTTATTTGAGTGAGAGATAAAAATCTGATAAGTTCAATTCAGGTTTGAATTTAAAAGATTGATATTTATTCAAATAATTAATTACATTTGATAATTAGTTAAATATATAATTAATTCAAATCTGAATTAATTATCAGGTTGTTGGACTTTTATCTGATAAGGTAGTTTGAATAAATAATTAAATAATTATGGAAAAATAAAATATCCCTAAAATATAGGGTGATACACGACACACACAGTCCATGGACTATGTGTGGCGTGTACTACACAATTTTTCAGGGATATATTTTCAATTTTATTTATTTATTTAATTAATTAATTAATGGAAAATTCAAAAGTTAGTTTTTCGATATTTTCATTAATAAGATAATAAATTAAATGATGAATTGTAAATTAGTTACAGATTTATTTTTTAAATTTGAATATTTTCTATTTAAGTTAGACTTATCAGAAAATAGAAAAGAATATACTCAATAAAGAATTTTATTCGCTCTGAAGAAAAGAAAATAATATTTTTCTATGTCTCCCTGAAAAAGATAAAGAACCAATCTCAAGCCTATTCTCTTGATCTCATGTGTAGAGTACATCAAGTAGAATCAGAAATTAATTATCCTTTATTCTCTAAGTGCCCACACATTACTTGAGGTGTAGAGAACGTTGTGGAAGATCTTGGTGTGAGTACCTGGGAGCAGCTTCGATAGGATGTTCGTTCAAATTACGAAAAGATAGCAAGGACACTTGATAGGCATCAAGAGGTATGTTTTATATTCTTTCTTATGATTAATGTATGTATATAAATGGATTCGCATATTTAAAAGTAGTTTAAATATGCTACAAAATTGTTGTTGTACACTGGACCAACCCACCACCATTTCACTGTGCATTAGGAAACTCGTTCCTAATAGTTAATGGATATGACTATTGTTATATTCACGATCATTTGATTAGGCATGTTTGTATATGCTACATCTGATTATGTATTATGCAATCTATATGTTTGATTATATCTAATCTGAAAGCCCATCCTAAGGGTGTCGCGACCGACATCACGCGTGCGAAACGCAGCTCGGCCTAAGAGAGCTGGGGTCGCCAATAAGATCTAAGAGCTCGGCCTAAGAGAGCTGAGCTTGAACGTCACCTAAATATTCAGAAGTGTCGACTACACTTGTCTAATTCATTGATTGCTAAATTGTATTATGTGTTTGTTTGAGCAGACTGTTGCTACTAAGCTTGTAGTGTATATTATGTTACTTATTGAATCTATTGATTTAAGTTTTCATGCGGAGCCTTGGCTCACAGGTGCTTTGTGGTTCAAGTATGGGCAAGGGTAAGCTGGACTAGCCATGAGTTGGAGAGCTTCATGGGCGGTGTGTAAATATGATTCCTACTCAACCACCACGGTCAGGATACCTTGGGAGGAACTAGGGTTGAACTCTGTTTTGCTGCCTAGGACGGCTAGTGTGTATTTTATTTGTCTTTTATCAGTCTGTAACAACATTTTGGGATCCCATGTATAAACTAAACACTTTTAATGAAAAATGATTACTTTGTTGACCAAGATTTTTAATACCTAACCTTGTTTTAAAATTTAATTACACATTTAAGTCCAAATGACTTGCTTAGTGAGTTAAGCACCATTCTAAGCACACATTGTAACGATCTTTGCTAAGTAGGGCGTTACAGCTGCGACCCTGTTATGAAGCGCTGCAGCCTGTGTCCGATATTGAGAATTTGTCTCGCCTCTGCCTTAACAAGTGTCGCGATCCTTAAGGTTTTCCGTCACCGCTCTAATTCTCAAAACGATAGCGTCGCTGCTCAGAATGTAGGCGTCGCGACCCTTACTTCCCATAATTTTGCCGTCTTTGTCTAACACAACACCACGACTCAAATTGCTTCTTCACCAAAACACATATTTTCGAGCCCAAACATAACATGGTCCATTTTTCACTTCGACATACGTCTCCTAACTAAGAATCACACAAAATCATCATAACTTTGTCCATTTTTCTATTTTTCCGTAGACCCTCAAACATTAGCAAACACAAGCAAAAAGAACGTCATACTACACAAACATAGCTACATAAGCTCAAAAATTCCATAAAACAACTTTCAAAAACACTATAAGAACTATTATATCAAACTCCCTCAAACTTAACTTTTACCCGTCCTCTAGTGAAACCTATTGACAATTTCTAAAAAAATAAACTAACTAACACACATGAATCAAGTTATAACCTAACAAGCCTCTACCTCCGAAACACCATTCGATACAAGCTCAGAATTTTTCAACTACATTTTATCCTGACTTTCATCAAAATCAATTCAATAATGAACCTCAATCTTTACTACACCAATTAGCCTTAACCAATAAATAACACACAATCACAATACCATATACATGTGAAATCTTTCCAAACCATTCCATCTAAACCAAATATTTCATATGTTTCCATAATTCATCAATCTCCCCAAATATGATAACACATGCTCAAGAATCAAAATGACTTTTTCAGCTTATAACGAAAGGCGTCGGCTCAGGTAGGCAATTAAAAAGTCATTTAGGCTCACATATACCATAAGCACACAACTCAAAAAAGCCAATCTTTCTCAAATTGAAAACCCACAAACAACCCCTAAATTTCTCCAAATTTCCCACTTTGAGAGAATTCATACTTCTGAATTTATTTTTTTTTTCTTCATTTTATAATGATACTTCACTCCCCTAGGCTTATTTCTTTATATTCTTATTTGGAGTGTAGTTCATGTAATGCCCCAAAATCCCTAATGCGGTTTAATGGCTGGATTAGTAGGCCGGGAGGGCCATAATTGTTTTATTATGCCATAAAATGATTATATGCATGTTTATGTGAATTATATTATAATATGATGTTAAATGCATGCATGTGGGTCCACATTTGATTATTAGGGAATTTTGGTAATTTGGCTTGTTGAGGGCATATTTGTGTATTTTGGTGCATATTGTGATTTATGGATGAGATCTCATTATTATGGGGATATATTCGAGCTATTCGACATGAGACGGTCCTATGTGGTAAATTAGCAGTTTTGTCATAACGTGGTAAATTATTGGGATATTGGATAATGGGAATTTTTATTTTATGATATATTGAGAGTTATTGAGATCAGGAGGAAATTCTGGGAGTTTTGACTATTTTGTCCCCGGGGGTGTTTTTGGGACCTCGAGAATTAGGTTTTTATTTGAGTTTACTTAAGACTGAAGTAGTCTGACAAAAATAACTGTACATTAAAAACACTTTTCTCTCTCCCGTTAACCTTTGTGACCATTCGTGGCAATTTCGAAGAAATCTTGAGTTCTAGGAGTCGGAATCAAGCGAGGATTGAGGCATAGAGATCCTATGAAAGATTAGAAGCTTCTTGACCGAAGGATTTAACGAGAAACAACCGAATCAAAGGTAATCTAAGCTTTAAGTTTTGAGTTTTAGAGTTTCTAAGCTTTGATTTGGATTTTGTGTATCGATGAGTTTTTAATTCATTTGAGCCTCGGGATTTGATGATTTTGGATCATTGGGAAGTTTGGGAACTTTTATTTTTTGATTTGAAGATGTTTAGGTATGTTATTGGAAGGTTTAAAATGTGCAAAAACGAAGTTATGGCTAGTTCCCAGGTGGGGGCCGCGGCCCTGTTCTTGGGCGCCGTGACCCAAGCTCGATGCTGAAAGAGGTGGAGGTTGTTCGTTCTGGGGGTCGTGACACTAAGTAAGGGGCGCCACGGTGCTTGATCCTGGTTTTGCTGGGGTCCGTGGCTCAAGGCTTTGGAGCCGTGGCTCATGAGGGTTTTTGAGGCCAAATGGGTGTTTTGATCATAGGAACTCAATTTTAGGTCTCGGGATCGTTCTTACTACCCGGATTAGTGGGATTTGATGTCCCTGAGGCTAGGTATTGGTTCAGGAAACCTTTGTTATTCATTTTATTGATGGAATCCCATATTTGGTTATGACTAGGTGACCGTTAAGGAACTTAAAGGTTGATCGTTCTCAAGGGTCGTTCTTATACTAATTCTCGCTCGAATCAGAGGTAAGAAAACTGCACCCCATATGTGACATGCATGGTTATTCATGAGGCATGTGGAATGTTTAAATGTGTACATAGATTGAATATTGAATGCTTAGAAAATCTTGCTCACTTGTGTATGGCACTGACAGAATAGTCAGAATTGGCAAAGGTGTCAGTATCAACTGTGAAGCTGTGACTCATTAGTCAAGTTCAGCAGTGGTACTGGGCACTGGTCACTGGTCACACAGTGCTGACTCATATGTCAGGAACGGCCTTAGCGTGTTCAACGCAAGCCAACAAAGATTAGATCTAACCAACATCTGCATTAAATAACTCAGAAGAGCATTAATGTCGGACCGACCTCAAGTTCGATGAATGCTATAAGCGCTTGTCTAGCCAAAGGCTAGTTACGTAGAGCCACAGTGACTATTTAGTCATATGGCTATGGGTGCTGAGCCCCGTGTGACTTACCCATCAGTCACTCATCTATTTAAGCTAGTGACTTACCCAGCCGTCACTCATCTGTTTAAGCTAGTGACTTGCTCGTCAGTCACTCATTATGGTTTACCAGAACCTCAAGTGTTAAACCACTCATCTGATAAAGAGCTATAAGCTCCTTCATGGTTAATGTAACTACAAAGTGATATTCCCTCATCTGTTCAGAGCTATAAGCTCTGTATGATTATCATGATCATCATTTGATATTATATACTTGCATTATTGTGTTTTCTTGCTGAGCTTTGGCTCATGAGTGCTATGTGTTGTAGGTAAAGGGAAAGAAAAGCTCACCCAGCCTTGAGTGGAGAGCTTAGGTGGCGATGTGTACATATGCGGCTGCTTGACAACCACGGCCAAGGAGTTCTCAAAGGAACTAGGGGGTTTAACCTATTTTGCTGCTTAGGTCGGCGGGTTGTAAATTTAAACTGTAATGACCATTTTGAGTTGTAAATAACTTGTAAATGTTTTGATGGGCCCATGAACAGTTTTTATGTTTTAAATAAAATATATCATTTCCTTTTTGTTTGGTTTTCCACCTTAACTTGTTAATAATACCTAGAAGCACGTTTTTAACCAAAGAACTCGGGTAGCGAGTTAAATTCACGGTTCAACGTAACGGTCTTGGGGTAACCAGGGCATTACAATTTGGTATCAGAGCGTGCCAAGGTTAGGATTCCTGTAGACTGGCTGGGCATGTGCACTCACCACTGAAGACAAGCTCGACTCATGGTTTGGTAATTATTTATGTAGTTATACGTATAACTCATTAAATATAGTATAATTGCTTTACCTGTTTACATGAGACACCATGTTAAACATGTGCCCTGAATATTGCATCTTCAGCAACTGTGTGCTAAATAGTACTGAAATTGCTGGAACATACTCATTAGTATTGTTCATTTTGAACTATTTTCTGATACATGTTAAATGTTAAATGCTATAATCATGTATCCATTTGTATATTTGTATAACTGTGGAATTTAGTGATTATGTGTTGATCTTTGACCGTGAGGCGACAAGGGGTTTTGTTATTACTACTTAATTGGCCGCATTGATTGTTTTAGCAACGTTTAAGTTGATAAGAATGAATCCAGGACAGACAACTACGTCAGCTGGCCAGAGTGATCAAGGCCAGAATAATAATAATCAGGGTCAAGAGAATGACCAGGGACAGATTCCATAGCCAGCTCCTGCAAACTGGTAGCAGTTAATTAATGATCTGTAGGCTACAGTGTTGAGGCACGGAGAAGAACTCTACCTCCTGAGACAACAGCAAGCTCCTGCAGTGGCCAGTGTATCTGAGGCACCTCCTGTATCGGTGCTAGCAGCTGAGCAGCTGCCTGAGGTTGGTACTAAATGAGAGCCTCTCTATGAATGGTTTAGAAAGCAACAACCTCCAGTTTTTGAAGGCAGTGCAAATCTTGCCAAAGTTGAACAGTGGATAAGCATGATTACCACCATCCTGGACTTCATGAGGGTGACTGGTAATGAGAGGGTGGCTTGTGCCACATATATGTTTCAGGAGGATGCCCGAATTTGGTGGGAGGTTATATCCCAGACTAGAAATGTCAATGCCTTGAGTTGGGAAGAGTTTCAGACTCTGTTCAACAAAAAATATTATAATGATGCTATTAGGGCGGCAAAAGCTGAGGAGTTCATCGGGTTACTTCAGGGAGGTTTGCTAGTGACTGAGTATGCCCTGAATTTTGATCGATTGGCAAAGTTTGCCATGGAGCTGGTGCCCACTGATGGGACCAGGAGGGAGAGATTTCTCCAGGGGCTACAGCCCAGATTAGCCCGTGATGTTCGTATTACCACTGTGGCTGGGGTTACTACCTATGCACAGGTGGTTGAGAAGGCCCTCATAGCTGAGAGTGCAGAAAACAAGATCTGGCAAGATAATGCAGCTAGAAAGGAATTTAGGAGAACATCTTCTCTTTTTGTGGGTTCAAGTAAGGGTGGAGGCCCCACTGATCAGAAGAGGAATGTTCCTCACACTTTCCCAGTTCCAAGTCCTGATAAGCGGCCCCAGGGTGTTATGGGTCGTCAAATTGGTAGTGAAGCTTGGAAGACTTGTCCTGAATGCCCTAGATGTAAGAGGCATCATTTGGGAGAGTGTAGGGCCAAGGCCTGCTATTTATGTGGAGCAGTAGGTCATTTTAAGAAGGATTTCCCTAAGGCAAGAAAAGAAGAATCCAGGAAAGTAGACAGCTCAGCCCCAGCTCGAGTGTTTGCGTTGGCACAAGCAGAAGCTGAGGCTTCTCCCTTAGTAGTTACAGGTCAGCTTCTTAGTGATGGAACCCCTTATAATGTTTTGATTGATTTTGGTGCTACACATTCTTTTGTTTCTAGTAGAATTATTGATAGACTGTGTAGACCCTACGATTTTTATGCTGTGGGGTTTGGAACTTTGTTGCCCACTGGGGAATTAGTGGTATCCAGGAGATGGGTCAGATCTTTGCCAGTGACAGTGGAGGGCAGAGAGTTGTCAGTAGATTTGATAGAGTTGGTTATGACTGACTTCGACATGATATGGGGTATGGATTGGTTGGTAAAGTATGGGGCAACCATGGATTACAGAAGGAAGATGGTCACCTTTGAGCTTGAAGGTGAGGATCCTTTTGTGTTTGTTGGTACTGTGCATGGACCTTGCATACCTATGATTTCTGTATTGAGGGCTAGGGATCTATTGCAAGGAGGTTGCATTGGGCTTTTAGCCAGTGTGGTTGACACCACTCAGGTCATGCCAATGAGACCTGAAGAGACCAGATTAGTTTGTGAATTCTTGGATGTGTTTCCAGAAGATTTGCCAGGGTTGCCACCACACAGAGAAATTGAGTTCCTGATAGAGTTGGCACCAGGGACAGAGCCAGTGTCTAGAGCACCTTACAATATGGCCCCAGCTGAGTTGGAAGAATTGAAAGTACAGTTACAAGAGCTGTTAGATTTGGGTTTTATCAGACTTAGTTTCTCACCTTCAGGTGCGCCAGTTCTATTTGTGAAAAAGAAGGATGGTTCTCTAAGGATGTGCATTGATTACAGAGAACTAAATAAGTTAAGAATTAAGAACAAGTATCCTTTGCCAAGGATAGATGATATGTTTGATCAGTTGCAAGGTAAGAAGGTATTCTCAAAGATTGACCTTCATTCTAGTTATCATCAGTTGAGCGTCAAGGAGGGAGACATACCGAAGACTCCTTTTCGTACCAGGTATGGGCATTATGAGTTCTTAGTCATGTCTTTTGGATTGACTAATGGCCCTGCTGCTTTTATGGATTTGATGAACAGAGTGTTCAAGGATTATTTGGACCAGTTTGTGATTGTCTTCATTGATGACATTGAACAGAGTCAGAACATGAGCAGCATCTGAGGTTGGTTCTACAGAGATTGAGGGAACACATACTATTTGCAAAATTCAAGAAATGTGAGTTCTGGTTATCACAGGTATCCTTTCTTGGTCACATTGTTAGTAAGGAGGGGATTAAGGTAGATCTAATGAAGATTGAAGCGGTCAGAGATTGGCCAAGGCCAAAGAATACTTCTGAGGTTAGAAGTTTCCTTGGATTGGCAAGTTATTATAGGCGTTTCATGGAAGGGTTCTCAAAGATTGCTACTACATTGACTGAGCTGACACGCAAGAGTCAGAAATTTGTGTGGTTAGATAAATGTGAGAACAGCTTCCAGGAACTGAAGCAAAGAATGATTAAAGTTTCGATTCTGAGTCTTCCGACAGATCAGGAGAAGTTTGTGATTTACTACAATGCTTCTCATCAGGGTTTGGGCTGTGTCCTGTTGCAGTCAGAAAAGCTAATTGCTTATGCTTCACATCAGCTGAAGGAGTATGAAAAGAGATATCCCACTCATGATTTAGAGTTGGTGGATGTGGTCTTTGCTTTAAAGATATGGAGGCATTATCTTTATGGGGAGAAGTGTGAGATCTATACAGACCATAAGAGCCTGAAATACTTCTTCACCCATAAAGACCTGAATATGAGACAAAGGCATTGGCTAGAGTTACTAAAAGATTATGATTATGAGATTTTATATCATCCAGGAAAGGCCAACGTGGTAGCTGATGCTTTAAGCCGGAAGGGTCCGAGGCAGATTTATGGTGTGAGGCTGATAGCCAGAGAGTTAGCAGATGACATGACCAGAGCTGGTATAGAGTTGCTGGTGGGCTAGTTGGCTAATATTACGCTACAATCTACATTGTTGGAGAGCATTAAGGAGGGTCAGTTGAGTTATCCACAACTGATCAAGATCAGAGAGGATGTTTTGGCTGGAGCATCCAGAGATTATTCTGTGTCTGATTTAGGCTTGTTGAGATACAATGGTCGGATATGTATCCCGTTAGACACTGTTATAAGGTGGGATATTCTGGATGAATCTCATACTATTCCTTACTCTTTGCATCTAGGCACCACGAAGATGTATCCGGATGTGAAATCAATGTATTGGTGGCTTGGGATGAAGAGGGATGTAGTAGAGTATGTGGCTAAGTGATTGACATGTCAACAAGTGGTTGAGCATCAGAGGCCGGCAGGGATATTGCAGCCTCTGGATATCCCATAGTGAAAATGGGAGGACATGACGATGGATTTCGTGGTGGGATTACCCAGGACTGTTGGTCTGCATGATTCTACACTACAAGAAAAAACAGTATTCATAACACTTAAAAAATGCTAACCGGGAGTATTGATAACGCTTCTGAAAACTCTAACATAGCCCATGTTATTAAAAGTCCTGTCTTTTCTATAACAGTATTCGAATGTTATGTTCGATGTTATCTTAAACTATTCAATAACACATTTTTAGTTGCTATAATATTCAAATAATAACATTTAGTTAGAGTATTTGATTACAAATTTGGAGTTTAATCTTATACTTTATGCATAACAATTTCCAACTGTTATGAAAATTGTTATATTTGATCATTTTATAACGTTTTTAGTTCATTCTATTATATAAATCATAACTTTTTGTCCCAATTATAATATATTATACAAAACAACCATAATTATTGTAAATTCTCCCAGTAATAACATTTTGTTATTTTGTAGTATGCATTTTTAATTGTTGTAAAAACTTTTTATTATTATATTTTGATTAAAAAAATCACAATTGATCACAAGTGTAATATTAAATAGATCAAAATTTTTTTAAATATTCAATATATATATATGATAAACCATGAGTATTTTTACATTTGAAGACGAACTACTTCAAACCATGACACTATCCACTTCAAAAGTTCTTAGTTCTAACTTAAGTTTGAAAGCATACATAATAAAATTCTATAGTCTTGCACATCTTTTGCTTCAAAAGTAAAAATCAGAAACATAACAAGATACACAAAAAGTAAACCATGAAGCTTGCTCTGCCCTCCAATTCATCATCCATTCCATTACGACTAAAAGAGTACAAAAAGAAAGAAAGTTAATAACCTCATTACGACTTTATAAGTTGGCCATGCAATTACACTAACTAAAGCACATAGGCATGAAAGATTGAAGATTTATGCTTGGTAAAATACTCATTAGAAAAGTTAGCTCAAACACTTTATGATTATAAAATGAAAATGCAAATGATACACCAACCAAACATATAAATATATATATATACAATACAACAACTAATTTATAAAGAAAACCCAATATCATAGACACATGAACTAGAATTAGATCAAATATAAAGTTCCAAATAACAAGAGCAATGAATTTGCCATTTTTATTGTAGATTTCACTACTGGACAATTAAAGGTTTCTCAAAATCCTGCAGACCTAGTTTCCATAAGCTAATCAACACCAACAATTCAAACAACACATAGGTTTTCATCCATATATGACCGCAGCACACAAAATTCTCATAACCTACTTCACTAAGACATGCAACTTTTCAACCTTCTGTTATCACCATAGAACACAAAATTCTCATAACCTACTTCACTACGGATGAATATCTAAGATATTCAAACTCCTCTAAAGTTATACAAATTCTATTCAAAATTATAAAAGATTGAAAATTAAAAAAAAAAATCAAATACAACATACCTCGTGCAATTAGCTACCAATCCAATGCTTTACAAGAATCACTAAAGCATTTATAAATCATAAACACATTATAAAGACTATCACTCAAAAATCTTCCTTAGTGTTCAAATGAGTAGTAACATAGAGCTAAAAGCTAGTGAAAAAGCAGATAATCTCAAAAAGATTGTTATAAAACAGAATGGCTACTGATTTACCTGTGGGCCTTGTTCAATGCTTGCCTTGAATGGATCACCAACAACACGTTTCATTGCACGTGCCTTCGCTTTCTCAACAAACTCGTCATACACGCGCTCATGGACATAAGTTCTTGAACCAACATAACAACATTGTCCCTGCAAAAGGGAAGGGATTGGTTTTCAACAATGATTTTTTTTTCTTGTTTAGAAAAAAAAATTATGTCATACTGGATTAAATGCAACAGTCTAAATTTTGTTCTTGCTCTCCTATCCTATATCAAACAATTTGACCAACTTATAAAAAAAACTGAGATAAATACATACCATGTTGAGCAATTTGAGATAAATAGTTGGGCCAAAAGGCAATGATTAATTGAGTATTTCAGGCAAAAAGAGAAGTAATAAAATAGAATAACAAATTTAAGAAACATGAAAAATTTAAATTCTCATTTCATAGACAAAAGGATCTCCACTAGTATCCCTTATTATCTGCAAACACCAATATAAAGGTTCGGGACATAAGTTGGAACATACCCTTTCAAATATTTCAAAATATAAAGCAGGCATAAGCCTATAGTTTGATGATATGGTTGAAAATGTTTTACATTTCAGCATCCTTATTATGATTTTTAATATGTACACACCACTCAGATCAAAGACTCATCAAAACCAAAGAAAGTTTAAAAAAAAGCTAGAAATAGTTTCTAACTACATGAAAGAAGAAGAAATCAGATCCCTACAGTGAAGATAGCAATTAATTATAGCTGCTAACTCAAATTTTAATTTTTTTGGTATTAATATAGCAGAAAAGTAAGCTTAGCCAAAAAAAAAAAGAGAAAGAAAGAAAGAAAAAAAAAACAGGAGTTATAACATTACAAAAAAACGCAATGAGCAAAGGCAGGTCAAGTATTTAATTTAATAGGTCCAGTTTCACACCCAATGCATGTCGCTTTCCAGAGAAGGATCTAAAATTCAGGTCCAGGTCCAGGTTAACTAAGTGGGGGTGATAATCTGATTTTATCTACTGATGTGTTAGTTTTTAATAGAGGTTAGTGAAAAAGCTTCTCACTTTAGGGTAGGCACTATTAAGAATAAGATCATATCCATTCTAAAATATATGAAAATTTCTATATATGAATATATATTTTTTACCTTTCTTCTACAGATTGAAAGGAGTTGCAACTAATTTCCTTAACAACCATCATTTAAGAATATTTTATTCTGCAATTGCTATCACATCTGTTATAGCTTCACTAAGTTCCATAGAATTAGGATTGCAGGGCCTTGAGCACCATAAGATATTGTGTTTAAAATTACCAAAATAACAATTTAGTAAATGCAACTGAAGTTATGCTTTGGTGGAAAGAGTTTTTGGTAAAAGTATACATACAAGGATCTCATCATCAAGATAGGAGATCATGAATAGTCTCTGGAATGTTCCACCTGCGTGCATAAGATGAAATGCTTAGGATATTTTCACATAGTAATAACCTAGTAAGACAGCAGGGAAAAGTAAATGAAAGCATGATTCAATTCTCAATGAAAATTGAATCTTAAAAATCTCTCTTAAAATATAATTATATGGCACCTTATATTTCTAATTACCACATTTTTAATGTTTTTTTTCCTCATTGGTGGTAGGTACTGTAAGGAAACTTAGTGACAAACTTAGTGACTGAGTGAATAGAATCAATTCTCATTAATGAAGTAATGATACAAAAGAGTATATATATAGAAAAGACAAAAACTAATAAAGTAACTAATCTACAAAATAACAATAATTAGTTACAATGAACAACTAACCAACCAAAACAGTTAGTAGCTGTAAAAATTTGCCTAACAGGTACCACATTTTAATGATCTTTTGCATCTTTCTAGAGAATATTATAATGATCAAGTGTCATCAAAGGTGAGTACAAAAAGTATCCTCAGCAGTCAACACTTAATGATCCTTTGGCAAATTTCAAAATTTCAGTTACTAATAGTTATCTTAGCTGCTCTATTAGGTCAGGTCATTTTTGTGTTATAAAGAACTATGTAAAAGCAATTGAAGATAAAACTCCAGGGAACTGCAAATGTCAAGTGTGTTTGGGTGTTATAAAAGAGCTATATAAAGGAAATCTGGAAGATAATAAAACCCCAGGAAACTGCAAATGTCAAGTGCAGGATACTAACTCGCCAATGGCTTATTACTTTTTTCTTATACAAGCAAGAATGGTAATGCAAAAGTTAACAGGCTGAAAGGACAGGGTTCTGTCCCATACATCAGTTGTTTTCAAGACAAATAACAAGCAATATCTGACCAAACACTTTTTGACAACATATTAAAACAGTGATTATAGGTAGGTACTAACTCAAATTTTTAAGGTTTCAAAAATGGTCAATAAAGCATAAATTTTTCTTACTCAAAGGAACTCTCACACCACCAGTGAAAGCATCCCTAACAGGTACAGGAAGTTGCTGTATTGTGTTTGCTACCTGACCAAGTGAACCTTTAAGTTGTTCTGGCACCGTTTCTTCAATAACCTTTGGTGTCTCAAAAACCCCTTCTGCGTATTCCTCTCTCAATCGAAGTGGTCCTTCAACAGTCAATTTTGTTGACAGAGTAAACTTGCACTACACCAAATACCTGTTTTCATAACATAATAATATAATACTACTGAAAAAGTATTATGATATGTATATGTGGTAAATGGAAAAAAATGGCGGTAAAGTATTTTGGGAGCCCGCCTGTAACTTGTAAAAGTTATAATTTTTTTTTGGCCTCTCTCTCTCATGTGTTGTCCTTGGTCTCTTCCTCACTCTCTCAACCACTGCTCCTTCAACTCCAACTTCAACTCCAACTTCAACCCCTATGGAAATTGGACTGAAATATCTCTGGAGTTGCTCACCAATGTCTAGAACGACTTTCTTCTTCTTCTTGTACGTTCTTTCTTTTGTTTCCTTTTCTTCTTCAGTATATATATGACTGTCACTGAATCTTGTGGAGCCAGAATTGCATATATTAACTCTTTTTAAAGCTACATATCCAGGACCTATTTATTTTGATATATATATATATTCGACTTGAGAAAGAATGTGAGATATTTGGTTTTGGCATATTATATTAGACAAATTTATGCTTACCAGCCATTTGGGTATTCTCTTCGTAGTAGCTCTATTTTTTTTCTCATTATCTATCTATATTTCTATATGTATACATTTTGAATCCTTTGCAATAATTTGTGGAATAGGGGATATCTCAATGACTTCACCTCTGTTGGCCTCTTCGTTCCTAATAGCCTCTTCTTCAAAATCAGGACCCTTCTCAGAGAATTGCCTCATTTCATGAGCTTTGATGTGTATATTATTTGATGTAAAGTATATATAGAAGCATTGGGTTGTGCTTAGAGGGCATATCTATTTGTTATATTCATTGATTTCAGATCTATTCCATGGATATACATACACAGTATGCTCTCTCGTCAGCCCTTATTGGTGGTGTAATGGTTGCACATTCTCAACTATGGGAGGTATATTTGCTATAATTAATTTTCTATGCTCTTCTCCTTTTGTAGCATTCTCTTTTAGAATGTGTTTGAGTAGTTATATTTATGCTCATAATATTCTTTTTCTTTGTTTTGTCTGTTGCACATTAATTGTTTGTTAAAATGCCATAGTGAAATAGATTGTAGTGTGCAATCATATTTTTTCATATACTGGTGACTTGTATAGCTATAACCAAGTTAATGAAAACAAAACGATGCCAATTTTACACGTATATTTGATTTTTTTCATTATCATTGTACTAAATTTTTTTATCTTGTCACTCTTTCATGTATGTGATATGCGATTTGATCTAGTTAGCATTGCACATTTAATATTTATGAAGCTTTTATATTGAAAAAGGAATTTAAATACATGTGTTCCTATTTTGTTTTCTTCTCAATATTGAAGTGTTATTTTAGAACTTTACATTTTTAGGCAGAGACATCAAAACTTAGTTCTATATTTTCATTTGGAAGGAATTCAAATTTGGTAATTGTAGATCAAATTGGCTTGTGGAAGAGTAAATAATCATATTAATAATATCTCTACTTTAGTCATATATCTTTTCAAGATTAAACAAACCAGATAATAATTTTTCTTAAGTAGTTGTTTGAATCAAAGTCGAGCTACCACTTATTTACTTTGTCGAATTATGACTTTGTCGAATTATGACTTAACATCAAGCAAAGCTTATGAAGAATCAAAGCAACTAGTGGAGAGCCAAACAACTCAAGGAGATGTTTTCAATTCATTTCCAATAGGTGTATTCTCTATAGTTTGTTAATTTCAGAGTTTACTTTTATTGTTTTGAAATTTTTACATAAATCAAAAAAACTTGTTTCAATATATATATATATTTAGCTTGCTATGTTTATTTTCAATTATAAGTTCTTTGGTTTTGCCTTTAGAACTTCTTACTATCAAGCTTCAAGTGCCTCTTGGATATATATAACTTTGTATTTGATCAAAGTCCAGGAAGGAATTCTTGCATTGGTCTATGACAATTCACTTGGCTTTTTGGTGTATACAATGTCAGGCCAATTTCAATTTATTTAGTTCTAACTATGTAATATGTACTTGTTTCATTATTATTCTATTAGAAAACGAAATTAACAGCTAGCTTATTGAGTTTTAGTATCATTTATTTCCATTTAATAATATTCAATATATATATCATTTATTGGTAATGGACAGTTCATAATTTTTTCTATTGTATTGTAATCTATTTCTGGGCATGTATTAAATGTTTTTAGTATTACTACACCAAATATCTCTTTCTATAATACATAATTATAAGCTAATTGGAAAAGTATTATAATAGGTAACCTAATAAGTTAGAAAGCTGTGATATTAAAATGGAGGGAAACAAAAAATAATGGCCGGGTAATGTTAAAATGGAGGGAACAAAAAAACAAAACCAAAAACAAATGGGGCTTTTCTGCAGAGGCACACCAGCGACTCTTTCTTTTTCACTTTGTGTCTTCTACAGGATGTGGAGGCGATGGGGCTTAGGATGGTGGCATGTAATAGTTCGTACTATGACAGAGGTATCTCGGTACCTTCCTTTTTCTCATCTTCTCTTGCTCACCCTCTCTTTATCTTCTGCAGGTGGCGACGACGACGGGCTCTCGATGATGAGGCTTGGGATGTTGGGACCTGCCTTCTGTTTCGATACTGGGAGTCTCTTTTTCAATCTCTAAAGTCTTTTGTCAACTATGTCCCATAGTCTAATTGAAAGGGTAAGTTCTTCATTCTTTTTGTCCTCTGCTATACTTTAATGCCCTAAATGTTGATATTTTTGTATTGTGCAAATGAGGTTCACCATTGTTTTCAGTTTACTTTTGGTAATAGTGCTAGCTTAATTATTTTTATTTTTCTTCTGAAATTCCTTTTTGAGAAAGTGTTTCACAGTACAAATTGAAGATAAAAACTGAAAGCTTTTGTGATAGTTTACCATGTACAGATTTAGGATCTATTAGTTTAAGTTTTTGGGTCTTTGTCTCTTGTGAGCTGTGATTTGCTACTAATTGCTTGTTTTATCTATGTTGGGTGTCATATAACTAGCTGCATATCTCTTCATTCATTGAGCAAAATCTCATCTTATTTATCTTATGATAAAACTCTATATGGAGGTTCTTAAAAGCTTGAGAAACTGATCTACGTGTGTTGTCTTCTTATGGTAATTATACTAGTTGCTTTTTAAATATTATTTTCTATTTAGACATTGCACTTTATATCAATTGTTGGCTTCCAGTTAGTAAGCACACATAATTAATTATGCATATCTTTCATAATATAAAAGTGTACGTTATTGACTCTGCTCCCATGTTTGCCTCATTCCATTGGACTCATATGTGTATTAATTCTATTGAAATAGCACCATAAAGTTAATTAATATTATATAATTAGGTAAAAAATTAGAAGAAACAAGATATTTATTTATATATACAAAAAAAATTTGGAATATTTAATAACATAGGATAGTGTTTTGAAACTTCCTTTATTTCAAGGTTATTCATATAGTGTGTTGATTTGTTTTATTATGATGGCATTAATTATTATAGAGTCTTATGCTTGCCTATATGTTTTTCTTGTCTTTTGCAAAGTAGTGTATAAATGTTATTCTTTTATATAGCCTTATTTCATGTTCGCCTTGTGATGCTTTTATTATTGGTAGGTGTTATCTTTCTTTTTATTAATAAATTCTTTGTTCGTTCTCTTTCTCTGTTTCTTCATATTTTTTGTAAGTGGATTATAGACTTATACATAATTTGATAGTCAGGAATGGTTATTGTTGTCATAGAAAAAGAAAACATGGATCGTTTAGTAGGATTTAAAGCTAGGTATATGGATGTTAGAATGTATGAATTGTGCTATTTGTTTATAAATTATTTGCACACCAATATTTGGGCATACATTATTGTGCTACAGGTTTACAGGCATGATATTTTTTTTAAAAGACTTATAGGCATGAATTAAAACACCCTATATATAGTTGGTGTGGTCTTTAGTCAGAAGATAAATCTTGTATTTTCAAAGGCGTGTGTTTGTCATATCTAACACAACTATCATGGTAATATTTTTTGTATAAATATTATTTCATAGTGGTCACATTTAGTTTTCCACTTGAGATATAATATTCTGTATGTTTAATCTATAGTCAGGTAGCTATCATTGGAAGTGTTTCTGGGATGATCTTATTAAGCTTTTTTTCGTCACAGAAGGAGAGGTGCAAAAAGGGTAATGTTTACTTACTCTGTTTGCAGCCAAAAGTAATTGACTAGCATAATCCATGTGTGGTTGAATAACATTAGATATCACTAAGAAATTAAACAGTATAAGCACAAATCCTAGAGTAAACAAACACAAATAAAGGACAATTAATTTTTTACTTTTCTTTAACTAATAAAGTCGGTGGCCAATTGGAACTCTTGTTCCTTTTATATTAAGCCATATAATATTGTTTTTGTATTGACTTCTGTAATTTATATTTGCTTTCTCACTTCACCATTCTATATCTTTTGCTGATTTACTTCAATTATTTATCTTTTCTTGTTTTTTCTACTCCACATTTGGCCTAATGTTTCTATTATATTTTTATTCTTATATATTGCCAAGGGAGCCTTGATTTAAGATGCTTGCAAGTTGAAAGTGCTTGTCATATATTAGACCATATTTTTCCTCATTTATTGTGTTTAGTTTTAATATTTGATTATAAATGCTTGCCTTATATTGAGCTCTAATTTCATAAAATAAGAGAACTTCACTGGTTCTATAGCATGATTTTACATGACCTTTCTCCATCTTCTTTGCCATGCCACTTAGTCTCAAATTTTGGTTTGTTGAATTGGTTGTAGTGTCTTTTACAGGGTTATGTATATTCTTCCCCATGCCATATATGATATCATGGTTTGTTTGGATTGAGTCATGTTTCTTTCTTGTTCATTTTATTTGGTTGTTAGTTGTATTATTGTTTTGCATTAGTGACCCAGATTCACATTTCTTTCAAAAATAGCTTTGAAAATATATGTTATATCAGCTCCAAAAATTAATGGGTTATATTTATATATATTTTCTTGTTTATATATTTATCTTTGACGTATATTAAATAACATATAACAATTGCTCATGGTTGCCATAACTACTATATTGCATTGTACTTTAACTTTCTGTTATGTAGCTAACCCTTGATTTCTCCTTTTATGTTCTGCATAATTTTCTGTTTTTTTTTTACTAATGTAATTTGTACATTTGTTATGTGTGGAATTGTGGTAGCTGAACCACAATATTGGATCCAAGGGTTCTTTTTTGGGGTTTGGTTTCTTGGTTATTTATCTGATTGTCTTTGTTTTATGGTTACTGTTTTTGTTCTATTATATGTTTTGCTCTTCTTTTTTTTAGTTTGAGTTTCTATCAGAATTTTATATAGCATCATAAAAGTAACCCCTTGTTGCTACACTCTTAATGAATCTATAGTTTCATCTTACTGAACAAATGTCTCCTTGAAATTACTCCTCATATATTAAGTACAATTAAGGTATCATGAACTTTCTTTATTTATGTTCTTTATTAAAAGCAGGGGTCGTTGTGTTGCAGTTCTACTGCAGGAGGCTAGAGGAGTTTGGCTAGATCTAGTATTAACTTTGACATAAATGGATCAAATGCAAAAGAGTTAGTTACTTTTAAGTGATATTTTCATGTGATTTGTTACATATTTTGAAATTATTTTTTTAGGAATTAAGCTTCATCTGTCAAACACAACCCAAGTTTATTCTTTTTTCATCATTGGTATGTTATTTAAGGAATTGGTGTATTTCTTAGCCACTTTTTAATTACAGGTTTGAAAAAAAAAACCTATTAGAATGCCTTTTCTTTTTTCTTATTTTCTTTTACTTTCATTGATCTTAGAAAATGGCCAGAATATATGGGTGGATAAATATGTTTATGAGTTTATAAGTAAGGTAAAAACCAATGTTTTATTAGAAGACTTTGAATTGATGTGAAGATAGCTTCCTAGGTTTAACTCAGAATGTGAAGGTTCGTTCTATAATTTCTCTTCATTGGCTTTATACTTTTCTACTTGATATTAGCTCCTCCCTCCCTCCCACACACATCACTCCATTTTTTTCGTGTTAGCTCAACAAAACTATATTAATTGGAAAACAAGAGAAGGTTTGATTATCCTAGTTTAGTGTCTTTATTTATTCACTTATTTTTCAGTAAATTTAATACTTTCTAATTGTGCATGCTTCTTTTGTTTCACCATATATAATATGTTTTATTATACATGTTACAGGTTCTTTAAACAATACTTTTTGTTAGTGACTAGCTATTAGTCCAATGAGTTTTGACTTGTACCGATTTGTAGCACCTACGACAAGAGACATGATAACTAGTGGCCTTTAAAAGTTGCTTCTCTTGGCCTTTAAAAGATTTTCCCAGTACCTATTAACTAGCTCAAGAAAATAGAAGAAGGGTCAAAGATGTCTACTTCAACTCAATTTGCTTTGTTTTTGCTTACTAACTTGTTACTTTTCTGTTTTTGGTGCAGAGGGGCAAAAGTAATGATTCAAATGGGGAAATAAATGATGTATACGTATTAAGTAATGTCATGGATATGCATGCATAACCAAATCTACAGATTCCAAGTGTTTTTGTCTGGATTTTGGTCTTCAACTTGTTTCTTTCATATTGTTTATTTTTAGGTGGAGGAGACTAGAAAACAAGCTTCAATTCTTTAGTCCTAATGCATGCTTTTTTAAAGATATATTGATTAATTGCTTGTTCGATCTGTAATAAAGGCAAAAGCTTCTTGTCGAAAGTGTTTGCATGGTTTTCTTTTATCTGTATATATGTTTAGTTGTTAAATATTTATTTTATTCTTTTGAATGTAATATAATATATAGCAGTGTCTTTATGTAGCACTGAGAATAAGTTTAAGATGTATACTTTATATATTCTTTCATTTCTTTTGAAAATTGTGCATGAATATACTATTTTTCTATGTTTGCATATTCTTTCATTTCTGTTCTCTTGCATATATGGCTGTTTCAACCATTGACGGCCGTCGGAGTTTGGTTTTTTTTTTGTTATTCTTGGACTGAGCCTTTCAATTCCATTTGAATATGGATTTATGACTTTCTTTGGTTTTGGTAATTCATGAGCTGACTGAGAAGAATCTTATTCTTTGTGAATCGAATCTATTTGGATCCATTTCCACCATTCATTTATTTCAACTTCTCACTCGTACTTTATCAACCTAAATTTCAAACAGGACATTTTTTTTTGGGAAAAATAAAAATGAAACATTTAGTAGTTTAAGCTAAATTAGGCGAATCTATTATTTGGGCAACATTTCTTCATATTTGTTCTTCTTATGGAATATAGGGTGATAAATTAGTTAGTATGAATTGTCCTTTCCCTTTCTTTTTCTCCTGAGTTGCATAGGTCTGGTTTCCTTTACTCTCAAATGTGATAAGTTTCAATTCTTGTATTTAATGACCTTATTTGTTTTATTTTTCCTCTGAAATTAGTTTCTTTCTATGTTCTTTGTTCTTTTTGCTTTTCTTGATTTATATTATTTCTTTATGGGAGTGATTTTAGTAACAATAAGAAACTAGCTTTTGGTGTTGAAGAGAATGACTTTCTGATCATCCCTTGAGTATAGAGCGTATAGTAATGTTTGAAGAGTGAATAAGTTTAATATATTTAAAAGAACTCCTTAGGGTTCGATTGTTCATCTCATTTTCTTCATCTTTATTTCTATTAACATTGATTTGGAGAATCCATAGGTGTGCATTGTTTCTCTCTAATTTTTCAAAAAGTAGTAGCGAGGAGGTAATCTGGTTTTCGTTTGTCTTCTATCTTTCTCTGCCGAGTTATGGTCTCTCTCTCAAGCTCTCTGTGCTAGCCTTTTTATCTAAGATCAATTTGTTTGTGATTATTTGTCTGAATTTTTTTTATTCATATCTTGATTAGTGTGCATTAATATAATTAGGGGTGTCATAACATGGTTCAGAAACTATTAATAGAGCCACTCAAATATTGTCTTTCCTTTTCATTTTCATTCTCTATCATATCAGTGCTTTATTTCTCCATGTTGGTTGCTTTGTCCATGGCTGAGATTTGTTCTTCTTACCTTACTTCTGGGTCTCTACTATTAGAGTACCAAGCTTGCTGGCCCAAAATGGTCACCATTTGCTTCATGGATAACTGGCTGGTATGTAATAATATTCTTTTTCTAACTATTAACTTGGGAAAATGTCTTTCTTCAATTTTTTCTAATTGACTATTTATACTCTGGCTTGGAGCTTTTAGAGTTTCATTTGGGGTCTGAGACTATAATGCTTGTTTAGGTCTTATATTGTATACAATTTTATTATTTGATTCATATTATTTAATTTTTTTAAGCATATACCTTACCTTTTATCTGCTATTGCAGGAGAAAAATGTCTCTTTCTCCATCAATTGGAGGAGAAAATGATACTTAATTTTGAAGGCTTTGTGTTGGACAACTGTAGAATATTTTGTGCTGAAAGTAGTAACTTTTCAATATGTTGAATATTTAAGACTACTTGAATACTTAAAGAAAATTTTGTTGTTGATGACAGTGTTGAATGTTTTAAACTAATATGTGGATTGTTAATACAATGTTGCATGTTTTTACTTTTTGTTATTTGAAAATCAAGTTCATTTGATGATGCTAGTATATATTAGAAAGCTAATTTTAATTATATAAATAAAAAAATAAAAATATAATAGAATAAATTAGTGTTATATAAATGAATATATAATGATAATTTAAACTTATCTAAATATTAAAATAATACGAAAATTGTGTTATAATATCTATTACAATAACACAAATAATGTGTTATACTAAAGTGTAGTATAACACAAATTTATAAGTATTGAAATGTGTTATATAATCAACTATAAATAATATAATTAAACACTTATCTACTTATTAAAATAATACAGAAAGTGTGTTATCGTTGACATTATAATAACACATATGTATAACAATGATAAAGTGTTATGTAAAGTACCCTGACCTATGATAACATAGTATGTCTTAACACATCAAAAAATGTTATGGTATGTTTTGATAACACATTTTTGGTGTTATTAAAAGCATTTTTTCTTGTAGTGTTGGTTTCTAGTGGCATTCAAACGAACATAATAAATGCCCTTTAAAAATAAAGATATCTGCAGCTATGTTCTGATGAAGTTATCAAAGCATACAAATCGAGTCAGCATTAAAAAAAAACATGCAAACAGATTTATTTTCCATTTGTACTAAATTTTCAGCATCTTATTATTGAGTAATTTGATAACATTTTTGAAAACATGTGATGTGATCATATACTATTCTCTAAAAATTCATCATGACAACAGAAAAGCTACAAGTTATACTATTATAATAATTAGCTATTCCAAATTGATAAATCAAATCAATAAAATTACTCGTAAGCAAAGGAGATTACATAGCAAAAAGAGATTGAGGCATAGAGAATGTTTCAACAATTTACACTAGCAGCAATTTATTGTTTCAACAATTTACTAGTTGCTTCATTAACATAGATATGAATATAGTAGACAATTTTATAGAGAGAGCTATACAAAGAAAATGCCAAGTTTGAAGAATTTCTACCAAAGTGAGCAACGAGCAACTTCCATTTCATTTATCTAACCATCTATTTCTCTTGAATTAATTCACAAATGGGTGAGAAATACAGTTTTTTCCTGCTATGATAACCATTAACAGCCATAAAATCTGAGTTATTGAAAATAATTAGCTTGGCAACAAGAAAATGAAGAAATAGCAGTGAAAGTAATGTAGCACTTTCTGGTAGTTATTGAAAACCATTTCAAGCAATAGCAGTGAAAGTAACCAACACACATATTAACATCAAAAGAAAATAATTCTAATAGAATCAATGATATTACCTCAAGATCTTAATCATATTAAGTCACACAATAGCATAGTGAAAAGAGCTTACCCCACAGCTCAACAACATTTTCCAATTTCTAAAAACAAATTCTGAAATAGAATTGAATAGAGAGAAGTTAGGGCAAGGGATTGAAATAAAATAGAAAGATTCAGATTTTACCCAAAATTGCAGAAAAAAGAGATGAGAAACTTGGATTTTTTAGAGTCCAAAGAACTTTACTTAGCTAGTTAGATGGTAGTATTATAGTAATAGTAGTATTATTATTATGACTGTGGATTTTTGGTTCAGACCGGGATTTATTTGGACACTCATAGTAACACTTGTAGATTTTCTAAGTTTAACCTATAGTTTAAGAATATTAATTTTAACCTAAGGTTTGATTAATATGACTGATATTGAGGGTGATATTTATTATATTATAAGGTTTATATATGACCCAATAAGATAATAGCACATGTCATGTGTATGTTTAATAATGATTAAGTATTTTGAGGAATAAATTTATTAAGGTTAAAATTTGAATATCCTAGGGTCAGTCAGCAGCCTTGAAAACGTTAGAGGGCTTAGTAAAGGTTGTTTACTCAATTCAAATTAAGCTAAAAATGTGTAATTTCGTGTTTAAATATTCAGCGTATGCCGATATATCGCAGCTATAAGGGGTGATATATCGCAGCACGAAGATACGAAAAACACGAAACGTTGCACGATTGCCTCGGGCATACTGGCCCAGGCGATATATTGCCTACAGGGGGCGATATATCGCCTCCTTCAGGGTATTTTGAAACATTTTGAAAATGTTCTCCATTCAAATCTTCAACCTCTTGATAAGTCCAGCATCTTTCTGAACGAGTCTTCAGCCTCTGCTGAACGATAATTCAAATGTTTTTCACTTAAAAAGCCATTATTTTTATTCAAGTTAAATGAAGATCTTTTCATTCCTAAACTCTATAAATAGGACCTAGTGCCCAGCCATTTATTCATTCTTCAAGCTAAGTTCAGAGGCTGCAAGTTGCTAGGTTATTGTGAGAGTGTAAACACTTGGGTTAGGGATCATAAGCTTGATCACTATAAGCTTACCAAACACTTGGGGAAGTAAGGTTTATTCACATTTCGGTTCAAGGTTTAGATTGGTCATATAAGTCTTCAAGGTATTTCCAAACTCTAGTTCAATTGGTATTATTTTCTATAAGTGCTCATAGTCTTCTACTCAGCATTCTAACCTTACTCTTTATTCTTGATTAGGAAATCTAAGAACTTGCACATAAGTTTTTGGTAAGTATATTCTCAATGGTATAGTTCTTCCATTCTTTTCATCCCTTTTCTTCAATATACTCACCCTGTTATAAATGGTTTTTAGGAGTGTTCCAAAGTCCCAACTCTATCCTCATATCCCGGTAATTTTGGTAAGGAAAATAGGATAGGATTTATGTGTTATATGATTTTATATGTTATCTTATGATTTTATGTTATGTAATATTCTATATTAAGTATGTTTGTAGACTTGAGCATATGACCGATACAACTAACAAGCCCCAAATAGATTATGGGCATATGACTTGCTTAGCTAGCAAGCCCCACTAATTTAATGGGCATGTGACTTGTTTAGTTTATGGGACCCCAAGTAATAATGGCCATTATAGTATGTATGTGACATAAGTGTTATGATATGTTTTATGTTTCTTTATGAAATTTATGTATATGGTCTATGTGTTAGATTTTCCTTGCTGGGCATTAGGCTCAGTCCTTTTATGTTTGTATGTGCAGGAAAACAGCTTTAGTGGCGGGAAAGGTTCTTGGAAGCTTGGGGAATGTGTATTGAGGCGTAATGGATTCAAAGAGCCGAGAGTTTCGATTTGAGGATGAAGTCTTTACTTATGGTTTTATGTGTAGTTTTCCGCACTTATTTATGTAATCTCTTTTTAATTACCATTATGTTATGTTTTGTTTTTAAAACAATGGGATCCCATATCCTACTTGAGATTTTATGTAAGTTTAACATTTGTTTTTACAAGTTTTAATAAAGTTATGATCTTTTCACTTGTAAGTTTTGGAATAGGGTCTATGTGTAGTTTTCATTAATGGTCCAAATTCTAGAGTGGTTGGGTCATTACAGATTTCTAGAGAAAATCCAAAATGACAGAGAGAGGCTTAAATTTTACACCTAAAAAATGAAATGTTGAAATGAGATAGATAAATGCTTCAATACAAGGGAAAAAAATTGCAGAACAGAGCTTGAAATGAGATTGGCCTTCTTTTTATTGTTCTATGCAATTTTGTCTAGTTATTTGTTTCAAGTTAAGCTCCTTCAAACGTCCTTTCTCAGTCATATCACAATGCCTATGTACCACTAGACAAGGATTCCAAACATTTTTTAAACCAAGTAATCTATATTCATAATTCTTCTTTGGTTAGGAGTACCCAGCAAGAGTAATAGTTGCACACTTAATTGCAACATTGTACCTAAAGTGATGAAATGATAAAAGAAAAGTTATTCCAAACATAAAGAGTATAAGAAAGTGAAAATGATTTGTATTTGGAAAGACAACCAAAAATAAAATTACTTTTTGATTCATAATTGAGTTGCCTAGACATAATTAAGGAATTCATCACAGCACAACATCAATATGAGAAATGAAAAAATAAAATTAGGAATTTTGAAATCTTAAATTTCATGGCAAACAAAAAACAATCAATTTCACAAAAAATAAGAATCATCAATTCAGAATTAACTAGCAAAACTTAAAAAAAATACATGAAAGAAAATACTTGAGAAAAGCTATACAAAATATGCTGTGAAAAATTGGGCCCTCTTAAGAGAAGCTACATAAACATTCAGCACATACATTGAATATAATAACTTCAGCATTGAGCCTAGGAAAGTTGTGTATGTGCATGCAAAAACCAATAAATCAGATAAACTCAGACTGCTAGATCATTGTGTAAATATAACTAAACAAAAAGACAAAACAAATAAACTCTTACTGCTAGATCATTTGCAAAAATCAAATAATGTTTGCATTAGATATCAAAAGGATTTTAGATCAAGGTTATATGTACAGAGAAGATTCACTTCATCATGGTGAGCTCTAGATTTTATAAGTGTGTCCATTTCAATTTATAAATCAAGTTCAAACACACACTCAATTGAAATTTGTAATGTGTCTTGACAAAAATTGATTGGCTCGGACAATATTCAATGCAACAACATATTTTTCTGATTTATAATAATTGGCTGCAATACCGTTTACTAATTTGAAATGAAACGTAGAACACATTTTTCTGATTTACTAATTGGGAGCATAAGCACATTGGTCCATTTAAGATGTATATTTTACATGATAAATCAGTAATGTAGATAATACTAATCAAAGGGAACATACATACCCAACGTGTAACATTCTCAATAGAGTCCACCATGCAGTGAGCATAATCATAAATTGGATAGACCATCAATTATATTAAAAACCAGTACAAATATTAACAAAATTAAACCTGAACTAAAGGGGAAAGGGCTTACCTTCATCAGCTGCAGCAAAAAAAACTATTAAAAACAAAAGCAATAGCACAAACCAAAGAAATAACCTTTAAGAAAAACCAACAAATTAAAGCCCACTTAAAGGATCTTAAAGAACAATACAAATTGAGTGAGCACACAAAAATGTAGAGCCATAGAGTCTACTTCAAACCCAGAACCCCAAATCTGTTTTTTTTTTCCTTCAAATGCAAACCCCAAAACTGAAAAAATAAGAACCAATCCTAACCAATAAACTAAATCAATTTCAAATAACACAACCAGACCTAAGCCAAAAATTGGTAGAAAAATATTAATAAAAATCATAAACTCTTTGTCAATGTCGAAGGAGAAATAAAGATTACCCTTTTTATTTTGCTATTCTTAAACGAGGGAAAAGAGTGATAGAAAGTACAAAAAGAAAAAAGCATATGCAAAATATTCTAATGAGCAAGTCATCTCTTTTGCCAAACAAATTGAAACAAAGAATGACAAAATCGCTTTCTAAATCAAAGAAAGACTCACCTCAACTACTGCGTGGAAGACATCAGCCCTGAAAACTTTACCCACTGCAGAGACGAGAGAGCAGCGATGACGGTTTATTCCTCAACATCTCACTCTGAACCAAACCCAAGTGTACCGCCTGCTTCATGACTAGAGTGCCGAAGCTCGGAGTCTGCAAAGAATGTGACAGAGAATGGAAGAAAAGGGAGGGAAATAGAAGAAGGCAGAGAGATGGGAAAGTCAGGGAGGGAAAGAGTTTGATAGGATAGAGAGAATGAGATTTTCGAGTGAAATAAGAGATGGAAAAATAGAATAAAGGCGCGGTTAATAATTTAGGTACCGCCAGAATTTCATTGATCATTTTTGTGTTTTAAAAAATCATTAATAACGCTTTTAGATATGTGTGATATTTTACCGTGATATATAGTCAAAATTCTTGTAGTGCTATTTGGGTGATAGTGGATCGCTATACGAAGTCAGCTCACTTCTTGCCAGTGAGGACTACATATACAATTGATCAGTATGCAGATCTCTATGTAAGATAGATCGTGCGCCTCCATGGACCGCCGAGGTCAACTGTGTCAGATCGGGACCCACTTTTACTTACAAGTTCTGGGGGAGTTTACAGAAGGCCATGGGAACACAGTTGAAGTTCAGTACTGCTTATCATCCTCAGACAGATGGGCAATCTGAGAGGACGATCCAAATATTGGAAGACATGCTGCGAGCATGTGTGCTGGACTTTGGTGGATCTTGGAGTAAGTATCTACCTTTGATAGAGTTTTCCTACAACAACAGTTATCAGTCTACCATTGGAGTTGCACCTTATGAGATGCTGTATGGTAGGAAGTGCAGATCTCCCATTCATTGGGATGAGACAGGAGAAAGGAGATAATTAGGTCCTAAGGCAGTTCAGAGGACCACTGAGGCCATTGAGAAGATTAGAGCTCGGATGCTCGCTTCTCAAAGTAGACAGAAGAGCTATGCAGATCCCAAGCGCAGGAATGTGGAGTTCCAAGTGGGAGACTACGTCTTCCTTAGAGTCTCTCCATGGAAAGGGGTGAGAAGTTTTGGGAAGAAGGGCAAGCTGAGCCCTAGATTTGTAGATCCATTTGACATCTTGGAGAGGATTGGTCAGGTGGCTTATAGGTTGGCCTTGCCACCAACGTTGTCAGCCATGCATAATGTGTTTCACGTTTCAGCTCTTCGGAGGTATGTATCTGATGTGACTCATGTTTTGAGCTATGAAGATCTAGAGCTTGAGGCAGATTTCTCCTTTGAGGAGCAGCCAGTCTAGATACTTGACAGAAAGGACAAGGTCCTTAGGAATAAGACGATACCTTTAGTTAAGGTATTGTGGAGGAACAGCAAGGTCGAGGAACCAACCTGGGAGCTGGAGTCAGATGTGTAGAATCAGTATCCCGAGCTGTTCAGGTAAATTTTGAGGACGAAATTTCTGTAAGGAGGGGATAGTTGTAATGCCCCAAAATCCCTAATGCGGTTTAATGGATAGATTGTTAGGCCGGGAGGGCCATAATTGTTTTATTATGCCATTAAATGATTATATGCATGTTTATGTGAATTATATTATAATATGATGTTAAATGCATGCATGTGGGTCCACATTTGATTATTTGGGCATTTTGGTAATTTTTCCCGTTGAGGGCATATTTGTGTATTTTGGTGCATATTGTGATTTATGGATGAGATCCCATTATTATGGGGATATATTCGAGCTATTCGGCATGAGACGGTCCTATGTGGTAAATTAGCAGTTTTGTCATAACGGGGTCAATTATTGGGATATTGGATAATGGGAATGTTTATTTGATGATATATTGGGAGTTATTGAGATCAGGAGGAAATTCTGGGAGTTTTGACTATTTTGTCCCCGAGGGTGTTTTTGGGACCCCAATCATTAGGTTTTTATTTGAGGTTACTTAAGCCTGAAGTAGTTTGACAAAAAGAACCGTACGTTAAAAACACTTTTTCTCTCTCCCGTTAACCTTTATGACCATTCGTGCCAATTTTGAAGAAATCTTGAGTTCTAGGAGTAGGAATCAAGCGAGGATCGAGGCATAGCAATCGTAGGAGAGATTAGAAGCTTCTTGACCGAAGGATTTAATGATAAACAACCCAATTAAAGGTAATCTAAGCTTTAAGTTTTGAGTTTTAGAGTTTCTAAGCTTTGATTTGGATTTTGTGTATCGATGAGCTTTTGATTCGTTTGAGCCTAGGGATTTGATGATTTTGGATCATTGGGAAGTTTGGGAACTTTGATTTTTGGATTTGGAGATGTTTAGGTATGTTTTTGGAAGGTTTAGAATGTGGAAAAATGGAGTTATGGCTGGTTCCCAGGTGGGGGCCGCGACCCTGTTCTTGGGCGCCGCGGCCCAAGCTCGATGCTGAAAGAGGTGGAGGTTGTGCATGCTGGGGCCGCGGCACTAGGTAAGGGGCATCGCAGCGCTTGCTCCTAGTTTGGTTGGGGGTCATGGCTCAAGGTTTTGGGGCGGAAACTCATGAGGGTTTTTGAGGCCAAATGGGTGTTTTGATCATGGGAACTCAATTTTAGGCCTCGGGATCGTTCCTACTACCCGGATTAGTGAGATTCGATGTCCCGGAGGCTAGGTCTTGGTTCAGGAACCCTTTGTTATTCATTTTATTGATGGAATCCCATATTTGGTTATGACTAGGTGACCGCTAAGGAACTTAAAGGTTGATCATTCTCAAGGGTCATTCTTATACTAATTCTTACTCGAATCAGAGGTAAGAAAATTGCACCCCATATGTGACATGCATGGTTATTCATGAGGCATGTTGAATGTTTAAATGTGGACATAGATTGAATATTGAATGCTTAGCAAATCTTGCTCACTTGTGTATGGCACTAACTGAATAGTCAGAATTGGCAAAGGTGTCAATATCAACTGTGAACCTATTACTCATTAGTCAGGTTCGGCAGTGGTACTGGGCACTGGTCACACAGTGCTAACTCATAAGTCAGGAACGGCCTTAGCGTATTCAACGCAAGCCAACAAAGATTAGATCTAATCGACATCTGCATTAAATGACTCAGAAGAGTGTTAATGTCGGACCAACCTCAAGTTCGATGAATACTATAAGTGCTTGTCTAGCCAAAGGCTAGTTACTTAGAGCCACAGTGACTATTTACTCATATGGCTATGGGTACCGAGCCTCATGTGACTTACCCATCAGTCACTCATCTATTTAAGCTAGTGACTTACCCAGCCGTCACTCATCTGTTTAAGCTAGTGACTTGCTCGTCAGTCACTCATTATGGTTTACCAGAACCTCAAGTGTTAAACCACTCATCTGATAAAGAGCTATAAGCTCCTTCATGGTTAATGTAACTACAAAGTGATATTCACTCATCTGTTCAGAGCTATAAGCTCTGTATGATTATCATGATCATCATTTGATATTATATACTTGCATAATTGTGTTTTCTTGCTGGGCTTTGGCTCATGAGTGCTATGTGGTGCAGGTAAAGGGAAAGAAAAGCTCACCCAACCTTGAGTTGAGAGCTTAGGTGGCGATGTGTACATATGCAGCCACTTAACCACTACGGCCAAGGAGTTCTCAGCGGAAGTAGGGGGTTTACCCTATTTTTCCGCTTACGTCAGTGGGTTGTAAATTTAAACTGTAATGACCATTTGAGTTGTAAATAACTTGTAAATGTTTTGATGGGCCCATGAACAATTTTTATGTTTTAAATAAAATATATCATTTCCTTTCTGATTGGTTTTCCACCTTTACTTGTTAATAACACCTAGAAGCACGTTTTTAACCAAAGAACTCGGGTAGCGAGTTAAATTCACGGTTCAACGTTCACCGTAACGGTCTTGGGGTAACCAGGGCGTTACAGTTCATATGTCAATTTTTTTTTCTTTCTTTTCTCTTTCACTGTATTTTTTTCTTCTATTGTTGAAATAATTTCCCACATTAACCCCATTACAAATCATTCCCCCATCGCTTTTCATATACGCATGGTATACATTAATGGAAAGATAAATAACAAAGTTTTAAATAGGCTCAAAATAAGTTTCAAACAACAAGAAGATTCACATTAAACTCAAAAGTTGGAAACTAGGGATTTAATACATCAAGATTTGCTTGAAAGGCTCAATCATTCCAAAAAAATTACCTAAATCATCTTCCTAAGTATGTATCATTCCAATTTTATCTCAATCCACAAACTATGTAAGTTATAAAATATCATTCACACATCGGTACTCAAACCCACTTAACATGCATATACTAAATGATTATAAGAAATTTGTTTGTTAAGGTTTGCATGGAAATTAAAACTCAGATTAAAGCTCATCACAAAATTAACCTCACCAAGCACACGGATTTACATAGTTTTAAAAACATCACTCATATCACATGGTCATTAGTATCATCGGTTCAAAACAACTTGATTCACACACTATTCACATCTAAAATGAAAACAACTAAAAAAATAGAAACAAAGCAACTAAACTCTCCCCCCAAACTTAAATGACACATTGCTCCCAATGTGATACAAAAAGAATAAGGAAAGAGGACTTACCAAAACACCACATCAGTATGGTGGAATTTTTTTTTTCTAGGTAGGCTCGTCTCGACTCTATCTAGTGGTGTTGCGGTGTCTAGTTCTCTCCAAATATCCTTGGGGCCTTTGACTTCTCGAGGGTCGCGACACTAAAAGGGTGCGTCGCGGCTCAATATTAGTACCTACTTTTTTTTTTTCAAGATTTCACACTTTCAACCGTTAAAAAATGACAAGCTAAAGTCCAAAGTTCGAAAAATATTTCGAAAACAACATAAAAATTAAAACTAAACTTAGAAAAATTGTCCAAATTTAACGAAAATAAAAAAAATTACAATATAATTACATAGACTGGGATGCCTCCCAAGGGTGCTGTTGTTAACGTCATTTAGTCAAACACTGAATTCCTCTTCATTTCAACTCGGATCGAAGCCCCCTCTCAAGCCCTTGAGAGCCATAGTGTCATGAGTGGACGTTCATTTCTTATTATTAAAAATTAGTGGAACTTTCCCTCGATGATGGAAAGTTCGAATCTTCTCACTAAAGAAAATTTTCAAACGATGACACATTTTTCGCATTCCACATTTAGCCATGGTTCCTCCACCCTTGGCTGTATGACATCGAGAAAGGGTTGTTGGTTGGCCTTGAAAATTTTCTTATGGCTTGGACTTGTTCCATAGATATATTATTGATATCCATGGCAAGACAATAATTTAATGGATGGGCACTCCCACATGCCCCACATATACTCTGTAATTGCATGGCTTGGGCTGACAGGTTATTCTGTTGAAACTGCTTTGTTAAGGATGCCACTTGAGCTGTGAGCTTTGAAATAGTGTCTAATTTGATCATCCCATCTACCTTCTTTGTATTTTCCCTCTCTGTAGGCCATTGGTAGTTGTTCATGGACATCTCCTCTAGTAACTCATAGGTTTCATTAGCGCTCTTGCTCATGAAAGCATCCCCAGTTGCTACATCTATGATTGTGCGAGTAGTACCTCCCAAGCCATTGTAAAAATTATGAACCAATATCCACTTCTCAATTCTGTGGTGTGGAAACTTCCTTAACAACTCCTTAAGTATCTCTCATGCATCATATAGAAACTCCCCATCGAACTGGTGGAAATTATTTATTTCACCTCTCAACTATGCAGCTTTAGCCAGAGGGAAGAACTTGGTAAGAAAATTTTGGGCTAGTTCCTCCCATGTAGTGATGGAATTGTCTTGTAGCAAGATCAACCAACTTCTTGCTCGATCTCTTAATGAAAATGGGAAAATTCTCAGTCGGATTGCATCGTCACTCACCCCATTCATTTTAAACATTGCACATAGCTCTAAGAAATTGGCTACTACAAGTTTGGATCTTCAGTTGGTAACCCATCAAATTGGACATTAGATTGCACCATTTGTAGAATTGTCAACTTGATTTCAAAGTTGTTAGCGTCCACAGTTGGGTGTCTGATGCATGAATGCACTCCCCTGTCAATGGGAAGCACATAATCTCTAATCGCCATTGGTCCTTGTGTCCAGTGGGACCTCCGCTACATTAGGAATTTCAATAACGACTGCTTCTGCCCTTGAAATATTATTAGCAGCATTGTTCTCTGCATTCCCTTGATTTTTTTTCAATATCAAACTCCAACCTTTTCTTAATCCTTCGTTTTTTCTGCAAGTTCTCTCAATTTCAAGATTTATTGGTATCAGTTCCTTTTGTCTACTTTGTCGCATATACTAATGTTTCCTCAAAGCACAATATTATGATACAAACCAAATTCGAATGATAAATAAAAAATATAAGTTAGAATAAAAATCAACTATGTTGATATCAATAATAGAGTCCCCGAAAACGATGCCAAAAACAAGTTGTGGAAGTTTTTGTACTGCACAAATATACGCAATCATAAACAAGTAATAGAGTACTAAGTAGAGTATTGTTCCCACGAGGAATGTTACTAATTACCAAGAATCATTCTTTATTTCTAATTGATTTGATGAATAATGAATATAGAATTTACTAAACTAAAAGAAACAAACAATTAATCAGAAAATAGAGAACTCAATAATAATTATATTAATTCAATGGATAAAGATATAGCGTTATTATCTTCATCAACTATCCACCTATGCCTCTCTAATGTGAATTTAAGAATTCCTATCTCTATCATGATAGCAAATTACAACTATAAACTATATTCTTACTAGGACTTATAACTCTCTACAATAAGCAAATATCCTACATCCCTGTGGTAAATTAAAATATTACAGGCATTAAACACATAATCCCTAAGCTATACAAATCATATGGGTACTCTCGTCCAATATAAATTTATGATTAATTAACTATAGCATATTTATCCTTCACTTCTTAGATCTCAAGTTAAAATCATGTAAATCATGCAAATGGTGATCAAACATTCACAAGCATTAAGTACAAGACAAATAATTCACAATATTGATAGGAAATACATAAAAACTGTATTAGATAATCATAAGGTTTCAAGAAGAATCCATTAACACTCTAAATAAGAAATTAGTTCATGATAAACATAATCAAATCCATTAAACTAAGTATAGACATCACTACAATAGAATGTAAAAGAACAAGAAGAATGATAAAATCTAGTAGATCTTCAATCCTTTGCCTCCGTAGAGTGTTTTCTTGAGTCTCTCCTAAGGGTTTTTTTTTAAAAAAATTGACATAATGATGTTCAAATAGTTGATGGTGTGTTAGATGTAAAATTCCACTTTTCCCCTACTTAAAATGCCCTAATTCACAATTTGTCCGACTGAAGTGTCGCAACCCTATTATGAAGTCTTGCGTCCCATGTCAAATATTGAGAATTTGTCTCGCCTTTGCCTTAACAAGCGTCACGGCTCTAATTCCCAAAACAATAGCAATGTGCCTCAAAATGTAGGTGTCGCGACCCTTACTTCCCCAAATTTCGGTCGTCTTTGTCTAACACAGCGCGTGGCTCTTTAGCCCAGCGCCGCAACTCAAATTGCTTTTTCACCAAGACACATATTTTCGAGCCCAAATCGGGTATCAACCATCAATTCTACTTCATCATACGTCTCCTAACTTAGAATCACACAAAATCACCATAACTTGGTCCATTTTTCTATTTTTCCATAGATAATGAAACATCAGCAAACACAAGCAACAAAAGCGTCATACTGCAGAAACATAACTAAATAAGCTCAAAATTTTCCTAAAACAACTCTTTAAAACTCTATAAAATCTACTTTATTAGAGACTTCATTGATGTTGTCTTTAGCTCATGCTTTGAGTATTCAGGTCCATTTCTTAGACTTAGAGCCCTTTTGGATGTCAATAAGCCTTTTAGAAGGGGTATCTCGGTCTCTTTTTCTGGGTTCCAGGTCCCAAAATTGTTAGACTTTACTATAAATGGCTCCTTGATTTCAGTTATTATTGTGGCAAACTAGATCATACCTATTTATCTTGTGTCAAGTATCTTGAGAAATATGATGAGTACTCAGTGAGTCCATCCCTCCTTTACAAATCCACACTAAGAGCTTCTGCAAAATCTGTGATCAAATAGCTCCCTTTTAGTTTACCATCCACCATATCGTTACAAGAAAGCTCTAGCCATTCTAGTTCTTCCTCTAGATTAGGAGGTTCCCCTGTCAATCAAGATGTGGTCCTCCAATGCATGACCACCCACCTAACTTACCAGCCTACGTCTCCAGCACCCTCATCACCATACATCAACAAGCTTGCTGATACTTATGCCCCCCTCATTATGATTCCTTTTCCCATAAATCTGAATACCACCCAAGTGAATTCTTCAGCTTCTAGTTCAAGTTCCTCTGCCATGACCATTGATATGTTTGCTTCAATTGTCTTATGTGCCATTTTTCCCTCTCATGAAAATGTTCCCATTCCTCCAACAATGGTTGACATAGCTGGTAAAGGTTTGCCTCTGTAAAAGGTGTTAAGAGGCCTTTGTTAACCAAGCAAACAGTTAAGGAGGGAGGTACTTCGATCCATGTTCAAGAGAGCCAGGGCTATGGGAAGTGAAGACGTTGTGGATTCTTCTTGCACTGACACAGAACCGGGGGTGATGCTATGCACACCTGCCCAGGAAAATGAGTATTATAAGCTGGAATGTTCAAGGTTTGGGAAGCCCCTGAGCATTCAGATAGCTATCCCTCCTGGTTAAGCAGCACAGGCCATCTATTTTGTTTATTTTTGAAACTAAGCTAATTGTTGGTTCTATAAGTAGGTTGAAACTTTTGCTACATTTGGATAATGGTTTTGAAGTCCCTAGGAGGAACTTAGGATGAGGGTTAGTATTATTATGGTCTAATGATGTAAAGGTTAATATTTTATCTTACTCTCTTAACCATATAGATTGCTTTGGTTACTTTTCTAATAATATATCTGCCACTTATCTTGTTTCTATGGTTCTCCTTATGTTAATCACAGTTTAGTTAGTTAGTCTTTGCTATGTAAACTTTATGATGTTGGTCCTTTATTACCATGGCTAATTTTTTTGTGATTTTAATGCTTATTTTTTTCCGATGACAAATATAGTTGCAATAAACCTTCTCAACAGCTTATGAAAGAGTTTAATGGTATGGTTAACAAATTTGAAATGTTTCCTCTTCCTTGTTTAGGGACTAAATATACATTGACTAATAATACAACTTTTGAGTGTCTTAATTGGTTCATTCTAAATAATTTGTTGCATGATATTAACCATTTTGCTTCTTTATTCGACTTATGTTTCCATGGTTTAGATCATCGTGCTCTTAAACTTGTGTTATGTGATGATAAAATAATGAATAGAGGTCCTTGTAAAAAAAAGTTTCCTTTTTTAAAATCTTTGGTTAACTGAGCGCTCTTTCTACACCTTAGTTAAGGAAATTTGGAATCATGATTTTGTTTCGGATAACAACTATTGGTATTAAAAGTGTAAATAAGAGTTATGCAGTAGAATGTGTCTTTTAAAAAATTTATTAATACCAGCCAGGATCATACATATATAGATATATTAAATCACATACAAATAGATTAGAGATTGCATCTTGTAGCCTATAAGGTGTCCTTGAATCTTTTTGTATTAAATCAATGATCTTCCAATCCAGATTCTGAAAGCTCACACCTTGATCTTCCAGATAAATCCTCAAACACACAAGGATGTGTGTGGGCACGTAGGACTAAAAAGGTTGATTTAGAACTCTCTACATGTATTCAACACATGAGATATAGAGAGGTTTGATTGAGAGAAGATATATTGAATAGTTTTTCCAGTTTGGGAAAAACTATCGCTTTCTTTTTTCAGAGAGAGTGTGACAGTCTAAACTTTTTAATTGTTTAGAATAAGTTATTCTTGAAAGTATTCTCATTTAGTTTTATAAAGATAACTAACTTAATTAATCGATCTTTATTTTTTATTAAAATAAAAATGATCAGTTATAACCTATTTAATTATTTAATATAAATCACTTTAAAAAAATAATAATTAAATATATATAATTTCATAAAAAAATTATTTGAAATTCAAAATTCAAATCCCAGGGATACAAATATCAGAAACAAGGACATGTGCCTCATGTTCGTAGCGAACAGGTTGTCTCTTAATCTTCCCACTACAATGTTGCACTAGGGCTTCCTTTTTCAGGAATAATTGTTTTCCCAGTTTATCATTTATCATTTAATGATGACGATTAAGGTGATGGAACGTTGTCAGTTGTGAGTTCCTCCAATACTACTTTGCTCTGAGGTTTATAGTTATTCATATAGTCATGTTCAAGGAAGGTCGTATTTGTGGAAAGAAATACCTTTTGGTCATTGTACTATAGAAGTAACCGCCTCTTGTTTCTAGAGCGTAGCCCAGAAAAATGCACACTTCAGACCTCGAATCAAGTTTCTCTGATTTAGGTCTAAGAACGTGAGCGAGACAGCCCAAATGCAAATATAATGCAAACTGTACGCCCTGAAAATCTGCACGTATCTTTTAGGCAGCTCAGGTACAGCTGGCTAGCAAAAGGCTATAATTGATGTTCCACGTGTTCACTTTTCATCCAGGGGAATTTAGCATGATTCCCTAGACGAATAGCTCGAGTTGATGAGTCATTTAGCAACTTACCACCTGGAACCATTTGTGTAATATGGCATCAAAAGGCACGAGCTGACATTATGTTAAGCTCATGGTACGCCAGAGGTCTGACGTACCCTAGGATCTTTATAAAGTTGACCACGCAATATAAACGTGCATAAAACAGACATCACGTGTCTGTTTTATTCCCGAATTCCTAGATACGCAATATAAACGTGCATGATCAGACATCACACGCCTGATTTAGGCCATGCAGCCCATTATCCATTTTACCTATTGATTAGACCACACTTCAATATAAAATTTAGATATTAATCATTAATGTCACAGAGATGATGTGAAAGATAAAGAGATCACGAGATGACCCCAATACCTACCCAGAGATCATTCTCCTATAAATACCAAGAACCTGGGTAGTGCAAGGGGTTGGATTCTTTCGGTAATGCAAATACTCTATAAAAATAGAAAGAGATATACAACAATAATATTGACTCGTGGACTAGGGGGATTTTAACCTCTGAACCACGTAAAAAGGAACGAGTATTCTTATTATATCATTCTAAGTACCTTAAAGAGTTATTATTCTCATTACGGTTTACCCTTAAGCACTAGTTCATTCCAACAGATTTTCGTAATACACTGTTGGCAAAAAACTGTGTCAACAGTTTGGTGCTTTCATTGAGAGGTGCAAATTAGTGCCATTGAAAAAGATTCAAGAAAAATTTCATCATGGTAGTCATTCGTTCAAGGCAGGGTAACAAAACAAAATAGCATGGTTGGCAGGAAGCTCACCATACCACTGTTTCTGACGAACAACGCCCGGAGATCCAGCAGGGATCGGAAAAACAACTGATGGGTCACAGTGACACCGGAAGTTCTGCACTTCTACCGCCGAATCCGAACCGGGACTACTTGACTGCGGTAGATATGGAGAACATGCAGTTGAGGACCATCTAGCCAATGCCAATAAGCAAATCGAGGAAGTCTTGGCTCGGCTACCCCTTCTTGCAACCGACGTTAACGTCGGAAAGAGGCAAGGCGGGACTCGTAAGTCTCGCTGGGATAGTTGACCCAGGCCAAGTCGATTGGTTAGAACCTCAACTCAAAGTTCTACTCCCGTGTCGCCCAATCACCAGGAAACCCCGTTTGGTGGCTTTCCCAGGGATCACCAACGAGTCCGCCGGTCGGTCAGGACCTCGACTCCGAGTTTAATGCCACCGTCGAATGCTCATGGAAACCCACACAGACGGTCAAGAACAAACTCGCAAAGACGGCGTGTCCCGACCGGCTTCCCTATACCGCGATCAGATCGCCATGCATAGGGAACCAGAAATGGTGGAGCAGATCAACCTTGGGCTAGTTTGATCGGACCTAAAGGGACAAGAATTGCTTCACCAATCAAACACCCTCCGTCGCTGATCAGGCATTCATCCCCACCTCATTCTGCTCGAGACGTCCCTGCCTACAGAAACAGCAGGAGGAATCCTCCTCCTGCTACCCCTGCTCATGCCCCATGAGCACGCGGGAACGCTCTAGATCCTCATCCTTGACCGCAAGCTCTGAGCTTCTCTAATGGAAGTTATTGGACGAAGGATCGTCGAAGTGGTAGAACCAGCACATATTTGAGGAATCAGCTGAGCTCAGCTCAAAACCCTCGGGTTCATCCACATACCAATCTGCGAGATCGCCTAAACTCACAAAAGACCAATCTGACTCGCGATGACGTCAGCGGCACTCACCACGAGGGAAGGCCTTCCAAGGTACGTGACAACGGGAATGCCCCACCAAACCAAGCTTGAGCTTGGAGGGATAATAACCCGTCAAATGCGTACGGTCAAATGGGAGCTGTTGAACAGCCCCAGGGAACCAAGGACACAACCCTCGAGAGGCTGGCCCGAATGGAGGAACTGAAGAAAAGACTCCTATAAAAAAGAAAAAAGATGAGTACGACTCAGGGGACAAGCTTGAGCTCTTCACCCCCAACATCTCAGCAACACCATACCCACCAGGTTTCAGAATGCCCCATTTGTCAAAGTTCGACGGAGATGAAGATCCATCTAACCACTTGGGGATGTTCAATACCCTAATGATGGCCCATAACATCGAACCCGAATTAAGATGCTTAGTATTCCCTTCGACTCAGGTCGGGCTAGTCAGGCAATGGTTCAAGGAATACAAGAAGCACTCTATCAGCTCGTGGAAGAGTTTCTCTACCGACTTCAAGAGGGAATTTCGAGCTTCTCAAGCAGCTCGAATAAAGCCAGACTCCCTGGAAAACGTAAAGCAGCAGCCCGGAGAGCCTCTGAAAGCTTACTTGAGTAGGTTTGCCAACATCGCTATGCGAGCCAGAGATGCAGATGAAAGCTCCAAGCTTATGGCGATGAGAATAGGAATCCTTGTCGAAGGAGACCTGTGGAAAGAGATCCAGAGGAAAGGCGTCAACACAGTCGACAAGTTCCTGAACAAGGCTCGGAGATGGATCAACTTGGAAGAGGCATGAGCTTCGATCGCAAGAACCAGCCAAGTCCCTGCCCAGCCTGTTGGAGAGGTAATGGACGTGGCAGCTACGACTCAAACCGTTACCCAGAATAACCACGGGGGAGAACGCAAGAGGAAGGGAAATGGCGAAGGTGGCCAGAATGGTTCAAAGAAAAATAAGCCCGTGGAGAAATTCAAGCCGATCTATGCGACTTACGCCAATCTCATGGACACCAGGGAGCTTATCTTCTTAGCAAACTCTGCCCGCCTCCCGTGGAAGAAGCCCGAGCCTCTAAAAAATCAATAGGGAAAGAGAGACCCGTCAAAATTTTGTTGATTCCACAATGACATCGGTCACAACACCAATGATTGTAGGAATTTGAAAGATGAGATTGAGACACTCATTAGGGCCGGGCCCCTAGCTCAGTATGCTCGGAATTGAGACATCCCTAATCAACCCGCTGGGCAAAACATTCAGTCAGCTCCAGAAGCCCCCGCAAATCAGACCGTGGCCCAGGTGAGTCAGGATACCCCTCCTCCAATAATGGGAGGGGAAATAACCACTCTCTCTGGAGGCCCTCATCTGGCGGGCACGAGAAGAAATGCCTATAAGAGGTATGTCAATGAGTTGAGGTCTCACAATGGAGTAGAGTTTGTCCCAGAGCAGCGTTTGTCTAAACAGAAATGATTGGAGAAACAACCGATCAGTTTTACTGAAGAAGACGCTAGTCATATCCAGTTCCTGCATAACGACCCTCTAGTTATAATCGTCCAGCTCGCCAATTAGAGAGTTAGGCAGGCCATGGTCGACAACGGGAGCTCTGTGAACCTGCTATTTAGGTCCACATTGGAGAAAATGGGATTTTCAGTGGTCGAGCTAAAGGCAGCCTCCATGATGTTGTACGGGTTTTCCGGAAAAGGTTCGATAGCTATCAGAATGATCGAGTTGGTGATAAACTTGGGCGAAGGACCACGAACTGTTTCTAAGCTGCTTGAGTTTATGGTCGTGGACTGTCCGACCACGTACAACACAATCTTGGGTAGGCCCACACTGATGGCATTTGAAGCAGTAACTTCCGTCCGCCACCTCGTGATCAAATTCCCTTCATTAACGAGAATATGTACTGTTTGAGGCGATCAGCTCACTGGTAGGGAATGCTATAACATTTCCATAAAGGGAAAATTACAACCCGAGCAGCAGACTATGGCCGTGCAAGATCAGGGAGAGGAATCCCAGGAAGTCAGAGATAATCTTGGGATGGAAGAACCTCAGCAGGTCAGTTGTAGGGAAATTAACTCGAGTGAGGATATTGATCCCCTGATGGGTGAAGATAGATATGAGCTTCAGGCTATTGAAGACCTCGAAGAAGTAAACATTGATCCCAAAGATGCTTCGAGGGTCGTTAAGCTCGGGAAAAATCTTGACGCCAACAGAAAGGCGGAACTGATTACTTTTTTACAAGAAAATCTAGACGTTTTCGCTTGGTCCCATGAATACATGATAGGAATCAGCCCGAGTGTCATCATGCATACGCTAAATTTGGACAAAAGCATGCCTGCGAGATCCCAGAAACAAAGGCGTCTGGGTACGACTCGAGATGAGGCACTGGAGGAAGAAGTATCTAGGCTTTTGAAGTGTAGCTTCATCCGTGAGGCTAAGTATCCGATCTGGGTCGCCAATCCTGTCCTGGTCCCAAAACCAAAAGGAAAATGACGGACCTGAATTGATTTCTCCAATCTAAATAAAGCATGTCCCAAGGATTGCTTCCCCTTGCCAAGGATTGACCAGTTGGTGGAAACCACCGCAGGGCACAAGCTCATGTCCTTCATGGATGCGTACTCTGGATATAATCAGATCGCCATGAACCCTGCAGACCACGAACACACTAGTTTCATGACTCTAACCAATGTGTACTGCTATAAAGTCATGCCCTTCGGGCTAAAAAATGCTGGGGCGACCTACTAGAGGTTGGTTAACAGAATGTTCACAGATTAGATCGGAAAAAACATGGAAGTGTATGTCGATGATATGGTAGTCAAGTCAAAGATTGCCAATAACCATGTCTCCGATCTGAAGGAATGTTTTGGAATTCTAAGGAAGTATAATATGAGGCTAAACCCCCAGAAATGTACTTTCGGAGTGGCCTCAGGAAAATTCCTGGGATTCATAGTCAACACCAGGGGTATAGAGGCGAACCCGGACAAAATCAGATTGCTACTAGAGATTCCCTCGCCCAGGTCGCATAAAGATGTCCAGAGTCTGATAGGAAGAGTGGCGTCCCCCAATCGGTTTATTTCTAAATCCACCAATAAGTGTTTTCCATTCTACAACCTGCTTCAGGGGAACAAAACGTTCGAGTGGACTGAAGAATGCGAGTAGGCTTTCATCGACCTAAATAAACATTTGATCGAGCCACCGGTGTTATCTAAACCAAAGGCAGGAGAGCGTTATTTCCTCTATTTAACCATGACCGAAAATGCGGCCAGCGCCGTGTTGGTCCGAGAGGAGGACCGGGTTCAAAAGCTAGTATATTATATAAGCAAGAGACTTCTCAGAGCAGAATTTCGATATCCTCAAATGGAAAAGCTGGCACTCTGCCTTATTACGGCTTCCCAGAAATTTAGGCCATATTTCTAATCCCATTCAATCCACGTCATGACCGATCAGCCTTTAAGGCAGGTGGTGCAGAAACCTGAGACATTGGGATGTTTGTTGAAATGGGCAGTCGAGCTCAGCCAGTTCGAGATACTGTATGTACCCCGAACTACGATAAAAAGCCAAGCCTTGGCTGATTTCATGGCTGAATGCACTGGATTTTAGGAAGAGCCTTTGAGAGAACTAGTGCGGGAATTATGGAGAATCTTCGTAGACGGGTCATCTAATGAAAACAGGTCTGGAGCTGGGATCATCCTAATATCCCCGGAAGGGCACCGTTTCCACTCTGCACTGCGGTTCGGGTTCGTGGCATCCAACAATGAAGCCGAATATGAAGCCTTTTTAGCTGGGCTTAGAGTGGCGAAGGAATTGAAGGCCAAGGCCGTCCACTGCTACAGTGATTCCCAGCTCGTGGTAAACCAAGTATCTAGGGAATGTCAAGCTCGAGGGGCCCAAATGGCAGCTTACTTAGCCAAGGTCAAGATAGAGCTAAGTTTGAGTATAGCTTAGTCGAGCAGATTCCTCGCGAGCAGAATGCCAATGCCAACACCCTGGCTAGACTCACTACCTCTAAAGAAGTCGAGACTCTGAGCATAGTACCAGTGGAATTCTTAGAAAGTCTGAGTGTGGCAGAAATCTCGGTGGAGGTCGAGATGATCAATATCAGACCAACCTAGATGACTCCCATAATAGAGTATCTTACGACAGGAAAATTTCCTGACGAGTGGAAAGACGCGAGGAGAGTACTCTATCAAGATCCAAGGTACACAATCATACACGGGACGTTGTACCGACGTGGCAACTCCTTGCCTCTACTACGGTGTGTTCTGCCAGAGGAAGCCGAAACTATTTTGCTGGAGGTGCATGAAGGCTTATGTGGGGATCACTCTGGGGGGAAAAGCCTAGCCTTGAAAATATTACGACAAGGGTATTTTTGGCCCACGCTATCGAAGGACTCCATCTCCTATGTCAAAAAGTGTGATAAGTGCCAGCGGTTTGCCACCGTTGCCCGAGCTCCTCCGGTCGAGCTAAAAATGATATCATCCCCCTGGCCATTCGCAGTATGGGGAATTGATTTAATTGGAGACCTGCCCATGGGGAAGGGAGGAGTTCACTATGCAATAGTGGCTATCGATTATTTTACAAAATGGGCGGAGGCGGAGCCCCTGGCTACAATCACTGCAAAGAGGGTCCTCGACTTCGTGGTCAAGAATATTGTTTGTCGATTCGGACTGCCAAGAAAGATTGTGTCAGACAATGGGACGCAGTTCAATAGCGACCTCTTCACTGAGTTTTGTGAAAGGCACGGTGTAATCAAAAGCTTCTACTCGGTGGCCTACCCTCCGGCCAACGGACAGATCGAGGCTGTAAACAAAACCCTCAAATCGAGCCTTAAAAAGAGGTTGGATGAGGCTAAGGGAGTATGGCCCGAGTAGCTCCCCCAGGTGTTATGGGCTTACCGGACCTCCCACCGAACTTCCACGGGGCATACCCCTTTCTCCTTAACTTTAGGAAATGAGGTTGTCCTCCTTGTTGAAGCAAAGGTAGCCACACATAGGCTCCAGACCTTTAGTCTGGAGTAGAACGACGAACAACTCAGCGCGTCCCTCAACCTAATTGATGAGAAACAGGAAGATTCACAGCTACGGCTCGCACATTATTAGCAAAAAATCATGCGCTATTTTAATTGAAAGGTCGAAAAGCGTGTCTTTGGTTTAGGAGACCTGGTACTCCGAAGGGTATTCTTAGCAGGCAAGGACCCCAAAGATGGTGCCTTAGGCCCGAGCTGGGAAGGGCCCTATCAAATAGTCGAAATCGTATAGGAAGGTACTTTTAAATTGGCCCGACTTAGTGGAGAAACGGTACCACGGACCTGGAATGCTATACATTTGAAAAAGTATTCTCAGTGATCAAACCACCTATCTATGTAAGGCTTGAATATAAAAGCCATTTAATTTTAGAAATATATAAAAAAAAAAGGGGGCGGGGGGGGGGGGGGGTTTATGGTATATTTGTATCTTTGTACGGTTTCATATGCATGTTAATTCAAAGTAACCCAGAAAGTCCACTTCCTGATTACTTGGGGGGCAAACAACCCAAGGACTAGGTTCTGAAACTTAGAAGTTGGTTAAATTGATTAACCAGTGTTTTTCTAAAAAACGCGATGTGTCAATAAATCTAACATGAACTAAGTTTTTATTTAAATATCCTGGACACGACCAGGTTCCGAAACTTAGAAGTTGGTTAAATTGATTAACAAGTGCTTTTCTAAAAAACGTGAGGTCTCAATAAAACTAACGTGAACTAAGTTTTTATTTAAATATCCTAGACACGACCAGGTTCCGAAACTTAGAAGTTGGTTAAATTGATTAACCAGTGTTTTTCTAAAAAAACGCGAGGTGTCAATAAAACTAACGCGAACTAAGTTTTTATTTAAATATCCTGGACACAACCAGGTTCTGAAACTTAGAAGTTGGTTAAATTGATTGAGTGTTTTTCTAAAAAACACGAGGTGTTAATAAAACTAACGCGAACTAAGTTTTTGATTAAATATCTTGGACAGGACTAGGCTCTGAAACTTAGAAGTTGGTTAAATTGATTAACCATTGTTTTTCTAAAAAATGCGAGGTGTCAATAAAACTAACGCGAATTAAGTTTTTATGTAAATATCCTGGACACGACCAGGTTCCAAAAATTAGAAGTTGGTTAAATTGATTAACCAGTGTTTTTCTAAAACACGTGAGGTGTCAATAAAACTAACGCGAACTAAGTTTTTAATTAAATATCATGGACACGACCAGGTTCCGAAACTTAGAAGTTGGTTAAATTGATTGAGTGTTTTTCTAAAAAACACGAGGTGTCAATAAAACTAACGCGAACTAAGTTTTTAATTAAATATCCTAGACACGACCAGGTTTTGAAACTTAGAAGTTGGTTAAATTGATTAACCAGTTTTTTTCTAAAAAAACGCGAGGTGTCAATAAAACTAACGCGAACTAAGTTTTTATTTAAATATGCTGGACACGACCAGGTTCCAAAACTTAGAAGTTGGTTAAATTGATTAAGTGTTTTTCTAAAAAACACGAGGTGTCAATAAAACTAACGCGAACTAAGTTTTTAATTAAATATCGTAGACATGACCAGGTTCTGAAGTAGTGCCCCTATACGTCGGAAGCCATGAAGGAGAAGTTGTCGTCCTGATTGAAGGCCCAACAGTGGTACAACTTGCTCTCCATGGTGGATGTCGATGCTTTATTTTCCTCCTGGATGGCTGCCTCGACCTCCAACTACTTGGCCTTGGCCACCTCGAGCTCAGCCTGAAGGGCTACTAAGGCAGCCTTCGCTGCCTGCTCGCCTTCTTGAGCAGTGGTTAAGGCAGCCTTCACCGCCTGTTCACCCGCTTAGGCCACTGTCAAAGCAGCCTTGGCGCCCTGTTCGCTCTGTTGAGAGGTGGCGAAAACAGCTTGGGCCGCAGTTAGCTCGTCTTTGAGTTCTTCATTCCTAGCCCTGACCCAAGATTTGCTGTGGTGTTGAGCCAAGACAACTGCATAAATCAAAGAAATAGTTAAGCACATACTAGGGAAAAATAATAAAAGTCAGGTCAGGGAAAATGCTTACTGTGAGGTTCATCCCCAAGGCAGACTCCATGACATTCTCCGGGCTCCTCTCCTTAATCGCCCTCAGGTCATTGGACTTGGCCTTGTAGAAATGCCCCATCGAGTAGTTCGTCGTCTCGTAGACGGTCCCTCGAAAAGTGTCTGGAATCAGCTCCAGATCCTGGGGATTGACAGGGATGCGAACGGTGGCGGCAAGGACCACTGGAGCTGGGGGACCAACCGGTGCTACCGGATCCCGAGCAGGAGGTAGGGGAAAGCGAGGAGGGGTGCAGCCGGACCTCTCTTCTCCTGGGTTGTGGTTGGCTGAGCCCCGAGCCCGAGCCATTCCCCTTAGCCGGGGATTTGGAGGTAGTCACGGTCGACGGGGGCATTTTTTCGACGTGGGCCAAAGTTTCTTGACTAGGGGACCCTCGCTGGATCTCCCCTCCAGGAACATCAAGCGGATGTCAGGTTCCCCTTGTTGTGCCATCTCCTCACTTGAAAAAGAATGGGAAATGTGCTAAGCATGCATATACGTTCATCAGTTTACCAAGAAAATGCGTATAAAGTAACAAAAATCCTACCCTCCGAACTAGAGGAGTCTATCTCCACGACCTCCATCCTCGGAACTACTATAGGGGAAGGAGAGTCTAAGTCAACCACTTCTTGGATTAGGGGAGGTTCCGGATCAGGCTCTACCTCAGGCTTGGACTCCTCTACATATTGCCTAAGTCCAGGGGATACAACACCCTGGAGAAGGGATGGCCACGACCTAAGATTGGTTCCATACTCCTCAAAGAAGGCCGACCTAAAAGACAAGGTGTTATCTACTACTACGGTGCCCCTAGGGCGGCCCATGTCGTAACGTAGCACTAATTTATCGACGCACTGGAGTAAGGTTATATTACGATCAGGGTCATTTCGGTGATGATGCACGAGTTGGTTTAGGTTAAACCTAACTAGCCTAAGGTCTGCGGCTACCCTCTCTAGGTCCCGAAAAAGGAATGGGTTACCTTGACCGGAGGGGTCGGCTGCTGCCCCCGATTGAGCTTGGTCCACATCAAGTTCCTGAGCGATCACAGGAGCTTGCCTCTTCCACACAAGTGGCTCCTCGGGCTCCTCTTCCTGCTCGTCGCCATCGACGACCGCAGCGCCTCCCTCGGGGATGGGTGCCAGCTCGTGAGCTACTGTGTAAGTAGCCCGCATCCTCCTCAGGGCCAAAGTCTGGCCTTCGAAAATTAATTTACACACCAACATCGTGTCATCAGACACGAGCTGGCGATAGTCCTTCTCACTAGGCGGAAGCCCCGCCAGGGTATCATATTGACCACCAAGGGTCACTGATTTGGCCGTCCTCGCCAAAATGGCTGCACGATGATGCTCCAATCAGTCTACACGCGAAAAATCTAAGAATAAAAAAAAAAATAATTTCACGAGTTGAGAATAGGAAGAAAACTTACGAGGGCAGTTGAAGTAATGGTATTCGCAATTGCGAAACCCATTCGACATGAAAAATTGGTCTTTGAAGTCGTTGGGATGACTGGGTAGCTCGATGACCGAAGGCGAGTTCGGGAACCGGGTCAAGTAGTAGAACCCATCACCTCGCCCCCTTTGGTCTGCGCTGGATTTCAGGCAGAAGAAGTAAAGGATATCTTCCGGAGTGGGGACCTCCTACATCTGCTTCAGGAAGAGATATCTCAACCCGGCCAGTAGACGATAGGAGTTCGGTGGATGTTGAAACAGTGCCAACCTCACATAGTTGAGGAAGTCCGTGAAGTATTGGTCAAGGTCGCAAAATTTCCCTGGAGTGGTGCACAGCTCTGATCCCCCACGTAGGGAGTTCGGGCAATGAGAGCCCCTATCCCAGCCTCAATGTTATGGGACAGCAGGATCTTGTTGACCCTTCCTTGGGTCGTTATCTTTGAGACAATCCTTTCAGCCTCAAAAAAGGCGTCAGGAGTGACCGCGACCTCCTTTGTGAGATTACTGGGATGACGAGCCAGCTACGTTATTCTTGGATGCACCTTTCTTGGGTGCCATCAGCTCGCCTATCGAATAAAAATGACGGAGTTTTTAGTGGGCAACGTAGATTTTTTTAACAGGAGAAATAACAAAGGCGAGAGGTCCTAACACGCGAGCTAATGCAATATGAGCCCCTGTGATGCCACGCGTTGCATGTGCCAATCGCCTAGGTTTTCCAACAGACCCCTGATATTCAGGGATCCGTGTGTCAGGCGAGTCAGGCCACTACTTGGCTTGGGAAAAGGGTTTTAATGAAAAACCACCCAAGAAACATGACCCCTAAGCTACTTGATTTTATACCCTAAAATCCTCTCGTCTTCCATATCCCAAATGGGTATTTCCTAAATTTACCCAGAAATTTACCTAGAGATCACCTAGAAATTACCTAGTTATGAACATCACAATCCTATACATGTTTTAGGATCTGCTCAATACACCTAAAATTGAAACCTATGCACCAAAGTTATTCAAGAACAGCCTACTGTTGGTGACTATGAATTGTAGATTCACATGACAAAGTAAAAGGAAGAAAATCGAAACACACGAAAAACAGGAAACTTACAGTACGTTCTCCATGCAAAGTTCCAAGGAGTGTAGATGTAGGAGTCCTGGAGAAATCCTTAAGACTGGGCTTTCGAGGGGTTTTTGTGGCGAGAATATGGGGATTTTTGGGATTTTAATCAAAAGAAGAAGAGATTTTTTGAAACTAGGAAGAGAGAAAATGAAGAAAAATTTCGAATGAAAGGTGATGAGTACTGAAAATTGCCAACCCTATTTATAAGTAAAAGGCATAAGGAAACGAGGATTGTCCGATCAAGTTAATGTGAGATACGAGGACCATGATTCGAAAGATGAAACAGTGGCAAAAAGGTGGCTAGGCCATTTAATACAATCCTCGAAACCCGAACAGACGCCAATGACGGCATTCCACGTGTCTAGTACTCAAATGGTGGGCAGGGTCTGGATAATCGCAAAGGAAGTTTAAAAGTCCCTGCCGTGAATGTCAGAAGTTACGTCATAGAACACGAGCAGGGACTTGGGGAGAAAATGTACGCCCTGAAAATCAGCACGTATCTTTCTAGGCAGCTCGGGTACAGCTGGCTAGCAAAAGGCTATAATCGATGTTCCACGTGTTCACTTTTCATCCAGGGGAATTTAACATGATTCCCTAGATGAATAGCTCGAGTTGATGAGTCATTTCGCAACTTACCGCCTGGAACCATTTGTGTAATATGGCATCAAAAGGCACGAGTTGACATTACGTTAAGCTCGTGGTACGCCAGAGGTTTGACGTACCCCAGGATCTTTATAAAGTTGACCATGCAATATAAATGTGCATAAAACAGACATCACATGTCTGTTTTATTCCCGAATTCCCAGATACGCAATGTAAACGTGCATGATCAGATATCACATGCCTGATTTAGGCCATGCGGACCATTATCCATTTTACCTATTGATTAGAACACACTTCAATATAAAATTTAGATATTAATCATTAATGTCATAGAGATGATGTGAAAGATCAAGAGATAACGGGATGACCCCAACACCTACCCAAAGATCATTCTCCTATAAATACCAAGACCCTGGGTAGTGCAAGGGGTTGGATTATTTCGCTAATGCAAATACTCTGTAAAAATAGAAAGAGATATACAGCAATAATATTGACTCATGGACTAGGGAGATTTTAACCTCCGAACCACGTAAAAAGGAACGAGTATTCTTATTATATCATTCTAAGTACCTTAAAGAGTGATTATTCTCATTATGGTTTACCCTTAAGCACTAGTTCATTCCAGCTAATTTTCGTAATACACTGTTGGTGAAAAACCGTGTCAACACAAACTAAGTTTTTTTCCATTCCACAGTTCCAACGGCGTTTTTCTTATGGTATTAGATGGGACCACATTCAAAATGTAAGTCGCCATTTGAAGTGCATATCTCTAGAATGAGAGAGGAAGTGAAGAGTAGCTTAATATAGACATGACCATGTCCAACAAGGTCATGTTTCTTCTTTCTGAAACACCATTTTGCTATGGTGTTCCAGGTGCTGTGAGTTGGCATAGAATACCCTTCTCCAGTATGAAATCTTTGAAGTCTAATTCCAAATATTCACCACCTCGATCTAATCGAAGTGTTTTAAGAGTCTTACCTAATTGCTTCTCAGCCACAGCTTTGAATTCTTGAAACTTACCAAAGGTTTCAGATTTCCTAAGCAATAGAAAAGTATGAACATATCTTGAATAATCATCAATAAAAGTGACGAAGTACTCATACCCACCTCTTGCTTGTACATTGATTGGATCACATACATCATTGTGTAAAAGCTCTAAAGGTTCTTTAGCTCTATTTCCTTTCGGTGAGAAAAGACGTTTGGTCATTTTGCCTTCTAGACAAGATTCACAAACCAGAAGAGTTCCAACTCTTAGTTCTCTCAAAGGTCCATCTTTTGTTAACCGGTTTATCATGTCTAGTCCTATATGACCAAGTATAAGATTCTAAAGATATGTGTCATCCTCATTATAATTTTTTTGTCTTTTGTTTCCTTTCGGTTTAGCTACTTTAAATAATTCTGAGATATTTAGCGTTTGTTTAATAAAAGAAAGCATTAAAGTCTGAATATTCATTTTCATATCTAAAGAAAAATTAAGAATAATCATATTATAAATAAAATATTCGAAAGTCTATACATGCAATAAAATTCAAAATACTAAAAGAAACAAACTAAAACATTGTTCAAACAACAATAAAGTCCTCTTTTAATAAAAACTAAAGAACTTTAAAATAAAAGGACTTTCTTCAACAATTTCTTGAACAAGACGCTTTTTCTCTCTTTGAATTTATGAACATCATTAGCAACCTTCTCTGAATCGTAAGATTCAATTATCTACATAGAAGAATAAACATTGTTAGTGGACCCTGAGTGTAAAATTCAGGATGGCATATCTTTTTCCAGTTAGTTATAAGAATGAATAAATCATATTTACATTTCTTATTCTTCATAATTTCAGCGATTATTTCACGCTTGACCGATAGGATTTCATTTTCATAAAACCACTTATCATATATGTGTCCATATGTAGCCTCTCATATATTGTTGACGTGGTTTTTCGCAAACAGTGTATTTAAGAAATAATAAGGTTGATTAGTGCTTAGTGATAAACTAAAATATGAAATGAATTCACAAGAACACAAATCTTTTACGTGGTTCAGTGGTTAAAATCCACCTAGTCCACGAGTCTAAATTATTGATGTTTCTCTCTTTATTTTGGAAGAGTTTTAGCATTACAGAATAATCCTCCCCTTCCCTGTCTAATATTTCCAGTATTTATAGAGAAACTCCATGGACAGGTTTGGGTAATTGTGTGAGTCAGTCACGAATTTACATATTTATATTACATTTAATATAAATTATTCCCATTTATACCAGGATATGATTTGATCACAAAGTAAATGGTCTCCTAATATCTGGGACATTAAATATGATAGGGTGGTCATAAATAAACGTACAAAAATACCCGAGTCTTTGGGGATCCGCAGGTATGTAATATTTTTGAGTTACCACGAGTTGGATATTTCTTCGAGCTCGTACTTCACAACCTTTGTATCCCTAGCTCGTATAACCAATGGGCAAACTAAGTTGCCCACATGGACAATAAATGGATTCCTTGGTTATTTTTTCCATATATTTATTTTCCAGTTGTACCCAAGCTGAGTGAAGGACTCGTGCTGAAATTAGGGTACAGCATTTGCCCCCAAGTCCCTACTCGTGGTTCATGTCATCACCTTCTGACCTACACAGTAGGGAATTTTAGACTTGTGTTGCATTAAACCATGCCTGCCCACTACTCAAGTACTGGACACGTGGTATACCACAATTGGCGTCTGTTTGGGTTTCGAGGCCTACAATAATTGTATTGTCATCTTTTTGTTGTTGTTTTGTCTTTTTAACTCTGGCCCTTAGATCTTGTACTAACCAAATCGGATGGCCCAAATTAATTTATGTTGTTTACATATTGTTTACCCAAAAATGGCTTCTAATGACGTGGCAAGAATTTCTCACACGTGGTTGCCACGTGGCAGCATCAAAGTGAAGAGGTGTTGTTCGACTATCGACAAGCTCCTTGTTGCTTTATCAGATCTCGTGATTAGATGCGACAAGCATGGTCCAATGCTTTGGTTTATTTCCTTTAAAGATATGTAATCTTGTAATAACTACATTTATTATTTCCTCTTTATTGCCTTGATATGCTGATATTAAGGATAATTAAGGCCCATTGGCCCATGTAACCCCCCTTGAAACTCAAGAACCCTTGTTCTTTGATCACAACATTGGGATTCAACATCAATAATAACACTAAGGGGACGTAGGATGTTACCACATTGTTGGGGCCGAACCACTATAAATAGTCTGTGTCATTTCTTTACCATTTGATTCCACTCTTGATTTTTTCTTATTTCTTTGTCGTTAATCTAACTCCGTGTCGTTGGCCAAATTGAGGGTCAACTTTCTGGTGCTTTCATTGAGAGTTTGATCAAGAAGCTTTAAGAAAAACAAATGGCAAAGATATCCAAGAGAGTTGGACAGGCCACTGGCGCTGCATCATCTCAACCTCCTACTCAAAATATGGCGAAGAATGAACCACATTTAGAGTTTGAAGAGGAGGAGTTGGATACGGAAACACTGAGGGCAACACTGGGGGTGTTGCAGGATGAGTTGGCCAATCTGAGGGCCAATCAGGAGAACACAGCGGAGACCATGGCGTTGCAGCAGAGGGAGATTGAGTGTCAGCGCCAAGAGCTGAATGAGCGGCAAGCGGACATGGACCGTTGGCAAAGGGATGCCATGGCCGCTCTTGAAGCAGCCATTCAATTGGCTCGAGGACAGGCTGCGCACTCTCAACCGGATCAGCCACTGAGTGCACCACCTCAGCGAGCTCCCATTTCAAGTCCTCTGCTCCAACCAGCAAGCCCTCAAAGGCTAGAGCAGCCACCTATGGCTCAGGATGATGTCCTAATTCGGGATCCTGAGTAGCAGCCTCCATCTCAAGTTAGTCGAGGCAATCCTCGCAGCCCTAGACTCCCAAGGGACGAAGAGCCAAATCCACCGAGCAGGGGGCAGTGTCCTTCTGCCAACAGAAGGAACAATGAGTCAGGCTCCGCAGTCAGGGGTCCCCACGGTATAATAATGCACGGGGATCCAACGACAAGCGCAGGCCTCCCCTTGACGCTCGAGAGATGCCAACCCGAGGAGGAAACAGCATGAACAGCTGATCGTGCCATAGTCGGCCCCAGTTTAGAGATGGCCATGACTATAATGAGGCCGATTCTGGCAGGGGGAATGCTGGTCAAAGGAATGAAGAAGGAGGTGGAGACAGAAACCCCCCACCTAGAGAAAATAGGCCGACGAGCCATAATGTTGGGGGGCAACCCTGACAAAATAACATCTTTGATTGCCTAGGAGTTAGAGAGTAGAGGCACAGGGATGATGATTTGAGGGACGTGCTCAATGACCATCACGAGAGGCACGATGAATACGCTCCTCCAGCACCAGTCGCCCCAGCAATCCCTGGCGCGGTTTAGGCACAAATTGATGCTCTGACCCAGGCAGTACAGCAGCTAGTTGGGAGTCGAACATCCCACATAGAGTACGGCTGGAGGAGAGGCACTCCATTTCTGCAGAGGACAGCTATGGCAGAAACCCCGAAAAAAATTCAAAATGCCAGTACTGCCAAACTTTGATGGGTACGGAGACCCAGTAACTCATGTCAACAAATTTGAGATACAAATGGATATACAGAAAGTGTCATATGATGCCCGCTGCAGGATCATCCCCGCCACACTATCTGACACTGCCCAGGAGTGGTTCTTTAAGTTCCCTCCTGCTAGCATAGAATCCTAGGAGATGTTCGTGAAAGAATTTTACAGACAAGTTTATGTAGGTCGCGTACACCCCATTGAGGCCAACCAGTTGGTCGAGATACGCCAAAAGGAGGGAGAGCCCTTAAATGAGTATGTCCAGCGCTTTATGCGAGCAGCAGCTGGAGCCAAAACAGTGGGTGACGAGGGAAAGATGATGGCCCTAACTGCCGGGGTCAGACGCCATTCTCCCCTCTAGAACAGCTTGAGGAAAAATGGGGTAAAGAGTACCCCAGGAGTTTTTGGATCGAGTTGATCGATATATCAACCTCGAGGACGTGATTCCCAATGAGGGGAAATCGCCTACAAAAGACAAGGGACCGAAAGAAGAACCCACCAAGGCCGCCAACGGGTTGGATAAACCCAATGGCAACGGCAAGGGAAATGGGAATGGAAATGGCAGAAATGGTGGAAAAGGGGCGAGCAATGAGCCGTCAGCATCTGAGAATAAATGCCCCAAAGGCAATAGATATGAGCCAAGATTCACCAACTATACGGCTCTTGTTGAAAGTCGAGCAGAGGTCTGCTAGGCGACCAGCTATAATGTTTCTTATAAGCGACCCGCACCTATAAGGAAGGATATCTCCAAGAGAGATACCACAAAATTTTGTCATTTTCACAACGAATACGGGCATGACACTAATGAATGCAACAAGTTGAAGGACGAGATTGAGTTCCTGATCAGGTAGGGACATCTAAGGAGATATGTGCGAGCCGCAGGAAGGTCTCAGTGAGAGGCTCAAGGTGGCAATGAGCAGGCACCTGCACGCCAACGTTCGCCACCTTTACAGCAACTCCTATGGCAGGTACGTTACTCACCATCTGTGTCGGCCCACACCTTGCAAGGGACAGTGGGAAGGCAAGGGAGCGATACGCTCGGACCTTACGCCACGACCAGGACATTGAGATGATGAGTGTGGAGGATCGAGCGTCAAAGAAGGCTCAAATAGAGGAGGAATTAATAACCTTCTCTAAGGATGATGCCCAGCACGTACGATTCCCACACTCTGATCCGCTGGTCGTTGACGTTCAAATTACAAACATGATGGTTGAGAGGGTGCTGGTTGACACAGGAAGCTCAGTCAACATCTTATACAAGTCTTCACTGGAAATAATGAAATTGTCCGTCAAGGACCTGGAGCCATGCAACCAAACCATTTATGGTTTTTCTGGCGAAGGGCTCACCCCAACTGGGTCGATTAGGCTTCCAGTTACAATAAGTACTGCACCTACGAATAGGACATTACTCACTACTTTCATAGTAGTTGATTGTCCTTCAGCATATAATGCTGTAATTGGGAGGCCAATTTTGGTCGACCTACGAGCCATTACCTCGATATGGCACCTGGCCATGAAATTCCCAACCGATGCAGGGGTAGGATGCGTGTTGGGAAATCAGCGGGAAGCGAGGGAGTGCTACAACGCCTTGATATCTAAGGCAAAGAAAGGTATATCGAGGGAAGTGGCCAGAAAAGAGTTACAAATGGCAATTAATGCCCAATCAGGTCATGATGTCACCAAATAAGGCGTTGCCCAAGGTGAAGATAGAGATTTAGATCCTTGCTTTGGGGATTTTGATGAAGAGATAGGACCCATCGAGGACCTTGAAGAGGTCCAACTCGATGAAGAAAATCCGACCAGGGTTGTGAAAGTCGGTAAAAACTTAGAGACAACAACGAAGCAAGCACTAGTGGAATTTTTTAGGGAAAACCAGGAAGTCTTTGCCTGGTCACACAAAGACATGGTTGGAATAGACCCTATAATCATTAGCCATGTCTTGAGCATAGACAAGAGTTTTCCACCAGTACAGTAGAAAAGAAGTCTGCTCGACAATGACAGATCAAAGGCTCTAAAGGAAGAAGTCGAGAAGCTGAAGGAAAATGGATTCATCAGGGTAGCGTTTTATCCATCATGGGTCTCTAATCCCGTGCTTGTTCCCAAGCCAAGTGGCAGGTGGTGAACATGTGTGGATTTCACAGACCTTAATAAAGCCTGCCCTAAAGATTGTTTCCCACTCCCTAGAATCGTCCAACTGGTCGATGCCACTGCAGGGCACGAGATTCTCTCCTTCATGGATGCATACTCCAGATATAATCAGATCAGTATGCATCCTCCTGATGAGGATCACACTATCTTTCGGACTGATACAGGGCTTTACTATTACAAAGTAATGCCCTACGGTTTGAAAAACGCTGGTGCGACTTACCAACGACTGGTCAACCACATGTTTAAGGAGCTGATGCACAAACATGGAGGTATATGTCGATGACATGCTGGTTAAGTCGAAGAAGGCAGAAGGGCATATAGGGGACTTGCAAGAATGCTTCAACATCTTGAACAAATATCAGATGAAGCTAAATCCCCTCAAGTGCTCCTTCGGAGTAGGATCAGGGAAGTTCTTGGGATTTATAGTAAACTCGCGAGGAATTGAGGCCAATCCTGAGAAGATCAAGGCCCTGATCGATATGAAATTGCCAATGGAGATCAAGGATGTCCAAAGCTTGACCGGAAGAATTGCTGCCCTCAGTAGATTTATTTCCAAATCAATAAACAAATGTGTCCCATTGTTTAATCTACTTAGAGGCAACAAGAAATTCGAATGGACGGAGGAGTGCGAACAGGATTTTCAAGCCTTAAAGACTCACATGTCGCAGCCACCAATTTTATCAAAGCCAGTTGATAAAGAAACTTTGTTCATTTATTTGGCGATCACAGAATACGCTGCTAGTGCTGTCTTAGTAAGAGAAGAAGAAAGCATCCAGAAGGCTGTTTATTATGTAAGCAAGAGGCTAATAGGAGCGGATCTGCGATATCCACCTATTGAAAAATTAGCCTATTATTTAATCTTAGCCTCTAGGAAGCTGCGACCTTACTTTCAAGCTCACCCAATCATAGTTTTGACCGACCAACCTCTACGGCAAGTTCTATAGAAGCCAGAAGCTGCAAGCAGATTGTTGAAATGGGCGGTCGAACTTGGGCAATTTGATCTCTTCTACTTACCATGAGTACCGATAAAAGGGCAACCCCTGGTAGACTTCGTCGCAGAACTCACTGGACTTCCAGATAGCGAGCAGCTAGAAGCACCTGAAGAGCTTGAGCCTCAAAACCAAACTCCCCCATGGAAGTTGTTCACGGACGATTCTTCTAATGAACATCACGCAGGAGCAGGAGTGATTTTGATAATGCCTGAAGGGCATCGATTTCACTGCGCAAGCAGGTTTAACTTCACTACTTCTAACAATGAAGCCGAGTATGAAGCACTGATCACTGGATTACGGTTAGCCAGAGGCATGAACATAAAGTCACTTGATATCTACAGTGACTCTCAGTTAGTAGTCAATCAGATCATTGGGGAATACCAGGCCCGAGGTTTAAAAATGGTAGCTTACTTGAATAAAGCGAAGGATCTATTGGCGTAGTTTGATAAGTACACTCTCTAGCAAGTACCTCGTGACCAGAATTCAAATGCTGATGCTTTGGCCAAACTGGCAAGTGCCAAGGATGCTGACACTCTGAACATAGTGCAAGTTGAATGACTATCTGCACCAAGCATCCAAACAGACGAGACCTCTTTAGTGATCCAGGCGTTGGATACATGGATTGCACCTGTTGGGGTTTTATGCCCTAATTAAAACCCAAATTCTTTGTAATCTCATTTTATTATCAATAAAAGAATAGAAATCATTTTTTGACTTGGTCAATCACTTTGCTCACATGTTTTATTTTCATAATTATTTGTTTATATAAACTTCTATTAAATCCCGAGCATATAGCTAATCTTATTTATAGTGATCTCATCACAGTGGAATATAAATATGATTATATGTTCAAAATAAGTTAATCCTAAGATTAGTCAGTGCACATGATTTACACTAACTTGCCAATCTACGATATGATCTACTTACACATTACAGTGTTATGTTCTTTCCAAAACATTAGCAAAGTAGATAAGATTGGATGTATTTGTTACATCGGACAGGACCGATATTGACAGTTGATGAGATAAGTAAACATACCGTTATTATCTATTCTAGTCATATCATATAGTTGACCATAGGTCAACTCAATCTCAATTCTGAGTGGTTAGTATTCTAACTGATTGTATTATTTGAGTTCTTTGATTTGTTCGTTACCAGCTTACCCTACGGACTAGCCCATACTTACATCTTGGGAACTCGGTAGTATAATTGAGTGGGAGTGTTAATCATAGATATGAACATCTCTAGCTTCTGATGAAGAAGTGAAATGATGGTTTCCTTTTAGTTTGGTTCAAGGTGCTAAATGATAGAGATCTCATTTCAGTAATTAAATTAGTTTACTGAAATATCATTTACAAGGAACTAAGTGTTTTAAGGATAAAATACAATGAGGAGTGAAACGGTATTTTAGTCCTATCTCATTGAAGACCGTCTATAGAGGATTGAGTGACAATTATGGTTGTAACAATGGATAATTAATAGCGTATTTATACTTGTTATAGAGCGTTCTATGAATTCAAGAGTGCAATTCCGAGTATAGTGGAGTCACGAGGAATTAATAAGTTAGTAAATTTATTTGTTAGATTTATGATAACTTATTGGAGCTTGATTTCATAGGCTCATGGTCCCCATTGTACCTTGGATAAAATCATCTAGATAGTCTCAATTAATTGATTTAATTATCAATTAGAATTATCAAAGTTGACCAGGTCAATTTTGGATAGTTTCACAGAGTTGTGTAATTTTGAAAATAAAAGAGAAATTATGGCAGATTTATTAATTAAGATAAATTGGTATCTAAATTAATAAATAAGTTTAAATCAAGGTTCAAATTATAAATAATTAATTTGATAAAGGATTTATATAATTATTTAATTAATTAAATTAATAGAAAATAATACAGGTCTTGATTGTAAGTCCAATGGGCTTATAATAAAATGGGAAATTTCACGGGCCTATAGCCCATGATAATTTCGACCTAGGGCTTCAAAATGGCTATTATTTTATTGATTTTTTAATTAAATTAAATGGCCTCATTGAGTCTATAAAAGAAGTGCTTAGAGAGAAGTCAAAACATAAGTCACAAGTCAGATTTTCTGATAGTTTTAGATTCTCTCTAAACACAAGTCTTTTTCTAAGCCTCTTTGTTATTTTCTTTTCTTCTCTCTATATCTATCTCATGTGTTGAGAATTGCCCACACTAGTCTAGGTGGTTCTAAGGATACATTGGAAGATTGTGAAGAAAATAGAAGATCGGTTCAGTTTCTTGATAATACTCTGCGACAGAGAGGATACAAAAGTTAGAGAAACTGAAGGAATGACTCTTTAATTCCGCTGTGTATACTGTAAGTATTCTATTCTTTGTTTCTCTTTGAATTCAATTTTTGAAACATGTTTTAGGCTATCTCGTATTAATTTTTTTAATATTAGATATACATGAAAATAAATAAAGATCATGTATAAGCCAATCCAACAACTGGCCTTAGAGCCTTTGGTAATCTTTATTTTCATGCATGAACATGTTTAAAATTGGATTATTTGATATGTTTGAATAATTGGAAGGTTTTCATGTTTTTATGAAGCATATTGATTTTATGTGAATTTTAGCAATTTTTAGGTTATTTTGTTGTGTTTTCTATGCTATTAATTTTTATATATGCTTTATTTTGTGTAAAACATGTTAAAAATTAATTAGAAAATAGTTTTGCTTTGAAAAATTGCTCAAAAAAATTTTGGAATTTTTTTTTTGCATTGGCTCCCATGCACGCGCGCACACCACACACCAGCGCGTGCGCACCCCAACCCCGCGCGTGCGCCACCAGCAGCCCAGCCACGCGGGTGAACAGTACCCGAACGGGTACTGTTCATCCAGTTTTTTTTTTCAAAATTTAAAAAAAAAATTGTGAAAATACATTATTTAATATCAAAACCAAAATAATTTTTTATTTTTTTTTATAATTTAATTATTTTAAAATGAAGATATTTTTGTTAGTTGGGATTTAAATAATTAGATATTTTCTATAAAGATTCAAATTCAAATTTAAAAATAGACTAACAACTTAATTTTAAATCTTTTAGTATATTAAAATATTAGAATTATGATATCAGATATTTTATATATTATCATTTAAATTCTTGATTTTTTTTATTAAATCTTTATTTGAAAATATAAATATATTTTTATTCTATAGTTTTTAATATTTAAATTGTTTGAAATTTGAATATTGTTAGTTAGATATTTTTATAGATATTTGAATTTGTTTAACTATTTTGAGATATTTTAGGATTGTTATAACTATTTATATTTTAATTTTTTTTAAATAGTTAAAATATTAGCAAATAGTTGTAACAACACAAGATATTTTGGAAAATAGTTAAGATATTGATTTTAAATTTTAAAATTGGTTAAATTTTGAAAAATATCATTTTTTCAGCCAATTAATAAAATATTTTTTTAATAAATAGGATTTAAATTAACTTTGATTAATTGTTGATAAATCCTATTTAAATTAAATTAATATTTTTTTTCAAATTAATCTAAAACCAAGTTGATTGTTGATAAATGAAATTTAAATTAACTATTGTTAATAAATTTCATTTAAATTGACTTATTTTTTGTAAAAATTTAATTAATTTGAATTTTTTTTTATAAATTCTAGATAATTAATTGTGGTATTTTTGCAAATGAAATAAATTGTGGTATTTTTGCATAAATTCATAGAATTGCTCATATAGTAACATGATTAGGCCCATCCAATTATAACATGTTTGTTTGCACTATATGTGGTATTTTTGCAATTGGGCTTAGATGCATATAGTGGCACATATGTTTGTTAGATATATGGTATTTTGCTAAATAAAATATTCATAAAATGATAGGTTTTATTTGGGCCCATTAAAAAATGTAAAGTTTAAATTCCTCTCTTGTGGGTGATTAAACTTGTGAAGGCCCATTTGCTTTGCATGACTATAATGGGCCTAATCAATTAATAACAATTAATAAAACGAAAGTTTAAATTCCTGTCTTTTGGACCTTGTATGGAAGTAGGGGGCATTTGTAGTGGGAACGACATACTGGACCCAGCCCTCTTCCATACAAGCCCAATTGTTAAGGCCCATTTACTTGAGTTGGACTTAATTGTATAGGTTCATTATATTAATTAAACCTAAATATTGATTAGCAACAAATTAATTCTAAATTAATTGAATTTGTTTCAATGTGACACTTTAGAATTAATAAGAAATTATAGGACTTTGGTTTTAAAAAATTTAATCCGTTTAATTTTTTTTTGGGAAAACCATAATCATTAATTTTCCAAAAATAAATAATAAATACTATTTTTAATTTAATAATGAGATTATTTTAAGGATTTTATTCGATCTCCACTGTTGGTTTAACATAGTCAATAGCTTAATGAGGCCTCGAGGCGCTTTGATTCGTCCCCCTACGGAAGGGGTTCATTAGTTATTTTGACAAGGTTAGAGCTCGAAAGATAGATAATTATAGGTCAAATTCTACTAGACTCATCCCTACGGTGACTACTAGGACTAAATCTATGATTATCAAAACCGTGGGTCTAGCTCATAAAATAAGAGATTTTGTTTTCTTATTTTGATCGAATAGTAGGTTGTTAATAATGGTGTCCATTATTAAATGAGTTTACAACTCTATTTAACTAGTGGTATTTTTTGACTCTCGCCAACCGGGACAAGGATATCATAGATTAGTTAAAAATCTAAAGAAGTAAAGTTATGATTGTTTTTGGTATTTTTTTCTCATATATTACATATTTTTGGTATATGTTGTGCTATTTCTTGAAATTTGTGTAAATAGAAGTTTTATTGAGCAAATGTGATTGATTTATATTTTATTGGTAATTTGTAGTTTTGAGTTATGGCTGTGTCTACTCCCATCTTTTCTCAACTTTCGATGGAGAAACTCACTGGAGAAAACTTCCTTAAATGGAAGCAACACATCAAAATTGTGTTGATAGGTGACAACTCCAAGTTCGTGATGACTGAGGAATCCCCGGAAGTTCCAGCTGAAGGAGCTACCAAGTCTGTGAGGGACAAGTATGAGTGTTGGCAGGCGGCTAACAACAAGGCGCGGTACTACATGTTGACTAGTATGGTCGACACTCTCAAGACAAAGATGAAGAATGTCGAGACAGCCTACGAAATCATGGATCAGCTCCAAGACATGTTTGGTGCCAAGTCAGCGCAGACTCGTTTTGAGGCCACCAAGAAATATGCCAATGCTCGAATGGTACCTTCTCAACATGTTTGTGATCACTTGATCAAGATGACAAACTACTTTTAGGAAGCTGAACTGCACGGAGCCATAATAGATGAGGAAACTCAAGTTGGCTTAATCCTCAACAATCTTTCTCCAGATTTCCTTCCATTCACCACCAACTATGTGTTGAATAAACTCAACTATGGTCTGACGCTGCTCATGAATGAGCTTCAAACTTTTGATTCTATCATGGGTGGACCTGGTAAGGGAGGAGAAAAAAACACAACTACTACTGCTGCTGCTAATCCAGCTAAGGCTGAAGCTAACCAAGCTTCGTCTTCAAAAGCTAGAAAAAAGAGGAAAGGTGGGCAAATCAACAACCCCAAGCCTGCAAAGGCTGCAAAGGCGAATGCACAACCAAGTGCACAGACGCCTAAGGGGAAAAACAAGAAAGGTAAAGGTAAATGTTTTCACTGCAAAGAGAAGGGGCATTGGAAACAAGATTGCCCCAAGTTTCTAGGAGATAAAAACAAAGGTAGTGATTATAGTTCATTTATCTTGGAAACATGTGTTTTAGAGAATGATAACTCTGTTTGGATTATTGAATCTGGATCTACTAACCATGCTTGTAACTCTTTACAGCTTCTTGAATCGTGGGAGGAAGTGAACGAAGGCGGCTTAAAGCTTAGAGTTGGGAACGGAGCGTTCGTTGCGGTCCAAGCTAGAGGAAGAGCTCGTCTGAAGTTCAGAAATAAATTTTTAATTTTAAAAGATGTATTTTTTATTCCGGATTTTAGTAGAAATTTAATTTAAGTTTCCATGTTGCAATTAGAACGATTTGTTATGACTTTCACAAGTTTTAATATATCTATTTCTTTCAATGGATCACAATTGTGTATTGCATGTTTGGAAAATGGGCTTTATATTCTGCGACCTAACGAACCCCTCGCTCTTAATAATGATTTATTCAAAGTAGCTAAACCTAGGACCAATAAACGTCAAAAGACTGATAACAATAATATGGCGTATTTATGGCACTTGAGACTAGGTCACATTGGCTATGATAGGATTCAAAGACTTACAAAGGATGGACCTTTGAGGAAACTCACCTTAGGTGAATTACCTGTCTGTGAATCTTGTCTAGAAGGAAAACTGACCGAGAGTCCATTCTCTGTAAAGGGTGATAGGGCCAAAGAACCACTTGGTCTTGTGCATTCAGATGTTTGTGGACCTTTGAATGTACAAGCCAGGGGTGGTTTTGAGTATTTCTTCACTTTCATTGACAATTACTCTAGATACTCATGTCTTTAGCTAATGCATAGGAAATCAGAAACATTTTCAAAGTTTCAGGAATTCCTAACAATGGCTCAAAACCAATTAGGTAAAACGTTAAAGATCTTGCGATCTAATAGGGGTGGAGAATATTTGGATATGCAGTTCCAAGATCATTTAACTGAACTTGGGATTTTATCACAACTTACTGCCCCAGGTACTCCGCAACAAAATGGTGTAGCGGAACACCGAAACAAAACTTTATTGGAAATGGTTAGATGCATGCTTAGTTACTAAACTCTACCAACTTCATTCTGGGGACATGCAATTGAAACCGCGAATGACATTCTTAATGTCGTGCCGTCAAAATCAATCCCCAAAACACCTTTAGAACGCTGGAATGGTCGTGAACCTAGTTTACGCCATTATAGAATCTAGGGGGTGTCCCGCTCATGTCCTAAGGAAAAAGGAGGGAAAGCTAGAACCATGAACTGAAGTTTGCATGTTTTTTGGCCATCCTAAAGGTACTCGGGATGGACTTTTCTATAGTCATTCAGAAAAGAAAGTGTTTACTTCTACAAATGCTACTTTTCTGGAAAATGACTATGTCCAGAACTTTAAACCTCGCAGCAAAGTAGTTTTAGAGGAGATGGTTAAAGAATTGACTCCAACCAATGTTCCATCATCATCAACGCAAGTTGATGATAAAATTCCCACTCTTCACGTCCAACCGACGCAAGTCAGTTTAAATGAAGAAAGTACCACTATTCCTGAGCAAACAGTCACGGAGCCTCGTCATAGTGGGAGGGTTTCTAGGAACCCAGTTCGCTATGGTTTGGATGGTGAAACCAATATGGTTGTTGGCAACACTAGTGATGATGATCCGTTGTCTTTCATACAGGCAATGGCTAGCCCTGAAAAGGAACTATGGCTCGAAGCCATGAAACAGGAAATGGAGTCCATGTACTCAAATTCCGTCTGAGATCTTGTGGAAGCACCTAGTGACTTTAGGGTCATTGGGTGCAAGTGGATCTACAAGAAGAACGAGGTGTTGATTGAAATATCGAGACTTATAAAGCACGATTAGTGGCAAAGTGTTATACCCAAAGAGAAGGCGTGGACTATGAGGAAACTTTTAGTCCGGTAGCCATGCTAAAATTCATTCGCATCCTCCTATCCATAGCAGCCGCTCTCGACTATGAGATCTGGCAAATGGACGTCAAGACAACTTTTCTTAATGGAAAGCTTGACGAAGTCATTTATATGGATCAGCCAGAAGGATTTAAAGTATCTGGACAAGAAGGAAAAGTTTGCAAGTTGAAGAGGTCCATCTATGGACTTAAGCAAGCTTCTCATTCCTGGGATCTTAGGCTTGATGAAATAATCAAAACCTATGGCTTTGAACAAAATATTGATGAGCCCTGTGTTTACCAACTGAAGGCAAATCAAATAGTGGTATACCTGGTTCTTTATGTAGATGATATCTTACATATTGGAAACAATGTTAAGAAATTATCAGATGTGAAGAATTGGCTGAGCACTCAATTCCAGATGAAGGATTTGGATGAAGCAAGTTATGTTCTAGGTATCCAGATCATTAGGGATTGAAAGAAAAAACTTTTAGCTCTATCTCAAGCAGCTTACATTGATAAAGTGCTTGAACGTTTCTCAATGACAAATTACAAGAAAGAACGTCTACCGTCCCGCCATGGATTTCATATTTCAAAGAAGCAGTCTCCCCAGACTCCTGAAGAGGAAGATGCAATGAGAAAAGTTCCTTACGGATCTGCAGTTGGAAGTCTGATGTATGCCATGTTGTGTACTAGACCAGATATCTGCTATGCAGTGGGAGTAGTAAGCAAGTATCAGTTAAACCCAGGACCGGAACATTGGATAGCAGTTAAACATATCCTGAAGTATTTTAGACAGACTATGGATTATATGTTAGTCTACAAGGGTGGTGTTCTGAACCCTGTAGGCTACACCGATTCAGATTTTCAGACTGATGTCGATGACAGAAAGTCTACTTCTGGAATGGTGTTTACTCTTGGGGGTGGAGCTGTTATTTGGAGAAGTGTAAAGCAGTCTACAATCTCAGATTCCACCATGGAGGCTGAGTACATAGCTGCGTCAGAAGCAGCTAAGGAAATAGTCTGGCAAAAGAAGTTCTATTCGGATCTTGGTGTTATTCTAGAAATGGATAAACCGCTTGTGTTGTTTTGTGACAATATAGGAGCGATATACAACTCGAAAGAACCCCAAAGTCACAAGAGGAGTAAGCATATAGAAAGGAAGTATCACATTATTCGAGAATATGTGTCCAGGGGAGATGTGAAGGTTATGAAGATTGCAACTGAAGACAATCTTGCAGATCTGTTTACAAAGACACTACCAGAAGCTACATTTGATAAGCATATGAAGGAGATGGGATTAGTAGAATGAAGGCATTAGTTTCAATTAGTGCAAGTGGAAGTTTGTTGGGGTTTTATGCCCTAATTAAAACCCAAATTCTTTGTAATCTCGTTTTATTATCAATAAAAGAATAGAAATCATTTTTTGACTTGGTCAATCACTTTGCTCACATGTTTTATTTGCATGATTATTTTTTTAATATAAACTTCTATTAAATCCCGAGCATATAGCTAATCTTATTTATAGTAACGTCACCACAGTGGAATATAAATATGATTATATGTTCAAAATAAGTTAGTCCTAAGATTAGTCAGTGCACAGGATTTACACTGACTTGCCAATCTACGATATGATCTACTTACACATTACAGTGTTATGTTCTTTCCAAAACATTAGCAAAGTAGATAAGATTGGATGTATTTGTTACATCGGACAGGACCGATATTGACAGTTGATGAGATAAGTAAACATACCGTTATTATCTATTCTAGTCATATCATATAGTTGACCATAGGTCAACTCAATCTCAATTCTGAGTGGTTAGTATTCTAACTGATTGTATTATTTGAGTTCTTTGATTTGTTCGTTACCAGCTTACCCTACGGACTAGCCCATACTTACATCTTGGGAACTCGGTAGTATAATTGAGTGGGAGTGTTAATCATAGATATGAACATCTCTAGCTTCTGATGAAGAAGTGAAATGATGGTTTCCTTTTAGTTTGGTTCAAGGTGCTAAATGATAGAGATCTCATTTCAGTAATTAAATTAGTTTACAAGGAACTAAGTGTTTTAAGGATAAAATACAATGAGGAGTGAAACGGTATTTTAGTCCTATCTCATTGAAGACCGTCTATAGAGGATTGAGTGACAATTATGGTTGTAACAATGGATAATTAATAGCGTATTTATACTTGTTATAGAGCGTTCTATGAATTCAAGAGTGCAATTCCGAGTATAGTGGAGTCACGAGGAATTAATAAGTTAGTAAATTTATTTGTTAGATTTATGATAACTTATTGGAGCTTGATTTCATAGGCTCATGGTCCCCATTGTACCTTGGATAAAATCATCTAGATAGTCTCAATTAATTGATTTAATTATCAATTAGAATTATCAAAGTTGACCAGGTCAATTTTGGATAGTTTCACAGAGTTGTGTAATTTTGAAAATAAAAGAGAAATTATGGCAGATTTATTAATTAAGATAAATTGGTATCTAAATTAATAAATAAGTTTAAATCAAGGTTCAAATTATAAATAATTAATTTGATAAAGGATTTATATAATTATTTAATTAATTAAATTAATAGAAAATAATACAGGTCTTGATTGTAAGTCCAATGGGCTTATAATAAAATGGGAAATTTCACGGGCCTATAGCCCATGATAATTTCGACCTAGGGCTTCAAAATGGCTATTATTTTATTGATTTTTTAATTAAATTAAATGGCCTCATTGAGTCTATAAAAGAAGTGCTTAGAGAGAAGTCAAAACATAAGTCACAAGTCAGATTTTCTGATAGTTTTAGATTCTCTCTAAACACAAGTCATTTTCTAAGCCTCTTTGTTATTTTCTCTTCTTCTCTCTATATCTATCTCATGTGTTGAGAATTGCGCACACTAGTCTAGGTGGTTCTAAGGACACATTGGAAGATTGTGGAGAAAATAGAAGATCGGTTCAGTTTCTTGATAATACTCTGCGACAGAGGGGATACAAGATTTAGAGAAACTGAAGGAAGGACTCTTTAATTTCGCTGCTTATACTGTAAGTATTCTATTCTTTGTTTCTCTTTGAATTCAATTTTAGAAACATGCTTTAGGCTATCTCGTATTAATTTGTTTAATATTAGATATACAAGAAAATAAATAAAGATTCTGTATAAGCTAATCCAACAGCACCTTACATAGAGTATCTGACACAAGGCGCATTACCGACAGACATAAACAAAACTTGGACCCTTCAGCAAAAGGCTGCTAGGTATATCCTGGTCGATGGAATCTTATACCGAATGGGATACTCAATTCCACTCCTTAGGTGTATTTTGAAAGAAAAGGTCAAAGAATTGATGAAAGAGGTCCTTGAAGGCTTTTGTGGAGACCATGCTGGGTGGCAGAGCTTATCAAAAAAGATCCTAAGGCAAGGATACTTCTGGCCAGCAATGAATGAAGACTCGATGGAAGTCGTGCGGAGGTGTGATAAATTCCAAAGGTTCTCCAAAATTCCACAAGCAGCCCCTAATGAGCTAAAACAGATGCAAAGTTTGTGGTCGTTCGCAGTCTGGGCTATAGAATTAATCGGATCTCTGCCCAAAAGAAAGGGCGGCGTCAAGTATGCCGTAGTGGCCGCCGTAGTGGCCTCCAATTACTTCACTAAATGGGCCAAAGCTGAGCCACTTGCAACCATAATGACCAAGAAAGTGCTGGATTTCATGATCAAAAACATCGTGTGTCGCTATAGATTACGAAGAAAGATTGTCTCAAACAACGGCACCCAGTTTGATAGTGATTTGTTCATAGATTTTTGCGAATGACATGGAATTATCAAGAGCTTTTCTTTAGTCGCTCATCCTCAAGCAATCGGACAAGCCAAAGCAGTTAATAAAATGCTAAAGGATACTATGAAGAAAAGACTTGAGGAAGCGAAGGGGGCATGGCCAGAACAATTGCCTGAAGTCCTTTGGTCATATAAAACATCCCATCGAACAACAACAGGTCATACTCCATTTTCCTTAGCTTATGGATATGGGGCTATGTTGCATGTTGAGTTAGATCTGCCATCTCATCAAAGAATAACGTACGATCAAGGCTCCAATAGCCAGCTATTGATGGAATCTCTTAAATTGGTCGATGAAAAGCGAGAGCAAGCCCAACTCCGAGTAGCAGCTTACCAGCAAAAGGTCGCCCGGTATTTCAATTCTAAAGTACGCGAAAGGAAATTCAATGTCGGAGATCTAGTACTTCGAAGGGTTTTCCTTAACACCCGCGACCAGGCTGCCGGATTACTCAGACCTAATTGGGAAGGACCGTACCAGATTGAAGAAGTCCTCCATCCAGGCACTTACAAACTTGCTCGCTTAAATGGAGATCTCATTCCTCGTTATTGGAATGGAGAACGCATGCGCAAGTACTATCAATAATCAATTCTTTTTAAAGAATTGGCTTGTATTAATTTTACTTTTTACAAGTTATGAAAAAGGGTTGGTCATTTTATGTGACTGCTCGCTTATAAGTGTAAGATCATTTTAATGATCACTCGTACAGACACGATTTGTCCATTTATTATGAGAAATACAAGGGATTGTGTGCAGCCAGTCATTCTTGCCAATTATTGTATTTATTACAAGTATTTGCTCATTACGTGTGTTGTTTTGCTATATTATCGTTTTAAAATTCACTACTACGAGCAGTAATGTTTGAACAGGTTTTGGTCAAGGCAAGTGACCGAGGACCTAAAGCTCCTCAATCACTTGGGGGGCATATAAGGCATCTAGTAAGCAAAAGCATATCGACAGGTATGTAAACACGCGAGCAAAATAAGTGAAAGCATGCTACGGTACTTAGAGAGTATTTTTCAAAATTTTGTATTTTGTTAAATCAAACCAAAGTACTATGCTAAGTTCGGTCATGCGAATAGATGTTATAATAAAATGCAAATATTATAATATCAAAAGAAACCCCTTTACACTGCGAGCAGTAACTGCTCGGATGTAATTGTTTGTTAAAAGGAAAAAGGCTGCCCTTGCAGCAATAAAAGTTAAACATCGTCTTTACATCACGACCCGCGGGTCGTGTATCTAAAAGATAAAGAAAGAAAAATAAAACTTCTACGAGGCTAGATGATCTTGAGGAGTGTTCTGGTCGATAGTAATGCCAGCTTCATTGTCTGCGCCGTCAATCCCCGTTGCTAAGGAAATTTCTGGGGAAGCAGGAATTTTGGCTATTTCTACTTCCTCCAGGCGACTGGTGCATCGGGTTATTTGAGTTCTTCTCAAGCGCTCAGACAGATAGCTGAAGTCGGCCTTTTTATTATGCTTCCAAAACTCATAGAAGCAAAGGTGGGTGGCTTCCCTATACTTCTCCAAGTTTTTGGCATTAGTCTCTTTGAGCTCCTTACCACGCCCCTCCATCTCCTTTCTACTCGCAATCAGATCGAGCTCGAGCTGTCTGGCTTCTTGGAAGTTGAGTTTGGCACTCTTCCTGAATCTTTCTTTATCTTCATTAGATTTGTTCAGGGTAGCCCGACACTCCAACAGCTCTTCGGTCAGCTAGGCTTTCTGCTCGCGCAGTTCATCATTCTGGTTGGTCAGTTCTGCATTTTTCTCGAGCAGGTCAGCATTCTTCCCCTCGAGCACCTTCACTGCCTCAGTATGCCTGATGTCAAAGTCTTTGGTCTGGGTGACCAAAGTACCCGTGCGGCGCCAACCAGCACTGATAGTCAGCATTCCCTGCGATCAGATAAAAGAAATAAGATGATGGAAGAAATTAACAGAGTAAAATGACTCAACAATAGAAAATGACTTACACTGGCTATCTCATTCAGCCCTCAGTTTATTATTTGGTCAGCTTCCATGGAGCTGGTGCCGACGATGGCCTCTTGACTATGTTTGTGCTTGGAGAGTTTGTATACTCTCTCCCTGGCCGAACTGATGACGGTGCTGGCCAGAGTGTCTTCGGGCTGAGTGTTGTGTGGCTGGTCGGTAGGCGCCGAAGGAGTAGAGTGTTGGTCAACTGATGTAGTTGAAGATGGCTGGTCGAGTGGAGAATGAGGTGTTGTTGTTTCCTTTGTGGGAGGTGGCGTGGTTTCCTTCGAAGGAGCAGCTGCTGAAGGACCCTCAGTCCGGGCCTTCTTTGAAGCATATTTGTTGCTTTCTCCGCGAACCCTGTTGCTGGCTTTCTTCCTGCTCGAGGGAGTAGCAGCGACAGTGTAGTGATCGAACACGTCTCCAGACGACATATCTGCATGTAATGACACATTACGAGCAGTGAGACAATATATATAGATGGATATAAAAAGGAAAGAGAGGAAATTATAAGTAAAGGACCAGTTCAATAATTACTGGTTGCTACATTATTTATTGAACTACTGCTACCCTCACTTACTGCCTGGAAGAAATCTGACTCTAAGTTTGGAGTATACTTAAATTTGCCGTCCTCATCAAATAAGTGATAGGGAATTGGAAAACTATCTAAGAATGAGAAAACAGTACCATTCTCATCTGAGGACTCGTCGATGGGTGCAGGGGGTTCGAAAGCTTTCTTTTTTCCCTTTCCCATAGGGGCAGGGGGAGCTGCTGCTCGCGGGGTACTGGAGGGTTCCCTGATTGTCACTCCATCTGTCCTCCTCCTTTGAGGTTGTGACACATCTGTGTGCTGCTCGGGAATCTCCTCCCCGGTGGCACTCCCTGCCGTTGACTCCCTCACATCTTGGTGAGGTGCCAGAAGCCCGACCAGTCTCAGGTTAGCTTCAGTGACCAGCTTTTTGACGCTCTTCTCTTCGTTAGTCATGCTTGCCAAGAGTGCTGCTCGGACTTCCATTTCTGGAGTGGGAGCCGGTCACAACCATGGACCTCAAATATGTTAAATCTCTAAGGGGAATGCAGATAAAATATAAGGAAAATAAACGACCAGGAGAGCAAAGATATTACCTCCTTGAGTGAAGGCCAGGTTGTTGGCAACCATGTCAGTAGTCAAAAAGTACTCTAGATGGTACTTCCCCACATTGGATTTGAAGGTGGTATCACTCAAGAAAGTGCGGGTCATTTCCGGTGGCAAAGATGAAAAAACCTCGTATTTTCTTGATTGGGGTTGGATTTGAGGTCGAACGAGTAGTTGACCTTGTGTGGCGTAGGAACAGGCCACTTCTTATGACTGTAAAGGATATAGAGTGCGGAGAACATTCTATACCCATTTGAGATTATTTGGAAAGGAGCGACCCCAACATAGTTGGCCACTCCTTGGAAGAAAGGATGGAGAGGCAGGATCACTCCTGCCTCAATATGATACCTCGACCAGGTGCTAAAGGTGCCTCCAGGCAAGTTTGCCTGTTGGTCTCTGGTCAGTTGAACTAAGGCTATCATCCTAACCGAGATTTGGCTAGGGGGAGCGACGTACCATTCACCATCTGGTCAAATGACGTTTCGAAGTTGGGCTTGATTTTGGATTTCTGGGTCGGGGGTATTTTCTTCTCGACCATTGGTCGAAGGAATTTCAGCCCGAGGAGCAGGCTAATTTGAAGGAGGAGTGGATGGTTTCTTTTTCTGGGCTTTGTACTTTACTCGACCCATGTCTTGAAGTGGGGTCGATGGATTATTTGAGGTGTTTTGAGAAAAAAGGATCTCCAGAATTAGCTGTGACAGTTGTTCCTCGTCCTCAAGCAGTTGGGCCGGTAGATTGTCGTCAATTGGCCTCTCACCTCCCCACGGATCTTGCATGAAAATTTGCAAACAGAAAAGGGGAGATGAGAATCTACAACCTAAAAAAATTTGTTTAAAAGTTAGAATAACGTTGCTCGTGTATAAAAGTTAAGCTTTTATGCGACCAGCAGCATTCTGACAAAAAACACTAAATTTCAAGCGAACAGTTTGGAAAATGGATTAAAAAGCAGAAGTGAAAAGTTTCTTAGGAAAAAATTTTCGACTCTGAAAGGGCGGGAAAAACCCAGTTTTTTCTACATGCTCATAAATCGAATTTTTGCTTTGATTTCACACCCTAAGTTAAATATCCTAACTACCAAACTGATTCTTAACCCCTATAAAGCATTATTTCCCAACCCTATCAATCACATATCAGTGTAATCGTCTACCCCGAAGAAATTTTTCAAGAACAGTTGAGAATGCTCAAAAACTTAGAATACAAAATGAAGATTAAACAGGTGTTGCATGGCATCTCAAATAACTGAAAGGATTGGAAAACTTACTTGAATAAAAATTGGAGTACGCACAGCGATGAAAGTTTTGGGTTTGTTTGGCTCTGTTCTTCAGTGTTCTTGAGGAGAAAGTAACAAGTAAAAGGCAAAAAATGATCTTGGGGTATTATTTATATTGATCATGGCACTGTAAAAAAGAGGTAATCTCTGACAGATTTGGTGAGGTACGCGAAAGGTCAGTTTCCTATGTTTACTTTATGCTGGTCGTAGTAAAATAAACTTGGGGGGAAAATGTTTACCTAACAATGGCTTTTGATGATGTGGCAAGAATTTCTCACACGTGCTTGGCACATGGCAGCATCAAAGGGAAGAGGTGTTGTTCGACTATCGACCAGCTCCTTGTTGCTTTATCAGATCTCGCGATTAGATGCGACTAGCATGGTCGCATGCATCGGTTTATTTCCTTTAAAGATATGTAATCTTGTAATAACTACATTTATTATTTCCTCTTTATTTCCTTGATACGCTGATATTAAGGATAATTAAGACCCATTGGCCCATGTAACCCCCCTTGAGCCTATAAATATGCATGAGAGGGCTCAAGAAAGGGACTTTTGAACCTATTTTTGATATACTCATAGAAAGAGTGTAAGTGTGATTATCCACCATTTGGTTGTAATTCTCCTAAGGCTTGTGAAACTCAAGAACCCTAGTTCTTTGATCACAGCATTGGGATTCAACATCAATAATAACACTAAGTGGACGTAGGTTGTTACCACATTGTTGGGGTCGAACCACTATAAATCGTCTGTGTCATTTCTTTACCATTTGATTCCACTCCTGATTGTTTTCTTATTTCTTTGTCGTTAACCTGACTCCGTGTCGTTTGCCAAATTGAGGGCAACACTTATAAATAGGGTAGGCAATTTTCAGTTTCACCACCTTTCATTTGAAATTTTTCTATATTTTCTCCCTTCTGTATTTCCAAATCCTTCTTCTTTCTTAGAAAAACCCAAAAACCGTTCATTGCACCTACTTACTCAGGAGTCTTCCAGGAACTTTCCCCTACAAAATCTACCTCTTTTTATTGAAGAACATATTGTAAGTACCTCATCTTTTAGTTTTGAAGAAAATTTTCTTTTACTGGTCTTCTTTTTTGTTCTTCACCATGCTCATCTGAACTTCACCGTAGTCAATATTAGGCTATTTTCCAAATGTTTTTAGCGAATAGGCTTCAACGTAGATTCAATGAGTAGTTCCTAAAATATCTTTAGAACTACGACATTCATAAAACAGGGTAATTTCTGGGTAAACTTGGGTAATCCATGGAGAATTTAGAAAATACCCATTTGGGATATAGGAGATGAAAAAAATTTTAGGGTTCAAACTAGGTTGCTTAGGGGTCACGCTTCTTGGGTTGTTTTGCACTAAACCGCCTCCCAAGGAAAGTAGTGGTCTGACATTCTGACACACGGGTCCCTCAATATCAGGAGTCTGTTAGGAAACCGAGGCATGTAACTTAGGGTAGTGTGTGGCATCACGCGACGTAGCTGAGGCCAACTTAGCTCGTATATCAAAAATAAAACATTCCCCTCCATTCTTCCACGTTGAAACCTTTAAATCCTCCTAGCTCACCTATTAATTAGGTCATTATGTTCGTTAGGCAATCTGATGGCTCCCAAGAAGGCATTCAGCTCATCCGCTCAGTAAAAGAAAAAAGGGAAGGAGGTCGCCTCAGAATCCCCCTTTCCCCACTTTAGTCCAGTGGTGGAGAAGGAGGTGGTGCTTGACCCCAACGCCTACTTCGAGGCGGAAAGAATCGTATCCAAGATTATGACCCAGGGGAGGGTAAACAAAATCATGCTAAGCCACAACATTGAGGTCAGGACCAGAGTTCTCATTGCCCCACCTGCTTTTGAAGGGGAACAGAGCTGCTCCCCTCTCCATGAAGATTTCGCGGCCTAGAGTGACGAACACCTGAAGGCAGGAGCCTTCCTCCCCTTGGACCAATACTTCGCGGACTTTCTGAATTCCGTGAAGTTGGCTCCATTTCAGCTCCCCCCAAACTCTTATAGGCTTTTAGCGGAGCTGAAATACTTATTTTTGAAGAACGAGTGGGAGGTCCAAACTCCGGCAGATATATTATATTTCTTTTGCCTCATAGCCAGCTCGGAACAGAAAGGTCGAGGTGACAGGTTCTACTATCGCACCAGATTCCCCAACTCTACTCCAGTCATCGAGCTCCCAACCCACCCTAACGACTATAAAGACTTGTTCTCTATGTCGAACGGGTTCCAAAACTATGAACACAAATACTCCAACCGTCCTCGTAAGTTCTTTTAATCCTGGACTTCAGCTCGTGACATTTTATTCTTTCCAAGATATTTTCCATGTACATGCATTAACTGAGTTTATTTCTCACGCAGCCATATTTGCGAGGATGGTAAAGTCCGTGATCCTTAGGGGTTAATACAAGACGTTGTCTGGGCTCCCACCCAGCGAGAAGGACTACCTCCAGATCGTGAATAATGTCATGATGCTGGCGTGTCAGTTTATTGGCGAAGGCCAGACGTTGGCCTTAAGGACCCGGGCTACCCTCTCGGTAATTCACGAGCTCCCATCCTCTCAAGAAGAGGCCTTGCCGGCCATCAAAGGTGAGGAGGATGAAGAGGACGAGGTGCCTCTTGTGAGAAAGAGGTGGGTTTCTGAGGCTGTTTGGGAACCCAATTAATTACGAGCTGCGTCAAAGGCAGTAGCCAACCCCTCCGGCCAAGGTAACCCATATCCTTATAGGGAACTAGATAGGGTTGTTGCCGATTTTAGGTTAGTTAGATTTAACCCAAATCATCTCATCCATCGTCATCCTCACAACCCAGACCGTAATATCACCCTGCTCTAGTGTGTAGACCACTTGGTGGTGCGTCATGATAGTAATTACCCTAAGGACACCATTGTTGTCGAAAATACATTAAATTTTTGGTCCGCCATCTTTGATGAGTATGGGACCAACTGTAGGATCTGGCCTTCTCTGCTCCAGAGAGCCTTTGCCTCTAGATTTAGGTAGTACGTAGATGAGTCCAGCCCCGAGGTAGAACCTGAGCCTGAACCTCCTAGGATCCAAGAAATACTAGTCATAGACTCTCCTTCTCCTCTAGTAGTCCCAAGGCTGGAGGTCGTGATTATAGACTCTTCCCCCAGCCCGGAGGGTAGGATCTTTATTTATTTTCTTTGTGTTTTTGACAACTTTAGTCGTGAACTAACACCCTTTTGTTCTTTTCAGGCAAAGAGATGGAACAAACCGGAGCTCCTGTCCTCCATACGGCCTTCTAGGCTGGGAAAACTGGCTCGGGCCCCATCGTGAAGAGGCCCATATTTATGAAGAAGGCCCCTCCTAAGGGGAAAGGCATGAACTCGACAGCTCCGTTGTCTTCCGATATTGATAGGAGGGTTCCTCCTCCCCCTCCTCCACCCCAATTTGTGCCTCCCCAAGCTACCCAAGTGATACAAAGTGATCCTCCAGCTCCCCTTGTCCCAGCTGCAACTGTCTGAATACTAGTAGATCCCCAGGATCTAGAGAAAATCCTTGAAGCCTTTCAGGGAATCATTTATGAGACGGCTAGCCATATGGTAGGGCACGCCTATAAGGCCAGCTCGAGGGACCTGAGGACTATAGAAGAGCAGAGCCCAGAGAACGTCATGGAGTCTACCATGGGAATGAGCCTCACTATAAGTTGTCTTTCCTTGGTGAAAATCTTATTCTCTTTCTTTTTTTTACCAAGGATATCTCTGACTTGTTCTTTTTTATGTTGTAGTCTGCCCTGGCTCAATATCGCAATATAGCTCGTGCTAGGGCTAGAAATGGTGAACTCAAAGCTGAGCTAAATTCTGCCAACACAGCCCTGGAAGCCACTCAAGAAGCTGAGCAAGCCACTCAGAAGATTGCACATGATGCCAAAGCGGCCCTCACCTCGTCGCAAGAAAACAAACAGGCTGCTCTGACTACCCTCCAGGATCAATTGGCGCAACTCCAAACCGAGGTGGGCGAGATTAAAGCTAAATTTCTCGAGGCCGAGGCCGCAGTCAAAGAAGAGAGGGCGGCCTCATTGTCTTCAATGGAGGATATGATGTACCATTGCTGGGCTTTTTACCAGGATGGGAACTTTACTTTCATGGCTCCCGAGTTGTGGGATCCGTACTTTGAAAAATTCAAGGCTCGGATTTTGCAAGAATTGTCTTAGATGGGGGAGACTTCTACGGTAGGAGAGTGGGATGGCGAGGAGGTTACATCCTCAGAGCGACCTGGAGGAGCTTAGTGACCCTTTCTTTTCTTTTTTTTTTCTTCGGGTGTTGTTGTTTTTTTTTTTACTAGTTTGTAAACAATTTCCTTTGGGCTCAATTCGAGGTTTTTCTCCTCGGGATAATTTTATTTTCAATTTATATATCTAACTTTTTATCTATTTATCTTTCCTTTATTATCTCTCATGTTTATGACTCCTTAGACTTGTACATTCGAGATTTTAGGAATCGATTTTTAGATCGAGATAGATGTTTTGAGCTCGGTTATATCCAAACTTTATGTGTTGATTTATATCATACCTGTTAAGAATCTGGCCTTGGACCCACTTATATTCGAGATTTTAGATATTTTAAACTTAGTTCATGTTAGGTTTATTGACAACTCGAGCTTTAAAAAGCCCTTAATTTTAACAATTTTCCCAACTTTCCAAGTTTTGTACCTGGTTGTATCCAGGGTTTCAAATGATCAAAACTGAGTTTAAACTAGGTTTATTGACATCTCAAGCTCTTAAAAAGCCATCGAATATTAAATTTTCCAAGCTTCTAAGTTTTGGACATGGTTCTATCCAGGGTCTCAAGTAACTTAAACTTAGCTCGTGCTAGGTTTATTGACATCTCGAGCTCTTAAAAAGTCATCGAATAATCGATTTTCCAAGCTTCTAAGTTTTGTACCTGGTTGTATCCAGGGTAGTTTTATACCTGTTTGTATTGAGGATTTTAAGTAATTTAAACTTATCTAGTGATCTTATTCTGATCCACCTCGGGTTATATGCCCCCCAAGTAACCAGAATGTAGAGACTTTCTTGGTTGCTTTTACAAACATCAATACACAAGCTAATACAACCTTAACAAGAAAAAATATTTAAAACCACCTTAACAAGAAAAATCATTTAATAATCCATCTGTTATTTAATTAAATGACTTTTATAATTAAGCCTTACATGCATGATTGTACTACTGATAATACTTTTTTAAATAGCATGGTGTTCCAGGTCTGTGGGACTATTTCTCCATTCAACCGAGCTATCTTGAAAGTTCCTTCACGCAAAACTTCCACTATATGATATGGTCCTTCCCAATTCAGGCCTAAAACACCGTCCTTGGGATCCTTATTCGCCAGAAAGACCCTTCGGAGAACCAGGTCGCCCAATCCAAAACTACATCTCTTGACTTTAGAATTAAAGTAACGATTGATTTTTTGTTGATAATGGGCGAGTTGTAACTGCGAATCCTCTTGTTTCTCATCAACTAGGTCGAGAGATGCGTTAAGTAATTCATCATTCTATTCCTAGCTAAATGTATTTTTGCTGTGAGTGGTTACCATAGTTTTGACTGGAAGGACGGCCTCACTTCCAAAAGTTAAGGAGAAAGGAGTGTGTCCCGTGGAGGTCCTTTGAGAAGTTCAGTATGCCCAAAGTACTTGCGGGAGCTGTTCGGGAGATATTCCTTTGGCCTCATCTAACCTCTTCTTAAGGCTCCCCTTTAGGGTTTTATTCACAGCATCGACCTGTCCATTGGCCTGTGGATAACCTACCGAGGAGAAACTCTTAATAATGTTGTATTTTTCACAGAAGTTAGTGAAAAGATCATTGTTGAATTGGGTCCCATTGTCTGACACGATCTTCTTAGGAAGCCCAAACCGACATACAATGCTCCCCACAACAAAGTCCAAGACTCTTTTTGAAGTGATTGTTGCCAAAGGCTCAGGCTCTACCCACTTCGTGAAATAGTCGATTGCCACCACCACGTAACGAACTCCTCCCTTGCCCATTGGTAGGGACCCTATTAGGTTGATTCCCCACACCACAAATGGTCACGGGGATGAGATCATCGTTAGCTCGACTGGAGCAGCTTGGGCAACTATGGCGAAGTGCTGGCATTTTTTGCATTTCTGAACATACAAGATGGAGTCTTTCGTTAAAGTGGGCCAAAAATAGCCCTGCCTCAATATTTTCAATGCTAGGTTTTGCCCCCCAGCATGATCTCCACAAAAGCCTTCATGCACTTCTTGCATAATGGTTTTAGCCTCTTCAAGCAGAACACACCATAGGAGAGGTAATGAATGACCACGTTGATATAATGTCCCATCCACTATCACATACCTCGGAGCTTGATAGAGTATTTTTATTGCATCATTTCTTACCTCAGGTAGCTTTCTCGTTGTGAGGTATTCCATTATGGGGGTCATCCAAGTCGGTCTTGTGTCGATCATCTCAATCTCTACCATTTTTTTTGTCACGCTCGGACTCTCCAAGAACTCTATTGGCACTACATTCAAGGTCTCAGCTTCCTTGGTGGTGGCAAGCCTTACCAAAGCGTCAGCATTGGAATTCTGCTCACGAGGTATCTATTCAACAGAACTATACTATAATTTGGATAGCTCCCCCTTCACCTTAGCTAGGTAAGCCGCCATCTTGGTGCCTCGAGCTTGATACTCTCCCAACACCTGATTAACCACGAGCTGAGAATCGCAATAACACTGGACAACCTTTGCTTTGAGCTATTTCACCACTCTCAATCCAACTAGCAAGGCCTCATATTCGACTTCGTTGTTAGAAGCATCGAATCCGTATCTTAGGGCTGTATGGAATCGATGCCCTTCTGGGGAGATTAATATGTTCCCAGCTCCTGATCCGTTCTCATTCCATGATCCATCTATGAATATTTTCCACAACTCTTGCACTAGTTCCCTCAAAAGCTCCTCTTGAAATATGGTGCATTCAACCACAAAATCAGCAAGGGCCTGACTTTTGATTGAGATCTGTGGCACATACAATACCTCATACTAACTAAGTTCAACTGCCCATTTTAAAAGACGTCCTGACATTTCAGGTTTTTGCAATACCTGCCTTAAAGGTTGGTCAGTCATGACGTTGATTAAAGGGGACTGGAAATATGGCCGGAGCATTCTAGAAGCTAATATCAGACAGAATGCCATCTTCTATATCAGTGGATACCGTGATTCAGCTCTGGGAAGTCTCTTGCTTATATAATACACTGGTTTTTTAGCACGGTCTTCTTCTCAATCTAACACGGCGCTAACAACATTTTCTATCACGGCCAAATAAAGGAACATAGATTCTCCAGACATAGACTTAGACAATACTGGGGGCTCGGCCAAGTGTGTTTTTAGGTCGAGGAATGCCTGCTCGTACTCCTCAGTCCATTCAAATTTCTTGTTTCCTTTGAGCAAGTTGTAGAATGGCAAGCATTTGTCAGTGGATTTTAAAATAAAACGGTTCAGGGCTACCACCTTTCCCATCAGGCTTTGAACTTCTTTACTAGACATTGGCGAGGGCATTTCTAACAATGATCTGATTTTATTAGGATTCGCCTCTATCCCCCTTGTATTGACTATGAATCCCAGAAATTTTCCCGATGCTACTTCGAAAGTACACTTTTGGGGATTCAACCTCATATCATACCTCCTTAAGATCTCAAAACATTCTTTCAGATTGGATACATGGTTAATGGAAGTCTTGGATTTTACAAGCATATCGTGGACATACACTTCCATATTCTTCCCGATCTGATCAACAAACATTTTGTTGACTAATCGCTGATAGGTAGCTCCGACATTCTTCAACCCGAAGGGCATGACTTTATAACAATATACGTTAGTTGGGGTCATAAAGCTAGTATTTTCTTGGTCTGTATGATTCATCGCGATTTGGTTATATCCAAAATACGCATCCATAAAGGACATGAGCTCGTGACCCACCGTGGCATCTACCAACTGATCAATCCTTGACAGTGGGAAGAATTCCTTGGGATAAGCTTTGTTCAGGTCGGAGAAATCGATGCAGGTCCTCCATTTTCTGTTGACCAGCATGGGATTGGCAACCCAGATCGGGTATTTTGCTTCACGAATAAACCTGCATTTTAATAATCGAGCTACTTCTTCCTCCAGTGCTTTAGCTCGGACTGTTCCCAAATGCCTCTATTTTTGGGATTTTGTAGGCACGTTCTGGTCCAAGTTAAGAGTGTGCATGATTACACTCGGGCTTATTCCCACCATGTCTTCATGTGACCAAGCAAAAACATCTAGATTCCCTTGTAAGAAATTAATCAGTTCTTTCTTCCTTTCCTTATCAAGATTTTTTCCAATCTTAACAACTCTTGAAGCTTCTTTGGGATCTATGTTTACTTCCTTGAGCTCCCCAATAGCTTGGAGCTCTGACCTATCCTCGCACATTTGTGGGTCAATGTCATCATGTGGGGCGACGTCGCTATCCTCTGTTTCTTGAGGTTCTTCCATCCCGCAAGTAATTTCCACTTCCTAGGGCTCCTCACCTCCGTCACTTATGGCCATAGCTTGCTGCCCAGGTTGTGATTTTCCCTTCATAGAAATGCTATAGCATTCCCTGGCAATGACCAGATCGCCTCAAACGGTGCATATTCCCACAACTGAGGGGAATTTGATTGCTAGGTGGCGGATAGAAGTTATGGCCTCAAACCCCATCAACACAGGCTGGCCCAAGATTGCATTGTATGTGGTTGGACAATCGATTACGACGAATTCAAGTAGCTTGGAGATAGTTTGTGAACCTTCTCCCCATGTCACCACTAATTCAATCGTTTCGATGGCAGCCGACCCTTCACCAGAAAACCCATATAGAATCATTGAGGTCACCTTCAGCTCAGTTACAAATAATCCCATTTTTTCCAAGGTAGACCTAAAGAGTAGATTCACAAAACTCCCGCTATCTATTAGTTTCCTCCATACTCTCTAATTGACGAGCTAAACGGTTATGACCAAGGGATCATTATGTGGGAATTGGACGTGACTAGCATCCTCTTCTGTAAATATGATTGGTTATTTTTCCAATCACTGTTGTTTCGATAGCCGCTGCTCTGGGACGAACTCCATTCCATTATGGGATTTCAGTTCGTTAATGAACCTCTTCTAGGCCCCTTTGAGGTCCGCCCGAAATGGTGGCTATTTCTCCGCCTATTACTAGAGGGGGATCGACCTAATTATTTTGAGCTCCGGTTTTCCCTACTGGAGCCTCAGGAACTGATTGAGTGATTTGTTCAGCGGGCTGATTAGGGGCCACTCGATTTTGAGCGTACTGTGCCAAGGTCTCGTCCTGATAAGTGTCTCGATCTCATCCTTCAGCTGTCTACAATCATCAGTGTTATGACCGATATCATTGTGGAATCGGCATAACTTCGAGGGATCTCTCTTCGCTCTTTGGTTTTTTAATGGTTCTGGCTTCTTCCATGGAAGGCGAGTAGAATTGGCCAAGAAGATGCGCTCTCTAGTCTCCGTGAGGTTGGCATAAGTTGCGTAAACAGGTTTAAATTTTTCCCCGGACTTATTTTTCTTTGCTCTGCTCTGGTCGCACTCACCATTTCCCTTCCTCTTGTTATTACCCCCTTGGTTATTTTGGATAACGGTTTGAGTCGTAGCTACAAAATCTATTACCGCTCCAACGGGCAGGACAGGGATCTGGCTGGTTCCTGTGACAGAAGCTCGCACCTCTTCCAGGTTAACCCATCTTTGAGCACGTGCCAAGAACTTGTCCATATTATTAACTCATTTTCTTTGTAATTCTTGCCACAAGTTGCCTCCAACAAGGATTCCCGTTCTCTTTTCCATGAACTTGGAGCTATCGTTGGTGTCTCTAGCTCGAGTAGTGACATTGGCAAACCTACTTAGATATGCTTTCAACAGTTCACCAGGTTGTTACTTTACATTGGCTAATGAATCAGCCTTGATTCGAGCTGTCTGGGAAGCCATGAATGTTCTCTTAAAATCAATAGAAAACTTCTTCCACGAGCTAATAGAATGCCTCTTGTATTGTTTAAACCACTGCCTAGCTGGCCCAATCAGAGTTGAAGGGAATAAGATGCACCTTAGATCGGGCCCAACATTATGGGCCATCATCATGGTGTTAAACATCCCAAGGTGACCAGAGGGATCCCCATCTCCGTCAAACTTTGACAAGTGTGGCATTCTAAAGCCTACTGGATATGTGGCCGCCGCAATATTTGGAGCAAAAAGCTCAAGCTCATCCTCTGAGTCGCAATCATCTTTATCTTTTTCATATAGAAGCTTCTTCATTTGCTCCTCCATCTAAGCTAGCCTCTCGAGGGTTTGCTCCCTGGTCCCTAGTTTGTTTTGGGGTTGTTCAACAGCTCCCATCCCATCGTATGCGTTTGTAGGGTTATTTTCCCTCCAAGCTTGAGCTTGGTTTTGTGGGGCATTCCCATTATCATGTACTAAGGAAGGACCTCCCTCCTGATGAGTATAACTAACATCCTCATCCCGAGTTGGATTGCTTCTCTGTGAATTCAAATGATCGCACAGATCAGGATGTGAATTGTATCGCGGGCTTTGTGCCAAACTTAGATGATTTCTCAGATCACCCCCAGACCTACCACTTCGGCGACTTTCAGTCCAATAACTTTCGTTTGTGAAGCTTACAACTCGCGGTTGAGGCCGAGGACCTGGATTTTCAACACGTGTCTGTGGGACATAGGTGTGAGCAGACGGAGGAGGATTTCTCCTACTATCTTCATAGGCAAGAATATCCCTCATAGGCTGAGGTGGTGTTGGATGTCTAATAGGTGACAGAGGATGCCATATTGGTGAGGCAATCCTTGTCCCATCAGGGCGAACTAGATTAACCCGGCCCTGTTCTCTTGCATCGTTTCTAGCCCTCTGTGCCTGGTGATCAGGCCGCAATGTCGGAAGGTTGGCTGGAACATTCTGTCTCTGTGAGCCTATTCCAGCCCTTCCCCGTGGATTTCCATGAGTACACCTAGGTGCTAGTAAAGGAGGCACTAAACTTGGGGTCGCGGTTCTAACTGATCGACTGACCTACTGATGACCCCTATGAGGGCCACTGGGTTGAACATTCTAATGACCCCTATGAGGGCCACTAGTTCAAGGATTCTGGCGATCTTGCACTGTAGGCACAGAACTTGGGGTGTCAGTTCTGACTGACTGACTTTTGGATCGGTTATTCCAGTGGGACTTATGAGACCCACTTTGCCTCTTTCCGACATTAATGTCGGTTGCAAGAGGGGGTAACCGAGCCAAAACCTCCTCGATTTGCCTGTTTTCCTTAGCAAGATGGCTTCTTAACTGTTTATTTTCCATCTCAACCGCAATTAAGTATTCTGGGTTCGGATTCGGTGGAAATGACGCCAAACTCCCAGTATCGGCATGGCCTGCCGGTTGCTTTCCCGGACGTTGCTGGACTTCAAGGCCATGCTCATTCGCAACAACAGTATGATGGGCCTCCTGCCCACCAGGTTGTTCAATCTCATTGTCGTGCATTAAGCGAGTGAGCTCCATGATGAGATTCGACTGGGATGTTGATAAAGCACTAATTAACTCTCAATGAAAGCACCAAACTGTTGACATGGTTTTTCGCCAACAATGTATTTAAGAAATAATAAGGTTGATTAGTGCTTAGTAATAAACCGAAATATGAAATGAATTCACAAGAACGCAAATCTTTTACGTGGTTTAGTGGTTAAAATCCACCTAGTCCACGAGTCTATATTATTGTTGTTTCTCTCACTATTTTGGCAGAGTTTTAGTATTACAGAATAATCCTCCCCTTCCCTGTCCAATATTTCCAGTATTTATAGAGAAATTCCACGGACAAGTTTGGGTAACTGTGTGAGTCAATCACAGATTTACATATTTATATTACATTTAATATAAACGATTCCCATTTATACCAGGATATGATTTGATCACAAAGTAAATGGTCTCATAATATCTGGGACATTAAATATGACAAGCTGGTCATAAATAATCATATAAAAATACCTGAGTCTTTGGGGATCCGCGGGTATGCAATATTTTTGAGTTACCACGAGCTGGATATTTCTCCGAGCTCGTACTTCACAACCTCTGTATCCCTAGCTCGTATAACCAATGTGCAAACTGAGCTGCCCATGTGGACAATAAATGGATTCCTTGGTTATTTTTTCCATATATTTATTTGCCAGCTATACCCGAGCTGAGTGAAGGACTCGTGCTGAAATTAGGGTACAATATATGTCATATGCAGATTTAAGGCTTTGTAGAGTATTTTTTGTCTCTATATTTACTAATTAAAGCAAATAATACCTTGTGATATGATTTATTCTCAACCACTTGGCATACTCAAACTGATCATTAACTGAAGCTTCTATTGGCGGTTCTTGAATTGGTGGTATTTTAACAGCTTCCATCAAATTTTCTCTTAGTAATAATATATCAATATCATGTCTCCAAAATACTATATTTTCATTATTAAGTTCAATCACTACATTGTAGTCGTTTTCACACATTTTAACTGAAAGAAATAAAATATAATAATATTATTATTTGAAAAAATATCAATAATTTGGAAAGTAAATATACTAACATTTACTATTCCATGATACAATTACCCAACAAATAAAGTGTTGTCTTACGGTTGGTCAAGTTAAATTCAGATAGCTTATACGACAATCATATCTTGATTATTTAAAACTTAAAATAAAATTTTATTTTCTCTTTTAAAAATTAAGTACCACTGGTTTAGTCAAGATGCAATTATTCACTGCAAAAGCTTAATTGCATTTTTGTAAGTGTAGCCCATTATTTCAGAATTCATGACTTAACTTACAGAGTGCCGCCTTAGGGTCGGTCAAGCCTAAAATACATCACTCCTTCCTATCTTTGTAAGAAGCCAACCTTGATATTAATATGTCTAGAAACCTTCCTTAGGGGGCGGAAACAAAGCCGCCTCGAGGCCCTATTCATATCTCACGATGTTGTACTAATAATGGAGACCATAGGTCACATTGACTTGTTCACCTTCTCCCACATACTATTTTAGAAAAAAATTATTTTATTAAACTAATAAATTAATTCTAAAATAATAATTAGTTTATTAATAACCATATGAATGTAATTAATTACAAAATACATTTAATTATAAAAGAGTTTATTTCTACAATTATTGTGATCTAGATAATTACCAATTACATTCATCTAGCTTTACTAAAATACTTTTTAAATAAATTTTGTTATCTTAAAGGCCTATAAAAACTATTTCATTTATTATGGTGTGTGTTATCCAATAAATTAGCATTTGTGACGTGGCAGATAATCTCTTGACACGTGGCTGATACCTGGACGGCGTCTGCTAGAGTATCGACCAGGAGACACAGCAGAAGCAGGACAACCCTGTCTTTCCCACGACCAGTCTGGTCGGTGGTTCCGCTGACAAGGCAATATTTATGGGAAGATCTTTGTGAATCCCGAATTTATCTCATGCAATCTTCTGGATATCCCATTATTCAGGGGATAATATCTGTAACAATATTTTGGTAACCCTCCATGAGCCTATAAATAGCAAGATATAGCTCAAGGGAAGGGACTTTTGGCTGCTGAATCATAGAGATATAGAATTTCTCCTAGTAAATTTGTATTGTTTTGTCAGAAGTGTTGAAACTCATTGAACCCAAGTTCTCTGATCACACTTCTGGTTCCATATCAATATCATTCTAAGTGGACGTAGGTCATTACCAGATCCTGGGGCCGAACCACTATAAATCACTGTGTTTTCTTTGCTTTTGTCATTACGTTATTCTCTTTACATTCGTCTATATCATTCATATTTTGACTCCGTGCCAGTTGGCTAAATCGTGGGTCAACATTCAGGTGCTTTCATTGAGAGGACGATTCATTGTTGTTAAGAAAACTAATGGCGAAAGCAGGAAGGAAAGCAGGCCAGACTGCCGCCGCTGCACCGTCGAATCCACCACCTCCTCCTCCACCTACAAGCATGGTGGAAGATGAGCCACAACTAGATTTTGAAGAGGAGGAAATGGACGATGCGACGCTGAAGAGCACCCTGGGCGCGTTGCAAGAAGAATTGGCTAGTCTGAGGGCCAATCAAGAGACTACCGTAGAAGTTATGGCACGACAACAGCAGGAGCTTGATCGTCAGCGGGCGGAGTTGAGCGAGAGACAAGCAGAGGTGGACCGCCGCCAGACCAAGGCCATGGCAGCCCTCGAAGCAGCCTTGCTGTTGGCAAGAAATCAGGTCGTACCTGCCTCGCAACCCAACCAACCTGAAAATGGGCCACCTCAAAAGGGTCCCAATCCTAGCCCACCAATCCATCCTTCAAGTCCGCAAAGGCCCGAGCAGCCTCAGATGCCCCATGACGAAGTCCCACTGGACCCCGAGGCAAATCCACCATCCCAGGCTGCTCGGGGTAATCCCCCGCAGCAAAGGCAGAATAGGGCCGAGTGTCAGCCCCGTAGTCCTAGGCGCCATGAGAATGATGGGCCAAACCAAGCGAACAGAGGTCACCACCCTCCTGGTAACAGGAGGGACTCGGAACTAGGCTCTGCGGTCCGTGGACCCCCACGGCATAACGATGCACGGGGACACCGCGACAAGCGCAGGCCACCCTTTAACGCTCGGGGCGTTTCTGCCAAAGACGGTCACAAAGGGAACAGTCAGTCTCACCACAGCCAGTCAAGGTTCAGAGATGGTCATGGGTACAATGAGGCTGACTCAGGCAAGGGCAATGCTGATGAGAGAAACGGAAATAGAGGTAAAAGCATGAGCCAAGTACCTCAAGGTGACCAACCAAATAGACAAGATGCTGGGGGGCAACCCAAACAAAATAATGTCTTCAACCGGCTCGGATGTAGCGAGCACCGGAGAAGAGAGGAGGACCTGAGAGATGTACTCAACGATCGTCGAGAAAGGCACGGCGAGAACATCTCCCCAGCCACAGAGGCCACCGCAATTCCTGCCGCAGTGCAAGCCCAGATAGACGTACTCAATCAGGCTGTGCAGCAGCTGGTCGGAGGAAGGACTTCTTACATCGATCACGACAGGAGGAAAGGTACTCCTTTCGTCCAGAGGATAGCTAATGCCGAAACTCCCAGCAAGTTCAAAATTCCTACGCTCCTGAACTTTGATGGATATGGGGACCCAGTCTCACATGTGAATAAATTTGAGATTCAGATGGACATTCAGAAAGTGTCCGAAGACGCTCGGTGCAGGATCTTCCCTGCAACACTTTCTGAAGCAGCACAGGAGTGGTTCTTTAAGTTCCCACCTGCAAGCATAGTTTCCTGGGAAATGTTCGTAAGGGAGTTCTACGGACAGTTCTACGCGGGTCGTGTGCACCCAACCGAAGCAAACCAGCTGGTCGAAATCTGCCAACAGGACGGAGAGTCAGTGAAGGATTACGTCCAGCGCTTTATGCGGGCGGCGGCTGGAGCAAAAACAGTAGGAGACGAAGGCAAGATGATGGCCATTACCGCAGGGGTAAAGCGTTGCTCTCCCCTCTGGAAGAGTCTCCGAAAGGAAGGAGTTAAAACGACCCAAGAGTTCTTGGATCGAGCCGATCGTTACATTAAACTCGAGGAAGCCATTGCTGATGATGGGAAACCCTCGAACAAGGGTAAAAAGGCCGACGAGCCTACCAAAGCCGCCAATGGTTCCAAACCTGATGGCAACGACAAAGGCCATAAAAATGGCAACGGTAATGGCAAGAATGGTGGGAAACAGCCGTATAACGAGCCTTCCACCTCCGACAATAAACGAGCCAAGGGTAATCGTTATGAACCTAGGTTCACTAACTACACTGCCCTCATCAAGTCTCGGGGAGAGGTTTATCAGGCCACAAGCTCTAGTGTACCTTACAAGAAACCTGGGCCCATTCGAAAAGACATTTCGAAAAGAGACACTACCAAGTTCTGTCATTACCATAACGACTACGGACATGACACCAATGAATGCAACCAGATAAAAGACGAAATCGAGTTCCTTATTAGACAAGGACACTTGAGAAGGTACGTACGGGCCTTGGGAACTTCCCAACGAGAAGCTCCAGGTGGCAACGAGCAGACGTCCACACGCCAACGCTCGCCACCATTACAGCCTGCCCCCATAGCCGGAACACTCTTAACCATCTGTGGAGGCCCGCACCTCGCGGGAAATAGCGGAAAGGCTAGAGAACGATATGCTCGGACTCTACGTCATGACCAGGACATCGAGATGATGACTGTGGAGGACCATGCGCCAAAAAAGGCTCGCTCAGAGGAATATGGGATAACCTTCTCCGATGACGATGCCCAGCACGTCCGGTTCCCACATTCTGATCCGCTGGTCGTGGACATCCAGATGGCTAATATGATGGTAAAAAGAGTACTGGTAGATACAGGAAGTTCAATGAACATCCTGTATAAGTCAACACTGGAACGCATGAAGTTGTCCATAAAGGACCTGGAGCCCTGCAATCAAACCATATACAGCTTCTCTGGAGAAGGACTCGCCCCAGCCGGAATGATCAAACTCCCAGTAACCACGGGTACAGCGCCTGCCTCAAGGACATTACTCACCACTTTTGTAGTGGTCGATTATCCTTCAGCATATAACGCCGTTATTGGAAGGCCCATACTGGTTGAACTGAGGGCCATCATCTCCATGTGGCACCTAGCCATGAAGTTTCCAATGGACGTAGGGGTAGGATGCGTCTTGGGAAACCAAAGGGAAGCCAGGGAGTGCTATAACGCCTCGATCACAAAGGCAAAAATTGGAACATCGAAGAGCGCTACCCCAGACCGATTGCAGATAACAGAAGACAGACAATCCCAATCAGGTGGTAACATCACCAAATAGGGTATTGCCCAAAGTGAGGATATAGATTTGGATCCTCGCTTTGGGGATTTTGAAGAAAATGTTGGACCCGTCGAGGACCTGGAAGAGGTCCGACTCGATGAAAAAGACCCGACCAGAGTCGTGAAGGTTGGGAAGAACTTAGAACCTACCGCAAAGCAGGCACTGGTGGAATTCTTACAAGAAAACCAGGAAGTGTTCGCCTGGTCGCATTAAGACATGGTTGGGATAGATCCAGCAGTGATCAGCCATGTCCTTAACATAAACAAAGCCTTTCCACCTGTGCAACAAAAAAGAAGGATGCTTGATAAAGACAAATCAAAAGCCTTAAAAGAAGAAGTCGAAAGACTTAAAGAGAATGGGTTCATCAGGGTGGCGTTTTATCCTTCGTGGGTCTCAAATCCGGTGCTGGTCCCCAAGCCTAACGGCAAGTGGCGGACCTGTGTGGATTTTACAGACCTCAATAAAGCCTGCCCAAAAGACTGCTTCCCACTCCCGAGGATCAACCAGCTAGTCGATGCAACTGCAGGACATGAGATCCTCTCATTCATGGACGCGTATTCGGGTTACAACCAGATCAGCATGCATCCCCCTGACGAGGATCACACCAGCTTTCGGACCGATACGGGCTTATATTGTTACAAAGTGATGCCCTTCGGACTGAAAAACACAGGTGCGACTTACCAACGACTGGTCAACCACATGTTCAAGGAGCTGATCGGGGTAAGCATGGAGGTATATGTGGACGACATGCTTGTAAAGTCCAAGAAGGCAGAAGGATATGTGAGGGATTTGCAGGGATGCTTTGATGTGTTGAACAAGTATCAGATGAAATTGAACCCCCTCAAATGTTCCTTTGGAGTCGGATCAGGGAAGTTTTTGGGTTTTATAGTAAATTCAAGAGGAATCGAGGCCAACCCTGACAAGATAAAAGCCCTGATCGACATGAAGTCGCCGAAGAAAATCAAGGATGTACAAAGCCTGACCGGAAGGATCGCTGCCCTAAGTAGATTCATCTCAAAATCAACTGACAAGTGCGTTCCATTCTTCAATCTACTCAGGGGGAATAAGAGGTTTGAATGGACGGAAGACTGCGAGCAAGCATTCCAGGCCTTAAAGGCTCATATGTCGCAACCTCCCATCCTATCAAAACCAATCGAAGGAGAGACTTTGTATATTTATCTGGCAATTACCGAAGTTGCTGCTAGTGCGGTATTAATACGGGAGGAAGAAGGCGTACAGAAAGCTGTTTACTATGTCAGCAAAAGGATTATCGGAGCAGAATTGAAATATCCACCAATCGAGAGGTTAGCATATTGCTTAATTCTAGCCTCCAGAAAGTTGCGTCCGTACTTCCAAGCCCATCCTATCATAGTTCTAACCGACCAGCCCCTTCGGCAGGTCCTCCAAAAACCTGAGGCGGCTGGACGGCTGTTAAAATGGGCGGTTGAATTAGGACAGTTCGATGTAACTTATTCACCGCGAGCAGCAATAAAAGGGCGAGTCTTGGCCGATTTTATTGCGGAGTTCACCGAACTCCCCAACAGTGAGCTGTGCAAACAGCCTGAAGCGCCCATGCCTCAAGACGAGACTCCTTCGTGGAAACTATTCACGGATGGTTCATCCAATGAATCCCACGCTGGAGCAGGAGTGATATTGATAATGCCCGAAGGGCATCGATTTCACTGCGCAATCAGGTTTGACTTCGCAGCATCAAACAATGAAGCAGAATACGAAGCGCTCCTCGCTGGACTGAGAATGGCCAAAGATATGAGCATAAAAACGCTTGATATTTACAGTGACTCCCAGCTGGTCGTGAATCAAGTCCTGGGAGAATATCAAGCGCGAGGATTAAAGATGATGGCCTACCTTAATAAAACGAAAGATGTGCTAGCCCAGTTCACAAAGTACACCCTCCAGCAAATTCCGCGAGACCAAAATTCCAATGCAGACGCCTTAGCTAAACTCGCAAGTGCGAAGGATGCTGACACCTTGAACATAGTCCCGATAGAAAGATTGAGTAAGCCAAGCATTGAAGTGGCCAAAGCCATCATGGAGATTCGTGCAGAAGATACGTGGATGACGCCTTACATGGAGTATCTGACAAATGGAACATTGCCAGCAGATAGAAACAAGGCCAGAACTCTGCAAAGGCGGGCTGCTAGGTGCATACTGCTCGATGGTGTTATGTACCGAAGAGGATATTCAATGCCACTACTCAGATGCATTACATCAGAAAAAGCTAAGGAACTCATGAAAGAAGTGCATGAAGGCTTCTGCGGAGATCACGCTAGGGGGCAAAGTTTGGCGAAAAAAGTTCTAAGACAAGGCTACTTCTGGCCAACAATGAACGAGGATTCAATGGAGTACGTACGAAGATGTGATAAATGTCAAAGGTTCTCCAAGATCCCACGAGCAGCTCCAAACGAGCTAAAGTAGATGCAGAGCCCGTGGCCTTTCGCAATATGGGGAATAGACTTGATTGGATCACTGCCAACAGGAAAAGGAGGAGTAAAGTACGCAGTCGTGGCAGTCAATTATTTCACAAAATGGGTCGAAGCTGAACCACTCGCAACCATCACAACCAAAAAAGTCCTTGACTTCGTCATCAAGAACATTGTATGCCGATATGGATTGCCCAGGAAGATAGTTTCAGACAACGAGACCCAATTTGATAGCGACCTGTTCACCGATTTCTGCGAGAGGCGTGGAGTAATTAAGAGCTTTTCTTCAGTCGCACATCCCCAAGCAAATGGGCAAGTCGAAGCTGTAAACAAAACTCTCAAGGACACCCTGAAAAAACGACTTGAAGAAGCTAAAGGAGCATGGCCAGAACAGCTGCCTGAAGTCCTCTGGTCGTATAGAACATCTCATCGAATAGCGACAGGGCATACCCCATTTTCTCTAGCCTACGGATATGAAGCAATGTTACCTGTCGAGTTAGATCCCCCCTCACATCGGCATTTGACTTACGACCAGGACGCGAACAGCTAGTTGATGATGGAGTCCCTAGACTCGATCGATGAGATAAGAGAAAAATCTCAACTCCGAGTTGCTGCTTACCAGCAAAAAGTCGCCCGGTACTTTAACTCCAAAGTTAAAGAAAGAAAATTCAACGTCGGAGATTTGGTGCTACGACGAGTTTTCTTAAATACCCGCGACCCCACTGCTAGCGTGCTCGGACCTAACTGGGAAGGGCCTTACCAGATTGAAGAAGTCCCTCACCCAGGCACCTACAAACTTGCACGCTTAAACGGAGATCTCGTTCCTCACTATTGGAATGGAGAACACCTGCGCAAGTATTATCAATGAACAGCCCTTCTTAAAGGACTGGCTTGTTTAAATTTCTCTTTTAATTTTTACAAGTTTTGCAAAGAGGGTTAGCCACGATGTATGGATAACTGCTCATATATGTAAGATTCTATTTCAGAATCACTCGTAAAGACATGTTTAGTCCATTTTTAATACGAGATTATAAGGGACTGTGCTCAGCCAGTCGTTCCTGCCAACCTTTGTGAATTTATATTTACAAGTATTTGTTCATTACGTGTGTTATTTTGCTGTATTACAAGTACCAGTTTTACTACGAACAGGAACGTCCGAACAGGTTATGGTCAAGGCAAGTGACCAAGGACCTAAAGCTCCTCGATCACTTGGGGGGCATATAAGGCACATCGATAGCAAAGCATACTTTTAAGGTATGTAAACACATGAACAAAATAAGTGAAAGCATGCTACAGTACTTAGAGTATTTTTCAAAATTTATGTTTTGTTAAATCATGCCAAAGTACTATGCTAAGTCCGGTCATACGGATAAATGTTATAATAAAATATTATAGCACCAAGAGTTAAGCTTTTACACCGCAAGCATCGCTGCTTGGATGTAACTGTTCAAATAAAAAAGATTTACTGCCCGTGCAGTAAAGTTTAAAAAAGAAATTACTATCTTTACACCACGACCCTTGGGTCGTATATCCAAAAAAGAAGGAAAAGCAAATACAAATTCAAGAGGCATTCGGGGCTGGAGGGTCCTGAGCAGCATCCTAGTTAGTCATGTCCTCAACAGTATCCTCTTCTTCCAAACCAGCAACGCTTGGAGTGGCAGGGGTCGCGGCTCTTGCTTCCTCCTCGGCCAGTTGGGCAGCACATCGAGCCAGCTCCGCAGTTCTGACTTCCTCTGAAAGGTAGCTAAAGTCAACACCCTGATTGTAATGCCCCAAATTTCCTAATAAGGTTTAGGACCTTGATTAGGAGGCCAGGAGGGCCATAATTGATTTATTATAGTATTTAATGATTATATGCATGTTTACGTGAATTATATTGTTATACGATGGTGAATGCGTGCATATGAGAGAATTTATTATTGTGAGGGTATTTTGGTAATTGGCCACTGTGGGCGTAATTGTATATTTTGGGTGCACGATTGTGAGTAATTGATATAGCCACATTATTATAAGGTGGATTGGATCGAGCTAATCGACATGAGACGATCATGGGATGTAAGTGTTCGGTCTAGTCATAACGGGTTTGAGCTCGGGGCTCGGGGTGAGTCTCGGGGTGATATTAGTAAATATAGCGTTACCGGGGATTTTAGGGTAACGGGTTATGAATTAGTGGTGTTTGAGGATATTGAGATTAGCGAGAATTGGAGAGCGTTAATTATGATTAACGGTATAGGTTGGAAATGACAATTTTACCCTTGAAGTGGTTTTAGAGGCTTTTGGTGGCTTAAGGGTATTTTGGTCATTTAAGGTTTTGGATATATATAACATAGGAGGGCTGTAGATTGACATTAAAACAGAGCCTATTCTCTCTTTCTCCCTTCCATCCCGTACAAGTTTCCTCCCTCACCTTTCTTTGAATTTTGAGAGCTCAAATGGAGGTGTTGAGCTAGGGGATTAAAGGTGGCAGCTAGGGAACCTGTAACAACCATCAAAGGGGGCTCGAAACAGGATTCAAGGTGAGTTCTAGTTACTTACTTCAGGTGGTGCTCTGTTTTCAAGCTTTGGTTTTCAGCTTTTGATCTTTGTTAGAAGTTTGGATTCAAAGGGGTTTTGATGGATTATAAGTTTGGGTTTTGATGAGGGGAGGTTATGGGTGTTTTCTAGGGGCTTAATTATGTGTTTGGAGAAGGTTTTATGTGGGTTAGAGGGACTGGTTCGAGAGGAAATAGCACAGGGGAAATTCTGGTGCGTGTGGCCGACTTGGCTGGTCTGGGCTGGGCGCCGCGGCGCAGCAGGGGTGCGCCGCGGCCCTTGGCGTCTGGCAGATGGGGTGCCTCTCTGTTTGGAGGCACGCCGCGGCGCAGCAGAGGAGGGCCGCGGCTCTTATGGCCAATCTTGCTAAAATGTGGGTTTTAGCTTAGGGATTCAAACCATAGGCCTCGGGGTTGGACCTAGTACCCGGTTGGGTAGTATTTGAGGTCTCGGGGGCTGGGATTTGGTTTGGGAACCCTCAGTTGTCATTTTTATTGATGAATCCTATATTTTGGTTATGACTAGGTGACCGCTAAAGGACTAAAAGTTTATCGTTCTCAAGGGTCGTTCTTTTAATCGTTCTAGCTCGACTTTGAGGTAAGAAAGCTGCACCCTGTGTATATGTGACATGCATGGCTATTATGACGCATGTTGGTTGATTATTGAGTATAACATGCATGGTTGTTGTTGATGCATGTCGGTTGATTATTATGTGTTACATGCATGGCTATTCTTGATGCATGTTGGTTGACTATTATACGTGACATGCATGGCTGTTATTGGTGCATGTTGGATTGCTGGATATATTGCATATGATGCTTGAGAAACATGTGGTTAGGACATGCTTTGTATACTGGGTATGATATTGCTCAGAGCTTGAGCCTCTGTGGTTGTATATGGTCCTAATTGTGCTAGCATCTGTTTAGTAAGCATGCTAAATACCTTGTCTATGGATATTGGACATGTGATATATGTTTGGTGGCATGGCTTACCTTTGTATGGCGCTGACTTATTAGTCAGAATCGACAATGGTGTCAGATCGGTCTGTGAAGCTGTGACTTATCAGTTAAGTTCACCACGGGCTGAGCACTGGTCGCGTTTACCGACCCAAGGGTCAGAAGTGGCAGTGCATTGTGAACGCCGGGCCGAATAAAGATTAGATCTAATCAAGGTCGGCATTGAATGACTCATATGGGGTATTAATGCTGGACCGACCGCAAGGTCAATGAGAACTATAAGCGCTTGCCTGGTCTATGACCAGATGTTTATGGCCAAGGTATATGACCCTGGTGACTGTTTGTCACATGGCCAAGGGACGCTGTCCATAGCACGACTCTAGGGTCGGGAGGAAGGTTATGTTGGTGACCATTCACCATGCACCTGTCCTAATCAAACTTATGAAAGGATCACTTGTCAGTTGAGCCCTGGTGAACCTATCGTCACATGGCTAGAAGGAGCGATGCTCATTATTGTGACTTTTGGCTATTGTCACCTATTTGCTTGGACTGATAGTCCTAAATGGTTATTATGATCGTTGCTGACACTGTATCATACTTTATTGTGTTTTCTTGCTGGGCTTTGGCTCACGGGTGCTACGTGGTGCAGGTAAAGGCAAGAGGAAGCTGGACCATCCTTGAGTTGGAGAGCTTAGGTGATGACGTGTACATATGCAGCTGCTCGTCCGCCACGACCGAGGTTTAAAGTGGAACTAGGGTTGAACCCTGTTTTGCCGCTTAGAACGGCCTGTTGTAAATATTTTCTGTAATAAACTTTGAAACTTTATTTTCGGGATCCCAATGTATATAATAAACGTTCTAGTGAAACGTTTCCTCCTAACCAAAGTTTTTAATCCCTAAACCGCTAAACATACTTAGTTCACGATTTTGGCCAAATGACTCGATTAGCGAGTTTAGCACTGTTTACAAGGCACACCGTAATGGTCCCTGGAGTTTGGGGCGTTACACTGATTGTGTTTCCAGAAATTGTAGAAACATCGGAGTGTTGTCCTCTTATACTTTTCCAGATTCTTGGAGTTGTCCAGCTCCAACTGCTTCACTTTGCCCTCTAGGGAGAGAATAGCCTTGTCCTTGGTCTTGACTACCTCCCCCAGATGCTTGATTTCGCGAAGCTGGGTTTTGCTGATCTCCCGGTACTCTTGCCTCAACTTGACTACTGCTTCCTTCGCAACTTCAGCCTCGGATAGCTTAGTCACCGCTGCATCCCTCTCTCGGATCACCGCCTCTAACTCCTTAGCGTGCTTAGCCTCAGCAGCCGAGAGCTCCTCGGCCGCCTTCACCTGGAACCTCTCGATGGCTTTTGCCTCGACCTGCTCGAGGTAAGCCTGGGCTCGGGAACGGGCAGTAATGGCAGAAAGTAAGGCCTGTGCACAAAGAAAAAGGAGTCAGAACTTATCACGAAGACTAAAAAACTAAAGACTCAAAGAATAAAGAAGCACTTACGCTAGAGATTTCATTCAAAGCCCTGTTCATGATCTGGTCGACTGGCAGCTCTTCAGCTTGAACCATTGCGGTCCTAACACGCTCGCCTTTACCAATGCGATCGAGGCGGTCTCGGGCGGATCGGATGGCACGGCTCATAAGTCTGGCCCCATGAGCCTCTTCGCGAGAAAGGTGCTCCCTGGCAGGTGCAGCTGGAGGATTCGGGCGAACAGGAGTAGTTTTCTGTTCAGAAGGAGCTGGAGGAGGAGTAGGAGTTCGCCCAGTTGGCGCAGGACTTTTCCCAGTTGGCGTGCCCTGAGGAGGGTCTTCTGGTCGACTTTTCTTGGCTGGAGGGCCCCGACTGGATTCACCAGTTCTCTTTTTTGGCTTCCGTGTGAGTTGGGGGGTTTCTTCTTCCTCCTCGGCCTGATACATGTCGAAGATGTTGGGAGTCGACATATCTGCATGAAGGTAAACACAAGAGGTTAATAAGGAAAGAGAAAGGTGAAAGTAAGTAACACAACAGAAAGAAGATAACAAAGTAAATACCCGAGCTACAACTGCTGGTCGCTACACTATTGACTCTATTAATCATATACTCATTTTCTGGCATGAAGAAGTCTGGCCCTAGATTTGGATCATATGTAAAGTTACCGTCCCCGTCAAACATATGACAGGGAATTAGCAAACCATTTAAAAGCGAAATAATGTTACCATTGTCATCAGAAGACTCTCCCAAGTCAACAACAGGCTCTGTGGCCTTTTCTTTCCCCTTGCCTTGGGGAGCAGAAGGCCTTTCTGCAGAAGGGCTACCCATGGGTTCCCTGATCGTAACTCCTGTAGGCCTCCTCCTGGGAGAAGGCACAGGAGGTTGCTGCTCAGGAACCCCCTCGGCAGTGGCTTCGTCCACCATGGACCCTCTATTTTCATGGCGAGGAGCCAGGAGGCCAGACGACCTCAAGTTCTTTTCAATGATCAGGGCCTTGACGCTTTTCGCTACGTCAGACATCCTGGCCAGAGCATTGGACCTCAACACCATGTCTGGTGTTGGAGTCGGACGTAACCAGGGGCCTGAAAAACAGGTCAAGTTTGAGAAAAAATGAAAGAATATACTCTGGGGAAAAGTATCGACCAGCGAAAGATAAGCTCTTACCTCCTCTCGCGAAGGCCAAGTTGTTACTGGCTATGTTCGGAGTAAAGAAGTACTCCTTATTATAATGCCCCACGTTCGAGACGTGAGTAGTACCACTCAGGAACGTCCGGCCGGTTTCCTGGTGACAGAAGTGAAAAAAGCCCGTCCCGTTGTGCTGAGGGTTGGACTTGAGGTCAAAAAGGTAATTGACCTCATGAGGTGAAGGTTCTGGCCATTTGTTAAGTTTGTATAGGATATAGAGTGCGGCCAGCATCCTATATCCATTAGGAGTTATTTGAAAAGGGGCGACACCAAAGTAATTGGCCACCCCCACAAAAAATGGATGAAGAGGGAGATAAGCTCCCGCCTCAATATGGTATCGGGACCAGGCGCTGTTCGCCCCTCCTGGGCGGTTAGCCCTCTGGTCCGCAGTGGGACGAGTAATGGTTACCCCCGTGAGGGGGAATTTTCTGAAACAGTTGGCAACCATTCGAGGGGTCACCGAACTAGCTGGGGAGGTATACCACTCGACATCAGGCGGATTCCGATGACGAGGACGAGCCCTAGTTTGGATATTAGGGTCAGGAACAAGATTTTCTCGACCACTGGTCGAGGGAACCCCAGTCTGCGAGCCAGGCTGGGCAGGAGAAGTAGGGTTACTTTCAGACTCGGGCCTTTTCTTGCCAGAAGACTTTGAACGGGCCATTGGAGGAGAAGGATGTGGTCTGGAAGAGGTTCGCGAGAAAGGTATCTGGTGAATGCGATCGGTTGGTTGTTCTTCTCCCTCGAGCAGCTGGGCGAGGAGGTCGTCGTCAATGAGTCTCTCACCTCCCCACAAATCTGGCATTAAAGTCTGCAAATAGAAGAATGGGGAGGTAAGGTTAGAGGATTCTAGAAGGCTTTTAGGATAACGCTGGTCGAGTATAAAAGTTAAGCCTTTATACAACAACATTCTAACAAGAAACTAAATCTTTCTACGCGAACAGTTTGAAAAACGGATCAAAGGGTGAAAGTGAAGAGTTTTCCTGAAAAGCTTTTTCAACTCCCCTTAGGGCGGGAAAAATTATTTTTTCAACTAGCTTAAAAATCGAAATGTTACTTCGGTTTTACGTCCTAAAAAAGCATGATCCTGAGTTTTAAACTAACTCATAAGCCTACTCTGCCTACAAAAACATTCTTTCTACAGGCGCCTAAAAACCAGATGCCAAGAGACTTAAACAGTATACCATTAAAAAACATGCACCACGGGAAATTAGGAGCATAGGGTTTCAGTAACTTACCAGGGAAAATGGTCGTGAAGGTGGAAGAAAGGACTTCGGAAATCAAGGAGCCCGCCGTCTAAGTCTTGAAAGCACAAGAAAACGTTCGCCGGAGAAGTTAAAGCTCTGGTTTTTAGGGTTTTTGGCAGAATAATGGCGTGCGTGAAAAGAAAAGAAATGGCTTTGGTGGTCTTATATAAGTTTGTCTCTGATATTAAAAAGGCGTAATCATTAGTTTTCCTTTTTCGAAGTATGGGGGAACGTGATGGCCATCGAAATTGTTTCTGGGGAACTGAAAAGTCATGATTAGACAGGAGTGGGTTGCTTTTTTCAAGAACACACGAAGGGTTCTGACACGTCAGGAGGGGTTACCGAAGAGTCGCTCGTTCAAAGTTTATTTACTGTTCGTAGTAAATAAACTTTGGGGGGCAAATGTTATCCAATAAATTAGCATTTGTGACGTGGCAGATAATCTCTTGACACGTGGCTAATACCTGGACGACGTCTGCTAGAGTATCGACCAGGAGACACAGCAGAAGCAGGACAACCCTGTCTTTCCCACGACCAGTCTGGTCGGTGGTTCCGCTGACAAGGCAATATTTATGGGAAGATCTTTGTGAATCCTGAATTTATCTCATGCAATCTTCTGGATATCCCATTATTCAGGGGATAATATCTGTAACAATATTTTGGTAACCCTCCATGAGCCTATAAATAGCAAGATATAGCTCAAGGGAAGGGACTTTTGGCTGCTGAATCATAGAGATATAGAATTTCTCCTAGTAAATTTGTATTGTTTTGTCAGAAGTGTTGAAACTCATTGAACCCAAGTTCTCTTATCACACTTCTAGTTCCATATCAATATCATTCTAAGTGGACGTAGGTCATTACCAGATCCTGGGGCCGAACCACTATATATCACTGTGTTTTCTTTGCTTTTGTCATTACGTTATTCTCTTTACATTCGTCTATATCATTCATATTTTGACTCCGTGTCAGTTGGCTAAATCATGGGTCAACAGTGTGAGTTACCAAGTTTTAACTAAATTAATATTTAGTAGTTTACATGCAATTAATATCTCCAAAACAATTCACACGAACAATTAAGACAATCCTAAATAATCATGTTTCTAAAAGATGCATGATCAATGAAAACTATGTGGGGTTTCATGAATGACATGTAATTGACTAATGCATGATCATGTTATCAATCAAACATTAATTAACATTTATTTAAATAAATACAATAAATAAACAATAAATGATGAACCGAGTACTATTGGATATTTCTAAATTTACAACCTTTGAAAAAAAAAATTACAAAATAGTCTTTAGGTTGTTTTCAAGACTCCAAGAATTTTTCTCCTCTTTTTTAGGCTTTCTTGTTAATCATTAGGAATTTGTTAGGCCCAACTAATTAATTAGAAACTAACTTTTCAATTAATTTATTTAATTAAACTAACTTTTATTTAAATAACAATTTTTGGCATCTTTTTAATTTAGTTGAATTTAAATAATTAAAGAATCAAATTCAAATAATTATGTAAACTTAAGATAAAATCTTAACCAACTAAAATATATTTTATTTTTCCAATAAAAATATAATAAGATTGTTAAACTTTTAAATTCATATAATTTAAAAATAAAGAAAATAAAAGATAATTGCACAAAAATATGATCTAACTTGAGCACCAAGAATGGTGTCTTGGATCACTAGGGTCGTCGGCACAAGGTAGAGCCAAAGGGCTTGGGATGGCTCATAGCTAGATGGATGGCTGTGCAAAGCGTAGAGGCGCAAGGTGTTGTGCGTGCATGGAACAGGGGCTCAGCCCAGGGCAAGTGCGCGAGCATGGGACTTGGGAGGCTTGGTGTGCACATGATAGTAGGGAGGCTTGGGATGGGCACTCAGGTGCGCAGTTTCCCTAAATCGCTCTTTCAGTTATATAAAGATAATTAACTTAATTAATTAATCTTTATTTTTTATTAAAGTAAAACTGTTCAGTTATAACCTATTTAATTATTTAAATTAAATTATATTTAAAAAGAATAATTAAATAAACAAATTATTTGAAATTCAAAATTTAAATTCCAGGGATACAAATATCCATGTGTGTGGCGCCACACTCACTATAACGTGAGTGTATTGCCCCACTCAATTAGGGTTATGCCTAATTTTCTCATTTGTTGGTTTAATTAATATTTAAGACAATATATTTATCCAAAAATAAATATAAATTAGTTCAAAATTAAATCTATCTTAAAATATCAATTTTAAATAAATAAATATCTCATTATAAATAAGATAATTATTAATTTCTTTTTCATATTAATCCAAACATGATTAATGTTAGTTTTAACCAATAGTTTTTCAAAATAAAAACTATATAGTTAAATAATTAATTAATTCATAATTAATCAATTGCCCATAATTTTTGCATAATTATTTTCTTGCCCTGAAAAATTAATTCATTTGCAATTAAGACTTTATCTCTACAAATCTTTCTTTTGACATCCTCACCTTTGAAAGCGTAGGGCAAAGGTGATCTCAAGACCATGGACCTATAATATGAAGCTCCAATAAACCAAATTATTAATTAAACTCTTTATTCTAATAATCTTATTTATTAATTCCATGATTACACCACTATAAATATGGAATTGCACTCTAAGTATTTATAGAATTATATTTATAGAGTTTTATCTTGTAGTCTATTGATATAATCAATAAATGTAGTTTTGTCCTCCATTTATTGGTTCGTTAATTAGAGTTGGTCGATATTATAGTTTCACTCTTCTAATTACATCTTGATCCTTAAGTGCCATTAATTCACTAGCGACTAATTAATCCATAATCAAATTATAGATTTGAGATCAATAACTATTAGGTTCCAAAATTAACCCTTAAGGAAACCAAAATTTGATTCGTTAGGAAATTATGGATTCCATTATTGTAAATCATGTCCCAAGCATTCATGATATTGAATCTCCAAAACAAAAGTCATTAACCTCATTATACTAAGAAATCTTAACGAGTGAATCAAAAGATCAAATAAACACAAAATGGAGTTTATGAATAATCAGGATTTAGATTGATCTAAAAATGATTATCTATTATGATAAGAATTAATCTTTTATGTCAAACGGAATGCTTATAAAGATAATTAATTATCATCAGTTCTATCATATCTAATCTCTATCATATACTTCAAATTTACTAAGATGTCTATCCACATCAGTAATCTGAATCTAGATCACTCGCATCATGTATGCTTAGTAAACTGCACTAGTAAAAATTCATTAAAGATTCCTTACTTTAATATGTTACTGACTACTTTATTCATTATATATGATCTTAATTCTCTCGTACTAATACAAGATCATATTCTCATGAATGAATAAGGAATTTTCTTGATATTATTATATAATTAATTAAAACATTAATTATAACATTCAAATATAATAAAATTGTACTTTTATTTAAATCAATAAAATGTCTTTACATGCTTTTAGGGCATTAATCCTAACAACAACTTTTTATCGAATTTTCTTTCAAAACATAGTTATTGTGTTAATCATGAACTTCTTATCCTCTGTTTCTATTAAATTTAGCCTTAATGGACACATTTTTGGTAATATAATCCCCTCTAGAGGTATTAGAAAGGGAGATACCCTCTCCCCATACACATTTTGCATATAAAAGAGAGGCAGGGCCTTTTAAAAGGTATTAAAATATCTAGGAATGCACCAGTAATATCACATCTTTTGTTTGTTGATGATAGCATTTTTTTTCACATGTTGACCCAGTCACTTCTATGGCTATTATGGATGCACTTCATATTTATAATAAGGCCTCAGGTCAAGCTATAAATTTTTCTAAGTCTTCTGTTTTGTTTTCACCGAATACTAATAATCATGAGTCTGAATCCTTCCTTCAAATCCTTGGTTTAGATAATCAGCCTTTTATAAGTAAATATTCAGGGCTTCCTCAATATTTTGGTAGATCTAAGAAAATTTATTTTAAGTGTATTGTAGATAAAGTTAAGTCTTTTTTGCTTAATTAGAATAATAATTGCTTTTCTAAGGCTGGTAAAGAAGTTCTTTTGAAATAAGTTATTGAAGTTGTACCTACATATGCGATGTCTTGTTTTAATTTACTCGATGCCATTTGTAAAAAAATAGAATCCCTTATGGCTAAATTTTGGTGGAGTTCCTCAGGCCACAACTCTGGTATTCATTGGAAAAAATGGTCCATGCTCTGTACCTCAATTTTTTTTTTTGAGGTTTAGGGTTCAGGTCCTTAGTTTATTTCAATCAAGCTTGGCTTGGAAAATAAGCTTGGCGTATCCTTAAAACATTTGATTCTCTTTATTCTAAGCTACTTCAAGTCAGGTACTTCAATACTTCACCATTTCTTGAGGCAAAAAAAAGGCACTCTTCCTCTTATACCTGGCAAAGCATTTTATGGGGAAGAGATCTGTTAAAAAAAAAAGGATTGATATGGAAAATTGGTAATGGTAACTCAGTCAAGGTTCTCGAAGACTACTGGATTCCTAACTTTAGGATGCTAATTTCTAATCCTAACATAAATTTGACCCCAATTATTATTTCCTCTTTTATTTCCCCTTCGGGGTCCTGAGATTATAATGAGCTTAGTATCTACTTTCCTAAGGACGTTATTAATGCCATATCAGCCATTCCTCTCACCTCTTTAAATAAGGCTGATTGTAGCATCCCAAATTTGCTAATAAGGCTAAGGGCCTTGATTATCGTGCCTGGAGGGAAATAATTGATTTATTATGTTAATATGTGAATTTGATGATTATGTGATTAGAAATGCATGTTTATGTGACTTTAAATATGCATGTGGGCCCCATTTGGCTATTAGGGGAAGTTTGTAATTTTAGCCCATTGAGGGCATAAATGTGATATTTGTGTATATTGTGATTGACACCATGTGTGAGTGGTGATATATCTGTGATGCACGATCCGAGACAGTCCTAGGGAGCAGTTTTGCTAGAAACTCACAACAGGGTAGAATACCCGGCTTGGGAGGAGCCTAGGGGTATTTTTGGTATATAGTATGTGTTCGGGGATTATTGAGTAATGGATAATAATTTATCAATGATTTAGTTATGTCGGCATTTAGTGGGGATTTATAGGAATACTCGGGGACTTAACGGGGTCTGGCAAAAGACAGAGTTGCCCTTGGTGGCACTTGAAGATTTGAGTAGAATTAAGGGGCATTTTAGAATTTTGTTAAAATGGAACATACACTTAGACGCTTAAGAAATTACTAGAACTTAGAAAAATAGAAGGATAAACTCTCAAGTCTCTCTCTCTCCTTCGGTTCTCTTCTTCTTCTTCCTTGGGATTGAAGACTGATTTATTGGAGAATTTCAGGCTTAGCACTTAAGGAATTAAAAGTTGGCAGTGGTTGGGATTAGCTCAAGGGAAAAGTTATCATCAAGGTAAGGAAATCCATCCATTTGAGCCTGTTAAATTCTATAGAATATCTGTTAAAACTTTGAAGCTTGCATGGAATAGGTCCTATATATGATCTTGAGTGTTTTCTGAGTATATGGGGTTGTTATGAGCTTGTTTTGTTGTTTAGGCTATATGAGTAAGAATTCTGGGTTTAATTCTGAGGTTGGCTAGAGTTTGGGGTGTGAATTGTGGGTTTAGGCTTGGGGAAAAACTTGAGAAATAGGTTGGTTTATGGATTCCTGGAGCTTACGACGCGGCCTTGTTCATCAAGGGTCGCAATCTGTGTGTTCGTGAAGGCCTGGGGAGGCCTCTGTTCTTGAGGCACACCGTGGCCCAAGGAAGGGCATGTCGCGGCCTGTGTCTCCCAGCAGGGAGGCATTTTGCCTCTGTTTTGGGGCGCGCCATGGCCCTTAAGGGGCTGGGCCGCGACCCTAATTCAATGTTTTGGCTGTTTGAAGGTTTTTGGCTTGGGAACCCAATTGTTAAGGCTCGGGAAGGATTTTACCACCCAGATTGGTAGGATCTAAGGTTCCAGAGACTAGAATTATATCCCAAAGTTATTTAATGGATTAGAGCTTGATGGATGGCTATTGTTGATGCGTTGTGACTAGGTTTTTAGCGAGGCTCGGGTTAGAGGACTGTGCTCGAGATTTCGGTGCTCAAGAAGCTTGGGACATAGGTAAGAAAACTATTGTACTCGTAGAACAGGATGTGGCCCTACAGTTTGTATTGCAGGGCATGGCCCTATGTGATTGAATTGCAGGGCGTAGCCCTAATGTTTATGTTTGGTATTTGTTTAAGTATTTGTTGATTATATGCTATGTATTGCATATTTGTAAATGAACGGTGAAGGTCGGGAACGACGAAGGCTGAGAACGTCAGTAAGTTGAGTACGGCAAGGGGCCGGGAATGGCGTTAAGCACATGGAGCGTAAAGTCGAGTACGCCAAGGGCCGGGAGCAACACTAGCACGCAGAATGCAAAGCCGAGTACGATAAAGGGTCGGGAGCGGCATTGAGCATGCGGAGTGCAAGCCGTTAGGGTTAGACCCTTCTCAAGATGCTGAAGTCAACCTTACGGTGAAGACTGCGAACCCAGGGCCTAGTAAAGCACCTGGGATAGCATGACCGCTATGTGTTTAGCCTATTGGTTTTTTTGTTATATGATGCTGATAGATATGCATATGTTGATTGTTTTATGTTGAGTTTTCTTGTTGGGCTTTTGCTCACGGGTGCTCTATGGTGCATGTAAAGGCAAAGGATAGGTCGACCAACCATGAGTACGGAAAGCGTGAAGCGACGTGTACATGTTCGGCCTGCCTGGTTACCACAGTCAGGGGTATTTTTGGGAAATGTTATGTATTAACCTGAATTTTGTCGCCTAGTTGACCTTAATTGTATTTTGAGTTGTAAATATTTTCTAAACAGTGTTTTGGGATCCCAACTGTAAAACTTTTAGACATTCTCAATGAGTATCCAAATGTTTTATATTTAATGACTGGTAATGGGTTTTATCTCAACTTAGCTACACTTTTAACCTAAAACCTCGATTATCAAGTGATTAACACATTTTAAACTCACTTAGTAGCAGCTCTAAGGAAGTAGGGCGTTACAACTTGGTATCAGAGCGAGCCAAGGTTTATGGTTCCTGGAGATTGACCAAACATGTACGCTCGTTGTCAGTGATAAGCTCAACTTAGGGTTGGTTGGTAATGATTGAATTTTTATGCTTGATTGATTGTTTAAGTGCCCTATTTGCCTGTTTATGTTAAGTAGAGCATGATAAATGTGTTAACATATGCATGATGCTAGGGCATGGCCCCCTTGATTGTTGTATGTTATCTGTGTTTTGTGGACTGTTGTTTATGGTTGGTTGATATGAATTGGGAGGTAATTTATGATGTTGTTATCATGCCTGATGAGTGGCGTCGTTGATTCCAGGCATATGGTTGAGATGCCTCGGTGATCAATCAGACTCCGCGGCAATAGGGCTGAGGATGACAACCAGGGTCAGGACCCTCCACCTGCCCCACAAAATTGGCTACAATTGTTTGCCGAAATGGAAGCTAGACACAACAAGAAAAAAGGGCTTTTACTTCAGTTTTGAAGCTGGATTTACTTCGGTTTTCGCTAAAATTTGCAACCGCAGTAGTTCGGAGCGAAGTTAAAAGTAGTTAAAAACCGAAGTAAAAAATAGGCTTTCTACTTCGGTTATTATGTAAAAACCGAAGTAGAAAGTGGGGATTCTACTTCAATTTTTACATAATAACCGAAGTAGAAAGTGGGGTACACTTCCTTGCAGGGCACATTCTACTTCGGTTTTTACATAATAACCAAAGTAGAAAGCCCCCCCCCCCTTTTTTAATAATTATTTCTAATTATTTTTAAATGGCTCAATTCTATTTATATATATATTTTTTTTTTCCCTAATTTTTTTTAAAGAGTCTAATTATATGAGTTTATAGTTATATATATTTTTACAATTAGAATTGGTTTATTTTCATTTAATTTATAATAGAAATAAAAATCACAAAATTTATACACTTAGAATTAAAATTCTTATAAAATTAAATATTTATACATTCACATCATTATAATTAAGTAAAATAGCCTAAACATTTATATATACTTTCACATAAAACTAAAGGTATGTATAAACAAAATAGTCTTACTAATAAATTTAAGTCATCAATCGGCTTAACTATTCTTGTTGGATTGGCAAGATGTCCTCCCGACCCTTGGCGACAATTTGACTACTAGTAACTTTGTCATTTAGTTCATTCTACGAAACAAACCAATGATAGATTAAATTAGTAACTTGTAACAACACTTAAAAAAAATTCCTACTTTGCTTTAAAACACTCACAACTCTTTCTTCAATTTTGTTGTCTAAATTTTCTTCGACAAGAGTCTTCTTCGTTTCTCGTGCTCTTATCCAAATTTCATATCCATCTACATCTTCCACTCCTAGTTCTTTTTTCTAGGACATCAAACATAATTGAAGTTTATTTATTAAATTTTTCTAAGTCTAACAAAATTTCTGCAGCATAACAACTGCATTTTAACATCTCCAAAAATTTTAAAACCTGTAAATAACACAAAATATCTCGACATAGTGTGCGAATTGAAAAAGGGAAACAATTAATAAAATCTATAAAAAAATTGGCAGAGTTTCCTTTGTTTTTGTAGCATATACCAATTTTATAGTTATATATAAATTCAACACAAACAAACACCAAATCAACATACATAATTCCATCCTTATATCACCGCCAACAACAAATTTCCCAGAACCTACTTCACTAAAGTAAAACATGCATGATTTAACTCTAATTTTATAAATAAATATTGCAATAGTAATAAATAAAATTTAAAGATTACTCACCTCCAATATTACTCTTGAAGTCACCCAAAATCAATACCAAATTGGCAACTAAATCAACAACGCTACTAAAAAGCTTAAACAAAAAAAAATAAAAATCAATTACATAATTAATTAAACTAGTTACATAATCATCAAACAACATATCAAGCTAGCTAGTTATAGAAAATAAAAAACTGTTATCCCCAAAATTTGAAAATGATGATGTGGCAATAGAAATGACAAGTGGCAAGGAATGGTTGGGTGACCTGGCTTAGGAGTAGCCCAGTGCATCAATGAAGAGTTTTGACTGCTTGAGAGGTGTCATGACCGACCAGTCAAGTTGTTGCATCCGACCAGTAATGACCTTGCTGCCCAGGAATGACCTTGCTGCCTAGGAATGACCTTGCTGCCCAAGAATGACCTTGCTGACCAGGAATGACCTTGCTGCCCAGGAATGACTTTGCTGCCCAGGAATGAACTTGGCTGATCGGTCATGCACATGTCCGACCAGCTAGGTGCATGTCCGATCAGCCAAGTGCATGTCCTACCAGCCAAGTGCATATCCTACCAGCTAAGTGCATGACTGCCCAGTAGAGGTATGGCCGACCAGAAGGTGATATTCATCAACCAGGTAGAACAGACTACGTCAAGATTCCCAGAAACGGCTTCAACAAGAATCAGTCTTGGCATATGCGGGAATCTCTCATTCTTCCCACAAATTGGGTGTTCTGTTACATTTTGAATATTTTTGTAATTTAAATATAATAAGAATAATAAAATATCCCGATCCTAGGGGATATCAGATGTATGATCCTAAGCCTATAAATATATGGCTTATGGGATCAAAAAAGGACTTTTGGAAATTTGGAGTTTTGATCTGAATTTTCTAGAGAGAGAGTGCTTTTTCTTGAGAGAACTCTTTTGTATTCTGAGAATTTACACTGAAGAAACTCAGTTGACAAAGGTTCATCTGATCTTGAGTGTAGATAAATAATCATATCTCTAAGTGGATTAGGCTATTACCAACATATTGGGGCTGAACCACTATAAAAATTGCGTGTGTTATTTACTTTCTGTTTAAAATTGTCTGTGTCGTTTCATTTCTCTTGAAGGCTTTATCATTTTTTACGTTCTCACGTCGTTGGCCAAAAACGCGGTCAACAAAAACAAATGTCACTAATAATCCAAACATTTCAAGTTCTAACATTGGCAACAACATTACCTATTGAAGCTATGTTTAGAAATTTAAATAGCAAGTCACAACAATTATTGAATTTTACTAATATATATATATAATTAATAACATTATATAAAATAAAAAAAATATAACACATATATACTAAAAAATAAGTATAAAATTTGGAATAATATATAAAAAAAATTAACACAAACAAAGTTTTAAGGTAACAAACCTTCTTTGATGCTCAAAATAACCTCTAAATCAATATTAGCAACTCTAAAACCTATATATAATAAACACATTATATCTATAAGAAAAAAAATATAGAAAATAAAAAAAAATCATACAAACAAAGATTTAGTGATTCATACCTTTTTTGAAGCTCAAGAACTTATTTTAATGTAAGAAAACCAGTCAAAGTCCAATAACAATACCCATTTTCGAACCCTAAAAATACCCACACCCAAAATCTTTATTTTCTCCCTCAAAAATAAAAATGGAACTAATATTTCTGTTTTTAAGTAAGAAAAATGGTTTCAAATGGTAAAAAAAACATTAAAAAAATGGTATATTTAGTGAAACCCTCGTGGGAGTACGACAATAATGGAGGTTTTCTGGGTTTGGCGTTTGAGATTTTTTCTTCAAAGAGACGAATGAGGGGCGGGAGCTATATATTAAGGGTATTAAAACTCTTTTACTTCGGTTTTTATATAAGAACCGAAGTAAAAGCCTTCAGGGCCGCGTTTGGCTTGCTCCACGAAAAAACCGAAGTGAAAATCCCTAATATAGTGTGCAAACCAAACATGGCCCTTGTCTATTTTCTATTTTAACTTCGTTTTTTTAAGAAACCGAAGTAATAGCCTTTTTTTTATGTACTACCATTCCCAAAAGCGAAGTAAAAACCCATTGAAAGGCTTTTACTTTAGTTTTTTTATATTCTATGTGTAAAAAACAAGTAAAAGCCTATATTTCTAGTAGTTAGACTTCACTGAACAGAAGAAGAACTTCAACAGTTGAGGCAACAGACCCCTCGTTAGGGCATTGGATTGCAAGTTTCGCAGGCTATGGCGCCAGTGCCAATTCAGCCTGTTATGGAGAATAAGTGGGAACCTCTGTATGAGAGGTTCAAGAAGAAGCATCCTCCCACCTTCGAGGGTGGACCAGACCCACTGCGGGCAGAGCAGTGGATGAACATGATTTCTTCCATCCTGGATTTGATGAGGGTGGAAGGGAATGAAGGGATAGCTTGTGCCAGCTACATGTTTAGAGAGGATGCCCGCATCTGGTAGGATGTGGTGACTCAAAGAATAAATGTTGTAGCTATGACATGGGAAGAGTTCAAAAACATTTTCAATGAAAAGTATTACAGTGTTGCAGTCCGAGCTGCGAAGGTTGACGAGTTTACTAACCTGACTCAAAACTGGGTGACATTGAATATGCCTTGAGATTTGACCAGTTGGCGAAGTTCGTGCTGGATTTGGTGTCGACTGATGCTGCATGAATGGATCGATTTGTGCGGGGATTAAATGTTATCTCTCATGATGTTAAGATAACCTTGGATCCGGGGACTACTATGTATTCTCAAGTAGTGGACAAGGCCCTTACAACTGAGGGGGGCGAGGATCAGATATGAAGAGAGGGCACTGCTAGGCGCGATGCTCGGAGGACGGTGCCTCCTTTCACCGGATCTAGTCGGGGTAGTGGCCCCAGTGAGTAAAAGAGAAAGGCCCCAGACTCTTTTGTTTCTCCTAGCCCAAATAGGAGGGCACGGGGTGCTTTTAGTAGCCGTCAAGGCGGGGGAGACAACTGGAGGAGTTTCCTAGTGTGCCCTCGGTGCAGACGACGACATCAGGGAGAGTACAGGATCCGGGCCTGCTTTATTTGTGGGAGTATCAACCATTTGAAGAAGGACTGCCCACAAGCCAGGAAATAGGAGCCAAAGTAGAGCGACAGTCTCGCTCCTGCCAGAGTATTCACCTTGACCCAGACTGAGGCTGAGGCTAGCCCCTCGATCGTGACAGGTCAGATTTCTAGTGCTGGTTCTTCTTTTACTGCATTGATTTATTCGGGAGCTGCTCATTCATTTATGTCTGCTAGAGTGATAGATCAGCTGTGTAGACCTAGTGACTTGTATGCTAGGGGATTTTAGACTTTGTTGCTGACTGGGGAACTGGTAGTCTCTAGGATATGGGTTAGAGCATTGCCAGTAGAGATAGACAGTAGGGAGTTGTCTGTTGATCTGATTGAGTTAGTGATGGATGACTTCAATATGATCCTAGGGATGGATTGGTTATCGAAGTACAGGGCGATGATTGACTGCAAGCGCAGGATGGTGACTTTTGAACCAAAAGAGGAGGTACCCTTTGTATTTGTGGGGACAGTTAGTGGACCGCGAGTACCTATGATTTCGGCACTGAAGGCTAGAGACCTAATGCATAAAGGTTGCATAGGATTCCTAACAAACATTGTGGATACATCTAGAGATGTGGCGGTTGGGCCGAGTGAGATGAGATTGGTATGTGAGTTTCTAGATTTGTTTCCCGTAGACTTGCTAGGGTTGCCACCACAACGGGAGATCGAGTTCGTTATAGAGTTGGCGCCAGGGGTGGAGCCAGTATCTAGGACACCTTATAGAATGGCTCTGGCAGAGTTGAAGGAACTGAAGATTCAGTTGCAAGTGTTACTGGATTTGGGGTTCATCAGACCGAGTTTCTAGCCATGGGGTGCTCCAGTGTTGCTCGTCAAGAAGAAGGATGGATCTTTAAGAATGTGTATTGACTACAGGGAGCTGAACAAGTTGACCATTAAGAACAAGTACCCATTACCTAGGATCGACGACTTGTTTGACCAGCTACAAGGGAAGACAGTGTTCTCTAAGATTGACCTTCGGTCAGGCTACCACCAGTTAATGATTAAAGAGGACGACTTGCTAAAGACTGCTTTTCGTATGAGGTATGGGCACTATGACCTCCTGGTTATGTCCTTTGGATTAACCAACGCCCCAGCAGCCTTCATGGATTTGATGAATAGGGTCTTCAAGGACTATTTGGACAAGTTTGTGATTGTGTTTATTGATGACATACTGGTGTACTCTCAGTCAGAGACAGAGCATGAGCATCATTTACGCCCGGTGTTACAGCGGTTGAGAGAGCATAGGTTATATGCTAAGTTCAGCAAGTGCGAGTTTTGGCTATTGCAAGTCACAATCTGGCCCATATTTTCAGTAAGGAGGGGATTCTGGTTGACCCAAGCAAGATTAAGGCAGTGAGAGATTGGCCTAGGGCGAGTAGTGTACCAGAAGTTAGGAGCTTTTGGGATTATCAGCGGTTTGTTGAGGGGTTCTCCAGGATAGCCACTTCGTTGACAGAATTAATGCGAAAGAAGACTAAGTATGAGTGGGCAGACAGGTGTGGGAATAGTTTCAAGGAATTGAAGCGGCGATTGATCACTTGAGTTTGTCATCAGACAATGAGAAGTTTGTGGTTTATTGTGATGCTTCCAGATAGGGTTTGGGATGTGTGCTGATGCAAGCCGGAAAGGTGATAGCCTACGCATCGAGACAACTGAAAGAGTATGAGTAGAGATATCCCACACATGATTCGGAATTGGCGGCGGTGGTATTTGTACTTAAGGTTTGGAGACATTATTTGTATGGCGAGAAGTGCAAAATATACATCGACCATAAGAGTTTGAAGTACTTCTTTACCTAGAAGGATCTGAATATGCGTCAGAGACGTTGGCTAGAGTTGGTAAAGGATTACGATTGTGATATTCTGTACCATCCTGGGAAGGCCAATGTAGTGGCCGACGCGCTGAGTCAGAAGGGCCCAAGACAGTTATTCAGTTCAAGGCAGATATCTGATAAGTTAGCTGAGGAGATGACTAGAGCGGGTACAGAGTTGGTGGTTGGTCGGTTAGCCAACATCACACTTCAGTCTAGGCTCCTTTAGAGGATCAAGGAGGCGCAGGGGGAGGATCTCCAGTTGAGAGGACACAAAGAGAGCATCTTAGCAGGAGCGGCTAGAGACTTCTCTATTTCGGAGATGGGACTACTAAATTACAAGGGTCGGATTTGCGTTCTGATGGAGTTTGATATCCGGCGAAAGATCTTGGATGAATCTCATACCACTCCCTATTCTTTGCATCTGGGTACAACAAAGATGTACCAAGATTTGAGAACCTTGTATTGGTGGTCGGGAATGAAGAGAGATGTAGTAGATTATGTGGCCAAGTGTTTAACTTGTCAACAAGTAAAAGCTGAACAGCAGAGGCCATCAAGGTTGTTGCAGCCTCTAGGGATTCCAGAGTGGAAATGGGAGGATATTACCATGAACTTCGTGGTTGGGTTATCGAAGAACGTGGGACAACATGATTCAGTGTGGGTGATTGTGGATAGGTATACCAAGTCCGCACACTTTTTGCCTGTGAGGATGACTTATACTATGGAGCAGTATGCTGAGCTGTATGTGAAGGAAATTGTACGACTTCATGGGGCTCCGAGGTTGATAGTATCTGACAGGGACCCCACCTTCACCTCTAAGTTTTGGGAGAGCCTGCAGAAGGCTATGGGCACGTAGTTGCAATTTAGTACTGCTTATCATCCTCAGACTGATGGATAGTCTGAGAGGGCGATTCAGATATTGGAAGATATGCTACGAGCCTGTGTGTTGGATTCAGATATTGGAAGATATGCTACCGCCATAAGAGCTACTCGGACTTGAGACACAGGAGCGTAGAGTTTCAAGTCGGTGACCATGTGTGTAACGCCCTACTACCTTAGAGCCGTTACTAAGTGAGTTTAAAAAAAAGAAATTGTGCATTTAGTTGACTCTAAGTGGTTTCTAAAACCAAAAGCGTGAATAAATCAGAGTTTAAGGCTGTACTCTTCGAAAATGATTAGTTTCATTGAAAACGTTAAATGTAAAACACCTGGGATCCCAAAATAAGGTTTACAAAATATTTATAACTCAAAAATAGATTTACACTTGATCAGTTATCAAAAGAATGATTTAATACAGCCATATACAAAATGCCCCCAACCAAAGCAGTCGGGCAGGCCGAACATGTACGCGCCGCCCCCACGCTCTCCATACTCATGGCCGGTTGACTGACTCCTTGCTTTTACCTGCCACACGGAGCACCCGTGAGCCGAAGCCCAGCAAGAAAACTCAAATAGTACATAACATATGCAAATCAAATAGCTGGCATAATTCACTGATACATAGGAAAACCATCATAATAAACAAGTACGGCCATGCCGCCCCTGAGGCCTTACCAAAGCCTGGGGTTTCGGTTCTCACCGTGAGGATAACTCATGTATCCCTTGGGTCCCACCCTGAATATAAGCATCCCATGTGCTGTGTGTTACTTTCGGCCCCACGGCCGTACCCGGCCTACGCCGCACTCGGCCCTTGCCGTTCATTTCATCATAATCACACATATAGTACATTCGAAATAATCATTCACCCACATCATGATTCATTTAAGGTTAAACATTTGCACATAATACAATCTGGGGCCATGCCCTGCAATCACACAGTGGGGCCATGCCCTAATCTTGGGTGTTACGGTTTTCTTACCTGTATCCCTTGCTTTCCGATGCACTATGGTCACGAGCACGGTCCACTAGCACGAGCCTCCCCGAAATCCTAGTCACAACACACAAAAGACACTTTTAACAACCTTAAATGAGCTTCCAGGCCAAGTTCTAGTACTCGGAACGTTGAAATTCACCAAACATGGTAAAAGACTCAACCCCGAGCACCCTAGGTTAAATTCCCAAGCCTAAAATCCCAAAATCCCTTAAGCGGCGCGGCATAGGCCACCCATGCCGCGGCATGGCCCCCAAACAGAACCCCCAAAGGCCCAAAAACAGGTAAGGGCCGCGGCATTGCTTGGGCCATGCCGCGGCCCGCCCTTCTCCATCAGCATACAACTTCTTCGAAGGGCCGCGGCTCACCAAGAACCATGCCGCGGCCCGACCCTTCGAACCCAGAAAAACCCACCATTTTACTCTCTAAACCTCACCTTAAACCATCCCAAACACATATCTCAACCACAAAACTCAATTCCAAACTTCATATGAACAATCTAACAACCTATAGACACTAGAATCAAGATCAAAACATCAACACACCCAAGATCCACACCTTTGTTCTTAAATTTCAGCAACTAACCCAAAACTTAATAATGCTTAGCTTAGGCATTAAATTCCTCAAATCAAAACAGAACCCAAACTTAAATGTGTATAAAACCCTTACCTCAAATGGAGAATCCACACAAAGCTTCCTTGATCTCCTCCTAGACTCCCACTTCTCCTTCTCTTCTTCTTCTTGCCCTAACCTTTCTTTCTTCTTCTTTTTCCTTTCTTCTAATTTTATCAAAACACCCAAATGCCCAATGTCCCAAACCGTACCCCCCTATATCCCAGCTGCCTTTTGTCTATTACCCTTGCCAAAAGACCATTTTACCCCTTCTTAATAATCCTTCCTAACTAAACCTTCAAGGGCACTTAAGTCTTTACACTTCTATTTCAATTCTATCACTTTCTATCTTAAAACTTGTTACCCACAGCAGTTACAAATGGTTACCCAAGTTACCCAATTACCAGTAACTAACCACTCATTCTCAACTCAACTTATAAGATTCCCGAAGTACCCCTAGGCTCCTCCCGAGCCGGGTACAACCTCCCGTTGTGACTTTTAGACTAGTTGGCTCACTAGGACCGTCTCGATGCGTGCATCCTGATAATAACACCACACTCACATGGCACAATTCACATAGTACAATTATCACAGTTATGCCCTAACATGGCCAGATTACAATCATGCTCATTCTAAGACAATCAGGTCTACATGCATACTAACTCACATAGTCATGCATCTCAAATAATCAAATAGTCATATAACGTGCAATAAGTCATAATCATGCATTAAACTCATAAAAGTCGCACACAAATTCCCATTATGCCCTCCAGGCACACTTCTCCAGGCCCTTAAGCCTAATAGTGAAATTGGGGTCATTACAATGTGTTTCTCAAAGTTTCTCCCTTGAGAGCAGTGAAACGGTTTGGTGTTCGGGGCAAGCTGAGCTCTAGGTTTGTTGGCCCCTTTGAGATTGTAGAACGGGTTCGAGAGGTAGCTTACAGATTGGCGATGCCTCCAGCTCTATCAGGGGTTCATGACGTGTTTCATGTCTCCATGCTCCAAAAGTACGTATCAGATTCTACGCATGTACTGAGTTATGAGAACTTGGAACTGGACCAGGATTTGTCATATGAGGAGAAGCTGGTTCAGATTCTCGATCGAAAGGATAAAGTCTTGCGGAGCAAGACCATTGCCTTAGTGAAAGTGCTATGGAGAAACAACAAAGTGGAAGAGGCAACTTGGGAACTTGAGACAGATATGCGGGATTGGTATCCCGAGTTATTCAGGTAATTTCGAGGATGAAATTTCTATAAGGATGGGATAGTTGTAGTGTCCTAATTTTGCTAATAAGGCTTAGGGCCTTGATTAGCGTGCCTGGAGGGCAATAATTGATTTATTATGTTAATATGTGAATTTGATGATTATGTGATTAGAAATGCATGTTTAGGTGAATTAAATATTCATGTGGCCCCATTTGGCTATTAGGGGCATGTTTGTAATTTTAGCCTGTTGAGGGCATAAATGCAATATTTGTGTATATTGTGATTGACACCACAAGTGAGTGGTGATATATCCATGATGCACGATCCCGAGACAGTCCTAGGGAGCAGTTTGGCTAGAAAGTCACAATGGGGTTGAATACCCGGCTTGGGAGGAGCCTAGGGGTATTTTGGGTCTATAGTATGTGTTCGGGAATTATTGAGTAATGGATATTAATTTATCAATGATTTAGTTATGTCGGGATTTAACGGGGATTTATAGGAATACTCGGGGACTTAACGGGATCTGGCAAAAGACGGAGTTGCCCTTGGTGGCACTTGAAGATTTGAGTAGCATTAAGGGGCATTTTATACTTTTGTTAAAATGGGATATACACTTAGAGGCTTAGGAAATTACTGGAACTCAGAAAAAGAGAAGGATAAGCTCTCAAGTCTCTCTCTCCTTGGGATCTCTTCTTCTTCTTCCTTGGGTTTGAAGACTTTGATTTATTGGAGATTTTTGGGCTTAGTTCTTAAGGAATTGAAAGCTGGTTGTGGTTGGGATTAGCTCAAGGGAAAAGTTATCAGCAAGGTAAGGAATTCCATCCATTTGAACCTGCTAAATTCTATAGAATTTCTGTTTAAACTTTGAAGCTTGCATGGAATAGGTCCTATATATGATATTGAGTGTTTTCTGAGTATATGGGGTTGTTATGAGCTTGTTGTGTTGTTTAGGCTATATGAGTAAGAATTCTAGGTTTAATTTTGAGGTTGGCTGGAGTTTGGGCTATGAATTGTGGGTTTAAGCTCGGGGAAAAACTTGAGAAATAGGTTGGTTTCTGGGTTCCTAGAGCTTGCGCCGCGACCTTGTTCATCAAGGGCCGCGGCCCATGTGTACGTGAAGGCCTGGGGAGGCCTCTGTTCTTGAGGCACGCCGCGACCTGTGTCTCCCAGTAGGGAGGCATTTTGCCTCTGTTTTGGGGCGCATCGTGGCCCTTAAGGGGCTGGGTCACGACCCTAATTCAATGTTCTGGTTGTTTGAAGGTTTTTGGCTTGAGAACCCAATTGTTAAGGCTCGGGAAGGATTTTACCACCTGGATTGGTAGGATCTAAGGTTCCGGAGACTAGAATTATATCCCAAAGTTATTTAATGGATTAGAGTTTGACGGATGGCTATTGTTGATGCGTTGGGACTAGGTTTTCAGCGAGGCTCGGGTTAGAGGACTGTGCTCGAGATTTCGGTGCTCAGGAAGCTTGGGACACAGGTAAGAAAACTGTTGTACCAGTAGAGCTGGGCGTGGCCCTATAATTTGTATTGCAGGGCATGGCCCTATGTGATTGAATTGCAGGGCGTACCCCTAATGTTTATGTTTGGTATTTGTTTAAGTATTTGTTGATTATATGCTATGTATTGCATATTTGTGAATGAACGGCGAAGGCCGAGAACAGCAGGAAGCCGAGTACGGCAAGGGGCCGGGAACGGCGTTAAGCACGTGGAGTGCAAAGTCAAGTACAGCAAAGGTCGGGAGCAGTGCTAGCACGCTTGTTGAGCACGCGGAGTGCAAGCCGTTTGGGTGCGACCCTTCTCAGGATGCTGAAGTCATCCTCACGGTGAAGACCGCGAGCCCAGGGCCTGGTAAAGCACCTGGGATGGCATGGCCGCTATGTGTTTAGCCTGTTGGCTGTTTTGTTATATGCTGCTAATAGATATGCATATGTTGAGTTTTCTTGCTGGGCTTCGGCTTACGAGTGCTCTATGGTGCAGGTAAGGGCAAAGGAAAGGTCGACCAACCATGAGTACGGAGAGCGTGAAGCGACGTGTACATGTTTGGCCTGCCTGGCTACCACGACCAGGGATATTTTTGGGAAATGTTATGTATTAACCTGAATTTTGTTGCCTAGTCGACCTTAATTGTATTTTGAGTTGTAAATATTTTCTAAACAGTGTTTTGGGATCTCAACTGTAAAACTTTCTGACATTCTCAATGAGTATCCAAATGTTTTATATTTAATGACTGGTAATGGGTTTTATCTCAACTTAGCTACACTTTTAACTTAAAACCTCGATTAGCGAGTGATTAGCACATTTTAAACTTACTTAGTAACGACTCTAAGGAAGTAGGGCATTACACTGATAGTTTAATTTGGAGTCTTACCTCTTCTGGTTACTTTTCTGTTAAAATTTCATAACACCTTGCACATTCTTCTAATTCTAATCATCAATTCCTTCCTAGATTAAGATGTGGTGGTCAAAACATTGGAATTCTAAATTACTATCGAAAATTAAAGATTTTGTTTGGAGAGCATACCATCACCTACTTCCATCTGCTTTAAACTTGTCATATAGAAAGATCATTCCTACTTCTTACTGTTTTTATTGTAGAAATCAGGAAGATTCGGTTTCACATGCCCTTTTGTATTGTTCTAGAGCTCAGAAAATTTGAAAAAATTCAGATTTTGCTAATTTATTGTATTCGTGTCAAGGAATGGATATTGCTGATTTGCTAATATATGATTTTAATTATATAACTTTTGAATAATATGAATATTTCCTTGGTGTTTTATGAGCCTCCTGGAACAATCGAAATCTATTACTTCATGGTAAAACTCATATTCCTTTTAAAGATGTTACTGCTTGGTCTGTGTCTTTTGTGCAGAAATACAAAGCTATTCAGAAAATCAATATTAGGCAATCCTTGGATAAAATATCTAGTGAAGGTATTGCATATGGATTCCCCCTCCAATAGGTGCACTTAAAATGAATGTAGATGCTGCAATTGACAACAATAATAATAAGATGGGATTTGGGGTTGTGGTCAGAAATGATAAAGGTGATGTCGTGTTGGCTTCTCTTGTCCGAAAATAGGTTGCTTCAACTCATATTGGATGGAAAGCCAAGCCTTGTTACAAGCCCTTCAATGATGCAAAATGATATCCATGCCCATTGATATAGTGGAGGTCGGCTCTAGAACAATTGTTAACAGAATTTTATCTTGTGATGTTGACCTATCGCATGTATTTGATGTCATTTCTTAGCTCCCTGTCTTTCTTGGCTTCAATTGCTATTTCTTTTGTACCAAGAGAAGCTAATGTCTTAGCTCATAAAATTGCTAAAAAGGTTTTAGGGCCAGATGGAGAGCTGATTTGGAATGGCATATACCTTCCAAACTTCGAATTATGTTATTGCTATTAATGAAGTTACATAATTTTCAAAAAAAAAAAAGAACATAGAGATAACTTTTTCTTTTGAAAAATAAATAATTGAGGAGCCTTGAGCCCACTCCCAGTGAGTTGTGCCAGCACTGTAACTGCTAGGTTACTAAATTTTCATTTCGGGATAAGTTTTTCAAATTTATCTTTAGAAGGACCAAAAATACGATCACTGAATTTTCAAATAGTCTCTGCTCGAGACCTAAAACAACACAAGCCATAAGAAAGAAATAACAAGTTGACAGTACAAAATGTTAGTAAAATTTAGCTGTGCGATGAGTTTGATCCATTATATGGTCCGTACGATCCTTGATTGAATAAATTATCTTTCTGACAACTCTATCCAATAGAACTATTACATTTTATTTAAATCATATGGTCAAAGCGTTGGCACTAATAATATAAAACTTACCCATCATGAAAAAATATATATTTATACATGTTGCTAAGGGACCAGATGATCTGAAATTTGGAAGGAGTCTCACAAACCGCCCATAGCCAATGTAATGATTTTTTTAACAACTAATGATGATTAGTATGAAGGAGCCCATCTTCTCACTTAATTAATAAAATAAATATGCATAGCTCGATATGTACCAAGAGAAAAATATCCTAGCCAAAGGTCGACAGCTGTCACACTTACCACCACAAAATTGGTTCTCAACCACAAATAAGCTTTAAATTAATAAATATTTTAGTAATTTCAATAATTTAAAATTGGCGTAGAAGTGAAGATTAGGCCAAACCAATGTAATGTGTGTGTTTGAATAAAGAAAATATTAATTTATTCTTTTATCTTTGTATTTTCCTCTTAAATTTTTATTTATTGTCTACATCAGGGCCACAAGAGCACCACCCATTCGCCATTCAGTGCATTCACTCGTCCTAAATTTCTCTTTCTCATTCTTTCCGTCGGCCCATTATTAATATTTAATATTATATTATACACATCAACTTCCTAGACTTAAAGTTTCGCACTCGTGCCAAGACTTTTATTTTTTTTATTTGAAATATTTTAGGGTTTTCTAACCATTTAAATTAATCTATTTTGGGATTATAAAATTTAAATAATATTTGCTCAAAACATTAAATTTTAAAAATTGCTTCATTTTTCATCTGGTCAAATTTTAATCAAAATTTCCTTAAGTAAAACAAAAAGAAGAAAAAGAAAATGAATTTTCTATAATCAAAATCATTTGATCATGTGGATGTCTAATGACAGAATGATTATCTACTTTCAAGTAATTATAGGCCACGAAAAGATATTGAATAAAAAGGTTGCAAAAAAATAGTTTTCTTGTGTTAATTATGAGCAAACTTTTTTTACATACAATAGACAAACTTATTGAATTCAAGAAAAATCAATTTTAATTTTGAACAAAATTATTGACAATAGAAAATAAGAAAAGATGTACAAGATACGAAAATTACGAATAATACTCATTATTGAAGCAGACAAAATTACACTCAAAACCTTTACTAACGAATGTAATATTAATCTTTTTATTCACTAAAAAACAATAAGGTTTTAATGTCGATTAATTGGGTTGATGTTTTTTCTAGGAATGTATAAAGAGGCGCGCCGGGATCAATGATGACTCTCTCTTCTCTGAACTGGCCCGGGAATTTCATTGGGTACCTATTTAATAAAAATGTTTAAATTTTTTTTATTTTTAATAAATTAAATCAAAATAATAATAAAAAAAAGAATTATACTATTAAAAAATATATTTTTTATATAAATTATCTTATTATATATTTATATAAAAAAATTATAATAAAATTACAATGTAAACGGAACAGGTTCGGGATAGAGGTCATGCCTCCCGCCTCAGTCCCACTAGGGGCGGGTCCCCACGAGGACCCTATCCCGCAAGTTAAATTGACATCTCTAATTTTTTCGCACTATGTATTTTGTTTAATTAATTGTTTTGAGCTTATATTTTGATAAATTATATTTTAGTCTTTATATTTTTAAAAATATTTTAAATAGACTCCTAAATTTAATTTTGATAAAAGTTTTTTAAACTAAAATCACAAATAATTCATCAAACTAACAACTAATGACAAAAATATAATTATTATTTCTAAAAATTAAATTGTTATATTCAATTTTTTGTTTATAAAAAATTAAGTGGAAGATGAAACAAAATATAAAATACAACAACATATAAAAGATCGTAAGCCTTAAAAGACCATGTTAGTAATAATGTATTTGAGAGAAATAATTAACAATTATCTCTTAAAGGTGTAATACGTTGGTGCGGCCCTTTAGACTTAACGTATTGATTGTTTATTTCCTTGGAATACCCGGGACCACCAACTTTCCCCAAACTCCTCTTTCTCTCTGTAATGGTCTTCCTATATAAGTGGCGAGTTTCCAACTTGTATAACCCAACTTGTCTTAACTAAGTTCGCAAATTGTCTTCCAAATTTTCTGGTTTCTTCTTCTTCTAACATTATAATTATCACTCGTGATTTACCTTCAACAAGTGTAGATATTAGTCATAAAAAGTAGATTTGTTGTTTCTGATTTCCTTGCAATCTTCTTCGTTTTGGGAATGACAAAGATACATCCGAGCTCTGCCACCGCCGCCATCACCGGTTCCCCAGCCCCGTCGTTGGTCTCAGAATCGCCAAATGCGGCGGTCGTCTTAACGGTGTGGACAAAATCCCTTCTCTTCAATTGTAATGGTTTTACGGTATATGACTGCAAGGGCAATATTGTCTATCGGGTTGATAATTACGTCGCCGGTAACAAGGGTGAGATTGTCCTCATGGACGCCGCCGGCAAGTCTCTTCTCTCCATTCGACGCAAGGTAATTGCTCATAGGTTTTTTCTTTTTTAAATTTCTTTTATTATCTATGTATGGCCACATAGCTTTTTATTTTATTTTTTATTTTGTTATTTATTTTACATTATTATGTATTTAGTAATGATTTCACACTAACTAAAAATTCGATTTGATTTATTGTTACAGAGGTTGAGTCTGGGCGATAATTGGACGGTTTTCGACGGAGACACGACGGTGAATCCGCGATTCAGCGTAAAAAAGCAGGCGAACATCCTAAACACGAGGTGTTTGGCGCGCGTGATGAGTCCCGGCAGAGGCGGCAGTGGATCTCCCAAGAGCAGTAGCCCGTCGTCAACATTGTACGAGATTGAGGGATCGTATCCACAACGGTGCTGCGTCGTGTACGACCACAAGAGACAGAAAGTGGCGGAGATAAGACGGAAGGAGGCGGCGATCGGCGGAGTTTCTTTGGGAGGGGACGTCTTCCGCCTTGTGGTGGAGCCTCAGTTCGATACGTCCGTCGCCATGTCCCTTGTTATCCTGCTCGATCAGATGTTTGGTCGGTCATCTTCTTTTAGGCGTTGATTTCAAGGGTCGATCTTTTCAAGGGTCGATCTTGATCTCCATTACACAGAGTTTTAGTTTGACACGAGAAAATTAGTACACTGATCTTCCGATTTGACTACCTTTACCCTCAGGTAGCCATTATTAGGGGATGCAGAAAAAGCTGCGACTTATTAGTTTTCTCACGTTTTTTCCAACCGCAAATTGGGTTGTATATACAAAAAACTAAAAATTCAAAAAAAGAAAAAGAATACATAACAGGTTTGGGTATACTGATCATCTGGACTGTACCGGTGTGTGGGGATGACTTCCCACTTTTTTTTTTTCCCCTTTTAACATTCGATGTATGTCGATCCAGATTTTGTTGAATGAAATTAGCTACTCTATTTACCAACGTTTTTTCCGATATCTAGTCTAAAATTGGTGAGCTCAAATCAATACAGATTTTATCAACTAATTCATGTCCAACAAGAAAGAAACATATTATTTCAAATTTGTTACTTCCACTTCAATTTTTTTTATTTATAATTTTAAATAATGTTGCATTATTATTATTTTAATGAAAATTAGACAACTTATTAACGAATATATACCAAATGATGTATGAATTAACAACACAAAGTAGAAAAAAAAACTACACAAATGTCACGCGGTGATGACCGCAGAAAAAGAACGCGCATAAGTACTTTGCAAGTGATGTAATTTCTTTTCGTCTCAACTCACTTTATTTGAAAGAACTTTTTTTTTCATGAATGCTAAGTCACAAATAAATATAACGATTAAACATGTTTTTTGGCCATGATATTTTAGAAGAATAATGACTTGAAACACATTCATTTTATACAATATTTTATTTTATTTTAAAATTGATTATACATGTAGAACTTCATAATCATCCGCAATTCTCAATCTGACACAACTACCAACGAAGAACTTCACTTTGGAAACTAGAGGTATTCGTGGTGCGGGTAGTGTAATTTTTCTCTAATTTTTTGGACCGCACCACATATGCGGTTTGAACAATTTTCCAAACCGCAATCTGCACCGCAAAAGTGTTGTGTGGTGCAGTGCGGTGTGGGTGGTTTATGCCTATCACCAAATAATTTAGCGATTAAATATTACAATTAAGAAAAATTCATAATAAATCTCATAACCATAGAGTGTTTAACAAAATAATTAAATGTATAACAAGCTAATAAAATTTAAGCAAAACAATAAAAATATAACAAACTAATAACAAAGAAAAAATGTAATATAAAAGTAAATATTGTTTTAATTAAGGAGGAATATCTTTAGATTGAAGTAGAATATGTGTTAGCATTCTACGAAATATTATATTTTTTTCTAGATATTGTGTATATTATATTATACTATATAAATATTTATGCATTAACTTTAAATGTAGTAAAATTGAAAAAAATAATATAAAAAAGTTAATATATATAATGATACGGTGTGGTGTGGTTTGAACCGCATTTATAAAATTTAAAACCGCAAACCGCACCGCACCGCACGGTTTGACAAAAATAAAAATCACAATCGCACCGCGAAAAGTTCTAAACCGCAAATTGCGATGAGGTGTGGTGCGGTGTAGACCGTTTGTGCGGTGTGGGCGGTTTTATGAACACCCTTATTGGAAACAAATATCACCATTTTTTAGGAAAAATACTTGCATATTTACATATTTATATTTTTACAAAAGTAAGAAGTACTCACTGCTGACCAAAAGACTCAATATTTATTTTACACACTTAAAATACATGAAATAATATAATATAATATGTATTTTAAACTATATATAAAATAGTATCATCCCATGTTCATAAATTTGAACCATTTTAAATAGATGCAAGGAAACATTTTAAGTATGCAAAACAAATACATGTTTATTAATTATTATATAAAAAAGCAAGTAAAAGTTTGTTTGCCTATTAATATTTGATTTAGAGATCTTTTCGTATGGCTCCAAACATAAGCATCAATTAGCCTTTCCCATTTATATGATCCCTCAATTATGTTTATTTTTGTATGTTAGTTCTTGTTTTTAACCAAACCAGGAATATACATGGGGAACTCATAATTTATTTATACTAGATTCAAGTTAAGTGAAATGTATGTTTGCTTAATTTATTTATAAAATTTATTAATTATATTTATTAAATTTGTATCATTGTCACATAAATTTTACATAAATTTTAAATAAGTAAACAATATTATATATATAAAATGATATAAACATATTAAATAAAAAATCAAATTAAAATATTGTTTATAATTTTTTTAAAATATATATAATATGATACTACTTTTTAAACATAAATAATAAATTTTTTAATAAAAATTAAGATTATGTATTATATATTATTATAATAATATTTAAATTTATATTAACATTAGTATTAAATGTCTAGTCTTATATTACATAATATTATAATAATATTTGAATTCATATTAATATAATTAGTAAAAAATTAGGATTATATATTATTATCACAATAATATTTTATAATATTTAAATTTATATTAATATAATTATTAAATATCTAATTTTATATTATATATTTTATAACATTTGAATTAAAATTTATATTAATATAATTATTATATATGTATTATTATATTAAATATTATTATAATAATGATATTTTATAATATTTAAATTTATATTAATATAATTAAGGAATATCTAATTTTAATTAGTTTTAAAAATATATTACGTTAAATATTTAGAATATTCTGTTAATCTTAACAAAACAAATCGTTAAAATCAAGAATTTCTGTTATCTACCCACATTTTATATAGAAGAGATATAATTTATTTTTATCTTGAATTAAAAAAATATCATGTTTCTCACCATATTTACTACTCATGGATTGCAAATAAAAAAAGGTTTATACCTTTTTGGACCCTGTGTTTTGTCTCATTACCTGTTTGGACCCTTTGTTTTGATAAATTACGTTTTGGACCCTATGTTTTGTAAAATGGTTAAAATAGAACCCTCTACCCGATTTTGGTCAATGTTTTTTCAACTAAAATCACAAATAATTTACCAAACTAACAATTCAGAACAAAAATAAAATCATTCTGCTTAAAAACTGTGTTGTTATATTCAATTTTTTCTTCATCAAAATTGAGTTTAGGGTTCTATTTTAACCATTTTACAAAACATAGGGTCCAAAAAGTAATTTGTCAAAACACAGGGTCCAAACAGGTAATGAGACAAAACACAGAGTCCAAAAATGTATAAACCTACAAAAAAAATGGACAAAATATTTTTCTTCCTTACCAAAAATACCCCTGAGCTATTACACTGGTGGACTTTTGGTCATAAAATTGAAATGGTGATTTTTAACCAATGAGATTTATGCTTTCTTTTCAAACTGACTTCTTTTGAAAACGAAATTCTTATAAATTAAGGTTTTCTTCATATGTGCATACATTTTACTTTATCATCGAAGAAGAATTAGAGAAAGCCTTATGAATAAGAAAAAAGAGAAAGATCTAATCTAAAGATGGATCGTGATGAAAGTTTTACAAAATGTTTTTTTTTTTTGAACTGCAGTGTTTATTTTTTACATTTTGTAATACTTAAGTTTCGAAAATTTTGTATCAGTTAGATCCCCAATATTTTCAAATCTCATCATTGAGGTCCCTAAATACTATTTTTGTTTCTCTTTCAAAATATATAAATAAAATATAAAAAATGGTGAATCAATCTTAAAAATTGGACTACTTAATTTATAACAATACAAAATATGACATTGAAAAAAATATTTTCATGGCATTTAAAAAAATATTTAATAGTTTTATAAATTAAATTAATTTTTCATTAAAAAAATTCTTACTTATAAATTTTTAATATTTATAACTAAATTATCACGAGATTAATATTTATAATCTACATATTTATTTTTTATTTTGTACATTTTTTCTATAATGCAACTTATAACAAATCATATATATATATATATGCACATAAATAATTTTATATACACTATTATTAAGTTTTAAAAAGAATGTATGAAACAAAAAAGTATAAACATAATAAAAATTGATAATATTAAGATAATCGAAATAATATAGTTATTAATATTAATTATAAAACAGCATTGTAGGTAAGAATATTATTTTTAATAAAACATTAATTTAATTTATAAAAATATTAAATATTTTTAAAAATGTTATGAAAATAATTTTTTTTCTCATGTCATGTTTGTTATTGTCATAAATTAATTGTCTAAAGATTTGAAGAATGATTCACCATTTATTTTATAACTTTCTATGTATTTTCAAAGAAAAAAGAAACAAAAATAACATTTAGGGACCTAATTGATACGATTTGAAAATGTTGGGGACCTAACTGATACAAAATAAACTTTTGGGACTTAAGTGCTACAATGTATAAAGAATGGGGACCGCAGATGAAAAAAAAACTATTTTCAAAATGAGAGAGAAGAACATGCTACAAAATCACCCTCTTCTAATCAAAAGAGATCGAAATATTTATAAATAATGGCACTCATTATCTTCATCATGACTCTTAATGTTGTGTTTTTCTACTTAAAGGTCATATCTCCTAATTGGAGTTTATGAGTTTATTTTAAATGAATACTCAGTTCAGTTTATGTGTTTATTGTAACGACCTAAACTTTGCTAATAAGGCTTATGGCCTTGATTAGCGTGCATGGAGGGCAATATGTAAATTATTGTTTAATATGTGGATTTGTGTGAATATGTGATTAGTGATGCATGTTTATGTGAATTAAATATGCATGTGGGCCCCGTTTGGTTGTTAGGGGCATGATTGTAATTTTAGCCCGTTGAGGGTATAAACATGATAATTGTGATATATCTGTGCTGCACGACCCGAGACAGTTCTAGGGAGCGGTTAGCTAGAAAGTCACAACGGGGTCGAAAATTCGACTCGGGGCGAGTTGAGGGGTATTTTGGGTATTAGACATTTTATGGGGTTATCAGATTATGAAAATAAATATTTTTAGATATATTTTAGGTTAGAACGCCTAGGAGGGAATATTGGGGAAATTTATCATTTTTCTCTCGGGGACGTTTTTGGTACCCCGAGCCTTGAGGTAACCTTGTAGACTTAAGCTAAATAAAACAAAACCTAGAATCATTTGGAACTCTCTAAACCGACCCACTCTCTCCCCCTCAGTCTATTTCTCTTCTACACTTGGAGGCTTAGTGATATTTTGGAGGAAAACCAGTCAAAAACTGAGGAATTGGAGCTGGGATTTTGGGAGCTTGGGGCTTGGAGCTTGGAAGAGGTGAGCTTTGGAGGTTGAGGTGCTAGTGGAAGCTTGAATTCATCAGCTGAGGTAAGGGGTTTAACTCTAAAATCCTTTGAGTTTCAGTAGAATTATAGCTAGAGTTGTAAGTTGCATGTGAACAAGAATCATGAGTTAAATTTTGCTGTGGGTTGAGTTTATAAGACTGTGTTGGATTTGTTGTGGAGCTTAGATGATGTGGTAGGGAGGCTCAAGCTTAATTCTTGGTTTGGGTATTGAGTTGGAATGATTTTAGAAGGATTGGCTCGAAGGAAATGCAAGGAAGAATGGTGTTTTTCTGGGTTTGGAGGTGAGGGTTGCGGCCCTAGGAGGGGCATGCCACGACCCGTGTGCACGCAAGGCCTGGGGAGGCCACTGACCATGGGGTGCGCCGCTGCGCTTGGCCAAGCATGCCGCGACCCGTGTGTGTTTCCAGGGAGGCGTTTAGCCTTTGTTTTGAGGCAAGCCGCGACCCTTGAGGGGTTGGGCCGCAGCCCTAGTTCAAGATGCAGGGTGTTTAGTGGGATTTGATTTAGGAACCTAATTGTTAGGGCTCGGGATGGATTTTATCACCCGGAATGATAAAACCCAAGGTTCCGGAGACTAGATTTATGACCCAAAGCTATTTAATGGAATAGAACTTGATGGGTGGAAATTGTTAATGTGTTGTGATTAGGGCTTCAGCGAGGCTCAGACTAGGGAACTGTGCTCGGGACATCGGTGCTTGGAAAGCTCGGGACACAGGTAAGAAAACTACAGTTCCCCTAGAGCTTTTGTTGCAGGGCTCGGCTCTATATGATTAAGTTGCAGGGCTCAGCCCTATATGACTTTGTTGCAAGGAGTGGCCCTTTGATTGAATTTTTATGTGTTTAAGTATCTTTTTAGCTATATTATGTGTACTTATAAATGAATGAACGGCGATGGCCGAGAATGGCAAGGGGCCGGGAGCAGCGTTTAACACGCAGAGTGCGAGTTGCCAGGGCGAGACCCCAAGGGATACCTGGGATATCCTTACGGTATAGACCGTGACCCTAGAGCCTGGTAAAGCGCCTGGGATGGCATGGTCGTACATGTATAGCCTGATGATGGCATGTTTATATGTTAAGTGTTGTTATGCATATGTTATCTGCTTGTGAGGGTTTTCTTGCTGGGCTTCGGTTCACGGGTGCTCTATGGTGCAGGTAAAGGCAAGGGGAAAGTCGACCAACCTTGAGTATGGTGAGCGTGATGAGTGAGGCGTACATGTCTGGTCTACCTGGCTGCCACAGCCAGAGGTGTTTTTGGGAGATGATTGTACTAAACTTGAATTTTGTCGTTTAGTCGACTCTGCTTATATTTTGGGTTGTAAATATTTCTAAACAATGTTTTTGGGATCCCAAATATTAAACGGTTTATCATTTTTCAATGAAAGGTTTATTTTCAAAGTTATGACTCTGATTATAATTTAATTACACTTTTGTCTTAAAATCTCGATTAGCGAGTTAATTGCACTTTTTAAACTCACTTGGTAACGGCTCTAAGGCAGTAGGGCATTACATTTATGGTATTGTGGAGGTGTGACTTAAGTTTCCTAAATTTTCTTCAATAGTTACAACAAAACACCATTTTTACATCACCTTAATATCACTCATGTCATAATAAGTTTTCTCAGGGTTATTACACTGAGCCATGCTCGACACAATAAGCGCTAATTAGGCAAGTGAAATGTGTGTTTCACTTAAGGCTCAATGATAACTGAGAAATTGTTTATTTTAAAGTTATTTATCTATTTTAATTAGTTTATTTTGTGTGTTTAGATGTTCTAAGATGTTATTGGTGAAAAATATTTATTGGTAATGTCTTGTATGCGATGTTTAAGCTTGGTAGTTCAAGTTTGGAACTTCATGCTTAATTTCAACATTGCTCCAGCCATTATCTCGGATTTTCGCCGAACATGAAAGTCGTAGATCTTTTTCTTAACTTTACAGTCTTTTGAATTGTCAAATTCTAAGTTATATTGATAGAGTTATGACAAAAATAATATTAGTTGGCATTGTAGATTATTCGAAGTTAAAATAGGTACTAGGGGCCACGTTGCATCGTGGTGCTCACACGTTTCCATCTTTAAAATTGAATGAAAATGATGGATTTTTTGACCAAATTTGAGTAGGGGAAAATAGAACATTTTAGGTATGACTTTTAGAGACTTTTTAGAGGCTAGAAAACAGAAAAGAGAGGGGAGTGAAGGAAATCCAATCACAACAAATCATTAATCTAGTTTCTTCTTAAAGTCATGTTTATTGAATTTTTGTTTCTAGTTTCTATGGAGTAGAATATTTTAGGTTAATGGTGATTTCAAAGTCCTATATATGAATTATTGATTTTAATAAATTCATTGTTTTTTATTGCCATATATCAAATTCTTTACGTTCTTTCATGTTAATTTTAAAATTATTATTTTATTTTTTTAGAGGGCTACTATATAAGATTTTGCTTTAATCTATCACCATCTTAGGATATATTATTCAACTAATAGTCTAGAATTCTAAGTATACATGGTAAATTATAATTAGAGATGAAATCATACTTGTTTTTAATTATAATGAAAAACATAACATAGGTTGAATAAATTATACGCTTGATGAATTTGTTGCTTAGATCAACCTATCTCCATTAAACCTAATGTTTTTCTTAAATTTAATCCTTGTTGTTTTTCCTTTAGGTTATTTAATGAAAAGAATTAATTAAGAGTGATTAACATTAATGAATTACATAAGAGATTGGGATAATGATGATTCTAATGTTATATATGGTTGGTAATTTGATAGGGAATAGAAAAAAAATAATGTGATTAGAAGCTTGAATGAGCATTTAGTAGTATAGAATAACCTTTTAATTATCCTTAATTATTGAATTCATCTTTGCGTGTTCAATTACTGTTTTTCCTTTCTTTTTTATTGTTGATGCGATTTTTCGCCAACAGTGGATTAAGAAATCTGACAGCAGAGTTCTTTTTTAATAAATCGTGATTAAACAAATGAACAATATCACAAACACTCACACTTTTATGTGGTTCAGCGGTTAAAATCAACCTAGTCCACGAGACAATCTTATTAATATCTTTGGGGCTTTGGGTGAAATGGTTTCTTGCAATTTCAGGAGAGTTTTTGTATATCATGAAGCAGTCTTTTTTTCTATCCATTTCCCTGATATTTATAGAGGGCTTTCTTGGACAGCTTTGGGTAACCTCGTACATAAATATGGTAAATAATAAATCAGAATAACCTCCCATTTACATAGGGATATGATTGCCTATAGAATTCACATTTGTTATCTCGAGTAATCTATGTGTAATAAAATCTGGGAATTAATGAGCGTATAAGGAATCTCCGAGTATATTGGGATCCTTCACTATGCGTCATGATCAGGGTTCCGCGAGCTGAACACTTCCTTCGAGATGGATGTCGAAGAGCTAACCTAACCTGATACGGGCCAAGTTCAGAGTATCTAGAAGGTGATTTAACCATCACGCATCTCGAACTAGGTTGTTGGCGCAAGAGGCAATCTGGAGACTATCTGGTTGTTGTAAGCTGTCAAGTTTGACTTGAGCTACTCACTCTAGAGTTAGCTAGATGTTTTACCAGTATGATTTCTCCATGCGCTAATCTGCCAGTTGTACCCCATGCTGAGTAATTTAGTTCATATTTATTTTGGGGTACAACATTTGCCCCCCAAGCTCCTGCTCGTGCATGAAGTCACCTCTGACACACACAGTAGGGGCTTTTAGGCTTCTGTTATGTGAAATTGTGCCCACCCACTACTCGAGTACAAAACACGTCTCAGTCTCTAATAACTACCCGTTCGGGTTTTGAGTAGTGTGACAACTGTCCTGTCAAATTTTTTCCACCGCATGGGTTATTTAATCTAGGCCCTTGTATCCCGAACTAACCTAATCGACTGACCCAGATTGATTCTCGAGGTTTACGTATGAATAGGAGAAACAAACCTGAACCTCACCACCTTTGCATTCGAAAAATTTCCCTTTACTTCTCAGAACACCTTCAGAAACCTTTGGCATTCTCTCATTTTCCAGAATCTTTCAGGCTACTATCTTTGGAGCTGCCATCACTTCCCTCGATCGAACATCTAATCTGTAAGTATTTTTATACCCGGTTTAAATTTCACCCTCTTATTTTAAAATAAGTTTTACGAAATATTCCAATATGGTTTCTTACTTCGGCCATGTTCGAGTTTAATAAGGGATTTTGTTAGGCCAAAACAATAGTGCTAGGTCTGATTAGAAATAATGTGCATAAAAAACGGGTAATTTTTTTAGTTTTGAAAGAGGATCGCCTGTGTATGTGTAAAAATTTGAGGGTTTTTAGGTTCAATTCTGGGTAGCTTAAGGGTTAAACCGCTTTAAAAAGCTATTGGATTTGACACACGAATCCCAAAGTATCAGAGGATTTCCCAAGTTTATAGTGCGTGGCCACTGAACGCGCGTGGACACACGCATTATCACTAAGGGATATCTTATCTCGTGTGTATCTTAGGTTGAATAAATCAAATTCAAACCCTCGGGTCACCATACCTTTATCGCTGTAGCAAGGTTTTATCTTAGGTTGCCTCTAACGGGCTGCTTTGTCGCCAAGCGACCTAGATCATTGTAACACCTTACGACCTAGGCACCGTACACTGTGTATTTTAAATAGTGCAAACTCACTGAACGAGTCATTTGGCCATAATCGTGTAACTAAATGTGATTAGTGGTTTAGGGTTAAAATTTTAGGTCAAATGGTGCAACTGTTTCATTAAAAAGTTTACTTCCATACATGGGATCCCAAAATACATTTAAAAAGGTTAACTACAATTGAAAGGTTACAACTAGCTGACCTAAGAGGAAAAATAGGGTTTGACCCTATTCCTCTTTAAAACCTTGACCGTGGTGGTCGAGCAATCACATATGTACACATCGTCACCTAAGCTCTCAAGCTTAAGGATGGTCCAGCTTTCTTTCTCCTTACCTGCACCACAAAGCACCCGTGAGCCAAGGCCCAACAAGAAAAGTTAAACACGATCATAAACATTTAATAACATATTACCAAATCATAATAAACATGCCTAGTAGTAATAACCCTACTCATGCATGCATACCATTCATATAAATGACTACAGTGTCATACGGGGCCAATAGCCCAAGATTAATGATCAATGAATCATATCGAGGCCCAATGCCCAAAATAATTTATTAATGAGCCACACTGGGGCTCAGCGTCCAAATACATGATTAATAAATCATTCTGGGGCTCAGCATCCTAGGATATGGGACTAACAAGACCCTTTGCCCTATCCTGTGTATAACCACCCCTGGAACTGGCCCAACGTACCTGGCGCTCTAGTTTTCTCACGACCAATAGGTCGGTCAAGCTTATGGTGTGCTCCTGGTTAGGCATAACCATAATGACCAGCGCTCAGTGCGCTATTGCCATCTTTGACTCATAAGTCAATGCTTTTCGACCAGCACTCAGCGTGCTAATGTCGTTCTTCACTCATAAGTCAAGTTTTGGGCCCAAGCCTAGGATATGGGACTAATAAGTCACCCTACGGCCCATTGCCCTATCCTCTGTATAACCAGCCTTGGAACTGGCCCAGTGTACCTCGCACTGAGTTTTCCCTGACAAATAGGTCGGTTAAGCGTATGATGCACTCCTGGTTAAGCATAACCATATCGACCAGCAGTCAGCTGACTGGTAAGTCAATGCTCTTCTCAATAAGATAATGCAAACAAGCATATATCATATGTCAAATATCCAAATATAAAGCATTTAGCATGCTTAATCAACAATCACAAGCATAATAATAATCATGCACATTCTCAGGCGTTCACGCCATATTCATATTCATGTTTAACAATTCAGCCTAAGCTATAATCACATGTACCACATACTGGGTGTAGTTTTCTTACCTTTAGACTAAGCACAAGTTACCAATGAACGACCCTCAAGCACGATCCTGATTCCGAGCCCCTAGTGATAACCTAGTCAGAACCATAATATGGTATCCCATCAATCATGAGCGAATGAAGGCTTCTGGACCAAATCCTGGCATTTGGGACCTCGAACTCTACTAAACCGGGTAGTAGGATCGATCCCGAGCCCTGAGGTTTGAATTCCCATCATTAAAAGCCTAAGGTGGCCAAAGTTTCCCAGGAGGGTCGCGACTAGCCCCTAAGGGTCGCGACATGCCTCCCAGAAAAAACACACCCTATCTGAAATTTAGGACACGGGGAGCGACATGCCTCCAAGACATAACCGCCTCTGTGCCCTAGGTTCACACGAGCCGCGGCATGACCCCGTGAACCCAGAAATCCCTATTTTTCCTCAGCCAAAACCTTACCAAAAATCATCCCAATCAATTCCCAAAACCAGAATTAAATCCCCCAAACATTATCAGCACATAAACACCATCAAAACCCAAGTTTATCTCACTCAAAAACCTCCACCAAATCATTAAACCAATACCTTGAACTTCAAGCTCAAGAACATCCAAACTATGACCAAAAAATGAATCAAAATAGGGATTAAAGTTTACCTAAGTTGTGGTTTGTATCCTCCTAGCTGCAACTATTCCTATCCCAAAGCCAAGCCTTGAATTTCCTTAGCTCTAACCCCCAAAATTCAAGAAATTTCCCAAAGGTGCTAAGGAGAAATAAAGAACTGTGTGAGAGGGAGAGAAAGAGCTGCTTAAGAGTGAAGCTCTGTTTTGGTTTCCTTTTGCTGATGGGAAAAGTGACTAAGTCGCTAATTTGGCTCAAAATGACCATATTGCCCTTTAGCCTAAGCCTTACCCTCTTAAGCCCTCAAGGGTAAATTTATCATTTTCCACTTATCCCGTTAATTATAATTAACGTCTCATAAATTCTCGTTATTTCTAATATCCTTAAATAATTTCTCATTACTCGATCAATCCCAGTAATATACTAAGTGACCAAATTACCCCTAGGCTCAACCTAAGCTCGGTATTTGACCCTGTTTACCCTAAAAACAGCTGCAGATGATGTGGCAAGGATTTCTCACACGTGGTTGACACGTGGCACAAGTGCTGCTCGACTATCGACCAGAGGCACATCATTTTGCCAGGGGTTAACTTTTAGATACGACCAGGTTGGTCGTATAACCTGACTTATTTCCTTCTTAAACTGTAATCTTATAATAATTGCGTGGAATATTTCTTCATTATTATCTTAATATGTGATTATTAAGAAAAGATAGGGCACGTTGGCATATGTAACCCTCCTTGAGCCTATAAATATACATGAAATAGCTCAAGGAAGGGACTTTTGATTCCTGAATCTTTTTGCCAAGATAGAGAAAAAGAGAGAGCTATAGTGCAATTATCCATCGTTTTATTGTAATTCTTCCAAGGTTTGTGAAATTCAAGAACCCTAGTTCTTTGATCACTGCTTTGAGATTCAATCTTAATAATAGCACTAAGTGGACGTAGGTCATTACCATCTTTTGGGGCCGAACCACTATAAATCCTTGATGTTTTCTTCTCTTCCATTAGATCATCTTTCTTATTTGCCATTTTATCATTTGTCGTATATTTGACTCTGTGTCGTTGGCCAAATCGTGGGTCAACATTCTGGTGCTTTCATTGAGAGTTTGACAAAAAACAGTGAAAAGATCTAATGGGGAAAACATCCAAGAAGATTGGACAGGCTGCTGGCACTGCACCATCCCAACCTCCTCCCCCAAATGTGGTCGAGAATGAAACACATTTGGAGTTTGATGAGGAGGAACTAGATCCCGAAACACTGAGGGAAACACTAGGAGTGTTGCAAGATGAGTTGGCTAATTTGAAGGCCAATCAGGAGAATGTTGCGGAGACAATGGCGCTGCAGCAAAGAGAAATATAACGCCAGCGCCAAGAGCTGAGTGAGCGACAGGCGGAAATGGATCATCGACAGAGGGATGCCATGGCCGCCCTTGAAGCAACCATTCAACTGGCTAGGAGTCAAGCTGTACCAGCCTCCCAACCAGATCAGCCACCAAATGCACCACCTTAAAGAGGTCCCAATCCAAGCCCTCCACTCCAGCCAACAATCCCTCAAAGGCCAGAGCAGCTGCCTATGGCTCAGGATGAGGTCCCGCCTAGGGATCCTGAATAGCAGCCTCCAACCCAGGCTGGTCGAGGAAATCCCTAGCGCCTGAGGCAGAATTGGGCGGGGCAGCTGCCTCATAGCCCTAGATGCCCTGCAAATGAAGAGCCAAATCCACCAAGTAGGGGGCAGCGTCCTTCTGCCAACAAGAGGAACATCAGTCAGGCTCTGCGGTCAGCCCCCCCCCCCCCCCCCACGACATAACAATGCACGGGGACCCAACGACCAGCGCAGGCCTCCCCCTGACGCTCGAGAAATGCCAGCCCGAGGAGGAAACAGCGTGAACAGCCGATCACACCGTAGTCAGCCACAATTCAGAGATGGCCATGACTATAATGAAGCTGATTCTAGCAGAGGAAATGCTGGCCAAAGAAATGAAGAAAGAGGTGGAGGCAGAAGCCCCCTCACCTAGAGAAAATAGGCCAGCTAGCCACAACGCTGGGGGGCAACCTAGGCAACCGAGCGTCTTTAGTCGGCTAGGAGCTAGCGAGTAGAGACGATGATCTAAGGGACATACTTAACGACCGCCGTGAGAGGCATGACAAGTACACTCCCCCGACACCGGTGGCCCCAGCAGTCCCAGAAGCTGTTCAGGCTCAGATTGATGCCCTGAACCAGGCGGTACAACAGCTGGTTGGGGGACAAACGTCCCATATCGAGTACGATAGGAGGAGGGGCACCCCCTTTGTACAGAGGATTGCTATGGCCAAAACCCCCAGTAAGTTCAAGATGCCTACATTACCGAACTTTGACGAGTACGGAGACCCAGTATGAAGTGTCAGAAGATGGACATACAAAAAGTGTCAGAAGATGCCCGCTGTCAAATCTTCCCTGCGACATTGTTTGACACCGCTTAGGAGTGGTTCTTCAAGTTCCCTCCTGCTAGTATAGTATCTTGGGAAATGTTCATGAAGGAATTTCACGGACAGTTCTACGCGGGTCGTGTACACTTCACAGAGGTCAACCAGCTGGTCGAGATACGTCAGAAAGAGGGAGAGCCCTTGAAAGAATATGTCCAATGCTTCATGCGAGCAGCAGTTGGAGCCAAGACAGTGGGCGATGAAGGTAAGATGATGGCCCTAATTGATGGGGTGAGGCGCCATTCGCCCCTCTGGAGTAGCCTCAGAAAGCATGGGGTTAGAAGTACCCAAGAGTTCTTGCATCAGGCAGATCGATATATCAAGCTCGAAGATGCGATTGCCAATGAAAGGAAATCGCCAGCAAAAGACAAGGGACCCAAGGAAGAATCCGCCAAAGCCGCCAACGGGTCGGAAAAGCCCAATGGAAATGACAAAGGCAACAGGAATGGTAGTGGTAGGAATGGTGGAAAACAGGTGAACGATGAAAGCTCAACTTCTGAGAGTAAATGCCCCAAAGGCAATCGGTACGAGCCAAGATTCACCAACTACACGACCCTTGTTGAAAGCCGAGCTGAAGTCTACCAGGCGACCAGCTTAAGCGTGCCTTACAAATGACCTGCAGCTATAAGGAAAGATATCTCCAAGAGAGACACGACAAAGTTCTGTCATTTTCACAATGACTACGGGCACGATACCAATGAATATAACCAGTTGAAAGACAAGATTGACTTCCTGATCAGGCAGGGACATTTAAGAAGATATGTGCGAGCTGCAGGAGGGTCTCAGCGAGAGGCTCAAGGTGGAAACGAGCAGATGCCTGCACGCCAATGCTCGCCACCTCTACAGCCAGCTCCTGTGGCAAGCACTTTACTCACCATCTATGGAGGCCCACATCTTGCAGGAGACAGTGGGAAGGCAAGGGAACGATACGCTCGAACCCTACGCCACGACCAGGACATCGAGATGATGAGTGTGGAGGATCGAGCACCAAAAAAGGCTCGAACAGAGGAGGAATTGATAACCTTCTCTAAAGACGATACCCAACACATGCGATTCCCACACTCCGATCCGCTGGTCGTAGACATACAAATTGCCAACATGATGGTAAAGAGGGTGTTGGTCGACACAGGAAGTTCGATCAACATCTTGTACAAGTCTTCGCTGGAAAGAATGAAGCTGTCCGTGAAAGACCTGGAGCCATGCAACCAAACCATTTATGGTTTTTTGGTGAAGGGCTCGCCCCAACAAGGTCGATTAGGCTTCCAGTAACAGTAGGTACTGCGCTTGCCAATAGGACATTACTCACTACTTTCATAGTAGTTGATTGTCCTTCAGCATACAATGCTGTGATTGGGAGGCCAATTCTGGTCAACCTACGGTCCGTCACTTCGATATGGCACCTCGCCATGAAATTCCCGACAGACATAGGGGTAGGATGCGTGTTGGGAAATCAACGGGAAGCAAGGGAGTGCTACAACGCCTCGATCACTAAGGCGAAGAAGGGTGTATGGAGAGATGTTCCCGAAAAAGAGTTGCAAGTGGCAACTGATCCTCAGGCCCACTCGGGTGATAATGTCACAAAATAGGGCGTTGCCCAAAGTGAGGATAGGGGTTTGGTTCCTCACTTTGGGGATTTTGAAGAAGAAATCGGACCCATCGAGGACCTTGAAGAGGTCTAAACCGATGAAGAAAATCCGACCAGAGTTGTGAAAGTCGGTAAAAACATAGAGACAATGACAAAACAAGAACTGGTGGAGTTTTTAAGGAGGAACCAGGAAGTCTTTGCCTGGTTGTACAAAGACATGGTCAGGATAGACCCTACAGTCCTCAGCCATGTCCTGAACATCGACAAGAGTTTTCCACCAGTGCAACAAAAAAGAAGGCTGCTCGACAAAGATATATCAAGGGCCTTAAAAGAAGAAGTTGAAAAGCTGAAGGAGAATGGGTTCATCAGGGTGGCTTTTTATCCATTTTGGGTCTCTAATCCCGTGCTAGTTCCCAAGCCAAATGGAAAATGGCATACGTGCGTGGATTTTACAGACCTAAATAAAGCCTGCCCCAAAGATTGTTTCCCACTCCCAAGAATCGACCAGCTGATCGATGCCACTGCAGGACATGAGATTCTCTCATTCATGGATGCATACTCTGGGTATAATTAGATTAGTATGCATCCCCTTGATGAGGATCACACTAGCTTTCAGATTGATACAGGGCTTTACTGTTACAAAGTAATGCCCTTCGGTTTGAAAAATGCTGGTGCGACTAGTCAACCACATGTTTAAGGAAATGATCGGCACAAACATGGAGGTCTACGTCAACGACATGCTGGTCAGGTCGAAGAAAGTAGAAGGGCATATAAAGGATTTCCAGGAGTGCTTCAACGTCTTGAACAAATTTCAGATGAAGTTGAATCCCCTTAAATGCTCTTTTGGAGTAGGATCAGGGAAGTTCTTGGGATTTATAATTAAGTCGAGAGGAATTGAAGCCAATCCCGAGAAAATTAAAACCCTAATTGATATGAAATCGCCAGGAAAGATTAAGGATGTTCAAAGTTTAACCGGAAGAATTGCCGCTCTTAGTAGATTCATTTCAAAGTCAACGGATAAGTGCGTTCCATTTTTTAGTCTACTTAGAGGCAACAAAAAGTTTGAGTGGACGTAGGAATGCGAGCAGGCCTTTCAAGCATTAAAAACTCAAATGGAAAAACCACCCATCCTGTCAAAGCCGGTCGATAAAGAAACTTTGTTCATCTACCTAGCAATCACAGAATATGTTGCTAGTGTTGTTTTAGTAAGGGAGGAAGAAGGTGTGCCAAAGGTTGTGTATTAAGTAAGAAAAAGGCTAATTGGAGCAGAACAGCGGTACCCGCCCATTGAGAAGCTAGCCTATTGCCTAATTTTGGCCTCCAGGAAGTTGCGACCTTACTTTCAAGCTCACCCAATCACGGTTTTGACCGATCAGCCTCTACGACAAGTCCTGCAAAAACCAGAGGCTGCGGGTAGATTGTTAAAATGGGCAGTCGAACTTGGGCAGTTCGATATATCTTACTTGCCGCGAGCAGCGATAAAAGGGCAAGCCCTGGCTGACTTCACTGCAGAGTTTACTGAACTTACAGATGGCGAATAGATTAAAGAGCCTAATGAGCCTGAGTGTCAAAACCAAGCTCCCTCGTGGAAATTATTTACAGATGGTTCTTCTAACAAGTGCCACGCTGGAGCAGGAGTGATATTGATAACGCCGGAAGGGCATCAATTTCACTACGCAATCAGGTTTAACTTCACTACTTCTAACAACGAGGCCGAGTATGAAGATTACTCGCTGGGTTGCGGTTAGCTAGGGACATGAATATAAAAGTGCTCGACATCTACAGTGATTCTCAGCTGGTGGTGAATCAAGTCATTGGAGAATACCAAGCATGAGGTTTAAAGATGGTTGCCTATCTAAACAAAACAAGAGATCTATTGGCTTAGTTCGACAAATACAGCCTTCAACAAGTACCTCGCGACCAGAATTCCAATGCTGATGCTTTGGCCAAATTAGCAAGTGCGAAGGATGCTGATACTTTGAATATAGTGCCGGTTGAGCGGCTATCTATGCCAAGCATCCAAGCAGAGGAGACCGCTATGGTGATCCAGATGGCAGATTCATGGATGACATCGTATATAGAGTATCCGATGCAAGGCATATTACCAACGGACAGAAAACCGTTCATCGATAGGCTACTAGGTATATCCTGGTCGATGGAATCTTGTACCGAAGGGGATACTCAATGCCACTCCTCAGATGTATTTCGAAAGAGAAGGCCAAAGAATTGATGAAAGAGGTACACGAAGGCTTTTGTGGAGACCACGCTGGGGGGCAAAGCTTGCAAGAAAAGATCTTGAGGCAAGGATACTTCTAGCCCACGATGAATGAAGACTCAATGGAGTTTGTGTGGAGGTGCGACAAGTACCAGAGGTTCTCCAAAATCCCGCGAGCAACACCCAATGAGCTTAAGCAGATGCAAAGTCCGTGGCTGTTTGCAGTTTGGGGCATAGATCTAATTGGATCTTTGCCCACAGTGTAACGACCCAAATTCGCTAATAAGGCTTAAGGACCTTGATTAGTGTGCCAGGAGGGCAGGTTGGGATTTATGTGTGATTTTATGAATTAAATGCATGGTTATGATTTAAAGCATGTTATTTGACTATTTGTTTATCTGAGATGCATGACTATGTATACTAGTATGCATGTAGGCCCGGATCGTGTTAGAAGGGCGTAAATGTAATTTTGGCCATGATTGACATAACGGTATTGATATGTGATAATTGTATTCTGTGAATTGTACCACGTGGGTGTGGTTGTATTATTGTGATGCACGTGCCGAGACGGTCCTAGAGAGCTAGTTAACTCAAGAGTTGCAACGGGATTTCTGTACCCGGCTCGGGAGGAGCCTAGGGGTACCTCGGGAATTTTATGGTTAAGTTGAGATTTAGCGGGTAATGGTTATTGGAGATTTAGTAACCTGGGTAACCATTAGTTACTGCTGAGAGTAACAACTTTTAGAGAGAAAATGGTAGAAATGAAATAGAAATGAAAGGACTTAAGTGCCCTTGAGGTTTAAGTAGGAAAAGATAGGTAAGTAAGGGTAAAGTGGTCATTTGGCAAGGTTAATAGACAAATTTGGGCTGTGTATATGGGGTGTACGGTTTGGGGCTTATTTATGTTTAGTCTTGATAGAGTTTGAAGAGAAGAGAAATGAGAGGGAAAAGCTAGGGCATGAGGAAGAAGAAGAAGAAGAAGAAGAGAAGGAGAAGTGGGAGTCTAGGAAGGGGTCAAGCAAGCCTTGTGTGGATTCTCCATTGGAGGTAAGAGCTTTATACATACCTAAGTTTTGATTTCTGTTTTGAATTGTAAAATCTAGAGCTTGAGTTAGTTGTTTGAGTTTTGGGATGAGTTGCTGAAAATAGGAATCAATGGGTGTGAATCTTGGGTGTATTGATGTTTTGAGCTTGAACCTTGAGTTATGGGTTGTTATATAGTCTATTTGATGTTTGAAAATGATTTTGGGGTTTGGGTATTGGTTTAGTATGAATTGGGAAGGTTTTAGCTCGGAGAAAACGCAGGAGAAAACCCAGAATTCTGGGTCTGCGAAGGCGTGCCGCGACACAAGTTTTTCGTGCCGCGGCAAGGGAGCCTCTGGCTGGTGGGTGCCGCGGCACAAGGATGTGGTGCCGCGGCACAAGGCAAATTTCAGGGCATCATTTTTTAGGCAATTTTAGGCCTTTGCTCCGGGGGTTCGGGGGATGACTCCGGGGTGTTGTTTTAAGGTTTTAGAAGTCCCGAGAGTGCGGGATTGGTCCCGGGAAGTGGTTTTGGGTTGATTAGTATTGAGGGATGTTTCTTGTGTGTTGTGACTAGGTTGTTGGTGAGGCTCGTGCTTGAGGACCGTGCTCGTGGCTTAAGTGCATCAGGAGGCTCGGTGTGCAGGTAAGAAAACTATAACACCCGAGGTTAGGGCATGGCCCCAGATTGTATTATGTGCAAATGTTTAAACCTTAAATGAATCATGATGTGAGTGAATGATTATTTTGAATGTACTATATGTGTGATTATGATGAAATGAGCGGCAAGGGCCGAGTACGGCGTAAGCCGGGGCGGCCGTGGGCCGGGTACGGCGTAAGCCGGGGCGGCCGTGGGCCGAAAGTAACACCTAGCACATGGGATGCTATATTCAGGGTGGGACCCAAGGGATACATGAGTTATCCTCGCGGTGAGAACCGATACCCCAGGCTTCGGTAAGGCTCTGGGGCGGCATGGCCGTGTTTGCTTAGTCTAATGATTGACTTGTTTAATTGTGGATTATCTGTTATGATAAACTGTATACGTTGCATATGTTATGTTCTGCATGAGTTTTCTTGCTGGGCTTCGGCTCACGGGTGCTCTGTGTTGCAGGTAAGGGCAATGATTGAGTCAACCAACCATGAGTACGGAGAGCGTGAAGCGATGCGTACATGTTTGGCCTGCCCGACTGCTTTGGTTGGGGGTTTATTCGAAAATGGCTGTAATAATCTATGATTTTGTAACCGATCAACTGTAAACTTATTTCATGATGTAAATAGTTTTCAAACCTTATTTTGGGATCCCAATTGTTTAAATACTAGAAGTTTTTTATTGAGTCAACGCATTTTCAAAGAGTACAGCCTTAACTTTTTATTAGTCACACTTTTGTTTCAAAACCTCGGTTAGCGAGTTCATTGCACTGTTTTGTCTTAAAACTCACTTAGTAACGGCTCTAAGGATGTAGGGCGTTACAACTTGGTATCAGAGCGAGCCAAGGTTTATTGGTTCTGGAGATCGACCGAACATGTACGCTCGCTGTCAGTGACAAGCTCGACTCAGGGTTGGTTGGTATGAGTGATGGACATGTCTAAATATATGTTTGAATGCCTGTTTGCCTGCTTATTTATATGGAGCATGGGGAATGAAATGACATATGCATGAGATACTGATAGGGCCTGGCCCTTGACTATTGCATGTTGGGATTGATGCATGCTGAATAATACTATTATGTATGTGGATGAATATTGGCATAATGGTTCGCATATTGAGTGTATGTGGTTAATTTTCTGGATTTAATTCATTAGTTATATTTGTATATTGGCTTGTTTGAAGCATGATAAGTATGGATTTACTTAGTAACGATTGAATCTGGTAGCTAAACGTATATCATTGTGGATTTGACCTAGTATATGCTTGTGTGTGCATTATACCTGTGGATATTTGGATTTAGTTGTGAGTTGGTTCAGAGTATGAACCTCTGAGTTCAGGAGTTTGGTCGGTTTGGACGGATGAACTTGAGTTGTTGGTTCCTAGAAGGGTTTTGTGGACGTGATATTGTGTTGAAAGGGGGTTTTAGATATAAGTTGGAATTGAGATCTCCAGTTACCCCTGAAAGTAGCAGCAGAGGATCACTAGTGTGTGAGCTAGCTGTGGAGTTTGTTAGTTGAGATGGGATAGAAGAACAGTGGATTCCTTTGGGGAAACTAGCTGATTCCGATGTGTTAACAGTAAGGTTACCAGTGTTGGTTTACTGTGAGGTATGGACAGATAAAGGTATTACATGAGAGGTTTAAGGGGTGTTATCCTCGGGTTTTGAGGAGAGCTCGAGTTGGCAAGGGATTTATCAATAGACGAGCAGAGTTAATTCCACCCTTGGTTAAGGGGATGAGGGATCCTGATTAGAGGGTCGTGTTAATGTTGAGGCAGAGAGGTACCCGGATTTGGTACTCGGGCTGAGGTACTGGCTTAATGGGTTTGGAAGGACCTATATGATGAAAGGTTAGAAGAGATTTTAAAGACATGATTTGCACCATGGAGATTGGTGGGCTTATAAGTTTGGCTTGGACTGTTGGGGGTAACAACAGTGTAAATCAATGGGTTTGGTGATCTGGGTAATTCATTTCGGAAAGTTATACTGATGGATGTATCCGGAATTGATGACGACCCATTTAAGGATTTAAGATCGGGAATAGTCTAAGGTATTTGGGCTGCTCTGAGGTATGAGTTTATCGTCTGCATGTGGATGGCGGAGAGGGCCATGTTGTTCGAGGAACTGATGGTTGATGTTTAGAGCATGAGTGATAGAGCCGCAAGGGCGGTGCTTCCTTTGATGGAATTAGTAAGGATAGATTTGTGATAATCAAGTTAAAGGGACCCCGGATAGTTCTATGGCTTCTAGTTTGCCAGAAAGGGGGAAAAGTCTGATTGATAAGATGGTACTTGTGGTGATAGAACGCAGTGAGGTCGGATTCTCACTTTTGAGGGGAAAGGACCCCAGACAGTGCTTGGGCACCTAATTTGAGCTTTGAAAGAAGTTTGGTTACTAAGGTGGTTGTCAAGATGGCGATAGGAACCAGGGAGGTTATTGGTATACATGAGGAAGAGGATGCCACCTGAGAGGAGGCCAGGTGAGGGCATGACTTCTACGTAGAATGACTCGAGATGTTAGGATGGATTTCCCATGGTGCGGGAAACGGAGAACTGGAATGCATCGATACATTCGAGGTTCGAGGCTGAGTCCTCAAGGATGAGCATTTAACTGACGAGCTTATGCTTTGGACATGTAACGAACTGGAAGGGCTCGGTGTTGGGAATGTTCCGAGAGGGAGATGGACATAGAGAGGTTGCCTCAAAGGTGCCATTTGAGAGGCCGAGGACAGTAATACTTATTGAGAAGGAATTAGAAACTCTGGCAGATGAATTGTTGAGGATTTCATCTGGAGTACGTAAAGGAGACAGAGCTGATCAGTGGAAAAATTACGTGGGTATGTAAAGAAAGATTTAGGGGATACTTCAAGGTCAGACTACAGATAAGGATCGGTATAAGGAATGTTGTAAAAGACGGTTTTGGCCGACAGAAAGTCTATTGAAGCAATCGAAGGAATCTGAGCCTGGTATAGCCAGTGTGCTATACTGCGGGGATTGTTGGCATCGTCGGGTTAGAACAAAAGTTTAATGTTGGATACAAGATGGGACGATAAGTTGATCTAGGACCTGGATTTTACCAGTTGGAAACCAAGGATAAAGACTTTTCGTGAATTGATTAGGTGGCACCGGGTAGGGTGTGAGAAATTGGTAACAAGGATTCTGGAACTGTTCAAGCTGCAGCAGCACAGGTAAATTCTTTAGGCGGAGAATGCGTGAACGGTATGGACGAGTCCCCTTCAAGCTCACGAGCAGTGCATGTGGATTACTCCCAGACGGAAATGGTGAGCAACTGATTATTAGGCTGAAGACGTTAGTACCCAGAAGGCGGTGTCTCAGGTAAGGTTCTACGGAGTGTTAGTTTGGGAGTCGTCAAGAGTATTCAGAATAGAGCTACAAGAAGAAAGGACAGGTATGAGGAGATTTGATCTGAAGCCGCAAGGAAGCTAATGAAGAACATCCAAAGAATTGAAGGCATAACAAGACTGGTAAGCGCGTCATCTACTGCATAAGCACCTCCGAAGATTTCTACATCAGAGATGAGAAGAACAGTAAAGTTTGAGGTTAGATGGACTGAGTGGTGTCAAATCAGAAAGAAATTCAGAAGACAAGGTAAGATTTGATTGGTTACGGACGATGATGGAATTTGCGTGTGTTTTGGTTAAGTAAAGAGTGATTTCATAAAGGACCTGATCTATGGTAAGGTTATGAAAATGTGGGAGTGCATCACGGGTTGGGCACGCCCAGGATTAAATTGATGCGAGGATGGATTAAACCTTGCGGGAGGCGACAGAATGGATCATGGTTGATGCACTTGGAACATTAAGTCGACCGTTGTGTATGGCATAAGGAACTTAAGTCTTGAGTATTAGTAAGAAAGGTTATCATTGAGACTCAGTGCGGTGAAAAGTAACAGACGGATGATCAGTGTTTGAAATCCTTGATTGAAAGAAGGGCGATGTAATTGGAGGCGGAACTCCTAGCTGTGAGGCATGTATAAGTCAAAGGATAACGCCATAAATTGTAATAGAATAGACAAGGCAACGTCTGAGATTGGCATAATGTTAGTAGGCAATGATTAGCTGGTGGGTGTCACTGAGCTATGGAATTCAAAGTGTTGGCTTGAGTTGAAACAGGGAAGGACCCTGTCATGGTGGTACAAGTAGGATACCAGGATCGAGTGAAGGATCCAGATAGGATTTGGTTTTGAATGAGGGTTCTGTATGGACATCATTCCACCTCCTAGGGTACGTCGTACCGGGAGGGTCGAGCGGGTGACGGAATCTTGTGTTTTCCTTTGGACCCTGAGGGGTTAGGTGATGTGGTAGTGTATCACGGGAATAGACCACTTTGGACCTTGAGTAAAGTGATTGGACATGAAAAATTTTTAACTCGGTGGTTTGAGTTGATGTAGTTGGTTCAGGGGAACTGGTAGCAGGGTAAAACGTCGATGATACGGAATTGAGACCCAAGAGTATTTTAAATTGTTGGAATGGATTTAGAGGACAAAAAGAACAGAGTGGGAACCTGGAATTATCAGTTGATTGCAAGTGATTGGCAGTCTGAAAGTTATCAAATGTCTTATCGAGTTGAGCGCTGAGTAGGCGAATACTTGAGGTATTAAGGGAAGTGTAATCCCTGATGGATTATTCGTGGTGGCAATTGCTGGTGTCTTGATTAATGTAACGCGACATAGGGCTTGGTAAGAGGTGAAGGATAGTGAATGCTACAGTTTGGCTTTAGTTCAGAGTGAAAGCCAAAGAAGTCGTTGAAACTTCTTAAGGCAGGAGTGTCTGCCTATTTTGAAAGATTAAAGAGTTGGTAAATTGCTAATTTATGAGGAAATAAAGTTCCGGAAGGAAAGAGCTGCGTCTCTGCGTAATAACAAACGAGGATTGGTAAGGTGTTCAGAGGACGAAGGGAGAGTTCTGACTCTTAATTCAGCCTAAAATTCTGAAGTTGTATTAAGTGTTAGGCCAGCGGGGCCTACAAGCTAATCCCACCTAGTAGAGGTGATGACGTTTGAGAATCTCTGGAATCAGGAATAAGACAATGAATTGGTCATTGTAACCTAGGCAGACCCTGGGCTTCGGCAGGGTTGCGGTGTAGCGAAAGGCTATCGAGAGTATGGCCGTGAGACAAGATCTTGTGAGGCAAGATTGTTACTCCTGTAAGACTGTTGTTGAAAAGTAAAGTAAAGGCGGTGGACCTTGGAAGTTATGGCCAAGAGCTGCGGGTTTATTGACTGATATGTTGGATAAATTTCGAGGACGAAATTTTTATGAGGAGGGGATAGTTGTAACGACCCAAATTCGCTAATAAGGCTTAAGGACCTTGATTAGTGTGCCAGGAGGGCAGGTTGGGATTTATGTGTGATTTTATGAATTAAATGCATGGTTATGATTTAAAGCATGTTATTTGACTATTTGTTTATCTGAGATGCATGACTATGTATACTAGTATGCATGTAGGCCCGGATCGTGTTAGAAGGGCGTAAATGTAATTTTGGCCATGATTGACATAACGGTATTGATATGTGATAATTGTATTCTGTGAATTGTACCACGTGGGTGTGGTTGTATTATTGTGATGCACGTGCCGAGACGGTCCTAGAGAGCTAGTTAACTCAAGAGTTGCAACGGGATTTCTGTACCCGGCTCGGGAGGAGCCTAGGGGTACCTCGGGAATTTTATGGTTAAGTTGAGATTTAGCGGGTAATGGTTATTGGAGATTTAGTAACCTGGGTAACCATTAGTTACTGCTGAGAGTAACAACTTTTAGAGAGAAAATGGTAGAAATGAAATAGAAATGAAAGGACTTAAGTGCCCTTGAGGTTTAAGTAGGAAAAGATAGGTAAGTAAGGGTAAAGTGGTCATTTGGCAAGGTTAATAGACAAATTTGGGCTGTGTATATGGGGTGTACGGTTTGGGGCTTATTTATGTTTAGTCTTGATAGAGTTTGAAGAGAAGAGAAATGAGAGGGAAAAGCTAGGGCATGAGGAAGAAGAAGAAGAAGAAGAAGAGAAGGAGAAGTGGGAGTCTAGGAAGGGGTCAAGCAAGCCTTGTGTGGATTCTCCATTGGAGGTAAGAGCTTTATACATACCTAAGTTTTGATTTCTGTTTTGAATTGTAAAATCTAGAGCTTGAGTTAGTTGTTTGAGTTTTGGGATGAGTTGCTGAAAATAGGAATCAATGGGTGTGAATCTTGGGTGTATTGATGTTTTGAGCTTGAACCTTGAGTTATGGGTTGTTATATAGTCTATTTGATGTTTGAAAATGATTTTGGGGTTTGGGTATTGGTTTAGTATGAATTGGGAAGGTTTTAGCTCGGAGAAAACGCAGGAGAAAACCCAGAATTCTGGGTCTGCGAAGGCGTGCCGCGACACAAGTTTTTCGTGCCGCGGCAAGGGAGCCTCTGGCTGGTGGGTGCCGCGGCACAAGGATGTGGTGCCGCGGCACAAGGCAAATTTCAGGGCATCATTTTTTAGGCAATTTTAGGCCTTTGCTCCGGGGGTTCGGGGGATGACTCCGGGGTGTTGTTTTAAGGTTTTAGAAGTCCCGAGAGTGCGGGATTGGTCCCGGGAAGTGGTTTTGGGTTGATTAGTATTGAGGGATGTTTCTTGTGTGTTGTGACTAGGTTGTTGGTGAGGCTCGTGCTTGAGGACCGTGCTCGTGGCTTAAGTGCATCAGGAGGCTCGGTGTGCAGGTAAGAAAACTATAACACCCGAGGTTAGGGCATGGCCCCAGATTGTATTATGTGCAAATGTTTAAACCTTAAATGAATCATGATGTGAGTGAATGATTATTTTGAATGTACTATATGTGTGATTATGATGAAATGAGCGGCAAGGGCCGAGTACGGCGTAAGCCGGGGCGGCCGTGGGCCGGGTACGGCGTAAGCCGGGGCGGCCGTGGGCCGAAAGTAACACCTAGCACATGGGATGCTATATTCAGGGTGGGACCCAAGGGATACATGAGTTATCCTCGCGGTGAGAACCGATACCCCAGGCTTCGGTAAGGCTCTGGGGCGGCATGGCCGTGTTTGCTTAGTCTAATGATTGACTTGTTTAATTGTGGATTATCTGTTATGATAAACTGTATACGTTGCATATGTTATGTTCTGCATGAGTTTTCTTGCTGGGCTTCGGCTCACGGGTGCTCTGTGTTGCAGGTAAGGGCAATGATTGAGTCAACCAACCATGAGTACGGAGAGCGTGAAGCGATGCGTACATGTTTGGCCTGCCCGACTGCTTTGGTTGGGGGTTTATTCGAAAATGGCTGTAATAATCTATGATTTTGTAACCGATCAACTGTAAACTTATTTCATGATGTAAATAGTTTTCAAACCTTATTTTGGGATCCCAATTGTTTAAATACTAGAAGTTTTTTATTGAGTCAACGCATTTTCAAAGAGTACAGCCTTAACTTTTTATTAGTCACACTTTTGTTTCAAAACCTCGGTTAGCGAGTTCATTGCACTGTTTTGTCTTAAAACTCACTTAGTAACGGCTCTAAGGATGTAGGGCGTTACACACAGGGAAGGGCGGCGTCAAGTATGCTGTGGTTGCCATCGACTACTTCACTAAATGGGCCGAAGCCAAGCCACTCGCAACCATAATGACCAAGAAGGTGCTGGATTTTGTGATAAAAAACATTGTTTGTCGCTATGGATTGCCAAGGAAGATCGTCTCGGATAACGACACCCAGTTTGAAAGTGATTTATTCACGGATTTTTGCGGAAGACATGGCATTATCAAGAGCTTTTCTTCAGTCGCTCATCCCCAAGAAAATTGACAAGTCGAAGCAGTCAACAAAATGCTAAAGGATACACTGAAGAAAAGACAAGAAGAAGCTAAGGGGGCGTGGCCAGAACAATTTCCTGAGGTCCTTTGGTCGTACAGAACTTCCCATCGAACATCAACATGCCATACTCCATTCTATTTAGCCTATGGATTTGAGGTTATGTTGCTTGTTGAGTTAGATCTGCCTTCACATCGTAGAATGATGTACGATCAAGACTCAAACAGCCAACTACTGATGGAATCCCTAGACTTGGTCGATGAGAAGCGTGAGCAAGCCCAACTCTGAGTAGCTGCGTACCAGCAAAAAGTCGCCCGGTATTTTAATTCTAAAGTGTGAGAGAGGAAATTCAATGTCGTAGTCCTGGTACTTCGAAGAGTTTTTCTGAACACCTACGACCAAGTTGCTGGAGTACTCGGACCTAATTGGGAAGGGCCATACCAGATTGAAGAAGTCCTTCACCCAGGCACCTATAAACTTGCTTGCTTAAACGGAGATCTCGTTCCTCGCTATTGGAATGGAGAACACCTGCGCAAGTACTATCAATGAACAATCCTTCTTAAAGGATTGGCTTGTATTAATTTTAATTTTTACAAGTTATGAAAAAGGGTTGGTCATTTTATGTGACTAATCGCTTATAAGGGTAAGATCTTTTTGATCACTCGTACAGACACATTTTGTCCATTTATTACGAGAAATGTAAGGGACTGTGCGCAGCCAGTCATTCTTGCCAATTATTGTATTTTATACAAGTATTTGCTCATTACGTGTGTTGTTTTGCTGTATTACAATTTTAATTATTTTGCTACGAGCAGTATTGTTCAAACAGGTTTTGGTCAAGGCAAATGACAAAGGACCTAAAGCTCCTCGATCACTTAGGGGGCATATAAGGTATCTAGTAAGCAAAGCATATCGAAAGGTATGTAAACACATGAGCAAAATAAGTGAAAGCATGCTAGAGTACTTAGAGTATTTTTCAAAATTTTGTATTTTGTTAAATCAAACCAAAGTACTATGCTAAGTTTGGTCATGCGAACAGATGTTATAATAATATGTAAATATATTATAATGTCAAAATGTATCCTTTTACACCGCGAGCAGTCGCTGCTCGGATGTAATCGTTCAATTAAAAGTAAAAGCTGCCCTTGCAGCAATAAATATTCAATTGGAAAATAAGTGTCTTTACATCACGACCCGTAGGCCGTATACTTGAAAAATTAAAAAGAAAGAAAAATAGCAGACTACGAGGCCGAAGGATCTTGAAGGGTGCCCTGGTCGACGACATTTGTAGTTTCATTGTCCGCCCTGTCCACGCCAGTCGCCAAGGAGATTTTGGGCGAGGTAGGTACTCTTGCCCTATATTCTTTCGCCAGTCGAGCAACGTAGTGGGCTATCTCAGCATGCCTTGCGCGCTCGGGAAGGTAGCTGAAGTCAGCCTCTTGGTTGTGTTTCTAGAAGTCATAAAAACACTTACCCGTGGTGTTCTTGTACCTTTCCAAATTGCTGGCGTTGGCTTTTTCAAGCTCCTCGATCCAGCCCTCCAAGGTTGTAGTCTCTTTTCTACTCGCAACCAATTCCTGTTCGAGCTTCTTAGCCTCACGATAGTTGATACTGTTAGACTCCTTGAAGTTTTCTTTTTTCTCGATGGCCTTATCAAGAGCAGTCTGCTTCTCCCTTAGCTCCTCAGCTAGTTTGTTCTTCTCCCCAAGCACTGCCTCAAGCTGATCAGCGTATTTCGCTTCGGCAACTTTGAGTTCTTCAATGTGCCGTTGCTCCAAAGTCTTGGACTGCTCAGTGACGACACCCGAGTGGAGCCGACCGACAGTAAGGGTTAGAATTGCCTGCGATCAGAGCAAAGGTTAGACTGAATGTATAATATAAAAGGGGCTGTCTCCACAGAAAAAGATAACTTACACTGGCAAACTCATTCAATGCGCAGGTTAGGATCTGATCGATGTCCATTGTCTCCGTCGAAGCCATTGCCTCTCGGAAACTTTCGTGCTTCAAAATTTTGGCGACCCTGCCTTTGACCAATCTTAAGGCGTGACTCGATATGTCGCCCCCTATGGAAGCAGGACCAACCTGCTGAGTTTGGTCGGTTGGAGCCGGTGGAGACGGTGTTGACCCGGCAAGAGCAGGGGGAGTCTGCTGCTCGAGAGGAGAAGGAGATGGTGTTGCATTGGCTGAGGGTCCGTCTGCCGGGGGGCCTGCAATACGGGCTTTCTTGGCCTGAGGCGTTTTACTGCTTTCCCCGGGTTGCCTCTTGCTCATTTTCTTTTTGCTCGAGGGAGCTTCAGGAGCCTTAGGGGCACTGTATATGTCGAACACGTACTTGAAGTCCATTTCTGAAAGAGAAGCAAATACACTAACAATGAGATAGTATAAATGATTGAGTATGTTATGTCAGGAAAAGAAACAAAGAAAATTGTAAGTGAAATACCCGAGCTATCATTACTGGTCGCTACATTATATACTCTACTAGTGTTACACTCACTCTCTAGCATGAAGAAGTCTGAATCTAAATTGGGAGCGTACTTAAAATTGCCATCCCCATCAAATAAGTGACAGGGAATTGGCAAACTATCTAAAAGCGAGAAATCAGTATCGTTCTCGTCTGACGATTCGTCAAGGGGCTCGAGAGGGACAGTGGCCTTCTTTTTTCCCTTTCCCTGAGGGGTGGGGGGATCAGTAGCTCGTGGAATGTTGGAGGATTCCTTGATTGTCACTCTGATTGTCCTACTTTGAGGTTGTGACATGTTCGGGTGCTGCTCGGGAATCTCCTCGCCAGTGGAACTTCCCGCTGTTGACTCCCTCACGTCTTGGTGGGGTGCTAAAAGCCCGACCAGCCTCAAGTTGGCCTCTGTGACCAGCTGTTTGACACTTTTCTCTATGTCGCTCATGCTGGCTAAGAGGGCTGATCGCATCTCCATGTCTGGAGTAGGGTTTGGTCACAACCATGGGCCTGAAACGCACTAAATGTCTAAGGAAAATGCAGCAAAAAATTGAAGAAAGATTGACGACCATTGGTACAGAGACTTTACCTCCTTGAGAGAAGGCCAGGTTGTTCGTGACCATGTCGGTTGTCAGGAAATACTCCAGATGGTACCTCCCTACGTTCGAGATGTAGGTGGTGTTAGTTAGGAAAGTGCGACCCATTTCCCGGTGACAAAAGTGGAAAAACCCCGTGTTTTCTTGGTTGGGGGTTAAATTTTAGGTCGAACAGATAGTTTACCTCATGTGGTGTGGGGATGGGCTATTTCTTGTGGCTATAGAGGATATAGAGTGCAGCAAGCATTCTATATCCATTGGGAGTTATTTGAAAAGGGGCGACCCTGAAGTAATTGGCCACCCCCTGGAAAAAAGGATGAAGAGGCAGGGTAGCTCCTGCCTCGATGTGATACCTCGACCAGGCGCTGAAGGCGCCTCCAGGCAAGTTCGCCTGCTAGTCTTGAGTAGGTTGGACTAGTGTCACCCCAGGGAGTCCATATTTTTTTGATGTAATTGGCGATCATCCTGATCGTTACCCCGCTGACAGGTGCGATGTACCATTTAACATTTGGTTGAACAGCGTTTCGGGGCTGAGCACGAGTTTGAATGTTTGGGTCAGGAATATTTCCTTCCCGACCACTAGTCAAGGGAATTCCAGTCTGAGGACCAGGCTGGTTAGAAGGGTTAGAAGTTTTCTTTTTCTGGGCCGTGGATTTCACTCTACCCATGGCTGGAAGGTTTGGCTGAGGTCTATTGGGTGGGGTTCGAGAAAAAGGAATTTATGGTATAAGCAACGATGGTTGCTCCTCATCTTCAAGCAATTGGGCAAGCAAGTCATCGTCGATAGGCCTTTCACCTCCCCACGGATCTTGCCCGAAAAGCTGCGAACAGATAAACGGGGAGGTGAGAACGTAAAGCCTAAAAATTTGTGTTGAGAGTTAGAATAACGTTGCTCGCGTATAAAAGTTAAGCTTTTATATGAACAGCAACATTCTAGCAAAAACACTAAGTTTTATACGAGCAGTTTGAAAAATAGATTGAAAAGCAGAAGTAAAAAGTTTTCCGGGAAAAAGCTTTTTCGACTCCGAAGGGGCGGGAAAAACCCAGTTTTTCAACTAGCCTAAAAGTCGATTTTTTACTTCGATTTTACGCCCTAAATCTACAATCTCGACTACAAAACTAGCTCCTAACTCCTACAAGATGTTGTTTCATCACCCTTTCAAGCATCGGTTAACATTCCCAATTTCCCCAAAACAGTTTCAGTCAAGAACAGTAAAAACCTCCAAGAACTCAGAAATCAGGAATAGATACACACAAGTATTGCATGGCATATTAACAATGGAAAGGTTTGAAAAAACGTACTTGTATGAAAGGTGGAGTGAAGTTCTGAGGCACTAAGTTGATTCGGCTAGGCAAGAGCTTCGTGATTCGTCTGAGTTTCTGGGTTTCTGGAAGTATAGCTCCTGGTTCTTCAGTTTCTTGAAGATAAAGTTAAAGTGTAAAAAGTAAAAACTGATTCTGAAGGGTTATTTATATTAGTCGAGGAGTGATTACCAAGGTAATCATAAAGGGTAACTTTCCAAGGCATAGGGAAGTGTGATAGCCGTCAGACAAGTTATTGGGAAGCCGAAAAGACTTGTTTGGACATGATTGATCACCTTTTTTCGAGAAAGCATGGGCGGCTCTGACAGATTTCGTGGGGTATTCGAAGAGTCAGTTTCCTAAGTTTACTTATTGATGGTCGCAATAAATAAACTTGGGGGGAAAATGTTTACCCTAAAAATGGCTGCAGATGACGTGGTAAGGATTTCTCACACGTGGTTGACACGTGGCACAAGTGTAGCTCGACTATCGACCAGAGGCACATTGTTTCGTCAGGGGTTAGCTTTTAGATACGACCAGGCTGGTCGTATTAACCTGACTTATTTCCTTCTTAAACTGTAATCTTATAATAATTGCGTGGAATATTTCTTCATTATTATCTTGATAGGCGATTATTAAGAAAATATAGGGCACGTTGGCATATGTAACCCTCCTTGAGCCTATAAATATACATGAAATAGCTCAAGGAAGAGACTTTTGATTCCTGAATCTTTTTGCCAAGATAGAGCTATAGTGCAATTATCCATCGTTTTATTGCATTTCTTCCAAGGTTTGTGAAACTCAAGAACCCTACTTCTTTGATCACTGCTTTGAGATTCAATCTTAATAATAGCACTAAGTGGACGTAGGTCATTACCATATTGTGGGGCCGAACCACTATAGATCCTTCGTGTTTTCTTCTCTTCCATTAGATCATCTTTCTTATTTGCCGTTTTATCATTTGTTGTATATTTGACTCTGTGTCGTTGGCCAAATCATGGGTCAACAGACCCTGTTGTGACTTTCATGCTAACTTGCTCCCTAGGATCGCCTCGTGCCGAGTAACACAAATATATCCACATAATGATGTCGTGTCACACATATATCACATATATGCCAAATATACCCATAACAGGCCAATTTGCGAATATTTCCCTTTTTAATCAGAAACGGGCCCACATGAATATTTAATACACCTAAATATGCATATCAAGTCATATTATAATATAACTCACATAATCATATAATGATACACATATATATCACATAACACATAATTTCCATAATTTTCCATCATGGCCCCCTAATCGAGGCACTAAGCCTTATTAGGTAATTTGGGACGTTACAACTATCCCCTCTGTACAAGAATTTCATCCTCGAAATTTTATTTGAACAACTCGGGATATAGATCTCGCATATCTGATTCCAGTTACTAGGTCGCTCCCTCGACCTTGTTGTTCCTCTATAATACCTTAACTAAAGGTATGGTTTTGTTCCTCAGGACCTTCCCCTTCTGTTTAAAATCTGAACTGGCTGCTCCTCATAGGATAACTCTGCCTCCATTTCCAGATTCTCATAACTTAACACATGAATCTCATATAATACATGTTTCCTCAACATAGAAATATGAAATATATTATATACGACCGACAGTGTCGGAGGTAAGGCAAATCTATAGGCCACCTGATCGATCCTCTCCAGGATCTCAAATGGTCATACAAATCTAGGGCTCAACTTACCCTTATTCTCAAATTCCTTCACCCATTTCCATGGTGAAATTCTAAGGAAGACATAGTCTCCAACTTGGAACTCCACATTCCTGCGTTTTAGATCAACATAACTTTTATGTCTACTCTGATAAGCGAACATCCGAGCTCTAATCTTTTCAATAGCCTCAGTGGTCCTCTGAATAACCTTAGGGCCCCTATATTTCATCTCACCCATGTTTTAATACCCCACGTCACTATGGTTGCTTCCTGGAATAACGACTGGCCCTGCAAACCAACACGAGTCTTTCCAGCGTGCTTTGTCCTCACTCGCACGCTTCCTAGGAACTTCCCAGGAAGCGTACGAGTGAGGACAAAGCACGCTAGAAAGACTCGTGTTGGTTAGCAGGGCTAGTCATCATTCCAGGAAGTAGCCATAGTGACATGGGACATTACAAATGGTATCAAAGCCTTAACGTGGCTGATAGTGTGGCCTACAGGGACGTTGGACCCCTAAGGGGGGGGGGTGATTGTGACAGTCAGAATCCCGTGTTCCATAGGGGGAAAGACTGGGTAAAAGTTGTGTAATCCCACACCACCTGGGGAAGGTCAAGTGTGATGATTCTAAGACTGTGTATGCATGGGACTACATAGTTGAAGATTGCTTAAATGGATTGATGGGTACTACCTATGCCAACAAGATGCATCTTCTTTTCAGTAGCCCATAACTTGAGAACTCCAAAGTTAAGTGTGCTTGACTTGGAGTAGTCTCATGATGGGTGACCTCCTGGGAAATTTTCCCAAGAAGCGTGCGAGTGAGGACAAAGCACGCTAGAAAGACTCGTGTTGGTTTATAGGGCCAGTTGCCATTCCAGGAAGCAACCATAATGACGTGGGGCGTTACACATCTCATCCCAGTGAATGGGTGATCAACACTTCCTACCATACAACATCTCATAAGGTGCCACTCCAATAGTCAATTGGTAGCTATCATCATAAGAAAATTTTCATTAGAGGCAAATATTCATTCCACGACCCTTCAAAGTCCAATATACATGCTCTCAGTAGGTCCTCCAATATCTGGATAATCCTCTATGACTAACCATCAGTCTGAGGATGATAAGCTGTACTAAACTTTAGCTGTGTACTCATTACTTTCTATACACTTTCCCCCAAAACTTGGAAGTAAAGATAAGGTCCATATCAAACAAGATTGCAGTCCCATGAATGTATACTACCTCTTTCCCATAGAGATCAACATACTGGTCAACTGTATTGTTCGTCCTCACTAATACAAAGTGAGCTGACTTCGTATGCCGGTCCATAATGACCCAGATTGAATCATACTGGCCCACTATCCTGGGCAACCCCGCCACAAAATCCATCGGGATGTCCTCCTACTTCCACTATGGGATACTCAAAGGCTATTATAGCCTAACTAGTTTATGATACTATGCCTTGACCTGCTAACAGGTTAAGCACTTTGCCACGTACTCAATTACGTACCTCCTCATCCTAGGCCACCAATATAATGCCCTTAAATCTTGGTACATTTTCATGGTGCCTGGATGTAGAGAATAAGGGGCAGTATGAGATTCCTCCATAATCTCTCATCTGATCCCAGTGTCCATCAGGCACAAATTCGACCTTTATACCTCAATAAACCTATCTGACACTGTATAGTCCTTAGCTAATCCAACTAGGACATCCCCTCTAATCTTTCCCATTTTTTGGGTCACTCAACTATTTTTCTTTAATCCTCTCTAAAAGAGTAAACTAAAGTGCCATTATAACGACCCAAAATCACTAGTAAGGCTTAAGGGCCTCAATTAGCGCGTCGGGAGGGCATAATTGGTATATGTGTAATTAAATGATTAAATGCATGATTATGTGGCATGCATGATTATATGATTATATGGATATGTGATATGCATGTTTATGAGTATTGGATATGCATATGGGCCCTCTTTAGCTTATAAGGGCATATTTGTAATTTTGGCCCGTTGAGGGCATATATGTGATTATATGTGATAAATTATTGAGACCACATTACTATGTGGATATATTTGCCACATATGGCTCAAGACGGTCCTAGTGAGCAGATTGGCGATATAGTCATAGCAAGGACTAATACCCGGCTCGGGAGGGGCCCATGGGTATTTTTGGGAATTTAGAGAATATCTTGGGAATTATTAGATACTGAATAAATAAATGGTAATTAATTGGATGATGGGATTAATTGGTAAATTGGTAATTAATTGGATGACCCACTAAGCCAAGTCGTGACCCACCTGGGGATTTTAGCCCTAGAATTGTTTCTAGAATTGGTAAGGCTCGGGGGTTCGAACTTAGGCACTCGGGACAATTTCCACTACTCAGTTTAGTAGAAATTGAGGTCTCAGAGACTAGTTTCTATCTCCAAAGTATTTATTTGGATTGGAAGTTAACAATTACCCATTGGACACTGTGACTAGGTTTATCGCCAAGGCTCGGGGCTGAGGATCATGCTCGGAACCATTTCATTTTCTCCGTTCAGAATTAAAGGCAAGAAAACTACACCCTTGAGTGGTTGTAATGAGACTGAGTTCCCAATACTTGAACATGTATATTGTATGGCTAAATGAATAATTTGGCATATGGAAATGAACGACCTAAGAGAGTCGGGGGCTAATAATTTCCGCACAGGACGCGGCTCGGCCACTGTTAGCCGGGGTCAGCTAGATAAACACTGGACTCGACCTAAATGAATTGGAGTCAGTAGATTAAACAGAGGGTGCGGCCTAAAGGCATCAACCCTGAGTATTGCATGTTGGTTGAGATGAATTATTGGATATATATGTTTACTGTTGATAGTATGATGCTATGGCTTACTAAATATCTGGTAATCTGTCTTGCGATTAATTGATTATCACCATTGATTATGCTATACTGTTATGGTTCTCTTGCTTTGCCTTGGCTCACGGGTGCTACGTAGTGTAGGTAAAGGCAAGGGTAAGATGGATCAACCATGAGTTGGAGAGCTCTGCGGGTGAGGTGTACATCATCAGCTGCTCGTCCACCACAACCGAGGGAAGTACAGGGACAGAAGGCTAAAATTTTTTTTGCCATTAGAGTGGCCACTGATTGTATATAAGTTTTGAGAGTTTGTAAATTTTTCTTTTAAACCTTGTTTTGGGATCCCATGTACCAAACATCTATTTTAATGAAAATTAACCGTTTATGATCAAAATCTTTTAACCTTAACCTGATTATGACTTTAGGATCACATTTTTATTTATTAAAATGACTTGATTAGCATGTCTTGCACTATTTAAAATACACAGTGTAACAGCCTTGGTTATCCAGGGTGTTACAACTTGGTATCAGAGTCGTCTAGGTTTAAAAATTCCTAAAGACTGGCTGGACATGTACACTCGCTGCTAAAGACAAGCTCGACTCAGGGTTTGGTAATTGTATACATGTGATTATATGCTTAAGTGCTTGAATGAAATATAAATTCTTTACTACATGATTAATAGGGAGCATGAGATACTGATAGGGCTTGGCCCTTGACTGTTGTGTGATGATATTGAGGCATGCTTATTAGCATTGCTATTTCATGTGAATGAATATTTGAATGAATATTTGCATCTTGATTGCTTGAGGTTGGTTGAGTACCAACGGTGGATCATGGAAAGATTTGTTGCCCTGTCATCATTGTTTGACCATTGAGTCATTGATTGCAGATAAGCTTGGATAGCTATGCATCCAAGGCGATCTATACGACTAGCCGGCACATGGTCTGAGGCTAGAGATGATGACCAGGGCCAGAACCCTCCTCCAGTCCCTGAGAACTGGCAGCAGATACTTGCAGACATGAAAGCTCGGTTATAGAGTCAGGAAGAGCAGATCCGTCTTCTTAGACAGTAGACTCCGTTAGGGAGTGCTGCATCTATTTTGCCACTTTTTGTGGCACCAGTTGTTCAAGCACCTGAGATTGGGAGCAGGTGGGAGCCCTTGTATGAGCGGTTCTGGAGGCAGCATCCTCTAACCTTTGAGGGGGGACTGGATCCACTAAAGGCCGAACAGTGGATGAGTATGATAACTTCTATCTTGGATTTGATGAGGGTGGAAGGTAATGACAGGGTGGCCTATGCCACCTATATGCTGAGAGAGGATGCCTTCATTTGGTAGGAAGTTGCATCACAGATCAGGGATATTTCTACTTTGACTTGGGATGGGTTTAGAGACTTGTTCAGCAATAAGTACTATATTGTTGTCGTCAGGGCGGCAAAGGTGAATGAGTGTGTTGGGTTAGTGCAGGGAAATATGACATGTAATGCCCCGAATTTCCTAATAAGGTTTAGGACCTTGATTAGGAGGCCGAGAGGGCCATAATTGATTTGTTATGATATTTAATGGTTATATGCACGTTTATGTGAATTATATTATTATATGATGGTGAATGCATGCATATGGGCTCATATTTTAAATGCAAGGGAATTTTGGTAATTTGGCCGTTGGGGGTGTGATTGTGTAATTTTAAGCATATGTGTGAATTATAATTTTAGCCACATTATAAGGTGGATTGGTCCGAGCTATTCGACATGAGACGATCAGGAGATGTAAGTGTTCGGTTTAGTCATAACGAGTTTAAGTTCGGGGCTCGGGGTGAGTCTCGGGGTTAATTTAATGATTAGAGCATTACCGGGAATTAAAGGGGTAATGGGATATGATTTATTGGTATTTGAGAATGTTAAGATTAGCGGGAATTGGAGAGCATTAATTATAATTAGCGGTATAGGTTGGAAATGACGAATTTACCCTTGGGAGTGTTTAGAAGCTTTTAAATTGGCCTAGGGGCATTATGGTCTTTTGACCTTAAGGATTTATATCAGTTTTTGGGGGTTTGGAAGGCTGTAGAAACAGAGCAAAACAGAGCCTATCCTCATCACTTCTCTTTCTCTCCCGTGCAAGTCTTCCTTCATTCTTTTCTTTGGATTTTGAGAGCCACCTTGAGGAGTTAAGCTTGGAGATCAAAGGGGGAAGCTAGGGAACTTGTCACAGCCATTTAAGGGGATTCAAAACCGTGTTTGAGGTGACCGCTAAGGGCTTAAAGGTTGATCGTTCTCAAGGGTCGTTCTTTAAATCGTTCTAGCTCGAATCTGAGGTAAGAAAACTGCACCCCGTATGTGACATGCATGGCTATGATTGATGCATGTTGGATGTTTAAATGTAAACATTGAAAGCATAATGAATGCCTGGAAATCTTTCCCATTTGCATATGATTATTATTGAGGCATGTTGGATGATTAAGTGTGATGCATGTGGTGCACGAGAAACATATGATTAGGGCATGCCATGAATGATGAATATGAGATTGGCCAGAGCTTGAGTCTCTGAGTTTGTGCATGATCATGATTATGCTAGTAACTGTTTAGTAAGCATGCTGAATGCCCTATTCTTGGATAACTGGCATATGATACATATTGATAACATTGCTTACTTGTGCATGGTACTGACTAATTAGTCAGATTTGGCAAAGGGGCTAGTATCAACTGTGAAGCTGTGACTCATTAGTCAGGTTCGGCAGTGGTACTGGGCACTGGTTACGTTGCACTGACTCATCAATCAAAATTGGCAAAGGTGTTAGTATCAGCTGTGACTCATTAGTCCGGTTCGGCAGTGGTACTGGGCACTGGTCACGTTGCACTGACTCATCAGTCAGAATTGGCAAAGGTGTTGGTATCAGCCGTGAAGCTGTGACTTATGAGTCAGGTTCGGCGGTGATACTGGACACTGGTCACATAGCACTGGCTCATTAGTCAGAACGGTCTTAGCATGGATCACGCAAGCCAACAGAGATTAGATCTAATCGACCATCAGCATTGAATGACTCAAGGAGCATTAATGCCAGACCGACCTCGAGGGTCGATGAATGAAATAAGCACTTGGAGGCTAGTGGCTTACCTAGCAGCCACTCTCCCTCTTGAAGCAGGTGATGCTCATTCACTGGTTTGAAAGTTTTACGCTCAGTGTGATTATAATGATAATCATTTGATAATGCTTATGTATAGTGTTAGGTTTTCTTGCTGGGCTTCGGCTCACGGGTGCTATGTGGTGCAGGTAAAGGCAAGAGGAAGCTAGACCATCCTTGAGTTGGAGAGCTTAGGTGATGATGTGTACATATGCAGCTGCTCGTCTGCCACGGCCGAGGTTTAAAGTGGAACTAGGGTTGAACCCTGTTTTGCCGCTTAGAACGGCCTGTTGTAAATATTTTCTGTAATAAACTCTGAAATTTATATTTTCGGGATCCCAATGTATATATTAAACGTTCTAGTGAAACGTTACATCTTAACCAAAATGTTTAATCCCTAAATTGCTAATCATACTTAGTTCACGATTTTGGCCAAATGACTCGATTAGCGAGTTTAGCACTGTTTACAAGGCCCACCGTAACGGTCCCTGGAGTTGGGGCGTTACAACTTGGTATCAGAGCGAGCCAAGGTTTATGGTTCCTGAAGACAAGCTGGGCATGTACACTCATCACTGAAGATAGCTTCACTCAAGGAATGGTAACTATTTCTGTAGCTATGTGCATAGTTGTTTGAATAAAATGTGAATGCTTTACCTGTACATTGTATTAGGGAGCATGAGATTCTGACAGAGCCTGGCTCTTGACTATATGATTATATGCTCCGTGAATATATATGTATATATGACTGTGATCATATGATTGCCTGCTCCATGAATATATAATTGTGTTATTTGCATGCTGGGGTTTGAGGCATGATTGGGTATTGGAAGAGCAAGGATTACGAGTATGTAGGAATGCCATGGGCATGTTTGTAGCACTGCGAGTGGATTATGATTGTGATGTGGTAAGGTTTATCCCATGGGGAAAGCCCTTGATATGGTTATTGTGATTAATGGGTCAAGTTATTGATTGCCGATTGAATCAGCAGGTTTATGCAAGGCAGATTATGAGGCCTAGTGATAGTTATACAAGGGCTGGGAGTTACAGCCAAGGTGACAGTCTTTCGTCTACATCTCTGTCAAGGGCACCATATAGGATGGCTCCGACGGAATTGAAAAAATTGGAGGTACAGTTACATGAGCTTCTTGATTTGGGGTTTATCAGGCCTAGCTACTCGCCATAGGGTGCTCCAGTTTTTTTTGTGAAGAAGAAGGATGGGACTCTAAGGATGTGTATAAACTATAGGGAGTTGAACAAGTTGACCATCAAGAATAAGAACCCTTTACCAAGGATCAATGACTTGTTTAATCAAGTGCAGGGAAATACGGTGTTCTCGAAGATTTATCTTCGATCTAGTTATCACCAGCTGAGGATCAAGGATAAGGATATACCGAAGACGACCTTCCGAATGAGGTATGGGAATTATGAGTTTCTGGTAATTTCGTTTGGTTTGACCAATGCCCCAGCAGCATTCATGGACCTAATGAACATGGTGTTCAAGGACTTCTTTGATCAGTTTGTGATTGTTTTCATCGACTACATCCTAGTGTACTCCAGTTCAGAGGCAGAACATGAGCAACATCTCCGACAGGTCTTGCAGAGATTGAGAGAGCACTGATTATACGCCAAGTTTAAGAAGTATGAGTTTTGGCTACCAGAAGTGACATTCCTTGGACATATTGTTGGTGAGTATTAGATTAAGGTGGATCCATCTAAGGTGGAGCCAGTGAGAGATTGTTTTAGGCCAAGGAACGCCTCAAAGGTTAGGAGCTTCCTCGGGTTAGCGGGTTATTACAGGTGGTTTGTGGAAGGGTTTTCGAAGATTGCTGCACCGATGAAAGAATTGACACGAATGAATCTGAAGTTCGTCTGGTCCGACAAGTGTGAGAGTAGCTTCCTGGAATTGAAGTGACAGTTTATTACAACACCTATGTTGAGTCTTCCTTCAGACGGAGGAAAGTTTGTTGTATATTATTACACATTGAGGTTGGGTTTGGGATGCGTGTTGATGCAGAATGAGAAGGTTATCGCTTATGCACCACGACAGCTGAAGGAGTATGAGCAGCGGTACCCTACCCATGATTTGGAATTGGCAGCAGTGGTATTCGCACTGAAAGTGTGGCGACATTATCTGTATGGATAGAAGTGCGAGATATACACCAATCATAAGAGTTTGAAGTACTTCTTCACCCAGAAGGATTAGAACATGAGGCAGAGGCGTTGGCTGGAGTTGGTGACAGATTATGATTGTGATATCCTTTACCACCCTGGAAAAGCCCATGTAGTGGCAGATGCGTTGAGCTGGAGGGGCCCGAGACAGTTATTTAGCTCTTGTTGACGGTGAGAACTCGTCAACTAAGTTAAGTTAGAAAAATCGCAAAGTAGAGATTATCAAAAGAGAAACTTTAGAAATCTAAGTAGAAACTTCAAGAACAATTGTAGAAGTAGAATGGTGAAATCAGTTTGTATTGATTATGGTGCACTGCTACAGTAATTTTTCCAACCCCCTTCCAAATGGAAGTGGAGTTTATTTTATAGTGGGCTCTAATGGCCCCTGATACAATGTGGTCCAGGGGACCATATAGTACGCAGTACACTGTCAGGTGAGTGGTCTCAGGGGTAGTGGTGTCTGCTCCAGTACATGATCAGGGTTGGTGAGTGCACCTCCACTTTAGTACTTGATCGTGCTTCCACTACCTGCCTGGTATGGGTGTCAGAGGAGTGGCTGGTGAGGACAACGGAAGGTACTTCGCTCATACCACCACTACTTATCTGATGTGGGTACTATGTCCGTACTCTAACTCCTTTCAGTTCGTCAGTGGACTCCGTACCTATAGGAACATGGGTGCCCTGTTGGTTGCACTAATCTTAGGGAGAGAGATGAGACCTCTTTAGCAAAGCCTGCTATGTATTTGGTGAGACTTGGCACCCATGTGTGAATCATTGATCTCACCTCATGAGATCAATGCCATGTGGCCCTCATTTGCGAGGCATAGATGCGAGGTGGTAATGACCCATACACTAACCGTGCCTTGCAAGGCTCCTAGTGGCGAGAGGCCTTGCTATACTTTCCTCCTTGCGGCACGGATCTAGACTCGTGACGTGATGGTGCGATGGCTTCTCGAGAAGATGATGGCCCGAGGGCCTCGCGGGCACGCGCGCGCATGAGGGCCTCGCGAGAGAGCGATGGCTCGAGAGCCTCGCGGGGGCGCAAGCACCTGATGGCCTCGCGTGGCTCGCCTCCTGGGCATGCATGAGGGCCTCGCGTGACCTCGCGAATGGGCGTGCCTGATGGCCTTGCGGGAGAGTGATGGATTGAGGGCCTCGCGGGGGCGCAAGCACCTGATGGCCTCACGTGGCTTGCCTCCTAGGCACGCATGAGGGCCTTGCGTGGCCTCGCATATGGGTGCGCCTAATGGCCTCGCAAGAGAGCGATGGCTCGAGGACCTTGCGGGGGTGCAAGCACCTGATGGCCTTGCGTGGCTCGCCTTCTGGGCACGCATGAGGGCTTCGCAAGAGATTGATGGATCGAGGGCCTCGTAGGGATGCAAGCACCCGATGGCCTCGTGTGGCTCCCCTCCTGGGCACGCCCAATGGCCTCGCGAGAGGGCGACGACCCGAGGATCTAACGAAGGCGTTGGCGCATGGGGGCCTAAGCACGTGCTTTGGATCTTTTACATGCATGGGATTTTGAGCATCCACAGCTCTGCACAGATATCGAGAGAATTGGCTAAGGAGATGTCCAGAGCGAGGATAGAATTGGTTGTGGGCCGGCTGACCAATATTACCTTATAGTTGATCCTTCTGGAGAGGATAAAAGAGGGTCAGTTGGTGGATTCATAGTTGCAGGAAATTAGAGGGAAGGTCTTAGCAAGAGTAGCTAAGGACTATTCTATTTCAGACACTGGATTATTGCAATATAAAGGTCAGATCTGTGTCCCGACTGATATGGGGATTAGACGAGAGATACTCGATGAATCCCATACTACACCATACTCACTCCATCCAGGTACCATGAAGATGTATCAAGATCTACGGACATTGTATTGGTGGCCTGGGATGAAGAAGGATGTAGTAGAGTACGTGGCCAAGTGTTTAACTTGTCAACAGGTGAATGCTGAGCATCAGTGCCCAGCAGGGTTGCTATAGGCTTTGGGTATTCCCAAGTGGAAATGGGAGGACATTACGATGGATTTTGTGGGAGGTTTAACCAAGACAGTATGGCTGCATGATACGGTGTGGGTGATAGTAGAAAAATACACCAAGTCATCTCACTTTCTACCAGTGAAGACGAGTTATACTGTGGATCAGTATGAGGAGTTGTATGTGAGAGAGATTGTACGTCTCCAAGGGGTTCCCAAGTCTATAGTATCAGACCGGGATCCTATCTTTATCTCCAAGATTTAGGGTGGATTGCAGAAGGCTATGGGGACTCAGTAGAAGTTCAGTACGACCTTTCATCTTCAGACTGATGGATGGTCTAAGAGGATGATTTGGGTTTTGGAAGACATGATCAGAGCGTGTGTGATAGACTTCGAGGGGTCTTGGAGTAAGTGTCTCCCGTTGATTGAGTTTTCGTATAATAATAGTTATCAATCAACGGTTGGAGAAGCTCTATACGAGATGTTATATGGGAGGAGGTGTAGATCGCCCATCCATTAGGATAAGATGGGTGAGAGGAAGTATTTGGGACCGGACATGGTTCAGAAGTCTAATGAGGCTATCAAGAAGATCCGAGCTCGAATGCTCACTTTGCAGAGCAAACAGAAAACTACTTTGATCCTAAGCGTAGGGACGTGGAGTTCCAGGTGGGGGACCACGTGTTTCTGCGAGTCTCACCTCTGCGAGGTGTGAGAAGGTTTGGGAAGAATGGAAAGCTGAGCCCTAGATTTATTGGACCTTTTGCGATCCTAGAGAGGATCGGGCTGGTGGCCTATATATTGGCACTGCCATTGTCATTGTCCAGAGTTCATGACGTATTCCACATTTCTATGATTTAGAAGTACGTCTCAGATACAACTCATGAGATGAAGTATGTGGACTTGGAATTGCAGACAGATTTGTCTTATGAGGAGTGACCGATCCAAGGCTTAGAGAGGAAAGACAAGGTTCTACGAAACAAGATGATTCCTCTAGTCAAAGTGTTATGGAGGAATAGCAAGGTCGAGGAAGAGACCTGGGAGCTTGAGTCAACGATGCGGGATTAGTATCCCGAGTTATTCATGTAAATTTCGAGGATGAAATTCTCAGTAGAATAGGATAGTTGTAATGACCCAAAATCACTAATAAGGCTTAAGGGCCTTGATTAGCGCATCGAGAGGGCACAATTGGTATATGTGTAATTAAATGATTAAATGCATGATTATATCATTATATGGATATGTGATATGCATGTTTATGAGTATTAGATATGCATATGGGCCCTCTTTAGCTTGTAAGGGCAAAATTGTAATTTTGGCCCGTTGAGGGCCTAAATGTGATTATATGTGATAAATTGTTGAGACCACATTATTATGTGGATATATCTGCAGCATATAGCTCGAGATGGTCCTAGTGAGCGGATTGGCGATATAGTCACAGCGGGGACTAATGCCCGACTCGGGATGGGCCTAGGGGTATTTTTGGGAATTTAGAGAATATCTTGGGAATTATTAGATACTGAATAAATAAATGGTAATTTATTGGATGACGAGAGTAATTGGTAAATATTAGGAACATTTGAGGAATTAGCGGGAATTGGGGGAAAATGACTAATTTACCCTTAAAAGATTAGAAGGCTTGGGGGGCATAATGGTCTTTTGTATAGGAAAGGGATATACTTAGTAATTAGAATTAAAACATAAATAAGTAGAAACTTCATGCTCATTGTCTCTCTTTCCCTCATGATTTCACTCACTCTCACTCTCATTTGTGCCTTGAAGCTAAGGAAGAAAAGGGCAGGGAACTTAGGCCTAATATGGGAATTCTTTGAAGAAAATTGGAGCTGATTAAGCTAGGAATTAAAGCTGGAACTTGGGAGGATTCAGCCACTGTTGAGGTAAGCTCTAGTCTTTTAATTTGTTGAAGAATTTAGTTCAACATAATGGAATTAGAGCTGAGGCTTAGAACATGTGTTAATTATTGGTTCTCGGGTATAAGTTAGTTGATGAATTGTTGGAAGTTAGTTGATGAGTCGGGGTTAGCTAGATAAACAATGGATTCGACCTAAATGAGTAGAGTCATTGGATTAAATAGAGGGTGAGGCCTAAGGGCGTCGGCTCTGAGCTTTGCATGTTGGTTGAGATGAATTATTGGATATATATGTTTACTATTGATAGTTTGATGCTATGGCTTACTGAATATCTGGTTATCTGTCTTGCGATTGATTGATTATGCTATACTATTATGGTTTTCTTGCTGGGCCTTGGCTCATGGGTGCGGCGTGGTGCAGGTAAAGGCAAGAGTAAGATGGATCAACCATGAATTGGAGAGCTCTGGGGGTGAGGTGTACATTGTCAGCTGCTCGTCCACCACGGCCGAGGGAAGTACAAGGACGGAAGCCTAAAACTTGTTTTTTGCCATTAGAGTGGCCACTGATTGTATATAACTTTTGAGAGTTTGTAAATTTGTCTTTTAAATCCTATTTTGGGATCCCATGTATCAAACATCTATTTTAATGAAAATTAACCGTTTATGATCAAAATATTTTAATTGTAACCTTATTATGACTTTAGGATCACATTTTTTTTATTCAAATGACTTGATCAGCAAGTCTTGCACTATTTAAAATACACAGTGTAACGGTCTTGGTTATCCATGGCGTTACAGTCATGTTGGCCAACTAGCCCACCAATAACTATATTCCATCTCTGGTCATATCCTTCAAATGATGTGATGCATAGGCAATCACCTTTCATGTCTGCATAAGAACACCACCTATACCCTGTCTCAAGGTGTCACAATAACCAATAAACTGACACTTCTTGAATTTCGAATACCATCTATGCTCTCCCAGACTCTCTAGTACTAATTTGGGAAGATGTTCATGCTTTGTCTCTAACTGAGAGTATAACAAAATATCATCGATAAAGATGATTACAAATCAACCTAGAAAATATTTGAACTGTTGGGAATAGTGCCCTTAAAACTATTGTAGTTGAAAAATGTTTTAAATGAAATAAATAATTGAATTGAATTGTTATATATATAGACTATGCCCGATATTATATTAATAATATTAAGTGAATATCAGAAAGTGTTTATGTGGTCTTAATCTCATATTGGTATGAGGAGATCGAGATTAAGATAATAAACTTAAAAAACTTCCCAGTAAAATAAAGTTATGGAATCTTTAGATTAATTACTGCTAGTACGGTTCACTAGTATTATGAATACAAGTGACCCAAAGCCAGGTCACTAGTGTAGTAGGACACTTTAGTGAAGATACTTTATATATAGTGATATATAGAACTGGGCCAGATGTGATTTGTTAATACTTGTTTAAACACCATTTTCATAGTATTAATGAAACACATCAAAGAATGATCATATACACGATGATCTTAATCCTGAGGTTGCTATGAACTCCTATATATTTCATCTGATCCTTTGGTTCATGCGTTAAGGTTTGTCAGAATGATCAGGCTAAGAACAATTGTTTTGGGGACTCAATGATATATATGGTTGTGGACATAGTTTAACAGATATGGAATCTATACCTTCTTATAGATTGAATAATGGTTCCCTATTGGGTTGACTTTTGGAACTAAAAAGGTTATGAGCGCTCATGTCGAAAACTTGTTGTGACACAACCTTCACTAGTAAAGTCAATGGGACTCTAGAAACAAGGTATAGCTAAAAGGGTAAAATAGTAATTTTATTCCCTTTTAATTATGAGCCATTAATAGAGAATTAACATTGTATATAATGATTATATCAATGGACACTTTATTCTTTAATAAAGTATTCAGTAAATACATGTCTATAATCATCAAGAGTTCAAAATCATATTTATAGTGGAGTAATCATGAAATTAATAAATATGACTATTTAATCAAAGAGCATTGATTAATAATCTAATATTTATTGGAGCTTGATATTATAGGTTCATAGGTCCCGGGGTGACTCTATCAACACCATATCAAGGTAAGAGTTGATACAAGGATATAACTATAATTTGGGAATTTGAGAAGAATTTCATTCTTCGGGTCAAGTATACAATTATATGATAATTGAAGTTGAATAAATAATTTGGAATTAATTATTAATTTTTAAAAATATATTCATTAATTTAAATATGTGATTTTTAAAAACCATATATATAAATAAATAAAATAAAATTTGAAATTAATTATTTTATTTGAGTGGGAGAAAATAAAATTGGTAAGTCAAAAATAGTTTTTGATTTATTTAATTTTAAAAGATGATGATAACGATGATCATCAATTTAAATTTTGAATTTTGACTTTCAAATTTAAATTTTGAAATATGGTTGTCATCTTTTCCTTATAATGATAAATACCTTATTTTGTGGGAGATTAATTTTTGTTAATTAAATAAATAAAAGAAAAATACAATATCCCTGAAAAGGGAATAGCAGTACACGCATGACACAGTCCATGGATTGTGCCATGCATGTAGCAACTGCAGTGATATTGTATCGGTGTTGTATTTATTTTATTTATTTAATTAATTAATAATTTGAAAATAGTTTTTTCAAATTTGGTAAGTTATATATTTACCTAAATCAATTCCTATCATCATTATGATATTTTATTATATTACTATTATTATTAGGAATAATAAGGTAATAGAATTATCTCCATATATATGATATAGAATAATAAGAAGAAGAGATAATACACAAAACACAATTCAGAATAGTTCTAAGAATTTTTGTCAGACAAAAACTCTTTCTTCTTCTTATTTATTCTATCCATTCTCAGACCATAATCCAAGTTTGATCTATGAAAATTAACACGCAAGTATATGTGGTCGAATAAAGTAATATATGATAAAAAGAGTGTCGATCCCACGAGGACTGATTTCCAAATACCGTTAATTGTTCTTTAACTTTCTATTTGGTGAATTAAAATTATGATGAAAAGAATAAAATTAAAGTGAATACTCTAACTTATGAACATAATTCAAATAACTGGAAACAAGACAATGAATCAACTAATAATAACAAGCCTAGGAATTAATTTTATCAGCTGTTCATTCTATTAATTTTAATAATCAATTCTAAATCTCTTCTTTCTATTCTAATAGCAGGTTAATATAATGGATTCCTATTCTTTTTCAAGATATAAGATCTCAATCTATATGCAGGTTTTCTATATTTCTGTAATAAACTTGAACATATAGAATGCATTAAACATGGAAACCTAATTACTACACAAGTCATACATGTACTTTCGTCTAATGTGCAACCTATGTCTACACAATGATAGCATATTCAATTCTCATCTTTTGAATTTTGAATCAAAACCATTAAATCAAGTAAATAGTGATCAAGTATTTACTAGCATTAAACAAACATCATATGGATTAGAATAGAAAAGAAGTATCAATAGAAAATCATAATAAAATTAAATAGAAATTCCAATGACTACATTAATCCCTAGATAAAAGAAATTAATTCATAAATAACATGATGAAATTAAACTTCAAATAATTGATTATAAAAATCAACCTAATGAATTTAGATGAAACAGAAAACTAATTACAGGAACCTCTTCTAATCTAGGGTTTATAAAACTAAGACTCCTCTCAAAATCGCAGAGTAATGTTCCTTAAATAGTCTTCCAAGATTCCCAAGTGAAAAGACCATTTTGCCCTTCAAAAAGTGGTTTAAAATCTGAAAAACGTGTTGCTAGCGTTGTAACGCCATGTCTGGAGCGCTATAGTTAGAGTCAAAATACCCTAAAAATTATTTCACTGGCGCTATAGCGCCCTTGATGTAGCGTTGGGGCATTGCTCTGCTGTTCTTGATAGCGCTGTAGTGCTGGCTTTGTAGCACCGGGGCGCTACTTCCAGACTCAACAAATCCTTCATGTCCTTCCTAGCGCTATGGCGCTCCTTTGATAGTGCTGTAGCGCTATTGACAACATCAAAACTCGCACATATCGACCCCGAAAAACACAATTTTCTCCAACTTAACTATATTTTCTTCCACTTTCAGTCCTTTTTACTCTTTTCACCAACTTAGCATGGAAAACCTGAAACATGAACAAACGAACATAATTTTGCAATAATCCTAAACTAGTGGAAACCATCCTAAAACTAGATGATAAACGAGCCTAAAACTCGTTTATCAAACTCCCCCAAACTAAACCTTTACTCGCCCTCGAGTAAAGAATCTAACTGGACTCAAACCTAAACAAATCAAGTTGACATAACCAACAAATTCAAATGCTCAATACTGCTATGCATATATAATTTGCAGGAAAAACAATCATGCTATTTAGAACATTAATCTAGATTTTCAGTCTCAATTACTTCACCCTTTCACTGCAATTTATCAACACCAAAGCTCATTTACTCATAACTCGCAAATAAAATAATTAAACTACTTTATGCACATCAAATTCTCACCAACTATTTCCATATGCCTGCATTACTTACTATTCTCCATTAATATAAACAAATGCACAAAAAAGAATCAATAGGACTTTATAAAGGTTGTAATAAAAGTCTTAGCTATAGGTAGATAAAGAGACATTTTAGGCTTAATCATACCACAAGCATTCTATTAAACAAGCTTTCCCAACAATTTCACACCACTCATCCCTTGTTACCCATTTTTCTGTGCAATGATTGAGTATATATATATTTTTTCGATAAACTCCCCCGAACTTTGATTTTTCAATAGATAACTATTCGGGAGCATAATCATTTGTCACTTTCTTTTCCTTTTCTTTCATTAATTTTTTTTCTCAATCATAAGTAATTTTCTGAATAACACATAATACAAACATCCCATTACACATTCACTCCCCTCATATAATAATTTTCATGCTCATGGTATGGGTCAAAAGAAATAAATGGTAATCAAATTCACAGGTAGGCTCAAAAGAATGTTTTAACAAGAAAACAGTTGTAAGGCTCAAAAGGATTGACTAAGGATAAAATTTAATAGGATTAGCTTGAAAGGGCCAACCAGTCCAAAAAAGTTGCCTATATCATTTTCCTAAATGTGCATTGTTTCAAATCTCATCTCAAATAGTAAGCAAGCAGGTTCTAGAATTTTTTTCAAACTTTTCAATCCATAATCCAAATTTGACATGCATAAAATAACTTAATTATAACATTTGCAATTTATGAACAATAGATCTCTAATGTCAACAAATCACAGTGAAAAACAAAGTAATCTAACCAAGCACGCAGATTGTTTTTAAAAGCACATCAATTTTTCCTTTGGATTATACTACAAAATAGTAAATCATATTCAAATGACAAGAATTATCAACTTAATTTACACTCTAAAACATGACTCAAAACAAACAACTAACAAAAATTAAAATAACAAACCATAAAACAAACGCAAAGAACACCATAAATAAATCTCTCCCCCAAACATAAAACCGAACATTGTCTCCAATGTTAAGTACATAAAGAATGAGAACAGAGACTTACCTGACCAGCCACTTCAGTATGGCGATTGTGGCGGCTGAGACGAAGGTCCCTCAAAAGGTTGAGACTGCAGAGCCTGTGGTTCTTGAAATCTCGCAAATGACTGAGGCAGAGGTGGAGAGTAGAATGGAGCATACGACGGATATGGTGGTGGTGGAGCAAAATAAGTTTGATCCGATTCATTTAAAGACCACCGACTCACCAGGTTGTTTAAGCGAGCCACATGGTTCACCTCATATTCATATCGTTGGCCCATATATTGATGCATCATGTGGTGCTGTTGAACCATATATTGATTTTGCTAGATAAGTTAATCCAACTTATCATTGACACTCTTCAGCTTCCTGGCATCACCGGATCAGCCTCTTCTTCCACTTCCGTTTCGACACGGCGTTTACCCTTTTTTCTCGTCTGTGGCACATATAGAGCAGGCTGAGGATAATCCTTCATCAAAGTAATCGGCAAAGGTTGTTGCAATGACTGATAAATGTCAGTGAAAAACTCCAGAACTCTAGCCTTATAGCATAACATTGTTATGACAGATCCATGGCCCAGACCTCCAGTGGTATGGCCCTTTTCCATGAACTCAATGTTTTCCTTAATCCATGAACCCGCATTAAAGTCATTCCCGTCATGAACGCATACATCAGTAGTACTCGATCTTTAGTCATGTCAGATACATGACTTATTGGCATAAATCGAGCACAAACAAAGAAAGCCCAAAATGTAGCCTCAATATTCAGTTGACAGGACACTATACTTTTATGTAAAGTGCCAGATAAGTTCCTAGGAGCACCTTCAAAACATAATTTTTCAGCCATAGTAGTATAATCGATATATTCGTTTAAAAATCTTGTATATTCTTCTTCTTGCCCCTTTATATGTGGGATGTTGAAACCCTTATTAATAGACTTCGCAGTGAAAGGGACTTGCTTCCATCTAACAAAAACCTTGTCATAGTGTTTATTTCTTAATTTGGCATAAAACTCATACACCAATGATACATTTGCCTGCGCTAATTTTGTCACTAAATTGTCCCACTTCCGAGCGGCGAGATTAGCTTTAACTAACTCAAAAATCTGATGATCAAAACGGTCAGATTCATATTCCACCTCACATTCAGGAATCAATGTTTTTCTAACAAACTTTTCATAATGCTCTTGAGCTTGAAAAGTTATAAACCTAGTTTCATCATACTCTGGCTCCGAACTATCATCCCTTGGTTGGGAAGCAGAAGCTTGGCCTTTCCCCTTATCCTTATTCCTTCCCGCTCTACTTTTAGGAGCCATTATCTACACTCTCAATAACACCAACCCAGAAAAGAAAATTTGACAGCACCTCCCCTTAACTTAAACACTTTCCCTCTTCACAACCACCCTATAAATTCAATTTCACAAAACCCAAATTCTCCAAAGCACAGCAACAAAAATCAATATCAACCAAAGACAAGCAACAATGGAACCCAATCCCCAAATGCAGCAAGAAATCTTAGAATAAAAGGGATTTAAAACACTTACTAACCCTTGAAATGGTCTCCCTTGTGCTTGATTTAGTACAACCCCTTGAAAATTTTAATATTCTTCAAGAATTTAAAACTCTAAATTTTTAGGGTTCCAAAATGTGATTGGGGAATTGGAATTGGGTTTAGAAGAAAGAAATTAATCAATGGACAAAAAGGCAAAGATAGAAGAGAAAATGAAGAATAATAGTGGAGGAAATGGTGAAATTTTCTAGAAAGAGGCTATAATGGAGGATCTATGGAGGCTTTGGGGTGTTGAGATAGAGAGAACACGGAAAGAGAAGGAAAAATGAGGGTTTGGGGAAAAAAATTCGAAACCCCCTCTTTTTTTGAAAAAAAAATTCCGTAACTGGGCACTGTAGCGCTACTCATGTAGCGCTATGACAGAGTTTTCTAAGCTCTTCAGTTCTGAGAATAGCGCTATAGCAATCTTAAACCAGCGCTGTAGCGCTGCTGTCCTTTCAAGAAAAATCCTGAAGCTCTGAGATAAGCGTTGTAGAGCCCTAGTCATAGCGCTGTAGCACTCGTGTTCGAATAAAATCCTCCAGCCTCCTCTGTAACTAGCGCCATAACGCCTCCCTCCAAGCGCTGTAGCACTCCTTCTTGACAAATTAACATTTTCTAACCTTTTTCTTGCAAACTCTTGCATTTTTTTAACGTTTTTCACGGTTCATTCTATACATCAATATTTTTCTAATTAAAACTAAAAATAATCACGAAAAAAAATTCCCTAAACATTGTTCCAAACCAAATAAAAACAAAAATAAAAATTTTAACGTCCTAAGAGCGTTGTCTTTAACGTCTTTTAGCCGGACTCTTATTCGTATTCAGATCAAAGTGGTTCCAAAATCATTACAGACTTGCATTTTTCCACTGGACCCTCCAAATAATGCTTCAACCTATGTCCATTCACCTTAAAATGTCCCGTCTTCTCACTATGAACTTGCACTAATCCATAAGGAAGTGACGCAACTACCGTGTACGGTCCTGACCATCTCGACTTCAATTTACACAGAAAAAACTTAAGTCTGGAATTAAATAGCATAACTTTATCTCCTGGTTGAAAATCCTTCCTCATTATTCGCTTATCATGAAAGGACTTAGACTTCTCTTTATAGATCTTCGCATTCTCATAAGCTTCATTTCTGAATTCTTCAAGCTCATTTAATTCCATAAGCCTATTCTGTCCCACCATAAAGAGATTAAGATTTAACTTTTTCACAGCCCAATAAGCTCTATGCACCAGTTCCATCGGTAAATGGCATGCCTTACCAAACACCAATCGATACGGTGACATACTAATCGGAGTTTTAAATGCAGTGCGATAAGACCAAAGTGAATGATCGAGCTTCTTTGACCAATCCTTCCTTGACATATTTACTGTCTTTTCTAAGATACCTTTAATTTCCCTATTTGACACTTCAGCTTGGCCATTTTCATTGGATGATAAAAGAATGCCTTTCGATGATGAACACCATAGCGAGCACAAAGAGCAGTGAACCACTTGTTGCAAAAATGACTTCCCCGATCACTAATAATTGCTATGGGGGTACCAAATCGAGTAAAGATATTTTTGTGAAGGAATCTAAGTACCTCTTTCCCATCACAAGTAGGAGTTGCTGTAGCTTCTACCCATTTAGAAACATAATCCACTGCAAGAAAAATGTACTTCTTATTATACAATGGCAGGAAAGGTCCCATAAAGTCTATTCCCCATACGTCAAATAACTTAACTTCCAAAATACCAGTCATTGGCATTTGATCTCTTTTTGGTATATTCCCAGTCCGTTGACAACGATCATAACTTTTTGACAAAAACATTAGCATCTTTAAATAATGTAGGCCAGTAAAACCCACTCTGCAAAACTTTTGCTATTGTTCTTGTTCCTTCGAAATGACCACCGCAATGCAAAGTATGACAGTGAGTCAAGATTGACAACATCTCCTCTTCAGGCACACATCTTATAATAACTTGATCAGGGCAATGTTTATACAGAATAGGCTCCTCCCAGTAATAGTGCTTCACCTCCGAATAGAATTTCTTCAATTGTAGCCTTGTCATCTCAGGAGGTATAACTTTTGCAGCCAAAAGATTTACATAGTCTACAAACCATGGAACATCTTTATAAACACTTACTCCAAACAACTGCTCATCAGGAAAAGCATCATTAAAGTTAACTTCTTTATCCAGAGAATCCTCATCAACCTCCAATCTAGACAAGTGGTCAGCCACCAAATTCCCTGTGCCCTTCTTATATTTAATTTCCACATCAAATTCTTGTAACAACAAAATCCACTGAATAAGGCGAGGCTTGGAATATTTCTTGGTCATAAGATATTTTATTGCAAAATGATCTATGTAAACAACCACCTTATTCCCAATCAAGTATGGCCTAAACTTATCAACGGCAAACACTATGGCCAACAACTCCATATCTGTAGTTGCATAATTAATTTGAGCATCATTCAAGGTACGACTTGCATAATAAATCATTTTGAATACCTTGTCCACTCTTTGTCCCAACATTGCCCCAACTGCAAAATCACTAGCGTCACACATTAATTCAAATGGCAAATCCCATTGAGGTGCTACAACTATAGGTGCTGAAATCAATTTTTCCTTAAGTATCTTAAAAGCTTGGTTAAACTTCTCATCAAAATCAAACGGAACCCCATTCATTAACAAGGTGGACAACGACTTTGAGAACTTGGAGAAATCCATGATAAACCTTCTATAAAATCCCGCATGACCCAAGAAACTCCTTACTCCTTTAACTGAAACTGGAGGTAGCAAATTCTCTATCGTAGAAATGTTGGCCCTATCCACTTCAATGCCTTTCATAGAAATCTTGTGCCCTAATACAATTCCTCCATTCACCATAAAGTGGCACTTTTCCCAATTAAGTACTAAATGCGACTCTTCACATCTCCTCAAAACCAACTCCAAATTAGTCAAACACTTGTCAAAAGAAGACCCATAAACCAAAAAATCATCCATAAAAATCTCAATCCCCTTCTCAACCATGTCAGAGAATATCGCCATCATACACTGTTGAAATGTGGTTGGTGCATTACATAACTTGAATGGCATCCTTCTAAAAGCAAAAGTACCATAGGGACATGTAAGCGTTGTCTTCTCTTGATCCTCCGGTGCAATTACAATCTGATGATAGCCTAAGTACCTGTCTAGAAAACAATAGTAACTATGCCCCGCCAACCTATCCAACATCTGATCAATAAAAGGCAAAGGAAAATGATCTTTCCTAGTTGCCTTATTCAACTTCCGGTGATTTATACATATCCTCCAACCCGTCACAGTCCTTGTTGGAATCAGTTCATTACTTTCATTCTTCACCATGGTCATACCACCCTTTTTAGGTACTACTTGTAGTGGACTTACCCAAGCACTATCAGAAATAGGGTAAATCACTCCAGCATCTAATCATTTCAAAATCTCTTTCCTCACCACTTCTTTCATTGTCGGATTAAGTCTTTGTTGAGCATCAATAGTCAGTCTAGCATCATCTTCCATAAAAATTCTATGCATAATTGTCGATGGGCTTATTCCTCTTATATCAGCAAGAGTCCACCCTATAGTAGTTTTATGAGCCCTTAACACTCTCAATAACTTCTCCTCATCTACTTCTGAAAGAAATGATGAAACTATGACCGGAAGAGTCTCTTTTTCTCCAAGATAAGCATAGCAGAGATTTTCTGGTAAAACTTTCAGTTCTAACACTGGTGGCTTCAGAATCGATGGTAATGGTCTTTCCGGTCCCTCGCCCAATTCTTCAAACTTTTTATGCTTCCACGACTCATTTGATTTTATCCACTTCAATTAACTCAAAGCCTCTTCATTATCCTCATCATCTACATCATTAACTGTAAGACTTAATTCAAGAGGATCCTCAATTAATTTTATTCTCCCTACTACTTCTTCTACCACATCAACTGAGAAACAATTGTCACTTGCTTTAGGATAAGTCATAGCCTTGAACACATTAAATACTACTTATTCCCCTTGCACTCTTAGCCTTAACTCTCCTTTTTCAATGCTTGCCCAGTTGCTAAAAATTGTCTCCCCAAGATAATAGGAACATTCTCATCCTCCTCCATATCAAGAACTATAAAATCAGCTGGAAATATAAACTTATCCACCTTAACCAACACATATTCTATAATACCACGTGGATGCTTCACAGATCTATCTGCCAGCTGCAATGTTACTGTGGTTGGCCTAGCTTCACCCAAACCAATTCTACGAAATACTGACAAAGGCATCAAATTAATACTTGCCCCAAAATCGCAAAGTGCATGCTTACATTCAAACTCCCCAATCGTGCATGGAATAGTAAAACTACTAGGATCTCGTAACTTTTGAGGAAGTTTCCTTTGCAAAATCGCACTACACTCTTCCGTTAACATTACTGTTTCATAATAACCCATCTTTCTCTTATTAGAAAAAATCTCCATAAACGTCACATAGCTGGGCATCTGTTCTAACACTTCTGCGAACGATATATTTATATGTAGCTTCTTGAACACCTCTAAATTTTTTGCAAATTGCTTATCCAAATTATGCTTGCACAACCTTTGTGGATATGGTATTCTAACATGATGCTCAATACTCACATGTGGTACCTCCTCTTCCTTCCTAAGGTCTTCAGTAACCTTTTCGTCATTAGACTTCTCTTTGTCTATGGCTTGTGTGTTTCCCTTCTGACCTTCTTCTTCTGACTGATTCTTCTGTGGTCCTTCATACCTTGTTCCACTCCTTAAAGTAATAGCTTGACACTGTTCTACAGGATTAACTTCTGTAGTGCTAGGAAAATTTCCTTGAGCTCTATTCGACATTAAAGTGGCCAACTGGCCTATTTGAGTCTCCAAACTCCTTATGGACGCCCTGGTTTTAGTCATAAATGGTTAAGTGCATCAGGTTGAGGTTTAGCTGGTTTCATTGGCATTGGGTGTGGTCTATTTTGTGGTTGATAATATCCAGGTGAAGGGTGTTGGTGTGCATGTTGCTGTGGATACGGTGGTTTATTTTGGGCAGGTTGATATTGTGGCTGAGGTGGAGGGTAAGGCTGTAGAGTATTTTGATTATTGGACCAGGAAAAATTAGGATGGTTCTTCCAACCTGGTTTGTAGGACATGGAATTTGGATTATTGGGTTGTCTCGGATAATTCCCTATAACTTGTACTTCTTCCATGGGCATGTTATTCATATCTAGAGCAGGGCATTGGTTGGGTGGATGGGTTGTACCACACAATTCACACAAATTTTGAACTTGCATAGCTTGTGATGGGAGTGTAGTCTCTTGTAGTTGCTTTGTCAAGGCTGCTACTTGAGCTGTAAGCATTGATATGGCCTCCAATGCCATCATTCCAGCCACCTTCTTTTGTTGTCCCTTTTCAGTTGGCCATTGATAATTATTCATTGCCATCTCTTATAATAACTCATACGCCTTATTAGCACTCTTACTCATAAAAGCACCTCCCGCCGCAACATCTATAATTGTCCTAGTTGTTCCATTCAACCCATTGTAAAAATTATGCACCAACATCCACTTTTCTATACCATGGTGTGGACACTTCCTTAAAAACTCCTTAGATCGCTCCCAAGAATCATACAGTGACTCTCCTTCCATCTGATAAAAGTTATTGATCTCTCCCCTTAGTTTTGCAGCCTTCGCTGGAGGAAAGAAATTAGCAAGGAACTTTTGAGCTAACTCCTCCCATGTAGTGATAAAATTCATCTGTAAGGATATCAGCCAACTCTTCGCCCTATCCCTCAGTGACAATGGGAATAGCCTCAATCTTATAGCATCATCACTCACCTCATTCATCTTGAACGTAGCACATAACTCCAGAAAATTAGCTATTTGTAAATTGGAGTCCTTCGTTGGCATACCTCCAAACTGGACAGTTGATTGGACCATTTGAAGGATTACGGGCTTAATTTCAAATTTTTTTGTAGAAATGGTTGGAGGTTTAAAGCATGAATGCACTCTTGTAACAGTAGGAAGTACATAATCTCTCAATGTTATTGGTCCTTGATCCTTTGGAACCTCTGCAGCCCCTTGACCATTATTAGCACCGTTTCCCAAATTGTCAGCCATGATAAACTCCAATCTCCTCTTTGTTTTTCGGTTCTATCTGCACGTTCTTTCAATCTCCAGATCAATTGCTTTTGTCTACTGCTTCACATATACCAATGATTCCTGAAACACAATAGAACCTTGATCCAAATAAATATTAAACTGAAATAAAATAAAATAAAATAAACAAATTAGAACAAATAACAATTAACTGTGATATTGGAATTTAAGTCCCCGACAACGACACCAAAAACTTGATCTATGAAAATTAACACGCAAGTATATGTGGTCGAATCAAGTAATATATGATCAATAGAGTGTCGATCCCACGAGGACTGATTTCCAAATACCATTAATTGTTCTTTAACTTTCTATTTGGTGAATTAAACTTATGATGAAAAGAATAAAATTAAAGTGAGTACTCTAACTTATGAACATAATTTAAATAACTGGAAACAAGACAATGAATCAACTAATAATAAAAAGCCTAGGAATTAATTTCATCAACTGTTCATTCTATTAATTTTAATAATCAATTCTAAATCTCTTCTTTCTATTCTAATAGCAGGTTAATATAATGGATTCCTATTCTTTTTCAAGATATAAGATCTCAGTCTATATGCAGGTTTTCTATATTTCTGTAATAAACTTGAACATATAGAATGCATTAAACATGGAAACCTAATTACTACACAAGTCATACATGTACTTTCGTCCAATGTGAAACCTATGTCTATACAATGATAGCATATTCAATTCTCATCTTTTGAATTTTGAATCAAAACCATTAAATCAAGTAAATAGTGATCAAGTATTTACTAGCATTAGAAAAACATCATATAGATTAGAATAGAAAAGAAGTATCAATAGAAAATCATAATAAAATTAAAAAGAAATCTCAGTGACTACATTAATCCCTAGATAAAAGAAATTAGTTCATAAATAACATGATGAAATTAAACTTCAAATAGTTGATCATAAAAATCAACCTAATGAATTTAGATGAAACAGAAAACTAATTACAGCAGCCTCTTCTAATCTAGGGTTTATAAAACTAAGACTCCTTTCCAAATCGCAGAGTAATGTTCCTTAAATAGTCTTCCAAGATTCCCAAGTGAAAAGACCATTTTGCCCTTCAAAATGTGGTTTAAAATCTGAAAAACGCGTTGCTAGCACTGTAGCGCCATGTCTGGAGCGCTGTAGCACTATAGTCAGAGTCAAAGTACCCTAAAAATAATTTCTCTGGCGTTATAGCGCCCTTGATGTAGCGCTGGGCGCTTCTCTGCTGTTCTTGATAGCGCTGTAGCGCTGCCTTTGTAGCGCTGGGGCGCTACTTCCAGACTCAGCAACTCCTTCATGTCCTTCCTAGTGCTATGGTGCTCCTTTGATAGCGCTGTAGCGCTATTGAAAACATCAAAACTCGCACATATCGACCTCGAAAAACACGATTTTCTCCAACTTAACTATATTTTCTTCCATTTCACTCCTTTTCACTCTTTTCACCAACTGAGCATGGAAATCTTGAAACATGAACAAACGAACATAATTATACAATAAAATTATCACAAACTAACGAAAACCATCCGAAAACTAGACCATAAATGAGCCTAAAACTCATTTATTAAAGTTCTCATGTATTGAGAAATACTTGTGATTCCTAAAATTTAAAACCCATGTTCTCTATGTGCCCACACACATCTTGAGGTGTAGAGAACACTCTGGAAGATCGTGGTTTGAGTTCTTAAAGCTTTGGATAGAAAGATTGATAAATATACAAAAAGATTCAAGAACACTTGATAGGCTTCAAGAGGTAAAATTTCATGTTCTTGTATGTTTATATGTTTAAATGTTACATATAAATATATTGTATATTTATAGATATGTTGCATGATTAATAATATTGTATGTTAATGTTTCTGTCTGGATATTTTCTAGTTCATATGAATGATGAGAATTTTTTTTGTTACCAAAATGGGCCCACCACGCTCGTTTTGCTGCCTGCTCTGAATTTTTTTCCAACAATTTGTACTAGAGCACGTCATTAATCTATACATATTATTAATTGTTGTGTGAGATTATATGCATTTTTATATTATAGTTGATATATTTTTGAATGGATGGATGTTTATTTTCATGATGATAGATTCTTAAGGGTTGTTTATCATGGTGTTTTGGTTTTAGGAATTGTTCTTAAAATTTCTAGATGACATATGAAAGCCATTTTGGGGAATATGCATTTTGTAATTTATTTTAAAAAATTATGGGTAAAATTCTATTGTGGTTCGAGCCTCGAGCCTCGAGCCAGAGCCCCAAGCTGCTGTTTGCGCCAACTTATGCGCACTTGCCTATGCGCCCTGCCAAGCCCAGCCAATGTGCGCCCCAGCCGCACCCGTGCGCCAGGCTCCGCTCCCAGCCACTGCGCCCCAACCTGTGCTCAGTCGTGCACCCCGCCAGACCTCCAACCGCCGCAACCTTGGTACAACCTAGGTTTTGTTTCAAACAAACCTTAGTGTGTTGTTACCATAATTAATTTTTAATTATTCATTTGATTAAAAATCAGAAATTGAATTAAAATAGTTTTAATTTGGAAATTTCTTTAATTGAAATCATGTTGATTATTTTTACTAATTAAAAATGTTTTAATTGTTATCTTCCATAATTAAAATTGTTTTAATTAAAATGTCCAAAATTAAAATTATCTTGAATTTTAATTTATTAAAATTAAATTGTTTAATTTGATTTTTGAATTAAATTACCCAAATTCAAATTGAGCCTTAGAAACTTTTGGGTGTTAAAACCTAAAGTTTAATTATTTTAAAATGTTTGTTTAAAATAATTAAAATTTTGTATAATTCAAAATGGATATGGAAAAATGGTGGCATTGACTCAACAAGACTACATCTCACGGTTCAAGATCAAAGTGTTTTTTATTAGGCCTTAGTTAGGCTAAGTTACATTTTCATGTATTTTTTGCTAGTGTTGTAATTTTTCTAGAAATACCCAAAAGTTACCATACCAACTTTTATTTACTTATTATAAATGTTTGAATGTGATTAAAATATTTAATATTTTGTCATGCATTATAACATGCCATTCATATACCCACACAGTATGCAATTAGCATGCATTACATTCGTGTAGAAACAAGCTATACTTTGTTATCTGCATATATATGATACATCATATAATTATAAATTTAGTCTTAATTAGTTATGATGGTAAATTAAATATAAAATTGTTTAATTTGTTGTTTTTAATAAAAAAAAATTATTAAAATAAAAAAGATATTCTCTTAATTAAAGAAAAATTAGAATTAGAATTAAGGGCACAATTTTGTTTTTGTTTTGCTTAATTGGATTAGTAATTATAAGAATATCATTTGGTAAAAATAAATTACAACTAAATTAAAAAATATTGATTTTGTGAAAAACACAGTTTTGCAAAATAGTGAGTGGGAGAGAGAGTTATGACAATAAGTCTCATTATCTCCATTATTGGTTGAGCACCGAGATGCATCGGAAGGGCCTCATGTCCCCTCCATTTGCGGCCTCCCTAAGGAAAGGCTTTTGAATATGTTTATTTTATCTCAAGGTTGACTTCTCTTATGAGAATATAATTAGTGATGTATTTCAAGTTTGAATGACCCTAAGACACACTCTTTAGTAAATCATTGATTGAAAATAATGGGTTGCACTACAAAGATTTATCTAGGCTTTTGAGCACAACTAGTGCATCTTGACCAAACTAGCGGTAGTTCATAAGTCAAAAGAGAAAAAGACATTTTTAAGCTTTCACTAATGAAATTGAGATTTATCTCAAAATTAATTTGGAGTTAGTCTGACCTACCCCAAGGCAGTCCATTAATTTTCAAATTAATTTATCGTGGATTAGTACATAATTTTTATGTGTTGCATTCATGCATCATATTTACTTTTCCAAATAAAATATGATATTTATTATATGTTTTAATTCATTATATTTTATTTATTTATTTCCAGCAACACTGGTTAATTCTCTTAATCATGATCATGTACTTGAAAACTTGGGAAATCAAACATACCTCATTCCCAAACTCTTGGAAAGGATTAAATTTAATCTTAACCACATGAGAAGATGGTACGATGGGATTCACATTTCCTTCGGAGCACAAAACTTGTATGGTGCGATCTATGATCTACCACCCGAGGTTCCAAGCTTTTCATCCAGCTTTGATGAACATGAAAAATATGGGGAATGGATGAGATCGAATCACCTGACAATTCAATGCATGTTATCGACCATGCATGGAAAAATTAAAGAAAGATATATGGTTATTGAAACTTCATACAAGATGTGGGCCATAATAAAAGATGATGCTATAGCACATGCTCAATTTTGAAACATGGGGTAAATTTGATATACTAAAAATCTCTTCATTAATTTTTTGAATGGTTAATTCAAAACTATACCACTAATATTATTTTTCATATGTTCTTGTTAAGTGGAAATCTTTTAAGAAAAAGAATAGCTGCATTGAAACCAGAGCGAAGAAGAGATGATGAAGACAATTGAATATAGAAAAAGATTAGTTTAGGAATTTATTTTATTTAGTTTAAAATAATTAAAAAAAATTGTCATTTTGAAATAGTTGATTTTCATTATGAAAGAAATTAATAAGTTCTTTTCCTTTAAAGTAGTTCTAGAATTCTTTCTAGAAACTATGTTTCTAGATTCCTTTATTTGATGAATGAATGTGTTTAGTATTTCTTTTGAATAATATATTCAATTGCTATTTTTGAAATATACTTGTTCCACCAATTTTGTCAATGAGTATAAATAATAATTATGAATTATTTATTATTGTGCAAATGATAGAGTTAATAAGACATCTTTTTCCAACCACAATTAAGTGAAACATATATGTGCAATCATTATTTTTAGTGCAATCATTCAATGGTTCTCTCCCTGTTTATATAGTCTGTTATTTAAAGTTAACCAAAAGACCTTTCTCTTATAAAGACTCATAAATCACATAATCATTTAGCTAATACATAGAGATGTATATTGAACCTTTTAATGTTCAAAACTAAAAGAAATAATAAATAGTGAGTCAATATTGATTGAAATTTATTTTAGATATGCTTAACATTTATTGAATGCAAAGAAAATTTCTAGAAATTTTCATGCATCATTCAAAATAAAGTCACTTAGAGACTTGTTTGATCTGATCAAAAGGAATTCTAAACTCGAATTTGAAATTCAAGTAATTTGCATGTGAACTTGTAATTCAAACCCAACTCACATACAACTAGAGTGCTAAGCAAAATTAGTATTTTGGAAATGGAATTTAATCATATTTGATAAGATTAAATAGATATTGAGTAATCATTATCATCTTTATTATTTCTATAATCTTAAGACTTGTTATACTCTGTACACATTTGATTGTACAACATTAAAGACTGATTTGTCAAATCTGTACGCAAGTATACGTAGTAGTGTCAAGTAGTAAATTCTGGAAGAACTGATATCGTCCCACAGAGACTTTCTTTCAAGTATCACTAATTAATTTTCAAATTTTATTTGGTGAATTAAAATTTAAGTGAATAATAAAGGTAAAATAAATACTATAAACTATGAACAAAAATTAAAGAACTGGAAACAAAAAAATGAATCACTTAATGAAAAATCAATAATACAAAGCCTAGGAATTAATTTCATCAACTGTTCATTCTATTAATTTTAATAATCAATTCTAAAGCTCTTCTTTCTATTCTAATAGCAGGTTAATATAATCGATTCCTATTCTTTTCCAAGATATAAGATCTAAATCTATATGTAGATAAACTTGAACATATAGAAGGCATTAAACATGAAAACCTAATCACTACACATGTCATACATGTACTTTCGTCCAATATGCAACCTATGTCTATACAATGATAGCATATTCAATTCTCATCTTTCAAATTTTGAATCAAAACCATTAAATCAAGTAAATAGTGATCAAGTATTTACTAGCATTAAACAAACATCATATAAATTAGAATGGAAAAGAAGTATCAATAGAAAATCATAATAAAATTAAATAAAAATCTCAGTGACTACATTAATCCCTATATAAAAGAAATTAGTTCGTAAATAACATGATGAAATGAAACTTCAAATAAATAATCATTTAAAAATCAACCTAATGAATTTAGATGGAACAGAAAACTAATTACAGAAGCCTCTTCTAATCTAGGGTTTTTTTTCAAAAATTAAGACTCCCTAAAATCGCAGAAAAAATGTTCTTAAATAGCCTTCCAAGATTCCCAAGTGAAAAGACCATTTTTTCCTTCAAAAAGTGGATAAAAATATGAAAAACACGTTTATAGTGCTGTAGTGCTAGCTTTGTAGCGCTATAATGCTAAAGTCAGAGCCAAAATACTCTAAAAAATTAGCGTTGTAGCGCCCTTGATGTAGCATTGTAGCGTTGCTCGACTGTTCTTGATAGTGCTGTAGCGCTCCTTTTGCAGCACTGGGACACTACTTCCAGAATCGATCAACTCCTTTATGCCCTTCCCAGCGCTATGGCACCCCTTTGATAGCGCTGTAGCGCTATTGTCAGCATCCAAACTCGCACATATCGACTCCAAAAAACACGATTTTCTCCATCTTAACTATATTTTCTTTCACTTTCGCTCCTTTTCACTCTTTTCACCAACTTAGCATGAAAAGCCAGCAAACGAGCATAATTCTGCAATAAAATAATCCTAAACTAACGAAAAACACCCTAAAACTAGACCATAAACCAGCCTAAAACTCGTTTATCAAACTCCCCCAAACTAAACATTTACTCGCCCTCGAGTAAAGGATCTAACTAGAATCAAACCTGAACAAATCAAGTTGACATAACTAACCAATTCAAACACTCAATACTGCTATGCCTATATAATCCACAGGAAAACAATCCTGCTTTTTAGAACATTAAACTAGATTTTCAGTCTCAATTACTTCACCCTTTCACTGTAATTTATCAACACTAATGCTCATTTACTCATTATTCACAAATAAAATAATTAAACCACTTTATGCACATTAAGTTCTCACCAACTAACCACATAACCTAAGGCTATGAACAGAAAGAAAAATTTATTACTTGAATAAGTATATTCTATTGTAACCAAACTTAAATTTCTTTACATATTCTTATTCACTGCTCAATGCATGGATTATGAGATTAATTTAAATGGATGTCTAAGTAGTCTTTACTGAATGGCTGACATGACAAAATCTTTTGAAAATGTCAACAAGAAAGATTGTGTTGTGATTCTTATTCTTAATATCGACAACATTCTAATCATTGGGAATGATGTAGAGAAATCGTCAATAGAAAAGAAATGGTTAACTAACCATTTCTAAGTATTAGATTTAGAAAAGCCAAGAATGTTCTATACACTCAACTCTATAGAGATTGAAACAACAATCTTTAGGCACTGTCTCAAGCGACTTATATATATAAGAAGCTTAAATGCTTTAGTTTACAATTATCCAAGAAATGTTTTTTTTTGCCTTCTCGGTAAGGAGAATGTATTATCCAAGAAATAAATGTCCATTTATTATTTTACTAGAAAAGAGGACATGAGACAATTATTCCTACAACTCAGTGATGAACTATTTAATGTATCGAATGTTATATTTTCAAATTGACATTTTGTTAAACAATGGGAATTGTCGGCAGTTGTCAATCCAATGATTGATTGAGTCATTCAATTATTATAAGGACTTAATTTTGAGTATCTTGAATATAATAGAGATTATATGTATGTGCATTTAGGCAGAGATCTAAAATCCCAAAGGATGAACTAATTTTTAAATCTTCAAAGACTAATATCAGAATCAGCCTCCATAATTGTGGAGGAGACACATTGATCAGGAAATGTATTAGACATTTCAGATTTGTATGTTTCACCACAAAAGCCAATACGTAACAGCTACGAGAAATTAAATAGGCTATATTACTGACTTAAGTTCTTTGTCGTTCTAGAAGGGTTTCAGACTTCAATGAACAACCATTATCTCATTACGAAAGTAATGTAGATACAACTATTCTAGAACAACTATAAATCATGAGAGGATAAAAGCACATAAAATGAAGTGTCATTTAATTCGAGAAAATTTTACATAATTGATGTAATGATCTTGCAGATAACTTCAAAATAGTTTCTTACAAAACTCTTACAAAGACTTTATTAGACAAATTCGGTCAGGAGAATGTGATTGTTATATTGAAAAGAGATGCCTCAATTTGCTTTAGGGCAAGTGGGAGATTGTTGGGAATAATGCCCTTAAAGCAATTGTAGTTGACAAATGTTTTAAATGAAATAAATAATTGAGTTGAATTATTATATATATAGACTATGTATGATATTATATTGATAATATTAAGTGAGTATCAAAAAATTCCAAAGTTTATCTATGTGGTCTTAATCTCATATTGGTATGAGATGATCGAGATTAAGATAATAAACTTAAAACAGTTCGCAGTAAAATAAAGTTATGGAATCTTAAGATTAATTACTGCTAGTACAGTTCGCTAGTATTATGAATACAAGTGACCCAGATCCGGGTCACTAGTGTAGTAGTACACTTTAGTGAAGATACTTTATATATAGTGATATATAGAACTAGGCCAGATGTGATTTGTTAATACTTGTTTAAACACTGTTTCATAGTATTTATCAAACACATCAAACAATGATCATATATACGATGATCTTAATCCTGAGGTTGCTATGAACTCCTATATATTCCATCTGGTCCTTTGGTTCATGCGTTAAGGTTTGTCAGAATGATCAGGCTAAGAACAAATGTTTTGGGGACTCAATGATATATATTGCTGGGGACATAGTTTAAAAGATATAGAATCTATACCTTCTTATAAATTGAATAATGGTTCCCTATTGGGTTGACTTTTGGAACTGAAAAGGTTATGAGTGCTCACGTTGCAAACTTGTTGTAACACAATCTTCACTAGTAAAGTCAATGGTACTCTAGGAACAAGATATAGCTAAAAGGGTAAAATGGTAATTTTATTCCCTTTTAATTATGAGCCATTAATAGAGGATTAATATTGTATGTAATGATTATGTCAATGAACACTTCATTCATTAATAAAGTACTAAGTAGATATATGTCTATAATTATCTAGAGTTCAATCTCATATTTATAGTGGAATAATCATGATATTAATAAATATGATTATTTAATCAAAGAGCTTTGATTAATAATCTAATATCTAGTGGAGCTTGATATTATAGATCCATAGGTCCCCAGGGTGGCTCTATCAACACCATATCAAGGTAAGAGTTGATACAAGGGTATAACTGTAATTTGGGAATTTAAGAATAATTTTATTTTTCGGGTCAAGTATACAATTATATGATAATTGAAGTTGAATAATTAGTTTGGAATTAATTATTAGTTTTCGTCAATATATTTATTAATTTAAATATGTAAGTTTCAAAATTCATATAAATAAATAAATAAATATATTTTTAAAATTAATTATTTTATTTGAGTGGGAGAAAATAAAATTGGTAAGTCAAAAATAGTTTTTGATTTATCGAATTTTAAAAGATGATGATTGTGCATCCTAATTTCAGCACAAGTCCTTTATTAAGCTCGAGTACAACTGACAAGTAAAAGCACGGAAAAAATGGCCAATGAATCCGTGTATTCTACATGAAGACAGCACAGTCCCCAAGGTGATGGCATGAGCTGGGTGGTATAAAGAGATAGGCACGAACTTATAATATGTATAAGGCATAACATCAATGGCACGAGCTCATGGTATATTCAGCTCGGGGAACGCTAAAGATCTAGCATGTCCTTGGATCCCTGAAAACTTGGACACGTTATATAATCGTGCATGGCCAGACATGGCATGTCCGCGGATCCCTGAAAACCCGGACATGTAATATAATCGTGCATGGTAAGGCAGGGCATGTCCGTATGTCCCTGAGGATCCAGGATCAGTTTTATTTCCTGATCAGACCATACCTTAGGATAATTTGGAATATTTATAATAAGAGTAATACATATACAAATAGGTGTTAAGTCACGTGATGAACCGAAGAACTGTCTAAGGATTTCTCTATAAATATTGAGATCTTGGATAAAAGGAGGTGAGAATTTATCTGTAATACGAAAACTCTTTCAAAATTCCTAGAGAAAGACAGTAATAACATAGACTCGTGGACTAGGTGGGTTTAATCACTGAACCACGTAAAAAGGACGAGTGTTCTTGGGAATTTCCTTTAGAGAATTCTTGAGAGTCCTTTCTTATTAGGATTTATCATTAAGCACTAATTCATCCCAGTTATTCTCTTAATTCACTGTTGGTGAAAAACCGCGTCAAGAGTGTGGTGCTTTCAATGAGAGCTGCAGATTAGTGCTTTCATCAAAATCTCAATCAAAGTTCATCATGGTGGTCACTCGATTGAGACACGGTAATGAGATGGAACAGCCTGGTGAGCTGGAGGCTCACCATGCCGCTATTTCCAGTGAGCATATTCCTGAAATCCAGCAACGGTTGGGAAAGCAACCGATGGGCCATAGTGACACTGGGAGTTCGGTGTCATTGCCGCCGAATCCGAACCTAGATTACTTGACTGCGGTAGAATTGGAAAACATGCAGTTAAGAAGCCATTTTGCCAAAGTAAACAAGGAAATCAAGGAGGTTTTGGCCCGGCTACCCCCTCTTGCAACCGACGTTAATGTTGGAAAGAGGCAAAGTGGGTCTCATAAGTCCCGTAGGAATGACCGATCCAAACCAAGTCGGTCAGGCAGATCTGCCACCCCAAGTTTTGCACCCATGGCACAAGATCACCAAAATGCTCAGCCTAATGGCCCTCCCAGGGGTCATCGACAAGTCAGAGTTCCAAGCTATTGAGGAGCTCGATGAGGTAAATATAGATCCCCAGGACGCCTCGAGAATCATTAAAATTGGGAAAAGTCTCGATGATGGAAGAAAAAAGGAGCTTGTAAAATTCTTGCAGGAGAATCTAGATGTATTTGCCTGGTCTCATGAGGACATGGTAGGGATCAGCCCGAGCGTGATCATGCACACCTTGAATTTGGATAAAAGTGTGCCCGCCAGATCCTAAAATTAGAGGCGTCTGGGAATAGTCCCAGCTGAGGCATTGGAGGAAGAAGTAGCTCGGTTATTAAAGTGTGGGTTCATTCGTGAAGAAAAATATCTGATCTGGGTCACGAATCCTGTCCTGGTCCCGAAGCCAAACGGAAAGTGGCAGACCTACATCGATTTCTCTGACCTGAACAAAGCTTGTCCTAAGGATTGCTTTCCATTGCCGAGAATTGATCAGTTAGTAGATGCCACCGCGGGGCACGAGCTTATGTCCTTCATGGATGTGTATTCTGGATATAACTAGATCGCAATGAATCTTGCAGACCAGGAGCATACTAGCTTTATGACTCCAACAAATGTATAATGTTATAAAGTTATGCCCTTCGTACTAAAGAACACCGGGGCTACCTACCAACAGTTAGTTAACAGAATGTTCGTTGGCCAAATCTGCAAAAATATGGAAGTGTAAGTTGACAACATGCTAGTCAAGTCTAAGATTGCCGACGACCATGTGTCCGACCTAAATGAATTTTTCAAGATCCTGAGGAAATACAATATGAGGCTGAATCCCCAAAAGGGTACTTTCGGAGTGGCATCGGGAAATTTTCTGGGATTCATAGTCAATACAAGGGGGATATAGGCAAATCCAAATAAAATTAAGTCGCTATTGGAAATGCCTTCACCCAAATCGCATAAAGAAGTCCAGAGCCTGACTGGAAGGGTGGCAGCCCTAAATTGGTTCATTTCAAAATCCACTGACAAGTGCTTACCATTCTATAACTTGCTCAGAGGAAATAAGAAATTCGAATGGACTGAGGAGTGCGAACATGCATTTCTGAATCTGAAGACACATTTGGCCGAGCCCCCAGTATTGTCTAAGCCAGTGGCAGGGGAGCCCTATTCCGTTATTTGGCTGTGACAGAAAATGCAGCTAGCATCGTGTTGGTTTGGGAAGAAGATCGGGTTAAAAAACCGGTGTATTATACAAGAAAAGACTTCTCGGAGCTGAATCACGGTATCCCTTGTTGGAAAAGATGGTGTTCTGCCTGATATTAGCCTCTAGGAAGCTTAGGCCATACTTCCAGTCCCATTCAGTTCACGTCATGACCGACCAACCTCTATGGTAGGTATTGCAAAAACCTGAAGCGTTAGGACGTCTCTTAAAATGGGCAGTCGAACTCAGCCAGTTCGAGATACTATATGTACCACAGACCTCGATAAAAAGCTAGACCCTTGCTAAATTTATGGATGAATGCACCAGATTTCAAGAGGATCTCTTGAAAGAACTGGTGCAGGAGTTGTGGAGAATATTCGTGGACGGCTCCTCTAACGAGAACGAGTCCGAAGCTGGAATCATACTTATCTCTTTGGAGGGGCATCGATTCCATATCGTGCAACGATTCAGATTCGAAGCATCAAACAACGAAGCCAAATACGAGGCTTTGTTAGCCGGGCTTAGAGTGGCAAAGGAATTGAAAGCAAGGGTCATCCAATGTTATCGTGATTCCCAGCTCGTGGTCAATCAAGTATTAGGGGAATACCAAGCGCGGGGTACCAAGATGGTAGCTTACCTAGCCAAGGTGAAGAAAGTGCTATCAGAATTTGAGTGTGGCACCATCGAACAGATCCCTCGCGAGCAGAATGCTAATGTAGACGCTTTGGCGAGGCTCGCCAGCTCCAAGGAAGTTGAGACTTTGAACGTAGTACCGGTGGAATTTTTGGAAAGTCCAAGCGTGGTAGGAAACGTGATGGAGGTCAAGATGATTAACACTAGGCTGACCTGGATGACCCCCATGATGGAGTATCTTACAACAGGGAAGCTACCTGAAGAGAGAAAAGACGCGAGAAGGATACTCTATCAAGCTCCGAGATATGTAATAGTGGATGGAATATTGTACCGATGTGGCCATTCCTTGCCTCTTCTGTGGTGTGTTCTGCCAGAAGAGGTTAAAACCATTCTGCAAGAGGTGCATGAAGGCTTCTATGGGGATCATGGCGGGGGGGAAAACCTAGCCTTAAAAATATTAAGGCAGGGTTATTTTTGGCCCACTTTAACAAAAGATTCCATCTCCCATGTTCAGAAGTGCGACAAATGCCAACGCTTCGCCACAGTCTCACGAGCTTCGCCAGTCGAGCTAACGATGATCTCATCCCCATGGCCATTTACAGTATGGGGAATTGATTTAATAAGAGCTTTACCTATGGGAAAGGGAGGAGTTCGTTTTGCGGTGGTGGCCATTGATTATTTCACAAAGTGGGTAGAGGCCGATCCTCTGGCAACCATCACCTCAAAGAGAGTCCTAGCCTTTGTGGTTAAGAGTCTTGTGTGCCAGTTTGGGCTTCCAAAGAAGATCGTGTTAGATAATGGAACTCAGTTCGACAGTGATCTCTTTACTGATTTCAGTGAAAAGCACGACATAATTAAAAGTTTCTCTTTGGTTGCGTACCCACAGGCCAATGGGTAGGTCGAGGCTGTGAATAAGACCCTCAAAGCGAGTCTTAAGAAAAGGTTAGATGAGGCCAAGGGAGTCTGGCCTGAGCAGCTCCCGCATATACTATGGGCATACCAGACCTCCCACCGGACCTCCACAGGACACACCACTTTCTCCCTGACTTTCGGGAGTGAGGTCGTCCTTCCTGTCGAAGAAAAAGTAGCCACGCACAGGTTACAGACATTCAGCCAGGAACGGAATGAGGAGTTGCTTAATGCGTCGCTCGACCTGATTGATGAGAAACAAGAGGATTCACAACTACAGCTCGCACATTACCAACATAAAATCACTCGTTATTTTAATTCCAAGGTTAGAAGACGTAGATTTGGTTTGGGCGACCTAGTTCTCCGAAGGGTCTTTTTGGCGAACAAGGTCCCTAAAGACGACACTTTAGGTCCGACTAAGAAGGTCCCTATCAGATTGTGGAAGTCATGGATGAAGGAACTTTCAAATTAACTCAACTTAGTGGTGAAACAGTCCCACGGACCTGGAATGCCATGCACCTAAAGAAGTATTATCAATAGTGATACCATCCATCTTTGTAAGGCTTAGTTATAAAAGCCATTTAACTGAGAAATGAAGGGATCGTCATGTATTTCTTGTTTTTTTGTATAGTTTTAAGCTTTTCCCTTCACAAGATTATTTATATATCAGTTTGTGTGATAACGTTTGTCTAAGTAACCGAGAAAGTTCACATTTTGGTTACTTGGGGGGCATATAACCCGAGATAGATTAAAATTAGAATATGCGAATTAAGGATGAGTTTGAAACATTTAAAATCCTTGATATAACCAGGTATAAAACTATCCTGGATACAACAAGGTCCAAAACTTAGAAATTAGTAAAATTGATTAACCGATGTTTTCTTTTAAGAAAAACACGAGGTGTCAATAAACCTAGCACGAACTAAGTTTAAATCATTTAAAACCCTGGATACAACCGGGTCCAATACTTAAAAGTTAGCAAAATTGAAAATTCGATGTCTTTCCTAGAAGCTTGAGATATCAGTAAACGTAACGTGAACTAAGTTTGAAATATTTAAAATCCCGATTATAACCGGGTCGGATGCCTGACACGTAACAGGTATCATATAAATCAACACATTAGGCTCGAATGTAGCCAAATTCAAAATATCTATTCTGATCTAATAGTCAAGTCCTAAATTCTCGAATGTGGAAATATAAGAAAGCATAAACATGAGAGAATTAAGGAAAAGATTAACATTAGATATACGAATTAAAAACAAAATTGTCTCGAGAAAAAATAAAATAAAACCACAACAAATTGGAGCTTTGCATCAGACTCCTCCAGGACACTTCGAGGAGGTGACCTCCTCAACCTCTTGCTCACCCACAACAAAGGCTTCCCCCGTCTCCGATGGCTTTTGTAGGATCCGAGCCTTGAATTTCTCAAGATAGGGATCCCACAGCTCGGGAGCCATGAAATAAAAGTTGCCATCCTGGTTGAATTCCTAGCAATGGTACAACATATCTTCCATGGAGGACAGGGAGGCCGCCTTCTCCTCCTGCACTGTAGACTTGGCCTCTTGCAGCTTTGCCTTAGCCTTAGCTATCTCGACCTGAAGAGTGGCTAAGGCAGCCTTCGCGGCCTGCTCACTTTCTCGGGACGATGCAAGAGCGGCCTTGGCATCGTGCTCGCCTTTTTGCGCCACTGCAAAGCAGCTTTGGCAGCCTGCGCGCCTTCTTGAGCTGCGGTCAGGATGATCTTTACGGTCTAGAGGTTGGTCTGAAGCTCATCATTCCTAGCTCGATCTCGGGCTATGCTGCAGTCCTAAGCCAGGGCCGCCTGCAAAGTTCAAAGGGGATAGTTAGGCGCATACTGGGGGGCAAAATTGAAAAGGAAAAATTTCACTAACTTAAAAGAAAAGATCTTACACTGAGGGTCATCCCCAGAGCTGGCTCCAGGATGTTCTCTGGGCTGTGCTCCTCTATCCTCCTGAGGTCCCTTGGGTTAGCTTTGTAGACATGCTCCACCATGTGGTTCACAGTCTCATAAAGGGTCCCCCTGAAGGTGTCGGGGATTTTCTCCAGGTCGTGGGGATCCATGAGAATACAAACGGTGGTGGCAGGGGCAGCAGGAGCTGGGGGATCGACTTGTATGACTTGATCCCGAGTAGGTGCAAACCGAAGAGGAGGAGGAGGAGGGGGAATCCTTTTCTCCATCACGGTGGAAGTCAGAGCTCCTGAGCTCGTACCTTTCCCCTTAGCCGGGGACTTGGATGTTGTTCTTGCCGTAGGAGGCGTTTTCTTCGTATATCGGGGCCTCTTTACAAGAGGACTCGAGCTGCACTTCTCTCCCTGGAAAGCGGTGCGGAGATCGGGAGCCCCGGGTCGCTCCATTTCTTCGTCTGAAAAGAATAATAAGGGAGTTAGAAAATGGATAAAGTCAGAAATTTACAATATATATATATACAGTATAATAAAAATTCCTACCCTCCGGGTTGGGGGAGGAGTCTATTGTCACAACCTCCGGCCTCAGGACTACTTGGGGAGATGGGGAACCTAAGTCTACAATTTCCTGAATCAGGGGAGGTTCAGGCTCAGGTTCTATTTCGGGGCTGGACTCCTCTACGTACTGCCTAAGTCTAGGGGCAAGGGTACCCTGGAGCAGAGAGGGCCATGACCTGAGATTTGTCCCATACTCTTAATAAAAGACCGACCTAAAGGATATGGTATTATCTACGACAACGGTGCCCTTAGGATATCCCATTTCGTGTTGTAACACTAAGTGGTCCATGCACTGGAGCAGGGTTATATTACGGTTTGGATCGTTAGGGTGGCGATGGCCGAGTTGGTTTGGATTAAACCTAACTAACCTAAGGTCAGCGATAGCCCTATCTAATTCCCTATAGAGGTATGGGTTACCTTGGGCGGAGGGACCAAATGCTTCCCTCGATGAAGCTTTCTCTAACTCAGGGTCCCGAGCAGCCTCCGGAGCCCACCTCTTCCGCACGAGAGGCACTTCGTCTTCTTCTTGCTCCTCTCCTTCAACGGCCTCGGCGTCCCCTATATGGGTAGGCGGGAGCTCGTGGGCCACCAAAAGAATAGCCCGTGTTCTTCTCAAGGCCAAGGTCTGGCCTTTAGCAATTAACTTACACGCCAGCATCGTGTCATCGGTCACGAGCTAGCGATAGTCCTTCTCACTAGGCAAATGCCTAGACAGTGTATCGTATTGACCCCCGAGGGTCACAAATTTGTTCATCCTCGCGAATATGGCTGCACAAAAATAATACTCAATTAGTATATACACGAGGAGTAGGTCCAGACACAAAGAGAATGATTTCACGAGCTAAGAAAGGAAATGAGACTTACAAGGATGGTTGAAGTATCGATGTTCATAGTTGAGTAACCCATTCGACATAAATAATTGATCTTTATAGTCGTTGGGGAGCTCGATGACCGAGGGCGAGTTCGGGAATCGGGTCAAGTAATAGAACCAGTCACCTCACCCTTGTTGCTCTGGGCTGGCCTTGAGGCAGAAAAAAATAAAGGATGTCCGCCGAAGTAGGGACCTCCCACTTGTGCTTTAGAAAAAGATACTTCGACCCCGCCAACAGTCGGTATGAGCTCGGGGGGAGCTGGAACGATGCCAACTTCACGTAGTTGAGGAAGTCAGCGAAGTACTTGTCCAGAGGAAGGAAGGCCCCCACCTTCAGGTGCTCGTCGCTCCAGGCCGCGAAGTCATCCTGGAGAGGCATGCAACTCCTTTCTCCTTCATACAGAGGTCGGGTGATGAGGTCCTCGGACCCGACCTCAATGTCCTGGGACAACATTGTCTTATTGACCCTTCCTTGGGTCGTGATCTTGGAGATGATCGTCTCCACCTCGTAGAAAGTATTGGGGTCCACCAAAAACTTCCTCTCCACCACGGGGCCAAAGTGGTGAAGCGGAGACTCAGAGGCGATCTCCTTTCCCTTGCTGATTTGCTAGACAGACGGACCAGGAGCATCTTTCTTTGATACGTTCTTCTTTGGTGCTCTTTTCTTGGGCACCATTAGATCACCTAATGAACAAGAAAGATGAATCACTTAGCAGGCGACCTAATATTTTATAAAGTTTATGACTTGAATGAGTGGGGAAGAAGGGTATCCGTGATATACGAGCTGAGTTAGTCTCAGGCCATTGCATGATCACACGAGCTACCCTACGCCATGTGCCTCGATTTCCCAACAGACCCCTGATATTTCGGGATTCGTGTGTCAGAGAATCCGATCACTACTAACCTTGGGAGGCGGTTTAGAGAAAAGACCACCCAAGGAGCATGTTCCCTAAGCAATCTAATTTTTGAACCCTAACCTTTCATCTTCTACATCTCAAATGGGTATTTCCTAAAAAAACTTACCATGAACTACCCAAATCTACCCAGAAAATGCCTGGTTTCGTAATATCATTATTTTGGAAAAGGTTCTAAACCTTCTCTATAAGCCTAAGGTTGGAGCCTATATGCCAAAAAGATCAAGGAAACACCCTAATAGTGACTACGGAGAAGCATAAGTGGACATGGTAAATAGAACTCAGAAGTCAATAAAAAAAAAGAGTTTAGGTGAAACAATAAAACTTACAGTGTGGACGTCGATGAGAGAAGTGTATTCTGCAAGGATGGGAGTGCTCACTCCTGAGTAGTTGTATGACTTGGTGTTGAGAAGATATCGCAACAAAGAGTTTTGAGGGTTTTCGTTTCTCTGAGAAAGAAGGAGGTTTGAAGATGCAGAAGATGGAAGATAGAGAATTTTTTTGAATAAAAGGTGATCAATTGTAGGAATTGTCTATCCCTTTTTTACGTAAATGGTATAAATCAACGTGAGCTACCCGATTTGGCCAATTCAAAATCTGAGGGTTGCAGTTTGAAAGATGAAACGACGACAAAAAGTTAACAAGACAATTAATGCAGTCCTCGGAACCCAAACATATGCCAATTGTAATGTTCCATGTGTCCAGGACTCGAGTAGTGGGCGAACATGGGCAATTGCAATGGAAGTCTAGAAGTCCTTACTATGTAGGTCAGAAGATGACATCATAAAACACGAGCAGGAACTTGGGGGGCAAATGTGCATCCTAATTTTAGCATGAGTCCTTTATTAATCTCGAGTACAACTGGCAAGTAAAGGCATGGAAAAAGTGGCCAATAAATTCGTGTATTCTCCATGAAGACAACATGGTTCCCAAGGTGATGGCATAAGCTGGGGGGGGGGGGGTAGAAAGCGATAAACACGAACATATAATATGTATAAGGCATAGCATCAATGGCACGAGCTCATGGTATATTCAGCTCGGGGCATGCTAAAGATCTGGCTTGTCCTTGGATCCCTAAAAACCCAAACACGTTATATAATCGTGCATGGCCAGACATGGCATTTCCGCGGATCCCTAAAAACCTGGACACGTAATATAATCGTGCATGGTTAGGCAGGGCATGTCCGCATGTCCCTAAGGATCCAGGATCAATTTTATTTCCTGATCAGACCATACCTTAGGATAAATTTGAATGTTTATAATAAGTGTAATACAGATAAAAATAGGTGTTAAGTCATGTGATGACCCGAAGACCTATCCAAGGATTTTCTCTATAAATACTGAGATCTTGGATAGAAGGAGGGGAGAATTTATCTGTAATACTAAAACTCTATCAAAATTTAGAGAGAAAGACAGTAATAACATAGACTTGTGGACTAGGTGGATTTAATCACTGAACCACGTAAAAAAGATGAGCGTTCTTGGGAATTTCCTTTAGAGAATTCTTGAGAGTCCTTTTCTTATTACGGTTTATCATTAAGCATTAATTCATCACAGTTATTCTCTTAATTCACTGTTGGCGAAAAACCGCATCAACAATGATAATGATGATCATCAATTTGAATTTTGAATTTGAAATTTAAATTTTGAAATATGGTTGTCATCTTTTCCATAAAATGATATATACCTTATTTTGTGGAAGATTAATTTTAGTTAAATAAATAAATATAAGAAAAATAAAATATCCCTGAAAAGGGAATAGCAGTACACACATGACACAATCGAGGGACTGTGCCATGCGTGTACCAACTACATTGATATTGTATTAGTGTTGTTTTTATTTTATTTAATTAATTAATAATTTAAAAGTTTTTTCAAATTTGGTAAGTTTGATATTTACTTAAATCAATTCCTATAATCATTATGATATTTTATTATATTACTATTATTATTAGGAATAATAATGTAATATAATTATCTATCTATATTTATGATATAGACTAATAAGAAGAAGAAATAATACACAAAACATAATTCAGAATAGTTCTAACAATTTTTGTCAGACAAAAACTATTTCTTCTTCTTCTTCTTCTTTATTCTAGCCATTCTCAGACCATAATCCAAGTTCTCATGTGTTGAGAAATACTTGTGAATCGTAAAATTGAAAACCCATGTTCTCTATGTGTCCACACACATCTTGAGGTGTAGAGAACACTCCAGAAGATAGTGGTTCGAGTTCTTAAAGCTTTGGAAAGATAGAATGATAAATATACGAAAAGATTCAAGGACACTTGATATGCTTCAAGAGGTAAAAGTTCATGTTCTTGTATGTTTATATGTTGTATATAAATATATTGTGTATTTATATATATGTTGCATGATTAATAGTATTGTATGTTAATGTTTCTGTCTAGATGTTTTCTAGTTCATATAATTTGTTTATATGAATGATGAGATTTTTGTTGTTGTTACCGAAAACGGGCCACCACGTTCGTGTTGTTGCATGCTCTGAATGTTTTTCCAACATGAAAACCCTGTTCATCTGATTCATAAATGTTGTCGGAGCATTAGTTAATTCAAATGACATGATTAAGAACAAATGTACCCATATCTGGTACAAAAGAAATGTTTTGCAAAATCCTTCTCCCTGATCCTCAGCTGGTGATAACCAAATCAAAGATCCACCTTGGAGAATACTGTCTTACCTTGTAACCGAACCTTTAGTTCCTACAGATCTGCTGAAGTCGTTCAATACCGTGCCCTAGACACTCGTTCCATCCCTGACACTAATTCAATAACAAACTCTATCTCCTTGTGTAGAGGTAACCGTGGCAAATCCTCTAGAAACACATCTAGAAACTCACAAACTAATTTAGTTTGTCCTGGTCCCATTGGCACGACTTGAGTGGTATCTACCACACTAGCTAAGAATCCTATGCATCCCTTCTGCAATAAGTCTCTAGGTCTAAGTACATATATCATAAGTATACAAGGTCCATGCACAGTGCCAACATATACAAAGGGTTTCTCACCCTTCGACCCAAGGGTTAACATCTTTTCCTTGCAATCTATATCGCCCCATACTCTGCTAACCAATCTATATCCAAGTTCATATCAAAGTCAGTCATAACCAACTCTATCAAATCAACTGATGAATCCTTTCCCACAGTAATCTAACCCTTTCTCATCATAACATAACCACGTAATCCACATACTAGTTCAGTGCTTCTACTAGATGCACAAACAATGAAAACATGGCACCGAAACCAATCAACACAATATAAGAATCAAAACTATGAAGCTGACCTGCCACTACTAAGGAACTAGCCTTAGCCTCAGCCTCTGACTGCGGTAGAGCGAACACTCGAGCTGGAGTCGAGCTGTCCCCCCCTTTGGTTCATCCTTCCTCAGTCCTGGGCATTCCTTCCTGAGGTGCCCAACCATCCAACATAAGAAACATGCCTTTTCTTGGCATTCTCCTAGATGGCGTCTCTTACACCAAGTGCATTTTGGGTAAAGTTTCCAGTACTCACCTTTGTCTTGATGGCCTATCTGGACATTCTGGAATCCTTTTTGTAGTCCAGGGGTACTGGATACATTGATAACTTTTCTTTCCTGATCACTAGGGCCTCTGGCCCTACCTGATCCAATAAATGAATATATCCATGCCTGAGCTCTGGCACTCTCCCTCCGTATCTCATTTCCTACGCTCTCAACAACAAGAGCCCTCCCTACCACCTAAGCATATGTAGAGATGTAACGACCCAAAAATGCTAATGGGGTTTAGTGCCTTGATTAGCATGTAGGGAAGACATAATTGGATATATGTGTGATTAATTGATTAAATGCGTGACTATGTGGCATGCCTGATTTATATGATAATATGAATATATTTATATGCATGTTTATGAGTATTAAATATGCATGTGGGCCCGTTCTTGTTTATAACGACATATTTGTAGTTTTGGCCCGTTAGGCCATAAATGTGATTAATAGTGTTAAATGATTAAGGCCATATTATTATGTGGATATATTTGCAGTATACGACTCGAGGTGATCCTAGTGAGCAAATTAGAGGAATAGTCACAGCGGGGTTTATTTTTGGTAAAATATAATCATTGTATTGCTCAAAAACCATATCATGTACATTTTACAGGCCTTCTAATACCCCTATACTGACTTTACAATTCATATATCTATCTTTACAATTTTTGAAACCACTCCTTATCACTACTTCTTGTTTTCCTTGGCATTGACACATCAGGGTTTAATACCCATCTTGGGGTGAGCTTAGGGTTATTTTGGGAAGTTTAATGTATATTTGGGATTAATCGAGTAATGGGTAAGTATTTGGTTGTTAGTTGGGCATGACAGGGTTAATTGAGAATTTGTAGGATGACTCGAGGAATTAGCTAGAATTGGATTAATGACCATTTTGCCCTTAAGTGAAATTAGGAGGTTGGGTTAGTATAATGGGAATTTGGTCATTTTAATTAAAGAGATATAGTTAGGAAGTATCAGACTTAGTGTAACGCCCTGGATAACCAAGACTGTTACACTGTGTAGTTAAAATATTGCAGGACTTGCTAATCAAGTCTTTTGATTGGAAATGTGATCCTAAGGTCAACAATCAGATTATGGTTAAAAGATTTTGATCATCAATAGTTAATTTTTCATTAAAATAGATGTTTGGTACATGGGATCCCAAAAACAGGGTTTAAGAGATAAAGTTGCAAAATTCTCAAAAGTTATATACAATCCAGTGGTCACTCTAATGGAAAAATACAAATTTTAGGCTCTGTCCCTGTACTTTCCCTCGGTCGTGGCAGACGAGCAGCTGCCAATGTACACCTCGCCCCCAGAGCTCTCCAACTCATGGTTGGTCCAACTTTCCCTTGCCTTTACCTGCACCACGTAGCACCCGTGAGCCAAGGCCCAACAAGAAAACTATAATAGCGAATACACAATCAATACTCTCAATCATTCAATCACGAGACAGATATTTCAAAGCTCAACACATCATAAATATCAAATTGATAATAGTCAACATGTACGTTTAATTCATAACTCAGATAATATGCAAATGCTCAGGGTCGGCGCCCTTAGGCCGAGCCCTTTATTTACTCCATTGACTCTGGCTCGCTTAGGCAGAGTCTAGTGTTTATCTAGCTGACCCCAGCTCATAGTGGCCGAGCCGCGTTCTGTGCGCAAATTATCAGCCCCGACTCTCTTAGGCCATTCATTCTCATATGCCGAATCAATCATTCAGCCATATAGTACACATGTTCAAGTATTGGGAATCTCAGTCCCGTTACAACCACTCAAGGGTTTAATTTTCTTACCTTGAATTCCGAGGTGAGACAATAAAATGGTCCCAAGGACGATCCTGAGTCCTGAGCCTTGGCGATAAACCTAGTCACAGTGGCCAATGGGTAATCATCAACTTGTAATCAAAATACATACTTAGGAGACAAAAGCTAGCCTTCGGGACCTCAATTTCTACTAAACTGGGTAGTAGAAATTGTCCCAAAAGCCTAGGTTCGAACCCCTGAGCCTTACAAATTCTAGAAACCATCCCAAGGTAAAAATACCTAGGCGGGCCGCGACTTGGCCCCAAGGGTCACGACTTGCCTCAAGTCAGAGACTAGAAACCCAAGCCACAGGGGAGGGGGCGCGATGTGCCCCCAAATAAGAGAGCATATCTAGGCCCTTTTGGGCACATGCGCTGCGGCCCCCCAGAACTAGGTCGCGGCGCGCCCTTTCGAACTCAAAAATTTTGGGTTCCTTCCACACTCCTCCTAGCCAATCTTCCAAAAATTCAACCTAGTAAAACCTCCCAACCAGAACCGAACCCAACTACGAGTTCAAAATTTTAATCACATATTCAAACATAAAATTCCTAACAATTATACTAAAATCAATACCCCAATTCAGTAGAAATCATCACCCAACACTCAGCTTAAATTCCACTCTAATAATCCAAATTCTCAAACAAAATTAGTGACTAGAACTTACCTCGATTTCCTGTTGAATCTCCCCAAGCTTCTTCACCCTACTCTTGAGATTAATTATGCTAAGTTCCCAGCTGAACTTCTTGGATAAAGGCTTCAATTCCTCAAGACTTTCCCTACCTTTCAATTTTCCTTAAAAGAATTCCAGCTTAAGGCCTAAGTTTTCTGCCATTTTACTTCATTAACTTCAAGGTACAATGAGAGATGGTGTGAGAGACAGAGAGAGAGAGAGACGGATGAAAGTTCCAGGTGATTTTGACTAAGTCTGGAATCCTACTGATTATAACCTTTAACCCTTAAAAGACTAATTTGCCCCTCACAGCTTATTAATCCTCAAATTTTTCCTAGGGGTAAAATGGTCATTCCACTCTCGGTTCACGCTAATTCCTCAAGTATTCCTAATATTTACCCATTAATCCAATCATTCCAAATAATTACCAAATACTTCTTCAATATCTATAAATCCCAAAATATTCTCTAAATTCCCAAAAATACCACCAGGCTCCCCTGAGCCGACTATTAATGCCCTATCAGCATGCTAATCAAGACCCTTAAGCCTTATTAGTGATTTTAGGTCGTTATACTTAGGCTAGAACATATCGGAACACTCCCCAGCTCTCTCTCTCTCTTGCACGTTCACTCTCTCTCCCTCTCTTGTGCCTTTGCAACGCCCCATATTTTCTCATAGATTACCGAGAACACAGCGTTGGGTCATAATCGTAAATATTTCTCCTTTACTGAATAAAAACTTGAAAATAATTCATGGATCCATGGGTTTTAAAAAATAAAATAATTGTCTTTAACATAAAAATGAGCAACATTTAAATAAAACTTTAAAAGAAAATATTCTTTGATAAAAATAAATAAATAGGCCCGCTTGATCTTCCTCGACTATATGGTCCCCATGAGTACATCATGAAGCTCTTAGGTCCCCACTCGCCACCGACCTTTTTATCCTTAATTGCCTGAAATAACAACATCATAAGGAGTGAGCTTCTAAGCCTAGTAAGGAAAATATAAACAAAAGTTAGTCATATAATCAAACATAACTAAATTCACAAGAGTCATTCAAACACAAAATTCTAGGTCATATCATAGCTTAAGTCATAATTCTACATCATAATCTAAGTCATAAATCATACTCTAAGTCATAAGTCATAGGTCATAGGTCATAAGTCATAGATCATAAATCATAGGTCATAGGTCATAGGTCATAAGTCACAATCACATTTATAGGTCATAGGTCATAAATCATAATCATAACTATGGATCATAATAACAAGTCAGATATAATAAAAAGATAAGCACTTATACAAGGGGGTGGAAATTAAGCCTCGGACAAAAGTCTGTCATACACCGAACATCACTTAGGTCCATCATAAAGTTTTGGCAACTGAGCCTACCGGACATAGTCCGTCATACATCTTTGGAAACCTTAGGTCCAGACACACTTACCCCGTTATTGTACCTGAAATGTTAGGTCATAGAAACATAAACTATATCATAAACTACATAAACTAAGTCATAATACTATACTATCTAATTTTCCTTAACAAAAATCGAAATATTGGAGACAAGAGCGGGATTGAAACTCCTAAAACCAAACATAAAGAAACCATAAGTTTCGTAAAGAAAATAAGATGAAGAGAAGATCTAAAACATCGGGATAGAAACTTACCGAAAACTTTATGTTTCAAATATTGAACACCTAACCAAAAGTCACTATCACAAGTTAGGATTTGAATGAATACCTTGGATAGCTTAGAATCTCGATCTATATCTCGAACACCAAAAATCACACAAAAACTTACTTCCCAAGTGTTTATAAAAGCTTTAAATTTGAAAGCTTTAACCCCAAAACCCTAGTGTTTCTCTCTAGAACGAACTTAGCAGCTTAGAGGCTCTGAATTATGCTTTAATGATGAATAGAATGGTTGAGTGAAGGGTCCTATTTATAGAGTTCAAGGAGTGATACTAACTCCTTTAAAATAAATAAATAAATGATTAAAAATGAATAAATTTGAATTATCTGTTCAATAGATGCCCAGAACTCGGTCAAAAATGTTCAGGAATGAGTCAAGGTTGTTGAGGGCTGTTTCTAGTTTAGAATTTTACGAACAACTCAAATATGGCCACTGGAGTTGATATATCGCCTAGGGTAGGAAAGATATCACCCCTTCCATGATCCCAAGGGTTCGTGGTCTCATTCATTCGAAGTCGACATGTTTTCTGTATCAATTATAGACGATATATCAGCCCTTATAGCTGCGTTATATCAGCATACGCTGATATTTCAAACATGTTTTTGCACAATTCAGGATAATTTGACATTGATTAAAACTAATTTGACTGAGTAAAAATTGATCTTAATAGATAATGGAAGGTTCTAGAGCTTCTAGATCTTTCTTTTAATTAAACTATTCATAAAAAAAATACTTAAATCCTTAATAAACATACTTTTGACAAGTGTCACGCTCTTATTTAATCTATCTAAACCTTAGGTTATAATAAATAATATTCTTAGGACTATATTCATTAATCAAACCTTATGATAAAATTAATATTTCAAAACCATAGGTTAAACTTATAAAATCCATAACTATTTCTACGAGTTTCTTACTAAATCCCGGCTTTGACCAATATCCACGAAAACTAAATCTCTACAAATACTACTACTATTACTGTAATGACCCACTAATCTAGACTATTTGGACCATTAACGAAACTATACATAAAACTTACATTTTTACGAAAATACCATAATTTATTGAATAACTTGCAAAATAAGAGTTATTTACAAAGTAAATACCAAAACGGATATGGGATCCCATTGTCTTTAAAACAAAAACATAATTTAAAATAATAAAAAATTACATAATTAGTGCGGAAAATACATATAAAAAGACATGAAACCGAAACTACATCCTCGAATCGATTAACGCTCGGCCCCTTGACTCCATTCATCATCGATACACATCCTCCAAGCGCCACGAATCTTACCGCCTCTAAGCTTATTTTCCTGCACATAAACAGAAAGGAGTGAGCCTAATGCCCAACAAGGAAAATCTAACACATAGTCATATACACAATTTCATAAGAAAACATAAAGACTTAACATAACACATATAACATACACTTATTATAATGGCCATTATTACTTGGGGTCCCATAGACTAAACAAGCATATGCCCATGGGATTAGTGGGGTCCTACTAGCTAAGTAGGTCATATGCCCATAACCCATTTGGGGTCTTGTTAGTCATATGGGTCATATGCCCAAGCCTACAAACACATACATACATATCATAACACTTTTAATAACATAAAACATATAGATAACATAAGCACATAACATATTGAATCTAGCCTATTTTCCTTACCAAAGCTACCGGGATTATGGACTGAGTTGGGACTTTTGGAACACTCCTAAAACCATAAGAAAGAGTGAGTCTAAAGAAAGGAGATGAAATGAAAGAGATGGAAAGACTAAACCATAAAAACATGCTTACCGACTTATATGCTTAAGAGCTTGGATTCCCTAACCAAAATAAGAATAAGGTTAGGGGACTGAGTAGAAGATTTTGAGAAAGGAAATAACATAAAAATACAGAAAGGAACTAGAGTTTTGGGTTTACCTCAAAGATTGCAAGATCAATCTAACCTCCACCGAAATACTATAGAACTCACTTCCCAAAGTGTTTGATAAGATTATGATGTTTAAGCTTATAGTTTTTCCCCAAACCAAGTGTTTACACTCTCACACTCACTTAACACTAGCAGCTTCTGAACTTAGAGCAAATGGTGAATAATGGCTGGGTACTAGGTCCTATTTATAGAGTTTGGGAATGAAAATATCTTGATTTTACTTGAATAAAAATAATGGCTTTTTAGGTGAAAATCATTTGAATAATCGTTCAGCAGAGGCTGAAGACTCGTTCAAAAGATGCTGGACTGTTGAAGGAGTTTGAATGGCTGAAAGGAAATGAATTCAAAAACATTTGAACATATGCTGGAGGAGGAGATATATCGCCCCCTATAGGCGATATATCGCCTGGACCTTTGTTCCCGAGGCGACCGTGCATCGATTCGTGTTTTCCGTATCTACGTGCTGCGATATATCGCCCCCTATAGCTGCGATATATCGGCATACGCTGAATATTTAAACACGAATTTACACATTTTTAGCTAAGTTTGAATGGATTAAACAGCCTTGACTAAGCCCTCAACGTACTCAAGGCTGCTGACTGACCCTATAACATTCAAACTTTACCCTTATTTAATTTAATCCTCCAAAATACTTAATCCTTAATTACCATTCATAACATGTGCTTAAAATCCTATTGGTTGATGTCTAAACCTTATAATATAATAAATATAATCCTTAATATCAGTCACATTAATCAAACCTTAGGTTATACTTAATATTCTTAAACTATAGGTTAAACTTAGAAAATCTATAAGTACTACTATGAGTGTCCAAATAACTCCCGGTCTGAACCAAAAATCCATAGTAACAAAGATAACACTAAACATACTATAATACTACTAACAATTAGCTAAGTAAAGTTCTTGGACTCTACAATTCTCCCCTACTAAAAAGAATTTCGTCCTCGAAATTTACTTACCAAATAACTCCGGATACATGCCTTGCATGCCTTCTTCCAACTCCCACGTGGCCTCGCGTTCAGAACTATTGCTCCATAGGACTTTGACTATAGGAAAGCTCTTGGACCGTAACTGCTTCATCCCTCTATCTAGGATGCTAACCGGTCGTTCCTCGTAACTTAAGTCTTTCTGGAGCGCTATGGTATCGTACTTGAGGACGTGAGATGGATCAGACACATACTTGCGTAACATCGAGATGTGGAAGACGTTGTGACTATCGGCTAGTGCTGGCGGTAGGGCTAGTCTATACGCAACTGGTCCCACTTTGTCCAATATCTCAAAAGGACCTATGAATCGGGGACTGAGCTTGCCTTTCTTCTCGAACCGCTTGACACCCTTCATAGGAGATATCTTCAGGAAGACTTGATCTCCAACTTGGAACTCCACATCGCGTCGCTTGGTATCCGCATAGCTTTTCTGTCGGCTTTGAGCAGCAAGCATACGCTATCTAATAAGCGCTACTGCTTCTTGAGCTTGCCTAACAACTTCGGGCCCTAGAAGTTGCCTTTCTCCTATCTCGTCCCAGTGCAACGGTGATCGGCGCCTTCTTCCATATAGCAACTCATAAGGTGCCATCTCGATCGTCGACTGGTAGCTGTTGTTGTACGAGAACTCGATCAGCGGTAAGTACTTGTTCCACGATCCTCCGAAGTCAAGTACACATGCGCGTAGCATATCTTCTAAAATCTGAATCGTACGCTCGGACTGCCCATCTGTCTGAGGATGGAAAGCTGTACTAAGACTTAACTTAGTACCCATGGCTTGCTGTAAGCTTCTCCAAAATCTAGACGTAAACACTGATCCTCTATCTGATACTATCGTCTTGGGGATTCCATGCAATCGTACAACCTCTTGGATGTAGATGTCTGCATATTGGTCTGCTGTATAAGAAGTCTTAACAGGCAGAAAATGAGCCGACTTGGTTAGTCTATCTATGACTATCCAAGCAGAATCATGTTGCTTATTTGTCTTTGGCAGACCCGTCACGAAGTCCATGGCTATATCGTCCCACTTCCATTCCGGTATGCTAAGCGGTTGCAATAATCCTGCAGGCCGCTGATGCTCCGCCTTCACTTGCTGGCATACCAGACACTTAGATACATACTCCGCTATGTCCTTCTTCATCCCTGGCCACCAATAGACTGCCTTGATGTCATGAGTCATCTTGGTAGACCCTGGATGAACCGAGTATGGGGTGCTGTGCGCTTCTTCTAGGATCGTCTTCTTAATACTTTGATCGTCTGACACGCATACCCGATCCTTATATCTCAATAAACCTTGACTGGATATTGAGAAATCTGTAGTCTTGCCTTCTCTGACTGCATCCATGTGTGTTGCTAGTGTGCTATCATGTCTCTGACCAATCCGTATGTCCTCTAGCAGATTCGATTGGATAGACAAGTTAGCCAGCTTGCCTACAACCATTTCTATTCCGGCACTGATAAGCTCTTGCTGTAGCGGCTTTTCTATTCCGGATAAGGCTGCTAAGTTCCCATAACTTTTTCGGCTAAGTGCATCGGCAACTACATTTGCCTTCCCCGGGTGGTATAGGATTTCGCAGTCGTAATCCTTTACTAATTCCAACCACCGGTGCTGCCTCATGTTAAGCTCCTTCTGAGCAAAGAAGTATTTTAAGCTTTTGTGGTCCGTATAAATCTCGCACCGTTCTCCGTAAAGATAATGGCGCCAGATTTTTAACGCAAAGACCACCGCTGCCAACTCCATATCGTGAGTTGGATAGCGTTGTTCATACTCCTTTAACTGACGTGAGGCGTAGGCTATCACCTTGTCATTTTGCATCAGTACGCATCCCAATCCTAACTTTGATGCATCATAGTAGACAACGAACTTGTCGTTGGGTGTTGGGACACTAAGTACTGGTGTTGAGCAAAGCTTATCCTTAAGCAACTGGAAGCTTTCCTCACACTTATCATTCCAGTTAAACTTTTGTTGCTTCCGGGTCAGGTTGGTGAGTGGAGTGGCTATCTTAGAAAAGCCCTCTACAAACTTTCTATAGTAACCTGCTAGCCCTAGGAAGCTTCTTACTTCTGACGCGTTCCTTGGTCTAGGCCAATCTTTCACGGCCTCTACCTTCGATGGATCCACTGCAACTCCGTCTTTTGATATGATGTGCCCGAGGAACGCCACTTGTGAGAGCCAAAACTCGCATTTCTTGAACTTCGCGTAGAGTTGGTGCTCCTACAATCGCGTCAAAATCATCCTCAAGTGTTCCTCGTGCTCCACTTCATCCTTGGAGTAAATTAAAATGTCGTCGATGAACACGACGACGAATTTATCCAAGTAGTCTTTGAAGACCCTATTCATTAGGTCCATAAACGTGGCTGGCGCGTTAGTAAGACCAAAAGACATAACCAAGAACTCGTAATGTCCATAACGAGTCCTAAAGGCTGTCTTAGGGATATCTTCTCCCTTTACCTTGAGCTGATGATACCCGGACCGTAAATCGATCTTAGAGAATACAGTCGCGCCTCGGAGTTGATCAAACAAATCATCAATCCGAGGTAGTGGGTATTTGTTCTTAATTGTGACTTTATTCAGCTCACGGTAGTCTATGCACATGCGCATACTTCCGTCCTTCTTCTTCACGAATAGTACCGGAGCTCCCCATGGTGAATGGCTTGGCCTAATGAAACCCAAGTCTAGGAGTTCTTGTAGCTGCGTCTTTAACTCCTTGAGTTCCGTAGGTGCCATCCGGTATGGTGCCTTAGAGATAGGCTCGGTGCCCGGTACTAATTCTATCGTGAAGTCTATTTCTCTAGTTGGCGGCAATCCTGGCAAGTCATCGGGAAATACTTCTGGAAATTCTTGTATGACTCGAACATCTCCAACTTTAAGTGATGTCTCCTTCTCCATATTCGTGATGCTGGCTAAGAATGCTTGGCATCCTTTCTCCATCATTCTCTGAGCTTTGAGAGATGACACTAACGGTGTGCGTAGTCCTGAAGCTTGTCCCATGAAGCACAGTTTAGTTTATAAGCACTCAAGACGGATTCTACTACTCAGTTTAGTAGAATTTGGGGTCCCAGAGGCTAGTATTTGATTCCAAAGCATTTAATTGTATTAGAGCTTGATAGTTATCCATTTTCGTTTGTGACTGGGGTTACCGTTAAGGCTTGGGATTGAGGATTGTGCTCGAGACCGCTTTACATCCTTTGCTCGAGACTTGAGATAAGAAAACTGCACCCAAGTTGTGAATGAGACTGAGATTCCCTGTAAATGAACATATGTGTTATGTAACTCTTATATATGTTATGTGGGATGTGAAAATATGGCCTAAGGGAGCCGAGGCTGATGTTGAGCATACTGAACGCAGTTCGGCCTAAGCGAGCCGAGATCAGCTAAATAAACAGAGGGCTCAGCCTAAGGGAGTCAACCCCTATTTAACTATATTAAGGTTGATTTATATGTTTGGATTAAACTATTATCGTTGCCTAGTTTAGCACTTGTATTTTGCTGTTAATTGAACTAATTGATCTAAAGTCTACTATGTACATTTTGTTGTTATCTATGCTTGTTGAATTTTGGTTTTCTTGTTGAGCCTTGGCTCACGGGTGCTACACGGTGCAGGTAAAGGCAAGGGAAAGCTAGACCAGCCATTAGTTGGAGAGCTTTGGGGATGGAGTGTACATCGGCAGCTGCTCGACCACCACGGCCGAGGAAATTACAGGACTAGAGTTCAAACTTGTATTTTGCCATTTAGACTGGCTACTATTGTATAAAATCTTGAGGGTTGTATCTGCCATGTAAACATTATTTTTGGGATCCCATGTATCAAACTCTTATTTTAATGAAAGTCAACCATTTTACGATCAAAATATTTCAATTCGAACCTGTCACTTGACTTTAGAAACACATTTATGTTCAAACGACTTGATTAGCAATTCTTGCACTATTCTAAACACACAATGTAACGGTCTTGGTTATCCAGGGCATTACAAGAGATCTCATGTACTGGGACGATTCTAATGCCTCGAGCTATCAAGGAATTCAATCCTTGGATAAATCCCTCCTTCTGAGTCACATTCGTGGGTACCATATCAAAGGAAAACTTGGCCAACCCATCGAATTTGTTAACATACTATGTTACTGTTGTATTTCCCTGAAACAGGTTCAGAAATTCATTGGTCTTTGAAGTCTTAACTGCGTCACAATAATATCTTTCATTAAACAACTGTCTAAATTTCTCCCAATTCATCGTAGTTGTATCTCGTGTTTGGGATATCACCTCCCACCAAGTCCGGGCATATTCCCGTAACACATACATAGCACAAATCACCCTGTCGTGACCTACCACCCCCATACTGTCGAGGGTGGAACTGATCATGCCCATCCATTCTTCAGCTCTGAATGGATCTAGGCCTCCCTAAAAAACTTCAGGGTAATATTCCTGAAATCTTTCATATAGTAATTCCCATGTGTTCTCAACCTTAGGCTGAGCCAAAACTGATGCCACTCCTGACATAATAAAGGAAGAGGTATTCCCATACAGAACCTGCTATTTTAAACACCAAATCTCTTCCTCTTGCCTCTGCAATCTTACTTGCATATCTATAAACACCTCCTGCCAATTCTGAGGGGCAGGCAGAGGGCTCAGGCCCTGGCTGTAATTCCCAGCCTCAATATAAACACCACTGGGTCCCATTAACTGCCTTGGGTACATAAATTCTGAATTAGTTTGCATTCAATAGCTTGGTCCGTTAAGCATTATGAGCACATTCAAAAGCCTTCCCCACGGGAAAAATCAAATAGCCCAACATTCACATACCACTGTCGTACTAAAATACATGCCCATAACATTCATGCATCAATCAATAACCCCTTATCTTTCAACAAAATCTCATGCTCTTAACTCTAGCATTCATATATAAACCGAGCAGGTAAACACATAATAATATCAACAGTCAAGGGCCAGGCCCTATCAGAATATCTCATGTTTCTTAATAAGGCATGCAGCTAAAGCATGTATATCCTATTTAAGCAATTAAACACATAACCACATAAATAGTCACCATACCCTGAGTGAAGCTAGTCTTTAGTGACGAGTGTACATGTCTAGCTTGTCTTTAGGATCCCTCAACCTTGGCACGCTCTGATACCAAGTTGTAACGCCCTACCACCCAGGGACCGTTACACTATGTATTTTAAATAGTGCTAAAATCGCTAAACGAGTCATCTGGCCATAATCATGTAACTAAACATGATTAATGGTTTAGGGTTAAAATTTATGGTCAAATGGTACAACCGTTTCATTAAAATGTTTACTTCCATACATGGGATCCCGAATACATTTAAAAAGGTTAACTACAATTGAAGGGTTACAACCAGCCGACCTAAGCAGCAAAATAGGGTTTGACCCTATTCCTCTTTAAAACCTTGGCCGTGGTGGTTGAGCAGCCACATATGTACACATCATCACCTAAGCTCTCCAACTTAAGGATGATCCAGCTTTCTTTTCCCCTTACCTGCACCACAAAGCACCCGTGAGCAAAGGTACAACAAGAAAACTTAAACATGCTCATAAGCATTTAATAACATATTACCAAATCATAATAAGCATGTGTAGCAGTAATAACCCTAATCATGCATGCACACCATTCATAAAAATGACTACAGTCTCATATGGGACCAATAGCCCAAGATAAATGATTAATGAATTAATGAATTATACCAAGGTCCAATGCCCAAAATACATGATTAATGAGCCACACTGGGGCTCAACGTCTTAATACATGATTAGTAAACATACTGGGGTTCGACATCCTAGGACATGGGACTAATTAGTCACCATGCGACCCTTTGCCCTATCATCTGTATAACCACCCATGCAACTAGCCCAGCATACCTGGCGCTCTAGTTTTCTCACGACTAATAGGTCAGTCAAGCATATGATGCACTCCTGGTTAGGCATAACCATAACGATCAGTGCTCAGTGCTCTATTCTCGTCCTTAACTCATAAGTCAATGATTTTCGACCAGCAGTCAGCATGCTAAGGCCATCCTTGACTCATAAGTCAATGCTTTTCAACCATCACTCAGCGTGCTAATGTCGTTCGTCACTCATAAGTCAAGTCTGGGGCCCAACCCTGGCCTAGGATATGGGACTAATAAGTCACCCCGGGGCCCATTGCCTTATCCTCTATATAACAAGCCTTGGAGCTGGCCCAACGTACCTAGAGCTGAGTATTCCCCGACGAATAGGTCAGTGAAGCATATGATGCGCTCTTGGTTAAGCATAACCATATCAACCGGCGCTCAATGCACTATTGGCACCCTTGTCTGATAACTCAATGCTTTACTACCAGTGCTCAGCGCTATTGTCGTCATTGACTGATAAGTCAATGCTTTTCTCAATAAGATAATGCAAGCAGGTATACATCATATCTCAAATATCCAAATATAAATCATTAAACATGCTTAATCAACAATCACAAGCATAATCATAATCATGCACATTCTTAGGCGTCAACGCCCTATTCATATTCCTGTTTAACAATTCAGCCCAAGCCATAATCATATGTACCACATACTGGGTGCAGTTTTCTTACCTTTAGTCCAAGCACAAGTTACCAATGAACGACCCTCAAGCATGATCTTGATTCTGAACCCCTAGCGATAACCTAGTCACAACTATAATATGGAATCCCATCAATAATGAGCGAATAAAGGCTTCCAGACCGAGTCCTAGCCTCCGGGACATCAAACTCTACTAAACTGGGTAGTAGGATCGATCCCAAGCCCTGAGGTTTGAATTATCATCATGAAAAAACCTAAGGTTGTCAAAGTTTCCTAGGCAGGCAACGACATGCCCCTAAGGGCCGCGGCATGCCTCTAAGACAGAAAACTCCCTGTTTCAAGACACGGGGAGCAGCATACCTCCCAGACAGAACTGGCTCTACACCCTGGGTTTACACGGGTCACAGCCCCAAGAACATGGCCGTGGCGCAACCCCGCGAACCCAAAAATCCCTATTTTTCCTCAGCCAAAACCTTACCGAAAATCATCCCAATCAATTCCCAAAACAATAATTAAATCACCCAAACATTATTAGCACATAAACACCGTCAAACCCCAAGTTTATCTTACTCAAAAACCTCCACCAAATCACTAAACCAATACCTTGAACTTCAAGCTGAAGAACATCCAATCTAAGACCAAAAAATGAATCAAAACAGGGATATAATTTTACCTCAACTGTGGTTTGTATTCTCCTAGCTGCAACTATTCCAACCCCAAAGCCAGGCCTTGAATTTCCTTAGCTCTAACCCCCAAAATTCAATAAATTTCCCCAAGGTGCTAAGGAGAAAGAAATAACCGAGTGAGAGGGATAGAAAGAGCTACTAAAGAGTGAATCTCTATTTTGGTTTCCTTTTGCTAAAGGGAAGAGTGACAAAGTCACTAATTTGGCTCAAAATGACCATATTTCCCCTTAGACTAAGCCTTGCACTCTTAAGCTCTCAAGGGTAAATTTGTCATTTGCCATTTATCCTGTTAATCATAATTAATATCTCACAAATTCCCGTTATTTCTAATATCCTTAAATACTTTCCCATTACCCGATCAATCCTTGTAAAGTACTAAATTACCAAATTACCCCTAGGCTAAATCCGAGTCCGGTATTTGATCCCGTTGTGACTTTCCAGCTAACATGCACCCTAGGATCTCCTCGTGCCGAGTAACCCAAATATATCTATTGGGAATAGTGCCCTTAAAGCAATTGTCATTGACAAATATTTAAAATGAAATAAATAATTGAACTAAATTATTATATATATAGACTATATCCGATATTATATGATAATATTAAGTGAATATTAAAAAATTCAAAAGTTTATCTATGTGGTCTTAATCTCATATTAGTATGGGAGGATCGAGATTATGATAATAAACTTAAGTCGTTCGCAGAACAAGAAAGTTATGGAATCTTTAGATTAATTACTGCTAGTACGGTCCACTAGTATTATGAATACATGTGACCTAGATCCGGGTTACTAGTGTATTAGGACACTTTAGTGGAGGAACTTTGCATGTTGAGAGTATGTAGAACTGGACCAGATGTGCTTTGTTAATACTTGTTTAAACATTGTTTCATAGGATTAATCAAACACATCAAACGACGATCATATACATGATGATCTTAATCCTGGGGTTACTATGAACTCCTATATATGTCATCTCATCCTTTGATTCATAGGTTAAGGTCTTTCAGAATGATCAAGCTAAGAACAATTGTTTTGGGGACTTATTGATGTATATGGCTGGGGACCTAGTTTAACAGATATGGAATCTATACCTTCTTCTAGATTTAATAATGGTTCCCTATTGTGTTGACTGCTGGAACTCAAAAGGTTATGAACACTCACGTCACAAATTTGTTCTGACACCACTACAAGAAAAAATGCTTTTAATTAGACCAAAAATTTGTTATCAAAACATACCATAACACTTTTTGACGTGTTAAGACCGACTATTTTATCGTAGGTTAGGGTACTTTACATAACACTTTATCATTGTTATACAGATGTGTTATTATTCAGTCAACGATAACACACTTTCTGTGTTATTTTAATAAATAGATAAGTGTTTAATTATATTATTTATAGTCGATTATATAACACATTTTAATACTTATAAATTTGTGTTATACTGCACTTTAGTATAACACATTTTTTGTGTTATATAATGAAGTTTGCATAACAAAATTCTTTACTTATAAAAAGTGTTATTGTAATAGATATTATAATACATTTTTCATATTATTTAAATATTTAGATAAGTTTAAATTCTCATTATATATTCATTTATATAACACTAATTTATTCTATTATATTTTTATTTTTTATTTATATAATTAAAATTATCTTTCTAATATATACTAGCATCATCAAATGAACTTGATTTTTAAATAACAAAAAGTAAAAACATTCAACATTGTATTAACAATCCACAAATTAGTTTAAAACATTCAACATTGTCATCAACACCAAAATGTTATTTTATTCAAGTAGTCTTAAATATTCAACATATTGAAAAGTTACTACTTTCAGCACAAAATATTCTATAGCTACCCAACACAAAGCCTTCAAAATTAAGTATCCTTTTCTATTTCGCTTGTCACATCAGCAAAATAAACAAAGAAATATTTTATTTTTATTATCTTGCATCACAAATTAATTCAAGAAAAATGGCCATGTGTCCAGGGAGTGGAGAAATTGCAATAAAAAATGATGAGTTAGTTGAGAAAAGGGTCAGCAAGAATTAGAGTGATTTCTCTTAAAGTAGGAAAGGCCAGGCACTCAAACAGTCCTGTGCAATTTCAATGCAACAGTAACTCACTGCTACTGACCTTTATTCGTCTCTGCTCATATTTTGCTACTGTTTGAGTTTGCGAGTTGGTGTGCGACCGACTCCCCTGGCTTATCACTCATCAGTCTACTCATAACCAATTTGCACGATAACCCATCTGATGAGTTGCTTGGCTGAACCACTTGCGATTATGGGAGCATGTCGATGAATAGCTAAAGCTGTAAGAGAGCCCCTATGAGCTTCAATTGTGAGATAAGCATCCCTTTTACGTCTGATATCAAGAAATTTAATGTCACCACCCTGAGAAGCACTGACAATCTGGATAGTAAAATCATCGAAAGCAATGTGTTACTTTTAACCATGAGTAATGACCATTTTGGAAACCGAAAACTATTATCATAATATTCTCTATTTACCTTAGCTGGATCCAGTTCTGGTTGAAAGCCAATCCCCATAACTCTTTCTACCCTCTGAGTGTGTGGTTGTACTGCGCAGACCAGCCTAATATAAATGGTGGATGAGTTAAGGACAAAAGCTCCTTCCAGTCACAACAATCACATTTAAGGATTAATGGGTGGCTTACGATTCAGGTGTTCGCACATCATAGAGTCTGACAGAATCATCAACAAAACAAGCAGCGAATTGACTGCCATGAACTTGAGAGGCAAACTACAAAGAGAACACGGAGAAGACAAATAAACAAGTGAAACAATTTCAAGTACATACTAACAAAAAATATATAAAAATATAAAACTAAGAACTCTCATTTAGCAAATCTAGTAATCCTGAGATACCAGCCAATCGGCGAAAAGTCACACAACCACAAAAGACAAAAATAAAGACATACCAAAGAAACCACAAATGTAACTCAAAATATAAAGAGCAGCACAATAAAAACAGAAAGCAACCTGTTATAAATTTTAGAGCTCATTTGGACAATTGGAAATCTATCAAATTACTTTTGAATAAAGAAACAAAAAAGCACTCCCACGCAAAGCTAAGTGAATACCAACAAAAGATCAATATCAACAACAAAAAACTTGGCAAACCTCTTCCCAACTAGCACAGGTCCAGGAACTGCAAAAATAGCTCATATATATCAAAAAATAAGAGTTCAGGTTCGATGTGATATTGATTGACATAAGAAGCAGCTCCAACTTTTCTTACAGGTAATGTCTAGAAAATATGTATCAAGCAACCCATTGACTCGATGTACTTGAGAATAAAATATAAGAATAGGCTTGATACCAAATCCACCCAACACCTAATGCTATTGCAATAGTTAACCTTCATCTAAATAAATTGTGCATAAAAAATTCTCTTAAATTTGTTTTTTTTTTTAAAAGTTATTAGCATAAATACACACCAAGTTTTTGTTGTTTGACAATCTAATACCTAAAAAAGAAAATTGCAATAAAATTCTTGAGTTTAATAAAGTGTAGCAATTTAAGACATTATTGTGATTTTTTTAAAAAAAAATCATAGTTTTTAAATGAATTTTCTTTTTATTTTCCTATACACTAATAGCTAGAAATTTTTTGAGGGTGTAATTAATACAGGGAAATACCAATTTTGACCTTATAAATTACGATTTTTGTTTAAAAAATTAATAGTAAGGACTTGATTGCTATTGTTTTTAAAACTGAAAAGATTTTATTGCAAAAGAGAAATCTCAAGGATCGGCTGCCAACAAAAAAAATTTATGTTGTATTTATATTCAAAACCCATACCTCAGCTAAAGGAAGTATTATTTATATTTAGATATATATATATATATATACAAAATTAGATGAAATGCAAAATAATAATAATAATAATAATAATAATAATAATAAAAGGGAATGTCCTTCATAAACTATCAACTCACTACCTTTTCTACAGATTTTAAGTTTAAAATAATAAGCAAGTAACAAAATTAATGCAATCATTATAGCTGCACACAAGAACACATCAAAATTATAACTGACCAATTCTGATATGTTGCAGTCTGGTGATGAAAGAACATAATTAAAAAGTTGCTCCTTATCAAGATCCCAAATCATGATGCGAGGAACCTCACCAGAAGCATACTAGCAACAAGACATCAAATAAATTAGTTAAATGCCCATTACTGACTATAAACATTATGAGTGTCAGCCCTAAGATTACATTTCATTAAGAATCAAATTACCAGATATCCAGATTGTTGTTGCCAATCTACAACATCATTCAAGTTTTGAATGCCCGGTTTGTAACCCTGAATTGAAGAGAAATCAGTAACAAGTTTCTGCTCATCCTTCGATGCATAATCTTTCCAAATGCGAATATTTCCATCACTTGGATCATGCATGGACAGAAACTTAAACTCCAGGGAGCTGAACTGATAACAGCTGTGTGCCCAAAAAGTATGAGAAAACTGGGTGGCAGTCTAGTATCTTACATGAAGCTGCAAGAAGTAAGCTGTCATCTAGCTCATTCACAAGGGAGAGCTTAGAAATTCCTTTATCTAGAAAATCATGATTATCAAAGCTGTTGAGAAGTGTAGCCTCGTCATAGTTTCATACCCTAAAAGATAACCAAAGACGAAATGTTACTTGACGTGTAAACTAAAATTAGGGTAAAACAGACTGTTTACAAAACAGTAGTCAAGTACAAGGACTTATACCACATATCTCAAAAACATAATAGAAAAAGATAAATAAAAAAATGTGCAAATTGTTGTAATACACAATTTCCATAAAAACAAAAAATAAGACATTCATCGCAATGAAAAAAAAAAGAGATACAAAAACACAAGCACATTACAGACAGAGCAGCCAAAAAAAAAAACATACATTGAATTACATTTACATAAACAGGCCAACTTTTTAAACCCAAAAAAAAAAAACTTAACATTTTAAAAATTAAGAAACCAGAAATAATAAGCTATTTTCAGTGGAATATTGGAGGACATGAATCAATAGATCACTTGGTGCAAACATTACTTCAAAACACAAATTTTCTTATGGTTATTCACTTATACTAAGTGATAAAAAACCATTCAGCAACCACCACAGCACACAGCTTCTATAAGTTACAGAAAACATGACCATCATTTGTCATAAAATACATTAAATTAATACATTAAAAATGAATTAAATCTTTTAATCCTCAAAGGAAGATATCATTAAACTTGAATTTAATCTTCCAATCCTTATTTTTTTAAATGAAATGTGCTAAATCAGCATCCCAATTCGCTCATTCTCATCTACAGCAATTATAATAGGCGAGAATGGTTGCAGCAAGATTGTCTTTGTACCTGTCTCAAATCTTGTATCCCACCAAGCAATTTGAGTATTAGGCTTGCTTACAGCTGACCAACAACATAGAAAATAACAAAACACAAACATTACAACCCCAGATAAATCACTATATATTCAAGAAACAGATTAAATTATAGAACATCAAACAATAAAATAATAACCCACAAGAATGCTGGCATTTTGCTATGTGCTCCAAAGCAAACTTTTCTCTTTCCTCTCTTTTAGCTAATATTTCTTCACTATCATGAGACGAGCTGTTAGTGCCAACACTCGATATTGGACCAATCTGAGATGGAACAACACTACTTGGTCTTCTTATATGAGCCAAAGAAGGCAGGGAACTCAAAGGAGACCCAATATGCTGCAGCAATTGACTTGAGATGATTGTTGTGACCAAAGAAAAATCTCCCTAGAGCTCCCAGGATGGAAAAGAAATCAAACTTCATTAGCTCAGTTAACAAATTACAATACTGCCCCGGGAGGAGTAGGTTTGTTTGAGCAACCTCAAGAGTATGAACAAGCTACCAATATAATGCCTAAAAACCTGGTGCAAACGACTTCTTAGAACTAAACAAGTCAACAAATGAATAGGAAATTTTTGATGATAAACTACATACCAACAACAACCTCTGCTCTGACTAATGGACTTCCATCTGAAGCTACGCTTAATAGGCTTTTAATAATACTAATTTTTGCTCTAATTTTTTTCATCATTATCACATTCTTCATCTCCTCCAACACCATCTCTACACAAGTTAGAGCCCACATCAAGAAGGGTACCCAATGCAAAAACAGTAGAAGCCCTAACCTGAAAATAGGACACAAGTGTTAAGATCAATTTATATGTAGAAATAGAAATACTCCCATCTTTATATATATATATAAACAAAAGTATAATAATTGATATATGAAAGGTGAACCTCTGGTTGAGGAGCAGAGAGAAAAGGAGCATATATAGCTAGAGCATCTCTCGTAAACCCATAATTTGAGCCACAGGAAAATATTCCCATAGCTTTCCCAGACAGAGACAAAGCCACTGAAGAAATAGGGGTTCAGTTTGGCGTCAATTGGGGTTGAAACTTGAAGGTGCCTCAAGCAAACTTGGATCAAACCTGCTTCAATACAGGCTTCTTGACCCCGTCTGTGACCATCCACAATTACAACCAAAACAAATGCAGCCATTGGACGTTGTTTTGGATATGCTTCCTGGCTATCAAGAAACCTGATGAAATATGTATGTCCCCTATCCTTCACTAGATCAACCTGGCATGACTATCAATCCACAAACAAAACAATCAATTGTCAGAGCATAATTATAAACCAAAGACAACATGTCTGTAAATAACTACAAACAAAATTACGAGGCCATTTAGACCAAGGTATAGCTCAAATCACATGAATACCTTATCAAGAGCAAGAATCTTCGTTCAGATGAACACAAGAATCTGTCGTAGTTCTGGTTTTGTTGTTTGCAATAGCTTCAGAACATATGGAAATATCCCTACAGACAGGGCCTAGAAAAACAAAAAATGATCAGAAAATAAACTACAACATCACATTTTACCACCAAATAAATTAGACCCGCTATGTAGAAGCCAACAAAGTACCAGATCTACAGCCCAGGGTCCCACATCAAGGAATCTTCCAAGAAGAACCAGCGCTCAAAATTGGTGACACTTACTAAGTAAAACCTGAAAGAAAATCATCTTATTAAAAAGTTGATCTACAGAAGAGTGCAAGTTATTGTAAGCATTGTCCCCCAATTAAGGAAGGGCTACAAAGACGACCCTATCTATCAACAAGGGGAAATTAACGAGACCCAAGCATAGAGATAAAGCATAAACCACATAATGCTTTAAGAAATCAACACAACTTTTTCCTCTTACAGCCACAGTGACTAATTAGGAGAGGAAGTGGCAGTAATTGACTTTTTGACAAAATTATAAACAATGAATTCAAGAAAATATTAGATTATCATCGAATATAAAAGATGGAAAATGAAGCATCTTCAAAGATTAACGAAAGAACTAGTCCTTGGTCCCAAAAATCTATCAGCAACTGTAAATTCCATCAGAAAATAAAACCAAGCAAAATCTGATAGTTACACAATGCACCCATCAGAAACTAATCACAAATTTGAAAGAAGAAATAAAAACTAATAATGAGATAAGAACAAATCCAAACGCTTGAAGAAAGCCTAAAGGATTGACATGGTCAAAATATGGTTATATAAAATAAGCATAATCCACAGACGACATTGTAGTGAATGTATGTCTTAAGCATGGAAATATATACATTTGTACAAGTACATAAAATATAATACAGTCTCATAGCATGCTAATCATGCATAGTACACTACAGTATCACTAATCATGCTAATCAGAAAGTATTGCCATTTCTAACTTCCTACAGCTTTAAACAAACATCACAGCTAAAAGACTTTCAGTTTACAAACTAAAAATAACTAGGAAGTAGCCAATATGGAATAAACACCACAAGGAATAACCAGAAAATGGCATGATCTCAAATAAAGATACATAAACGTGATAGGTGATCCTAACAGACGAACAAGGAAAGAAGCTCACCATCTCAAAGCCATCTTAATAGGTATCGTGAGACAAGACATAAACACATCTGCAAGAAATTCAGCACTTTGTGGAAGAGTCTCATGTGCTTCACAAGCTCCAAGTAGAATGCAATCCCTTGTGGATCCAGAGGAGCTAGAGGCAACCCAATTACGAAGCTGCCAAACCATCAAATCAAGTCATGATATATACAAATATATTTATATATAAATATCTGAATTACAGATAATGAATTCATGTCACGTAGCACCTTAATTATCAATACATATATCAATTCATTATACGTTTTGAGTTAAAGCTTCACCTCAATAAAAGCATTCACAATATTCCCAGCCGTAGAGCAATCAAAAACATATATGGAGGGTGTCTTCAATCAGGAATCAAGGTCACTGATTGGCAAAGGGATATACTATGTATAACTCTGCAGTACCCATAACATTGGTGAGAAACCAAGCAAGACTCTAGTGATTGACCTTAAATTAAACCACATAAAAGTGTTTCAAAGAAATAGAAGGCCATATTGAAAACCCAAATTTCACCACTAGAATCCGACTTAGGCACACCATGGCCATTATAATGAAATAGGACCCTGTCAGACTTGGCATATCGACGACATGTATTACAAAGTTTCTTCACTTCATCCACAGTAGGATCAGGCTGAACCTTATATCATGCCTGCTTAAATATCTTCAAAGGTAAATAAAATTAAATCTAAGACAATAATATATGAACTCTGTACAAGCCAATAATATCCTCACCCTTGGTTGCCACCTTTCATACTGAGCACTCAAAATTTTCCCAATTGTTTCAACAGCTTTCTGTGGTGTCATTGAAAAAGGATCTGCAAGCAAAGAATTACAAAAATTCAATGCACTCGTACAAATAAAAATTACAAAAAATCATATATTGGTCATCACTTGCCAAAGTGAATATCTTAAACATAAGAGAATTTACAATCTTAACTTGTGATCATAATAACAGTCCAACTTGTGATAATAACATGTCACAAACAATATGTGCCAAGCTACCCATGAAAAATAATAAAAAAACAAAAAAGAATATAGGAAGACACATATGCCAACACATACACATGCGCACTACAATGAATTTAGCTTTGTAATAAAGCACCTGTCCAGCACTCCATTCTAGCACAAGGGGATATCTTTATCACATTTGGACGATCAACACTAATGTTTAAACACAAAACAAGAGCAACATATCCCGTTTTCATCTGCATAGGGAAAATAAACAGAAGTTAAATTAAGCAGGCATCCAGAAAATAAATGCAGCATAACAAAACCCAAGAAAAGAGAGAGTAAGGCAGGTATTTAAGTGATAAATTATATGGAACTTTAACATTAATTGGAAGCAACTTATTACATTATATGGAATTATGTTATACCTAAGTTTAACTTCTTTTACTTTATTTTTTTTTGAATAAATTCCTAAGTTTAACTTGAAAGGTAGAAAGATACCAAAATTTTGTCGGGCAATAAATAAAATAAGTTAAAATGACAATGATATCATAAACTAAACTCACTCGATAAAATTAACTTCCATTTAAAAGTAAACATTTCCAATAGATAGATTAACTGACTATGCCTCCAGCAGATAAAATCTCTTGCACATATTCACAGCTAACACATAAATAAACATTTCAAATGGTTGCACAGTTACTTGTAACAATATCATCCTATACATATCCGTATCCGTACAAAATCTTTTCCGTAAAACCCGAATGTGTTGCAAGACTGGGGAAGGGAGCAAAGACAGTCTAGTCCAATGACAACTAAAAATCTTATGACCTTCCATCCACTTAGTTTTTTAAAATGATGATCACCATCTTTATGCATGCAGATTACTTACCTATCAGCTTCATTTCATTAAACCCAAAATTTCAACCAACCTTAGTGCTTTGAGGCTTTGGACCTATCTTTCTAATTGTCCTCTGTGTCAATGGGTTTATGCAGACATATAGCAACATTGAACGTAAAAACAAATAAATAAATTCCATCATATCTTTAGGCTCCAGCGTATATATGAAATGATTTTATATCTAAACTTGGGAAATTACTAAACCATATAGTATATGAATCTGTATGCTTGAAAAACTAGTAGTTATTCTACTCATAATTTGGCACAACTAATGTTATATATCAACTGAATTTCAAATTGATGAAGGTACATCACAGAACCCCATTTCAACAAAAAATTAAGAGAAATAAATGAAATTAGATGAAAAGATAAGAGTTTACTCGATCTTTAGGTCGCCATTTCGAGACTAACCACTATCTGATGGACCGATGGGAAGACAAGCCTCAAAAGCCTCATGCCGAAATTCACACAAAACCACTGTTTGAGGCAAATAAGCCATACTCGTGGTAGTGGCAGTCGTGCCATTGCCATAACTACTACTAGTAGTCTCCGAATCCATTCTCTGAGAACTTAAATCAACATCATCATTGCTCGAAACGTACTCTTCTTCCATATGATTTGAAACAACCGCCACTGAAGATTGCGAAAACCTGGAGGCCATCAAATCCCCCAATGCCATTCAAATCGAAAAAGGCCTCAATAAACATAACCAACAGCTCAAGAAGGGATCAATCAACCCTTCCCTATCGAGAAACCATAACTAAAAACAATTCAACCGATGAACACCAGAACGCCGGAAACATTCAAGAAGAAAAAAGAAATGGAATACAAGAATGATTCAGAGAACTAGTCAACGAAGCCGCTGAACCAGCGGTGCATGGAGATTCGTCTAATGAAAGAGAGAGAATCCAGCTCGAGAAACCCTAGAAAGCCAACGGACTTCTCTGAAAATCCTAGGTCGGGAGGAAGAAGATTTGAGCCGCATAAAAAAATAAATAAAATGAAAATAATAATAAAATAACATTGGCAGCACAAACAAAACAGAAGGGAAAAAAACTGAGCAAAATAGGATTTTCTCAAAGAAGAGGAAACCAGAGAAAGAAAGAAAGGAAAAAAAGAAGAGAGAGAGAGTATATGCGAGCCGAAGAAGAAAACGGGGATTGACTTCGGAGACACCGTAGCCGAAGAAGAAAACAGGGCAGTTCGAATAATGTAATTAAAAAAGAATTAGCTGGGAAAAAATATAACTTTTACAAGTTATAGGCGGTCACCCAAAATAAATTACCGCCATTTTTTCCTTCTACCACATATAAGTATATCATAATACTTTTTCAGTAGTATTATATTTTTATGTTATAAAAGGGGGTGTTTGGTGTAGTGCACAACCTTCACTAGTAAAGTCAATGGTACTCTAGGAACAAGATATAGCTAAAAGGGTAAAACGGTAATTTTATCCCCTTTTAATTATGAACCATTAATAGAGGATTAACGCTGTATGTAATGATTATATCAATGAACACTTTATTCTTAATAAAGTACTCAGTAAATATATGTCTATAATTATCAAGAGTTCAATCTCATATTTTTAGAGGATTAATCATGAGATTAATAAATATGATTATTTAATCAAAGAGATTTGATTATAATGTAATATTTATTGGAGCTTGATATTATAGGTCCATAGGTCCCCAGGGTGGATCTATCAATACCATATCAAGGTTAGAGTTCATACAAGGGTATAAATGTAATTTGGGAATTTGAGAAGAATTTTATTCTTCGGGTCAAGTATGCAATTATCTGATAATTGAGGTTGAATAAATAATTATTAATTTCGAAAATATATTTATTAATTTAAATATATAAATTTTCAAATTTCATATATATAAATAAATCAATTAATTTTTGAAATTAATTATTTTATTTGAGTGGGAGAAAAGAAAATTTGTAAGTCAAAAATAGTTTTTGATTTATTGAATTATAAAAGAGGATGATATTGATGATCATCAATTTGAATTTTGAATTTAAATTTTCAAATATGGTTGTCATCTTTTCGTAAAAAGATTGACACCTTATTTTGTGGGAGATTGATTTTAATTAAATAATGAAATAAAAGAAAATTGTAAAATCCCTGAAAAGGGAATAGCAATACAAACCTGACATAGCCCAAGGATTGTGTCATGCCTGTACCACTTGTGCTGATATTGTATCACTATAGTTTTTATTTTATTTATTTAATTATTTAACAATTTGAAAATAGTTTTTTCAAATATGGTATGTTAGATTTTTACCTAAAATCAAATTATATCATAATTATTATAATATATTTATATTACTATTATTATTATGAATAATAACGTGAGATGAATCTATATATATGATATAGAAGAAGAAGAGAAAAACAGACAAATACACAAGAAAAATACATCAAGCACAACACAATTCACAATTCAGAATAGTTCTCAGAAGTTTTTGTTAGACAAAAACTCTTTACTTCATCATCTTTATTCTAGTCATTCTCAGACCATAATCCAAGTTTTCATGTATTGAGAAATACTTGTGATTCCTAAAATACTAACCCATGCTCTTTATGTGCCCACACACATCTTCAGGTGTAGAGAACACTTCGAAAGATCATGGTTTGAGTGCTCAATGCTTTGGATAGGAAGATCGATAAAAATAGGAAAAGACTCAAGGACACTTGATAGGCTTCGAGAGGTAAAAGTTTATGTTCTTGATTTTTTTTGTGTTTATATACTCTATATAAATATATTGTATATTTATATACATATTTGTTGCATGATTAATAGTATTGTAGGACAATGTTTCTGGATTGTTTTCTTGGTCATATAAATTGTTTATATGATTAGTGAAATTATTTTTTATTGTTGTTGTTCTTTTGTTCATAAACAACAATGGGTCCACCACGCATGAATTTTCGCTGCATGCTTTGAATGGTTTTCCAACAATTAGTATCAGAGCATGTCATTAATCTATACATATTATTGATTGATGTGTGGGGTTATATGCATTTTTATATTATATGTGATATATGTTTGAATGGATGGATGTTTATTTTCGTGATGAAAGATTCTTAAGGGTTGTTTATTATGGTGCTTTTGGGTTTAGGATTTGTTCTTAAATTTCTAGATGAAATATGTAAGCCAATTTGGGGTATATGATTTTTGTAATTTTTTGTTAAAAAATTATGTGGTGGCCAGAGCCCGAGCCTGTGCCTAGACATGAGCTGCACCAGCCAGTCCGTGCGCGTATCCCAGCCACTGTCGTGCCTAGTAGACGCATCCCTGCGACCAATAGCTGCCCATGCACCCCGGCAGCCACGCTCCATGCGCCCCAGTCACGCCTCTGTGCCCTCCAGCGTGCAGCCGTGCGCACTTGCTTCGCCTCCGCACCCCAGTCGCACCCTTGTGCTAGGCTCCCTGGCACCCAACTGAGCCTAATCGAACCACCCTTTGCTGCCGCCCCTTGGTACTACACTTAGGGTGTTGTTACCATAAATCTTTTTTTAATTATTCATTTAATTAAAAATCAGAAATTGAATTACAATGGTTTTAATTTGGTAATTTCTTTAATTGAAATAATGGTGATTATTTACCTTAATTAAAAATGTTTTAATTGTTATCTTCCATAGTTAAAATTGTTTTAATTAAAATATCCAAAATTAAAATTATCTTGAATTTATATTTATTAAAATTAAATTGTTTAATTTTATTTTTTTGAATTAAATTACCCAAATTCCAATTGGGCCTTAGAAACTTTTGGGTGTTAAAACCCAAAGTTTAATTATTTTAATAGTTTGTTTAAAATAATTAAAAAAGTTGTATAATTCAAAATTGATATGGAAAACGGGGTGACATTGGCTCAACAAGACTACATCTCAAGGTTCAAGATCAAAGTGTTCTTTATCAAGCCTTAAGTTTGCTAGGTTACATTTTTCATGTATATTTTTGCAAGTGTTGTAATTTTTCTAGATATACCCAAAAGTCACCATACCGCTTTTATTTTATTTATTTATTATAAATGTTTGAATGTAATTAAAATGTTTAATATTTTGTCATGCATTATAACATGTCATTCATATACCCACATAGTATGCAACTAGCATGCATTACATTCGTGTAGAAACATGCTATTAGGAACGTCCTATATTTTTGTTATATGTTTATATATGATAATTCATATAATAATAAATTTAGTCTTAATTAGTTAAGATGGTAAATCAAAATTACAGTTGCTTAATTTGTTGTTTTAATAAAAATGTTTTATAAAAAATGATATTTTCTTAGTTAAAGTAAAATTAGAATTAGAATTAAGGGCACAATTTTTGTTTTTGGTTTTGCTTAATTAGATTAGTAATTAATAGAATATCATTCTGGTAAAAATAATTAACTTTATTTTTACAACTAAATTAAAAAAATATTGATTTTGTGAAAAACACACTTTTTCAAAATAGTGAGTGGGAGAGGGAGTTATGACAATAAGTCTCATGGTCTCCATTATTGGTTGAACACTGAGAGGCATAGGAAGGGCCTCGTGTCGCCTCCGTTTGCGGCCTCCCTAATGAAAGGCTTCCGAATATGTTTATTTTATCTCAAGGTTGACTTCTCTTATGAGAATATAATTAGTGATGTATTTTAAGTTTGACTGACCCTAAGGCACACTCTTAAGTAAAGTCATTGATTGAAAGTAATGGGTTACACTCCAAAGGTGTATCTAGGCTTTCGAGCACGACTAGTGCATCTTGACCAAACTAGCGGTAGTTCATAAGTCAAAAGAGAAAAATGCGTTTTTAAGTTTTCACTTATGAAATTGAGATTTGTCTGAAAATTAATTTGGGGTTAGTCTGACCTACCCTAAGGCGGTCCATTAACTTTTCAAATTAATTTATCGTGGATTAGTATATTTTTTTATGTGTTTTTTCATGTTGCATTCCTGCATCATATTTACTTTTCCAAATAAAATATGATGTTTATTATATGTTTTAATTCTTTATATTTTATTTATTTATTTATTTCCGGCAACAAATGGTTAATCCTCTTAATTTTGATCTTGTGCTTGAAAACTTGGGAATTAAAACCTACCTCATTGACAAACCCTTGGAAAGTATTCCATTTAATCTTAACCACATGAGAAGTTGGTACGATGGGATCCATATTGCCTTCAGAACACAAAATTTGTATGGAGCGATCTGTGATCTACCACAAGAGGAACAAAAATTTTCACCTAGGTTTGATGAACATGAAAAATATGGTGAATGGATGAGATCGAATCACCTTGCACGACAATGCATGTTATCAACCATGAATTTCATACAAGATGTGGGCCATGATAAAGGATGATGCTATAGCACATGCTCAATCTTTGAAATACGGGGTAAATTAGATTTACTCAAAAACTCTTCTTTAATATTTTTGAATGCTTGATTCAAAATTATGCCACTGATAATATTTTTCATATGTTCTTTTTTTTAGGGATGCAGAAATCTTTTGAGAAAAAGAGTAGTTGCATTGACACCAAAGTGAAGAAGAAATGATGAAGACAATTGAATAAAGAAAATATTAGTTTAGAAATTTATTTTGTTTAGTTTAAAAAAATTTAATTTTTTTCATTTTGAAATACTTGATTTTCATTGTGAAAGAAATCAATAAGTTCTTTTTCTAGAAAGTATGATTTTAGATCCCTTATTTGATGAATGAACAAATTTAGTATTCTTTTAAATAATTACTTAAGTTTTTATTTTTTTAAATATACTTGTTTCACCTATTTCATCAATGAGTATAAATGATAATTATGAATTATTCATTATTTTGCAAATTATAGATTTAATGAGATATTTTATTCCAACCATAATTAAGTGAAAAATATATGTGAATTGCTTTTTAGATTGGTTTGTAATTAATTAGACACATAAAACAAATAAAAGATAGTCTTTTATTGCAACCATTCAATGGTTCTCTTCCTGTTTATATAGTCTGTTAATTAAAATTAACCAAAAGACCTTTCTCTAATAAAGGCTCAAAAATCACATAATCATTTAATTAATACATAAAGATGTATGTTGAACCTTTTAATGTTCAAAGCTAAAGGAAATATTAAATGGTAAGTCAATATTGATTGACATCTATTTTAGATATGTTTAACTTTGATCAAATTCAAAGAAAATTTCTAGAATTTTTTATGCAACATTCAAAATAAAGTCACTTAAAGACTTGTTTGATCTGATTACAAGGAAGTCTAAACTCGAATTTGGAATTCAAGTAATTTGCATGTGAACTTGGAATTCAACCCCTACTCACATACAACTAGAGTGCTAATCAAAATTAGTATTTTGGAAATAGAATATAATCATATTGGATAAGATTATATAGATAATGAGTAGTCATTATCGTCTTTATTATTTCTATAATTTTAACACTTGTTATACTCTGTACATGGTTGATTGTATAACATCGAAGACTTAGAAGTTGGGATTCACAAGTGGTCATGTGAATAAATTGAAAATTTTCCATGAAGTCATTTTGTGAAGCAGTTTAATAATTATAAAAGATTACAAAAGAGTTTTTATCTCTTTAAATGCTACTTTAATGATGCATGACTATTATAATCACTATATTTTCTAGTTAAGTTGGACCAGAAATAATAACTACAAGTCAAGTAAGCTAGTTACTTATAATTAACAATGATAAAACCAAAGAATATCACAAATTCTGTAAAGCATAGTTGTAGTGGGAGCGTTAGTTAGTAAAAGATAGTTAAATTGTGTGTAACACAATATAACTATACTTCATTCACATACTAGTATATGAAATGAATTTTTTTTACATAAATCAATGGTTGAAACACCATGAATCAAGAAATAGAATTTGGAATTCTAAGATATCTTGATTCTTGAACACAAAGAAAAATTTATCACTTGAATCAATGTCTTCTACTATAACCAAACTTGAATTTGTTTATAGACTCTTATCCACTGCTTTATGCATGGATTATAAGATTAATTTAAATGAATGTCTAAGTAGTCTTTACTGGAATGACTGACATGACAAAATTATTTGAAGATCTCGACCAGAAAGATTCTGTTGTGATTCTTATTCTTAATATTGACAACGTTCTAATCATTGGGAATGATGTAGAGAAATTGTCAGTAGAAAAGAAATGGTTAGATAAACATTTCTAAATATTGGATTTAGAAAAGTCAAGAATGTTCTGTACATTCAATTCTGTAGAGATTGAAAGAACATTCCTTAGGATCTGTCTCAAGCAACTTATATAGATAAGAAGCATAAATACTTTAGTTTACAAAATTCAAGAAAATGATTTTGCCTTCCTGGTAAGGAGGATGTATTATCTAAATAATAAATTTCATTTTATTCTTTAACTTTAATAGAGGACATGAGACAACAATCCTACAACTCAGTGATAGGCTGTTTAATGTATCGAATGTTATATATTCGAATTGACATTTGTTAAATGGTGGGAATAGTCAGCAATTATCAATCCATTATGGATTGAGTCATTGAATAATTATAAGGACTTAGTTTTTGAGTATCTTAAATATAATAGAGAATATGTGTATGTGCATTTAGGCAGAGACCTAAAATCACAATGGATGATTTGATATTAATTCTTCAAGATTGATATCAGAATCAGATTCCATAACTGTGGAGGAAACACATTAATCTAGAAATGTGTTAGACATTTCATATTTATATTTTTCACCACAAAAGCCGATATATAACTGCTACGAGCAGTTAAATAGGCTATTTTATTTAGTTAAGTTCTTTGACATTCTAGAAAGGTTTTCAGACTAGAATAAACAGCTATTATCTCATTGCGAAAGCAATGGAGATACAACTATTCTAGAAGAACTAGGAATCATAAGAGGGTAAAGCACATGAGATGATGTATCATTGAATACAATATAATTTTACATAATTGATGTAATAATCTTGAAGCTAACTTCAAAACAGTTTCTTACAAAAATATTACAAAGACTTTGTTAGACAAAATGGGTCAGGAGAAAATGATTGACATATTAAAACGGATGCCTCAATTTGCTTTAGGGAAAGTGGGAGATTGTTGGGAATAGTGCCCATAAAGCAATTGTAGTTGGCAAATGTTTAAAATGAAATAAATAATTGAATTGAATTATTATATGTATATATAGGCTATGTCTGATATTATATGATAATATTAATAGAATATTAGAAAATTCGAAAGTTTATCTATATGGTCTTAATCTCATATTGGTATGGGAGGATCGAGATTAAGATAATAAACCTAAATAGTTCATAGTAAAATAAAGTTATGTAATCTTTAGATTAATAACTGCTAGTACGGTCCACTAGTATTATGAATACATGTGACCTAGATCCAGGTTACTAGTGTAGTAGGACACTTTAGTGGAGGTACTTTGCATGCTGAGAGTATGTAGAATTGGACTAGATGTGCTTTGTTAATACTTGTTTAAACACTGTTTCATAGTATTAATCAAACACATCAAACGATGATCATATACACGATGATCTTAATCCTAAGGTTACTATGAACTCCAATATATGTCATCTGATCCTTTGATTCATGCGTTAAGGTTTTTCAGAATGATCAGGCGAAGAACAATTGTTTTCGGGACTGAATGATGTATATGGCTTGGGATGTAGTTTAACAGATATGGAATCTATACCTTCTTATAGATTGAATTATGGTTCCATATTGGGTTGACTTTTGGAAGTGAAAATGTTATGAGCGCTCACATCGCAAACTTGTTGTGACACAACCTTCACAAGTAAAGTCAATGGTACTCTAGGAACAAGATATGGCTAAAAGGGTAAAACGATAATTTTATCCTATTTTAATTATGAACCATTAATAGAGGATTAACGCTGTATGTAATGATTATATAAATGGACACTTTATTCTTAATAAAGTACTCAGTAAATATATGTCTATAATTATCAAGCGTTCAATCTCATAGTTTTAGAGGAGTAATGATGAGATTAATAAATATGATTATTTAATCAAAGAGATTTGATTATAATGTAATATTTATTGGAGCTTGATATTATAGGTCCATAGGTCCCCAGGGTAGATCTATCAATACCATATCAAGGTTAGAGTTCATACAAGGGTATAAATGTAATTTGAGAAGAATTTTATTCTTCGGGTCAAGTATGCAATTATCTGATAATTGAGATTGAATAATTAGTTTATAATTAATTATTTATTTCGAAAATACATTTATTAATTTAAATATATAAATTTTCAAATTTCATATATATATATAAATAAATTAATTAATTTTTTAAATTAATAATTTTATTTAAGTGGGAGAAAATAAAATGGGTAAGTCAAAAATAGTTTTTGATTTATTGAATTTTAAAAGATGATGAAAATGATGATCATCAATTTGAATTTAGAATTTAGAATTTAAAATTTGAAATATAGTTTTCATCTTTTCCTTAAAAAGATTAACACCTTATTTTGTCTTTTCCTTAAAAAAGTGTTAATCTTTTTAAGGAAAAGATGAAAACCATATTTTGTGGGAGATTCATTTTAATTAAATAATTAAATAAAAGAAAACTGTAAAATCCCTGAAAAAGAAATTGTAGTACACGCCTGACACAAAGGACTGTGCCATGTGTCACGGGCCGACTATTTGGGTACTCCAAGTAGGCGGAACGTGCGGCACTTGCAGCACTTCAAGCTAGCAAGTCAGCCTACAACACACACCTGCAGGCAAACAAACTCAGTGGTTTGCCACATACACAAAGCAAGTCATTTCTGGGAACGACCACACAACACAAAGCACACAACAATGCAAGTGTCACGTAGTGGCCCAACGAAGATAATAAACAAGTAACACATAAGCAACAAGGGAGCATACAGGGGCAAGTATGGATAAACATCGTTTTATTACTATATAGCCTTGATAGGGCAAGGGAGTACACAACTTTGGCCCCTATCTGCTGATGGCCATGTGCTTCCCTAAGTCACCAGGTCACCTCCCCCTAAGGAGCCTTCTAGGGATACAAGGTCTTCCCAATAACATATATGATTTTTGTCTGGGAGACAAATGTATAATTACAAAACTGCCACTACCCTGTCTCATGAGGTTTCTTGGTGAAAGACTTGACTAATGGTGAAGCACCAAGGCATGCTCACTTACAAAATGGCCCTATGTGGGTGTGCGAAAGGGGCAGCACGCGACACTCTCCCCCACTCAATTCTTCGGCGTCCTCGACAAAGTAGCTTATAGATCTTCAATCTTCTGCGTGAGCTCCTTCAAGTCTTCCGCCCTCTCCCAGCTGATCTCGTCATCTGCAACCCCTTCCATTTTACCAGAAACTCCTTATGCTTTTTACGGTCAGTGGTGACAGTCCTTTCCGCCAGGATTTCTTCAGGTTGACGCTTGCTCCTTGGCTGAATGATGACTCCTCCTCTGGTTGACTGGTTGTGCTCTAGATTTGCTGGATCTTCATGATATGGCTTCAAGTTTCTGATGTGAAGGACCGAGTGTTTCTCATCCATGCTAGTAGGTCGACTTTTTTGGAAGTTAGGCCAACTTTTGAGATGATTGAGATCGGACCCTCGTACTTGCGAACGACTCTGATGTCTTTGTCTCCTCAGAATCTCAACTGTTCGGGCCTCAGCTTGATTAACACTAAGTCACCTGCTTTGAACTCCAGTGGTCTGCGCTTCTGATCTGCCCACTTCTTCATTCTTCTTGATGATTTTTATAAATAAGCTCGGGCAATCTCTGTCGTTCTCTTCCAGTCTTTTGTGAAGTGAAAGGCTCGCGGGTTCCGACCGTGGTAATCGTCCACTGTGTGGAGCAACAGTGGCTACTGTCCATTAACAACTTCAAAAGGGCTCTTATTTGATGAAGAACTCTTTTGAGAGTTAAAGAAAAATTGAGCTACATGGAGTAGTTGTGGCCAATTCTTCTGATTGGCATTGACAAAGTGGCACAAGTACTCCTCCAACATCCCGTTGAATCTTTCTATCTTCCCATCTGTCTATGGATGGTAGCTCGAGGATATGTTAGTTTGTGACCCCAAGAGACTGAATAATTCAGACCAAAAGGTCCCAATGAATCTTCCATTTCGGTCACTAACAATGTTCTGGGGCACTCCTCAATATTTGACAATATGCTTGAAGAATTGTAGGGCTGTCTCCTCTGCCGAACAGTACTTCGACACCAGGATGAATGTTGCGTACTTTGAGAATCTGTCCACGACCACCAAGATCGCACTTAAATCCCCTGTCTTCGGTAGACTGGTTATAAAGTCAAGCGACACACTTTCCCATGGTCGGCTTGGGACTCGCAACGGTTCTAACAACCCAGGTGTCTTGTTCCTATCGACCTTGTCTTTCTGATAGATGAGACAGGTCTTGGTGTACTCCACTACATCATCTCGCATTTGTGGCCAATAGTATCCCTGCTTCAAAAGGGCATGCGTTCTTTGCCACCCTGGATGACCTGCCCACACTACAACAATTATGCCCATATATTACATTAAAATATAACATATTTTAAAAAACACTATTTTTTGACATGACTAAAAATTTTATTAGGCGGTAAATTATACACTTAGGCGCCAAATGAAAGACAAAAGCAAAAGAATCCCTAATAACCCTACGCCTCCTCTGTTTCTCTCTCATGCTCTATCTTTCTCTCTCAGCAACTCTCTCGTTCAATCTTTCTTTCTTTCTCTCTGTTTGTTGCAGGTGTGTAACAAGGTGATGGGGTCCGCGGCTTGGGTCGTGTGACAGGGAGGCTTGACTTGTGGGTCTACGGCGTGGCTCGCTCGTGGGTGCGACGGTGCTTGCGGCGCTGGGTCTACGGCGTGGGTGCGGCGGTGCTTGAGCTCACAATCTCCGAGTAATATATATGTGCTCTTTTGGTGGCTGACCTTGCCATTCGTGGTGGACGCAGTCTTCGTATGAGGGTATTAATTTTTTTACAGTGTTTAATTTTCATATGTTGTTTACCACATCAAATGTTTGTTCTTGAATCTAGGTATATCTTCTTTTTGAATCTTGTTATTATCTGTGGATTTCGTTTTGATTCTCGGTATATCTGTTCTTTCGTGGTTCTCAATTTGGGGTTATATATATTATCATGTTTGACTGAGAAAGTTGAAAATCTATGTTGGGTCGACTAGTTCTAGCTTTGGAAAAAAATTAAGGTTTAATAAATGCCTCTTCTTTTTTGTGAGCATTAGAATTTCGGGTGTAAGTTTTCTTTTTCTCCCATAAAGACTTCAACTTTTGTGGGTATTTTTTAAAAACAAATAAAAATAAACAACTTTCCACAGTAAAACATGTTATTTATCCAAATTAATATGTATTTTATGTCAAATGATGGATCAATTAATCATTTAAAATTAGGGTAATCTTGTATCCATTTTAGTATTTTCTCCAAAAAAAATTCCCTCTCTGGATGGTTCCTATATGATGAAATCTATATATTGGGACAGAACTTGAAAAAATTCGTGAAAGCTGCAGATATTAATAGAAAGGATTGCAGAATTCTGCAAAGTTGAAGCTACAGTTCTTTACAGAATAGAGCCTCGAAGCTACAGTTCTTTACAGAAAAGTGCCTCCTACACTTCAAGAACTTATAAACACAAAGGAAGGTTTTTATTTTCATAATTAATGAGTACCCTCTTTTAATAAGAAATTGCTCTTGACTATCTAAAGTTGTGGTGTTTTCTTATGGCAGTTGATTGGGAGTTGTGAATAAGAAAGACTATTGTAGCTTCTAAGAGAGAAAGGCTTATAAAATTTGGGAGGAAAGAAGAAATGAAATCTCTTTGCAGGTACTTTCAAGTTCCTAACTTTTCTTTTTTGTTTTATATTTTCGATGTATTCAAGTTCTAATCTTGTTCTTATTTCAAGAGGTTGCAATTTTCTAAGCTAAGATTATTTATTTGTATATATTTTATTGTCAATTAACTATAGATTAGCTCCATAGATTGAGGCTAAAGCTTTAAAGGACATTTGAATTGAGCTTTTTATGCTTTTGTATTATGGTGTATTGGATGGATATATTTTCTTTTATAGAATTTGCTGTTTTGTGTGCTTTTGATAAGCAATAGATTGATATTTGTAGCCAAACGAGCTTTGTTTGTTGTATGCTTGCTGTGCTACCTACTTGGCCTTCAAATCTCTAGATGGGATCCACATTAATTTTTTCCTAATTTTCCTTTTTGTCTAGATTTTCTCCATATATTGAGATATGCTATGTTAGAACAATATGCATTTTTATTTTTTTATTTTAAGTTAAAAAATATATTACCTCATATTTAGTAGTGGATAAACCTTTGATCAATGACACTAATGTTTCTAAAAGATTTTTTGTCAACAAACATGGCTTTGGGTATAATGCAAGATACATTTATATATAATTAGTCAAAATTGTGCTAGTGCCCTCTGTGTATATATGTTGTCTTGTTTGTCTGGTGGCACTTACACTCTGTTTCGGTCTTTGATTATAAAAAAAATCTGAACATGGATGTTTTGCTTAGTTCTCTTTCCTAAATAAAAGAGTTAAGTTATGGAGTATTATTAACAAATTGGATTTATTACATTGCAATTTAATCAAATACTTTTTTGATCTTGAATTTCTGTAGCTTTTGTGTTGTAAAGACTGATTTTTCTCTGGTCTTCATCAATTAAATTGAATCCTTTAGTGCAGGAATTAGCTATAAATGAGGAAGAATCACTACAACACATGTGGTTCTCTTATCTTGTTGAGTTTAAATCATTTAGTTGTGTTTTTGTTATATTTATTGTGATTTGACTATTGTTTTTTGAACCCTTATCTTTTTCCCATTTTTGTTTTTTGAATGTCTCTAATCATAATTTAAACTTGTAATTGACAAACAAAAAATCAAATAAATAATCATTATTCATGAAGTTCCAGCAATAGATAACTCTTTTTCATAATAAAAAATTTGTGACTTTTTCATCTCTATAGTATCATCTTATTTTTAGTGTAAAAGTCATTAGTAATTATAGTGATAGAGATTTGTGCTCTGTTGTGCCTTTGAGTTTAACTATGTTCTGTGTTGAGTTAAAGAGTTTTGATAAGAAAATATATCTTGGAAAGATGATATATGGGTGTCAATCAACAATGTTGGAAATTGTTTTAAGTATTGTTTGTAGCTTTAATTTATATATGTATAAGGAAAAGAATAAACAAAAACTTTATAAATATATTCAAATGTGTGACTTGGTACTTTTCTTTTTTTCTCCTGCATCCGAAGGAATTAAGGTTGAAAAAATAAAAGATAAATAAAGTGAAAAGTACATCTGCTTGATAAGCAGTAGAAGAAGTTGTATGTTCTGATCCCAGTGATGACGGATCATTCAAGAATAAAAAAGAGAGAGAGAGAGAAAACTGACAAGTAATCTTTTTTATACTCATCGTACAGGATTCACAAGTTACTTTTGGGAATAACCTTTATTCTCAGCATGTTCATTAGCCTATATGCTTAGCATGTTCATTAGCAATAAATAACAGTTATGAGTACTAGATTTGTAAAGTTCACCAAGAATCATAAAAAATGCATGCTTCTCTATGATTTGCTTGTTACCATACCTAGTCCAACATTACAAAATAATTGTAATTTGGGATGAAACAGCCTACACATGATAAAATTTGTTGGTTTTGCTTAGTTAGGATGAGCATTTCAGTGATGTCTCTTGGTCCAAGGACTAGATAATGACAAGATACTTGGGGTGAGATATAAATAGGAAAGGATCAGGTCTTTCAGAGGTTGTTGGGAAAATTTTAGAGTGGATTGGAGAGATTGGCTTTCGGAAACCTGGGGGTTCTTTGGCTGATTGGGAGTAATTCTAATAAAAACATAGACTATACTTGTCAATTCTCCATCTGTCTTATACATTTTCTTTGTGTGTGATTGTAAACTCATCATAATACAGATGTTGAACAACCATTTTCATAAGAAGATTCATGATTAAATTACAATGTCCAAGATTGATGTCTTCTGTAGTTGATCTTAAGATCCTCTTGATTGGAGAAGAGGTGGGAAATTTGTATTTGTTTTTTCTTAGTGCTCTTTCATTCTTTTTGTTTTTCATTTTTCTTCAGATTGTTTTTCATTCCAGGTTGGGGAATACCAAGAAGCATACAAGGTTGGATTTTTTTATTTATTGAAAAGATGAATTTTTTTTCTTATGTAATATTCTTTACAAACTCTTGTCTAATGCCGCCCATTTCCCCTATGCTTTTGCATAGATATTCAAAGGTCTTTTGGACAAGTATGGTCCTGACAGAGTTCTTGATACTCCAATCACAGAGGTACGTTTTGTTACTCGCCATGTTGACCTTTCTCTGATTTTTTTTTGTTGGTTTGTGTGGGAAGATGGGTCTAGTTACTTAGATATAATTCATGGTATTATTATGGCTTATTTTTCCTTGTATTGAATCTTATATTAATAACATGTTATTCAATTCTTGAAACTGGCCATTTTATTTTTGGAAGTAAGAAAGGAGATTATTCTAGTTATTCTTGAATTTATGTTCTCTCTCTTTCTCCTTTTCTTTTTTATTTTGAAACATCTCAGTTTGAGAAAAAAATGTGTTAATGATCTCTTTTTTGTATGGATCTGTTTAGAATGGCTCAAGTTAGATTATATTTAGCAATGACATTATTCTGTATATCTTCTGCCATCTTGAATTATCTCAATTTCTTTGTACGCTTGGTTGATATTTCAGATTGTCAAGGCTCAAGCTCAATTAGATTTAGGTATCTCAATTGTCTTATAATATTGATCTTTTGTCTTGCATTATAATTTTAAGGTGAATGTGGAAAAAGTGGAGAGAAGTGACATTCTCAACATTTCTAAAATCTGATGTTTTTTTCCATGGATTTTCTCAACACGCATTTTTCTTTTTGAAAGGTTCCAAGCCACATTATTGTGCTAGTTCCTTAACTATTCATGTTACTGTATGGTTAATCTGAGTATCATGGAGAATAACTTTTAGTTGCACTTTGCTCATGAATGAGAGGGGAAAGAAAAAATATATTTAATTTTAATGGCTTTAAAAATTTCATACCTTTGTATTTTTCGTAGTATATCATTTAGTAGTTATTTGTGGACAATACCATATTAGAAATGGCTAGTTTTTTATTCTTATTGTAGAATGCTTCTTCTCTTTTCTCTAACATGTGTTCATGAGCTGATATGCATGCACTCATCCACAATCGTCCATGATTATATGCCAGTACAAACTCAAAAGTGCATGTAGATCATTTTTTATTGTTCTGTTTACTTAGAAATTTGAAGTTTCACGAATTTTATGCTATTTTCCAATTCAATATAGGGCTGATCAAAATAAGGGACCACTTATGTCATATGAATAAATAAGATGTTTTTTTAATGCATAAGAACATTTGTATATAAAATAAGGCAAAAGATCATTTAACAACAATGATTTGAATGCATAACGCAAGTTTGGAGACATGGAATTGTAGATGAAGGTGATACTATATTTGGTTTAAAGTATATATAGTATAAATGATTTGAATGCACGATTCATCTTCTATTATTTAATTATTAATTGTTCTGTTTAGGAGTCGAGTGACCTGAATTTTTTTATACTTTGGTTCTTTCTTTGATTCTTGCATTGAGCAATATTGTTATCATCATTCTTTTCACAGGGCTTCTCTTTAAATTTAGTGACTAGAATAGTTTAACTTTGACATAAATTTAATTTATGGTGATTGGTATTTACTGGTTATATGCTCCCAATATTATCTAAAGTCATAACCAGTTTCAATGTCTTCAATTGGGTATAAGAGTTTTGGTCTGTGTATGTGTAACTATAAGTGCAACAAGAAAAGAGAACGGGACTGCATTTTTAATGTCATTGATGGGGGTTTTTCTATAGATTTGGAGCTTGACTAGTATTTGATTTGTAAATTTGTCTTGCAGATATTGGATCATGGAAGCTGTATTTTCAAGGGGAACAAGGATAAATAATAAAATGAGGAATCAATGTTCACGAAAGGCATCTGTGATTGTGATTGGTTCTGATCAACAAATATACTAATTATTTGGAGCAAGTTTCATGGTTTACTTTTTGTGTATTTTGCTAATTATTTGTTTTTCATTTTTGAAGTAAAAGATGTTCAAGATTATAGAACTTTGTTATGTATGCTTTCAAACTTAAGTTAGAACTAAGATCTCATGAAGTAGTCACAGTTATGGTTTGAATTAGTTCTTGTTTAATGTAATACTTATGATTTATCAATCTATTTAATGTTACCTTTTGTGATTAATTTTGATAATTTTTTATCAAAATACTATAATAAAAACTTTTTAATTTAAAAAAAAAACTTATCTTTACACAACACAATTAAAAATCTATTATCTAGACTAAAATAACAAAATTTTATTACTGGACCTTTAATATGTGTAACAAAACGTTATTATTTATATAACATAACAAATTAAAAATGCTATCAAAATAACCAATTATAACAGTTGAAAAAGTGTTATACAAAAAGTTTAAGATTAAATTTCAAATTTATAACCAATTACTCTAACTAAATGTTATTATTTTAATATGATAACAACTAAAAATGTGTTATCGAATACTTTAAGATAACATCGAACATAACATTCGAAAACTGTTATAGAAAAGACGGGACTTTTAATAATAGGAGATACATTAGCATTTTGAGAAGTGTTATGGATACTTCCGGTTAGCAGTTTTTAAGTGTTATGAATACTGTTTTTTCTTGTAGTGCCACAAGGTGTCATGACACTCACTTAGTAATGTCTTCCACAAATCTCCAGCTTTTGGAACATACAAGCGACCCCCTTTGGCCCACAGAAGATCATACTCCACCCAGAACTGGCGAGTCTTGCCTTCTTTTACAAGCTTCAAGATGGTTCTGACAACCGGGTCTTTCTCCAAGTTTTCTTTGATGCGCTCCTTGATTGGAGTGTTCACCACGCTAGCCGACAAACTAGCCAAGATATTTAGAGTTGCGAATTCTGCTTTGCAACTCAAGGCATCAGCTGCCTGGTTCAAGCATCCTGCCCTGTGCTCAAAACGGAAGTCGAATTCCGCCACGAATTCTTGCCATCGAGCCTGCTTAGGGGTAAGTTTCAGCTGAGTAAGGAAATGACTAACCGCTGCATTATCCGTCTTCACCACAAACTTCGACCCTAGCAAGTAATGTCTCCACACTCGCAAGTAATGGATAACTTCGAGGAGTTCCTTCTCCTAGGTAGTATACCGCCTCTCAACTTTAGACAACTTGCGACTCTCATATGCTACCGGGTGGTCTTCTTGGAATAGTACCCCTCCCAAAGCATAATCTGAGGCATATGTCTGTACTTCGAAGGGATTGCTAACATCTGGCAAGGCAAGAACAGGATCCTTCATCATGGCTTCCTTCAAACTCTTGAATGCTTCAGCACACTTGTCAGTCCACACCCAAGTCACACCCTTTTTCAGCAGCTCGGTCAAGGGTGTCGCTCTTCTTGAGTAGCCGTCCACAAATCGTCTATAGTAGTTGGCTAGGCCCAAGAAAGAGCGGAGTTCTTTCACGTTTGTGGGGGCTTTCCATTCTTGGATTGCCTCACCTTCTCCAGATCCATACGAATTTGGCCACGTTCCACAACGTGACCTAGGAACTTGATGCTCTCCTGTGCAAATGAGCATTTCTTGCGCTTCACATATAGCTGGTTCTCTCTCAACTTCTAAAACACTTGAGCCGAGTGTTCTTGATGCTCTTCAATCGTGGTGCTATAACCCACAATATCATCCAAGTACACCACCACGAACTTATCTAGATACTCGTGGAATACTTGGTTCATCAGTGTGCAAACAGTGGCAGGTGCATTTGTCAACCCAAACGGCATTACTCGAAACTCAAATGCTCCATATCAAGTAACACACATTGTCTTTGGTTCATCCTCATCTGCAATCCTCACCTGATAATAGCCCGATCTCAAGTCCAACTTTATGACGTATTTGGCTCCACTTAGCTGGTCGAACAAATCAGCGATCAAAGGGATGGGGTAGGTGTTGCGAACTATCACCTTGTTGAGGGCCCTATTATCAATGCATAGTCTCAAGTCCCATCGTGCTTCTTCTGGAATAGAACAGGTGCGCCAAATGGCGCCTTCGACGGTCTGATGAAGCCTGCCTCCAATAACTCTTTTAGTTGTTTCCTCAACTCTTCTAGCTCAGAGGGTGCCATTCTGTAAGACGCTTTTGTTGGAGGTTTCACCCCCGGCATCAGCTCTATCTAGTGATCAATCCCCCTCTTTGGTGGCAAGGCTTTGGGGAGTTTATCTGGCATCACATCCCCATACATCTTCAAGACCCTCGTAATTTCTAGTGGAACAATCTCTTCCACTGATTCTTCGAACACTGTGGGTACTGCTACATAAGTGGGCTCCTGCTTCTTCACACCCTTCTTGAACTATAAAGCTAATAGAAGCTTCACACCAGGGGGTGGTTTCACCTTTGCGGGCACCATTGAAGGAGTCTCACCCATTATGAGCAAACTCCCAGTGGAAGGAATTGGGATGGCACCTTTCTCGGTTAGGAGGTCCATCCCCAAAAATACATCGAAGTCGTCCATATGGACCACCACTAAGTCAGTATGTCCCTCCCATGTGTCAATTTTAACTTTTATGCCTTTAGCCACGCCAGTTGTGGCCAAGGCCTTGGAGTTGACTGCTTTCATACTGCCTGTTCCTCCAGTTTTAGTCCCAGTCGCTTTGCTTCGAGTTCTGAGATGAAGTTATGGGTGGCGCCTGTGTCTATCATCACGCTTTTGGAGGGCTTGTCGTTGATGGTGGCATCCACGAACATTAGCCCCTTCCCCGGGGCCTTCTTCCCTTTTTCAGCATGTTTCTTGAGAGCATTCAATAGGCGGACAGCGCCCATGTGCGCCTACTCTTCATCCTCCTCCTCTCCTTCGCCCTGTTCTTCTCAGCCAATGAGGGAATTCAACTTGCCCTTGTAAGGTCAAACTGCCAACTTATGTGGGCCTCTGCAGAGCCAACAAGATAGCAGCTTCCTCCCTGCAACAACATTTGTACCGCTAGAAGAATTGGACTCTGCTATCCTCTTCTCCCCCCACTCTTGCCCTGCCATGACTTCCCAAACTTCTTACTGCCAGTGATACTTGAGGTGGTTGGAGGGGTAGCCCTTTTCGGCAGGTTTACCACTGGAGTGTAGTCTGTTAAGCGTTGAGCAGCAGCTTGAGCAGTGGATAGGTCAAGCACACGCTGTCTTTGGAGTTCTTGCTTGGCCCACAGTTTCAATCCCTCGACGAAGCAGAAGAGTCTATCTACTTCGGACATGTCCTTAATATCGAGCATTAGTCCCAAAAACTTCTTCACATATTCTCGGAATGTCCCGACTTGTTTAAGCTCTCTCAACTGGCGTCGAACCATGTGGGCGACATTTTTTGGCAGAAATTGCGTCTTTAGTTCTCACTTCAGGTCTACCCTAGATGTGATGGTGCACCTACCATTATCTATGTCATCATACTTTGTCCTCCACCACACCTTGGCATCCCTAGACAAGTACATGGTAGCCATGGCGACCTTTCCTTCTTCTGAATCGGCTCGCACGACTCTAAAATAGTGTTCCATGTCGAAGAGGAAATTTTCCAAGTCCTTTGCGTCTCTGGCCCCGTTATGATGCCTCGGCTCGGGCACTTTAACTCGGCCATATTCCATACCAATCGAACCTGTTGCAGGGGCATTCCCAACCGCTCGCATGGTTAGGTTTACCTTGGCAGTTAGCTCGGCCATTTATTCTCTGAGCATGCCAACTGCCTCCCTGCAGTCTTCCGTAGTTTCATTTATGGAAACTTGTTGTTCCTTCAGCATGCCCTCCACTGCCGCAATGTGCTCTTCCCACCGAGGGGAAACAAAAGTACTTGTTGGAGTGTTTCTTTGCTCCAATGCGATTATTTTGGATAGGAGAATATCATTTTCCTTCTCTAGCGCAGCTATGTGATTGCTTGCATCTGACGATCCAGACTTATGACTTATAGAGGAAAGATCCCTGACCCTTTCGTCCAGGCCATCTAATTCCCCCACATGCTTCTCAAGTGCTTCGATCCTCTAAGTGTTGCTCACCATTAGTGTGTTTTGCCAAGCTCTTTCTAACCTGTCTCTGATACCAACTGTCACGGGCCAGCTATTTGGGTACTCTAAGTAGGCAGAACGTGCGGCACTTGCAGACACTTCAAGCTAGCAAGTCAGCCTACAACACACACCTGCAGGCAAATAAACTCAGTGGTTAGCCACATACACATCGCGGACATGCAACGGGCAATAACGAAGTATGAGCAAGCACAAAGCAAGTCATTTCTGGGAACGTCCACACAACACAAAGGACACAACAAGGCAAGTGGCACGCAGTGGCCCAACGAAGATAATAAACAAGTAACACATAAGCAACAAGGGAGCATACAGGGGCAAGTATGGATAAACATTGTTTTATTAATATATAGCCTTGATAGGGCAGTGGAGTACATAGCTTTGGCCCTTATCTGGTGATGGCTATGGTGCTTCCCTATGTCACCAGGTCACCTTCCCCTAAGAAGCCACCTAGGGATACAAGGTCTTCCCAGTAACATATATAATTTTTGTCTGGGAGACATATGCATAATTACAAAACTACCACGACCCTATCCCATGAGGTTACTTGGTGCAAGACTTGACTAATGATCAGTCACCAAGGCATGCTCACTTACAAAATGGCCCCATGTGGGTGTGCCAAAGGGGCAGCACGCCACACCATGCGTGTACCACTTGTACTGATATTGTATCAGTATAGCTTTTATTTCATTTATTTAATAATTTGAAAATAGTTTTTTCTAATATGGTAAGTGAGATATTTACCTACAATCAAATTCTATCATCATTACTATAATATATTTATATTACTATTATTGTTATGAATAATAAAGTAATATGAATATCTATATATATGATGTAGAAGAAGAAGAGAAAAATAGACAAATACACAAGAAAAATACATAAGACACAACACAATTCATATTTCAGAAGTTGTCAGAAATTTTTGTTAGACAAAAACTCTCTACTTCTTCTTTATTCTAGTCATTCTCCGACCATAATCCAAGTTCTCATGTGTTGAGAAATACTTGTGATTCCTAAAATACAAACCCACGTTCTCTATGTGCCCACACACATATTGAGGTGTAGAGAAAATTTCGGAGGATCGTGGTTTGAGTGCTCAAATCTTTGGATAGGAAGATCGATACAAATAAGAAAAGACTGAAGGACACTTGATAGGATTCAAGAGGTAAACGTTTATGTTCTTGATTTTTTGTGTTTATATACTCTATATAAATATATTGTATATTCATATACATATTTGTTGCATGATTAATAGCATTGTATGATAATGTTTCTAGATTGTTTTCTTTGTCATATAAATTGTTTATATGATTAATGAATTTTTTTTATTGTTATTGTTTTGTTGGTCATAAACAACAATGGACCCACCACGCATGAGTTTTCGCTGCATGCTCTCAATGGTTTTCCAACAATATCCACATAATAATGTGGTCACACATTTATCACATATATGCCAAATATACCCATAATGAGCCAAATTATGAATATTGCTCTTTTTAATCAGAACACAGTCCCACATGCATATTTAAGACACCTAAACATGAATATCAGGTCATATTATAATATAACTCACATTATCTTATAATGATACACTTATATATCTCATAACACATAATTTCCATAATTTTCCATCTTGGCCCCCTAATCAAGGCCTTAAGCTTTATTAGGTAATTTGGGACGTTACAATCATGACCCACTAGAAGAAGTTAGTCGCGAGCTCTTCTCCCAAAGCAAGAGTAAGGGTGAGTAGATTCCATCTGAGACTCATATTCCCCACTTCGACCCAATAGTGGATCGTAGTTGACCTCGATGCCTTTTTTGAGGCTGAACGAATCAAATTAGGATCAGAGGGCCTTGTTGCCAGACCTCCGTTGGAAGGAGAGCGGAGTTGCACTCCACTTTAGGATGATTTGAGGGCCTAAAGTGACGAGCATCTAAAGGTAGTTGCCATTGTCCCTTTGGACCAGTAATTCGTTAATTTTTTGAACTACGTTGAACTGTGGCCATTCTAGCTTCCCCCCAGTTCATATCGGGTTTTGGCAGGACATAAATATTTTTTCTTGAAGCACGACTGGGAGGTTCCCACCCTCGTCGACATCATGTATTTCTTTTGTCTCAAAGCCAACCCTGAACAGAAGGGGTGAGGTGACATCTTCTACTACATCACCAGATTCCCCAATACGACCTCCGTCATCGACCTCCCCAACCACCTGAATGATTAGAAAGATCAATTCTTCATGTCAAACGGGTTAAAGAACTCCACATATTGGTATTCCAACCGTCCTCATAAGTTTCATAGCTCTTCGAACTTCGTACTTGAATTCCTTTTTAATCAAGTTTAAACATAATCTTATTGAGTTGTTACTTGCGAAGCTATATACAAGAGAACGGGCCAATCAGAGACCCTTGGAGTTCAATATGAGACGTTATCTCGTATTTCTACCAAGGAGAAGGAGTTCCAGATGGTAGTTAATGATGATAACAAGGTGGCCTGTAGACTGATTTGGATAGATCAGACATTGGCCATTAGAGCTTGAGGTCCTCTCCTCGAACTCCCTCTTCCTCAAGAAGTCATCCATGCCTTTGAAGTTGCTAAAGAAGAAGAAGCGGTCGCACAGCTGGTTCGTAAAAGAAATTTCCCTGAAGATGGACAACTTCCTGACCAAGGCCGAGTTGAGTTGCAGGTAGCAGCTGGCACTTTCGACCAAGGTAACCCATATAGATAATTAAACTGAGTTGCTTCTAGTTTTAGGCTAGTTCGATTTAACTCGCGATAGCTCGTGAGTTGACATCTGGTTGATCCGAACCTGAACGTGACCCTTCTTCAGTGTGTGGATCACTTGGCTGTATGCTATGACCATAGCTACCCCTGATGTACCGTAGTGGTAGATAACACCCTTAACTTTAGATCCAACCTTTTTGAGGAGTACGATAGAATTCTTTTGTTTGGCCTTCCCTCCGTCAGGGTGTTTTTTCCCCAAGTATTAGGCAGGTCGTGCATGAGTCTAGTTCGAATAAAGAGCCTGAACCCCATAGGACCCAAAATATAATAATATTAGAGTTTCCCCTTCTTCTGATAGTTCAAGAGTTAGAGGTTTTATCCAGCCCGGTTCGTAACCCAAAATCGATGATAGTACTTTCCTCCTCTAGCTCAGAGGGTAGGATTCTTGCTCATTTCTTTTCCTTGTATTACCCCGACTAATCTTTTATTGGATATGAATTTTGCTACTCATCCTTTTGCACACAAAGATATGGACCTGAAGGGCACCTTCAAATTTGGTGGGGCTAGAACTAGGACCATAGTCAAGAAGGCAAGAATATCAAAGAATTATGCCCCCAGATCCGAAGCTGCCACCGAATCTCCTCCAAAGGATAAAGGTGCCAACTCCACTCAGAAATAGTAGCAGTAAACACAACCACCAGCTATGGTAATTGTATTTACCATTCATGAGGCTCTTCGTCCTCGTCCTTGCAATGAACCTGCTCCAGTTCCCTAAGTTTTTTAGGGGGAAGCCCCATCTGTGCAGCTTTTAGCAAGCCACTCAAGGTTGCAAGGATCCCAGAAGTGCTTCGAGGGACCCTCCATGACATGGCGAACCACATGGTGGGTCATGCCAACTAAGTGAACATCAAGGACTTGAGGGCCATAGGGGAGCGTTCCCTAGGAGATGTCCTGGAGTCAGCCTTGGGGATGAACCTAACTATTAGTTATCCTTCTTCCTCCTATGGTGTTTCTCTTTTTGGTTTTACTTTCGCGAGCTAATCCCATCATGCGTCTTTCTTTTGTAGTCTGCTTTATCTCAAATCGTGGCATCGTCCGGTTCCGATCTCAAAGAGAGGAGCTCAAGGTTACCATGGCTACATCCCAAGAAAACAAGCGAATAGCCAAGGACCAGGTTGTTGTGGTGAGCCAGCGACGAGATCAGCTGCAGGTCGAGGTCGACAGCCTCAACAAGAAACTTGAGGAAGCCGATGTGCTAAAAAAATAAGTTGTCTGAGGTCGAGGCTAAAACTAAGGAGGATGCCGAGAAGGCAAAGTAGAATGTTGAGCAGGCGAAGCTGGATGTTGCCGAAGCAATGAACGCCATGGAGGAGATGCTTTATCGATGCTGAGCATACAACCAGAAATGGGATTTCTCCTTTCTAGATGCAGAGCTTTGGGAACGTTATCTTGCCAAGTTCCAAAGTCGACTCTCACAAGAGCCCTCCGAGACCGCGAGTGCTTATGGAGCTGTTGAGGGGGGGGTGGGGGTGGGTGAAGATGAGGTTTCATGACAAGGGCAAGTTACCGGAGCTCAGTGATGTTATAGGGTGCCTTCATCTTTTTTATTTCCTTATTTCAATTTTTTTTATTTTTTTTATCCCTTGTAACTACGCTTTCAAAAGCCGAAACAATCGACTTCGGGCTTAGCTTGAGGTTATTTCTCCTCGTGATATTCATATACTTGTTTAGTGCATTTTTGTTACTTTATGATCTATTTTTTATCCCCTTAGTCTATTATCTTGCTATGCTTATGAATCTCAAGTGATTGTACACTCGTAAGCATAAGGGTTACCTTTAGATCGAGATAGGTTTTCGATGACCTGACCAATGAATTCTGGTTGATATCCTGGTTATACCTAGGAATTTTCCCACCTAATAGCGTTTATACTTGTTAGGAATCAGGTCTCGGACCTAGTTCTATCCAGGAGTTTGTCCGCTTAATAGCATTATATAAGTTAGGAGTCAGGTCTTGGACCTGGTTATGTCCAGGAGTTTGTCCGCTTAATAACATTATACTTGTAAGGAATCAGACCTCAGACCTGGTTATGTCCAGGAGTTTGTAGTTGAATTTTGTTTCTATGAATTTTCCTAACTTAGTTCGTATTTGGAATTTCTTTGAAAATTTGAGCTAGCTATAAAAAGCCATTGAATAATCAATTTTCCAAATTCTAAGTTTCAAATTTAATCCAATCAAACTAAATATTTTTAAACTCATCGAGGGTTATAAGCCCCCCAAGAGATCATATTTATGGTTATTCTAGGTCGCTTTTACAAATGAGTACGTGATACATCGTGAGAATAAGATAAACACATAGCCAACCCATGTCATTTAGATAGAATGGCTTTTATAAAAAATCCTTACATGGAAAAATAATTAAAGCATCAAAAACTAACAAAACTGTCCTAATACTGATAATATTTTTTAAGATGAAGAGCATTCTAGGTCCGTGGTACCAACTCTCCATTTAACCGAGCTAGTTTGAATTTCCCGTCACGTAAAATCTCCACAATCTGGTACAGTCCTTTGCAGTTCGACCCCAATACGCCATCTTTAGGATCCATACTTGCCAAAAACACTCTTTGAAGCACCAAGTCCCATAGCTCGAGTCTATGTCCTTTTACCTTCAACTTAAAGGAACACGTAATGCTCTGCTGATAATGGGCGAGCTGTAATTGTGACTATTCTGGCTTTTCTTTAATTAGATCCATGGATGCGTTGAGAAATTTAGTGTTTCGATCTTGATCTAAGGGTTTTTTTTGTCTATATGTTGCCACTAGCTCTTTAATTGGGAGCATAACTTCACATCCAAAGGTTAAAGAGAAGGGAGTGTGCCCCGTGGAGGTGCGATGTGAGGTCGTATAGGCCCAAAGTACTTCTGGAAGCTTCTTGGGCCATAATTCCTTGGCTTCATCTAGTCGTTTTTGTAAGCTCGCCTTTATGGTTTTATTTACAACATCGACCTGTCCATTAGCTTGCGGATACGCCACTGAATAGAGGAACTCTTGATTATGCTGTACTTCTCACAAAAGTTTGTGAAAAGATCACTATCGAACTGAGTTCTATTATCAGAAATGATCTTCTTTGGAAGCCCAAAATGGCACACGATGTTCTTCATGACAAAATCTAGGACTCTCTTCGAGGTTATGGCCACCAGAGGCTCTGCCTTGACCCACTTCGGAAAGTAGTCGATGGTGACAACTGCACACTGAACTCCTCCTTTTCCTGTTGGTAATGAACCAATCAGGTCGATCCCCCATACTACAAATGGCCAAGGGGAAGAGATCATGGTTAACTGAATGGGCGCTGCCCGAGCAGTCGTGGCAAAAAGTTGATACTAGTCGCATTTCTGTATGTTTGAGGTCGAATCCTTTTTGAGTATAGGCCAAAAATAACCCTGTCTCAATATCTTTAGAGCTAGGTTTTGCCCCCAGTGTGGTCTTAGTTGGTTAGAGCACCCATTTGGTAAGCGAGAGGTCTTGAGTTCCTCATGTATCTCTTGTAGGATGGTATGTGCTTTTTCAACCAGAACACATCGCAGGAGGGGTAGAGAATACCCTCGTTGGTATAGAATTCCCTCAACCATAACATACCGTGAGACTTGCTTGATATAACAATTTTCTTGCATCTTCTTGGTCATCTGGTAGTTTACCAGTAGTGAGGTATTCCACTATTGGGGTAATCCAGGTTAGTTTTGTGTTAATCATTCCAACCTCAACCGGTTCTTCCGTTATGCTTGGCTGTTCTAAGAAATCTCATAACAAGAAAAAAAGGGCTTTTACTTCAGTTTTTAAGCTGGATTTACTTCGGTTTTCGCTAAAATTCGCAACCACAGTAGTTTGGAGCGAAGTAAAAAGTAGTTAAAAACCGAAGTGAAAAATAGGCTTTCTACTTCGTTATTATGTAAAACCAAAGTAGAAAGTGGGGATTCTACTTCAGTTATTATGTAAAAATCGAAGTAGAAAGTGAGGTACGCTTCCTTGTTGGGCACTTTCTACTTCGGTTATTATGTAAAAACTGAAGTAGAATCCCCACTTTCTACTTCGATTTTTACATAATAACCGATGTAGAAAGCCCCCCCCCCCCTTTTAATAATTATTTCTAATTATTTTTAAATGGCCCAATTATATTTTTCTATATACATATTTTTTTTGCTCTCATTTTTTTTAAATAGTCTAATTATATGAATTTATAGTTATATATATTTTTACAATTAGAAATGGTTTATTTTCATTTAATTTATAACAGAAATAAAAATCACAAAATTTATACACTTAGAATTAAAATTCTTATAAAATTAAATATTTATACATTCACATAATTGTTAAGTAGAATAACCTAATCATTCATATATACATTCACATAATTGTAATTAAGTAAAATAGCCTAAACATTTATATATGCATTCACATAAAACTAAATGTATGTATAAACAAAATAGCCTTACTAATAAATTTAAGTCATCAATCGACTTAACTATTCTTGTTGGATTGACAAGATGTCCTCGCGACCCTTGGCGACAATTTGGCTACTAGTAACTTTGTCATTTAGTTCATTCTACGAAACAAACCAATGATAGATTAATTTAGTAACTTGTAACAACACTTAAAAAAAATTTCCTACTTTTCTTTAAAACACTTACAACTCCTTCTTCAATTTTTTTGTCCAAATTATCTTCGACAAGAGTCTTCTTCGTTTCTTGCGCTCTTATCCAAATTTCATATCCCTCTACATCTTCCACTCCTAGTTCTTTTTTCTAGGACATCCAACATAATTGAAGTTTAATTATTAAATTTTCCTAAGTCTAACAAAATTTCGGCAGCATAACAACTGTATTTTAACATCTCCAAAATTTTAAAAACCTGTAAATAACACACAAAATATCTCGACATAGTGTTCGAATTGAAAAAGGAAAACAATTAATAAAATCTATAAAAAATTGGCAGAGTTTCCTTTGTTTTTTAAGCATATCCCAATTTTATAATTATATATAAATTCAACACAAACAAACACAAAATCAACACACATAATTCCATCCTTTTATCACCGCCAACAACAAATTTCCCAGAACCTACTACACTAAAGTAAAGCATGCATGATTTAACTCTAATTTTATAAATAAACATTGCAATAGTAATAAATAAAATTTAAAGATTACTCACCTCCAATATTACTCTTGAAGTCACCCAAAATCAATACCAAATTGACAACTAAATCAACAACCCTACTAAAAAGCTTAAACAAAAACAAATAAAAATCAATTACATAATTAATTAAATTAGTTACATCATCATCAAACAACATATCAAGCTAGCTAGTTATAGAAAATAAAAAACAAATGTAACTAATAATCCAAACATTTCAAGTTCTAACATTGGCAACAACATTACCTATTGAAGCTATGTTTAGAAATTTAAATAGCAAGTCACAACAATTTTTAAATTTTACTAAAAAATATATAATTGATAACATTATATAAAATAACAAAATAAATAAAAAAAATATAACACAAATATACTAAGAAATAAGTATTAAATTCGGAATAATATAAAAAAAAAAATTAACACAAACAAAGTTTTAAGGTAACAAACCTTCTTTGATGCTCAAAATAACCTCTAAATCAATATTAGCAACTCTAAAACCTATATATAATAAACACATTATATCTATAAGAAAAAAAATCTGAAAATAATATAGAAAAAAAAATCATACAAACAATTACTTAGTGATTCATACCTTTTTTGAAGCTCAAGAACACATTTTAATGTAAGAAAACCAGTCAAAGTCCAATAACAATACCCATTTTCGAACCCTAAAAATACCCACACCCAAAGTCTTTATTTTCTCCCTCAAAAATAAAAATGGAACTAATATTTATGTTTTTAAGTAAGAAAAATGGTTTCAAATGATAAAAAAAACATAAAAAAATGGTATATTTAGTGAAACCCTTGTTGGAGTACGACAACAATGGAGGTTTTCTGGGTTTGGCATTTAGGATTTTTGCTTCAGAGAGACGAATGAGGTGAGAGCTATATATTAAGGGTATTAAAACTCTTTTACTTTGGTTCTTATATAAAAACCGAAGTATAAAGTAAGTAGAAAGTACCATTTCTACTTCGGTTTTTATATAAGAATCGAAGTAAAAGCCTTTAGGGCCGCGTTTGGTTTGCTCTACTTTTCACTTCGGTTTTTTCATAAAAAACGAAGTGAAAAGCCCCAATATAGCGTGCAAACCAAACATGACCCTTGTCTATTTTCTATTTTAACTTCATTTTTTAAGAAACCAAAGTAATAGCCTATTTTTATGCACTACTATTCCCAAAAGCGAAGTAAAAACCCATTGAAAGGCTTTTACTTCAGTTTTTTTATATTCTGTGTAAAAAATGAAGTAAAAGCCTATATTTCTAGGAGTGTCTATTGGGACCACGTTTAATTCATCCACTTCTTTGGTGGTGGTGAGTCGGGCTAAGGCATCAACATTGGAGTTCTGCTCGAGGGGTACCTGCTCAATGGAACAGAACTCAAATCCAGACAATTCTTCTTTAACCTTAGGGAGACAAGCAACCATTTTGATACCTCGAGCTTGATATTCTCCCAATATTTGATTAACCATGAGCTAAGAACCAATATAACACTGCATCGCCTTTGCTTTTAGTTCATTTGCCACCCGTAATCCTGCGAATATAGCTTCGTATTCTGCTTCATTGTTGGATGCTTCTAACCCAAACCTTAGGGCTGTATGGAATCGATGCCCCTTTGGTGAGGTCAGAATTATCCCAGCTCTAGATCTGTTGTCGTTAGATGATCCATGAACGAAGAGTTTCCACAACTCTTGTACCAGTTCTCTCATTGGCTCGTCCTGAAAACCTATACATTTGGCCACAAAGTCAGCGAGCGCTTGACTCTTGATTGCTATCCATGGCATTTACAATATCTCGAACTGGCTGAGTTCGATGGCCTACTTAAGAAATCGTTCTGACGTTTCAGGCTTTTGCAAGACCTGCCTTAAAGGTTGATCGGTTAAGACGTCGATGGTGTGGGACCGGAAATATGACTTTAGTTTTCTCGAGGCCAAGATCAAGCAGAACGCGAGTTTTTCTATGAATGGATATTGAGACTCAGCTCCCAGAAGTCTTTTACTCATGTAGTACATCAGTTTCTGCACCTGATTTTCATCTCGAACTAATATTATGCTGATCACATTTTCTATCACACCTAGGTATAAGAGCAAACATTCTCCAGCTGCTGGTTTTGATAGTATGGGGGTTCAACCTAGTGAGTTTTTCAGATGCTAAAATTTCTGCTTGCACTCTTCGGTCCATTCAAACTTCTTGTTTCCTCTGAGCAAGTTGTAAAATGGGAGACACTTGTCAGTTTATTTTGAAATGAAGCGGTTTAGGGTCACTACTTTTCCAGTTAGGCTTTGTACTTCTTTACGCTACCTGGGCGAGGGAATTTCTAACAACGACCTGATCTTCTCTGGGTTCGCCTGTATCTCCCTATGTTGACTATGAAGCCCAAAAATTTTCTCGACGAAACCCCAAAGGTGCACTTCAGGGGGTTCAACTTCATGTCATATTTTCGTAGCATGCCAAAACATTCTTTCAGGTTGAATACATGGTTATTAGCGGTCTTTGATTTAACGAGCATATCATCTACATATGCCTCCATGTTATTCCTAATCTGGTAAACGAAGATTTTGTTGACCAGCCGTTGGTACATTTCACCAGAATTCTTCAACCCGAATGGCATAACCTTGTAGCAGTATACGTTATGCTCACTCGTAAAGCTAGTGTACTCTTGGTCTGCATGATTCATTTCAATCCGGTTATATCCATAATATGCATCTATGAAAGGCATGAGCTCATGACCGGCTGTTCCGTCTACCAACTGATCGATTCAAGGTAGTGGAAAAAAATCCTTAGGACAAGCCTTACTGAGGTCGGAGAAGTCAATGCAGGCTCTCCAATTTCCATTGGGTTTTGGGACCAAAACAGGGTTAGCAACCCACATCAAATATTTTGCTTCCCCGATGAATTCACACTTAAGTAGGCGAACTACATCTTCTTCTAAAGCTTCTGATTGCTCCTTCCCCGAAATCCTTCATTTTTTAACCTTTGCAAGCACATTCCTGTCTAGATTAGGTGTATGCATTATTACATTCAGACTGATTCCCACCATATGTTCATGTGACCAGGCAAAGGCGTCTAGGTTATTTCTTAAAAACTCAACCAGCCCATTCTTCCTTTCGATTCTAAGATTTTTTCTGACTTTTACTACCCTTGAAGGTACTTCTAGGTCGATATTGATTTCCTCGAGATCTTCAAATGCTTGGAGATCAGACTTGTCTTCACCTAATCTTGGACTGGGCGACCACAATACCACCTTCCTAAGGATCTTCTGCCACATCGGGAATTTTCATTACCCAAGGCTCTTCTCCTCCCTCAATAACGACCGTTGCTTGCTACTCAGGTTGTGATTTTCCCTTCATGGCAATGCTATAGAATTCTTTGGTAGCGACCTGTCTCCTCTCACTGTACATATACCTAATTTTATGGGGAACTTCATTGCTTGGTGTAAGATCGAGGTGATAGCCTCAAAAGTCATTAGTGCGAGTCGTCCAAAAATTACATTGTATGCGATTGGACAATCGATTACGACAAACTCGAGTATTTTAGAAATAGTTCGCGTATCATCCCCAAGCGTGACTACAACTTCGATCGTCTCTATGGCTGTCGTTCCTTCTCTTGAGAATTCGTATAGGCTCATTGAGTCCGCCTTAAGATCGGTTACCGACATTACCATCTTTTCTAGGGTGGACCTGAATAGCACGTTTACCGAGCTCCCATTATCAACTAATATCCTCCATACTCTTCGAATGGCGAGCTGAACGGTTACCACCAGCGAATCATTATGTGGGAACTGAATGTGGCTAGTGTCCTCTTCGGTGAAAAAGATTGGTTGTTTCTCCAACTGTTGTTGTTTTGATAACCTTTGCTCCGAAATAAATTCAATAATGTTTTGAGTTTTTAGCTCCTCTATGTACCTTTTTTGTGCCCCATTACTTGTGGCCCCCAAATGGGGTCCTCCAGCGATAATGGTTATATCCCCTTCTACTATCGGAAGGGGGACGATTTGGTTCCCCTGGTCTATCTAAGCCCGAGGTTGACCGACCATATTTTCCAAACCTGGATGAGTATTTTGCCCAGTTGGCTGATTGAGAACTACTCGGTTTCAGGCATACTAGGCTAACAGTCCAACTCGGATGAGGGTTTCAATCTTGTCCTTTAGTTGTCGACAATCATCTGTATTATGGCCGATGTCGTTGTGATATCGACAAAACTTAGCAGGGTCTCTCTTTGCCCTCTGTGCGACTTTCGTGGAAGGCGATTAGAGTTCACCAGGAAAATATGATCTCACATATCAGTCAGGTTGGTATAGGTGGTGTAGATGGACTTGAACTTTTCTCTAGTCTTGTTCTATTTGGTTTTGATTTGGTCGCCTTAACAAGCCCCCTTCCGCTTATTGTTCCTCGCCTGGTTATTCTGGGTAGCAGGTTGAGCCATTGCTGCAACATCCACCACCACTCCAATGGGCTGAACAGGGATTTGGCAGGTTCTTGCGACAACAGATCGAGCCTCCTCCAGATTTATCCATTCCTGAGCCCGGGCCAGGAATTCATCTACACTACTTACTCCTCTTTGCTGGAATTATTGCCATAAATAACCTCCTACCGTGATCCATTTCCTTATTTCCATCAGCTTGGAGCTATCATCAACATCCCTTGCTCGTGGTGCTGCATTGGTGAACTGGTTCAAATATGCCTTCAGGGACTCGCCGGGTTGCTGTTTTATGTTAGCGTGCGAATAGTCCTCAACACTAGTTTACATCGAAGATCGGCACTGACTCTTAAATTCGGAAGCAAATTTCTTCCATGAGGTGATTGAATGTATTTTGTACTTGTTGAACCACAATATGGCGGGTTCGATCAAAGTTGTGTGGAACAAGATACATCTTAATTTGAACTTGACGTTGTGGTCCATCATTAATGTATTGAACGTCCCGAGGTGGTTGGACTGGTCAGTGTTTCCGTCATATGCGGGCATGGATGACAACCTAAAGCCAACAAGATATGGAGTTGCCACGATGTTTGGGAAAAAAGTCTCGAGCTCCTCATCAGAATCACAATCATCGACTCCTTTTTCAGATAGGTGTCTCTTCATCTGTTTATCCATCAAGGCCAGCCGCTCAAGGGTTGGATCCTTGGCCTTTAGGTTGTTTAGGAGCTGATTATCAACCCCCATCCTATTGTACATGTTAGATGGGTTGTTTTCTCTCCAAGCTAGAGCTCGGTTAGGTGGGACATTCCCATTGTCACATACAATAGACGGATCTCCCCTGTGCTGAGTATAACGCGAATCTTCATGGTGAACTGGATATCTTCTTTGTGAATTCAGATGATCATGCAGGTCAGGATGTGGTTCAGAACGAAGACTTTGTGCGAAGTTCAAATGATTCCTGAGGTCGCTCTCAATCCTACCTCCACACTGACTCTCCATCCAATAACTTCCGTTTGCGAAACTTACAGCTCATGGCTGGGATCAAGGACCTGGATTATTAGCACGAGGTCGTGGGACATAAATGTCTTTTAAGGGAGAAGGATTTCTATTGCTATGCCTTTGAGCTGGAGTGTTCCTCTATGGGCGAGGTGGAGTTGGACGTCGAATTGGTGACGGCGGATGTCATATTGGTGAAGCTATCCTTGTTCCGTTGGGGCTCACTAGGCTAGCCCGTCTTTGTTCTACCCAATCTCCTAGGTTGGAGGTAGAATTGATTCACTTCTGTGAGCTGGAGGCTCTTACCAAGGCACAGATAAATTTGCTGGGAGTTTTGCCTCCTCAAATTGGTACAAGCTCCCCCTATTGAGATGTTCTAAACATTCCATGAAATCTGCTCAGAAGGCATGGAGCTTGGGGTCATAGTTCTAGCAGATCGACTGACATGGGGTTAATGGTTCCTATGAGTATTTGTAGGTTGAGTATTTTGCTGATCCCGCTCTGAAGGTATGGAGCTCGGACTTGCAGTTCTGACAGAGTGACTGAGATTGGGTCGGTTATTCCTCTGGGACCTATGGGACCCAGTTTGCCTCCTTCCGATGTTAACATAAGTTGTAGGAGGAGGTAATTGAGCAAAGATCTCCTCAATCTGCTTGTAATCCTTAGCGAGATACTCCTTAATTGGGCATTTTCCATCTCGATGGCTGTCAGATACCCCAGATTAGGATTTGGTGGGCATAATGCTGAGCTCCCAGTATCGTCTTGGCCCACATGTTTCTTTATAGGATGGTGTTGAGCATCTGGGCCTTCTCCAGTGGGAACGACTGTATGATGCACCTCCTGATCACCAAGTTGTTGTAACGTCCTGCATTTTCGGGTACCTTTAAACGACTCGGGTCGGGATTTTTGTCCTCGAGTTAGGAATATTATTTTAAATATTATTATATTTTTTAGAAATTATTCCATAAGTTATTGCTAGCCAAATTATGAATTTTGTGATTTAAAAGTGAAGAAAAGACTTTCGGTCCTAGACCGACACAAAAACCCTGATCGGGTAATAATCTCAAAAAATAAAATGAAAAACTATGGAAAATATATTTTGGGCATAAAATACATTCATAAAAATTAAAGTTTGGTAAAAAATAATAAACCTAAGGAAAAATGGAAATTTTAGGGCATTTTATGTTAAATGCCTAATTTTACCGAAATGAGGAATTTTATTTCATGAATGGACCTTATGTTAAATTTTATTGTGTGATTAATTAGATTAAATATGAGAGACATTTAATTTAATTATTTAGTGTTGAGTTTTGTGATTAAAACTTAATAAGAGTGAAAAAGGTATAGAAAGTCAATTTGGACTTTTCTTCTTAGGAAATAATTATTAACCATTATAAAAAAAAATATTATAAGTGGGTATTTAGGATAGGTGGCTGGCCATGTGGGGTGTTAAAAAGGGTATGAACCAAAAAAAATTATTTAAGTTTAAATCTCATTTAATTAAAAATTAGGGATAATGTCAAGTGGGCAAGTGGGTAGAAAAGCACTTAAGTGTTTTGTGATATTTTGAAGAGTTTTGTGAGTCATTCTAACCCCATCCGACCACACCTCTCTCCCATTCACTCTCATATGATATTTGAAGACTCTCTCAAGTGTTCTCTCCATTTTCAACCCCAAGAACACCAAGGAAACTTGGAAGCTAAGTCTTGGTCTAGGTTGTAAAGTTTTAACCATAGATTTTCAAATAGCTAATTATCTATGTTGTTGGGGGGAGTTCGTTAGGTTTTTCAAAAGGTTTTGAAGGAGCAAAAACTAGTAGGAAGATCCACACCCTAAGCAAGAACACCAAAGAGGTAAAAAGTTTACTTTTTATGATTTTTGTTGTATGGTTTTTAGTTTTAAGCATCGTTTTGTATAGTTAACGCTTAAAGTTTCTTATTAGTGATGTAATAAGGTTATGGTAGTTGTTTTATAATTTTAATAAAGCATGTGTGTTGATTTTTGAAAATAGGAACCAAAACCCCAAGGGTTTTGTAGGAAACCCTAAAACAAGACATGTTTTGAGCTGTGACTTCCAAGGGGTCAAGCAACCACTGTATATTGATTTTGTAAAATTAAATTATACTGTGATGTTGTTGAGATTGAGTACATAAAATTGAGCTTTTGAAAAACTCAAAATTGTTTAGAAATGAGTTAGTTATTCTATTTCAAAGTTTAGGTAAAAAACTGTTTTTTCGTATTCTTATTTTTGGAACCAAGTTTGGACAGCCACTGTATAGGGAAAATGATCCCAGTTTTTCTAAAAATTTTTGGACGTATTGTCGGCATAACCTAGTATTCCACTGTAAAATTTTGTAAGAAAATATAGAACGGTTTGAAAGTTATTAACTGTCAAAGTTTGGAAAAAATAAGGACTTGAAAATAAGGTCATTTTTACCTCATTGTTGGAAAATGATTTCACCAATAAAAAATGCTCATTTTGACCTAAGATTTTACAAAGACCTAAATGGCATACCAAAAATGGAATTGGGAAATTTTGGTAACAATTGGGTAAGTAAATTTCAAGTTATGAACTAACAAATTATGTAGTTAAAAATGTGAAAACTAGGCTTTTCACACTTAGTGTAAAAATGAGATTTTGGAACATAAGGTAAAAAGTAAAATTTTGCTTATTTCATGATATAAACTTGGTAAGTTTTGAAAACATATTTTCACTAAAATTACCACTTTGAGTTTAGTGTGAATTATTTTTATTAAAGAATTTTTATTCTTTTTTAAAAATAAGAGATTTAATTTATTAATAGTTAATAAATTAAAAGAGAGTTTAAAACCCTATATTTTGATAAAATAATTAAGTCAATTATTTTTCTAGTAAGTGAAATTGATTAATTAATTTTGGAAAAATTAACTAGTCAAGAAAGGAAATTTTTAACGGTTTTCTTAATTAAGACAAATTAGGCAATTTTCTTAAAATGGTTTTTAGAGATTAAAACCTTAAGAAAAATAAAAGGGAAATTAAGAGTTTATTTTCTTCAAAAAAATAATTAAGGAATTTATTAGTATTTTCTTGATATAATATCGGCTAAAATCTTGCATATTTTAACCGACTTGTTGAAAGTGCGGATTAATGGCGATACCTTGAAAGAATAAGATTTTTAGCGGATTGTGGGAAAATACTTGTACGCCCTAAATATCCGCGCACTGTGGCGAGCTAGAGAAGGGCCTAATTCGATCTGCCACGTGTCAATCGTCCACCCGGAGCTATTTGTTACGGGCCTCCATTTATCCAGCCTGAGCTGATTAGAGAGGTAACTGCTACTCGGAGGCATCGTGTCAGCAGTATGAGTGTCACGAGCTGGCGCCACATTAAGCTCGTGATGCGGCAGAGATCTGACACCCGAATCCTTATAAAATCAACCACGCAATATAAACGTGCATATATCAGACATCACATGTCTGTTTTATTCCTGATTTCTTGGATGCGCAGTATAAACGTGGGTATTCAGACATCCCACGCCTGATTTGGGCCATGAGGCCTAAATCCCTCCTTACTTATTGATTAGACCATACTTCACTGCCAGGTTTAGGAATTAATCAATAGTGTCACATAAATGATTTAATGGATGAGGAGATCATGGGATGACCCCAATACCTACCCAGGTATCATCTTCCTATAAATACCAAGACCCTGGGTAGTGCAAGGGGTTGGGAGATTTTTGTAACAAGGCACTTTGGAAGAAAATAGTCAAGAGATATCAATAATATCGATTGGTGGACTAGAGGGATTTTAACCTTCGAACTACCTAAAAATAAAGGGAGTGACCATCTTTCTACTGCTATTAGTTTCCCAAAGTCTAAATTAAGATTCTTTTCATATTACGGTTTACCAATTTTCATTAATCCATCCTACTTATTCGTATAATTACCTGTTGGCGAAAAACTGCGTCAACAGTTTGGTGCTTTCGTTGAGAGGATTTAGATTGGTGCTATCACAAAAACTTGATCATGGTGGTTACTCGGTCGAGGCATGGTAATGAGGCGGATCAACATGATGGGCAGGAGGCCCACTGTGCCACCATATCCGATGAACCAAACCCTGATGTCCAGTAGCGATTGGGAAAGCAGCCGATGCGCCAGGACGACACCGGGAGTTCGGGGCCCTGACCGCCAAATCCGAACCCGGGTTACGTGACAGCGACAGAAATGGAGAACATACAGTTGAGGAGTTAGCTATCCAGAGCAAGTAAGCAAATCAAAGAAGTCTTGGCCCGGCTACCCCCTCTTGCAACTGACGTTAACATCGGAAAGAGGCAAAGCGGGACTCATAAGTCCCGCAAGGATAATCGGCCCAGACCCAGCCGATCAGTCAGAACCTCAACTCCTAGCTTGACTCCACCGTCGAACGCACCCAAAAGGGCTCGTGGAAGCTCGCGGAGGAAATCCGGGGAAGGCTTACGCAAACAACCTACTCCGGCCAGCCCTCCCGTGCTGCGGTCAGACCGCCGGGCGCAGGATGCTGGAGATGGTAGAGTAAAATGGCCGCGAGCTAATTTGATCCACCTGGATGGGACTAGGATCGCTTCACCAGTTAGGCATCCCCCATCGGCGATAAGATACCCATCTCCTCCCTGTCCAGTTCGAGACATTCCGACACACGAGAGCAGCAGAAGAAATCCTCCTCCTGTCGATCCTTCCCATCGCCCCCGAGAATGCGGGGAGGTCCCGGATTCTCACCCCCAGCCGTGGGCTCCAAGCTTTTCCAACGAGAGGTACTGGACCGAGAGCCATAGAAGTGGCAGATCCGGTGGGGACCGGCGTAATCGCTTAAGTTCGGCGAAAAGCCCTCGGGCCACCTCGACGGCCGACCTTCGAGATCGCCTCAACTCGCAGAGGGGGAATCCGGCCAGAAATGGAAGTTATGCTTGCCGAGAGGATGGTCTTTCCGAAGTACGTGATAGTGGGAATGTCCCACCTAACAAAGCTCAAGCTTGGAGGGACAATAACCCGTCTAACGCGTACAATGGAACTGGAGCTGTTGAACAGCCCCTAAACAACCAAGGGATTAAGGACCATACCCTAGAACGTCTGGCTCAGATGGAGGAGCTAATGAAGAAGCTCTTGTTAGAAAAAGTGAAGGATGAGTATGACTCTTGGGACGAACTCGAGCTTTTTGCCTCCAACTTAGCAGCCACAACGTACCCGCTGGGTTTCCAGATGCCCCACCTGTCTAAATTCGATAAAGACGGACACCCGTCGGATCATTTGGGTATGTTCAATACCCTAATGATGGCCCATAATATCGGCCCCGAGCTGAGGTATTTGATATTCCCTTCCACCTTGATCGGGCTAGCTAGGCAGTGGTTCAAGCAGTGTAAAAAGCATTCCATCAGCTCGTGGAAGAATTTTTCTGCTGACTTCAAGAGGGCATTCCGAGCTTCTCAAGCTGCCTGCGTCAAAGTTGACACCCTGGCAAAAGTGAAGCAACAGCCCGGGGAACCTTTGAAAGTTTACCTGAGCAGGTTCGCAAACGTCGTGGCTCGAGCCAGGGATGCGAACGATAGTTCCAAGCTTATGGCCTTAAGGACTAGAATCATCGTTGGGGGGGTTATGGAAAGAGATACAGAGAAGAGGTGTCAGCACCGTGGATGAATTCCCGAACAAGGCCCAGGAATGGATAAACCTGGAAGAGGCACGAGCATCGGTCGCGGGAACCAGCCAAACCCTTGATCAGCCCGTTGGAGTGGAAATAGATGTCGTAAAAACGACTCAAACCGCTACCCAGAATAACCAAGGGGGTGGAGGCAAGAGAAAAGGGAGCAGCGAGAGCGGCCAACACGGTCTGAAGAAGAACAAGCCCTTGGAAAAGTTTAAGCCAGTCTATGCGACCTATACCGAGCTCACAAACACTAGGGAACACATTTTCCTAGCAAATTCTTCCCTCCTCCCCTGGAAAAAGCCGGAGCCTTTGAAACACCACAAGGCCAAGAGGGACCCTTTCAAGTTCTATCGATTCCACAATGACATTGGCCACAACACTGACAATTGTAGGCATTTGAAGGATGAGATCGAGACATTCATCAGAGCCGGACCTTTGGCTCAGTACGCGCGTAACCAGGTTCTTACTGGTCAGCCAGCCCCGGAAGCTCCGGTAAATCAGCCCGGGCCCCGGATAAGTTAGGATACCCCTTCTCCTGTAATAGGAGGAGATATATCGACAATCTCCGGAGGCCCCCATTTGGCCGCCACAAGAAGAGGTGCCCATAAGAGATATGTCAATGAGTTGAAGGCTCATAATGGAGTGGAATTCATCCCGGAGCAGCATTTACCCAAACAGCAACTAATGGAGAGGCAACCAATCATTTTTACTAAGGAGGACGCTGATCACATCCAGTTCCCCTATAACTATCCTCTAGTCATGACTGCCCAGCTCGCCAACCGAAGAGTTAGGAGGATACTAGTCGATAATGGGAGTTCAGTGAACCTGCTGTTCCGGTCTACGCTGGAGAAAATAGGATTGTCCGTAACCGAACTACAGGCCACCTCCATGATGTTGAATGGGTTTTCCAGAGAAGGATCGGCTGCAATAGGCATAATCAAGCTAGTAATAACCTTGGGGGAGGGACCCTGAACGGTCTCAAAGCTCCTCGAGTTCGTGGTTATCGATTGTCCCACCGTGTACAATGTTATTCTAGGCCGGCCTACATTGATGGCATTTGAGGCTATAACTTCTATCCGCCATCTCGCAGTCAAATTCCCCTCCTCTACAAGGATATGTACGGTCCGAGGCGATCAACTTGCTGCTAGGTAATGCTGCAGCATTTCCGTAAAGGGAAAATCACGACCCGGGCAGCAGACGATGACCATTCAGAGCGGAAATGAGGAATCTCAGGAAGTAGGATCTATTCCTGAGATAGAAAAACCTCAGGAAGCCAATGGGGAAGATATCACCTTGAATGATGATATCGACCGCAGGATAGGCGAAGATAAATCCGAGCTCCAGGCCATCGAAGAACTCGAAGAGGTGAAAATCGATTTGAAAGACCCCTCGAAGGTGGTAAAGCTCAGAAAAAACCTGTGTAATGAGAGAAAGGCGGAGCTGCTAAGATTCCTACAAGAGAATCTAGACGTGTTCGCCTGGTCTCATGAAGACATGATAGGGATCAACCCAAACGTCATCATGCACACCCTCAACTTGGACAAAAACGTGCTTGCGAAGTCCCAGAAACAAAGGCGCCTGGGCACGACCCGAGCTGAGGCCCTAGAAGAGGAAGTAGATCGACTTTTAAAGTGCGGCTTTATTCGCAAGGAAAAATACCCGATCTGGGTCGCCAATCCTGTTTTGGTCCTGAAGCCCAACGAGAAATGGCGGACCTGCATCGACTTTTCTGATCTCAATAAAGCTTGCCCCAAAGATTGCTTCCCCTTGCCGAGAATTGACCAATTGGTGGATGCCACTGCGGGGCACGAGCTCATCTCCTTCAAGTATGCATACTCGGGTTATAACCAGATCGTCATGAATCCTGCAGACCATGAGCACACTAGCTTCATGACCCCAACAAATGTTTACTGTTACAAGGTCATGCCCTTCGGGCTAAAGAATGTGGGAGCCACGTATCAGAGATTGGTCAATAGGATGTTTGCTAATCAGATCGAGAAAAATATGGAAGTGTATGTTGACGACATGTTGGTCAAGTCAAAAACTGCCGATAACCATGTCCCCGATCTGAAGGAATGTTTTAAGATTTTAAGACAGTGCGGCATGAGGCTGAATCCCCAAAAATGTACCTTTGGGGTGGCGTCAGGGAAATTTCTGGGTTTCATAGTCAACACCAGAGGAATAGAGGCGAACCTCGATAATATCAGGTCACTACTCGAAATGCCATCACCTCGGTCGCGAAAAGATGTCCAAAGTCTAATAGGAAGGGTGGCAGCCTTTAATCGGTTCATTTCCAAATCAACCGACAATGGTTTTCCATTCTATAACCTGCTTCATGGAAATAAAAAGTTTGAGTGGACTGATGAGTGCGATCGTGCATTCCTCAACCTAAAAGCACATTTAGCTGAGCCGCTTGTGTTATCTAAACCAATAGCAGGAGAGCCTCTTTTTCTTTACCTAGCTGTAACGGAAGACGCAGCCAGCGCTGTGCTGGTTCATGAGGAGGACTGGTCTCAGAAGTCGGTCTAATACATTAGCAAGAGGCTCCTCGGAGCCGAGTCTAGATATCTGATGATGGAAATGATGGCGTTCTGCCTTATCACGACCTCCAGAAAGCTCAGCCATATTTCCAATCCCATTCAATCCACGTCGTAACCAATCAACCTTTAAGGCAGGTTTTGCAGAAACCTGAGGCATCGGTGCGTCTTTTGAAGTGGGCTATCGAGCTCAACCAATTCGAGATACTGTACATGCTATGAACTGTGATCAAAAGCCAAGCTTTGGCTAATTTTGTAGCAGAGTGCACGGGATTCCAAGAGGAACCAGTGGAAGAATCGGTACGGGCCTCATGGAAAGTCTTTGTGGACGGTTCGTCTAACAAGAACGGATACGAAGCTGGAGTCATTTTGATATCCCCGGAGGGACATCGTTTCCACTCCGCATTACGATTTTGATTCGAAGCATCCAACAACGAGGCTGAGTACGAAGCTCTATTGGCTGGTCTAAGGGTGGCCCGGGAGTTGAAGGCTAGCTCCATCTAGTGCTATAGCGATTTGCAGCTTGTGGTAAACCAGGTATCAGGAGAATACCAAGTGCGGCGAACCAAGATGGCGGCTTACCAGGCCAAGGTAAAGAAAGAGCTGTCCGCATTTGAGTACATTCTAGTGGAACAGATACCTTGGGAGCAGAACACCAATGCTGACGCCTTAGCGAAGCTCGCCACCTCCGGGGAGGCCGATACCTTAGACCTGGTACCGGTGGAATTCTTGGAAAGGCCAAGCATAGAGGAAACCGTGAGAGAGGTCGAGATGATCGATGTGAGGCTGATCTGGATGACTCCCATAGTCGAGTACCTCACGAAAGGAAAGTTACCTGAAGGGCAAAACGACGCGAGGAGGGTACTTTACCAAGCTCCAAGGTATGCAATGGTAGACAGGACATTGTACCGGCGTGGTCTTTTTTTACCACTTCTGCGGTGTGTTCTGCTAGGTGAAGCCAAAACTATTCTGCAGGAGACGCATGAGGGATTTTGTGGAGATCACACTAGGGGGCAAAACCTGGCCTTGAAGATATTAAGGCAAGGATATTATTGGCCCACTCTATCGAAGGATTCGATTTATTATGTGCAAAAGTCCGACAAGTGCCAGCGGTTCGCCACGATCGTCCGAGCCCCTCCAGTCGAGTTGAAGATGATCTCGTCCCCGTGGCCGTTTACGGTCTGGGGAATTGATTTAGTTGGTGCCCTTTCCACGGGAAAATGAGGAGTTCGCTACGCGGTGGTGGCTATTGACTACTTTACGAAATGGGCAGAAGCGAAGCCCCTGGCGACGATTACATCAAAGAGGGTCCTCGACTTTGTGGTTAAGAATATTGTCTGACAATTCGGGCTGCCAAAGAAGATCATGTCGGATAACAAAACCCAGTTCAATAGTGACCTCTTCACCGAATTCTGCGAGAGGCACGACATAATTAAAAGTTTTTTCTCCGTGGCCTACCCCCAGGCCAATGGATGGGTCAAGGCTGTGAACAAGACACTAAAAGCGAGCCTTAAGAAGAGGTTGGATGAAGCCAAGGGAGTTTGGCCTGAACAGCTCCCCCAGGTGATGTGGGCATACTGGACCTCCCATCGAACTTCGACAGGGCCCACTCCTTTCTCCCTGACTTTTGGAAGTGAGGCCGTTCTTCTTACCGAAACAAAAATATCCTCGTATAGAGTCCGGGTGTTTGACCAAGACCAGAACGATAAATTGCTCAGTGCGTCCCTCGACCTAATTGACAAAAAACGAGAAGATTCGCAGCTGCAACTCGTGCATTAACAACAAAAAATTACTCGGTATGTTAACTCAAGGGTCAAGAAACGCGTCTTTAACGTAGGTGACTTGGTGCTCCGAAGGCTCTTTTTAGCTGGTAAGGATCCCAAAGACGGAGTTTTGGGACCAAACTGGGAAGGACCCTATCAGATAATAGAGGTCGTGAAGGAATGAACCTTTAAGCTCGCTCGACTCAATGGGGAAACAGTCCCATGGACATGGAACACAATACACCTAGAGAAATATTATCAATAGTTGTGCTTTTGTAAGGCTTAATTATAAAAGCCACCCTGTTTTATTAAAAAATGAGGAGTATATTTAGTGTCGAATGTCTCCATGTGCATATAGGCTTAAAAGAGCGTGTTCGAAGTAACCAAGAAAGACATCTTTCTGCTTACTTGGGGGCATATATCCTGGATATAACCAAGTCCTAAAACTTAGAGGTTAGTTAAATTGATTCACCAGTGTTTTTCCTAAAGAGCACGAGGTATCGATAAAAATAATGTGAACTAAGTTTTTCAAAAATCAATGTCTTAGATACAACCAGGTCCTAAAACATAGAAGTTAATTAAATTGATTAACCAATGTTTTTCCTAAAGATCACGAGGTATCGATAAAACTAACGTGAACGAAGTTTTTCAAAAATCAATGTCCTGGATACAACCAGATCCTAAAACTAAGAAGTAAAATTGATTAATCAGTGTTTTCCTAAAGAGCACGAGGTATCGATAAAACTAACGTGAACTATGTTTTTCAAAAATCAATGTCCTGGACACCGACCAGGTCCTAAAACTTAGAAGTTAGTTAAATTGATTAATCGGTGTTTTTCCTAAAAAGCACGAGGTATTAATAAAAATTAATGTGAAATAAGTTTTTAAAATTAAACGTCATGGATACAACCAGGTCCGAAAACTTAGAAGTTAGTTAAATAGATTAACCAGTGTTTTTCCTAAAGCGCACGAGGTGTCGATAAAACAAACATGAACTAAGTTTTTCAAAAATCAATGTCCTGGACAACGACCAGGTCCAAAACTTAGAAGTTAGTTAAATTGATTAATCGGTGTTTTTCCTAAAAAGCACGAGGTATCGATAAAAATTAACGCGAACTAAGTTTTTAAAATTAAACGTCCTGGATACAACCAGGTCCGAAGATTTAGATGTTAGTTAAATTGATTAACCAGTGTTTTTCCTAAAGAGCACGAGGTATCGATAAAACTAACGTGAACTAAGTCTTTCAAAAATCAATGTCCTGGACACTGACCAGGTCCAAAAACTTAGAAGTTGGTTAAAATTGATTGGCAATGCTTTGTAGTTTCGAAGAAAAAGTCAATAAACTAACGCAAACTAAGTTTTTACCAAACACGTCAAAAATTAAATAATAACAGTAATAATAAATATATATTGAAATGAAATTCAGGGTAACTTAAATCTATTGTCTCGAGGAGGAAAAGCCTCGTGGTAGATTACTACAGGAAAATAAAAGAAAAATACAAAAGTACTAGGCCCCCCTACGCTGCTCCGATGAGGTCACCCCCTAGGTCTCTTGCTCGCCAGCAGCGGAAGTCTCCCCAGTCTCAGAAGTCAGCTTTTGTTGAAGATGGGCTTTGAACTTCTCAAGGAATGGCTCCCACACCTCGAGCACCAGGAAGGAGAAGTCACCATCCTAGTTGAAGGCCCAGCAATGGTAGAGCATGGCCTCCATGGAGGAGCTAGAGGACGCCCTCTCTGCAATGGTGACGGTCTCGGCCTCTAACTACTTAGCTTTGGCCTCCTCGAGCTCGACCTTTGCAGCGGCCTGTATGGCCTTTTCGCTTTCTTTGGCAGCCGTCAAGGCGACCTTGGCACTTTGCTCTTGTTGTTGGGCAGACACGAGAGCATCCTGAGCAGTTTGAAGTTCGCCCCTGAGCTCGTCCATCCTGGCTCTGAATCGAGCTATGCTGCGGTGTAGAGCCAAAGCCACCTGCAAAGACATAGATAGTAAGGCACGTCCTGGGAAAAAAGCAAAGAAATTTAACTAAGTAAACTTACCGTTAGGTTCATCCCCAGCGTGGACTCTCGGGGCTCCTCACCTCGATCTCCCTTAAGTCGCTCGGGGTGGCCTTGTAATAATGATCCACCGTATAGCTCGCGGTCTCATAGACCGTCCCTTGGAAGGTCTCGGGGATTTTATCTGGATTTTGGGAGTTAACCGGAATGCACATGATGGGAGGGGGGACTGGCAAGGTTCTAGCTGGTGCCTCCTGTTCCTGAGTAGGGGCTGGAGGTCGTGGGGGAGGTGGGGGCATGTTCTCTGTGGCTGCAAGGACCTGTCCCCTCCCCTTGGCGGGAGACTTGGAGGTGGTCTCGGAGGGAGGAGTCTTCTTGGCCAGCCGGGGTCTCTTGACTAGTGGCCTGAACGGTCCGGAGGGAGGGTTCTCCCCCTAGATAATGGATCGCAGGGCGTTAGTATACATGTAACGTTAGTATACATGTAAGGTTACTTTATTACAAGAGAAATCTAAAGGTGTATTGAAAAATTCCTACCCTCTGAGCTAGAGGAGGAATCTATTACCACGACCTCCGGCCTCGGAGCTTCTATAGGGGAGCTTAAGTTTATAACTTCACAGATAAGAGGGTGCTCTAGGTCTGTATCCGCCTCAGGACTGGACTCCTCTACGTATCGCCTAAGCCCTGGAGTGACTACACCCTCCAGAAGGGAGGGCCACGACCTAAGGTTGGTCCCGTACTCCTCAAAAAAGGCTGACCTAAAGGACAAGGTGTTGTCTACTACTACGGTGCCCCTAGGACGACCCATATCATGGCGTAACACTAGTTGATCTACACACTGTAGTAGGGTTATATTAAGGTTTGGGTCATCTCAATGACGATGTACGAGTTGGCTGGGGTTAAACCTAGCAAGCCTTAGGTCTGGGGCAACCTTGTCTAAGTCCCTAAACAGATATGGGTTACCTTGGCCGAAGGGGCCGGCTGCTGCCCCCGACTGAACCTGATCCACGTCGAGGCCCTGAGCAGCCTCGGGGGCCCGCCTTCGTCGCACGAGCAGCACCTCATTTTCTTCGTCCTGCTCATTGCCGTCGCTATCTGCGACATCCCCCTCGGGGATAGGCACCAGCTCACGAGCTACTGGGTGGTTAGCCCGCGTCCTCCTCAAGGCCAGAGTCTAGCCCGCAGAAATTAACTTACACGCCAGCAACATCTCATCAGATACGAGCTGGCGGTAGTCTTTCTCACTTGGTGGAAGCCCCACCAAGGTATCGTATTGGCCCCCGAGGGTCACTGATTTGGCTGTCCTCGCAAAAATGGTTGCACGATGATATTCAAGTCAATACGCGCATAAAGAAATAAAGCAATATGGTGATTTCGCGAGCTGAGAATAGAAAGAACTTACAAGGACGGTTGAAGTAGTGGTACTCGCAGTTGTAAAACCCCGTCGACATGAAGAAATGGTCCTTGAAGTCGTTCGTGTGGCTGGGCAGCTCGATGACTGCAGGAGAGTTGGGAAAATGGGTCAGATAGTAGAACTCATCACCTCGCCCCCGTTAGTCCGGGCTGGCTTTGAGGCAGAAGAATTAAAGGATGTCTGCGGGTGTAGGGACCTCCCACTCGTGCCTCAGGAAGAGGTACCTAAGCCCCGCCAACAGACAGTAGGAGTTAGGGGCAGTTGGAAGGGGGCCAGCTTCACGTAATTCAGGAAATCCGTGAAGTACTGGTCCAGAGGTAGGAAGGCCCCACCCTTGAGGTGTTCATCATTCCAAGCCGTGAACTCCTCATCAAGAGGCGTGCAGCTCCTCTTGCCCTCGAGGGGAGGTCGGGCCACAAGAGCGCATGTCCCAACTTCGATGTTATGGGATAACAGGATCTTGTTGACCCTCCCTTGGGTTGTAATCTTTAAGACTATCCTCTCTACCTTGAAGAAAGCATCAGGTCCCACCTCGACCTCCTTCTCCACCATGGGACCAAATTGGGGGATGGGAGACTCCATCGCAATCTCTTTACCCTTGCTCGACTGCTGGGACGACGAGCCAGCCATGCTTTTCTTGTGTATGTTCTTCCTGGGTCCCATCTGGTTGCCTAACGAACAAGAACGAAGAAGAGTTTAAATAGGCGACCTAAAAATAGAAAAGGGAATATAGTGCGAGAAGAAATGATGTTCGTACACGGGCTGAGGTAATCTCAGCCCGCTGTATGTGAAGCCACGCGTTGCCATGGTCACGCGCCCACGTTTCCAACAAATCCTTGATTGCTCGGGATCCGTGTGTCAGAAGGGTCAGGATCGTGCTTGCCTTGGAGGGAAAGTTTTAAAAAGCGAAACCGCCTAGGAAGCGTGACCCCTAAGCTACCCGGTTTTGTACCCTAGAAACCTCTCACCTTCCATTTTTCGAACAGGCACTCCATAACGCTACCAAGAAAAATTACCCATAAATTATCTAGTCATGCACATCGCACTCCTAGACATGTTCTTAAATAGTCAATATGCCTAAAATAAAAACCAGCCAAGAACAACCTATGGTGTGCGGCTAAGAAAGAGGTTTGCCTAACAGAGAAGCAGAAAAATCAAAACATACAACAGGCAAAGGACTTACAGTGTATTTTCCATGTGAAAGTCACAAAAAGCATAGGAATAGGAATCCTGGTGGAGTCTTTAAAGCTAGACTGATGAAGGGTGGCTAATTCGGAAGATGGCCAACCTTATATATACGTAAGAGGCATAAAGAAACGAGGACCATTCGATCAAATTAATGCGAAATACGAGGGTCATAACTCGAGAGGTGAAATGACGGCCGAAAGTAGGCTAGGCCATTTAATGCAATTCTCGGAAACCAAACAGTCACCAACCACGGCGCTCCACGTGTCTAATACCCACGCAGTGGGCAGAACATGAAGATTCGAAAGGGAAACTTAAATATCCGCGCACTGTGGCGAGCTCGAAGGGCCTAATTTGATCTGCCACGTGTCAATCGTCCACCCAGAGCTGTTTGTTACGGGCCTCCATCTATCCAGCCTGAGCTGATTAGAGAGGTAACTGCTACTCAGAGGCATCGTGTCAGCAGTATGAGTGTCACGAGCTGGCGCCACATTAAGCTTGTGATGCGGCAGAGATCTAACACCCGAATCCTTGTAAAGTCAACCACGCAATATAAACGTGCATATATCAAACATGACATGTCTGTTTTATTCCTGATTTCTCGGATGCGCAGTATAAACGTGCGTATTTAGACACCCCATGCCTGATTTGGGTCATGCGGCCCAAATCCCTCCTTACCTATTAATTAGACCACACTTCACTACCAGGTTTAGGAATTAATCCATAGTGTCACATAAATGATTTGATGGATGAGGAGATCACGGGATGACCCCAATACCTACCCAGGTATCATCTTCCTATAAATACCAAGACCCTGGGTAGTGCAAGGGGTTGGGAGATTTTTGTAACAAGGAACTTTGTAAGAAAATAGTCAAGAGATATCAATAATATCGATTGGTGGACTAGAGGGATTTTAACCTTCGAACCATGTAAAAAGAAAGGGATGTTGTATGGTTTACCAATTTGCACTAATCCATCTGTTGACGCGGTTCTTCGTCAACAGGTAATTATATGAATAAACGGGATGAATTAGTGCTAAATAGTGAACCATAATGTGTAAATATTTATATTCCAAACTGGCGAAATTAGTATGGTGGGAAGGTTATCACTCCTTCTTTTTAAGTGGTTCGAAGGTTAAAATCCATCTAGTCCACCAGTCAATATTATTGATATCTCTTGAGTATTCCTCACAGGATGTTTCTTTACAATCAAAACGCTTACCCCTTGCAATGCCCAGGGTCTCCATATTTATAGGGAGAGGATATCTGGGTGTTGGTAAAGGGGGTCATCCCGTGACCTTCTTCCCCATCATGTCACCTCTGTGACACTTATGATTAATTCCTAAAACCTGACAATGAAGTGTTGGCTAATCAATAGGTAAAAAGGATAATGGGCTGCATGGCCCAAACCAGTCGTGGGGTGCCGGAACACGCACGTTTATGCTGCGTGTTAGAGAATTCAGGAATGGAGTAGACACGCGATGTCTGATATGTGCACGTTTACATTGCGTGGTTGACTTCACAAATGGTCGGGGGTGCCAGATCTATGCTGCACCTCGAGCTTGATGTAGCACCAGTTTGTGATATCCATACTGCTGGCCCGATGCCTTCGAGCATACTTGCTAACCCTTTGATTAGCTTGGGCTAAAGAGGTGGAGACTCGTAATAGCAGCTCCGGGTAGACGGTTTCCACATGGTGGATTGAATTAAGCCCTTTTCCAGCTCTCTAATAACTCGTGGATATTTAGGGCGTACACCATCCTACTTATTCGTATAATTACCTGTTGGCGAAAAACTGCATCAACAATACTATTGATATACCCGAGCCTAGGTATCGAGACCTTACGATAGGTCTCCCCGAGACTTAGAGTGTAGTCTCAAATATTTTTTGTATGAATTTCCTTAATGGGTTTAAAACCAAATAAGGATCATAAATCCTTACAAATGATTTTGAAAATGACCAAACTGCCCAAAATAATAATAATGAAGTATGTGCCATAATTAATCCGAGTATACTGACTGAATAACTATAGTATTGGCTAAGCGTAACTGGACTGAACGTTGTAGGGTGAAAACCTGCTGAGCGCTAAGGACTCCAAGTAAGTCAACTTATATTGTATGGCTGTAATATGAAACGATTATTGTCTTGTATGTTAGTATAGGGATACATGCACATATATAGACTGTCGTAGAAAGTTGCTTAGAGACGTTGTCTAGTGAGTGCTGATTTAGAAAATATGAACAGTAGATATCCTTCATATCCTAGACGGTTGATCCCCGTCAAACTGCTTGATTTTATTATGTCCGGCTCATTACCGCGACGAGTGGCCAAGAGGTGAGGATTAGCTGGTTAAACCTAGGGGCGCCAAAACAAATGGGACCTAGGGGCCCTCATGCTTACTTAATCAGTGAACGGTTAGAACCCGATCAAGTTCTCTGATAAGTTATTCCCGGATAGCAGCCGTGAATTTTGACCATTCAGTGAGAATGCCTAGAGATACTAGGGGTTTCCAGATTGAGTGAGGCTAAACACCCTAGGGGCAACTGCTGACCAGCACCACTGATTAACATAGAAGTCTCTGTAAAATCATGTAAAGTCGATTTCACACTTGGATAAGTAGTGATGCCCTAGGTAACGCGATAGTTACCATTGATGGAGATATTTATTGGCTAGATCTTAGTGTTGACAGTCAGTTCTCTCTTATAGATTAGCAATTATGTTGTAGGGTGCGTTACGCCTGAATTGTTGGAAATTGTCGAGCGTTGGTATTGAATTATATTGTGATATGATATATCTGCTTGCTCTGGCATTTTTAGAGTGCAGGGATATATTTGTTGATAAGATATAGTTGTGAAATAATATATCTGCTTGCTTTGGGATTTTTTGAGTGCAGGGATATAATTGTTGATAAGAATTAGTTGCGATATAATATATCTGATTGTTCTGGTATTTTCTGAGTGTAGGGTTTTATCTGTTCATAGGAAATAATTTATCATTGGTTATTAGGCATGACCATAAGCTTGCCAGGACACTTTGCGTTCTTGAAATTGATTATGTAGGGTCCGGATGGATTCGGAACCCTAATCCTCTACATGCTTTTGTTTGAAGGATGAATTTACTAAGTGTTTTCACTTACCTATTTGCTTCATGTTGTAGGTAAGAGCAAGGGCAAGGCAGAACAGTGAGAGCTGGAGTCTACCTTGCAAATGTACATGTGGATCGACCTTTTGGGAAGCTGTTTTATTTTTGAAAATGTTGTGTAATTTTCCTAAACTAGGCTCACTCTACTCTTTATAAAATATGTTGCAACTAAATGTTAAGTATGGCCATACGTCTTTTTAAAAAGTTTTTTTATACGGGTTTTTGAGACATTTTGTTAAATGAAAACATTTATATTTCCACATTATCGAGTCTTGAAAATCTGGGTTGTTACAGTTGTTCCATCTCGTTGTCATGCATAGACTTGGTGACCACCATGGTGAGTGTTGGGTGAAACTTGCGAGGGGTATTAAGCACTAATAAGCTCTCAAAGAAAGCACCAATCTGTTGATGCAGTTTTTCAGAAACAATGGATTAAGAAATCCGACAATTGAGTAATTAGGCTTTTTTACTAAACCGTGATTAAGCAAATGAACAATATCATAAACACTCACACTATTACATGGTTCAGTGGTTAAAATCCACCTAGTCCACGAGAAATTCTTATTAATCTCTTTAGGGCTCTGGGTGAAATTGTTTCTTGCAATTTCAGCTGAGTTTCTGTGTATCAAGAAGCACTCCTTTTTTCTATCGATTTCCCTGATATTTATAGAGGGCTTTCCTGGACAGCTTTAGGTAACCACGTACATAAATATGGTTAATAATAAATTAAAATAACCTCCCATTTACATAGGGATATGATTGCCTATGGAATTTACATCTGTTATCTTGGGTAATAAATGTGTAATAAAATCTAGGCATTAATGAGTGTATAAGGAATCTTCGAGTCTTTTGGGATCCTTCACTATGCGTCATGATCAGGCTTCCATGATCTGAACACTTCCTTTGAGTTCGATGTCAAAGAGCTAACCTAACCTGATACGGGCCAAGTTCACAGTATCTAGAAGGCGATTTAACCACCACGCATCTCAAACTAGGTTGTTGACGCAAGAGGTGATCTGGAGACTATTTGGTTGTCGTAAGCTGTCAAATTTGACTCACGCTGCTCACTCCAGAGTTAGCTAGATGTTCAACCTGTATGCTTTCTCCATGCACTTATTTTCCACCTGTAACCCGTGCTGAGTGATTTAGTTCGTATTTATTTTGGGGTACAACACTTATGCTTACAATTTTAAAACCTTCTTTTGTTCACTTGTATTTATTTGAATAATAAGTTGATAAATCATTCTCATGTGATCCACCATTCCTACGACTTAACTAAAATTTAGTGATAATAAACAATCAAATTTGGTACGGTACATGAAACACATCACTCAGTGAGCATTGTTATGCCAAGCTATGCTTCTCCTTCAAATTTGAAAAGGGAAATAAGATTTGCCTTCACTTAAATGCTAAATATAGGTAAATAAATTATTAAATCATTCTTCTTATTAATTCCTTAAGCCTATAAAATAATTTAATATAATTGGTATTCCTAAATAATTCAATGAAACTATCTATTCTCCTCAATAAATTATACTTACTAAAGACTAAAAGAAAATCACCCAACTTAGCTAACTAAATTATTTACTCCAAAAATAAGGGATATTGGCAACTAAACAACTTAAATTTCGTGTTTTGTTAGTGTTGACTTGGTTTTCTGTCAACGACTGATTTAAAGGAAAATGAAAGGTAGAATTGAAAGAATGACAATGACTTTGGATGGTTCAGATTATTAATTAACCCTAGTCCATGAGTTAGTTGTATTAAGATGAAGAACTTGCAATGATTCAAGTTTTCTTGGTATTTCGACAACGTTTTAGCAGGCACCAAAAAATTAAATATGTTACAAAAGAATACTCAACCCTATTTATAAGAAGCTAGGGGAATAATGGCTCATTTATTAGAGCTAATTTATATTAGTGTAGTTATTCCTCTCGTAACCTAGATTTTGACAAGGGATTTTACAAGGTAAATACGAGTAATTGGCCCATTGGTAGGACCAGGCGTGCATGGCATGAAACTGCCATTTCTATTCTTCTCATGGGGCTTCATGGGAAGCTTGAGGGGCAAGATGAGCTTGCACTACCAGGGGGATACATGAAAAAGTGTCAGGTGGTGGATTCGTCCTTTCCAAAGATGATCCCACCGTTTCCTAAGAATTTTTTTTTTCGGCTGTACAGATTAGACAACATGTTTAGTGTCCGCCATTTATGTCAATGGTAGGTGGGCATGTGTGCTGGTGGTCCCAAGCAACATGGGGCTGACACATGGGGAGATTCTCAACGAAGGGTATGCATCCACATCCCCTTATAGGAGGTTGTGTTTTAGAGGGTTATATTCTAGGAGTAGGATACCACCAGAGGTGTTCTCTTGAGATCCTCTTCTAGAAGGTTATTCAGGGCCCTAGATGGGCCAAACTTAAGCCATTTTGAATCCAAAACTTGTTGCTCACTCAACTTTCTACTCATAGGGCTCTTGAGTTTCCACGCGAGTCTATGAGTACACGTGCTAGTTGGCATTCGCATGTACAGTGCTAGTGAAATAATAGAAGTAACATTTTTCCCCAAGTCTTCACTCGTGCTCGAGACCGTGGAGGCGTTTGACACTTTTTAATGGGCATGAAATGCAAGAACATGTGGCGTGCCCCTATTGTCTTTGTAGTCATTTGATAACGTCAATCGAAGCATCACTGCAGTTATTAAAGCTTGTGTGTGTCTCGATACTCGTGACTGTTATATTACACTTGATTGCCTATTCGTAGGTGATCAATGACCGAGAATTCCTTGCGTGTTGAGGTAGTCTATATTTAAGCGGTTCTCCTCCCATTTTTTCTTCCATTTCTACCATTTAAAATTTTCGTGTGATGGAGAACTAGAGCAAGAACCTTAAACTGTTTTACCACTCCCAATCATCGATCCCTATTTTTTACTTTACTTTTCAGTTTAGAGCCTTTCATATGAATTGCGAATAGATTCATTACTGATGGAAAGACCACTCAGTAAGCTTACATTCATTTCTTATTACGTAAGCTTTCTCCATTTATGGGATTTTTAATATAGCTACCCTTTCTCTTTGAGTAGGAATGCACGTAGGTAGTCCAATATAGGGGTAGATAGCTTGAAACAGAATTGATTATCAGTGGAAATTTTAGGGTTTGTGATAGTTCTTGAAATTTTTTGTGAGCTTTCTAGTTATCTGCCTGCAAAGCTTTCAAAGCTTCACCATCTTTTAGATACTATGTAGGATGTAGCTTTCTCTCAATGTTGGTTTCAAGCTTCATTTCACAAGCAATTACGCTAACATTATCGTTCCACGTATTATGTTTATTCTTTCTTTTCAGGCAAACATACTAATTGTTGTGGTCTGTTTAGATGTTCCGTGAGTTGCACGAGCACCATTATTATGGTTTTGACTAGCAGTTTCTTGTGGTGTTGCAGGATTTAGCAGTGGCCGAGGCCTTCAAGGAGTCGCCTCTTACAAAAAACTGTTGGGGAAGAGTGAGATTACACCACCACAATATTTAAAATCTAAAAATAATTTTTCTTGACAGAGACCAAGAAAAAATAAGTTTAGATGATGCAAACCCTTGTAGTTGATCAAAGTTCTTCAAACTTCTTGAAGCTTCAAAACCCTAGTTGAACCACCACTTTGAACATCTTCTTCCATGAAAAAACACAACAAAAGGCTTATACACGATTTGTATCACTATCCTGATTATCTATTTTCTATCCCTCCATTGATTCTTGAAGTTTTTTCCAAGAGGAAATGGGAATTGGGATTGAACAAGCCTTAAACTCACAAAGTAAAGCACTTTCATTATGAGTTTCTTGGAGAAAACACGAGAAGCTAGAGATGTTAGAGAGAGATTTAAGACAGTGATCAAATCTTCCAAAACTCTATGAGGACCCTTTATAGTGTAGGCACATTCATTAGGTCTAACCAATAGGATTAGAGCTCATCATTTGGAGCTTAAAACATGTGTCCGTATAGGCATGTCAGACGACGCATCGCCTACCTATAGGCGATGCATCACCTGCCAATAGGCGATGCATCACCTGCTGGGACTTTCAAGTTCCTTTGCATTTAGGCAATGCAACGCCTCAAAAGAGGTGACACATCGCCATCTTCTTTGTCCAACGATCCCTCCAAGGGGCCTGAAATTGCTACAAATGCTTCAAAACTTTTTGGGGATCCTTAGATACATCCATGTATCAATTTGGACCCAAAAACACAATTTTTAAGTGCTTACAATTTAAAATCAAAATTCACATCTTCGCTATATCAAATTTACTAAGTGCTTTATACCTAGCTTGTATAACAACACTTATCCTTTGTATTTCACTAATCATGATATTCCCCACTTGGTTAACTACAAGCCTCAACCTCTATCTCAAAATAGTTTTGGTGCCTAAAGTAAAGTGTCATTCGACTTGAACTTTGCCTTAGTGAAAATATCACAAAGTCTATCGAAATATTTGGTAGCCTAAACGCTTGAACCAAATATTCCTTATGATAAAGTCGGTAGTACCTCACACACCTCCACTAGATATTTTGTTTTCCCACTTTCTCGCTTATCAATCAAATGGCCATGTGATCATCCCTTTATGAACTTTATGGGGAGAAACTCCTACTCCCATGAGAAGCAGAACCATCTCTAAGTTCACATAGGTGAAGTTGTTACAACATCTTCGCTAGCTTTATAGATGCTTGTTGCACTCAAATATACTTCATTAAAAGCCTTAGGCTTAACCCTTATGTGGTAGAATCCGATACTAACTGTTGACTGCGTTTTTAGCCAACGACGTGAGAATGTCAATAACGACAAGCCTTCAAGAGAAATAAAAACGACACAGACAGTACAATCAAGAAAATAAAGAACACACGAGATTTTTATAGTGGTTCAGCCCCGATTGTCGGTAATAGCCTAATCCACTTAGAGTTGTGATTTATAAATCTATACTCAAGATCAGATGGACTGTGCCAACTGAGTTTCTTCAGTACAGATTGTGAAAATACAAGAATTCTCTCTAATTTCAGCACTTTCTCTCTCTAGAATAGACAGACCCAATTTTCTCTCTCTAGAAAGAAGAAGCAGAAGAAGCCCCTCTCTCATCCCATAAGCTCTCTATTTATAGAGATGGGATCCTCAACTGATATCCCCTTATCATAGGGATATTTTATTATATTTATTACATTTATATTACAAATAAACATTCAAAATTCAAAATGCAACAAACTCCCCATTTGTGGGAAGAATGAGAGATTCCCGCGCATGTTGTTGAAGTTGTGTCTGACTTAGTCTCCTCTAGCTAGTTGGTCCACCTCCTACTCACTACCCATGCAAGTGCTGGTTGAACATGCATGGTGGTAGGATATGCATGTTGGTAGGTCGAACGTGCATGGTGGTAGGATATGCATGGTGGTAGGTTGAACGTGCATGGTGGTAGGAGATGCACTTCTCTCCTCTAACATGCACTCTCCTCTAGCATGTCATGTTCTCCCTTGAACCAATCTCCTTGGCTTCTCCTCAGACCAAGGTGGTCCGAGGCAACCTCCTTGGCACCTCACCTTGAACAACATTGGGGCAACCTCACCTTGGACAATATTGAGGCAACCTCACCTTGGACAATATTGAGGCAACCTCACCTTGGACAATATTGAGGCAACCTCACCTTGGACAACATTGAGGGAACCTCACCTTGGACAACATTGAGGCAACCTTCTTTAGCATCTCCCAAACATGTCCGATCGAACATTGTATAGACTTTCCTTATGAAAGTCTAAGTCTCCATTCTCTTGCATGAGACTCCTCGTCCTTAGCTATTTACCTTGGACACGTTCGAGTCAACACTTAGAAAACCTTGGGAGGCTTGCCTCCTACACACCCTTGGGGTCTCCTAGGACCACACCCTCCTTGGAGTCTCCTAGATGCATTCTCCTTAGCCTCCTAGGATGCATTCTCCAATTTTTGGGTATAACACTAACCATCCTGGATGGAACTCACAATAAGTTTTAGTATTGAAACCATCCACTTACCAATGAATTTTTCTTACCCATTGAACTCTTTCCTTTGATGTTCACAATTTTGGAGTTGGGTTGTCATCATTGGTGAATATTTTATTCTCACAGGAGGTTTTGTAAATGGATCTGCTAAGTTCTCACTTTTTTGAACATATGAGATCGATATGATTCCATCTTGAATCAATTGTCTCAGATATTCATGTCTTAGACCAATACGTCTAGACTTCCCATTGTACACACTATTATATGCGTTAGCAAGAGTAGATTGGCTATCACAATGTATTGAAATTGTTGATACCATATCCACAATGAAAGGGATATTCAACATGAGATCCCTAAGCCACTCAACCTCTTTGTCAGTTGCCACTAGAGCTATAAATTATGCTTCCATGGTTGAGTGTCATATACAAGTTTTCTTCTTGGAGCCACATAATATCGCACCTCCTCCAAGAGTAAACACCCGACCGGTGGTGGAGAGATTATATCTCACTCTTGATATCCAACTAGTGTTGGAACATCCTTCAAGTATCCTTGGAAAGTTTGAATAGTAGAGGCTATATTCTTTAGTACTCTTAAGGTATCCGAGAATCCTCTCAATATCCTTCCAATACTTGATATGTGTATTGCATATGTAATCACTCTTGTGCAATGAGTGGCGTACATTAGGCTTCCAATTGCACTTGCATATTCCAATTGAGCCACCACTCTTCCCTTATTCTTTTTCAAACTTTATGTATGAATCGAATGATGTATTTGCCTCTTTGATTTTGAGATGACTAAATTTTTCAAGCACTTTCTCGGCGTAGTGGGTTTGACTTGATTCAAAACCCCTACTATTTCTTCTAACTTTGATACCTAGAATGGTATCCACCTCTCCAAGGTCCTTCATTTTAAAGTTAGAAGATAGAAACATCTTCGTATCCATTATTCGTCTCACGTCATTAATCAACATTAACATATCATCTACATAAAGACACACTAATATGATATAGTAATGACAAGTCTTAAAGTATAAGCACTTGTACACATTGTTGTGTCTAAATCCATTTGAAACAATGACTTTATCAAACTTCCCATGCCATTTTTTCAAAGCCTTTTTCAAACCATATAATGATTTGACAAGTCTACACACTTTATGTTAATTTTCTTGAAGAACAAAACCCTCAGAGTATTCCACATAGACCTCCTCCTCGAGATCCCCATTTAGGAATACAGTTTTGACATCCATTCTGTTAACATAATGTTAATATATAGAGTATAAGGCAAATAACAATATAATAGAAGTAGTTCTTGCTACTGGTGCATAAGTGTTAAAATATTATATTCCCCTATTTTGTTTGAATCTCTGGCTACTAATCTAGCCTTAAAGGTTTGTATTTTGCCATTAGTATGATATTTCCTTCTAAATACCTATTTTCATCCAATTGGTTTAAACCCCTTTATAAGTTCAACGAATTCACAAGTGTGGTTAGACATAATTGAATCCATTTTCTCATTAATTGCCTCCTTCCAAAAAGTGGAGTCCCTTGAGGACATATCTTCTTTGAATGTTTTGGGATCATCCTCTATCTGAAGTACTATTGGATATTGCCAAGTAACCTCCTCATTATTACCTTCTACAAGGTATCGTGTCTCTATTTTAGAACACTACTTACTTGATCCTAAATCTTTGAGCCTTTGGCTCTTTCTAGCCAATTGAGGTTGGTCACCAACCATTTTAGGAATTTCCTCTTGAGGCTCTCTAATTTATGTTGGTTCTATTAACTTCTTGCTATCACATGATATGTTCTCAAAGAAGTCAACCTCTCTTGATTCAATTATCACATTAGACTCTAAGTCTAATAATCTATAAGCTTTGAATTTTGGGCATAACCCACAAATGCACATCTTATAGCCCTTTAAGATAACCAATGTTTGGTTTCTTTCCTTTCCATAACTCATATGGAGAGTTATTTTTTTTCTTCATGGGACTACGTTTCAAAATATGTCAATTAGATAGCAAGGCTTCATCCCACAAACTAAAACTCAATTTAGAATGTAATAGCATGGCATTAATCATTTCAAGAAATGTTCTATTTTTCCTTTATGCTATACCATTTTTTTGTGGAGTATAAGGGTCCGTACATTCATGTATTATTCCATGCTCTTCACAAATCAAGTTGAAATCATTTGAAAAATATTCATCACCCCTATCACTCCTGAGCACTTTAACTTTCATTTCTAATTGATTTTCAACTTCCCATTTATAAGCTTTAAACACATTAGTTGCTTCATCTTTATTGTTAAGAAAAATATACATATGTGAACCTAGATAATCATCTATGAAATTAATAAAACATCTATTTCCTCCTCTAGTAAAAATTCCATTTAGTTCAAATAAATCACTATGTATCAAATCTAACAACTTAGAATTTCTTTCAACGCTTGGAAAATGTTTCTTTATTATCTTATATTTAACACATAATTCACATTTATCATGCTCAATATTATCACAATCAATCATTCCAAATTTAACCGCTCTTTTATTTGGGTTAAATCATATATGTGCAAGTCTAACATGCCACAAATTAATAGAATTTGAGTAAAGCACATAACAAGAAGAAGTGGAAGCTTTATTGTTCAAATTGTCAATACAGGTACAAAACTTAAACATGCCATCACATGGATATCCCTTCCCCACAAATACATTTCCCTTTGACAAAGTAAGCTTGCAAAAATCTATCACAACCATGATTCCCAGTATACCAAGCAAATTAGCACTCAAAAGGTTTCTATGTTGAAGTTTTATGCCTTGTGTAAAAATAATTTTCTATGTAATCTCATTTCATTATCAATTAAGAATAGAAATCTATCTTGACTCATCAATCACATTGCTCAATTGTTTATTTACATGATTATTTATTTAATATAAACATCTTTTAAATCCTAAACATATGGATAATCTTAGTTATAGTGACTTGGTCATAGTGGATTATGATTATGGTTATATGTTCTAAAGCATGAGTCCTAAGATTAGGTTATTGCAAAACATTGAGCCATTCTTTCCAGGGTTTTCTCTCCAAGAAACAATGTCTTTCTTGGCCCTTTGTCTTGTCTTTTGACATGGTTTCCATATATTGGAACGTATAAGAGTGGTGTCGTTAGCATTTTGAAGTCGTCTTGGTTAGTGACTGGGTGTTTCGATGGCACCTAGTTTAGGATCGTTGAGAGAATTGAAAGAGAAATGTGCTCAGATCACTTTTGAAGATGAAGAACAGGGGGGATTTCATATGAGGTCATACACAATGGTGTTTTTTTAGTCGATTCTTGATTGATAGGTTTATTGATTTTGATATTATGCAAGCCAGGAAGGGTATGTTCGTTAAAGAGATCTTCCTTAATCGTTACTTATTGCAATTCTGCGATGAAGTTGATATTCGTAGAGTTATTCAGGGTAGCCCATGGATGTTTAATGGAATGCAATTAGTCTTTGATAGACTAAAATTAGGGGAAAATCCAAGAACTATTTCACAGAATAAGTTGGATCTTTTGGTCCGAATTCATGATCTACAACCTAGATTCATGTCCAAACATATATCCAAGGATATTGGGAATGCTATAGGAACCTTTGTGGAATTAGATGCCTCTAATTTTATAGGCGTTTGGACGGAGTTAATAAGAATTAGGGTATCTATTGATATTGAGATACCATTAAAGCATAAAATGATGATAAAGAAAATGGGATCTCCTGATTTGTGGGTTTCCTTCAAGTATGAAAGAGTGCTTACTATTTGTTTCATATTAGGATTAATAGGACACTCGGAAAAAATCTATGATAGGTTGTTTGATTCACCAACAAAGGAGATTGAGAAGCCATTTGGTGCTTGGATGAGAGCTCAACCAAGAAGACACAGGTTTATTGGTGCTAAATGGCTACATTCAAGCAACTCATTACAAGAAGATGGAGATAAAATATTTCTACCAGAACACAATGGGACTCAAATCAATTGAAGCAATTATGGGAGCATACCAAGGGTTGAGGATCGAATACAGGAAGATGAGTTAGCTAGCTGGATAGACATTGATAGAGAAGATAGTCACTCAGATAGTGGGGCATATCACATCATTAAAGGAAGTCATAGACTAGGGAAAGAAGGGCCATCCAGTCCAGATGAAGATGATCAAAGTCTCGAGACTCAAACTACACATCTTTGTGTTTCTGATTCTAAAAGACGAAGAAGACTAGAGCAGAGAGCAATAGTGGAAGGTATTTTCATAGAGAGTTACTACAATAATGAAATTGGACTGGCAAAAACTGGAAATGGGGTGGGCCTTGGCAATGGGGCTCACCCAGAGTCATGACTATTTCAATTTGGAACTGTCGTGGGCTTGGGAACCCATTGGCCATTTTGTTTCTGAAGGAGATAGTTTCTAAAAAAAAACCTAATTTTATTTTTCTGTGTGAAACCCTCTGTACAAAGAGAAAAGTAGAGAGTGTTGGTGGGTGGATAGGTTATGAAGGTTCATTTTTTGTTGATGTTCAAGGTCGAAGTGGGGGTTTAGCTATGTTATTGAAAGAAAAGGATGAGCTTACTATTCTTAGTTATTCCCAGTATCATGTTGATATATTAGAGCATCCTCTAGGCTGAAAGCATTTCGTTTGACGGGATTTTATGGAGAATCAAATCGTAGAAAGAGGAAGACTACTTGGGACTTGATTAGTAAGCTTCATGAAGAGATATCTGACCCATGGTGCATCATTGGTGACTTTAATAATGTGCTTAGCCAGGAAGATAAAAAGGGTGGTGATAGATATATTTTGTTGTTGATCCATTGTTTCTGGAAGGTTACTCATGATCGTGGTTTGATCGATTTGGACCTTTGTGGGCATCAATTTACTTTGGAGCATGGTCGTGGTACAGATCAATAGATTGAGGTTCGTATTGATTGTGCTTTAGTTTCTCAGCAGTGTATTAATTTATTTTTTATGGCTAGACTTCTTAATCTTGAGTATTCTTCTTTGGATCATTGCCCAATTTTTTTTGGATCCTATGCTTAGTAGAAATCCAAATAGCAAGAACAAGTTAAGATTTAATAATGCTTGAATTTTTGATCTTGTATTTCATCATATTATTCAAGCTCGTGATGGTCGAGAGAACACTCAGCAGCACAGACAGAACAAGGACGAGCAGCGTCCCAGAAGCCCTAAACACCAAACAGCTGGAGAACAGAACCCTCCTGGAAGGGGACAACATCCCTCAGGAAGCAGGAGGCAAGTGGACTCATGCTCTACGGTTCAGGATCCCCCACAACAGAATAATGTCAGGGGACCCAACGACCAACGCAGGCCCCCACCTATTTACTGAGATGGACCAGGGAGAAGAAAGGGGAATAATGCATACATCAGGTCGCAGACTCATAGGTTGCAATTCAGAGAGTACCATGACTATACTGAGGTGGACTACAGTAGGAGGAACAATGGTCGGTATAAAGAGGAAATGGACGGACAACGAAGTCCTCCCCCAATGGATAACTGACCAACAAGCCAAAACACTGGGGGAAACCTAGACAACCCAACGTCTTTGACTGACTAGGTGCAAGTAAGCAGAGACGTAGGGATGAAGATCTGAGGGATGTACTCAATAACCGAAGGGAAAGACACTACGAGAATTTCAACCGGCTCCAGCTGCTCTTACAATACCAGATGTTGTTCAGGCTCAGATAGAGGCCCTAAATCAAACCGTGCAATAGCTGGTCGGGAATCAAATGTACCACATAGAGTATGATCGGAAAAAGGGCACCCCATTCGTTAATAGAATTGTTGTGGCAGAAATCCCAAACAAATTCAAAATGCTAGTTCTGCCCAACTTCACTAGAAGAGAAGATTCGGTATCTCATGTAAACAAATTAGAGCTACAAATGGCATCCAGAAGGTGTGCTCGGTGAAGGATTTTTCCTGCCACTTTGTCTGACTCTGCTTAGGAGTGGTACTTCAAATTTCCACCAGCCAACATAGTTTAATGGGAGATATTTGTAAAGGAGTTTTACGGACATTTTTTTTCTGGTCGAATATATCCAACAGAGGTTAATCAACTAGTTGATATTCGACATAAGGAAGAAGAAACTCTTAAGGAGTATATACAGTGGTTCATGTGAGCAACTGCTCAGGCCAAAAAATTTGGAGACAAGGGAAAGATGATGGCAATCACAACTGCAGTGCAACGCCATTCTCCACTCTCGAGTAGCCTGCAGAAGAATGGAGTCAAGAGCACTTAAGAATATTTGGATCGAGCAAACAAGTATATCAAGCTGGAGGAGACTATAGCAAATGAAGGGAAGTCCCCAAAGGCCAACTAGGGTAAGAAGGAAGACTCGACCAAAGCCGCCAATGGGTCTGGTAAACCTAAGGACAACGACAAAAGTAACAATAATAATGGAGGAAAAATTGCAAATACTGAGCCAACAATATCTGATAACAAGTGCCCTAAACAGAACAGATATGAGCCGAGGTTCTCCAATTACAAAGCCCTGGTCGATAGTCGAGCCAAAGTGCATTAGGCCAATCACACCGCAGTTCCATTTAGGCAACCTACCTCGATTAGGAAAGACATATCAAAAAGGGACACAACTAAGTTTTGTCGTTTCCACAATGGCTATAGTAATGATACCATTGAGTGCAACCAGCTGAAGGACGAGATCGAGTTCCTTATCTGACAATGACATCTGAGAACATATGCACGAGCATGTGGAAATTCCTAGCAAGGTGCTAACGGAGGCAACGAGCAGGCTCATGTACGCCAACGCTTGACTCCTCTGCAATCAGCTTATGTTGCTGGTACATTGCCAACCATCTGCGGGGGACCACATATATCAAGTGACAGTGGTAAGGCAATGGAAAGATATGTCAGAACCCTACGTCACGATCACGACATAGAGATGCTAAACGTTGAGGAGCGAACTCCCAAAAAGGCTCAAATAGAGGAAGAATTAATAACTTTCTTCAAGCTGGACGCGCAACATGTCTGCTTCTCCCACTTAGATCCTTTGGTCACGGACGTCCAAATCCCCAACATTATGGTGAAACGGGTGTTGGTTCGGTCAATATCCTATACAAATCTTCACTAGAAAGAATGAAATTATTAGAGCAAGATTTAGAACCATGCAACCAAACCATTTATGGTTTTTCTGGCGAGGGGCTAGCTCCAATAGGGTCAGTTAGACTCCTATTCACAGCAGGAATTGCACCTGTGAAAAAGATATTTCTCGCTACTTTTATAGTAGTTGATTGTCCGTCCACATACAATGTTGTGATCGGAAGACCCACACTCGTCAGTTTTCGAGCAGTAACTTCGGTCTGAGATTTGGCCATGAAGTTTCCAACTGATGCAGGAGTTGGGAGCGTGTTGGGAAATCAGCGAGAGGACAGAGAATTCTTTTGGGAAAACTTATACAAGATCTTGTTTATTTTCATGTCGATCTTATATTAAATGAATTAATATAAGAAAACGTAAAACATATTTCTAAAATTGAATTCTAATAGAAATAATGAGATGAACACTTACATTATACACAGCGAAATGATAGAGTCATTCCTTCAGTATCTCTAACCCTTGTATCCTTTCTGTCGCAGGGTATTAACAAGAAACTGAACCAATCTTCAATTTTCTTCACAACTTTCCAAAGTATCCTTAGTTCACCTAGACTAGGGTGGGAAATTCTCAACACATGAGATAGATACAGAGGGAAGAAGAGAAAAGAATAATGAGCCTTAGAAAATGACTTATGTTTGTAGAGAAAATCTAAAACCTACTAGATCTTCTGATGTTCTCAGAAACTTGTGTCTGTCATCTCTCACTTAGCACTCCTTTTATGGACTCAAATAGGCCATTTGATTTAATTAAAAAAATTAATAAAATAATAGATAATATCAACCCTTGGTCAAAATAATCATGGGCTTTAGGTCCGTGAAATTTCTCATTTAATTATAAGCCTGTTGGACTTAAAATCAAGGCCAGTATTATTTTCTATTGATTAATTAATTAAATAATTATTCGAATCCTTTATCAAATTAAATATTTATAATTTGAACCTTGATTTAAAATTATTTATTAATTTAGATACCAATTTATCTTAATTAATAAATCTGCCCTAATTTCTCTTTTCTCCTCTGAAGTACATAACTGTGTGAAACTATCCAAAATTAACCTAGTCAACTTTGATAATTCTAATTGATAATTAAATCAATTAATTGAGACTATCCAGATGATTTTATCCAAGCTACAGTGGGGACTATGGGCCTATGAAATCAAGCTCCAATAAGTTATTATAAATCTAACAAATAAATTTACTAACTTATTAATTCCTCGCGACTCCAATAAAGACTCGGAATTGCACTCTAGAATTCATAGAACGCTCTATAAGAAATATAGATACGTTATTAATTATCCATTGTTACAATCATAATTGTCACTCAATCCTCTATAGACGGTCTACAATGAGATGGACTAAAATACTATTTTACCCCTCATTGTATTTTATCCTTAAAACACGTAGTTCCTTGTAAATGATATTTTGATAAACTAATATAAATTACTAAAATGAGATCTCTATCATTTAGCACCTTGAACGAAGCTAAAATGAATCCATCATTTCACTTCTTCAGTAGAAGTTATAGATGTTCATATCTATGATTAACACTCCCACTCAATTAAACTACCGATTTCCCAAGATGTAAGCATGTGCTAGTCCGTAAGGTAAGCTGGTAACGAACAAGTCAATGAACTCAAATAATACAATCAGTTAGAATACTAACCACTCAGAATTGAGATTGAATTGACCTATGGTCAACTATATGATATGACTAGAATAGATAATAACGGTATGTTTACTTATCCTATCAATTGTCAGTATCGGTCCAATATGATGTAACAATTACATCCGATCTTATCTACTTTGCTAATGTTCTTGAAAGAACATAACACTGTGGTGTGTAAGTAGATCATATCCTAGATTGGCAAGTCAGTGTAAATCATATGCACTGACTAATCTTAGGACTAACTTATTTTGAACATATAATAATATTTATATTCCATTGTGATTACGCCACTATAAATATGAGTAGATATATGCTCGGGATTTAATAGAAGTTTATATTAAACAAATGTTCATGAAAGTGAAAGTGAAACATGTGAGCAAAGTGATTGACCAAGTCAAAAAATGATTTATATTCTTTTATTGATAAGAAATGAGATTACAAAGAAATCGGGTTTCAATTAGGGCATAAGAGCGTAACAAACTCCCACTTGCACTAATTGACACTAATGCCTTAATTATACTAATCTCATTTCCTTGATATGCTTATCGAATGTAGCTTCTGTTAGTGTCTTCATAAACGGATCCGCAAGATTGTCTTCAGATGCTGTCTTCATAACCTTCACATCTCCCCTGGCCACATATTCTTGAATTATGTCACACTCCCCTTTCTATATGCTATCTTCATAACACAAACCAAGATCCGAATAAAACTTCTTTAGCCAGACTGTTTCCTTAGCATCCTCTGACACAACTATGTATTCAACCTCCATAATGGAATCTGAGATTGCAGACTGCTTTACACTTCTCCATATCATAACTCCACACAAAGAGTAAACACCATTCTATAAGTAGACTTCCTATCATCGACATCAGTCTGAAAATCTTAATCAGTGTAGCCTATATGGTTCAGAACACCACCCTTGTAGATTAACATATAATCCTTAGTTCGCCTTAAATTCTTCAGGATATGCTTAACTGCTATCCAATGTTCTGGTCCTGGCTTTGACTGATACCTGCTCTCTAATCCCATTACATAGTAGATATCTGGTCTAGTACACAACATAGCATGCATCAGACTTCTAATTGCAGACATGTAAGGAACTTTTCTCATTGTATCTTCCTTTTCAGGAGTCTGGGGAGACTGCTTCTTCGAAAGATGAATTCCATGGCGGGACAGTAGACGCCCTTTCTTTGAATTTGTCATTGATAAAAGTGCAAGCACTTTATCGATGTAAGCTACTTGAGATAGAGCTAAGAATCTGTTCTTTCTATCCCTGATGATCTGGATACCTAGAACATAACTTGCTTCACCCAAATCCTTCATCTGGAATTGAGTGCTCAGCCAATTCTCACATCTGACAATTTCTTAACATTGTTTCCAATGAGTAAGATATCATCTACATAAAGAACTAGGAATACCAATATTTGATTTGCCTTCATTTGGTAAACACAAGGCTTGTCAATATTTCAATCAAAGCCATAGGTTTTGATTATTTCATCAAACCTAAGATTCCAGGAGCGAGAAGCTTGCTTATGTCCATAAATCGACCTATTCAACTTGCAAACTTTTCCTCATTGTCCAACTACTTTAAATCCTTCGGGCTGATCCATATAAATGACTTCGCCAAGCTTTCCATTAAGAAAAGCTGTCTTGATGTCCATTTTCTAGATCTCATAGTCGAGAGCGGCTGCTATGGATAGGAGGATGCGAATGAACTTGAGCATGGCTACCGGACTAAAATTTTCCTCATAGTCAACGCCTTCTCTTTGGGTATAATCCTTTGCCACTAATCGAGCTTTATAAGTTTCGATTTTTCCATCAACACCTCGTTTCTTCTTATAGATCCACTTGCACCGAATGGCCCTAAAGTCACTAGACACTTCTACAAGATCCTAGAGAGAATTTGAGTACATGAACTCCATTTCCCGTTTCATGGATTTGGGCCATAGTTCCTTTTCAAGGCTAGCCATTGCCTATTTGAAAGACAACAAATCATCATCATCAGTGTCACCAATAACCATATTGGTTTCACCATCCAAACCATAGCGAACTAGGTTCATAGAAACCCTCACACTACGACGAGGCTCTATGACTGTTTGCTCAAGAATAGTGGTACTTTCTTCATTTAAATCGACTTGCGTCGATTGGACATGAAGATTGAAAAGTTCATCATCAACTTGTGTTGATGACGATGGAACATTGGTTGGAGTCAATTCTTCAGCCATCTCCTCTAAAACTACTTTGCTGCACGATTTGAAGTTTTGGACATAACCATTTTCTAGAAAAGTAGCATTCGTAGAAGTAAACACTTTCTTTTCGGAATGACTATAGAAAATTCTACCCCAAGTACCTTTAGGATAGCAAACAAACGTGCAAACTTCAGTTTGCGATTCTAGCTTTCCCTCCTTTTTCCTCAAGACGTGGGCGGGATACCCCTAGATTCTATAATGGCGTAAACTAGGTTCATGACCATTCCGATGTTCTAAAGGTGTTTTAGGGATTGATTTGGAAAGCATGACATTGAGAATGACATTCGCAATTTCAATTTCATGTCCACAAAATGAAGTTGGAAGAGTTGAGTATCTAAGCATGCATCTAACCATTTCCAATCAAGTTATGTTCCGACATTTCGCTACACCACTTTGTTGCGGAGTACCCGGGGCAGTAAGTTGTGATAAAATCCCAAGTTCAGTTAAATGATCTTTGAACTGCATATCCAAATATTCTCCACCCCTATTAGATCGCAAGATCTTTAAAGTTTTAGCTAATTAGTTCTGAGCCATCGCTAGGAATTCCTGAAACTTTGAAAATGTTTCTGATTTCATATGCATTAGGTAAAGACATGAGTATCTAGAGTAATCGTCAATGAAAGTGAAGAAATACTGAAAACCACCCCTAGCTTGTACATTCAAAGTTCCACAAACATCTGAATGCACAAATCCAAGTCATTCTTTGGCCCTATCACCCTTTGTAGAGAAGGGACGCTTGGTCAGTTTGCCTTCTAGACAAGATTCACAGACAGGTAATTCACCTAAGGTGAGTTCCCTCAAAGGCCCATCATGTGTAAGTCTTTGAATTCTATCATAGCCAATGTGACCTAGTCTCAAATGCCATAAATATGTTATGCTATTGTTTATAGGCTTTTGACGTTTATTGGTCCTAGGTTTAGCTACTTTGAATAAATCATTGTTAAGAGCGAATCATTCGTTAGGTCGCAGAATATAAAGCCCGTTTTCCAAACGTGCAATAGACATTTATGATCCATTGAAAGAAATAGATAAATTAGAACTCATGAAAGTCATAACAAATTGTTCTAATTGCAACATGGAAACTGAATTAAAATTCTACTAAAATCTGGTATAAAAAATACATGATTTAAAATTTAAAATTTATTTATGAACTTCAGACGAGCTCTTTTTCTAGCTTGGATCGCAACGAACGCTTCGTTCCCAACTATAAGCTTTAAGCCGCCTTCGTTCACTTCCTCCCACAATTCAAGAAGTAGTAAAGAATTACAAACACGGTTAGTAGATCCAGAATCAATAATCCAAATGAATTTATCATTCTCTAAAACACATGTTTCTAAGATATATGAAATATAATCATTACCTTTGTTTTTTGATGCTAGAAACTTGGGGCAATCCTGTTCCAATGCCCCTTCTCTTTGTAGTGAAAGCATTGATCTTTACCTTTCTTGTTCTTTTTCTTCCCCTTAGGCGTCTGTGCACTTGGCTGTGCACTCGTCTTTGCAGCCTTTGCAGGCTTGGGGTTGTCTTTTTGTCCACCTTTCCTCTTGTTTGCAACATTCGAAGACGAAGCTTGGTTAGCTTCAGCCTCAGCTAGATCAGCAGTAACACCAGGAGTCTTCATGTTTCCTCCCTTACTAGGTCCATCCATGATAGACTCGAATTTTTGAAGCTTGTTCATAAGCTGTGTCAGACCATAGTTGAGTTGATCATGAACGTGTGGAGATGGTGCCATTCGAGCGTTAGCATATTTCTTGGTGGCCTCAAAATGAGTCTGCGCTAACTTGGCACCAAACATGTCTTGGAGCTGATCAATTATTTCGTAGGTTGTCTCGACATTCTCCATTTGTAATGCCCTACTACCCAGGGATCGTTATGTTGTGCATTTTAAACAGTGCTAAACTCGCTAACCGAGCCATTTGGCTTTAATCGTGTAACTAAATGTGATTAACGGTTTAGGGTTAAAAATTTTGGTCAAAGATACAACGTTTCACTAAAATGTTTACTGTATACATTGGGATCCAAAAATATATTTTAAAAGTTAATTATAATAAAAGATTTACAACCAACCGACCTAAGCGGCAAAATAGGGTTTAACCCTAGTTCCTCTTTAAACCCCCGACTGTGGCGGTCGAGCAGCCGCATATGTACACATCGTCACCTAAGCTCTCCAACTCGAGGATGGTTCTGCTTTATTTTTCCTTTACCTACGCCACATAGCACCCGTGAGTCGAAGCTCTGCAAGAAAACTCAGTATGCTCATGAACAGATAATTACATGTGACTGAATCATAATAGCATGCCTAGCAGTAATAGCCCTATTCATGCATGCAAGCAAGTCCAAATAAATGATTGTGGGTACTGCCCTCCTGTATGGATGACTATCAAGTCAATCCTAAGTGAATATCAATAATGATTTTGGTAATCATGCTGGGGCTTGTAGCCCAATCAGATAAGTGACTAGGGAGTCATGAACTTGGACCAGATAAGTGACTATGGAGTCACGAACTTGAACCAAATAAGTCACTATGGAGTCACTAACTTGAACCAGATAAGTTACTATGGAGTCACGAACTTGAACTAGATAAGTAACTAATAAGTCACGAACTTGGGCTTCGCACCCTAAGCCATGTGACGATACAGTCACCTGAGCCTTTTGGCCCTAGCTCTATGTAACTAGCCTTTAGACTAGACAAACACTTTTGTTTTCATCGAACTTGAGGTCGGTCAAGCATTTCATGCTTATGTTGATAATGCTTAAGTCAATTAGATCTAATCTTTTTAGCTTGCGTTAAACATGCAATACTGTTCTTGACTCATAAGCCAATACCATACTACTAGTGCCCAGTAGCACTGCCGAACTTGACTAATAAGTCACAGCTTCACAATCAATACTAACACCATTGTCGTGGCCTAACTCATAAGTCAGTACCATTCACAAGTAAGCAATGCAATCAGTCATATATCATATGTAAAATATCCAAATACAGGGCATTCAACATGCTTACTTAACAATCACTAGCATAATTATGGTCATGCACATTTACAGAGACTCAAGCTCTGATCAATTCCATATTCAATATTCATGTCATGCCCTAATCAAGTGTGCCGCTATGCATTTACAATGCAATCAATGTCCATATATAGAGCACTCAACGTGCTTCATCAATAACCATGTATGTCACATACTGGGTGCAATTTTCTTACCTTTGGTCCAAGCACATGTTACCAATAAACGAGCCACAAGCACGATCCTGTTTCCGAGCACCTAGCGATAACCTAGTCGCAACCATAGTATAAAACCTCCTCAAAATGAGTACATAAATACTTCCGGACCAAGTCCTAGCCTCTGGGACATCGAGTCCTACCAAATCAGGTAGTAAGATCGATCTCGAGCCCTTAGGTTTAAGTTCCCATGACTAAAAACCCACTTTGGCCACTTTACCCCTTTTGGGTCGTGGACCCAAACATTAGAGCCACATCTCCACTCAAGTCAGGCCCAAAAATCCTTCTCTAACTGTATTATAGCTATAACTCTCCCCAATGGAGCTATAGCTAAATAGCTCAGCTGCCTCATTCACTTGCTTCTTAAAGCTTGAGCCACAGCGCCCAAGAACAGAGCCGCGGTTCGACCTCGAACCTAGCCAGAAAACCTCCAATCTCTCATTTTAAAGCCTTCCAAAAACCTACCCAAACATCTCCAAATCCCAAAAACAAAGTTCCCAAACATCCCCATGATCCAAAACAAACAAAACCCAAGTCTCAATCCATCCAAAAACTCATCAAAACCTAAAATCCAATCAAAGCTTAAAAACTTTAAAAACTTAGAACTTAAAACTTAGATTACCTTTGATTGAGTCGTTTCCCAGCTAAATCCTCCGGCTAATAAGCTTCTAATCTTCCCTATAATAGATATGCCTCGATACTTGCTTGAATCTGAGTCCTAAAACTCAAGTTTCCTTCGAAAATGCAATCGGGTGTCAAAAAATGGAGCAGGATGGAGAGAGAACGTTCTGAACATTCTTTTTATGATTCTAACATGTTACTTCAAGCCTAAGTAACCTCATAAAAATCCTAATGCTCGGGGTCCCAAAAACGCCCCCGGGGTAAAATAGTCAAAATTTCCAGAATTTCCCCCTGATCTCACTAACTCCCAATTTATCACCAAATATTTATTCCCATGACCCAATATTCCGGTAATGTGCTAAATACCCAAATTACCCCTTGACTCACTCTGAGTCAAGTATGAATCCCATTGTGACTTTCCCACTAGCTTGCCTCCTAGGATCGCCTCGTGCTGAGTAACCAAAGCATAGCCAAATAATAATGAAGCACCACACACATACCACATATATGTCAAATATACCCAAAATGACCAAAATATAAAAATTGCCCAATTAAACAGATATGGGTCCACATACATATTTAATACACCTAAACATGCATATCAAGTCATATTATGATATAACTCACATATTCACATAATGATACACATATATATCATATATTCACATCATTCCCATAATTTTCCATCTTGGCCTCCTAATCAAGGCCCTAAGACTTATTAGGAAAATTGGGTCGTTACACCATTTTTGTCTTGAGAGTGTCAACCATACAAGTCAACATGTAGTACCGCACCTTGTTGTTAGCCGACTACTACCACTCATATTTATCTCTTACAGAATTGGGAGCTCCTTCAGCTAGAACTTCTGGGGATTCCTCAGTCACGACGAACTCGGCGTTGTCACCAATCAACACTATTTTGACATTCTGCTCCCACTTAAGGAAGTTTTCTCTAGTGAGTTTCTCCATCGAATGTTTAGAAAGGATGAGAATAGGCACAGCCATACTTAAAACAACCAATTATAAATAAAATAGAAATCAATCACTTTTTCTCAAGAAAACTTTTATTCACACAAATTCCAAGAAATAGGTCAGCATATACTAAAAATATATAAGATATGGAAAAAAATACCAAAACGAATCATATCTCTATTTTTTTTATGTTTTTAACTAATCTATGATATCCTTGTTTCGGTTGGCGAAATTAAAAAATACCACAAGTTAAATAAATTTGTAAACTTATTTAATAATGGACACCATTATTAACAACATACTATTCGATCAAAATAAGAAAACAAAATCTCTTATTTTATGAGCTTGACCCACGGTTTCGATAATCGATAGATTTTGTCCTAGTAGTCACCGTAGAGGTAAGTCTAGTAGAATTTTTCCTATAATTATCTATCTTTCTGAATCTAACCTTGTCAAAATAACTAATGAACACCTTCAATAGAGGGACGAATAAAAACGTCTCGAGGCATCATTAAGCTATTGACCTTGTTAAACCAACGATGGAGATCGAATATAACTCTTAAAATAATCTCATTATAAAATTAATAAATAGTACTTTTTATTATTTATTTTAGAAAATTAATGACTATGGTTCTCGAAAAAATTGTAAGATTAGAATTTTAAAACAAAAGTACTATAATTTTCTATTAATTCTAAAGTGTCACATTGAAACAAATTAAATTAATTTAGAATTAATTTGTTGCTAATCAATATTTAGGTTTAACTAATATAATGAATCTATGGAATTAAGTCCATCTTAGGCAAATTGACCTTAACAATTAGGCTTGCATGGACGAGGGTTGGGTCTAGTATGTTGTTCCCACTACTAAGGCCCCCATACTTTCATATAAGGTCCAAAAGACAGGAATTTAAACGTTCGTTTTATTAATTGTTATTAATTGATTATGCTCACTATAATCATGTAAAGCAAATAGGCCTTCACGTGGAACCACCCACAAGAGAGGAATATAAACTTTACATTTTCTAATGGGCCCAAATAAAACCTATCATTTTATGAATATTTTATTTGGCAAAATCCAAATATCTATCAAACATATGGGCCGCCATATGCATCTAAGCCCAATTGCAAAAATACCACACATAGTGCAGCACAGATATGTTATAATTGGATAGGTCTAATCATGTTACTACATGAGCAAGTCTATGAATGTATGCAAAAATACCACAATTTATTTCATTTACAAAAAATACCACAATTAATTATCTAGAATTTATCAAAAATTCTAATTAATTAAATTTCTACAAAAAAAAAGTCAATTTAAATGAAATTTAACAATAATTAACAATAGTTAATTTAAATTTCATTTATCAACAATCAACTTGTTTTAGGTTAATTTGAAAAAAAATTATTAATTAAATTTAAATAGGATTTATAACCAATTAACCATAATTAATTTAAATCCCATTTAAAAAAATTATTTTATTAGTTGGTTGAGAAAAAACAGATATTTTTCAAAATTTAACCAATTTTAAATCTATATCTTAATTGTTTTTAAAAAAAAATATATTGTGTTGCTACAACTATAAGAAAATATTTTAACCATTTAAAATAAAATATTAATATTTATAAAAACCCTAAAATATCTCAAAATAGTTAAACAAATTCAAGTAACCATAAAAATATATAACTAACAAAATTTAAATAATTTAAATGTTAAAAACTATAGAATAAACAGGTATTAATATTTTCAATTAAATATTCAATAAAAATAACAATATTTAAAAGAAAATATCTTTAATAGCTTATATCTTAATTCAAATATTTTAATAAATTAAAATATTTAAAATTAAGTTGTTAGCCTATTTATAAATTTGAATTTGAATCTTTGTAGAAAATATCTAATTATTTAAATCTCAAACGACAAAAATTACTTGTTTTAAAAAATATTTTTAAATGATAACATAAATATGATATTTTTGGCTTTTTTTAAATAATCAATTTCATATTTTATTTTCTTTAAATTTAAAAAAAATAAAAAAAAATTTGGGATGAACAGTACCTGTTTCGGGTACTGCTCATCGTGGCTTGGCTGGAGGGGAGGCGCGAGTGTGGTTTGGTCTGGCTATCGAGGGTGATACGCTGGTGTGCGCACGGGTGTTGGGTGACGCGTTCTGGTGCGCGCGTGCGAGTGGGCAGCCAGGGTAAAAAATTTCGATTTTTTTTTGTGTGTGCAATTTTTCAAATCAAAACCATTTTCTAATTAATTTTTACTGTGTTTTACACAAAATAAAGCATATAAAAAAGATAATGGCATAGAAAACACAACAAAATAACCTAAAGCTGCTAATAATCACATATAATTCAATATGCTTCATAAAACATGAAATCCATCCAATTACTCAAACACATCAAACAATACAATTTTTAACATGTTCATGCATGAAAATAAACATTACCAAAGGCTCTGAGGCCATGATACCACTGAGTGTAACCAGCTGAAGGACGAGATCGAGTTCCTTATTTGACAAGGACATCTGAGAAGATATGTACGAGCATGTGGAAATTCCGAGCAAGGGGCTAACGGAGGCAACAAGCAGGCTCATGTACGCCAACACTCACCTCCTCTGCAGCTAGCTCCTATTGCTGGTACATTGCTAACGATATGCGGGGGACCACATATATCAGGTGATAGTGGTAAGGTGAGGGAAAGATATGCCAGAACCCTACGTCACGATCAGGACATAGAGATGCTAAATGTTGATGAGAAATCTCCTAAAAAGGCTCAAACAGAGGAAGAATTAATAACTTTATACGAGGTGGACGAGCGACATGTCTTCTTCTCCCACTCAAATCATTTGGTCGTGCACGTCCAAATCACCAACATTATGGTGAAACGGGTGTTGGTTGATACAGGAAGCTCGGTCAATATCCTATACAAATCTTCACTGGAAAAGAGTGAAATTATTAGTGCAAGATTTAGAATTGTGCAACCAAACCATCTACGGTTTTTCTTGCGAGGGGCTAGCACCAACAAGGTCAATCAGACTCCTATTCACAGCAGGAACTGCACCCGCAAATAGGACATTGCTCGCTACTTTTATAGTAGTTGATTGTCTGTCCGCATACAATGTTGTGATCGGAAGACCCATACTCGTCGATTTGCGAGCAGTAACTTCGGTCTGACATCTGGCCATGAAGTTTCCAACCGATGCAGGAGTTGGGAGTGTGTTGGGAAATCAACGAGAGGGCGGAGAATGCTATTGGGAAAACTTATACAAGATCTTGTTTATTTTAATGTATATCTTATAATAAATGAATTAATATAAGAAAACCTAAAACATGTTTTTAAAATTTAATTCAAAGAGAAATAATGATAAGAACACTTACATTATACGCAGCGGAATGATAGATTCATTTCTTCAGTTTCTCTAACCCTTGTATCCTTTCTATCGCAGGGTATCACCAAGAAATTGAAAAGTTCTTCAATTTTCTTCACAGCCTTCCAAAGTATCCTTAGATCACCTAGACTAGGGTGGGAAATTCTCAACACATGAGATAGATACAGAGAGAAGAAGAGAAAAGAATAATGAGCCTTAGAAAAGGACTTATGTTTGTAGAGAGAATCTATCTCAGAAACTTGTGTATGTCATCTCTCACTTAGCACTCCTTTTATGGACTCAATTAGGCCATTTGATTTAATTAAAAAATCAATAAAATAATAGATAATATCAGCCCTTGGTCGAAAATATCATGGGTTTAGGCCCGTGAAATTTCTCATTTAATTATAAGCCCGTTGGACTTAAAATCAAGGTCTGTATTATTTTCTATTGATTAATTAATTAAATAATTATTCAAATCCTATATCAAATTAATTATTTTTAATTTGAAGCTTAATTTAAACTTATTTATTAATTTAGATACAAATTTATCTTAATTAATAAATCTGCCATAATTTCTCTTTTATTCTCTAAATTGACCATGTCAACTTTGATAATTCTAATTGGTAATTAAATCAATTAATGGAGACTATCTAGATGATTTTATCCAAGCTACAGTGGGGATCATGGGCTTATGAAATCGAGCTCCAATAAGTTATCATAAATCTTACAAATAAATTTACTAACTTATTAATTCCTCGTGACTCCACTAAATACTCGGAATTGCACTCTTAAATTCATAGAACGCTCTATAAGAAATATAGATACGTTATTAATTATCCATTTTTACAATCATAATTGTCACTCAATCCTCTATAGACGGTCTACAATGAGATGGGACTAAAATAGCATTTTACCCCTCATTGTATTTTATCCTTAAAACACTTAGTTCCTTGTAAATGATATTTCTGTAAATTACTGAAATGAGATCTCTATCATTTAGCACCTTGAACCAAACTAAAAGGAATCCATCATTTCACTTCTTTATCAGAAGCTATAAATGTTCATCTCTTTGATTAACACTCCCATTGAATTATACTACTGAGTTCCCAATATGTAAGTATGGGCTAGTCCGCAGGGTGAGCTGGTAACGAACAAGTCAAAGAACTCAATTAATACAATCAGTTAGAATACTAACCTCTTAGAATTGAGATTGAATTGACCTATGGTCAACTATATGATATGACTAGAATAGATAATAATGGTATATTTACTTATCCTATCAACTGTCAATATCCGTCCAGTCCGATGTAACAAATACATCTGATCTTATCTCAGCCAAACTTGAATTTGCCCAAGTATAAAAACGTGAATGACTTTTGCATCTCAGCCAAACTTATCTAAATTCCTGTCAAAAGACCATTTTACCCTTCCATCTAATTCCCTTTCTAACTAGACCTCAAGTGCATCCTAGACATTTCACATTCCTTACAAATATACTATTTTCCCACCTTGAGTAGCTATCCTTGACGGTTACCAATGGTTACCCGAGTTACCAAAATGTCACTAACCATTACTTACAAATTCCCAATCTCAAGTTATAATATTCCCAAAATACCCCTAGGTCCTTCTCGCGCCGGGTATTTAATCCCGTTGTGACTTTTAAACTAATTAGCTCCCTAGGACCGTCTCGGCACGTACATCACAATTATATCACCATTATACCATAAATTTCACATATATTACATTTATACCCTCAACGGGCTAAAATTACCAATTTACCCCTAACAAACAAATGGGGCCCACATGCATATTTATTTCACCTAAATATGCATTCTAATCACATATTCATTTAAATTCATATATTATCATGTTAAATCATTTATTGCCCTCCATGCACGCTAATCAAGGTCCTAGACCTTATTAGCAAATTGGGGATGTCACAATCACCTTTTGCTTGATGATATCCCTGCTCAACATCTCCAATTTCCTCCCTGTTAAATGCTTTCAAAATATGCTTTAGCCGAAGCAATTTTTTAGTCACACCCAGTAAGCCCCTCACTGCCATAGGTTTATTCCAGCTATCTGTAACAACCTCTTTAAACCCTCTGTGAGCAATCCAGAGATTAAAAAATCGAAATGGCTTTAAGCCCAGATTACCATGTTTGAGAGTTTTGATGAGACAATAACAGTGGTCCGAGTGGACATCCCATAGGAATTCAGCAATTGTGTTAGGCAATGCATCTATCCAATCTTCATCAATAAACACATGATTAATCTTCGAGTAAACCATATCCTCTCCATCCTGCTTATTGGACCAGGTGAAATTAGAACCAATACTCTTGAGAGTAGCCATCTGAGTATGGGCAAGCCAATCATTAGAGTCAAGGATCTCAGCAGCACTTATTTTCCTCCCACCCGCTCTGTCATCAAAATTAAACACAGCATTGAAATCTCCCACAATCAACCAAGGCTTTTTCGGTAAATGAGTAAAAGTAAGACCCTTCCACATCTCCAATCTCTCATCCATGATGTTAAGACCATATACAAAAGTGACCAAAATATCCGTCTTCATACCTGTAAGTTTAACCAAATAGTGAACAACTTATTGTTGTTCCAGCAGGGCCTAAACTCTGATAAAGGACTTCTGCCAAATAACTAAAATTCTTCCTTCTGTGACATTACTATTGTAATAATCCCAGCCAAGGAACAATTTAGCCATCATATCATCAACTTTATCCTTCTTCATTTTATTCTCTAATAAAGCACCGATTCCCACTTTATTCATCTTTAAGAGACTCAGGATAGAATTCTGCTTTTCCCTCTTATTCATACCTCTTACATTCCAACTAAGTATATTGGAGCAGTCCATCAATCTCTGAGTCAGTTAAATTCCCATTTTTCTTTCCTTTCCCCTGTTCCTAAAGAACCTTGAAAGCATTCTATTTTTTGTCTATTTCAGTCATCACTAACTTCCCTCTCCCTTTCGAGTTCCCAACACTCTTAGGAATTTCCCAATTCTCTTTGTTGTCCTGATCAGGTGTTAAGGGATTATCCTATGAAGTTATCTTTTCCTTAGCTACCTTTCGAACATCTACCCCTGCCTCATTATGTTTCTCTTCCACTTCCTTAGTATCCACAGAATCTCCAGTTGAATCTCCTGAAATTGCATCAGTAGCCGCAATCTCAGGTACAACATTGGTTCCAACAGTCTTCTGTTCATTTACACTCTTCTTTACCCAACTCTTTGGGCCATTTTTCTTGCATTCAACCATGTTATGGCCAAATCATTTGCAATTGTTGCATTTTATGGGGAGCCATTCATACTCAACAAACTGTTCTTGAACTTGGCCTCTCTCATTCACAAAATAAATGACAAAGGGGGGGGGGGGGGTCATCTGTTATCTCCATTTCAACTAGAACTCTAGCAAATCTAATAATAGATCTTTCCTTAGTAGACTTGTCCACCATAATCGGTTTCCCTATAGTGCTAACCAAGGCACTGAGGCATTTTTGGCCCCAATATAGAAGACCTAGATTAGGCAATCTGATCCAAAGAGGTACAGAACGGACAAACGGGGGGTTTCTTGTCAAACTGCACAATTCCAGTTTCCAGAACTGAATCTCGAGTAGCCTCATCATTGAATTTGACAATGGTGAGTACCATATTCATCCTCACAACTCGTTCAATGCCAAGGTGTCCCCAGATACGTTTCACAAAGCCTTCAAAAACAGTAAATGGGGGATTGGCTCCCATCACCATACATATCACTGCAGAACTCCAATTTTGAGCTTGTTCTGTGACCTCTGCCATATCAACTTGAGCAACTCTCTTCCCATTTTTCATTATCGGTTCCTCGTAATGAAGCTTGGCCACCTCACTAATCTGATGCTTTTCCTTAAGTTTCGCCCAATGAGATTAAGTTTCTTCAGACTTGCTAATGCAATTGTCTGAAGAAAAGGGAATTCTAAGTTAAATAGACAATCTTTACATTTATTTTAAGAGACATAAAATAAAACATGAAATTAATAAACACACTTTTTTTTCAGACACAAGAGACAACATAATTGAAAATGATGGAACTATTGCTCTTGTGTTTTTCTTCTTTCTTCTTTTTTTCTATTTTTTTCTTTTTATTTTTTTTTCATCTCTTTTATTTTCATGAAGAACATAATAAAAGGCTCTCTAATAAGATTTGTCTATATAAAACATTATCCCTAAAACATCATCCATTCATACCACAATACCTTGTCCAAATAATTATAACCATTTCTAAGAATCAATAAAAAAAAATTAAGTTGTTTTCTCAAGTCTCACCTCTCACAGAAAAGAATGAATTCTTAAACATGGAAAATTTCTAAGCAAATATGTGCTAACAACCATCTTACCAAAACATTTGGCATGTGCATTAGGTAACTCTAGAGAAACTCTTAGTAATACAGATAAGAAAAATTGACTCAAAAGTAACATTTTGCAATAATAAATAAGTAATTTTTATAAAAAATTACCGTGAAAATATTAATATGACAAAAATCAACATGAATGTGCATGAATATGCTCACCATCCCAACCAAAATATGACAGTGTTCTCAATGTCTTAATATAATAACTGTAAAAGAGCAGGGAAAGAGAACACCTGGATAGCGAGTGTAGAGTGATAGTGCAAATATTGATTCTCTAAAACATGAAAAAATGAAAACACAAAATGATAACAAATAAAATAAAATGACAAAGGGGAAATAAACAGAAAACAAACCTATGTACAAACAATCTGGAACACTACTCAGACTTGGTAAACTGGTTCCACGAAAGTGACTTCTTCAGGCTGGGTCACCCTCTCTATGTAGTGTTTCAGTCATTGGCCATTTACTTTGAATTCTCTCCCATCAGTTGGGTCTGTGACCTCAACAGCACCGTTGGGAAAGACGGTTTTCACAACATATGGGCCAGTCCACCTTGATCTCAGCTTGCCAGGGTGGATATGTAAATGAGAGTCATAAAGATGCACTCGTTGGTTTGGCTCAAATTGTTTTCTTAGGATCTGCCTGTCATGGACCGCTTTCATTTTACCCTTGTAGATCCTAGACTTGTCATAAGCATCCTTCCTTAACTCTTCAATTTCTGAAAACTGAAGCTTACGATTGAGTCATGCCGCCTTGAGATCAAAATTTAGGCTTTTAACTATCCAATAAGCTTTGTGTTCCAGCTCAATTAGAAGGTGTCAGGCTTTTCCATAGACTTGCCTATAAGGAGACATACCAATCTGGGTTTTGTAAGCAGTGCGGTATGCCTAGAGAGCATTGAGAAGTCGTGAGGACCAATCTTTGCGGTCAGGATTTACCGTCTTTTCTAAGATTTTCTTAATTTCTCAGTTGGCTAACTCATCTTGGCCATTTTTGTGTGGGTGATGAGGCAATGCAACCTTATGAATTACACCATACTTTTGCATTAAGGTCTCAAAAGAATAGTTGCAAAAAATGGGTGCCTTGATCACTTATGATAGCTCATGGTGTGCCAAACCTAGATAACACATTTTCCTTTAAGAATTTCACAACAGTTGTGTCATCATTATTTCGACAAGTCACAACTTCCACCCATTTTGAGACATAGTCTATGGCGAGGAGAATGTAAAGGTAGCCAGAAGAAGGTGGAAATGGTCCCATAAAGTTTATCCCCCAACAATCGAATATTTCTATTACAAGAATTGGGTTTAATGGCATCATATGTCGCCAGGACAAAGCACCTAATTTCTGACACCTTTCACATGATCAACCGAAATTGTTAGTGTCTTTGAACAAAGTGGGCCAATAAAGACCATACTGTAAGATTTTTGCAGCAGTCTTTTTCATAGAAAAATGACCACCAAAAGCTTCATTATGACAAAAGTTCAGGACACTAAAAATTTCATCATCTGGAATGCAACGTCTCATAATTTGGTTGGGGCAATACTTGAAAAGATATGGATCGTCCCAATAGAAGTTACGAACCTCGACCAAAAATTTATGCTTATCTTGTGCACTCCATGCAGTTGGAAGTTTGTAAGTCACTAAGTAATTAACAATATGAGTGTACCATGGCAACTTAGTGACTGCGAAGAGATATTCATCAGGGAAGTAATCTCAAATGGCTGGGCTGTAACACCCTCCTTCCTTAGAGCCGTTACTAAGTGAGTTTAAAAACGTGCTTTCAACTCGCTAATCGAGGTTTTAAGTCAAACAGTGTAACTAAACCATAAACAGAGGAAAAACATAGAATTAATTCCATATCATTGAAGATCATGAAAGTTTGACACCTGGGATCCCAAAATACAGTTTAGAAATATTTACAACATAAAAACTGTACTAAGTCGGCTAAACGAAAATATCTAAGTTCATTTACAAACATCTCCCAAAATCCTCTGGCTGTGGCAGCCAGGCTGGCCAAACATGTACACGCCGCCTCACGCCTGCTGTACTCATGGTTGGTTGATCTGCTCTTTACCCTTACCTACACCACAAAGCATCTGTGAGCCGAAGCCTAGCAAGAAAACCCACAAACAGATAACATATGCATCACATATTTCAAGCATATAACCAGGCCACCAATTGGCTAAACACATACGGCCTAGCTGACCCAGGCGTTACGAAGCCCTAGATTCACGGACCACGCCGTGAGGATATCCCAGGTATCCGTCTAGGGACTCGCCCTGGCAACTCGCACTCCACGTGCTCAACGCTGCTCCGGGCCCCTTGCCATTTTCGGCCTTGCACTTAACGTGCCCAACTCCGTTCCCGGCCCTTCGCCGTTCTCGGTCTATACCGTTCGTGGCTCTTTCCGTTCACTCACAAAATAACACACATAATAAAACAAGCAAGTACAGAATTCCAACATAAGCAGATAAAGGGCTACGCCCCGTAGTTCCAACATATTGGGCTCGACCCTGCATATCAATTCCATTCAGACATATTGGGCTCAGCCCTGCACACAAGCTCTATGGAAACAAGGGTTTTCTTACCTGAGTTCCGAACATTCTGAGCACCGATGCCCCGAGCACAGTCCTCTAATGTGAGCCTCACTGAAACCCTAGTCACAACACATTAACAATGTCCATCCATCAAATTCTAATCCGCTAAATAACTTCGAGCCATAACCCTAACCTCCGAGACCTTATATTCTTTCAATCTGGGTGATAAAATCCATCGTGAGCCTTACCCCTTGAGTTCCGAAGCCTAAAATACCCTTAAAAACTCAAACTGGCACTAAGGGTCGCGACCCCACCCACAAGAGCCGCGGCTAGCCTCGAAACAGAGGCTAGCACCACATTGACCCCCACACGCGCGCCGTGGCGCGCATGAACCTCTCGGCCATCCATGGCCGCACGCGCACACGGGCCGCGGCTCTCACCTCCAAACCCAGATTTTTCCACCACTTTTCCACACCTTTCCTCAAGCCAATTCACCCAAAACTCATCTATCAAACCCATATAGCTAACACATATATTCCAGCTCAATAACAACTCAGTAAAACCCCAAGAACAAATTAGATTCTACCCACATGCAAAGCTTGGAAACACAGCTGAAATTTAAACATAACTTCCATGAAAAAGCATACCTCTTGCTGAGTTAAACCCCTGAAATTGAACCTTAATCCCCCAAGCTCCTAGCTCCTTAACTTCACAGCCCAAAGTCCTCAATTTCTTGACTAATTCCTCCAAAGTTCTCCTTTGACATGTCTTAGAGAATGAGAGAGAGATGAATAAGAGCTATCTTCAGTTGAAAAGAAATATGTGTCGGTTTCTAAAGCTTCTAAGTAATTCCCATTTTTGTTTTATTTGACTTAAGTCTAAAGGGTTACCTCAAGGCTCGGGGTACGAAAATGTCCCCGAGGGAAAAATGGTAAATTTCCCCAGTATTCCCGCCTAGACATTCTATCCTCAAATATATCTCCAAATATTTATTTTCATGTCCCAATAATCCCGTAACACACCTGGTACCCAAATTACCCCTTGACTCGACCCGAGTCCGAATCTCAACCCTGTTGTGACTTTCCGACTAACCGCTCACCAGGACTGTCTCGGTCCGTGCTGCACAGACATATCACATATACATAACATTTATCACATTTATACCCCTAATATCTAGATGGGGTCCACATGCGTATTTAACTTAACTAAACATGCATCACAATCATATATACACATAAATCCACATAAAAGCATATTTAACCATTTATTGCCCTCCAGGCACACTAATCAAGGCCCTAAGCCCGATTAGCAAATTCGGGTCGTTACAACTATCCCCTCCTTACAGAAATTTCATCCTTGAAATTACCTGAATAACTCGGGGTACCACTCCCTCATCTCTGACTCAAGTTCCCACATCGCATCTTCAACCTTCCTATTTCTCCACAGCACTTTCACCAAGGCGATGGTCTTGTTCCTCAAGACCTTATCTTTTCAGTCAAGAATTTGAACCGACTTCTCCTCATAGGATAAATCTTGATCAAGCTCCAAATTCTCAAAACTTAAAACATGCGTTGAATCTGACATATACTTCCGGAGCATGGATACATGGAATACATCATGAACCCCTGATAAAGCTGGAGGCATCGCTAATCTGTAAGCTACCTCTCCAACCCGTTCCAGAATCTCGAAGGGGCCAACAAACCTGGGACTCAACTTACCCCGAACACCGAACCGTTTCACAACCCTCATGGCTGAAACCCTAAGGAACACATGATCACCAACCTGAAACTCCACGCTTCTGCGTCTCAGGTCTGAATAACTTTTTTGTCGACTCTGGGAGGTGAGCATACGCGCTCTAATCTTTTTCAACTACCTCATTGGTCCTCTGAACCACCTCTGGACCCAAATACCTCCTCTCACCTGTCTCATCCCAATGAATAGGTGATCTACACTTCCTTCCATAAAGCATCTCGTACGGGGCCACACCAATGGTCGCCTGATAACTGTTATTGTACGAGAACTCGATCAAAGGGAGATACTTACTCCACGATCCCCCAAAGTCAAGCACACAGGCTCGCAGCAGATCCTCCAATATCTGAATCGTCCTCTCAGAATGCCCATCCGTCTAAGGATGATAAGCGGTACTAAACCGTAACTGCGTGCCCATAGCCTTCTGCAGACTCTCCCAAAACTTGGAAGTGAAGGTGGGGTCTCTGTTCGACACTATCAACCTCGGAGCCCCATGAAGTCGAACAATCTCCTTCACATACAACTCGGAAACTGCTCCACAGTATAAGTTGTCTTAACAAGCAAGAAGTGGGGGACTTGGTATACCTATCCACAATCACCCACACCGAGTCATGCTGTCCCACAATTCTTGGTAAACCAACTACGAAATCCATAGTAATATCTTCCCACTTCCATTCTGGAATCCCCAAAGGTTGCAATAACCCCGCTGGCCTCTGGTGCTCAGCCTTAACCTGCTAACAAGTTAAGCACTTAGCCACATAATCCACCACATCCCTCTTCATGCCCGACCACCAGTACAGAGCTCTTAAGTCCTGGTACATTTTCGTCGAACCCGGGCGCAAAGAATAGGGAGTGGTATGCGATTCATCCAAGAACTCTCGCCGGATACTAGAATCCATCGAAACACAGATCCGACCCTTATACTTTAGTGATCCCATCTCTGAAATGGAGAAGTCCTTTGTCGCTTCGACTAAGGCAGTCTCCCTATGTCCTCTCAACTGAGAATCTTTCTCTTGCGCTTCCTTGATCCTCTCAAGGAGCGTAGACTGAAGAGCGATGTTGGCCAACTGACCAACCACCAACTCTATACCTGCTCTGGTCATCTCCTCAGCTAACTTGTTAGATATCTGCCTCGAGCTAAACAACTGCCTTGGGCCCTTCCGACTCAATGCATCAGCCACTACATTAGCCTTCCCAGGATGGTAAAGGATATCACAATCATAATCCTTAACTAACTCCAGCCACCGCCTCTGGCGCATACTCAAGTCATTATGGGTAAAGAAATACTTTAGGCTCTTATGGTCGGTGTATATCTCGCACTTCTCACCATAAAGATAATGCCTCCAAATCTTTAGTAAAAACACCACCGCTGCCAACTCCAGGTCATGCGTAGGATATCTCTGCTCATATTCCTTCAACTGTCTCGATGCATAGGCTATCACCTTACCAGCTTGCATCAACACACACCCCAAACCTTGCCTGGATGCATCACAGTAGACCACAAACTTTTCATTCTCTGTCGGCAAGCTTAACACTGGCGCAGTAATCAATCGCCGCTTCAATTCCTTAAAACTATTCTCACACCTGTCCGTCCAGACATACCTTGTCTTCTTCTTTGTTAGTTCTATCAATGGCGTAGCTATTCGGGAGAACCCTCAACAAAATGTCGATAATACCCTGCTAAACCCAGAAAGCTTCTTACTTCAGGAACACTGCTTGTTCTAGGCTAATCTCTGACCGCCTCGATCTTACTTGGCTCAACCAGAATCCCCTCCTTACTGATGATATGGCCCAGAAATGTAACTTGTGGCAACCAGAACTCACACTTACTGAACTTAGCATATAACTTATGTTCCCTCAACCACTGTAGTACCAACCGCAGATGCTGCTCGTGCTCCATCTCTGACTGAGAGTACACTAAGATGTCGTCAATGAATACTATCACAAACTTGTCCAGACAATCCTTGAAAACCCTATTCATCATGTCCATGAAAGCTGCTGAGGCATTGGTTAATCCAAAGGACATAACCAGGCATTCATAGTGTCCATACCTCGTTCGGAAAGCAGTCTTTGGTATGTCCTCCTCTTTAATCCTTAGCTGATGGTAACTTGATCGGAGATCTATCTTGGAAAAAATTGTTCTCCCTTGTAGCTGATCAAATAAATCGTCAATCCTAGGAAGTGGATACTTGTTCTTAATGGTTAGCTTGTTCAACTCCCTGTAATCAATACACATCCTAAGGGACCCATCCTTCTTCTTTATGAACAACACTGGAGCACCCCATGGCGAGAAACTCGGTTTGATGAACCCTAAATCAAGAACTCTTGCAACTGAATCTTCAACTCCTTTAGCTCCGCCGGAGCAATTCTATAAGGTGTCCTAGATACTGGCTCCGCTCCTGGTACCAATTCTATAACAAAGTTAATCTCCCGTTGTGGCGGCAACCCTAGTAGATCCGCTGGAAACAAATCCAGGAACTCACACACCAATCTAGTCTCGCCCGGTCCAACTGACACCACCCTAGAAGTATCCACAACGCTTGCCAAGAATCCTATGCAACCTTCCTGGATCAGGTCCCTAGCCCTTAAGGCTGAAATCATTGGTACACACGGTCCACTAACTGACCCCACAAACACCAAGGGTACCTCCCCTTCTGGCTCAAAAGTCACCATTCTGTGCCTGCAATCAATCGTTGCCCCATACTTGGATAGCCAATCCATTCCCAAAATCATGTCAAAATCATCCATCTCTAGCTCAATCAAATCAACAGACAATTCCCTACCATCTACCTCCACTGGCAATGCCCTAATCCACTTCCTAGAGACTACCAATTCTCCTGTTGGCAACAAAGTCTGGAATCCCCTAGCATACACACCACTAGGTCTACAAAGATGATCTATCACTCTAGCAGATACAAATGAATGGGTAGCCCCTGAATCAAACAATGCAGTATACAAAGAACCAGCACTAGAGATCTGACCTGTCACAACTGAAGGGCTAGCCTCCGCCTCAGTCTGTGTCAAAGTGAATACCCTGACAAGAGCAAGATTGTCACTCTGCTTCTGCTCCTCCTTCTTAACTTGAGGGAAATCCCTCTTCAGATGGCTGGTACTCCCACAAACAAAGCAGGCCCTGATCCTGCACTCACCTTGGTGTCAACGCCTGCACCGTGGACGCATAGGAAAACTCCTCCAATTATCACTGCCACCCTGACAACCAGTAAAAACACCCTGTGCCCTCCTATCAGAGCTGGGAGGAACAAAGGAATCTGGGGCCTTCCTTTTCTGCTCACTGGGGCCACCGCCCCGACTAGACCCAACAAAAGGAGGCACCGTCCTCCTAGCATCGCGCCTTACAGCGCTGTCCCTCCATATCTAATCCTCAGCCCTCTCTGCAGTAAGGGTCTTATCCACCGCTTGGGAATAAGTAGTAGTCTCTGGAATCAACGTAATATTCACATCACGGGCGATCATCACATTCAACCCATGTATAAATCTATCTCTCCTGGCCGCATCCGTCGGCACTAAGTTTGGCGCAAACTTCGCCAGTCTGTCGAATCTCAAGGCGTACTCAGTAACTGATAACCTGTTCTGAGTTAGGTTGATAAACTCATCAACCTTCGTAGCTCGAACTAATATGCTGTAATATTTCTCATTAAAAATACTCTTAAATTCCTCCCATGTCATGACTGCAACATTCCTCCGCTGACTCACCACATCCCACTAGATGCGGGCATCCTCCCTAAGCATATAGCTCGCACAAGCAACCCTTTCACTTCCTTCGACCCTCATAAAGTCTAAGATCAAGGAAATCATGTTCATCCACCGCTTTGCCCGCAATGGGTCTGATCCACCCTTAAAGGTAGGAGGTTGTTGCTTCCTGAATCTTTCGTACAAGGGTTCCCACCTGTTCTCAGTCACAGGCTGAACAGGCACTGGCACCACATTCTGCTGTATTGGCAACCCTGTAACCTGTGGAGGGGCCTGTTGCCTCATCTGATGGAGTTCTTCCTCTGTTCTCTGCAGTCTAGCCTTCATTTCGGCCAATATCTGTTGCCAGTTCTGTGGGGCAGGTGGAGATTCCGGACCCTTGTTGTCATCCTCGGCCTAATAATCCCGTAACACACCTAGTACCCAAATTACCCCTTGACTTGACTTGAGTCCGAATCTCAACCCTGTTGTGACTTTCCGACTAACCGCTCACCAGGACTATCTCGGTCCGTGCTGCACAGACATATCACATATACATAACATTTATCACATTTATACCCCTAATATCCAGATGGGGTCCACATGCGTATTTAACTTAACTAAACATGCATCACAATCATATATACACATAAATCCACATAAAAGCATATTTAACCACTTATTGCCCTCCAGGCACACTAATCAAGGCCCTAAGCCCGATTAGCAAATTCGGGTCGTTACATGGGCCATCAGCGAAATCAGAAAATTCAAGATGAGATAAGTGGTCTGCTACCACGTTTTCAACTCCTTTCTTGTCCTTTATGGTCATATCAAATTCCTGTGACAGAAGGATCCACCTAATTAAACGCGCCTTAGCATCCTTTTTGGAAAGGAGGTATTTTAAGGCGTAATGGTCCATAAAGACTGTGATAGGTGAACCAATCAGGTAGGAACGAAACTTGTCAAGTGTGAATACTACAGCAAGTAACTCTTATTCAGTAGTAGAATAGTTCATCTAAGCACTGTTAAGACTTCTACTTATGTAATAGACAACGAAGGGCTTCCCTTCCCTTCTTTGACGTAAGACAGCCCCTATAGCATAATTGCTAGCATCACACATGACTTCGAATGGTAAGTTCCAATCTGATGGCTGAATGATAGGGGCGGAAGTGAGCTTTGCAACGAGCGTTCAGAAAGATTCCTCACACTCAGGTGTCCAATTGAACACAACATCTTTTGCTAGGAGGTTTGACAAAGGGCGAGCAATTGTCGATAAATTTTGTATGAACCTCTTATAGAATCCTACATTCCCAAGAAAAGATCGAATGTCTTTAACAGTCTTGGGGGTGAACATCTTTGATATGAGTTCAATCTTTGATTGATCGACCTCAATTCCTTATTCCGACATGGCATGCCCCAAGAATATGCCTGATGGCACCATGAAATGACACTTTTCCCAGTTAAGTACCAAGCCTTTCTCTTTACACCGTTTAAGCATAGACTCTAAATTGAGAAGGCATGATTCAAAGGAATCTTCAAAGACTGTCAAATCATCCATGAATACTTCCATACATTTCTCGATCGTATCACTAAATATGCTCATCATGCATCGTTGGAAAGTGGCTGGAGCATTGCATAGGCCAAATGGCATACGCCGGAAGGCAAAAGTACCAAAAGGACAAGTGAATGTGGTCTTATCCTGATGTTCTAAGGCAATCTCTATTTGGTAATACCCTAAATAACCATTAAGAAAACTATAGAAAGGATGACCCGCCACACATTTCAATATTTGATCGATGAATGGAAGTGGAAAATGGTCTTTGCGGGTGGATGCATTTAATTTTCTATAATCAATGCACATGCGCCACCCAGTTGTGACCTTGGTAGGAACACGTTCCCCCTTTTCATTTTGTACCACTGTTACCCCTGATTTCTTGGGAACAACCTGAGTTGGGCTAACACATTTACTGTCAACAACAAGATAGATTATTCCAGAATATGAAATTTCAATACTTCAGTCTTAACTACTTCCTTCATCGTTTGGTTTAATCTTCTTTGAGGGTCACGACGTGGTATAGCCCCGTCTTCCAATCGAATGTGATGGGAGAAAATTAAAGGACTAATACCTTTAATGTCAGCTATCGTCCATCCTAATGCATCTCTTTGTTCTTGTAACACATTGTTGAGTTGGCGCTCTTGTGTGGCATTGATCTTGGAAGATATTATGACAGGAAAAATGTTGTCAGCTCTCAGGAAAACATGCTTAAGACCCTCAGGAAGTTAGGCCAACGTTGGTTGAGGAGCTTTTTCAATGGAGGGTTTTGGTGTTTCTCGATCTTGAGGGAGTTCCTCAAAGATTGGATTCCAAAACATGGTTCTTCTAGCTTGTGAGTGTTTGAAAATTTCAGGGTTTATTTTAGACTCATCGGGCTCAGAACTTTCTGAAATTTGGAAAAGGTGATTAAAATGATTAGATGTGTATTTCGCTTCGACCTCTTCCGAAATAAGTGTATCGATTAGATATGATTAGAAATATTCATCGTTATCAGGTGGTTGTTTGCCAATGTGGAAAACATTCACTTCTGGAGTCATGTTCGCGAAAGAGATTTTCATGAGACCATTCCTACAGTTAATGAGTGCATTTACTGTTGTGAGGAAAGGTCTACCAAGAATGATGGGAATTTTGGACTCTATACTCACTTTAGATCGAGTGTCCAAGATGAGAAAATCAACAGAGTAATAGAAATTTTCAATTTGAATTAAAACGTCTTCTACTATTCCCCGAAGTTTCTTGACTCATCGAATGGTTAGTTGTAGCACCACAGATGTGGCTTGAGTTCTCCTAGACCTAATTGCAAGTATATTGAACATGGCATGAGATTTACACTTGCTCCTAAGTCTAGAAGGGCTTGACCAAATTCTTGTTCCCCAATTTGGCATGAGATGGTGGGACAACCAGGATCTTTGTACTTAGGTGGTGTCTTGCAGTCAATTACCGCGCTAGCTTGTTCTACCAAGAATGCAGTTTTCTTAACATGGTGCTTTCTTTTAACAGTGCACAAATCCTTGATAACCTTGGCATAAACCGACACTTGTTTGATCACATGCAACAATGGCAAGTTGATCTTCACTTGTGTTAAAAGGTCTAGGATTTCACCATGCTTTTCCAGTTCCTTTCCAATGGATTTCAAAGCTTGAGGAAAGGGTGCCTTTACTGGAATGCTTATTGGCATATCATCATCTGGAGCGGGCATTGACGTACTCGTTGTCTTAATTAACGGCGAAACCATACTTTGACCACTTCGAGTAAAGATGGCATTAACCTCTTTGAAATTTGTATCTGGAGAGGAGGAGGTTTGTGCCAGGTGTTGCCATTTTTTGATGGATTAGAGGTTGAGAGGGAAGTCTACCATACTCTTGAATTTCCAAAGTCGTGTTTAGCTTTGTCATTTAGATTTTTATGTCTTTCATTTCTTCTACCATTTGTGTGAAACAAGATTTGAGCACTTGAGTTAAGGCTATTTGTAATTGCGCAAGCATTTGCAAAGTATTTTCAAGAGAATTACTTGACTGCATATTATTTAGAGGAGCAATGTATGCTTTTGGCGGTTGTTGTTGCTCAGGCCTCCATTGGCTCCCAAATGCTTGGTTTGAATCCTTCCACCTGAAATTTGGATGGAGTGTTTGAGAAAGGGTTATAAGGCTTCTTGTAATCCCCTAAAGCATTGCATTGTTCCTCATTTCCTCCTCTTAATTCACCAAGAGCTAGGCACTCTTGCAGTTAATGTTCCACCCTCCACAGATAAAGCATGGATCTCGTGTCTCTACCTTTGCAGCCATGTGGATTCCTCTACCTTCTTGAGATTTGAAAGCCTTGAATTGTTGTCTCAATGATTCAATTTGGCCTTTGACGTTGTCATCTTCCCTTAATTGGTAGATTCCAGTTGATCATGGCTTGTCCACAGGACTCAGTCCATTCCATGTGAAGGACTTTTCAGTGAGATCGTCGAGGTACTCAAACGCTTCATCGGGATCTTTTTAAAGGAATTTGCCATTACACATCATTTGCATGAATTGTATTTGTCTGGTTGTGAGACTGTCATAGAAATATCTGATCATACGCCAACTTTTGTATCCATGGTATGGGTTTATCAAATCTCTAAACCTCTCCCGGACCTATCTTTGTCTTTCTGGATGAAGGTATAGATTTGCCTACTAAGGCTTCTAGTCTTACGGGGCGGGAAATATTTGGAAAAGAATGCTTTTGTCATTTTGTCCCATGTTCCAATAGATCTAGGCCTTAAGGAATACAACCAGCCTTTTGCTTTGTCTTTGAGAGAGAAAGGAAAACAATTCTTCCTGGCTGGCGCCTGTTCGATTTCTCCGTGCTTGCAGGAGTGGTGATAGTAGGGTTGGTGTATAAATCGAACGCTTTCTCGGCAGGCATGTCTGCAGAAAAGAAGTATACGATCAGTTAGGGTGAGTTGTTATGCAAAAAAGATAAGTACACTGAGAGAAAAGAAATTATAAGTAAAATACCCAAGCTACAACTATTGGTCGCTACATTATTTATCGTACTACTGCTACATTGACTCTCTGCCTTGAAGAAGTCTGAATTTAAACTAGGCGTGTATTTAAAGTTGCCGTCCCCGTCAAATAAATGATAGGGAATTGGCAAACTGTCTAAGAGTTAGAAGTCAGTACCATTGTCGTCCGAGGACTTAAGTATAGGCTCGGGATGATCAGGAAGCTTCTCCTTGCCCTTCCCATGCTGGGCAGGGACTGCCGCTGCTTGTGGGGTGCTGGACGGTTCCCTGATGGTCACTCCCATTGCCCTCCTCCTCGGGGGTTGTGACACATCTTGGTGCTGCTCAGGAACTTCTCCCCCAGTGGCACTTTCTGCGGTTGATTCCCTCACGTCCTGGTGAGGTGCTAGAAGGGAAACCAGCCTTAGATTGTTCTCCATGACCAGCTCTTTGACACTTTTTTCAATATTCGTCATGCTGCCCAAGGATTCTGCTCGTATCTCCATTTCTGGAGTGGGGACGTGTCGATGCCATGGACCTGAATGACACCAAAGTTTTAAAGAATGTGCAGAAAAGCTAAATGAAATCTAACAACCAGTAAGTAAATGACTTATCTCCTTCACTGAAGGCCAGGTTGTTGGCGACCAGGTCCGGTGTTAAAAAGTACTCCTGGAAGTACTTTCCCACGTTAGACTTGTGGGTAATATCACTCAGGAAGGTGCGAGCAAATTCCTAGTGGTAGAAATGAAAGAACCCCGTGTTGTTGTGGTTGGGGTTAGATTTGAGATCAAACAAATAATTAATCTCATGTGGTGTAGGAACTGGCCACTTCTTGTGGCTGTAAAGAATATAGAGAGCAAAGAGCACTCTATATTTGTTTGGGGTGATTTGAAATGGATCGACCTCGAAATAGTTGGCCACCCCCTAGAAAAATGGATGCAGAGGCAAGGTTGCGCCTGCCTCAATATGATATCTCGACAAGGCGCTGAAGGTGCCGCCAGGTAGGTTTGCCTGCTGGTCGATTGAAGGCGTGATGAGAGTTATCCTAGTAAGGCCATACTTCTTGAGATAATTACCTACCATCCTAGCTATAATCATACTAGGAGGTGCTACGTACCATTCGAACTCTGGTCGAAGGACGTCTCAAAGTCGGGATTTTGTTTGAATTTCTGCATGAGAAGTGTTTTCAGGTTGAGGGCTAGTCGAAGGAGTTTCAGCTCAAGGAGCAGGTTGATTGGCAGGAGGTTTGGTTGTTTTCTTTTTCTTTTGTGCAATGGATTTTATGCGACACATATTGGTTGGGCTGGTCGAAGGTCTACTTGTGAGGTTATGTTGAGAAAAGGGGATTTCTGAGAATTGCAGCGACGACTGTTCTTGATCTTTGAGCAATAGCATGAGCAGGTCATCGTCAATCGGCCTCTCACCTCCCCATGGGTCGTGCATGAAAATCTGCGAACAGGGAAGGGGAGGTGACAATCTACGACCAATAGGCTAAAGAAGTGGAAGTGTTGGGATAACGTTGCTCGTGTATAAAAGTTACCGTGAAAACGACCAGCAGCATCCTAACGTAAATACTAAATAGTATGCAAACAGCTTGGAAAACGGAATAAAAAGCAGAAGTAAAAAGTTTTTTAGGAAAAACTTTTCGACTTTGAGAAAGGGCGGGAAAAACCCTGTTTTTTCTAAGTGCCTAAAAATCGAATTTTTACTTCGATTTAACGCCCCAAACCAATTCCTAAGCCATATTTAGTGTTTTTTCCTTATCCTATCATGTTAATACCTACATGCCCGATTACCCCAAATCATTTTTTCAAGAACATTCAGGAACTCAGAATCCAAGTCAAACCATAAAACTAAAAAGGTAGTTATTGCATTGCATCTCAGAGACGAAGAAGTTCAATAAACTTACTTGGATTAAGATTGATGCAAATTTCTGGAACGTTGGTTCAAGTGGCTGGACAGAAATTTCGTTCTTTAGTGTTCTTGAGGAAAGATGGAAAGTAAAAAGTAAAAAATAAAAATGAGGGGGTATTTATATTGGTCGAAGCACGGTTAATGAGGTAATGATGGGGAATGATTTTCGAGGCATGGAAAAATGTGATAGTCGTCAAATCGCTTTTTGGGAAATTGCAATTACATGATTGGTTGCCTTTTTTTGCGAAGGCATTAATGGCTCTGACAGGTCTGACACGTCAAGCAGAAGGTCTGTCATTCATGTTTACTTTATACTGGTCGTAGTAAAATAAACTTGGGGGCAAATGTTTACCCAAAAACGGACTTCCTGATGACGCGGCAGGATTGGTCTACACGTGGGAGGCACGAGGCTATTTTAAGTAAGTGTATCCTGTTCGGCCATCGACCAGAAGATTATCGGTTTATCTAGCATCATACTTATGGGCAACCAGTCTGGTCGCATATATTCATTTATTTCCTTTAAATATGTAATCTTGTGATTATGCATTAATTGTAATTTCCCATATTATTTAGATACGCATGTATTAAATGTATTAAGGCCAATTTTCCCATGTAGACCTCCTTGAGCCTATAAATAAGAATCAAAGGGCTCAAGAGAGGGGACTTTTGGGTTTTGGAACATTTGGCTTGAGAATCCTTGAGCTGAGAGATTCAAAGAGAAAAAAAAGAATGTTGTTATCCATCACAATTGTATCTATCTAAGAATTAGTGAAATTCGTGAACCCTAGTTCATTGATCACTATTCTTGGAGTACTACATCAATAAGAACACTAAGTGGCCGTAGGTCATTACCATCTTATTGGGGCCGAACCACTCTAAATTGTTTGTGTCGTTTACCTTTTCGTCTTAATTTCTTCTTGTTTTCATCTCATTTTATATTGTTTATCTGACTCCGTGTCGTTGACCAATTTAGGGGTCAACAAGATCTATTATAAGGTGGTTGCATAGGATTCTTAGCAATTGTGGTTAATACCACTCATGTCATGCCAGTGGGACCAAAGGAGACCAAACTATTCTGTGAGTTTCTAGATGTGTTTCCAGAAGATTTACCAGGGTTGCCACCACAAAGAGAGATTGAATTTGTGATCGAACTAGCACCAGGGATGGTGCTAATGTTGAGGGAACCTTACAGAATGGCCTCAGAAGAATTAAAGGAACTAAAGGTACAACTAAAAGAGCTGGACTTGGGTTTTATTAGACCTAGTTTCTCACCATGGGGTTCACCGATACTTTTTGGGAAGAAGAAAGATGGTTCTCTTAGAATGTGTAATTATTACAAAGAACTAAACAAGTTGACAATTAAGAACAAATATACTCTGCCAAGGTTAGATAATTTGTTTGACCAGTTGAATGGTAAAAGGGTATTCTCAATGATAGACCTTCGATCTGGTTATCATCAGTTGAGGGTCAAGGAGGGAGATATACTAAAGACTGCCTTCCGCACTAGATATGGGCATTTCAAGTTCTTACTCATGTCCTTTGGGTTGACTAATTCCCCAACTGCTTTTATGGATTTGATTAACAGAGTGTACAAGGATTATTTGGACCAGTTTGTGATCGCCTACATCAATGATATTTTGGTTTATTCTCAGTCATAGTCAGAACATGAACAACATTTGAGGTTGGTTCTACAAAGACTGAGGGAACACAAATTGTTTGCAAAATTCAAGAAGTGTGAGTTCTGATTATCTCAAGTAACTTTCCTTGGTCATATTTTCTGTAAGGATGGGATCAAGGTGGACCATGCCACGATTGAGGAGGTTAGGGATTGGCCAAGGCAAAAGAAGGCTTCATAGGTTAGGAGTTTCCTTGAGTTGGCAGGTTATTACAAGCGTTTCGTGGAAGGATTCTCAAAGATTCTTACTTCATTGACTGAATTGACACACAAGAATCAGAAGTTTGTGCGGTCAGACAAGTGTGAGAACAACTCCCAGGAATTGAAGTAGAGTTTTATTACAGCTCCAGTTCTGAGTCTTCAAATAGATCAGGAGAAGTTTGAAATTTACTGTGATGCCTTGCATCAGAGTTTGGGTTGTGTTCTTATGAATTCAGGGAAGGTGATTGCTTATGCGTCACACTAGTTGAAAGAGTATGAACAGAGGTACCCCACTCATGATTTGGAATTGGCAGCAGTGATCTTTCATTAAAGGTATGGAGACATTATCTTTATGGGGAGAAGTGTGAGATTTACACTAACCACAAGAGCCTGAAGTACTTTTTCACACAGAAAGATCTAAATATGAGACAAAGGAGTTGGCTGGAGTTAGTGAAGGATTATGATTGTGAGATTCTGTATCACCCTGGAAAGGCCAATGTGGTAGTAGATGCTTTAAGCCGGAAGAGTCTGGGACAGATTTTCAGTGCGAGACTGATATCCAGAGAGTTAGCAGAGGATATGACCAGTGCTGTATAGAATTGTTGGTAGGCCAGTTGGCCAACATTATACTACATTCTACATTGTTGGAAATGATAAGGGAAGGTTAGTTAGGTGATCCACAGCTAACCAAGATCAGATAGGACGTTCTAGCTGGAGTGTCAAAGGATTATACAGTGTTAGAAATGGGCTTGTCGAGATACAAAAGTTGGATTGCCTGGGATGAAAAAGGATGTGGCAGAATATGTGGCTAAGTGCTTGACATGTCAACAGGCTAAGGCTAAGTATCAGAAGCTAGCAAGGCTATTACAGCCTCTGGACATCCAGAGTGTAAATGGGAAGACATCACAGTGGATTTCGTGGTGTGGTTACCCAAGATTGTGGGTTAACATGATTCGTTGTGGGTTATCGTGGATCGATACACCAAGTCAGCTAACTTCTTACCAGTGAGGACAGCTTATACAGTTAACCAGTACACAAATCTTTATGTGAAAGAGATTGTTTGCCTTTATGTGGCACCGAGGTTTATCGTGTCAGATCGGAACCCCACATTCACTTCTAAGTTTTGGGGAGGTTTGCAAAGGGCCATGGGTACACAATTGAAGTTTAGTACTGCTTATCATCCTCAGAAAGATGGACAATATGAGATGACTATTTAGATAATAGAGGACATTTTGCGAGCATGTGTGCTGGACTTTGGTGGGTCCTGGAGTAAGTATTTGCCTTTAATAGAGTTTTCCTACAACAACAGCTATCAGTCAACCATTGGAGAGGCTCCTTACGAGATGTTGTATGGTAGGAAATGCAAATCTCCCATTCATTGGGATGAGATAGGAGAAAGGAGATACTTGGGTCTTGAGGCAGTTCAAGGACTAATGAGGCCATTGAGAAGATCAGAGCTCGGATGCTCGCTTCTCAAAGTAGACAGAAAAGTTATGCTGATTCCAAATGTAGGAACATGGAGTTCCAAGTGGGAGACTATGTCTTCTGTAGAGTCTTTCCATGGAAAGTGGTGAGAAGATTTGGGAGGAAAGGCAAGTTGACCCCTAGATTCGTAGGTCCATTTGAGATCCTGGAGAGGATTGGTCAGGTGGCCTATAGGTTGGCCTTACCATCTGCATTGTCGGTCGTGCATAATGTATTTCACATTTCAGCTCTTCAAAAGTATATGTAAGATGTGACTCATGTTTTGAGTTACGAGGATCTGGAGCTTGACGCAGATCTCTCCCATGAGGAACGACCAGTCCAGATACTAGACAAAAATGACAAGGTCCTGAGAAATAAAACATACCTTTGGTAAAGGTATTATGGAGGAACAACAAGGTCGAGGAAGCGACCTAGGATCAAGAGTCAGATATGTAGAGTCAGTATCCCGAGCTATTTAGGTAAAATTTCGAGGATGAAATTTCTGTAAGGAGGGGAATGTTGTAACGTCCCAAATTCCTTAATATGGCTTAGTTCCTGTATTAGGAGGCCAGGAGGATGATAATTGATTTAATGTGTTATTATGTGATTATATGCATGATTATGTGTGATGTATTATCATATGATTGGATATGCATATATGTGGGCCATTTCTTATAAGAAGGACATTTTCATAATTTTGGCCCATTGAGGGCATATTTGTATATTTATGTGCATCTATGAGATATATGGGTGAACCACATAATTATGTGGATATATTTGAGTTATTTGGCATGAGACGATTCTAGGAAGCAAGTTAGCGGTTTAGTCACAACGGGGTTAATTACTGGGCTCGGGGTGAGCCTAAGAGTAATTTGGTGCTTAGTACATTACGGAGAATGAGTGGGTAATGAGAAATGATTTGGTAATTATTTCAGGATATTGGAAATGACAGGAATTGTGAGACGTTAATTATGATTAACGGGGTAGGTGGTAATGAAAAAATCTCCCTTGGGTGGCTTTGAGGGATTAGATTGGCCCTAGGGGCATTTCAGTCATTTTAGGCTAATTGGATAGTCTTGATCAAGGGGGAAGGTTCTAGAATGAACCACAACAAATAGAGTACTCTCTTTCTCTCTCTTGACCATTCCCTTTCTCTTTCTCTCGATGTGATTTTTGGAGGCTAAGGTTAAGGATTCATCCTTGGAGTTCTAGAGCTTGAGGTTCAGGATTGAATTGCTGCATCTAGGAGGTGTTGATTCATAGTTAAGGTAATGGTTCTAAGCTTAAACTTTGAGTTTCCTTTTGTTTTTAATGTTATTTATAAGCTTGGAAGTCTGATCATGGAATTGATTATTTGGTAGTGTTTTGAGGGTTTCTATGCTTGGGTTTTGTTGCTGAATTGGTGGATATGTTGTGTTGGGGTTTGGTATTGATATTTGGGTTGTTTGCTTGTGTTTTTGGTTAAGTTTGGGTTCAAGAAAATGCAGGGGAGCTGGGTTCGTGGGGTCAAGTCGTGGTCGTGTTCTTGGCATCGCAACTTAAGTGAACCCAGAGCCTTGATTGGGCTCTATCTGCAAGGCGCGTCATGACCCTCAAGGGCAAGTCATGGCCTGCCCCTGGCACCCAGACAGGGGCGTTATCTGTCTAGGAGGCGTGTCGCGACCCTTGGGGGCAGATCGTGGCCTGCTTGTTCCTTTTTGGCCAGGCTTTATTTTACTTGGTTTTAAGGGCGGGTTTTTGAACCTTAAGGCTATGGATAGAATCTACTACCTAGTTTAGTATAGTTCGAGGTCTCGGGGGCTAGGACTTGGTCTAAGAATATTTTATTACTCATTTTATTGAGGGGATTTCATAGTTGGTTATGATTAGGTTACCGATAAGGGCCTAAGGTCATGATCATGCTCAAGGGTCGTTCTGAACTTATTTTTCGCTCGAACCTGAGGTAAGAAAACTGCACCCATTATGTGACATACATGATTATTGTTGAGGTATGTTGAGTGCTCTATATATGGAGAATTGTTGCATTGTTAATGCCTGGTTGCATTGCTTACTTGTGAGTGGCATTGACTTATTAGTCAAGAACAACAATAGTGTTGAGTGCTGGTCGTGAAGCTCTGACTTATCAGTAAGGATCGGCAATAGTACTAAGCGCTGGTCATATGGCATTGACTTATGAGTCAAGAGCGGCAATAGCGCAGAGAGCACTGGTTGATAAGATTAGATCTAATCAGTAGAGCATTATACGCTCGCCTGACCCTATGGTCGAAGAAAAACTAAAGCTCTTGGCTAGTCTATGGCTAGTTACTTCGAGCCAGGGGTAAAAGGTCTAGAGTGACTTGATAGTCACATGGCTAGGGCACCAGACCCCAGGATGACTTAATAGTTAGCTATTCAGGGCGTAGAACCCCAAGATGACTTAATATTCATCTATTCAGGTCGTAGGACCCCAAAATGATTTCTCAGTTACCTATTCAGGGCTCAAGACCCCAGGATGACTCACAGTCATTTGATTAGGGTTGCGAGCCCCATAATGGTTTCACAATCATTTATTAATACTTGTATACATGCAGTAATAATTTTTCTTGCTTAGCCTTGGCTCACGGGTGCTATGTGGGGCAGGTAAAGGGAAAGAAAAACTTACCCAGCCTTGAGCGGAGAGCTTAAGTGGCGACATGTACATATGCGGCCGCTTGACCACCACGGCCAAGATGTTTTAGGGGAATTGGGGTTTAACCCTATTTTTGTTGCTCAGGTTGACGAATTGTAACTTTTGAATTGTAATGAACGTTTTGGATTGTAAACAACTTTGTAAACACTTTTATGGGATCCCATGTACAACTTAACGTTTTTAATAAAATATCCATTCCTTTTGACCGAAATTTTAACCATGGCCATTAATAACACTTAGATGCACGTTTATGGCCTAATGACTCGTTTAGTGAGTTAAGAACTATTTAAAATACACAGTGTGATGGGCTGGATGAGTGTTTTGGCTTAGCTCTCGAATGGTCACTCCCGTTGGTCAATGCCTTTGGGGCTGTAATACATCCTGCTGCTGCTCGGGGTTTTCTTGTCCTTCAATGCCCTCTCCTGTGGCACTCCTAGAAGTTGACTCCCTCACTTCTTGGTGAGGTTCTAAAAGGTTGACCAACCTAAATTGCTCTCCATGACCAGCTCCTTGATGCTTTTTTCTATATTTTCATGCTAGCCAGTGCTGCGGCTCTTATCTCCATTTATGGAGTATGGTCTAGTATGTACCATGGACCTAGATACAATGCAAACAAACTAAGGACAAGGAAAATATTAAAAATGACTATTTGAATATCGAACAAAGATTGAGAGTTTACCTCCTCGCGTGAAGGCCATGTTATCGGCGACCAAGTCGGTCATGAGGAAGTACTCCTAGAAGTAATTTCCCACGTTGGACTTATAAGTTATGTCACTCAGGAATGAGCGAGAAAATTCCTGTTAATAGAAGTGGAAATAGCCCGTGTTGCTTTGATTGGGGTTGGATTTGAGATCAAACAGCTAGTTAATCTCATGAGGAGTAGGCACATGCCATATTTGGTGGTTGTATAGGATATAGAGTGCTGAAAGTACCCTATATCCATTGGGAGTTATTTAGAAAGGGGCGACCTCGAAGTAATTGGCCACCCCTCGGAAAAAGTCATGCAAGGGAAAGATTTCCCCTGCTTCAATATGGTACCTCAACTGGGCACTGTAGGCACCTTCGGACATGTTTTCCCTCTGGTTGGGTGTAGGTTTGTATAAGGTAATTCCAGGAAGCCCGTACTTCTTGGGATACTGTAGCGACCCAAAATTGCTAATAAGGCTTAAGGGCCTTGATTAGTGTGCTGGGAGGGCATAATTGGTATTTATGTGAATTATTGATTAAATGCATGGTTATATGGCATGCATGATTAGATGAGTATATGGGTATGGTTAGATGCATGTTTATGAGTATTAAATATGCATGTGGGCCCTATTTTGTTCATAAGGGCATGTTTGTAATTTTGGCCAGGTGAGGGCATAAATGTAATTATATGTGATAAATTGATGAGACCACACTATTATGTAGATAAATTTGCAACGTTTGTCTCGAGACGGTCCTAGTGAGTGGATTGGCGAAATGGTCACATCGGGGGTTTATACCTGGCTTGGGGGAGCTTGGGGGTATTTCTGAGAATTTGGGAAATATATTGGAGATTATTAGGCATTGGGGAAAAATAATTGGTGATTAATCAGATGACAGGAATTAAGTGGTAAATATTAGGGACACTCGAGGAATTAGCGGGAATTGAGAACAAATGACCAAAATGCCCTTAGAGTGACTAAAAGGCTTGGATTTAAATGGGAGGGTAAAAGATTCTTTTGCCTATTAAGAGATATACTTGTTATATCTGATGTTTTAGTGGAAGTGGTAGAAGGTGGTAGAAGCTGAAGGAAAGGAAAGGAAAGAAGGAAAAACAGAGCACTAAACCTATCACTCTCTCTCTCTCTCATACGATTTGCTTTCTCTCTCACCCTTTCCTCTGGATTTTGAAGCTAAGAACTCAGAGGGAGTCTAGGCTTGGTTTGGGGTGTTGATCCTTGGAGAAGCTAAGGGATTCAACTGGAATTAATTCTCAAATTAAGGTAAGGTTTAAGGTTGTTTTTGAGATTTCTGAGCTTTGATGAAGTTGTTTCTGAATTTCAGTTTTTGGATGGGAATCAAGGGGCTTAAGCTTGGGGATTTGAGGAAATAAAGGCTGGAAGGGCATAGAAACAACCTAAGGTCAAATTTTCTCAATTAAGGTAATCAATTCTAACTTTGAAGTTTTGGGTTTCTAGTTTTTCTGATGATGTTCTTAAGCTTTTGAGCTCAAGTTTGGTTTATGTATTTGTTGGTGCTTATAGTTAGGCTTTTGTTGTTGATGGGTTGTTTTGCTTGAGTTATAGTGGGTTGTAAGGTCAATTTTGAGGTTGGATAAGTTTTGGAGTGGTTTGGTAGAGCTTTGGCTCGGGGAAGTTCGAAGAAAAACCCTGAAATTTCATGCATGGCTAGTTGTAGCGCTAGCATTGGAGCGCTACAACGCTAGGCTTCATTTTGTGGGGGCATTTTGTCCCTATTTGTAGCACTATAGCACCCACCTAGTGGCATTGTAGCGCTACCCTGCCTCCAGAAATGGGTTTTGGGTATTCTTCTTAGGGTTTTTGCTTAGAGGATCGAGGGTCGATTCCACCACCCTGTTTGGTGGAATTGGGCTTCCCGAGGGCTTGGGATTGGTCCCGATGTTGGGATGTGAAATTAAGATCTAATGAGGATTCTATTTTTATGATTGTGACTAGGTGTACGCTAGGGCTCGAATGGGTTCATGCTCGAGGGTCATCTCATTTAGCCGAGGCACTCGTAATGAAAGGTAAGAAAAAGGCACGCAGTTATGTGGTTATGTTGGGACTAAGATTTCCCTATACTTTTATGTGATGTCATAAGATGTTATTATGCCATGGGGACATGTGATAAACGGCATAAGAGTGTCGGAATCAATACTTGCACACAGAACGCGGCTCGGGCACTGGTAGCTAAGGTTAATCAAATAATCACTGAGCTTGGCCTAAGCGAGCCAGAGTCAGTGGGTTAAACACTGGGCTCGGCCTAAGTGAGCCGAAGACAGTGACTTAAGCAGAGGGTGCGGCCTAAGGGCATCGACCATAGATATTGTGTAATATGTTTATTGATGTTAATCTGATGATTATGGCATGTTCTTTGTCTAGATGGTTAATTATTGGTTTGTTGACTGATATCGCTGATTATGTGAACGATACAGTCTATTGATTATTTGATTAATGATTTATGAGTTATCTAAATACTATTTTTTATTATGCTATGCATTATAGTTTTCTTGCTGGGCCTCGGCCCACGGGTGCTACGTGGTGCAGGTAAAGGCAAGGGTTTGATGGTTCAACCATGAGTTGGAGAGCTCTGGGGGCGAGGTGTACATTGTGAGTTGCTCGGCCGCCACGGTGGAGGGTTTGTACAGGGACAGAAACCTAAAATGTATATTTTGCCATTAGAGCGACCATGTTTATTTATAACTTTTGGAATTTTTGTAAATGTGTCTCTTAAACCATGTTTTGGGATCCCATGTACTAAAAAATTATTTTAATGAAAATCATTTGTTTATGACCAAAATCTTTTAAACTCTACCTGTTTATTACTATAGGATCACACTTTCGTTTGAAAGACTTGATTAGCAAGTCCTACACTATTTTAAACACACAGTGTAACGGTCTTGGTTATCCAGGGCATTACGGATACTTAGCCACCATTCTAGTTGATATGACACTCAGAGGGGCTATGTGTCAGGTTACCTATGCTCAAGGTCCATCGTGTGGACGGGCCTTTGGCTGAATATCTGGTGGTGCAAAATTTAAGGGTCAATGGTCGTTTGAGGGACCCTTTGTATTGGCTGCAGGCTGGTTGGTAGGTGAGTTTGTGGGTTTTCTTTTTCTATGAGCGATGTGATTAACACGACCCATGTGTTGGTTGGTTCTGTGGAGGATTGTGAGAAGGATTGGTCGTAGGGTTTGGATGTGATGTCGGAGGGTTTGAAAAAGATAGAGAAGGTTGTTCTTGATCCTCGAACAGCAAAGCGGGAAGATCGTCGTCTATTCGTCTCTCACCTCCCAGAGATCATGCATGAATATCTGAGAAGAGAAAAAGGGAAGTGAGAATCTACGACCTATAGATAGAAGAAAAAGAAAAGCAAGGATAACGTTGCTTATGTATAAAAGCTAAGCTTTTATCCGAACAGCAGCATCCTGATAAAAAAACAATAAACATGCGAAAAGGTTGGAAAAATAGATAAAAAAGCGAATATGAAAAGTTTTTTTGGAAAAACTTTTCAACTCCAAAAACAGGCAGGAAAAACCCAGTTTTCTCCAAACACTCAAAATGAAATTTTCACTTCGATTCTGGACCCGAAATCAGTGTAAATATACTCCCAATTTCCTTTTAAACATTGTCTTGTACATTATACTGCCTAAAATCCTTATTATATCATAGTTATTCTATGTATTTTTGTCTAAACCCGATTTCCCAAAAACTTTCCAAGAACAGTGTGAACCCAATTGTGGAAATAGGAAAATAAGGGCCAAAATACGTGAAAATTGCTACAAAAGTAAGAAGATGAATTTGAAAACTTACTTGAAGTATGCATTTGTTGAAGAAAACATGAGGATGGTGCTTGAAGTTGATCGTAGATGCCTTGGATCAAATTGAAAACACTGGTTTTCTTGGAGGTTTTTTTGAGTGTTCTTGAGGAGAGAGAAGGCCCGGGTAAAAACTGAAGAGAAGTGAGAGGGCATATATTGATACTGATCGAAGCATTCATGCAAGGTAATGATGATAATAGAGTTTCGAATCACGGGGAATCACAATAACCGTCAGAACATGTTTGGGGAATCAAAAGGGTGATGATTACTTGTTTCTTCGAAAAAGTAAGTACTGACAGATGTGACAGGTCAGCTGGATTGCTAGTCGAGTAATTTTATCGAATGTTGTTTGCATTAAAATAAACTTGGGGGCAAATTTTTACCCTAAAATATTTTCTTGATGACTTGGCACGAATGAGGTGGACATGAACCGCATGTGACTGTTTATTGATGAAAGTCTAATCGACCAACGACCAAGGAATTAAAAGGAAATTAAGCTACCGGATAGGCGTGAGGCACATGTTGTGTAAAATGGAAGCTGATGTACTGACATATGCGACCAGATCTGCTTGTAGGACCAAAGCCAGAATTCAAATACGGTTATGAGTTAGATATTTCTAGGATATTTGATCTCTTTATATGTAAATATCATTATTTCTATTATTATTTAAATATGCTTGTAGGACAAGTATAGGACAGCCTATAGGCCCATATGTACATCCTAGAGCCTATAAATAAGACTTGTGGGAGTTATTTAAGGAGGGGCAAAAATTGGTATTCAGAGAGAACGAGTGATTTTATACACAATTTTATATTCCACTTTAGAGCTTGTGAAACTTAGTGAACCCTAGTTTGTTGATCGCATGTTTCTAAGTTAACATCAATAAAATCACTTAGTGGGTGTAGGTTATTAACAATCTCTAGGGTCGAACGACTATAAAATATTTGTGTCAATTTAGTTCTTGCATTCGATTTATTAATTCTTATCATTTTTATTGACTCCGTCTCATTGACTAAGTCAAGGGTCAACAATATGTTACGCAATACTTTGACTTACATGAATGTTCTAGACGTGTTGCTTAGTTTATAGTTTCTAGTTGTGCATTACTATTATGCCAAGTTGTTTAGTTAGCATAATTATAAGTTGTATCTAACTTCCTTACTAAGCATTGCAGCTCATCATTTACTTTATGTGTGTAGGTAAGGGTAAAGCTTAAGGAGCGGTGCAATGAGTTGGAGGGTATTCTATCTGAAGTATGCATACTATGAAACAACGGACCTACAGGGTTGCCAGGGTTCTCTTAACTCTTCTGCTGAGTCCAGTAATAGTTTATAAATTCTATGTTTACTAGTTTTATTTAAAGAAGGCCGTATTGCCATAGATAATTTCTTAAAGTTACGTTTAACTACATTTATTTTTAAAACTATGGGATCCCATCCAAACATTGTTTTATTTCAAAGTACTCTAATGTAGGATTTTCTAAACTTTCCTTTAAGTTTATTTAGTTCTTAACGTCTGATGTTTACCAAAAGTTGACCGTAAGGGTCCAGTGGACTCCAGAAAGTCATAGTCAGGTCTAGTTAAGAAAATTCGGGTCGTTACACTTAGTATCAAAGCCTACGTTACTTAGGCTCCTATAAACCCTCTTAGCATGCATATGAAGATCAGAAAGGCCCTAACTACTGCATTGTAAGTATATTTCCATGTTTTATGAGTACTTTTGAGTTTAACAAGAATTACGGGTTTCATGATGACCAGATAATGGTGGTGATGAAGAGAATAGTTAGGTACGGCCGAGGACGAAGGGATAAGGAAACCCGAGATTAGTGGATCCAAAAGACTACGGAGATGAAAATGAGCCTTGAGGGTAGCTATGATGACTTCGACAGGCTAATTAGGCATGTCATAGCAGTGAAATATGCCATCCAGAAGATTAAGTGGATGGGAGGTTTACTCAAGTGTACAAAGTGTTTTGAGGTGCTAATGAGCACTCTCTCTTGGCAGAGTGTCAAGGATGCTCTTAACAAGGCCTAGAGTGAGGTAGCTCACTTAGAAGATCGAGCCCAAATCAATATTCGGCTATGGGGAAGATAATTCCTAGGATCTACATTGAGAACATAGCCAAGAAAGTTAGGTTTAACCCTTTACGGATCAAGAAAATAAACCATAGTAAAAATAAATGGTTATAAGGAACCCCTAAACTAACCAGGAGAGTGATTAGGGAGTTTCCTCCAGAACCTAGGAAAGAATACGAGGATTCATTCCCAGTTCATGTGGTAGTCTATGAGAACAATAATAGTCAGCCCAAGGCTAGAACTGGGACTTAGACGTTATTTTCATAGGTTTCTAGTCAGTGAGTGAACGGGGGTCCTGTCCTTGTTCTAGTTTATGCCTGAATGGTTTTTATGATGTTAGACTGTTGTATTTCATTTAGTTGCAGTTGATTACTTATGTATCATAATCACATATTAATATTGAAGAAATATTAATGACAAGTTGCTCTTCTCTTTTCATTTTATTATACATCGTTATGGCTCTCAGATTTCGAACGATTGGCAATGCCTCAACGAAGAGCTGGACGAAGAGGAGTAAATAGGGCTAGGCACCAGAAAACTTGAACCCAGGAAATGTCAACATGGATCCAGCTACACTGTTGGGAATTAATTAAGCACAAGCTGAAGAGATTACTTGTCTTCGATAAGAGCTTAATCAGGCACCTAAGGTTGGAAGGCCACCAGCCCAGCAAGTTGTTGAAGTGAGGCCACAACAAATTGCTCAACCACACCCAATATACAAACATTTCCGAAAGTTGCATCCTCCTCCCTTCGAAGGAGGCGTGGATCCAATGGCAGCCAAGGAATGGATGAGTTCTATTGAATCCATTTTCGAACTAATGTAGTTGGAGGACTGAGCTAAAGTCTATTGTGCTACGTGTATGCAGAAGAACGACATTCGCATCTGGTGTGAGAACATGAAGTTCATTTTAGTTGTTAGTGCTATAACATGGGCAGAGTGCATTCAATCTTATAATGAACAGTTTTACAATGAGACTATCAGAGCTTCTAGGGTGGATGAATTTGTGAAACTGATCCAAGGAGATACTACTGTAACTCAGTATGTGTAATAGTTCAATAGGTGGCTAAGTTTACTATAAATTTAGTGGCCAACGAGGAAACAAAGGTCAATAAGTTCATGATAGGGCTGAAGCCAATGGTTTCCAGAGATGTAGAAATGGCTAGTACTGAGAGGATCACTTATGCTCAGGCATTGAAGCGAGCACTGAAAGCAGAAAGAATGGAGGATAGGATTTTGAAAGATAGTGCAGTGAGAAGGGAAGCCCTTAAACCTAATTATCGAATAATGACCAAAAGAGGAAGACCCCTAAAGGTTCGGGAAACAACAATCAACCCGAGAAGAAGAGCAAGTCAGAATTCCAGAATCGACCAGCTCAGTCAGGACCAAGGAAAGAGTATTCGTGTTGCAGTAAGTGTAACAGGAAGCACTCGGGGGAGTGCAAGGCTTACACCAGAAGTTGTTACAATTTTGGATCGGAGGGCCACTACAAGAAAGATTTCCCCAAGGGCAAGGTGATCAAGGAAGTCGAGGCTAAGCAGGATGATAAATTTTTACCGTCACGAGTCTTTCCGCTGACGCATAAGGAAGGTGAAACTAGTACCTCAGTGGTAATAGGTCAGATTCCTATAGCCAACCTCTTATGGAATGTGTTAGTTGATTCAAGTGCTACCCATTCTTTTATATCAACGTGCATGATAGAGAAAGTAGGAAGACCAAGAGACGATGTTGCCATCTGGAGAGACGATGTTGCCATCTGGAGAGACGATGACATCTAGAAGATGGGTACGTGCGATGCTGATGATGGTAGAAGGACGAGAACTCTACGCTGACTTGATTGAATTGGCTATGCATGATTATGATGTGATACTTGGAGTGGATTTTCTCTCCAAGTATAGTGTAAACATCGATTGTAGAAAGAAGATCATAGTGTTTTAACTCGAAGGGGGAGAGAAATTCGTGTTCAAGGGGGAAAGCACGAGAACCAAGACGCCAATCATCTCAGGGCTCAAGGCAAAGAGGATGATGGGAAAAAGGTGCCTAGAATTTCTAGCTAGTATAGTAGAGACAACTAAGAACATGCCACAAAGGCCTGAGGACATTAAAGTGGTGTGTGAGTATCCGAGGTGTTCCCAAAAGATCGACCAGGTTTACCCCAGATCGAGAGTTTGAGTTTGTGATCGAGTTAGATCGATAGACAACACTATTTTTTTAAGCACCGTATACGATGGCACCCTCAGAATTGAATGAGTTGAAGGAACGGCTGCAAGAGCTACTTGATAAGGGATTAATTAGACCAAGTTACTCGCCATGGGGAGCTCTGGTGCTATTCGTCAAGAAGAAGGATGGATCGATGCAGTTATGCAATGAAAATAGGGAGCTGAACAAGGTGACGATAAAGAAAAAATATCCGTTACCTAGAATCGACGATTTTTTTGACCGATTACAAGGGGTAGTGGTATTCTCTAAGATAGATTTGAGATCGGGATACCATCAGCTTAAGATCAAGGAAAGTGATATACCTGAAACTGCTTTTAGGACTCGGTACAAACATTATGAGTTTTTAGTAATGTCATTCGGTCTAACGAATGCCCCTGTGACATTTATTGATTTAATGAACAAGGTGTTCAAAGAGTATTTGGACAAGTTTGTAATTGTCTTTATTGGTGATATTTTGATATATTCAAGGACAAAGGAGGAGCATGAGGATTAGTTGAGAAAGATGCTCTAGAGGCTCAAAGATCAACAATTATATCCCAAGCTAAAGAAATGCGATATTTGGTTTGAGGGAGTGGCATTTCTGGGCCACATAGTAACCAAGAATGAAGTTTCAATGGACACAATTAAGATTGAGGTTGTCAAGGATTGACCAATACCAAAGAATGCAAGTGATGTAAAAAGTTTTCTTGGTCTAGCAGGCTATTACAAGAGATTCATGGAAGGATTCTCCAAATTAGCAACTCCACTAACCAACCTTACTTGCAAACATCAAAAGTATGTGTGGAATGATAAAAGCGAACAAAGTTTTCAAGAGATAAAGGAAAGATTAATTACTGCTCCAGTGTTGTGTATACCAAAAAGTGACGAAAAGTTCATGGTTGACTGTGACGCGTCCAAGATGGGGTTCGGATGTGTACTGATGCAATCCGAAAAAATGGTGGCTTATGCGTCCAGACAACTAAAAGATTACGAACAAAGATACCCAACACATGACTTGGAATTGGCTGCTGTGGATTTTTCCTTGAAAATTTGGAGACATTATCTCTACGGGGACAAATGTGAAATATACACGGATCACAAAAGCCTTAAGTACTTCTTCACTTAGAAGGAGTTAAACATGAGGCAAAGGAGGTGGATTGAGATCGTTAAAGTTTATAATTGTGAGATATTATTTCATCCTGGAAAGGCTAATGTGGTGGGCGATGCCTTAAAGAGGCGAAGTCATGGCACAATTGCAGCTCTAGGGTTGGTGGAAGATTTATTATAGAAAGTGATAGTGAGAGTCAAGATAGATATAGTTACAGGCTGGGTAGCCAATCTGACATTGCAATTAGATTTCTTGGAAGAGATTAGAGATAAGAAAAAATTGGATAACAATCTTGTTAAGCAAGAACCCTTGTTACAAGAAGAGATGAATCAAAACTTCATAATGTCGGAATGCCAGATATTAAAGTACAAGGGTAGGGTTTGTGTGCCTAGTGACCAGGAGAGCAAGGATAAGATTCTTGAAGAGGCCCACATAACTCCTTATTCGTTGCATTTAGGAGCACCAAAGATGTACCAAGATCTTAAGTCCATGTATTGGTGTCCGGGAATGAAGAGGGACATAGCCGAGTACGTAGCCAAATGCTTGGTTTGTGAAGAGGTGAAAGCATAACACCAAAGACCAGGTGGGTTACTGCAACCACTACCAATACTAGTATGGAAATGGGAAGAGATTGCTGGACTTTGCGGTTGGTCTACTGGTGACTACAGAGTGTCACGATGCAATTTGGATGGTAGTGGACCTCCTTACTAAGTTAGCTCATTTTATAATGATGAAAATGACGTGCACTACGAATCAATTTGCAAGGTTGTATATGAAAGAGATAATCAGACTCCATGGTGTACCAGTATCTGTTTACAAAGTTTTTCAGAAACTAGAATTATAAAAGATTAAAGAGCTTAAAAGAAAGGATTTAAGAAATGTAAACAAGGTTTTTATGTGGTTGGGGCCTTAATGAGCCTTAGTCCACGAGTCAGTTGTATTAGAGCTTAGAGAGCTTTTGACAATGGAGTTTTCTGCAAGTTTGAGCAAAGTCATTGCTTACAAGAAAATCTAGGATCCCCTCATCAATGCACCACTATTCATATTTATAGGCAGGCGAGTGCACTGGGCTTGGGCCAGGTTAGTCCAGGACCAATAAGGGTGTAAATACCATTTGCTTCTCTGATGCGAGCCCAATACAAGGATTGAAATACAAAACATACATTAACCAAGGCCCATTGGGCAAACCCAAACAAGATCTTACTATAGGACACGAGACAAACTGGTGTTTCAGTCTGGGTGTTATGGGCTACGAGGAAGATTTGGGGGACAAGATCAGTCAGTGTAGTGGCGGCACATTTTTGAACTTATGGCGTATAATCCCAAGGTAGCCTCCTCTACAGGTTACTTATGGGGACATAGTTCCACGCTTCCTGGGATGACGTTAGTATCGGGGATACTTTACCACGCCAAACTCGGCCAACCGACCAAGGTCCGTTTACCAACGTCCCCCTCCATTTACCAGGGTCCCGATCCGTGTACCAGGACCCGGGTTTATCCACAGCGATCCCGGCCTACTCTCAGACTTGGGCCTCACGACCTCGCCGTTGCACCCCGAGGGGTCCCAGAGGTAGAGGTCTGGGAGCATGCAGCATGCCAACGCGATGGTCTTGGCTAACGTTCTGGGATGCCCTTTGGGATTTTCTGTGACTTGGGCTGCCAATATTCGTTCTATCTTCATCTACTGGGCCCGACCTGGGGTTTAAGTTCCTGGGAGGCGACCCATTAACTCAGAATGAGGATTCGTACACTCCGGGAGAAACGGGGATAACAATTATCCCCCAAGCTTTCATCTGTGCTTGCGCAGTGAAGGCTTGTTACCTTCTCGGCTCAGCTCCGTATCTCCCGGTTCAATCTCAAGACGATAGATCTATTTTCTTGGGGGAGTGCTTGCCGAAAGCTCGTGGACCGAGCGCCTATTCCAACATCTCGGATTGAATCTTGAAAAGCCCAGTCCGTTTACTAGGTCCGGGTCTATTTACCAGACCCCAGTTCATTTACTTCAGGGCCATTAGGAGGCCTCTTGTTTACTCAGCTTCATTATGATGCGCATACGTGTCCTTTTGCGATAGGCACGTTGATGGAAATTGAATCTGAAAGTTCAGAAGACATTTTATTGGTTGTCGTGTTGGCAATCATTCGTCAGCGCGACTTCCGAAGCGTCCTATCCAAACGGACGACCCTTTTTACCTCTGCATTAAAGGGGAACGTTGGATGGGATGACCTTTGAGACGCTCTTCCTTTGGGTCGTTGGATCAGGGCTGTGCAGATCGCACCCTTGGGTAATCGCGACCCAGTATTCAAGGAGGCCCATTAATGTCCCTGCACAATCCAGGGCTGTCTAATGGGTGGAATCGTGTCGGACCATTAGATCATACCAGCCTTCTGGTTCTTATAAATATCCTCAGATTCTCATTTGACATCTTTACACTCTCAGAACAAAAAACAGTTAAAAGATCCTTTATGCCCGAGCTCACTGACGACATTCACCATCATCTACTTCGTCTTCACCGCCATTTATTTCCGACGTGCATGATCTCCGCACCTTTGCCTGAGCAGACGACCTCAGCCTATCCAATAGACGAGCTTTTGAGCCGCCTTCATCTATTCAAGACCGCGATTTTGCCGTCAATATTGCCGGAAATACACCATTTTTCATGACCAGTCCTTTCCAGTAAGTTTTCCAAACTTTTGCTTCTATTTTCTTGCACTTGCCATATCATCAAAATTGTTTGTTTAGGCTGCTAGAGCTCACCTCCGTTTAGGCTGGCTCTAGGTGCATTAGAATAGGTTAGGACAAAAAATTGTCCGGACTGTCCCAGATCTCCTCAGGTTCAGGCGGTTCCCGGACAAGCGGCAATAGGTCGGCTTAGGAGAACTTCAACCAGATCCCTTCTTATTCATTCCCGATTAGGGTTCCGCTGTTCCTTGGTGATCCCAGACCTGATCTGGAGGGGACTCCTCCAAGCAGTTCATAGGAGAGCCCCCATTCCTTAACCAACCTTCTTGTGTTTTGGTGCTGACTTCTTGGTTGTTTTTTTTGTTCTGTTTTGCTCCCAAATCATCAGCCATGACTTCCGGCGTTACCCTCCATTCAGAGGAACATATTCAAACAGCCCATTTCACTCTGTTAGGACACAAGGCTTCCAGTGGCAACAAGTGGGAGATGGACGGGGTGCAGAACCTGCTACGAAATTATCGGATGTTGTATGCCCTAGAGAAGCATTTGGGCATGGAGTCGACTCCCAGACAGTTTTACAACCGCCTGGCCAGGAAAGAAGAAAAGGCCCACATCGCAGTGGGCAAATTTGGGGCCTGGAGTGCGGGCCATATCAGTGCGGGAGCCACTCTCCCGCTTCATGATTACTTCGTACAATTCCTCAAGTTCGTGGGGATTGCACCGTTCCAGCTGTTGCCTCAAGCATACCGATTGCTTGCGGAATGGCGCATCTTTTGCATAGCGAAGCAAATCCTAGACCCGACTCCTGCAGAGGTGCTGTACTTCTACAAGCTGGAGTCGCAGCTTAACGCTAAGGACAAGAGCCTAGACGACTTCTACAGACTAAAGCCTCATGGCAACTACGCGGCCCCCACCAGCTCCTGGAAGCACCCTCCGGATGTCAGACACTACTGGTTCATGACATCCGGGTTCCTTTTCGATAAGAACCCCACACTGATGCTGGACTTCCAGCGAGTGGGTAAGTGGCTTCCTATTCCCTAGTTTCTTTCTCGTTTTCACTTTTTATTCCTCATTCTCAATATATTGCCCTAGATGGTAGGACACTATGCCCAGACTCCCCTCACCCAGTTTATCCTGGACTGGAAGAAGTTCTAGTCCACGTTGAGCGCGAAGGACCTGGACGTATGAGGCTATGTTAACACCGAGAACCTTCGAGTGGTCGGGATGTTAGCAGCCAACCAGACAATCAAGGTCCATAGTCTCAGGGGGATACAATGCGAGAAAGATCCAGCCTTGAGGGAGGAGCTGGCCCTCGAACACATCAGGGTTGCGGAAGTCGTGACTCTGGCGGATGCAGCAAAAAGGAAAAGGGACCAGGCTCAACAAAGGGAGAGTGCCACCTTTGAGGAGCTAGAAGCCCTTTTCGATGAGGCCCAACCGAACACGGGGACCCCCGGTGCTAGTGTATTAGGGCAAGGTAATTCACCTTTGCTTTTGACTTATGCTCCCCGAGTTGGGGACATAGTTAGGGATAGACTAGTTTATCGAGGCCCCCTGCTCGGGGCTGATGGAGAGATGAGACCTTCATCTCCCATCACTGTATATCAGGAAACTCTCATGTACTCGTCCGAGTTTCTTCAATATGGGAACTTCTTGGACTCGGATGATATGGGAGACCGAGTCCATTCCTTCGCCTTAAGAGAATTAAGTCAGATCCGAGTTTTAAGTAGGGGTTCGTCCTAGAGCGCTTTTAGCTTTATTTTTCTTTTTACTCACTCATCCTGACTTGTTTATTTTGCTAATTCCGTTTTTTTTATCCATTTTAGAAGAATATGACATGTCCAACCCCGTGGAGAAAATGAAGCAGGCCATTGAGGCCCGGGCTGCTAAGGCTAGGGCTTCGGCGAAAAAAGCCACTAAAGGTGCGCCCAAGCTGAAAGCTCTGGATGCAATCCGTGGGAGATTTGTGCTAGAGCCTAACTCCATTGGGGAGGCCTCAGCCGCAGTCCTGATCACGACAGTTCGTCCTGAAACTGCCCCAGCTCTCCCTGCACAACCTCCGGTAATCGATCTAGAGCGGGAACCGCTGGCGAGTCGGGGTTCCTGGAAGAGAACCGTGGACTCGGGCGCGGGTGAGGCCGCGAAAGGGGTGAAGAGGGCCAAGACCAAAGATGCTGGCTTGGCCAAGGATTCCTTCGGGGAAAGTCAACTTGTTGCCGAGGAGCTTCCAGAAGCGCTCGTGCTTCCCATCCATCCGGCTTTGCCCGAAGAGGGAGAGGCAATCATGCAGGAGGAGAAGTCCAAAATGGTATCCTAGACGTGGGAGCATGGTCGGGAAAAAAGGGAGGAGGTCTACCGGGCCTTAACGATCCGTCATAAGGTCAATTTCTCAGAGCGTCCAGCAGCCTTCAGTGCTTCCCAGCCGATCGTGGACTGGCTTGTTGCTAAAACTGGGTTACGTCTTAAACTGGGGCACGACACGACTACATTCGCTGCGGACTTGCTGGAGCAGGTAAGGGCTACTATGTCCAACCTCCAGTTGAAGCAGTATGCTACCATAGCCAACCAGGATGCGCTATTCATCTCCCAGGCCCTTCGCCATCAGGTCACTACTGTAAGTTATCCGTTTTAGGCTTCTTTTTGCTTTCCGTATTTTTAATTCTTCATATTTTTCTAACTTCAATTTGTTCTAGGACGCTTTACTAGCTCACTGGAATGCCGACCTGGTGGCCAAGATGGCAATGAAAATGGAGACGGGTCAACTGGAGCTGGAGGCGACCGTGAACCAGTAGGAAGTCGCTAAGGAAACTCTGGCCAAGGAGGTGGCTCACGCCAAAGCGGACCACGAAGAGGCTGCCCAGACTAAGTTTTAACTTGAAGAGACTATGTCTTGGAGAGAAGCCGAGAATAGCAAGCTGGTGGCCAGTCTGGAGGTAGAGCTTCTATAAGTAAAGGCTCTACAGGAGGCGGCCGAAGCCTAGTCTACCCAGGACTGGGAGAGGGTCACTGGTCTTGAGTCTCGGGTCCATGAATTGGATGACCTGCTTCGGCAGGAGGTGAAGGTGAACGATGAGACCCATCGTGAGAAAGAACAGGCGGACGCTTTGCTGAAGGCCACCTTTGACGAGGCCATATACATGGCCTAGCTCCAGGAAAAGAACATGAACCTCCTGCTTTATGTCGACCCCACTGCAAAAAGAGTTGAATTTGAGGCAAAGGAGAGAGCTGACGCAGAACCTTTGGACGAGGAAGAGGTAGATGGAGCCAACCCGGAGGCATCAAGGCATGGCGAAGCCTAGGCCCGGGTCTTCTATTTGTTTTTCTCTCTCTTTTTTCTAATTTTGTAACACTTTTATGGACGCGGATGCGTTTGAGACAATTTTTATATTCGCATTTACTTCACTTCTTGCATAAGGCTTTCCTGTTTCCATTCGTTAAACTTTCACCAACTTTCACTAATTTTAGACAACTTATACCTGGGACTCGCGCTTCAATAGTCTTGTGCTATTGCAGAGATGACGTGGACGAGTATTTGGTTATTTGGGACCACGCTTGGTCAACCGATTTTTAGGTATTTTATATCCCCGGGCCACGCATGTCCAGGTTAGGACTAGGGCTGGCCCGCATGTCCTACTGGATATTTCACTTCCTGGACTATGTATGTCTGGGCCAGGATTAGGACTGAGCCTTAAGTCCTATAGTTTGTACCCCCGGACCACGTATGTCTGGGTCGGGACTAGGCCTTAGCCCTGCGTCCATTTGGGCTAGTACCCCCCGGACCTTGTCAGTTAGGGTTGGGACTAGGCGTTAACCTTGTGCCCTTTCGTTAGGAGTTAGGCATCCATTTCTATCCGTTGGTTCAAACCAAGTGCATTTAGCATCCTGTTTTGTTTTTTTCTCAAACTTGCTCGTGTGAATGGATACACCCCCCCCCCCCCCCCCCATAGTGAGCCAAGACTTGTCTTGGGTCACTCGCTTATGGAGACGGACGAGAACTTTCATTGTTTCACAATATTTCTTTATGATCTTTTGTACACGTCATTTTTATTATAAAAAAATCTCCCTGGGGCATACATTGTTTACAAAGAAAATTTAAAGCCGAAACATGCTCTTCTGACTACTGATAGTACCTATGGAGATGTTCTGCATTCCAGGCCCTTGGGACTTCAGTTCCGTCGAGTCGTTTTAAGCGGTACGTTCCCGGACATATTTCATGTCAGATTTTGTATAGTCCCTCCCATTTTGGGCCCAAAACCCCCACTTCTAGATCTTGGGTTGCAGGGAAGACTCTCCTTAGGACTAGATCGCCGGTCTCAAACCTTCGGCTTTTTACTTTCGAGTTAAAATGTCAAGCGATCTTGCCTTGATACATCTTCAACTGAACTTGGGATTCTTCCCGAATCTCTTCTGTAAGATCTAAGGATTCCTGGAGTAAAGCGTGGTTCTGAGCAGGATCGTACGTGTCCCAGAGTGGTCTGTGAGTTTCCAGACTTGTTTCCAGCAGATCTGCCAGGGTTGCCGCCACAGCGCAAGATTGAGTTCGTCATAGAATTGGTTCCGGGAGCAGAGCCAATGTCCAAGGCACCCTACAAAATGGCTCTGGCAGAATTAAAGGAATTGAAGATTCACTTGTAGGAACTACTGGATTTGGGGTTTGTCAGACCGAGTTTCTCGCCATGGGGTGCTCCAGTATTATTTGTTAAGAAAAAGGATGGATCGCTCAGGATGTGCATTGACTACAGGGAGTTGAATAAGTTGACCATCAAGAACAAGTATTCGTTACCTAGGATTGACGATCTATTTGATCAGCTTCAAGGGAGCACAGTGTTTTCAAAGATTGATCTCCGATCAGGCTACTATCAATTGAGGATCAAAGAAGAGGACGTACCAAAGACTGCTTTTCGGACACGGTATGGGCATTATGAATTTCTGGTTATGTCCTTTGGATTAACCAATGCCCCAGCAGCATTTATGGATTTGATGAACATAATTTTCAAAGATTATCTGGATAAGTTTGTGATTGTATTTATTGATGATATTCTAGTGTACTCCCAGTCAGAGACAGAGCATGAGCATCGTCTGTGCCTGGTGTTGCAGCGGTTGAGAGAGCATAAGCTATATGCTAAATTTAGCAAATGCGAGTTCTGGTTATCGCAAGTTTCATTTCTGGGCCATATTATCAGTAAGGATGGGTTACTGGTCGACCCAAGCAAGACGGAAGTAGTAAGAGATTGGCCTAAACCAAGCAGTGTTCCTGAAGTCAGAAGTTTCCTTGGACTAGCAGGTTACTACCGGCAGTTTGTAGAGGGGTTCTCCAGAATTGCTACTCCATTGACAGAATTGACAAGGAAGAAGACCAAGTATGTGTGGACAGATCGATGTGAAAACAACTTTAAAGAGTTGAAGCAGCGGTTGATTACTGCACCATTGCTGAGCCTGCCAACAGATGATGAGAAGTTTGTGGTCTACTGTGATGCTTCTAGACAGGGTCTGGGATGCGTGTTGATGTAGGCTGGGAAAGTGATAGCGTATACATCAAGGCAATTAAAGTAGTACAAGCAGAGATATCCCACGCATGACTTGGAGTTAGCTGCAGTGGTATTCGCACTTAAGGTTTGGAGACACTATCTGTATGGTGAGAGATGCGAGATATACACTGATCACAAAAGTTTAAAGTATTTCTTTACCCAGAAGGACTTGAACATGCGTCAGAGGTGGTGGCTGGAGTTGGTAAAGGATTACGATTGTGATATCCTATACCATCCTGGAAAGGCTAATGTAGTGGCTGATGCATTGAGCCGGAGGGGCCCAGGACAGCTGTATAGTTCGAGGCAGATATCTGAAAGACTAGTTGGAGAGATGACCAGAGCAGGTATAGAGTTAGTGGTTGGTAGGTTAGCCAACATTACTCTTCAGTCAACTCTCCTCGAGAGGATTAAGGAAGCACAAGGAATGGATCCCCAGTTAGTTGAACGTAGAGAGAATGTCCTAACTGGAGCAGCTAAGGACTTCTCTATCTCTGAGATGGGTTTATTGAAGTACAAAGGACGGATTTGTGTTCTGATTGATCCAGACATTCGGTGAGAGATTCTGGACGAGTCTCATACCACTCCCTACTCCTTGCACCCAGGTTCTACGAAGATGTACCATGACTTGAAAGTTTTGTATTGGTGGTCAGGCATGAAGAGGGACGTGGTGGACTATGTGGCTAGATGCTTAACCTGCCAGCAGATTAAGGCGGAACATCAGAGGCCAGCAGGATTATTACAGCCTCTTGGGATTCCCGAGCAGAAATGGGAAGATATTGCCATGGACTTTGTGGTTGGGTTGCCAAAGACCGTGGGTCAGCATGACTCGGTGTGGGTGATTGTGGACAGGTATACTAAGTCCGCCCACTTCTTACCTGTGAAGACAACTTATACTGTGGAGCAGTATGCTAAGCTTTATGTGAAGGAGATTATTCAACTTCATGGGGCTCCGAGGTCGATAGTATCCGACAGAGACCCCACTTTCACTTCTAAGTTTTGGAAGAGCCTACAGAAGGCAATGGGCACACAGCTTCAATTTAGTACTGCTTATCATCCTCAGACGGATGGACAGTCTGAGAGGACAATCCAGATACTGGAGGACATGTTACGAGCTTGTGTGTTGGATTTTGGGGGATCTTGGAGTAGGTATCTCCCTCTGATTGAGTTCTCGTACAATAATAGTTATCAGGCGACTATCGGAGTGGCTCCGTATGAGATGTTGTATGGAAGAAAGTGCAGATCACCGATTCACTGGAATGAGGTAGGTGAGAGAAGATATTTAGGTCCTGAGATGGTTCAGAGGACCAATGAGGCACTTGAGAAAATTAGAGCTCGTATGCTCGCCTCCCAGAGTCGCCAGAAGAGTTATTCAGATCAGAGACGCAGGAGCGTGGAATTTCAGGTCGGTGATCATGTATTCCTTAGGGTTTCACCCTTGAGAGGAGTAAAACGATTCGGCGTTCGGGGCAAGCTGAGTCCCAGGTTTTTTGGCCCCTTTGAGGTTCTAGAACGAGTTGGGGAGGTGGCTTACAGGTTAGCAATGCCTCCAGCTCTATCAGGGGTTCATGACGTGTTTCATGTATCCATGCTCCGGAAGTATGTATCGGATACTACTCATGTGTTGAGCTATGAGAACTTGGAGTTGGATTGGGAATTATCATACAAAGAAAAGTCTGTTCAGACCCTTGATAGAAAGGACAAAGTCTTGAGGAGCAAGACCATCGCCTTGGTTAAAATATTGTGGAGGAATAGCAAGGTGGAAGAGGCGACGTGGGAACTGGAGTCGGATATGCGGGAGCGGTATCCCGAGTTGTTTAGGTAAATTTCGAGGACGAAATTTTCATGAGGAGGGGATATTTGTAACGACCCAAAATCGCTAATAAGGCTTAAGGGCCTTGATTAGTGTGCCTGGAGGGCATAATGGGATTTTGTGTGTGACTTTAATGAGTTAAAGGCATGATTATGATTTAATGCATGTTATATGACTATTTGACTATTTGAGATGCATGACTATGTGTATTAGTATGCATGTAGACCTGATTGTCTTAGAAAGAGCATAATTGTAATTTGGCCATTTTGGGCATGACTGTGTTGATATTTGTGATCTGTGACTCGAGACGATCCTAGAATGAGCGGGTTAGCGAAAAGGTCAAAGAGGGAATTTATACCCGGCTTGGGTTAAGCCTGGGGAGTTTAGATGGGAATTTGGAAAATATATTGAGGTTAATCTTGATGATGAGGGATATATTTAGTGATTAATCAGGTATTGGGTAGTGAGCGGGAAATTATTAGAGACACTCGAGGAATTAGTGGGAATTGGGTAAAATGACTAAAATGGCCCTACATGGACAAAAAGGTTTAGAATTAATAGGAAGGGCATTTTGGTCTTTAGGTTTTTAGAGATAAGTTAAATGAAGCTTTATATTAAGTGAGATTGGTAGAGTAGAGTTATAAGGCTGAAAAAGAAAGAAAGAAGGAAGAAAAAGGAAAAGAGAGAAAAACAGAGGCGTTTTGTTCCAAAAGAATCGGTTTGTGGCTCTCCCACCATTTCCCTTCATTTTTCTTGGAGTTAAGCTCAGTGGAGAGCTAGGGTAGGCTGAGCATCAAGGATCCTAAGCTAGACTTGAAGATTGGCAAGGGATTAGCAAGAACACATCAGAATTTGAGGTAAGTTTTTAGAGGTTTCAGTTTTAGGGCTTGACTGGTTTGAGCTATGTATTTGAGCTAAATAGATGCGGATTTTTGGGGCAATCAGGCCAAGGTTGTGAAGGAGCAAGCTAAGGAGGTCTAGGGTTCAACTCAAGGTCGAATTTCCATCCACGGTATGATTTCTAAGTCCTTAACTTTGATGATTGACTAAATTTATGGGTTTAAGGTTCATTATGGTAGATCTTGAGTTTTGGGTTGTTTGAACTTGGGTTATGGGTTCTTGGGATGCTTGGGATGAGTGTGAGGTGTTGATAAGTTTGTTTTTGGGTTTGGGAAAGATTTGGACAAGTTTCGGGTTGAAATGGTTGAAAGAAATCGCAGAAAACGATTTTTGGGGTTGCCAGTCCACAACTAGCGCTACAGCGCTAGTCTTTGGGCGCTGTAGCGCTAGGCCCTGTTTCTGGGGATGTGTTGTTCTGCTTGTAGCGCTACAGCGCCCTCTTAAGAGAGCCGTAGCGCTGTACTGTTCACAGAAAGGGATTTTTGGGCTTTTGTTGAGGGATTTTGACCTAGGTTGTGGGGCTCGATTCCACCACCTTGTTTTGGGGATCTAGGACTTCCCGGGGGCTCGGGATTGGTCCCGAGGCTAGGTTTTGGACTTGAGGTTTGGTAATGACTTTGACTTATGGATTTTGTTTAGGTGAGTGCTAGGGCTCGAGTAGGATCGTGCTCGAGGAGTCAGGTGATCAAAGCTATCGAATTGAAAGGTAAGAAAACCGTAACACCCGAGAACAGGGCATGGGCCCACAGTGTTATTGCAGGGCATGGCCCTAGATTGTATTATGTGCAGATGTATAACCTTAAATGAATTATTATATGTTTGAATGATTATTTCGAAATGTACTATATATGTGATTATAATGAAATGAACGGCTAAGGTCGAGGGCGGCGAAGGACGAGAACGGCCGTGGGGCCGAAAGTAACACTTAGCACATGAAGTGCTTATAGCCAGGGTGGGACCCAATGGATACATGAGTTATCCTTACGGTAAGGACCGAGACCCCAGGCTTTGGTAAGGCCTCTGGGGTTTCATGGTCATGCTTGTTCAGTCTGATGTTTTTCCTATTTATCAGTGGATTATATGTCAGCTATATTTTATGCATATGTTATATACTGTATGAGTTTTCTTGCTGGGCTTCGGCTCACGGGTGCTCTGTGTGGCAGGTAAAAGCAAAGAGTTAGTCAACCGGCCATGAGTATGGAGAGCGTGGGGGCGGCGCGTACATGTTCGGCCTGCCCGACTGCTTTGGTTGGGGGCATTTTGTATATGGCTGTATTAACCTATTCTTTTGATAGTTAATCAAGTGTAAATCTATTTTTGAGTTGTAAATATTTTGAAAACCTTATTTTGGGATCTCGGATGTTTGATACTTAATGTTTTCAATGAAACTAAGTATTTTCAAAGATTACAGCCTTAACTTCTGATCAAGTCACATTTTTGGTTTTAGAAACCTCGTAGAGTCAGTTAGTTGCACAATTTCCGTTTTAAACTCACTTAGTAACGGCTCTAAGGTAGTAGGGCGTTACACCCGAGATCTGTCTGACAACCAACTGGGAATCGCTATAGATCTCTAGGTTTGTGGCCCCTACCTCCCAGGCCTGGCGCTGCCCGGCCAACATGGCCTCGTGCTTGGCCTCGTTGTTCATTGCCTTGAACTGGAAACGCAGGGTTTTTGCAATTGGTGTCCCTGTGGTGAGACTAGGATGATTTCGGCCCCTGCTCCATTTTCATTCAAGGCTCCGTCCACGAACACCTTCCACACGGGCACTATAGGATCGGTGGGATCGTCCTCTTTGGTGATCCCGGAACATTCCACGAAGATATTCGAGGGACATACGTAATGTCGAACTGACTCAGTTCCATGGCCCACTTCAAGAGTCTTCCCAATGACTCAGGTTTTTGCAACACTTGCCGCAAAGGATGGTTGGTCAGAAGTCTTATGGCATGGGCCTGGAAATAAGGCCTAAGTTTCTAGGATGCGATTAGCCTTTTGCTTACGTAATAGACTGAGAGCTAGGTTTTCTCGTCTTCCCTTACTAGCGCGGCACTGGTGGCATTTTCGGTTACGACCAAATAAAGGTACAACGGTTCTCCCTCCACCGATTTAGCCAAAATCGGTGATCGGGCTAGGTGTTCTTTTAGTCTCTAGAAAGCCTCTTCGCATTCAGTCGACCATTCAAACCTTTGGATTCCCTGAAGGATGTTGAAGAATGGGATGCACTTGTCTATGGCCTTCGATACAAAACAGCTCAAAGCGGTTATCCGCCCAATCAGGCTTTGAACATCTTTGTGCTTCCGTGGTGATGGCATCTCAATCAGTGCCTTGATTTTGTCCGGGTTGGCCTCTATTCCCTGGTAGCTTACTATGAACCCCAGGAACTTCCTGGATGCCACGTCGAAGGTGCATTTTTTGGGATTCAACTTCATCCCATAGCTTTGAATGATTGCAAAGGCTTCAGCCAGATTGTTAGAATGTTCCCTGGAGGTCTTGGATTTAACCAGCATGTCGTCGATGTAGACCTCCATGTTCCATCCTAGCTGGGCTCTGAACGTTATGTTGACTAGCCGCCGATAAGTGGCTCTAGTGTTTTTTAGTCCAAAGGGCATGACGACATAGAAGTACACACCCTTGTCGGTTTAGAAGCTGGTATGCTCCTTGTCCGCTACATGCATAGAGATCTGGTTGTAGCCTGAATAGGCATCCATGAAACTGAAGATCTCGTAGCCAGATGTTTCATCCACCATCTGATCGATCCGAGGGAGCGGGAAGCAATCTTTAGGGCAAGCTTTGTTAAGATCCGTGAAGTCGATGCATGTTCTCCAGGTCCCGTTTGGCTTAGGCACCAACACTGGGTTGGATAGCCACACGGGATATATAGCTTCTCGGATGAAGTTCATCAAGTATAACTTTTCAACTTCCATCTTGAGGGCTTCTGCCCTTTCTGCCCCTAGGGGTCTTCATTTCTGCTGAACTGGAGTCGCACCCTTGTCGATATTCAAGGCATGGAAAATGATATTGCGATTGATCCTGGTCATATCTGAATGAGACCAGGCCAGGACATCCTGGTTCTCCTTCACCCGAGCGATGATGGCGGCCCGGACCTCTGCATTCAGGTTCTTCCCGACTTGGATTACCTTGGTCAGGTCGGTGTCACTGATGCACACCTCTTCAATCTCCTCCAAAGGTTCCAGTATGCGGTCCTCCCCTACCCGCGAGTCCAGCTTGTCTTCATCCTGGACAATTCATCTTGTCGGGGGAGGAGGCGGGACTGGATCGGCGGTTTCCTCAAGAGGTTCTTTGCGGACCATGTAAATGGTTCGGGCGGATACGTGGTAACATTTCCGGGCGCTCTTCTGATCTCCTCGGACTGTTCCTACTCCCCCGTTGTCGTAGGGGAATTTAATGCAGAGGTGGCGGATGGAGGTGATAGCCCCGAAGTCGACCAATGCGGGCCGATCGAAAATGATGTTGTACGCGATGGGGCAGTCAACCACCACGAATGTACAAAATTTGAACGACCTCTGCATCTCGTTCCCTAGTGTTACGGGCAACTGGATCTTCCCCATCGGGAGTATTGAGTCTCCATTGAAGTCGTAGATCTGGGTTGGGCATGAGGCTAGATCTGCCTCAGTTAAGCCAATCGCGAGGAAGGCTAGTTTGAACAAGATGTTTACGGAGCTTTCGTCATCCACCAATACTCGGGACACCATCTTATTGGCTATTTGGGCACCAATGACCAGAGGGTCATTATGCAGGAAATGGACACTGCGAGCGTCGTCTTCTATGAAGGTGATGGGGAGGTTCATCAACTTCAGGCGTTGAGCTGGTGCTTGGACCAAGGTGCATACCTCTAGGTCATGGTCGAGTTCGCTGAGGTAGCGCTTTCGATCATTTCGGGAAGGTCCTCTCAAATGGGGCCCGCCCGAGATGGTGGCTACGTGACCATCTATTCACGGGAGTGCGATCCCAGTATTGTAGGGAATTCCGGGTCTGGGCGTTTACAGAGCAGGAGCCCCCTGAGGGGCTTATGATCCCAGGCCCTTTGCGTATCCTCCCTGAGGAAATGGGTATGCTCTAGGTGCGCCCAGGACCGTGGCCCGTCCGGGGACTGCTGGTGTTGACGGTAAGAACTCGTCAACGATTGATGGTTAGAAAACTTCGATCTCTATACTATAGGAAGCTATGAATCAGATAGAAAGAACTCTAAACAACAGGAGAAAACTTAGGCAACCATGAATACCAGAAACACATATTTCTTAAGTCTCGTTTTTACATTCAGTTTTCCAACCCCTTAGACTGAGGGGTTGGAGTCTATTTATATGGGGGGGCTCTATTGGCCCTGGATACAAACAAGTCCCAGACCACAGGGACGTACATAGGTACTCTGATAATGTAGTGGCTCAGGGCGTAGTGGTGTCTACCCTGATGGTGTCAGAGTTGTGGCCTAGGACATAGTACTGTCGGCTCTGGCGTGTGGTCGGGGGTGTCCAAGTGGTACCACTACTCTTCGTACAGGTCCGTACCGCCACTACTCCTTAGACGTAGATCATAGGGTCGTGCCTCTGTTCTTTCCATAACCGTACACCTCGTGTCAGTGCACGTGTTCCGTACCCGGTCGTCCTCATCCATTCCCGTTCAATGCTCCATGTTCGTTTGGCATATCAACAAGGTTCCCCCAAGTGACCCCGTGCCTTATGTTAAGGAGGCTTCAACCTATGCATGTCCTGAGAAGTCAAGGTGCCAAGGGTTAGGGTCGGCTTATGCGGATCGCATAGACACGAGGCTAGCAGCAAGAGCGCCGTGGAAAGGCTACACCCTCGCGTAGCGAGGCTAGTCTTTTTCCCTCCGGTATGGGCATGGCTCGGGCGTCGCAACAAGGTAGCACCCTCGCATGGCGAGGGTCCCTCGCATAGCGAGGCTGCCTCTCCTCCTTCCGGGTGCAGCGTCGCGAGGCTAGGAGCACGGATGCCAAAACAAAGCCCTCACCCTCGCATAGCGAGGCTGACATTCTTCCTCCGAGTGTAGGCGAGGCTTGATGCCTGATGGAACGGGGCGCACGCGGAAGACCAGTTGGGGACCCTCGCATATCGAGGGTGAAGTTCAGATGGGCAAGTGGCCGAGGGCCCTCGCCTAGTGAGGGTGTCTCTCTTATCCCAACTTCCTCACCATCATGTGACGCCCTTTTAGGATGTCTCGTAGTATAGAGCTTCACCCGTGAATAGAATTCACAAGGAGAAATTTCCACATTTACACTTCCCCCCGAGTCTATAAGTACACTTTTAAGTGTGTTTGTGGACTCTCTCCAGCTCTCTTGCTTGATACGCACGGCCAGCCTTGGGGGACTTAGCCTTGGAAATTTTTCCAACGTCGCTCGAAGAAGCACGAAGTGTGGCTTGGAGTTGTGTTTCTTTTAAGTGTTCAAAGAAACACAATAGCCACTTAACATTTGGGGGTCCATGAAAGTTCCTAAGATTGCATAAGGACTAATCATCCTCAATCGCGGATCCCAAGGTTCGAAGCCACTTGTCCACACCAAGATTTGCCTAGCCAAGTGGCATGCTCTCCAACTTATTTTTGCGAGTTCAAGGGTTCTATCCTCCTCCAAAGCATTCTTGAGGTGCCCTTTCTTCTCTCTTTTTTTTTTTTTTTTTTTTTGATGGCGATAATCTTTCCGGTGCACCTTGATTATACTTGTAAGGACACATTAACCCGTTGGGCTGTTAGGGTCCTTTTATATTCATTGCGCGCGCTTATTACTTTTTGCGAGAAGTGTCCTTCTCGTCCTTATACATAGTACTATTTTTTTTCCAAGGGTCCTTTGTAAGACCCTTTTTGGGCTAGCCGGCTTAATGGCCGATCTAGACTTATCGGGTGATTCCCTCCTTACAGCCTCACCTCTTGGGGTGTCGGCCTTTCGTTAGAGGTCATCCTTTTAGACCGTTCCCTTGATATTCATAAGGGTAGCTACTCCTTTTGAATATAAGAGAGATATTTCTTTGTTTTTGCTCATGCCTCCTGTCCTACCCCCCAAGTGTTTGGTGAGATTTAATTCAGCAGGCAGTTCAGTTGATGCTCGCATTGAAAAGAAAAAATCACATGTGAAGTTGTGAACATTTTCATTTATAGCAGTCAGATTACAATGATATGCATATAGAAGGCTTACATCTACTTGGGGGTTATGTAGGTAACCTCTTTGATTCTCGTCTACTGAGATAGCCTATCCTGTGACAAACTAAACATAGCTACTGCCTATGCTGGGAGTGGAAGTCTTACTGGTAGTACTTCCTCAGGTGCTCCGCGTTCCATTCTCGGGGTATGATGGTGTCGTCCATGCGCGCCGGCTTGTAAGTGTTCGGGGGTATGCACTGAGCCACCCAGTAGGGCCCTTCCCAATTCGCCCCCAGCACTCCTGCGCCTGGGTCTCGCGTGTTAGGGAGTACCTTCCTTAGCACCAGGTCGCCAACTCTGAAAGTTCTCTCTCGCACCCTCGAATTGTAGTACCTTGCGGCACGCTGCTGGTATACCGCCACCCTCATTTGTGCTTTTTCTCTCTTCTCTTCGAGCATGTCTAAGCTTTCGATCATGGCTACGCGGTTGGCTTCGTCTCCATATGCCTGTACCCTGTGGGACTCGACTTGCATCTCGATTGGGGGCACGGCCTCGGACCCATAGGCCAAGGAGAATGGGGACTCCCCAGTAGTCGTGAGTGGGGTGGTTCTGTAAGCCCACAGCACATTTGGTAGCTCATCCACCCAGGCTCCCTTCATCTTTTCTAGCTTTGTCTTCAAGTTCTTCTTAAGGACCCTGTTTATGGCCTCCACTTGCCCATTGGCCTGGGGGTGTACAACCGCGGAGAAACTTCTCCTTATGCCCCTTTCCCTACAATATTCATCGAAAGCTCCTCCTTCGAACTGGGTACCATTGTCGAAAATAATCTTGTAGGGTATCCCATATCTACAAACTATGAACTTGTTGACGAAAGAGGTGATGTGCTTGGCGGTTATCTTCACAAGGGGTTCTGCCTCTACCCACTTAGTGAAATAGTCCACTGCCACCACTGCGTACTTCGCTCCACCCCTGCCTGTAGGAAGTGTGCCGATTAAGTCTATCCCCCAGATAGCGAAGGGCCAGGGGCTGGTCATGCTAGTCAGTTCACTTGGGGGTTTCCGAGGGTAGTTGGCGTGCCTCTGGCATTTGTCGCATTTCGTGGCAAAGTCATGCGCATCTTTCTCCATGGAGGGCCAGTAGTATCCTTGTCTCATGGCCTTCCTGGCCATGGAGGGTCCGCTCTCGTGGTTTCCGCACTCTCCCTCATGTATCTCATGTAACACTTTCAATGCCTCCTCCTCTTCCACGCACCGCAGGAGTGGCATTGAGAATCCTCTTTTGTAAAGGACCCCATCTACCAAGGTGTATCTTGCGGCCTTGTACACCAACCTCCGGGACTCGTTTTTATCTGTAGGCAAGGTTCCTTCTTCCAGGTACCTTTGGATTGGCTCGGTCCATGATTCCCTTGGGACACCAATCATGTGCACGTCCGTGCCTTCGATGCTAGGCTTGGGTAAGTATTCCACGGGTATTGACTCCAGGATATCACCATCCTTGGTAGACGCCAAATTTGCGAGTGCATCGGCATGGGTATTCTTTTCTCTAGGGATTTGCTCTATATTATATGCCACCAACCGTCTTAGATAGCCCTTTACCTTCTCCAAGTAGGCTGCCATCTTGGGTCCCCTTGCCTGGTACTCCCCCTTTACTTGGCATTCTACCAATTGAGAGTCACTAAAGATATGAAGGCACGTCACCCTTAGTTCCTGGGCCAAACGCAGGCCAACTAGGAGCGCCTCGAACTCTGCCTCATTTTGGAGGCCTCAAACCCAAATCGGATTGCACAATACATTCTGTGTCCCTCGGGCCCAGTCATTATGATGCCCGCTCCTGATCCTCCTTCATTTGATGCCCCGTCAACATGCAAACTCCACTCCTCCAAACCTCCTAGCTCTTCCTCCATAACAGGCTGCTCCCCTTCTTCATTCCTTCCTTCATTCGGCTGATGGGTGAGTTCTACTATAAAATCTGCCAGCACCTGTCCATTGATGGAAGCCCTTGGAGTGTATACAATATCAAATTGACTTAGCTCGATTGACCATTTCATTAGTCTCCCCGAAGTCTCAGGCTTATGTAAGACCTGCCTCAAAGGATTATCTGTTAGGACCTCAATTGTGTGTGCATGGAAGTAAGGTCTCAACTTCCTCGAAGCCGCAACTAGTGCATAGGCCAATTTTTTGATCTCTGGATACCGGTTCTCCGCGTCCACTAAATGCTTGCTGATGTAGTATACGGGTTACTGATGCTTCTTCTCTCCCTTAACCAAGGCCGCGCTGATGGCATGCTCAGACACTGCTAAGTACAGGTACAACTTCTCGCCCTTCTCTGGCTTTGCCAACAGGGGTGGCTTCCCCAGGTGCTCTTTCAGCTTGACAAATGCATCCTCACATCTTTCATCCCAAGCGAACTTTTTGCTCCCTTTGAGGATGTCAAAGAATGGGAGGCACTTGTCGATGGACCTCGAGATAAACCTATTAAGGGCCGCCACCCTTCCCGTTAGGCACTGCACCTCCTTCTTATTCTTTGGAGGGCTCATCTCTATTAGAGCCTTTATCTTGTCAGGATTGGCTTCGATGCCTCTGGAATTGACCATGAAGCCCAAGAATTTTCCTGAGGATGCCCCGAAGGTGCACTTGACTGGATTCAACTTCATTCGGTATTTCCTGAGCGTGTCAAACATCTCACCAAGGTCTTTGTTGAGCTCTGCTGCTTCTTTGGTCTTCACTAACATGTCATCCACATACACCTCCATATTCCTTCCTATCTGGTTGGCGAACATTTTATTCCCCAACCTCTGATAGGCGGCTCCCGCGTTTTTGAGCCCGAAGGGCATCACCTTGTAACAGTAGAGTCCTTTGTCTGTAATGAATGACGTGTGCTCTTCATCTGCCGGATTCATTGGGATTTGGTTGTATCCTGAGTAGGCGTCCATGAAACTCAGTAACTCATGCCCTGCCGTCGCATCTACTAGCTGATCTATCCTGGGAAGTGGGAAGCTGTCCTTAGGGCAAGCTTTATTCAAGTTCGTGAAATCGACGCAAGTTCTCCATTTCCCATTCGGCTTCGGCACGAGTACTGGGTTCGATACCCACACGGGGTAGAAAGACTCACGGATGAACCCGTTGGCCTTCAACTTGACAACCTCCTCCTTTAATGCTGCGTATCTTGTTGGGTCTAGTGCCCGCCTCTTTTGCCTGACGGGCCTTGCTTCTAGGGAGATGTTTAGGTGGTGGCATATCACACTGGGGTCTATACCCACCATATCCTCGTGACTCCATGCGAACACGTCTAGATTATCTTTCAAAAATTTCATCAGCTCCTCCTTCACATCACCTTGCAGGCTCCTCCCTATCTTCAATTTCCTTAGGGGTTCCTCCGTCACCATAACCTCCTCTACTTCTTCTACTGGTTCTACTCTTGACTCATCCACGACCTGAGGGTCCAGTTCCTGCGGACCCCCCGTGGGTATACGTAACGCCTCATGTACCACCATGGCCATTGGCTCGCGCGGTTTCACAGGCACACGGAGTGAGGTGTTGTAGCAATCCCTTTCCTCTTTCTGTTCTCCCTTCATACTAGCGACCCCTCCTGGAGTCGGGAACTTGACAACCAAGTGATATATTGAAGTTATGGCTTTCAATTCCCTTAGGGAGGGTCTCCCCAATACCGCGTTGAAAGCTGATGCACAATCTACTACAACAAAGTTAGACATGACCGTGGTCTGCCGGGGTTGCTCTCCCATGGTAAATGTCAATTCGATCATTCCAAGGGGTTGTACTGAGTCCCCCGTGAATCCATATAGGGACGACTGGCAGGGCTTCAGATGACGAATGCCCAGTCCCATCTTTTCCAAAGCAGGGCGATATAGGATGTCCACCGAGCTCCCGTTGTCCACTAGGACTCGGTGCACACGCATATTTTCCAGTTGAACTGTCAACACCAGCGGATCATTGTGGGGAAGGTGTACCCCCCGTGCGTCCTCCTCAGTGAAGGTGATTGAATCGTTTTCTCCCTTGAAGCTTTTCGGAGGTCGTTGTTCCAAACTCATGACACAGGGTGGTGGACTTCGCCGGGCTTCTTTAGCATACCGATCTCGTCCTCTGCGGGAGTCCCCTCCAAACCCCGGACCTCCGAAAATAGTTCTCACTTCTCCCCGGATCTCTGGAACGTCTCTTTGCATCTTAGATATCACTGGCTCATCCTCCGACTCCGGCCTTTCTCTCTTGGAGGTGTTACTGGTGGAGTGTCTGGTCCTTGGAGGGTCTTCATCGAGTGGGATGGCTGGTGACGAGACCTCCCCGTCATTCTCGTGAACCTCGGGGTCCCTTGGGGGCTCTACGTCTCTGGACGGAGGTGGATCCTTCATGGAGGCCTTCAGCTGGACTCCGGTAAGGTGGGCCTCCACCTCTCGTGGCTCCCTGAGTCGCTTCGAACGTCTTGGCATTTCTCTTTGCCGGAAGTAATGGCAGAACAATAGCTTGGTGCTTACGTTCCCACAGACGGTGCCAAACTGTTGACGGTAAGAACTCGTCAACGATTGATGGTTAGAAAACTTCGATCTCTATACTATAGGAAGCTATGAATCAGATAGAAAGAACTCTAAACAACAGGAGAAAACTTAGGCAACCATGAATACCAGAAACACATATTTCTTAAGTCTCGTTTTTACATTCAGTTTTCCAACCCCTTAGCCAGAGGGGTTGGAGTCTATTTATATGGGGGGGCTCTATTGGCCCTGGATACAAACAAGTCCCAGACCATAGGGACGTACATAGGTACTCTGATAATGTAGTGGCTCAGGGCGTAGTGATGTCTACCCTGATGGTGTCAGAGTCGTGGCCTAGGACATAGTACTGTCGGCTCTGGCGTGTGGTCGGGGGTGTCCAAGTGGTACCACTACTCTTCGTACAGGTCCGTACCGCCACTAATCCTTAGACGTAGATCATAGGGTCGTGCCTCTGTTCTTTCCATAACCGTACACCTCGTGTCAGCGCACGTGTTCCGTACCCGGTCGTCCTCATCCATTCCCGTTCAATGATCCATGTTCGTTTGGCATATCAACAAGTTTCCCCCAAGTGACCCCGTGCCTTATGTCAAGGAGGCTTCAACCTATGCATGTCCTGAGAAGTCAAGGTGCCAAGGGTCAGGGTCGGCTTATGCGGATCGCATAGACACGAGGCTAGCAGCAAAAGCGCCGTGGAAAGGCTACACCCTCGCATAGCGAGGGTACCTCGCGTAGCGAGGCTAGTCTTTTTCCCTCCGGTATGGGCATGGCTCAGGCGTCGCAACAAGGTAGCACCCTCGCATGGCGAGGGTCCCTCGCATGGCGAGGGTCCCTCGCATGGCGAGGGTCCCTCGCATGGCGAGGGTCCCTCGCATGGCGAGGGTCCCTCGCATGGCGAGGGTCCCTCGCATGGCGAGGGTCCCTCGCATGGCGAGGGTCCCTCGCATGGCGAGGGTCCCTCGCATGGCGAGGGTCCCTCGCATGGCGAGGGTCCCTCGCATGGCGAGGGTCCCTCGCATGGCGAGGGTCCCTCGCATGGCGAGGGTCCCTCGCATGGCGAGGGTCCCTCGCATGGCGAGGGTCCCTCGCATGGCGAGGGTCCCTCGCATGGCGAGGGTCCCTCGCATGGCGAGGGTCCCTCGCATGGCGAGGGTCCCTCGCATGGCGAGGGTCCCTCGCATGGCGAGGGTCCCTCGCATGGCGAGGGTCCCTCGCATGGCGAGGGTCCCTCGCATGGCGAGGGTCCCTCGCATGGCGAGGGTCCCTCGCATGGCGAGGGTCCCTCGCATGGCGAGGGTCCCTCGCATGGCGAGGGTCCCTCGCATAGCGAGGCTGCCTCTCCTCCTTCCGGGTGCAGCGTCGCGAGGCTAGGAGCACGGATGCCAAAACAAAGCCCTCACCCTCGCATAGCGAGGGTCCCTCGCATAGCGAGGCTGACATTCTTCCTCCGAGTGTAGGCGAGGCTTGATGCCTGATGGAACGGGGCGCACGCGGAAGACCAGTTGGGGACCCTCGCATAGCGAGGGTGAAGTTCAGATGGGCAAGTGGCCGAGGGCCCTCGCCTAGTGAGGGTGTCTCTCTTATCCCAACTTCCTCTCCATCATGTGACGCCCTTTTAGGATGTCTCGTAGTATAGAGCTTCACCCGTGAATAGAATTCACAAGGAGAAATTTCCACATTTACAGCTGACAGTCCCGAAACTCCCACGGGCATCCTGACCCACTGGTGGAGATGTCCCAGATTGATCAAATTTTTGATCTTGTCCTTCAGCTGCTGACATTCTTTGGTTGTGTGGCCCACCTCCTTATGGTACACGCACCTTTTGCTGGTATCCCTTGGGTTCTTTCCTCCTTTGAACATGCGGGCTGGTTTCCGGTAATGAACCATCCTTTCTATGGCCAAGCAGATGTTTTCCCTAGAATCCACTAGGGTTGCGTACTCTGAATACTGTGGCTCATAACCCCTCTTGCCCATCTTAGAGGGTTCGGGCCGCTTTTGTCCTTTCCCGGATCTCTTTCCCCGAGAATGATTCACACTTGCCTTGGTTCCCCCCATCTGGGATGGCTGGGTCCCGCCGGAAGCATCACTGTACCCGACAAGCGCGACTCCGTATCCGGGGAAAGGGGTAGTCTATGTCGGGACGTACCCCGAAGATGCAGGGCCATAGACCGTAGGCGTGGCAGAGGTCATTCCAGGCGCAGTTGCCGATCCCGATGCAATTGGGGGAATTAGGTACTGTTGGGCCGGATATTGCACCCCGTATCCCGAAAAGGTTTGGGCATTTGGCTGAGGGGTCGGCTGCCATCCGAATGCCTGGATTTGGGCCTCCCCCCAATTGATAAAGCCTTGCGCCCTCCTTATAAATTCCTCGAGGGTGGCCGCCTTGCTGCGTTGCATGTCGTCCTAGAGAGGAGACCCGACCCGGATTCTTGATGGTACAGCCACCAGGCGCTGTCCATCGTCCACCTTGGTTTTGGAGGCTTCCTCTGTGAAACGATGGATGTAGGCCCTCATCGTCTCCGTGGGGAGCTGCTTGATGTTGGAGAGGGCACTAATCTGCATGTCCATCCTCATGGCAGCCACGAACTATTTTCGGAAAGGAGACTGCATTCCGGACCAGGATTGGATGGATCCCGACTTGAGCCTCTTCAACAATTCCTCTACAGGTCCGCCAAAAGTAATTGAAAAGCAGACGCACTTGCCGTTGTCGCAGACGTGGGCTACGCTCATTAACCGATTGTAACGCGACAGATGATATCTGGGGTCGGTGTTCCCAGTGTAGGCGGGTAGGTTCGGCATTTTGAACCCTTTGGGGAGCACCACATCCAGGATGTGCTTGGCGTAGGGCTCCTTTTCTTCTTCGTCGGAATCAGAGTCTCCTCCCTCATGCTTGCGGACTAGGCGGTCCGTGAATTTTTTTAAGGTGTCCAGCTGTTCCATGAACTGTCTAGCCGTATCATCCACCAGGGGAACTCTCTCATTCCTTCTGTCGTTGAGATTATTCCTCAAATCGCCTCCTCGGGGGTGGATCTTTTCCTTGCGAGCCCGTTCCTTTCGAGCGTTCAGCCCATCGCGCAGGTCTACCCACGATGTATCGTCTCCGAAGCTAAGGGCATTTGGCTCATCATCATGCTAGTGCCCCTGGTGGTCCTTATTCATGGAGGTGCTTATTCACGGAGGTGCTTGGGTGGAAAAATTGTTCCTGTCCAGTCTGCCCTGGGGCAGGTCAGGGCCTGATACCTCGCGGGCGCGTCCCTTGCGGATCGATCGGATGGTCCTATCCTGGGACGGGACGCACCTTCTCTTTCCTAGGGAGTGGTCGGGGGTTTGTCCCTGCCTTCGGGGGTTTGTTTTTCCCTTGGGGTGGCCGCCTTGGCCTTCCTTTTCTCCTGAGCTGGGTTAACCGGGCCCTGTCCGAGAACTTGTCTCGGGGGAGGAATCGGCCCCGCATCTTCGAGCACGTTATTCCTAGCCTGCGGAGCAGGCTGTTGTGTTCCTGGAGATGGAGCAACTGGAGGACCAGCCACTAAACCTTGGGCGGCTATAAAAGCTTGAAGGGCCTGGAGGGACTCTTGTATCCGTCGAGTGGCTTCCTTTTGTTCAGCAATTCTGGCCTCTTGGTCCAGGACTTGTTGTCTTAGTTTGGTCACCTCTGGGTCCTCCTGGTTGGTGTCTATTTCTTCTGGGATCGCGGGATCCTCAACTTCGAGATCATGGTATTCCCCCTCATTTCCCACCTCTTCCTCATAGTAATCTTACTCATAATCTGCTCCACCTTCATAGTTCTGTGACTCGTCAGGCTAGGACATCTGATGAGGTATGTCCTCAGGTTGGCTCTGAGGAAGAGGTTGGCTAGGCAGTGGCTCTCCATTGCATTGTTCTTGGTTAGTAGGGTCAAAAGTGGTGTGTCTTGTGTTCACCATTATTGCAGACATTCAAGATCAACCCAAGCTTTCTCAGTCTCTCAATGAAAGCACCAAAATATTTACCGAGTTTTTCAGAAACTAGAATTATAAAAGATTAGAGAGCTTAAAAGAAAGGATTTAAGAAATGTAAACAAGGTTTTTATGTGGTTGGGGTCTTAATGAGCCTTAGTCCACGAGTCAGTTGTATTAGAGCTTAGAGAGCTTTTGACAATGGAGTTTTTTGCAAGTTTGAGCAGAGTCATTGCTTACAAGAAAATCTAGGATCCCCTCATCAATGCACCACTATTCATATTTATAGGCAAGCGAGTGCACTGGGCTTGGGCCGGGCTAGTCTGGGGCCAATAAGGGTGTAAATACCATTTGCTTCTCTGATGGGAGTCGAATACAAAGGATTCAAATATAAAACATACATTAACCTAGGCCCATTGGGCCAGCCCAAACAAGATCTTACTATAGGACACGCGAAAAACTGGTGTTTCAGTCTGGGTGTTATGGGCTACGAGGAAGATTTGGGGGACAAGATCGGTCAGTGTAATGCCGGCGCAGTTCTAAACCAACGGCGTATAATCCCGAGGTAGCCTCCTCTACAGGTTACTTATGGGGACATAGCTCCACGCTTCCTGGGATGATGTCAGTATCCGGGATACTTTACCATGCCAAACTCGACCAACCGACCCAAGTCCTTTTACCAACGTCCCCGTCCATTTACCAGGGTCCCGGTCCATTTACCAGGTCCCGGGTTTATCCACAGTGATCCCGACCTACTCTCAGACTTGGGCCTCACGACCTCGCCATTGCACCCCGAGGGGGTCCCGGAGGTAGAGGTCCGGGAGCATGCAGCGTGCCAATGCGATGGCCCTGGCTAACGTTCCGGGATGCGCTTTGGGCTATGCCGAGACTTGGGCTGCCAATATTCATTCTATCTTCGTCTACTGGGCCTGACCTGGGCTTTAAGTTCCTGGGAGGCGGCCCATTAATTTAGAATGAGCATTCGTACAATCCGGGGGAAACAGGGATAACAGTATCTATAGTTTCAGACTGAGACTCGAGTTTCCATCAGGTTTCTGGGAAAGCCTGCAAGAGGCAATGGGTACGAAGTTGAAGCTCAGCACAACCTTTCACCCGCAAACTGATGGACACTCATAAAGAACCATCCAAATAATAGAAGATATGCTGCGAGCATGAGCCTTAAAATTCAATGGTTTTTGGAAGGAGTACTTGTGCCATATGGAATTTTCATATAACAATATTTACCATGCAACCATCCGAATTTCCCCATACGAGATGCTTTGTGCCAGAAAGTGTCGCTCTCCTTTACATTGGGATGAGATAGGAGAGAGGCGACTAGCTGGGCCAGAACTGGTTCTTGAGGCTACAGGTGCTATAGAAAGGATAAGGAAGCATACGCTCACAGCTCTGAGTAGACAACAAAGCTATGAAAATGCCAAGAGGCGGGACATCGAGTTCGAGGTAGGAGACAAAGTTTTATTGAAATTCTCACCAACAAAAGGTGTCAATATGTTTGGGACAAAAGAGAAGTTAAGCCCTAGATATGTAGGTCCTTTTGAGATTCTCGAGAGAATAAGACTAGTGGCTTATTGCTTAGCTCTACCTTCCACATTGGACAGTACCCACAATGTGTTTCATGTCTTCATGCTCAGAAAATATATGTCCGATCAGTCCCACGTGCTTCGTTATGAACTGCTGGAGCTACAACCAGACTTAAGTTATGAAGTTAAGCCAATTACAATACTAGAACGGGGAATCAAGGAGTTGAGAACTAAAAAGATACCCCTAGTTAAATTCTGGTGGAGCAAAAGTGCGGTTGAAGAAGCTACTTGGGAGCTGGAGGATGACATGCGCGAGAAGTATCCCGAGATATTTGGGTAAGTAAATTTTGAGGACGAATATCTTTTAAGAAGGGAAGGGTGTAATAATGAGGATTTTTTTATTTTATTTTATGTAAAATTATTTGTGAATTATTTTTATTTAAAGGTAAAAGTAAAAAAAACAATAATTGGTAAATATTATTTTAATTAAGGAAATGTGAGTTGATCGCTTTAGACCATATTTTAGGGACCTAGATGTGAAATAAATATAAAGTGAGAAATATTTATTTTACTAGCTAGATTTGGGTTGAATAATTACAAAAAACCCTAGAATAATATTTGAATTTTATTTTGGGCCACAAGAGAATTTTGGGAAATTTTTAAAGAATTTTAGTACATGATTTTATGTGTTTGGGACCCACATAAAATCATTTGAGACCATGATTCTGTGATTTATTCACTAAGAGTCTATAAATAATTCAAGTGGAATTTTATGAGATTAGAGTCATGATTTTATGTTGACATGACTCACATAAAATCATATACATAAGTTTAAACTAATGTAGCATTATTTCATGCTTAGAACATAGTTTATATTTAATCATTTTTAAGCTATAGTCTTAATGCATTATTTTTTATAGGTGTATAGGGTGTTCCACTGCACACACACACATTTGGTGGGAAAATTTTGAATAGTCATGGGTATTTATTAGAGGTTGGTTGAGAGGGAGTTAGAGCCATTTCCCCTCATTTGCATCAACCATTTTCAAAATTGATAGAAGGGCCGAGAGAAGAAGAAGAAGAAGTGCACGGTGTGTGCTTGTGGTGTTGTACGGAAAAGGTCCAAGAAGAAGAGAGCAAGGTGATTTATTTTTTTTGGGTTTCCATTGAAGTTACAGACCTTCAACAAGTTCATAGAGTCTCTTAATCTATTGTAGAAGTAAGCAAAGGAAAGGAGAGTTGTCTTGGAAGTTTTGGTACACGAACGGTAAACAAACTTGTGTACGTGTCCACTTTGCCTTTGTTTTTCTCTTAGATTTTGAGTGTGAAACTCATGTGGAATGGTTGGGTTGTGTTCATAGCGCTGGGGACTAATGTACAGAGGAGAAAAAATCACGAGAAACTAACCACACTAAGAGGTACAAATCCGTAGATTTCCTTTGTAATTTTACAGTTCTGATTTTTCGTTTTCGTTTCTTAGGATGGTGATGAATTTTCGGGTTGTTATGTATGGTTTTAATCAGTGTTTTGGGACTAGAAACACTCATTAAGGTGTTGGGGATATCTTAATATGATTGATCTTGAGGCTTGGGATGTTTTGGTGGTGGTTAGAGATTATTAGTGGTAGCTGGATGTGCGTGAGGGAGACCACCTTGTGTGGTCACGTGTGGAGGCCGGTGGTGGCTATGGTGGTGGTAGTGGTGGTCGAAGTGATGGTCATGGTTGTGTAGGGGGTGAAGTCGTGGCTGCCATGCTGAGGTACCTTTGGTCCAAGCAATGTTCGGGTGGCCATAGTGGCTGGCCATGCGTGAGGTAGACCACATTGGGTGGTCACGTGCATGTGTGTGCATGCACTCAACTGGTTACTAATGGTTACTGATTAGTAACCAAAAGGACCAAAAATATTAGTTGGTCCCAAAACTTTAGAATTTTGTCGCGAGGCTCGAGATTAGATACCCCAAAGTCTAAGACCTAATTTTTGAGAGTCAGGGATAGAAAATTTATCTAAGTAATATCCAAGTTTAATAATTTATGAGCAAGGCTCGAAAATTATTACTTAGGCTTCAAGAAAATTCTAGGCTCGGGAATTAGTTCCAAAGTTCAGATTTGACGGCTTAGAACCTACGAAATATTTTCAAGGATTTAAAAAATATTTTAGGAAGTACAATATTACATCTTATAAGTCTTAAGATCAAGAAGCGGGCTCAGGACTCGTAAATTGGACTCGAGCATCGGAAAATAGAATTTTAAGAAATAATGGAAGTTTTAACTTGAAACTTCGGGCGTGTTGAGTTCGGGATTCCGAGAGGGGTATTATGGTCATTTTACCCCAAGGGCTCGAGTTTGGGCTAGGGTCAGGAATTTCAATTTTTGATTTTAAATTCCCTTAAATATATTTAAAATCTTAGTAAAGCATAAACTAAGGAATATTGTCCCAATATGATTATATGGTCTAAATGCGATCGGAACTACTCACAAGAACATAATTCACGATAGCTGAGGACAAGAGATAAAGAAGTATACACAAAGAGTAACTTAGCTTGTTGTGATTTTAGTAAATTATTTGCTTGTTTGTGATGCCAGTTAAATTCTAGCTGTTATATATGTGTGATTATATGGCTAGATGTGCATAATAGTACTCATCTGTCGGGGTTGAATGTACATAGTTCAGTAAAGTTATCGTGAATGCAATATGTGAGATATTTGTGCTTGCCAAGGGAAAACCTTGTGAGAGTGGGCCCCACACAGTCGTACAGTGGGGTTAGCCAATAAGCAGGTAAAGTCATCGTGTTTTAGCGGAGTGTACCCCTTTGGTACGGGAGGTAAGTACTCTCTTGGTCATGGAGGCCACACAAGGATCATGACCCAATAGATAATTCGATGGCTCAGTAATATGTGCTTAGTATGTTACGCAATACTTTGACTTACATGAATGTTCTAGACATGTTGCTCAGTTTATAGTTTCTAGTTGTGCATTATTATTATGCCAAGTTGTTTAGTTAGCATAATTATAAGTTGTAGCTAGCTTCCTTACTGGGCGTTGTAGCTCATCAGTTACTCTGTGTGTAGGTAAGGGTAAAGCTTAAGGAGCGGTGCAATGAGCTGGAGGGAATTATGTCTGAAGTATGCATACTATGAAACAACCGACCTGCAGAGTTATCAGGGTTCTCTTAAGTTTTTCGATGAGTCCAGTAACCGTTTATAAATTCTATGTTTACTAGTTTTATTCAATGAAGGCCCTATGGCCACAGACAATTTCTTAAAGTTACGTTGAACTACGTTCTATTTTTACAACTATGGGATCCCATTCAAACACTATTTTATTTCAAAGTAATCTAATGTAGGACTTCCTAAAGTTTTTTTTAAGTTTATTTAGTTCTTAGCGTACGATTTTTACCAAAGTTGACCGTAAGAGTCCAGTGGACTTCGGAAAGTCATAGTTGGGTTTAGTTAAGAAAAGTCAGGTCGTTACAGGTATAAACCTAAAGCCCATTAAAACATGATAAAATAGTAAATATAGCCACCCAAATGTCATCAAAGTCCCCTTATAGCATTTGTGGAAACCATTTTAATTTGTTTACCCCAATAAGGTTGAATAAGCATTTTCTCTCAAAATACATATTAGGATTCTTTCATAAGAATTTTTTAAAAAATTCTATCATAGCATTCTTAATATTTCTATGCCCAAACTAAATGATTTTGCCATAATTATTTATTTTCCAATATTGATTATCCAAGATTTTACCAGTGTAATATTTTGTTTTTGTTCGCAACCGAAATTCTTAGTTTGACCAAATGTCAATTAAATTCAAAACAATGACACATCTAATTGAAATTTGATTTTCAAATCGTAATACAATCCCAGTATGATATATATTATGGGAATAAAATCTCGATCCGTATTGCTATTACCACGTGCCCAAAATGCGAGGCGTTAGACATTAGGTGATGCATCGACTGCCATGCGACGCATAGCCTACTAGCAGGCGATGCTTCGCCTGCTAAGGCATTTGGGCCCTTTTGCATCTAGGCGATGAAAAGCCTAGCCTCTTGAGAGGCAACACATCGCATCCCCTTCTAAATTTTTATCCCTCCAACAGGCCTAAAATTGCTCTAAATGCTACCAAACTTATTGAGGATGCTTAAATACCTCCATGTATCACTTTGGAGCCAAAACACAATTTTTAAGTGTCTACAATTGAAACTCATATTTCACATCTACACTATGTGAAATTCACAAAGTGATTTATACCTAGGTTTTATAACAACACTAATTCCTTGTATCTAACCAATCATAACATTCCCCCACTTGGTTAAATACAAGCCTCAACCTCTAGCTCAAACTGTGTTGGTGCATAACCTAAAATTCCTTTTGACCTGAAATTTACCTTAGTTAAAATACCACAAAGCCTTATCGAAATAATTAGTAGCTTAATATCTTGAAACAAGTATTTCTTATGATAAAATTGGTCATACCTCACACTCGTCCACAAGATCTTTTTTTTTCCCACTTTCTCACTTAGCAGTCATATGGCCATGTGCTCATCTCTTCATGATTTTTTCAGAGAGGAACTCCAACTCCCATGAGAGGTGGCACCACCTCTATGTTCACATTGATGAAGTTCTTACAACATCTTTGCTACCATTAAAGATTCTTGTTGCACTCAAATGAACATCATTAAAAGCCTTAGGCTTAACCCTTACTCGGTATCAACCAACACTAACCATCTTGGATGGAACTCACAAAAGTATTAGTGTTGAAACCATTAACTTATCAATGACTTGTTCTTAGCCTTTGAACTCTTTCCCTTGATGTTCACAAGTTTGGAGTTTGGTTTCCATCATTGGTGAATCTATACTTCTAGGAGTTTCAATCCCATAGAAGTATAACTTACTAACATTCTCACAAGAAGTTTTGTAAATGAATCCGCTAAGTTCTCACTTGTCTTAACATATGAGATTGATATAATTCCATCTTGAACCAATTGTCTCACATATACATGTCTTAGACTAATATGTATACACACTATTATATGCTTTAGGAAGTGTGGATTGGCTATCACAATGTATTGAAATTTTTGGTACCATATCCAAGGTAAAAGGGATATCAAACATAAGATCCCTAAGCCACTCGGCCTCTTTGTCAGTTGCCGCTAAATCTATAAACTCTGCTTCCATGGTTGCTTTTGATATACAAGTTTTCTTCTTGTAGCTCTATGAGATTGCACCTCCTCCAAGAGTAAACACCCAAACGGTGGAGGAGAGATTATCTCCCACTCCCAATATCCAACTATCATCGAAATATCCTTCAAGTAGCCTTCCAATGCTTGATACTTGGATTGCGAGAAAACCTACTCTGTTTACTAATCGCATATGCAACATCTTCTCTTGTGTAATGAGCGATGTACAATAGGCTTCCTATTGCACTTGCACATTCCAAATGAGACATCATTCTTCCGTCATTATTTTCAAACTTCATGATTGAATCAAATGGTGTATTTTCCTTTTTGACATGGAGATGACTACATTTCTCAAGCATTTTCTCAATATAGTGGGTTTGACTAAATACAAAACCCCAACTATTCCTTCTAACTTTGATACCAAAAACGGTATCCACCTCTCCAAGGTCTTTTGTTTCAAAGTTAGAAGATAGAAACATCTTCGTTTATATTATTCCTCTCATGTCATTACTCAAAATCATCACATCACAAAATATAGACACAATAATATGACATAGTCATCACAAGTCTTAGATTATAAGCCCTTGTCCGCATTGTTGTGTCTAAATCCATTTGAAATAATGACTTTATCAAACTTCTCATGGCTTTTTTTTTTAGCTTTTTTCAAACCATATAATGATTTGACAAGTCTACATGCTTTATGTTCATTCTTTGAAGAAGAAACACTCTGGTTGTTCCATATAGACCTCCTCCTCGAGATCCCCATTTAGGAATGTCATTTTGACATCCATTTTGTTAACATAAAGGTTATGTATAGATGATAAGAAAATTAACAATCTACTAAAGTAGTTCTTCCGTATGGTGTATAAGTGTCAATGTAATCTATTCCCTTCTTTTGTTTGAATCATTTGGCTACTAATCTAGCCTTAAAGGTTTGTATGGTGCTATCAGTATGATATTTCCTTCTTAATACACATTTGCACCCAATTGGTTTAGACTCCATTGGAAAGTTAAACAATTCCCAAGTGTGATTTGACATAATTGAATCTATTTCATCATTAATTACCTCCTTCCAAAAAGTAGAGTCTTTTGAGGACATTGCTTCTTTGAAAGTTTTGGAATCATCCTCTATTTGAAGTACCATTGGATATTGACAAGTCTCTTCCTCATTATTACCTTCAACAAGGTATAGTGTCTCTATTTGAGACACTTATCACTTGATCCCATGTATTTGAGCCTTTAGCTCCTTCTAAGAAATTGAGATTGAATTGGTTCTATTAACTTGTTGTCATCGAATGGTATGTTCTCAAAGAACTCAACATCTCTTGATTCAATTATTACATTAGACTCCAAGTCTAATAGTTTGTAAACTATTTTGGGTATAACCCAAAAATGCACATCTATAGCCCTTGTACACAACCTTGCCTTTTGGGATCCCTGTCCTTGCAATAAGCAAGGCACCCCCACACTTTAAGATAACCAATGTTTGGTATCTTTCCTTTCCTTAACTCATATGGAGAGATATTGTTTTTCTCCAAGGGAATAAGATTCAAAATAGAACAAGCGGATAGTAAGGCTTCAGCCAACAAACTAAAACTCAATTTTTAATGTAATAGCATAACATTAATCTATTGGTAACTAGTTAACCATGTGCGCAGCAAAAAGCACAGGGTGTTGGGTCCAGAGATTTAAAAAAAATATTTAAAAAAACTTGAAATACTCGGATCCATTAACATGCAAAACATTAATCATAGAGAAATAAAAAGATTAGGATTTACCAGTTGAAGACTATCAAGAATCATCGCTATCTTTTTGTATCTCCAACGAACATCCAATCCAAAGCAGTTCTTTAAAATAATCAGACCAAGATCTTCTAATATGTATCTCTACACCTCAAGACGTGTGTGGGCACGTAGATTAATGGTAGGAAAATATTTCTATTTCACAAGATATTCTCAACACAATAGATCTTGGAATATTAGGTCTGAAACAGTTTTCAGGAATAGAAAAATATTACTATATATTTTTCTCTCTCAAAAGTCTTATGAAAATATTCCCATATTATAGATTTATAAAAGAATTAATTAAATTTTAAAATTCAAAATTTAAAATCCAAAATTCAAATTAAAAATAATTTATTAAATAATTAAATAAATAAAAGACATATCGAAGACTCATTCTTGGATCTTGTTACACACCAACTATAGTGCATGCACTGTAGTAGGCGTGTAACATGTAACGCCCTACTACCCTAGAGACGTTATCATGTGATTTTAAAGTGTGCAATTAACTCGATAATAGAGATATTAGACCAAGAAGTGTGGTTAATTAAAATGAAGACTCATTTAAATAGGATTTTAGTATAAAAGGTTGGACATTCATTTAAATCATGAAAGTGTTACATTGGGATCCCAAAGTATTGTTTGAAATATATTTACAATCCAAAAATGTGGGTACAGTCGACCTAAGTGACAAGATCGAACGTTTACAATGTTTCCCCCAAAACAACCCCAGCCGTGGCAGCAAGGTAGGCCAAACATGTACGCACCGCTTCATGCCCATAAACTCATCAAAACTCAAAAATCAGATCCTAAGTTTGAACCTAAACAAAACCTCTAACAACAACAGAAATTCAGCAGAACCAGTATCAAATCCTTACCTCAATCAGGGAATCTAAGCCTTAGCTATGCCTCAATTACTTCAAGATTCAAGTCCCTCAAATCTTTATCCGATTTCCCCAAGTATTCTTCCAAAGTTTCCACAGAATTTCAAGCACCCAAGGGAAAGAGAATGTATTGGGAGAAAGAATGAGAGAAAAAAAGCTGAGAGAAAGGTCTAAATGTTTCTTTTGGTGTTTTGGTCACTTCCTAATGGTTATCCAAGTCTATCACATACCTCAAAATGACCAAAACGCCCCTAAGTAAATCCTTAGTCCTTTAATGGCTCCAAGGGCAATCCCATCATTTGCCACATCCTGCTAATTCCTTGAGTATTCCTATAAATCCTCAATTAAACCTGACATACTTAAATAGCCGCTAAATAGCTACTTGTTACCCAGTAAATCTCGAACACGTACTATATCCCCAAACTACCCCTAGGCTCACCCCAAGCCAGGTATTGATCCCATTGTGACTATTCCGCTAATCCGCTCACTAGGATCGCCTTGGTCCACACATCTCAAATATATCCCCATAACTTTGGGGTCTCTCTCATAACACATACATAATTACATTTATGCCCTCAACGTCAAAATTACAAACATACCCCAATTTTACAGAAATGGGCCCACATGCATATTTAATACACATAAACATGCACATTTAGTTGCATTACATCGCAAATAATTTATATCACATAATCACATGCATAATCCATTAATCACACATATAATTCCAATTAGGCCCTCCAGGCACAGTAATCACAACACTCAGCCTTAATAACAAATTAGGGACGTTACAACTATCCCCTCCTTATTAAAATTTCATCCTCAAAATTTATTCAAACATCTCAGGATACTAATTTCGCAAACCTGAACATAACTCCAGATTCAGGTCCTTTACCTTGTGACTTCTTTGTAACACTTTCACAATAATGATAGTCTTAATCTATATGACTTTATCTATTTTATCTAGAATTGCCACTGGCTTTTCCTTACACAATAAGTGTCACTGAATTTCAAGTGTCTCCTCACCCAATCAGGGGTCGTACTCGACACCCCCTTTCCTTAACATTGGCACCAGTAACACCTTACGAGCCTCTACCCATGATGGGGTACAACTAATTTGTATGCCCCTGGCCTAATCCTTATTAGGATCTTACAAATATATCAAATCTTGAGTCAAACCCCTTTTTCCTTTCTGAACGATCTTATCCTTATTAGTACATAATACTCAGAGAAATACAAAGTCCTCACTCCTACAACTCCATGTTCCAATATTTAGTTTTCTAAACTCTAATGTCCTTTTAATAACGCAGATACTCCAGCCCTCATGATCCTTAATAATTTCACTAGTCCCCTGAGCCAATTTTGAACCAGGATACTTCTTGTCCTTCATTTTTTGGAATAAGCACTTCTCGTTCCCTATCTCACAATATCCTAGTCAGAGCCACTCTATTACCCTTTTACAAAACCTGGGAACCTAAGGGTCTCAATATGAAATTATCAACTTCGGTGTCCAGTGGAGATGTACGGTCTCCATTCGTACACACTCCCTCGGTTGATATCTCACTCACACAACCATAGTGTGTTAACCCAATAGGTCAAGTCACAACTTTTCGCATCCACTCGCGTCATCTGCCATCTGAGGTGATGCACCCTAAGGGTCCATAATTGTATTCCTCCATACTATGTCCAGAATACCTAGAGTCATAATAGCCCTTCTGGCCTCTGATTATCATCTTTCACTTACTAAAAGATTAGGCCGTGCGCCTCCCAATATACAAATTTTTGTCTTAACACCCATTCAAACTTCTTGGATACAATAATCGTAAGGGGTAACCCAAGGCTTGTCCCGCATCTTCCCCTCAACGCCAGCATCCATCAAATCACTCATCCGATTAGCATTTCTTAACCTATCGATGCAAAAGTGGTAGGCTTCTTAACCATTCCTACAAAATCTTCTTTCAGTATTTCACCTTTTATTCATCGAAGTACATTTACCAATTATCATTCACATGTTCCAAACAAATCACGTACATTACTCCAACCTAACCTTGGTTAACTGCCATTACTATCAACTCGAAATCTCATGTAGAACATCTAAGTCCTTATCCCTTCATCCACTGTGAGGTATAAACAATAACTCTTATAGCGTATATATGGGCGCACCCTAATTCTTGATGCACCACACTAGTATTCCATGTTCTAAGCAAGGAAAATGTCCATTTCACCGTCCTCATGTACTAGTCCTTCACGTGGATATCCTAATACCATGGCATGTGAATCAATCCTATGTCAACCTTTAAGAATCCAACACGCAACTATCCATTCAGGCAAACTTTAGGTTTCTATGTCACTTTAATTAAGGGTATAACAATCCTTGAAGATGCTTCAAGTAAAAGCCAAAGTGTCTTACCGGTCTCACCATGCTTCTCCCCCCTAAGGTGTTCCTTTACAAATTTCCTTACGGTTTCTATCTTATTTACATCATACACGATCCCATAACTTCCCATAACGTGACCTTAAATATCCTCTGGAAAATCAAAACTTTATCCCTTCCGTAATTTTACCTGTAATCCCTGCTTCTTCAGCCTCAATAGTATCAACACGGGCATTTCTCATAGTCTGTTCTTAGCCGGAAGTAGTCTGAAACGTTCTTGATCAAGCTAAACATGACTTGCCCAAGTCATCCCTATATTCTCTACTTGTTGAGTTTACGTGGGCCGCTGGAATATTGATCAATTCGAGAGCCTTCACTAATAACCCATCACATCGAACTTGGTGCGAGTGGAAATTCTTAATATGCCTCTTTCCTTGATCCTCAACTGGTAATGACCAGATTGAGGGTCAATTCCTAAGAGCATTGTCCTACCTTGCAACTGGACAAATAATCCTTCATTCTTATATGTTCTTAACAATTACTTTATTTGGCTATCCATATGCAGTACACATCATTGCAGACGTGGCCTTCTTCTTGACAAATGATGTTGACGTGTCCCTTGATGAGATGCTCCATCTGATCAACACTCAAGTCAAATAACCTCCTCAACTGAACCTTTAATTCTTATTGCGCAACTAGTGTCATTCTTCATGATGTCCCTAATACCGGTTCTATCCCTTCCTTAATCCCGTAGCGTACTCAATTCCTTATAGCGACAACGATCCCAACAAATCCTTATGAACCCATCTGAAACCTTACTAGCCGATCCAGTTTCCATCTGGTCTGACTGATATAACCCTAGTGGTACCTACCACCATAGCTAGGCATCTCTTGAAGGCAACCGAATCCTTCCCTTTTAAACCCGGAAGTCACCATCCTCTCTTTCAATCCATGGTCATCCCTTACTTGGAAAACTAATCCGTACTTAGGATCACATTATGATCATCATATAACAATCCCAATAAGTTATTACTCTAACTTTCCACCCATAAAAATCTAACCCATTTCCTGGAAATTGCCAACTTTCCCTGGCAGGCACAAGGTCTCAAGCCCCATAGCGTAATAATCACACAACATGTGCCACTTATCTATATCTCTTCTAAGAGATGTGTAGTACCAGGCTCATTCAACCAATATAAAAGTACAGGAACAGGAAAGCTGACCAGCCGCCTTTGAAGGACTAGCCTCAGGCTCTGACTACGTCAAGACGGACACTCAAGTTAGCGTAGACCTATCTGTACTCTTTGGTTCTTCTGTCTTTCACTTTGGGCAATTCCTCTTAATGTGCACTACTATTCAACATAGGAAAAATGCCTTCGCTCATCATTCTCCCAGATGGTGTCTCCCACACCTAGCGCATACTGGGTAAATTCTCTAGACCTCATCGCCATCCTAGGGGTTGCCCTGAATACTATGACCCCTCCTATTAGGACCAGGATTAGTAGAACTATTAAGGGTCTTTCTTTCCTAATTACTGGGCCTCCACCCCTACCCGATCCCAAAAATGGGGATACCATTGCATGAGCTTCCCGCCCTACGACACTCTCACTCCATGTCTCATCTCATGCGTCCTTTATAACAAGGGCCCTCCCTACTGCCCAAGCGTAGGTAACACTCTAATATACTGGAGCGATCCAAAAGGCTGTAATAACCCGCTGGTCACTGGTGTTCATCATTTACCTGCTGACAGGTTAAGCATTTAGCTACATACTCTACCACATCCTTCTTCATCCCAGGCCACCAATACAATGTCTGTAAATCCTGGTACATCTTCATGGTGCCTGGATGGAGTGAGTATAATGTAGTATGGGATTCATCAAGAAACTCTCATCTAATACCCATATCCATCGGAACACAAATCCGATCCTCATACCTCAGTAAACCATTCTCTGCGATGAAATAATCCCTAGCCACTCTAGCAAGGATGTTTCCTCTAACCTCCTGCAACTGTCCATCACCCCTCTGACCCTCTCTTATTCTCTCCTAGAGGGTAGACTGTAAAGTAATATTGGCCAACTAGCCCACACCTAATTCTATACTCGCTCTAGTCTTCTCCTCTGATAATTCCTTCGATATTTGCTCCAAGCTACACAACTGTCCTATACTCCAGAGAGACTTATTAGTCATATGTTCAGGGTGCAAGACCCCAAAGATATTTATTAGTCATATGTTCATGGTGCAGGACCCTAGAGAGACTTATTAATAATCTCCTAAGGGCGTAGGACCCCAAATTGACTTGACAGTCATCTACTGAGGGCGCAGGATCCCATAATCATTTATTGGTACTTGTCTACATGCATGAATAGGGTTATTACTGCTAGGCATGCTTATTATGATTTGGTGACATGTTATTATCTGCTTATGAATATGTGTTTGAATTTTCTTGCTAAGCCTCGGCTCACGGGTGCTATGTGGTGCAAATAAAGGTAAAAGAAAGTTGGACCATCCTCGAGATGGAGAGCTTAGGTGACGATGTGTTCATATGCAGCTTCTCGACCACCACAGCCGAGGGTTTAAAGAGGAACTAGGGTTAAACCCTATTTTGTTGCTTAGGTCGACTGGTTGTAACTTGTTTATTGGAATTAACCTTTAAAATGTATTTTGGGATCCCAATGTATACAGTAAATGTTTGAGTGAAACGTTGTATCTTTGACCAAAATTTTTAACCTTAAACTGTTAATCACATTTAGTTACACGATTATGGCCAAATGACTTGTTTAGCGAGTTTAGAACTGTTTAAAATATGCATCGTAATGGTCCCTGGGTAGTAGGGCATTACAACTTGGTATCAGAGCGAGCCAAGGACAAGGGTTCCTGTAGACAAGTTGGGCATGTACATTTGTCACTAAAGACAAGCTTTACTTAGGGTATGGTAACTATTTATGTTGTTATGTGCTTAACTGCTTTGCAGGAATGTAAATGCTTTACCTGCACGCCTTATTAGGGAGCATGAGATTATGTTAGGGCTTAGCCCTTGACTATTGATTTGATTATGTGATTACCTACTCAGTGAATATATGAATGTGTTATTTTCATGTTGGAGTTGAGAGTATGGTGTGTATGTTGTAAGAGCAGGGGTTGTGAATTGATGTATGAATTTTTGGGCGTGTTTTTAGCACCGATGTGGTGTGTGAATGTGGTGTAGTGTGATTGTTCCCATGGGGGAAGTCTTTTGAATATGCTCATCATGTTTAATGGGTCAAGTTATTGACTGTAGATTCAATCACAGGGTATGTACCCAAGGCAGTTAATGAGAGTTGGTGGTAGTTACACCAAGGATGGGAATTTCAGCCAAGGCTTGAGTTCTTCACCTGCCCCTCAAAATTTGCAGTAGGTGTTTACAGATATGCAATTAAGATTGCAGAGGCAAGAGGAAGAGATCAGGTGTTTAAAACAGCAGTAGGTTCTGTCAGGCAACACATCTTCCTTTGCTATGCAGGAGTGGCACCGGTATTGGCTCAGCCTAGAGTTGAGAACAGGTGGGAATATCTTTGTGGAATATTTTAGGAATATTACCCTATAGTTTTTTAGGGAGGCCTAGATCCATTCAGAACTGAGCAATGGATGGGCATGATCAGTTCCATCCTCGACAGTATAGGGGTGGTAGGTCACGATAGGGTGATCAGTGCTACATATGTATTGCGGGAAGATGCCCGGACGTGGTGGGAAGTGGTATCCCAGACACGAGATACAGCTATGATGAACTGGAAAGAATTTAGACAGTTGTTTAATGAAAGATATTACTGTGATGCAATCAAGACTGCTAAGACAAATAAGCTTCTGAACCTATTTTAGGGAAATGCAACGGTAACAGAGTATGTTAATAGATTCGATGGGTTGTCCAAGTTTGCTTTTGATATGGTACCCATGGATGTAGCTTAGAAGCAGAGGTTTATCCAGGCATTGAATTCCATAATAGCTCAGGGCGTTAAAGTCACCCCAGTACATGAAATTTCTACCTATGCCTAGGTGGTAGGGAAGGCTCTTGTTGTTGAGAGCACAAGAAATGAGATTGAGAAGGAAAGAGCCGGAGAGCGTAGAGCTCAAGTAATGATACCTCCATTTATTTAATTGAGCAAGGACGAGGATTGAAAAACCAACCCAACATGCACTCGGTGCAAGAGACGTCATTTGGGGGAATGCCCAGCAAGGGCATGTTTCTTATGTGGAATGTTTGGGCACCGTAAGAGGGATTGCCCAGCTCAAGTGTTCGCTCCGATGCAGTCAGAGTTAGAGAGTGAGACTGAGACTGAGGCTGGTTCCTTAGTAGTGGCAAGTCAGCTTCCTAGTCTTTTTTTTTTGCATTATGCTGACTAGTTTTGGTGCCAGATTGTTCTTTGCTTTGTTGCATTTAGAGAGAGGCATAGAATTGATATGCAGTTTACATGGTTATGTTGTGATGAGAATGTGATATTCTATTGGTAATTTTAAGAGATGGGTTAGGTTATGGTGAGAAATGACTCATCAGTTTACTTGATAAAGTTGGTTATGACTGACTTCGATATGATCCTGGATATGGATTGGTTAGCCAAGTATGGGACAATAATAGATCGTAAGGGAAAGATAGTAACTCTTGGGTTTTAGGGTGAGAACCCTTATATTTGTTGGCACTGTGCATGGACCCTGTATGTTTATGGCGTCTATATTTAGAGCTAGAGACATATTGCAGGAGGATGCATAGGACTCTTAGCTAGTGTGGTGGATACCACTTAGGTCGTGCCAGTGCGACCAGGAGAGACTGGATTAGTCTGTGAATTTCTGGATGTGTTTCCCAAAGATTTTTCAGGATTACCTTTAACGAAAGAGATAGAATAGTGATTAGATTGGTGTCAGGGACAGAACCAGGTCTAGGACACTGTATTGTACGACTTCAGCAAAGTTGAAAGAACTTAAGGTTTAGTGTTTGAGTAAGACAATATTCTTTAAGGTGGATCTTAGATCTGGTTATTACCAATTGAAGCTCAAGGAGAAGGATATGTAGAAGACTGCCTTTTATATCAGATAAAGGCACTAGGAGTGCTCATTTATGTTTGTGGATTTGATTAATGCTGAGTTGTTTTGATGGATTGGATGAACAGAGTATTCAAAGATTATCTGAATTGGATTTGTGATCGTCTTGATCGACGATATAATGGTATACTCTCAGTTGGAGATTTGCCAAGGTCAAGGAATGCCTCAGAGGGCAGGAGTTTCCTTGTATGGGCAGGATATTATATGTGCTTTGTGGAAGAGATATGAGTCTTCCTACGGATCAGAACCAATTTATAGATTATTATGATATCTCATTGACATAAAAGGTGATTGCCTAAGAAACATGTTATTTGAAGGATATGACCAGAAATAGAGCAGAGTTACTGGTGGGCCAGGTGGCCAACATTACATTTTAGTTTTTATTTTAGAGAAGATCAAAGGAAAAATAGTTGAGTGACCCACAAATGGGAAGAATTGAGGGGAAAGTCTTAGCTGGATTAGCTAAGGATTAAGCAGTGCCAGGTATGAGTTTATTGAGGTATTAGGGATCGAACTTGGGATCCGATGGACACTGGGATTAAATGGGACATTCTGGATGAATCTCATACTACCCTATTTTTCTCTTCATCTAGGTATGAGGAGAGTGTACCAAGATATGAAAGCTTTATAGTGGTGGCCTGGGATGGAGAGGGACATAACTAAATACGTGGCAAAGTTCCTAACCTATTCGCAGGTCAAGACAGAGTGTCAAAAATCAATAAAGCCAATACAGCCTTTGTGTATTCTATAGTTGTAACGCCCTCCTAATCCAGGACCGTTACACTATGTACTTAAAATTATGTCAGACCTGCTAATCAGGTCCTTTTGGATTAAAATGTGTAACTAAGGTTAGTGACAAGGGTTAGGGATAAAAATTTTGGTCAAAGAACCATTGACTTTTATTCCAAAATGTTTTATATAACATGGGATCCCAAAATATTACAACTCAACTGTTAAAAGAGTAATTACATATCAAAAGTTACATCAGCCAGCCTAAGCGAAAAAACAGGGCTATAACCCTAGTTCCTTTGAGATAACCCCGACCGTGATGGTCGAGCAATCGCATATGTACATGCCGCCACCGAAGCTCTCCAACTCATGGTTAGTCAATCTTTCCCTTTCCCTTACCTGGACCACAAAGCACCCATGAGCCGAGGCTCAGCAAGAAAACAGAACGTACAATACTAGAGAATATAACTTTAAATAACCATTCAACAATAATCAACAACATTAATTCATAGCCAATGCAATTTAGTTCAAACACACAATCATTGGATCGACCTAGGTCGTTGCCCTATTCAGTTGACTTTCATGCCAACTCTCGAGTCTATGCCATAGCTACATGACCATAGAGTCACCTGGGGCCTTGCCCTTAGCTCTGTCTCACTAGCCATAGAGCTAGCCCAACCCCCATGGTTCATCTTTGACCTTAGAGTCGATCAACGTAATAGTGCGTTGCTGGTTTAGGCCAGCGCCTTGCAACCAGCGCACAGTGCGCTATTGCCGTCCTTGACTCATAAGTCAAGACCTGATATAGGATTATATACATTGCTTATAAGAAACAGATGTGGATAGGCACATCCCAAAAAATTAAGCACATATTCATGCTAATCATATAATCCCATTGGATAACCATTTCTATAATACTAAACATATTCACACGACGGGGCACATGCCCTAACCATAGAATTCATGTAACGAATATAAGCACTTAAGCATTTATCAACAAGCATTTAGAACAATAGTCTAACATATCCTGGGGCCCAAGCCCTATTCATATCAATATATAACAAACAGGGCAAGCCCTAATCACATACAACACATTCTGGGTGTAGTTTTCTTACCTTAGATCTAAGCAAGCGTAAATGAGAACGACCCTCGAGCACGATCCCGGTTCCGAGCCCTTAGCGATAGCCTAAGTTACAACCATAAAATAGGATTCTATTAATATCGGGTGTTCAAAGGCTTCCGGACCAAGTCCTAGCCTCCGAGACCTCGGGTTCCACCAAACCAGGTAGTGGAATCAATCTCGAGCCCCTATGGTTGAGTTCCCCTACTCAAAACCTTCTAGGGGTCCTAAAACCCCTTAAAAGTTATGGCCCTATGCCCCTATGCCGCAGCCCGCCTCCAACTAGAGGCCCAGCCTCCCCCAACCAGCAAACACGTTTTGTGGCCCAGCCATAGTGGCGTTGCGGCCTACCCTCCTTCCCTAGCTCCCATTTTCTCTAGAGGGCTACGGCACACCAAGAACAGAGATGCGACCCGACCCCTTCGAACCCAGAAAAAACTTCCATTTCAATAGCCAAATCCCATCCAATTTAACCCAAAATCATCCCAACAATATGACGAAACCATCACAAACACTCTAATATGCTCCCAGCAGCAAAACCCAACTGAAAGCTAGCTTAAAACCTCATCAAAACTCCAATTCAATCCTTGAGTTAAGAGATTCAAAAACACCTCAAGAAACCATGCATTCTACATAAATTAAATCATTAAATGAAGTTCATATGTTTACCTCAACTGAAGAAGAAGACCTTCTAGCCTCAAGAAATCTGAAACCCAATCCCAAGCTTCAATTCTATGGCTTCTAGTCACTAAGTCCCCCTTAATTTCAATGGTTAACTTCAAGAAAAAACCTTGAGAATAACTTGAGAAACAAAGAGTGAGAGAGAGAGAGAGAGAGAGAGAAAGGTCAGTTTTGGTAGTAGCTCCTAGTATATTTGTTGTTTTGTTTTTTTGTCTTCAATTAATTAAGCTTATCTAACTTAAGCTAGTCTCAAGGCTCGGGGTACCAAAAACGTCCCCAAGGGAAAAATGGTAAATTTCCCCAACATTCCCTCCTAAACTCCTTAACTTCAAATATATCTCAAAATATTTATTTTCATAATCCGATATCCTGATTAATTATCCAATACCAAAAATACCCCTTGACTCACCTTGAGTCGGGTATTGGGTCCCGTTGTGACTTTCCCGTTAACTTGCACCCTAGGATCGCCTCGTGTCGACTAGTTCAAATAAACCCACATAATAATGTGGTCTCCCACATATATCACATATATGCAGATAAATACACATTTATGCCCGCAACGGGCCAAATTACCAAAGTCGCCCTTCTAATAAGAAGTGGCCAACATGCATATTTAATATCCCTAAATATGTTCATTTAATCAGTTTATCACATAATCCACATATTAACAATTAGTATAGCAATTAAACACGTAATTGCATATGTTGCCATCCTGGCCCCCTAATCAAGGCCCTAAGCCTTATTAGGTAATTTTGGGACGTTACAATAGTGGAAGAACATCACGATGGATTTCGTGGTGGTGCTGCCCAGAATAGTGGGCTAGCATGATTCAGTTCGAGTCATTATGGACAAGTATACAAAGTCAGCTCACTTTTATCATTAAGGACGAGTAATACAGTTGATCTTTATACAGGTCTCTATATGAGAGGGATAGTATGCCTTCATGGAATTCGAGGTCTATCTTATTAGATGAGGACCATGTTCTTACTTCCAGGTCTTGGGGAAGGTTGCAGAAGGTGATGAGTATATAGTTGGAATTTAGTACAGCTTATTATCCTCAGATTGATGGTGAATCAGAGGGAGTTATCCATTTATTGGAAGTGCATCTTATGAGATGTTTTTTTTTATCAAAAGAAAATATATATTGATCAACAAACAATTACAAAACAAACCAGAGGAAGGAACAACCTACCCCAGCCAAACCAGAACAACAATCACAATTCATTACAAACTTAAGCATTTGCTTTTCACGATATGAACACTTACTGCCTACTAACTTCAGAATTCTAGCTTTGATAGAAAATATAATCATATGGTCAATCCTATACACTGGTAAGCAAAAGTTATCATGCCAGCAATGGTTCCTATTCTGCCATATGTGATACACAGCAGCTGCACAAGATGCATGAAGAACCACCGAAAACCAGCCATCCCGAGGCAAAGCCAGCCACTTGATCCATTTACTAAACTGAACTGGCCAAGAAAATCCTCTTAGACAACCCTGGACAGCAAGGATAACATTTCTGGAGAAGACACAATCAAAAAATAAGTGAGTATGAGACTCTTCCTCTTGACCACAAACTGGACAGCAAGCTGATAGGAGAAGGATATGGCAGGACTGCAACCAATCCCTAGTATTCAACTTCTGGTTTACTGTAAGCTAGAGAATAAACTGGTGTTTTGGAGCTGAAAGCCTACACCAGATAGCCTTTATATATTGCACCCGCTCACCAGGAAACACAGTCACATACAAGGGGCCCAGATGGATTTTTCCATTCCTAACCGCAGCATTCATCACTGCACCAGACCAGAGGTGTCTCAACCTAATGATTCTCCTCCAATACCAACTTGTTTCATGCTTTAAACGATACTCCCAAATTGACTCACCCTTTCGATAAACACCATTAACCCATTTAACCCATAACAAGTCCTGCTTGGAACAAATTGCCCAAAAATATTTAGCCATCACTACTTTGTTCCAAGATGAGATGTCCTTGAATCCCAACCCTCCAAAGCATTTAGGTCTGCTGACATGCTCCCAGGATATCCTATGCATTTTACTTCTATTCTCCCTCTTACCCCAAAGGAACCTCAAACACAGCCTATCAATAGCTTTCACAACTTTTTGAGGTAAAATAAAGATGTTCATCTAATAGGATCGAATCCCCAACAAAACTGAATTGATTAAATGAACTCGGCCAGCATAAGATAAATGACGATTAGACCACCCTTTCAGCCTAGCTCTCATTTTTTCAATCAGAATATCACAATCACTTGCCCTCCACTTGGTCGGTCTCAAGGGAACTCCCAAATAAATCATGGGAAATTGCCCTTCTAACAGACAAAAATCCTGAAGCAATCTGTCTTTCTCCCATGCATCAAGCCCTCCTATGTAAACTCTTGATTTGTTTTTACTTATAGTGAGACCCGAAGAGTAAGCAAACACAGTGAACACTTGCTGAAAAATTCTAACTAAACCCTGATTAGCCTTGCAAAACAAAAGAAGGTCATCCGCGAAACAGAGATTAACTAGCTTTAAAGACTTACATAAGGGATGAAACCTGAATTCTTTCTCCGTTGAGGCTTTGAGCAAAAATCTAGTGAGGTAATCCATCACTATAACAAACAGTAAGGGCGAAATAGGATCTCCTTGCTTCCGCCCTCTAGCACCTTGAAAACGCCCTTGAATACAACCATTCAAAACCAATGCATAAGAAGAACCCCTGAGACAAATCATAATCCATCTTATAAACCTCTTCGGAAAGCACAGTGCATTAAGGAGATTTTCCAAAAAATTCTAGTCAATTGAGTCATAAGCTTTGCTTATATCAATCTTCATTAGACAACGAGGAGAAATATTTCTCCTATTATAACCTTTAAGCAAATCTTGGAGAATAAGAACATTATGAGCAAGAAGGCGATTCTTAATAAAAGCCCCTTGATTCTGGTTTATCAAAGCAGGAAGCACATTATTAAGTCTATTGCATAACATTTTGGAAATGCATTTATATAATGTATTGCAACAGGCAATAGGCCTAAACTCAGAAGCATTAACTGGTTGCTCAACTTTCAGAATTAGAGATAATAAGGTATTGTTCAAAGAGTGAGGAATAATATCTGATTCGAAAAAATCTAGAATAGCCCCTGCAATTTCCATCCGGACCTGGACTTTTGAGAGAATTGATGCTAAACATGGCTATTTTAACCTCTTTGACAGTAAAAGGTTTAATTAAAACCAGCTGGTCCTCCCTGCTCAAAACAGCTCCAAACCAGATAGCTTGATCATCAATCTCCCCTGAAGCTTTATTAGCTGTACCCAGAAAGTTTTTGAAGTGAACCAAAAAGTGGTCTGTAACTTTATCATAATCATCAACAATTTTACCATCATTAGAAACAAAAGAAACAATTCTATTAGCTAGCTTTCTTCTCTTTATGCTGGCATGAAAGAAAGAGGAGTTGGAATCCCCAAACCTTAACCAATCTATTTTACTCTTTTGATACATAAAGCTAGCATAAACCTTTTCTTGCCTCTTAAACTCAAGATAAGTCTCCCGGTCTTCAATGGAAAGCATTCTATTGGACGGATCAGCAAGACATTTAGAATGAGCTTGTTGATACTCAAACTTGCTTCTCTCATAATTACACGAAATGTCCCCCATAATCTTCCAGTTAAATCTCTTCAGAGTATGCTTGAGACGATTTAACTTCCAACTAATATGATCTAAACCCCTGCCAGGAAACCTCAAAGGTCGGTTCCAGCTAGTAAGAACAACCTCTCTAAATTGAGGATGACCAGCCCACATATTATAAAAATGAAAAGGTTTCACCCCCACCCTTATAGCTGGCAACTGCTTAATCAAGATCATAGAGTGATCGGAGCCAATTTCCCACTGAGTTCCAACCGAAGCTAAAGGATGAACATCCAGCCAAGATTCATTAACAAACACCCTATCCAACTTAGAAAAAATACAATCCTCACCTTCTTGGTTATTAGACCAAGTGAAGAATGGACCCATGGTCTTCATTTCTTCCACTAAACCCAAATCTAACCATTTTCTAGCATCCTCCATCTCTTTCACTGTAATAGGACGACCACCCATTCTATCGTTGGGATTAAAAACTGCATTGAAATCCCCAAGAACCATCCAAGCTTTACTAGGCCAAGACAAGTGCTCCAAATCCATCCATAAGCAGCGCCTCATTTCCAAATTATTAGAACCATAAACAAAAGTAATACAGAAATAATTCTGATTATACAATCTAACTTGATAGTGGAGAAGTTGATCGCTCTCCTGTAACACTTATAGCTGCACCAATTTAGCATTCCAAATCACCAAGATTCTACCTTCCACAACCTTACTACTGTAGAACTCCCAACCATTAAACATGGTGATCATAACTTCTTTCAGCTTGTCTCCCCTGATTTTAGTTTCAAGAAGAGCCCCAATCCCAACTTTATTCAGCCTACACACATCCAAAATAGACTTCTGTTTATTCACCTTATTCATCCCTCTAACATTCCAACTCATAATGTTGATACTATCCATGGGAATTAGATTTGATTGGGACTGTGACTGCTGGTTGCTGACCTTCCTGGAGAGCACTAAATTGGTTTATTGCTTGTTTAACAGGGACCGGAACTTCTTTCCTCTTAAATCTAGATGGTTTTGGGGAAATCCATTTATCCACAACTGGAACAGAGGATACCTAATCTTCAGCTAACTGAGACGCTCTAGAAGAACCAGCAACAGACGCACTACCCTTCTGGCTAGGTTCAGAATTATGCTCATTTTGGCCTTCCACCTTCTCGACCCCTTCTTGAACTTGTATCCCTGCAATGTTACCTTCCTTTTGCTGCCCCTCTTTCTTCCTCCAAACAACTTCAGAAACAAATTTACATGAAGAAATTGAGTGACCCAACTTCTTACAATTGGAACACTTTGTTGGCATCCATTCATACTCAATAATCTGATCTGCAATTTGCCCTTTCTCATTAAAATAGCTAATGAATTTCGGTAGAGAATCAGTAATCTCCATCTCAACTAAGACTCTTGCAAATTTTATCATCGAACGATTCTGAGTAATTTTATCAATCATAATGGGTTTACCTATTGTGCTAACTAGAGCACTCAGACAGTTCACTCCCCAGTATTGTAACCCCAGATCAGGCAACCTAACCCATACTGGAACAGATTTGATGGATTTCAGAGATTCTATATCAGTGGTCCAAGGCCGAAGAACAACAGATTTCCTATCAAAATGCACAACCCCTGATTCTAACACCAGGTCCTTTGTTGCCTCATCTCTGAATTTAACCATAGTAAACCCAGCATTCATTTGGGCCACACTCACAATGCCAAGGTTACCCCAAATCCTTTTCACAAAACCCTCAAACACTGCTAGAGGAGGATTTGCCCCAATTACAACACATATTATCGCTGATTTCCAAAACGAAGCTTCTACTTTAATCTCCTCCATGTCCAATTTCGCAACAGTCTGGCCATCCTTCTGATATGGTTCTGAGTAATGAACCATCGAGCCACCATAAGATGGAACTGAGTCTTGAAACTTGGCCTAAGTTTCCTTAGCTGATTCCTGGAAGGATTGCTCTTCGACTTCTGCAGCCCAGCTCGCTTTTCCACGATGCTTATCCAGGTCGAGATCCTTCTTCACTCCGACGTCCACAGACCGAACATCACTTTCCTGTTCTTCCATAATCCCAACTCCATCTGGTTCTTCACTCACTGGTTGTTTAGAACGATTTTGGTCAGAATTCTCACCATTATATGAAGGGAGCTCCGAATCTATGGTAGATTTGGCAAGCTTCAACCCAGGTTTTCTCCGCCTCGCCATGGAAGAGAGAGAACCAGAGCAACACTCTTGTATAATAATTAATCTTATGAGATGTTGTATGGTAGGAAATGTTTATTGCCCATTCATTGGGATGAGAAGGGTGAGATGCTATATTTGGGTCCTGAAGTAGTTTAAAGGACCACTGAGGCTATTAAAGAGATTAGAGCTCGGGTGCTCACTAGTCAGAGTATATGGGAAATTTATGTTAATTTGAAGTGAAGGAACGTGGAGTTCCAAGTGGAAAATTGTATCTTCCTTAGAGTCTCACCATGGGAAAGGGGTGAAGAGGTAAGGGCAAGTTGAGCACTAGATTTGTGGGACCGTTTGAATCCTGGATAGGATCAAGTCAGGTTGACTATGGATTGTCCTTATCTTTGGCATTGTCAGTCGTATATAGTGTATTTCATATTTCCATGTTGAGGAAACATGTGTTAGATGAGACTCATGTGTTGAGTCATGAGGATCTGGAGTTAGAGGCTAAATTATCATGTGAGGAATAGCTAGTCCAGATATGAGGCGGAAAGAACAAGGTTCTATGAAACAAAGCTATATCTTGGGTTAAGGTATTATACAGAAACAGTAGGGTCAAGGGAGTTACCTTGAAGCTGGAATCAGTTAGGCGAGATTGATGTTCCGGGCTAGTCAGATAAAATTTCGAGGATGAAATTTCTATAAGGAGGGGATAGTTGTAACGTCCAAAATTTCCTAATATGGTTTAGGGCCTTGATTAGGAGGTCAGGATGGAAAACTATGGAATTATGTGTATCATTATGTGATTATGTGAGTTATATTATAATATGACTTGATATGCATGTTTAGGTGTATTAAATATGCATGTGGGCCCATTTCCGTTTAATTGGGAAATTTTCATAATTTGGCCCGTTTTTGGAATATTTGGTATATGGGTGATATATATGTGTGTGAGACCACTTTATTATGTGAGTATGTTTGGGTTACTCAGCATGAGACGATCCTAGGGAGCAAGCTAGTGGGAAAGACACCACGAGATTCACACTTGACTCGGAGTGAGTCAAGGGGTATAATGGGTATTTAGCACATTACCGAGATATTGGGTAGTGGGAATAAATATTTGATGATAAATTGGGAGTTAGTGAGATCAGGAGGGAATTTTGAGAATTTTGACTATTTTACCCCAGGGGGCGTTTCCGGGACCCCGAGCATTAGGATTTGCTTGAGGTTACTTAAGCTTGAAGTAACCTATCAGAAATAAAAAAGAACGTTCAGAATGTTCTCTCTCTCTCACCCATTCTCTTTTTGACACCGTGCGCATTTTCAAAGTAAACTCGAGTGTTAGGACTCAGATTCAAGCAAGGATCGAGGCATAGCGATTCTAGGGAAAATTAGAAGCTTATTAGGCGGAGGATTTAGTTGGAAAATGACTCAATCAGAGGTAACTCGAGTTTTAAGTTTTAAGTTTTCAAGTTTTTAAGCTTTGATTGGATTTTATGTTTTGATGAGATTTTGGATGGTTTGAGATTTGATTTTTATGGTTTTGGGAAATAGGGATGTTTAGGAACTTTGTTTTTGGGATTTGGGTATGTTTGGATAAGTTTTTGGAGGATTTTAAATGGGAAAAAATGAAGAAAATGGTTGGGTTCGTGGTCAAGTCGCGACCTTGTTCTAGCAAGTCGCGGCCTAGATGAACCCAGAACCAAGAGGAATTTTCTTGGGGGCGCACCGCGACTCAAGAGGGCCAAGTCATGGCTCGCACCCTGAAGCCAGGCAGAGGCTCTCTGTCAGGGAGGAAAGTCGCGACCCTCAGGGCCAAGTTGCGACCCACCTGTGCATCTTTGACCAGATTTGGTTTTTTTTCATGGGAACTTAACTCTAAGGGCTTGGGATCGATCCTACTACCCAATTCCAATTTGGTAGGATTCAATGTCCCAGAGGCTAGGATTCAGTCCAGAAGTATTTATTTACTCATTTTTTATTGGATTCTATATTATGGTTGTGACTAGGTTGTCGCTAGGGACTTCGAACAGGATCATGCTTTAGGGTCATTTATTGGTAACCTGTGCTTGGACCAAAGGTAAGAAAACTGCACCAAGTATGTGATGCATGTGATGCATAGGATACATGTGGTTATGGTATGGCATGAATGTTGAATATGGAATTGATCAGAGCTTGAGTCTATGTAATTATGCATGATTATGATTATGCTTGTGATTATTGGTTAAGCATGCTAAATGCCTTATATCTGGATGTTTGAATGTGCATGATTATAATTATGCTAGTGATTGTTGATGAGGCATGTTGAGTGCTCTATATATGGACATTGATTGCATTACAAATGCCTGGCAGCATGGCTTACTTGTGAATTACACCGACTTATTAGTCAGAAACGGCAATAGTGTTTAGTATAGGTCGTGAAGCCTTGACTTATCAGTCATGATCGACATTAGTACTCTTACTGAGCCTCGGCTCAAGGGTACTATGTGGTGCAGGTAAAGGTAAAAGAAAGTTGGACTGTCCTTGAGTTGGAGAGCATAGGTGATGATGTGTACATATGGAACTGCTCGACCACCACGGCCGAGGGCTTAAAGAGGAACTAGGGTTAAACCATATTTTGTCACTTAGGTCGGCTGGTTGTAACTCTTTTACTGTAGTTAACCTTTAAAATGTATTTTGGGATCCTAATTTATACAGTAAACGTTTTAGTGAAATGTTGTATCTTTGACCAAAATTTTAACCCTAAACCGTTAATCACATTTAGTTACACAATTATGGCCAAATGACTCGTTTAGCGAGTTTAGAACTATTTAAAATACACAGTGTAACGGTCCTTGGGTAGTAGGGCGTTACACGAACCGTCTATAATATCCTGCTAATCCAAAGAAACTCCTAACCTCCGAGGTGTTCCTTGGCCTCGGCCAATCCCTAACTCTTCTACCTTGGCCAGATCCACTTTAATCCCATCTCCACTAACAATGTGTCCAAGGAATGTCACTTCCAGTAGCTAGAACTCACACTTCTTAAATTTAGCATATAACCAATGCTCCCTTAACCTTTGCAATACCAATTGAAGATGTTGCTCATGCTCTTCCTCTGAACGAGAGTGTTATCCCCAAAAATTGGAGATCAATGACGTGGCAATAAAGGTGACAAGTGGCAAGTGCATGGTCAGTAAAAGACATATTAATAGTCAATAAATACATTGACTCCTCAGAGTTGTAATAAAGTGACCCGGTAGACTGACTAAGAATTTGGACTGCTTGAGGGGCCCCAAGAGGTCCGGTCGGACCTTAGTCTGAGGGGTCTAAGATATGGGGTCGGACCTTGGTCCAAGGAGAAGCCAAGGAGCATGTGTTCGGACCTTGGTCCGAGGAGGAGAACCCAAGGAGCGTGTGTTCGGACCTTAGTCCGAGGAAAGCTAAGGGGAGTGCATCCTAGGAGAGCTAAGGAGAGTGCATCCTAGGAGATCCCAAGGATGTGGTCCAAGGAAAGCTAAGGAGAGTGCATCCTAGGAGAGCTAAGGAGAGTGCATCCTAGGAGATCCCAAGGGTGTGGTCCAAGGAGACCCCAAGGGTGTGGTCCGAGGAGAGCCCAAGAATTTGGTCTTTATGCATATGTCCAACCAGTGCAGGGTTGTCCAAATAAAGAAATGGCATGCTAGAGGAGAGTGTCATGTTAGAGGAGAGAAGTGGATGTCCAGCACTTGCGTGTCCTACCAGCAAGTGTATGTCCGACCAGCATGTGTATGATCGACCAGAGTGGAGGTGAGGTGGATCAACTAGCTAGAGGAGGACTAAGTCAAGATTCCCAAAAACGGCTTCAACAAGATACGCGGGAATCTCTCATTCTTCCCACAAATGGGGGGTTTTGTTACATTTTGAATTTTTTTTGTAATTTAAATGTAATAAATATAATAAAATATCCCGATTATAGGGGATATCAGATGTATGATCCTAAGCCTATAAATATATGGCTTATGGGATTAGAAAGTGGCTTCTTCTTTCTAGATTTTGGGAAAATTTAGGTCTGAGTATTCTAGAGAGAGAAAATTTGGGTTTGAGTATTCTAGAGAGAGAAAGTGCTGGTATTTGAAAGGATTCTTGTATTTTTACAATCTGTACTGAAGAAACTCAGTTGGCTCAGTCCATCTGATCTTGAGTACAGATCTATAATCACAACTCTAAGTGGATTAGGCTATTACCGACTGATCGGGGCTGAACCACTATAAAAATCTTGTGTGTTATTTACTTTTCTTGATAAAACTATATGTGTCCTTTAAATTCTCTTGAAGGTTTATCGTTTTTGACGATCTCACGTCGTTGGCTAAAAACACAGTCAACAGAGAGTAAACCAGGATGTCGTCGATGAAAATAATTAGAAACTGATCTAAGAAGTCCTTGAACACCTTATTCATTAGATCCATAAACGTTGATGGGGCATTGGTCAATCCAAACGACATGACCAAAAACTCATAATGCCCGTACCTCATGCGAAAGGCCTTCTTCAGAATATCCTTGCCCTTGATCATCAGCTGGTGATAACTAGACCGAAGATCAATCTTCGAGAATACTGTCTTACCCTTCAACTAATCGAACAGGTCATCTATCCTCAGTAGGGGGTACTTGTTCTTAATAGTTAGCTTATTCAACTCCCTGTAGTCCACACACATTCTTAGAGTCCTATCCTTCTTCTTCAAAAATAACACTGGGGCACCCCATGGCGAGAAGCTAGGTCTGATGAATCCCAAATCCAATAATTTGTGTAACTGTATCTTCAACTCTTTTAGCTCTGCCGGAGCCATCTTGTATGGTGCCCTCGACACTGGTTCTATACCTGACACCAACTCTATAACGAACTGAATCTCCCTGTGTAGCAGCAATCCTGGTAAATCATCAGGAAACACATCCAGGAACTCTTGCACCAGTCTAGTCTCACCTGGCCCCACCAGTGTTGTATCGCCCTGGTTACCCCAGGACAGTTACTGTGAACGTTGAACCGTGAATTTAACTCGCTAGCCGTGTTCTTTGGTTAAAAATGTGCTTCTAGGTGTTATTGATAGGGTAAGGTGGAAAACCAATCAAAAGGAAAGGATATATTTCATTTAAAACATAAAATTATTCATGGGCCCATCAAAAAGTTTACAAGTTATTTACAACTCAAAATGGTCATTACAGTTTCAAATTTACAACCCACCGACCTAAGCAGGAAAAATAGAGTAAGCCCATAGTTCCTCTGAGAACTCCTTGGCCGTGGTGGTCAAGCGGTCGCATATGTACACATCACCACCTAAGCTCTCCACTCAAAGTTGGGTGAGCTTTTCTTTCCCTTTACCTGCACCACATAGCACCCATGAGCCAAAGCCCAGCAAGAAAACACAATATTGGATGAATATAATATCAACAATGATCGTAATAATCACTCAAGACTTTCAGTCCAAAATAGTGGAGTGATAGTTGTAAAAGTCACTAAGGTGGGTTCCATTCCCATCAGCCATTTGACGATAGGGTAACCTGGGCTTTACAAATAAGTGATCCTTTCACTAGCTTATCAAGATAGGTGTTTGATGAACTAGTCACCAACATAACCTACCGCATGACCATAGAGTCACAACCATGGGATTCCCCTCCCTAGCCATATGACACAACATTCACCTAGGCATTAGGCCCTGGCTCTGAGTAACTAGTCTTAGACTAGTCAGGAGCTTATAATTTTCATCGACCTTAGGGTCGGTCCAGGATTAATGCTCCTAGAGTCATTCAACGTTGATATCGATTAGATCTAATCTTTTATCGACTCTGCGTTCATGACGCTTATGTCGTTCCTGACTCCCAGATCAGTAATACGTGACTAGTGCCAATTCTGAATAGTCAGTGTCATACACAAGTATGCAAGATTTGCTAAGCATTTAATATGCAATCAATGTCCACATTTAATAACCAACATGCCTCAACAACAACCACGCATGTCATATAACAGGGTGCAGTTTTCTTACCTCTAGTTCGAGCGAGAATGAATAAAAGAATGACCCTTGAGAACGATCAACCTTTTGATTCCTTAGCGGTTACCTAATCATAACCAATTATAACCTCCATTAATGAAAATCAACAATAATAGTATCTTCACCCAAACCCCACTCTCAAGACCTCGAAATGTGCCCACACGGTGAGTAGATTCGATCCCGGGCCTTAAGGATTGAAATCCCTAGCCAAAAACCCTTAAAAACACTCAAAACATGATTTTGAAGGAACAGATTAGTGCCCCAGTGCTACTCACTAGCGCCCCAGCGCTCATCTCAGAACCAAAAACGCCCAAAGCCAACCCTGGGTAGCACTGTAGCGCCCCCTTGTGGGCGCTATAGCGCTACACCCTGCCAGATTTGTCCCTGAATCTTCTCCCTTCGACTCCTCCATTTCCAACTTGATTCAAATGCTTCAAAACCTCAAATTAAGTGCCAAATGAACCCAAAAACCATTCCCACATGCCCTATGCATCACAACCCCAAGAACCCTAGCCAAAAACTCCAAGCAAAGCCAATCAACCAACCTAGAAATCTCAACTAAAATCCAAAACAAAAACAGAGCAAACCAGAGATTTAATGGCTAGAATCTTACCTCAAGTTCAGATTATGATGCTCTTCAATGGTGGAACACACTCCCAAGCCCTCAAGACTTATTTCCCAAGATTGGTTCCTCAAATTAAGCTCAAAAATCCAAGAAGAAAATGAGAGAAAATAGGTACGGGAGAAGTGTAATTGATGCTCTGTTTTTCTTCAAACTTCCACAGCCTTCGTGGCTTAAATCAATCTTAGGGGTGAAAAGACTAAAATACCCCTAGGTCAAATAAAGGTTTGTAAAGACTCCCAAGGGCAAAATTGACCTTTTCTACCTATTCCGTTAATCATAATTAACACTCTCCAATTCCCGCTATTCTCGATATTCTCAAATACCAATAATTCATATCCCGTTACCCTTTAATTCTCGGCAATGCTCTAATCATTAAAATCACCCCGAGACTCGCCTCAAGCCCCGAACTTAATCCTGTTATGACTAAACAGCTAATTTTCACTCAAAGATCGTCTCATGCCGAATAGTTCGAACAAATCCACATTATAATGTGGCCTCAACAAAAGATCACCGACATGCATACAAACATACAATTACGCCCTCAATGGGCCAAATTACCACAACACCCGTGTAATGAAATGTGAACCCACATGCATGCATTTAACATCATATTATAATATAATTCACATAAACATGCATATAATCACTTAATGGCATAATAAAATAGTTATGGCTCTCCCGGCCTACTAATCTAGCCATTAAACCGCGTTAGGGATTTCGGGGCATTATAACTATCCCCTCCTTACAGAAATTTCGTCCTCAAAATTTACCTGAACAGCTCGGGATACTAACTCTGCATATCTGACTCTAGCTCCCAGATCAGTTCCTCGACCTTGCTGTTCCTCCACAATACCTTAACCAAAGGTATCGTCTTAATCTTAAGGACCTTGTCCTTTTTGTCAAGTATTTGGACTGGCTGCTCTTCAAAGGAGAGATCTGCCTCAAGCTCCAAATCTTCATAGCTCAAAATATGAGTCACATCAGATACATACCTCCGAAGAGCTGAAACGTGAAACACATTATGCACGGCTAACAACGCCGGTGGCAAGGCCAACCTGTAAGCCACCTGACCAATCCTCTCCAGGATCTCAAATCTAGGGCTCAGCTTACCTTTCTTCCCAAACCTTCTCACCCCTTTCCATGGTGAGACTCTAAGGAAGACATAGTCTCCCACTTGGAACTCCACATTCCTACGCTTAGGATCTGCCTAGCTCTGATCTTCTCAATGGCCTCACTGGTCCTCTGAACTGCCTCAGGACCCAAGTATCTCCTTTCACCTGTCTCATCCCAATGAATGGGAGATCTGCACTTCCTACATTACAACATCTCATAAGGTGCAACGCAAATGGTAGACTGATAACTGTTGTTGTAGGAAAACTCTATCAAAGGTAGATACTTACTTCAAGATCCACCAAGGTCTAGCACACATGCTTGCAGCATGTCTTGTAATATCTGGATCGTCGTCTCAGATTTCCCATCTGTCTGAGGATGATAAGCAGTATTGAACTTCAACTGTGTTCCCATGGCCTTCTGTAGACTCCCCTAGAACTTGGAAGTAAAGGTAGGGTCCCGATCTGATGTGATCGACCTCTGTGCTCCATGGAGGCGCATGATCTCTCTCATATAGAGATCTGCATACTGGTCAACTGTATATGTAATCCTCACTGGCAATAAGTGAGCTGACTTGGTGTAGCGATCCACTATCACCCAAATAGAATCATGCTAACCAACAGTCCTGGGTAATCCCACCACGAAATCCATCGTGATGTCCTCCCATTTCCACTCTGGGATATCCAGAGGCTGCAATAACCCTGCCAGCCTCTGATGCTCACCCTTGACCTATTGACATGTCAAGCACATAGGCACATATTCCATTATATCTCTCTTCATCCTCGGCCACCAATACAACGATCTCACATCCTGATACATCTTCGTGGTGCCTGGATGCAAAGAATATGATGTAGTATGAGATTCATCCAAAATCTCTCGCCTCAAAGCAGTGTCTAACGGAACACATATCCGCCCCTGGTATCTCAACAAGCCTAAATCAAACACTGTATAATCTCTGGATGCTCCAACCAAAACATCCTCTCTGATTTTGGTTAGCTGTTGACCACTCAACTGGCCCTTCTTGATTCTCTCCAACAGCATAGATTGTACTGTAATATTGGCCAACTAGCCCACCAGCAACTCTATACCAACTCTGGTCATATCATCAGCTAACTCTTTGGTTATCAGCCTCGCACCATAAATCTGTCCCGGACCCTTTCGGCTTAAAGCATCAACTACCACGTTGGCTTTTCCTGGATGATACAAAATCTCACAGTCATAATCTTTTACTAACTCCAGCCAACGCCTTTGTCTCATATTCAGATCTTTCTGCATTAAGAAGTATTTCAGGCTCTTGTGGTCTGTATAGATCTCACACTTCTCCCCATAAAGATAATGCCTCTATATCTTTAAAGCAAAGACCACAGCCGCCAACTCTAAATCATGAATGGGATATCTCTTTTCATACTCCTTCAGCTAACGAGAGGCATAAGCAATTACCTTCTCTGACTACATCAGAACACAGCCCAAACCCTGATGAGAAGCATCGAAATAAATCAAAAACTTCTCCTGGTCTATCGGAAGACTCAAAATCGGAGCTGTAATCAATCTCTGCTTCAGTTCCTGGAAGTTGTTCTCGCATTTATCTGACCACACAAATTTATGACTCTTACGTGTCAGCTCATTCAATGCAGTAGCAATCTTTGAGAACCCTTCCACGAAACACCTATAATAACCAGCCAATCCAAGGAAACTTCTAACCTCAGAAGCATTCTTTGGCCTTGGCCAATCTCTAACTGCCTCAATCTTCGCTGGATCTACCTTAATCCCCTCCTTACTGACAATATGCCCAAGAAAGGATACCTAAGATAACAAGAACTCACATTTCTTGAACTTTGCAAATAATTTGTGTTAGTTTGTGTTCCCTCAGTCTCTATAGAACCAACCTCAGATGCTGCTCATGCTCTGACTCAGACTGAGAATATACCAGGATATCATCGATGAAGAAGATCACCAACTGATTCAGATAATCCTTGAACACTCGGTTCATCATATCCATAAAAGTAGCAGGGGCATTAGTCAATCCAAAAGACATGACTAAGAACTCATAATGCCCATACCTGGTACGAAAAGCAGTCTTCAGTATGTCTCCCTCCTTGACCCTCAACTGATGATAACCAGAACGAAGGTCGATCTTTGAGAATACCGTCTTTCCTTGCAACTGATCAAACATATCATCTATCCTTGTGATGGACCCAAAACGGGTATGTTTTAAATCGAATCGTTCATATAGAATAGTGATCATGTAAGCAAGGATGTCGAACCCAAAGGAGTTGTCTAAAATCGAAAAGAAAACTATTTTAAACAAAAATTAACAAATTATAACCTAGCTCCAAAGATTGAAGAGATTTTTGAATAATGAAAATAAAATAAAAGACAATAATGTAGAAATTAAAGACAATATATATTACTAAATTAATAATTGTAAACAAGATGGTAAAATAAGATTATTAAGGATTAGAATTCACAAAATATAAGTTCAATAATATTTATAAGTACATTGATTCCCAAGTTTTAGTGATATTTAAAATAAATCAAACTATCATTTTCCAAATAGATTTATAATTTTAAGCACAAATTACTCCTAAAAAGATAAGATTTTTCTTCACTTTTCAAAATTATAATTTCAAAACATTTAGTGTAAATCAATCTAATGAAATAACAAATAAATCAATGAACATTATTTATAAGGAAAAACATAATATTTTTGTTCTAAGCATGGATGTGTACAATTTAATGACACATCTTACACAAAGAATATTATGTTTTTGCACTAATGAAGAACAAAGTGTAAATATGTGCTAACAATCCAAAATACATGATATTTAAGGTGAAAGAAGATATTTGAAGAAGAAAATTCCATAAACTTTGTTGCACAAAATGGGAAATCAACATACAAAATAAATACTATCTAGTTACATATTGTTTCATCATCACCTTAATAATCTTAAAAAGATTAGAAACTCATAACTAAAATAGCCAATACAAACTAAAAATTACAAACATAAATAGGAAAATTTTGGAGGATGAATCCCCAAATTTTTCCTCTAAAAGCACATAGAAAATTTACACCAAAGAAGAAGAAAAAGACAAAGAAGAAAATTGAGAGGTCTTGAAAGTGTAGAATGTGTAGTGTGGTAACCTCTCCCAAAATATGCACTCTACTCCTTTATTTATAGCCAAAAAAAGTGTATTAAAATAATCAATTTAAATTAATTAAATTGATTAAATTAATAATAATATGGAAAATATGGGTAAATTATAGAGTGTAATAATGATGTTTTGGGATAAAATGTGTAGAAAAATTTGGGTAAAAATTGGTATTTTTGGACATAAGGGGACAAAGGGACAAAGGTGCTTTTGTTGGGCTCAAAATAAACACAAAAGGGGCTTGGTGGGTTGTGGCAGGCGGCTGGGTGTGTTGGTGATGGCTAGCATGGTGAGGTGCTGGCATGTGGAGTAGTTTGGGCCTTGTGCTGATGGTGGAATGGTTGGGAGCAACTGAACGTGACTGGGAAGGAGGCAAATGGGCCCAGACGGGCTGGTGGAGTGATTGGGCCTGTGCTGTTTTGGCAGCAGCTGGGTGTGTTTCAGGAGGCAGGGGCGTGGGCTTCACGGCTGGAGCATATTGGGCCTGACGAGATGAAGTAGGCGGGCTGGAGGCGTGGGCCTGGGCATGGCAGGAGCTTGGGCCAATAAGCAACTCCTTTGGTATTTCAATAATACCATTTTTTCTTTTCTTTTTCACATTTAATTCTTGTCTTTTTTCTTCTTTTCAAAGTACCAAAATGCAACATTGTTTCCTACAAATAATCATAAATTAAATATTTTCAATAATCAAATATACAACATAAGTTCCACGAAAATATTAATTAAAACTTAATTTATATTAACATTTAAGTTCAATAATACAACATTTTCTTACCTCAAATTAAACAATAATAATTCAAATAATTAACTACAATATTTTACAATAAAATAAATATAAAAACACACAAAAATATATAAAATCAAAATAAACTCAATAAAATCAAAATTACTTTAAAACTTAATAAATAAATTAAAAACTCAAGAATTAAGCAACAATTATCACATAAAAAGTGGTAAAATAACTCTATTTTGTAGAGTTATCACATTGGCAAAGGATACTTGTTCTTGATTGTTAACTTATTAAGTTCTCTGTAATCAATGCACATCCTCAGAGAACCATCTTTCTTTTTCACCAAGAGAACTGGCGCTCCCCAAGGTGAGAAACTAGGCCTGATAAAACCCAAATCTACAACTCTTGCAACTGTACTTTCAATTCCTTTAACTCAGCTAGGGCCATTCTGTAAGGTGCTCTAGATATTGGCTCCATCCTTGGTGCCAGTTCTATCACGAACTCAATCTCTCTGTGTGGTGGCAACCCTGGAAAATCTTCTGGAAACACATCCAGGAATTCACAAACAAGTCTGGTCTCTTCTGGTCTCACTGGCACGACCTGAGTGGTATCAACCGCACTGGCTAAGAATCCAATGCAACCTCCTTGCAATAGATCCCTAGCCCTCAAAACAGAAAATCATAGGTATGCGAGGTCCATGCACAGTACCAACAGACACAAAAAGATCCTCACCTTCAGGCTCAAAGGTAACCATCTTCCTTCTGCAATCAATGGTTGCCCAGTACTTTACTAACCAATCCATACCCAATATCATGTCGAAGTCATTCATAACCAACTCTATCAAATCCACTGACAACTCTCTGCCCTCCACTGTCCCTGGCAAAGATCTGACCCATCTCCTGGATACCACTAATTCCACAGTGGGTAACAAAGTTCCAAACCCCATAGCATAAAAATCACAAGGTTTACACAGTCTATCAATAATTCTTCTAGCAACAAAAGAATGTGTAGCACTAGAATCAATCAAAACATTCTAAGGGGTTTCAGCACTAAGAAGCTGACCTATAACAACTGAGGGAGAAGCCTCAACTTCTGCTTGTGTCAATGAGAACACTCGAGTTGGGGCCGAGTTATCCACTTTCCTGGGTTCTTCTTTTCTGGCCTTAGGGCAATCCTTCTTAAGATGACCCATTGCTCCACATGAAAAGCAGGCCCTTGCCCTACACTCTCCCAAATGGCACCTCTTGCATCTAGGGCATTCAGGATAAGACTTCCAGGCTTCATTACCACCTGGACGACCCATTGAGATACCACGGGGCCGCCTATCAGGACCTGGAACTGGGAAGGTACCAAGAACCTTCCTCTTCTGATCACTAGGGCCTCCACCCCTACCAGAACCCACAAGTGGAGGACATGTCCTCCTAAACTCCTTTATGGCTGCACTATCTCGCCAGATCTTGTTCTCTGCACTCTCAGCTGTGAGTGCCTTCTCAACCACCTGTGCATAGGTAGTAACTCCATCCACAGTGGTAATACGAACATCACGGGCTAATCTGGGCTGTAACCCCTAGAGAAATCTCTCCCTCCTGGTCCCATCAGTGGGCACCAGCTTCATGGAAAACTTTGCCAAACAATAAAACTTCAGGGCATACTCAGTCACTGACAAACCTCCCTGAAGTAGCCTGATGAACTCCTCAGCTTTTGCCGCCCTAATAGCATCATTATAATATTTCTCGTTGAACAGAGTCTGAAACTCTTCCCAACTCAGAGCATTGACGTTTCTGGTCTGGGTTATAACCTTCCACCAAATTCGGGCATCCTCCCGAAACATATAAGTGGCACAGCCCACCCTCTCATTACCAGTCACCCTCATGAAGTCCAGGATGGTGGTAATCAGGCTCATCCACTGCTCAGCTTTAGCAGGATCTGCACTGCCTTTAAAAACTAGAGGTTGCTGCTTTCTGAACCTTTCATAGAGAGGCTCCCATTTATTACCAACCTCAGGCAGCTGCTCAGCTGCTGGCACTGATACAGGATGTGCCTCAGATGCACTGGCCACTACATGAGCTTGTTGTTGTCTCAGGAGGCAGAGTACTTCTCCCTGCCTCAACACTGTAGCCTGCAAATCGTTAAATAACTGCTGCCAGTTTGCAGGAGCTGGCTGTGGAATCTGTCCCTGGTCATTCTCTTGACCCTGATTATTATTATTCTAGCCTTGATCACTCTGGCTAGCTGAAGTATCTGTCTAACCTGGATTCATTCTTATCAACTTATACCTTGCTGAAACAATAGTCAATACGACCAGTCAGGTAGTAATAACTAAATCTCTTGTCGCCTTACGATCCAAGAACAAACAGATAACTATCATATTCCACAGACATACAAGTACACAAATAGATACATGGTTATAGCATTTAGCACTTAGCATGTATCACATAATAGTTCACAATCAACAATACTAATAAGTATGTGTCAACAATTTCAGTACTATTTAGCACACGATTGCTGAAGATGTAATATTCAAGGCACAGGTTTAACATGGTGTCTCATGTAAACAGGTAAAGCATTTATACTGTATTTAAGCAGTTATATATATATATAACTACATAAATAATTACAAAACCATGAGTCAAGCGTGTCTTCAGTGGTGAGTGTACATGCCCAGGCAATCTACAGGAACCCTAACCTTGGTACGCTTTGATACCAAGTTCTAGCGCCCTGGTTACCCCCAGGACAGTTACTGTGAACGTTGAACCGTGAATTTAACTCGCTACCCAAGTTCTAGGTGTTATTAATAGGGTAAGGTGGAAAACCAATCAAAATGAAAGGAAATATTTCATTTAAAACATAAAACTATTCATGGGCCCATCAAAACGTTTACAAGTTATTTACAACTCAAAATGGTCATTACAGTTTCAAATTTATAACCCGCCGACCAAAGCGGCAAAAATAGGGTAAACCCCCTAGTTCCTCTGAGAACCCCTTGGCCGTGGTAGTCAAGCGGCTGCATATGTACACATCACCACCTAAGCTCTCCACTCAAAGCTGGGTGAGCTCTTCTATCCCTTTACCTGCACCACATAGTACCCATGAGCCAAAGCCCAGCAAGAAAACACAATATTGCATGAATATAATATCAACAATGATCGTAATAATCATTTAGGACTTTCAGTCCAAAATAGAGGAGTGATAGTTGTAAAAGTCACTAAGGTGGGCTCCGTTCCCATCAGCCATGTGACGATAGGGTCACCTGGGCTTTACAAATAAGTGATCCTTTGACTAGCTTATCAAGATAGGTGTTTGATGAACTAGTCACCAACATAACCTACCGCATGTCCATAGAGTCACAACCATGGGATTCCGCTCCCTAGCCACGTGACAAAACAGTCACCTAGGCCTTAGGCCCTAGCTCTGAGTAACTAGTCCTAGACTAGTCAAACGCTTATAATTTTCATCGACCTTAGGGTCGATCCAGCATTAATGCTTCTAGAGTCATTCGACACCGATAAAAGATTAGATCTAATCGATATCAGCATTAATGCTTCGCGACGCCCATGAACTAGGTTTTCTACATTTTTCCCCAGCTCAAAGCCTCACAACTCATCCTTAAATATATACCCAAGCTAATATTAGGTTCAGAACTCTCAATTTCACCTCATAAATAACACATATAGCCTAAAATATCATCTCAAACTTCCTCATATCCTAAATTGAGAAGCTAACCCAAGAATCCCTAAGCATGTCCAAACCCAACCAGAATTTCAAAAACTTAGAACCTGAAACCCTACCTATGTTAGTAGCTTTAATCCCTCATTTGTTCCTTGCCTACTCCTAGCTTCAATTCTCCAAATTTCTCAGCTCAAACCCAAGTTTCTCTTCAAGAATTTCCTTCAGCTTCAATGCACTCCAAAGGGGAGAGAGAAAACGTGAGAGCAAGAGAGAGGGAGAGTGTTTGAGAAAACTTCTGATGGTTGAAGTTATTTCCAAGAGTCATCTGAATATATCCTTTAACCAAAAGACCAAAATACCCCCTAATACTAACTCAACCTCTTTTATTGCCCATAAGGGGAAAATGGTCATTTTCCTCGTTTCCCGCTAATTCCTCGAGTCATCCTATAAATTCCCAACTAATCCCGACATACCCAACTAATTACCAAATATTTACTTGTTACTCGATAAATCCCCAAATACTTTCTAAGTTCCCAGAATACCCCTAGGCTCACCCCGAGTCTGGTATTAAACCCCGTTGTAACTATTCCGCTAATCCGCTCACTAGGATCGCCTCGAGCCGAAAACTGCAAATATATCCAAAAAATAATGTGATCTCAATCATTTAACGGATATAATCACATTTATGTCATCAAGGAGCCAAAATTACAGATATGCCCTTATAAATAAGAACGGGTCCACATGCATATTTAATACTCATAATCATGCATTTATAATAATATTGTCATATAAATCATGCATGCCACATAGTCACGCATTTAATCAATTAATCACGTATAGATTCAATTATGTCCTCTCAACACGCTAATCAAAGCATTAAACATTATTAGCATTTTTGGAACGTTACACCATGGCGACTGCTTCCTATTTTTTTAGATTTGGTTTGTTTTTTTCCAGACCTAGCTACGATAACGATTAGTTTAGTTGTTTTTGTTCAGATCTATTTTTTTTATATCTATTTTTCTTTTTTCAGACTTAGTTAAGTAACCAATTACCATCACATCAATATAAAATAAATATTATTTGGATGGTGGTAATCGGTTACCATTATATCACTAAAAAGCTATATAAACAAAAAAATTGATTGTGGTAACTAGTACCACATAAATTTTTAAAAACTTATTTGTAAAAAAATGTGGTAAATAAAAATAAAATTACCAAATAATGGGGAAAAACATAAAAAATGCACAAAGTTGATGAAAAAAAATCATATTTCATGTAATTCCCCCCTAACTAAATGGTGTGAAAAATCATTGCACAATGCATGAATTATGCATCTACATCTCAATTCTCAATAATTATGCAATATTCATCTATGAAATATTACATAGATTTTAGCAAATATAATTTTATTTTAGGGGATTTTTCATAAATATGCTCTTTATGTCATTACTGTGCAAAAATATATAGAGTATATTTTTCCTAATTTGTATGGTAAAATTTATTAAAGAAAAAAACAAAATATGGGAAACATAATTGCTAACTAACTAAATATGGAAAACTTATTAAGAGTAAAACTATTGCATAAATCAGCTTTTATACAAAAATATAGGAAACTGAACCTAAAAAAAAAATTCTTAAAAAAAGCATAGAATAACATTTTTTTTTTAAAAAGTCATATTTTTGCAAACTTTATTAAAATACCCATATACAATGAAATTTACACTTTATTTAATAGTTGTGATTAATTTGATAGATAGCAGAAAGAAAAATAATAAAATACCAGCTCAACATGAAAATCATGCAAATAAAACTCTTCATTATAAAATATTTGTCGTCATTAAAAAACATGTATTACTGAAATAGAATCCTGGTTGAGTTTTTTGATCAAATCTAAATATTTTGTGTTATTGAAAGGTTTCCGTAAATTCTGTTTACACGAATTAAAAAAGCACAATGCAGTCAATGAAAGAGAATCGCACAGCCACGGGTTTATATATGGATTTAGCTATGAATTCAATTAATTTATATAAAAGCGAAAATTCGGGAGAATAAATCCAATTGCTCAATCAATCTCCAATGGGTGGGATCAAAATTTAGAATTATAATTCTTGCAAATATAGCACCTTGGATCGATTATATTTTATAGTTGACAAAATGAGAAATACATGGCTCAAATTAATTGTGGACTTCTTTTGATTGATCTCATCACAAGTTTTAAATTACATGTATTTTATTCATTCATTCTAAGAGACAGGAACTACCTAATTATGTGGTAACAGGGCCCCATTTGAAAATCGTCCTTATGTGCTTAAATTATGAAATACCTCGAAGCATCTTCACTAGCTAAAATGTTTATACGTTGATTTATTAATTTGAGGTCGCTACTAATTTAAGGTCCTATAGCCGTTTCATTTTTGTAGTTTTGTGTGTTTTTCTTAGTTACTATAAAAATCTCTAAGTGAAAGAATATCAAATTTAAGAACATGAATTCAAAATGAAAAGAAAAAGAAAATGATTGTCAACCTCTTTAATTTTTTTAGAAACTGGATGGATTATTTGTCATGACGTTTCTTGACAAAATAATATATTGTGTCAAAACCAACATAATAACTATTTGCTTTTTTGGAGATTTTTCATTGTTTTGGGAAAAACAGAAGTAGAAGACTGTAAAAATAATGGCATTTGAGGTTTATTAGTTTCTAGTAATGAAATATGTTTTCTTATTTATGAATGTGGGTATGAATATTGAATTTGTGCTTTATTATTTTCTAGTAATGAAGTATGTTTTTCTTATATATTTTTTAATGAGCGTATGAATATTGAAATGTATATTTTATTCTTGAATATCTGTATGGCTCTGCTATATATGTTAGGGTTTTACAATGAATTTTGTATTTTTTTTTTTGCAAATAACAATGTCATAGTATCCAAGATTCATCTAAAAAATTTATTAAAAAATAAGCCTTTAATGTTAATTTATTTACTTATTGTTTTATGACATTAAAGGTTAGACCATTATGTTGGTATTAGTACAGAATAATTTTATGAATATGCCTAAACAGCTAATAAAATTATATTAAAAGTGTACGCTCTAAATATCCACGAGTTATTAGCGAGCTGAAAAATGTCATAATTCAATCCGCCACATGTAAACTGTCCACCCGGAGCTGCTGTCACGAGTCTCCACCTCTTTAGCCCGAGCTGATCAAAGAGTTAGCAGTATACTTGAAGGCAACGGGTCAACAATATGGATATCACGAGCTGGCGCTACATCAAGCTCGTGGTGCGGCATAGATCTGGCATCCCCGACCATTTGTGAAGTCAACCACGCAATGTAAACGTACGCATATCAGACATCACGTGTCTATTCCATTCCTGAATTCTCGGACACGCAGCATAAACGTGCGTGTTCAGGCACCCCATGACTGGTTTGGGCCATGCGGCCCATTATCTCCCCTTACCTATTGATTAGACAACACCTCATTGTCAAGTTTTAGGAATTAATCATAAGTGTCACAGAGATGACATGATGGGTAAGAAGGTCACGGGATGACCCCCTTTACCAACACCCGGATGTCCTCTCCCTATAAATACTGAAACCCTGGGCGTTGCAAGGGGTTGGCGTTTTTATTGTAAAGAAACACTCTGTAAAGAAGACTCAAGAGATATCAATAATATTGATTGGTGGACTAGAGGGATGTTAACCTTCGAACCACCTAAAAAGAAAGGGATGATAACCTTCCCACAAGACGAATTTCTCCAGTTTGGAATTTAAGTATTTTCATATTACGGTTCACTATTTAGCACTAATCCATCCTGTTTATTCGTATAATTATCTGTTGGCGAAGAACCGCGTCAACAGTTTGGTGCTTTCATTGAGAGGATTTAGATTGGTGCTATTGCAGAAAACCTGGCCATGGTGGTTACTCATTCGGGGCATGGTAATGAAGCGGATCAACATGATGGGCAGGAGGCCCACCATGCCACCATATCCGATGAACAAAACCCCGAGGTTCAGCAGCGACCGGGAAAGCAGCCAATGGGCCAGGGCGACATCGAGAGTTTGGCACCCAGGCCGCCAAATTCGAACCCAGATTTCTACACGGCGATAGAAATGGAGAACACACAGTTGAGAAGTCAGCTGTCAAAAGAAAACAATCAAATCAAATAAGTCTTGGCCCGATTACCCCCTCTTACAACCGACGCTAACGTCGGAAAGAGGCATAGTGGGACTCATAAGTCCTGCCGTGATAATCGGTCCAGGCCCAGCCGGTCAGTCCGAACCTCAACTCCAAGTTCTACTCCCACGTCACACTACCACCAGGAAACTGTGTTTGAGGAGTTTCCTAGGGCCGATCAACAATTCAGATGATCGATCCGAACCTCAACACCTAGCTTGATTCCACCCTCGAACGCACCTAGAAGGGCTCGAGGCAGCTCGCGGAGGAGATCCAGGGAGGGCTCGCAAAGACAGCCTGCTCCGGCCAGCCGTCCTGCACCATGGTCAAACCGCCGAGCGCAGGATGCGAGGAAGACAGCCTGTTTGAGGAGTGGAGCGGCCGCGACCTAGCTTGATCTGCCCAAACGGGACTAGGATCGCGTCACCAGTTAGGCACCCCCCATCGCCAATAAGATACCCATCTCCTCCCCATCCAGTTCGGGAAATTCCGGCTCATGGGAGCAACAGGAGAAATCCTCCTTCGGCCAGTCCTTCCCGTCGCAGCCGAGCACACGAGGAAATCCCGGATCCTCACTCTCAGCAGCGGGCTCCGATTTTTTCAAACGGGAGTTACTGGACCGGGAGTCATCGAAGTGGCATGTCCGGTGAAGACCTACGCCATCATTTGATTTCGGCTCAAAGCCCTTGGGTCACCCTGAGGGCCGACCTTCGAGATCACCTCAACTCACAGAGAGGAGATCCCGCTAGAAATGGTGGTCATGCTCACCGAGGGGAGGGTCTGTCGGAAGTACGTGATAGTGGGAATGCCCCACCTACCCAAGCTCAGGCTTGGAGGGACAATAACCCGCCTAACGCTTACAATGGAACTGGAGCTGTTGAACAGCCCCAGAACAACCAAGGAAGTAAGGACCAAACCCTAGAGCATCTAGCTCAGATGGAGGAGCTGATGAAGAAGCTCTTGTCGGAAAAGGAAAAAGATGAGTACGATTCAGGGGACGAACTCGAGCTCTTTGCCCCCAGCATAGCAGCCACGGCGTATCCACCTGGTTTCCATATGCCCCACTTTTCCACATTCGATGGAGACGGAGACCCGTTGGATCATTTGGGTATGTTCAACACCCTGATGATGGCCCACAACATCGGCCCCAAGTTAAGGTGTTTGATATTTCCTTCCACCTTGACTGGCTGGCCAGGCAATGGTTCAAGCTGAATAAAAAGCAGTCCATCAGCTCGTGGAAGACCTTTTCTGCTGACTTCAAGAGGGCATTCTGAGCTTCTCAAGCTGCCCGCATCAAAGCCGACACCCTGGCAAACGTGAAGCAACAGCCCAAGGAACCTTTGAAAGCTTACTTGAGCAGGTTCGCAAATGTTGCAGCTCGAGCCAGGGACGCGGACGATTGTTCCAAGCTTATGGCCTTGAGGACTAGAATCCTCGTTGGAGGTGGACTATGGAAAGAGATACAGAGAAAAGGTGTCAGCATCGTAGACAAATTCCTAAACAAGGCCCAGGGATGGATAAACCTGGAAGAGGCGCGAGCATCGGTCGCGGGAACCAGCCAAGCCCCTGATCAGCCTGTTGGAGTGGGAACGGATGTCGTGAAAACGACTCAAACCGTTACACAAAATAACCAATTGAGTGGAGGCAAGAGAAAAGGGAGCAGCGAGGGCGGCCAGCACGGCCCAAAGAAGAACAAGCCCATGGAAAAATTTAAGCCAGTCTACGCGATTTACACCGAGCTCACAAACACTAGGGAGAAAATTTTCCTAGCAAACTCTGCCCGCCTTCCCTGGAAAAAGCCGAAGCCTTTGAAGCACCAAAAGGCCAAGAAGGACCCCTCCAAGTTTTGTCAATTCCACAATGACATTGGCCACAACACTAACGATTGTAGGCATTTGAAGGATGAGATCGAGACTCTCATCAAAGCCGGACCCTTGGCTCAATATGCATGGAATAGAGTTCCCGCCGGTCAACCGGCTCCAGAAGCTCTGGTATGTCAGCCCGGGCCCCGGATAAATCAGGACACCCCTCCTCCTGTGATAGGAGGAGAAATATCCACGATCTCCGGAGGCCCCCATTTGGCCGGCACGAGTAGAGGTGCCCAAAAGAGGTATGTCAATGAGTTGAAGGCTCATAAAGGAGTGGAGTTCGTCCTAGAGCAGCATCTACCCAAATAGCAACGACTGGAGAGGCAACCAATCATATTCACCGAGGAAGATGCTAGTCACGTCCAGTTCCCCCATAACGACCCTCTGGTCATAACTGCCCAGCTCGCCAACCGAAGTGTTAGGAGGATACTGGTTGATAATGGGAGTTCGGTGAACCTACTATTCCAGTCTACACTGGAAAAGATGGGTTTATCTGTCACCGAGTTGAAAGCCACCTCCATGATGCTATATGGATTTTTTGGAGAAGGGTCGGCAGCAATAGGAACAATCGAGCTGGTGATTACCTTGGGAGAGGGACCCCGGACTGTCTCTAAACTCCTCGAGTATGCGGTCATCGATTGTCCTACCGCATACAACGCTATTCTGGGCTAACCTACGTTGATAGCATTTGAAGCCATAACCTCCATCCGCCATCTCGCTGTCAAATTCCCCTCCTCCACGGCGCGGTTCGAGGTGATCAGCTCGCTGCCAGGGAATGCTATAGCATTTCCATGAAGGGAAAGTCACGACCCGGACAGTAGACGATGACCATCCAGGGCGGAAATGAGGAATTTCAGGAAACAGTACCTATTCTTGAGATAGAAAAACCTCAGAATTCCAGGGGGAGAGTATCATCTTAAATAATGATATCGATCCCAGAATAGGCGAGGATAGATCCGAGCTCCAGGCCATTGAAGAGCTCGAGGAGGTGAATATTGACCCACAAGACCCCTCGAAGATGGTAATGCTCGGGAAAAACCTATGTAGCGAAAGGAAGGCGGAGCCAATTAGGTTTCTACAAGAAAATCTAGATGTGTTCGCCTGGTCTCATGGAGACATGGTAGGGATCAGCCTGAGCGTCATCATGCACACCCACCACTTGGATAAGAACGTGCCTGCAAGGTCCCAAAAACAAAGGCGCCTGAGCACGACCCGAGCTGAGGCCCTAGAGGAGGAAGTGGCTGTAACGCCCTGGTTACCCTAGAATAGTTACGGTGAACGGTGGACCGGAAATTTGACCCGCTACCCGAGTCCTTTGGTAAAAAACGTGCTCTAAGTGTAATTAACAGGCTAAGGTAAAAAAAACTAAAAAAAAAAGGAATGGATATTTTTATTACAAACTGCTCTGCAGAGCTAATCAAAACATTTACAAGTTGTTCTCAGTACAAAATAGTCATTACTGCTTCAAATTTACAACTCTGCCGACCTAAGCGGCAAAAACAGGGTAAACCCCCTTGTTCCTCTGAGAACGCCTTGGCCGTGGTGGACAAGCAGCTGCATATGTACATATCACCACCTAAGCTCTCCACTCAAGGCTGGGTGAGCTTTTCTTTCCCTTTACCTGCACCACATAGCACCCATGAGCCAAGGCCCAGCAAGAAAAGCATAATAAAACATGATATAATATCAACAATGTCCGTAATAATCATTCGAGACCAACAATCTAAACAAATAGGTGACAGTCGTAAAAGTCACCAATATGGGGACAACACCCTTCAACCATGTGACGATAGGATCACCAGGGCTTAACAGATAAGTGAGCATCTCACTAGCTCTAACAGGATAGGTGGATGGTGATTAGTCACCAACATAACCTTCCTCTTGACTTTAGAGTCGTAACTATGGAACAGCGTTCCCTAGCCATGTGACAAACAGTCACCGGGGCCATATGCCCTGGCTCTGTATAACTAGTCTCAGACTAGCCAAGCACTTATAATTTCATCAACCTTAGGGTCGGTCCAGTGTTAATGCCTTAGAGCCATTCAACGCTGATATCGATTAGATCTAATCTTCATTCGGCCCTGCGTTCAGGACGCTTATGCCGTTTCTGACTCTTAGGTCAGTGTCCCTGACTAGTCAGTGCCATATACAAGTGATCAGCATTCACTAGCATTTAATATGCAATCCATGTCCACATACATCAATCAACATGCCTCAATACCAAACTCGCATGTCACATATACACAGGGTGCAGTTCTCTTACCTCAGGTTCGAGCGAGAAATATAATAAGGACGACCCCTGAGAACGATCGATCTTTTAGTTCCTTAGCGGTTACCTAATCACAACCAATGATAACCTCCATTAATGAGAATCCACATAAATAGGGTCTTAACCTAAGCACCACTCTCGGGACCTCGAAACATGCCCACACGGTGAGTAGATTCGATCCCGGGCCTTAAGGATTGAAACCCCAACTCAAAAACCCTTAAAAGCACTCAAAACAAGACTTAGAAGGAACAGGGTAACGCTACAGCGCTCAACCCCTAGCGCCCCAATGCTAAACTCAGAACCACCAATATTCCAAAAAGCCTCCTAAGGAGCGCTGTAGCGCCCTAGGGTGGGCGATATAGCGCTACCTCCAGACCAAATCTCTCCTGAACCGACCTTCTTCAACTCCTTCGATTCTAACCCGATTCCCAAGCTTCCAAATCCCATTCTTGATGCCAAATAAACCCAAAAACCATCCTAACACACCCCAAACATCACAAGCATGGGAACCCTAGCCAAAACTCCCAACAAAACCAAGAATTCACCCTAGAAATCTCAGCTGCAAAACCAAACCAAAACAAGGCAAACCAGAGAAATCTATGGTTAGAAACTTACCCAAAGCTCAGCTTATGATGCTCTTCAATGGTGGAACACACTCCCAAACTTCCAAGGCTTGCTTCCCAAGCTTGAATCCTCAAAATTGGTTCAAAAATCACAAAGAAAGGTGAAGAGAAGAAGGTACGGGAGAACTCTTAAACATGCTTTGTTTTTCACTATCTTCTTCAGCCAACACCAGGTATAACTATCCTAGGGGTGAAATGTCCATTTTACACCTAGGTCAATTAATAGTTTCTAAAGACTCCCAAGGGCATATTTGGTACTGTCCTCCTATCTCGTTAATCATAATTAACGCTCTCCAATTCCCGCTATTCCCAATAATCTCAAATACTAGTATTTCACATCACGTTACCCTTTAATACCCGGTAACGCTCTAATCATTAAAATCACCCCGAGACTCAACCCTTGCCCCGGTCTTAAACCTGTTGTGACTAAACCGCTAATCAACATTCCAAGGTCGTCTCATGCCGAATAGCTCGAACAAACCCACAGTATAATGTGGTCTCAACACATATCATCGACATGCATACAATTACACAATTATACCCTCAACGGGCCAAATTACCATCACACCCCTGTAATTAAAATGTGGACCCACATGCATGCATTAAACATCATATTATAATATAATTCACATATACATGCATAATATCATTTAATGGCATAATTAAGTAAGTACGGCCCTCCCGGCCTACTAATCCTGCCATTAAACCACATCGAAGAATTCGGGGCATTACAATGGCCCGGCTCTTAAAGTGCGGCTTTATCCGCAAGGCAAAGTACCCGATCTGGGTCGCCAATCCTGTTTTGGTCCCGAAGCCCAAAGGGAAGTGGCAGACCTGCATCGAGTTTTCCGATCTAAACAAAGCCTGCCCCAAAGATTGCTTCCCTTTGCCAAGGATTGACCAATTGGTAGATGCCACAGCGGGGCACGAGCTCATGTCTTGGATGCGTACTCAGGCTATAACTAGATCGCCATGAATCCGGCGGACCAGGAACACACTAGCTTCATGACCCCAACTAACGTTTATTGTTACAAGGTCATGCCTTTCGGGCTGAAAAACGCAGGAGCTACATACCAGAGGTTGGTAAATAGGATGTTTACCAATCAGATCGGGAAAAATATGGAAGTGTATGTTGACGACATGCTGGTCAAGTCAAAAACTTCCGATAACCATGTCTCCGATCTGAAGGAATGCTGTAAGATTTTAAGAGAGTGCGGCATGAGGCTAAACCCCCAAAAGTGTACTTTTGGGGTTGCGTCAGGAAAATCCTGGGTTTCATTGTCAATACTAGAGGAATAGAGGCGAACCCCGATAAGATCAGGTCACTACTCGAGATGCCCTCACTCCGGTCGCAAAAAGACGTTCAAATTCTGACAGGAAGGGTGGCAGCCCTTAATCGGTTTATTTCCAAATCTACCAACAAATGTTTGCCATTTTACAACCTGCTCCGGGGAAATCAAAAATTCGAGTGGACCGAAGAATGCGAACGTGCCTTCCTCGACCTGAAGGCACATTTAGCCAAGCCGCCCGTATTGAACAAACCAACAGCAGGAGAACCTCTTTTCCTCTACCTAGCTGTCACGGAAGATGCGGTTAGCGCCGTACTGGTCCGGGAAGAAGACCAGTCTCAAAAGCTAGTCTATTACATCAGCAAGAGGCTCCTCGGAGCTGAATCCCGATACCCATTGATGGAAAAGATGGCCTTTTTCCTTATTACGGCCTCCTGAAAGCTCAAACCGTATTTCCAGTCCCATTCAATACACGTCATAACCGATCAGCCTTTAAGGTAGGTTTTGCAGAAACCTGAAGCATCGGGACGTCTGTTGAAATGGGCTATCAAGCTCAGCCAATTTGAGATACTGTACGCACCGCGAACTGCTATAAAAAGCCAAGCCCTGGCTGATTTTGTGGCAGAATACACAAGATTCCAAGAAGACCCGGTGGAAGAACCAGCTCAAGCCTCATGGAAAGTCTTCGTAGATGGCTCGTCTAACGAGAACGGCTCCGGGGCTGGAATCATATTGATATCCCCGGAGTGACATCAATTCCACTCTGCGTTGCGATTCGAATTCAAAGCGTCCAACAACGAGGCCGAATACGAAGCTTTATTGGCTGGGCTAAGGGTGGCCCATGAGCTGAAGGCCAGCTCCATCCAGTGCTACAACGATTCCTAGCTCGTGGTAAACCAAGTATTAGGAGAATACCAAGCACGAAGAACCAAGATGGCTGCTTACCTAGCCAAGGTAAAGAAAGAACTATCTACCTTTGAGCACGACTTAATCGAGCAGATACCTCGGGACCAGAATGCCAACGTTGACGCCCTGGCAAAGCTCGCCACCTCTGGGGAGGCAAAAACTTTGGGGCTAGTACCAGTAGAGTTCTTGGAAAGACCAAGCATAGAGGAAATCGGGGCAGAGGTTGAGATGATCGACACCAGACCGACCTGGATGACTCCCATCCTCGAGTACCTCACAACAGGGAAGTTACCCGATGAGCGAAATGACGCAAGGAGGGTACTTTACCAAGCTTCGAGGTATATAATGATAGACGGGATATTGTATCAGCGTGGCCTCTCTTTACCTGTTCTACGGTGTGTTCTGCTAGGCAAGGCGAAGACCATTTTGCAGGAGGTGCATGAGGGCTTTTGCGGAGATCACGCTAGGGGCAAAACCTGGCCTTGAAGATATTGAAGCAAGGGTATTATTGGCCCACTCTGTCAAAGGACTCGATTTCCTACGTCTGAAAGTATAACAAGTGCCAGCGATTCGCCACAATTGCCCGAGCCCCTCCATTCGAGCTGAAGATGATCTCATCCCCATGGCCATTTGTGGTCTGGGGGATTGACTTAGTTGGTTCCCTTCCCACAGGAAAAGGAGGAGTTCGCTACATGGTGGCGGCTATCGACAACTTCACAAAGTTGGCAGAAGTAGATCCCCTGGCGACGATCACTTCAAAGAGGGTCCTCGACTTCGTGGTCAAGAATATTGTCTATCCACGAGTTATTAGCGAGCTGAAAAAGGGCATAATTTAATCCGCCACGTGTAAACCGTCCACCCGGAGCTGCTGTCACAAGTCTCCACCTCTTTAGCCCAAGCTGATCAAAGAGTTAGCAGTATACTCGAAGGCAACGGGTCAGCAATATGGATATCAAGAGCTGGCGCTACATCAAGCTCGTGGTGCGGCATAGATCTGGCATCCTCGACCATTTGTGAAGTCAACCACGCAATATAAACGTGCGCATATCAGACATCACGTGTCTATTCCATTCCTAAATTCTCGGACACGCAACATAAACATGCGTGTTCAGGCACCCCACGACTGGTTTGGGCCATGCTGCCCACTATCTCCCCTTACCTATTGATTAGACAACACCTCATTGTCAGGTTTTAGGAATTAATCATAAGTGTCACAAAGATGACATGATGGGTAAGAATGTCACAGGATGACCCCCTTTACCAACACCCGGATGTCCTCTCCCTATAAATACCGAGACCCTGGGCGTTGCAAGGGGTTGGCGTTTTTATTGTAAAGAAACACTCTGTAAGGAAGACTCAAGAGATATCAATAATATTGACTGGTGGACTAGAAGAATGTTAACCTTCGAACCACCTAAAAAGGAAAGGGGTGATAACCTTCCCACAAGACGAATTTCGCCAGTTTGGAATTTAAGTATTTTCTTATTACGGTTCACTATTTAGCACTAATCCATCCTGTTTATTCGTATAATTATCCGTTGGTGAAGAACCGCGTCAACAAAAAGTATTCTTAAGATGGAGGAAATCCGCATATTACTACATATCAGCACTCTCACCCCATTCACTTCAGTTTCACAAACAAAGTATAAGAAAAAAAAAGGTGCGTAAGGTGTAACTCATTTTCACCTCAGTTGTAAATTAATTTGAAAAGTAAGAAAAAAAAAGAGTACTTTGCACACAATATATTTAAAAAGAAAAATGTATTAACAAAGAATAATTAGAATACAAGAAACACACATATAACAAATTAACGGAGAAGAACATAATATGTATTGTTTTAGTTTTCAGAAGCTGTGTATTTCATCCAATTTTTTATCATATTTTCTTAATGCCCAAACAAATTGTAATAAAAATATATGTTTAATATAATATTTGAAAAATAAAACATGATAAACTAACTATATATTAAACTAAAGATACACAATATTATTATAATTATAACAATTTATAATTATAATATAACTAACAAATATATAAAGTTGAGAAAGTTAAATGGTTGTATATTCTCAATATATGAATACTAAGACTTATGTAGCACACAGTTTCCTTAAAACAGATTCGCCGCCTCCCATTGATGTTGAAGGATTTCCACAGTGATAACTCTACAAAATAGAGTTATTTTACCACTTTTTATGTGCTAATTGTTGCTTAATTCTTGATTTTTTAATTGATTTATTAAGTTTTTAAGTAATATTGAATTTATTAAGTTTATTTTAATTTTATAGATTTTTGTGTATTTTTATAGTTATATTATTGTAAAATGTTATAGTGTAATTATTTAAAATTAATATTTTTATGTTAGGAGTAAAAAGATGCAATTTTGAGCTTAAATGTTTAAGTAAATTAAGTTTTAATTAATATTTTCATGGAACTTTCGTTGTATATTTTATTATTGAAAATATTTAGTTTTAATTCAATTTATGTTTGTTTTATAGGTATTTATCCATAAATCAGTTGTTGATGACGTGGCAAGGATTTTTGACACGTGGCGGACACATAGGAGAGATACGACTCACCTATCGACCAGCATTATTTCTGCACGACGAGATCAAGTTTTGTGTACGAACAGCCTGGTCGTATGTTCGTTCATTTATATAAAAATCAGTATAGTTGTGATGATATCCGAGAATATCTCTTCATTATGACCTGCAGATCCGATCATTAAGGATAGATATTATTTTAAATTTATGTAACTCTTCCTGAGCCTATAAATACACAAGAGATAGCTCAAGGAAGGGGCTGAGAGAATTATATTACTATTATCCATCATTGTATTGTTTTCTTCTTCGAAGGTCCGTGAAACTCAGGAACCCTTGTTCTTTGATCACACCTTGGGAGTTCAATATTAATAATAGTATCAAGTGGACGTAGGTCATTACCAATTCTTGGGGCCGAACCACTATAAATCACTATGTTCTTTATCTTTCCGTTAGAATATTTTCAAGCTCTATATGATTTTCTTGTCGTTTCCTAGACTCTGTGTCATTGACCAAAATCAGGGTCAACATTCTGGTAGTTTCATTGAGAGACTTGAATTCGAGAAAAACTAATGGCAAAGACTACCATGAAAACTGGACAGGTTGCTGCCGCTCCATCCCAGCCTCCTCCACCAAACATGGCTGAAGACAAACCCCATTTGGAGTGCGATGAGGAGGAAGTAGACTCTGACGCCCTAAAGACAACACTGGGGGTGTTGCAAGATGAATTGGCCGCTTTGAGGGCCAATCAAAATAGTGCCGCCGAGATAATGGCGTCACAGCAGAGAGAGATAGAGCGCCAGCGCCAAGAGCTGAGCGAGAGACAGGCGGAGATGGACCGTCGTCAGAGGGATGCCATGGCAGCCCTCGAAGCAGCCCTCCAATTGGCTAGGAATCAGGCTGCACCTGCCACGCAGCCCTGATCAACCCCCGAGTGGACCACCTCAAAGAGGTCCCAGTCCTAGCCCTCCGCTCCAGCCGATAAGCCCTCAAAGGCCGGAGCAGCCACCAATGCCTCAAGATGATGTCCCACCTAGGGACCCTGAGACGCAGCCTCCTTCCCAGACTGGTCGAGGCAATCCCCCACATCCAAGGCAGAATAGGGCTCAGCAGCAGCCCTGCAGCCCTAGACGCTCGGGGGGTGAAGAGCCGCACCCACCGAGCAGGGGGTAGCATCCTTCTGGAAACAGAAGGAACTCATAGACAGGCTCTGCGGTCAGGGGCCCTCCACAGCATGATAATGCATGGGGACCCACCGACCAGCGCAGGCCTCCCCATAACGCTCAGGATGTTCCAGCCCAAGGAGGCAATAGAGGAAACAGTCGGTCCCACCATAGCCAGTCAAGGTTCAGAGATGGTCACAACTATAATGAGGCCGACTCAGGCAGAGGGAATGTTGGTCGGAGAAACGAGGAGAGAGGTGGAGGCAGAAGCCCACCACCTAGAGAAGACCGACAAGCAGGACGTAATGCTGGGGGGAAGCCCAGAAAAAACAACGTCTTTAGCCGGGTCGGAGCCAGCGAACAGCGGCGAAGAGACGACGACTTGAGGGATGTACTCAATGACCGCCGAGAAAGGCACGATGAGTACATTCCCCTGGCACCAGAGGCCCCAGCAATTCCTGAAGCCGTTCAAGCTCAAATCGATGCCCTGAACCAGGCTGTACAGCAGCTGGTTGGGGGGCGGACATCGCATATCGAGTACGATCGGAGGAGACGTACCCCTTTCATCCAAAGGATTGTTGTGGCAGAAACCCCCAGTAAGTTCAAGATGCCGACCCTGCCAAACTTTGACGGGTACGGAGACCCAGTATCTCGTGTAAACAAATTTGAGATACAAATGGACATTCAAAAAGTCTCTGAAGATGCTCGCTGCAGGATCTTCCTAGCAACCCTTTCTGTTGCCGCTCAGGAGTGGTTCTTTAAGTTCCCTCCTACAAGTATAATATCTTGGGAAATGTTCGTGAAGGAGTTTTATGGACAGTTCTATGCGGGTCATGTGCACCCCACTGAGGCAAACCAACTGGTCGAGATACGCCAGAAAGAAGGGGAGCCTTTGAAGGAGTATGTTCAACGCTTCATGCGAGCCGTAGCAGGAGCCAAGATTGTGGGCGATGAAGGTAAGATGATGGCCCTAACCGCTAGGGTTAGGCGCCATTCTCCTCTCTGGAGTAGCCTCAGGAAGCATGGGGTTAATACTACCCAGGAGATTTTAGATCGAGCTGATCGGTACATCAAGCTCGAGGACGCAATTGCCAACAAAGGCAAGTCTCCAGCAAAGGACAAGGGGCCCAAGGAAGATCTTGGCAAAGCCACCAACGAGTCTAAGCCCAATGTCAATGGCAAAGGCAATGGGAATGGCAACGGTAAAAATGGTGGAAAGCGGACAAATGGCGAACCCTCGACCTCCGAGAGTAAACGCCCCAAAAATAATCGGTATGAACCGAAATTCACCAATTACACCACCCTTGTCGAAAGCCGAGCCGAGGTGTTCCAAGCGACCAGCTCGAGCGTGCCCTACAGACGACCCGTGCCTATAAGAAAGGATATCTCCAAGAGAGATTCGACAAAGTTTTGTCGTTGTCATAACGACTATGGGCATGACACCAATGAGTGTAACCAGCTGAAGGACGAGATTGAGTTCCTGATAAGACAGGGACACCTAAGAAGATGTGTACGAGCCACGGGAGGTTCTCAGCGAGAGGCTCAAGGTGGCAACGAGTCGGCGCCTGCACGCCAGTGCTCGCCACCTTTACAGCCAGCTCCCGTGGAAGGTACCCTACTCACCATCTGCGGAGGCCCACATCTTGCAGGAGATAGTGGAAAAGCGAGGGAACGATACGCTCAAACCCTACGCCACAACTAGGACATCGAGATGATGAGTGTTGAGGATCGTGCACCCAAAAAGGCTCAAACAGAGGAGGAACTGATCACCTTCTCTGATGGCGATGCCCAGCATGTGCGATTCCCACACTCCGATCCGCTGGTCGTAGATTTCCAAATCGCAAATATGATGGTGAAAAGGGTGTGGTCGATATAGGAAGTTCGGTCAACATCCTATATAAGTCCTCGCTAGAAAGGATGAAACTGTCCATCAAGGACCTAGAGCCATGCAACCAAACCATTTATGGTTTTTTCGGAGAAGGGCTCGCCCCAGTAGGGTCAATTAGACTCCCAGTCACAGCAGGTACCGCGCCTGCTAACAGGACATTACTCACCACTTTTATAGTGGTTGATTGTCCTTCGGCATATAATGACGTGATAGGGAGACCCATTCTGGTTGACCTTCGAGCCGTCACATCTGTATGGCACCTCGCCATGAAGTTACCAACAGACGTAGGAGTAGGATGCGTACTGGGAAACTAGCAAGAGGTGAGAGAATGCTACAACGCCTCGATCACCAAGGCAAAAAAGGGTGTATCGAGGGATACTGCCGTAAAAGAGTTGCAAATGGCAGCTGATGTTCAAGCCTGCTCAGGTGATACTCTCACCGAAATAGGGCATTTCCCAAAGCAAGGATAAAGACTTAGATCTTCGCTTTGGGGATTTTGAAGAAGAAGTAGGCCCCATTGAGGACCTTGAAGAAGTTTAACTTGATGAGGGAAATCCGACCAGAGTTGTGAAAGTCGGTAAAAACTTAGAAACAATAACAAAACAAGCACTGGTGGAGTTCTTAAAAAGGGACCAGGACATCTTTGCATGGTCGCATAAAGACATGGTTAGGATAGATCCTGCAATCATCAGCCATGTCCTGAACATTGACAAAAACTTCCCACCTGTGCAGCAGAAAAGAAGGCTGCTCGACAAAGACCGATCGAAAGATTTGAAGGAAGAAGTTGAGAAGCTGAAGGAGAATGGGTTCGTCAGGGTGGCATTTTATCCATCATGGGTCTCCAATCCCGTACTAGTGCCCAAGGCGAATGTCAAGTGGCGTACGTGCGTGGATTTTACAGACCTCAATAAAGTCTGCCCTAAAGACTTCTTCCCACTCCCAAGGATCGACCAGCTGGTCGATGCCACTGCAGGTCACGAGGTCCTCTCATTTATGGATGCCTACTCTAGGTATAACTAGATTAGTATGCATCCCCTTGATGAGGATCACACTAGCTTTCGAACCGATACAGGGCTCTACTGTTACAAGGTGATGCCCTTTGGTTTGAAAAATGCTAGTACGACTTACCAGAGACTCGTCAACCACATGTTTAAGGAGCTGATTGGGGCAAACATGGAGGTTTACGTCGACGACATGCTAGTTAAGTCGAAGAAGGTAGAAGGACATGTAAGGGATTTGCAGGAATGCTTCAACGTCCTTAATAAATATAGGATGAAGCTGAATCCCCTCAAATGTTCCTTCGGAGTGGATCAGGGAAGTTCTTGGGATTCATAATTAACTCAAGAGGAATTGAAGCTAATCCCGAGAAGATTAAAGCCCTGGTCGAGATGAAGTCGCCAGTGAAGATTAAAGATGTCCAAAGCCTGATTGGGAGAATTTTCGTCCACAGTAGATTTATTTCAAAATCAACGGACAAGTGTGTCCCATTTTTCAATCTACTCAGAGGCAACAAGAAATTTAATTGGAGAGATGAGTGCGAACAGGCCTTTCAAGCACTGAAAGCACATATGGCACAGCCACCCATTCTGTCGAAGCCAGTCGATAAAGAGACTTTGTTCATCTACTTGGCAATCACGGATTACGCTGCTAGTGCTGTTCTGGTGAAAGAAGAAGAAGGTGTGTAGAAGGCTGTCTATTACGTAAGCAAAAGGCTGATCGGAGAAGAATTGAGATATCCCCCCATCGAAAGGTTAGCATACTACTTAGTATTGGCCTCTAGGAACTTGAGGCCTTACTTCCAAGCCCATCCAAATACGGTATTGACCGACCACCCTCTTCGACAAGTCCTGCAAAAGCCAAAGGCTGCCGGAAGATTACTGAAGTGGGCAGTCGAGCTCGGGCAGTTCGACATATCTTACCTGCCACGAGCAGTGATAAAGGGACAAGCCTTAGCTGACTTCATTTCCGAGTTCACAGAGCCCGCAGGTAGCGAGCAGATCGAGGAGCCTAGCGAGCCTGAATGTCAAACCCAAGCACCCTCGTGGAAATTGTTCACCGACGGATCATCTAACGAATCCCACGCAGGAGCAGGAGTGATATTGATAATGCCGGAAGGGCATAGATTTCACTGTGCAATAAGGTTTGACTTCACTGCCTCTAACAATGAGGCTGAATATGAAGCACTGCTCGCTAGACTACGGTTAGCCAAGGATATGAACATAAAAGCGCTTGACATTTATAGTGATTCTCAGCTAGTCGTGAATCAGATCTTGGGAGAGTATCAAGCGCGAGGATTAAAAATGGTCGCCTATCTGAACAAAGCAAAGGATCTTTTAGCCCAGTTCGGCAGTTACACTCTACAGCAAGTGCCTCGTGATCAGAATTCCAATGCAGACGCTTTGGCAAAATTGGCAAGTGCAAAAGATGCTGATACTCTGAACATAGTGCCAATCGAGCGACTGCCCGCACCCAGCATCCAAGCAACAGAAACCTCCCTAGTCATCCAAATGGTGGATACATGGATGGCATCGTATGTAGAGTATCTATCAAGCGGCGTGCTACCAGCGGACAGAAACAAAGCCAGGACCCTTCAGCGGCAGGCTGCTAGGTATATCCTAGTCGATGGAATTCTGTACCGAAGGGGATACTCACTGCCACTTCTCAGGTGTATTACAAAGGAGAAAGCCAAAGAGTTGCTGAAGGAGGTGCACGAAGGTTTTTTGAAGGGACCACGCTGGGGGGCAAAGCCTGTCGAAAAAGATCCTAATGCAAGGATATTTCTGGCCAACAATGAATGAAGACTCCATGGAGTTCGTGCGAAAATGTGGCAAGTGTCAAAGGTTTTCTAAGATCCCGCGAGAAGCTCCCAATGAGTTAAAGTAGATGCAGAGTCCATGGCCCTTTGCGGTTTGGGGAATAGATATAATCGGATCTTTGCCTACGGGGATAGGTGGTGTAAAGTACGCAGTGGTTGCTGTCGACTACTTCACCAAATGGGCCGAAGCTGAGCCACTCGCGACCATAACAACGAAGAAAGTGCTTGACTTCGTGGTCAAAAATATCATTTGTCGCTATGGATTGCCTAAAAAGATAGTCTCAGATAACGGTCCCCAGTTCGACAGTGATCTATTCACAGATTTCTGTAAACGTCACGACATTATTAAAAGCTTTTCTTCAATCGCTCATCCCCAAGCAAATGGACAAGTCGAGGCGGTCAACAAAACGTTGAAGGATACACTGAAGAAAAGACTTGAAGAAGCTAAGGGAGCATGGCCAGAGCAATTGCCTGAAGTCCTCTGGTCATACAGAACTTCCCACCAAACAGCAACAGGTCATACCCCGTTTTCCTTGGCATACAGGTATGAAGCCAAGTTGCCTGTTGAGTTGGATCCTCCCTCTCACCGCAAATTAACATACGACCAGGATTCTAACAGCCAGTTACTCATGGAATCCTTGGACTCGATTGATGAAAGGCGTGAACAAGCCCAGCTCCGAGTAGCTGCATACCAGCAGAAGGTCGCCCGGTATTTCAACTCCAAAGTTCGAGAAAGAAAATTCAGTGTTGGAGACCTTGTGCTCCAAAGAGTTTTTCTTAACACCCGCGACCAAGCTGCTGGAGTACTCGGGCTCCGAAGAGTTTTTCTTAACACCCGCGACCAAGTTGCTGGAGTACTCGGGCCAAATTGGGAAGGGCCTTACTAGATTGCTGAAGTCCTTCACCCAGGCACTTATAAACTTGCCCGCTTAAATGGAGATCTCGTTCATCGATATTGGAATGGAGAACACCTGCGCAAGTATTATCAATGAACAATTCTTCTTAAAGAATTGGCTTGTATAAATTTTACTTTTTACAAGTTTTGTGTAAGATCTTATTGATCACTCGTAAAGACATGTTTAGTCCATTTACTACGAGAATAAAAGGGACTGTGCTCAGCCAGTCATTTCTTGCAAACTATTGTATTTATTACAAGTATTTGCTCATTACGTGTGTTGTTTTGCTGTATTATAATTCTAATCACATTGCTACGAGCAGTAACGTTCGGGTAGGTTCTAGTCAAGGCAAGTGACCAAGGACCTAAAGCTCCCCGATCACTTGGGGGGCATACAAGATACAAGTACGCAAAGCATATCGTTAAAAGGTATGTAAACACGTGAGCAAAATAAGGGAAAGCATGCTACGACACTTAGAGTATTTTTCAAAGTGGTAATATTTTGTTAAATCAAACCAAAGTGCTATGCTAAGTTTGACCATGCAAACAATTAGATGTTATAATAATATGCAAATATATTGTAATATCAAAGTGATCCTTTTACACTGCAAGCAGTGACTGCTTGGATGTAATTGTTTAGAATAAAAGTAAAAGCTGCCCGTACAGCAAACCAAAAAATTATATTGTCTTTACATCACGACCCGTAGGTTCTGTAATTAAAAAAGAAATATAAAAAGAAAAAATTATGGAGCTTGAGGAGCTGGAGGATCCTGGGGAGGGTTCGGGTCGACGGCTTCATTATCTGCACCCTCCATCCCGGTGGCAAGCGAGATTTCGGGGGAAGCAGGGACCCTCGATCCCTCTTCTTCAGCCAGTTGAGCCGCACAACGAGCCAGCTCAGCTTCCCTTGCGTTCTCAGGAAGATAATCAAAATTGGCACCCTGATTGTGCTCCCAGAAGTCATAGAAGCACCTCAGAGTGGCATTTTTGTACCTCTCTAAGTTGGCAGCATTAGTCTTCTCCAAGTCCTTAACTCGGTCCTCCATGTCTCTGGTTTCTAGCCTGCTCGCGATCAAGTCCAGGTTGAGCTGCTTAGCCACCTTATAGTTAGAGCATTTGGACTCCTTATATTGGTCCCTCAGCTCGCGGGCTTTTTCCAGAGACTTTAGCTTCTCCTCCAACTCCTTGGCCAGTTGGGCCTTTTCCGCAGTCACCACCGCCAGTTGATCAGCATGTCTGGCCTCGGCAGCTTTGAGTTCGTCCTCATGCCGTTGATCCGAGGTCCTGGCCTCCTCGGTGACAGCACCCAGGCAGATGCGGCCGATAGTGAGGGTTAGCATGGCCTGCATTCAGAACAAATATTAAACAAGCAGTAAATTACCGAAGACCTAATTTCACAAAGGAGACAACTTACACTGGTGAACTCATTCAGGGCTCGGTTCAGAATTGAGTCAACAGTCATCATCTCCGTAGCCACCATTGTTGCTCGGCAGCGATCATGCTTGGCGATTTTGGTAAGCCTCTCCTTGATCAGTCTAAAGGAACGACCAACCATCAGATTCCCAGTTGAAGCAGGACCATCCTGCTGGGTTTGATCAGATGGGGCGGCAGGAGAAGGAGTTGACCTGGCCGCAGCAGATGGAGTCTGCTGCTCGCGGGGGGAAGGCGGAGTCACGGTGGCAGCGGGCTCATCCTCCGAAGGCGCCTTGCTGCTATCCCCAGCATTTTTCTTGCTGGCTTTCTTTTTGCTCGGAGGGGCAGCAGCAGCCTCTGGGGTGTTGTAAAGGTCTAAGACATTGGTAGAGTCCATACATGAAAAGCAAGAACAAAGTTGAGCCATGAGATAGCATAAATAGCCAAACACATTACATCAGAAAAAGAAACAAAAAAGGATTGCAAAGTCCAATACCCGAGCTATTATTACTGGTCGCTACACTACAAACTCTACTAGTCTTACACTCATTCTTTGATACGAAGAAGTCTGGCCCTAAGTGTGGAGCATATTTAAAATTGCCGTCCCCGTCAAACAGATGACAGGGAATTGGAAAATTGTTTAAAAGCAAAATTACTATACCGTTGTCATCCGACAAGTCGTCAGAGAGTTTGGCGGGCTCAGTGGCCTTCTGCTTTCCTTTTCCTTTGGGGGCCGAGGGCCTCTCTGCTCGAGGAGTGCTAGCAGGTTCCCTGATCGTGACCCCAGTTGGTCTCCTCCGCGGATGAGACGCTTGGGGTTGCTGCTCGGGTTCCTCTTTGGCGCGAGCACTCCCTGCCGAAGGCCCCCTCGTATTTGATTGAGGGGCCCAGAGGCCAGCCAACCTAAGGTTAGCCTCTATAACTAGATTCTTGACACTCTTCTCAGCATCTGACATGCTGGCTAAGAGTGCCAATCTTGACTCCATTCCCGGAGTTGGGTTTGGTCGCAGCCACGGGCCTGAAAGACATTAAAAGTTTAAGACATTGTGGAGGAAAACACTAAGTGAAGAAGCCAGCCAGCGATGCGAAAGTTTTACCTCCTCGTGCAAAAGCTAGGTTGTCTGCGACCAGATCAGGCGTAAGGAAGTATTCTTGGTAGTACCTCCCCACGTTGGAGATATGGGTCGTGTCAGTCAGGAAAGTGCGCCCATTTTCCTGATGGCAAAGATGGAAGAACCCCGTGCCTTCATGATTGGGGTTAGATTTGAGGTCAAACAGATAGTTGACCTCATGTGGCGATGGCACGGGCCATTTTTTCTGGCTGTATAGGATATAGAGTGCAGCAAGCATCCTATATCCGTTTGGGGTAATTTGGAAGGGGGCAACTCCAAAATAGTTGGCCACCACCTGAAAGAATGGATGAAGAGGCAAGGTGGCCCCTGCCTCAACATGAAACCGCGACCAAGCGCTGTAGGTGCCTCCAGGCAGATTAGCCCCTTGGTCTGGGTTGGGCTTGAGTAGGGTCACTCCTGTCAGATTTTATTTTCTTAAGTAGTTGGCAATCATTCTGACCGTCACCCTACTCTCAAAGACTACATGCCACTCGACATCCGGCTGAATAACGTGTGGAGGGCGGGTATATCTTTGGATATTTGGATCGGGGGCATTTTCGCCTTAACCACTGGTCAAGGGAGCATCAGCAGCAGGCTGATGAGAAGTGTTGGAGGTTTTTCTTTTCTGGGCCTTAGTTTTGGTGCGAGCCATGTTTCGAGTCAAAACTGGGGAAGCGTTTGGATTAATACGAGAAAAAGGAATATCAAGTATCAATATCAAGGGTTGTTCTTCGTCCTCAAGCAGTTGAGCCAGCAGATCGTCGTCAATGGGTCTTTCTCCTCCCCACGGGTCTTGCATATAAACTGCAAACAGACAAAGGAGGAGATAAGACGCACAGCCTGGGAGCTTATGTTGAAAGTTGGAATAACGTTGCTCGCGTCTATCGACCAGCAGCATTCTAACCGAAACACTAAGTTTTATGCGAGAAGTTTGAAAAACAGATCAAAAAGTGAAAGTAAAAAGTTTTTTCTGGAAAAAGCTTTTTCAACTCCAAAGGGGCGGGAAAAACCCAGTTTTTCAACTAGCCTAAAAATCGAATTTTTACTTTGATTTTACGCCCTAAACCCGTGATCCTGACTATTAAACTAATTCCTAACTTATATAGAGCAAAAGTACACTACCCTATCAAGCATCAAACGATATATGCAAAATCTTCACAAATTTATACCCAAGAACACGAAAAGTCTCAGAGCACAGAAGCATCATGCATGGCATCTCAAAAGGTTAAATGTCGAAGAAAGTTTACCTGAATGAAGATTGGAGATTCTGAGAAGGAGGAACTTTGAGTTTGCAGGCGAGAGATCCTCGGCAAACTGTCTGAAAGCCTTAAAGTTCGGGGCTCTAAGATATTTTTCTTGGGAGTTCTTGGCAAAAGATGGCGTGTAAAGAGTTAAAAGAAGATTGTGGGGATTATTTATAGAGCTGATGTGTGCCGAAAAGGGGTAATCATGAGTTACCTTTTTCAAGGCATTGGGTAATGTAACAGCCGTCGGAATGGTTTCTTGAAAACTGAAAAGGCTTGATTAGACATGATTAGGTCACTGTTTTAAAAAATGCACAAGGGCTCTGACAGATTTCGTGGGGCATATGAAAAGTTTTTTTCCTAAGTTTACTTATTGCTGGTCCCAATAAATAAACTTGGGGGGCAAATGTTTATCCATAAATCAGTTGCTGATGATGTGGCAAGGATTTTTGACACGTGGCGGACATGTAGCAGAGATACGGCTCACCTATCGACCAACATTATTTGTGCACGACGAGATCAAGTTTTGTGTACGAACAACCTGGTCGTATGTTCGTTCATTCATGTAAAAATCTGTACAGTTGTGATGATATCCGAGAATATCTCTTCATTATGACCTGCAGATCCAATCATTAAGGATAGATATTATTTCCTAATTTATGTAACTCTTCCTGAGCCTATAAATACACAAGAGATAGCTCAAGGAAGGGGCTGAGAGAATTATATTACTATTATCCATCATTGTATTGTTTTCTTCTTCGAAGGTCCGTGAAACTCAGGAACCCTTGTTCTATGATCACACCTTGGGAGTTCAATATTAATAATAGTATCAAGTGGACGTAGGTCATTACAGATTCTTGGGGCCGAACCACTACAAATCACTGTGTTATTTATCTTTCCATTAGATTATTTTCAAGCTCTATATCATTTTCTTGTCATTTCCTAGCCTCCGTGTCGTTGACCAAAATTAGGGTCAACAATAGGGAATTTGTTGTAATTTATTTGCTCTTGAAAAGCAATAAAAATGAGGATAAAGAGTGGCAGTTTTGATAAAAAAAGAAAAGAAAAGCTGGCATTTTTTAAGACCACCAGCCCAGGCCCAACCTGGGTCCGTCTCCTCCAGCCAGCTGCTTCCAGCAGCTCCTCCCAGCAGCCCACGGTTCCAGCTCCAACGAAGCCACATGCCTGACTCCAAGCTCAGCTGCCCACGCTTGATACTCCCATGCCATGCTTCTCATTCCTAGCCGAAGTCCACTCATCCGTGAAGTCACCCAGCCCATTTCTCCTTCCCAAGCATCTGTCAACCAAGCCCTCACGGGCCCGATCCCACCAGCAAGACCCAACGCCCATGCACCACTCTGCCCAGCCATGTAGTTCATCCCAGCACCCTTCCATAGCTGCCAACAGCCACAAAGCCACCCTTTTTTGAGCCCAACAAATGCATTTTGTCCCCTTGTCCCTTTGTCCCTAAAATACCAACTTTTTACCCAAACTTTTCTACACATTTTACCCCAAAATCATCATTACACCCTATAATTTACCCATATTTTCCATATTATTATTAATTTAATCAATTTAAATAATTTAAATTGATTATTTTAATATACTTTTTTTGGCTATAAATAAGAGAGTTTAGTGCTTAATTTTTGGGGGGAGGTTACCATACCATAAGTTCTACACTTTCAATACCTCTCAATTCTCTTCATCTTTTTCTTCTTTTTGGTCATTTTTCCTATGAGTTTTTAGAGGAAAATTTTGGGGGTTTCTCCTCCAAATTTTCCTATTTATATTTGTAATTTTTAGTTTGTATTTGCTATTTTAGTTATGAGTCTCTAATCTTTTTAAGATTATTAAGGTGATGATGAAACAATTTGTAACTAGATAGTGTTTATTGTGTATGTTGATTTCCCATTTTGTGCAATAAAGTTTATGGATTTTCTTCTTCAAATATCTTCTTTCATCTTAAATATCATGTATTTTGGATTGTTAGCACATATTTACACTTTGCTCTTCATTAGTGCAAAAACATAATATTCTTTGTGTAAGGTGTGTCATTAAATTGTACACATCCAATGCTTAGAACAAAAATATTATGTTTTGCCTTATAAATAATGTTCATTGATTTATTTGTTATTTCATTAGATTGATTTACACTAAATTCTTTGAAATTATAATTTTTCAAAGTGAAGATAGATCCTATATTTTTATAAAAACTTGTGCTTAAATAGAATATCTAATTTGAATAAGTGATGGTTTGATTAATTTCTATTATTACTAAAACTTGGGAATCAATGTACTTTTGAATATTATTGAACTTATATATTGTGGATTCTATTATCTTAATAATCTTATTTTACCATCTTAGTTTCTATTTTTAATTTATTTTTATATATTGTCTTTAATTTCTTTATTATTATCTTTTATTTTATTTTCTTGTCACAAATTCTCATCAATCTTTGGAGCTAGGTTATAATTTATTAATTTTGATTTAAAATAGTTTTCTTTTTTATTTTAGACAACTCATTTGGGTTCGATCTCGTGCTTACATGAACACTATTCTATAAATACGATTCGTGCGCTTGCGAGTATAAATTTTTAAAATGTACCCATTTTGGGTCCATCAAGTTTTTGGCGCCGTTGCCAGGGAGTTGCAAGAAAAGAAACAAATTTTATCTCAAGGTTAGTGAATTCTTCTACTAGTTATTTTAATTTTTTGCACTTAAAAAAAAACTATACATACAAAAATATAAAAAAATATATATTTATATAAAAACTAAAAAAAAAGGTAAAAAAAAAATTGGGACAGTTCTACCACCCATAAAAAAAACGTACTTATATATTTATAGTTATTGTTTTTTATAGTTGATGGCATTAGTGCCTCCTATCTATCTTTTAAAATTTATAGTTGACGGAACTTGTGCCTCCTATCTATCTATTTAATTTTTATAGTTGATGGCACTTGTGCCTCCTAATTTTGTTGTAACTTTGTTGTAATTTTATTTCGTTTATATCTTTGTTAGTTGACGGCACTTGTGCCTCCTAACTTTTTATTTCATTATATTGTTATTAGTTGATGGCACTTGTGCCTCCTAATTTTTTTTTAATATTCTAACTTTGTTTTTGTTCTCTTAATTTTATTTTCTTGTTCTTTTTACTTTAATTGTCATTAAAAAAAATATATTTGTTTGTCATTTAGTTTTTACCATATGAATCATTTTAATTATAGTTGGAATTCTGAGTACAACTATTATGTGCAATCAAATTTAAATTATGGAGAAACTAATGACATGCATGATTATGGTGAATCCTTAGATATCCCATTTGCCCCCACCTATAATCAAAAAATTCCATGGAGTCATACCCAGTCTCCAATAGGGCATGTGTTGACCCTCGTTTTGGTCAACGGCACAGAGTCTAGAAAACGACAGGAAAATAATATAGAGCTTGAGAAAACGATCTAATGGAAAATAAAGAACACAAAGAATTATCGTGGTTCGGCCCCAGTGATTAGTAATAACCTACGTCCACTTGATACTATTATTGGTATTGAGCTCCAGAGGTGTGATCAAAGAACTAGGGTTCCTGAGTTTCACAGACCTTAGAAGAAGAAAACAATACAAACGAGAGATAATTGTAATATAATTCAAAAACAGAGAAAAGATCCCTTCCTTGAGCTATTTCTTATGTATTTATAGACTCAAGAAGGGTTACATGAATCAAGTAATAATATATTCCCTTAATAAACAGATTTTCAGGTCATAATGAAGAGATATTCTCGGATATCATTACAACTGTACATATCTTTTCATAAATGAACGGAGTATACGACCAGTCTGGTCGTATATAAAACTTGAACTTCGCATGTAGAAATATTTCTGGTCGATAGGCGAGCAGTATCTCTGCCACGTGTTCGGCCACGTGTCGAAAATTCTTGCCACGTCATCAACAACTATTTTTTGGATAAACAGCATGAATTCAACATGCCTAATCCAAGTCATGTCCAATCTGACCTATCATATCCCATTCAACAAGAAACGAGTCCATCTTTAGAGGATACCCTACAAATGTTCATGTAATCAACCTACCAAATCTTACTAGCCCAGTCTCAGTCAATCTCAAAAATTGAAACAATAGTAGGACAACTTGCAACTGTTATAAAGTTGGAAAAACAAGTTTATCCCAACCAACCCATTCCCAATCCAAATAGTCAAATTCAAAGTGAAAAAGAGAATGAAGTAGTTGAAGAACTTGTAATATGCATTCAACCCCCTAATGAAACAAAAGAGTTGGATGAAATAATTTTCGAGGCTCATGAAGCAAATGAAAAATATATAATTATATCTCAAGAGCCCATTAATGAACAAGTTTCTATATTTACTCAAAATGAAAAGGAGTCTAATATAGATATGCAATTTTCTTATTTTATTGATATTCCATTAAAATTGCATATTTCTAATTTTCTTGTAGGTTTGATGTTATCAATTATTATTTATGGCATTTGCATCAAAGTCATAACTCACCCTACTAATGAAATTTTACACCATCGATTGGGTGTAGGTTGAAAGAAAAAAATTATAGTCGAGCTAAAGACTATAAACTAAAGCGCTTTGTGGAAGGCAACCCATATTTTTCATGTTCCATTTCATATTTCATTTTATATTTCACTTTTATTGTGTGTTTTTGTTTCATGTTTTTCAAAAAGCTTGAAGGAAACTTCTTGCCCAAAAATAAAAGAAGAGAAGAAAACAAAAGAGACAAATCAAGGAAGTATTCATCAAAGGGAGTAGTTCTTAATTTTTTCCATTTTATTAAACATTGAGGACAATGTTTCATTTAAGTTTGGGGTATGTGTATGTATTTTTCTTTGTGTTTATGCATGTTTTCATTTGTTGTAAAGTTAAAAAAAAAAAAGAATTTCTTTATTTGTTTTTATGTGATTTTCATTTGTTATATATATTTTCTTTGTTTTGTTTGAAAAAAAATATTTATGATTTTCATTTTCCGATGATAAGAATTATGAGTGAAATTGTTCTTAGTTCCTAGAAAAATATGAATAAATCTTAAGCTTCGTTTTTAATTTTTGAGTTAGATTTTTTTTTATGACACTTTTCTATTCTATTTGAATTATTGTGATATTTGGACAAAGTTTATTTAAACATTAAATTCTTTAAATCTCTAAAAAAAAACTTTTATAATTATCTCTTGAGATTTAATTTATTTTTGTTTGCATAAGCTTGTCTAAATGTTCACATGATGATTTGATGTTTTTGTGTTTGTATGTTAAGTATCTATTTTGAAAATAATTTTAACTTTTTTAATTAATTACATAAGCTTTACTTTTATTTGTTATTTTCTTTGATCTATTTCCATTATGTAATCTTTGATGAAAACATTTGACATCACCAATTAAAAAAAATGTGTGTTTTTAATTTTTCTTTTGCTCGAGGACTAGCAAAATATTAAGTTTGGAGGTGTGATAACTCTACAAAATAGAGTTATTTTACCACTTTTTATGTGCTAATTGTTGCTTAATTCTTAAGTTTTTAATTTATTTACAAAGTTTTTAAGTAATTTTGAGTTTATTAGGTTTATTTTAATTTTATAGATTTTTGTGTATTTTTATAGTTATATTATTGTAAAATGTTATAGTTTAATTATATTGTTAAGTTAGGAGTAAACAGATGCAATTTTGAGCTTAAATGTTTAAGTAAATTAGTTTTAATTAATATTTTCATGGAATTTTTGTTGTATATTTTATTATTGAAAATATTTAGTTTTAATTTAATTTATGTTTGTTTTATAGGGAATTTATTGTAATTTATTTGCTCTTGAAAAACAATAAAAATGAGGATAAAGAGTGACACTTTTGAGAAAAAAGAAATGAAAAGCTAGCATTTTTTAAGACCACCAGCCCAGGCCCAACTTGGGCCCGTCTCCTCCAGCCAACTGCTTCCAGCAGCTCCTCCCAGCAGCCCACGGTTCTAGCTCCAACGAAGCCACACGCCTGACTCCAAGCTCAGCTGCCCACGCCTGATGCTCCCATGTTGTGCTTCTCATTCCCAGCCGAAGTCCACTCATCCGTGAAGTCACCCAGCCCATTTCTCCTTCCCAAGCATCTGTCAACCAAGCCCCCACGGGCACGATCCCACCAGCAAGGCCCAACACCCCTGCACCACTCTGCCCAGCCCGTGTACTTCGGCCCAGCACCCTTCCACGGCTGCCAACAGCCACAAAGCCACCCTTTTTTGAGTCCAACAAATGCATTTTGTCCCCTTGTCCCTTTGTCCCTAAAATACCAACTTTTTAACCAAACTTTTCTACACATTTTACCCCAAAATCATCATTACACCCTATAATTTACCCATATTTTCCATATTATTATTAATTTAATTAATTTAAATTGATTATTTCAATACACTTTTTTGGCTATAAATAAGGGAGTTTAGTACTTAATTTTTGGGGGGAGGTTACCATACCACAAGTTCTACACTTTCAAGACCTCTCAATTCTCTTCATCTTTTTCTTTTTTTTGGTCATTTTTCCTATGAGTTTTTAGAGGAAAATTTTGGGGGTTTCTCCTCCAAATTTTCCTATTTACGTTTGTAATTTTTAGTTTGTATTTGCTATTTTAGTTATGAGTTTCTAATCTTTTTGAGATTATTAAGGTGATGATGAAACAATTTGTAACTAGATAGTGTTTATTGTATATGTTGATTTCCTATTTTGTGCAATAAATTTTATGGAGTTTCTTCTTCAAATATCTTCTTTCATCTTAAATATCATGTATTTTGGATTGTTAGCACATATTTATACTTTGTTCTTCATTAGTGCAAAAACATAATATTCTTTGTGTAAGGTGTGTCATTAAATTGTACACATCCAATGCTTAGAACAAAAATATCATGTTTTGCCTTATAAATAATGTTCATTGATTTATTTGTTATTTCATTAGAATGATTTACACTAAATCCTTTGAAATTATAATTTTTAAAAGTGAAGATAGATCATATATTTTTATAAAAACTTGTGCTTAAATAGAATATCTAATTTGAATAAGTGATGGTTTGATTAATTTCTATTATTACTAAAACTTGGGAATCAATGTACTTTTGAATATTATTGAACTTATATTTTGTAGATTCTATTATCTTAATAATCTTATTTTACCATCTTGATTTCTATTTTTAATTTATTTTTATATATTGTCTTTAATTTCTTTATTATTATCTTTTATTTTATTTTCTTTTCACAAATTCTCATAATTCTTTGGAGCTAGGTTAGAATTTATTAAATTTGATTTAAAATAGTTTTCTTTTTTATTTTAGACAACTTGTTTGGGTTCGATCTCGTGCTTACACGAACACTATTCTTTAAATACGATTTGTGCGCTTGCGAGTATAAATATTTAAAACGTACCTGTTTTGGGTCCATCACACAACATCTGTGTCCCAAGATACAACAGAGAACAAGTAACTTGGTGCACTTGCTAATTTAGTATACCCGAACTCTATCGCACTAGAAAAACCTAAGAACTCTAAAGAGTAATTTAGGAAAAGAATACTAAGAATAATAATAGTCTTCTAATATATTATTCTAAGAAAATTTGGTGTAAGTATAAACTATGATACTTAAGTCTTATTTATAGACTTTTTTAAAAGTAAAATTTCATTCATAATCCATGTGGGAGAAAATTAAGTTAATATTTATTCACACAATTTCTAACAATCCCCCACATGAATGAAAACTGACACATCAGTAACCAAGAGATGGTTTTGAGTTTCAATTGTGGACACTTAAAAATTGTGTTTTTGGGTCCAAAGTGATTCATGGAGGTATCTAAAGATCCCCAAAATGTTTGGTAGCATTTGGAGCAATTTTAGGCCTGTTGGAGATGTCAAAAGTCAGAGGGGGAGGCGATGCTTCGCCTCTTAGGAGGAGTTGCATCGCCTGGATGCAAAAGGGCTCAAAATCCCTTGCAGGCGACACATCGCCTGACGTGTCTGTACAGAAACGTGTTTTAAGCTCCAAAAGACGAGATTTTAAGCTCTAATCCTATTATTTAGACCTAATGACAATGCCTACACTATAAAATGGTCCTCATAGGGTTTTGGAAGATTTGATCACTCTCTCAAATCTCTCTCTAATCCATCTCTCTCTCTCTCTCTAACTTTCAAGAATCTCTATAGTTTTCTCAAAAAATCTCATAAAGAAAGTGCTTGACTTTGTGAGTTTAAGGCCTGTTCAATCTCAATTCTCATTTTCTCTTAGAAAATACCTCAAGTATCAATGGTGGCTAGGAAAGAGAAAATTAGGACATCGATAAGAATCATGTATAAGCCTTTGGTTTTGTGTTTTTCCATTGAAGAATGAAAAACTCAAAGTGGTGGCTCTCCAAGGATTTTGAAGATTCATCAAGGTTGAAGAAGATTATTCTACAACTAGGGTTCGCATCATCTTTCTTTGGTCTTTGTCAACCATTATTTTGTGTAGATTCTAGATTTTGTGGTGGTGTAATCTCACTCTCCCCAAACATTCTAGTTCTCTATAATCTGCTTTGAATTTATTACTCAAGACTTTGTAAGATTGGATAGGTTTGATTGTAACATTCCAAATTCCCTAATATGGCTTAGCGCTTGGATTAGGGGGCTGGGAGACAATAATTGTGTTTATTGAAGGCCAATGTATTATGAGCATGTCATTATGTGAATTATATTACAATATAATTATGTTTACATGTTTAGAAATATTAAATATGCGCGTGGGCTCGTTTCTTATGCGAATGGCATTTTGGTAATTTTGACCCATTGAGGGTATAATTGTAAATATGCGTGTGTGTGGTTGAGACCACATTATTATGTGGATATATTTGGGTTACTCGATGCGAGGCGATTCTAGTGAGCAAGTTAGTGGAAAAGTCACAACAGGGTTAAATATCCGGCTCGGGTGGAGTCTAGGGGTATTTTGGTAATTTAGCACATTACCGTGGTTATCGGGTAATGGGGGATTAAAATGTTTATTACGGTGTGATATTTGGGCTTTAGAGGAACACTCAAGGATTTGCGGGAAGTGGCAATTGATGAAATTGCTCTTGATGTCACTAAAGCATTTAAGTTAACTATAAGGGCATTTTGGACATTTTGGAAAAAAAGGGATATGCTTGGTTTAGGTAGTTGGAACCTTAGGAACAAGCAGAATTTCTCTCTCCCGTAACTTTCTCTTCCTCTCCTTGGTGACTTGGGGACTTTGAGAAATTGAAGGAACAAAGCTTAGGAAATTGAAGATTTGGTGTCTAGGATTAAGCTAGGAGCAACTTGGGATCATAAGATTGCCATTGGAGGTAAGAAATCCTCTGAAATATAAGTTTAAATTTTGTTAGTTGAAGGTTTTCTAGGACCTTGGGTTTGGTTTGAATTTTGGATTTTTGATAAGTTTTCCATCAAGTTTTGAGTTGGGTTCTATTGCTGGAAAAGTGTTGTATCTGTTATGGGGATTGAATTGAGGTTCTAGGTATGATTTGGGGTGATTTTGGTTGGGTTTATCTAAAGGAAAACCCAAGAATTCTTGGTTCGAAGGGTCGTGCCGCGACCTTGTTCTTGGGGTGTTGCGACCCTCTTGAACCCATGGGGACAGGAAGGGTGCTGTCGCAAGAGCGCGTCGCGACGCTTGTTAGGCTGCGTCGCGACGTGTGTTTAGTGAAAGAGGAGGCTGGGGCCTCTGACTTGGGCGGGCCACGGCACAGGTGCCTGAGTCCATGACGCTTAAGGAGTTTTGAGCCCCGAGAGGGTTTTTGAGTGCGGGAACTCAACCCTGAGGGCTCGGGATCAATCCTACTACTCGGTTTAGTAGAATTTTATGTCCCAGAGGCTAGGACTCAGTCTGGAAGCCTTTATTTGCTCGTTGTTAACGAGATTTTATATTATGGTTGTGACTAGGTTATCGCTAGGGGCTCGGAATCAAGATCGTGCTCGAGGGTCGTTCTTATTTTTATGTTATACTCGGACCTGAGGTAAGAAAATTGCACCTAGAATATGATATACATGATTAGGGCTTGGCCCGAACACAGTCTTGATTTGGCGTTGATCCTATTACTGCACATGATTATGATTATGCCTGTGTATATATGTTTTAACGTATTGTAATGCATTGTATCTGTATGTATAATAAATGTATTATATGACTATTTGTTATGGCAAGGAAGCTCGGTTTATAAGCTGAGGATCTATTGTTGTGTCTGATTAAAGATCGACTTGTTAGTCGAGGGCATACATGGGTTAAGGGGCTCGACTTATAGTCGAGGATCTTCAAGGCTCGACTTATAAGTTGAGGGTCTTAAAAGCTCGACTTATAAGTCGGGGGTTTGTGAGGTTCGACATATAAGTCGAGGATCTAAAAGACTCGGCTTATGAGCCAAGATCGGTGTTATGCGCGTTGAGCGCAAGCTGCTATGGCTGGGCCAGCCCGGGAGTGCACTAAGCACTTGACTGGCTCGGATGCCATATGAACAAAAGGGAGTGCACTAAGCACTTGATTGGCTCGGATGCCATATGAACAAAAGGGAGTGCACTAAGCACTTGACTGGCTCGGATGCCATATGAACAAAAGGGAGTGCACTAAGCACTTGACTAGCTCAGATGACATATGAACAAAAGAGGGTGCACTAAGCACTTGACTTGCTCGGATTCCATATGAATAAAAGGGGGTGCAACACGCACTTGTGTAACCCTATGGTTGTTGATCTGTATGTTTGATTGGGGAAGTGCAGCTTATAAGCTGAAGATTTGTCTGTGTTATCTGATGAAGGGCATGGCTTAATAGTCAAGGTTATAACATGTTTTATAGACTCGACTTATCAGTCGCAGATTGAAAGACTTGACTTATCAGTCAAACGTTGAAAGGATTCGACCTATCAGTCAAAGGTTGAAAAGACTCGACTCATCAATCGTGGATTACAGAATCGACTTATTAGTCGAAGACTACAAACTCGACTTATCAGTCGAAGGTTAAAGGACTCAACTTATCAGTCAAAGATTGTGGACTCGACTCATCAGTCGAAGGTTATGAATTCGACTTATCAGTCGAAAAACAAAGACTTGACTTATTAGTCGAAGGTAAAGCACTTGACTTATTAGTTGATAGTTAAAGGACTCGGCTTATCAGTCGAACTCTAAAGGTCTTGACTTACCAGTCAAAGGCTGATGGACTCGGCTTATTAGTCGAGGGTTTGAAGGCTCGACTCAAGAGTCGAGGGTGGCAGTAACGTGCCAAATGTTGACCGATAGGGTTAAGCCAATCTAGAAGCGAGATATATGCTTGAATGCTTGTGGGGTCGCCCGAAATGTTAAGCATCAGACCCTCTTGGCCAGCTCTAGGGTCGGTTGTATGAAAGATGGAAATAAGCTCTAGTGTGACTCTATAGCCACTCATCTAGGTTAATTGCATGCATGAGTGGGATTATTATTACTTGGCATGTTAATTATAAATCTATGATATGATAATGTACTGCTTATAAGTATCATTATGTTTTCTTGCTGAGCCTTGGCTCACGGGTGCTTGTTTGTGCAGGTAAAGGAAAGGAAAGGTTGGACCAGCCATGAGTTGGAGAGCTTCAGAGGTGGAGTGTACATATGCGGCCTGCTCATCCGCTACGGCTAAGGTTGTCAGTTGGAACTAGGGTTGGACCCTGATTTTGCCGCCTAGGTCGGCTATTGTATTCTATTTTGGGTTTGTAACTATTTTTAATTACAATGGAATTCCATGCATGGAAGTTAAATGCTTTTAATAAAATTGTTGACTTGTGACCGGAATTTTCAGTACCTAAACCTGTGGTTAGTTTAATTACACGATTTAAATGCAAATGACTCGTTTAGTGAGTTAAGCACTATCTAAACTACACAGCGGAACGGTCCTTATTAGGAGGGCATTACATTGATGGGACTAACTTTGTTTGTTGGCAAGACAAGATTAGATTCTTGCTAACCACTCTCTAGGTATTCTATGTCTTGGATAAAGACCTGAAACAATTGGAACCCGCTAAGGAAGATGACAGCCAAGAATTCACCAATAAAAGCTAGAAGTGCGAAAAAAGATGAATTGATATGTAGGGGTCACATCCTCAACATTTTATTGGACAGTTTGTATGATCTCTACACCAACACCAAGACCACCAAGGAGATATGAGAATCTTTGGAGAAAAAGCACAAAGTGGAAGAAGGTACAAAGAAACTCCTTATTACTTAATATATGGAATTTAAGTTTTATGATATGTGGAATTTTGAATTGTACTTGTAAGTTTATGAGGAAAACCAGAAATGGTCAAAAACTCAACCATTCATGGTGTAACCTCTTGGGTGAGTATTTCTTTTGAGAATTTATTTAAACCCTCGTTACAAATACCTCTACTAGATAATTTTCAAAGAAGACTAGGCGGGTCACACCCGTGTTGCAGCAGTCTAGTTTCTTTGAAAATATTCAGTTCCCAGGATAGTCTTCAGGATTCACAAATGGTCTCACTTAAAACTGAGCTTCCTCGACAGAAACTTCTCTAGTGAAATTTTTTTAAGTTCAAAAGAACTTTCACAATCATAGTATATAAACAAAATATATTCAATTCACACAAAGCAATTTATGATATAAACAACACTATTTTGTCACAAATCATAGATATACATATCACCGGTCAAAAAATATATTAAACAATATAAAAACATAAAAATATATCTAACAAATATTATATTAAAAATACTCTATTTTTAAGATTGTAGTAAAAAAATATATTTAATATAAGATTTGAAATATATATATATATATATGTTTAATATAACATTTGAAAAATAACACATGGTGATAAACTATCTATTAAAGTAAAGATACACAATATTATTATAATTATAACAATTGACTATGCCTCAACTCTATCACACTAAAAATCCCAAAAAATAATAATAATAATAATAGTGTTCATTGAAAGATATATTATTCAAAGAAAATTGGGTGTAAGTATAAACTAAGAAAGTTATTCATAGACTTTTTCCAAAGTAAAATATCACTCATAATCCATGTGGGAGAAAACTAAGTTGCTATTCACTCACGCATTTTCTAACACAAAGAAAAGAACGTAATACATAGAAAAGGAACATAAACCAAGATAATCACTTCGAATTATTAAAATAGAACCCATTAATATCTTGGCTAACACTACTCTACTATGAAGCAAGCAGAGAACCCAGATGATCCTTTTTGATCAAATATCGACATGCTGGTTCAATCCCCACACACACATCTGATCACCGAAGCGTCCGCGGAATAGGGGCTTAGTACAAAAAAGTGGGAAAAATGAAAAAGAAAGTGAAATATGAATAAAAGATAAATATAAAAATAAAATGAACCCAATTTTTTTAGTAGTGACAATAAAATAAAAAGTTGATATAAATAATCTAGAAAATGAGTTCAATTTATAGATAAGAAATCAAAGAAAAAAAATGGAGAAGAGAACCATAAACAATTGGCAATATAGAGTTAAGGATCTGGACCAAGAACTGATGGTTTTAGATATATTGCTCCTAAAGCATCTATTCAAGCATGTATTAGTGCATTATTTTACAAATAAACAAATTAAAGTTATTTTTTAAAATATATTTGAAATAATTATGCATTTAAAGTGTAATACAAATATAAGAAAGTTTCGAGTCTATAATAATACTCTAGCTTTGTATATAAGATATACTAGAGAATTAATGTTATAGAGTACGCTAAAATAATAAGTAGTAAATTCAACTTGGGATTTTTTTAATTAATTACCACTACTATGGTGAACTCTCATTAATGTAGTGATCATGCTTTAGATCACTATTGTTGTGACATTAAATTAAGATTTATTTCTGTGATTTGATCAAATAAGACCATCTGATATCGTTAAAAAGAATTCAAATTATGTCACACGATAATCATAAGCAGATCAATTTTAATTCTGAGTGCGACACCTAAACCATCGCTTGGTTAGTGCCAGGTAAAGGCTTGGGACCCTTGACAACCTGTAATTATTGCACTCGACTAGGTGTAGCAGCCATTCCCTTTGTTTCCATTCCCTAGCGATCAACCAATAGGGTTCCTCTAGAGGTGGGGTGTACTAGCACTTACGACGCACTGCACCTACACAAGTTCTTCTTGGACCTTGTTTGTCTTTCTCTATCCCATGGGTAGCCATGTAATGTACCAAACCTTTTAGTACCATTATTTAATTAATCTTATTATTTATCCAAAGTTACATTATTGAGGTAGAAATGGAGACAATATAAGATCTTATCCAAAAAACTTGGTTATTTGGATAAAGTTTTAACTGAAAACTCTTATCGGGGAAAAATATCGGAAAAATTATTGGAACTTATAAATCATGAATTTTATTTTTGGGCATTAGAATATTATTATTAATTGAGAAAAGTAAAATATAAGTGAAATTATTGAGATAAGAATTTACTTTGGAAAATACCAAAAGCATAGAATTAATGCTTGATAAGAAAAAAGTGATATTTTGCTATAAATATTAGGCTAAGTTTTCAAATATATTTCAATGCATTTAAATTAATATTTTTATGTCACGTATATTTAATTACTTATGCTTGATTTAAATAAAGGGTTTTGATGTGATATAAGTAATGTGGTCAAATACCACTTCTTGAGTGGTTTTGTGCAATTTCATAAATGAATTAAAGTTAAAAAAATGGGATTATTGAGAGCACATGACCAGAGGCCTAATTTGAGAGGTAGGAGTAGTAATCAAGTCTTGGAAAAAAAGGGTTTAACGAGTAGGGTCATTTCATTTCTTCTCATTTCAAACTTTTAGTTTAAAAGTTAAGAAAACTCTCTCTTCCTTTTCACCCCTCTAGGCTGAAACCCTCTCTGCCTTTCTCCTTTTTTTTTTTTTTTATGAAATTCCAAGCTTAGATAATAGATATTCATCTTCAATTCATGCTCAAAGGTGTAGAGTCTCCATGCAAAGAGAGTCAACCTTTGCTGTAGGCATTGTAGGCCCATACCTAGGGCTCCAAAATTTGAAAAATAGCACATATATATAAGAAAAATAACAATTTTTTAGGTATATCAAAATAAAATGTATATTTATAATAGAGGCCCATGATGTAACTTTTCCTTGGTCCATAAAAACATTAGGATCAAACCTAGACAGAAGAACAACTTGACCCAACTTGTAATGCGAGTCAAATTACGAGGTAATTTAATCTTATATTACATGGCTACAACATATAAACAATTGTTGCTTAAAACATGAGTACATGTATATATGAATATTGTAGAAATTCCAAGAAAGATACATTTATCCCAATGGATGCTATTTGTGACCGGGTTCCAACTAAGCTCATTGGCTTACAATGCCCATGTTCCTATATGAATGATAGCTATTTGCGGTTACCGGCAACACCGATGGGCTAGCGTGAAGGTGAGTTAATGAGTTTTGTTGTGGGGGTCTGCATGGGAAAATGATGTTAGTTGTTCTTGTTCGAAACTGTTAAAGGGGTAATAGGTACCTTATAACTGCAAATTTGTCTCAATTCTTTTAGAAAATCCACTTGTCCAGTGTTAACCTATAATGGTGTCACGGAGGAATTTTATTGAACTACTGTATTATCAATTACACCCATAGCAACGATATACTACAGTGTAGTCGAACTCTGTTGCTGCTTGTTATGTGTATTATTCTGAGTTACTTTTCGATATCTCTTATACACTTTATGAGTGAAATTGATTAATTGAGAACTCTATTGTTGTATCCCAAATTCGCTAATAAGGTTTAATGTCTTAATTAGCGTGCCCGGAGGGCAATAATTGATTTAATTAAGTTATTACGTGGATTAAATGATTATGTGATTAGAAATGCATGTTTAGGTGAGTTAAATATGCATGTGGGCCCATTTTGGTTAATAGGGGCATAATTGTAATTTTAGCCCGTTGAGGACATAAATGTGAATTATATGTGTGTTGTGTGCAATACCATCAAGAATGTGGTGATATATACCACAAGAAGGATTCAAGGAAGGTGAAGCCTGAAATGGTTCGTGTTTTGTTCAGGATCAGAATTCTCAGTGAGGTAAGGGTTTATACTGATTTATGATTTATTTATGGCTGTGTTAGGAGTTTGTTCTTAAGGTTTGAGTAAGGTTTGAATTTTGATGGGTTATGAGCTAAGAATTTGGGGTGGTTTTACTGGTTATGCTGCTGTGATCTGAACTGTAGGGTGAATTTTGAGTGTAGGGGTCAGTTTGGCTGAGAATTGGTGAGTTAGGATGGGGAAAAACGCAGAGGAATGCATGGATTTTTGGGTTCTGAGGCTCGATCCGTGGCCTTGTTCATCAGGCGTCGCGACCCGCTTGAACATAGAGGCCTAGGGGGCACAAAATTTTGCCCAGGCACTGCGACGCAGGCTGAGGCGCTCCGTGGCCCGTGGCCCGTGGCCCTTTTATGAGAGCCTAATACTCTCTGACTTGAGCGTGTCGAGGCCCTTAAGGGCTAGGCCGCGGCTCAAATGGGAATTGTTGGCTATTTGAGGGTTTTATTCTCGGGAACCCAAATGGTAAGGCTCGGGAAGGATTCTACTACCTAGTTTAGTATAATTCGAGGTCTCGAAGGCTAGTATTTTAATCTGAAGTTCTTTATTGGTTATAGATTAACGGATATCTATTTATCATGGTGTTGTGACTAGGTTTTTACCTCAAGCTCAGATTAGGGGATCGCATTAATTTGTCAACTCAGAACACAAGTAAGAAAATTGTTTGTGCCCATAGAGCAGGGCATGGTCCTATTATTTGTGTTTAATATATGTGTGAATATCTGTGAATGGTATGCTGTGTTGTGCATGCTTATGAACTAACGGCGAAGGTCAAGAATGGGGAAGGTCGGGTAAGGCAAGGGTCGAGATCGGTGTTAAGCACGTTGAGTGTAGCCCGCTAGGGCAAGACCCTCTAAGGGTGCTATATCCACCCACTCGGTGAAGACCGTGAACCCAGGGCCTACTAAATCACCTGGGTCGGCATAGGCCGTTATGTGTTTAGTCCGTTGACTGCTTTGCTGTATATGTTTGGGTTGATATGTGATTTGTTATGCATTGAGTTTTCTTGCTGGGTTTCAGCTCACAGGTGCTCTATGGTGTAGGTAAGAGCAAAGGAAAGGTCGACCAACCATGAGTTGGAGAGCGTGGAGCAACGTGTACATGTTCGGCCTACCTGGCTGCCACGACCAAGGTTATTTTGGGGAATATGTTGTACTGATTTGCTTTGTCACTTAGGTCGACAGTATCTACATTTTGAGTTGTAATACATTTTGGAAACATTATTTTTGGATCCCAAATGTATAACTTTTATGATTTTAATGAATGTCCAAATCTTTTATAACCAATGTTGTTAAATGAGTCTTTATTTCAATTTAATTACACTTTTCAACCTAAAACTTCAATTAGCGAGCTAATGGCACATTAATAAATCACATGGTAACAAATATAAGGTATTAGGGCATTACAACTTGGTATCAGAGCGTGCCAAGGTTTATGGTTCCTGGAGATCGGTCGAACACATACGCTCGCTGCCAGTGACAAGCTCAACTCAGGGTTAGTTGGTATTAAATAATTATGTGCTTAACTTCTTGTTTAAGTTTCCTTGTTTGCCTGAATGTATAGATAAAGCATGATGAATGTGTTTATATATGCATGATGCTAGGGCACGACCCCTTGATTGCTATATTCTTATGTTGTGTGCGATGTGTTGATCTATTGTTTGTGACTGATTGACGAGATTAGGAGGACGTTTTGGATGTTTTTGTCATGCCTGATGTGCGGCGTCATTGATTGCAGACATATTGTAGTTATGCCTTGGTGATCGATCAGACTTCATGGCAATAGGGCCGAAGATGACAACGAGGGTCAGGACCCTCCACCTGCCACAGAACTGGCAACAATTATTTGTCAAAATGGAAGCTAGAGTTCAACGAAGAAAAGATGAGCTCTGAGAGTTGAGGCAACAGGCCCTTCCTCGGGGTATTGGGTTACAGATTCCACTGGTTGTGGCACTAGTGTCAGCCCAGCCTGTGATGGAAAATAGGTGGGAACCCTTGTACGAAAGGTTCAGGAAGCAGCATCTCCCATTTTTTAGGGTGGCCCAGACCCACTGCAGGCAGAGCAATGGATGAATACGATTTCTTCTATTCTGGATTTCATGAGGGTGGAATGGAATGAGAGGGTGGCCTATGCCAGCTTCATGTTGAGAGAAGACGCCCACATCTGGTGGGAACTTGTGTCCCAGAGGAGGGATGTAACGCCCCATGTCACTATGGTTGCTTCCTGGAATGACTATTGGCCCTACAAACCAAAATGAGTATTTCCATCGTACTTTGTCCTCACTCGCACTCTTCCTGGGAAAACTTCCCAGGAGGTCACCCATCATGAGACTACTCCAGGTCAAGCATGCTTAACTTTGGAGTTCTCAAGTGATGGGCTACCGAAAAGAAGATGCATCTTGTTCGCATAGGTAGTACCTGTTGACTGCGTTTTTAGCAAACGACGTGAGAACGTCAAATACGACAAACCTTCAAGAGAAATAAAAACGACACAGACGGTTTAAACAAGAAAAGTAAATAACACAAGAGATTTTTATAGTGGTTCAGCCTCGATTGTCGGTAATAGCCTAATCCACTTAGAGTTGTGATTTATAGATCTATACTCAAGATCAGATGGACTGAGCCAACTGAATTTCTTCAGTACAGATTGCAAAAATACAAGAATCCTCTCAAATTTCACCACTTTCTCTCTCTAGAATACTCAGACCCAATTTTCTCTCTCTAGAAAGAAGAAGCAGAAGAAGCCCCTCTTTCATCCCATAAGCCCTCTATTTATAGGCTTAGAGTCATACAACTGATATCCCTTAGAATTGGGATATTTTATTATATTTATTACATTTAAATTACAAAGAAACATTCAAAATTCAAAATGTAACAAACCCCCCATTTGTGGGAAGAATGAGAGATTCCTACATATCTTGTTGAAGTTGTTTTTGGGAATCTTGACTTAGTCTCCTCTAGCTAGTTGATCCACCTCCTACTGACCACCCATGCAAGTGCTGGTCGAACATGTGCATGGTGGTAGGACATGCATGGTGGTAGGACATGCACTCCTCTAGGCTTTCCTTGGCTCAAGGTTATGCATGCATGGCTCTCCTCGGACCAAGGTGGTCCGACGAAATCTCCTTGGCATCTCACCTCGGATAGGTCCGAGGCAACCTCCTTGGCATCTCACCTCGGATAGGTTCGAGGCAATCTCCTTGGACTTCTCCTCGGTCCAAGGTCCCTTGGTCTCTCTTCGGACCACATCTTTGGGGTCTCCTAGGACCACTCTCTTGGGGTCTCCTAGGACCACTCTCTTGAGTTCTCCTCGGATGCACTCTCCTTAGCTCTCCTAGGAGGCACTCTCCTTAGCTCTCCTAGGATGCATTCTCCTTAGCCTCCTAGGATGCACTTGGCTTGGTTATGACATCTTTCAAGCAGTCTAAATTCTTCGTTAGTCTACCGGGTCACCTTATCACAACTCTAAGGAGTCAATGCATTTATTGACTATTTAATGTGTCTTTTACGGACCATGTACTGCCATTTGTCACCTCTATTGCCATGCCATTGATCTCCAATTTTTGGGTATAACAGTTGCCCCCCAAGTTTATTATACGATTTCCCTCGTATGATAAACTTTTCTTCTTGCAAAATATTCTTGAGATCATTCAAAAGCTCCTATCTGGTTGATAACTTTCACGTAAACTCCCACGACAGAACTTGTCTTGTGATTTTTTCAAATTATATTTCTTGATATAATGAAAACATAAGCTCCCTTTGTATATGTTGCAAAATCATCATGGTATAGAGACAGGTTGTTGAATATCCTCAATTTGGTTGCCACACATCTTGGAAGCTCAAACTAAGGTCCGATCGGACTCTTTGTGGCCTCTCCTTGGACCAAGGTGGTCCAAGCCAATCTCCTTGGCTTCTCCTCGGACCAAGGTGGTCCGAGCCAATCTCCTTGAAGCTCACCTCTGACAGGTCCGAGCCAAGCACTAGCTCCTCCAACTATGTCCGATCGGACCTTGTGTGACCTCGGCCAAAATCTAAGTCCATCTTTTGGGCATGCATGGGACCTCTCCTCGGACTTGTCCGAGCCAACCATCTAGGGGATCCTCAAGCTAAGGTCCGAGCCAATCCCTTGGCACACATGCATGGCTCTCCTCGGACATGTCCGATTGGAGCTTTCATGACCTTTCCTCGAACCAAGGTCCAAGCCAATGACTTGGCTTCTCCTCGGACATGGCCCAAGCCAAGCATTTGGCTCACATGCATGGTCTTCTTCTTGGACCAAGGCACGCATCTCCTCAGGAAAAGGCCATCTACTCGGACGCACATGGGTACCTCGGACGAGACGCATCTCCTTGGATTGACACAGCTGCTCGGATGAATGCCCCCCATTCCACTCGGATGCAGCCTAGCTGCTCGGACACCAACACTTAGACGCACGCGGGCCTACCTGAACACTCATGGCATCCGCTCGGCCATGTCCTATCCGATCGGACACAATGCAGCTTCTAACCGCTCGGATGCAGCCTCGGATGCTCACTTAAACCACTCAGATGTGTATCTCCTCCTCGGATGTAGCACCTTAGGCACTAATATTTCTGGGCCTAGAACCTTGGACGTAGGCAAGATGCTCCTTGGATCAACATGCATCCGATCGGCCATCACAAGGTGTATGATCGACACCACATTTTTTATGCATTTGCTTGGGCACTCTTAGGTACTTTTAGGAAAAACCATCAAAGTACCTTGCTCGAACCTCCCAAAATTATTTTGAGAGATTGATTTCTCTCAATCAATCTTGGTGAAAACTTGACTTCTTCTTCCAAAGACAAATTTTCACCATGTAGCATTTATTGTGCATGCATTTGTTTGATTCACTCCAGGGAAGTTGATCGATGATACATGCTTAGCCTACCAGGGATGTTGTATCTACTCTCCTGAGTAAGAAAACTTTGCACCTGATCAGCTAAACTTTTACCTATTGGCATTTATACTTTACTTCTCCTTGATAACTTAAAACATTCTAAGTCTCCTCTAGACTTAAAAAGTTATAAGTTTTTTGTGAATAGTAAAGTCACTCAGGTGTATGCCTTATATTTTCGCATGAGTACTTAGTTTTCTAACTTAGAAATTCTAGACATTTCATAAGTCCATGCTAAGTATACTTTCTCACACTCTTATTGCTCTAACATTTTATGAGCATGATGTTTATGGTCACACGAATATCTGCTCCTAACTTGAAATTTTAAAAAATTCCAAGTTACTTAAGCTTTGCCAAGCAAGTTAGCTTAATGGCCTTTTTGGACTTCGAAAATTTACAAGTCAGCCTAAAAACAGATATATTAACTCGTGCTCTTATTGCCTGTGTTAAATTATATACCAGCATACCCCATGTGCCCCCCAGGTGGTTGAGGGTTGAAAGATCCTTAGTCACTTGCTACCTGACCGAATCTGTTCGAGCAGTTAATTACTCGTGAAACACATAGAATATATGGAAAATACTCTAGCAGTTGAACACTGCTTGAACATATCGACCAGTTGAACACTACCCGATTTTACCGACCAGTTGAACACTGCTCGGATAACTAACACACATGCATATTTGTAGCAAGAATCGACCACACTGCGCGTAGTCTCTTTTATTACTCGTAAATTAAAATGGACAAAACATGTCTAATAACGAGTCTTAAACAACCAAAATTGTTCAAAATAAAATGACTGGTTAGCAAATAACCAGTTCATACACCAAACTTAAATAACAAGTCTAAAAACTCGAAATCAAGCTACCACTCTGAAAGCAGTATTTAAAAATAATATCTCCTTCGATGCTCTATGTGCACGCCACTCCAGTGATTCCTTCTCCTAGCACTCCTCCTCAGCATACTTCTCCTTTGCTTAGTTGTTCTCTTCAGCCAAGTGTGGACCTCCACATATAGTGTCTAAGGTGAAGTCCACAGGTCCAGGCTGCAAGGGTGGAGATCTTTGTCGCTTGAGACCAGAGTTGCTGTTACCTCCTTCTCCTTGGGGTGTCTCCGCTCGGTACTTCCTCAACTTGCCCGACCGGAGAAGAAATTCTATCTCGTCCTTGAGGTGGTTGCATTCATTCGTGTCGTGACCATAATCTTCATGGAAGCGACAATACTTGTTCATGTCTCTCTTCCTCATCTCTCTCCTGATGGGTGGAGGCTTCTTGTAAGGAACCTCTTCTTGACTAGCAAGATATATCTCTGCTCGGCTGGTTGAGAGAGTAGTGTAGTTGGTAAATTGAGGCTCATACTTGGTTGGCTTTTCACTTGAACCCAACTTTGCTTTCTTTTCCTCATGGTGGTCAGACCCATTATTTCCACGTTTCTTTCCACCATCACTAGGAGTGTCAGTTGGTCTGCCTGGGTTGTTTATGCCATTCTCCCCTTTCTCTATTGCATCATCCAAATTCATATATTTTTCCGCCCGGTCAAGAAATTGTTGAAGTGTTGAAATTGGATGGCGATGGATGCTGTCCCATAGAGGACTCCGATAAATTATCCCAGCAGATATGGCAACCATCTTCCCCTCGTCTCCTACAGCAGTTGCTCTATTGGCTTCTCTCATGAATCTCTGTATATAGCTCTTTAGAGACTCATCTTTTCCTTGTTTGATATCTGCCAAGTCATTGGCGTAAACTGGCGGAGTCCGGGCAGTGCTAAATTGTCTACAAAACTCCTTCCTGAATGCCTCCCAAGAGGTAATGGAGTTTGGCTTAAACTTCCAATACCACTCCTGGGCAGTGTCCGTCAAGGTGGTGGGGAAGACTCTACACCGATAGTCATCACTCACTCCGAGCAGTTCCATCTGGTCCTCAAACTTCCCAACATGTCTTATCGGGTCTGCCTTTTCTGTATAAATTGGCAATACCAGTGCTTTATACTTTGCTGGTGGTTGGGCTGCCCTTATTCGAGCACAAAATGGGCTGCCACTCTGGTAGTCGATCACATCTATCTCGGAAGGTCATTTCGACAAACCTTGCACTGCAGCTGCTAGCATGTCAAGCTGGGCTTGGATGGCTGGTGCAACTGATGAGGTTTCAAGGTCTTGACCGCCTGGTCGGGCATTACCATCTGGAGCGCCACCGTCAAGTATTTCTACTTGACTGGCAGGATGGTCCAGATTTTGCCCTTTGACTGGGACGGTCCTCCTCTTGTCGGTGATAACATTCCTTAGATCCTTCGATTTCCCAGAGGGCTTACTACGCGGGACTCCCTCTCTCCTGCTACGCTGCTGGTTCGGGTGCAGTGGAGGCTTTTTGGCGCGCTCTGGGCAGTTTTCTCCTCCTTGTGGGTTGTGGCCCTCCTTTTCCTTCGACTGGTTGGTGGGATGACTATCAGTCTCATCACGACCATGCCCATCTTTGAACTGTGAGGTCTTCTTCTCTCTAGGAGCTTTATTTTGCTTCTGCCCAGGTGGAGTCTTTTTACTGCCCGATCGGTGACTTCTGGAGGGGGTTCTAGAGTGCTCCCCTTGGGTTGAGGTAGTGTGCGATCGGACTCCATCTTCCTCACGACCAAGTGGGTTGTTACCACCTCTCCTTGGTCTATCATTGTTCTTACCACCAGCTTCTGTGGTCCTTGCTCCTGGAGGGAGTCCTCCTCGTGCTGCAGCTTAGGCATTGGCTTGGGCCAACTGGGTAGCTGCCTCTAAAGGAAGTGCTGCTTCACGATGTCTTCGGTCGACCTCCTCCTGTTGTTGTCTGAGCTCCTCGCTTCTAGCCTCCATATCGCGTCTTTGCTGCTCTAACGCAACTCTCTGCTTGGCCATCTCTTCAGCAAACGCCTATTGCCTAGCATGGAATTGTGCCATCTCCTCCTGGAAGGCCCCCATGGCTTCTTGGAGCTCTTCAACTCCTGGGGTCACGTCCTCGAGCATGACTCTAGGCTCATTCTCATGATATTGTGGGCTAGGACCTTCAGATCTAGCAGGCTCTTTAGAGGAGCCTGTCTTCTTGGAGACTGCATTGGTGTTCTTAGGCGCCATCTTGCTTCAGGGACCGTCTGTTCTACTCTTCAGGCTCTCAATGAAAGCACCAAAATGTTGACTGCGTTTTTAGCCAACGACGTGAGAACGTCAAATACGACAAACCTTCAAGAGAAATAAAAACGACACAGACTGTATACACAAAAAAAGTAAATAACACAAGAGATTTTTATAGTGGTTCAGCCCCGATTGTCGGTAATAGCCTAATCCACTTAGAGTTGTGATTTATAGATCTATACTCAAGATCAGATGGACTGAGCCAACTGAATTTCTTCAGTACAGATTGCAAAAATACAAGAATCCTCTCAAATTTCACCACTTTCTCTCTAGAATACTCAGACCCAATTTTCTCTCTCTAGAAAGAAGAAGCAGAAGAAGCCCCTCTTTCATCCCATAAGCCCTCTATTTATAGGCTTAGAGTCATACAACTGATATCCCTTAGAATTGGGATATTTTATTATATTTATTACATTTAAATTACAAAGAAACATTCAAAATTAAAAATGTAACAAACCCCCCATTTGTGGGAAGAATGAGAGATTCCCGCATATCTTGTTGAAGTTGTTTATGGGAATCTTGACTTAGTCTCCTCTAGCTAGTTGATCTACCTCCTACTGACCACCCATGCAAGTGCTGGTCGAACATGTGCATGGTGGTAGGACAAACATTTGTTGGTCGGACGTGCATGGTGGTAGGACATGCATGGTGGTAGGACATGCACTCCTCTAGGCTTTCCTTGGCTCAAGGTTATGCATGCATGGCTCTCCCCGGACCAAGGTGGTCCGAGGCAATCTCCTTGGCATCTCACCTCGGATAGGTCTGAGGCAACCTCCTTGGCATCTCACCTCGGATAGGTTCGAGGCAACCTCCTTGGCATCTCACCTCGGATAGGTCCGAGGCAATCTCCTTGGACTTCTCCTCGGTCCAAGGTCCCTTGGTCTCTCTTCGGACCACATCTTTGGGGTCTCCTAGGACCACTCTCTTGGGGTCTCCTAGGACCACTCTCTTGAGTTCTCCTCGGATGCACTCTCCTTAGCTCTCCTAGGAGGCACTCTCCTTAGCTCTCCTAGGATGCATTCTCCTTAGCCTCCTAGGATGCATTCTCCTTAGCCTCCTAGGATGCACTTGGCTTGATTATGACATCTTTCAAGCAGTCCAAATTTTTCGTCAGTCTACCGGGTCACCTTATCACAACTCTGAGGAGTCAATGCATTTATTGACTATTTAATGTGTCTTTTACGGACCATGTACTGCCATTTGTCACCTCTATTGCCACGCCATTGATCTCCAATTTTTGGGTATAACAGTACCGATCAATCCATTTAAGCCCTCTTCAATTGTGTAGTCTCAAACCTACACAGTCTTAGAATCATCACACTTTACCTTCCCCAGGCAGTGTGGGATTGCACAACTTTTTACCCTCTTTTTCCCCCTGTGGATGACGAGATTCTGACGATTATAAGGGATATGATAGTTATGACTTGGGAAGAATTTAGAGACGTCTTGAATGAGAAATATTATAGTGTGGCAGTCCGAGCTGCAAAGGTGGATGAGTTTATCAACCTGATTCTGAACCGGATGACGGTTACAGAATATGCTCTGAAGTTTGGCCGGTTGGCGAAGTTCGCGCCGGACTTGGTGCCTACTAATATGGAACGGAGGTATCGGTTGGTGTGGGGGTTGAACGTTATGATAGCCCGCGATGTCAGGATAACACTAGACCCGAGGACTACCACCTATGCATAGGTAGTGGAGAAGGCCCTTACTGTTGAGGGGGCTGAGGATCAGATATGGAGAAATGGCATTGCAAGGTGTGATGCTCGAAGGACGGTGCCTCCTTTTACTGGTTCTAGCTGGGGTAGTGGCCCCAGTGAGCAGAAGAGAAAAGCCCCATATTCTTTTGTTTCACTTGGTTTAGATAGGAGGGCAAGGGTGCTTTCAGTGGCCGTTAAGGCGGGGGAGACAACTAGAGGAGTTTCGCAGAGTGTCCTCGATGCAGGCGACAACATCAGGGAGAGTGCAGAGTCAGAGCCTGCTTTCCTAATGAGAGTGTTAGTCATCTGGGGAAGGACCGACCATAAGCCAAAAAGAAAGAGCCGAAGAAGAACGATAGCTTCACTCCAGCTAGAGTATTCACCTTAAACTAGACTAAGGCTGAGGCTAGTCCCTCGGTCATGACAGGTCAGATTTCTAGTGCTGATTCTTCATTCGCTGCATTGAATGATTTAGGGGCTACTCATTCATTTGTATATGCTAGAGTGATAGATCAGTTGTGTAGACCTAGTGATTTCTATGCTAGGGGATTCAGGACTTTGTTGCCAACTGAGGAACTGGTAGTCTCTAGGAGATTAGTTAGAGCATTACCAGTATAGATAGACAGTAAGGAGTTATATGTGCATTTGATTTAGCTAGCGATGGATGACTTTGATATGATTCTGGGAATGGATTGGTTATCAAAGTACGGGGCAACGATAGAGTGCAAGCGAAGGATGGTGACATTTAAACCGGAAGGGGAGGTACCCTTTGTATTTGTGGAGACGATGAGTGGACCGCGAGTACCTATGATTTCTGCACTGAAGGCTAAAGACCTAATGCAAGAAGGTTCCATAAGATTCCTAGCAAACATAGTAGATACCTCTAAGGTTGTTTCGGTTAGACCAGATGAGACCATATTAGTATGCGAGTTTCTTAATGTATTCCCAGCAGACTTGCCAGGGTTGCCACCACAGCGAGAGATCGAGTTCGTCATAGAGTTGGCGTCAGGGGCAGATTCAGTATCTAGGACACCTTAAAGAATGGCTCCAACAGAGTTGAAGGAACTGAAGATTCAGTTGTCGGAGTTACTGGACTTAGGATTCATCAGACCGAGTTTTTCGCCATGGGGTGCTCCATTGTTGTTCGCCAAGAAGAAGGGTGGATCCTTAAGGATATGCATTGACTATAGAGAGCTGAATAAGTTTACCATTAAGAACAAGTACCCACTTCCTAGGATCGAGGACTTGTTTGACTAGCTACAGGGGAAGACAGTGTTCTCCAAGATTGACCTTCGGTCTGGTTACCACTAGCTAAGGATTAAAGAGGAGGACATACCAAAGACCGCATTTTGCACAAGGTATGGACATTATGAATTCCTGGTCATGTCCTTTAATGAATATGGTCTTCAGGGATTATTTGGATAGTTTGTGATCGTATTCATCAATGATATATTGGTGTACTCCCAGTCAGAGACAGGGCACGAGCAGTATCTTTGCTTGGTACTATATCGGTTGAGGGAGCACAGGTTATATGCTAAGTTCAGCAAATGTGAGTTTTGGTTACCCCTGGTAACATTTCTGGGCCACATTGTGAGTAAGGATGGGATTCTGGTGGACCCAAGCAAGATTGAGGCAGTTATAGATTGGCCTAGATCGAGCAACGTACTAGAGGTTAGGAGTTTCTTGTGATTAGCAGGGTACTATCGGCAATTTGTTAAGGGATTCTCCAGAATAGTCACACCGTTGACTGAACTGACACGTAAGAAGACTAAGTATATGTGGACAAATAGATGTGAGGATAACTTCAAGGAATTGAAGTGGAGACTGATCACCACTCTGGTATTGAGTCTCCCATCAAAAAATGAGAAGTTTGTAGTCTACTACAATGCTTCGAGGCAGGGTTTGGGGTGTGTATTGATTCAAACTGGAAAGGTGATAGCCTACGCATTGAGACAGCTGAAGGAGTATGATCAAAGGTATCCCACTCACGATCTGGAATAGGCAGCAGTGGTATTTTCACTAAAGGTTTGGAGGCATTATCTGTAAGGGGAGAAGTGCAGAATATACACCGACCATAAAAGTTTGAAGTATTTCTTTAATCAGAAGGATTTGAATATGCACCAGAGGCGTTGGCTGTAATTGGTAAAGGACTACGTCTGTGACATTTTATACCATCCAGGAAATGTCAATGTGGTGGCTGACGCATGGAGTCGGAAGGGCCCAAGACAGTTATTTAGTTTGAGGCAGATATCAGAGAGGTTAGCTGAAGAGATGACCAAAGCACAAATTGAACTGGTAGTTGGTCAACTAGCAAATATTACACTTCAGTCTACACTCCTTGACAGGATCGGGGAAGCACAGAAGGAGGATCCACGTTGAGGAAGCATGCAGAGGATGTCTTAGCCTGAGTGGTTAAGGACTTTTGTATTTAAGAGATGGGTTTATTGAGGTATAAGGGTAAGATTTGCATTATGATGGATTTCGGTATTCGGCGAGAGATTTTAGATGAGTCTCATACCACTCCCAATTCCTTACATCCAATTGCAACGAATATGTACAAAGACTTGAGAACATTTTATTGGTTGTCAGGGATGAAGAGGGGTGTAGTAAATTATGTGGCCAAGTGTTTAACCTGTAAGTAGGTAAAGGCTGAACATCAGAGGCTAGCAGGGTTACTTCAGCCTTTAGGGATTCCGGAATGGAAATGGGAGGATATGGATAACTCTTGAATAAAGAGTTATTTCATGTGCTTTTGAACTTATAATTGTGAAAAAAATCGTGGGTGATGTTAGTTTATTATTAGCTTTTGTAGCTAATTTTTTTGTTTTATTGATCTCATTTAAGTTTAGTTATTCTTGTAGTTTTTTATAACTAATGGGTTGAAGACAATAGTTTCATGGATAGATACTTGTACAAAGAATGAACTAACATGTGAAACTATATAAGTTGAATTTTGATTGCTGAATTAGAAGGTTTGCAGTAGCAAAGCAGATTTTGCTGAAGCATTTTGAGCAAGCTGCTTTTGGACACCTAGGCACACTTGGAAAGTCAATGAGTGAGCTGGAATAGTAGCTAAGGTGGCAAGTACACAAATTATGAGTCAAAATGGGAAGTAAATGTCAAAAGAAAAGAGGAGACCCATGTATATACAAAAGGGAGGGGCAATATTATACTTACATGGACAAATTGGGAAACATAGATGTACTTAGAAAGGGGCAACCGCATATTGAGGGAGCTCAGCCATTTTCAGAAAATAAAACTGCAAGAAAGAAAGAAGGAAAACCCAGAAATCAACCAAGAAAGAAGGGGGACGAAAAAGAGAAGCTCAAGCATCATTTGGATTTGTTCTTTCTTCAATTTCTAAACTTTATTTTATATTTCCTAGTTGATTTCTGGTCTGAATATTTATGGGCTGTATTGAATGTGGATTAATATTTCTTAACTCAACCACGAGCTAATTTTTGTGTGGCTTGAATTGTTGATGAACCCTATGTTATAGTGAAGTAATTTCTTGCACCTTATTTTAGTGAATTCTCTCTTGTTCATTCATGTGTGCTTATTATTAATCTCTTGTTGTTGTTTTGCTAGCAATGGCAAGGTATTTAATTATGTTTGATTCTGGAAAGATTAAATGTAATGGGAAGAACTTGGATGACACAAGTCATTATCTAGGTTAGATTATGTTAGTAAGTAACATAATGATGTGTTATTTGCCTTGTGTAACTTTTCAGAATTGAACCTTGAATTTGCATTCTTAAATCTGATTTGGCATAGGAATATGTTTAATTAGGTAAAAGAATTAATGTCATAAAATTTGGGAAAGTTTTATGAGTGTTTAGTGAATTCTTACTAACCTGGGAGTTTTGCTAAAATATTGCTGCAACAATCTGTTCAGGATAATCAACGTAGGGAGAATCAATAATTCAAGTCCATTTTACAATCCATATATTTCTTACAAAATTTCCTTGTTTAGTTCAGTTTATTTTCAATATTTTTATCTCTTTAATATTTTGTTAGCTTATAAACAACCCATTTGATTTCAATACTTTTTAATTGTTTAGTAATTGTTTTGCTTATTTTTCTATTTTCCAATTCCTGTGGAGACCATCTACTTATCACTGTATTACTTGTGTGATTATGTGCACTTGCGTATTTAAAATCAAATATTATTTTTCACAACAGGTTTTTGGCGCCGTTGTCAGGGATTAGAACTAGAAATTTGTGTAATATCAATTACTGGCAATTTTTTTTCTTTGTTGTTCTAACCTTGTTTCCTTGCTCTTGTGTTTTCTCAGGGATCTACTATATGAACGAGCAAGAAGACATCGAACTAGTTCCTCTTGACCCTGAGATTGAACAAACAGTTAGAAGAAGACTAAGGGAACAACAGACTCAAATTCAACTTGCTATGGCTCAAGAAGGTGAAGGGGTTGAGGAAATTAGAGGTCAACCCATGCTTAATGCAACTGAGGGAGTTGTTAATGAAGCAGCCAATGCTAATAATAACGCGATTGCTATGGCCGATGATAGAGAGAAAGCCATAAGGGAGTATGCTGCCCCAATGTTTAATGAGTTGAATCTTGGTATTGTTAGGCTCGAAATTCAAGCTACTCAGTTTGAGTTAAGGCCTGTGATGTTCCAAATGTTGCAAACAGTGGGTCAATTTTGTGGGCTACCTACTGAGGATCCTCATCTTCATCTTCGTTCATTTTTTGAGGTGAGCGATTCATTCAAGTTGCAAGGCGCTACTGAAGAGGCCCTAAGGTTAAAATTGTTTCATTTCTCTTGGTGGGGTTGAGCTAGAGCTTGGCTAAACACCCTTCCTCTCAACTCGGTCACTACATGGAATGAGTTGGCTGAAAAATTCTTGATGAAGTACTTTCCTCCTACCAAAAATGCCATGTTTCACAATGAAATCATGTCTTTTCAGCAGTTGGAAGATGAATCCTTTTGTGAAGCTTTGGAGAGATTCAAAGAGTTATTGAGGAAGTGCCCACACCATGGGATTTTGCATTGTATAAAAATGGAAACATTCTATAATGGGCTCAATTCTTCCACTCGCATGGTGTTGGATGCTTCAGCTAATGGGGCTATTCTCCCTAAGTCATACAATGATGCACATAAGATTTTGGAAAGGATTGGAAGCAACAATGACCAATGGTCCATTGCTAGAGCCTCAACAAGTCAAAAAGTTGCTGGTGTACTTGAAGTGGATGGATTGACAGCTTTGACCGCTCATGTTTCATCCATGACTAACCTTCTCAAGAACATGAGTTTGGGGGAATGGTACAACCAACTACTATGGGACAAGTTGTTGATGTGTCTTGTGTTTATTGTGGAGATGGGCACACATTTGAGAGTTGTCCTTCGAATCCCGCTTCGGTTTGTTATGTGGGGAATCAAAATGCCAACTGCAATAACCCATATTCAAACTCTTATAATCTGAGGTGGAGGCAGCATCCAAATTTTTCATTGGGCGAAGGGGGGGGGGGGGTTCTAGGAGCTAGTTCAAGAGGAGCACCAATGCAAAACAAGCCTACATATCCACTGGGGTTTTCTCAACAACAACCAAGAGCTCAACCACCTCCTCCTCAAGTGTCTCAATCAAGCTCTTTAAAGATTTTAATGAAATAATATATGGCCAAGAACGATGTTGTGATTCAGAGCCAAGCGACATCCATGAGGAACCTAGAGATTCAAGTAGGGCAGCTAGCTAATGAGCTAAGGAATAGACCACAAGCCACCTTGCCTAGTGATACCGAAAATACAAGGAGAGATGGTAAGGAGCATTGCAAGGCGGTTACCTTGAGGAGTGGTAAAAATCTGGAGTTGATTGAGGATAATTCTAAGATAAACAGTGACCCAACTTCAATCCAAAGTAGTTTGGAAAAGGAAGACAGAGTTGTGAGTTTGAAAATGTCAAATGCTGATCCTAAAGAAATTGCTGCCGCAATTCCTCAGCAAAATGCAACAGAGAAGCCTATGAGCATACCACCTCCACCATTTCCTCAACATTTTCAAAAGCAGCAACAAGATGGTAAATTCCAAAGATTTTTAGATGTGTTGAAACAACTTCACATCAATATACCGTTTGTGGTAGCTTTGGAGCAAATGCCAAACTTTGTGAAATTTTTTAAGGATATTTTAACTAAAAAAAGGAGGCTTGGAGAATTTGAAACGATGGCTTTGATTGAAGGTTGTAGTGCTATATTGAAGAATAAAATTCCTCCTAAATTGAAAGACCCGGGAAGCTTTACAATCCCTTGTTCTATTGGTGGTAGAGATGTTGGTAGAGCACTTTTTGACTTGGGGGCTAGTATCAATTTGATGCCCATGTCGATTTTCAAGAAGTTGAGAATTGGAGAAGCAAGGCCAAGCACAGTCACTTTGCAACTAGCAGATCGTTCTATGGCACACCCAGAAGGAAAAATTGAAGATGTTCTAGCGCAAGTTGATAAATTCATTTTTCCGGCCGATTTAATCATTCTTGATTTTGAAGTAGATGAGCAGGGCCCGATTATTTTAGGTCCTGATGGTTTGACAACTGTAGGCCTGGCGTCTGATGTTCAGAATACTCTGGATGAGGCTGGGTCTGAGGGTTTGAATCTCACATGTGAAGACGATCGACTGAATGTCGGCACTCAGAGGTCCGACTCTAAGGGAGATGGTTTCGCTACAGGTCCGACTGCTGGATCCTCGGCGGATAAGGCAGATGAAGGGGGTTTTCAGACTTCGGCCCATCGTCAATGGCAGCAGTTTACGGCTAGTAAGTTCTTCTTTTCTGACCAAAAACTTGAATTTACTGAACCATTGTTTAGAGATGGTCAGAAGTATGCTAAGGTGGATATTGAAGAGGTCAAATTTCAATCTGCGAATTGGAGTTCGGCAGTGATTTGTATGGTTCTTGGTGCCAATCCTCCAATGGTTTTTTTTGAAGGGTTCATCAAAAGAGTTTGGGGTCATCTAGGGATTGATCAAATCGCTAGAATGACGATGGGGCTCACTATGGTCAAGTTTAATGATGAAGCTACGAGAGATCATGTGTTGGAGAATGGAGTGCTTCAATTTGATAGAATACCTGTTATTATCAGGCCATGGACAGCTGATCTCAGTGCAATTCGATTAATTCATTCAGTTCCACTGTGGATTCGATTACATGACCTTGGGCTTCAGTATTGGGGTAGTAAATGTCTTAGTGCACTGGTGAGCACTATTGGCAAACCGCTTATGGTTGACAAGTTTACTAAGGAGCATTCAAGAATTCAAGTTGCTAGGGTTCTTGTGGAAATGGAAATAATTGATAATCCTCCTAGAAATATTCAATTTTTTAATGAGCATGGTCAGATTATGGAACAGGGAGTGGAATATGAGTGGTTGCCTATTAAGTGCAAGGTATGCTCTGGGTTTGGTCATTCTATGGTAGACTGTCGTAAGGAGTTAAAACTTAGTGGGTGAAAAAGGATGCTGTGGCTAAAACAGAGGCAAAAGAAAGGAGGAATAAGGATTCAGATGAGCTTAATGATGAGATACCTGAGGTTTTGCCTAGTGCTAATGCTGAAGAGGGTGTTCCAGTTCAGAATCCTAAGGGATTACAGCTTCTAATTTCGGCTAAAGTTGATCAATTGAAGGAAACAAATGAAGGTGAGCAATGGCAAACAACAAAGCGTGTGGCTACACAAACAAGGCTGGGACCAACTACTGGTATTAGTGTTTCTCCTCCTGGTCAAGTGCAAAAGCGGCTGAATAAGTTTGTGGTGCTTCAAGAGCAAATGAAGGGTGGCAAAGAAGGTAACATTGGCCCTAATTCTTCCAATGGATAATTGTAATATTTTGAGTTGGAACTTGAGGGGGCTGAATTGTTCTAATAAACATGTTTCAGTCTTAGATTTATGTAGCAGGAATAAAATCGGAGTTGGTGGTATTTTAGAAACTAAAATGAGGGGGAACAAAATTGTGGAGTTCATGGAGCATAAACTTTCTAACTAGGAGTTTTACTCTAGTCCGATCATTGAGGGTAGACTTTTGATAGTTTGGAGGAAAGTCTTTGTGAGGATTACTATTTTGGAAGAATCGCATCAGTATGTTCACTGTTTGGTCAAAATGGCTGGTCAGAGGCAAACTTTTTATGTTACTTTTGTCTATGGTTACAACGCAATGGAGGGGAGGAGGAGTTTATGGCAAGGGTTACACAAGATTTCTCTTTCAGTTAAAGCTTCGATTGTTTTAGGGGACTTCAATGCCCCTTTCTCTGGTTTAGATAGATCTGGTGGGAAACCAGTTTCTGGTCTGGAATTGGCAGATCCTCTTCGATGGCTAGCTGATACTCAAGTTGAGTCTCTTAAAAGTATTGGCTCCTATTTTACTTAAACAAACAACCAAGAAGGTTCAACAAGGATTTACTCTAAAATTGACCATGTTTTCATGAACGAGGATTGGCTTGATCTCTTTCCTCATTCTATGGATGTGTTTAGATGGGAAGTAGTTTCGGATCATTGCTCGTGTGTTGTCACTAACTTGCCTATGGAGAATGTGGGAATCAAGCTATTTAGATTTTATAATTTTTGGACTGCCCATCCGGATTTCAAAGATGTGGTTATGAGTAGTTGGAGGATCCCTGTTAAGGCAACTGGGTTGAGAGCAATTTACTTAAAGACAATGAGGCTAAAGCATAGACTAAAGAAATTCAATAGAGATAACATTGGTGATATAGGTCTGAATTATCCCTCGGCTAAGGAGGCTTATCAGGAAGCTCAACTTCAAGCTCAATCTCATCCTCGAGATTATAGCTTGCAAGAGGCAGTGAAAGTGACTGCTGAAGTGTTTACTATTCAAGAGCATATGTACTATAGCTTCCTTGCCCAACGCAGTAAACTTACTTGGATTAGGAAGGGAGATATGAATACTTCTTTTTTCCATGCTTGTTTGAAAAAACACAGAGCAGATAATAATATTGCTTCCTATATTGTTGAGCAAGGAAATTTGATTGATGATTTTCAGGAGGTAGTGGCTCACTTTGTTGATCATTTTAGAAGCTACTTAGGTAGTCCGAGTTCAGCTACAGGCAGGATCGATTTACATTGTATTGAGATGGGTCCCAAGATCTCTATGGATCAGCAACTACTTCTCTTAAAACCCTTTTCTCGTAAGGAAATCAGAGCTGCATTATTTGGTATCCCCATCACTAAGTCTCCAGGACCAGATGGCTTCGGATCTGGTTTTTTCAAAGCATTATGGCAGGATATTGAAGATGAAGTCTGTTCAGTGATTGGTCAGTGTTTTGCCACATGACAGTTTCCTTCTAAGCTTCATGATACTACTCTATCTTTGGTCCCTAAAGTCTCTAATCCAGCTCGGGCTATAGACTACAGACCTATTTCTTGCTGTTCTACTTTATACAAGTGTATGGCCAAACTATTATGTTCTCGCATGGATTTAGTCCTCCCTGTCCTCATTCAGCCGAACCAGGGAGCTTTTGTTAGGGGTCGTTCAATTGCTCATAACATCATGATATTTCAGGTCCTAATCAAGAACTACGGGAGGGCTTCTACTTCTCCTAGATGTGCCATTAAAATAGATCTAAGTAAAGCTTATGTTATGGTTGATTGGCAGTTTCTAGAGGATCTTTTAAGGGCCCTTTGTTTCTCTATGAAATTTATTGGTTGGATAATGGTCTGTGTGAGAAATACTTCTTACTCTTTACTTATGAATGGTAGAGTTCAAGGTAGTTTTAAGGGTAAGAAGGGCTGCGATAGGGTAATCCAATGTCTCCACTTCTGTTTGTGCTTATTATGGAGTATTTGACTAGGAGCCTTCAACATGTTGCTCAGATTTCTAAATTCAGATATCACCCCATGTGTAAGAGCCTTAAGCTTCTCAATTTGTGCTTTGCTGATGATTTGATTCTTTTTTGTAAAGGAACTCGTTCAGTTGTTAGCATTTTTAAAGAGGTCCTAGTGAAGTTTAGTGCTGCTACTGGTCTCTCTATAAATGCTAATAAGTCTCATATTTACTTTGGAGGAGTCAATGCAACCGAGAGAAGGATTATTGCCCAAGAGATTCAGTTACTTGAAGGAACCTTTCCTCTTAGGTATCTTGGGGTGCCTATGAGGCCTACTAAGTGGAGACATGAGGATTGTGAAATAATTCTTCACAAAATCAGATTGAAACTGATGTCTTGGACCAATAGGCATCTGTCCTTTGCAGGCCGAATGCTTCTCATTCACTCAGTTCTTTTTGGTCTTAGGAATTACTGGATGAGTGTCTTTGTATTACCTCAGAGCATTATTAAGGAGGTTGAGAAGATTTGGCGAGGGTTTCTTTGGGGAGCTTCAGGGAACAGGAGTAAGCTTCATATTGCTTCTTGGCAACAGGTGTGTCTCCCTAAAGCTTATGGAGGTCTCGGGTTTAGGGATGGGGCTAGGAATAGAGCTATATTAGCTAAATACATCTGGGCAATTTTAGAAAAGTAGGATTTACTTTGGGTCAAATGGATCAAGGATATCTATATGAAGGGCGTCAATTTCTGGCATTATATTCTGAAACCAGATAGTAGCTGGTATTGGAGGAAATTGTGCCATTTAAGGAGCAAATTCAGTAAGACGGAGATACTTGCTGCTGGGGTTTCAGGGAGGTTTAAGCCTTCGAAACTGTATAACAGTACCTTAAACCAGCAGCTGGTGGGTTATCATCATGCGGTTTGGTGTAAGTTGACTCTCCCTAAACACTAATTTCTTCTTTGGCAGGTGGTAAATGCTCACCTACTCACTAGAGACAATTTGACCAAATTCAACTTCCAGTTGAACAACCTCTTATGTCCAGTTTGTGAAGATCACAATGAAAGTCACACTCATCTCTTTTTTGAGTGCTGCCTTTCCAAGATGATTCTTAACCTCATCTTTTCTTGGATTGGATTTAAAGCTTGGCCAAGTAATTTTAATGGCTGGGTTGTTTGGCTTAATCATGGTCGAATTGGTACTACTGCTTCTATTCTGAACTTGGTTGTGGCAGCTGTTATCTACAGCATTTGGCGAAACAGGAATAGATGTGTTTTTGATGGCTATTCTTTGACAACTAATAGTATAGCTAAGGAAGTTATAAATATAGATTATACACTGTTAATAATAGAAAGATCTCTATTCAAAACCAGCTTTTCATTAGGAAACTCCAATGTAACTAAGGTGTTATCTGGTGCTATTTGTTAGCTGGTTGTACAGGTTGTTTGTTAGTTTTGGGTGAATTGGCCCATCATTTGTACTGATTGGTTTATTCTATGAAGTTTCTTTCTTCTTGATCAAAATATATATATATATATATCCAGTATAATATATAAATATATATATAAGTAGTTATTGTTCATCTAATTTCTTTTAGTTCTTTAGTTTTGCTAGTTTAATTTCATGTGATTATGTTATTTTTAGAAGTGGTATTACTTTTGTTCTTGTTTTTCAGGGGTTACAAGGTGAAAAATTGGCATTCTGGAAGTCAGTTTTGGGTTTGATGGTTTTGAAAAAAAAATTGCTTCAGCAAACAGAGAGCAAAAATTTCCAAAAAAAACAGAGGAGTTACGTCAAATTTTGTTTGCTGAAGCAAAATGGTGGCACTTTTGGGCAGGCACAATTCTGGGTCATATTTCGTTCAAAGACAAAAAATATATATATACATATTCAGAAATATATATATACAAAAAAACCAAAAAAAATAATATACAATAAATATATAGAACTAAATATAGATATATATATCTAAATACACCCAAACTGATTGCCTTATTTTCCCCTAAACAATCTTCCCCATTTCCAGCCATCACATACCACCAAATCGACTATACCCAGCCCATCTCCGAGCACCACCATCCCTCACCCAACCAAATACCTGAACCTCACAAGCCCTTTCCTCGCACACCCTCGGACCCATGCGCGGCTCTGTTCGAAGCCCCACGCAGAAGCGTCGTTCCACCAGCGTCATCCGATCAATTGACCCCAAGCCTCGAACCCAGGTGCAAGATTTGCTCAGACGGGACCTCAAACCAAGCGCACCTTCACTAGGCATCTAGCCCCATCCAACAGTTCCATCGCCTAAACCCACTTGTTGCCCAGGTGCATCCACCCTACCACATCAAGCCATCAGAACCCAAACGCGGCTATGTTCGAAGCATCACACAATGGCACCATCCACCAGCGCCATCAATCCGAGCCAGACCGAGCATTAGCCAACACCGAGTATAAACCAAACCAAGCCTAGGCTCAGTTAAAAAAAATTCCTACACTGTGAGTTACACTGAGATTTTGGAAATTTTACATAGAACCATACAATCTATTCTCTGAGATTACTCCTAGGTAATGCTTCATTTTATTTTGCCTCTCTACTTGTCAATTGTGCCTCTACTGTGACTATTGTTGGGTTCTCTGCTAGTATTTGATTTTGGGGCTAGCTATTGGAAAATTTGTTGACAGTGTGGTTCAAATGTTTGTTGTACTATTATATTTGGTGTGTGGGTGCCTGATTCAATTGTTGTGTTGCTGCTTTATGCTCTATTTAGTTCCTTTTTGCCACTATGGCCACCAAAACAAGAGCTCAGAGAAGGAAATCCAAACCACCATCTACCTCACCACCAACCAAAAAGAATACCAAGGTCCCAACCTCTACCCCACCACCAGCCAAACAGAAAGCTACTTCCCAAATCACTACCCCACTACCATTACCTTCCCCAGCCACTGTCAATGACCCTACCACCATTACTACCAAACCAGCAACTAAGACAACACCCACCATACAAAAATCCAAATGGCCAGCCAAGCCCGCATCAGCTGCACCTCCACCCAAGATACAAAAGACCTCCGCTACCACCAAATTTGTGCCCTAGCCAAAACCTACTGCTGTACCAACCCCAAGCACCAAGAAATATCCAGTTCCTTCAGGCTCCGCTAAGAAATTTGTTTCTGCTCAAGCCAGAGAAAAATATGAGGCCATTCAAACAAAGAAGTTTCTCCTCGAAAAAGGATTTTTTCCTGCCATAGTTGGGGTGCTAGCCTTCATCAATGATGTTATTGTGCAACACAATTGGGAAAATTTATGTAAAAAACCAGAGCATGCTATCATTCCATTGGTGCGTGAGTTTTACGCTAACATGGCATCCTTTGCGAATTCTGAAGTGATTGTTCGAGGCAAGGTTGTTTCATTTTCTGGTGAGGCTATTAACTCAGTATTTGGGTTGGACAGTTTTGAGTGCGTTGTCTATAATGATATGGTAGTGGCCCCTACACCAGAAAATTTTGACAAGGCACTGCAGCTTGTCGCATCTCTCGGTCCACAATGGTGTGTTTCTTCTGGTGGTGTGTGCACTTTATTGCACACCTCTGTTTTACCTGAAGCTGGAGTGTGGTTGCATTTCCTCAAATTCTGCCTGCTGCCTACCACACATGACACTACGATATCCAAAGAGCAGGTACTTCTGTTATATTGTATGCTGGCTGGTTTGAGTATCGTTGTGGGCAAGTTGATCACAAGGCAGATTGTTGGTTGCGCCAAGAAGAAAAAGGGCAAGTTATTCTTTCCGTCGCTCAACACATAGTTGTGCCTTCGAGCTGGGGTGCCTTCAATGTCCACTAAGGATGTGCTCTTTGAGCGTCGGGACATTGACTTCACCATCACTAGTTAGAGTCGCGAGCCTTTATCTGCTGCTGGGCCATGCACAACGCCTCCAACAACTTCCCCCCTTGTGCCCACACTCACTGACCTCCTTGTTCAGCAGTAGGAACTTCTTGGGTAGATGGTATCCCTTGAAACTCAGCAGCACGCCTCTGGAAGTATGCTAAATAGCGGGATGCAATGTTAATCAAGTCCCTTCAGCAAAACTTCACCAAACCTATTGTTGCCTTTCTTGTTTTCCCGAGCTCCATTTTGGAGGCTTAGACCACTCCGGTCGTTCACGATGACCTTGTTCCTTCAAATGCCAATTCTGAGGAATAGGCACGGGGAGCCTCTTTAATCCAACTTTTGTTCTGTATTTCTAATTCTAAATTTTATTTCTGTTTTGGATTATCCTGTTGTTTACTTTTTGTAGTTTATTGTTTAGTCTTTGTCTGTTTTGTCTTGCTATATATAGTGTCTGTGTCCTATTTTTTAGTTGATATTTTGAGGATAATCTTTGCTTTTGTTAGTTGTAATGCCCTGGATAGCCAAGACCATTACACTGTGTACTTATAAAGGTGCAGGACTTGCTAATCAAGTCATTAATTTGAAAACGTGTCACTAAACATGTAAAAGCTAAGGTTAAAAAGGTTTTGGTCTCAAAAGACTCATTTCATATATTTAAACTGTAGTAAACATGGGATCCCATATGAAAACAAAGTTAGAACAAGTTTATAGACCCCCAAAAATACATGAATATCCACTAGCCATACTAAGGCAAAACCAACAGTCTTTAGGTTCCATGTCCTTGCTTAGATCTCAACCGTGGAGGCCGAGCACCTGACTATGTACATTCAGCTCGCTGAGCTCTCCAATTAGGGCTGATCTAGCTTGCCCTTGCCTTTACCGGCACCACGTAGCACCCGTGAGCCAAGGCCCAGCAAGAAAACATCATAAACAACTCAAACAATAATAACAGACAAATAGTTCAATGTGCATGTATTCCCATCAGATAATCCACAACAGACATTTAGCATATACAATCCATTTCGAGATACATTCTATCACATATAATGCTCATATCACATATTACTCAGGGCCGACGACTTAGGCCACACCCTCTGTTTAACCCACTGACTCCGGTCTGCTTAAATCGAGCTCAGTGCATAATAAACTGTCCTCGGCTACCAGTGGCCGAGCCGCGCCCTGTGCGCTAGTGAAACCCTTGGCACCCTTAGGCCGTTGGTTCACCAAATGGCTTGCATGGCATAATACCATCTTTTCAAGCATTTACAATAGGGAGCCCTTAGTCCCGTCACATATATTCAACCAGGTGCAGTTTTCTTACCTTTAGTTTGCATAGTTATTGAATTACGACAACGCCTCTCAAGCACGATCCGTTCCCGAGCCTAAGTCTTTATCACCTAGTCACAACCAAAGTATAGGGTTCCATTAATACTCCAAAATAGGTTTCCAATTACAAAACCAACTCCCGGGATTCCAAATTCCACCAAGCACGGTGGTGAAACCAAACCCGAGCACACTAGACCACCTTCCCATGCCTAAAACCCTCAAAAACTCATGTGTGCAACCAAGGGCTGCGGCCCCCGAAGCCTAGCCGTGGCCCTTCCCCAAAACAGAACCAACACACATGCTGAACCACACACGCGCTGCGGCCCTTGCCTTGGGCACCGCAGCGCTCTCCCTTGGCCGAGCCTCCTTGGCTCCTTTGCATGCTAGAGCCGCAGCGCTCTAGAACAGAGTTGCGGCCCTCCCTTTCGAACCCAGAATTTACACCATTTTTAAGTCTGAAACCTCACTTTAAACCATCCCAAAGCTTCCCAACTCCTTTAGCATGATCTAAATAGCATAATTCCACAGAAAACACAACCTAGCACACTTTAATCTTCTCTTTCCAATTTCTGATACCCAAGAGCTATAAACACTTAAACCAATCATTCAAACTCAATTTAAAACGTCTAAACCAAGAGTTGAAACTTACCTTTGCTCTTCACCAAGCCATAGCCAAGCTAAGTTCCCAAAATTTCCTTCTTAATTCTACCTTAAAACATCAAAACTATAGTTGTTTCATCACTTAACCAAAACCCAGCTAGAACTCAGAATTCAACCACAAAAAAGAAGACCAGATGCTTACCTTAATCCCTGCTTTAGTTCTTGATTTGCCCCTGAGCTAAACCTCCAAATCCTCACCACCAATCTCAGAAATTCCAGCTTGTTTCCCCTGTTTTCTGTGTTTCCTTTCCTTTGTTTCCCCCTTGAGCGTGAAAGAGAGCTGAGATAAAGGCTCTTAGTCGGTTTGTGTTTTTCTTATAAAAGCTTCCTTATGTCTAACTTACATGTTAAGTTAATTCCGAGGCTCAGGGTGCCGGAACCATCCCCGAGGCCAAAATGGTAAAATCCCCCAATATTCGCGCCTAGACATCCTAACCTCAAATATATCTCCATATATTTATTTTCATGACCCGATAATCCAAATCACTACCCGCTATCTAAAAGTACTCCCGACTTATCCAAAGTCATATCTTGAGCCCCGTTGTGAATTTTCCCGCTATCTGACCCTAGAATCGTCTTGAGTCGTGCTCAGCGAACCTGCCCACATAATAATGTGGTTCTCACATATATCACATATTACCATCAATTATCATATAAACTTTAATAAACATATAATTACTCATTTAATCACAATTATTCCACTAATGCCCTCCTGGCACACAAATCAAGGCCCTTAAGCCCTATTAGCGATTTTGGGTCGTTACAACTATCCCCTCCAAATGAGAATTTCGTCCTCGAAATTTACCTGAATAACTCGGGATACTGATCCCGCATCGCCGTCCCTAGCTCCCAGGTCGCTTCTTCGACCTTGCTATTCCTCCATAATACTTTCACTAATGGAATCGTCTTATTCTGCAGAACTTTATCCTTCCGATCCAAAATCTAAACTGGTCTCTCCTCATAGGACAAGTCTGTCTGCAACTCTAAATCTTCATATCTCAACACATGTGTTGTATCAGAAACATACTTCCGCAACATAGAGACATGGAACACGTTATGAACTCCTGATAGAGACGGTGGCAAGGCCAGTCTATACGCCACCTGCCCAACCCTCTCTAGAATTTCAAAGGGTACAACAAACCGAGGGCTCAGCTTACCCTTCACTCCAAATCTCCTCACACCCCTAAACGATGAAACTCGCAGAAACATGTGGTCCCCAACCTGGAACTCCACGTTCCTACGCTAAGGATCAGCGTAGCTTTTCTGTCTACTCTGCGAGGCAAGCATCCTAGCTTGAATCTTTTCAATGGCCTCATTAGTCTTCTGAACCATATCTGGCCCCAAATATCTTCTCTCACCCATCTCGTCCCAGTGAATAGGCGATCTACACTTCCTTCCATATAACATCTCATAAGGAGCCACTCCAATCGTGGACTGATACCTGTTGTTATATGAAAACTCAATCAATTGGAGATACTTACTCCACGAACCCTCAAAGTCAACCACACATGCCCTAAGCATGTCCTCCAATACCTGAATTGTCCTCTCAGACTGTCCATCAGTCTGAGGATGAAAAGCTGTGCTAAACTTCAACTGTGTCCCCATGGCTCTCTGCAGAGCTCCCCAGAACTTAGAGGTAAAGATAGGGTCTCGATCGGATACAATAGACTTTGGAACCCCATGGAGACGAACTATCTCCCTCACATACCGCTCTGCATACTGGTCCATAGTATAAGTTGACCTCACTGGTAGAAAATGAGCTGACTTGGTGTATCTATCCACTATCACCCACACCGAGTGATGAAGTCCAACTGTCTTGGGTAATCCTCCCACGAAATCCATCGTAATATCCTCCCACTTCCATTCTGGGATACCCAAAGGCTGCAGCAATCCCGCTGGTCGCTGATGCTCAGCCTTAATCTGCTGACAAATTAAACATCTAGATACATACTCAACAACATCCTTCTTCATCCCGGGCCACCAGTATAATGTCCGTAGATCTTGATACATCTTCGTGGTACCCGGATAAAGTGAGTATGGCGTAGTGTGGGATTCATCCAATATCTCACGCCTGATCACCTCATCCGCCGGAACACATATCCATCCTTGATATTGGAGCAAACTTGTCTCTGAAACTGAATAATCCTTAGCTGTCCCCGCTAAGGCATGCTGCCTACTGTCCTGCAACTGCACATCTGTCATCTGACCCTCCTTGACCCGCTCCAACAGGGTCGACTACAAAGTGATATTAGCTAACTGGCCTACCACCAGTTCTATCTTTGCCCTAACCATCTCATCAGCCAATTCTCTGGAGATCTGAGTAGAACTATACAACTGTTCTGAGCCCCTCCGGCTCAACGCATCTCCCACCACGTTGGCTTTCCCAGGGTGGTAAAGGATATCACAGTCATAATCCTTAACCAATTCCAACCAATGTCTCTGTCTCATATTCAGATCCTTCTGAGTGAAGAAATACTTCAGACTCTTATGATCGGTGTAGATCTCGCACTTCTCTCCATACAGATAATGACGTCATACCTTCAGTACGAATACCACTGCCGCTAACTCCAAATCATGAGTCGGATACCTCTGCTCATAATCCTTCAGCTGTCGAGATGCATGCTATAACTTTCTCATTCTGCATCAGCACACAGCCTAAGCCTAACCTTGATGCATCACAGTAAACCACAAACTTCCCTTCCTCCAAAGGAAGACTTAACACAGGCGCAGAGATAAGCCGTCACTTCAATTCCTAGAAGCTATTCTCACACTTCTCTGACCAGATGAACTTCTTATTCTTTCTTGTCAATTTTGTCATTGGTGAAGAGATCTTCGAAAACCCCTTTACAAACTGCCTGTAGTAACCAGCCAACCCAAGGAAACTCCGCACCTCTGAGGCATTCCTCGGCCTCGGCCAATCTCTAACCGCTTCTACCTTGGACGGATCCACCTTAATCCCTTCTGCCCCAACTATATGTCCAAGAAAGGTCACCTCTGGTAGCCAAAACTCACACTTCTTAAACTTGGCGTACAACTGATGCTCCCTTAACCACTGTAAAACCTGTCGGAGATGTTGTTCATGTTCTGTCTCTGAACTGGAGTATACCAAAATGTCGTCGATGAAAACAATGACGAACTGGTCCAAAAATTCCTTGAACACCCTGTTCATCAGATCCATAAAATCTGTTGGGGCATGGGTCAGACCAAAAGACATGACCAAGAACTCTTAATGCCCATAACGCGTCCGAAAAGCTGTCTTTGGTATATCCTCATCTTTGATCCTCAATTGGTGATAACCAGATCGAAGATCAATCTTCGAGAACACCGTCTTACCTTGCAGTTGATCGAACAAATCATCAATCCTTGGCAAATGGTACTTATTTTTAATAGTTAACTTGTTCAATTCTCTATAATCGATGCACATCCTCAGAGTCCCGTCCTTCTTCTTAACAAACAGTACCGGTGCGCCCCATGGAGAGTAGCTAGGCCTGATAAACCCTAAATCCAGAAGTTCTTGCAACTTTATCTTCAACTATTTCAGTTCTGCTGGTGCCATCCTATACGGTGTCCTTGATACTGGTTCTGTCCTTGGTGCCAACTCAATCTCAAACTGTATCTCCCTACGCGGCAGCAACCCTGGTAAATCCTCAGGGAAGACATCCAAGAACTCACACACTAACATGGTCTCTCCCAGCCCTGCCGGCATAACTCTAGCAGTATCCACTACACAAGCCAAAAAACCTATGCATCCCCCCTGCAGCAAGTCCCTGGCTCTCAATACTGAAATCATAGGTACACGGGGTCCAGACACCGCACCCACAAAGACAAAAGGGTCCTCGCCCTCAAGCTCAAAGGTAACCATCTTCTTCCTACAATCAATCGTAGCCCCATACCTAGCCAGCCAATCCATTCCTAGAATCATATCAAAGTCTCCCAAATCTAATTCAATCAAATCCACTGAGAGTTCCCTACCATCAACCATCACTGGCAGTGCCCTAATCCACCTCCTAGAGACTACCAGCTCCCCTGTAGGCAACAAAGTCCCAAACCCCGCAGTCCGATACTCACTAGGTCTACACAGTCTATCAATCACTCTACTAGAAACAAAAGAATGTGTAGCACCAGAATCAATCAATACTGTAAAAGGAAAGCCATCACTAGAAAGCTGACCTGTCACTACTGAGGGACTAGCCTATGCCTCCGCCTGAGTCAAGGTGAATACTCGAGCTAGAGTCAAGCTATCCACCTTTCCCACTTCATCTTTCCTCATGGTTGGGCAGTCTTTCCTGAGATGCCCCACTGCCCCACACACCAAAACATGCCTTGGCCCGGCACTCGCCCAGATGGCGTCTTCTACACCTCAGGCACTCTGGATAGGTCCGCCATGCCTCACCGCCACCCTGACGGCCACCATGACCACCCCGACCCCTCCTATCAGGACCAGGAGCGGTCGAAGTGTCAGGAGTCTTCCTCTTGAAGTCGCTGGGGCCTCCGCCCCTACCTGCCCCTGTAAAAGGAGGCACCGCCTTGCGGCCCTCATGCCTCACTGCGCTCTCCTTCCATATCTTATTCTCTGCTTCTTCAGCGGTAAGAGCCCTCTCAATGGCCTGGGCATAAGTGGTTCCTCCAGGCACCGTTGTGATCCTAACATCCCGGGCTATCATAGCATTAAGCCCCCTGATAAAATGATCTTGCCTACCAGCATCAGTAGGCACAAGATCTGGTGCAAATTTTGCAAGCCTATCAAATTTCAGGGCATATTCAGTAACAGTCATACTGCCCTGTACCAAGCTCACAAACTCATTGACCTTTGCTGCCCTAATAGCAACATTGTAGTACTTCTGGCCAAACAAATCCTTGAAACCTTCCCAAGTCAGAGTGGCAACATCTCTGGTCTTCGATGCCACTTCCCACCAAATGCGGGCATCCTCCCTCAACATATAAGTGGCACAGACCACTCTATCCTGCCCCTCGACTCTCATAAAATCCAAAATTACTGTAATCATAGTTAGCCACTGCTCGGCTTTCAACGGATCTGGTCCACCCTCGAAGACTGGGGCTTGCTGCTTCCTGAACTGCTCATATAACGGTTCCCACTTGTTAACAACCTCCCCAGGCTGCACAACTAGTACCACTGCAGGTGGCACTATATTGGCAGCACTCCCTGATGGAGCCTGCTGTCGTAGAATACGAATCTGCTCATCATGGCTCAGTAATCGAGCCTGCATCTCTGCCATTAACTGCTGCCAGTTCTCAGGGACTGGCGGGGGAGTCTGGCCCTGACCATCACTACCGGTCCCGAACCTAGTGCCGGCTAGTCGTGCGGATTTTCTAGGACGCATAGCTGTCCAAGTCAATCTGCAAATAATGACTCGGCGGTCAGACCATGGTGACAGGGTGAAAGCTTCTCCAAAACTCATCAATAGAACATAATCAATCACAGGTAACCAACACATATAAGCATTCATGCACCATAAAAAATAAATCATCCTTATACTCATTTACATGCACGGAAATGTTAATAAACATGCCTCCATATTTCACACAACAGTCAAGGGCCAGGCCCTATCAGTATCTCATGCTTCCTAGAAATTCAGGGAATAACAACATACATAGCTCATCTCAGGCACATAATCACATTAGCACACATATACACATTACCAAACCCTGACTTGAGATTGTCTCCAACAGCGAATGTACATGCCCAGGCTGTCTTCAGGAACCCATAAATGTAGGATGCTCTGATACCATGTTGTAACGCCCTGGATAGCCAAGACCGTTACACTGTGTACTTATAAAGGTGCAGGACTTGCTAATCAAGTCATTAATTTGAAAACGTGTCACTAAACATGTAAAAGCTAAGGTTAAAAAGGTTTTGGTATCAAAAGACTCATTTCATATATTTAAACTGTAGTGAACATGGGATCCCATATGAAAACAAAGTTAGAACAAGTTTACAGACCCCCAAAAATACATGAATATCCACTAGCCATACTAAGGCAAAACCAACAGTCTTTAGGTTCCATGTCCTTGCTTCAATCTCAACCGTGGCGGCCGAGCACCTGACTATGTACATTCAGCTCGCTGAGCTCTCCAATTAGGGCTGATCTAGCTTGCCCTTGCCTTTACCGGCACCACGTAGCACCCGTGAGCCAAGGCCCAGCAAGAAAACATCATAAACAACTCAAACAATAATAACAGACAAATAGTTCAATGTGCATGTATTCCCATCAGATAATCCACAACAGACATTCAGCATATACAATCCATTTCGAGATACATTCTATCACATATAATGCTCATATCACATATTAATCAGGGCCGATGACTTAGGTCGCACCCTCTGTTTAACCCACTGACTCCGGCCTGCTTAAATTGAGCTCAGTGCATAATAAGCTGTCCTCGGCTACCAGTGGCCGAGCCGCGCCCTGTGCGCTAGTGAAACCCTTGGCACCCTTAGGCCGTTGGTTCACCAAATGGCTTGCATGGCATAATACCATCTTTTCAAGCATTTACAATAGGGAGCCCTTAGTCCCGTCACATATATTCAATAAGGTGCAGTTTTCTTACCTTTAGTTTGCGTAGTTATTGAATTACGAGCAACGCCTCTCAAGCACGATCCGTTCCCGAGCCTAAGTCTTTATCATCTAGTCACAACCAAAGTATAGGGTTCCATTAATACTCCAATATAGGTTTCCAATTACAAAACCAACTCCCGGGATTCCAAATTCCACCAAGCACGGTGGTGAAACCAAACCCGAGCACACTAGACCACCTTCCCGTGCCTAAAACCCTCAAAAACTCATGTGTGCAACCAAGGGCTGCGGCCCTTGAAGCCTAGCCGCGAACCTTCCCCAAAACAGAACCAACACACATGCTGAACCACACACGCGCTGCGGCCCTTGCCTTGGGCACCGCAGCGCTCTCCCTTGGCCGAGCCTCCTTGTCTCCTTTGCATGCTAGAGCCGCAGCGCTCTAGAACAGAGCTGCGGCCCTCCCTTTCGAACCCAGAATTTACACCATTTTTAAGTCTGAAACCTCACTTTAAACCATCCCAAAACTTCCCAACTCCTTTAGCATGATCTAAACAGCATAATTCCACAGAAAACACAACCTATCATACTCTAATCTTATCTTTCCAATTTCTGAAACCCAAGAGCTATAAACACTTAAACCAATCATTCAAACTCAATTTAAAACCTCTAAACCAGTAGTTGAAACTTACCTTTGCTGTTGAATCACTTCACCAAGCCATAGCCAAGCTAAGTTCCCAAATTTCCTTCTTAATTCTACATTAAAACATCAAAACTATAGTTGTTTCATCACTTAACCATAACCCAGCTAGAACTCAGAATTCAACCACAAAAAAGAAGACCAGATGCTTACCTTAATCCCTGCTTTAGTTCTTGATTTGCCCCTGAGCTAAACCTCCAAATCCTCACCACCAATCTCAGAAATTCCAGCTTGTTTCCCCTGTTTTCTGTGTTTCCTTTCCTTTGTTTCCCCCTTGAGCGTGAAAGAGAGCTGAGATAAAGGCTCTTAGTCGGTTTGTGTTTTTCTTCTAAAAGCTTCCTTATGTCTAACTTACCTGTTAAGTTAATTCCAAGGCTCGGGGTGCTGAAACCATCCCCGAGGCCAAAATGGTAAAATCCCCCAATATTCTCGCCTAGACATCCTAACCTCAAATATATCTCCATATATTTATTTTCATGACCCGATAATCCAAATCACTACCCGCTATCTAAAAGTACCCCCGACTTATCCAAAGTCATATCTTAAGCCCCCTCGTGACTTTTCCCGCTATCTGACCCTGTAATCATCTTGAGTCGTTCTCAGCGAACCTGCCCACATAATAATGTGGTTCTCACATATATCACATATTACCATTATCATATAAAATTTAATAAACATATAATTACTCATTTAATCACAATTATTCCACTAATGCCCTCCTGGCACACTAATCAAGGCCCTTAAGCCCTATTAGCGATTTTGGGTCGTTACATTAGTGGCCTTTGTGTCTTTTTGTTATTTGTGCCTTATTTTTAGAGTCATCACTCGAGGACAAGTAATGTCATAAGTTTGGGGGTGTGATAACTCTTGAATAAATAGTTATTTCATGTGCTTTCGAACTTATAATTGTAAAAAAAATCGTGGGTGATGTTAGTGTATTATTAGCTTTTGTAGCTAACTTTTGTGTTTTATTGATCTCAGTTAAGTTTAGTTATTCTTGTAGTTTTTAATAGCTAATGGGTTGAAGACAATAGTTTCATGGATAGATACTTGTACAAAGAATGAACTAACATGTGAAACTATCTAAGTTGAATTTTGATTCCTGAAGTTGTAGGTTTGCAGCAGCAAAGCAAATTTTGCTGAAGCATTTTGAGCAGGCTACTTTTGGACACCTAGGCGTACTTGAAAAGTCCATGAGTGAGCTGGAATAGTGGTTGAGGTGGCAAGTATAGAAAGTATGAGTCAAATATTGGAAGTAAATGTCAAAAGAAAAGATTCCCACGTATATACAGAAAGAAGGGGCAATATTGTACTTACATGGCCAAATTGGGAAACCTAGATGTACTTAGAGAGGGTCAAACACATATTGAGGGAGCTCAGCCATTTTTGGAAAAGAAAACCACAAGAAAGAAAGAAGGAAAACCCAGAAATCAGCCAAGAAAGAAGGAGGGCGAAAAAGAGAAGCCCAAGCATCATTTGGATTTGTTCTTTCTTTTATTTATATACTTCATTTTATATTTCTTAGTTGATTTCTACTCTAAATATTTATGGGTTGTATTGAATGTGGATTAATGTTTCTTAACTCTTCCATGAACTAATTTTTGTGTGCCTTGAATTGTTGATGAACCCTATGTTATAGTGTAGTAATTTCTTGCACCTAATTTTAGTGAATTCTCTCTTGTTCATTCAAGTGTGCTTATTATTAATCTCTTATTGTTGTTTGGCCAGCAATGGCAAGGTATTTAATTATGTTTGACACTGGAAAGATTAATTGTAATGGGAAGAACTTGGATGACACAAGCCATAATCTAGGTTAGATTATGTTACTAAGTAACATAGGGAAGTGTTATTTTCCTTGTGTAACTTTTTAGAATTGAACCTTGAATTTGCATTCTTAAATCTGATTTGGCATAGGAATATGGTTAATTAGGTAAAAGTAATGTCATATAATTTGGGAAAGTTTTATGAGTGTTTAGTGAATTCTTGTTAAGCTGGGAGTTTTGCTAAAATATTGTTGCATCAATCTGTTCAAGATAATCAACATAGGGGGAATCAATAATTCAAGTTCATTTTACAATCCATATATTTCTTTCAAAATTTCCTTGTTTAGTTCAGTTTATTTTCAGTATTTTTATCTCTTTAATATTTCATTAGCTTATAAACAACCCATTTGATTTTCAATACTTTTCAGTTGTTTAGTAATTGTTTTGCTTATTTGTCTATTTTGCAATCCCCGTGGAAACGGTCTACTTATCACTGTATTACTTGTGTGATTACGTGGACTTGTGTATTTAAAATCAAATACTATTTTTCACAACAGATATCACCATGAATTTCATGTTTGGATTACCGAAGATAGTAGGACAGTATGACTTTGTGTTGGTGATTGTGGATAGGTACACCAAATAAGCCCACTTTTTTCCTGTTAAGACAACTTATTTAGTGTAGCAATATATTGAATTGTTTGTGAATAAAATTGTGCGACTTTATGGGGCTCCAAGGTCGATAGTATCCGACAGGGACCCCACCTTCACCTCTAAGTTTTGTGAGAGCCTGCAGAAGGCTATGGGCACACACTTGTGGTTTAGTACCGCTTATCATCCTCAGATGAATGGATAGTCTGAGAGGACGATTCAGATACTAGAGGATATGTTGCGGGGCTATGTGCTGGATTTTGGGAGATCTTGGAGTTAGTATCTCCCTTTGATCGAGTTTTCATACAATAACAGCTATCAGGCGACTATAGGACTGGCTCCGTACGAAATGTTATATGGGAGGAAGTGCAGATCACCCATCCATTGGGATGAGATGGGATAGAGAAAGTAGTTAGGTTATGAGATTATTCAAAGGAACAATGAGGAAATTGGGAATATTAGAGCTCGAATGCTCGCCTCCGAGAGTCGACAGAAGAGTTCCCTTAGGAGGGGTGAAACAATTTGAAGTAAGGGGAAAATTAAGCCCTAGGTTTGTTGGCCCCTTCTAGATTCGAGAATGGGTTGGAGAGGTAGCCTACACGTTAGCAATACCTCCAGCTTTATCAGGGGTTCACAACATACTTCATGTGTCCATGCTCTGGAAGTATGTATCAGATCCTACGCACGTGCTGAGTTATGAGAACCTGGAGCTGGATCAAGATTTATCTTATGAGGAGAAGCCCGTTCAGATTCTAGACCGAAAGGATAAAGTCTTGCAGAACAAGACCATCGCCTTAGTCAAAGTGTTGTAGAGGAACACAAGGTGGAAGAGGCAACTTGCGAGCTTGAGACTGATATATGGGATTGATATCTCGAGTTATTCAGGTAACTTTTGAGGGCGAAATTTCTATAATGAGGGAATAGTTGTAGCGTCCCAAATTTTCTAATAAGGCTTAGTTCCTTGATTAGCATGACGGGAGGGAAATAATTGATTTAATTAAGTTATTACGTGGATTAAATGATTATGTGATTAGAAATGCATGTTTAGGTGAATTAAATATGCATGTGGGCCCATTTCAATTAATAAGGGCATAATTGTAATTTTGGCCTGTTGAGGGCATAAATGTGAATTATATGTGTGTTGTGCTTTATACCACAAGATTGTGGTGATATATCTGTGATGTGTGATCTGAGACGGTCCTAGGGAGTGGAATAGTGAAATAGTCACAACAGGGTCGAATACCCGACTCGGGTGAGCCTGGGGATATTTTGGGAACATAGTTGGTGTTCGAGGTTTATCGGGTAATGGGTAGTGATTTAATGATTGTTTAAGTATGTCGGGATTAAATGGGGTTTCATAGAAACATTCGAGGAATTAGCGAGATGTGGAAAATGATGGGATTTCCCTCGGAGGCATTAAGTGGCCAAGGGTAGACTTAAGGGCATTTAAGAAATTTTGGAGGCTGGGGGATATACTTGAACTTAGACTTAGGAAGCTGAGGACCCTAGAACTAAGGAAAAACACTTAGATACTTCTTAACTCAACACTCACATTCTCAACTCTCTCTCTCTCTCCCTCACGTCTCTCTCTCTCTCAAGGCAAAGGGGAATTTTGAAACTGAAATTCACATGAAGGAGGCTTGAGGATTAAAGGAAGGTGAAACCTGAAATGGTTGGGGTTTAGTTTAGGATCAGGATTCTCAATGATGTAAGGGTTTATACTGATTTATGATTTAGTTTCTGGTTGTAGTTAGGAGTTTGTTCTTAAGGTTTGAGTTTCTTTTGATTTGTTGAGTTTAGATGGATTATAAGCTAAGAATTTGGGGTGGTTTTACTAGTTATGCAGTTGTGATATGAATTGTAGGCTGAATTTTGAGTGTAGGGGTCGATTTGGCTGAGAATTGGTGAGTTAGGATGGGGAAAAACGCAGAGGAATGCATGGATTTCTGGGTTCTGGGGCTTGAGTCGCGGCCTGCTTGGACATAGAGGCTTAGGGGCCTCATAATTTTCCCAGGCGTCGCGGCGTAGGCTGAGGCGCACTGTGGCCCATGGCCCTTTAATGAGAGCCTAATTCTCTCTGACTTGAGCATACCGTGACCCTTAAGGGATGGCCACAACTCAAATGGGAATCGTTGGCTATTTGAGGGTTTTAAGCTCGGGAACCCAAATGTTAAGGCAAGGGAAGGTTTCTACTACCTGGTTTAGTAGAATTCGAGATCCCGAAGGCTAGTATTTTAATCAAATTTCTTAATTGGTTAGAGATTGATGGATATCTATTTATTATGGCATTGTGACTAGATTTTTTTGGCAAGATCAGATTAGGAGATCGTGCTCGGGATCACGTTAATTTGTCACCTATAGACACAGGTAAGAAAATTTTTTATGCCCGTAGAGTAGGGCCTAGCCCTATTATTTGTGTTTCAGGGCATGGCACTATTATTTTTGTTTAATATATATGAATATCTGTGAATGATATGCTGTGTTGTACATGCTTATGAACAAACGGCGAAGGCCTGGATTGGCGAAGGCCGAGAACGGCGAAGGCCAAGAATGGCGAAGGCTGAGAACGGCGAAGACTGGGAATGGTGAAGGCTGGGTACGTCAAGGACTGGGATCGGCGTTAAGCATGCTAAGGGCAGGCCACTAGGGCGAGACCATCCAAGGGTGATGTATCCACCCGCTTGGTGAAGAACCGAACCTAGGGCTTGGTAAAGCACCTAGGTCTGCGTAGGCCAATATGTGTTTTGTCGTTGATTATTTTCATGTATATTGTTGGATTGGTATGTGATTTTTTATGCATTGAGTTTTCTTGCTGGGCTTTGGCTCACAGGTCCTCTATGGTGCAGGTAAGGGCAAGGGAAGGTCAACCAACCATGAGTTGGAGAGCGTGGAGCGACGTGTACATGTTCGACCTACCTGGCTGCCACAGCCAGGGTTATTTTGGGGAATATGTTATAATGATTTTCTTTGTCACTTAGGTCAACTGTATGTACATTTTGAGTTGCAATACATTTTCGAAATAGTATTTTGGGATCCCAAATGTATAACTTTTATGATTTTAATGAATGTCCAAATCATTTATAACCAATGTTGTTAAACGAGTCTTTATTTCAATTTAATTACAATTTTCAACCTAAAATCTTGATTAGCGAGCTAATGGCACATTTATAAATCACATGGTAACGACTCTAAGGTAGTAGTGCGCTACTTCTATAGTGAGAACAATTCATTAGATCTCTAGTGAAAACTTCTTTAGAGTTTGTTTGCTATTTATAGGTTATTTTTTTTAATTATTTTAGTCTTTTCATAACTAGGGACAAGGGATGTTCCTTTGATCTTAGAATGAAGGTCATGTTGATTCAGAACCCTAATTAAGGTTGATTCGAGAGTGGGTTTCGTTAGGACTGTTGTGGCATCGTGGGCCTTTAAAGGGGGGCGTTGAGGCACAAAAGGGTTAAATTGGATAGGGAATGCCCTTGGACATTTGTGGTGCCACGACTCTAAATGTGGAAATTTTTTAAAGGGCTTATCAGTCTATTATGGAGTCGTGACACTACAGGGGGCGCCGCAGCACTAATGCAAGGCTCCCCAAGGACTGTTGTGACATTTATGTTGTGACTAAGGTCTCCACAAGGCTCGAGGAAAGGTATCGCACTTGGGGTCATATTATTATTTGCATGGGACTCGAGGTAAGAAAACAGGCACATGGGTCGAGTGTAGGGCATGGGCCTTGATTATCGAACATGAATATGACCATTCCTTGGAATCTGTTTTAAGTTAAATGTTTGCTATATAAGCATATGTTATTATAATTGTTTGTAATGATTGGTTATTATTTGTGATTGATCGACTTGGTGGCCGTTATCAGCATTATACATGCGTAATGTAGATCGTTCTGACATTGCAATTCTAGGGGGGTGGTATGCATCTACTCGGCATCAACTTTTATACTTGTTGGAAAATCAATGTGATTCTGATTATGAATTATAAAGCATGTATTTGATATAAAATGCTTATATGAATATCCATTTTACTTGATTAAGTTTTCTTGCTGGGCCTTGGCTCATGGGTGCTTTGTGGTGCAGGTAAGAACAAAGGAAAACTAGACCATCCATGAGTTGAAGAGCTCTAGGGGCAGCGTGTGCATACTCAGCCTACTCGCCCACCAAGGTCGAGATTCTTTTGAGGAATAATGATCTATTAGCTTGATCTTGCCGCTTAGGTCGGCTATTTCTGTAATTTTTGTTTTAAATGTATTTTAATTAAAACCTTTGGGGATCCCTGGTAGATATCCAGACCAATTTTAATGAAAATTTTAATTACATTGATCAAAAAATTTAATACTTAAATCATTGTTGAACTTGAATTACACTCTTGAGTCCAAATGACTCGCTTAACGAGTTAGCCTTCCTAACACGCGATGTAAAAGTCTTGGATTAGTAGGTCATTACAACTTGGTATCAGAGCTGCCAAAGTTTAATGGTTCCTGAAGATAGACTGAATATGTATGCTCGCTGCAAAAGATAAGCTCGACTCACAGTCTGGTAACTAATGTGTTAAATATGAGTTTGACTTTTAATTTTAATATATATATGCCTTATCTGAATGCTATAATAGGAAGCATGGAACATGAAAAATAAAAGAACCACGCATAAAAAGAACTGCAAATATAAAAAATAATAATGAGTTTTTTTAAAAAAAAACTTAGACTAAAAAGTAACATAAATATATCCTATCAGTTGTATCAGTCAGACGAGAAGAGACTAGAATGGTCTGTGAGTATCTAGATGTGTTTTCGGAGGATCTATCAGAAGAGATTGAGTTCGTTATTGAGTTGGCACCATGAACAAAACTAGTATCTAGGGCACCATCGAAATTAAAAGAATTGAAGGTTCAGTGGCAGGATTTGCTTGATTTGGGATTCATCAGACTTAGTTTCTCCCCTTGGGGTGCACCAGTGTTGTTCATGAAGAAGAAGGATGGGACGTAGAGGAAGTATATTGATTGACAAGAATTGACGACTTGTTTGACTAGCTGCATGGTAAGGTAGTTTTTTTGAAGATTGATCTATGATCTGGTTATCACCAGCTGAGGATCAAAGAGGAGGATATTTTGTAGACAACCTTTCCCACGAGGTACGGGCATTATGAGTTTTGGTTATGTCCTTTGGACTAACCAATGCCCCGGCAATGTTCATGGATCTGATAAACATGGTGTTAAAGGACTGTCTGAACAGATTCGTGATTGTGTTCATTGACAACATTCTATTATACTCTCAATTAGAGACAAAGCACGAGCAACATCATCGTTCGGTATTATGGAGGTTGAGGGAACACAGGTTATATGCCAAGTTCAAGAAGTGTGAGTTCTAGTTACCTCAAGTGACATTTGATGGTCATATTGTCAATAAGGACAAGATTATGGTGGATCTGACCAAAATATAGGCGGTGAAAGATTGGCCAAGGCCAAGGAGTGGTTAAGAGTTTAGAAGTTTCCTGGGTTTGGTTGGATACTATTGGAGTTTTGTGGAATGGTTCTCGAGGATTGCAACGCTAGTAACTGAGTTGACATGCAAGAACTTGAACTTTGTTTGGTCTGACAGGTGTGAGAACAGCTTGCAGGAGTTGGAGTGAGGGTTGATTACTGCTCCAGTGCTTGGTCTTCCTTCGGACCAGAGGAAGTTTGTAGTTTATTGTGATGCTTGAAGGCAGGGATTAGTCTGTGTTCTTATGCAGGCTAGTAAGGTAATTGGTTATGCCTCATGACAGTTGAAGGGGTATGAGCAGCGGTGCCCTACTCACGACCTAGAGTTAGCGGTAGTGGTGTTCGCCCTGTAGGTGTGGCAACATTATCTGTATGGGGAGAAGTACGAGATCTACACCGATCATAAAAGTTTGAAGTACTTTTCAACACAGAAGAATCTGAACATGAGACAGAGACGTTGGTTAGAACTGGTAAAGGAATATGACTGTGAAATTCTTTACCATCCATGGAAGGCCAATGCGGTAGCAGATTATTTGAGTCGGAGAGGTTTGGGACACTTGTTTATTTTAAAGTAGATATCAGCAAAGTTGGCAGAGGACATGAGCAGAGCAGGGATAAATTTTGAGGTGGTCCAGTTGGCCAACATTACTCTTCAATCTACACTTCCTAAGAGGATAAAAGAGGCTCAGGGGAGTGATTCTCAATTAATGAAGCATCAGGAGGATGTCTTAGTTGGAGTGGCTAAGGACTTTACTATCATTGAGACAGGTATAGTGGGATACAAGAATCGGATATGCCTTCCGGTGGATGTTGGTATCAGGTGAGAGATTTTGGATGAACCTCATACCACCTCTTATTTGTTGCATCATGGCACCATGAACATGTATGAAGATTTGAAATCTTTATATTGGTGGCAAGGGATGAAGAAAGATGTGGTTGAGTTTGTGGCGAGGTGCCTAACTTGTCAGCAGATAAAGGTGGAACATCAGAGGCATGCTGGGTTACTACAGCCTTTGAGTATCCCTGAATGGAAATGGGAGGACATCACTATGGACTTTGTAGTTTGGTTGCCTAAGACGGTGGGACAGAACGACTCGGTATGGATAATCATGGATCGATATACCAAGTCAGCTCACTTCTTGCCTGTGAAAATTAATTTAACTATGAATCAATACATTGAACTGTATGTGAGGGAGATTGTACGTCTCCATGGGGCTCCGAAGTCCATAGTGTCAGATCAGGATCCCACTTTTACTTCCAAGTTCTAGGGAAGCCTGGAAAAGGCTATGGGTACTCGGTTGAAGTTCAACATTGCTTATCATCCTTAGACTTACAGACAGCCTGAGAGGATAATTCAGATATTGGAAGACATGCTTCGAACATGTGTATTGGATTTTGAGGGATCCTTGAGTAAGTATCTTCCTTTGATTGATTTTTTTTACAACAGCTACCATTCAAGGATCGGAGTGGCCCCATATGAGATGTTTTATGGTAGGAGTGTAAAACACCCTTTCATTGGGATGGAATGGGTGAGATAAAGTACTTGGTTCCTGAAGCAGTCTAAAGGACCAATGCGGCCATTGAGAAGATCAAAGCTCAAATGCTTGCCTCACAGAGTAGACAGAGAAGCTACGCTGATCCTAAGGGTAGAAATGTCGAGTTTCAAGTTAAGGACTACGTTTTTCTCTGAGTTTCACCATTAAAAGATGTAAAGTGGTTTGGTAAAATGGGCAAGGTTAGCCCAAGCTTTGTGGCACCTTTGAGATCCTAGAGAGGATTGGACAGGTAGCTTACACATTGGCTTTACCCCCATCCCATTCAGGAGTTCATGATGTATTCCATGTATCGACGCTTCAGAAGTATGTATCAGATACGATTTATGTATTGAGTTATGAGAATTTGGAGTTACATATAGATTTGTCCTATGAAGAGCAATCGGTACAAATTCTGGATAGGAAGGGAAAATTCTTGAGGAACAAGACTATTCCTCTATTTAAATTATTATGGAGGAATAACAAAGTGGAAGAAGCAACTTGGGAGTTAGAATTGGATATGCAGGATCAATATTCCGAGATGTTCAAGTAAATTTCGAGGACGAAATTTCTATTAGGAAGGGATAGTTGTAACGTCCTAGAACTTCTAATAGAACTAAGATCTTTGATTAGCGTGTTGGGCGAACAAGTGATGTAATTATGGGTTAATTATTTGATTTATGTGATTTATATAATTATATGATTGAGTATGCATGGTTATGTGTATTAACTGTTTTTAAAGACCCACTTTTGTTAAAAATGGGCAATTTCGTAAATTTGACCCATTGAGGGTATATTTGTAATTTTATGTGCTATGTGTTTGAGACCACATTATTATCTGGATATATTCATGATATTCGAGATGAGTCGATCCTTTCGAGTAATTTAGCAAAAATTCACAATGGGGAAAAATACTCGGTCGGGGTGAGCCAAGGGGTATTTTTGGTCATTTTTCATATTTTGGGAATTATTAGTAAATGAAATAATAGGGGAAAATATTTTTGGTTGGAAGATTAGACGATTAAATTGGGGATTATAGGTGTAATTTGAGGTTTGGTGGGTATACTAGACTAAATGACCATTATACCATTGGAGGTTGTGTACAAAGGGATAACATGGTCATTTGATCTATTAGTTAGCAAATATGGGAAAAGCCAGCTGAGTACCCAATCCCACACGTTCAAGATTCTATGTGTTTGGAGATTTTCTCTCTTTTCACAAGCTAAATCAAAGTTCTTTGGCATCTAAGATAGATCAAGGAGTTGGAAGGATTCATAGGGGAATTGAGCAATTCAAGAGACTTATAACCGCCAAGGGCCTCCATACGGAGCTAAGGATTTGAATTTGGAGAGGAAAAATTCCTTTTTGTCCTCTTGGTGTTCGTAGTTTTGGGAGATTTTGGTTCAATTCTAGCAATTGATGGTGTTAGGGTTGTTTTGGATGTTTCATAAGAGTTAGAATGAAGCTTCGTAATATCTTTAGGCTTTGATATGATGTTGAGTTCAATTGGGATTTTCTAATTTTTGGGATAAAAGTTGAGTTTGAAACTCAACTATGGCAATTTGTGATTTTTTTTTTTTTTTTGGTGAGTTATGGGTAGTATGGTGATGTAAAGTGGTTATGCTAGTGTTCTAAGGCTTAAAATCTATGTTTAAACTGCTGGGAATCAACTTTTGGGTTTGGAATTGGGTTTGAAGTGCAAGGAAAATCGCATGGATTCAATTGAGGAAGAGCACTAGATTTCTGGGCTCGTTTTTAGTTTTTGCGACCTAGTGCGACCAGGCAAGGGTGTGGCGGTACCGCGCTACTGTCCCTGAAACCAGGAAATTTTGAGTTTAATTTAGGGTATCGAAGCCTTCAGCATGACTGTGCTAGGGTAGTGCGTGACCGCACCGGTACCCCATAAACCCCAAATAAACTTTATGTGGGCACGACCCTGCCAAGTGCTCTGAATTGGTGGTTTCCTAGGATCAATTTTGGGGGCCCATTTGGGGATTCAGGGGACAATTCCATCACCTTGGGATTTGGCTTTAATTCCTAATAAGTGTATCATTTATGTTGTGACTAGGTTTTCCGCGAGGCTGGGGAAAAGGATTGCATTCGTTGTCGTTCCATCTTCCACATAGGTCTTGAGGTAAGAAAGTTGGCACATGCACCGATATTAGGGCATTGGTCCTGACTACTGAATGCAGTTATAACCATGTCCTGAATATGTTTAGATGTAAATGTCTTTAGATTATAACTACTTACATTGCATCTTTTTTTTGTATCTATTTGTAATATTTTTGGAATAATCGGTTAGAAAGCCGTAATTGGTAATAAACATGTGGAATGTAGGTCGTTATGGCATGGACACTACGAGGGTGCAGTATGCACCTATTCGGCATAGGTCGTATATGTGTTGAATAATGAATTTGAACTTGTTTATAATTTATGAAGTACATATATTTGGTGTTAATGCTTATTTGAATATCTGTAATACCATTTTTATTTTTCTTGCTAGCCTTGGCTCATGGGTGCTTTGTGGTGTAGGTAAGTGCAAGGGGAAACTGGACCAGCCATGAGTTGGAGAGCTCTGGGGGCAGTGTGTACATACTCAGCTTGCTCGACTACCATAGCCAAGATACTTTTGAGGGACTAGGGTATAAGTCCAGTTTTGACGGTTAGGCCAGCTAGTTTTGTAACTTTTGATATATTTTCCTTTTGTTTACAAACTCTTGGGATCCATTGTATGTATATATATATACTTAAACCTTTTAATGATAAGTTTAATCCTTTGACCAAGATTTTTGATACCTAACCATATTTAATTTTAATTACACGTTTAAGTCCAAATGACACGCTTAACGAGTTAAGCACCATTTTAAACACAAAGTGTAACGGTCCTGGATTAGTACGTCATTACAATGTTCAAGACCTTTGTTCAAAAGCTTATTTCCCCTTATTTTCTAAGCACTAAGGGAACTCTCGCAATTTTGAAATAGGTCTTTGGAATTATCAAGTCTTTGGTGTATTTCTAGCTAAGTGCTCAAGTGGATAGAAATTGTGTGTCTTACAAGTGAGCATTTGGCTCTTATTTTATAGAATTTTGAGAGACCCTTTAAATTTCGAATTCCACCAACCCCATTGGCTCCTACCAATGTTTAGTTGGGTGTTTATGGAATTAAAATAAATATTTCGAAGTTACTTGAGCTGTTCAAAACGTTCAATTTGATTTAAGAGCAAAATGGTATTTGGCTGTCAGCACCCTATGTCGCGGCCTGTGATACTTCAAGTTGCGGCCATGAGTATCTGTCTCCCAAGCCGCAGCCTGGAGGCTTTTGTAGCCTCCCAATTTTGCACATTTTCACAAAAAATTCCCAAACATTTCTCAGTTGATTTGGTAACCTCCATACACCTAATGGAAGTTAAAATCATATCTTCAACACCCATATCACATTAAGGCTTATGAAATCTAATTTTTGAAATGTGTAACTCTCAATCTACACATGATTTGATGATTTTTGGAAGTTATAAATTAGTAATTGTTAGGAAAAAATGTTTTGCCTCAATGGAAATTGATAATAATATTACAACTCTATGCAATATATTACAAATAATGATTGATTAAAAGGAGTTGCAACTTGTACGCCCTGGTTTTCACGCGGGCTGTTTAGCAGGACGAGCCTCGAACTAAACATGATTTAGTCCGAGGCTCCCACAGGCCAGAGGCTCTATTTCCAGGACGGGCCCTTTCTAGCTCGAGGGGGTCCTGTCTCCAGCTCGCGCTTGTTGCACCAGGAGCTGGGAATAACATCCGGCGACCACGGATGGATGAGCTCGGGTTATGGATTGCTCCGGTAGCGAGCTTCTCAGGTAGCTCTGACCCTATGGGAAGTCAACACGCAAGATAAACGTGCATATTCCTGCCATCACGTGTCCGATATCCCCCTGACTTCTCGGACACGCAACAGGAACGTGCGTATTCAGACACCCACGGACGAGTTGGGCCGTGCGGCCCATTATATCCTTCCATACTGATTAGACCACACTTGTGTGTCAGGTTTAGGAATTAATCATGAATATCACAGACTTGATATGACAAATGGTAAGGTCACGGGATGACCTCCCTACCAACTTCCAGGTGCCTTCTCCTATAAATATGGAGACCCTGGGAGTTGATAGGGGTTGGAAAAAATAGTCTTTGAAGAACTATATACTTTGTAAACCAATTACCCAGAGAATATCAATAATATTGACTAGTCGAGTAGAAGGATTTTAACCTTCGAACCACTTAAAAACGTGTCTCGAGTCACCTAGTTCTTTCCTCAAAGATTTCCTATCTGTGACGGTTCTACTTTTAGTACTAATCTCTTTCTCTTCTTCTCTTAATTATATGTTGCTGAAGAACCGCGTCAACAGTTTGGTGCTTTCATTGAGAGCAAGTCCGATTAGTATTACCACAAACATACAACTATGGTGACCACTCGATCCAAACATGGCAACGAGGGAGAACAGCATGATGGGCAGGAGGCCCGCCATGTTGCCCTCCCTGATGAGCAAGTTCCTGAAGTCCAGCAGAGGCCAGGAAAGCAGCCGGCGGGCCAAGACGACACTGGTAGTTCAGCGTCCCGACCGCCTATTCTGAATCCATATTATTACACTGCGGCGGAGATGGAGAATGCTCAGCTGAGGAGCCAGCTAGCAGCAGCTGGTCAGCAAATCCAGGATATTCTGAGTCGACTACCCCCTCTCACAACCAACAGTTGCGTTGGAGAGAGGCAAGGCGAGGCTCCTAAGTCTCGCCGGAGTAATCAATCCAGGCATAGCCGTTCGGGTAGACTCCCTGCAGCCAACTCCACCCCTTCACCGCACCATCAAGAGGCGAACTTCCGGGAAATGCCTCGGACCGAACAGCAGCAGTACAGCCGTTCGGTTAGGACGTCAACCCCTAGCTCTTAGCCTTCCTCGAGGACGCCCAGAAGAGATCGAGGAAATTCCCAAAGAAGGGCCGAGGAGATCCGGAGACGTCAACCCATCCCCGAAGAACGTCCAGTTCCTCGTCCAGCTCGCCCAGCGCGAAACCAGCAAGCTGGCAGGGCCGAGAGGCCCCCACCAAATTTAGTCCATCCGGACGGCACTAGGATCGCCTCTCCGGTCAGGCATCCTCCTTCTCTCATCAGATACCCGTCTCCTCAGCCCGTCCGAGACATCCTGTCCTACGGAAATAGTATGAGGGACCCGCCATCGGCCGGGCCTTCCCGGCGCAGCAGGGTGCCGGGGGAAGGATCAGGTCGGAGCCGCCAAAGACGCACCTCGAGCCTGTCCAGCAGGAGTCACTGGACCGGTAGTGCACGGAGTGACCTTTCGGGAGGAGACCTGCGACAGCGACTAAGTTCAGCACAAAGTCACCATACTACCCAGGGAGGCGACCTTCGAGATCGCCTCAACTCTCACAGAGAGGATCGAGTTAGGGATGGTAGCCAGGCCCGCTCAGTTGGGGTCCGATCCGAAGTACGTAACGGCGGGAATGCCCCAAATGACCTATCTCAAGATAGGAGGGGCAACAACCCGCCTAATATGTACAACGGGTCCGGAGCTGGTGAACAGCCCCGGAATAACCCAGGATCTCAGGACAAGACCTTAGAGCGCTTAACTCAGATGGAGGAGCTGATGAAGAAGCTCCTATCGGAAAAAGAAAAAGACGAATATGATTCAGGGGATGAGATGGAACTCTTCGCCCCCAATATAGCAGCAACGGCATACCCTTCTGGCTTTCGTATGCCCCACTTGTCAAAGTTCAACGGGGATGGAGACCCGTCTGACCACTTAGGGATGTTCAACACCCTAATGATGGCTCATAACATCGGGCCAGAGCTTCGTTGCTTGATCTTTCCTTCCACCCTAACTGGACCTGCCAGGCAGTGGTTCAAACAAAGTAAAAGGCAGTCAATCAGCTCCTGGAAGACCTTTTCGGCTGACTTCAAGAGGGCATTCCGCACCTCTCAGGCCGCCCGAGTCCAGGCCGACTCCCTAGCTAACGTGAGACAGCAACCTGGAGAGACGCTAAAAGCCTACTTGAGCAGATTTGCAAATGTCGCTGCTCGAGCCAGAGACGCCGACGACAGCTCCAAACTCATGGCTATGAGGACCGGGATCCTAGTAGGCGGAGATCTGTGGAAGGATATTCAAAGGAGGGGGGTCAGTTCGGTTAGTGAATTCCTTAACAGAGCCCAAGAGTGGATAAACTTGGAAGAAGCTGAAGCTTCAGCCGCGGGGACCAGCCAGGTCCTCGAGAAGCCCGCTGGGACGGGAACAGAGATCGGAGTGGCGACTCCCGACGTCGCGCAGAGTAACCAGACCGGTGGCGTTAAAAGAAAAGGAAATGGTGAAAACAGCCAGCACGGTCAAAAGAAGAATAAGTCCGCGGATAAATTCAAGCCCGTGTTCACAACGTATACCGAGCTCACCCAGACCAGAGAGAATATTTTCCTGGCCAACGTTACGCGAGTCCCCTGGAAAAGGCCGGAACCAATAAAACACCCTAAGGGAAAGAGAGACGCTTCCAAATTCTGCCGTTTTCATAACGACGTCGGGCACAATACCGACGACTGCAGGCACCTCAAAGATGAAATTGAGACTCTCATCCGAGTAGGTCCGTTGGCGCAATACTTGCGGAACAGGGTCCCGACAAGTCGACCCGCTCCGGAGATCCCAGCCAGTCAACCTGGACCTCGGGTAGATCAGGACGTCCTTCCCCCCGTGGTCGAGGGAGAGATTTCCACCATCTCTGGAGGACCACACATGGCTGGCACGAGCAAAGGCGCCCAGAAGAGGTATGTGAATGAGTTGAAGGCCCACAATGGAGCGGAGTTCGTCCCGGAACAGCGTCAATCAAAACAACAAAGATTAGAGAAACAACCGATCACTTTCACGGAGGAAGACGCGAGCCATGTCCAATTCCCTCATAACGATCCCTTGGTCGTAGCAGTCCAGCTCGCCAACCGGAGAGTAAGGAGAGTGTTAGTGGACTATGGGAGCTCGGTGAACCTCCTATTCCGGTCCACCTTAGAAAAAATGGGTCTGACCGTCTCCGAGCTGAAGGCAACCTCGATGATGCTATATGGTTTTTCAGGAGAAGGGTCAGCAGCGATAGGAACGATTGAGCTGGTGATCACCCTAGGAGACGAGTCCCGAACAGTGTCCAAACTACTCGAATTCGTAGTCATTGACTGCTCCGCTGCCTACAATGCAATTTTGGGCCGACCTACGCTCGTTGCTTTCGAAGCTATCACGTTCGTCCGGCACCTCGCCATGAAGTTCCCTACTTCAACAGGGGTCTGTACTATCAAGGGCGATCAGCTCGCTGCCAGGGAATGCTACAGCATTTCCATGAAGGGAAAATCTAAACCCGGGCAGGTGACGATGGCCATTCAGGATGAAGAGGAATCTCAGGGACCCAAGGCGGCTCCTGAGATTGAAAAACATCGGGTTTCCGAAGACGAAGAGCTCACCCTAAGCGAGGACATTGACCCCCGAGTAGGCGAGGACAGGTCCGAGCTCCAAGCTATTGAAGAGCTCGAGGAGGTAGGCATCGATGAACAAAACCCGTCACGGACGGTTAAGCTCGGAAAGAACCTCTGCGACGGAAGAAAGGCGGAGCTAACTGCGTTTCTGAAGAAGAACCTGGACGTATTCGCATGGTCGTACGAGGACATGATAGGGATCAGTCCGAGCGTAATCATGCACACGCTCCACCTAGACAAAAGCGTCCCTGCCAAGTCTCAAAAGCAGAGGCGTTTAGGGACAACCCGAGCCGAAGCCCTTGAAGAAGAAATAGCCCGGCTCAAAAAATGTGGCTTTATCCGCGAAGCTAGATTTCCCATTTGGGTTGCCAATCCCGTGTTAGTTCCAAAGCCCAATGGGAAGTGGCGGACCTGTATCGACTTTTCCGACCTGAATAAAGCCTACCCCAAGGATTGCTTTCCATTACCGAGGATCGATCAACTGGTGGATGCCACGCCGGGGCACGAGCTCATGTCCTTCATGGATGCGTACTCGGGCTACAATCAGATCGCGATGAATCCAGCAGACCAGGATCATACCAGCTTTATGACCCCGACTAATGTCTATTGCTATAAGGTTATGCCGTTCGGTCTGAAGAACGCCGGAGCTACCTACCAAAGGCTAGTAAATAGAATGTTCGCGGACCAGATCGGGAAAAACATGGAAGTGTACGTCGACGATATGCTTGTCAAGTCAAAGATTGCCAGCAACCACGTCACCGATCTGGAAGAATGCTTTAACATACTGCGAGAATATGGCATGAGGCTCAATCCTCAGAAGTGCACTTTCGGTGACGCATCGGGGAAATTCTTGGGTTTCATAGTCAATACCCGAGGAATCGAGGCAAACCCCGACAAGATCAGGTCACTGCTCGAGCTTCCTTCCCCCAGGTCGCGGAAAGATGTCCAAGGCCTCACAGGAAGAGTGGCAGCACTGAACCGGTTCATTTCCAAATCGACCGACAAGTGTTTGCCCTTCTACAACCTGCTCCAGGGAAACAAGAAGTTCGAATGGACAGTAGAGTGTGAAAGCGCATTCCTCGACCTAAAAACGCACCTGGCTGAGCCGCCTGTGCTGTCAAAGCCCAAGGTAGGAGAACCTCTTTTCCTCTACATGGCTGTCACTGAGGATGCAGCTAGTGCTGTTCTGGTGCGAGAAGAGGACCAGGCTCAGAAACCGGTTTATTACATCAGCAAGAGACTCCTCGGAGCTGAGTCAAGGTACCCATTGATGGAAAAACTGGCGTTCTGCCTAATCACGGCCTCGCGAAAACTCAGACCATACTTCCAGTCCCACTCTGTACACGTCATGACCGATCAGCCTTTAAGACAGGTTTTGCAAAAGCCTGAAGCCTCGGGACGCTTGCTGAAGTGGGCGGTCGAACTCAGTCAGTTCGAGATTTTCTATACTCCCCGAATTACCATAAAAAGTCAAGCCTTGGCCGACTTCGTGGCAGAGTGCGCGGGATTCCATGAGATCCCATCAGAAGACTCACCTCAGGTCGCCTCCTCAAGTTCATCGTGGAAGATCTTCGTTGATGGCTCATCTAACGAGAACGGCTCCGGGGCCGGAATCATTCTGATATCCCCAGAGGGGCATAGATTCCACTCGGCGCTGAGGTTCGGGTTCAAGGCGTCTAACAACGAGGCAGAGTACGAAGCCTTGTTAGCTGGACTTAGGATAGCTAGTGAGCTAAAGGCAAGCTCTGTCCAATGCTTCAGCGACTCCCAGCTCGTGGTGAATCAGGTTCTAGGCGAGTATCAGGCGCGGGGTCCCAAGATGGCCTCCTATTTGGCTAAGGTAAAGTCCGAACTGTCTGCGTTTGGGCAAGGGTCAATCGTACAGATACCTCGGGAGCAGAACGCCAACGCAGATGCTCTCGCCAAGCTCGCCACCTCGGGAGAGACAGAAACCCTGGGGTTGGTGCCAGTTGAGTTCTTGGAGAAACCCACCATAGACGGAGATCGAGCAGATATTGAAATGATTGACATCAGGCCGACCTGGATGACTCCCATTGTTGAGTATCTCGTCGAGGGCAAGTTACCCGAAGGGCGCAACGACGCACGACGAGTCCTTTATCAAGCTCCGAGGTATACGCTAGTCGAGGGGGTGTTGTACCGACGTGGGCATTCCTTACCTCTCCTCCGATGCGTTCTTCCAAGTGAAGCGAAGGCCATCCTGCAAGAAGTTCATGACGGGTTCTGCGGAGATCACGCTGGGGGGCAAAGCCTGGCCTTGAAGATCCTTCGGCAGGGTTATTACTGGCCGACTTTGTCCAAAGACTCGATCTCATATGTAAAAAAGTGCGACAAGTGTCAGCGGTTCGCCGCAGTTGCGCGAGCTCCTCCGACCGAGCTAAAAATGATTTCGTCTCCCTAGCCCTTCGCCATTTGGGGGATAGATTTAATAGGCGCCCTGCCCACCGGAAAGGGCGGGGTCCGTTACGCCGTGGTCGCCATTGACTACTTCACCAAGTGGGCCGAAGCAGAGCCGTTGGCGACAATAACATCGAAAAAGGTGCTAGACTTCGTGGTTAAAAGCATCATATGTCGATTTGGCCTACCCAAAAAGATCGTCTCTGACAATGGCACTCAATTTGACAGCGATCTGTTCACCGAATTTTGCGAAAGGCACGGAATTGTGAAAAGCTTCTCGTCCGTGGCCTATCCCCAGGCGAACGGCCAGGTCGAGGCTGTCAATAAAACTCTGAAGGCAAGCCTCAAGAAGAGGCTAGATGAGGCAAAGGGGATCTGGCCAGAACAACTACCCCAAGTTCTGTGGGCCTATAGGACCTCACATCGGACTCCCACGGGTCACACTCCTTTCTCCTTAACCTTTGGAAGTGAAGCAGTCCTCCCCGTGGAGGTGAAGGTCCTGTCACACAGGGTCCGGTCCTACGACCAAGACGGGAACCACGAGCTCCTATGCCACTCCTTAGACTTAGTGGATGAAAGGCGAGAGGATTCACAACTCCAGCTCGCCCATTATCAACAGAAAATCACTCGCTACTTCAACACTAAGGTCAAAAGACGTGCCTTTAGCGTCGGTGATTGGTCTTGAGGAGAGATTTCCAGGCCGGGAAAGATCCCAAAGATGGGGTTTTGGGACCAAACTGGGAAGGACCATACCAGGTCATCGAAGTCATCAAAGAGGGAAATTATAAGTTAGCTCGACTTGGTGGAGGGGCGGTCCCGCGGACTTGGAATGCTATCCACCTAAAGAAATATTATCAATGAGCCATTTGTAAGGCCTAGAAGGTCACCTTCCATGTATAAATAAAAATCAAATGTTTCTCGTTATTTGCAAGTGTAATTTTAAAGTAACAACGAAAGACCCTTTCCCAGTTACTTGGGGGGCATATGGTACCTGGATATAACCAGGTCTCCTTAACGACTTAGGTGTTAATTTTTATCTACGGATAAGAGTTATCACAAACTAAGTCCTATCCTGGTCTTAACCAGGTCACAAAACTTAGAAGTTAACTAAAATTTGTTGACCGTGGTTCTTCTTTAAAGAGCCCGGGATACGGATAAAAGTTGACGCGAACTAAGTTTTTCAAAATAAGTTCCTGGTCTTAACCAGGTCGCAAAACTTAGAAGTTAACTAAAATGTGTTGACCGTGGTTCTTCTTTAAAGAGCCCGGGATACGGATAAAGTTGACACGAACTAAGTTTTTCAAAATAAGTTCCTGGTCTTAACCAGGTCGCAAAACTTAGAAGTTAACTAAAATGTGTTGACCGTGGTTCTTCTTTAAAGAGCCCGGGATACGGATAAAGTTGACACGAACTAAGTTTTTCAAAATAAGTTCCTGGTCTTAACCAGGTCAGAAAACTTAGAAGTTAACTAAAATGTGTTGACCGTGGTTCTTCTTTAAAGAGCCCGGGATACGGATAAAGTTGACGCGAACTAAGTTTTTCCAAATAAGTTCCTGGTCTTAACCAGGTCACAAAACTTAGAAGTTAACTAAAATGTGTTGACCGTGGTTCTTCTTTAAAGAGCCCGGGATACGGATAAAGTCAACTCGAACTAAGTTCATAAAAATAAAGAGATGAATTGTAACCAAATGCATAAAAATATATATATGTCAAACTGGCTGAGCAAATTGTCTCGAGGTGGAAACGCCTCACATAAAAAAGAGAATTACAATAGAAAGAGAGTTCAAAATACTTAAACGAGAAATGTCCTAAGCCCCATCAGTTGGCCCTTTGGAGGTCGCGGTCTCACCCTGCTCCGCCGCGACAGAGGCCTCTCCAGTCTCCGATGGAGGAACCTCCTTATTTAGGCGGGCTTGGAGCTGCGGCAACAAGAATGCCCAGAGGTCCGGCGGCATGAAAGAAAAGTCCGCGTCCGGATTGTGGGACCAGCAGTGATAGAACAGGTCTTGTAAGGACTGCTCCGAGACGACCCGCTCGGCTTTCAGGGTGGCCTGGGAGGCCTGGGCTTCGGCCTTCGCCGCCTCAAGATCTGTCCGCGATGCGGCCAGGGAGTTTTTAAGCTCTTGGTTTTCGGAGCGGATCTTCTCTAGCTCGGCTTTAGAGGCCGCCAGCGCGTCTCTCACCTCCTGAGACTCCTGGAGGGCGGTCTGGCGGTCAGCTTCCAAACCCTCGAGCTGGGCCTTGGTCCTAACAATGCCTCTGTACGCGGCAGCAATGCCCTGCAAGAAAAGAATGATAAATTAACAAATTAACAAACTGGAAGGAGAAAGGCGGCATTTGAGTGTTAAAGCCTTAAAAGAAGGGGGCACTTTACCGTTAAGGTCATGTCCATCGCAGACTCTACAACTCGGACCGGGCTCGTTGTTTCGATGGCCCGGAGCTCCTTCTCCCTGATATTGTAGAAATGGTTGACGGCGTAGCTAGCCGACTCATACACCGTACCCCGGAGTGCTTCGGGCATCTTCTCTAGAGCCCGGGGGTCGACCGGGATATGCACATCCGGGGCTGCCGCCACCAGATTCCCGACCTCTATTACCCCGTTCTGGGCGGCTAGTGTAGATCGTTGGGGTGGCGGGTGCATGAGCCCTGTCCTGGCGACAGGGAGGTTCGCCCCCGCGACCTGGGATGGCGGGGCTTTCTCCTTCTCCTTAGCCGGGGATTTGGTGGAGGTCCTAGCCGAGCTCTTGGACTCGCGGAGCCTCTTTAACCTCGGCCCTGCTGGGGGATTCCCACCGAAGACAACGCCCCGCAGACTATTCCCGGGCTGAGACATCTCTTCTGCTAAGAACAAAAAAGAAAAGACATGGTTATTACAAGGTAGCAATCATGCAGAAATAGAGACAAAAGGTTCAAAGGCAGTAAGTAAGCAAATACTAAGGGAGCCCTACCCCCCGAGCTGGAAGAGCCTAGGACGATTATCTCGCGAACTGGCGAAGGTTCTAGGTCCGGTTCTGACTTGGGGCTGGACTCTTCTACGTACTGCCTAATCCCCGGAGCATAGATGCCCCTCTGGAGCGCAGGCCACGTGCGTAAGTTGGTCCCGTACTCCTCAAAGAGGACCGACCTAAAGGCTAGGGTATTATCTACTACTACGATACCCTTAGGCCGACTCTCTTGGTTGTCCAGCACGAGCTGGTCAACGCAGTGAAGCAAGAGCGTGTCCAGGTCCGGATTCCTTGAGTGACGATGGACGAGCTGCCTAGGGTTGAACCTAACCAGCCAGGGGTCTGCAATGGCCCTATCTACGTTCTTAAATAAATAAGAGTTACCTTGACCGGAAGGACCCGCGGCTGCTCCGGATTGGGCCCTCTCCTCGCTCATCCCCTGGGCGACCTCCAAGGTCCTCTTCCTGTTCATCACCAGAGGAACTTCCTCACCTTCCTCCTCGCCTTCTTCGTCTGCGACCTCCTCCGCGACGATCGGTCTGTTGTCGCGAGCTGGGGGAGGCCCGGGGCCTTTTCAAATTCAAAGTCTGATTTGGGAAAATCAGCTTGCAGAATACCATAGTCTCGTCCGTTACGAGCGCGCGGTAGTCTTTCTCACTGGGGGGCAAGTTCGCCAGTGTATCGTATTGACCCCCGAGGGTCACAGACTTTTCGGTCCTCGCGTAGATGGCTGCAAGGTTGGTTGAAGTCAGAAGTGGAATAAGGGAAGAACTAAAATAAGATAACCTTTAAAAGGCGAGCTAAGTTGAGGATCACTTACGAGGACGGTTGAAATAGTGATGATCGCAGTTTCGGAACCCAGTTGACATGAAAAACTGGTCTTTGAAGTCGTTTGGATGGCTTGGCAGCTCGATCACTGCTGCTGTGTTAGGGAAGCGGGTTAAGTAATAGAACCCGTCGCCTCGCCCCCGCTGGTCCGGGCTGGCTTTGAGGCAAAAGAAATATAGAATATCAGCAGGAGTGGGGACCTCCCACTCATGCTTTTGGAACAAATACCTCAATCCCGCCAGCAGACGGTATGAGTTGGGGGGAGCTGAAAAGGGGCCAACCCTACATAGTTCAGAAAATCAGCAAAATACTGATCCAGGGGGACGAAGGCCCCTGCCTTGAAGTGTTCACCACTCCAGGCCGCGAACGACTCGTCGAGCGGCGTGCAGCTCCGCTCCCCATCCGCAGCAGGTCGGGCGATCACGGAGGCCCTCCCCAGGGGAATGTTGTGGTTGAGGAAGATTTTGGTGATCTTTGCCTGGTCGGTTATCTTCGAGACGATTCTCTCCGCCTCGAAAAACGCGTCAGGGGCCACCTCAGCTTGCTTCTCCACCGCCGGCCCAAAGTGAGGAATTGGCGAGCTGGTCGCCACCGCCTTTCCTTTATCCTGCTGGGAAGACGAACTTCCCACATTCTTCTGTGACAGATTTCTCTTTGGAGCCATCTGGTCGCCTATCGAACAAAAGAAAACACTTTAGAAAAGGCGACCCAAGCAGGAGAGCGAAGCAAGTATTAAGTACACGAGCTGGGGTAAGCCCAGCCCGTGGAGAGTGGTGCCACGCGTTCCAAGGAACACGCGCCTATGCCCTCAACAGATCCCAGATTACTCGGAATTCGTGTGTCAGAGGGCTCAGAGTAGAAAATTGCCTTGGGGGGAAAGTTTCAACAGGCAAGGCGTGGAAAAACCGCTTTTAAGGCGTATTCCCTAAGCTACCCGGTTTTTGCACCCAAAATTCCTAAAGGTCCTACCCAGAAATTGTTCCTGAGGAAACACCATGAAACCCATACTCTAAGACGATGTCCCGGGGCAGGCGTGCCCTAACCTAAGAAGGGCTGTCACCCTCCATATCCGCGCGACCCAGAAAACCTCTGCATGTGGCTACATTAAAATTTTTTACCTAAGCTACAGTGGCATGCTTTCAAAAATAAACAGGGACAGAAGACTTACAGTATATGGTTAGATGGTGAGCGAGGTCGCTGCGCTGGTAGGAGCTTCGTTGGCACAGTGGTCTCCAAGGCTTTGAAGGAACTCCTACGCTTAAGCTTCGTGAACGGAGAAGATGAGAGCAATGGAAATGAGGGTTTTGTTCTTCGGAAGGTCAAAGAGAAAAGAAGGAAATTTGAGAGGTTTTGAATGGTAAGGTGGCCCATGCGTGGGATGACCACCCCCTTTTATACAAGGGAAGGATCATGTGTAAAAGGCTCTTGGGAGACCCTCCACTCGAAATGTGAAACGACGGCTGGACAGTAGGCTAGGCCATTTAATGCGGTTCTCGTAGAGTGTACCGTCGCCACCCACGGCGTTCCACGTATCAGACGCCTACGAAAAGCATGGAATACGAAGGGTTGTGGGGGAAGTCTAAAAGCCCCTACTATGGTCTCCCATATCTGACGTCATGGACCACGAGCAGGAACTTGGGGGGCAGATGTACGCCCTGGTTTTCACGCGGGCTGTTTAGCAGGACGAGCCTCGAACTAAACATGATTTAGTCCGAGGCTCCCACAGGCCAGAGGCTCTATTTCCAAGACGGGCCCTTTCTAGCTCGAGGGGGTCCTGTCTCCAGCTCGCGCTTGTTGTACCAGGAGCTGGGAATAACATCCGGCGACCACGGATGGATGAGCTCGGGTTATGGATTGCTCCGGTAGCGAGCTTCTCAGGTAGCTCTGAACCTATGGGAAGTCAACACGCAAGATAAACGTGCATATTCCTGCCATCACGTGTCCGATATCCCCCTGACTTCTCGGACACGCAACAGGAACGTGCGTATTCAGACACCCACGGACGAGTTGGGCCGTGCGGCCCATTATCTCCTTCCATACTGATTAGACCACACTTGTGTGTCAGGTTTAGGAATTAATCATGAATATCACAGACTTGATATGACAAATGGTAAGGTCACGGGATGACCTCCCTACCAACTTCCAGGTGCCTTCTCCTATAAATATGGAGACCCTGGGAGTTGATAGGGGTTGGAAAAAATAGTCTTTGAAGAACTATATACTTTGTAAACCAATTACCCAGAGAATATCAATAATATTGACTAGTGGAGTAGAAGGATTTTAACCTTCGAACCACTTAAAAACGTGTCTCGAGTCACCTAGTTCTTTCCTCAAAGATTTCATATCTGTGACGGTTCTACTTTTAGTACTAATCTCTTTCTCTTCTTCTCTTAATTATATGTTGCCGAAGAACCGCGTCAACACAACTCTATAACTGAAAATTACAAATAAACAAAGGAAATGAAGAAGATGATGAAGAAGAAGAGAATAGTAAAATACAACCCTAAGCAAAAGGTTACAAATAAAGTAAAGTGTTTGAAACAAAAGAAAAGAAAAGATTACAACTCTTGAACAAGAAATACAAGTAAAAAGAACAAGAGAATAAGAAGAAAACAATACAATAGAAAGAAGAACAGAAATACAAGAAACTCTCACTTACACAACCTAAGTGAAGAGGGTTAGGGATCACTAACTTGAACAAGGTTTAAAACCTTTGTCCAAAAGCTTATTTCCCCCTAACTCAAGCACTAAGGGATCTCTCTCAGATATTGGAAAAGCTTTCTGGAATTATCAAGCCTCAAGGTGTCTCTAGCCAAGTGCTCTAATGGATAGAAAAGTTGTTGTCTTTCAAGTGAGCTATAGGCTCTTATTTATAGAGTTTAGAGACACCCTTTAAATTTCAAATTCCACCAACCCCCATGGGTGTTACCAATGTTTAATTGGATTAATATGGAATTAAAAATGAGATTTGGGAGTTATATGGGTTTTTTGAGCCGTTCAACAAAGATTGAAAAAACTGAAAAATTGGTCAGTTTTGGCCTGTGGCCGCGGCCAGAGACATTAGTGGCCGCAACCATTGGTCTCTGACCCACAGGCCACGGCCACTGAATGTTGGTGGCCGCGGCCACCGACCAATTTCAGCACAAAAAATGTGCTATTTTTCCAAACGGTTCCAAACCCTCCCAAATGATTTTGTAACTCCCAAAACACATTATTGGGGTTAAAATCATATCTCTAACAGCCATATCACATATGGCTTTATAAAATTCATCTCAATATTGTGTAACAACAAATTTACACAATAAAGGGTAATATTTGGAAGTTACAAATTTGTAACACCAAATATGTTACATTATTTGGATATATCTTATATATCTAAATATTGTAACTCTCTATTATATGTTACAATATATGACACACTTTGTCACATTTATTTAATCTAAAATATTATATTATAATATAATATAATATTACATTATATTATAAAATAATATAACGTTCCCCCACTAGATTAAATAGTTATCTATTATAACACTTGTTTAATCAATCATTATATTTTGAAATATTACATATCCCCCACTTGATTAAATAAGAACTCTCTCTTATAGGAGTCATTGCATTAGTGCATAAAGCAAAGTGTTTTTCAACTTGAACTTTACTATAGTGTAATTATCACAAAAATTTACGAAAATTAGGTTGCACTAGGCATTGAACCATCTTTTCATGATGACAAATCGGTGATAATACACACACCTTTGCAATGTTCACTTGAGACCTCTATGTCTCGCTTTGCACCGTTAATGGCCATGTGCACTTTCCATTCATGGACGTTCTTCAGAATACTCCCAATTCTCATGAGAGGCGGCACCACCCCTAGGTCCATATAGGTAGAATTCTTACGGTATTTCGTTACCAAAAATACTTGTCTATACAAGACTAAATTCTATTAAAAAACCTTTCGATTTTAACCCTCCACTTGGTAACACACAAGTACTCAATATCTCATATGGGACTTGTTTTGAGTACAACTAATATTCACTTGATTGACTTGTTGTTACCTATTGAACCTAACACTAGTTGAATAACTAGTGTTAAGATAGGTTACCATCAATCGTGAATCTCTTTAGGGAGTTTAAGTCCCATCCCTCGAGATGATGCAGCCACTAAATCCCTCGTTAGTGGCTTAGTGAAAGGATCCGCCAGATTTTCACTTGTTCTCACATAGGATATTGAGATGACTCCTCTTTGAATCAATTCTCTTACATATCCATGTCTTAGACTAATGTGTCTAGACTTCCCATTATACACTCCGATGTATGCTCTAGCAAATGTCACTTGGCTATCACAATGTATCGATATAGTAGATACATTATCTTTGATTAGGGGAATCTCTATCAACAGATCCCTTAACCATTCGGCCTCTTTGCCGGTAGCAGCTAGAGCTATGAACTCTGCTTCCATAGTGGAATGAGATATACAGGTTTGTTTCTTGGAACCCCAAGAAATTGCACCTCCACCAAGTGTAAATACCCAACCAGTTGTGGACAAGTTGTCCCCAAGATTGGATATCCAACTTGCATCTGTATATCCTTCTAATATCGAAGGAAATTTGGAGTAGTTAAGGCTTAGTCCTTTGGTTTTCTTGAGATAACCTAGGACTCTTCCAATTGCCTTCCAGTGATCCACACTTGGATTACTTGTAAACCTACTAAGTTTACTTACCGCAAATGCTATATCAGATCTAGTACACTGGGCAACGTACATTAGACTCCCTATAGCACTAGCGTACTCCAATTGAGCCACTTCTCTTCCTTCATTCTTCTCTAGTTTTACACTATGAACGAATGGAGTACTGGCATCTTTAACCTTGAGATGGTTAAATTTGTTCAATACTTTCTCAACATAGTGGGCTTGCCCTAATGCAAAAACCCCCACTATGTTTCTTTACTTTGATATCAAGTATGCTGTCAACTTCTCCAAGATCTTTCATCTTGAAGGTTGATGATAGAAACCTCTTTGTTTCTTCTATCCCGTTCATGCTATTACTTAGAATAAGCATGTCATCCACATATAAGCAAACAATGATCACATATCCCTTACAAGTTTTGGAATACAAACACTTGTCTCCATTGTTATGTCTAAACCCATTAGACATGATGGCTTGATCAAATTTCTCATGCCATTGCTTAGGAGCTTGTTTCAATCCATATAAGGATATTTCAAGTCTACAAACTTTATGTTCATATTTTGGTAGGAAAAACCCTTCGGGTTGTTCCATATAGACCTCCTCATTGAGGTCACCATTAAGGAATGCCATTTTGACATCCATTTGATGAACACACATGCTGTGTATAGAAGCTAAAGCGAACAAAATTCTTATAGAAGTTGTTCTTGCAACAGGCGCATAGGTATCGAAATAATCGATACCCTCTTTTTGCCTAAACCCTTTAGCTACTAATCTAGCTTTAAAGGTTTGGATAGTGCCGTCAGTGTGATATTTTCTCCTAAATACCCACTTACACCCAATTGTCTTAGACCCGGGTGAGAGGTCTACCAATTCCCAAGTGTTATTGGAAAGAATGGAATCCATCTCATCATTGGTGGCTTCTTTCCAAAATTCACTATCTCTCCATTGCATAGCTTCTCTATAAGTCTTAGGATCATCCTCAATGAGAAGTACAATAGGAATTTTCCTAATGACTTCCTCTCTATTTCCTTCTACCATGTAGAATGAAATTCGTTGAGAATCTATCTCATCCACTACTAGACTTTTATGATTTTTAAGCCTTTGACTTCTTCTAGGTTCAAAGGGTTGCTTTACATCCTTTTGAGAATTCTCCTCTTGAGAATCAACTTTGGATGTAGAAGCTTGAGAATACAAATTCTCCTTTAGAGATGTTGAAGCTATAGAATTGAAGTCACATAACATATTCTCAAAGAATTCAACTTCTCTAGATTCAATCATAATATTAGACTCTAAGTCTAATAGCCTATAAGCTTTACTATTGTTGGCATAACCAACAAAAGCACACTTTATGGCTCTTGAACCTAACTTTGTTCTATTAGGTTCGTTTTTCTTGCAATATGCAAGGCACCCCCACACTTTGAAGTACCCTATGTTGGGTTTTCTTCCTTTCCATAACTCATATGGAGATATCTCATTTTTCTTCATTGGTATTCGATTAAGAATGTGACAAGCGGTTAAAAGCGCTTCACCCCATAAGTTGAAGTTCAACTTAGAAAACACCAACATAGAATTTATCATCTCTAGATAAGTCCTATTTTTCCTTTCGGCAACACCATTGTGTTGTGGTGTATAAGGTGCAGTGCACTCATGAATTATACCACTTTCTTCACAAAATGTATTGAATTCATTAGAGAAGTACTCTCCTCCTCTATCACTTCTTAGCACCTTAATCTTTTTATTTAGTTGATTTTCAACTTCTAATTTATACAATTTAAAAGCATCAAAAGTTTCAACTTTATGCTTTAAAAGAAACACATAGGTATATCTACTAAAATCATCTATAAAAGTAAGAAAATACATTTTACCACCTCTAGTTAAAACACCATTTAATTCACAAAGATCACTATGGATTAGTAAATTAGATGATCTTTCTACACTAGGAAATGGTTTCTTAATCATTTTCGCCTTAACACATGTTTCACATTTACCATAGTTTTTAATATTGCATGCAATCATACTACATTTTACTACTCTTTTCATGGTAGAAAAACCTATATGCGATAGTCTAAGATGCCACAAAAATAAAGAATCATACTCAACAATATAGGCGGAATTAGCATTTTTATTGATAACATTGAAAGTTACATCAATGGTGCACAATTTAACCATACCCTCACAAGAGTACCCCTTTCCCAAAAATACATTTGATTTGGTAAGTATAAGTTTACCGGACTCAAAAACGGCTTTAATGCCGAGCTTGCCAAGCAAATCACCACTTACCAAGTTTCTACTCATTTCGGGAACATAAAGTACATTTACTAATGTAACTTTCTTGCCGGAGGTGAAAAAGACTTCAATGGTACCTTTGCCAACTACCTTGGATTTTCCCTCATTGCCTATTTGTATCTCATGGTTTCCCTTTGACTCTTCAAAGGTCTTGAACAATGATTTGTCATAGGTGACATGGACGGTGGCACATGTATCATATCATCACCCTTTCACCTTGCATTGGACCGCATTCACCTCACTAAGGGTAGCAACTATGTTTTCCTCTTGAGTTGCATTCACCTTAGGTCCTTGTTGGTCTTTTCAATGCCTACACTCTCTAGCATAGTGACCCTTTTTCCCACACACAAAGCAAGGACCTTTCTCGCCCTTAAACTTGTTTGGGTTGGTTTTTGGACCCAAAGGTTTCTCATTACCCTTTTTCCCTTTGTTTTTGGGATGTTTTGGTTGTGACACCGCATTTGCTTTGGAAGTCTCTCCATTAGACCCCTCCACAAGTTTATCTCTATATATCGATTCCTCTTCGATTCGAATATGTTTTTGGATTTCCTCCAAAGAATAATCCTCATTTTTATGAAGGATTCTTTTCCTATAGCTCTTCCAAGTTGGTGGTAATTTAGCCACTATAGCACCAACTTGAAAGGCCTCGAGAAGCTCAATCTTTAAAACTTACAGTTTGTTAACAATTATTTGCAATTCATGAATTTGAGGAAGAATAGGTTTATCACCAAAAAATTTGAAATCGAAGTATTGAGATATCAAAAGCTTTTTGGTACCTTCCTCTTCCACCTTAAACTTTTTCTCAAGGGCATCCCATATCTCCTTGGCCGATTTGGTCTCGGTGTAGAGGTCATAGAGCCTATCGGATAGGGTGTTGAGGATATGACCCCTACAGAGAAGGTTGTCCTCCTCCCTCTTCCTTCTCTTCTCCACCTCCTCGGGAGTATCTTTGTCGGATGGCTCGGCTAGAGGAGCCAAGGATGACTCAAGGATGTAGGCGATTTTAAGAGTGGTTAAAAGAAACCTCACCTTGTCTTGCCACCTAGTAAAATTGGATCCATCAAACCTATCCAATCTCACTAGGTCTTGATTCATGATCTTGATTGTCTCCCCTTCCATTGAAACAAAAAATGGATAAGCTTTTGAATGTTAGGAAAAAATGTTTTGCCTCAATTGAAATTGATAATAATATTACAACTCTATGCAATATATTACAAATAATGATTGATTAAAAGGAGTTGAACCTCTATAACAGAAAATTACAAATAAACAAAGGAAATGAAGAAGATGATGAAGAAGAAGAGAATAGTAAAATACAACTCTAAGCAAAAGGTTACAAATAAAGTAAAGTGTTTGAAACAAAAGAAAAGAAAAGATTACAACTCTTGAACAAGAAATACAAGTAAAAAGAACAAGAGAATAAGAAGAAAACAATACAATAGAAAGAAGAACAGAAATACAAGAAACTTTCACTTACACAACCTAAGTGAAGAGGGTTTGGGATCACCAACTTGAACAAGGTTTAAAACCTTTGTCCAAAAGCTTATTTCCCCCTAACTCAAGCACTAAGGGATTTATCTCAGATATTGGAAAAGCTTTCTGGAATTATCAACCCTCAAGGTGTTTCTAGCCAAGTGCTCTAATGGATAGAAAAGTTGTTGTCTTTCAAGTAAGCTATAGGCTCCTATTTATAGAGTTTAGAGACACCCTTTGAATTTCAAATTCCACCAACCCCCATGGCTGTTACCAATGTTTAATTGGATTAATATGGAATTAAAAATGAGATTTGGGAGTTATTTGAGTTTTTTGAGCCGTTCAACAAAGATTGAAAAAACTGAAAAATTGGTCAGTTTTGGCTTGTGGCCGCGACCACCGACCAATTTCAGCACAAAAAATGTGTTGTTTTTCCAAACGGTTCCAAACCCTCCCAAATGATTTTGTAACTCCCAAAACACATTATTGGGGTTAAAATCATATTTCTAACAGCCATATCACATATGGCTTTATGAAATTCATCTCAATATTGTGTAACAACAAATTTATACAATAAAGGGTAATATTTTGAAGTTACAAATTTGTAACACCAAATATGTTCCATTATTTGGATATATCTTATATATCTAAATATTGTAACTCTCTATTATATGTTACAATATGTGACACGCTTTGTCACATTTATTTAATCTAAAATATTATATTATAATATAATATAATATTACATTATATTATAAAGTAATATTACAGTAATTGATTTTTTAACTCCAAAAATATGTTACACAATTGGACAAACACATTTGCCCAAGTTTTGTATCTCTCAATATAATGTTTCAAAATGTGACATTTATCATTTGTCACATTATTTAATCTAACATTATATTATATATATAAAATAATATAATTATACAATACTACAAAATACACCTTATGGATCACCATTGTAGGACACGTATTTAAATGTGAGCCCTTAAAAATGTCAGTAAACTTATTAGGACATTCATTGAGAGTCCTTGAAAAATATATTTTAGGACGCGCAATGAATGTCCTAATTACTCATGTGTGTCCTAAAAAAACTGATGGAATTTGAATCAGTAGAAAATTTTAAAGACACACTTTGAGTGTCCTAAAAAAAGTATTAATTAGCTGATAAATTGTTATAATATTGTACATTTTTTTTTTGGCAAAATATTGTACTTTTAATTAATTGTATATATTATACTGATAAATTTATTAAGATAAAAATTAATTCTAATAAAAAAAATTATAATTCTAATACATATGAAGATATGTTAAGAATGTGTGTTTTTAATTTTTTTTAACTAAAAATAATTTTCATAATATTTATATATATATGTGAATATTATATATATATATATATATTACATAAATTATATTTTTTTAAAATTAAAACTTAAAAAGGGTAAAGAAATGAACCCTAAGGTAATGTTTAGTTGATTGGAAAGAGCTTAGGAATGGAATGACTTTTCCTAAAGTGAAGCCATTCAGTTGTTTAGTTTGGTATTTATCATTTGAAAGGTTATTCTTTTAGGATTTGTTATTCTTGTAAACAATGGATTGGTGTTTCCGAAGTAAAATGGGTTGAAAAGTGATTACATTCCACTATTATTTATATTATACATTTTTTGTCTTTTTTCCTATATATAAACAATGCATACGTGGGAAACTTTACAACACCCACTATTTCATCTAAAAAAATAATATACTAAAAAAATGGTATTGTAATATATTTTTTTAAAATACAAAAAAAGTTCAAGTTGAAATTCTAAATTATTTAAAATATATTATCATTTGCAATTTTTTAAAATTTAATATATATCTTACTAAAAATTACTTACTAAATAAGAAAAATTATATATGTGTATATAATATATATATTTAAAAAATCAAGTTAAAATTTTACATGATTTAAAATATCACATCAATTATAAACTATTGATATAAATAAATAAATATATATCTACTAAGATTTAGAATAAAATAAAATTTATAAATTTTTTCATAAAATAAAATAAAAACTTGCATTTAATTCAGTACAATTTTTAAGTATTAATAATATATTATTATATTTATTTCTACAAAATATTTTTGTCTATAAAAGTTATGTTAATAAAAATTGTAATTTAGAATAAAAATGACAACTTTGGTATATAGTAAAAACTAATATTAAAACATAATAATGATTTGGTTAAAAAATTATTTTTAAAAGTAGAATAAGGGTATTTTAGTCAAAATGATATAAATTTCATTTCATTCCATTCCATTTCATTTTACACCAAACATTATAATATTTATACGGTTACTATTTCAAAGTCTCATTCAAACAAAAGAATCAACATTTCATTCTTTTCCATTCCTATTCTTATTACAATAACCATTCCATTTTTGTTTTGCAACCAAACATCACATAAAACTAAATCCTCTCTCTCTCTCTCTCTCTCTCTCTCTCTTCCCACCACTTGCTCTCTTTCCATCCCAACTCCCCAACCTCTTCTCAAAATAACTGCAATCCCTCAAAATTCTCCTTCTCTCTTGCGGCTTCAACGTGCTACGATAGAGGGGGCAGGCTTCGACAGGGACGAGCAGTGTGTCGATAGGGATATATCGCAGGGCTCGTCGTTGAGAAATGGCAGAGGGGCTCTCTCTCCCTCTCGGCTTCAATATGCTCAACACAGGGGCTCGAATTCGACAAGGACAAGAAGGTGGCGTCGATGGTGCTAAGCGGTGGGGGTTCAAAGGCAGTGCTAACTTATGCGCATCAAGACGTTTTTCTTTTGGTATTTTTTTTATCCTCTAGAACTTTGTCATTTATATGCTGCAACATTACAGGAAAATGGCTTGGAAGTAGACAATTTCAGTGTAACTGGGCTACAAAAGGTTCCACCAACGAGGACAGGCAGATCTCTAATGCTTAAAGTGTTGTTATGCTAATCAATTGACCATCATGTGAGATTGATTTATTTTGTAGAGATGCCTCGTCCATCCCCTTTCTTGTATATATGTGGAGGATAATAACTTCATTATCATAAAGACTTAATACATGCTCCCGCTCCTGCTTATTTTTGTATTGAACTTGAGCATTAAGTTTCTACTATCTTGAGTATGGCTATCTCTCTTGTCCATTTTACTTTTGCATGATTGATTTTAAAATGATGTGGATATTCAAGCTCTTGCTTGAGATTCGAAAAGGGTGACTTGTTAGTTCTGATATTGTTTTATGGACTTGTTGTATTTTGATTGTGGTTTGACAACTTGCACAGTGAAGGAGATAAGGTTAGTTACTCATACCTTTAATTTTATACACCAGGAAGGTTTTTTTTTTTAAAGGAAGACTATGTAAAAATATAGGAACACATAAGTTTCTAAGGATAGTGTATGGGAGAAATTTTTCCATAGTTGACATGGCATAATTCTGTAATCAAGAATGAAAAGAACATGCTAATGAGCTCTACGCTCAATTGATTGAATAGTAAGATGAGTTTTGCCCTAAATTGATTGAATGGTTAGACGAGCTCTGCGCTGAATTGATTGAATATTTAGATGAGTTCTGAGCTCAATTGATTGAATAGTTAGATGAGCTTTACGCTCGATTGATTGAATTGTTAGAAGAGCTCTATGCTCGATTGATTGAATAGTTGGATGAGCTACGTGCTAAGTTGATTGAATTGTTGATGAGCCCCACACTCAATTGATTGAATTGTTGATGAGCCCCATGCTCGGTTGATTGAATTGTTGATGAGCCTCACGCTCAATTGAATGAATAGATAAATGAGTTGTGTGCACAATTGATTGGATAAATGACCGCTGAGCTCAACTGATAAAATAATATGATGAGCACGCAGCTCAACCAATTAAATAATTAGACGAGCATTGAGAGTAAATGGTAGTGCATTTAAATGAATGTTTGAACTCTTAGAGCAAAAGAAGAAAGAGAATAATGAAGGGTAAATAGTGTTGGACAAGTGGACCAGTCAATATAAGTGTGCTTAACCTTACCCTTTATTATTTTTCTATATATAGATAACGGAGCGACCACATTTGAGATCACCGAGCTTTAATCTAGTTAAAGTTTGTGAGGATTGAGGACTGAGAGAAGGAACATTGTGCTGACGTAAGCATGAGAGTGTCTTTTGCAGGTACACTCCTTATGTTTTTTCTACTCATTCCATGGAAGAACGCATTTATGCCATTGGTTAAGAAAATGGAGTGCACAAACTAAAAGTGATCGACATCAACAATCCAATTATCTGAAGTTCACTTGCACAGAAGATTCATATGGAAGATTGTGACTGAAACAATTGGCGTCATTTGTGGGAACCAAACATGAAAGCAATGTGGAATCAACATAGAGATTAACTGTAAAAAAATATACTCATATATATATATATATGTATATATTTGAATAACAGTTAATTCTTGTGTCTTTTGCAAGGTTGAATGGTGATTTGTAAAGAAAAGCCCGCGATCAAAAAACACAAATGGAAGAAGATGCAAGCCAGTCATCACTAGTACACTACATGCAAGAGTTACATAAAGTTATGCAGTTTATGCAACAAATGAAGGAGCATGATGAAGCCAGAGTCTGACAAGCGGCAATAGCAAGTGGAAGATCGACACCAAAAGCGAAGAGAAGAAATGGTCGTGCAACAGGCAAAATTGATGACATAGTTAGCTATGATGAGAAAAGAGAAAGAAAGTCACCAAGGGCGAGCTAAAGCCACAATGACAAGAGTTACTGATGAAACTCAAGCAGAAGTGAATCCAGAACTACCGAAAGAAGGACAAGACATCCCAAAGATTTATAAGGAGGAGGGATATCACAAAAGGAAAAGGAGCATAGTTAATGAAAGAAGTACGCTGTAAAAAAGAAGGGAACGTCGACTGCTTAAAAAAAATCGCAAATTTGACATTCACCATCCAAACCAATAATATTGTCAAATTGGAAGGAACAGATAATGAAAGAAGTACTTGACATAGTAAATGTTGTAAGCACTCGAAGTTCTATGGCTATGGCTAATGAAGCAATCAAAGGTATTTTTATGTCCCCATTCAATGACTAGATAGTAAGTGAACCGAAACCAAAAGACTTCACTATGCCAAACTTTGCTCAGTTCGATGGAAGTTCAGATCCATCCATCACATTCTGCAGTTTCAGCAGAAGATGGAAATGGAAACAGAAAATGAAGCGATGCAGTGCAGAGCCTTTATGACCACGTTGGTGGGACCAGTGTCACGGGCTGACATTCTGACAGCGGAAATGCCCGTGCGGCACCTTGACTCCTCTGAGCCAAGGTCAGCCTTCCAACCATTCGAATAACAATGGGCACATTTTTTTGTGCAACCGTGTGCCTCTGCACACTTCCGTCTCTCGAACAACTCTCGCTGAGTCATGCTCTCAAGCATCTATGAGTGCAATCATGCATCAAGGCTATCTAGCCAAGACACTCACACTATCCATAGGTTCTCACTATGGCAAGGCAAATCCCAACACCGATGCTCACCCAGACATTCGCAAGTCAAGGTAGCATGTGTGGCTAAGAGCCAACACCAAGCTGACGTGCCAACACCTCCCATCATGTCCCATTCGATACTATCCGATTAGTTCACGTCACAGACCAAGGACTCCCATACGTCCATGGTCCAATCCTCAAGGCACCATACCATCGTGCATGTTGGCAGACCCTCGAGACTGGCTGCCAGACTAGTAGCACACACTGGACCTCTGTCCTACTCAAGCATAGTGCACCCTCCAATGCTTGCATGCTAACAAGTCCCACGAATGACTTCCTGTGCCATCTCGTGTTGAGATTCGTGGCCATGGCGCACCACAACATCTCTTAAAGGTTTGGGCCACGTTCCATGCAAGCGGCATCCCAGCAAGCCAAGGGAACCGTACCCTTAAACCTCTGGCAGCATACTTCGACGCACTACCGGGGCGGCCCGGTAATGTCCATGAGTACTCCTACTCATGTAGACATATGAGTCCCCTCGTGGTCCTCATATGCCCGCCCTACTAGTCCTCCCAACTAGTAGTAGCTCACTTGACGCACTTGCGCCAGGGGGTGGTAGAGAGCTGACACCAGGTGCTCCCCCTACAAAGAGCCTTCTGAGCTTTTAGCCTTCTACCAGGAACATATATGATTTTCGCTTGGGAGACATATTTGGCTTCCAGCTCGCCAATTCTCTGAATCTCCCAAATCTGATCATACCATTGCGTTCATTGACCCTTCAATATGGAACCTACCACGTCCCATCCATTTCCGGGCAATATTGAAGATATTTACGAAAATGCCACTGCTGTACAAACTAGGCATCAGCATGCTCACCAGCCTGCACCCTCGCGTGTGCATCTGACCGAGCGCCATCCTAGCTTGTAACGTGCCATCAAGGCCGACACGTTACAACCAGCACTGTGGTGGTTCAAACAGTTGAAACCAAAATTAGTGAATTTCTCTGCGGAGTTAAGTGAGTTATTTGTGCAGCAATATGGAGGAAATACCGAATCGCCAAAAACAATGGGAGGTACAAGAGGGAGTAAATAAGCATCCCCATGCATACTTGAAGTGATGTCTAAAGTTGGTGCACCAGATAAATAATGTAGACATGGCAGTAACAACAGAATTATTTAGAGAAAGCTTGCAAAAAGGATCGTTGTTGAGTGAGCAACACTACTTAAACCCCCTAGGGGTCTTGCTGATATTCAGATGAGGGCACAAGGGGTGTTCAAAATATTGGAGAAAAGAGAGGAAGAAGCAAAGTGCACAACATTAATAACCAAACCTGCTCAAGGGAACCTGTAACGAAGCAAAAATGCTAATAGGGTTTAGTACCTAGATTAGCGTGCCGGGAGGGCATAATTGGACATATGTGAATGTAATTAGTTAAATGTGTCACTATGTGGCATGCATGATTTATATGATTATGTGAATATATTATATGCATGTTTATGAGTATTAAATATGCATGTGGGCCCTTTACTATTTATAAGGGCATATCTGTAACTTTGGCCTGTTAGAGCATAAATGTGATTATATGTGTTAAATGGTTGAGACCACATTATTATGTGGAAATATTTGCAGTATATGGCTCGAGGCGATCCTAGTGAGCAGGATTAGCGGAATAGTCATAGCGGGGTTTAATACCAGGCTTGGGGGTGAGCTTAAGGGTATTTTGGGAATTTAGAATATAATTTGGGGTTTATTGAGTAACGAGTAAGTATTTGGTAATTATTTGGATATGTCGAGATTAATTGGGAATTGATAGGATGACTTGAGGAATTAGCAGGAATTTGGGAAAAGACCATTTTACTCTTGGAACAATTAAAGAAGGCTGAGTTTTAAGAGGGGCATTTCTGTCTTTTGGGATTAAGTTTATCCTTAGACACTTTAGGATTATACCAGAACTAAAAGGAAACTAGAGGAATCTCTCAGCCTTCTCACTCTCTCACTCACGTTCACTCTCACTCCCTCTCTTAGGCTTGGAGCTAAGGAAATTTGAAGGAAATAACTAAAGGATTTGGGCTGGTTGGAGCTGGGGAAATCAAAGCTAAGGTCAGACAAGAATTCTAGGGAGATTAGGCTATCAATTCAGGTAAAAATTTAACTTTTGATTGTAGAATTCTATTGAAATAATGTTAGAACTTAGAGCTTGCATGAGAATGGTTTCTAAGGCTGATTTTGGGTGTTTAATTAGAGTAAGGAATTGTTTATAGGCTAGATATGATGTTTAGGCTATAAGGATGGGGATTTTGGGTTTAAATCTGAGTTTGGCTACTGATTTGGGGTATGAATTTGAGGTTAGGATCAAGGAAAAATGCTAGGAATGAGGGATTTTCTGGGTTTGGGGGCTCGGACCACGGCTCTGTTCTTCAGGCATCGTGACCCGCGTGCTTGAAGAGGCCGGGGTGCCTCTGTTTCACCAGGTGCGTCGCGACCCAGGGGAGTGCAAGTCGCGTCCTGTGTCCTCCAGCAGGGAGGTCCTAGCCTCTGTTTAAGGGGCCGGTCGCGGCCCTTAAGGGCAAATCGAGGTTTTAGGCTCGGGGAAGCTCGGGGATTCAAACCTAAGCGCTCGGGACGAATTCTACTACCCAGTTTAGTAGAATTCGAGGTCCCGGAGGCTAATATTTGTTTATAAAACATTTATTTGAATTAGAGATTGATAATTATCCATGGTTATCTGTGACTAGGATTATCGTTAAGGCTCAGGACTGAGGATTTTCCTCGGGACTGCTCTTTATTTATCGCTCGGGATTCGAGGTAAGAAAATTGCACCCATGAGATTGTGAATGGGACTGAGTTTGCCTATAATTGAACGTATATATTCTGTTATTATATGGCTGTTATGCGTTATATGAAAGTACAGCCTACGGGTGTCGAGGCTGATGATAAGCGTACTGAACGCAACTCGGGCTAAGCAAGTCGGGATCAGCTATATAAATAGAAGGCTCGGCCTAAGGGCGCCGACACTTGAACAGTTGTATTATTGATTCAGATGTTTGCTTCAAAATATATTTTTACCGTTGTTTAGCTTAATGCTTGTACTCTGCTGAATAATTGAATTAATTAGATTAAAGTTGATTGAATGTTATCGCTATTATATGTGTTTGTTGTTTATGGTTTTCTTATTGGGTCTTGGCTCACGGGTGCTACGTAGTGCAGGTAAAGGCAAAGAGAAACTGTACCAACCATGAGTTTGGAGAGCTTTGGGGGCGGAGTGTACATCATCAGCTGCTCGACCGCAACGGCCAAGGGAAAATTCTAGGAATGGAACTCTAAATTGTATTTTGTTGTCAGACTGGCTTTTGTTGGATCAGGTTTTGGGAGTTGTATTTACCACATAAACCCTGTTTTTGGGATCCCATGTATCAAACATTTGTTTTAATGAAAATTAACCATTGATGATCAAAATCTTTTAACCCTAACATGTTAGTTGACTTTAGAACCACATTTATGTTCAAACGACTTGATTAGCAAGACTTGCACTATTTTAAAATACACAATGTAACGGTCTTGGTTCTCTAGGGCATTACAACTTAGTATGAGAGCGATCTAGGTTAAAGGGTTCCTAAAGACTGGCTGGGCATGTACACTCATCGCTAAAGACAAGCTCGACTCAAGGTTTGGTAACTATATATATGTGATTGTATGCTTAAATGTTTAAATGAAATGTAAATGTTTTATCTACATGTTTAATAGGAAGCATGAGCTATACTGATAGGGCCTGGCCCTTGACTGCTATGTGATTATGATAAGGCGTGCTTATTAGCATTGCTACTGTATGTGAATAAATATTTAAATGCTTGTTTGCATCTTGGTTGCATTTGTTGATTGAATTTTGATGTTGGACCATGCAAAGAATGTGAACATGTCATCATTGCCTGACTGTCGAGTCATTGATTGCGATAGACTTGGACACTTATGCATCCAAGGCGATCAATACGACTAGCAAGCACAGGGGTTGAGGCTAGAGAAGATGAGTAGGGCCAGAACCATCCGCAAGTCCCTGAGAACTGGCAACAAATACTTGCTGATATGTAAGCCAGGCTACAGAGTTAGGAAGAGCATATTCGCCTTTAGAGACAGCAGGCTCCGTCAAGGAATGCTACACCTATTGTGCAACTTAATGTGGCACCAGCTGTACAATCACCTGAGGTTGGGAACAGGTGGGAGCCGCTTTATGAACGATTCAAGAGGTAGCACCCTCCAATCTGTGAGGGAGGACCAGATCCACTGAAGGTTGAATAGTGGATATGTATGATCACCTCCATTTATGAGGGTGGAAGGTAATGATAGGGTGGCCTGTGCCACCTATATGCTTAGAGAGGATGCCCGTATTTGGTGGGAGGTGGCAGCACAGACTCAGGATGTTTCTACTTTGAGTTGGGATGGGTTTAGAGATCTATTCAACCAGAAGTATTACAATGTTTCCATCAAGGCAACAAAGGTGAATGAGTTCATGGGGTTGGTACACGACATCATGATGGTTACAAAGTATGCTCTGAAGTTGGATAGGCTGGAAAAGTTTGCACTAGACTTAGTGCCTACATATGCGGCTAGACAGAACAGGTTCATTCAAGGGCTTAATGCTATGATAGCCTGAGGTGTGAGGATCACATTAGTACCTGGGCAGATGACTTATGCTCAGGCTGTTGAGAAGGCTCTTACTGCTAAGGAGGCAGAGAATAAGATTTGGAAGGAGAACACTGCGAAAAGGGATGTTCGTAGGGCAGTGCCTCCATATCCAAGATCTGGTAGGGGCAAAGGCCCTAGTGATCAGAAGAGGAAAACCTCTGACACCTCGACCACTGTTGGTCCTGGTAGGAGGGGTTGGGGTGCTCAGGGTGGCCGTCAGGGAGGCGGTGAGACATGGAGAAGTTATCCAGAGTGTACAAGATGCAGGAAGCGCCATCCAGGCGAATGTCGGGCAAAATCTTGTTACTTGTGTGGGGTGGTTGGACACCTTAAGAAGGATTTCCCAACGTCAAAGAAAGAGGAACCAGGGAAGGTGGACAGCTTGACTCTAGCTTGAGTGTTCACCTTGACGCAAGCAGAGGCCGAGGCTAGTCCCTCAATAGTGACCGATCAGCTTTCTAGCGCTGGCTCTTCATATACTGTATTGATTGACTCTAGTGCTACACATTCTTTTGTTTCTAGTAAGGTAATTGATAGATTGTGTAGACCTAGTGAGTATTATACTGCGGGGTTTGGGACTATACTGCCTACAGGGGAGCTAGTAGTATCTAGGAGATGGATTAGAGCATTTCCAGTGATGGTGGATTAGTTGGGAACTACCAGTAGATTTGATTGGGTTTGTTATGGATGATTTTAGGAAGGGATTGGCTAGTCAGATATGGGGCAACTATAGATTGCAGGAAGAAGATGGTGACCTTTGAGCATGAGGGTGAGGACTCCTTTGTATTTGTGGGTGCCGAGGACTACCACCTATGCTCAGGTAGTGGAGAAAGCCCTTACTGTTGAGGGGGTTGAGGATTAGATATGGAGAGAAGGCATCATAAGGCGCGATGCTCAGAGGAAGGTGCCTTCCTTCACTAGTTCAAGTCGGGGTAGTGGCCCCAGTGAGGAGAAGAAAAAGGTCTCAGATACTTTTGTTCCTTCTGGTCATAATAGGAGGGCACGGGGTACTTTTAGTGGTGGTGCAGGCGACGACATCTAGGGGAGTGCAAAGTCGGAGCATGCTTCATCTGTGGGAGTGTCAATCACCTAAGGAAGGACTGCCAACAAGCCAAAAAAAGAAGAACCAAAAGGGAGTGACAGCCTAATCCCAGCCAGAGTGTTTACTTTGACCCAGACCGAGGCTGAGGCTAGTCCCTTGGTTGTGACAGGTTAGATTTCTAGTGTCGGTTCTTCATTTATTGCATTGATTGATTTAGGAGCTACTCATTCGTTTGTATCTACTTGGTGATAGATCATTTTTGTAGACCTTGTGATTTGTATGCTAGAGGATTAAGGACTTTGTTGCCAACTGGGGAACTGGTAGTCTCTAGGAGATGGGTTAGAGTATTACCGGTAGAGATAGGCAGTAGGGAGTTGTATGTGGATCTGATTGAACTGGCGATGAATGACTTTGATATGATTATTGGGATGGATTGGTTATCAAAGTATTGGGTGACAATAGATTTCAAGCGTCGAAAGGTGACTTTTGAACCGGAAGGGGAGGAACCCTTTGTGTTTGTGGGGACAGTGAGTGGGCCATGAGTGCCTATGATCTCAGCACTAAAGGCTAAAGACCTATTGCAAGAAGGTTCCATAGGATTCCTAGCAAACATAGTGGATACCTCTAGCATCGTTTTAGTTGGACCAGAGAGACCAGGCTAGTGTGTGAGTTTTTTGGTGTATTCCCAGCAAACCTGCTAGGTTTGCCACCACAACGAGAGATCGAGTTTATTATAGAGTTGGCCCCAGGAGCGGAACCAGTATTGAGGACACCCTATAGAATGGCTCCGGCAGAGTTGAGGGAATTAATAAAGATCCAGTTGTAGAAGTTATTGGATCTAGGATTCATTAGACCTAGTTTTTCTCCATTGGGAGCAATGGCTAATTCTAAAGAACCAAGAAGCCACAAGAGGGGAAAGCATATAGAGCGCAAATACCACTTAGTCAGAGAAATCGTACATAGAGGAGATGTCTCCTTTCTGAAGATCGCATCGGAACACAACCTGGCAGACCCGTTTACGAAGACGCTTCCTGCAATGCAATTAGAGGGTCATGTACGTCATATGGGATTGAGAGAAATGCCTTACTTGCTTTAATTACAAGTGGGAGATTGTTAGGAGTATGTCCTAAAAGCATGTAAAAGACATTTATTATTTCAATGAATAAATAAATACAATGGTCTATTATTGTTATATTTAGATTATTTAAATTATTGTTTGAATAATTTCTTTGTAAATATCAGATTAATTCCATATTCATTATTGAGAATGTGATATTGTATTAGTACAAGAGAATTAAGATCACATGAATGAATAAAAATAGTCAACAACAAATTGAAGTTATGGAGTTCTTTAATTAGGGTTATAAGTACAGTTTACTGTGTATCATGTTGATACAAATAATCTAGATTCGGATTATTGATGTGGTAAGACATCTCGGTAAAGGTGCTTTATATAATATGATTATATATGACAATGACCGATAGGAATAAAAGTCTTTATCCAAAAACCATTTAATACTAAAAATTTGTAATTCATATCATAATTGATGATCATTTATAGATCAACCTAAATCCTGAGTTTTCATGAACTCCTATTTATGTTTATTAAATCTTTTAATTCATTCGTTAAGGTCTCTTCATAGATTGAGGCTAATGACTTTTATTTTGGAGATTTAATATCATGGATGGCTGGGAACATGTATCAACAATATGGAATCTAATCTTTCCTAACGGATCGTATATTGGTTCCCTTAAGGATTAATTCTGGAACTGAATGATTTTGAGCTCAAATCTATAATTAGATTATAGATTAATTATTCACTAGTGAAGTAATGGTACTTAAGGAATAAGAAGTAAATTAGAGAGGTAAAATGGTAATTCTTCCATTCTAATTTATGAACTAATTAATTAGAGGGTTGAACTATTGTAAGATTGTTATATCAATGGACAACTTAAAATGAGATTTCTGTAAAAGTATATCTATAACATAAAGAGTTCAATTCTGAATTTATAGTGGAGAAATATCATAATTAATAAATTAACTATTATGATTAAAGAGTTTAATTATTTAGTTTTAATTTATTGGAGCTTAATGTTATAGGTCCATGGTCCCCGAAATGGCTCAAACAAACACTGACAAAGATAAATAGAAAAAGGACTTATTTGATAAGTAAAATATTTTTCTATACACTAAACATAATTATTGTATAATTATGTGTAATTAATTAATTGAGAATTAATTAATTATTTGATTTAACAAAAATATAATTAATTTTGAATTAATTTATTTTTGGGATTTTTTAGTATTTAAATAATGATAAAAATTGGGAAAATCACATGCCCTCCCTGGCATGAGTTGGGCGTGTAACACAGTGCATAGTCACTGTGCTACATGCACAAGAAGGTTCTAGAAGAATCTTGGTTCAACAATTTTAGTTATTTAAATATTAAATAAATAATGAGATATCATAATATGATTAAAATATTATTATTTAAACAAAAATCTGATAACTGATTAGTTATTTTTAAATTGTTTAAAATAACTAATATTATTTATTTTTAATATATTGGATATATTAAATATAGGAGATCAGTTTTTTTAGAGCGATACTTTTCAGAGATAGAAAATATAACGAACTCTCCCTGAGAGAAATAGAACAGTGCTACAAGCATAGGTCACTGTTCTTCACAAACTTAGGTCCAAACTTTATCAGATCTCATGTGTTGAGAACATCTAATAAATAGTTTTTGCCTATTGTTTTGTATAACGAGCCCACACTCATTCTTTGTGTGTTGAGAACATTTTGGAAGATCCTGGTGTGAGATCTCAAGGATTTTGCCGTAAAAAAAGATAGCAGCAAGGAAGGACTTGAGGTAATTTTCTATTAATCTGTTTGATTCAATATATATATATATATGTATGTGGAGAAGTAGATCTAGAAATCTTGTGGGGTTAAATTAACAATTTTGATTGTTGTTCCACTGCATATAATCTCTTATTTGATCTATAAAAACCAACAGCTGGTGTAACGCCCTGGATAGCCAAGACCACTACACTGTGTACTTATAAAAGTGCAAGACTAGCTAATCAAGTCATTATTTTAAAAACGTGTCATTAAACACGTAAGAGCTAGGGTTAAAAAGGTTTTGGTCTCAAAAGACTCATTTATATAATTAAACTGTTATATACACGGGATCCCAAAAGAAACAGAGTTAAAAAGTTGATTTACAAACTTCCAAAAGTACATAAACAAAGGTTAGCCATACTAAGGCAAAATAAACAATCTCTGGGTTTTGCGTCCCTGCCTAACCCTCAACCGTGGCGGTTGAGCAGCTGGCTATGTACATTCCGCTCGCAGAGCTCTCCAATCAAGGTTGATCAAGCTTTCCCTTGCCTTTACCTGCACCACCTAGCACCCGTGAGCCAAGGCCCAGCAAGAAAACATCATATACAACACAATCAATGATAACAGACAGTTAATTCATTAAGCATGTACTCTCATAAAATAATCCACATTAGTACCACTCAGCATATTTTTAGAATCATGGATGCAATCAAACACTTATAACATTCATATCACATTATAGTCAGGGCCGACAACTTAGGCCGCACCCTCTGTTTACCCCACTGACTGCGGCCCGCTTAAACCGAGCTCAGTGCATATTAAGCTATCCTTGGCTACCAGTGGCCAAGCCGTGCCCTATGTGCTAGTGTAACCCTTGGCACCCTTAGGTCGTTGGTTTACTAATTAGCTTGCATGGCATAATACCATCTCTTCAAGCATACACAATAGGGAACCATTAGTCCCATCCCATATATTCAACCAGGTGCAGTTTTCTTACCTTTGGCTTCCAAGTGAACTAGTTACGAGCGATGCTCCTTGAGCGTGATCCGATCCCTGAGCCCTAGCTTAGCACCTAGTCACAACCAAGATACATGATACCATTAACAATCTTAAATGAGCTTCTAGACAAAGTTCTAGTCCCCGGAACATTGAACTTCACCAAATATGGTAAAAGATTCAATCCCGAGCACCCTAGGTTAAATTCCCAAGCCTAAAATCTCAAAATCCCAAAATCCCTTCAGGGCCGCGGCATTCCTTAGGCCATACCGCGGCCCGCCCTCCTTCCTCAGCACAACTTAGATTCGAAGGGCCGCGGCTCACCAAGAACTATGCTGCGGCCCGACCCCTTCGAACCCAGAAAAACTACCATTTTTAACTCCCAAACCTCATGCAAACTCACTCAAAACCACCCCAAATCCACAACTCAATTATCCAAAGACTTCCCACAAGATTCCAACAACACACCCAAGATGAATCCCAAGCTAGAAAACCCATTTCAATTACTGAAACCTTCTAACCCAAGAACACAAAACCAGCCATGGAGATACTAGAATTCAACCATCAAACCTTGGATTAAAGCTTACCTCAGCTGCAGAATTACTTCTCCAATAGTTCCCTGACCTATCTTCAATGTTTCAGCCTCAAATTCCACCTTGAATACCAAAACCACAACCATTAAGAACTCAGCCATTTTCTCAAAATTCCTAACCACAGAAATGAAAATCATTGCTTACCTTAGCTCTGTTTTAGTTCTTGATCAGTCCCTGAGCTAAACCTCCAATTTATGCCTTCAATTCCCAAAGATTCAGCTTGATTCCAGCAATTCCTCCTCAAATTTCAGTGTTTTCCTTCCTTCAGAGATAGAAGAGAGAGAAGGCTGAGAAAGGGTTGGTTTAATTTTTATGTCTAGTATTTTATAAAGTCTTCCAACGTATATCCTTAGGTTATTAGACTAATCCCAAAGCTCGGGGTACCGGAAACGTCCCCGAGGGCAAAATAGTAAAATTCCCCATTATATTTATTTTCATAACCCAATAGTCTAAATAACTACCCGATACCTAAAATACCCCTGACTTATCCAAAGTCCACTATTAAGCCCCGTTGTGACTTTTTCCCGCTATCTAGCTTCCTAGGATCGCCTCAGGTCGCACGCTGCAGATTCATCCACATAATAATGTGGTTCTCACATTTATCACACACATATATATATATATATATATATATCATATTATCATCAATTATCATACAAATATTATTAATCATATAATTACACATTTAAATCACATCAAATCCATTATTTCCCTCCTGGCACACTAATCAAGACCCTTAAGCCTCATTAGCGAATTTGGGTCGTTACAGCTGGGAAGGTGATAGCCTACGCGTCTAGACAGCTAAAGGACTATGAGTAGAGGTATCCCACTCATGATCTGGAACTGACAGTGGTGGTATTCGCACTGAAGGTATGGAGGCATTATCTGTATGGATAAAAGTGCGAAATATACACCGACCATAAACGTTTAAAGTATTTTTTTACTCAGAAGGATCTGAATATGCGCCAAAGGCGTTGGCTAGAGTTGGTGAAGGACTACAATTTTCAGATCTTGTATCATCTAGGAAAGTCCATTGTGGTGGTCGATGCATTGAGTCAGAGGGGCCCAAGGCAGATATTCAGTTTGAGATAGATATCAGAAAATCTAACTAAAGAGATGATGAGAGCATGAATTGAATTGGTATTTGGTCAGCTAGCCAATATCACTCTTCAGTCCACGCTCCTTGAGAGGATCAGGAAAGCGCAAAAGGAGGATTCACAATTGAGGAAACACAGGGAGGATGTCTTAGCCAGAGTGGCGAAAGACTTTTCTATTTTCGAGATTGATCTTATGAGATATAAAAGTCCGATTTGTGTTCCGATGGATTCTGGTATTAGGCGAGAGATTCTGGTTGAGTCTCATACCACTCCCTATTCTTTATATTCGGGTACGACGAAGATGTACCAACACTTGAGATTTTTGGCCATGGATGAAGAAGGACGTGGTGGATTATGTGGCAAGTGTTTCACCTGTCAACAGGTAAAAGTTGAACATCAAAGGCTAGCAAGGTTGTTGCAGCCTTTAGGGATTCCAGAGTGGAAGTGGGAGGATATCACCATGGACTTTGTGGTTGGATTATTAAGACAGTGGGGCAACATGATTCAGTGTGGGTGATTGTAGATAGGTATACCAAATTACCCCACTTTTTTCCTGTTCGAACAACTTATACAGTGGAGTAGTACGCCGAGTTGTATGTAAAGGAGATTGTGCGACTCCAAGGGGCTCCAAGGTTGATAGTATCCAACAAGGACCCCACCTTAACCTCTAAGTTTTGGGAGAGCCTGCAGAAGGCTATGGGCATGTACTTGCAGTTCAGTACTGCCTATCATCCTCGGACGGATGGGCAGTCTGAGAGGACAATTCAGATACTGGATGATATCTTACGGGCCTATGTGTTGGACTTTGGGGGATCTTGGAGTAAGTATCTCCCTTTGATTGAGTTTTCTTATAATAACAGCTATCAGACGACTATCAGAGTGGCTCCGTGTGAAATGTTGTATGGGAAGAAGTGTAGATCGCCCATTCATTGGGATGAGATAGGTGAGAGAAAGTACTTAGGCCCTGAGCCTGTTTAGAGGACTGACGAGGAGATTGAAAAGATTAGAGCTTAGATGCTCGCCTCCCAGAGTCGACAAAAGAGTTACTCAAAATTGAGATGCAGGAGTGTAGAGTTTCAATTCGGTGATCATGTGCTTCTCAGAGTTGCTCCTTTGAGAGGAGTGAAGGGATTTGTAGTGAAAGGCAAGCTAAGTCCTTGGTTTTTTGGCCACTTTCAGATTCTAGAACGGGTTGGAGAGGTAGCTTACAGATTGGCTATGCCTCCAGCGTTATCAGGGGTTAACAACGTATTTCATGTGTCCATGCTTCGGAAGTACGTATCAGATTCTACACATGTATTGAGTTATGAAAACCTAGAGCTGGATCAATATTTTTCTTATGAGGAGAGATCAGCGCAGATCCTAGACCGAAAAAAAAAAGTCTTGCGGAATAAGACCATTGCCTTAGTGAAAGTATTGTGGAGGAACAGAAAAGTGGAAGAGGCAACTTGGGAGCTTGAGTCTAATATGCAGGATTGATATCCCAAGCTATTCAGGTAAATTTCGATGACGAAATTTCTGTAAGGAGGGTATAGTTGTAACCCCTCAAATCTGCTAATAAGGCTTAGTTCCTTGATTAGCATGTTGGGAGGGAAATAATTGATTTAATTATGTTATTACGTGGATTAAATGATTATATGATTTGAAATGCATGTTTAGGTGAATTAAACATGCATGTGGGCCTGTTTTCGTTAATAAGGGCATATTTGTAATTTTTTGCCCATTGAGGCATACATGTAAGTTATGTGTGTGTTATGACTAAGACCACAGTATTGTGGAGATATATTTGAGATGTGTGTTTTGAGACAGTTCTAGGGAGCGGAATAGTCACAACGGGGTCGAATACCAGGCTCGGGGTGAGCATAGGGATATTTTGGGAATGTAGCACATGTTTAGGATTTACTGGGTAACATGTAGCTATTTAGCAGTTATTTGAGTATGTTGGGGTTAATGGGGGATTTATAGGAATACTCGAGGAATTAGCAGGATGTGGCAAATGACGGGATTTCCCTTGGAGGCATTAAGTGGCTAAGGTTAAATCTAGGGGCATTTTGGACATTTTGTATCTGAGGATAGACTTCAACTAATCAGAACTCTAGAACTAATCAGAAGACAAAAACACAACTATCTCATCCTTCCTCTTTCTCTCTCTCGATACTCTCATTCTCTCTCTTTTGCTAAGTGAGTTTTTGCTGAAATTCAATCGAGAACGCTTGGAATTTAAAAGGAATTGAAGCTTGAAGTAGTTAGGAGCAAATCAGAGCTTGAATCACACAATTGAGGTAAGGGCTTCTGCTGATCTTGTTGAATTTTTCTGTTGTGGTTTAGAGGTCTTATGAGGTTGAACCCTAATTCTAATTTTGGGGTTTTAGTGAAGTTGTGGGATAGTTTTTGAAGTGTTTATGCTGATTCGGTTGCCTTGATACAAATTATAGAATTAATTATGGGTGTAGGTATTGAATTAGGTGTGAATTGGTAAATTTGGCTGAGGAAAACGTAGTGAAAACATTCAGGATTTCTGGGTTTTGGGCTCGAGCCACGACCCTATACTTCAGGCGTCGCGACCCGTGTGTGCGAAGAGGCTTGCTTGGGAGCCTCTGATTTTGCCCAAGCGCCGCGACGCAAGTAGGGCGCATCGTGGCCCGTGTCCCCCAAAAGAGAGCCCCAAGGTGCTCTTACTTGTAAAGCGTGTCACGACCCTAGGGGGCCGGCTGTGGCTCAAATTAAGGGAAATGGCCAATTTAGGGTTTTAAGCTCGGGAACTCAAATTCAAGGGCTCCAGAAGAGTTCTACTACCCGATTTAATAGGATTCGAGGTCCCGAAGGCTAGAATATTACTCTGAAGTTCTTATTTTGTTTAGGGCATGATGGATTATTATTATTGCGTTGTGACTAGGTTTTACCGCCAAGGCTCGGGTTTAGGGGATCGTGCTCAGGATCGCACTAGTCGGTCAGCTCAGGACACAAGTAAGAAAATTGTTTGTGCCCGTAGAGCAGGGCATGGCCCGATTATCTATGTTTATTGCTTTGTATGAATATTTGAAATTGTTATGCCATGTTTATGTGTTTATGATTGTACAGCGAAGGCCATGAATGGTGAAGGCCAGGATCGGTGAAGGTCGGGAATGACGATAAGCATGTTGAATGTAGGACGCTAGGGCATGCCCATCTAGGGTGTTGTGCTCACCCGTTTGGTGCAGACCGCGAACCCAGTGCCTGGTAAAACACCTAGGTCAACATAGGTCGTTATGAGAATAGTTTGTTATCTATTTAAGGTTTTGTATTTATTTGATTGAACTGCCATATGCTATGTGTGGAGTTTTCTTGCTGGACCTTGGCTCACGGGTTCTCTGTGGTGCAGGTAAGGGCAAAGGAAAGGCCGACCAAGCATGAGTTGGAGGGCATAGAGCGGCGCGTACATGTTCAGCCTACCTAGCTGCCACGGTCGGGGTTGTTTAAAGGGCATGTTATAAACATTTGGTTTTTATGCTTAGGTCAATTGTACACTAACTGTTAAGTTCTAAATACATTTTGAAACAATTTTTTTGCGATCCCAATGTATCACTTTTATAGCTTTAATGGATGTCCAAACATTTTGTACTTAATTTTCATTAAATGGGTCTTTATTCTGATTGAATCACACTTTTTCAGTCTAAAACCTCGATTAGCAAGTTAATGGCACATTTTAAAATCACATGGTAATAGCTCTAGGGTAGTAGCGCGTTACACATAGCTTCTCTTCTATGATGCTTTTGAGGCCATGGGGATACCGGAAGAAAGGCTGAGGGCATCCACCTTCCCTATCCTCTCATTCAATAGCACTAAAGTGGTTCTGAAAAGAGCAATCAAATTGATAGTAACACCTGCCGAGCGCACCTTCGTGTTAGATTTTGAGGTCATAGATGCTTATTATAATACCATCATGGGAAGGTCATGGGTGCACAAAATGCAAGGGGTAGCTTTAACCTTGCATCAAGTATTAAGATGTGAATCATATTGTGGGACTTACACTATCAACATAAAAGGATGTAAAAAACAAGCCAAAAAATGATGTGTCTTATTGAAAGAAGTCAGTCTGGTGGATAAAGGGCAAGTTACCAGCCTACTTAAAAGCTTTGGAAGATGAGGAAGAACACACAGAAACACAATCAACTTTAGATAATTTAGAGGAGGCACAGTTAGATGCGGGCTGCACCAAGAAAACTATGTTGGTAAATGTCCATCTAAGTAGTGACCAGGGAAGATTGATGATAGAATTTTTGACAAAAAAAATCTCCACGTTTGTATGGACAGCAAAGGATATGTCGGGGATAGATCCCTAAGTTATGACGCATCAGTTGATCATCTATAGCGATTCCCTACTGTAAAGCAGAGACAAAGACGATTTGCTCCAAAAATAAATCAAGTCATTAACGAAGAAGTGGAGTGTTTATTACAGATAGGGATAATTGAATAGTGTTTGTATCCATCGTGGACGTCAAATCTCGTAGTTGTACAAAAGAAGAATGGGAAGATGCGAGTCTGCATCGATTTCACCAACCTAAACAAAGTTTGCCCAATAGATAGATTCCCGCTGCCTAGAATAGATAAAATGGTGGATGTTACTACCAGATACGAACAGATGAGTTTTTTAGACGCTTACTCTGGCTATAATCAGAACCCAATGGCTGAAGAAGACAAGATTCAAACAACATTCAAAACTGAGTGTGGATTATACTGTTACAAGATGATGCCATTTGGATTGCGCAACGTCATAGCAACGTATAAAAGGCTTTTGAAAATCTTCACTGAATAGCTGGGGAAAATAATGGAAGTGAATATCGATGATATGGTAGTAAAATCTAGGAAAGAGATTGATCATTTGGAACATGTGGGAGAATGCTTTGATGTGCTGAACAAGTGTAACATGAAGCTAAACCCAACAAAATGCATATTTGGAGTTACTTCTGTGTAGTTCTTGGGACATATTGTAAGCAAAATAGGAATTGAAGCGAATCCTACGCAGATAGCAACTTTGTTCGAAGTTAGTGAACCATGAACTATGGTAGATGTACAAAAAATCACAGGCAAAATCGTTGGGCTAAGTTGTTTAATCTCGCGAATGTCAGACCGGTGCGAGCCTGTAACGCCCTGGATAACCAAGATTGTTACACTGTGTGTTTAAAATAGTGCAAAACTTGCTAATCAAGTCATTTAAATGAAAATGTGATCCTAAAGTCATAAAAAAATTAGGTTTAAAAGATTTTGGTCATAAACGGATAACTTTCATTAAAATAAATATTTAGTACACGAGACTCCAAAAACAGGGTTTAAAGGACAAATTCACAAAATACCAAAAGTTATATACAATCAAGGCCATTCTAATGGCAAAATATACATTTTATGTTTCTGTCCCTATACAATCCCTCGACTGTGGCGACCGAGCAACTGACAATGTACACCTTGCCCCCAGAGCTCTACAACCCATGGTTGACTTATCTTACCCTTGCCTTTACCTGCACCACGTAGCACCCATGAGCCAAGGCTCAGCAAGGAAACCATAACATCATAACATGATCAATATCGATAACCAAATAATTCATAAAATATTAACCAAATATTCAGTAGGTCATAGCGGACACATAGTCAATGGTGATAATCAAGGAATCTTCAATCTATCATTTAGGTAATTCAACAAGCCATAAACATCAGATTGATCAACAGTAAACACATTCATAATCGACAGTTTATCACAATCATCATACAATACTCAGGGTCGACACCCTTAGGCCACACCCTCTGTTTAACCCACTGTCTTCGGCTCACTTAGGTCGAGCCCAATGCTTAACCAACTGACTCCGACTCTCTTAGGCCGAGCTCAGTGATTATTTAACTAACCTCAGCTACCAATGGCCGAGCCGCGTCCTGTGCGCAAATATTAGTCCCGGCACTCTTAGGCTGTTTATATCATGCTAACATGGCATATTATAATGATACAACATTTGTATTCAAATATAAGGAATCTCAGTCCCAACACAACCATGCAAAGGGTGCAGTCTTCTTACCTTGAATTCTAAGCGGAGAATGCAAAATGATTCTGAGAATGGTCCTTAGCCTCGAGCCTTGGAAATAAACCTAGTCACAAGGGCCATTGATATTCATCAACTTCCAATAAAAATAAAATACCTATGAAATAGAAACTAGCCTCCGGGACCTCCGTTTCTACTAAACCGAGTAATAGAAATTGTCTCGGGCACCTAGGTTCGAATCCCTGAGCCTTACCAATTTTAGAAATAATTCTAAGGAAAAAATTCCCAAGCGGGTCGCGACTTGCCCCAAGTCAGAGAGCCTCCCAGGCCAGAAAGGCCACACGTGTCGCGCCGCCCACTGGCCAAGTCGCGGCACGCCTTTCAAACCCAGAGAAAACCTGAGTTTTCTCCTCCTTCTCCCAGCCAAGAACACTTAAGTTCTACCCAGAATTTTCCCCACTTACCCCTTCAATTCAACACCAATTTCAACTACAAATTCAAACTAAAATCACATACTTAAAATATTAATCCCCTATACAATTATACCAGAAGCAATACCTCAATTCAGACACAATAATCACAGCCACAACCACTGAAATTCCTACCCAAACCATCAGTCAAAATAACACTACCTACACTTATATTTCTATCAAAATTCAGCTAGAAACTTTAAAGATGATGTTCTAGAATCTTACCTCCATCTACAGCTCAATTTCCTAGCTGAATTTCCTCCAAGAAAACTCCATCCTTAGCCCAATTCCTTCTGCCTTTTTCCTTAGCTTCCAAAGTGTAATAGAGAAAGAGAGAGAGAGAGAGAGAAGAGGCAGGGAAGTTCTACTTTCTTCTATTTTCTTCCTAAGTAAATCAAAGTATATCCCCTCTATGGAAAATATCAATTTGCCCCTCCACATACTAAGTAATCCTTAATTTAATCTAAGGGTAAAGATAATCATTTACCTTCAATTCCCGCTAATTCCTCAAGTGTTCCTAATATTTACCAATTAAATCTAGTCATCCAATTAATTACCAATTATTTACCCAACGTCTAATAATCCCTGATATATTTTCTAAATTCCCGAAAATACCCCTAGGCTCCCCCGAGCCGGGTATAAATCCCCGCCATGACTATTTTTCCAATCCACCCACTAGGACCATCTCGAGCCATATGCTGCAAATATATCCATATAATAATGTGGTCTCAACAATTTATCACATATAATTACATTTATATCCTCAACGGGCCAAAATTACCAATATGCCCTTAAAAGCTAAACAGGGCCCACATGCATATTTAATACTCATAAACATGCACTTAATCATATTCATATAATCATGCATGCCACAAACTCATGCATTTAATCATTTAAAATCACACATATACCAATTATGCCCTCCCGGCACACTAATAAAGGCCCTTAAGCGTTATTAGAAATTTTGGGTCGTTACAATTACTCCTTCCTTATTATAATTTCGTCCTCGAAATTTATTTGAACACATCATGTAATAAATCTCATACCTCTGACCATAACTCCAGAGTCCAATTCTTTGCCTTTTATCCTTCAATAACACTCTTACTAGAGTGTCAATCTTGCTCCATAAGATCATATCTTATAACTATAGTTTCATTAACCTTTACTTGCACAATAACTCAACTGGAACCCAAGGGTCTGCTTATCTCATCAGCAGTCATTTTCCCATCTTGTCAATGGCGCCAGTAATACTCATAAGCCATCACCCATACCAGGGTAAGGCTAGCTTGTAGGCCCTCGACCTAAACCTGGGCACGATCTCAAGACTCTTATTAAACCGGGAGCCAAAATTCCATTGTCTTCCCCAGAATATCATACTCTTTCTTGTCTGCAATGCTTAAAGAAATACAAATCTCCCGTCCTGGAACTTTGTGTTCCGATACCTGAAACTTGTGAACTCTTATGTCCTTTTAGATAGGCAGATACTTCTGCCCTAATAATTTTAACAACTTCATTGGTCCCCCCCCTCTGAACCAATACTGAGCCATGATACTCACCGTCTTTCATTTCTTTACTTCAAACCAATACCTCTTGCTTTCTATCTTACCATATCTTATTCTGTGTCACCTTAGTCGTAATCCGGCATTCATCACTGTGACAGTTTCAACTAGGGACTATATTTTTCTTAATATCCCAAAAAATTGCACATTTAATGCATAATTCTTTAAAACAACCATTAATTCTTCATATTTCCATTATATCTGTAGACATCCACTAATTCTAGGTTACAACCTTATTCCCTTCGTTCTCTATTTCCTTTCTAATACTTGGAAAATTAAAGGGTCTCAACCCGGCACTATCAATTACCATGCCACGTCACCTGTTCACACGAACCAAGATGTGTTAACTCAATCTGCTGAGTTGCAACCTTCCATGTCCAATCATCTCACTTGTAGTCTAATGTGGTTCATTCCTACGATCCACCACTATACCATTTTTCCTTTCAATATACAAATTTTAAACCTTATCACCCATTTAAACTTCCTAGTTACAATATACTTAAGGAGGTAGTATAATGTTTCATTTAGGATCTACATCTCAACACCAGATTCCATCGGGTCACTCATCTAATCTTCACCTCTTAATTCTTACTACAATGGTAGGATTCTTAACAATTTTTACAAGATCCTCTTTCTGCATTCCATTGTCCAAAAAGATATATATCTATCCATAACCAATTACATGTGCTATATCAATCTCAATCGTTACCTTGTCTGACCTTACTGTAATCTGTGGTGCCCAATCCAACCAACACAGACCTTTCCAAGTAAGAGGTCAGCTTCTGAATTAATTTTCCCCTTGTACAGTCAAGGGTTTCTAACATGAATCACCCATTAAGTCTCACTCGATCTTGATCTCAGGGTTATTCTTCTACAAAAGACCAAACGCTCAAATCCCTTACGCTATACATTCACCATTAACTTAATGTTCCACGTATACCAACCATGTTCTCATTCTTTCACCTACCGCGAAGCATAACCATCATCCGTTTAGTCTATATCCGAGCGCGTCTCAACCTTTGACGCACCACTTATAGTTCATGTTTTAAATAAAAACAAGGCCCTCCACATTACCCTTTTGTATCCATCCGTTACACACAAATTCCTATACCACAGGGTGCTAACCAATCCTTATTCTGTCTTCTAAATATCTGATACAAAGTTGTCCATTCGGTCTAACTTTAAGTTCTTCTGCCATCCCAATCTCTAGTGTAGTTTTCTTCAAAGATACTTCAGGTAGTAGATGACATGTCCATCGGTCTTATTATGCTTCTTATCCCTCAGGTGTTCTTCAATAATTTCTTTGTGGCTTCTGATTGAATCTCTTCATACTTTATCCCTTCTCTTCCTATAGCGTGACCTGGAATACTCTTGGAGAAACCGAAGCTGACACCTCCTGGATACTTACCTGTGACCCTACTTCTTCAGTCTTAGTATCATTAATGTAGTCGTCATCTACATTATGCTTCTAACTAAGGAGTAATCCAACACATCGCTAATGAACCTGAATGTGACTCATCCATATTGTTCATGTACTCTCTGCTTGTTGAACTTACCTGTGTTGTTGAAGCATAAGTCAGTTTAGATCCTTTACTAATAATCCATCACACCTCACTTGGAACAAGTAATAATAACTGAAATGTCTCTTTCCTTGATCGTCAGCTGGTAATAACTAGATCGAAGATCAATTCCTGAAGACATTGTCCTGTCTTGTAGCCGGGCATTTAAACTCTTCATCCTTAACAGGTGATGTCAACGAATCCCACGATACGATGTTCCGTCTAATCCATTCCTAAGTCAAATACTTCTTCAACTGAACCAGTAATTCTCTCTGCCAAACTAATACCATTCTTCATAATGTCCCTGATACCGAATCTATCCAAACCCAACTCCTGAAGCGTACCAAACCATTCCTTACATACCCATCTGAATCCCTACTGATCAACTCAGTTTCCATTCAGTCCAACTAATATGCTTCAAGTGATGTAACCTACAATCCATGGTTGTCCCTTGTCTAACAAATTAACTCCCACTCAGGTTCATGTCAAAGCTCTCACATAACAAGCCCAATCACTTTCACTACGAACCCCTTTTATTACTTGTATTCCAAGTCTTCTTTTAGAAGTTTCTAATTCATTCCCAACACGCACTAATGTCTCAAGCCACTCATATAATAACCTTGCAGCATATACCTCATATCTTAATCTCTCCTGGGAGATACGAAACACCAAACTCTTTCAGCTCATATATAACATAGAACGAAGACTATAAGTCAACTGGTCACCTCCGAGGAACTAGCCTCGGGCTTTGAATGTAACAAGGCATTCCAGTCTTCCATTCTCTAATCCTGGGCAATCCCTATGCCGACCTAATGTACTGAACCATTCCATGTAGATAACGTGCCCTTACCTAGCATCTTTCCAAATGGTGTCTCCTACTTCTGGTGCATATTAAATAACTTCACTAGTCCTCATCACCGTCCTGACAACTATCTTGTAAACTAGACCCCCTTACTGTCAAAACCAGAAGCCATAGAACTGTCAGGGGCTCTTCTATTCCGATTACCAAGCATCTGCCCTTACTAACTCCCACAAATGGGAGTACCGTCCTCTGCATTACTTGCCCTACGACTTTCACGCTCCATATCTCATTCCATATATCTTTAAATAACATGGCCCTCCCTGCTGCCAAGCACAAATGAAAATCTCATGCATTGGAGTGGCCTTGATGCTCTGGGCTATCCCAGAGTTTAATCCTTAAATCAATCATCATTTCCGGCTACATTCACTTGAATTAACTTCCAAAGCAGATTGACCAACCCACCAACCTATTCACATATTATGTCATTGTCTTACCATTCTAAACCAAATTCATAAACTCGTTAGTCTCTGCAGCCCCAACTAATTCATAATAATCTCTTTTATCAAATCATTGTCGAAGTTCCTCCCAACCCATCATGCCAACATTTCAAGTCTGGGGTACCACCACCCACTACTTCCGACCATCCTTCTGCCACAGCTACTTAGCACAACCACTCTAATCAATGATGGGATTAGCTATACCCATCCACTAATCAAGTCATAGGCAAATCCAAACTTTCCTTAAAACCTCTAAAGCCTCCCATATAGTAATTCTTATATGTTTATACCTTCAAGTTAAACCAACACTGGTAACCCTACTGTCAAGATATACAATGCAGCTCTTTCCCCAGCACAACCCGATGTTTCACCCATCTAATCTCCTTTATTAGACCTCACAGCTTACTCACATACCAGCGAACGCCTGCTGTGAATTTCGGGGGCAGATGGAGGATTCCAACCCTAGCTATCATCTGCAACCCTCACTAGAACAATACCAGGTCCAATTAACCATTCTAAGCATAAACAATCCGAATTAATCTACCATCACCGACTAACTCCTCAGCCCTGATGCCCATCTCCGGAACCATTCCACGGGCAGGTCCAAACAACCACAATAATCATACACACATAAAATGTATCATAAATTGTCGTTACTATGCATTAGTTATCAAGTTTCATCGTTACAACTACATATACTCATACACATCATGCCTTCTAGATACCAACAAGCAGATAAGGCATATAAGTTCAATTTAAACAATTCACCACATGCAATCAACACACAAACCATTATCCAAATATTCACCCACATGCAATAACTAATAAGCACGCTTCAATATCATCACACAACAGTCAAGGGCTAGGCCCTATCAGTATCTCATACTCCCTGTTAATCATACAAATTAATACATTCATATTTCATGCAAGCACTTAAGCATATAATCTCATGTATTCAATTACAAAACCCTGATTCGAGCTTGTCTTTAGTAGCGAGTGTACATGTCCAGCCAGTCTTCAGGAACCCTTAAACCTAGACTGCTCTGATACCAAGTTGTAACGCCCTAGATAACCAAGAACATTACACTATGTGTTTAAAATAGTGCAAGACTTGCTAATCTAGTCATTTAAATGAAAATGTGATCCTAAAGTCATAAACAAATTAGGTTTAAAAGATTTTGGTCTTAAATGGATAACTTTCATTAAAATAAGTGTTTAGTACACGGGATCCCAAAAACAGGGTTTAAAGGACAAATTCACAAAATACCAAAAGTTATATACAACCAAGGCCACTCTAATGGCACAATATACATTTTAGGTTTCTGTCCCTATACAATCCCTTGACCGTGGCGGCCGAGCAGCTAACAATGTACACCTTGCCCCCAGAGCTCTCCAACCCATGGTTGATTCATCTTACCCTTGCCTTTACCTGCACCACATAGCACCCGTGAGCCGAGGCCCAGCAAGGAAACCATAACATGATCAATATCGATAACCAAATAATTCATAAAACATTAACCAGATATTCAGCAAGTAATAGCGGACACATAGTCAATGGTGATAATCAAGGAATCTTCAATCTATCATTTAGTTAATTCAACAAGCCATAAACATCAGATTAATCAACAGTAAACACATTCATAATCGACAGTTTATCACAATCATCTTACAATACTCAGAGTCGACGCCCTTAGGCCGCACCCTCTATTTAACCCAATGTCTCTAGCTCACTTAGGTCGAGCCCAGTTCTTAACCCACTAACTCCAGCTCGCTTAAGCCGAGCTCAGTGATTATTTAACTAACCTCAGAAGGGCCACACGCATCGCGCCGCCCCCTAGCCAGGTTGCGTCGTGCCCTTCGAACCCAGAGAAAGCCTGGGTTTTCTCCTCCTTCTCCCAGCCAAGAACACTTAAGTTCTACCCAGAATTTTCCCCACTTACCCCTTCAATTCAACACCAATTTCAACTACAAATTCATACTAAAATCACATACTTAAAATATTAATCCCCTATACAATTATACCAAAAGCAATACCTCAATTCAGACACAATAATCACAGCTAGAACCACTGAAATTCCTACCCAAACCATCAGTCAAAATAACACTACCTACACTTATATTTCTATCAAAATTCAGCTAGAAACTTTAAAGATGATGTTCTAGAATCTTACCTCCATCTACAGCTCAATTTCCCAACTGAATTTCCTCCAAGAAAACTCCATCCTTAGCCCAATTCCTTCTGCCTTTTTCCTTAGCTTCCAAAGTGTAATAGAGAAAGAGAGAAGAGGCAGGGAAGTTCTACTTTCTTCTGTTTTCTTCCTAAGTAAATCAAAGTATATCCCCTCTATGGAAAAGACCAATTTGCCCCTCCACATACTAAGTAATCCTTAATTTAATCTAAGGGTAAAGATAATCATTTACCTTCAATTCCCGCTAATTCCGCAAGTGTTCCTAATATTTACCAATTAAATCTCGTCATCCAATTAATTACCAATTATTTACCCAGCATCTAATAATCCCGATATATTTTCTAAATTCCTGAAAATATCCCTAGGCTCCCCCGAGCCGGGTATAAATCCCCGCCGTGACTATTTCGCCAATCTTCCCACTAGGACTGTCTTGAGCCATATGCTGCAAATATATCCACATAATAATGTGGTCTCAACAATTTATCACATATAATTACATTTATGCCCTCAATGGGCCAAAATTACCAATATGCCCTTAAAAGCTAAACAGGGCCCACATGCATATTTAATACTCATAAACATGCACTTAATCATATTCATATAATCATATAATCACGCATGCCACAAACTCATGCATTTGATCATTTAAAATCACACATATACCAATTATGCCCTCCCAGCTCACTAATCAAGATCCTTAAGCCTAAGTAGAAATTTTGGGTCGTTACAGAGTCTTTCTTTCAGTACATCAAGAAGAATTCACAATCTTTATGGGGGGATGAGCAACTCAAAGAATTTGAGTAGTTTAAGAGAAATTTGAGCTCCCCACCATTTTGAGTGCCCCATAGTAGGATGAAGAATTGTTCATGTATTTAGAAGTGTCAGCAGTCGCAATAAGCGCAGTGCTGTTCAAAGAGGTAGAAGAAAGACATAAGCCAATCTTCTATGTAAGTAAAATGCTGCTAGACGCAGAAACACAGTATAGCACTTTGGAGAAATTAATATTAGCACTTATGACAGCTAAGAAACAATTAAGACAATATTTCAAGATGCACGTGGTGATTGTGCTAAGCGAATTTCCACTTAAGTAGGTCTTGGTGAAACCTAACTTATCTGGGCGGATGTCAAAGTGGGCTATTGACCTCTCTGCATATGATGTATGGTTCACGCTACAAAAGTCAAAGAAAGGGCAGGTGGTGTCGGATTTTGAGACAAACCAGAACATGTTGTATCACTTACGAGAGAAGATTAGATGTGGATAATGAGCACAGATGGGTCAGTAAACGCTAATTTAGTAGGGATACGCATAGTGTTAGAAGCCCCATCTAGCCTAAGGATTTAAGAAGCCTTGTAATTAATTGAAAAAGTGACCAATAATGAAGCATAATATGAGGCATTTATATACGGATTATAAATGGCAAGCAGTTTGGGTAGCAGATGGCTCAAGGTTAAGGCTGATTCGAAATTGGTGATCGAGCAAGTCAGTGGAAATGTTGATGCCAAGGAGCCCAGGATGGTTATGTATTTGAGCACTATAAGGCATTTTTGAAATAAATTCGCGCAGCTTGAATTCACAGAGGTCCCCAGAGAAATGAATCGTCGTGCAGATGAGCTAGCAAAGAAGGCACCATCAGGAAAATGTACACTTAAATCTTCAATTATCTTAAGTACAATGCAATGTAATAACTACCAAATGTGCTTTGAGATAGAGCAAACGAGTGAATGCTGGATGGATCCAATTGTTGAATATATCAAAGATGGAACGGTGCCCACTGATAGAGATGAAGCCAGGAGTTTGAGGGCGAAAGCTGCATGGTACACGTTGATCAACAATCAACTATATCGAGAATCTTTTAGTGGTCTGTACTTAAAATGTCTAAGGCTAAATGAAGCTAAAAAGTTGACGGAAGAAATTCATGAAGGCGTGTGTGGTAACCATTGAGTAGGGTAGAGCCTTGCGCATAAAGCTCTAATCGCAAGATATTATTGGGCATACATGATGACTGAGGCAGGACAGTATGCCAAAACATGTGACAAATGTCAACGCCATGCTCCACTGATACATCAACCCGCGCAACCCTTACATTCGATCATTGTGCCATGGCCATTTACGAAGTGGGGAATGGATGTTGTGGGAGAATTTCCCAGAGCCGTAAGGGGAAAATGTTACGTGTTGCTGCCACATATTATTATAAGAAATGGGTGGTAGGTGAAGCCTACAACACAGTGGGGAAGGCTGATACAGTAAATTTCGTGTGGAAGCACATAATTTGTCAATTTGGGATTCCCAAAGAGATTATAAAGAGTTGTACCAAAAATTCAAGAACTATTTTGGATTTTCTTTAGTAAGCTACCCACAAGGAAATGGACAGGTTGAAGCAACTAATAATGTCATATTCAATAACATCAAGAAATATTTAGAGGATAAAAAAGGGAGCTTGGTTAGCAGATTTGTCGAGGGTTTTATGGGCATATAAAACCACGCGTAAAACCTCTATGGGATAGTCTCTAGCGATGGAATACGGAATAGAGGCAATAATTCCTACAGAAATAGGTCTACCCACTTTGCGCACAGACATAGTTGCAATGTCGTCCTGCAACATGGTGCAGCTAGCGCACAATTTAGACCTTCTTGAGGAAGTTAGACAAGTAGCTCATATCCGCAACATGAAATACAAGATAATGGTTGAGCATCAGTATCAAAAGAGAATTAACCCTAGAGAGTTCCGTGTAGGAGAATGGGTGCTCAAACGGTTCACTGGTAACCAAAAGAAGTTGGAACCTAATTGGGAAGGGTCATTCCAGATTATTGAAGTGATAGGCAAAAGTTCGTATACATTGAAAGAAATCCATGGTGGGAAGCACTTACCAAGAACATGGAATTCTATTTCCCTCAAAAAGTATTACTCTTAGTTTGTTATGTAACACTACTCAACGCAAATCGTAATAAACAAACATGATTAAAAAACATGACATTTTTTAGAAGAAATCTAGTTGCAAAATTCGCTTGATTTAGCGTGTTTAATTTGCTGGACCAAATGGGTATCACAATTCATGCGACCCATTTAATAACCGATTATTGCCCAAAACGGAATGACGATGACATGATACTCAATAAAGTTGGAAATCAAGAAGAACAAGTACACTATACCAGCGTATGATCTAATTGTGTCAATATAATCAGAGCACGTGATTAAGACAATTCAAAATCTGGGGAAATCTCAAAAAATCATAGAGTAGTTATAACAATAACGGCACCTTTGACCGAATTAATTGAGAAAAGTTATGGCATATAATAACAAATCCGTTGAGAGTAGGTTTTTTCAGCCTATAAATAGAGGCACATTTCCTCAAGGACGACGACCACAAGTCTATACCAACTGCAATTAGTACAGTAAAAGAAAAACGAGAGAAGAGAGTGCAAGCCTTCATTCTTAGTTTTTTACAAAAGGAAAGGAGTTACAGTTACACCCAGAGATCATGGAAGCTCCTGATTGTAAAACCAAATTCACTTTTCACACACCCAACCCGTACATAGAATGGCGACAGAAATGAATGATAGGCATGATCCAACCATTTTTGTGGAGTCGACAATGACAAAAGAAGAAACGATCGTGGCCTAAATCTATTCAAGAAGAGCAATCAAATTTGAGAAAACAAAGGGCGACATTAACCCTTGGTATGCGAAGACCAATCTAGTTTGAGCACATTCAATAAGAACACACCCATCCTGGCAATCTACTTTCTCCCAGTTGATCATAAGAGCTACGCCCCTTGAGTGAGAGGCATTGCTCAACAAGAAGCAGATGTTCGGAGAGAGTGTTGGAAAAACATTCAGAGTGCGTAGGGATATAGCATGGTGGGCCCAGTTTCTAAACAACAAAAAATTTTCCACCTATCATATAAACAATTTATATGTTCAAGAATACATACAGGAACTATTAATATGCAATATCATTAATCATGCAACATATATATACACATCAATACATATATATATACATAAATATACACGCATACATATATATACACACACTTATATATTATATGCACATGTATACAAATATTTAAGGACAGAAATATTTACCTTTTGAAGTCTATCAAGTGTCCTTGAGTCTTTTTGTATAAATCAAGATCTTCTTATCCAACACTTTGAGTACTCAGACCACAATCTTCTGAAATATTCTCTACACCTCAAGATGTGAGTGGGCACATAGAGAACAAGGGTTTGTAATTTAGAAATCATAAGTTTATCTCAACACATGAGTACTTGGATTATGGCTTGAGAAATGTTGGAATAATAAGAGAAGAAAATGAAGAATTTATTGTCTAACAATTTTCTGAAACTCTTCTCAATCACCATTGTTATTTTCTTATTATCACATAATATATATATAGATTATATATTACATTATTATTCATAATAATAATATAATACAATCATAATGATGATAGGAATTGATTTAGATAATCTCTAACTTACCAAATTTGAAAAAATCTTTTTTCAAATTATTAATTAAATAAAGAAAGCATTACTGATACTTATTAGTATCATATACACTCATGGCACAGTCTTTGGACTGTGTCATGCATGTAGCTCTATTCTCATTCAGGGAATATTGCATTTTTTTAATTTTCTTTTATTTATTTAAATAAATCATTCCAACAAAATATGGTATCATCTTTTTAAGGAAAAGATCACAACCATAATTCAAATTTAAATTTTAAATTCAAAATTCAAATTAGTGATCATCATTATCATCATCTTTTTAAAAATCAATAAATCAAAACTATTTTGACTTACCATTTTTATTTTCTCCCACTCAAATAAAATAATTAATTTCAAAAATTAATTTATTTATTATTATATATATTTCGAAAATTCTATATTTAAATAAATAAATATATTTTCAAAATTTAATAATTAATTCTAAATTAATTATTCAACCTTAATTATCATATAATTATATATTTGACCCGAAGAATAAAATTCATCTCAAATTTTCAAATTACAGTTGTACCCTTGTATCAACTTTTACCTTGATATGGTGTTGATAGAGTCACCCTGGGGACCTATGGACCTATAATTTCAAGCTCCAATAAATATTATATTATTAATCAAAGCTCTTTGATTAAATAATTATATATTTTAATCTCATGATTATTCCATTATATATATGAGATTGAACTCTTGATAATTATAGACATATATTTACAGGGTACTTTATTAAAGAACAAAGTGTCCATTGATATAATCATTACATACAACGTTAATCCTCTATTAACGGTTCATAATTAAAAAGAATAAAATTACTGTTTTACCCTTTTAACTAAATCTAGTTCCTAGTGTACCATTGACTTTACTAGTGAAGGTTGTGTCACAACAAGTTTGCAACGTGAGCGCTCATAACCTTTTCAATTCCAAAAGTCAAATCAATAGGGAACCATTATTCAATCTATAAGAAGGTATGGATTCCATATCTATTAAACTATGTCCCCAGCCATATATATGATTGAGTCCCCAAAACAACTATTCTCAGCTTGATCAATCTGACAAACCTTAACGCATGAATCAAAGGATCATATGACATATATAGGAGTTCATAGTAACCTCAGGATTAAGATCATTGTGTACATGATCATCATTTGATGTGTTTGATTAATACTATGAAACGGTGTTTAAACAAGTTTTAACCAATCACTTCTTGTCCAATTCTATATATCACTATATATAAAGTACATTCACTAAAGTGTCCTACTACACTAGTGATCCAGATCTAGGTCACTTGTATTCATAATACTAGTGAACCGTACTTGTAATGACCCAAAATTACTAATAAGGCTTAAGGGCCTTGATTAGTGTGTCCAGAGGGCATAATTGGTTTATGTGTGATTTAAATGATTTAATGCATGATTATGTGATAAGCATGCTTATATGATTATATGTGATAAATTATTGAGACCACATTATTATGTGGATATATTTGCAGCATATGGCTCGAGGGTGAGCAGTTTGGCGAAATAGTCACAGCGGGGATTTATACCCAGCTCGGGGGAGCCTGAGGGTATTTTCGAGAATTTTGGAGATATATTTGAGATTATTAGACATTGGGTAAATAATTGGTGATTATTTGGATAATGGGATTTAAGTGGTAAATATTAGGAACACTTGAGGAATTAGAAGGAATTGGGAACAAATGACCATTATACCGCTAGATTAAGTTATATGTTAGTTTTATTGGGGGAGGGTAAAAAGGTCATTTCCTAAGAGAAGGGGTATACTCAGCCTTTTCGGTTAAAAACAAAACAGAAGATTTTAGAGAAATCTAAGGAATGAAAGAAACAGAAAAGGTCTTAGCTCTTTCTCTTCCTCACCCTCACGCATCTCTCTCTCTCTCCCACTCTTCATTGTTGATGCTTGAATCTAGGCTTGGGCTGGGGAATTTTAGAGGAAAATATAAAGGAATTGAAGGGAATTAAGCTGGGTGTTGGAGCTAGAAATTCAGAGGAAAGGCTAGCTAGTTTGAGGTATGAATTCTTGTTTTTCAGCTCTGAATTCTTACTAGGTTTGTTAGGTAGAATTTTGAGTATTCAAAGTGAAGTTAGCAGCTGAATTGGGGTAAGGATTTTAGTTGAATTAGGCTAGTGATTGAGGGATATTGCTTGATTTCTATGTCTGAGTTGAGGTGTGATTTCTGTTTATATTGCTAGGAATTATAGGGTTAAAATATGTGTGATTATGGGTCTAAATTCGTGGCTGGTTTAGTGTGGAGTTGAAGGGAAAATTCTTGGCAAATTTAGATGTTCTTGGCTGGGAGAAGGAGGAGAAAACCCAGGTTTTCTCTAGGTTTGCAGGGCACGCCTCGACCCAGCCTGGGGGGCTCTGCGGCGCGTGTGGCCTTCTAGCCGAGGGTGCTCTCTGACTTGGGGGTGCACCACGACTTGCTTGGCCACGTCGTGACCCGCCTCCCCTTTGGTGTGAGAGCTTGCTTTCTGACTTGGGGCAAGTCGTGACTTGCTGAGCCAAGTCCCGACCCGCTTGGGAGTTTTAAGCTTAGAGGGGTTCTTAGTGTTATTAGAGCTCAGGGGTTCGAACCTAGGGGCACGGGAAAATTTCTACTGCCTGGTTTAGTAGAAATTGAGGTCTCGGAGGCTTGTTTTTTTTCCCTAAGTATTTTATTTCTGATTGGAAGTTGATAGATATCAATGACTCTTGTGATTAGGTTTGTCACCAAGGCTCGAGGCTAGGGATCGTGCTCGGAACCAGTTCACCTTCTCCGCTCAGAATCAAAGGCAAGAAAGCTGCACCCGATTGTGTGGCTATGTTGGGACTAAGAGTTCCCTATACTTGTATGCAATGTTGTATGATGGTATTATGCCATGTGAACATGAAATAAACGACCTAAGAGTGCCAGAATTAATATTGGCGCACAAGACGCGGCTCAGCCACTAGTAGCTGAGGTTAATTATCTAATCACTGAGTTCGGCCTAAGTGAGCCAGAGTTAGTGGGATAAATAGAGGGTGCGGCCTAAAGGAGTCGACCCTGGATATTGTATAATATGTTTACTGTTGTTAATCTAATAGTTATGGCATGATAATTACCTGAATGATAGATTGTTGGTTTAATGACTGGTATTACTTATTATGTGAACGATGTGGTCTACTGAGTATCTGATTGATGATTTGTGAATTAATTGATTATTTATTATTGATTATGCTCTATGATATGGTTTTCTTGTTGAGGCTTATCTCACGGGTGCTACGTGGTGCAAGTAAAGGTATGATACAGGGACAAGAGAACCTAAAATGCCTATTTTGCCATTAGAATGGCTTGTGGTTCTATATAACCTTTGAAATTTTGTAAACTATTCTTTAACCCTGGTTATTTTTGGGATCTTGTGTATCAAATGCTTATTTAAATGAAATTTATCTTTTATGACCAAAATCTTTTAACCCTAGTTCAATTATGGTTCCGTGCCACAATTTTAATTAAATGACCTTATTAGCAAGTCTTGCACCTTTACAAACACACAGTGTAATGGTCTTGGTTATCCAGGGCGTTACAACTTGGTATCAGAGCAGTCTAGGTTTAAGGGTTCATGAAGATTGGTTGGACATGTACATTCACTGCTAAAGACAAGCTTGACTCAGGGTTTGGTAGTATGTATACATGTTTATATGCTTAAGTTATTGGAAAGAACTATGATTACTATTATCTGTTTAATTAATATGGAGCATGAGATACTAATAGGGTCTTTCCCTTGACTGCTATGTGATGATATTGAAGCATGCTTATTAACATTGCTATTGCATGTGAATGAATATTTGGATGAACTATTATATTTTGATTGTGTTTCAATGGTGATGCATGGAAAGATTGTTACCCTGTCATCATAGTTTGACCGCTGAGTCGTTAATTGCATATTAACTTGGATATCTATGCGTCCAAGATGATCTATACGACTAGCCGACACTGGGTCTGGGCTAGAGATGATGACCAGAGCTAGAACCCTCCGCCAGTCTCTAAGAACTGGCAGCAGATTATGGCAGTTATGCAAGCCCAGCTTCAGAGCCAATATGAGCAGATCCGACTTTTGAGGCAGCAGGCTCTATCAGGGAGTGCTGCATCCATTGTGCCACCTGCAGTAGTGCCAGTTGTACAGCCATTGGTGGTTGGGAATAGGTGGGAGTCGTTGTATGAAAATTTTAGGAGACAACATCCTCTAACTTTTGAGGGGGGACCAGATCCACTAAAGGCCAAACAGTGAATGAGTATGATTACTGCTATCCTAGATTTCATGAGGGTAGAGGGTCATGACAGGGTGGCCTGTGCCACATATATGCTAAGAGAGGATGCCCGCATTTGGTGGGAAGTGGCATCACAGACCGGAGATGTTACTACATTGGGTTGGGATGGATTCAAGGACTTGTTCAGTCAAAAGTATTATAACATTGCCGTCAGGGTAGCAAAGGTTAATGAATTTGTGGGGTTAGTTCAGGGCAACATGACAGTTATAGAGTATGCCCTGAAGTTTGATAAACTTGCAAAGTTCGCACCAGATCTTGCGCCTACTGATGCAGCTAGGCAGGACAGATTTATCAGAGGGCTTAATGCTATGATAGCCCGAGATGTGAGGATTACAATAGTACCTGGGGGGACGACTTATACCCAGGCTATTAAGAAGGCTCTTGCCACTGAGGAAGCAGAGAACAAGATCTGGAGGGAGAATGCTGTGAGGCGGGAGGTCCGCAGAGCGGTGCCTCCATATTCAGGGTCTGGTAGGGGCAGAGGCCCCAATGATTTGAAGAGGAAGTACCCTGACACTTCGACCACTGCTGGTCCTGATAAGAGGGGTCGGGGTGTTTAGGGTGGCCATTAGGGAGGCGGTGACACATGGAGGAGCTATCTAGAGTGCATGAAGTGCAGAAGATGCCATCCTGGCGAATGTCGGGCTAAGGCCTATTATGTGTGTGGGGTGGTGGGACACCTCAATAAGGATTGCCCAACAGTGAAGAAAGGGGAAGCACGGAAGGTGGATAGCTTGACTCCAGCTCGAGTGTTCACCTTGGCAAAGGCAGAGGCTGAGGCTAGTCCCTCGGTGGTGACAGGTCAGCTTTCTAGCGCTAGCCCTCCTTTTACTGTATTGATTGACTCTGGTGCTACACATTCATTTGTTTCTAGTAAGGTAATTGATAGATTGTGTAGACCTAGTGAGTACTGAACTGCGGGGTTTGGGACTATATTGCCTAAAGGGGAACTAGTAATTTCTAGGAGATGGATTAGAGCACTGCCAGTGATGGTTGATGGTAGGGAACTATCAGTAGACTTGAATGAGTTAGGTATGGAGGATTTCAACATGATTTTGGGGATGGTTTGGCTGGTTAGATACGGAGCTACTATTGATTGTAGGAAGAAGATGGTGACCTTTGAGCCGAAGGGAGAGGATCCCTTTATTTTTGTGGGTGCTGTATGTGGACCCTGCATACCCATGATATCAGCGCAGAGAGCCAGAGACCTATTACAGGTAGGATGTATAGGTTTTCTAGCTAGTGTGGTGGATACTACCAGAGTTTTTCCAATAGGGTCAGGAGAGACTAGATTGGTCTGTGAATTCTTGGATGTATCCCCTGAGGTTTAACCAGGATTGTCGCCGCACCAGGAGATTCAGTTCATTATTGAGTTGGCACCAGGGACTGAGCCAGTGTCCAAGGCACCATATAGAATGGCACCGGCAGAACTGAAAGAATTGAAGATACAGCTGGAGGAACTTCTGGATTTAGGGTTTATCAGGCCTTGCTACTCGCCATGGGGTGCTCCGATTTTGTTTGTGAAGAAGAAGGACGGGACTCTGAGGATGTGTATATACTACAGAGAATCAAACAAGTTAACCATTAAGAACAAGTATCCTCTGCCAAGGATTGACTTGTTTGATCAGCTGCAGGGAAAGATAGTATTTTCGAAGATTGATCTTCGATCTGGTTATCACCAGCTGAGGATCAAGGATGAGGATATACCGAAGACGACCTTCCGAATGAGGTATGGGCACTATGAGTTTCTAGTCATGTCGTTTGGTTTGACCAATTCCCCAGCAACCTTCATGGACTTAATGAACAGGGTGTTCAAGGAGTTCTTGGATCAGTTCGTCATTGTCTTTATCGATGACATTTTAGTATACTTCAATTCAGAGGCAGAGCACGAGCAACATCTTCGACAGGTCTTGTAGATGTTAGAGAACATCGGCTGTACCAAGTTTAAGAAGTGTGAGTTTTGGTTACCAGAAGTGACGTTCCTTGGACACATAGTTGGCAAAGATGGGATTAAGGTGGATCCATCTAAGCCGGAGGTAGTGAGAGATTGGCCAAGGCCAAGGAATACCTCAGAGGTTTGAAGTTTCCTCAAGTTAGTAGGTTACTACAGACAGTTTGTGGAAGGGTTCTCGATGATTGCTGCACCGATGACAGAATTGACACATAAGAATTTGAAGTTCATCTGGTCAGACAAGTGTGAGAACAGTTTTCAAGAGCTGAAGCGATGACTTATTACTGCACCTGTGTTAAGTCTTCCTTCGGAGGAGGGAAAGTTTATGGTATATTGTGATGCATCGAGGTTGGGCTTGGCTATGTGTTGATGAGGAATGGGAAGGTTATATCTTATGCATCACGACAGCTGAAGGAGTATGAGAAGCGGTATCCTACCCATGATTTAGAATTGGCAATAGTGGTATTTGCACTGAAGGTTTGGCAACATTATCTGTATGGGGAGAAGTGTGAGATATACACCGATCATAAGAGTTTGAAGTACTTCTTCATGCAGAAGGTCCTGAACATGAGGCAGAGGCATTGGCTGGAATTGGTAAAAGACTATGACTGTGATATTCTCTACCACCTAGGGAAAGCCAACATAGCGATAGATGCATCGAGCCGGAGGGATTCGAGGCAGTTATTTAGTTCCACTCAGATTTCAAGAGAGTTGGCTGATGAGATGTCCAAAGTGAGGATAGAGTTGGTGGTGGGCCGGTTGGCCAACATTACCTTGTAGTCGACCCTACTAGAGCAGATTAAGGAGGGTCAGTTGGTAGATTCACAGTTACAAGAGGTTAGAGAGAATGTCTTAGTAGGGGTAGCTAAGGACTATTCTATTTCTGAGGTTGGTCTGCTACGGTATCAGGGGCGGATTTGTGTTCCAATTGATGTAGGGATTAGACGAGAGATATTAGATGAATCGCATACTACGCCGTACTCACTTCATTCGGGTACCATGAAGATGTATCAGGATCTACGGACGTTGTATTGGTGGCCCAGGATGAAGAATGATGTGGTGGAGTACGTGGCCAGGTGTCTGACCTGTCATTAGGTGAAAGCTGAGCATCAGCGGCCAGCAGGATTGCTTCAGCCTTTGGGTATTCCCGAGTGGAAATGGGAGGATATTACGATGGACTTTGTGGGAGGTTTACCCAGGACAGTGGGGCTTCATGACTCGGTGTGGGTGATAGTGGACAGATACACCAAGTCAGCTCATTTCCTTCTAGTGAAGATCACATATACGGTGGATCAGTATGCAGAGTTATATGTGAGGAAGATCGTACGTCTTCATGGGGTTCCTAAGTCTATAGTGTCAGACTAGGATCCCATCTTTACCTCCAACTTTTGGGGTAATTTGTAAAAGGCTATGGGGACTCAATTGAAGTTCAGCACAACCTTTCATCCTCAGACTGATGGACAGTCTGAGAGGACAATTCAGGTGTTGGAAGATATGCTTAGGGCATGCGTGATCGACTTTGAGGGATCTTGGAGTAAGTATCTCTCGTTGATTAAGTTCTCATACAACAACAGTTATCAATCGACGATTGGAGTGGCTCCATATGAGATGTTATATGGGAGGAAATGTAGATCGCCCATTCATTATGATGAGATGGGTGAGAGGAAGTATTTGGGGCCGGACATGGTTCAGAAGACTAATGAAGCTATTGAAAAGATTCGAGTTAGAATGCTTGCTTCACAGAGCAGACAGAAAGCTATGCTGATCCTAAGCGTAGGGACGTGGAGTTCCAGGTTGGGGACCACGTATTTCTATGAGTTTCACCACTGCGATGGGTGAGGAGGTTTGGGAAGAAGGGCAAGCTAAGCCCTCAATTTATTGGACCATTTGAGATCCTGGAGAGGATCGGACAGATGGCTTACAAGTTAGCTTTACCACCATCGTTGTCAGGAGTTCATGACGTATTCCATGTTTCTAGGCTTAGGAAGTACGTCTCAGATACAACACATGTGTTGAAGTATGAAGATTTAGAATTGCAGACAGATCTGTCTTATGAGGAGCAACCGGTTCATGTCTTGGATCAGAAATGTGAATGTTGGATAATTTCCCAAGAAGAATTTAATGTAGAGATCATCATCGAAGGGTCATGTGCTTAGCCATTTGTAAACTGTCTCACAAGCCATCACGACAAAGGATGAAATAGCCTAGCTATATGAGAATCAAGGGTACGTAGGTGCCATGACGCCCCTGGCTCGCATAACGAGATTGAAGCCACCGGGGTCGCTATGTTTGAGGTCATGGACGTAGCCCCTCACCTAAGAGAAGCCTTCCATTAGTTGGTCCACTGGGAGGAAGGCCTTGTGTATGGAGGCGTCACGCTATGTGGAAGGTTGCCTTCCTAGATGCCTCCAAGTGAGGCCACTGCTATAAAGGGCCTCGCTATGCGAGGCCTAACCTGCGTACAGGGCCGAGATGCGGAGGAGACTTGATGCGCGAGGGGCCGAGATGCGGGGGAAGCTCGCTGCGCGAGGGGCCGAGACATGGGGATGGCTCGCTGCGCGAGGATCGAGATGCGCAGGGAGGCTCGCTGCTCGAGGGATCGAGACGCGAGGGACCAAGACAACCAGGACAGATGCATCTGGAGTCGATTGTTAAGGGTGTCTTGCTGAGAAGGCTTTCGCAAGGCTCTCCGTGCATCACGCGTTGGGGTCTTTGGATGGAGTCACCCTTGAGGGCCCTCCTAACTATGCAAGATCTGGGCTAGGCCCCGTGGGTACCAATGTTATGAACTCCTCACATGGCATGTTAATTACTCATGAGGTGTATATGGTGGTTCGTTTATATAAGTATAGCGCACACCTATGAGGACATGACATCCACTATATGGTTAGACATCCAGTAGGAAACCCACTATACCATAGAGATGAATTCCTAAGATCAACAACACTTAGCAAAATGGGAGAAATCATGGAGAGATGATGTGCTCGGATATATAAAAAGGACTATTAGGTACAAGGTACGTATATGAGTACGGGGTGTACAATCCTGAGGAGGACAGAGGCATGGCCCTGACATCCATGTCTAACAAGTAGTGGCAGTACGAACCCGTACGGAGAGTGGAGGCACTACCTGAGCACCCTCGACCATATGCCAGAGTCAACACCACGATGTCTTGCGCCACTACCCTGACAATGCCAGAGTCGACACCATGATGTCTTGAGCCACTACCCTGACAATGTACTTGCGTATGTTCTTGTCCCTTCGGACCCCCTTGTATCAGGGGCCAATAGAACCCATCTATAAATAGGCTTCGACCCCTAAGGTTAAGGGGTTAGAAAATTCTTTGTATACAGACAATTAAGGAATATACGATTTTCGCTCCATTGTAGTTCTGTATATTTGCTCCTTCAAGTTCTTTCCATCTTCTTCTAAGATATCTTTTGCAATACCGTTTGAGTTTTCTAACCTTATATCGTTGACGAGTTCTTACCGTCAACAGGAAAGATAAGGTTTTACGAAACAAAACAATTCCTTTGATTAAAGTGTTATGGAGGAATAGCAGGTTCGAGGAGGCAACCTAGGAGCTTGAGTCAACAATGCGGGATCAGTATCCCGACTTATTCAGGTAAATTTCGAGAACAAAATTCTCAGTAGGAGGGGATAGTTGTAACGACCCAAAATTATTAATAAGGCTTAAGCGCCTTGATTAGTGTGTCGGGAGGGCATAATTGGTTTATGTGTGATTTAAATGATTTAATGCATGATTATGTGATAAGCATGCTTATATGATTATATGTGATAAATTGTTGAGACCACATTATTATGTGGATATATTTGCAGCATATGGCTCGAGGCGGTCCTAGTGAGCAGTTTGCCGAAATAGTCACAGCGGGGATTTATACCCGGCTCGGGGGAGCCTGAGGGTATTTTCGAGAATTTTGGAGATATATTGGAGATTATTAGACATTGGGTAAATAATTGGTGATTGTTTGGATAATGGGATTTAAGTGGTAAATATTAGGAACACTTGAGGAATTAGAAGGAATTGGGAACAAATGACCATTATACTGCTAGATTAAGTTATATGTTAGTTTTATTGCGGGAGGGTAAAAAGGTCATTTCCTAAGAGAAGGGGTATACTCAGCCTTTTCGGTTAAAAACAAAACAGAAGATTTTAGAGAAATCTACGGAAAGAAAGAAACAGAAAAGGTCTTAGCTCTTTCTCTTCCTCACCCTCACGCATCTCTCTCTCTCTCCCACTCTTCATTGTTGATGCTTGAATCTAGGCTTGGGCTGGGGATTTTTAGAGGAAAATATAAAGGAATTGAAGGGAATTAAGCTGGGTGTTGGAGCTAGAAATTCAGAGGAAAGGCTAGCTAGTTTGAGGTATGAATTCTTGCTTTTCAGCTCTGAATTCTTACTAGGTTTGTTAGGTAGAATTTTGAGTATTCAAAGTGAAGTTAGCAGCTTAATTAGGGTAAGGATTTTAGTTGAATTGGGCTAATGATTGAGGGATATTGCTTGAATTTTATGTCTGAGTTGAGGTATGATTTCTGTTTATATTGCTAGGAATTATAGGATGAAAATATGTGTGATTATGGGTCTAAATTCGTGGTTGGTTTAGTGTGGAGTTGAAGGGAAAATTCTTGGCAAATTTAGGTGTTCTTGGCTGGGAGAAGGTGGAGAAAACCTAGGTTTTCTCTAGGTTTGCAGGGTACGCCGCGACCCAGCCTTGGGTGCATCGCGGCGCTTGTGGCCTTCTTGCCAAGGGAGTTCTCTAACTTGGGGGCGTGCCAGGACTTGCATGGCCAAGTCGCGACCCGCCTCCCCTTTGGTGTGAAAGCTTGCTCTCTGACTTGGGGCAAGTCGCGACTTGCTGAGCCAAGTCGTGACCCGCCTGGGAGTTTTAAGCTTAAAGGGGTTCTTAGTGTTGTTAGGCTAGTTTTGTTTCCCTAATTATTTAATTTCTGATTTGAAGTTGATAGATATCAATGACTCTTGTGATTACGTTTATCGCCAAGGCTCTAGGCTAGGGATCGTGCTCAAAACCAGTTCACCTTCTCCGCTCGGAATGAAAGGTAAGAAAACTGCACCTAATTGTGTGGCTATGTTGGGACTAAGAGTTCCCTATACTTTTATGCAATGTTGTATGATGGTATTATGCCATGTGAACATGAAATAAACGGCCTAAGAGTGCCAGAATTAATATTGGCGCACAAGACGCGGCTCGGCCACTAGTAGCTGAGGTTAATTATATAATCACTGAGTTCGGCCTAAGTGAATCGGAGTCAGTGGGATAAACAGAGGGTGCGACCTAAGGGAGTCGACCCTAGATATTGTATAATATGTTTACTGTTGTTAATCTAATAGTTATGGCATGATAATTACCTGAATGATAGATTGTTGGCTTAATGATTGATATCACTGATTATGTGAACGATGTGGTATGTTGAGTATCTGATTGATGATTTGTGAATTATTTGATTACTGATTATTGATTATTCTCTATGATATGGTTTTCTTGCTGAGCCTTGGCTCACAGGTGCTACGTGGTGCAGGTAAAACAAGGGTAAGCTGGACCGACCCTGAATTGGAGAGCTCTGGGGGCAAAATGTACATAGCCAGTTGCTTGGCCGCCACGACCGACGGATGATACAGAGACAGGAGAACCTAAAATGCCTATTTTTCCATTCGAATGGCTTGTGGTTGAATATATCCTTTGAAATTTTTTAAACTATTCTTTAACCCTGTTTATTTTTGGGATCCCGTGTTTCAAACGCTTATTTAAATGAAATTGATCTTTTATGACCAAAATCTTTTAACCCTAGTTCAATTATGGTTTAGTTCCACATTTTTAATTAAATGGCTTGATTAGCAAGTCTTGGTTATCCAGGGCGTTACAGTACTAGCAGTAATTAATCTAAAGATTCCATAACTTTATTTTACTGTGAGCTGTTTTAAGTTCATTATCTCAATCTCGATCCTCTCATATCAATATGAGATTAAGACCACATAGATGAACTTTGGAATCTTCTGATATTTACTTAATATTATCAACATAATATCAAACATAGTCTATATATAAAATAATTCAATTCAATTATTTATTTTATTTAAAACCTTTGTCAACTACAATTGCTTTAAGGGCACTATTCCCAACAATCTCTCACTTACCCTAAAGCAAATTTAGGCATTTCTCTCAATGTGTCGCTCACATTATCCTGAATGAATTTGTCTAACAAAATCTTCGTAAATAGTTTTGTAAGAAACTATTTTGAAGCTATCTTCAATATCGTTACATCAATTATGTGAAATTGTCTCGAATTAAATGATACTTCATTTCATGTTCTTTTCCCTTCTCATGATTTCTCAATTCTTCTAGAATAGTTATTGTTTACCCAAAATGGTTGCAGATGATGTGGCAGGAATTTTGTACACGAGGGTAACACGTGTCAGCGTCATTAAGAAGGGGTATTGTTCATCTATCGACCAGCTCCTCGATGCTTCATCAAAGCTTAGCTATTAAATATGACTAGGCTGGTCGTATGATTCGGTTTATTTCCTTCAACAGTCATAATCTTGTAATAACTATGTTGATTATTTTCTCTTTATTACCCTGATACGTGAATATTAAGGAGAGTTAAGGCCCATTGGCCCATGTAACCCTCCTTGAGCCTATAAATATACATGAAATAGCTCAAGGAAGGGACTTTTTTATCTCTAAATCTTTTTCCTAAGTATTGAGAGAGAAAGCTATAGTGTGATTATCCATCGTTTTATTGTAATTCTCCCAAGGTTTGTGAAACTCAAGAACCCTAGTTCTTTGATCACATCTTTGAGATTCAATATTAATAATAACACTAAGTGGATGTAGGTCATTACCATTCTTTGGGGCCGAACCACTATAAATAGTTGGTGTTTTCTTCTTTACCATTAGATTAAACTCTTAATTGTCGTCTCATTTTCTGTCGTATATTTGACTCTGTGTCGTTGGCCAAATCGGGGGTCAACATTCTGGTGCTTTCATTGAGAGATTGATAAAAAATTGTAAGAAAATCTAATGGCAAAAACATCCAAGAAGACTGGACAAACCGCTGGCGCTGCACCATCCCAACCTCCTCCCCCAAATGTGGTTGAGAATGAACCTCATTTGGAGTTTGAAGAGGAGAAGTTAGATTCTGAAACACTGAGGGCAACACTGGGGGTGTTGCAGGATGAGTTGGCTAATCTGAGGGCCAATCATGAGAATGTTGCGGAGACAATGGCGATGCAGCAGAGGGAAATTGAACGCCAGCACCAGGAGCTGAGTGAGCGGCAGGCGGACATAGACCGTCGGCAGAGGGATGCCATGGCCGCTCTCGAAGCAGCCATCCAATTGGCTCGGAGTCAGGCTGTGCCAGCCTCTCAACCAGATCAGCCACCGAATGCGCCACCTCAAAGAGGTCCCAATCCTAGCCCTCCGCTCCAGCCAGCAAGCCCTTAAAGGTCAGAGCAGCCACCTATGGCTCAGGATGATGTCCCACCTAGGGATCCTGAGCACCAGCCTCCATCTTAGGTTGGTCGAGGTAATCCCCAATGCTCGAGGTAGAATAGGGCCGGGAAACTGTCCCGTAGCCCTAGACGCCCAGGGGATGAAGAGTCGAATCTACCCAGCAGGGGACAGCGTCCTTCTGCCAACAGAAGGAACATCAAGTCAGGCTCTGCGGTCAGGGGTCCCCCACGGCATAACAATGCACGGGGACCCAACAACCAGCGCAGGCCTCCCCCTGACGCTCGGGACATGCCAGCCCGAGGAGGAAATAGCGTGAACATCCGGTCACGCTGTAGTCAGCCACAGTTTAGAGATGGCCATGACTATAATGAAGCCGATTCCGGCAGAGGAAATGCTGGTCGGAGGAATGAGGAAAGAGGTGGAGGCAAAAGCCCCCCACCTAGAGAAAATAGGCCAGCTAGCCATAACGCTGGGGGGCAACCCAGGCAGCAGAACGTCTTTGATCGACTAGGAGTTAGCGAGCAGAGACGTAGGGATGATGATTTAAGGGACGTACTTAACGACCGCCGCGAAAGGCACGACGAGTACGCTCCCCCAGCACCGGTTGCCTCAGCAGTCCCAGAAGCGGTTCAGGCTTAGATTGATGCTCTGAACCAGGCAGTACAACAACTGGTCGGGGGATGAATGTGTCATATAGAGTACGATCGGAGGAGGGGCACTCCCTTTGTACAAAGGATTGCTGCGGCTGTAATCTCCAGTAAATTCAAGATGCCAACATTGCCGAACTTTGATGGGTATGGTGATCTAGTCTCACTTTAATAAGTCTGAGATACAAATGGATATACAGAAAGTGTCAAAAGATGCCCGCTACCGGATCTTCCCAGCAACATTGTCTGACACCGCCCAGGAGTGGTTCTTTAAGTTCCATCCTGCTAGTATAGTATCTTGGGAGATGTTCATAAAGGAATTTTACAGACAATTCTACGCGGGTTGCGTACACCCCACAGAGGCCAACCAACTGGTCGAGATACGCCAGAAGGAGGGAGAGCCCTTCAAAGAATATGTCCAACGCTTCATGCGAGCAGCAGCTGGAGCCAAGATAGTGGGTGAAGAAGGCAAGATGATGGTCGTAACTGCTGGGGTTAGGCACCATTCACCCCTCTGGAGTAGCCTCAGAAAGAATGGGGTAAGAAGTACCCAGGATTTTTTGGATCGGGCTGATCGATATATCAAGCTTGAGGACGCGATTGCCAATGAAGGGAAATCGCCAACAAAAGAAAAGGGGCCAAAGGAAGAACCCACCAAGGTTGTCGACGGGTCGGAAAAGCCCAATGGCAACAGCAACGGCAATGGGAATAGAAATGGTAGGAACGGTTGAAAACGGGTGAACAATGAACCCTTGGCTTCTTAAAATAAACGCCCCAAAGGCAGTCGATACGAGCTGAGATTCACCAACTACACGGCCCTTGTCGAAAGCCGAGCAGAAGTCTACCAGGCGACCAGCTCCATCGTGCCTTACAAACGACCCACACCTATAAGGAAAGATATCTCCAAGAGAGATACAATGAAGTTCTGTCATTTTCACAACGACTACGGGCATGACACTAATGAATGTAACCAGTTGAAAGACGAGATTGAGTTCTTGATTAGGCAGGGACATCTAAGGAGATATGTGCGAGCCGCAGGAGGGTCTCAGCGAGAGGGTCAAGGTGGTAACGAGAAGGTGTCTGCTCACCAATTCTCACCACCCCTACAGCCAGCTCCTGTGGCAGGAACTTTACTCACCATCTGCGGAGGCCCACATCTTGCAGGGGACAATGGGAAGGCAAGGGAATGATATGCTCGAACCCTACACCACGACTAGGACATCGAGATGATGAGTATGGAGGATCGAGCACCAAAAAAGGCTCGAACAGAGGAGAATTTGATAACCTTCTTTGAAGATGATGCCCAGCACGTACAATTCCCACACTCCAATCTATTGGTCGTAGACGTATAAATTGCCAACATGATGGTGAAGAGGGTGTTGGTCGACACAGGAAGTTTGGTCAACATCCTATACAAGTCTTCGCTAGAGAGAGTGAAGCTGTCTGTCAAGGACCTGGAGCCATGCAACCAAACCATCTATGGTTTTTTCGGCGAGGGGCTCACCCCAACGGGGTCGATTAGGCTTCCAGTTACAGCAGGTACTGCACCTGCTAACATGACATTACTCGCTACTTTCACAGTAGTTGATTGTCCTTCGACATACAATGCTATAATTGGGAGACCAATTCTGGTCAACCTACAGGCCATCACTTCAATATGGCACCTTGCCATGAAATTCCCAACAGACGCAGGGGTAGGATGCATATTGGGAAATCAGCGGGAAGCAAGGGAGTGCTACAACGCCTCGATAACCAAGGCAAAGAAAGGTGTGTCGAGAGATGTTCCCGGAAAAGAGTTGCAAATGGCAATTGATGCTCAGGCCCAGTCAGGTGATAATGTTTCCAAATAGGGCGTCGCCCAAAGTGAGGATAGAGACTTGGATCCTCTCTTTGGGGATTTTGAGGAAGAAATAGGACCCATCGAGGACCTTGAAGAGGTCCAACTCGATGAAGAAAATCCGACCAGGGTTGTGAAAGTCAGTAAAAACTTTGAGACAACAACAAAATAAGCACCGGTGGTGTTTTTGAGGAGGAACCAGAAAGTCTTCGCCTGGTCGCACAAAGATATGGTTGGGATAGACCCTGCAGTCATCAGTCATGTCCTAAACATCGACAAGAGTTTTCCACCGGTGCAACAGAAAAGAAGGCTGCTCGACAAAGATAGATCAAAGGCCTTAAAAGAAGAAGTCTAGAAGCTGAAGGAGAATGGGTTCATCAGGGTGGCATTTTATCCATCATGGGTCTCTAATCCCATACTAGTTCCCAAGCCGAATGGAAAATGGCGAACATGCGTGGATTTCACAGACCTTAATAAAGTCTGCCCCAAATATTGTTTCCCACTCCCAAGAATCGACCAACTGGTCGATGCCACTGCAGGACACGAGATTCTCTCAGTCATGGATGCATACTCCTGGTATAATCAGATTAGTATGCATCCTCCTGATGAGGATTACACTAGCTTTCGGACTGATACAGGGCTTTACTGTTACAAAGTGATGCCCTTCGATTTGAAAAACACTGGTGCGACTTACCAGCGACTAGTCAACCACAAGTTTAAGGAGCTGATCGGCACAAACATGGAGGTCTATGTTGACGACATGCTAGTAAAGTCAAAGAAGGCAGAAGGGCATATAGAGGATTTGCAGGAGTGCTTCAACGTCTTGAACAAATATCAGATGAAGCTGAATCCCCTTAAATGCTCCTTCGGAGTAGGATCAGGGAAGTTCTTGGGATTTATAGTTAATTCGAGAGGAATTGAGGCCAATCTTGAGAAAATCAAAGCCCTGATCGATATCGCCAGCAAAGAATAAGGATGTTCAAAGTTTGATCGGAAGAATTTCCGCTCTCAGTAGATTTATTTCAAAATCAACGGACAAGTGCGTTCCATTTTTTAATCTACTTAGAGGCAACAAGAAATTTGAGTGGACGGAGGAGTGTGAGCAGGCATTCCAAGCATTGAAGACTCACATGGCGCAACCACCCGTTCTATCAAAGTCGGTCGATGAAGAAACGTTGTTTGTCTACTTGGCGATTAGAGTATGCTGCTAGTGTTGTTTTAGTAAGAGAAGAAGAAGGCGTACAAAAGGTCGTTTATTATGTAAGCAAAAGGCTAATTGGAGCGGAGCAGCAGTACCCACCTATTGAAAAGTTAGCCTATTGCTTAATTTTGGCCTCTAGGAAGTTGCGACCTTACTTTCAAGCTCACCAAATCACAATTTTGACTGACCAACCTCTACCGCATGTTCTGCAAAAGCGAGAGGCTGCAGGGAGATTGTTGAAATGGGCAGTCAAACTTGGGCAGTTCGATATCTCTTACTTACCACGAGCAGCGATAAAAGGGCAAGCCCTGGCAGACTTCATTGTAGAGTTCACTGAACTTACAGATAACGAGCAGACCGAAGAGCCTGATGAGCCTGAATCTCAAAACCAACCTCCCTCATGGAAGTTGTTTACAGATGGCTCTTCTAATGAGCGTCATACAGGTGCGAGGGTGATCCCGATTACGCCTGAAGGGCATCGATTTCACTGTGCAATCAGGTTTGACTTCACTGCTTCCAACAATGAGGCTGAGTATGAAGCATTGTTCGCTGGGTTACGATTAGCCAGGGACATGAATATAAAGATACTTTACATCTACAGTGACTCTCAGTTGGTAGTAAATCAAGTCATGGGAGAGTACCAAGCCCGAGGTGTAAAGATGGTTGCCTATTTAAACAAAACAAAGGATCTATTAGCACAGTTTGACAAGTACACCCTTCAGCAGGTACCTCACGACCAGAATTCAACGCTGATGCTTTGGCCAAGCTAGCAAGTGCAAAAGATGTTGATACTCTTAACATAGTGCCAGTTGAACGGCTATCTGTGCAAAGCATCCAAGCAGAGGAAACCACTCCGGTGATCCAGATGGCGGATACATGGATGGCACCATACGTAGAGTATCTGACGCGAGGGATGTTACCAACGGATAGAAACAAAGTCAGGACCTTTCAGCGACAGGCTGCTAGGTATATCCTGGTCAATGGAATCTTGTACCAAAGGTGATACTCAATGCCACTCCTCAGATGTGTTTCGAAAGAGAAAGCCAAAGAATTGATGAAAAAGGTACATGAAGGCTTCTGCGGAGACCACGCTGGGGGGCAAAGTTTGGCAAAAAAGATCCTGAGGAAAGGGTATTTCTGGCCAACAATGAATGAAGACTCGATGGAATTCATACGGAGGTGTGACAAGTGCCAGAGGTTCTCAAAAATTCCGCGAGCAGCCCCTAATGAACTGAAACAGATGCAAAGTCTGTGGCCATTTGCAGTGTGGGGTATAGACTTAATCGGATCTTTACCCACAGGAAAGGGTGGCGTCAAGTATGTTGTGGTTTCCATCGATTACTTCACTAAATGGGTCGAAGTCGAGCCACTCACAACCATAATGACCAAGAAGGTACTGGATTTTGTGGTCAAAAACATCGTTTGTCGCTATGGAATGCCAAGGAAAATCGTCTCAGATAACAGCGCACAGTTTGATAGTGATTTATTCACGGACTTTTGCAAACAGCATGGGATTAGCAAGAGCTTTTCTTCAGTTGCTCATCCCTAAGCAAATGGACAAGTCGAAGCAGTCAACAAAACGCTAAAGGATACCTTGAAGAAAAGACTGGAAAAAGTTAAGGGTGTATGGCCAGAGCAATTGCCTGAAGTCCTTTGGTCGTACAGAACTTCCCACCGAACAGCAACAGGCCATACTCCATTCTCTTTGGCTTATGGGTATGAGGCTATATTGCATGTTGAGTTAGGTCCACCCTCGCATCGCATGATAATGTACGATCAAGGCTCTAACAGCCAACTATTGATGGAATCCCTGGACTTGATCAATGAGAAACGTCAACAAGCTCAACTCCGAGTAGCTGCGTACCAGCAAAAAATCACCCGGTATTTCAACTCTAAAGTACATGAAAGAAAGTTTAACGTCAGAGATTTAGTACTTCGAAGAGTTTTCCTAAATACCCGCGACCAGGCTGCTGAAGTACTCAGAACTAATTGGGAAGGACCATACCAGATTGAAGAAGTCCTCCATCCAGGCACCTACAAACTTGCTCGCTTAAATGGAGATCTCATTCCTCGCTATTGGAATGGAGAACACCTACACAATTACTATCAATAAACAATTCTTCTTAAATAATTGGCTTGTATTAATTTTACTTTTTACAAGTTATGAAAAAGGGTTGGTCATTTTATATGATTAATCGCTTATAAGTGTAAAATTTTATTAATCACTCGTACATACACGTTTTGTCCATTTATTACGAGAAATATAAGGGACTGTGCGCAGCCAGTCATTCTTGCCAGTTATTGTATTTATTACAAGTATTTTCTCATTACGTGTGTTGTTTTGTTGTATTATCGTTTTAATTATTTGCTCCGAGCCATAATGTTCGAACAGGTTTTGGTCAAGGCAAGTGACTAAGGACCTAAAGCTCCTCAATCACTTGGGGGGAATATAAGGCATCTAGTAAGCAAGGCATATCGAAAGGTATGTAAACACATGAGCAAAATAAGTGAAAGCATGTTAGGGTACTTAGAGTATTTTTCAAAATTTTGTATTTTGTTAAATCAAACCAAAGTACTATGCTAAGTTCGGTCATGCGAACAGATGTTATAATAAAATGCAAATATTATAATATCTTAAGGAAACCTTTTACACCGCGAGCAGTTACTGCTCGGATGTAATTGTTTGATAAAAGGAAAAAGTAGCTGCTCACGCAGCAATCAAAAAATATATTGTCTCTACATCACAACCCGTAGGTTGGGTATTTAAAAGAATAAAAGAAAAATAGCATACTACAAGGCAGGAGGATCTTGAGGGGTGTCCTAGTCGACGACAGTTGTAGCTTCATTGTCTGCCCCTTCCACGCTAGTGGCCAAAGAGATTTCAGGCGAGGCAGGTATCTTTGCTCTCTCTTCTTCTGCCAGGCGAGCAACGCAACAGGCTATCTCAGCATGCCTCGTGTGCTCACGAAGATAGCTGAAGTTGGCCTCCTGGTTGTGTTTCCAAAAGTCATAGAAACACTTAACCGTGGGATTCTTGTACCTCTCCAAATTGCTGGTGTTGGCTTTTTCAAGTTCCTCGATCCGGCCTTCCATCTTTGTAGTCTCTTGTCTGCTCGCAATCAGGTCCTCCTCGAGCTTTTTAGCCTCACGATAGTTGATGCAGTTAGACTCCTTGAGCTGGTCTCTTTGCTCGACGGCCTTGTCCAGAGTAGTCTCCTTCTCCCTTAACTCCTCAGCCAGCTTGTTCTTCTCCTCGAGCAATGCTGTGTTTGTCTTCTAAGCCACCTCAAGCTATTCAGCATATTTTGCTTTGGCAGCTTTGAGTTCTTCAGCGTGCCATTGCTCGGAAGCCTTGGACTGTTCGGTGATGGCTCCTGAGCGGAGACAGCCAGCAGTCACGATTAACATTGCCTGCGATCAGCACGAAAGTTAAATTGACTATAATAAATAAAAGGATTTAGTCTCCACAGAAAAGAAAAAAAAAGACAACTTACACTTGTGAGCTCGTTTAGAGTGCAGGTTAAGATCTGGTCAGCGTCCATTATCTCTCTCCCATCCATCGCTTCTCGGCAATGTTCGTGCCTCAAAATTTTTGCCATCCTGTCTTTGGCTGATCTTAGGCCATGGCTCGATATGTCACCCCCTGTGGAAGCAGGGGCAGCCTGCTAAGTCTGGTGAGCTGCAGCTGGTGGGGAAGGTGTCGACCCGACTGGAGCAGGCAGAGTTTGCTGCTCGAGGGGAGAAGGAGGTGGTGTTGCATTTGATGAAGGTACGTCTGTCGGAGGGTCTGCAGTACGGGTTTTCTTGGCCGGAGGCGCTATACTGCTTTCCCCGTGATGCCTCCTGCTCGCTATCTTCTTGCTCGTAGGAGCTTCAGGAGCCTCGAGAGCACAGTACATATCGAACACGTTTTCAAATTCCATGTCTACAAGAAAGCAAATGCACGAACAGTGAGATAGTACAAACGACTGAGTATGTTATGTCAGGAAAAGAAACAAAGAAAATCGTAAGTAAAATACCCGAGCTATCATTACTAGTCGGTACATTATATACTCTACTAGTGTTACACTCACTCTCTGGCATGAAGAAGTCTGAATCTAAATTGGGAGCGTACTTAAAATTGTTGTCCCCGTCAAACAAGTGACAGGGAATCGGCAAACTATCTAAGAGCGAGAAATTAGTACCGTTCTCATCCGAAGATTCGTCGAGAGGCTCGAGAGGTTCGGTAGCTTTCTTTTTTCCCTTTTCCAGTGGGGCGGGGGGAGCAGCAGCTCGCGGGGTGCTGGAGGATTCCCTGATTGTCACTCCAGTTGTCCTCCTCCTTTGAGGTTGTGACACGTTTGGGTTATGACGCCCCACTTCACTATGGCTGCTTTCTGGAATGACGACTGGCCCTACAAACCAACACGAGTCTTTTCAGCATGCTTTGTCCTCACTCACATGCTTCCTAGGAAAACTTCCCAGGAGGCCCCCCATCCCTAGATTACCCCAGGTCAAGCACGCTTAACTTTGGAGTTCTCAAGTGATGGGCTACCGAAAAGAAGATATCTTCTTTTCGGTAGCCCATCACTTGAGAACTCCAAAGTTAAGCGTGCTTGACCTGGGGTAATCTAGGGATGGGGGGCCTCCTGGGAAGTTTTCCTAGGAAGCATGTGAGTGAGGACAAAGCATGCTGAAAAGACTCGTGTTGGTTTGTAGGGCCAGTCGTCATTCCAGAAAAGCAGCCATAGTGACGTGGGGCGTCACATGGGTGCTGCTCAGGAGTCTCCTCGCCAATGGCACTTCCCGTTGTTGACTCCCTCATATCCTAGCGAGGTGCCAAAAGTACAACCAACCTCAGGTTAGCCTCTGTGACCAGATGCTTGAGGCTCTTCTCTACGTCAGTCAAGTTGGCCAAGAGGGCTGATCGGATTTCCATGTTTGGTGTGGGAGCTGGTCGCAACCATGGGCCTGAAAGGCGCTAAAAATCTAAGGGAAACGCAGTAAAAATTAAAGAAAAATAAACGACCAGGGGTGCAAAGACTTTACCTCCTTGTGTGAAGGCCAAGTTGTTCGCGACCATGTCAGTAGTCAGAAAGTACTCCAGATGGTACTTCCCCACGTTCGAGATAAAAGTAGTGTCAGTCAGGAAAGTACGACCTGTTTCCTGGGACGATGAAATGTTTGGGGTAGCTCGATAAAAAGGAATTTCTGGTATCAACAGCGACGGTTGCTCCTTGTCCTCAAGCAATTGAGCTAGCAAGTCGTCGTCGATGGGTCTCTCACCTTCCCACAGATCTTTCATGAAAAGATGCAAATAGAGAAAGGGGGAGATGAGAACGTAAAGCCTAAAAATATGTGTTAAGAGTTAGAATAACGTTGCTCGCGTATAAAAGTTAAGCTTTTATACGGTCAGCAGGATTCTAGCAAAAACACTAAGTTTTATACGAGCAGTTTGAGAAACGGATTAAAAATCAGAACTAAAAAGTTTTTCAGGAAAAGCTTTTTCGACTCCGAAAGGGCGGGAAAAACCCAGTTTTTCAACTAGCTTAAAAATCGAATTTTTACTTCGATTTTACACCCCTAAATCTACAATCTCAACTATCAAACTGACTCCTAACTCCTATGAAACATTATTTCACTACCCTATCGAGCATCGATCAACATGCCCGTTTACCCCAAGACAGTTTCGGTCAAGAACAACCAAGAACTCAAATACAAAACTATTTTGCATGGAAACTCAGATGTCTAAGGGGTTCGTGAAACTTACATAGATGAAAGGTGGAGTCTGAACACGAAAGCTTTGAGTGTCTAGATGGAAGTTCCTTGGATCAACGATGAAAGTTCCTGGGATTTCTGGGCTCTGAAGGTCGAAGTTCTTTGAGGTTCTTGAAAAAGAGATGGCGAGTGAAAAGTAAAAAGTGAAAATGTGGATTTGGGGTATTATTTATAGTGACTGCGACATGATAAAAGAAGTAATCATGAATTACTTTTTTCAAAGTATGGGGAAGTGTAATAGCCATCAGATAAGTTTTTGGGAAACCAAAAAGACTTGATTGGACATGATTGATTACTTTTTTCAAGAAAGCATGGGCGACTCTGACAGATTTTGTGGGGTAAGCGAAGAGTCAGTTTCCTAAGTTTACTTTATGCTGGTCACAGTAAAATAAACTTGGGGGGCAAATGTTTACCCAAAATGGCTGCGGATGACGTGGCAGGAATTTTGTACACGAGGGTAACACGTGTCAGCGTCATTAAGAAGGGGTGTTGTTCGTCTGTCGACCAGCTCCTCGATGCTTCATCAAAGCTTAGCTATTAAATACGACCAAGCTGTTCGTATGATTCAATTTACTTCCTTTAACAGTCATAATCTTGTAATAACTAAGTTGATTATTTCCTCTTTATTACCTTGATACGCAGATATTAAGGAGAGTTAAGGCCCATTGACCCATGTAACCCTCCTTGAGCCTATAAATATACATGAAATAGCTTAAGGAAGGGACTTTTTGATCTCTGAATCTTTTTCCTGAGTATTGAGAGAGAAAGATATAGTGTGATTATCCATCGTTTTATTGTAATTCTCCCAAGGTTTGTGAAACTCAAGTACCCTAGTTCTTTGATCATGGCTTTGAGATTCAATATTAATAATAGCACTAAGTGGATGTAGGTCATTACCATTCTTTGGGGCCGAACCACTATATATCGTTGGTGTTTTCTTCTTTACCATTAGATTAAAATCTTAATTGTCGTCTCATTTTCTGTCGTATATTTGACTCCGTGTCGTTGGCCAAATCGAGGGTCAACAGTTATATCTCCATTGCTTTCGCAATAAGGTACTAGTAGCATATTCAAATCTAAAACCCTTTCCAGAATGGTAAAGAACTCATCTAAATCAAATAGCCTATTTAACTACTCAATAGTTGTTACATTTTGGCTTCTATGGTGGAATATACAATTCTGAAATGTCCAACACATTTCCAGATTAATGTGTTTCCTCCAAAGTTATAGAAATTGATTCTGATATCAATCTTTGAAGATTTCTATCTGATTGAAAATTAGTTCATCTTTTGGGATTTTAGGTCACTGTTTAAATACACAAACATATAATCTCAATTATATTCAAGATACTCAAAAAATTAAATCCATATAATTATTCAATGACTCAATCCAACATTGGATTGACAACTGTTGACTATTCCGACAATTTAACAAATGTGAATTTGAACACATAATATTTGATACATAAAACAGTTCATCACTGAGTTGTAGGAATACAGTCTCATGTCCTTCTTTTCTTGTAAAAGAATAAATGAACACTATTATTTAGATAATACATCCTCCTGAGCGGGAAGGCAAAAATCATTTCTTGGACTTTTGTAAACTAAAGTATTTAAGCTGTATATCTATATAAGTCGCTTGAGACAGTGCCAAAAGATTGTTCTTTCAATCTCTAAAGATTTGAATGTATAGAACATATTTGGTTTTTCCAAATCTAATATTTAGAAATGTTCAGCTAACCATTTCTTTACTGTTGATAATTTCTCTACATCATTCCCAATGATTAGAATGTTATCAACATGAAGAATAAGAATCACAACAGAATCTTTGATTAAATCAAAGATATTTAAGATTTGATGACTCGTTAAAATCCGAAGGTGGATTTAAGAAGTCTTGCAAAAAAACTTTTCTTTTGATCTTTTATTTTGAATCTTTCTGGTCGAGATCTACAAACGGTTTTGTCATGTTAGCCATTCAGAAAAGACTATTTAGACATCCATTTTAATAAATCTCATAATCCATGCAAAAAGCAATGGATAAGAGTATGTAAACTGATTTAAGCTTGGTTACAGTAGAAGGTATTTATTCGAGTAATAAATTTCTTCTTTCTGTTTATAGCCTTCAGCTATTAACCTTACTTTGAACAGTCTATACTTTCCTCTGTTCTCATCTTCATCTTAAATATCCTATTGCAAACTGAAGTTTAATGAACTTTAGTTGGATGTTCAAGAATCGAGATGTCACAGGAATTCCAAATTTCATTTCTAGATTCATGGTGTTTCAACTATTTTTTTATGTTAAAATCTTTCATTACATACTAGTATGTGAATGAAATATAGTTAGATTGTGTTACACACAACCAACTAAACTTTATGTTTGTAATGGAGTAGTTACTAACTAACGCTCCCACTATAATAAAGCTTTATAGAATTTGTGATATTCTTTGATTTTATCATTGATAATTATCAGTAACTCGCTTACTTAACTTATAGTTATTATTTCTAGTACAAGTTAACTAGAAATATAGTGATTATAATAATTATGCTTCATTAAAGTAGCATTTAAGAGATACAAACACTTTTGTAATCTTTTATGATTTTTAAATTGTTTCACTAAATGACTTCATGGAAAACTTTCAATTTATTCACATAATTACTTGTGAATCCCAACTTTTAAGTCTTTGATGTTGTACAATCAAACATGTATAGAGTCTAACAAGTGTCAAAATTATAGAAATAATAAAGACAATAATGATCACTCATTATCTATTTAATCTTATCTAATATGATTATATTCCATTTCCAAAATACTAATGTTGCTTAAAATTCTAGTTGTATGTGAGTTGGGTTTGAATTCCAAGTTCACATGCAAATTACTTGAATTCCAAATTCGAGTTTAGACTTCCTTTTTTATCAAAGCAAACATGTCTTTAAGTGATTTTACTTTGAACGATGCATGAAAATTTCTAGAAATTTCTTTTGCATTCAACAAAGGTAAACATATCTTAAATAAATGTCAATCAATACTGACTTACTATTTATTATCTATTTTAACTTTCAACATTAAAAGGTTCAACATACATCTCTATGTATTAGCTAAGCGATTATGTGATTTTTCAGCCTTTATATGAGAAAGGTCTTTTGGTTAACTTTAATAAATAGACTATATAAACAGGGAGAGAACCAATGAATGGTTCTAATAAAAGACTATCTTTTATTTGTTTTATGTGTCTATTTAATTATAAACCAATCTCAAAAAATAATTCACATTTATGTTTCACTTAATTGTTGTTGGAATAATATGTCTTCTTTATTAAATCTATGTTTTCCACAATAGTTATTAATTTATAATTATCATTTATAGTCATTGATGAAATAGATAGAACAAATATATTTCAGAAATAACAACTGAATTTATTATTTAAAAGAAATATTAAACTTGTTCACTCATCAATAAAGGAGTCTAAAATATTGTTTCAAGAAAGAATTCTAGAAGCAATTTAAAGAAACAGACTTAATAGAAAGTTTGAATTTAAAAACTAAATTCCATGCCAGCCATTCCTTGGTCTACCAATCTGTAATCTTCTTCTTGTTTCTTTTCCGCATTTCTTTGTTTTCTTGAATAATGTGTTCCTGAAAACAAGATGAAAAATATGGTTTGTGATATACAAATTTGAATCAACTATTCTAATATATTAAAAGGAGATGAGTAAATCATATTTACCCTTTCTTCTTGCAAACTTCCCAAGTGATCAATAGAGTCTCTTTTGATCTTTTCTCATATCTCGTATGTGGAATTGAGGTTTACATATCTCGATTTAATAATGTCAAACATAGTCTTCAGTATGCAATGACAAGCCAGATAATCAGATTTCATCTAATCCGCATATATTTTATGATCATCATAATCAGATAAAGCTGATGGCTCATCTGGACGCACATCAATGATTGCATCATACACTTTTAGTTTACTCAGAACTATATGTATGCCTCTGTACCAATCATCAAGATTGTTGAAGTCTAAATGAAAGGTACTTAGGTATCTGTCATAAGGATTCACTGGTTCTTTCACATTTTGAGGTCATTGATCAGGATTAAGAGAATTAACCATTGTTGCTGAAAATAAATAAATAAAATATAATGAATTAAAACATATAATAAATACCAGATATATTTGGAAAAGTAAACATGATGCATAAAAGAAAAATATAAAAAACACATCAAAAAAAATAAATACTAATCCACGATAAAATAATTTGAAAATTAATGGACCAGCCTCTGGTTAGGTCAGACTAATTCCAAATTAATTTTGAGACGAATCTCAATTTCATAAGTGAAAACTTAAAAATGACTTTTTCTCTTTTGACTTATGAACTACCGCTAGTTTGGTGAAGATGTACTAGTCGTGCTCGAAAGCCTAGATACATCTTCGGAGTGTAACCTATTATTTTTTATTAATGACTTAACTCAAGAGTGTGCCTTAGGGTAATCTTAAAATACATCATTAATCCTATTCTCATAAGAAAAGTCAACCTTGAGATAAAATAAACATATTCGGAAGTCTTTCCTTAGGGAGGCCACAAACGGAGGCGACACGAGGCCCTTCCTATGTCTCTCAGTGTTCAACCAATAATGGAGACCATGGAACTTATTGTCATAACTCCCTCTCCGACTCACTATTTTGGAAAAGTGTGTTTTTCAAAAAAACAATTTTTTAAATTTAGTTGTAAAAATAAATTTAATTATTTTTACCAAATGATATTCTAATAATTACTAATCCAATTAAGCAAAATATATTGTATTTATGCTTTAATCAAAAGAATATCATTTTTATTTTAATAAAACATTTTTCATTAAAATAATAAATCAAACAACTTTAGCTTTGATTTACCATCTTAACTAATTAAGACTAAATTTATTATTATATGAATTATCATATATAAACATATAATAAAATATAGGACATTCCTAATAGCATGTTTCTACACGAATGTCATGCATGCTAATTGCATACTGTGTGGGTATATGAATGGCATGTTATAATGCATGACAAAATATCAAACACTTTAATCATATTCAAACATTAATAATAAATAAATAAAAGCGGGTTGGTACCTTTTGGGTATTTCTAGAAAAAATTACAACACTTGCAAAATATAAATGAAAATGTAACCTAGACTAGCTAAGGCCTGATGAAGAACGCATTGGTCTCGAGCCTTGAGATGTAGTCTTGTTGAGCCAATGCCACCATTTTCCATATCCATTTTGAATTATACAACTTTTAATTATTTTAAACAGTCATTTAAAATAATTAAACCTTAGGTATTAACACCCAAATAGTTTCTAAGGCCCAATTTGAATTTGGGTTATTTAATTCAAAAATAAAATTAAACAATTTAATTTTAATTAAAAATAAAATTGTTTTAATTATGGAAGAGAATAATTAAAACATTTTTAATTAAGAAAAATAATCAAAACTATTTTAATCATTGAAATTTCCAAATTAAAACCATTTTAATATTTATTTCAAATTTCTAATTAATTAAATAATTAAAACATTTTTGGTGACAACGCATTAGGGTTTGCATGACACAAACCCTAGGTTGTGTCATCAAAAGGGGTGGCGACAAGGGGTCCCAGCGACATGGTGGTGCTCGTCCGGCCATGGTTGTGGCAAGCACACGAGCGGCGGCGGCAGGGACGGATTCGTACAGTGTACAAATATGGTCGTACAATCCGTACGAATGTATGAACAGTGAGGAAGCCACCTCGGGGTGTGTGCCACGGCAGTCAGCGGTGGTGGTGATGTCGTCTGGATTTTCGTGTCAAGCTCCGTTGAATCCAATTACAACAATTTTATAATTTGCATTTCAAAAAATAAAATCACAAAATTCCTATGCCCCAAAAATTGGCTTACATTTTTCATCTAGAAATACTAAGAATAATTCCTAAACCCAAAAGCACCATTATAAACAACCCTTAAGAATCTATCATCATCAATATAAACATCCCTCCATTCAAATATATATCACATATAATATAAAAATGCACATAATCCCACACAGCAATTAATAATATGCAAAGATTAATGACTGTTCTAATACCAATTGTTGGAAAAATATTCAGAGTGCGCAGGGAAATAGCATGGTGGGCCCAGTTGCTAAACAACAAAAAAAAATCATCTCTCATATAAACAATTTATATGTTCAAGAATACATATTGGAACCATTAATATGTGTTGACGGTGAAATCTCGTCAATGATATAAGGTTAGAAAACTCAGACTATATTGCCAAAGGTATCTCAGAAGAAGATGGAGAAAACTTAAATGAGTAAAAATGTAGAACTGCAATGGAGTCGAAATTGTATAATACTTAACAGCCTTAGCATACAATCAATTTTCCAACCCCCTTCCATGTGGAATTGGGATTCATTATATAGTGGGCTCTAATGGCCCTAGATACATTGTGGTCCAAGGGACCAGGTAGTACATAGGTACACTGTCTGGAGAGTGGTTTCAGAGATTGTGGTCTTACAACCAGTACAAGGATAGGTGCCAGGAGGATGTCTCCACTACTTGACCGTACGAATGTCAGAGGAGTGGTGCAGGTGGTAGTGGTGTCGACTCTGACATCTAGCCACAGACACATATGCCATTCCCCCTCTCCTCGCGTTCCCACTACTTGTCTGGCAGAGGTACCATATTCGTACGCTGACTCCCTTAGGTCTGCGGGTACATTCCAAAAGATACGCGTGAGAGTTAAACTTTGCTGGCCGGGCTAAGAGGGCTAGGCGTGAGAGCTTCCGTGGGGCGCTCCTGATGGCGTGGCATGGTGTGATGGCCTCCCAAGAATATGTCGGCCCTAGGGCCTCGCGTGGCACGCCCCTTGGGCATAGATGGTGGCCTCATGTGGCACGCCCCTTGGGCACGCATGGGGGCCTCGCGTGGCACGCTCCTTGGGCATGCATGGTGGCCTCGCGCGGCACGCCCCTTGGGCATGCATGGTGGCCTCGCGCGGCACGCCCCTTGGGCATGCATGGTGGCCTCGCGTGGCATGCCCCTTGGGCACGAATGGTGGCCTCGCGTGGCACGCCCCTTGGGCACGGAAGGTGGCCTCGCGTGGCATGCCCCTTGGGCACGCATGGTGGCCTCGCGTGGCATGCCCCTTGGGCATGAATGGTGGCCTCGCATGGCATGCCCCTTGGGCACACATGGGGGCCTCGCGTGGCACGCCCCTTGGGCATGCATGGTGGCCTCACGTGGCACGCCCCTTGGGCACGCATGGTGGCCTCACGCGGGAGGCTCGAGTGCACATGGCCGAGGCGAGACGGGGGCCTCGCGTGGGAGGCTCGGGTGTGCAACCGAGTCGCTAGACGCGCACGGGTCATGGGCAGCCTCGCATAGTGAGGCCCTCGTTGCCTTGGCAGGTACTTGTGCATGTCGGGCAGCCTCGTATGGGAAGGCCCTCGGGTCTCTAGGGGCATCTTCGCAAAGGCCTCCTACGAGACATGGGACTCGCGTGGGGAAAAATATTGGGTTGCTTGGTTTGCCCGTGGCTAGCGAGGGTAAACCTCAATTTTTTTTCTTGGTGGATTTTTGGCATCCACAATATGCAATATCATTAATCATGCAACATATATATACACGTCCATACATGTATATATATACATAGATATACACGCATACATAAATATGCACACACTTATTTATTATATGCACACGTATACAAATATTTAAGGATAGAAATATTTACCTCTTGAAGCTTATTAACTGCCCTTGAGTCTTTTTGTATAAATAACGATCTTCCAATCCAATGCTTTCAGTACTCAGACCACAATCTTCCGAGTGTTCTCTACGCCTCAAGATGTGGGTGGGTACATAGAGAACAAGGGTTTGCAATTTAGAAATCATAAGTTTATCTCAACACATGAGTGCTTGGATTATGGCTTGAGAAATGTTGGAATAATAAGAGAAGAAGATGAAGAATTTATTGTCTGACAATTTTTTGAAACTCTTGTGAATCACCATTGTTATTTTCTTATTGTCACATAATATATATAGATTATATATTACATTATTATTCATAATAATAATAATAATAATAATAATACAATCATAATGATGATATGAATTGATTTAGGTAATATCTAACTTACCAAATTTGAAAAAAAAAATCTATTTTCAAAGTATTAATTAATTAAATAAATAAATAAAAACAATATTGATACTTTATCAATATCATATACACGCATGGCACAGTCCTTGGACTCTGCCATGCGTGTAGCACTATTCTCATTCAGGGAATATTGTATTTTTCCTATTTTCTTTTATTTATTTATTTAAATAAATCTCTCCCACAAAATATGGTATCATCTTTTTAAGGAAAAGATCACAACCATAATTCAATTTTAAATTTTAAATTCAAAATTCAAATTAATGATCATCATTATCATCATGTTTTTAAAAATCAATAAATCAAAACTATTTTCGCTTACCATTTTTATTTTCTCCCACACAAAATAAAATAATTAATTTTAAAATTTTATTTATTTATTATTATATATATTTCAAAAATTCTATATTTGAATAAATAAATATAATTTCAAAATTTAATAATTAATTTCAAATTAATTATTCAACCTCAATTATCATATAATTGTATATTTGACTCAAAGAATAAAATTCTTCTAAAATTTCCAAATTACAGTTTACCCTTGTATCAACTCTTACATTGATATAGTGTTGATAGAGCCACCATGGGGACCTATGGACCTATAATTTCAAGCTCTAATAAATATTAGCTTATTAATCAAAGCTCTTTGATTAAATAATTATATTTATTAATCTCATGATTATTCCACTATAAATATGAGATTGAACTATGATAATTATAGACATATATTTACATAGTACTTTATTAAAGAATAAAGTGTTCATTGATATAATCATTACATACAAAGTTAATCCTCTATTAATGGTTCATAATTAAAAATGAATAAAATTATTGTTTTACCATTTTAACTATATCTAGTTCCTAGTGTACCATTGACTTTACTAGTGAAGTTTGTGTCACAACAAGTTTGTGACGTGAGCGCTCGGAACCTTTTCAATTCCAAAAATCAAATCAATAGGGAATCATTATTCAATCTATAAGAAGGTATAGATTCCATATATGTTAAACTATGTCTCCATCCATATATATCATTGAGTCCCCAAAATAATTATTCTCATCCTGATCAATCTGACGAACCTTAACGCATGAATCAAAGGATTAGATGATATATATATGAGTTCATAGTAACCTCAGGATTAAGATCATCGTGTATATGATCATCATTTGATGTGTTTGATTAATACTATGAAATGGTGTTTAAACAAGTATTAACAAATCACATCTGGTCAAGTTCTATATATCACTATATATAAAGTATCTTCACTAAAGTGTCCTACTACACTAGTGACCCAGATCTAGGTCACTTGTATTCATAATTTTAGTGAACCGTACTAGCAGTAATTAATTTAAAGATTTCATAACTTTATTTTCTTGCGAACTTTTTTAAGTTCATTATCTCAATCTCGATCCTCTCATACCAATATGAGATTAATACCACATAGATGAACATTGGAATTTTCTATTATTTACTTAATATTATCAACATAATATCGGACATAGTCTATATATAATAATTCAGATCAATTATTTATTTCATTTAAAATATTTGTCAACTGCAATTGCTTTAAGGCACTATTCCCAACAAAGAGAATGCCCTCCTACCAACCCAATGCTTCCAGCAAGGGAATTACATTATGAGCAAGAGGAGATCTGCACCACTGGAGAGGTGGGAATATTGCCAAATAGGACATGACAAGAATGGAAAGCTACAGATGTACAAAGCGGTGTCTCTATTGACTCTGTCATCTATCAGACAACTTTCTGAGGTACCGAAGGGGAGGCACAGCGACCTTCTTTAGCTCTACTCGATTGAATGGTTTTTCCATTTTGTAATGGCTACTAGCTAGTACACCCCGAGTAGATCTTTAGGTGCGCAAGAGCCAAAATGCTGAAATCGGTAATTGTTGGACTCGACTAAACAACATGTTTGATTGGCACAGCTGCAATCCAGTAGACCCCAAATGAAGGCCTAACATGCCCTAGGGCTTATCCCCTTTTTCTTTCATAGGGAAAACAAGGGATTAAGCCCATATTGCCCAAGTGAATAAAAGTTTGGGTAGCAGAAGTGGACATGGATGTGCAGCAAAGCCAATATAATTATATTCGAATAATAATGATATCATCTATGTAGAATTGTGTAATCACTTGTAATAATTTTTACATAATAAATAAGTATTTTATGAGATTGACATTATAGGATAATGAATCTAATACTACGTATAAGTGAGCACCATGGGTTAATTGATAACAACTGCAAAGTATCATGAATGTGTAGCGAAATAAGTCATTACTTGATTTCTAAAGCAAAATGAACAAAAACGTGGAATATCCCTCACTGCGCAGATAAACAATAAATAACTTATATGAAATTATAATCAACAGAATCGCTACATGAACAAGTTTAAATAGCTCAATAAAAACAAAGGGAAGAAATGAGTAAATTAAAGTGAAGCCATTAAACTCGAGCAGAGTTTGCAGTGCCCTACATTTTTTTTTTTAAATGGAGAAAGCGAAAAATGAATGAACATTATGGTGATTCTTAAAAAGACTTCAAAGTGATATGGAGGCATTGAACATCAAGAATAATAACTCGAATTAGTGGTGTATATAGTGCAGGACGCAAAAAACGAGGAGCATATCTACGCGCATAACCCGCAAGGGCGCACCACAAAGCTTCTGAACCCAACTGATAGCGCAAACTTGCAATGTAGTACGTAAGACAATTAATCAGCATACGATGTAGAATCCATGAATAAATAAGTCAGTGACCTCAATAGAAAATTCAGCTCAGCCTATGAGAAGAATACCATGGTCGATGCACTTCACCTGACAACAAAATTTCAGTATTTTAGTGTGATATAGTACTCTAAAGAATCAAAGAGAATAGAATGTGCAAAGATTGAGTAGGAATAATTACATGGAAACGACTCCCACCAACGATATTGTTCACGAGTGTTTCCAAGAGCAAATGGTCTAAACAGCTTGTGCAACATCATATTGTAGCAAGAATACATATCGAAGGGGACTAACATCAAAGAAAAGAAAAGAGCAACATAAATGATTATTGTGTAAAGTGCGGAATGAAACGATAGACATAATAACTTTGATAAGTTGATAATATGGTAAATATGATAGTTTTCTTTAGCATTTAAATCAAAATAGAAACACAACTTTTCTATCCAAAGATCAAGAAGGAAAACAACGTACAAACAGCAAACAAATATTTACAAAAGTCTAAATCAATAATAACTATCATTATCCCCTTGCTCTGCCAAAGCCTATGGAGGAGGCATATTAGAGTAACTTTCAAAGGCAACGCTGACGGCTGGAGCATGATGCAGCACAACTTCAATTTCTGACACTTGGATCTCGCCCCTAGATTCACCATCCATAGCAATAATCCCCACAGTAGGATCGGTAGAATCCTTTAGTACAGACGACTCAGGTTCATCACCATCTCCACCTTGGAATTGTAACGCCCTGGATAACCCAGACCGTTACACTGTGTATTTTAAAATAGTGCAAGACTTGTTAATCAAGTCGTTTGAACAGTAATGTGATCCTATGGTCAATTACCAGGTTAAGTTTAAACGATTTTGAACATAAATGGTTAATTTTCATTAAAATAGACGTTTGGTACATGGGATCCCAAAAATAGGGTTTAAGAGACAAATTTACAATTCTCAAAAGTTATATACAGCCAATGGCCACTCTATTGAAAAAATACAAATTTTAGGCTCTATCCTTCTACTTTCCCTCGGCCATGGCAGAGGAGCAGCTGACAATGTACACCTTGCCCCTAGAGCTCTCCAACTCATGGTTGGTCCAGCTTACCCTTGCCTTTACCTGCACCATGTAGCACCCGTGAGAAAAAGGCCCAGCAAGAAAACCATAACAACAAGTACATAACCAGTATTAGCATCCAATCAATCATAAGACATTCATTCAAAAGCTCGACAAATCATAAGCATCAAACTGAAAATAGTAAACATGCACATTCAGAAATATATCTCAACCAATATACAAGTACTCAGGGTCGGCGCCCTTAAGCTAAGCCTCTGTTTACTCAACTGACTCCGGCTCGCTTAGGTCGAGCCCTTTGTTTATCTAGTTGACCCCGGCTCACAGTGGCCGAGCTGCGTCCTGTGTGCAAATCATCAACCCCGTCTCTCTTAGGTCGTTCCTTTCATGTTTCGTATAATAGTATCACAGTTACACAACACAAATACTCAAATACAGGGAATCTCAGTCCCAACACAGCCACACAAGGGTGCATTTTTCTTACCTTGAATTCCGAGCAGAGGATATAGAACGGTCCTGAGCACGATCCTCAGTCCTGAGCCTTGGCAATAAACTTAGTCACAGTGGCCAATGGGTAATCATCAATTTCTAATCCAAATAAATACTTATGAGGCAAAACCTAGCCTCCGGGACCTCAATTTCTACTAAGTCGGGTAGTACAAATCATCCCGAGCGCCTAGGTTCAAACCCTTGCCTTACCAATCCTAGAAACCAACCTAAGGCAAAAACCCCCAGGCGTGCTGCGACCTGACCCAAAGGGTCGCGGCGCGCCCCCATGTCAGAGGCTTAATCCTCAAGCTTCAGGGGAGGCGGGCCACGACTTGCCCCCCTAGGGTCGTGGAGCGCCCTCAAAATAGAGAGCACACCCAGGCGTTCTGGGCATGCGGGTCGCGGTGCCCATGAGCTGGGTTGCGGCGCGTCCCCTTGTGCCCAGAATTTCTGGGCTTTCCCCAACATCTTTCCCAACCAAAACCACATAATTCAACTTTAATAAACATGCTAACCCAAAACCTTAACAATCCTACTAAAATGACCATCCCAAATCAGTAGAAATTCATCACCCAATACTCAGCTTAATTTCACCCTAATGATCTAAATTCTCTAACATAATCAAAGACATGAACTCACCTCAATTGGCTGCTATACTTCTCAGCTTCAATCTTCCAATCCCTAAGTTTAAATTCCCAAGCTTTCCCCACTGAATTCCTTAGCCTTAACCTTCAGTTCAGCAAGAACTCTTTAAGCATGAGAGAGAGGTAGAGACAATCGTATAGAAGGGGAGGGAGAGAGAGTGTTTAAGGCTTCTTTGTGTCTAGTGGATTCTAACTTCTTCAAGTACCTTAGCTGATCACATCCCCAACAACAAAATGACCAAAATGTCCTCCCCTAAACTACTTAACCATTTAATTACTCTAAGGGTAAAATAGTCTTTTCTCTCCAGTTCCCGCTAACTCCTCAAATGTTCCTAAAATCTACCAAATAATCTTGTCATCCAACTAATTACCAAATACTTATTCCAAATCTAACAATTCCCAATATATTCTCTAAATTCCCAAAAATACCCCTAGGCTCCCCGAGCCAGGTATTTAACCCCGTTGTGACTATTTCGCTAATCCTCTCACTAGGACCATCTCAAGCCATATGCTGCAAATATATCCACATAATAATGTCATCTCAATCATTTATCACATTAATCACATTTATGCCATCAACGGGCCAAAATTACAAATATGCTCTTATAAGCTATAAAGGGCTCACATGCATGTAACATATATTCACATAATCATATTAGTTATGCATGCCACATATTCACGCATTTAACCATTTAAACATTCATATATATATCGATTATGCCCTCCCGGCCCGCTAATCAAGGCCCTAAGCCCTATTAGCAATTTTGGATCGTTACAGGAATGGTGCGCCACTAGCATCGTATACAAATCAACCCCAGCTTCTCTCAATGCTTGAATATGCTCGGTGGGATAATAGATCTCGAGATCACCAATCTTTTCTATATAAATGTTTGCACTGTATTGACCTACCTTCAATCCATGATCATCGCAGTACCCTTGAAGCAAATCCTTCTTATCTTTTAAGCTTTGACCATCACATTTGATTAAGCAATCCAAGTATTAGGCTACGTCAGTTCGACCCATGATGCTCATTCTTTGCTCAGCATGATATATATCCATTATATGAGCTTTAGTGCATTCCAGGTGACTGATTTCTAATTTTTGCGCAACCAACCAGAGTGTGGGTTAAGACAGTTCATAACATACTTGAGGGACTAACAAGAAAGGATAAGTACTTACCTTTTCCAAATTTTGGATCGCCAAGTTGTGTTGTGCCTTTTCATTGTTCAAATGAGTTAACTCTACTGCATGATCAAAGTGAAGCTGGTTAACTTCCTTTTGAGACTTCTCTAACTCAGCTAGTGTGGTTTGGTAACTTTTTTCTTTGCACTCAAGCGTTATTTTGGCTAACCTGGCTTTTGATTCTAGTGTTTCCACTTCTTTTTTGCAAAATAGATTTGGTAAAGAGCAAAGTGGTGCATAGTTGTTCCTTATTTTCACAGGCTTCAAGAAGATTTTGCACAACAATCTTATGAGCCTCTTTCATTTTCCTGGTCTGCGTTGTGCACTTAACATGAACAGTTGAAAGTTCCTTGTGCTCCGTCTGCCAATCTCCATTAGAAACTAATTGTGACATCCCAAATTACCTAATAAGGCTTAGGGCTTTTATTAGGGGGGCAGGATGGTAAACTATGGAAAATTATGTGTTTATGTGTATCATTGCATGATTATGTAAGTTGTATTATAATATGACTTGATATGCGTGTTTACATGTATTAAATATGCATGTGGGCTCGTTTCTTATCAGAAGGGTAATTTTCATAATTTGGCCTGTTATGCGTATATTTGGCATATATGTGATATATGTGTGAGACCACATTATTATCTTAGGAGCAAGTTAGCAGGAAAGTCACAACGTGATCAATACTTGACACGGGGAGAGTCAAGGGGTACTTTGGGTATTTAGTATATTACAATTATATTGAGTAATGAGAATGAATATTTGAGGATATATTTGGAGTTAGTGGGACCAGGGGAGAATTCTGGGGATTTTGACTATTTTACCCCGGGGACGTTTTTGGTAACCTGAGCCTTGGGATTTACTTAAGGTTTAGACAGAAGTACGTTCAACACTCTTGTTCTCTCACTCCCGTTCTCTCATTTTACACTGTTAGCATTTTCAAAGGAAACTTGAGTTTTAGGGCTCGGATTCAAGCAAGGTTAGAGTCATAATGATTCTAGGAAAGATTAGAAGCTTGATAGCCAGAGGATTTAGTGGGAAAACTACTTCATCAAAGAAAATTTAAGCTTTGGAATTTCTGAGTTTCCGTTTACTTAAGTTTCTTGAGTTTAGAATTGGATTTTATGATTTTTATGAGTTTTAATCTGAAGGAAGGCCAGGTTTTGTTGCCTGGGATGTACCATTGATGTTTTATGATTGAATTGTGGGTTTGGTTTGGTTTTGGGATGAGTTTTGGAGGATTTTAATTAGAGAAAAGTTGGGTTCGCGGGGTCGCGCCACGGCCCTCATGAACCCAGGGGCCTGGATGGTTCTTTTAACCGCTATCGCACTGCGACCCGTGTCCAGTGTATTTTGTGCTGGGCTCTCTGGTTGTGAGAGTCACAACTCTAAATGGTGGGGTGCCACGGCCCTAATTGGGTGCGCTGTAGCGCAAATGGGAGTTTTTGGCCAATAAAGGTTTTGAGTGCGGGAACTCAAACCTTAGGAGTTGGTCTAGAAGCCTAAGGTTTGAGTAGAATTCGATCTTACTACCCGATTTAGTAGAATTCGATGTCCCGGAGGCTAGGAGTTGGTCTAGAAGCCTTTGTTTGCTCGTTATTGACGGGATTCTATACTTGGTTGTGACTAGGTTATCGCTAGGGGTTCGGGATCAGGATCGTGCTCAAGGGTCATTCTTATTTTACATTACACTCAGACTTGAGGTAAGAAAACTGCACCCATTACGTGATGTACAAGATTAGGGTTTGGCCTGAATGTTGAATATAGTTTTGATTGGGCGTGGGCCCCTGTAAATGTGCATGATTATGATTATACCTACGAATGATTGATTAAGCATGTTGAATGATTTGTATCTGAATACTTATTATATGATGAATGCATGTTAGCATTATATAATTGAGAAAAGCATTGACTTATGAGTCAAGGTCAACAATAGCGTCAAGCGCTGGTCAAAAAGCATTGACTTATGAGTCAAGGACGACAATAGATTCGAGCGCTAGTCGAAAAGCATTGACTTATGAGTCAAGGACGACAATAGCGCATTATACGCTTGTCCGACCCAATGGTCATGGAAAATCCAGCGCCAAGTACGTTGGGCCAGCTCCAAGGTTTCTTAGAGGAACGAGGGTTAAACCCTATTTTTTCTGCCTAGGTCGGCGGGTTGTAACTTTTGAGTTGTAATTACCCTTTTGGAACTGTAAGCAACTTTGTAAATGTTTATTATGGGATCCCATGTACAACTTGACGTTTTAATGAAATGTCTATCCCTTTTGACTGAAATTTTTAACCCTGGACTGTTAATCACATTTAGATGCACGTTTATGGCCAAATGACTCGTTTAGCGAGTTTAGCACTATTTAAAATACATAGTGTAACATTCTTGGCTAACTAGGGCATTACAACTTGGTATCAAAGCGTGTCAAGGTTAAGGATTCTTGTAGACAAGCTGGGCATGTACACTCGCCACTAAAGACTAGCTCGACTCAGGGTTTGGTAACTATTTATGTTGTTATGTGCTTAACTCCTTAAATAGGATATAAATGCCTTATCTACCTACCTTATTAGGTAGCATGAGATATACTAATAGGGCCTAGCCCTTGACTGCTGCATGATTTAAAAGGATGTTCTTATCAGCACTGAAGTTTCTTGTGAATGCAAAGGGAAATGCTTATTAACATTGCTATATGGATATGTAGGTCAGGACACGTTCATTAGCCCCACCATAGATACATGTATGCCAAAAAATGTTATTAACATTGTTATTTGGTTATAAATGCAAATAAATGCTTATGAGCACTGTTAAATGTTAAAGAAAATGCTTATTAGCATCGTTATTTGTTATAAACATCATAACGATCTTATTAGCACTATACTTGGATATGAGTATGAATCGACATGCTTATTAGCATGACTATTGACGTGAATGATTATTTTCTTGCTCTTGGACCGTGAGGCGGCAGGAGGTTTAGTTATTACTACCTAACTGGCCGAATTAATTATTGCAACGATGTATAAGCTTGGAAGTATGCTTCCAAGGAAGATAGAGTTATCAGGTGGCTAAGAAGATCAGGGCCAGAATGACAGACAAGGTCAAAATAATGACAATCAGGGTCAGACCCCTCTGCCAGCTCTTGAGAACTAGCAGCAAGTGCTTGCTGATTTTCAAGCCAAGGTATTGAGGCAGAAAAAAGAAATATGCCTCCTGAGACAACAATAGGTTCCTACAGAGAACATTTTGCCAGAGGCACCACCTATGATGGTGCCAACAGTTGATTAGCCACCAGAGGCTAAGAATATATGGGAACCTCTTTACGAAAGGTACAGAAAATAGCACCCTCCAATTTTTTAGGGCAATGTAGATCCGGCTAAGGCCAAACAATGGATGAGTATGGTTACCACCATCCTAGACTTTATGAAGGTGGTTGGTAATGAGAGGGTGGCATGTGCCACATATATGTTTTGGGAAGATGCCCGAATTTGGTGGGAGGTGATATCCTAGACCAGAAATGTTAATGGCCTGGATTGGGAAGAGTTTCAAACTTTGTTTAATGAAAAGTATTACAATGTTGCCATCAATGGCGGCAAAAGCTGAAGAGTTCAATAAACTACTTCAAGGAAATATGTCAGTGATAGAGTATGCAGTGAGGTTTGATAGATTAGCCAAGTTTGTTGCATACTTGGTGCCCACTGATGGGACAAGGAGAGAAAGATTTCTCCAAGGGCTACAGCCTATGATAGCCCTAGATGTTCGTATCACCACTGTGCCAGGAGTGACTACTTATGCATAGGTGATGGAGAAGGCCCTTACTGATGAGGGAGCAAAGAATAAGATTTGGCGCGAGAATGTGGTCAGGAGAGATACTAGGAGGGTGGGACCTCCATTTATGAGTTCAAGTAGGGGCGGAGGCCCCAGTGATCAGAAAAGGAAGGCTCTTGATGCCTTTCCAGCTCCAGGCCCTGATTGGAGACCACGTGGTGTTCAGATGGGCCACCAGGGTGGCAGTGAGGGTTGGAGGATTTTTCCAGAAGGCGCCAGATATAGGAAGCACCATATAAGGGAGTGTCGGGCAAAGGCCTACTTTTTATGCGGGATAGTGTGACACTTAAAGAAAGATTGCTTGAAGATAAGAAAGGAGGAACCAAGAAAGGCGGACAGCTCAACCCCAACTCGAGTGTTCACATTGACACAAGTAGAAGTTGAGGCTTGTCCCTCAGTAGTCACAAGTCAGGTTTTTAGTGTTGGAACCCCTAATACTGTTTTGATTGATTTTGGTGCTACACATTCTTTTGTTGCTAGTATAATTATTGATAGACTGTGTAGACCATGTAATTATTATGCTATAGGGTTCGGGACCTTATTGCCCAGTGACAGTGGAGGGCAAAGAGTTGTCAGTTGATTTGATAGAGTTGGTTATGACCGACTTCGATATGATTCTGGGTATGGACTAGTTAGTGAAGTATGGGGCAACCATAGATTGCAGAAGGAAAATGTTAACCTTTGAGCCTGAAGGTGGGGATCCTTTTGCATTTGTTGGCACTGTGCGTGGACCCCGTGTACCTATGATATCTATATTGAGGGCTAGAGATCTATTGCAAGGTGGTTGCATAGGATTCTTAGCCATTGTGGTAGATATTACTCAGGTCGTGCCAGTGGGACCAAAGGAGACTAGATTAGTCTGTGAGTTTCTGGATGTGTTTTGAGAGGATTTACTAGGGTTGCCGCCACACAGAGAGATAGAACTTGTCATTGAATTGGCACTAGGGACGGAGCCAGTGTCTAGGGCGCCATACAAACTGGCCCCAACAGAGTTAAAAGAACTAAACGTACAACTGCAGGAATTGTTAGACTTGGGTTTTATTAGACCTAGTTTCTCACCATGGGGTGCACTAGTCCTTTTTGTAAGGAAGAATGATGGTTCTCTGAGAATGTATATTGATTACATGGAACTAAACAAGTTGACAATCAAGAACAAGTATCCTCTAGTAAGGATAGATGACCTATTTAATCAATTTCAGGGTAAGATGGTATTCTCAAAGATAGATCTTCGATCTGGTTATCACCAGCTGAGAATCAAGGAGGGAGAAATACCGAAGACTGCCTTCCGTACCAGGTATGGGCATTATGAGTTTCTAGTCATGTCCTTTAGGTTGACTAATGCCCCAGCTGCTTTTATGGATCTGATGAACAAGGTGTTCAAAGATTATCTAGAACGGTTTGTGATTGTCTTCATTGACGATATTCTAGTTTATTCTTAGTCAGAGTCAGAACATGAGTAGCATCTCAGGTTGGTTCTACAAAGACTGAGGTAACATAGATTGTTTGCAAAGTTCAAGAAACGTGAGCTCTGGTTACCTCAGGTAACTTTCCTTGGTCATATTGTCAGTAGGGATGATGGATTCAAGGTGGACCTAGCCAAGATTGAGGCCGTTAGAGATTGGCCAAGGCCAAGGAATGCCTTAGAGATCAGGAGCTTTCTTGGATTGGCAAGTTATTACAGGGGTTTTGTGGAAAGGTTCTCAAGGATTCCTACTTCATTGACTGAACTCACACCCAAGAATCAAAAGTTTGCATGGTCAGATAAATGTGAGAACAGCTTCGAGGAACTGAAGCAGCGATTAATTACAGCTCCAGTTCTGAGTCTTCATCAAGAGAAATTTGTAGCGTGCTGTGATGCCTCAAGACAGGGTTTAGGCTGTCTTCTTATGCAGTTGGGGAAGGTGACTGCATATACATCACGCCAGTTGAAAGAGTATGAATAGAGATACCCCACTCATGATCTGGATTTGGCAGCAGTGGTCTCTCCATTAAAGTTATGGAGGCATTACCTTTATGGGAAGAAGTGTGAGATATACACTAATCACAAGAGCCTGAGGTACTTCTTCACACAGAAAGACCTGAACATGAGACAGAGGCATTGGCTGGAGTTGGTGAAGGATTATGACTGTGAAATTCTGTATCACCCAGGGAAGACCAACGTGGTGGCAGATTCCTTAAGCCAGAGGGGTCCAGGACAGTTATGTAGTGCTAAACAGATATCCAAGGAGTTGGCAAAGGATATGACTAGAGCTGGAATAGAGTTGCTAGTGGGCCAATTGACCAATATCACGCTACAGTCTATGTTGTTGGAGAGAATAAAAGAAAGTCAGTTAGGTGATTCACAACTGACAAAGATCAAAGGGGACGTCCTAGCTGGAGTGTCTAGGGATTATACAGTGTTAGATATGGACTTTTGGAGATACAAGGGTTGGATCTGTGTTCCAATAGACATTATTATCAAACAGGAGATTATGGATGAATCTCATACTACCCATTACTCTTTGCATCCAAGCACCACAAAGATGTATCAGGATATGAGATCGCTATATTGGCGGCCAGCATGAAAAGGGATGTAACAAAATATGTGGCTAAGTGTGTGACATGTCAACAGGTCAAGGCTGAGCATCAAAGACCAGTAGGGCTATTACAGCCTCTAGACATCCCAGAGTGGAAATGGGAGGACATCACGATGGATTTCGTGGTGGGGTTACCCAGGACCATGGGTCAACATGATTCGGTGTGGGTTATCGTGGATCGATACACGAAGTCAGCTCACTTCTTACTAGTGAGGACGACTTATATAGTTTACCAGTATGTTGATATCTATGTGAGAGAGATAGTGTGCCTTTGTGGGGCTCCGAGGTTGATCGTGTCAGATCGAGACCCCACATTTACTTACAAGTTTTGGGGAAATTTGCAGAAGGCTATGGGTACACAACTGAAATTCAGTACTGCTTATCCTCAGATAGATGGACAATCTAAGAGGGTGATACAGATGTTAGAGGACATGCTGCGAGCATGTGTGCTGGACTTTGAAGGGTCCTGGAGTAAGTATTTACCTTTGATAGAGTTTTCCTACAATAACAGCTACCATTCGACCATTGGGGTGGCTCCTTATGAGATGTTGTATGGTAGGAAATGCATATCTCCAATTCATTGAGATGAGACAGGAAAGAGGAAATACTTGGGTCTTGAGGCAGTTCAGAGGACCAATGAGGCTATTGAGAAGATCAGAGCTTTGATGATTGCTTCTCAAAGCAAGTAGAAAATTTATGCTGATCCCAAACGTAGGAACGTGGAGTTCCAAGTGGGAGACTATGTCATCCTTAGAGTCTCACCATGGAAAGGGGTGAGGAGATTTAGGAAGAAAGGAAAACTGAGCCCTAGATTTGTGGGACCATTTGAGATCCTTGAGAGGATTGGTCAGGTGGCCTATAGGTTGGTGTTACCTCCGTCACTGTCGGTCGTACACAATGTATTTCATATTTTAGCCCTTCGGAAATATGTGTCAGACGTGACTCATGTGTTGAGTTACAAGAATCTGGAGCTTGAGGCAGATCTCTCCTATGAGGAACAACAAGTTCAGATACTAGACAGAAAGGACAAGGTTTGAGGAACAAGACTATACCTTTAGTCAAGGTATTATGGAGGAACAACAAGTTCGAGGAAGCGACCTAGGAGCTGGAGTCAGATATGCAGAATCAGTATCCCGAGCTGTTCAGATAAAATTTCAAGGATGAAATTCCAATAAGGAGGGGATAGTTGTAACGTCCCAAATTACCTAATAAGGCTTAGGGTTTTGATTAGGGGCCCAGGATGGAAAACTATAGAAATTTATGTGTTTGTGTGATATTTATGTGTATCATTGTATGATTATGTGAGTTGTATTATAATATGACTTGATATGCATGTGGGCCCGTTTCTTATTAGAAGGGTAATTTTCGTAATTTTGGCATGTTATGGGTATATTTGGCATATATGTGATATATGTGTGAGACCACATTATTATGTGGATATATTTGGGTTACTTGGCACGAGGCGATCCTAGGGAGCAAGTTAGCGAGAAAGTGACATCGAGATCAATACTTGACTCGAGGTGAGTCAAGGGGTATTTTGGGTATTTATTACATTACCGGGATATTGGGTGATGGGAATGAATATTTGAGGATATATTTGGAGTTAGTGGGACCAGGAAGGAATTCTGGGGATTTTGACTATTTTACCCCTAGGAACATTTTTGGTACCCCGAGCCTTGGGATTTACTTAAGGTTACTTGAGCCCTAAGTAACCTGTTATAAACATAAGTACGTTTAACACTGTCGCTCTCTCACTTCCGTTCTCTCATTTGACGTTGTTAGCATTTTTTAAGGAAACTAGAGTTTTAGGGCTTAGATCCAAGCAAGGTTAAAGTCATAGCGATTCTAGGAAAGATTAGAAGCTTGATAGCCAGAGGATTTAGCGGGAGAACAACTTAATCAGAGGTAATTTAAGCTTTGGAATTTTGAGTTTCTGTTTACTTCAGTTTCTTGATTTTTGAATTGGATTTTATGATTTTGATGAGTTTTAATCCTAAGGAAGGTCGGGTTTTGTTTCCTTGGATGTACCATTGATTTTTTATGATTGAATTGTGGGTTTGGTTTGGTTTTGAGATGAGTTTTGGAGGATTTGAATTAGAGAAAAACTGGGTTCGTGGGGTCACACCGCGGCCCTCATGAACCCAGGGGCCTGGATGGTTCTCTGAACCGCTATCACGACACGACCCGTGTACAGTGTATTTTGGTGCTAGGCTCTCTGGTTGTGAGAGTCGCAGCTCTAAATGGTGGGGCGCCACTACCCTAATTGGGTGCGCCGCGGCGCAAATGGGAATTTTTGGCCAACGAAGGTTTTGAGTGAGGGAACTCAAACCTTAGGGCTCGGGATCGATATTACTACCCAGCTTAGTATAATTCGATGTCCTAAAGGCTAGGAATCAGTCCGGAAGGCTTTGTTTGCCCGTTATTGATGGGTCTATACTTGGTTGTGACTAGGTTATTGCTAGGGGCTCAGGATCAGGATCGTCCTTGAGGGTCGTTCTTATTTTACATTACACTTGGACCTGAGGTAAGAAAATTGCACCCATTACATGATGTACAAGATTAGGGCTTGGCCCGAATGTTGAATGTAGTTTTGATTGGGCGTGGGCCCTTGTAAATGTGCATGATTATGATTATGCCTACAAATGAATGATTAAGCATGTTGAATGCTCTATATCTGGATATTTATTATATGATGAATGCATGTTAGCATTATATAATTGATAAAATCATTTACTTATGGTCAAGGTCGACAGTAGCGTCGAGCGCTGGTCGAAAAGCATTGACTTATGAGTCAAGGTTGACTATAGCTTCGAGCGCTAGTCAAAAAGCATTGACTTATGAGTCAAGGACGACAATAGCGTGTTGAGCGCTAGTCATTTTGGTTAGGTCTAATCAGGAGCGCATTATATGCTTGTCCGACCCAATGGTTGTGGAAAATTCAGCGCCAGGTACACTGGGCCAGCTCCAAGGCTAGTTATACAGAGGATTGGGAAATGGGCCCCGGGGTGACTTATTAGTCCCATATCCTAGGGCACTGGGCCTCATTCTGACTTATTAGTCAGTTAATTATGGAAAACGGCCCCATATGACAGTGTAGTCATTTATATGGATGGTATGCATGCATGAGTAAGGTCATTACTGCTAGGGATGCTTATTATGGATTGGTAATGTATTATTCACTGCTTATGAGCATGTTTGAGTTTTCTTGCTGGGCATTGGCTCATGGGTGCTATGTGGTGCAGGTAAGGGGAAAGGAAAGTTGGACCACCCATGAGTTGGAGAGCTTAGGTGGCGACGTGTTACATATGCGGCCGCTTGACCACCACGACCATGGTTTCTCAGACGAACTAGGGTTAAACCCTATTTTTGCCACCTAGGTTGGCAGGTTGTAACTTTTGAGTTGTAATTACCCTTTTGGAACTGTAAACAACTTTGTAAACATTTCTTATGGGATCCCATGTACAGCTTAACATTTTAATGAAATGTCTATCTCTTTTTACCGAAATTTTTAACCCTGGATCGTTAATCACATTTAGTTGCACGTTTATGGCCAAATGACTCGTTTAGCGAGTTTAGCACTATTTAAAATATGCAATGTAATGGTCTTTGCTAACCAGGGTGTTACACTAATCTAGCCTCTAGTTCTTGGTATTTCCCTTTGAGCTCAGACACACACTATGAGTTGTTTGCATAGATTGAATCATCTCCTTGGCTTGCTTCAATTTGCTTTGCCTCTCAAATAAAGTCGTCCTACTTTTACTAACGCGATCCAACATGGTTTTGAGAGGAGACCTATGTAGGGAAATATCCATTTTGTATCGACGTTGAAGAACATTTAGATCCTCATTAGTATGTGCTTTATACAGTTCCTAATATAATTTAGCCTGTAAAATTGATAAATTAAATATGATAAATGAATTTGAATATTCTGTGCAACACGATTAATCCCCTACAGCTGTTTCAAATAAATAAAACCTTACCATGGATAGGTGCATTTCCACCTACTTGGCAACAAAGGTAGGGGATAGGGAACTCCCCATTTGAAGCGCAGACGTTGCAACGTGCACCAAGGGCAACTCCAAAAATTTCTCTTTGTCAAAAGAGCTGGAATATGGAATTTCTTGCACCCCTACGGGAGGTATAAAAGCGTGAACAGGTATAGTTTTTTCATCCCCCATGCCAATTAGGTTGACAATCACATAACCTTCTTTTTATGTTGTTGATGCACTGGGGGCAGATAGGGGCAATGAACATCCACATGAGCAGAGCAGTGACAAGAGTGGTGCTCACAACAATTGTAGAAGTAGCAACTGTAGAAGTAGTAGCCGGTACTGTGGCGTGAACAGTATCTTCAGAAATTTGGGTCGTAGACACCAGGGGAAGCAGTGGCTCACTAAAAATCCTGTTAGCATTAGAGGAACCATAAAGATCAGGGAAATCTTGTGAAAGTTGCAAGTATTGAAAATCTTATACATTCAAATCTCTGAGACTGTCACTTGTGGTAAGCATAGGAAAAGTTAGAGTATTGAGAAGAACATATCCCAAGTGTTGCTTGAGAGCGCTCAGTGGGTTGGAACCTTCAGTCGAAACCGATATAGTGGGATGATGAGAACTAATGGGAGCATTAAGAGTGGTAGAAATATCCGGAGTGTGAACACGACTGGGCGGCAGAACAGAAGACACGACACTTAAGGGATTGACTTCAGTCGAAACAAAACTTGGATGTGGGGAAATGGTAGTAGAAAATATGGTAGAATCTGATGAAAGAACGCAGCTCAAATCCAATAAAAAGGCAGGAGCAACATTTGAGGAGGGGGATGAAGAGATCATGACCCACTAAATGGGGTTGTGATGCTCCAAGCCCTAGTTAGCATATTTTGAAGCCTCGGGTTAATCCTCCTCTCTTGGTCAGAATGGGGGAGGAGAGATGCTAGAGGAGGAAGCTTAGATGAAGGAGAGTTGCTAAGACTATAAGGTAAGGAACTAGTCTAGGAAGCTGAAGGGGACATTCCATCTTTGTCTTCAGAGATGGAAGGAAGTTTGACATACTTGGATACTGGAGAGAACTCAGACAACTCAGTGGGCACAGATGATTGGGAAGGTCGTCTGTTTTTGCTTGACTTGGAACCAGAATCCCTAACACCCTTATCTTTGTTAGCAAGAGCTTTTCTCTTAAAACGTCGGGTGCTTTAAGGCGGGGAGACCATAAATTATGTTACATCAAGATGAGAAGCAATGCTCGATACGACCACGAGAGAGGGATCAATACTAGAAGGAGTGATTACCAGAGTAGTGAGTGGTTCGACAGTTGACGAAGGATTAGAATGGTCATTTAATGGATGATAAAAAGAAGGGGAGTGTGCATAATGTACATGATCAGCTTTAGGATCACCTTCAGAGTCAGAGCCCGCCTCTTAAGCACTGACAATCTATGCAGAATCAATTGAGACTAAGCGATGCAGTGTAGAAAGTTGATCTAGAGGAAAAGGAGCATTGTGAACGAAACTGGGGTCTTTGACGTAGGACGATACACACGCCTTATACTTTTTGAAGTACTGTTGTTCTAACTATTTGTCACAATCAGCAAGAAAGAAAGTAGCTTGGCAGCCGATACTATGTGGGAAGTTGAGTCTAGACATCAAACCATGTAGAGGTCTCTTGAATAAATGCCTGATTAGAGTAGGGTCATCTTTGTGCTCATGAATAATTTTGAGAAAACGGAATTGGGACTCACGCTGCTCAGACCATGTGACATTGGAAGGCCATTGAATTTCTAAAAAAGATAATAACAAGTTGAGAATCAAAGAAAATTGACAATAGAAGATCATAAAAGAAATACACATAAAAGGAGAAAAGAGATGAGAACAACAACTAACCTGATTGGAAAACCCAGGACAAACTAAAGATTTTCTTAGGCACGTAAGGAGGATAACATTCTCCATTGACCATGAAAGGAAGTTCATCCCATTGCTTGTTGGACGGTACACGATCTTTTAACATGAAATGATTCCTCCTCGGAGTAAGGTAATAAGTGTTATATGAACGACCGTCCAGACTTCGAGGGTGAAAAGTGTGTGAGAAGCAAGAAAAAACATCCTGAACATTAATAGACGTTTTGTAAAGGGGGCCAATCATAGCAGCACCACACATAGATTGAATAGCATTCGGTACAAGTTGCATCAAGTGGATTTTTGTAATCGCCAGCAAGTGAATTAGAAGGGGGAAGCGGAAGCTGAATCAATTCTAAATGCTTGGAACCCATTATGATTTTGTTTTCTGGGGAATAGATATCCTAAAAACGCCATTTATTGATTACCTCCTCATTGAGATGGCAGGTTATGATGGTGGGAGGAATGGTGTGTTTGCGTTGAAACTCAGTGCATGCCTTGTCGTATTTCTCTGCGAAAGTCTTAAGGCTTTTGGTAGGAATAATGGCGAGATACGAAGATGAAGTGTTAGTCGAAGACTTGCTAGAATGTTTTGAAGCCATTCTTCAGCGATTACTATGAGGGAAAGAAGAAATGGAACAGAAAAATATTGAAGCATAAAATGTCAAGTTTAATTCGGAAGATATTAAAAGAGAGGAAACCAAGTGATAATTAGAGAATGGAAAGTTAGGGGAAAAATAGAAAATTGAAGAAGAAAGAAAGAATGTAAATAGACGTGGCAGTTAAAAGAGAGAAATTTTTCCTGTGTGATTGACTTGGGATTTGAAAGATGAGACTTATAATAAATGTTGGCAAGAAGTTTACGCACTCGTGCAAATAAAGGGCTAAGTGGGGAAGAGAAAAACGACAATTAGAATTGAAAATTGCCTTCATCCATTATCGAGTGTCTCAAATGGGAAAAGGGAAAAGGAAAAAGGCAATGGTATGGGAGAAATTTTTCCATAGTTGACATGGCACAATTTTGTAATCAAGAATGAAAAGAATACACTGATGAGATCAGCGCTCAATTGATTAAATAATTAGATGAATTTCGAGCTCTATTGATTGAATAGTTAGATGATATATGCGCTCAATTGATTGAATAGTTAGATGAGTTATGCACTCAATTGATTGAATGGTTAAATGAGCTATGCGTTCAATTGATTGAATAGTTAGATGAGCTATGCGCTCGATTGATTGAATAGTTAGATGAACTCCATGTTCAAATGATTGAATAGTTAGATGAGCTCCGTGCTCAATTGATTGAACTGTTGATGAGCCCCGCGCTTAGTTGATTGAATTATTGATGAGCCTCATACTCAATTGATTGAATAGATAGATGAGCTCTGTGCTTAATTAATTGGATAAATGAGAGATGAGCTCAGCTAATAGAATAATGTGATGAGCGCACACCTTATCCAATTAAATAATTAGACGAGCATTAAGCTCAATTAATTAAATGAACCGAAGAGCTCTGAGAGTAAATGTTAGAGCATTTAACTGAATGTTTAAACTCTCAGAGCAAAAGAAGAAAGTGAAGAATGAAGGGTAAATAGAGTTGGACACGTAAACCAATCGGGATAAGTGTGCTTAACCTAACCCTTTATTATTTTTCTATTAATCCAGTTAAAGTTTGTGATGATTGAGGACTGAGAGAATAAAAATTGTGCTAACTTAAGCATGAGAGTATCTTTTGCAGGTACACTCTTTATGTTTTTTCTACTCATTTCACGGAAGAATGCATTTATGCCATTTTAAGCCAATGGAATGCGCAAATTAACAGTGATCAACATCAACAATCCAGTGATTTGAATTTCACAAGCATAGAAGATTCATATGGAAGATTTTTACCGAAACAGATAGAATAAAACAACATTGTTATGCGTACCTAACAATTCAAATAGATTAATAATCTTGATGTATTTCATAAAGTTGTATACTATTTTATTATACAATTAAGCTTATATTATATTAGGATATATATTTATCCAAACACTAATAAGCATAAATTTCAAGTGCTAAGCGTGTAAGTACTCATTATATATATATATATATTTTTTAATAGGTGGGACCCACCGAGTCAAAGAGTCAAAAGACTCATTTTTTTTCTCTCTCCTTCTCTCTCCCCGACTCCATCTCTCCTTCTTTCTTGTCTCTTATTTCTCTTTCTTCAGCAAGGACACAGCCACCACCCAACCACCACCATTTCTGACACGCACTAGCGTTGTAGCACCCCTGACCAGCGACGACGGCAACCCCGAAGTTTGGTGGCAATCGGAGATAAGACACGCCCGTACGAAAGCTCTGATGTTTCACCGTCAAAACTTTGAGGCGACATTCTGGCCAACTCTGACCTCCATTTGACGAGTGGTTTGTACCATTGGAACCAACTTAAAGAGAGGAAAGCTGCCCACTAAGTCATTCTAGTCAACTCACCATTTTTCTCCGGTGAGATTTTGGACATCTCTGCCCCTTTGGGAGCGTTTTCCGATGACACCAAGGGTCATTTGGTCAAATGGGTTATACTTTCATAATTTACCCATCGAGAGGATCATTGAAAGTTTGTTTCTGTAACCGTTTTCGGAGCACTGCCACCGACCACCGCGAACCGCCACTGTGCGCGGCTGAGGTTAGATTTTTTTTACTGTTTTTTAAATGGTATCATGTTATATGTCATTGGACTCAGTTTTAAGAGTACATTACGATGATGATAATTATTTTTTCAATTGAGTATTGTAGGAAAAAGTGACTTTGAAGTGGGCTAAACTACTTGGAACCTAGGAATAGGAGGCTTAGGAGCGTCTCTTTGGACAAAGGATAATGATACTAAAGAGGTAGGGACTGAACTTGATTATTGGACTTATTTTACTTGTATTGAATTACACTAAACATATTCCAATTTTGATATTTGTAAAATGTTTGAAAAATGAAAAACTTAACCTGCATGCTTTTCGGGACTATTCTGAGGGGCACTGTGTGCCAATTATATTTTTATACATATATTGATGCAAGTTATGATTTTTGGGTTTTATTTAAATGCATTCATTATGTTGCCCAATTTTCTAAAATAAGAGGGAATATGTTTCTTGCTTTTCATCTTTACTTGTATTTGGTTATACTGATGAGAGTCATAGTGGTCATGATTTGTGCATGTTGTTGTTTCACGACCTAGGCTTTGTGTCATCATAGGTAGATCAGGTGTCCACTCACCTGTAGGTGTAAATACCTAGCATCTATATACAAGAAGTGTTCCGAGCCTCCCTCTTGTGGTGGTTATTAGTTCCATCTGCCCGGTTTAGGATGTCAGATTTTTTATGGTGGGTAACGGGAACTAGGAATCTAGTGGACGGTGTGATGTGCACATGTAGTTTGTCTCTTGTGATTATTTGTGGTCTCTCTCCCTATTTTTGATTTATACATGATGATATATGTTTTGTTTTCAAAGCTAAATATGCAAGGGTTTTGTTGACTCTCATATTGGTCAAGGACAAGGAGTCAGATAAACGATATAAGATGAGATGAAAACAAGAAGAAATTCAAATGGAAAGCAAACGACACAAACAATTCATAGTGGTTCGGCCCCAATTGGATGGTAATGACCTACGTCCACTTAGTGTTCTTATTGATGTTGAATCTCAACACTGTGATCAATGAACTAGGGTTCACGAGTTTCACAAGCCTTGGGAAGATTACAACTTCGGTGAATAATCACACTATATTTTTCTCTCAGAGTACAAAGATCAAAATTTCCAAAGCCCCCTCCTTGAGCCCTTTGATTCTTATTTATAGGCTCAAGAAGAGTACATGGGCCGATGGGCCTTAATTATCATTAAGATTCATGTATCTAGGTAATAAAAGAAATTACAATTAATGCAAATATTACAAGATTGCACATCCAAAAGGAAGTAAATGAAAGTATGCGACTAGACTGGTCGCACCTAAGCGTGATGCTTGATAAATCAATGACTTTCTGGTCGATGTTCGAACAGGATTCATTCACTTAAAGTCATCACGTTCCTGTCACATGTAGGCCAATCCTGCCACGTCATCAGGAGCCGTTTTTGGGTAAACATTTGCCTCCCCCCCCCCCCCAAGTTTATTTTACTGCGACTAGTATAAAGTAAACTTAGACAACCGACCTTTCGTATGCCCTATCAAATTTTTCAGAGCCATCCATGCCTCCTTGAAAAAAGGCAACCAATCATGTCTTTGTAGTTTCCCAAAAAGTGATTTGACGGCTATTACGCTTTCCCATGCCTCAAAAAATCACCCCTCATGATTACCTCTGTAACCGTGCTTTGACCAATATATATATAGCCCTTCATATTTACCTTTCACCTTTTACTTTCCATCTCTTTCTCAAGAACACTGAAGAACAAAACCCTTCAAACCCAGAAGACCCAAACGATCCCAATGATCCACGAAGCTTCTGCCCAGCCATTCATCATCTCGGAAGTTTGCACTAATCTTCATCCAAGTAAGTTTCTCAAACTTCTGGTTTGCTTTGGACTTAGAATTCCTTAATGTTCTTGAAAAACCGATTTGGGGTAAATGGGCACGTAGATATTAGAAAAAACACAATATGAGGGTTAGGATTATTTATTTAGGGCGTAAAATCGAAGTAAAAATACAATTTTTAGGCATGTAGAAAAAACTAGGTTTTTCCCGCCCTTTCAGAATCGAAAATTTTTTCCTAAAAAAAAAATTCACTTCTGCTTTTTAATCCATTTTCCCAACTGTTCACATAGAATTTATGTAATGCCCCCAAATCCTTAATAAGGTTTAGGACCTTGATTAGGAGGTCGGGAGGGCCATAATTGATTTACTTTGCCATTAAATTATTATATGCATGTTTATGTAAATTATATTATAATATGATGATAAATGCATGCATATGGTTCCATATTTAATTATAAGGGCATTTTGGTAATTTGGCCCGTTGAGGGCGTAATTGTGTTTTTTCATGCATGTGGGTGAATTACAAATAATATCACATTATATGTGGATTTGTTTGAGCCATTCGGCAGGAGACGATGTTTGAATGCAAGTTTTCGGTCTCGTCATAATGGGATTAGTTTCGGGGCTCGGGATGATTTGAGGATTAGAACATTGCTGGAAATTAAAGGGTAATGGGATATGATTTATTGGCATTTGAGAATATTGAGAATAGCAAAAATTATGATTAATTATGATTAACGAGATAGGTGGGAAAGGACGATTTTGCCCTTGGTGGTTGTTAAGGCTTTTACTTAGGCATGAGGGCATTTAGGTCTTTTCACCCTAAAGGATATGTTTCAACCATTAAGGCTTAGAAGGCTGTAGAAAAAACAGAGCATCATCCTTTCCTTCTCCCGTACATCATTTCTCTCCCATTTCTCTTTGGATTTTGAAGCTTATTTTGAGGAACCAAGCCTTGAGTGTTTTGGGTTATGCTCTACTAGTGAAGAGGGTCCTAAGCTGAGATTGAGGTGAGTTTTTAACCATGGAATCTCTTGTTCTTGCTCTGTTTTCTCATTGAGTTTCAGTTGGGTTTTTGGTTTGAAAGTTGAGTTTCAATGGGAGTTTTTGGCAAATGATACTTGGGTTATGATGCCTAGGACTTGTGTATATGGTATTTGGGTTCATTTTGGGGTTTGAAAGAAGTTTGGAAGCTTGTTTTTCAGGTTGGAAATGGAGGATTCAAAGGAGGGGAAAACCGGGGTGATCTGCCTGGTGCTAGCGCTACAGCGCCCAAAAGGTAGTGCAACAGCGCTAGCCAGGGCAAATTTCCCCTGGTTGTAGCGCTGGGGCACTAGGGGGGAAAGCTGTAGCACTAGCCTGTTTTCTCTGATGCATGTTTTGGGTGTTTTTAAGGGTTTTTGGCTCGGGGTTTCAATTCCTAAGGCTCGGGATCGAACCTACTCACCGTTTGGGTACAATTCGAGGTCCCGGGAGTGAGGTTTAGGTCAAGACCCTATTATTGTTGATTTCATTAATCGGAGATTGTATTTGGTTATGACTAGGTGACCGCTAAGGGATTAAAGGATCGATCGTTCTCAAGGGTCGTTCATTTGTTATTTCTTGCTCAAACCAAAGGTAAGAAAACTGCACCCCATATGTGACATGCATGGTTATTATTGAGGCATGTTGAGTGTTTAAATGTGGACATGTATTGCATATCAAATTCTTAGCAAATCTTGCTTACTTGTGAATGGAACTGACTTACTAGTCAGAATCGGCAATGGTGTCAGAACTAGCTGTGAAGTTGTGACTTACTAGTCAAGTTCGACAGTAGTTTTGAGCACTGGTCGTATGTTACTGACCTAAGAGTCAGGAGCGGCATAAGCATCATGAACGCAGAGCCGATGAAAGATTAGATCTAATCGACATCTTCATTGAGTGACTCATCATGAGCATTAATGTCGGACCAACCTCAAGTTCGATGAAAACTAAAATCGCTTGTCTAGTCTGAAGGCTAGTTACTTAGAGCCAGAGTCAGAAAGACTAAGGTGACCTACATGTCACATGGCTAGGAGGGTATGGGACCTCAGAGATTGACTTACTAGTCATATGACAAAGATTGACTTACTAGTCATCTGACAGAGATTGACTTACTAGTCATCTGACTGAGATTGACTTACTAGTCATCTGACAGAGATTGACTTACTAGTCATCTACCTCAGAATGAAAGACTTACCAGTTATCTACTCAGAGCGCAGGACTCCACAAACATTTATTTGTACCTGCTTCCATGCGTGATTAAGGCTATTATTGCTAGGCATGCACATTATGATTTGATGACATGTTATTACTGTTCATGAGCATATTGAGTTTTCTTGCTGTGCTTCGGCTCACGGGTGCTATGTGGTGTAGGTAAAGGCAAAAGAAAGTTGGGCCATCCTTGAGTTGGAGAACTTAGGTGACGATGTGTACATATGCTGCTGCTCGACCGCCACGGCCGAGGGTTGAAAGAGGAACTGGGGTTAAACCCTATTTTGCGGCTTAGATCAGCTGGTTGTAAATATTTTCTTGTAATTGACCTTTAAATTATATTTATTTTTGGGATCCCAATGTATACATTAAACGTTTTAGTGAAACGTTATATCTTAACTAAAAATTTTAACCCTGCTTAGTTACACGATTATGGCAAAATGACTCGATCAGGGAGTTTAGCACTGTTTAAAATGCACACCGTAACGGTCCCTAGAGTTTAGGGCGTTACAATTTAGTGTTTTTGTTAGAATGCTGCTAGTCGTATAAAAGCTTAACTTTTATACACGAGCAACGTTATTCCAACTTTTCCACTTTCTTAGTCTATTGGCCGTAGATTCTCATCTCCCCTTCTATGTTCGCAGATTTTCATGCACGACTCGTGGGGAGGTGAGAGGCCAATCGATGATGACTTGCTTGCGTAGTTACTCAAAGATCAAGAACAGTCGTTGCTGCTAATCTCGGAAATTCCTTTTTCTCATAACCCTTCTAATAGACCTTCAACCAGTCCAACAAACATGGGTCGAGTAAAATCCATTTCTTAGAAAAGAAAGAAAACAGCCACTCCTCCTGTCAAATAGCCCGCTCCTCGGGCTGAAAATCCTTCGACCAACCCACAAGCTGAAAATACTCCTTAGTCAGAAATTCAAACAAAGGCCCAACCTCGGGACGTCCTTCGACCAGAAGTCGAATGGTACGTGGTACCTCCTAGAAACATCACAGCTAGGATGGAGGGAATTATCTCAAGAAGTATGGACTTCCTAGGATAATCCTAATCAAGCCTACCATCGACCAGTGGGCAAACCTGCCTGGGGGCGCCTTCAGCGCCTAGTCGAGATTTCATATCGAGGCAGGGGCAACCTTGCCTCTTCATCCATTTTTCCAGGGGGTGGCCAACTACTTTGAGGTCGCCCCCTTCCAAATCACCCCAAATGGATATAGAGTGCTCTCTGCTCTCTATATCGTGTACAGCCATAAAAAGTGGCTCATTCCTACACCACACGAGGTCTAATACTTATTTGATCTCAAGTCCAACCCCAATCACAACAACACGGGGTTCTTCCACTTTTACCACCAAGAATCTGCTCGCACTTTCCTGAGTGAGATCACCCACAAGTCCAATGTGGGGAAGTACTTCTAGGAGTACTTGTTAACACCACACTTGGTCGCCAACAATCTGGCCTTCACTGAAGGAGGTAAATTATTTTATTCACTGGTCATTTAATTTCCTTTAGCTTTTCCCCACGTTCCTTAGAACCTTGGTATTCTTTAGGTTTGTGGCGCCGACCAGCTCCCACTCCAGAAATTGAGATACGAGCAGCTTCCCTGGCCAGCATGACCGACATTGAAAAAAGCGTCAAAGAGCTGGTCACGGAGAATAATCTAAGGTTGGTTGGCCTTTTGGCCCCTCACCAAGATGTGAGGGAAACAACTGTGGGGAGTGCTACCGGTGGAGAAGTTCCTGAGCAGCACCACGATGTATCACAACCTCTGAGGAGGAGGACAGTGGGAGTGACTATCAGGGAACCCTCCAGCACCTCGCAAGCAGCTGCTACCCCTGCTCCTTCAGGAAAGGGTAAACAGAAGGTTTCTGAGGGCCCCGAACTCATTCTTGAATCTTCAGATGAGAACAATACTGACTTCTCACTCTTAGAAAATTTTCCCATTCCCTGTCATTTATTTGACGGGGACAACAACTTTAAATACACGCCTAATTTAAATTCAGACTTCTTTAAGGCAGTGAGTGAGTGTAGCAGTAGTATAATAAATAGTGTAGCGACCAGTAGTTGTAGCTCGGGTATCTTCCTTATAATTTCCTTGATCTTATTTTCTTGATTTAGTAGATACCTCCATCCACATTATCTGATTATTCGCTTCTATTTTGCAGCCATGTCAACTGAAGATCTGTTCGAGCTTTATAGTGAACTTGTACTTGCTGCTCCTTCAAGCAAGAAAAAAGGGAGTAGGCCACACCGAGGTGAAAGCAGCAAGAACCCTCCAACAAAAAAAGCTCAGACCAGGGATCCTCTAGTGCCAGTTCCTTCTTGGGAAACCACACCACCTCCGGCCCCCTCGACCAGACATCTCCCCCAGCCCCCGTCGATCAAACCCCTCCTCCAGCACCTGCCGACCAGACACCTCCTGCAGCACCTGCCGACTAGACACCTCCTGATCAAACAGGAGACGTCTTGATGAACATCATGCTCAGCTCAGCCAAGGAGAGGATGACTAAACTATCAAGGCATCGACGCATCCGAGAGGCCACCATTGGTACCGACTCCATGGAGGTCGACCAGATAATTAACCGTGCGCTGAATGAAATAGCCAGCATAAGTTGTCATTTCTTGTTGAGGTTCATTTGTTCAACTTGTCATTTTCTGCCATCAGTTTAACTTTTTCTCTAATCGCAGGGAATGCTAACTATGACCGCCAGTTGGCGTCGCTCGGGAGCCCTGACTACTCAATATGAGAAGAGACTTGGCGAGCAGCTTAAGGCGTCCGAGGACAGACTTGCTAAGTAACTTAAAGCGTCTGAGGCCAGACACGCTGAGGAGCTTAAGATGGTTGAGGAGAAATACACCAAGCAGCTCGAGGCAGCCGAAAAGAAAAACGCTGAGCTGCTCGAACAGAAGGCTAAGTTGGCCGAAGAGCTGAGATAACACCAGGCTACTTTGATCAAAGCCATTGAAACTAAAGAGAAGTGCAAGGAGGCTTATTTGCTTAATTTCAAGGAAGCCTCTAAGCTTCAAGATGATTTGGTCATCAGCAGAAAGGAGACTGAGGGGCTGGAGGAGCGCATCAAAGAGCTCGAGGAGACCAATGCCAGCAACTTGGAGAGGTACAAGGGTGCCACCTTCAACTGCTTCTACGCATTTTGGAAGCATAACTGTGAGGTAGATTTCAGCTATCTCTTCAAATGCATGAGGCAATCTAAAATAAACAGGTGCCTTGCTCGCCATGCTCGCCTTGAAGAAGAGGACAGAGCAAAAATCCCAGCCTCCCCCGAAATCTCCTTGGCTACGGGCATTGATGGCATGGAAGAGGAAATTGGGGTCTCTGTCGATCAGCAAACTCCTCAAGACCCTCCTGCTTCATAATTTTTGTTGTTTTTATTTAACTCTGTAATTTGGGACACACGGACCTCAGTTCGTAGTGTCGAGACGATTAATATTTTTATTGCTGCATGGGCAGCTTTTCCTTTTAACATACAATTACATCCGAGAAGTAACTGCTCGCGGTGTAAAGGATTTCTCTTGACATTATAATATTTCTATTTTATTATAACATATGTTTGCATGACCGAACTTAGCATAGTACTTTGATTTAATTTAACAAAATTTAAACAAAATTTTGAAAAATACTAAGTACTGTAGCATGCTTTCACTTATTTTGCTCGTGTGTTTACATATACTTGTCGATATGCTTTGCTTACTAGATACCTTATATGCCCCCCAATTGATTGAGGATCTTTAGGTCCTCGGTCACTTTCCTTCACCAAGACCTATTCGAACATAACTGCTCGTAATAGACATTTATAAAAAATGATAATATAGCAAAACAACACACGTAATGAGCAAATACTTGTAATAAATACAATAGTTGGGAAGATTGACTGGCTGCACACAGTCCCTTTTATTTCTCATAATAAATGGACAATTGTGTCTGTACGAGCTATCAAAAATATGATCTTACACTTATAAGCGATCAGTCACAAGATTGACTAACCCTTGTTCATAAACTTGTAAAAAGTAAAATTAATACAAGCCAATTCTTTAAGAAGAATTGTTTATTGATAGTACTTGCGCAGGTGTTCTCCATTCCAATAGCGAGGAATGAGATCTCCATTTAAGCGAACAAGTTTATAAGTGCCTGGATTGAGGAATTCTTCGATTTGGTATGGTCCTTCCCAGTTAGGTCCGAGTACTCCAGCAACTTGATCACGGGTGTTAAGGAAAACTCTTCTAAGTATCAGATCTCCCACATTAAATTTTCTTTCACATACTTTAGTGTTGAAATACCGAGCGACCTTTTGCTGGTAAGCTCCTACTCGGAGTTGGGCTTGCTCGCGCCTTTCATCAACCAAATCCAAAGATTCCATCAATAACTGCCTATTAGTGTCTTGATCGTATGCCATTCGTCAATGTAATGGCGGATCTAATTCAATAGGAAACATAGCTTCATATCCATAAGCCAAGGAAAATGGAGTGTGGCCTGTTGTTGTTCGATGGGACATTCTGTATGACCAGAGGACTTCAGGCAACTGCTCTGGCCATGCCCCCTTTGCTTCTTCGAGCCTTTTCTTCAGAGTATCTTTTAGTGTCTTGTTGACAGCCTCGACTTGTCTGTTTGCCTGCGGATGAGCTACTGAAGAAAAGCTTTTGATAATCACGTGCCTTTTGCAAAAATTCGTGAACAGATCACTATCAAACTGCGTGTGTCTAAGACAATCTTTCTTGGCAACCCATAGCGATACACTATGTTTTTTACCACAAAGTCTAGCACTTTTTTGGTCGTTATGGTTGCAAGTGGCTCAGCTTCAGCCTACTTCGTGAAGTAATCAACAGCCACCACAGCATATTTGACGCCGCCTTTCCTGTGGGTAAAGACCCGATTAAGTCTATTCCCCAATGGCCACGGACTTTGCATCTGCTTTAGTTCGTTGGGGGTTGCTCGTGGTATCTTGGAGAATCTCTAACACTTGTCACATTTTCGAACAAAATCCACAAAGTCTTCATTCATTTTTGGCCAGAAGTATCCTTGCCTTAGGATCTTTTTTGTTAAACTCTGCCCCCCAGCATGATCTCCACAGAAACCTTCATGGACTTCTCACATTAATTCTTTGGCCTTTTCTTTTGAGACGCATCTTAGGAGTGGCATTGAGTACCCCCTTCGGTATAGAATTCCGTCAACTAGGATAAACCGAGCAGCCTACCTCTGAAGGGTCCTTGCTTTGTTTCTGTCCGTCGGCAACACTCCATGCGCCAAGTACTCAATGAAAGGTGACATCCACGTATTTGCTGCTTGAATTACCAGAGAGGTTTCTTCTACTCTAATGCTTGGTTCGAACATCCATTCAACATGCACTTGCTAATTTGGCCAAAGCATCAGCGTTTGAGTTCTGGTTGTGAGGTACTTGCTGGAGAGTATATCTTTCAAACTGTGCCAACAAATCCTTTGCTTTGTTCAAGTAAGCAACCATCTTCAGACCCCTGGCTTGATATTCTCTAGTAATTTGATTAACCACCAGCTGGGAGTCGCTATAAATCCCAAGTGATTTTATGTTCATGTCCCTGGCTAATCATAAACTTGCGAGCAGCGCTTCATACTCGGCTTCGTTGTTAGATGCTGTGAAGCCAAATCTGATTGCGCAGTGGAATCAATGTCCTTCAGGCGTTACCAAAATCACCCCGGCTCCAGCGTGGTATTCATTAGAAGAGTCGTCTGTAAATAACTTCCAAGAGGGGGTTTGGCTTTGAGGATCAGGCTCTTCTATCTGTTCACTATCTGGAAGCCTAGTGAGCTCTGTGACAAAGTCGGCTAGAGCTTGTCCTTTTACTGCTGCTCGTGGTGAGTAGGAAATTTCAAACTGCCCAAGCTCGACCGCCCATTTCAATAATCGACCAACAGTTTCTGGTTTTTGCAGAACTTGTCGTAGGGGCTGGCCAGTTAGCACTGTGATGGGGTGAGCTTGAAAGTATGGTTGCAGCATACTGGAGGCTAAAATCAAGCAATAGGCTCAATGGGTGGATACCGTAGTTCTGCACCTATTAGCCTTTTGCTTATATAATATACGGCTTTTTGTACATTTTCCTCCTCTCTTACCAAGCTAGCACTAGTAGCATATTCTGTGACCGCCAAATAGATGAACAAAGTTTCTTTTTCAACTAGCTTAGATAGGATCAGTGGCTGTGACATATGAGACTTCAAAGCCTGGAAAGCCTGCTCGCACTCCTCTGTCCACTCAAATTTTTTATTGCCCCTAAGTAGATTAAAAAATGCGACGCATTTGTCCGTCGATTTGGAGATAAATCTACTTAGAGCGGCGATCCTCCCGGTTAAACTTTGAACATCTTTTATCTTTGTTGGCGATTTCATATCGACCAGGGCCTTGATTTTTTCGGGATTTTCTTCAATACCTCGTGAGTTCACTATAAATCCCAAAAATTTCCCTGATCCAACTCCGAAGGAACACTTGGGGGATTCAACTTCATCTGATATTTGTTCAAGACGTTGAAGCACTCTTGCAGGTCCCCTACGTGTTCTTCTGCCTTTTTTGACTTAACCAGCATGTCATCAACATATACTTCCATGTTTGTACCGATCAGCTCTTTGAACATGTGATTGACTAATCGCTGGTAAGTCGCACCAATGTTTTTCAAACCAAAGGGCATTACTTTGTAACAGTAAAGCCCTATATCGGTCCAAAAGCTAGTGTGATCCTCATCAGGTGGGTGCATGCTGATCTGATTATACCCAGAGTATGCATCCATGAATTATAAGATCTCGTGCCCTGAAGTGGCATCGACCAGCTGGTCGATCCTTGGGAGCGGGAAACAATCTTTTGGGCAGGCTTTATTAAGGTTTAGAGACCCACGATGGATAAAATGCTACCCTGATGAATCTGTTCTCCTTTAGCTTCTCGACTTCTTCCTTTAGAGCCTTCGATTTGTCTTTGTCGAGCAGCCTTCTTTTCTGTTGCACTAGTGGAAAGCTTTTATCTATGTTTAGGACATGGCTGATAACTGCTGGGTCAATTCCAACCATGTCTTTATGTGACCATGCAAAGACTTCCTGGTTTCTCTTCAAAAATTCCACCAGCTTTTGCTTTGTTGATGTCTCTAAGTTTTTACCAACTTTCACAACCCTGGTCGAATCTACCTCATCGAGTTGGACCTCTTCGAGGTCCTTGATTGGTCCTACTTCTTCATCAAAATCCCCAAAGCGAGGATCTAAATCCCTATCCTCACTTTGGGCAACACCCTATTTGGTGATGTGATCACCTGATCGGGCCTGTGTTTCATCGGCCAACTGCAACTCTTTTCTAGTGACTTGCCTCGATCCACCTCTCTTTGCCTTAGTAATCGAGGAATTATAGCGTTCCCTCACTTCTCATTGGTTTCCCAGCACGCATCCTACCCCTGCGTCAGTTGGGAATTTCATGGCGAGGTGTCAGACCGAGGTTACTGCTCGTAAGTCGACCAAAATAGGTCTTCCAATTTTAGCATTGGATGCGGAAGGACAATCAACTACTATAAAATTAGTGAGTAATGTCCTGTTCACAGGTGTAACTCCTGTTGTAACCAAAGCCTAATCGACCCTGTTGGCACGAGCCCCTCGCCAGAAAAACCATAAATGGTTTGGTTGCATGGCTCTAGGTCCTTCACTGACAACTTCACTCTTTCTAATAAAGACTTGTACAAGATATTTACTGAGCTCCCTGTGTCAGCTAACACCCTTTTGACCATCATGTTGGCTATCTGGACGTCCACGACCAGAGGGTCCGAATGAGGAAATCAAACATGCTGAGCGTCAAGCTCAGAGAAAGTTATTAGCTCTTCCTTTGTTCAAGATTTTTTGGGAGTTCGCTCCTCCACATTTAGCATCCCGATGTCCTAGTCGTGGCATAAGGTCTGAGCATATCGCTCCCTTGCCTTCCCACTATCTCCTGCAAGGTGTGGGCCGCCACAGATGGTTAACAATATACCTGCCACGGGAGCTGGCTATAAAGGTTGTGAGCGTTGGCGTTCAGGCGCCTGCTCGTTGCCTCCTTGAGCCTCTCGCTAAGAACCCCCCGTGGCTCATACGTATCCCCTTAGGTGTCCCTGTCTGATAAGGAACTCAATCTCATCCTTCAGCTGGTTACACTCATTGGTGTCATGGCCATAGTCGTTGTGGAAACGACAAAATTTCGTTGTATCCCTCTTCGAGATATCCTTTCTTATTGGTGTTGGTCGCTTGTAAGGGACACTGGCCCTAGTCGCCTGGTACACCTTCGCTCTGCTCTCGACAAGGGCCATATAGTTGGTGAACCTTGGCTCGTACCTGTTGTCCTTAGGGCGCTTATTCTCGGACGTCGATGGCTCAGCGTTTGCCCTTTTTCCACCATTTTTACCGCTCCTGTTTCCTTTGTTGTTGCCATTGGGTTTATCAAAACCGTTGTCGGCTTTAGCGAGATCTTCCTTAGGTCCCTTGTCTTTCGCAGGCGATTTCCCTTCGTTGGCAATCGTATCCTCAAGCTTAATGTACCGGTCTGCTCGATCAAGGAATTCCTGGGTACTCTTCACCCCATTCTTTCTTAAGTTGTTCCAGAGGGGAGAATGGCGCCTTACTCCAGCAGTAAGGGCCATCATTTTCCCTTCATCGCCAATTGTTTTAGCCCCAGCTGCCACTCGTATGAAACGCTGGACGTACTCCTTCAAGGATTCTCCCTCATTCTGGCATATCTCGACCAGCTGGTTAGCTTTAGTTGGGTGCACACGACCAGGGTAGATTTCCCGTAGAACTCCTTCACGAACATTTCCCATGACACTATGCTAGCAGGAGGGAAATTAAAAAACCACTCCTGAACGGTGTCAGATAGGGTGGCTGGAAAGATCCTATAGTGAGCATCATCCGACACCTTCTGGATGTCCATCTGTATCTCAAACTTGTTCACATGAGATACTGGGTCCCCATATCCATCAAAATTAGGTAGTACTGGCATCTTGAATTTTCCGGGGCTTTCCGCCACAGTTATTCTATGTATGAACGAAGTACCTCTTCTCCGATCATACTCGATGTGGGATGTCCAGCTCCCTACCAGCTGCTGGACAGCCTGGTTTAATGCATCGATCTGGACCTGTATGGTGTCTGGGATCGTTGGAGCGACTGGTTCCGGAGGAGCATACTCATCGTGCCTTTCACGCCTTTCATTGAGCACGTCCCTTAGGTCATCATCTCTGCGCCTTTGCTCACTAGCTCCTAACCGATCAAAGACGTTATGTTGCCTAGGTTTCCCCCCAACATTCTGGCTCGCAAGCCTATTTTCTCTTGGTGGGGGATTCCTTCCTTTCCCCACCTCTTTCTTCTTGACCCCGGCCAGCATTCCCCCTGCCAGAATCAGCTTCATTATAGTCATGGTCGTCTCTGAAATGCGACCAACTATGGCGCGACTAGCTGGTCGCACTGTTCCCTCCTCTAGCTGGTATCTCCTGAGCGTCAGGGGGAGGCCTACGTTGGTCGGTGGGTCCCCGGGCATTATTATGCCGTGGGGGTCCCCTGACCGCAAAGCCTGATTTGGCATGCCTTCTGTTAGCAGAAGGACATTGCCCCCTGCTCGGTGGATTTGGTTCCTCAGCCGCTGGACGTTTAGGGCTTCGGGGAGGCTGCCTGACCCTATTCTGCCTTTGATGCTGGGGATTATCTCGACCAACATGAGAAGGTGGCTGCTGCTCAGGGTCTTGAAACGGGATATCCTATTGACCAGCAAGCGGTTGCTCTGGCCTTTGAGGACTCGCCGGCTGAAGCGGAGGACTTGGGTTTGGGGCTTGTTGTGGTGGTGCACTTGGTGGCTGGTCCGGTTGAGAAGTCGGCACAGCTTGCGCCCGGGCCAACTGAATGGCTGCTTCTAGGGCGGCAGTGGCATCTCTTTGTCGGCGGTCCGTGTCCGCCTGCCACTCATTCAACTCTTGGTGTTGGCGTTCGATTTCTCTTTGCTGCAACGCCAACGTCTCAGCCGTGTTCTCTTGATTGGCCCTCAGATTGGCCAACTCCTCTTGCAACATGCTTAGTGTTGTCCTCAAGATTTCAGAGTCCATTTCCTCCTCTTCAAAGTCTAACTATGGTTCATCTTCAGCCACATTCGGTGGAGGAGGCTGGGTGGATGCAGCGCTCGAAGTCCGCCCCGTCCTCTTGGATGTTTTAGCCATTTGATTTTCTTGAAGTCTTGGATTTGAATCTCAATGAAAGCACCAAAATGTTGACTCTAAAATTGGTCAATGACATGGAATTAGATAAACGATATAAGATGAGATGAAAACAATAAGAAATTCAAATGGAAAGCAAACGACACAAACAATTTATAGTGGTTCGACCCCAATTGGATGGTAACGACCTACGTCCACTTAGTGTTCTTATTAATGTTGAATCCCAACATTGGGATCAATGAACTACGGTTCACGAGTTTCATAAGCCTTGGGAAGATTACAACTTCGGTGAATAATCACACTATATTTTTCTCTCAGAGCACAAAGATCAAAATTTCCAAAGTCCCTTCCTTGAGCCCTTTGATTCTTATTTATAGGCTCAAGAAGAGTACATGGGCCGATGGGCCTTAATTATCATTAAGATTCACGTATCTAGGTAATAAAAGAAATTACAATTAATGCAAATATTACAAGATTGCACATCCAAAATGAAGTAAATGAAAATATGCGACCAAATTGTTCGCACCTAAGCGTGATGCTTGATAAATCAATGACTTTCTGGTCGATGGTCGAACAGGATTCATTCACTTAAAGTTGTCACGTGCTCGCCACGTGTAGGTCAATCATGCCACGTCATCAGGAGCCATTTTTAGGTAAACAGGCTTTATTAAACTTTTGGTGCTATGATATTTGTTGCTTTCCTAGTGGCTTTATAAGCTCACCCCTATATCTCTCCCATTCCATAAATCCAGTGATGTGAATGTGGAAGGCGAATTATTGGTGGAATCAATGTGTTTTAGCCTAGTTCTATTTATTGCCATAATCCTACCTTTTGAACCTTGTTTATGTATTTGATTTGGTACCTTATGGTTTGTATCTCTTAATTAGCTATGTAATAGTTATGAATGAGGAATGATGGATGCTAAGTATTATTTTGGTATTTTATGACTTTTTAAATTTAACTGTTTGATGACTACATAACTGTGGGATATTATTCTTATATGTAAAATAATAGATGATCATGCTTTTATCACTAATATTTTTATATATAATTATAGGAGTTATTCCATTATTTTGACTTATAATTATGGTGTTATTTAATATAAACTAAAGGATCATTTATAAGAACTATTTTCCAACAAGGGTCAAAGCTTTACCTTTGACCACCCAAGTTATGGATATTACAAATCTGGCGCAGCCTAGGGCTCGGGTCGTGACAGAAAAATGGTATCAAAGCACTGAATTTAAATACCTCGGAGTGTGTCACCAAATAGATTAAATTTATTTCTAAAGTAAAATATTTTAATGTATAAAGGCATATGTTTATAGAAAGCATCAAATCCTCACTAACTATTTAGCTTTTAATTCTCAGACCTAAGATAATGGCTCTGAGAGGAAGGACAACAATGAGAAGGTCTGCGACTGAATTCCCTTAGGCTGAGGTTCTCCCTCTCCCAACTGCATTCCCAATGAATGCCATGTTGGGTTTTATGCCCTTATAAAATCATGTCGAACATGTAACATAATTTCATATTATCAATAAAAGTAGTAGAAAACATTTAGTTTGACAACCGTGTTGCTTGCTTGTTTTATTACATGATTATTAAAATAATACAAACATCTATAAAATCCTGAACATATGGATAGTTACAATTATAGTGACTAGGTCACAGTGGATTTTAATTGTAATTATATGTTCAAAAGAACAAGTCCTAAGATTAGATCATTGCATTGGATTTTCACTGATTAGGAAATCTACGATATGATCTACTTACACGTTCGGGGTGTGATGTCTTGTCCAAGGCATTGACCAAGTAAATAAGATCGGATGTATTTAGTTACATTGGACTAGGACCGATATTGATTATTGATTGATAAATAAGTATCGTTGTTATCAAATCCAATCAATGTCACAACTTTGACCATAGGTTAAGTCAATCTTAATTCTGAGTGATAATATTATGCTAATTATATTATTTAAATCTTTTGACTTGTTCGTTACTAGCTTACCCTACGGTCTAGCCCATACTTACATCTTGGACATTTAGTAGTGTAATTGAGTGGGAGTATTATTCATAAATATGAAATCTATAACTTCTGTATGAGAAATGAAAAGATGATTTCCTTAATTGCTTTGTTCAAAAGGTTAAATGATTGAGATCTCATTTCTGTGATTACGTTCACGGAAATATCATTTACAAGGAACTTAGTGGGAGTTAAGGATAAAATATTGATGAGGGGTAAAACGGTAATTTTCACCCAGCTTGTTAGTAAGTCGTCGATAGAGGATTGACTAACTGTAATGGTTATAACAATGGATAACATATTTATGGTTTGGAAAATATGTTCTATGAATTCAAGAGTTCAATTCTGAGTCTATAGTGGAGTCACGAGGAATTAATAAGGTAGTGAAATTTTTTTTTGATCAAAAGGAAATATATATTGATCAACAAACAAGTACACAACAAACCAGAGGAAGGAACACCCTACCCCTGCCAAACCAGACCAACAATTACAGATTCATTACAAACTGAAGCATTTGTTTTTCACGAACTGAACATTTACTGCCTACTAAGTTCAGAATTCTAGCTTTGAGAGAAAATCTAATCAAATGGTCAATTCTATACACTGGAAGGCAATAGTTGTCATGCCAGCAAAGGTTCCTATTCTTCCATATGTGATACACAGCAGCTGCACACGAAGCATGAAGGACCACTGAAAACCAGCCATCCCGAGGCAAAGCCAACCACTTGATCCACTGACTAAACTGCAACGGCCAAGCAAAACCTTTAAGCCATCCCTGGACAGCACAGATAACATTTCTGGAGAAGACACAATCAAAAAATAAGTGAGAATGGGACTCTTCCTCTTGACCACAAACTGGGCAGCAAACTGACTGGAGAAGGATATGGCAGGTCTGTAACCAATCCCTAGTATTCAACTTCTGGTTTACTGCAAGCCAGAGAATAAACTGGTGTTTAGGAGCTGAAAGCCTACACCAGATAGCCTTTAGATAATGCACCCGCTCACCAGGAAACACCTTCACATACAAAGTGCCCAGATGGATTTTTCCATTCCTAACCGCAGCATCCATCACTGCACCAGACCAAAGATAATCTCAACTTAATAATCCTCCTCCAATACCAACTTGTATCATGCTTTAAACTATAATCCCGAATTGACTCACCCTTTAGATAAACACCATTAACCCATTTAACCCATAACAGGTCCTGCTTGGAGGAGATTGCCCAGAAATATTTAGCCATCACTACTTTGTTCCAAGAAGAGCTATCCTTAAAACCCAACCCTCCAAAGCATTTAGGTCTACTAACATGCTCCCAGGATATCCTATGCATTTTACTTCTATTCTCCCTCTCACCCCAAAGTAACCTCATACACAACCTATCAATAGCTTTCACAACTTTTTGAGGTAAAATAAAGATGTTCATCCAGTAGGAACGAATCCCCAACAAAACTGAATTGATTAAATGAACTCGGCCAGCATAAGATAAGTGGCGGTTAGACCACCCTTTCAGCCTAGCTCTCATTTTTTCAATCAGGATATCACAATCATTTGCCCTCCACTTGGTCGGTCTCAAGGGAACTCCCAAATAGCTCATGGGAAAATGCCCTTCTGCCAGACAAAAAGCCTGAAGCAACCTGTCTTTCTCCCCTGCATCAAGCCCTCCTATGTAAATTATTCGTAAATAAATTCACGGTAACTTATTGGAGCTTGATTTCATGGATCCATGGTCCCCACATCACCTTCGAGTAAATAATCTAGAATGTCTCAATTAATTGATTTAATTATCAATTAGGATTTTTTTAAGTTGACTGGGTCAATTTTGGAAAATTTATAGAGATATGAGATTTAGAGAATAAAAAGAATCTTTGGGTAAATTTATTAATATTGATAAATTAGGGCAATATAAATAAATTAAATTAAATCAAGTTTCAAATTATAATTAGTTAATTTGAATAAGAATTTAATTAATTAAAAAATAAATAAATAAAAGGTTTTGAATTTTGGCCCAATTGGGATTTAAATTCAAAATAAAGGTATTAGGCCCAAGTCCATTTGTGGGAGCCCAATGCTTTTATCTTTTTGTTTATTATTTTAATTAATTCAAATTTAAATTTAAATTTAAATAAAACCCATTAAGTTGCCTATATAAGGAATATGATATCTAGGGTTTTATAAAAAAAAAATTCAGTCTCAATTGATTGGGTAAGTGAAATCCTAGACACTCTAATCATTTCTTAGCCACTATCTCTTCTTCTCTTCTAGATCTCTATCTCATGTGTTAAGAACCCGCCCACACTAGTTCTAGGTTGATTAAAGGCTTGGTGAGGAAGACTGTGTTGCTGATCTAGTTCAATCTCTTGATAATACTCTGCTACAGAAAGGAATCAAGGGTTAGAGAGATTGAAGGAAGGAGTTGTTCCAGTTTCGCTGCGTATTCGTAAGTTTCTACATCTTTGTGTTTATGTTAATTTACGAATCTGATGTTCATATGTTTGTCATGTTATTCTATGTTCTATTATGTGTTTGGAAAAATAATAGGAAGCATGCATCTAGATTTAAATTCCAAGATTCTACATGCCATTCTTGAGGCTTTAAGAGGCCTTCCTGCCCAATAGATGGATCCAGCTTCTCGGCAAAGTCATCACATCTAGATCTTCCACCGGATCCAAATGCCTAAGCTTTAAGGTGGGCAAGATCCTATGATGGCTGAAAGGTGGGTTAGCCAGATTAAGAAAAACTTCAACATCATGGGAACACCTGAAGAGTATCAAATGACTTTTGTTGTGTCCAAGTAGTGCCGCAGATTTGCGAGAAACTTTGAGCAGGACCATCAAAACTGGAGGGATGACTTGGGGAGATATTGAAAGGGTTTTGAGGGAGAAATATTTTAATCCATCTCACTAGAGGACCTTAATTAGATCATTTGAAAGCTTAAGGCAAGGAGATATGACAGTGAATGAATTCTACATGAAGTTTGTAGAGTTATCTTTCTATGCTTATGTTGGTACAGTCGATTAACCTTTCTTGATTGAGTTGTTCCTACATCGCTTGAATCCTTCGATACTTGGTCCACTTGCCCTTGTGACATTTGGAAATTTTAATGAGTGTGTGACAGCAGCCTTGCGGACTGAGGCTCATCAAGAAGGAATTGAGAAAAAGAATTCGGCCTGAGAAAGAGGAAATGACCGAAAAATGAACAAGAAGAACCAAGGGCGATGGTTATCTCAAGGACAACAACTTAGTGGGGGTAGCACTAGTAGTGGTTCTTCAAAAAAGACTCGAATTGGGCTGTGTGAGTGTTTCAATTGTGGCCAACAAGGTCATAAGAAGAAAGATTGCCTCCAACGACAACAGAGGTTCCAACCATCACATGGAGGACCCATAGGCAGTTATGTTCATCGACTCCTTTCACACTACAACCCATGAGTAACCAGTCTCAATCTTCATCCTATGGTTTCACACCCGCACCAGGGCAACAACTCCAATATCAACATCAGTTCAGGCCCCAAGGTTCAGGTTTCAACTAGGGGTACTCACAGAGTTTCCAGACTCCTATTTCTATTAGGATTCAAAGAGGGTTCAATCAGGGAGGAGGTTCTGTTGCGAGCACAAGCCATCCTGGTCAAGGAAAGGTAAAATCAAAAGGAAAATTCGCTGGTCAAACCTATGCTCTTGGTGGTGATGATGTGCAAGGAGGAGCATAGCTAGGAGTTGTGGATGGTATGATTCTTATCTTACACTCATGGGCTCATGTATTATTTGATACTGGTGCATCACATTCTTTTATATCCTTAATGTTTGCTAGCATGTTGGGCTTGAGATGGGAAACTTCTAGTCCTGCCTTACAATTGAGTGTACCTATGGGAGAGCATGGTGAGGTATCCACCATCTGTAAATCAATTTACATTGTGGTTGAAGGGAATGAGTTGTTAGTAGATCTGATAGTGTTATCTATGGGACAATTTGATGTGATTCTGGGCATAGATTGGTTGTCTAAGTACCATTCCATTGTAGATTGCTCATGCAAAAGGGTGACTCTTCTAGCTTAAAGTGGAGATTTCACTGTGTATTGAGCCAACATGAATGCAGTAAGGAATAGGGCTGAGCATCGGTCAGTTTGGGCGGTTTTTTTCTATTCTAAAATCCAGATTTCGGTTTTCGGTTCGGATTGGTGCGATCCAAAAGCCGACCGACCTACTTACAACACACACAAAAACCGACTGATTTTGACCGCGATTTGGTCAGTTAAAACTGCCCAAACCGAACTTGATTTATTTTTTTTTTTAAATAATTTTTAAGGAAATTTTAGTTAAAAATATATAGATTATTAGAATCCAATTCTTCAGCTTTTTTTTTAAATATGAAATTGATTCATTTAATTTTTTAACTTTATGATTTGAAAACCTAAACACATGATTACAATGTTATATCCACAAATTTGGAACCTAACCATATTCGGTCGGTTTGCGACCAACTTATAAACCGACCGATTTAATGTCGGTTTTTGCCAAGGCGATTTCAGTGGTTTTCGATTCCGTTGGTTTCAGTTTTTTCGGTGTTCGGGCAGTCGGTTTGAGCGGTTTATTCAGTTTTTTGGATTTTTTGCTCAACCCTAGTAAGGAAGAGTCCTATCCTAAAGGCATGTTTAGGTGGGAATAGAAACTTAAGAGTGTTATGGGAGTCTGTTTGCAATAGAAGGTGAGTCTAGGCCTCTAGACTTTTCCTTGGATGTTAGTGGTTAGTGGCTTTCCAGATGTGTTTCCTGAGGATTTTCCAAGACTACCACTTGATAGAGAGATTGAGTTTTGCATTGATTTGATTCCCGTGACTCAAGCAGTTTCTATTGCACCTTATTGCATGGCAACTGTAGAGTTGGCTTAATTGAAAAAGCAATTGGGTGAGCTAATGGATAAAGGTTACATCAGGAATAATACTTCCCATGGGGAGCTCCAATCTTGTTGGCCAAGAAAGTTGATGGATCCTTGCGACTGTGCATCGATTATAGGAAATTGAATCAGACGACGATTAAGAACAAGTATCATTTTCCTAGGATAGATGAGTTGTTTTATCAACTCGGATGTTCAAAGTGTTTTTCCAAGATTGACTTGAGGTTAGACTATCATCAATTGAAGATTAAGGAAGTTGATATTCCTAATACTGCTTTCATAACGCGTTATGGACACTTTCAATTTTTGGTGATGTCATTTTGATTGACAAATGCGCCTGCAGCATTTTCATGGACCTTATGAATAGGATCTTTAGACCCTATTTGGATAAGTTTGTGGTAGTTTTTATTGATGACATTTTGGTGTATTCCTAGACACCTAAGGGCCATGCAGAGCATTTAGCAATTATGTTACAGACTCTGAGAGATCATCAATTATATGCTAAGAAAGAGGAATGTGACTTCTGGATGACCGAGGTCAAATTCTTAGGGCATGTAATATCTCAAGAAGGCATTACTATGGATCCTACGAAGATAGACTCTATCTTGCAGTGTGAAAGACCGAAGAACGTTACTGAGGTTCGAAGTTTTTTTGGGTTAGCAGGTTACTATCGTTGCTTTGTGGAAAAAAATTCTCAAATTGCTATGCCTTTGACAAAGCCAACAAGAAAGGATTTAAAGTTCATGTGGGATGATGATGGTGAAGAAGCTTTCATGGAACTGAAGCAAAGATTGACTGCGGTACCTGTTCTCACTGTGCCTAATAGTGATGAACCATATGTGGTATTCAGTGATGCTTCTAGTAGTAGTTTAGGAGGAGTTCTCATGCAGAATGGAAAGGTTTTTGCCTATGCTTCATGCCAATTGAAGCCACATGAGAAGAACTACCCCACACATGACTTAGAACTTCCAGCAGTGATTTTTGCCTGGAAGATTTGGAGATGTTACTTATATGGTGCAAATTTTTAATTATATTATGATCATAAGAGTTTAAAGTATCTCTTTACAAAAATAAACTTGAATTTGAGGCAAAGGAGATGGGTCGAGTACATGGAAGATTATGATTTCACTTTCCAATATCATCCTAGAAAAGCAAATATGGTCGTTGATGCATTAAGTTAAAAACATCATGATACTTTGGTCGGTTTAGCTCTTAAGGATTGGAAAAGAATTATCATGGTGGGTGATTATAATTTGCAGTCCTATGAAGGGAAAGAAATTTCTTGTGTTTCTAACATGGTGGTTACACCAGTGCTACTTCAGCAAGTTAAGCAATGTCAATGGCAAGGTGAGAAATTGAGACTTGTCTGGAATCGAATCCAAAACGATGAGCAGTTAGATGGATGGACAGTAACTATCGAATGATTCTAATACAATAAGGGAAGATTGATCGTTGCAAATGTCCCTGATCTTACAAAGTCTGTTATGATTAAGGCCCATAGGTCTAAGTTTGTGGTACATCCTAGAAGGACAAAGATGTAACAAGACTTGAAAAGACAATATTGTTGGGAAGGTATGAAGAGAGATTTGTCTAGCTTTGTAGCTAAGTTTATGGTTTGTCAACAGGTTAAAGCTGAGCACCAAATACCTTCAAGTTTGCTTCAACCCTTGCCTATACAAGAATGGAAGTAGGATAAGATCACGATGGACCTTGTGACTGGATTACCATTAACATCGTTAAAGCATGACACTGTCTGGGTGATTGTCGATCATTTGACCAAATCTGCTCATTTTATTCCAATTAGGAAGGATTATAAGATTTCTAGACTAGCCCGAATTTATGTGGATAATATACTTTGACTACATGGGTTACCTTCAAACATTGTTTCTGATAGAGATGCTCTATTTACATCAAGGTTTTGGCAAGCATTACAAAAAGCTTTAGGAACTATGCTTAACTTGAGCACCGCTCACCATCCTCAAATAGATGGAAAATCTGAGAGGACCATCCAAACTTTGGAGGACATGCTTTGTTCTTGTATTTTGGAATTTGAAGGTAGCTGGGGAGAACACTTGTCCTTGGTGGAATTCACTTATAATAATAACTACCAAGTCAGTATAGGCATGGCTCCTTATGAGGCCTTATATGGGATACCATGCAAATCACCCTTGTGTTGGGCAGAACCAGAGGAGCATGTCACTATTGGTCCTCAAATTATCGCTAGTACCACTGAGAAGATCAAAGACATCCAAGAGAGACTTAAGGTTGTTCAAAGTCGTTAGAAAAGTTATGCTGATCTCCACTGATGAGAAGTTGAGTTTTAGGTTGGTGGCTATGTCTTCTTGAAAGGTACTCCTATGTGTGGTGTGATGAGATTTGGAGTGAAGGATAAGCTAGCCCTGAGGTACATTGGACCTTTCAAGGTTATCGACAGGATTGGGGAGGTCGCTTATCGATTGAAATTACCAGCGCAGTTGGGGCATGTTCACAATGTGTTCCATGTGTCGATGCTGAGGAAGTATACTCCAGACCCATCACACATCATTGAGTATGAGGCTATCTCTCTTCAAGAGGATGTGACATATAAAGAGCAACCTATCAGAATTCTGGCGAGAGAGAGAATCAAATAGTCAAGGTCTTATAGCAGAACCATAGAGAAGACGAGGCTACTTGGCAGTTAGAGTCAGAGATGTATGATAAGTATCCTCATTTGTTTAATTTTCAGGTTGAGGTTGTACTTTGAAAATTTCGAGACAAAATTTCTTTAAGTAAGGAAGAGTGTAAAGACTTGTTTCTATATATATATATATATACATAATAATTTTTTTTAATAGGTGGGACCCACTGAGTCCAAGAGTCAAAAGACTCATTTGTTTTTTTCTCTCCTTCGCTCTCCCCGACTCCATCTCTCCTTCTTCTTCTTTCTTTTCTCTTTCTTCAGCAAGCCACGACAAGCACACATCCACATCCCAACCACCACCATTTTCGACAAGCGCCGGAGCTGTAGCACCCCTGATCAGTGACAACGACAACCCTAAAGTTTAGTGGCAATCATAGCTAAGACGTGACAGTATGAAAGCTCTGATGTTTCACCGTCAAAACTTTGAGGCGATGTTCTGGCCAACGCCAACCTCCGTTTGACGAGTGGTTGGTGTTAGGAAAATATGTATTTGCCTCAAAGGAAATAGGTAAGATAATTATAACTCTAAACTAAATATTACAAATAAATATTATTGATTAAAAAGTGTTACAACTCTATGACAAAATTTACATGTAAATATAGAGAAAGAGGTAGAAGATGATAGAAATAGAAGATACAACTCTAAGACAAAAAGATACAAAAAAACTAGAAGTAGTAGAATGAAAGATATAGATGAGATTACAACACTAAAACAAAATATACATATAAAAGAGTAAATGTAGAATAATAGAATAAATGAAAAGCAATAGAATAAAAGAACAAGAATAAGAACAATGAACTAAGAACTCTCACTCACACAACCAAAGTGAAGAGTGTTGGGGATCACCAACTTGAACAAGGTTTGAAACCTTTGTCCAAAAGCCTATTTCCCCCTAACTCAAGCACTAAGGGATCTCTCACATATATTGGAAATGCTTTCTGGAATAATCAAGCCTCATGATGTTTCTAGCCAAGTGCTCTAATGGATAGAAATGTTGTGTCTTTCGAGTGAGCAATAGGCTCCTATTTATAGAGTTTAGAGACACCCTTTGAATTTCAAATTCCACCAACACCCATGGCTGTTACCAATGTTTAATTGGATTAATATGGAATTAAAAATGAGATTTGGGAGTTATTTGGGTTTTTTGAGCCGTTCAACAAAGATTGAAAAAACTGAAAAATTGGTCAGTTTTTGGCCTGTGGCCACGACCACCAACATTCAGTGGCCGCGGCCACCAACCAATTTCAGCACTTAAAAATGTGTTGTTTTCCAAACGGTTCCAAACCCTCCCAAATGATTTTGTAACTCCCAAAACACATTATTGGGGTTAAAATCATATCTCTAACAACCATTTCACATATGACTTTATGAAATTCATCTCAATATTGTGTAACAATAAATTTACACAATAAAGGGTAATATTTGGAAGTTACAAATTTGTAACACCAAATATGTTACATTATTTGGATATATCTCATATATCTAAATATTGTAACTCTCTATTATATGTTACAATATGTGACACTCTTTGTCACATTTATTTAATCTAAAACATTATATTATAATATAATATAATATTACATTATATTATAAAATAATATAACATTCCCCCACTAGATTAAATAGTTATCTATTGTAACACTTATTTAATCAATCATTATATTTTGAAATATAACATATCCCCCACTTGATTAAATAAGAACTCTCTTTTATAGGAGTCATTGCATTAGTGCATAAAGTAAAGTGTTTTTCAACTTGAACTTTACTATAGTGTAATTATCACAAAATTTGTCGAAAATTTGGTTGCACTAGGCATTGAACCATCTTTTCATGATAACAAATCGGTGATAACACACACACATTTGCGGTGTTCACTTGAGACCTCTATGTCTTGATTTGCACCGTTAATGGCCATGTGCACTTTCCATTCAGGGACATTCTTGAGAATACTCCCAATTCTCATGAGAGGCAGCACCACCCCTAGGTCCATATAGGTAGAATTCTTACAGTATTTTGTTACCAAAAATACTTGTCTTTACAAGACTGAATTCTATTAAAAAACTTTTTGGTTTTAACCCTCCACTTGGTAACACACAAGTACTCAATATCTCAGATGGGACTTGTTTTGAGTACAACTAATATTCACTTGATTGACTTGTTGTTACCTATTGAACCTAACACTAGTTGAATAACTAATGTTAAGATAGGTTACCATCAATCGTGAATCTCTTTAGGGAGTTTAAGTCCCATCCCTCGAGATGATGCATCCACTAAATCCCTCGTTAGTGGCTTAGTGAAAGGATCCGCCAGATTTTCACTTGTTCTCACATAGGATATTGAGATGACTCCTCTTTGAATCAATTCTCTTACATATCCATGTCTTAGACTAATATGTCTAGACTTCCCATTATACATTCCGTTGTATGCTCTAGCCAATGTCGCTTGGCTATCACAATGTATCGATATAGTAGATACATTCTCTTTGATTAGGGGAATCTCTATCAACAGATCCCTTAACCATTCGGCCTCTTTGCCGGTAGAAGCTAGAGCTATGAACTCTACTTCCATAGTGGAATGAGATCTACAGGTTTGTTTCTTGGAACCCCAAGAAATTGCACCTCCAAGTGTAAATACCCAACCAATTGTGGACAAGTTGTCCCCAAGATTGGATATCCAACTTGCATCTATATATCCTTCTATAATTGAAGGAAATTTGGAGTAGTGAAGGCTTAGTCCTTTGGTTTTCTTGAGATAACCTAAGACTCTTCCAATTGCCTTCCAGTGATCCACACTTGGATTACTTGTAAACCTACTAAGTTTACTTACCGCAAATGTTATATCAGGTCTAGTACATTGGGCAGCGTACATTAGACTCCCTATAGCACTAGCATACTCCAATTGAGCCACTTCTCTTCCTTCATTCTTCTCTAGTTTTACACTATGATCGAATGAAGTATTGGCATCTTTAACCTTGAGATGGTTAAAGTTGTTCAATACTTTCTCAACATAGTGGGCTTGCCCTAACGCAAAACTCCCACTATGTTTCTTTACTTTGATACCAAGTATGCTGTCAACTTCTCCAAGATCTTTCATCTTGAAGGTTGATGATAGAAACCTCTTTTTTTCTTCTATCCCGTTCATGCTATTACTTAGAATAAGCATGTCATCCACATATAAGTAAACAATGATCACATATCCCTTACAAGTTTTGGAATACAAACACTTGTCTCCATTGTTATGTCTAAACCCATTAGACATGATGGCTTGATCAAATTTCTCATGCCATTTCTTAGGAGCTTGTTTCAATCCATATAAGGATTTTACAAGTCTACAAACTTTATGTTCATATTTTGGTAGGACAAACCCTTCGGGTTGTTCCATATAGACCTCCTCATTGAGGTCACCATTAAGGAATGTTGTTTTGACATCCATTTGATGAACATATAAGTTGTGTATAGAAGCTAAAGCGAACAAAATTCTTATAGAAGTTGTTCTTGCAACAGGCACATAAGTATTGAAATAATCAATACCCTCCTTTTGCCTAAACCCTTTAGCTACTAATCTAGCTTTAAAGGTTTGGATAGTGCCGTCAATGTGGTATTTTCTCCTAAATACCCACTTACACCCAATTGGCTTAGACCTCTGTGGGAGGTCTACCAATTCCCAAGTGTTATTGGAAAGAATGGAATCCATCTCATCATTGATGGCTTCTTTCCAAAATGCACTATCTCTTGATTGCATAGCTTCTCTATAAGTCTTAGGATCATCCTCAACGAGAAGTACAATAGGAATTTTCCTAATAACTTCCTCTCTATTTCCTTCTACCATGTAGAACGAAATTCGTTGAGAATCTATCTCATCCACTACTAGACTTTTATGATTTTTAAGCCTTTGACTTCTTATAGGTTCAAAGGGTTGCTTTACATCCTTTTGAGAATTCTCCTCTTGAGAATCAACTTTGGATGTAGAAGCTTGAGAATTGTTCTCATATAACAAATTCTCCTTTAGAGATGTTGAAGCTTGAGAATTGTTGTCACATAACATATTCTCAAAAAATTCAACTTCTCTAGATTCAATCACAATATTAGACTCTAAGTCTAATAGCCTATAAGCTTTACTATTGTTGGCATAACCAACAAAAGCACACTTTATGGCTCTTGAACCTAACTTTGTTCTATTAGGTTCGTTTTTCTTGCAATATGCAAGACACCCCCATACTTTGAAGTACCCTATGTTGGGTTTTCTTCCTTTCCATAACTCATACGGAGATATCTCATTTTTCTTCATCGGTATTCGATTAAGAATGTGACAAGCGGTTAAAAGCGCTTCACCCCATAAGTTGAAGTTCAACTTAGAAAACACCAACATAGAATTTATCATCTCTAGATAAGTCCTATTTTTCCTTTCGGCAACACCATTGTGTTGTGGTGTATAAGGTGCAGTGCACTCATGAATTATACCATTTTCTTCACAAAATGTATTGAATTCATTAGAGAAGTACTCTCCTCCTCTATCACTTCTTAGCACCTAAATCTTTTTATTTAGTTGATTTTCAACTTCTAATTTATACAATTTAAAAGCATCAAAAGTTTCATCTTTATGCTTTAAAAGGAACACATAGGTATATCTACTAAAATCATCTATACAAGTAAGAAAATACCTTTTACCACCTCTAGTTAAAACACCATTTAATTCACAAAGATCACTATGGATTAAATCTAGTAAATTAGATGATCTTTCTACACTAGGAAATGGTTTCTTAATCATTTTTGCATTAACACATGTTTCACATTTACCATAGTTTTTAATATTGCATGCAATCATACCACATTTTACTTCTCTTTTCATGGTTGAAAAACCTATATGCGATAGTCTAAGATGCCACAAAAATAAAGAATCATACTCAACAATATTGGCAGAATTAGCATTTTTATTGATAGCATTGAAAGTTTCATCATTGGTGCACAATTTAACCATACCCTCACAAGAGTACCCCTTTCCCAAAAATACATTTGATTTGGTAAGTATAAGTTTACCGGACTCAAAAATGGCTTTAATGCTGGGCTTGCCAAGCAAATCACCACTTGCCAAGTTTCTACTCATTTCGGGAACATAAAGTACATTCACTAATGTGACTTTCTTGCCGGAGGTGAAAAAGACTTCAATGGTACATTTTCCAAGTACCTTGGATTTGCCCTCATTGCCCATTTGTATTTCATGGTTGCCCTTTGACTCTTCAAAGGTCTTGAACAATGATTTGTCATAGGTGACATGGACGGTGGCACATGTATCATACCACCACCATTTCACCTTGCCTTGGACCGCATTCACCTCACTAAGGGTAGCAACTATGTTTTCCTCTTGAGTTGCGCTCACCTTAAGTCCTTGTTGGTTTTTTCTATGCCTACACTCTCTAGCATAATGACCATTTTTCCCACACACAAAGCAAGGACTTTTCTCGCCCTTAAACTTGTTTGGGTAGGTTTTTGGACCCAAAGGTTTCTCATTACCCTTTTTTCCATTGTTTTTGGGATGTTTTGGTTGTGACACTGCATTTGCTTTGGAAGTCTCTCCATTAGACCCCTCCACAAGTTTATCTCCACATATTGATTCCTCTTCGATTCGAATATGCTTTTGGATCTCCTCCAAAGAATAATCCTCATTTTTATGAAGGATTCTTTTCCTATAGCTCTTCCAAGTTGGTGGTAATTTAGCCACTATAGCACCAACTTGAAAGGCCTCAGGAAGCTCAATCTTTAACACTTTCAATTTGTTAACAATTATTTGCAATTCATGTATTTGAGGAAGAATAGGTTTATCACCAAAAAAATTTGAAATCGAAATATAGAGATATCAAAAAAAATTTGGTACCTTCCTCTTCCGCCTCAAACTTTTTCTCAAGTGCATCCCATATCTCCTTGGCCGATTTGGTTTCGATGTAGAGGTCATAGAGCCTATCGGAAAGGGCATTGAGGATAGGACCCCTACAAAGGAGATTGTCCTCCTCCCTCTTCCTTCTCTTCTCCACCTCCTCGGGAGTGTCCTTGTCGGATGGCGTTGGGAGAGGTTCTAAAGTGGATTCTAGAATATAGGCGATTTTGAGAGTGGTCAAAAGGAATCTCACCTTGTCTTGCCACCTAGTGAAATTGGATCCATCAAACCTATACAACCTCACTAGGTCTTGATTCATGATTTTGATGGTCTCACCTTCCATTGAAACAAACAAAGGACTAAGCTTTTGAATGTTAGGAAAATATGTATTTGCTTCAATGGAAATAGGTAAGATAATTACAACTCTAAACTAAATATTACAAATAAATATTATTGATTAAAAAGTGTTACAATTCTATGACAAAAATTACATGTAAATATAGAGAAAGAGGTAGACGATGATAGAAATAGAAGATACAACTCTAAGACAAAAAGATACAAAAAAACTAGAAGTAGTAGAATGAAAGATATAGATGAGATTACAACACTAAAACAAAAGATACATATAAAAGAGTAAATGTAGAATAATAGAATAAATGAAAAGCAATAGAATAAAAGAACAAGAATAAGAACAATGAACTAAGAACTCTCACTCACACAACCAAAGTGAAGAGTGTTGGGGATCACCAACTTGAACAAGGTTTGAAACCTTTGTCCAAAAGCTTATTTCCCCCTAACTCAAGCACTAAGGGATCTCTCACATATATTGGAAATGCTTTCTGGAATAATCAAGCCTCATGATGTTTCTAGCCAAGTGCTCTAATGGATAGAAATGTTGTGTCTTTCAAGTGAGCTATAGGCTCCTATTTATAGAGTTTAGAGACACCCTTTGAATTTCAAATTCCACCAACCCCCATGGTTGTTACCAATGTTTAATTGGATTAATATGGAATTAAAAATGAGATTTGGGAGTTATTTGGGTTTTTTGAGCCGTTCAACAAAGATTGAAAAAACTGAAAAATTGGTCAGTTTTTGGCCTATGGCCGCGGCCAGAGACATTAGTGGCCGCCGCTACTAGTCTCTATCCCACAGGCCGCGGCCACCAACATTCAGTGGCCGCGGCCGCCGACCAATTTCAGCACTTAAAAATGTGTTGTTTTCCAAACCCTCCCAAATGATTTTGTAACTCCCAAAACACATTATTGGGGTTAAAATCATATCTCTAACAGCCATTTCACATATGGCTTTATGAAATTCATCTCAATATTGTGTAACAACAAATTTACACAATAAAGGGTAATATTTGGAAGTTACAAATTTGTAACACCAAATATGTTACATTATTTGGATATATCTCATATATCTAAATATTGTAACTCTCTATTATATGTTACAATATGTGACACTCTTTGTCACATTTATTTAATCTAAAATATTATATTATAATATAATATAATATTACATTATATTATAAAATAATATAACAGTTGGTACCATTGGAACCAGCTTGAAGAGAGGAACGTCGCGCACTAAGTCATTATGGACAACTTGCCATTTTTCTCCGACGAGATTTTGGGCATCTCCACCCCTTTGGAAGCATTCTCCGACGACATCAGAGGTCATTTGGGAAAATGGGTTGTACTTCCATGATGTACTCATTGAGAGGATTATTTTGATATATAGAAAGTCAATTTCTGTCACCGTTGTCGGAGGATCGCCACCGACCACCGCGAACCGCCACTGTGTGCGGCTAAGGTGAGAGTTTTGACTGTTTTTAAATGGTATCATGCTATATATCTGTGGAATCGGTTTCAAGAGCACATTATGATGATGATAATTATTTGTTCAATTGAGGATTGTAGGACAAAGTGACTTTGAAGCGAGCTAAACTACTTGGTACCTAGGAATAGGGGGCTTAGGAGCGTCTCTTTGGACAAAGGATAAAAATCCTAAAGAGGTAGCGGATGTAATTGATTATTTGACTTATTTTAATTATATTGAATTGCACTAAACATATTCTAATTTTGATATTTGTAAAATGTTTGAAAAATGAAAAACTTAACCTGCACGTTTCTCTAGACTATTCTGAGGGCACTATGTGCCAATTATATTTGTATACATATATTGATGCATGTTATAATTTTTGGGTTTTATTCAAATGCAGCTGTTATGGTGCCCAATTTTCTAAAATAAAAGGGAATATGTTTCTTACTTTTCATGTTTGTTTGTATTTGGTTATACTGATGAGAGCCATAGTGATCATGATTTGTGCATGTTGTTGTTTCACGACCTAGTCTTTGTGTCATCATAGGTAAATCAGATGCCCACTCACCTGTAGGTGTACAGACCTAGCATTTGTATACAGGGAGTGTTCTAAGCCTCCCTCTTGTTGTGGTTATCAGGTCTAGCTGCTCGGTTTAGGATGTCAGTTTTATGGTGGGTAACGGGAACTAGGAATCTAGTGGATGGTGTGATGTGCACATTTAGCTTGTCTCTTGTGATTATTTGTGGTCTCTCTCTCTATTTTTTATTTATACATGATGATATATGTTTTGTTTTCAAAGCTAAATATGCAGGGGTTTTATTAAACTTTTGGTCCTATGATATTAGTTGCTTTCGTACTAGACTTTATAAGTTCACCCCCTATATCCCTCCCATTCCAGAAACCCAGTGATGTGAATGTGAAAGGTAAATTATTGGTGGAATTAATTTGTTTTAGCGTAGATCTATTTATTGCCATAATCCTATCTTTTGAACCTTGTTTATGTATTTGATTTGGAACCTTATGGTCTGTATCTCTTAATTAGCTATGTAATAGATAGGAATGTGGAATGATGGATGCTAAGTATTATTTTGGTGTTTTATGACTTGTTAAATTTAACGGCTTGGTGACTACATACACTACAAGAATACAGACATCTAGCGACTACAGCTCTAGCGACGATATCAAAAATTCGTCGCTAGAGGTACTTTCAGGCACGCGGCTTCCTTTCGCGCTAAACGAAATAAAAAAGGCCCAATTTTTTTTAATTTCCCTCGAAATTTCTCTCTTGTCTCTCTGCCTTCCCTTCAATTACCCAAACCCTGAAACTCCAAACAACCCCAAAAACAAAGAACCCAACCTCCTAAAGATTGAAGCTACTATGTGCTCCTTCAGTTCCACCGCCAAAAAATTGAAGCTCCACCGATCTCCCTCCCTCAATTCTCCACCGTTCTCCTCCCTCAGTTCACGTAAGCTTCAGTTAGATTTTTTTTTTTCATTTTTTTTCCAGCTTCTTCTTGCTACCTCAATCCATTTCTCCCTCAGACCCGTAAGGTATATTCTCCCTCCCTCAGTCCCATTTTTAACTTTTTTTCTCAGTTAGTTCTTCTTCTTCTTCTTCCTCATTCCACTTGTTTGTTCTTGGGCAGCTAGGTCATCTGGTTTGGTCATCTTCAGACACAACTCCTCCGAGCTCCATCGGACACGGCTCCTCCGAGCTCCCTCTGCACAAGCACTGCTATTCAGGTATATATATATATTTAGTTTTATTTATTATTAATTTTGATATTTTTTGTGTTTGTGAAACTAATGTTATTTTGTATAAAATCTGATTAGTGTATAAAATGTTCTGATATTAGACAATTTGTACACGCTCTGTGAAAAAATAATTGGATTGAAGGAGAGAGAGTGGTGGAGTAGTGGTTGGGTTGCTGCACAACGACTGGGATTTGAGTAGTGTCTCTGTACAATAGCTCTTATATGTTAACAAATTCTCATTTATGAGATAAGATTATTGAGTACATTGGTTGTAAAAGGGGATTTGGGGAGTGAGGTTGTTGTGAGTGTTTTTTGTTGAATAAAACTAAACAAAGAAATTGCTGCGAGTGTTATTTTCTCTTGATTAGTGGATTGAGTGATGATACAATAGTATTTGATGTGTCTTTATATCCAAACCACATAATAAATCACTACTGCATTATTCTTCTTTTTATTAATTTGTACTCTGTTGACTAACCACTGCATTTTTAATTTTCATGATTAATTGCTGATTGCAATTTGAGCAGGGGCTTGGTTTTGCAAGATTTTCTATAACGAAGGACTTTGGATTTTGATTGATTTATTGAGGTATTTTCTCTTCAAATGTGTTTATTCTCTTTATTTAGGATTGTTTATTTTGGTTTTTTTTTCATTATGTGCTATAAGTTAAAGAAAATACATGTTTCAACTGAATTTTTGTAAAACTTTAATGTATGTAGAAAAATATATGTTGTTCTATTAGTTTATAATTTGAAGATAATTTTAAAGTGACATCTGCCACTTTCTGTCGGATAAGCTTTGCAAATGAACTGCTACACAATCCTCAATGGAATTTGATAAAACTTCAAATTGAGCTATTATCTTTCCTTTTAATTTCTTATTCTTTTCTTTTATTTTGTTTCCTCCCAAAAAAAATTCATATGCCAAATTACTATATATTATTCATTTTGTGGTTTTCTTTTTCATAAATCTTTTATAAATAAAAGTATGAAACTTGTTATGTTCTAAGATTTTATTGAATTTATTTTTGGATGTTATGTTCTAATTTATGTATACTTTGTTGAAACTTGGTCGAACAAGAATAAAGTCACTGCACTAAGTGCATCTATGTTAGAATCTTTTTAAGTTATGGGGTGTCTTTTAGGTCCAATTTTTCTTCATATGACCTTGAGTAGTTGGATAGAAAATAGGTTATATATGTTCTGTTTTTGTATGATTGGGATAATAATTTTGATTCAATTAGGCTTTATTTTAAACTCTAATTCATGGATTAGTAGAGATTCTATTCAGTTATGGTGTTCATCTAGAACTCCCACTAATGCATAAACCTGTTCAAGTACATAAATAATTAAGCATGCATGACACTAGATTAACTTAATTATTCAAAGTTTGTTCTAAGTGTCTTAGAGGAGAAGAAGCATGTGTGTATATATATATATATCTGTTTTGTGTGAATTAGGATTGAAATGTGAAATGTGAATTGGGAAGAAGAACCTCATAGGTGTTTGCTTTTATATTTATTTTGTGTTTGATATTCAAGTCATGTTGCTATGGAAAGCTTATTTGATTGCCTTGGTTCCTTTTATTTGTATTTTTTTTTGGCTAAGAATGAAGATGTTACTTAGTCAATGATAGCTTTCACATGCACTGTTATCAATTGCATAATATTAATTTGGTCTATACATATATCTCATGTGTACAAAGAATATTATTGAAAATAACTACACTCAATAATAAATGGTAAGTGTAGGTTGCAAGCTTCAACTAGGCTAGGTAATATCCTTCAGCATTTGTGATTTGGATGTTCTGTTTTCGTCGGACAAAGAATAAAGTGACTACACTGAGCGCATTTATCTTAGAAACTTTTTAAGTTATGGAGTGTCTTTTAGGTCCAATTTGTCTTCAAAGTTTGATGCTTCTAGATACATTGAAAGATTGTTCAAATGTATTGAAATTTTATAATATTTAAATTTGATTGTACAAATTTATCAATGCATATATATTATCAAATTTATTAGATGTCTTCTGCAGTTATGCAACATCACGAAGGTGATGGTGGGGCAGATCCTTTTCCAGATCCAATGCAGATACATGTTGATTGTGAGAGAGGTATCACATGCAATTATTTTTTTTGGATGAATATATTGAATTAATTTATTTATGTGTATATAATAAGTATATGTATTTGAGAAATAATAGTGACGACTAAAACGAAAAGGCGCGGCATCAACAAAGGGTTTTCAACTCGAGAAGCTAGAGTTGCATTAGGTAGACCACTACCACTGGAGTGGGATGTTCGAGGGAAGACTTACAAAGAAATTGATGATTATTCCCAACATTTCTCTAGAAAGATCGGCATTCTCATTCGACAATATGTCAATCCCGACTACGGCCGATGGGATAAAGTACCCAGCGAAGTTAGGGATTGCATACTTCCTCGTCTAGAGGTAATTTATTTCTATAATTTTTTTATTGGGTTCAATTTAATATTAAATCTAGCTAATTTATTTTATTTTTTTGATTCAGGATGATTTATTCGACATTGGTCGAAGTCGATATGCCTTAGAGAACCTCCCCGGCATTCTTTTGGGCATTCAACGGTCGTGCGCTGATTGTTACTCGGAGTGGAAGAATGACTTGTCCACTCATTTAAAAAAGAATGGTCGAGCACATCCTCCTGATGGTTTGGTGGTGGAGAAATGGCAGAAGGCGCTCTAGTATTTTGATCGCCCTGAAGTGAAGGTATTCACAAAAATATTCTTTTTTAATTTATTTTTGTTAATTTAACATATGGTTAACACAAGTTCTTTGCAGAGGCGTTCTGAGACTAACTCTGCGAACCGTGCAAAACAAAAACAGAGAAGCGTGCAGGGTTCACAGTGTACGCCAGCCCTTCGTTACAAGAAGGTACTTTCTTTTTTACATAATTTTTATTTATGTTTTTTTATAATGATTTTTTTTCTTAATTTTTTTCAAACTTCTTGTATTGTAGCGTGATTTACAAACTGGGTGTCTTGCTGGGGTTCCAGAGATTTGGATGGCGACTTAGTACATAGACGAGGAAGGTTGGGTGAGCAAGGAAGCAAAGGATAACTATGTAAGTAAATTTATATTTTATGATTTTCTTACTTTATTGTGTTGTAAATTCTAATATTCTTGAAAATTGTGTGATACAGGAAAAGATGATGGAGATACGTGACACTCTGCAGTCACAATCATCTACGAGCGCCTCTGCTTCGAGTACTATCCCGAGAGAAGAGGATGACATTACTCTTGTTGAGACGATCTTTGGACGTCGTCGAGGCTATCAGCCGAGCCTTGGTCGTAGGATTCGCATGAGGGTGAATTTTGAAGCGGCTGATGTACCTCAACTAGCCCAACCACCTCCGACCGCACAAGACATGCAAGAGGTGAAGGAGCGACTCCGAGCCATAGAGGATCACTTGGCTAGGATTGGTGGAGTCTCGAGATCTGGATCTTCTCAACAAGGTCATGGTGCTGATCCTACAACACCTAGTTAAAAACATTCATATTTATGTATTTTAATTTTACTATGATAGTTACTTTGTCATAAAAATATTTATAGTCAAAATATAATTTTGTGCATAGTTAAAGTTCTCTTCTATTTCAAATCTTTTGGAAAAAAAATGTGTTAGTATATATATTGAATAATGGCCTTTTTTTTAAGTATATATAATAGTGCTTTAACGATTACCAAAAAAAAATTAACTTACAAAAAAAATTAAGGACTTTTAGCGACAACATGTTGTCGCTAAAAGTCCAAATGTCGTCGCTAAATCTCAACATAATTCCACAAGTCAGAGGAAATTGCAAACTAACAGCGACGAAAAAATGGATCTTTTAGCGACGACATGTCGTCGCTAGAGGGAAATAGCGACGAAAATTTTAAGTTCGTCACTAATTAAAAACAATTAGCGACCAGCATTTAGCGGCGACAATTAGCGACGACTTAGTAGTCGCTAAAGGAATTAGCGACGACATTGGGGGAATTAGCAACGACTTAAGTCGTCGCTAAAACCCCTTTTTTTGTACTGATAACTGTGAATATATTATTGTTCTATGTATAATGATAGATGATCCTGCTTTAATCACTAATATTTTTATATATAATTATAGGAGTTATTCTATTATTTTAACTTATAATTATGGTACTATTTAATATAAACTAAATGATCATTTATAGGGACTATTTTTCAACGATGGTCAAAATTTGACATTTGACCACCCATGTTATGGATATTACAAATCTGCCACAGCCTAGGACTCGGGTCATGACAAGGCGAGTGCTGATAAACTAATCTTTTGGTTGTGGTAACATGTTTTTTTATTTTCACATATATTCTCTGATTTTGTCTTTGTTTAATTTTGTTTGAGATTCTGCATATGATAATTTATTGGCTTGTTGATTAAATGAATATTTGCGATAAAATTACCCAATGTTTATAGAATGTAACATTTAAATACCCAATTTTTTTTACTAAAAAAAATCCAAAATTGCTAGAGTTAATGTAGCATTTAAATACACAATCTTTTTTGTTGGCAACAAAAGTACCTAAAGTTATTAAAACGCTCCACATTTACTATCAAATAGTTAAAAAAAGAATTAATACAATTGTATTTTAAGTAATAAAAATATTAAAACTATATAAAATATACAAAAAGAACCTAAATTAATTCTAAAATTTAAAAAAAATAGTTTATTTAACAAAAAAATATTTTTTATTGGAAATAGTTAAAAGAAAATCAATAACAAAAAAACTATTAAAAGAGAAAAAAATATTATTATAATAAAAAATATATATTTATTTACTATTTTCATTAAATAAAACTATTCTTTAATATTAGAATTAATTTAGTCTATTTTTTATATTTTTATACAATTTTAATGATTTTTTATAACTTTAAATGTATTTGTATTAATTTTTCAATTATCTGGGTCGTAAAGGTACAATATTTTAGCAACTTTGGGTATTTTTGCTGTAAAAAAAATTAAATATTTAAATGCTACATTTTAGCAATTTTTGGTATTTTTCCCATCAAAAAAGGGTTTTAAGGGCTCACATTGCGCGCCCTCTATGGCAACGCCATAAAAAGTGCTAATTTTTAGGGTGTGCCCCAAAAGAACCCTGATGACCTTTAAAATTTATAAATAGGTAGGTATCCAATGTTATTAGGACAAGCATTGAGTGTCCTTAAAAGTTATATTTTAGATTTTTAAAAAATCTATCATTAAATTGTTAATTACATGATGTATATTAGGTTTCTGAAATTTCAAAATAATATAAATTTTATTAGTATGTATAAATTCAAAACATATGAAAATATTATACTAAATACAAATTATGTAATTGTATATTGTTACATGTTTCGATAAGTAAAGTTTGATACGAACAACATTTATATTTTTATTAATTGTCCAAAATCAAACTCACATATACAAACATACTCAGATTTACACAAATACACATCAAAGTGAAAAAGGAACAATCATAACAACTATTATATAAATTCCACATTTGACACGAATCCGTGTTGTAGTCTTATTGCTTGAAATCTTAGTGTTAGCAAGCAAACGACCAAGCTCGTACGTACCTATAAATAAGTACAATTAGAAAACAAAATAAACCAAATACTATACATTTATAAAAAATTTACAGCTATCCAAGAATAATTAGAAAATAGGATCATCCTGTCGTTAGCAATTAATCCTACATGACATAGAACTATATATATTTATATATATATAGCAAGCAAGCATGTTCTTAAAAAGATCACTACTTGTAGTAGTGGTAGAATAATAGGGTTGGGTACACCTATACCCGTACCCTACCCCATACCCCATCGAATAAATGCTTACCCTTACCCTAAACCATATAATTTATCGGGTAGAACCTTACCTGATGGGTTGGGTAACCATGAGTAAATAAGGCTTTGATTGGTAATGAATTTGGATACAATTTTATCAACTTGAAAACTTAAAGTACATGGGGTCCACAAAAATCTGTGATTGGTAGGTTATTTTTTTAAACAAAATCCAAATCAAGATTCTAATTTTGTGTTGTAAGATAGAAAATAAGGATTTCACATTTTCTTTATTTTTTGAAATTTTCTTCCAAAATCTTAAAATCAATGTCCTAATCTTCTCTTTTTCTCTACTCTTCTCCTCTCCACCAATCATAGATTCAGTTTTTTAAAACTAAAAAACAGTTTACTGATATTGAACCAATCACATTTTCATAAATATTTTTTAGTCACTAAATTCAAATTTTTATTTCAGAATCTCAATTTTCAAAAATACAGTTTTCTAATCGCAAACCAATCAAATCCTAAGTTTCTCGGTAAAATATTCAACCATGTTTGAAATATATTGCAAATCTTCCCATACGAGTCTTCCCGTGCACTTTATAAAAGTCTTCCTATGTGCACTATATGTAAATAGTAAATTTTGCAAAAGAAGATTACTTTTTCCATATACTAATAATTTGCTACTAATTTTCTAATGTTATATGATTAGTAGCTCATTAATTAAGGAAGACCAACTCCAATATCACAATCCTGAAAGATATATATAAACCACAAATTTGGGTTCTCCATATTCTCTTTGCTTACCTAACAATTTTTCTTATATCCCTTGTAACCAGGAACATGACCTACTCCCCCTTTCAATCAAAATTAGCTCTATATAGTTTATTATCATCATCATCCTAAAGGTATTCATACCTAGAAAGTCTCCACAATAATGGAAACGAGTGTCATGCATAATCAAGATGCTAACAAAAGCTTCTCCTTCAACTCCAATTATAAGTATTCTTCCTCTTCTTTAGAACTTTTCACAGATGAGGATGAAAAGGATGATCTAAACCACAACACAGACAGCGACACTGAAGAAAATTCTTTCATAGAAATCACATTCGATAACCCAAAGATTAAGCAAACGGATAACGATGAGGATAAATCTAGCGGTGGTCGAGGGTTTCAGGATAATTTTGACCACCTACGAATATCGTTCTCGTCAAGTTTCCCTTCATCAATTCATGATCAAGTTCGTAACATCAATTATGTCTCGCTTGACTCTACTCATCGTGAAACAGCAGCCTCAATTAAGGCCTTATCGGCATTTTCTTCGTCATCATCGTCGTTGTCGTCTTTGTCTTCAGTCAGGTTGTCGGCTTCGACTATGAGATCTTCGTCGACTGGAACAAGTCTTGGTCCAGCGGTTGTGGGGTCGGAGTCGTTTAACGTGTACGAGAGTTCGAGACGAAGAGATCAGCTGACGGCGTTCAATCCACTTGTTCACACGCTACTGTTCAGTCTCGATGCCCCTCCGCACATGGCCGACCAAATTAACGGCCTTCATTATGATCGAAAGGATAATCATAGGCAGTTGGGAATGATCAATGCCAACAACAGGTATATTCTACGTACTTTATTCTAAGCTCTTATTCTGTATACCCTTATTTTTATATAAATATAGTAAATAGGTGCTAAAATATTTAATATTTTAAAAATATTACACTTTTATACTTAATTTTTTTTTTTGTAGTAAATATCATTTCTATCTTCAAAATTGTTACATTATATCTAAATTTTTTTTCAGTAAATATACTTAATATTTTTTAAATATTGCACTTTTATATTTATTTTTTAAAATTATTTTGAAAAATAATAAGAAAATATAAGATTTTAATTATTTTAAAATTTTAAATTATTTTTAGTTTCAAAATAATAAAAAAAATTAGTAAAATTAATCAAAATAATTAAACTTATATTTTTCCTTTACTTTTAAAAAAAACGTATATTTTAAATTGATGAAAATATATAAGTTTTTAATTATTTTTATTAATTTTAATAAAATATTTATTAATGTTTAATTTAAAATAGTTATTTTGATAAAGAATAAGAAAGAGAAACTAATTTAAAATTTTAAAAATAATTAAAATCCAATATTTTTTCTTCACTTTCTTATTATTTATCAAAATAATAAAAAATTAGGTATAAAAGTGTAACATTTTAAAAAAATTGAGCGTAATTCCCGCACAAAAAAATTGGGTATAAAAGTGCAACATGTTGAAAAAAATTGAGTATATTTACAAAAAAAAAAAAAATTGAGTATAAAAGTGTAATTTTTTGAAAACATTAAGTATTTTAGCCACCAATTACTCTATTATATTAATTACTTTTTGATGTTATTTCTCATTTTACCAAATTATAAAAGCAATCAATATATGGCTATACTAATATTAATTGATAAATATATAAGTTCACTTTTCTTACCATTACTATATGACTATATGTGAAGGGCTGCATTGACTTTGTCGGTTGGATTGTTAATAAACAGAGTTAACGAGTGCAAATACTTCTATAAACACAATATATATGCATGGGACCGACATTAATTATTACTTAAAATATCAAAAATCAACAACCGAGACTATTTTTTATTACATATATTTTTTAAAGAATTTATTATTTTCATTTGTTAGATATTTTTAATCACTACGACATTGTAAAATCGATCAATTTATTTAGTCATCCGTTTTTATTTAATTTTATTTTGCTGAAATTGAGTAAAGCATTTCGTGTGAAGTCATATATTCTGATGAATAAGTTTTCCATATAATACTCCACCAGATAGTGACTTTGATATATATTTATACATTTTAATAAATGATTTTGTTTTATTTTGATCATTTCGTATCTAAATGAATTGATTAATCTACAAGTTTGATTAAAATAATTATTTAATAGATATTCTTTTTAGTGGATCTGCGTTTTAATATATTTTAATCAATAAGACTCACCAAATCAATTTACTAAAACAGCATCAAACGTATTAATCTTGACTCATCTTCAATGAGTTTTGAAGATTCTAGTCACAATAATTAATTATTATTTTTATAAAGTACTATAAATACATAAATACACATATACGTATTAGTTTTAAATAAATAGAGAATATATCTATTTGTTGGTTGAAGACTGTTGCACATACACATTATTATCATTCCAACTACACATGGTCGGCATTCTTAGACTAATCAACTAATATTGACTTAATATGCTACCATATTCATATATTGGATTTTTAATTATAATTTAAACACTGAATATAGCAGACAAAATTGATGTAGCTGATAAAGTAGTAGCAAATTAATACCACTAACTTGATAGGGTCTTAATTGTTATTTGAAATTTATACTGAGTTTAATTAATGGATGCTTCATTTACTTTGCTATTTACTTTCTTTTTTTTTAATCTTTGATCAAATGGATTTCTTACCTGTGTATTTATTCTTTCCCATCATGGTGGATGCTGAATAAATTACCGACGAAGGAGAAAATCGAGCATCACACAAGTAAAGAATAGTACTAAAGGCAGTAGCACCACTAGTGGTATCATGAAGTTCTTGATGATCAAGTTTCGAGCGACCAAAGTTCGAAAGCTATTAGCCTCATTATTCGCCAAATCCCATGGCCATGATCACCTTCACTTCTATCCAAACAAAGCCAATGCCATTGACAGGTCATACAAACCCAAGAGATTATTAAGATCATCCAAAGAAACACGAGCACTAGACTGCTACCATCATGATCATCATCAAGGAATGTATGTTAGTAGTAGCTATAGTTACAACAATGACAACAATGCCAACCTCGTAAATGACATCAAATACTCTTCTCATAATCAACACAGATGTTCTAGAGCGTTGGACGTAAACATGGGTGCCGTGAAAGGGGTTTTAGGAGGTGTGAACATGACAAGAAGTGGTCACAATAATAGTAGTCGAAGTAGCAATCGAAAAACCAGCAGCTGTCCTAGCTCTGTAAAGTCCTCTCCGATACACCAAGGATTCGCAAACAACGATGCCAATAAATTTTTTGCAGCTGAAAACTCAGTTCAGGCTGCCATTGCTCACTGTAAGAGCTCACTTGGCCAGGCATCTGATTTTCGATTCTGAATTACTTCTCCTAATAATGACAAGAGATGTCTCAACTTTTTATTGAATTGTCACAGATCATTATTTTATTTAGTGGTACTGTTAATATATATATATATGTATATCTTTTGTCTGCCAGTATGTATTCGACAATGATATTCTGTTTTATTGAGTTCATTCGCATTAAACTAATGCGTTCATACGCCTACTCATATTTACTATACATTTTCCTGATATCCATCCTATCTTTCGCTGTCGCACCAATATAGATTTCTAACAGCTGCTCTCTTTTTTTATTATTTAACATTAATATACCATTTTTGTTATTTGAACTCTGATAATTTTTTTTATTTAACATTAATATACCACTTTCGTTATTAGAACTCTGACAATTGATTTCTTAGGAAAAGTAAATTGTCATGATTTTTTTAAAACGCCACGTCATACTTATATAATATATTATTTTATTAAAGTATTATTTACATAGTGTCTTTTTTTTCTATTCTCGCAATGCTTTGACAAACTTATAATACTTTTTTTCATTTTATAATTATGTGTATCTTTTTTTTACAAAATTATGTATATCTTTTGGACAAATAATAACAAGAGATGATGAATTTAAAAAAATTTCAATTTTAATAAACAATTATTTTACAAAAATAAAATTAAGGAACTCCCTTAATTTAATATAGTTTTGTAATATTTATTTGTTTAAATATCTTTTTCATTTTTATAATTTTATTAAAAAAACTCTTTATTTTATTTGATGGTCTGTCTTTTAATTTTTTTTAATCATTATTGTATATTTATTTAAGAAAAGTCTATGAGTCTGATAATATTGTTCTCCTTAAAAAAACTATTTAAATATATTATTTTTTAAAATTGTATCACTCACTTTATATATCTTTTGTTTATTTGCAAAGAGTGTACAAGAAAAAAAAAAAAAATTTATAGAAGCATTTTTTTAGTTTTATTTTTCTTCCAATAATTAGTATGTTCTATTATAGTATTTTCATAAAAGTTTTAAAGTATTTTTTTACTAAAATTGAAGAAAAAATAAACTTATGCTTTCTTTTATTATTGGTATTAAAAATGAATTAAATTCTTGTCCAACAAATTATATAGCATAAATTTTTCTTCAAAAAAGTGTTAGTAAGAAAGTATATTATTTTTCTTTCCAAAAAAAAAGGCAGAATATCCAAAAGATATATATGTATTTAATTTTTTTAAAAAAACATTATAGATGCATATATGAAAAAAATAATATTTTTTTTATAGGAGACTATCAAAATAAAAAAATAAGTAAATGAAATAATTGATTAAAATAGGTATAACTTAACTTTTTCTTTTAAAATATATTAAATCTATTTTAATGTACTAACAATTTACTTTCCTAATAACTAATATATACCTATTAACGGAAAAGACATAAAAAAGTAAAATGAAGAAAAAAAATGAGCAATTCTCATAATTCTATTGGTGCGACAATGAAGGGATCGCATCAATAGAATTCTAACAACTGCTCATTTTTTTCTTCATTTTACTTATTTATGTCTTTTCCATTTATGTGTATATATTAGTTATTTTTGTAAAACAATTGTTTATTAAAATTGAAGAAATTTTAAATTCATCCTCTCTTGTTATTGTTGCTTCAAAAGATATACGTAATTTTGTAAAAAAAAAAAAAGATACACATAATTATAAAATGAAAAAAAGAATTATAAGTTTGTCAAAGCATTGCAAGGATAGAAAAAAAAAAGACACTATGTAAATAAATAAGTAAATAATATATTATATAAGTATGACATGGCATTTTAAAAAAGATTATGACAATTTACTTTTCCCAAGACATCGACTATCAAAGTTCAAATAACGAAAATGGGGGATACGGAATTTGGGACAGCTGATTTTTATTCGAGTCATTAACCAATATCGTAGGAATATTTTATACAAAAGCTCTGTTCAGCCCAGCCGATTGAATTTTGAGGCCTAGCTAAGTAGGCTTGAAGTAATTTGAACCGACAAATTTTTCACTTCATTTAATATTTTTTATTATTATTATAGAAGTATGAAGAGCCAATATATATTAAACATGTGGATCATTGAAATATATCAATCTCAATCTGAATGTACAGTGTCATTTATTTATATAACCACTAAAGGCATTCGACTTGTCATCAAAGTGCTCTCAACATCAAGCACATCAGCTTGACGTCAAAGCCCGAGACGTTCCATCAGGATTTGGGATGTTAAATATGGGTCGTACTTTTTATCACAGCACAATCCCAGAGGCACGAAAACAACACGACACAAAAAAATATGGGTTTGGGCCAGGCGCGACACGAAATTGCAAATTGGCACGACACGACATGGGCTTGAGCACAACACGACACAACAATAATAAAATAGGCTTAAATATGGGCCTAAACGTGGGCCTAAATTTTGGCCCGAATAAGGAAAATGGAGCGGCCCAATTTGGGCCCAACACGGCACGACATGGGTCGTGCCTAAGGGCCATGTTGCAATATGGGTCGGCCCGGCACGACACGAATTTGTAAATGGACTCGGCACAACAGGACCCGAATTATTCGGAGACACGAAAATATAGGTCATTTCAGGCCTGGCCGACCCACATTTACAGCTCTAGTTGAGTAGTTTGCATGGCGTGAACAATGGGCAGGTTCTACAGGTTTCAGATTTTCGGGTTCGAATTTCTCAGATTTGGAATTTGCAAAATAGCTACTGAAACCCGTCTGAATATATATAGATTTGCTACAGGTTCAAATTTTGGATTTCAAGTTTCATGCATGTAACGCCCTACTACCCTAGAGTCGTTACCATGTGATTTTAAGATGTGTCATTAACTCGCTAATCGAATATTTAGACTGAAAAGTGTGATTAATCAAAATAAAGACTCGTAAAACGAAACTTTGGTATAAAAGGTTTGGACATTCATTAAAATTATAAAAGTGTTACATTGGGATCCCAAAATATTATTTAAAACGTATTTACAATCCAAAAGTTACTTTACAGTCGACCTAGGAGACAAAATCAAATGTTTACAACATGTCCCTCAAAACAACCTCGGTCGTGGCGGCCAGGTAGGCCGAACATGTCCCTCAAGGGCCTTTCCCTTGCCCTTACCTGCACCATAGAGCATCCGTCAGCCAAGGCCCAACAAGAAAACTCACGCGCATAGCATATAACAATTCATTCCAGTAAATGCATAACCTTAAACAAATAATATATATTATTCATATAATGGCCTATGCCGACCAAGGTGCTTTACCAGGCACCAGGTTCACGGTCTTCACCGAACGGGTGAGTACAACACCCTAGATGGCCATGTCATGGCGACCTGCATTCAGCATGCTTGTTGTCGTTCCCGGCCTTCCCCGGTCATTCATAATCACACAAACATGAGATAACAATTACAAATATTCATACATAACATTAAACACAGATAATCGGGCCATGTCTTGCTCTACAGGCACAAACAGTTTTATTACCTATGTCCCGAACTGACCGACTAGTGCGATCTCGAGCACGATCCCCTAAACTCGACCATTGGCAGTAAAACCTAGTCATAACGCAATAATGATAAACATCCATCAAACCCTAAGTCAATTAAAAACTTCGAAATAATATTCTAGCCTTCGGAACCTCGAATTCTACTAAACCGGGTAGTAAATCCTTCCCGAGCCCTTAAATTCGAGTTCCCGAGCTTAAAACCCTGTTTTGGCCATTTTCCTTAATTTGAGCTGCGACCCAGCCCCCTAGGGTCGCGGCACACTACAAGTCAGAGAGCCCCAAGGCTCTCTCCTAGGGGACACAGGCCGCGAAGCGCCTCAGCCTGCGCCGCTGTGCCTGGACGATTTCAGAGGCTCCCAAGTCCTCTGGGTTCACGCGAGCCACAACGCTTGAAGAACAGGGCCGCGGATCGAGCTCTAAAACTCATAAATCCCCCCGCATTTTCTCAAGCCAAAGTCACCAATTCACACCTAAATTAACACCTAACCCTTGAATTTAGTCTAGAATTCATATCAAGGCAACCTAATCAGAATAAATCCTTACCCCGACTGAGAATCCGACCTAAACTAAACCCCAAGCACTTCAAGCTTCAAGCTTCCTCAATTATGAGCCAATTCTCCAAACATTTCACCAAAATTCCAAGTACCCCAAGGGAGAAAGTGGGAGCCGAGTAGAGAGAGAGTGTGTGTGTGTGTTGTGTTTCTTCTTCTTTTTTTCTGGTTCGTTCTAGAGTCCTAACACAAGTCTAAGTCTATCCTTAGCTTCCAAAATGTCCCTAGGTTAACCCTTAGCCATTTAATGCCTCCAAGGGCAATCCCATCATTTGCCACATTCTCGCTAATTCCTCGAGTAGTCCTATAAATCCTCAATTAATACATACCCAAATAACCGCTAAATAGCTTCCCGATACCCGGTAACCCCGAACACGAGCTACATTCCCAAAATACCCCTAGGCTTACCCCAAGCCGGGTATTTGACCCCGTTGTGATTATTCCGCTAATCCACTCCCTAGGACTGTCTCGGACCACACATCTCAGATATATCTCCACAATACTGTGGTCTCAAGCACAACACACACGTAATCACATTTATGCCCTCAATGGGCTAAAATTACAAATATGCCCTTATTAACACGAACGGGCCCACATGCATATTTAATTCACCTAAACATGCATATCTAGTCACATAATCATTTGATTCAAGTAATCACGTATTGATACACATAAATCACAATTAATCACGTAATAATACAATTAAGTCAATTATTTTCTTCCCAGCATGCTAATCAAGGCACTAAGCCTTATTAGCAAATTTAGGATGTTACAATGTATAACTTGGGCAGATTTCAGATTTCACCTAATTTGGCCCTGGGGCCCAATTTTAATAGAATAATATCATTTTAAAGATCTAAAATTCACTTTTATCACCTTTATAAAAACTCAAGTTAAATTTTTTAACTCACTGAAGTGTGGGACCTCTTATTTTTATTTGCACTAAAATATTATGATAATACAATTAAAACTAAAAATTATTTTTTTACCATTTAGAAAAACAAAAAAGGTGTTGGAACTCTTTCTCGGGGTTAGTTATTCACATTGAAATTGTGGATTTAAGATATTTAGTTTAAATACTTAATTAAATTCCAAAATACAAACTTATAATAAAATAAAGAGGAAATTATGTGAGATGTATATTTTTAAACTTTCTTTTCATAAATATGGATATTTTAAGGTTTTCTTAATCTCTGTGTTATCCATATTTTCCTCCTTGTACATGTGGCATGACCAAATGGTTTCCATAGGCTCCCAAGAGAGGTCTGGGTCCAACCAGAGCCCAGTGAACGATGAGCAACCAAACCCTGTCGGCCCAAACCATGCCGAGCCCAAGCTCAAATTACCTTCCCGAGTAGCACGAGCATAGTAAAGGGGCAGGAATAGAGATGTAGGCTCTAACCACCTTCCCGGGCACACCTAACCTTCATCCTCCAGGATTTAAATTATGGTGGCGGACGATCCATTCTGGGAGACGAATCCCATCGAGTGGGATCTAGGTGAGGTCTTCGGGTCCATTTCCACTGCATAAATTCTCCATTCAAGATGTTTGCCCTGGTAAATGAACCTGGACCACAAATCCGGGTTGAACAATCACAATCTTTCCTACAGCTGACGTATCCCTAAGAAATCCACCATCTGGTCTCCCTGACTAACCTGCAGAATGGGGTACGCACAGAACGTACAATGTTCCTAAGAAAATGGTACTTCCACTACTCTGATAGATCTTCTCCCCAGGATCCCTTGGTAGCCTATGTGGATCAGTTCGTGGCAACATACAAAGGGAAGTTGTAAGGCTCTACCATACCTAGACCGACCCAATGGGCCTAGATTAACAACCTTCAAGCATGCTACATTCTTGTATTATGGCTCTGTTAGCGAGCATTTATAAGCATATCCTTATTGTGCCCGAATTAGTCCAGCCCAAGTCACATGACTGCCTATAAATAGGGCCATTCGTGCACTATAGCAAAGATCCCTGATTTTCTCTTGTAGGCAAAATGCTACTGAACTTGCAGAAAACCTCCATTGTTAAGCTCTCTAAAGCCTAATACTAGTGACTCGTGGACTAAGGCTCATTAACACCCCAACCACGTAAAAAGTGTGATCTTATTCATTTCCTAGCCTTTCTTTCTAGCTCTTATTTTTCAATATATTTATAGTTTCCGAAAAAACTCAGTGACCATTTTGGTGCTTTCATTGAGAGCCTGAAGAAAGCTTGAATCAATCTTTGTCATCTACGAAGATGGTGAACACCAGACATACCGTGTTTGATCCCGCTCACCAGTAGCAACAAGACAATAGAGAATCATTGCAAAACCGATAACTTCCTCAGAACCAACCAAAGTATGTGCCTTATCATGGGCCTCTGCCTGATGACTCCAAGAACTTTGGAGAATGGGATGAATACGATGAAGACTATTACAAGGAAGATGGAGAGGGGTATGAGGACCACGAGGCTAAGAATCTCGTTGATCCTGGCGAGAATGATGTTGAACCTAAGCAGGAGGATCCATAAGTGGTCTGTCTGAGGCAACATGTCCTTGACCAAGAAGCAAGGATGGCGGAACAGCAAGAGACCATCCGCCAGATGCAAGAGTCCCTCTTGGTTCTTCAAGCTTTTATCACTACTCAGGGACTCATAGTTGTTCCTCCCCCAGGAACATAGCCGCTTGTCCCTCCTACAGGGACTGGCGTACCAAACAACGCTACAACCCATATTCCCCCTCTAGGTCGATCCCCTCATCCTGAAGCCGGTCCATCGAACCTAGCTCAAGAAAAAGGGAAAGCCAAAGTGGTCGATCCCATCGAAAAAGCAAACCCCCACAAGAAAGCCTCTCCCGCTCCAAAAACCAGGGTAGACCTAGGACACTTCCCTAAGAAAGAATGAATGAATCATGTCCCAGGACGAAATCATTCGAACAATCTGCAAGGGAAACACCCACAGGGTACCAAGCCCCAAAACGTCCCCAGGCAGGATGATTAGGGAAGGCGATTTTATCCCAGCGCCTCCATGAACAAGGATCACGAAGGACGTAGATGCGGGGCGGAGCCAGAAGCAGTCAGTTCAGGAAATGACACTTCCCGCGTGAATTTACGAGACGGCCTTAATGCTCAGAAGGAGTGGGCCTAAAAAGAAAAGATTCTCCCTCGAGGAGGCGACTTGAGGAATAACCTCAATGACAGGAGGAACGAAAGAGTTCCCCTTGATGATGGAATGGCCAGGCAGTTCATGGAACAGTTGGCCGCTCTCAAAAAGGTCACGGACCTCTTGGTCCGGAAACAAGAAGGCAGAGGTTCTGATTCTGAAGACGAAGAAAATGAACCATGCGCCAAGCACATCTTGGACGTCATGTTACCCAAAGGGTTCAAGATGTCAGACATACCGCTGATACCAGAAGTACTGACCCTAGAGACCATCTATCTCGCTACAATCGCCTAATGAATGTAGCTCATGTCTACGACAATGGCAAGTGCATGTGCTTCTCGATCACTTTGGCCGGACCCACCGAAGAGTGGTGGAAAAGGCTCAAGGCAAGGTCAATCCAGTCTTGGTCCGAACTACAATCAACTTTCTATAAACAACTTGTGGCCGCCCAAAAACTGGATATAGAGGTTAGTGTGCTAGCAACATTAAGCAACATCCCACTAAAACTCTTAGGGCCTACATCCAATGTTTCACGTAAGAAGCTTCAAATACTAAGGTGGATGATGGATAGCGCCTAGTAGCCCTCCAGTCCGGAATCAGAGCTTGATCCCCTCTCTGGGATGACATGCAACACAGCAAGGCAACCACTCTTGAAGAATTTATAAGGAGGGCATAAGGCTTCATCAACTGGGAAGAGGCTCGAATCAAAGCCTTTGGATGGCAACCGGCACCCCAAACAACAACACAAACCCTTCTCGGATACGAGGCATAGTACCCGGCAAATCTCTATCCAACGGTTCCAGCAGTGTCCGAACCCGCTGGAACCCTCAGGATGTTGTTCATGACCCCGACCGTTTACGGGCCCACTTCATCGGGATATGCTCCAACTCCTTCAGACCCTTTCTCTAGATACGGAGTGGCACCAGCCGGATATAGTGCCACTCCCGGAGGTGCCCAACCATCCCAGATCGAAGCGGCTGAGGCAAGCATAAACCTTTCCCGGGGAAAGAGGTCTGACAAAAGTCGGAACCAGTAAAATCCCACAAAGAAAGGAAATAGGGTGTACGAACCCCAATACACAGAGTATACAAACTTGGTGGATACAAACTTGGTGGATACACAGAACATCACCTTGCAACAAGCAACATAGTCCATTATCAAAAACCAAGCCCCATGTTTAAAGGGGGAAAGAACCCGAGGGACGCGAGCAAAAGGTGTTCCTATCACAAGAACGTAGGCCACACAACTGAAGAATGTCATTAGCTGAATGATGAGATCGAGAATTTGATCAAGCTGGGGCACCTCCACCAATGGGTCAGGATGCCAACTAGAGTTTTGGGACTGCCCACGGCTCCTAGACAACCTTTGGTCCAGGGAGCGCAAGTATCATACCGAACTCCTCAAGGAGGGTACGTGGATCGGGAGCATAGGCCCCTTAAGGGGCCCCAATAGTGCAATCACTTGAAGGTCCTATGGCTTCCGGGCCCAGGATGTCATATCCCCCTGGAACTGCGCCTCCTCAAGGAGATGGCCACGTAGCCACCATATCAGGAGGCCCACACCTGGGAGGACCATCCCAGAATGACCAGAAGAGGTACCTCAATGAGCTCGACCATGACCATGAGGTGTGTGTGTTGGTCCAGACTCCAACCCAGCGACCAAAGCTGATGAATCTGCCAATAACGTTCATAGATGAGGATGCCTGGAATGTTCATTTCCTGCATCACGACCCCTTGTTCATTAACGCTCAAATCGCCAATAAAAGAGTATCCAGAGTGGTGGTGGACAATAGGAGTTACGTCAATGTCCTATTTAAGCCAGCCTTCACAGCTATTAGCCTAACAAAAGTGGACCTGGCATCGTGTCCCACACAGATCTACGGCTTCAATGGGGATTCATTGCTCCGATGGGCAAGATTCAACTCCCTATCATGTTGGGGAACGAGGTTCAGAGCTCGTTCAAATACTGCACCTTCGTAGTGGTGGATTTCCCCACTGCGTATAATGTAATTTTTGGGCACCCGCTCTAATCGACTTCGGTGCCATCACCTCCTTCCACCATCTATACATGAAGTTCCCATGTGATAACGGCAAAGTGGGGACAGTACAGGGAGATCAGAAGAGCGCCCAAAAGTGTTATCACGTCTCTGCCCGACCAATCTTCATGGTCCACGAAGAACCTCTTGAAGAGGAAAATGTTGATCCAATCCCACCCCGGATAGAGGCGAACAAGGCATTAGAACACATGGAGGAAGTTGAGGAGGTGTGCATCAGTGACACTAACCTGACCAAAGGAATCTGGGTAGGAAGAAATTTGAATCCAGAAGTCAAGGCTGCCATTATTGCCTGGGTAAAGGAGAACCAGGACGTCGTGGCCTGGTCCCACTCGGATATGACCGAGATTGATTGCAACGTCATATGTCATGGACTGAACATCGATGAGAATGCAACTCCCGTCCGGCAGAAGCAAAGGTCATTGGGCACGAAAAGGGCAAAGGCCCTCAAGCTAGAAATCAAGAAGTTATCCTCGATCAACTTCATCTAGAAGGCCTTGTATCTCGTTTGGCTGGAAAATTCAGTGTTGGTGCCAAAGCCAAACGAGACGTGGAGGACTTGCATCGACTTCACGGATCTCAACAAGGCCTGCCCAAAAGATTGCTTCCCTCTAACCCGACTAGACCAGATGGTGGATGATACGTCTGTGTACAAGTTGCTAAGCTTCATGGATGCTTACTCCGGCTACAACTAGTTCTCGATGTATGTAGCAGACCAGGAACACACTAGCTTCTAGACGAACAAGGGTTTATACTGCTACATTGTCATGCTCTTCAGGCTCAAGAATGTTGGGGCCACCTATCAAAGATTGGTCATCATAATGTTCCGGAACCTACTCGAGAAGAACATGGAGGTCTACATAGACGACATGTTGGTCAAGTCCAAGACTTTGGCCCAACACGCAGACGACCTGGCAGAAACATTCGCCACTATCCGGAAGTACAGGATGAAGCTAAATCCCAAAAAGTGCACTTTTGGCGTGGCATCCAGGAAGTTTATGGGCTTCATAGTAAGCTCAAGAGGGATAGAAGCTAACCCGGATAAGATTAGAGCATTGATCGACATGCCATCACCACAGAGACATAAAGATGTTCAGAGTCTGACGAGAAGAATAGCAACTTTAAGCCACTTTGTGTCGAAGTCCACAGACGAGTGCATCCCATTTTTCAGCGTACTCCGCGGAAACTAGAGGTTCGAGTGGACGGCCAAGTGTGAAGAGGCTTTTCAAAAATTGAAGGAGCATCTAGCCCAAGCGCCAATCTTGTCGAAACTGATGGATGGGGAACCACTATACCTATATTTGGCAATATCAAATCATGCCATCAGCGCCGCATTAGTGTGAGAAGAGGGAAAGGTCCAAGTCTCGAACAATTACGTAAGCAAAAGTTTGCTGGGCGCAGAGTCCAGATATCCATTGATCGAGAAGTTGACATTTTTCTTACTGACCGCGTCCAGGAAGCTAAGACCTTACTTTCAGGCTCACGGCATCAAGGTGCTAATCAACCATCCCCTACAACAAGTGTTACAAAAACACAAATCATCGGGAAGACTTTTGAAGTGGGCCATGGAGCTAATCTAGTTCGATATCGCCTATGTCCTCAGAATCTCCATCAAGGGACAAGCCCTGGCCGACTTCATTCTAGAATGCATCGGGAAATCTGAGGATAAAGAACCTATTGACCCCGTAGTGCCCTTGTGGAAGATCTTTGTGGACGGAGCCTCCAATGAGAATGGGGCCGGGGCCGGGATCATTCTAATACCCCCTCAAGGTCACTAGTTGCAAAGCGCCCTATGCTTCCAGTTCAAAGCGTCAAACAATGACTGGCTGAATTGCGTTCATCCCAGGAAATGGGGGCAGAAAACATCGAAGTCCACAGCAACTCCCAGCTGGTGGTCAGGAAAATTTTGAGAGAATACCAAACGAAGGGGGAGAAGATGGTTGTCTATGTGGTGCAAACCCGAGAGTTACTCCAATCTTTCAAAAGATACTTCATCTGCCAGATCCCCAGGGAACAGAACATGTTCGCAGACACGCTGGCAAAATTGGCTATGAATGTTGAAGCGGAACTCTTTGGGGTAGTCCCAATTGACCATCTACTTGCGCCTAGTACTCAAGCTCCTGCAATCATCAACGCTATCGATTACACTACATCCTGGTTGGGCCCTCTCATTCAGTATCTAACCACTGGGGAACTGCCCTCGGACAGGGCCGCCGCCAGGAAGCTTTAGTACCAGACTCCCAGATACGCCATGATGGATGGTAGACTCTATTGCAGGGGGGTTATCCATGCCCTATCTTTGATGTGTATCCGGGACCAAAATGAGCGCAATCATGCATGAAGTGCACGAAAGCTTTTGCAGAGATCACACAGCCAGACTCAGCTTGTCCAAGAAGATCCTCAGGTAAGGATATTTCTGGCCAACAATGAAGAAGGAGTGTGTAGATTACGTCCGCAAGTGTGAACAATGCCAAAGGTATGCGAAGATTCTGCGAGCCCCTCCCATGGAGATAACCCTAATGATCAGTCCCTGATCTTTTCCAGTTTGGGGAATTGATTTGGTGGGATCCCTCCCGACCAGGAAGGGCGGAGTAAAATATGACATTATAGCCGTCGACTATTACACCAAGTGGGTTGAAGCGGAACCAATGAGCACCATCACTTCCAAAAAGGCCCTAGACTTCTTCATCAACAATATTATGTGCTGATACGGCCTCCCTCACAAAATCATGTCCGATAACGGGAAGCAATTTGATAACATCCACTTCACCAACTTTTATGAAAGACATAGAATCATCAAAAGCTTCTTTGTAGTCACAAGGCCTCAAGCAAACGGGCAAACAGAGGTCGTGAACAAGATTTTGAAGGGGACAGTAAAGAAAAATCTACAAGCTTGCAATAGCAAGTGGGCGGAAGAGTTGCCCCGCGTCCTATGGGCCTACCAGACCACGGAAAGAACCTCAACCGGACATACTCCCTACTCAATGGTTTATGGATGCGAAGCAGTCATCCCAGTAAAAACTACGGTCCCATGTCACAGACAAAACACATATGATCCCATCCAAAATCATGCCCTACTCCAAGAATCCCTGGATCTCATCGAAGTGATCCAGGAAGAATTACAAGTGCAACTGAAGATGTATTCGGGAAAGATCGCAAGGCACTTTAACTCGAAAGTTAAGAGCTGAAGGTTCGGATCCGGTGATCTTGTCCTGAGAAGAGTCTTCCTTGCATCTTAAGATCCCAAACTGGGGGTTCTAGGACCAAATTGGAAAGGACCCTATGAGATCCAAAACGAAGTATGTCCGGGAACATATCTCCTAAAGCAGCTAGACGGAACAGAGGTCCCACTGGCCTGGAACGCAAAACACCTCCGTCAGTACTATCAGTAGTCGGGAGGATTTAACTCTAATCTCTAACATTTTTACTTCAAGCAATGTACGCCTCAGGGCCATTTCTTATTTAATGAAAATGGTGTGAACAAAACACCATAAGGAATATTTTAAGAAAAGAAAAAGTTCATGTCTGTCTTTAAATTTAACACGAACAAGTGACCTAAGACTACACTCTTTGGTCGCTTGGGGGGTAGGACCATCTATACAAGTCCAGGATTAAAAAGAAAAAAGGATGCAAAGCTCAGAGCTTAGTCCTAATCCACACTCGTATAGACTAAGGGTCAAAAACCCAAATCCCAAAAAAGGATGCAAGGCTCAAAGCCTAGTCCTAATCCCAAAAGATTGGTCCAGACCTAACATGGGCCAAGATAGCCTAATCCATGTCCATGGTTTCCCTATAACAGTCTAGGACCTATGAAACTAGAATCTTAGGTTTAAATAGATCAAATTTAGTCTTGTAAACGGTCCAAGACGTTGGAACCTGAACCTCGGGTTTGAAATAAGTTAATCAACTAATTTCTACCTAAGTCATATCTTCAATGGTCCAGGCCGTTAAAACTAAGTCATGACTGAAAAGTCCATAACGGTCTAGGTCGTTGGAACCTGAACTATAAAGTCAGGATAAACCAGTTAAGTTATATTTGGTAAGTGCAAAACGGTCTAGGGCGTCGAGACCTGAACTTTGGTTTCAGGACAAAATAATTACCTTCTACAATTTTTCCTAATGGTCCTGGGCATTGGAACAAGGATTCTACATTTAATCCTTATTCATGCATAGTGGTAAAACACTTAGTGGAATTTTCAGGAAAAATAAATGAATATAAGGCGGGAATCATTGTGCAAAGACAAAAACTAATATAATAATAGTACAGTAAGATAAGCAGTTGTCTTAAGCGCATCTGCGCCCATAAAAATATGTTTACAAAAACAAAGAAAATGAGAGAGAAATCCCCAAATAAAAGTACAAAGGCTCAGGCCTTGGCTTCGTTTTGATCCGGGACATCTGGAGCGTTTTCATCTTACTGATCCCCAGCAATGAGCTTCGCTTCCTATTTTTCCTTAGCATTGAACTCGACCCTCTTTGCAGCCAGATTCAGATAGAGGAGGAGATTCATATTCTTATCTTGGAGCCAGGCCATGTAAATGGCCTCGTCAAAAATGGCCGCCAACAATTTGCCAGCCTGCTCCTTCTCCTTGCAAGCCTCCTCACTCCGCTTCATCTCCAGCTAGACCATGGCCTCCATAGCCTGGACTTGTCCCTCAAAAGATGCCACCTTTTCCCACTCTTGGAAAAGTTGAGCCTCGGCCGCCTCCAAGATTTCCTTGGTCGAAGCCTCCGAGCTGCGAGCACGGGATAGCTCCGCCTCCAGATTATCCACCAACTTCTTGTGCTCAGCATCTTTCCTGGACAGAGCTTCCTCTTGTTGCGCCTGAACCCGGGCAGCCTCCTTGGCGAGGGCCTTCTTAGCAGCTTCTTGCTGGTTGACGGCCCTCTCCAGCTCCATCTGGGTCGTCTCCAGCTTCATTGCCATCTCTGCCATCAACTCTGCGTTCCTATGAGCCAACAATGAATCCTAGCATAAAGCAAAGTTAGAGAACACAAAAAGACAATGATAATAAAGAAACAAGACAGGCAAATGGCTTACCGCAGTGACCTGATGACGGATGGCCTGAGAGACGAAGAGCGTGTCTTTGCTCGCTAAGGTGGCGTAGCATTTAAGCTTAAGGGTAGACATGGTAGTCCCCACCTAGACCAGCAAGTCCGCAGCAAGCGGGGTCGTCTCCTGCCCCAACCTAGGCTGAAACCCAATCTCAGCTGCTAGCTGATCCACGATCTACTAGGGGTGTTGAAGGCCTCCGGACATTCAGAAAACTCCACCTTCCAACGGATGATCAAGGCACGGGCTATCGTGCCCTTCGTCCTAGGCCCGAGACACCATCTTCATCCTCTCCTCCAGGATGATTGAGTCCTCTTCCCCAGGAAGGGCCGGAGTGATGGGAAGCTCAAAAGCCTCCGGGAGCTCTAGCATAACAATAAGGCTCTCACTAGAGGAATATTCCTCGGTCATGGTGTTGTCTTTTGTCTTGGCCTTCTTGGCCCGCTTCAAGGACTCCGCGGCGACAGAGTCCATTTTCCTTTTGCTCGTCCCACCTCCTTCCGAAGGCTCCTGTTCCAAGTTAATAATCTAGAGAGGAGCAGAGTGGGACATGGGCTACTCAACAAGCGTCGTCGGGACTGCAACGACAATTTGAACTCCTTCTAGAACCCCCAGGTCTGGTTCTGAGTCCCCAAGAATCATGTCAATGATCTTCTTCTTAGTCAAGCCCTTGACGACTTTCTTTGCCAAGGCCTTGGCTGCAGCAGCCCTGCCCTCAATCATTTCCTTCATCTTAGCCACGGGATTAGACATGTCCGCTTCACCTGAGATAGGAATAAAAAATAGATTAGTAATGTAATGAAATGAAATAGGAATGACAGACAAATACAAAGGAAACATGCAAGTCTAAGTCCTCCGAGACAAACTCTCATCTATGGAATGGGTCTGACTTAACTCTCCTAGTGCAAAAGCATGAATTTGATCCCCCATGTCATCCGGGTCCAAAAGGCTACCGTACTGAAGGAACCAAGGCAAATACATGAGGGTCAGCGTGTCTACGACAATGGGGCAAGGAAGCCCCGCGTTGCTAACAATCTCAGTCAAATAATCTCAGTACCATTGCCTATTCCTAACAAGCCCTCAATATGAGGCGCGTAAGTTAAAACCGGAGGTGTTTTACCTTGCCCCGAGATGCTGGCCCCAGGAGCTCCAGTGTTGGGCTACCTCCTCTCGAGAAGGGCATCCAACTCTTCAGATTTGGCCCACTCCACACAACGCGCCTACTCCTTTTCAGTTTCTCCGTGTCCGCCTTGACTGTGGCCTCCACCACCTCAAAATGTATAATGACCAACTCCTCTCTCAGAGCATGGTCCCTCTCACATTGTAGTCTTCGGAGGCTAGGGGCATCTATTGATTGATGGTCGACAATTAGCCTGACCCATCGAAGGTTCTTTGTAGTCACGAACTCCCCCATGACCAGCTCCTCGGCACTGAGGGTGGTGTAAAACTTTTTGCGGTCCAGGATTGACTTAGTGAGCCTGGTTTGAGCATACAGACCTGTTCATAGGAACATGAGTATCCAATACACAAAATAAAGGATGAGATGAAGGATGAAGAAGCATAACTTACCCACACGTTGAAAGTCCAGCACCAGAGTGGGATTCTTCTCTAGAAGGAACCTGAATGTCATGAAGTAGTAGTGTCTGACATCCGGGGGATGTTTCCAAGAGATGTATGGAGTCGAACTGATGCCATGGGTCTTCAACTTATAAAATTCGCCCCGCGTCTTGTCTTTGGAGTTCATTTGCGGCTCCAACCAGTAATAATACAGCACCTCCACAAGGGTGGGTGCCGCGATCTCCTACGAGGCGCAAAATATATGCCATCTTGCAAGCAACTTGTAGGCTTGGGGCAGGAGCTGGAAAGGCGTGATCTACACAAACTTGAGAAACTACGCGTAGTAGTCGTGAAGTGGACTCCCGCACTGATATGGCTTGCATTCCAAGCCCCGAATGAGCCCACTCTAGTGTGTTCCTTCTCTTCTTTTCGAGCCAGCCTATTGTAGAAAAGCCATAGAGTCAACTCTATCTCGAAGGCTTTTTCCAGCACATTCAGCATCCAGTAGTTTCGGAACCCGTTCGCTTCCGCATCCATTTCCCACGTGTTGCCAATGGGAAGCTTATGCCCCTCCAGGACAACGAGTCTTGCATTCACTGTATCTTTCGCATAGAGGGTGACGCCATGACCCATGATCGAAGACCTGGAGATGACAAGAAAATCAAGAACCAAGCAGTTAGCACCAAAACTGAAGAAAACTGGTTAAGGTATGAGGATTCTCCTAAAACTGCTTGAAGAGGTCCCCTCCGGACCCAGATCCAGGAAAAATTAAAGTCTCAGGAACATAAGTCGGGAACTAAAGGCCAAGGGTATTTGCAAATAAACTAATTCACCCAAACGATTTTGAGACGTCCGAGTTCAATGATTTAGAGCAATCAAGCTTGCTCCATCAATCAATTTTCCTACAGAATGGAGTATCACCTAGAAAGTTCCCTACTGTTCATCTCTACCACTACCACTACCTAAAGCCACCCTACATGGTGGTCACGGCCCTAACGGCTACATGGTCACGGAAACAACGTGATAACAAAAATGATGAAAAGAAATAAAGAAATGACCAGAAAACTTACTGAGTGAGCGTGGATCTGGAATTCATTAAGGTACAGGCAACAATGTCGGCAAGAATTCAGCCTTGAACCTGAGGAGGCAATACAGCAATTCATCAACGCTCTCAGACAGATCGGTCAAGACAAAGTTGTCTTCTTGATGAATGAAAAAAGGCTTTGTCAGAAACAGATGGGCACGAAAATGCACTAATCGTTGGAGAATTTCGTCGGCAACTTTGGACATTCAGGGTTTCTAGCTCTCTGCTCTCTAGTTTGAAAATTTAGGATCAGTAAAAGTGTGGAAGGAAGCCTAATAAGGTATTTATAAGAAGAAAAGTTCATGTTTAATCCAACAGTCCATAGTGAGAATCCCAAGTCAATCCTCATCCAATGATCCCGGACGGGGCAGAGGCATTAAATGGCCCAATCAAGTGCTAAATTGTGGATTCATCAATCCATGATCTGCGCCTCCCTCATCCAACGGTCCACATTGAAAAGCCCAAGACAATCCCCATCTGACAACTCCGGATAATGCAGAAGCATTAAACAGCCCACTCAAGTGCTCAAAGAACATTTTCATATAGACGGGACACTTCGGGAAATGCTCTAACATCCATCAGTAACCTAGGTCATCAAAAGATTTTTCCCAGATTTTTTGGGCGCGAGTGGTACAGACGTACCATCTACTTGGAGACACATGTCCAAGACAGTGGGAAGTCGAAAGGACGAGGATTGACCAGTTGGCCCCTAAGTAAAAGAACCAGGGTCTTGGTAAATGAACCAGGACGTAGGTAAATGAACCCGGATAAAGGTGATTGATCCGAAATGAAAAAGGCAAGTCTCCAGTGCGCAAAGGCGTATGAAGACTTGGGGGTAAATGTTATCCATATTTTCCACCCTGTACATGTGGCATGGCCAAATGGTTTCCATGGGCTTCTAGGAGAGGTCCGGGCCCAACTAGGGCCCAGTGAACGATGAGCAACCAAACCTTGTTGGCCCAAACCATGCCGATCCCAATAGCTGGTGAGTAGCACGAGCATAGTAAAGGGTCGAAATGAAGATGCAAACCCGAACCACCTTCCTAGGCACACCTAACCTCTATCCCCCAGGATGTAAATTATGGTGGCAGACGATCCATTCCGGGAGACGAATCCCATCGAGTGGGATCCAGGTGAGGTCTCCGGGTCCATTGCCAATGCTCAAATTCACCATCAAGATGTTCGCCCTGGTAAATGAACCTGGACATCGGTAAATGAACCTGGACCATAGATCCGAGTAGAACAATCTCAATCTTTCCTACAACTGAAGTGTCCCCGAGAAATCCGGAATCTAGTCTCCCTGACTAACCTACAAAATGGAGTACACACGGAATGTACAATGTTCCTAGGAAATGGTACTGCCACTACTCTGACAGATCCTGTCCCCAAGATCCCCTTGGTAGCCCATGCAGATCAGTTCATGCCAACGTACAAAGGGTAACTGTAAGGCTCTACCACACTTAGACCGGCCCAACAGGCCTAGACTAATAACCTTTAATCATGTTACATTCTTGTATTATGGCTTCGTTAGCGAGCATTTATAATTATATCCTTATTGGGCCTGATTTAGTCTGGCCCAAGTCACGTGACTGCCTATAAATAGGGTCATTCGTGCACTGTAGCAAGGATCCCTGATTTTCTCTTGTAAGCAAAACACTGCTGAACTTACAGAAAACCTCAATTGTTAAGCTCTCTAAAGCCTAATACTAATGACTCGTGGACTGAGGTTCATTAACGCCCCAACCACGTAAAACTGTGATCTTATTCATTTCCTAGCCTTTCTTTCGAGCTCTTATTTTTCAATATATTTATAGTTTTCGAAAAACTCGGTAAACACTATGGATTTTTCTTAACTTAAGCTAATTGTGTGAAAAAATATTTCCATACTTTTAAGTTTTTTTTAAATAAAGTCATATTTTATTTATTAGTTTAGTGGTTTATAGAGTTGTGGTATTTTTTTTTGGGGGGGTATTATTGTCAATACATCCTATTTTTAAATGATTTTTGTGTAATGTGAATATTTTTTTTAAAATATCATTTGAATTGTCTTTAAATTTGGCCTAATTAGTAATTTATATATATTTATAAGCACACATTCAGAGTTTATAACAATGGTGTCACTACTACAAAATTGGGCTTTCCCGACACCCAACCACGACAGTCAACTCAACGTAGCTCTATGTCGACAATTAAAAATTGTAGGCATAGGGACCAACATCGACAGTTAATAACTGTCGTTGTTTCATTCGATAGATAAAAACTGTCGTTATTGACCCCAACATCGATAGTTAGTTTTAGACTAATGCCGACAGTTAAAAACTATCGCTATTGATCCCAATGCCGAAAGATAATAAAATTCCAATATTGACAATTATAGACTGTCCCCAAAACCCAAATAAAAAAAAGAGATATTTACACATAACACTTATTTAATGAAAAAAAATAACAATTTTACTATTACAAATGATTTTTTACATTTATACGGCATTACTAAATTAATTTCTTTTATACGGACTCAACAAGTAAAGCAAGCAGTTGTGGTTGGTATCTGCTTTTCAAGGGAGAGGAGAGGTCGGAGGCAGAGCTAAGACTGAGAATGACGCCGGTAGTGAACTTACATCAGACTGATTGGTTGTGGAAGGCGTTCTTGCTAGAAGATTCGAATCGGGACCACGAGGGCTTTCAACGTGAGCATGTTTCCTGTTTAGTTTTGTTCTTTCGTATTTCCTGTTTTGTTTATAGTTTTGAAGTACTTGTGTTTTGGGCTTTTACATATATATTGTGTATAGGCTTTGTGATATGCCTACCTACAAGAATAAAGTTAGTAGACGACACATGACACTCTAAGAATGAGTGTTGGCTCTTAGATGGCCAAAAGGAAAACATATAGCAGAATACCAGAAGGAGAGTAAGGCGGGGAGAAGAAGAAATTAGATGAGAAAGTATTCTTGATCATTCATTACTAATGTTTCTTACATGCACCCACTATGATATATATACCCAATCACTAGTAGCTAAGATCAACAATGAGCATTGCAACTACATTCAATTGCAATGGCGATTCTCGGCTACACCCACAATAATAAGAAAATGAGATGAAATACAACATATCATCTGGAATATTCCTCTAGCCGGCGTGAAGGGTTTCTATTATGTTTGTGCCTCTCAATCTTTTGGCTTTTTTACTTCTTGTGTTGAGCCCATGTTCTCATCTATGGAATTTCATTAACAACACTTGAGCCTCGACTATCTTCGTGGCTCTTGTTGAGGCATATCATTTTGCCATTAACAATATCCATAGAAAGGATATTTACTCAATTGTATCCATAATTCCAAATAGCCTTATCTCTCTCACTGTCTCCAAGATTATGTGATTGGCCGAATTGAAGAAGTAATAACATCATAATTTATTTCAAAATGTTTTATTTTTTAATTATTTTAGTATCACTATTCATCTATTTCAAAATAAACATTAATCCAAAAAAAAAACAAACAAACAAAAAAACTCAAAATAATACCAATGCATCTTAAAAGTGTAAAACATAAACTAATAATATATCTCAAAACAACTTCACTTATACTCAAAATAAACTAGAAAAAAAACTGGAAATCAACATAAAAAAAAGATTAAACAAATAACTGTTTTTGTGTTGTTTAGATTTATATATAATTATTTTCATGTTGTTTTTTAGTTGTTTAAGTTTATAAATAATTGTTCTGTTGTTGTATTGATGTCTAATTATTATTTAGTTGTTTTCAGATATATTTTTATTTAAAAATAAAATATGTTAGTAAGCAATGTGTTGACTTCTAGTTGTCCAATTATTATTTTTTTAATGTGTTAGTATGTAGTAGGTTAATATTTAGTTGTTTTCTAATTGTTATTTTTTAGATTATTTTGGATATATGTTTAGTTGTTTTAAGATATATTTTGAGTTTATTTTTGACACATTTAAAAATGTAGGGAAAAATTATTTTGACGTTGTTTTTTTTGTTATTATTTAGTTTATTTTGAGTTAATGCAATAAATTGATGTCTAATTGCATTTTTAACACTGCATTGTTGTGAGGTTGTTGTCATGTTTCATTTGAGTTGCTTTTTTGTAATTGTATTGCAGTGTGTTGTTTTTTTTTAAATGTAAGAATGAATTTTTTGATGTTGTTTTTGTGTTGTTTTGTTTTTGTAGCTGCAATGGGTTGCACGATGTTGTTCCGATGTTGTTGTCGTGTTGTTTTCTTGTTATTTTTTTAACGTTATATTTTGTGGGTTGATGTTTAGTATAAATTGTATTTTTGTAATTTTGAAATATTAAAATCGTATTTTTGAAAACTTAAGCTAGTAAAAATATAAAAAAAAAAATGAAAGACTGTAAAAATGTAAAAAAAATCATAAAAAATTAGCATTTATGAAAGAACCCCTAAAAAACCTAAAATCTAGAAAAAGTCCAGCCCATTTCTAAGTAAATAATTTTTTTTAAAAATAACAAGAAGCTTGCACCTCTAAGTGCACTCCCAATAGATGTTCTTCTCTATCCTCTAAAATACCTCATCAAAACACTACTTTATCTATTTTACCTCTAACTTTTACATTACACTATACATCAGCATCTCTATTTTTTCTCTATACCATTTAAATATTATTTTTTAATATTTTTTTATTCATTTTAAATTTTTTTCTCTCATTATCAATAGTATCTTTATATCTTTTAATATTTATGATATTTACTCATATATAATATCAAAATATAATTATACTTTATTTTAGATTATTTCAAAATAAATAAAATACAAATTAATACAAAATTTAAAAATAATTCTCAATATAATTATTATAACAAAATATAAAATGATAATATGTATATAAGTTTAAAAAAATTACTAAAACCATATAATATTATTCATAATATTTGTTGACCCTCGTTTTGGTCAACGACACGGAGTCAGATAAACGACAGGAAAATAGTACAAAGCTTGATCAAACAATCTAATGGAAAGTAAAGAACACAAGAAATTATAGTGGTTCGGCCCCAGTGATTGGTAATGACCTACGTCCACTTGATACTATTATTAATATTGAGCTTCAAAGGTGTGATCAAAGAACTAGGGTTCCTGAGTTTTACAGACCTTAGAAGGAGAAAACAATACAAGCGATGGATAAAAGTAATGTAATTCGGAGAAAGATCAAAAGATCCCTCCTTGAGCTATTTCTTGTATATTTATAGGCTCAAGGAGGGTTACATGAGTCAATTAGTCATATCTTTCCTTAATAAATGGATCTTCAGGTCATAATGAGGAGATATTCTCGGATATCATTACAATTGTACAGATTTACTCATAAATAAACAGAGTATACGACCAGGCTGGTCGTATATAAAACTTGAACTTCACATATGGAAATATCCCTGGTCGATAGACGAGCAGCATCTCTGCCACGTGTCGAAAATTCTTGCCACGTCATCCACAGCTATTTTTTGGGTAAACATTTGCCCCCCAAGTTTATTTATTGCAGCCAGCAATAAGTAAACTTAGGAAACTAACCTTTCATATGCCCCACGAAATCTGTCAGAGCCCCTCGTGCGTTCTTGAAAACTGTGACCTAATCACGTCCAATCACACTTTTTCGGTTTCCAAGTAATCCCTCTGACGGCTATTACACTCCCCCATGCCTTGAAAAAAGTAACTCATGATTACCCATTTTCAACATATCTCAGCCTTTATAAATAATCCTCACATTTACCATTTAACTTTTTACTCGCCATCTTCTTGCCAAGAACCCTCAAGAACTCCATCTCAGAGCTTAAAACTTTGAAGGTTTTCCGTCGTTGTTCTAAGGATTCTCCGTTCGCTCGTCCAAAGTCGCTTCATTTCAGAATCTCCAACCTTCATCTAGGTAAATTTCTTCAACTTTTAAGCCCTTTGACATGCCATGCATACTGCTATATGATTGTTTTGAGTTCTGAAACTTTTGTGTTCTTGGATAGAAATGCATGAGGATTGTGGGAATGTTGATTGATGCTTGATAGGGTAGTGTAATTTTTCTCTGTAGGAGTTAGGAGCTAGTTTAATAGTCAAGATCGTAAGTTTAGGGCGTAAAATCGAAGTAAAAATTCAATTTTTAGTCAAGCTGAAAAACTGGGGTTTTCCCGCTCCTTCGGATTCGAAAAAGCTTTTTTCCAAAAACTTTTTATTTCCGCTTTTTGATCTGTTTTTCAAACTGCTCTCGTAGAACTTAGTGTTTCTGTTAGAATGCTGCTATTCATAGACGCAAGCAATGTTATTCCAACTTTCAACATAAGCTCCCAGGTTGTGCGTCTTATCTCCTTCTTTCTCTGTTCGCAGTTTACATGCAAGATCCATGGGGAGGAGAAAGACCTATAGATGACGATCTACTGGCTCAACTGCTCGAGGACGAAGAACAACCATCGTCATTGATACCCAAAATTCCATTTTCTCGTGCCAATCCAAACACTTCACCTATCCCTGTTCAAAGTATGGCTTGCACCAAAACCAAAGCCCAGAAAAAGAGAACCTCCGATCCTCCTCATCAGCCTGCTCCTAGGGCTGATGCTCCCTCGACCAGTGGTCGAGCTGAAAATGCTCCTGACCCCAACATCCAAAGACACGCTCGACCCCGACATGCCGCTCAGCCAGATGTTGAGTGGCATTTAGTTCCTGAGAGCAGAGTGACGATCAGAATGATCGCCAATTATATAAGGAAGTATGGTCTCACGGGGGTGACCCTATTCAGACCTAACCAAGACCAAAGGGCGAACTTGCCCGGAGGCGCCTTCAGCACCTAGTCGAGGTTTCATATCGAGGCAGGGGCTACCTTGCCTCTTCACTCATTTTTCCAAGGGGTGGCCAACTATTTTGGAGTTGCCCCTTTTCAAATAACCCCAAATGGATATAGGATGCTCGCTGCGCTCTATATCCTGTACAACCACAAGAAATGGCCCGTGCCAACGCCTCATGAGGTCAACTACCTGTTCGACCTCAAATCTAACCCCAACCAAGAAGGCACAGGGTTTTTTCACTTCTGTCATCAGGAAACCGGGCGCACCTTCCTGACTGACACCACCCATATATCAAATGTGGGGAGGTACTACCAGGAGTACTTCCTCACAACTGACATGATCGCAGACAATCTGGCCTTCGCTCAAGGAGGTAAAACTTTCGTATCACTGGCTGTTACTTCTTCACTTAGTGTTCCCCTCCACATTTTCTTAAACTGTTAATGTCTTCCAGGCCCATGGCTGCGACCAGACCCAACTCTGGACATGGAGTTGAGATCGGCGCTCCTAGCCAGCATGACTGATGTAGAAAAGAGCGTCAAGCATCTAGTTACTGAGGCTAACCTTAGGTTGGTTGGCCTCCTGGCCCCTCATCAGGACACGAGGGAGTCAACTACAGGGAGTGCCATTGTTGAGGAGGAACCCGAGCAGCAACCTCCAGCATCACCTCCACAAAGGAGACCGACTGGGGTCACGATCAGGGAACCTGTTGGCACTCCTCAAGCAGAGAGGCCCCCGGCCCCCTTGGGGAAGGGAAAGAAGAAGGCCACCGAGCCTTTCGAACACTCGAACGAGTTCTCGAATGATAATGGTACAGTTATTTCGCTTTTAGATAGCTTGCCAATTCCCTGTCACCTATTCGACGGGGACGGCAATTTTAAACATGCTCCAAATTCAGGTCCAGGCTTTTTCATGTCAGAGAGTGAGTATAAGACTAGTAGAGTCTATAGTATAGCGACCAGTAATAATAGCTCGGGTATTTGACTTTACAATCTTTCTTTATTTCTTTTTCTGATGTAATATACTTGGTCATTTATGCTATCTCAGTGTTCGATATTGTTCTTCTTTTTCAAACATGGAATCCGTCAATGTGTTCAACATCTACAACACTCTTGAGGCTACCGCGACTCCCCCGAGCAAGAAAAAGACCAGCAAGAGACACCACGGGGAGAGCAGCAAAGCGCCTCCGGCGAAGAAGGCTCAAAATGCAGGCCCTTCGGAGGATAGGCCCTCTGCCACCACAACTCCATCCTCTCCTCGTGAGCAGCAGATTCCTCCTGCTCCAGCCGGATCAACTCCACCTCCCGCGACCCCGACCAACCAAACTCAGCAGGGCGATCCTGCTTCAACTGGGGGCGACATAACTGGTCGCGCCTTTAAATTGGTCAAGGAGAGGGTTGCTAAGATTGTGAAGCACGACCGCTGCCGCGAGGCAATGACTGCTACAGAGGTGATGGATGTTGACCTAATCCTGAACCACGCCCTGAACGAGTTCACCAGTGTAAGTCATCTTTTTCTGCAGAAACAGGTCTTCTTTATTTTATAGTTAGTCTAACTTCTACTCCAACTGCAGGCCATGCTGACCCTCACTGCCGGCCGTATCCGCTCGGGTGCTGTCACCGAGCAGGCCAGAACTTTGGAGCAACGACACTAGGATGAACTTAAAGCTGCCGAGGCAAAATACACCGAACAGCTGGCAGTGGTGGTTGAAGAAAAGGCCAAACTGGCTAAGGAGTTGGAGGAGAAGCAGAGGTCTTTGGAGAAAGTTCGTGAGCAGATGGACCAATTTAAGGAGTCCAACTGCTTCAACTACCGCACGGCCCAACAGCTCGAGTTGGACTTGGTCGCGAGCAGGCAGGAGAATACTACCCTGGAGGGCTGGATTAAGGAGTTTGAGAAAGCCAACGCCGGCAACTTGGAAAGGTACAAGAGTGCCACTCTTCGATGCTTCTATAATTTATGGAAGCATAATCAAGGTGCCAACTTCGACTACCTCCCTGAGAATGTGAGAGACGTCGAGCTTGCTCGCTGCGCTGCTCAGCTAGCTGAGGAAGAAAGATCAAGGGTTCCTGCTTCCCCTGAAATCTCGCTGGTCGCTGGGATGGATGGGGCAGACAACGAGGCTGCAGGCATCGTCGATCAAAACCTTCCCCAAGATCCTCCGGCTCCTCAGGATCCTTGAGCTCCTTAGTCTTTTCTGCTTATATTTTATTATTATTATTTTTTTAACTACACAACCTACGGGTCGTGATGTAAAGACAATATAATTTTTTGTTGCTGCATGGGCAGCTTTTACTTTTACTTGAACAATTACATCCGAGCAGTGAGTGCTCGCGGTGTAAAAGGATTCGTTTTGATATTATAATATATTTGCATATTATTATAACATCTGTTCGCATGACTAAAATTAGCATAGCACTTTGGTTTGATTTAACAAAATAACAAAATTTTGAAAAATACTCTAAGTGCCCTAGCATGCTTTCACTTATTTTGCTCATGTGTTTACATACCTTTCAATGATATGCTTTGCTTACTTGTACCTTATATGCCCCCCAAGTGATTGAGGAGCTTTAGGTCCTTGGTCACTTGCCATGACCAGAACCTGCTCGTAGCAATATGATTAGAACTATAATACATCAAAACAACACACGTAATGAGAAAATACTTGTAATAAATACAATAGTTGTCAAGAAATGACTAGCTGATCACAGTCCCTTTTATTTCTCGTAATAAATGGACTAAACAGGTATGTACGAGTGATCAATAAGATCTTACACTTTTAAAACTTGTAAAAAATAGAATTTATACAAGCCAATTCTTTAAGAAGAATTGTTCATTGGTAATACTTGCGCAGGTGTTCTCCATTCCAATAGCAAGGAATGAGATCTCCGCTTAAGCGTGCAAGTTTATAAGTGCCTGGGTGAAGGACTTCATCAATCTGGTATGGCCCTTCCCAATTAGGCCCAGTACTCCAGCAGCTTGGTCGCGGGTGTTTAGGAAAACTCTTCGAAGTACAAGATCTCTAACATTGAATTTTCTTTCTCACACTTTAGAGTTGAAATATCGGGCGACCTTCTGCTGGTACGCGGCTACTCGGAGTTGGGCTTGTTCACACTTCTCATCAATTGAGTCCAGGGATTCCATCAATAGCTGGCTGTTAGAGTCTTGGTCATATGTTAATCTGCGATGCGAGGGTGGATCTAACTCGACAGGCAACATAGCTTCATACCCGTACGCCAAGGAAAATGGGGTATGACATGTTGCTGTTCGGTGGGAAGTTTCGTACGACCAAAGAACTTCAGGCAACTGCTCTGGCCATGCTCCCTTAGCTTCTTCAAGTCCTTTCTTCAGGGTATCCTTTAGCATTTTGTTAACTGCTTTGATTTGCCCATTCACTTGGGGATGAGCGACTGAAGAAAAGCTTTTGATAATATCATGTCGTTTGCAGAAGTCCATGAATAGATCACTGTCAAACTGGGTGCCGTTATCCGAGACTATCTTCCTTGGTAATCCATAGTGACAAATGATGTTCTTGACTACGAAGTCAAGCACTTTCTTGGTCGTTATGGTTGCGAGTGGTTCAGCCTCGGCCCATTTGGTGTAGTAGTCGACAGCAACCACTGCCTACTTGACACCACCTTTTCCTGTAAGCAAGGATCCGATTAGATCTATTCCCCAAACTGCGAAGGGCCATGGACTCTGCATATGCTTTAACTCATTGGGAGATGCTCGTGGGATTTTAGAAAATCTTTGACACTTGTCACATCTCCGCACAAACTCCATTGAGTCTTCATTCATGGTTGGCCAGAAATAGCCCTGTCTTAGGATCTTTTTTGACAGACTCTGCCCCTCAGCATGGTCCCCGCAAAAGCCTTCGTGCACCTCTTTCATTAACTCTTTGGCTTTCTCCTTTGTAATACATCTAAGGAGTGGCATGGAGTATCCCCTTCGGTACAGGATCCCATCGACCAGGATATACCTAGCAGCTTGACGCTGAAGGGTCCTGGCTTTGTTTCTGTCTGTCGGTAGTACGCCGCTTGACAAATACTCTACATATGGTGCCATCCACATATCTGCCATCTGGATGACCAGAGTGGTTTCTGCTGCTTGGATGCTTGGTACTGATAGTCGCTCGACTAGCACTATGTTTAGAGTATCAACATCCTTTGCACTTGCCAACTTTGCCAAAGTGTCCGCATTGGAATTCTGATCGCGAGGTACTTGCTGGGGAGTGTATCTATCGAACTGGGCTAACAGATCCTTTGCTTTATTCAGATAGGCGACCATCTTCAAACCTCACGCCTGGTACTCCCCCAAGACTTGGTTCACCACCAGCTGAGAATCGCTATAGATGTCAAGCACTTTTATGTTCATATACTTGGCTAACCGCAATCCAGCGAGTAATGCTTCATATTCAGCTTCGTTGTTAGAAGCAGTGAAGTCAAATCTAATTGCACAGTGAAATCGATGCCCTTTCGGCGTTATCAATATCACTCCTGCTCCTGCGTGGGATTAATTGGATGAACCATCTGTAAACAATTTCCACGAGGATGCTTGGATTTGACACTCAGGTTCGCTGGGCTCTTCAATCTTTTCGCCACCCGCGAGCTCTGTGAATTCGGCGATGAAGTTAGCCAAGGCTTGTCCTTTTATCGCTGCTCACGGCAAGTAAGATATGTCGAACTGCCCGAGTTCGACTGCCTACTTTAGTAATCTTCCTGCAGCCTCTGGCTTTTGCAGGACTTGCCGAAGAGGCTGGTCGGTCAATACTGTAATTGGATGAGCTTGGAAGTAAGGCCGCAGCTTCCTAGAGGCCAAAACTAAACAATAGGCTAACCTTTTGATGGGGGGATACCTCAATTCTGCTCCGATCAACCTTTTGCTTACATAGTAGACAGCCTTCTGCACACCTTCTTCTTCTCTTACAAGAACAGCACTAGCAGCGTAATCCGTGATTTCCAGGTAGATGAACAAAATCTCTTTATCGGCCGGCTTTGACAGGATGGGTGGTTGCGCCATATGCGCTTTTAGTGCTTGAAAGGCCTATTCGCACTCATCTGTCCATTCAAATTTCTTATTGCCTCTTAGTAGATTGAAAAACGGGACGCACTTGTCTGTCAATTTCGAAATGAATCTACTGAGAGCAGCAATCCTCCCGGTCAGGCTTTGGAGATCCCTAACCTTCACTGGCGACTTCATCTCGATCAAAGCTTTTATTTTCTCGGGATTAGCTTCAATTCCTCTCGAGTTAACAATAAATCCCAAGAAATTCCCTGATCCTACTCCGAAGAAGCATTTAAGGGGATTTAGCTTCATCCTATATTTATTCAGGACGTTGAAGCATTCCTGCAAATCCCTTACATGCCCTTCTGCTTTCTTCGACTTAACCAGCATGTCATCGACGTAAACCTCCATGTTTGTGCCAATCAGCTCCTTAAACATGTGGTTGACGAGTCTCTGGTAAGTCGCACCAGCATTTTTCAAACCGAAGGGCATCACCTTGTAACAGTAGAGCCCTGTATCAGTTCGAAAGCTAGTGTGATCCTCATCAGGGGGATGCATATTGACTTGATTATACCCAGAGTATGCATCCATGAATGAGAGGATCTCGTGCCCTACAGTGGCATCGACCAGCTGGTCGATCCTTGGGAGTGGGAAACAGTCTTTGGGGCAGGCTTTATTAAGGTCTGTAAAATCCACGCACGTACGCCACTTGCCATTCGGCTTGGGCACGAGTACGGGATTAGAGACCCATGATGGATAAAACACCACCCTGATGAACCCATTCTCCTTCAGCTTCTCGACTTCCTCTTTCAAGGCCTTTGATCTATCTTTGTCGAGCAACCTTCTTTTTTGTTGCACTGGTGGAAAGCTTTTGTTGATGTTCAGGACATGGTTGATGACTGCAGGATCTATCCCGACCATGTCTTTATGCGACCAGGCAAAGACATCCTAGTTCCTCCTTAAGAACTCCACCAGTGCTTGTTTTGTTGTTGTATCTAAGTTTTTATCAACTTTCACAACTCTGGTCGGATTTTCCCCATGGACCTCTTCAAGGTCCTCGATGGGTCCCACTTCTTCTTCAAAATCCCCAAAGCAAGGATCTAAGTCTCTATTTCACTTTGGGCAACACCCTATTTGGTGAGATTATCACCTGAGCGGGCTTGAACATTAGTTGCCATTTGCAACTCCTTCCCGATGGCATCTCTCGATACACCCTTCTTTGCCTTGGTGATCGAGGCGTTATAGCACTCCTTCGCTTCCCTCTGGTGTTCCCAACATGCATCCTACCCCTGCGTCCGTTGGGAATTTCATGGCGAGGTGCCATATAGAAGTGATGGCTCGCAGGTCGACCAGAATTGGTCTCCCTATCACGGCGTTGTACGCTGAAGGACAATCAACTACTATAAAAGTAGTGAGTAATGTCTTGTTAGCAGGTGCAGTGCCTGCTGTGACTGGGAGTCTAATCGACCTTACTGGGGCGAGCCCTTCTCCGAAAAAACCATAAATGGTTTGGTTGCACGGCTCCAGATCCTTCACGAACAACTTCATCCTTTCCAGCGAGGACTTATATAGGATGTTGACCGAACTTCCTGTATCGACCAACACCCTTTTTACCATCATGTTCGTGATTTGTACGTCCACGACCAGCGGATCGGAATGTGGGTATCGCATGTGCTGGGTGTCGTCGTCAGAGAAGGTGATCAGTTCCTCCTCTGTTCGAGCCTTTTTTGGTGCACGATCCTCGACACTCATCATCTCGATGTCCTGGTCGTGGCGTAGGGTTCGAGCATATCGTTCCCTCGCTTTCCCACTATCTCCTGCAAGATGTGGGCCTCCACAGATGGTGAGTAAGGTACCTGCCACGGGAGCTGGCTATAAAGGTGGTGAGTGTTGGCGTGCAGGCACCGACTCGTTGCCACCTTGAGCCTCTCGCTGAGAACCTCCCGCGGGTCGTACATATCTTCTTAAATGTCCCTGTCTTATCAGGAACTCAATTTCTTCCTTCAGCTGGTTACACTCATTAGTGTCGTGCCCATAGTCGTTATGAAAACGACAGAACATTGTTGAATCTCTCTTGGAGATATCTTTCCTTATTGGTGCGGGTTGTTTGTAGGGCACGCTCGAGCTGGTCGCTTGGTAAACCTCAGCTCGACTTTCAACAAGGGCTGTGTAATTGGTGAATCTCGGTTCATACCGACTACCTTTGGGGCGCTTACTCTCGGAGGTCGAGGGTTCGCTGCTCACCCGCTTTCCACCATTCTTACCATTGCCATTCACGTTGCCTTTGTCGTTGCCATTGAGCTTAAACCCGTTGGCGGCTTTGGTGGGCTCTTCCTTGGACCCCTTGTCTTTTGCTGGCGATTTCCCTTCATTAGAAATCGCGTCCTCGAGCTTGATGTATCGATCAGCTCGATCTAAAAACTCCTGGGTACTTTTAACCCCATGTTTTCTGAGGCTACTCCAGATGGGAGAATGGCGCCGAACCCCAGTAGTTAGGGCCATCATCTTGCCTTCATCGCCCACAGTCTTGGCTCCAGTTGCAGCTCGCATGAAACGTTGAACATATACCTTCAAGGGCTCCCCCTCTTTCTGGCGTATCTCGACCAGTTGGTTTGCCTCAGTGGGGTGCACACGACCCGCGTAGAACTGTCCGTAAAACTCCTTCACGAACATTTCCCAGGATACTATACTTACAGGAGAGAACTTAAAGAACCACTCCTGGGCGGCATCAGAAAGTGTCGTTGGGAAGATCCTGCAGCGAGCATCTTCAGAGACTTTCTGAATGTCAATTTGTATCTCAAACTTGTTGACATGAGATACTGGGTCTCCATACCCGTCAAAATTTGGCAGTGTTGGCATCTTGAACTTACTGGGGGTTTCTGCCACAACAATCCTCTGTACGAAAGGGGTGCCTCTCCTCTGATCGTGCTCAATGTGTGAAGTCCGCCCCCCGACCAGCTGCTGCACAGCCTGGTTCAGGGCATCGATTTGAGCCTGAACAGCTTCTGGGATTGTTGGGGCCTCTGGTGCCGGGGGAATGTACTCATCATGCCTTTCTCAGCGGTCGTTGAGTACATCCCTCAAGTCATCGTCTCTTCGCCGCTGTTCGCTGGCTCCGAGCCGACTAAAGACATTATTCTGCCTGGGCTGCCCCCCAGCGTTGCGACCTGCTAGTCGGTCTTCTCTAGGTGGGGGGTTCTTGCCTCCACCTCTCTCTTCATCCCTCCGACCAGCATTTCCTCTGCCTTAGTCGGCTTCATTGTAGCCGTGGCTGGCTATGGTGAGACCGACTATTCCCTTTGTTGCCTCCTTGGGTTGGCATTTCCCGAGCATTAGGGGGAGGCCTGCGTTGGTCGATGGGTCCCCGTGCATTGTCATGGCGTGGAGGGCCCCTGACCACAGAGCCAGTCTCTGAGTTCCTCCTGTTGGTAGAAGGATGTTGCCCCCTGCTCGGTGGATGCAACTCTTCACCCCCTGGGCGTCTAAGGCTGCGGGGCTGTTGCCCAACCCTATTCTGCCTCGGGCGCAGGGGATTGTCTCGACCAGCCTGAGACGGAGGCTGCGTCTCAGGTTCCCTAGGTGGGACATCATCCTGAGGCATAGGTGGCTGCTCCCGCCTCTGAGGGCTTATTGGTTGAAGCGGAGGACTAGGATTGGGGCCCCTTTGAGGTGGCCCGTTTGGCGATTGATCTGGCTGGGAGGCTGGCGCAACTTGATTCCTAGCCAGTTGGATGGCTGCTTCAAGGGCTGCCATGGCATCCCTCTGCCAATGGTCCATCTCCGCCTACCGCTCGCTCAGCTCTTAGCGCTGGCGCTCTATCCCCCTTTGTTGCGACGCCATTATCTTGGCAACATTCTCTTGATTGGCCCTCAGATTGGCCAACTCGTCTTGCAACACTCCCAGTGTTGCCTTCAGGGCCTCAGAATCCAACTCCTCCTCATCAAACTCCAAATGAGGCTGGGATGGTGCAGCGACAGCCTGTCCAGTCTTTTTGATAGTTTTCACCATTAGATCTTCTTTTGTCAAGCTCTCAATGAAAGCACCAGAATGTTGACCCTCGTTTTTATCAACGACACGGAGTCTATTAAACGATAGGAAAATAGTACAAAGCTTGATCAAACAATCTAATGGAAAGTAAAGAACACAAGGAATTATAGTGGTTCGGCCCCAGTGATTGGTAATGACCTACGTCCACTTGATACTATTATTAATATTGAGCTTCAAATGTGTGATCAAAGAACTAGGGTTCCTGAATTTCACAGACCTTAGAAGGAGAAAACAATACAAGCGATGGATAATAGTAATGTAATTCGGAGAAAGATCAAAAGATCCCTCCTCGAGCTATTTCTTGTATATTTATAGGCTCAAAGAGGGTTACATGAGTCAATTAGTCATATCTTTCCTGAATAAACGGATCTTCAGGTCATAATGAGGAGATATTCTCGGATATCATTACAATTGTACAGATTTATTCATAAATAAATGGAGTATACGACCAGGCTTGTCGTATATAAAACTTGAACTTCACATATGGAAATATCCCTGGTCGATAGGCGAGCAGCATTTCTGCCACGTGTCGAAAATTCTTGTCACGTCATCCACAACTGTTTTTTTGGGTAAACAATATCAAATATATATATAGAAAAGTTAGAAAAGAAAATAATAAAATATTTATAAAGGAAAGAATAGTTGTCTCTACATGTAAATAATAAATAGTGTATTGAGCTAAAAAAATTTAGATTAACTCATTTGATGGAGAACTATTTTATCACATTTGAGCTATAATTGTAGAAAATAGTTATTTTAAAGGAGATGCTCTAAGAGCACTCCCAACGGGGGAGCTAAAATGTCTAACTCTTTATAATATAGAGAAAAAATAGTTAAATAGTCTTCTAATGAGTGATGTAAACTTATATTTTTTTTTACCTAAATGAATAGTATTTCTCTAATATGTAGTGAAATACTATTCATCAAGCTATAAATATTTTATTATTTTTTTATAAACTTTTTGTATATATATACGAGTGTGATACTATTATATTTAATTATTTTATTTCTTAAAATGAATAAAATATTTTTTTTAAAATATAATATTTAAATGATGTAGAGAAAAAATAGAAAAGCTAGTGTATGATATAATGTAAAAGTTTGAGGTAAATTATAAAAAAAAATATGTTTTTGTGATGTATTTTGTAGTACACTTTCTCTATAATATTTAGCTAAAACTCACAAAAACATCTTCTATCAACTTTTTTATATATATATTTATAATGGCTATGCACAAATTCTAATTAATTTATATTTATATTTACATATCATTTATATAATATTTTAATATTATTATTTTTCTTTATAAATTTTCTCTTTTCTATTTAGTATATATTTATTTTATTTTATTTTTTTAATTATTTTATTTTATTTTAATTAATAAAATATATTTAAAAATATAATATTTAAATGATGATGAGAAAATAATATTTGTTATAATATAAAATTTATTGGTAAAATAGGAAAAAAAAAAAAATTTGGGAGATATTTCAAAGAAAACGAAGTACACCATCTATATCTACGGTGTTTCTCTAACTCTCTCGGCTTTCACTCCTCTCCCTTCCGCCGCTACAATGTCCTCTCTCTCTCACTGAGTCTCCCTCCTTTGAGTCTCTCGTCTCTCCCACCTTCCCCGACGGCGTCGACAGCACGGCAGCAGCAGCAGCGACAGCTCAGAAATAGTGACGCATACGCAGCTGATACACCACGACGACAGACATATCTTCTTCTCTCGTGCTCCAGACCTCCCATTGTCGTTGACTCCAACAAACAGGTACGGCAGTAACACCTCTTCTTCTTTGTAATCTCTTGATTTCTAATTCGTGGCTGAATATATTTTGATGTGAACATTTTGTGGTTTTTCTCTTGGTCGATTTCTAATTTTCTAGTTCATAACTGGTATTTGTCATTTGATTTGAATACTGAATATATTTGTGGTGTTTATCTTGCTTCATTTGATTTTGCTCAGTTTTTATTTCTAAAGCCACACAGTGTTTGACAAAATGTCTTAGAGAATGTTAACGGAGTTTAAATTGGTTCCGTGGTGAAGATGTGAGTATTTATAAATGTATCTCTGCTAATATATATATATATATATTTGTTTATATTATCTGTTTATGTATAATATTTAGTGGACCATAAAACTTATGATTTTTTTAGTGTATTCTAACATTTAGAATGAAGAACTTTGCAAGAAAACTGTGGTGTAATTCTTGCTTTTGCTGATACAATGATCTAAATAATTGATGATCCTAATCAAAAGAGGTCGAGTTGATTCCTCCGAAGTTTCATTGAATTTTATAAGTCGATCATGTGCTGTTTTTTTTTAATAAATAAATTTTAAGTCAATGTTTTAAAATAAAGACTTGATTATTTCGGAGTTTTTCGTTTATTGAAAGAGTTCCAGTGGAAGCATATACTCCTTGTAAGTTGATATGAATATAATAATAATAGACAATACAAAGAAAAACAAAGACAACATTATAAAAGTAATAATGCATGTGTACATTTATGTTTGTCTTATTAAAAAAAATAGATAATAGCCAAGAACTTACTACACGGCTGTTAAGTAGTCATTATAGATTGTTGGATGAATTCAAATGCTCTTAGGTGTTTTGTAATCTTTCCTAGAAGAATTCAGTTCTTAAGGGCCTGAAGGCCTGATTGGTAATGATTTCTTATTTGATTTTATGATTTTAAAAACTCAGAATTTGTGGACCCACCAAAATATCTAATGGTGTATTGTTTTTAATTCTAATTTTGTGTTTTAATTTAGAAAACGACAATTTCGCGTTTTCTTAGGGCTTGATTGGTTCGTTATTCGAAAACTATATTTTTAAAAATTGTGATTCTAAAATGAAAATTTGAATTTAGTGATTAAAAACATGTTTCTGAAAATGTGATTGGTTCACTATCTGTAACTGTTTTTTAGTTTTAAAAAACAAAAATTATATAACAGTAATAATTTGTGATTGGTGAAGCTGAATTTGAATACTATTTTAATTTAACAAAACATTAAAAGTTAAAAATAAACTTTATATGAGATTAAATTTTAATTTAACCACATCAATCTTCATGCAAGTGATTATTACACTACAGGTGATTATTACACTACAGAAACGTATTGCAAACTAACAATTTTAAGTAAACTATAGGTACATTCTTATTCATACACAACACATTTTAAATGGCAAGCTCAATGAAAGAAAACCAATGCCCCGGCGGAGCAAAACTAGCACGGCCAACCAAGTGTGTAAGAACCAACATCACTTTTTACTATTGTTCTCCAAAAAGTATCCAATAGTAATAATTCATTAAATACTAGTAAAGCAACATCATTATTTTAAAAAAACAAGAATACTTCCTGAAATGCTTTACTTCCATACACCTCAATCTCAATATTTTCTTCTAAGTTACTTCCTCTAAATTCTCATTAATATTTTAAAATTGAACATAATATATTTCAAGTAAACTTCAGTAAAAAAATATCCAAATCCAACAACAATAACTCATAAAAGACCCAATAAAACAACATCACATAATTAACATATAAGGAAATGAATCTAAAATAGCTAACGAATGGACATAACAACACCCGTTATTTACACCAAAGGGACTGTAGTGATAGCTACATCAAATGCATTAGTTTAAGCCTTATAAATATATATAACATATATATGTTATGTGATGGGAGATACACTACAACAAAATCCCAACTTTAAGAATAGAGGCCAGAAAACTAGTGAACTGGCAAAGTTTATGGTTCACTCAATTGTACATTTCTATCCAGAGTTGATTAAATTGTAATAATATATAATGAGCACAAGTCTACACACCATTTGCTAATTAGTATGTTAGTTTTGAGATAGTGTACTTGTCTGCAAGTACACACTGCTATAAGCATCCAAAGAATGCAACTCTCTACCTAAGAAACTTGCTTAGAAATTAAAAACAAATTACTGAGTAATTGTTCCGTATAAATTGTCTATTAATTGATAATAGGTAATATGGGATTCCTCCCTTTGCACATACATATATACAGACGAATTGTCCAATTTTACTTTTGCATTTTTGCAACTCTATTAACAGTGGTGCATATTTCATTAATGCTCTTACTGTAATCTTTTAACTTGAATCATTAACAACAACAATCACTCCAATATCATACAACTATTAATTTGGTCAAAGTTTGACAGCTTCTAAAATTTATGCCAAAATCCTTTTTCTTACAACTATAAACCAAACTCAAGAAAGTACCTAGAATTAGACTCAACCCTAACACAAGAGCCCCCATTTCAACCCCCACCAATGACATACAAACTAAGATTTTACACACACACATATATATATATATATGTATATATATATTCAGAGAAGATTTTACATAAAGACTTAAAAAAATGAATTCTCACAATAGATTTGAACTTCAAACCCAAAGCTTAGTGATACCTTATGTGACTGGTGCAACAAACACAAAAGAGAGGGAGATCTGGAGTTGGAATCTACTATGCAGTTAGGAGGGGCGGCCGGTTGACTGAATATGATGAGATAGAGCGGTGTCGCCGTTGAGCTTACAGCAAACCCACACAGTCGAGGGCAAGGAGCGGAGAGAGATGGAGGTGGTTTGTTTTTCACGAATGGTGGAGGGGAGGGGAGCAGAGAGAGAAAGAAGTGGATTTTGTTTTCAGGGATTTTGGGAAGAAATTAGAAAACGTGATTTGATTGTTTTCAATTTTACAACACAAAATCCAGATATTGTTTTGGATTTGGTTTCCAAAAACAAGCTAACAATCGTGTTTTCTTGTGGGGTCCACAAATTTTAAGTTTTCAAAATAATAAAAATGGATTTGAATACCCTACCAATCAACGCCTTAGTTTTGTGATTTTTTCTCCAAAAACCTAAAATCAAAATCATAATCTACCTACTTGTTCTCTCTGCTCCTATCCTCTCAGCCTCATTTCACAAGAGTATTTTCTTCCCATCTCACCTCTCAGAAGATCGTCTCCCTCTCCTCGTCGCCGGTGTGATTGTTCTAAGCTTGACAAAGCAACGACTCTAAATGAGCGATCTAGTCAACTCATCACCCCTCCCATCTGCCCCACTGACAACTCAGGTTCTCCTTCTCCTCTACTCCCTTGTTCTTGCCATTATTAATACGGTATTACCAAACTCTGGTTTTACTCTGAATGTTATATATATATATATACCTTTATATGTTTGTGTGACTATTAGGTGGTCGGATTTCTCTGGTTTCTTGGACTGTTAGAGGCTGAATTTGTGGGATTTATTTTCTTCCATCGAGTTTTGATTTGTTCTTATTTTTGCATATAAATATATATACATATATATAGTGTTTATTGTTTTTGATGGGTTCCTCATTGCCCCTCGGCCATTTTGTTTATTGTATTTGATGAGTTTCTCTTTTGCTTTGGCTTGTTTATCCTTGGTATTTTCTAAGAGGAAACTACAAACATTAGTATTAGACCAACATTTGCATGCTCTGTCTTATGAAATGTATATTCACTATATATATAATTATATATATGGTAGTAATTTCGAGTGTTGAGATAAGGACTTAACTTGCATTTGCTGGATGAATAGATAAGTCTGAAGACTTTAATCCAAATCGTGAGATTGCCACTCCTCCCTTGAGCATATACAATGCAAAATCACCCATTCCAATTAGAGCACTTACTCCACCACCTATTCCAATTTTAAATGACGTAATTCCTTCCCATTCTAAGGTTGCTGTCATTAATGTTCCAAGTGTGTTGTATTATAAGTTTCACAGGACTGCGAAGAATAACAAAGCAAGAGCTATTCCTGTGAGTACAACGTCCTGCTGCCAATAAACTCTCCATGCTTAAAAATAAGAACCACTTGAAACCAATTTAGTCTTTCTCTTTTAATTTTCAGAAACTAATTTTGAGTCCTTCTATGGTTGCTTTCTTGTAAAATTGGAATGCCATTGCAGACAGATAATATGCCAAAATTCCACCCAAAACTGGCATGGTATTCCATAGAGCCAAACTTACATGTATTAGAATGGAGGGGTCCCTCTATATGTGTATTCTGTTGTTGTTGCAGATATACTTTCTTGATGTACTCTTGTGTTGATGTAATAATCAATAACCATGCATCAACTACTATTGCTGATATGAACAACTATTCTTTTAATGGCCTTTACTAAATATGTCTGTGCGTATACATATATTTATGCACCTATGTCACGTATCACTAAAGTCCCGTAATAAAGAAATAATTCCTAGTCATATATGTATATCCAAATTTTACACTGATTATAGATCCACCAAATTTGTGATAAGACACATTCAAGTATTTGACTCACTAAATCAAATGTTTTGAAACTGAACTGCACACTATATATTGTGAAGTTTATTCCTTTTATGGATAAATGTTGTTTATATAAGATGAAAAATATTACAGATGATATTGTTGAACAAATATGACTTAATTATAACAATAGAGTTTAGTTAATTTTAAAAATATTAACTTCAATTTAAAAAGAAAACTGATGCAAATGTATTATTATTATGAATTTAATCGATATTTTAATTTTAAAATTTACTTTCATAAATTAAAATTTAATATCATACAATATTTATTTACAAATGTTAAAATAAAATAATTTTCAAATTCAATGGGAGCAATCACACATTCTAATAATGTTATATTTTCAAATATTCTACCAATCACAAATTCAGTTTTTTAAAATTAAAAAATTATTTACAGAATTCTCTATCTTTTTTTCCTTCTTTCTTGAGCTGCACTTGTTAAAGAATTTATCATGTTATTTGTTTCAATGCTTCTAGTTTTTCAGCCCTTTTTCAGAAAGGTTTTCTATCTTTCAGCTCAAATGAAATTTCTGGTTCTCCTGTCATCTGCAAGTTGTTTTAGCATATTGGATGAAGTCTTTATATATTCTTGTGGCTTTTAGTGCTTAAATTTCCAATTGTTGGATTGTGCTTAATTTTATGCTTTTGCAATAAAAGTATATCCTAGTGTTGTTTTGTGTTCAGCTCAAATGTTGGTTAAGTTCAGTAGTGTTTTGCTTATTGAAACAGTTGTGTAGGTTTGAAAGTAAACAATTTACTAGTTTATTATATATATACATATGTAGATATATATTGTGTTGACAAAACAATTATCAATTTCAAAGAAAGAATTATTCATACACTCTTCAAGCCAGATAGTGTTTAATGTTTTAAGATTCACAACCAACCCAATCATAGTCTAATAAGTTTTTTCAATACACCCCTTTTAAAACAGTCTTTAAATTAGGTACAAACCAGGCCCATAGATTCGTTTGTATGTATATATATATTTCTCTCCAGAATCAAATATTCTGCCAAGTTCAAAACTTTAACCCAACTCTCCTTGTATTTGAGCTTTTTGAACCCAAACACCCAATCCTTATATTCAATACCAATGCAATCAGCCCATCTTTCTGGTTAGAAGATTGTCCAGTATCAATTTTTATACTTTCCCAGATTTTTGTTACTGAGTAAGGAGTTAAGCAATCAAGGACCCGGAGAATGATGTTAGAACATGGCCCAAGTCAATGCTTCGCTCAACTGCGCAGGTTGTCTGGTTCAAAGGGATTGCTTTCTGTTGTCTATCTCTTCACTTTGCAAAGTAGCATGTTCAAGTAACACTTTTGGCCGCTTGGGTATTCATAACCTGGAGTTCAAGGATTATGGTTTTTATTGTTAGGGTCCTTAACGAAAAATTTATGTATATATATGGTGATGATGATTATATTGCTATTGATGAGTTTTATTAGATAATTTTATATGGAATTTTATCTGGGAATATTCTATTTCTTTAGTTTGGTTTCTAATTCATGGATTTTGACTCGGTTATTGCTTTCAATTTCAGTTTGTGAGTCCACACAATGGACAATATAGTTGATTCTTTACAGAATGCATACCAAGAATTTGTTGCTGCAGCTGCTAATGTTCTTGAAGCTAAGGAAAGTTGTAGCGCCCAGAAAACAGTAGCCACTGATGCAGCTCTTGAGAATTTCAAACAGAAGTGGGAATTGTTCAGAGTGGCTTGTGATCAAGCTGAGGAGTTTGTGGAGTCTGTCAAGCAAAGGATAGGATCAGAGTGCCTTGTGGATGAGGCCACAGGCTCAGTAGTTGGAAAGTCTGGCAGTTGCAGTGGCCCTGCTGCCACTACTGGTCTTCCACCAATTAGTGCTGCTCGTTTGGAACAGATGAGCAAAGCTGTTAGGTGGCTTGTCATTGAACTTCAACATGGTTCTGGTTCTTCTGCTAATGCAGCCGCTCATTCCCATCCACCAGGAGCTCCATTTGATGCTAGATTTTCTGAGGATCCAGCTCAATAGCTCTGCATTTGTAGAGTTTTTATTTATAAAATGGTGATTAGATGTAGTGATTCAACTGTTGTATCTTCGAGCAGAGTCATTTGTTCATGTAACTTGTAGAATTTTACTAGCTAGCCAAAGGGAAGAAAGGTTATGATTCTGGCTGTACTTTACCATGGAGTTCACATGTATGAATGATTCTAGTGCACCTTAATACTTTCATATACTGTTTCTCATTTATGCCTGTGATTTTGTTACATCTGATGTAGTTGTTACTCTTTTTTTAAGTTCCATCGAGCTTGGTATATTCAATGGTGTAGCCTCATGTTAAATGTATTAGTACCTGTTATTCTCCTTGTTAGAACAGTGTGATTTCTTTCTCTTTAGATAAGCTTTTCATAGTTGATCTGCATTGTAATTTGAAAGTTGGAGAGGAGAAGTTTAATTCTTCTTAAAAAAATAATAGAACAGGAGAATTGCCAGAATTCACCAAATTTTTTTGTTCAGGGTCTTACAAAATCAGGTGAAGATGTATATCCATGTGGTTCATCAAGCTTTGGAAATTGCTTAATCATCTAGCAGACAGCTCGGATTTACAAAAGAAAAACAAGAAGGTAGAACTTGTTCAACAAATACCATTGCTGCTGCCGAGTTGTGTTCATCGTCGAATACAGGTAAGGTTTCTGGTCTTTTGGATGCTAAGGTTGTATTGTATGAGACTATCCCCCCATTAGTTTGCTGCCATGAGGTAAAGCTTTTTCATCCAAAAACCATTAACACCATCAGGAGTTATCCATCATCCATACTTGAATGAATGGATCTTGGAACCATTGCTCGAGCAGGACACTGGGACAGAAGAGCAAAGCAACATAGTCATTCCGAAGTGCAAGTTAAATCTCATCACTTCTTGTAATAAGAATATTATATCAAAGAACTGAAAGAAGTCCAGCCACACAAATGAACAACTTCTTTGCAGAAAACTTCATCTCAAAGACAACCAAAAACCGCAATTTCATGTGAACTCCAATCTCCCTCCAAGTATCGGTTTGAATGGCCAATATCCATGGATGTACTGAAATGATTCATATAATTTCCTCCTCAGACATAAATGCAATAATTGTGACTTGTGAGTTTTTATCACATAGCCTTGTTCTTTTGAACATTGCCTTTTCAAGGTCGACGCCTCTGATTGATGTCATTCTTTCATACACACTTCCCACTTGGCTCTTCCTCTGTTCTATCTAAGTGTCTATGAAAGAATCAATCAAAATGGAAACATTATGTGTTGTTTGGTATGTTTTGTACAAAAATTCTGAGACAATACATTCGGTAGAGCACTACTTATTATTTTTATTATTCCACAACTGTTTTTTTCATTAATAACCTAAATTTAATTTACATCCTTGAAGTTTGGTCTATTCTATGTCTCTATGAAATTATTATTTTTTCTTTTCTTTTCCCTAAAATGTGCCTCTTTTCTTTGTTCAGAAACTCAAGGGAAAAAAAAACAAATTTGACCCCAAACATAGCATCCAAAAACAAAAAAAAATCTAAGCCATATTTGTGTATAATATAAGTGACCAAATTATATATATATTGTACACTACCACAATTGAACTTGAAAACAAGAACCCCATTTCCAACAAAGATCAAATTTTTATCAATCAGATCTACTTTGGTCAAGAGAAATTTTTGTAAAGATGAGATTTTTTTTTAATGAAAAGGGGTTTTTTCAATAAATTTGTTATATAAATCTCTACTTATTTTTTTTTTTTGTGAATTATCAATTATTTGCCAACTCCTATCTCCACCCATGACAACAAATGGAAAATGGGCCCACTTTCTTTCAAAAAAATTGGGAAATCTACAAAAATGCACTAAAAGTTAAAAAAAATCTGGAAAATACGATATATTACAAAAATACGGAATTTTTGGATAAAAACACGGAATGACAAAATTGTAAATACGGAATGGCAAAATCATAAATAAAAGCTGTAAAATACAATTTCTTGTTATCAACGTTTACAAACTAGTAAATATATGTTACGAACTTGTAAATATCTGTTACGTGTTTGTAAATATTATTTACAAAATCAGTTATAGAATTGTAGATTTTTTTTTTTTGTAGATAAAACTTACAAACAAATTCGTAACTAAAATTTTTATTTTTGTAACAATAGTTTACAAGTCTAGTTTTACAACTAAGAAAGATATTTTTGTAACTAATATTTACGAAAATATTTTATAGTTAAGAAATCATAAACAAAATATACATAAAATTATTATACTTTTTTATATTGTTACAATATTGTACCAAAAAATTACATGAACCATCATATTTATGCTATACAACTTAAAAATATAAATTTAAGATATTCATTATTTATAAAACACTTTATTGAATATAGTGGTGAAATACAATATTTTTTAAAAAACAAGTTTTACATTTTTGTAACAACAATTTACAAAACTAATTTCACAACTAAAAAATTTATTTTTGTAACTCACATTTACATAAATATTTATAAATTTATTTAACATGATTATTACAAAGATTTACAAAACTAATTTTTTAACTTTAAATATATTTTTGTAACAAAACTTGAAACTTGGATTAGATTATGATTTTGGTTTAACATTGAGTGTTGAGACTTGACTAGCTATGATTTAAAAAATATATATAATATTTTTATAAAGAATAATAATATTGTGATTATCTTTAACTATATATTATAACATATAGTTATTAATATTAATTTTAATTAACAACATATTGTAATTTGTATAAATATTTATTTATTTTTTGAGTAATTGTATAAGTATTAACTTTAATATTAATAAATATATTTATTTTAAATAAAAATAAATTAATCTACTTTATTTTATTGAAGGTAGTAATTATAATTATTATTACTTTTATTATTATATTAATTGATATGCTTTAATTCTTATTAAAAATTAAGACAAAAAAAGTAAAACAAAAATAAATATATATATACACAGGTGGGTGGAGAAAGTCGTATTTTTATAATTTATGAATGGAGAAAGCCGTAATTTTGTAATTTATTAAAAATACCGTATAAAATAATTTTTTTTTATATTACAGTAAGAGATGTAATTATTCCAAAAAAAATTCAGTAACTAATTCCTCACCGTCTCATGGTCTCATCAACTGACATGTTGCGGACCATTTGGTCTATAATTTATCCACAAACCAAAATATACATAATATATATTTATGTTAAGGCAGCTAACTCACTCTTTCAGGACCACTCCCTTAATATTGTATCAATATTTTTTATTTTAATTAAAAGTGAGGGACAACTCTGGATATTCCCAAGAAATTGAAGCCCCAAATGCAAATTAAAATAAAATTATAATAATAATAAAGTCACCAAAGCATGAGAGACAGATTGGAGACTTTGGAGGCCCATATGTTGTTGATTCAGACATTTGTATTTTGGACAAATACTTTTTTTTTTTTTTTTTGAGCAATTTGGACATATACATTGAAATAATTGAACCCAGAAAAAAACATTAAAAAGAAAAGAAATTAAAAAAAAAAAGTTTCTTCAACTTTGACCCCTCACTTTCTCTTCTATCTCTTCATGGACCCAATTCTTTCTAAAAACACAACAGAAGGCTTACACTTTCTTTCTCAATCTCTCTCTTCTTTAGTTCTTTCTTTTTCTCTCACTCCACACATTTTAGGGGAATGGAAAGAGCTCTTACACATTGCTCTTTCTTTTATCTCTCTCAACAGTAGTAGTGAGTGATATTTGTGCTCTCGGAAAAATATTTAATTTTTTAATTTTCTTCACTCTGCTAGAGCAAAGTTCTGATCTTTGTAGTGACTTCTCTCTCAGGTACCCTTTTTGGGGCTTACTTTTCTCTTGGCTTTTAATTGGTCTTGTGTTGTGCTTGGTGGGTTTTGCTTCCTCTCTATCTTGTTTTTTAGCATCTGGGTCTTTGTGGGGGCTTTTGGATCCAAAGAGGTGGGTCTCCTAGTGTTTGAGATCTGTATGAATCTCCTTTACTTTGTTCTTATCTTTTGCTCTTATAGACTTTTGGGTGTGTAGTAAAAGAAAATAGAGAAGCTACATTTGGGTTGAGAATTGATTTAGTACAAGACAAATGATTATCCTTAATTGGGCTGGGCTTAGGACGGCCCAGCCCAGTCTTCACCTTCCCTGTCGTCGTTCCGGAACCTTAAACCCTAACAAAACCTTACAGTATTCAAATGATTGTAGTGTAGCTGTGGTGGAATAGAGGAAGAAGACAGTAATGGCGAGTCGAAGAGTGAGAGTAGAAGCAGAGTCAGAAAGCACAACCGATACACAGACCGAGTCAGAATCGTCGAAGAATGACGACTTGAAATGGTTAAAAGACCTTCCAGACGTTCCAATGGGAAAACTTTCACCCCATCTCGAATTCCAGAGAACCCGGGTTGAATGCAAGGCTGATGCTCCCATTCATGTACGTATTTTTTCTTGTGTCCTTTTTTTGATCATTAAAGATAATTTAAAGGGGAATACTTTCTTTTTTTTTGAAGTTTATAAAGAGACAATATTCGAAGACATAAATCTACAGAGAATTCTTTGTTTATGTTTCTGTTGTAATCTCTTCTTTTTTTTTTATCACTTTTTATAAACAAAAAGTTTGGTTTAGTTTGATTGACGAGTCACAGTTTAGTTTCTTTTTTTTTTTTTGTGTTAAAAAAACTATCTTTGAAGATAAAGTTGTTTAAAAAGAGACAATATTCGAAGAAATAAATCTACAGAGAATTTTTCCAGGTTTGTTTATTAACTGGGTTATTGAAAATTTATAAACTTTTCATATTTAGGACTTGAAACTATAGGAATTCTTAATTTGGTTTATTTGATTTGGTTGGGTTTTGGTTCATATAAGTTTTGGTTAAAGTGGGAAGCAATGAATGAGATCACATTGAAAATTAAGAAACTTTCTTATCTAGTACTAAAAAATGTGTAGGAATTTTTAAGTTGGGTTATTTGATTTGGTTAAAAGGTGTTTTGGTTGAAGTGGGGAGCAGAATTTTAACTTCTTAACTCAGCTAAATCGGCAAAACAATTGAAGTGGATATGGATAGCTCTAATCTGCCACATGTGTGATTTTCTTCTTTCTTGTATGTATTTTGGTGCTTTTGCAGACTGATACCATACAGTACTCTGGTGCATACGCATCTGTGGGTTATGATAATAGCATGCAGTTGGATAATTTCTGCGACAATTTTAAAGTTAAGGTGATTCGACTGACAGAGGAAGATATGGAGTTTGATATGATTGGTATCGATCCAGCACTTGCAAATGCATTCCGGAGAATCCTTATAGCTGAGGTTCAATAATTTTCACAATGTTTTGACAGAACTGTTTTTGAATGCTTGCAGAATTGGCAATTCTTACTGTATTTTATGATATATATTGTAACATTCTGATCATTTCGCGGATTGATATCGGTTCAGGTTCCAACAATGGCTATTGAAAAAGTTCTCATTGCAAATAATACATCAGTTGCTCAAGACGAAGTTCTTTCCCACAGGTTGGGTCTCATTCCAATCAAGGTTGACCCGAGATGGTTTGAATATGCAGGTTGGACTCTAAATGTTTTTGGTAGTTTAATTTTTATGTTCTTTTGTAAAAGAAGGAATTTTTTTTGGACTAACGTATTTTTATTCATCTTGTTTTTCTTTTACGATGTTAGACAATAATACACCAAATGAAAAGAACACTATTGTTTTTAAGCTCCACGTTCGTTGTGCAAAAGACATGCCTCGCACTGCAGGTTTAACTTTTTTTATTTTTCTTCATATTTGATAATTGTGATAAAGTGACAATTAAATCTCTTTATTCGGTCTCTTATTGGGTATAGTTTGTTTTCGTTGTAATGTTGTAATACAGTAAAGTCAAATGAATTGAAGTGGTTACCCCATGGAAGTGAGTTTCCTTTGATCTCAGAAGATTCGAAGTCTGGTTCATCATCAAAACCAAGAACATACACATCATTCGCTTGCAGCCAGGATACCTTTCCTGGGTTTTCCAACAACCCAATCACCACTATGGAAAATATTATTATATCGAAGTTGGGCCCTGGCCAGGTAATCTTGTGTATGTTTGATTATTCTATTATACTATCTGCTGATGCTGGAAGGCATAGATTGTTGATTGACCATTATGTATAGATCTTCACAACTTAAATACATGTCTTAAAACACTAAATTAAGAAATTTAGCTCATTATAGTTTACATGTACTTTAGTTTCGTAGTTTCTGGATAGCATGTAGATGTTTCTAGGCAAAAACCTACAAGGAGTAAGTTTTACCGATTGCTAGGATTGACACTGGGAAATTTCTTTTAGGATTAAACTTGGAGACTAGAGAATCAAGTACATTATTTTCTTGACGAGCTAGGTTGATGGAAAAAATGCCTTGGCTTTTATAGGAACATGATATTATTTTCTGAAGCTCTAGGGTGTTATTGTGGGGTAAAATTATTTTTTCGCTCCTATTTTGAAAAAGTTTTGTCAATTTTTTGCTGATTCTTAACTGAGAAACCCACCAAGACTTCTTTTTTTCATGAGTTTCTTTCTTATAAATAAAAAAACTGTTGGTGGAAGGATATTCTTTGTTATTGCATGAATGATGATCATTCTAACTTATATACTTCTCTTAGCTACAAGTGCTCTTGGTGTCCATTCTCGTCTCTATATGTAAACATCATCTTCGCTTGTTTCTTAATAAACTGAAAAGTTATTTCTCTATAACAAAATGATTTCTTTTCCATCTAGGAAATTGAATTAGAAGCACATGCTGTTAAAGGCCTCGGTAAAACTCATGCTAAGTGGTCTCCTGTGGCTACTGCCTGGTATAGGATGCTCCCTGAGGTATATGATATGTTTTTTATGTGACTTTTCAATTCTTGATTCTAACTAAAGTTTTGGAAACATATGCTTGATCTTTTTGTTATAATTTTATTTTTAGGTTGTATTATTGCAAAAGGTTGAAGACGAGTTAGCTGTGGAACTAAAAAATAAATGTCCGGTCAATGTCTTTGATATTGAAGATATTGGCAACGGTAAACTGATGTTCTTTTCTCTTAAAATTCTTTCTCAATATGATTATAAATCTTTCTTCTTTTTGTCGGACTGTTTTTTCTTTCTTGATTGTCAATTCGAATATTCAACAGGTAAGAAACGAGCTACAGTAGCACGTCCACGAGATTGCACTCTTTGTAGGGAGTGCATCATAGGTGGCGAACAATGGAAGGATCGTGTATCATTACGCCGAGTTAAAGATCATTTCATATGTAAGTTGGCAATTGCAAAGATTTTGATTTGAAGTGCTTATAATTTCATAATATGATCCATCTAATTGGAATAGTTTTCACTTTCACTAGTTACTATCGAATCAACTGGAGCCTTACCTCCTGAATTATTATTTACGGAAGCAGTAAAGATTTTGGAAGACAAATGCGAACGAGTGATTGCTGAGCTTTCATAAATCTGTTTTGTTCACTTGATAGAGAAAGAGAATGCCATTTTTGTAAAACCGTTTTATTTTAGAATCTATTTATGTAAAAGCTACTGCTAATTCATTATCATCAAGAAAAGAAGCCATTCAGGCCATTGTTGTCCTTTTTAAGTAACTTTTTCAGGCTTGGATATTTTTTTGGGCTATTTTATTAGTAGTGGCCAGATTTAATGAGGTTGTTGCAAAGGCTCTGCTAGGGGGAACTAGTTGAAAAAGATATTGCTAATTCAGCAGCCTCTGCAGTGCTTTTAGCTAGTTTAAACTATTGAGTTCCATGCATATTTGGTGTTATGACTTGCGACGACATGGATCAGGTGTTAAATTGAGCTGGTGCCTAGATGGCATGCATCAATTGAGATGGTGTCGTTGTTCGAGCACCATCTTTAAAACAAAATTGGGGTAGTTCAAATGGTCAGACATAATTCGAGTCGAACCTAGGCGCCTACATAGTAGTAGGCATGCTCTAGTTTCATGGGAACTAAAAGTTACTCCTTGCAAGTTGAGATTTGCAAGGACTTCTACATTCAAAATTTTGAACTTCATTGCTGAATATCAAATATTACATTGCATAATACCATATTCAATGGTGCTTTAATTTGATTGAACAATTGACATTAAAACTCCCCAACTTTGAAATCTCTTTTGACCTAATCCACCCAAATAACAACCCAAGTAATTCGAGTTGTATTTTTAATTAAGAAAAATGTATTTGATTAAGGAGTGCTAAAGAAATTCTAAATTGTATTCTTCTTCATCAATAAAAGTATAATATTAAGTGAATTTAGCATTTCTATTTGATTTATTATTATTATTTTATAAAGTAGACAATTTTTTTTTCTCGAAAAAGTAAAATTGATCAACTTAACTAGGGATGACAATATAACTCATGGTTACGAGTAATCATGTTTATTCGATCTGAATGGAGTAGAAAAAAAATCATTCAAGCGGAGAAAATGACTGGGGCGGGGAGTACCTGCCTTGCATATTTAGGTATGGTGTAGGTACGGTATTAACATAATCTGTCTCATTCCCGCCCCGATATATATAATAATTTATTTATTTAATTTATATTTTATAAATATATATAATTTTATTGTCGTACGCCCTAAATATCCGCACACACTTTGGCAAGCTAGAGAAGGGTTTAAATCGATCTGCTACATGTCAACCGTCCACCCGGAGCTGTTTGTTACGGTCCCCTATCTAACCAGCCCGAGCTGGTAGATCATTTAGTTGCTCCTTGGAGCCATCGCGTCGGCATAATAGAAGCCACGAGCTAGCGCCGCATTAAGCTCGTGATGCATCAGAGGTCTGACACCCCCAAATCTTTGTAAAGTCAACCACGCAATATAAACGTGCATATACCAGACATCACGTGTCTGTTCTATTCCTAAATTTTCGGATACGCAGTATAAACGTGCGTGTTCGGACATCCCGCACCTGACTTGGGTCATGCGGCCCATTACCCATCATTACCTATTGATTAGACCACACTTCACTGTAAAGTTTAGGAATTAATCATCAGTGTCCCGTAAATGACACTGATGGATGATTAGATCACGGGATGACCCCAATACCTACTCAGAGATCAATCTCCTATAAATACCGAAACCCTGGGTAGTGCAAGGGGTTGGGTCTTTCTTGTAAAGCAAGCACTTTGTAAGAAATAAGAGAGAGATATCAATAACATCGACTGGTGGACTAGGGGGATTTTGAACTTTCGAACCACCTAAAAAATGAGTGACCATCTTTTCCTTGCAATTAGTTTTCACATTCTAGATTGCTATTATTTTCATATCACGGTTTATCAATTTGCACTAATCCATCCTATTTATTCGTATAATTATCTGTTGGCGAAAAACCGCGTCAACAGTTTGGTGCTTTCATTGAGAGTGTTTAGATTAGTGCTATCACAAAAACTTGATCATGGTGGTTCCTCAGTCGAGGCATGGTAACGAGGCGGATCAACATGATGGGCAGGAGGCCCACCATGCCGCCATATCCAACGAACCAAACCCAGAGTCCAGCAGCGATTGGGAAAGCTGCTGATGGGCCATGACGACACCGGAAGTTCGGCGCCCCGACCGCCAAATCCGAACCCTGGTTACTTGACGACGATAGAAATGGAGAACATACAGTTGAGGAGTCAGCTATCCAGAGCAAGTAAGCAAATCAAGGAGGTCTTGGCCCAACTACCCCCTCTTGCAACCGACGTTAACGTCGAAAAGAGGCAAAGCAGGACTCACAAGTCCCGCAGGGATAGTCGGCCCAGACCCAGTCGGTCGGTTAGAACCTCAACCCCGAGTTCTGCACCCATGTCGCACCATAACCAGGAAGTTATGTTTGAGGAGTTTCCTAGGGCCAATCAGCAAGTCAGCCGATCAGTCGGAACCTCAACTCCTAGTTCGACTTCACCATCGAACACACCCAGAATGGCTCGTGGCAGCTCGCGGAGGAGGTCCGGGGAAAGCTCGCGCAGACAGCCGGCTCCGGCCAGCCCTCCCGTGCCGCGATCAGACCGCCAGGCGCAGGAAGCTGGAGGCGGTAGAGTAGAGCGACCGTGAGCTAGTTTGATCCGGCCGGACGGGACCAGGATCGCTTCACCAGTTAGGTATCCCCCTTTGCCGATAAGATACCCATCTCCTCCTCATCCTGCTCGAGATATTCCTGCGCACGGGAGCAACAAAAGGAATCCTCCTCCGCCCGTCCCTACCCATCGCCCGCAAGCACACGGGAATGTCCTGGATCCTCACCCCCGGCAGCAGGCTCCAAGATTTTCCAATGGGAGCTATTGGACTGAGAGCCACCGAAGTGGCAGATCTGATGGAGACCTGCGTAATCGTCTAAGTTCGGCGCAAAGCCCTCGGGCCGCCTTGAGAACCGATCTTCGAGATCGCCTCAACTCGCAGAGGGGGGATCCGACCAGAAATGAAAGTCATGCTCGCCGAGAGGATGGTCCTTCCGAAGTACGTGACAGTGGGAATGTCCTGCCAAACCAAGCTCAAGCTTGGAGGGACAATAACCCGCCTAACGCGCACAATGGAACGGGAGCTGTTGAACAGCCCCAGAACAACCAAGGGATCAAGGACCAGACCCTAGAAAGGTTAGCTCAGATGGAGGAGCTAATGAAGAAACTCTTGTCAAAAAAAGGCAAGGACGAGTATGACTCGGGAGACGAGCTCGAGCTTTTTGCCCCCAACATAGTAGCCACGACGTACCCGTCGGGTTTCCGAATGCCCCATCTATCCAAATTCGATGGGGACGGGGACCCGTCGGATCACATGGGTATGTTCAATACCCTAATGATGGCCCATAATATCCTTCCCGAGCTGAGATGCTTGATATTCCCTTTGACCTTGATCGGGCCAGCTAGGTAGTGGTTCAAGCAGTGTAAAAAACAGTCGATTAGCTCGTGGAAGAATTTCTCTATCGATTTCAAGAGTGCATTCCGAGCCTCTCAAGCGGCTCGCGTCAAAGCGGACACCTTGGCGAACGTGAAGCAACAGCCCGGGGAACCCTTAAAAGCTTACCTGAGCAGGTTCGCAAACGTTGCGGCCCGAGCTAAGGACGCGTACGATAGTTCCAAGCTCATGGCTATGAGGACTGGAATCCTTGTTGGGGGCGGGCTGTGGAAAGAAATCCAGAGGAGAGGTGTCAGCATCGTGGATGAATTCTTGAACAAGGCCCAAGAATGGATAAACTTGGAAGAGGCGCGAGCATCGGTCGCGGGAACCAGCCAAACCCTTGATCAGCCCGTTGGAGCGGAAACGGATGTCGTGAAAATGACTCAAACCGTTGCCCAGAATAACCAAGGGGGTGGAGGCAAGAGAAAGGGGAGCGGCGAGGGAGGCCAGCACGGTCCAAAGAAGAACAAGCCCGCAGAAAAGTTCAAGCCAGTCTACGCGGTTTATACCGAGCTCACAGACACTAGGGAGCACATTTTCCTAGCAAATTCTGCCCGCCTTCCCTGGAAAAAGCCAGAGCCTTTGAAAAACCAGAAGGCCAAGAGAGACCCTTCCAAATTATGTTGATTCCACAATGACATCGACCACAACACTGACGATTGTAGGCATTTGAAGGACGAGATCGAGACATTCATCAGAGTCGGACCTTTGGCTCAGTATGCGCAGAATCGAGTCCCTACCAGTCAGCAAGCCCCGGAAGCTCCGATAAATCATCCCGGGGCCCGGGTAAATCAGGATACCCCTCCCCCTATAATAGGAGGAGAGATAACTACCATCTCCGGAGGCCCTCATCTGGCCGGCACGAGCAGAGGTGCCCAGAAGAGGTACGTCAATGAGCTGAAGTCTCATAACGAAGTTGAATTTATCCCAGAGCAGCATCTACCCAAACAGCAGCGATTGGAGAGACAACCAATTAGTTTTACCGAAGAGGACGCTAGTCATGTCCAGTTCCCACATAACAATCCTCTAGTCATAACTGCCTAGCTCGCAAACCGGAGAGTTAGGAGGATGCTAGTTGATAATGGGAGTTTGGTGAACCTGTTGTTCCGGTCCACGCTAGAGAAAATGGGGTTGTCTGTAGCCGAGCTGAAGGCCACCTCCATGATGTTGTATGGGTTTTCTGGAGAAGGGTCGGCAGCGATAGGAACGATCGAGTTAGTAATAACCTTGGGAGAGGGACCCCAAACTGTCTCAAAACTCCTCGAGTTCGTGGTTATCGACTGTCCCACCACGTACAATGCAATTTTGGGCCGGCCTACGTTGATGGCATTTGAAGCCATAACTTCTATCCGCCACCTCGCAGTCAAACTCCACTCCTCTACGGGAGTATGTATGGTCCAAGGTGATCAGCTCGCTGCCAGGGAATGCTATAGCATTTCCATGAAGGGAAAATCACAACCCGGGCAGACGATGACCATTCAGAGCGTAAGCGAGGAATCTCAGGAAATGAGATCCATTCCTGGGATAGAAAAACCTCAGGAAGCTGATGGCGTAGGTATCACCTTGAGTGATGATATCGACCCAAGGACAGGCAAAGATAGATCTGAGCGCCAGGCCATCGAAGAGGTGAACATCGATCCTAACCTTTGTAATAAGAGAAAGGCGGAGATGCTGAGATTTCTACAAGAAAATCTAGACGTGTTCGCCTGGTCTCATGAAGACATGATAGGAATCAGCCCAAGCGTCATCATGCAAACCCTTAACTGGGACAAAAACATGCCTGCGAAGTCCCAGAAACAGAGGCACCTGGGCACGACCCGAGCTGAGGCCCTAGAAGAGGAAGTAGCTCGACTTTTAAAATGCGGCTTTATTCGCGAGGCAAAATACCCGATCTAGGTCGCCAATCCTGTTTTGGTCCCGAAGCCCAACGGGAAGTGGCGGACCGGCATCGAATTTTCTGATCTGAACAAAGCATGCCCCAAAGATTGCTTCCCCTTGTCGAGAATTGACCAATTGGTGGATGCCACTGTGGGGCACGAGCTCATGTCCTTCATGGATGCATACTCAGGTTATAACCAGTTACTATGAATCCTGCGGACCAGGAGCATACTAACTTCATGACCCCAACCAACGTTTATTATTACAAGGTCATGCCCTTCGGGCTAAAGAATGCGGGAGCTACATATCAGAGATTGGTCAACAGAATGTTCACTAATCAGATCGGGAAAATCATGGAAGTGTATGTTGACGACATGTTGGTCAAGTCAAAAACTGTCGATAACCATGTCCCCGATCTGAAGGAATGTTTTAAGATCTTGAGACAGTATGGTATGAGGCTTAATCCCCAAAAATGTACCTTCGGGGTTGCGTCAGGAAAATTTCTGGGTTTCATAGTCAACACCAGAGGAATAGAGGCGAACCCTGATAAAATCAGATCGCTACTCGAAATGCCATCACCCCGGTCGCGAAAAGACGTCCAAAGTCTGACAGGAAGGGTGGCAGCCCTTAATCGGTTCATTTCCAAATCAACCGACAAGTGTTTGCCATTCTATAACCTGCTCCGGGGAAATAAAAAGTTCGAGTGGACCGATGAGTGCAAGCGTGCCTTCCTCGATCTAAAAGCACATTTAGCTGAGCCGCCCGAGTTTTCTAAACCAACATCAGAAGAGTCTCATTTTCTTTACCTAGCTGTAATGGAAGATTTGGTTAGTGTCGTGCTGGTCCGGGAAGAGGACCGGTCTCAGAGGCCGGTCTATTACATTAGCAAGAGGCTCCTCAGAGCCGAATCTTGATATCTGTTGATGGAAAAAATGGCGTTCTGCCTTATCACGGCCTCGAGAAAGCTCAGGCCGTATTTCCAGTCCCATTCAATCCACGTCATAACCGATCAATCTTTAAGGCAGGTATTGCAGAAACCTAAGGCATCGGGACATCTTTTGAAGTGGGCTATTGAGCTCAGCCAATTCGAGATACTATACGTACCGCGAACTGCGATCAAAAGCCAAGCTCTGGCTGATTTCGTGGCAGAGTGGACTGGATTCCAAGAGGAACCGATGGAAGAACCGGTGCAGGCCTTGTGGACGGTTCGTCTAATGAGAACGGGTCCGGAGCTGGAGTCATTTTGATATCCCCAGAGGGACCTCGTTTCCACTCCGCGTTACGGTTCGGATTCGAAGCGTCCAACAACGAGGCCGAGTACGAAGCTTTATTGGCTGGGCTAAGGGTGGCCTGGGAGCTGAAGGCCAGCTCTGTCCAGTGATATAGCGATTCCCAGCTCGTGGTTAACCAGGTATCAGGAGAATACCAGGCGCGGGGAACCAAGATGGCGCCCTACTTGGCCAAGGTAAAGAAGGAGCTGTCTGCATTTGAGTACAGCCTAGTCGAACAGATCCATCGGGAGCAGAATGCCAATGCGGATGCATTAGCAAAGCTCGCCACCTCCAGGGAGGCCGAAACCTTGGGCCTAATACTAGTGGAATTCATGGAAAGGCCAAGCGTAGAGGAGACTGCGAGAGAGGTCGAGATGATCGACGCTAGGGCAACCTGGATGACTCCCATAGTCGAATACCTTACAGCAGGAAAGTTACCTAAAGAGCGAAGCAACGCGAGGAGGATACTTTACCAAGCTCCGAGGTATACAATTGTAGATGGGACGTTGTACTGGCGTGGTCTTTCTTTACCTCTTCTGCGATGTGTTCTGCCAAACGAGGCCAAAACTATTCTGCGAGAGGTGCATGAAGGAATTTGTGGGGATCACACTGGGGGGAAAATCCTGGCCTTGAAAATATTGAAACAAGGATATTGTTGGCCCACTCTATCAAGGGACTCGATTTCTTACGTCCAAAAGTGTGACAAGTGCCAGCGGTTCGCCACGATCACCCGAGCTCCACCAATCGAGCTAAAGATGATCTCGTACCCGTGGCCGTTTGCAGTCTGGGGTATTGACTTAGTTGGTGCCCTACCCAAGGGAAAAGGAGGAGTTCACTATGCGGTAGTAGCTATTGACTATTTCACAAATTGGGCAGAAGCGGAGCCCCTGGCGACAATAACATCAAAGAGAGTTCTCGATTTTGTGGTTAAGAATATTGTCTGCCGATTCGGGCTACCGAAGAAGATCGTGTCAGATAACGGAACCCAGTTTGATAGCGACCTCTTCACCAAATTCTGTGGGAGACACGGCATAATTAAAAAAAATTCCTCTGTGGCCTACCCCCAGGCTAATGGGCAGGTCGAGGCTATGAACAAGACGCTCAAGGCGAGCCTTAAGAAGAGGCTGGATGAAGCTAAGGGAGTTTGGCCTGAACAGCTCCCTCAGGTGCTATGGGCATACCGGACCTCACACCGAACTTCGACGGGGCATACTCCTTTCTCCCTGACTTTCGGAAGCGATGTCGTCCTTCCTGTCGAAACAAAGATAGCCTCGCACAGAGTCCGGGCGTTCAACCAAGAACAGAACGATAAATTGCTTAGCACAACCCTCGACCTAATTGACAAAAAACGAGAAGCTTCATAGCTGCAGCTCGCACATTATCAACAAAAAATCACTCGTTATTTCAACCCAAGGGTCAAGAGATGCATCTTTAACTTAGGCGACCTGGTGCTCCGAAGGCTCTTTTTAGCCGGTAAGGATCCCAAGGACGGAGTTTTGGGACCAAACTGGGAAGGACCCTATCAAATAATAGAGGTTGTGAAGGAAGGGACCTTTAAGCTAGCTCGACTTAATGGAGAAACAGTCCCACGGACATGGAACGATGTGCACCTACAGAAATATTATCAATAATCGTGCTTTTGTAAAGCTTAATTATAAAAGCCACCCTGTTTTATTAAAGAATGAGAAGTATATTTCTTGTATTGTATGTTTCCGTGTGCATATAGGCTTAAAAGAGCGTGTTCAAAGTAACCGAGAAAGATCTATTTCTGCTTACTTGGGGGCGTATATCCTGGACACCAACTAGGTCCCAAAACTTAGAAGTTAGTTAAATTGATAAACCAATGTTTTTTCTAAAAAGCACGAGGTGTCGATAAAGCTAACACGAACTAAGTTTTTAAAAATTAATATCCTGGACGCAACCAGGTCCTAAAACTTAGAAGTTAGTTAAATTGATAAACCGGTGTTTTTTCTAAAAAGCATGAGGTGTCGATAAAACTAACACAAACTAAGTTTTTAAAAATTAATATCCTGGACGCAACCAGGTCCTAAAACTTAGAAGTTAGTTAAATTGATAAACCGATGTTTTTTCTAAAAAGCACAAGGTGTCGATAAAACTAACGCGAACTAAGTTTTTAAAATTAATATCCTGGAACAACCAGGTCCTAAAAACTTAGAAGTTAGTTAAATTGATAAACCGGTGTTTTTTCTAAAAAGCACGAGGTGTCGATAAAACTAAACGCGAACTAAGTTTTTAAAAATTAATATCCTGGACGCAACCAGGTCCTAAAACTTAGAAGTTAGTTAAATTGATAAACCAGTGTTTTTTCTAAAAAAAGCACGAGGTGTCGATAAAACTAACACGAACTAAGTTTTTTAAATTAATATCCTGGAACAACCAGGTCCTAAAACTTAGAGGTTGGTTAAAATTGACTAGCAGTACTTTGCAATCTCAAAGAAACAAAAAATGGTCAATAAACTAACACGAACTAAGTTTTTACCAAACACATCATATTAAAACAATAAAATAGATTGAAATAAAACTTGGGAGTAACTGAAATCAATTGTCTCGAGGAGAAAAAACCTTGTGATGGATAGTTACAGAGGTAAATAAAAATGAAAATTCAAAAAAGTCTAGGCCCCCCCAGGTAGCTTCGAAGAGGTCACCCCCTCGGTTTCTTGCTCGCCGGCAGCGAAAGTCTCCCCAGTCTCAGAAGGCGGCTCCTGTTGAAGACGGGCCTTGAACTTCTCGAGGAATGGCTCCCACACCTTGGGGGACAGAAAAGAGAAATCGCCGTCCTGGTTGAAGGCCTAGCAGTGGTAGAGCATGGACTCCATGGAGGAGCTGGAGGACGCCCTCTCTGCCACGGTGGCGGTCTCGGCCTCCAGCTGCTTAGCCCGAGCCTCCTTAAGCTCGGCCTTCGCAACGACCAAGGCGGCTTGCGTAGCCTTTTCGCCTTCTTTGGCAGCCGTCAAGGCAACCTTGGCACTTTGCTCTTGTTGTTGAGCAGATGCGAGGGCGGCCTGAGCAGTCTGGAGCTCGCCCCTGAGCTCGTCAGTCCTGGCCCTGGTCCGAGCTATGCTGCGGTGTAGAGCCAAAGTCGCCTGCAAAGAAATGAAGAGAGTAAGGCACGTGCTGGGAAGAAAGCAAAGGAATTAAACTGAGTAAGCTTACCGTGAGGTTCATCCCCAGCGGGGACTCTATGACATTCTCGGGGCTCCTCGCCTCGATCTCCCTCAAGTCCCTCGGGTTGGCTTTATAATAATGCTCCACCGTGTAGCTTGCAGTCTCATAGACCATCCGTCGAAAGGTGTCTGGGATTTTCTCCAGGTCTTGGGCATTAAGCGGGATGCGCACGATGGGAGCGGGGGCTGACGGAGTTCCAGCTGGTCCCTCCTGTTCCCGAGTAGGGGCTGGAGGTCGCGGGGGAGGTGGAGGCATATTCTCTATGGATGCGGGGATCTGACTTTTCCCCTTAGCGGGGGACTTGGAGGTTGTCCCGGAGGCAGGAGTCTTCTTGGTCAGCCGGGGCCTCTTGACCAATGGCCCGGATGGTCCGGAGGAAGGGTTCCCCCCCTAGAAGATTGATCGTAGGGCGCTATCTCCGCGTTGTGCCATCTCCTCGCCTGAAACAAAAGGAAAAGGACGTTAGTATACATGTAAGGTTGTTTTATTACAAGAAATCTAAAGGTGTATTGAAAATGTCCTACCCTCCGAGCTAGAGGAGGAATCTATTGCCACGACCTCCGACCTCGGAACTGCTATAGGGGAGTCTAAGTTTATTACTTCACGAGTCAGAGAGGGTTCTGGGTCCGGATCTACCTTAGGACTGGACTCCTCTACGTATTGTCTAAGTCCTGGAGCGACTACACCCTCTAGAAGGGAGGGCCACGACCTAAGGTTGATCCCGTACTCCTCAAAGAAGGCCGACCTAAAGGACGAGGTGTTGTCTACTACTACGGTGCCGCTAGGATGACCCATATCATGGCGTAATACTAGTTGGTCTACACACTGGAGTAGGGTTATGTTAAGGTCCGGGTCATCTCGATGACGGTGTACGAGCTGGTTTGGGTTAAACCTAACAAGCCTAAGGTCTGCGGCAGCCTTGTCTAGATCCCTAAACGGGTATGGGTTACCTTGGCCGGAGGGGCCGCCTGCTGCCCCCGATTGAGTCTGATCCACATCGGGGCCCCGAGCAGCCTTAAGAGCTCGCGTTCGTCGCACGAGCGGCACCTTATCTTCTTCGACCTGCTCGTCGCTGTCGCCATCTGCGGCATCCCCCTCGGGGATAGGCACCAGGTCGCGAGCTACTGGGTAGTTAGCCCGCATCCTCCTCAAGGCCAGAGTCTGGCCCGCAGAAATTAACTTACACGCCAACATCATCTCATCAGACACGAGCTGGCGATAGTCTTTCTCACTAGACGGAAGCCCCGCCAAAGTATCGTATTGATCCCCAAGGGTCACTGATTTGGTCGTCCTCGCAAAAATGGCTGCACGATGATGCTTAAGTCAGTACACGCGAAAGAATGAAAAAGAAAAGTTTTTTTTTTAAATTCGGGCTAAGGATGGAAAGCTTACGAGGATGGTTGAAGTAATGGTACTCGCAGTTACGAAACCCAGTCGACATGAAGAATTGGTCCTTGAAGTCGTTGGGATGGCTGGGCAGCTCGATGACCGCAGGAGAGTTTGGGAAGCGGGTCAGGTAATAGAACCCGTCGCCTCGCCCCCGTTGATCCGGGCTGGCTTTGAGGCAGAAAAAATAGAGGATGTCCGCGGGAGTAAGGACTTCCCACTCGTGTCTCAAGAAGAGGTACCTCAACCCCGCCAGCAGACGGTAGGAATTAGGAGGCAGTTGAAAAGGGGTCAGCTTCACGTAATTAAGGAAGTCGGCGAAGTACTGGTCCAGGGGGAGGAAGGCCCCGGCCTTGAGATGTTCGTCGCTCTAGGCCACGAACTCCTCATCAAGAGGCGCGCAGCTCCTCTCACCCTCGAGGGGAGGGCGGGCTATAAGGGCGCCTGTCCCAACCTCGATGTTATGGGACAACAGTATCTTGTTGACCCTCCCTTGGGTCGTGATCTTCGAGGCTATCCTCTCTACCTCGAAGAAAGCATCAGGTCCCACCTCGACCTCCTTCTCCACCGTGGGACCAAACTGGGGGATGGGGGATTTAACCGCGACCTCTTTTCCCCTGCTGGATTGCTGGGATGACGAGTTGGTCGCGTTTCTCTTGGGCGCATTCTTCTTGGGCCTCATCTGATCGCCTAGCGAACAAGAATTAGAAAAAGAAAACTTAGTGGGCGACCTAAAAGCTAAGAAAAGATAAGCAACGCGAGGAGAAGTGACTTTCATACACAGGCTAAGGTAATCTCAGCCCGCGGTGTGTGAAGCCACGCGCTGCCATAGTCACGCGCCCACGTTTCCAACGGATCCCTGATCTCCAGGGATCTTTGTGTCAGGAGGGTCAGGTTATTGCTTGCCTTGGAGGGGAAGTTTTGAGAGGAAAACCACCTAGGAAGCGTGAACCGTAAGCTATCCAGATTCCAAACAGGCATTTCCTAAATTTACCCAGAAAATTACCCAGAAAGTTACCCAGAAATTACCTAGTCATGAACATCGCGTTCCTAGACATGTTTTTAAAATATAATCAATATGCCTAGAGTCGAAACCTATGTGCCAAAAACCATCCAAAAACAACCTAATGTCTACGACTGAGAAATAAGTTTGCCTAACAGAGAAACGGAAAAATCAAAACATACAACGGACATGGAACTTACAGTGTATTTTCCGAGCGGAAGTTGCAGAAAGCGTAGGAGTAGGAGTCCTGGTGGAATCCTTAAAGCTGGACTTCTAAGAGACTCTTGTGGCGAGAATGTGGGGATTTCTGGGATTATGACCGGAAGAAGGAGAGCTTCTGAAACTCAAAAGAGAGAAAATGAGGAAAAAAATTCAAAAGAAGAGTGATTAGTACTGAAGAATGCCAACCTTATATATACGTAAGAGGCATAAGGAAATGAGGACCATCTGATCAAATTAATGCGAGATACAAGACTCATAACTCGAGAGACGAAACGACAGCAGAAAGGTGGCTAGGCCATTTAATGCAATTCTCGAAATCCGAACAGTCGCCAACCACGACGCTCCACGTGTCTGGTGTCACGAGTTGACATTTTGACAACGGAAATGCCCGTGCGGCACCTTGACTCCTCTGAGCCAAGGTCAGCCTTCCAGCCATTCGAATAACAATGGGCACATTTTTCGCGCGACCGTGTGCCTCTGCACACTTTCGTCTCTTGAACAACTCTCGCTGAGTCATGCTCTCAAGCATCTATGAGTGCAATCATGCATCAAGGCTATCTAGCCAAGACACTCACACTGTCCATAGGTTCTCACTATGGCAAGGCAAATCCCAACACCGATACTCACCCAGACATTCGCAAGTCAAGGTAGCATGTGTGGCCAAGAGCCAACACCAAGCTGACGTGCCAACACCTCTCATCATGCCCCATTCGATACTATCCGATTAGCTCACGTTACAGACCAAGGACTCACATACGTCCATGGTCCAATCCTCAAGGCACCATACCACCATGCATGTTGGCAGGCCCTCGAGATTGGCTGCCAGACTAGTAGCATACACTGGACCTCTGTCCTACTCAAGCATAGTGCACCCTCCAATGCTTGCATGCTAACAAGTCCCACGAATGACTTCCCGTGCCATCTCGTGTCGAGATTCATGGCCATGGCGCACCACGACATCTCTCGAAGGTTTGGGCCACGTTCCATGCAAGCGGCATCCCGGCAAGCCAAGGGAACCGTACCCTTAAACCTCTGACAGCCCACTTCGACTCACTACCGGGGCGGCCCGGTAATGTCCATGAGTACTCCTACTCATGGAGACATATGAGTCCCCTCGTGGTTCTCATATGCCCACCCTACTAGTCCTCCCAACTAGTAGTAGCTCACTTGACGCACCTGCGCCAGGGGGTGGTGGAGAGCTAACACCAGGTTCTCCCCCTACAAAGAGCATTCTGAGCTTTTAGCCTTCTACCAGGAACATATATGATTTTTGCTTGGGAGACATATTTGGCTCTCAGCTCGCCAATTCTCCGAATCTCCCAAATCTAATCATACCATTGCGTTCATTGACCCTTCAATACGGAACCTACCAAGTCTCGTCCATTTCCGGGCAATATTGAAGATATTTACGAAAATGCCACTGCCGTACAAATTAGGCATTAGCATGCTCACCAGCCTGCACCCTCGCGTGCGCATCTGACCGAGCGCCATCCTAGCTTGTAACATGCCCTCAGGGCCGGCATGTTACATCTGGTACCCATGCAGTGGGCAGGACATGAAGAGTCGAAAGGGAAGTTTAAAAGCCCCCGCTGTGAAGATCACAGATGACGTCATAGGTCACGAGCAGGGGCTTGGGGGGCACATGTACGCCCTAAATATCCGCACACACTTTGGCGAGCTAGAGAAGGGCCTAAATCGATCTGCCACGTGTCAACCGTCCACCCAGAGCTGTTTGTTACGGTCCCCTATCTAACCAGCTCGAGCTGGTGGATCATTTAGCTGCTCCTTGGAGCCATCGCGTCGGCATAATAGAAGCCACGAGCTAGCGCCGCATTAAGCTCGTGATGCATCAGAGGTCTGACACCCCCGAATCCTTGTAAAGTCAACCACGCAATATAAACGTGCATATATCAGACATCACGTGTCTGTTCTATTCCTGAATTTCCGGATACGCAGTATAAACGTGCGTGGTCAGACATCCCGCACCTGACTTGGGCCATGTAGCCCATTACCCATCCTTACCTATTGATTAGACCACACTTCACTGTAAGGTTTGGGAATTAATCATCAGTGTCCCGTAATGACACTAATAGATGATTAGATCACAGGATGACCCCAATACCCACTCAGAGATCAATGTCCTATAAATATTGAAACCCTGGGTAGTGCAAGGGGTTGGCTCTTTCTTGTAAAGCAAGCACTTTGTAAGAAATAAGAGAGAGATATCAATAACATCGACTGGTGGACTAGGGGGATTTTTAACCTTCGAACCACCTAAAAAAGGAGTGACCATCTTTTCCTTGCAATTAGTTTCCACATTCTAGATTGCTATTATTTTCATATTACGGTTTATCAATTTGCACTAATCCATCCTACTTATTCGTATAATTATCTGTTGGCGAAAAACCGCGTCAACAATTGTACTTATATATTATTAAATATATAATATACTTATTGAAATATTAATAAAAATCTAAAAGAAGTGTTATCCCCAAAATTTGAATATGATGACGTGGCAATCAAAAGTTACAAGTGGCAATGAATGATAGAGCAAAGATGTGGAATTAATCTTGTGATATTACTGGAAATTATTTATCTGGTCTGGAAAAGTAATTTGACCGACCAGTAAACTTTATGTCTGGCCAGTAAAGTGTTTTGGCCGATCAGTCACTTTAGGAATCAGGTTTATCTGGCCAGTCAATTCATGAAGATGTTTTGCCCGACCAGTAAAGTGATAATGGCCAACCAGTCTCACCCAGGGAGCGGAGTTAGCCGGCCAGATAGATTAGAAACTCAGCCCAATGACTCTTCAACAAAGTTTCAGTAACAACTTCAGTTAGAGCCTTCCGTAGCTACAGCGAGAATCTTTCAGATATCCCGAAGAAACCGCATATTGTTGTATTTATATTTGATTATTAATTAAATATTGGTTAGAACAACTGAATTAGCCCTATTATTGAGGGACTTTGATTTGTACGATCCATGTGCCTATAAATAAAGAGCTCATGGCATCATTGCGGGGATTCTGATTTTTCGGCATAAGCTTTTGGGAACTCGGGGATTCTTGAGTTATTTTTCTAACAGAAAGTTTGTATTTTTTAGGGAGAAATCTTGTACTTTTTTATTTACACTTAAGAAACTCAGTTGACACAGATTCATCTGATCTTAAGTGTGGTTCTATATATCACAACTCCAAGTGGATTAGGCTATTACCAATAAATTGGGGCCGAACCACTATAAAATTATCGGTGTCGTATTTTCTCTTGAAGGTTTACTGTAGTTTTGACATCTATTCATCGTTGGCCAAAATCGTGGTCAAAATTTTTTGGTGCTTTCATTGAGAGCCTGAAGAGAAGAAATGCACTACGATCATATCATCATGGCGCCCAAGAATACCAATGTGGCATCCAAGAAATCAGGCACGTCAAAAGAGCATGCTAGATCAGAAGGTCCTAGACCTCAGAACCCTGAGACTGAGCCCAGGGTCTTCCTCGAGGAAACGACTCCAGAGGTTGAATTACTCCAGGAAGCCATGGGGGCCTTCCAAGAAGAGATGATGCAATTAAACGCTCGGCAGGAGTCATTTGCTGAAGAGATGGCCAATGCCCAGACCGCAGCAGGAGGAGCAACCACACAGGGAGCAAAGAATTATGAAGCCGTTCAGAGAACTACTAGCAGAGCCGATTCTCGGGGCCCAGACAGAAGTAGGAGTAATCCTCCTGGTCGGGAGGATGATGGGATCCGCTCCAAAACTGATTCGACACAAAGGGAGAACTAAAGAACTCCTTCCAAGAGCCACCGGTCAGAAACTTCTAGATCAGGAAGTCACCGGTCGGGCAGTAGAAAGACTCCTCCCAGGCTGGATCAGACTAGAGCTCCTCGAGATAAAGGAACTTCACAGTTCAAAGATGGACATGGTCGTGATGAGGCTGATAGTCATCATACCGACCGGTCAAAGGAAAAAGAGGGCAACAACCAACAAGGAGGAAAAGACTGCCCGACACGTACAGGAAGGCCACCACTACATCCCGACCAGCAGTGCAGTGGGAGATAGCAGGTCTCGCACAGTAAGCCTTCTGAAAAAACTCGGAGCATAGTGTTTGATCGCCTAGGAGGGCGCACTTCCCGGAAAAATCTAAGGGACGTTATCAGGGACAAGAGCAGGACCGTCTCGGTCGAAGGGCAAAATCTGAACCACCCTGCTAGCCAAGTAGAAATACTTGACGACAGTGTACCAGATGGATATGCCCGACCGGGCAGTCACGACCTTGGAACCCCGTCAGTTGCACCAGCCATCCAAGCCTAGCTTGATGCGCTAACGGCTGCGGTGTGTCACGGGCTGACATTTTGACAGCGGAAATGCCCGTGCGGCACCTTGACTCCTCTGAGCCAAGGTCAGCCTTCCAACCATTCGAATAACAATGGGCACATTTTTCGCGCGACCGTGTGCCTCTGCACACTTCCGTCTCTCGAACAACTCTCGCTGAGTCATGCTCTCAAGCATCTATGAGAGCAATCAGGCATCAAGGCTATCTAGCCAAGACACTCACATTGTCCATAGGTTCTCACTATGGCAAGGCAAATCCCAACACCGATGCTCACCCAGACATTCACAAGTCAAGGTAGCATGTGTGGCCAAGAGCCAACACCAAGCTGACATGCCAACACCTCTCATCATGCCCCATTCGATACTATCCGATTAGCTCACGTCACAGACCAAGGACTTTAATACGTCCATGGTCTAATCCTCAAGGAACCATACCATCTTGCATGTTGGCAGGCCCTCGAGACTGGCTACCAGACTAGTAGCACACACTGGACCTCTGTCCTACTCAAGCATAGTGCACCCTCCAATGCTTGCATGCTAACAAGTCCCACGAATGACTTCCCGTGCCATCTCGTGTAGAGATTCATGGCCATGGTGCACCACAACATCTCTCGAATGTTTGGGCCACGTTCCATGCAAGCGGCATCCCGGCAAGCCAAGGGAACCGTACCCTTAAACCTCTGGCAGCACACTTCGACGCACTACCGGGGCGGCCTGGTAATGTCCATGAGCACTCCTACTCATGGACACATATGAGTCCCCTCGTGGTCCTCATATGCCCGCCCTACTAGTCCTCTTAACTAGTAGTAGCTCACTTGACGCACCTGCGCCAGGGGGTGGTGGAGAGTTGACACCAGGTTTTCCCCCTACAAAGAGCCTTCTGAGCTTTTAGCCTTCTACCATGAACATATATGATTTTTGCTTGGGAGACATATTTGGCTCTCAGCTCGCCAATTCTCCGAATCTCCCAAATCTGATCATACCATTGCGTTCATTGACCCTTCAATTTGGAACCTACCAAGTCCCGTCCATTTCCGGGCAATATTGAAGATATTTACGAAAATGCCACTGCCGTACAAAATAGGCATCAGCATGCTCACCAGCCTGCACCCTCGCGTGTGCATCTGACCGAGCGCCATTATAGCTTTAACATGCCATCAAGGCCGGCATGTTACACTCTCCCACACTTCAATTGTCGATGCCCTCATCGACAGACCGCTGGCCAATCTTCCTGCCTCGACTCCTAAGCTCACTCCATGCTTCTTCCGAATCTTGAGTCTGCACTAGTCCCTCTACCACTGTAGAACCACTAACTTGGTGATGATCTCCCACGTCCACCCTTGTACTCGATCAAGGACCCCATGCCACCGTCACTATTCAGAATTCTCCCATGAAGTAGTGTCGCTGCACTCGAATACTCCTTGCACACATGAACTCCTCCGAGTCCATCACGTTGCCCCTCCAGTCAACCAAGCAGCCCTTGCAACACTGACCCCAAAGCCAACACATCTTTTGATTGTTGCTTTCCCGCCAGTTTTCCAATACCTACTCTCTTATTGACAAGGAGGAAATTAAGGTGCACCCCCCCCTCAGGGTGAGGTTCGTAAACCAACCGTTCCCAACGACACCTACGAAACATCCTTCTATTGAAGGCATGTCTCTCTTCAATGTGGCACTCATGCCAACTATAGCCTTTATGCAGTATCTAGTGCATCCTTGCACCCAGACTTCACGAAGTAGTCTTTCGGACTTTTGGCCCTCCGGCCTTACTGCATACCCATGGCTTGATGCGAAATGGCCACTCCTGACCATAACCATGACTGCTACTCTGAGCTTCTACAATGTGGTCAATGATCTGACATCATTCAAAACCACTGCATTGCCTTCTGGCTCGTGCTCATGCTGACTCTCAGCATCGTGCCTCAAGTTCTGCCCCCAAATCAACCTTGCCTAACTCTAGACGGCCTGTTGAATCTTGATCAACTTGACTGCACTTTACCTCACCCTTGAGGTCTGAAGTTGTCCCAATCTGCTATCTCCCTTCGGCATATGTTCTCTGAATCATTCGGCTTGTGTTCCCATAAACATGTGTCCCCATAAAACACTAAGCATGTCCCATAATATGCTGCAAAACTTGCCCAATCTTGGTCTCAGCCTACACCCATGCATACTGTCTATCTGCAATTTCAATTGGTCACCTGACCTACTTGCATTAGTCATGCATGTCTTCGCACTGTACAACCCATCTGTTGTTGTGTTTCTCTCCACCAAAATTGAACAAGTACCCTGACCCTTCGAACATATGAATTAGTGGGCTCCCCTACTTCAACTTAGGAATAACTTCTCTTCTCGAGGTGTACCTCTCAAGGTATAGCTCGCAAGCTAACCGCTTTTCCCGTGCAGTCCCTCGTTCCATTTATCACTTTTGAAGATGATGTTGAACTAATGTATCAGCCATTCTGACTCTTCGCCCCTCGACATCTCTACGTTGCCTTAGTACCTGAGTCCTATTGAATTTCACCTTAGGCAAACATTGCACTGATGTTACCTTAGTACCTGAGTCCTGACGACTTTCACCCTAGGCAACTGGCTCTGTCTTTGTCTCTGAGTCTCCTTTACTTTACATTCTGAACAACTAACGATCTCCCTGATATCTCATCTCAATGCTTTCGTAATGGAATATTGTTCTGCTATTTGGATGTTTGAACCGTGAAGGTTTTTCCCCCACTTCAACTGTTGGCGTCCTCGACAACTTGCCCACACGCAAGAATTCGTGTAGCACCATTGTCGTTTCCCCTATGCGTGAGCTCTCCACATAGCTATCTATCTTCTACATACTAGCATCTCGCCCCTCCGGGCAGCTTCTCTAGGCTTCTATGTTCACTAAGTCCTGATAGCAAGGCCCTCCGGCCCACATTTGAACTCAAGCACCATCTCTGCCTCCTTAAGCCTTTTTGTAGCACTAAGTTTCCTTGATGTGGCCCTTCAGCGCTCTCAAAACTCTAGTACTATTCTGACCACTGCGCGCGGTCTACTCGGCCCTGCTGGCCTTTAATGCATATATTCCACAACTCAGCATCTCCCACGATGCCATAGTGTTGCCCACACCAGTTAATCACTGTGAGGCAACACGTTCCACTCAAATGTCTCGGTGCCTCCCTTCTTGGGCGAAACAAGATAACATGTAGATACCTCCAAGTACGACTGCCCTCTGACGATTGCGGCCACGGCCACCTTGGTCTCCCTGTGATGCCATTTGGCACACAAGTAGCAATTGAAGCATTCCATGTCCATCTTTATCTAGTTCCCCAAAGCTATCCACTCTCGACTTCTGTCGTGACTGACAAGAGTCTGACGGCCACTATTATGCTCACCCACTCTTGCGTACAAGTTCCCTTTTCAACAACAGTGCTCCACGCGACTTACACTGTCACTCAGGCAAACATGAACTAGTGAACCAAGCATAAAACCTTGACCTCTCGATCAAACCTTGTCTCGTGTCAATGAGCTCCAACTCTTTTGTAGCACCTCTCCACAATTGCACGTGGTTGTTGTCTTTCTAGCATCTCTGAACTTTGATTCGAAGCAACCATAACTTGCCCCCTCTCTAGGATGTCCAGTATTCCCACAAAGAAGAGCAACCAAGTCTCATCCCGTCTCAGCCTACTGATCCTTTCTAGGTGATTAAAAGGCTCAACGACATCTATCCAAGCATCCAGACCCTTGTGGTCCTTCAGCACGCCTACATCCTTTCTAGGATGGGCCAACCAGGTTCACCCCAACTTGAGATGAACCTGGCTCTGATACCAACTGTCACGGGTTGACATTTTGACAACGGAAATGCCCGTGTGGCACCTTGACTCCTCTGAGCCAAGGTCAGTCTTCCAACCATTCGAATAACAATGGGCACATTTTTCGCGCGACCGTGTGCCTCTACACACTTCCGTCTCTCGAACAACTCTCGCTGAGTCATGCTCTCAAGCATCTATGAGTGCAACCAGTCATCAAGGCTATCTAGCCAAGACACTCACACTGTCCATAGGTTCTCACTATGGCAAGGCAAATCCCAACACCGATGCTCACCCAGACATTCGCAAGTCAAGGTAGCATGTGTGGCCAAGAGCCAACACCAAGCTGACATGCCAACACCTCTCATCATGCCTCATTCGATACTATCCGATTAGCTCACGTCACAGACCAAGGACTTTAATACGTCCATGGTCTAATCCTCAAGGCACCATACCATCTTGCATGTTGGCAGGCCCTCGAGACTGGCTGCCAGACTAGTAGCACACACTGGACCTCTGTCCTGCTCAAGCATAGTGCACCCTCCAATGCTTGCATGCTAACAAGTCCCACGAATGACTTCCCGTGCCATCTCGTGTAGAGATTCATGGCCATGGCGCACCACGACATCTCTCGAAGGTTTGGGCCACGTTCCATGCAAGCGGCATCCCGGCAAGCCAAGGGAACCGTACCCTTAAACCTCTGGCAGCACACTTCGACGCACTACCGGGGCGGCCCGGTAATGTCCATGAGTACTCCTACTCATGGACACATATGAGTCCCCTCGTGGTCCTCATATGCCCGCCCTACTAGTCCTCTCAACTAGTAGTAGCTCACTTGACGCACCTGCGCCAGGGGGTGGTGGAGAGCTGACACCAGGTGCTCCCCCTACAAAGAGCCTTCTAAGCTTTTAGCCTTCTACCAGGAACATATATGATTTTTGCTTGGGAGACATATTTGGCTCTCAGCTCGCCAATTCTCCGAATCTCCCAAATTCGATCATACCATTGCATTCATTGACCCTTCAATATGGAACTTACCAAGTTCCGTCCATTTCCGGGCAATATTGAAGATATTTACGAAAATGCCACTGCCGTACAAACTAGGCATCAGCATGCTCACCAGCCTGCACCCTCGCGTGCGCATTTGACCGAGCGCCATCCTAGCTTGTAACATGCCATCAATGTCGGCATGTTACATGGTGCAAAGTTTGTCAAAATGACCTTCTGGAATGGATGCAGTAGACCATAGAAGTGGCAATCCCTTTGGTGCTAGGATCGGAGCAGCCCAGCCACCAGCAAAGTATAAAGCACCAGTACTGCCAGTATATATAGAAAAGGCAGATCCTATTAGGCACGTTGGGAAATTTGAGGACCAAATGGAGCTGCTTGGTGTAAGTGAAGACTACCGGTGTAGAGTCTTTCCAACCGCATTATCCGATACCCCCCCCCCCCCAGTTTATGCCAACCACTTGGCTGACATCAAAGAAGGAAAGTATGAATCTCTAAAGAATTATATACAAAGATTCATGAGAGAAGCCAACCGAGCAACTGCTATCGGAGACGAGGGGAAGATGGTTGCAATATCCTTTGGGATAACTTATCGAAGCCCCTTGTGGGATAGTATACATCGCAATCCAATTTCAACACTCCAACAATTTCTTGACCAAGCGGACAAGTATATGAAATTGGATGATGCGATTAAGAAAGAGGAGAAAGGCATAAACAATCCAGGCGGATCAACTGATCCTCCTAAGAATGGAGGAAATGGTCAAAATGGCAGAAAGAAACGTGGTAATAACGGGTCTGACCGCCATGATGAAAAGAAGACTAAGTCGGGTCCGAACTATAAGCCAACCAAGTATGAGCCCCGATTCACAAACTATACAACTCTTTTAGCTAGCCGCGCAGAAATCTATCTCGCCAGTCATCAGGAAGTTCCCTATAAGAAACCTCCACCCATGAGGAAAGAGATATATATGAGGGACATGAACAACTTTTTTCGGTTCCATGGAGATTATGGCCATGACACAAATGAATGCAATCACCTCAAAGATGAGATAGAAATCCTTCTCCAGTCGGGCAAGTTGAAAAAGTATCAAGCAGAGACACCCCAAGGAGAAGGAGGCAGCAGCAATCCTGGGTTCAAATGATAGAGATCTCCACCCTTGCAACCCGGGCCTATGGACTTTACCTTAGACACTATATGTGGAGGTCCACACTTGGTTGAGGATAGTAACAAAGCAAAGGGAAGGTATGCCCAGACACTTCGGCGTGAGTGGGAGTGCTAGGATCAGATTTGGTGGACAGAGCCTGATTAAGAACCACTGGAATGGTGAGCATCTGAGGATATATTATCACTAAAATACCGCTTTCAGAGTGGTAGCTTAATTTCAAGTTGTTTAACTTGTAATTTGATTTTGGTTTATGAGCTGGTTATTTGCTAACCAGTCATTTATTTATGTTTGAACAATTTTTGTTGTTTAAGACTCGCTATTAGACACGTTTTGTCCTTTTTAATTTACGAGTAATAAAAGAGACTACGCTCAGCATGGTCGATCCTTGCTACAAATGTGCATGTGTGTTAATTATTTGGACAATGTTCAACTGGTCGATACATTCAAGCAGTGCTCAACTGCTCGAATATTTTCCATATATTCTATGTATTTCACGAGTAATTAACTGCTCGAACAAATTCGGTCAAGTAGCAAGTGACCAAGGATCTTTCAACCCTCGATCACTTGGGGGGCACATGGGGTATACAAGTATATAATTTAACACAGGCAATAAGATCACAAGTTAAGATATTTGTTTTTAGGCTGACTTGTAAATTTTCGAAGTAAAAAAAGGTCATTTAGCTAACTTGTTTAACAAAGCTTAAGTAACTTGGAATTTTTCAAAATTTCAAGTTAGAAGCAAATATTCGTGTGACAATAAACATTATGCTCATAAAATGTAAGAGTAATAAGAGTGTGAGAAAGCATACTTAGTAGGGACTTATGAAATGTATAGAATTTCTAAGTTAGAAAACTAAGTACTCATGCGAAATATAAGGCATACATCAGAGTGACTTTACTATTCACAAAAAACTTATAATCTTTTAAGTCTAAATAGACTTATAATGTTTCAAGTTAGCAAAGAAAAGTAAAGTATAAATGCAAATAGCTCGGTCATACGAGAAAAATATTAAGGCTTCTAAGCAGCAATTGTCTTCACAAAAAGTGCGAGAAAAAGAAGTAAACTACTAGCCGGGAACAAAGTTTTCACTGTTCTAGTTGAGCATGGCCTCTGATCGGCCAAACGTGTTCTCTGGTCGATCCAAGATGCTCACTGGTCGGGAAGATTGTTTCCTGGTTGGTCAACACCGTCGTCATCAGGGGCTTTCTTAAGTCGAAAAGATAGAGCAGGAGAGGCAGGCACAATGCCAGCTGGAAGAGCTGCCTCCTCGGCAGCCTTGGCTTCGCATTTGGCAAGCTCCTCGGCTTTTGCTTCTTCAGAAAGAAATTCAAGGTTGAGAGGTTTGTTTAGCTTCCAAATCTGGTAGAAGCAGTTGAAGCAAATTTCTTCGTAGCTAGCGAGATCAGCTTCCTTATCATGCTTCAACTCCTTGATCTCTTGAACATTTTTCTCCTGCTGATCGGTTAATTTCTTGATGGTTTGGATGAGTTTATTGTTCTCATCAGTCAACTCCTTCAATGTTCTGTCTCGGTCAGCAACTAGTTTTTCTGCCTGCTCAGTTTTTTCTTGAAGGTCTTTCTCAGATTTGGTCAGGTGTTCAATCTTCGCTTGGGATTCCACCAATTGATCGTTCAAGACTTTGACCAACTCCTTATAGTCTACTGCTCGGTGTTGAGCATGACTAATAGTGATAAGTGCCTGAAATGGATAACGGAAAGTTACTTAGAGTAAAAACAATTAATAACAAAGTGTGACGTCTTGATGATAAGATACTTACACATCATTTGAGCAAGGCCTCTTTGAAGGACAACTTCAACACTACACCGGGGTAAAGACTCAAAGGTTTGAGTTGTTGTAGCATGGTGTAGAGTGTGGTCTAGCAATTCCTTTCCAATATCACCAGCAATGCGAAGGGGCTCACTTAAGCTAGCTGATCGGGTAGTTGTTAAGCTAGCAGAAAGAGGAATTGATGAAGGAGTCAATTGCGGAATAGTGATGGGCTGGTCAGATAATCTCCCCTGGCTGGTCGGTGCATTCTTCGCAACTTTGCTCGGAGGGTTTGAGCTACTACCTTCCCCAGATTTCCTCTTTTGGGCAGAGGAAGTGTTGAATTGTTTAAACATATCTGGATCTGCAAAAAAGAGTGAAGCACAAGACTCGTTATTAAAAATGGGAGATAATATATAAGTAAATGAAAGTTTACTATTACCACATAACTTTACAGATTTCACACAATCATTCTCAAAGAAAGTTATTTATAACAAACCACCAAACTATGGTTTCTATTAGCAGAATAACTTGAGTTTAGAATTTCATCGAGAAAGTCATCTTCTTCTTCAGATAATGAGCTGACTTCTCTAGGGAGCTCAAGGTTCTTTCCTTTCCCAGGCCTGGTAGAAACGACACGTTTGCGATGGTCTTCTGGAAGAGGTTCCCTAATAATAAGGTCACTTGGTCGGCGTGAGTAGGGAGATGGTTCAGGAGAGAACTGATCTGTCACTACTTCAGTATCAACATTTGATTGATCGGTTGTGTTCGCTTCTTCAGTGGTACTACCTTCTACGATGTTTTGATCGCTTGATAATAATCCCACCAGTTGAAGATTTTCCACGTTGACCAACTCCTTGACATTTTTCTCTTCAATAGACATGTTAGCAAGTCCTTCTGCTCGGTAATGCATTTCCCTAGTTGGTAGAGGTTGATGGAAAGGGCCTGCATGCGTGAAAGCCAAATTGTTGGTTCATTTCAAATACTCAATTCTCAAAAACTCATAACAATTGAAGAAGAAATTGAAAACTTTATATATAAGTTGGTGACCTAAAACTCTAACTCAGCCCATAACTGAATTATTTGAATGTATCTCCTGTAATCAAGTCCAAACAAACTTTGAGCATAGAGTATACATTACACGAATTGTTTAGTTCAAAATATTGTCACTAAATAGTAAGATATAAGTCACACAACCTTTAAGCATAAAAAAGAGTTTCAATGAAGTAATGATTAGAACCTATTACAATACACACCAACTAGAATCTTAGAAAATGAAATAGTATCCTTAGGTGTTGAAATCTATAGGTTAAATCAGCAATGGTAGTCATTATCATCAAAGAAAGAACATGAAAAAAAAATCCATTCAAACTAACAAAAGAAAATTATTTGGCATTCAAACTATCTGTTAGAGACATTTCAAAAAACATATTATGTGCAAACAAATAGAGAAAACTAAATATATATATATATATAACAAAAATTATACCCATATCACATAAAATCATACACACATATAACAAAGTCCTAACTATATATAAAAAAAACTAGATCCAATCATCTTAATCTCAAATGTCAACAATTTCAATACTTGTGAAAGGCTCCCAAAGAAAAATAAAAAGAATAAGCTAACAATTGAATGTCGTGCTCTGTTTTTCTACCATGTTATCAAACTATTAAATGCTCTTCACATGCATTAGCAATCATATTTTAACGAAATTTAGTGTTAAATTAAAAACAAGAAATATATTAAATAATATGGTATGAATGTCTTACTTGCACGTCTCTAACCAAATTCATCCACACACTGTCAAAGTGAACCAAAATCAAAATCTATAAGAATTTGTATTATTAAAAAATAGATACAAGCAAAAATAAACTAGAACTAGATAGGTTATATACCTAGAACTAGACTTTTGTAAAAGTTGTTATTCATTGTTTTCCAATAACACACTTATGAGTTTGATAAAGAAAATTTCTAGAGTAGCAAAGATGTCATCAATCACTATAGTATCTAAAATTCATGTATGGTAAGTTTATTTACATATTAAATGCTAATTTATTTTGCAGCAGTCCTTTTTAAGGGGTCTACTCACTAAGAGGCAACAACAAACAAAAATGTTGAAGCCATAGTGAAGTATGATAAATTTAAACAATCCAAAAAGCAAAGTATCTAGAACTGTTTCAGCTAAATTTTACCTAATTGTCAAAGCACCTCTCATAAATGAAGATAAAGAGCCAAGACTTTTGGTTTCGCAAGGGCTCTTCTTAGAAGATTTCCTCTTCCACAAGCATTTTCGTTTTTCCAATCTTCAGGTCCTTAAATTGAATCTGCTACCACATCAAGGGGTGTCTTCATCTAAAGGCAAATTAAAATTCATTTTCTGACTATGATCACAAATGGAAAAAACCCATTATATATACATATCCATATATATATAATAAAGAAGAAATCGTAAGAAAGAAAATTTTAAAGTCTACTATATAACCTTGGTACCAATATGATCAAATAACACAAATTCAAAAAAAAAAGCTAAACATAATCATCATGTGTATAGCCCTAAGAGATACTGAAATCGAGTATAAGAAGGACTAAGAAGAAATATGTTGTCTTAGATTAACAAGACAAAAAGGTTTAACACAGTGAGAGTTGCTCCTACCAGTAGACGGTGGGGAATAATAGTGAAAAGGCGACCTTTAGGTTCCATTTCATTTGTCCAGTGAGGAGCTAAAGACAAGAAACCAACCATTCAACAACAAAGACAGAAAGGTTGTTAATGGAGGCTTCATCCTTAATGAAGAGGAGAAGCTCGTAGCTCTTGCCGCTACTCAGTAACAATGGAAGAGAATCAATGCTAGTGTTAGGGTTCGTAAAGTATTCTTTTGAAAGTCTTCTAGTTTAAAATTTTATTTATTTGTCACCTAAGACTTTGGTGTACCGCGCAATTTTTTTTGTGAAAAAAAATAGTTAAAGCGCTTTTTATTTTTTATTTTTAGAAAACATAATACTTTTTCAATAGTATTACATTTTAGTATTATAGAAAACCCTTTTTGGTGTAGTGTTAATGTCTAGAGTGAGAAAATATTTTGTGTGGTATTTTCCGGGATTCGATTTATGCGCGATACCATGGAGGTATTTAATCCTTTTTTTCCTATGGAAAAGGTGGAAAAAACCTGTATTCTTATGGCTTGGGTTGGTCCTAAAGTCAAAAAGGTAATGCACTTCATGAGGAGTAGGTGGCTCCCAGCCTTGAAAGTCATAGAGAATATATAGAGCAGATAGTGCTTGAATTCCATTAGAAGTTATTTGGAAGGGAGAGACACTGAAGTAATCTGCTACTGACCGAAAAAAGGGATGCAATGGGATAGTAGCTCCTGCAAAAATGTGGTATCTAGATCAAGCGCAGTAGGGTCCACCAGGATTATTAACTCTCTGGTGAGGTCGCGGACATATCACATTTACTCCTTCAAGGCCCGAAGCCTGAATGTGTTTATCAAGCATTTTGGGGTTGAGTTTAGAAGGTTTGGCTATGAACCAAGAAGGCGTTCCATCTTCATCTTTTCTCGGTTTTAGAGCAGCTGATTGCCGAATCTCAGTGGTGAAGTTCTGGGTAGTCTTTTTTCAGGGCTTACTAGCTTTTTGGACATGGCGAGGAGGTCTTGAAGAAGCTGCAGTTTGAGATTCACTGCGTTCCACTACCTTTTGTGTTGCCCTTTGAGCCACTTGAGGATCTTGGTCTTGAGGAAGTCGATTAGAATTTTTCACCCTCATTGGCGGATGTTGAAGTTGTTGATTAAGAAACTGCTCTTTGTGAAGGAAGTATAAAGACGACCGGGGAAGGATTTTCTTAAGGCGACGAAGGCGATCCTCAGGAGTACGACTGCTAGGAGATTTGGATGAAGAATCGCTACTTTGAGGAGTGTCACTTGACTTGGGAACTGAAGAATTAGAGTTTGTATGATTGTCACCTCCCCTGTAGTCGAAGCGATTCATCTACAAACAAGTATGGGGAGGTGAGTGAACCAATCAAATATAAATCAATCAGTGCAAAGAAAAAATGTTTATTTACTACCCAGTAAAATATTTTATGAGTAGTAAAAAATATTTTTTTACTCCCCAGATAAACATGTATGAGAGCAACAATAATAAGCATAAATTTTTGGTGCTTAGAATGCATGAACCATTTTTTTACAAGCACAAAGGCTTGAGAGCATTCAGAGTCGAGTGGGGTAGGCTCTGTGTCCGATCGGTTGGGCGCTGATCCAAGTGGATAGACGTGGTGTCCGAGCAGTTCGTGTGGTGTCTGAGTGGTTTGCGTGGTGTCCGAGCGGATGGATGAGCGTCCGATCGGTTGGCGCAAGTGTCTGAGAGGATGGAGGATCGGCCAAGCCGTTGGCGTGAGTGTTCGAGGGAATGGAGGAGCGCCCAATCGGTTGATGTGCGTGTTTGAGCAGCCATGCGCGCGTCCGAGTGATTGGGCCCTTGCATCCGAGCAGATGGTGGCATGCTCGAGCGGCTTGGGGGGCGTGTCCGAGTGTCTGAGTGATTGTGCCTTTGCATTCGAGCAGATGGTGGCATGCCCGAGCGGCTTGGGGGGCGTGTCCGAGCGTCCGAGTGATTGTGCCCTTGCATCCGAGCAGATGGTTGCATGCCCGAGCGGCTTGGGGGGCGTGTCCGAGTGTCCGAATGGTTACAAGAAGATGACCGATTGGCCATATACATGCTTTCCCAATAAATTATTTTCGAGGAGACAACAAATCTCAAGGGCATGAGACACAAACATGTTTTTCTTACTCATGGGACACTACAACATGTTCAAAGAGTGGAATTTGAAGAGTTCAAGAGGTTCTAGGGATTTCATATGCTCATCAAATACCCATAAACCTAAATATGCAATGTGGTATGGAAAATCATTTTTTCTTCAAATTTATAAAATTTGAAACCAAATTGATTTACCCATAGCCTAAACTACATCAAAACAGCCACAAATTGCATCATTCATAAAAAATTCATACACAAATCCAAGAGTGCATTCCAAAAGGGGGTTGCGGCACATATAAGAGTCTAGCAAGCTTTTATGTAAAATTTTAAAGCTTAAAAAGCTTACAAATGAAGATGAGGAAGAAGAACTTACCCAAATATCTTGAAGATATGTTGATTTCTTGAATGATCCTTAGATGTGCTTGAAGAAATTGGAGCCCTTTTGGAGTTCTTTGGAGGTTTTGGCCAAGAGGAGAGTTATGGGTGGTTTATGAACCTTTTTGCTTATCAATTGTGAGCACCTATGGGTCTATTTAAAGGGAAGAGAGTGGAAATTTTCACTTACCCTTAAAACTCTTAGAATTCTCTTGCTATTCTCTCCCCCACGATTAGGGATAGGTAACTACCATGATCGTGGTTTAGAGAGTTCAGTAGTGGTTTGTTTGAAAAGGCGGGAGAATGCGGAGAGTCAGTTTTTTTTTATGCCCTCAGCAGCTAAGAAAAAGTTTATTACGTGAATAAATCATTTAATAAACTTGGGGGGCAAATGTTATCCCCCAAATTTGAATATGATGACGAGGCAATCAAAAGTGACAATGAATGATAGAGCAAAGGTGTGGAATTAATCTTGTGATATTACTGGAAATTATTTATCTAGTCTGGAAAAGTAATTTGACCGACCAATAAACTTTATGTCCAACAAGTAAAGTGTTTTGGCCGACCAGTGAAGAGCTTTGGCTGACCAGTCACTTTAGGAATCAGGTTTATCCAGCTAGTCAGTTTATGAAGATGTTTTGCCTGACCAGTAAAGTGATATGGCCAACCAGTCTCACCTAGGGAGCGGAGTTGGCCGACCAGATAGATTAGAAACTCTGCCCAGTGACTCTTCAACAAAGTTTCAGTAACAACTTCAGTTAGAGCCTTCCGTAGCTACAACGAGAATCTTTCAGATATCCCGAAGAAACTGCATATTGTTGTATTTTATATTTGATTATTAATTAAATATTGGTTAGAACAACTGAATTAGCCCGATTATTGAGGGACTTTGATTTGTACGATCCATGAGCCTATAAATAAAGAGCTCATGGCATCATTGCGGGGATTCTGATTTTTCGGCCTAAGCTTTTGGGAACACGGGGATTCTTGAGTTATTTTTCTGAGAGAAAGTCTGTATTTTCTAGGGAGAAATCTTGTACTTTTTCATTTACACTTAAGAAACTCAGTTGACACAGATTCATCTGATCTTAAGTGTGGTTCTATATATCACAACTCCAAGTGGATTAAGCTATTACCAATAAATTGGGACTGAACCACTATAAAATTATCGTTGTCGTATTTTCTCTTGAAGGTTTATTGTTGTTTTGACGTCTATTCGTCGTTGGCCAAAATCGTGGTCAACAAGAAGTTTTCTATGTTTTACTATATTTTACTTAAAATTTTGAATATATAATTGTACGCCCTGATTTTCCCACGGGCTGATTAGCAGGCCGAGCTACGGACTAATCACAATTAGTCCGTGAACATCCCCAAGACCGGAGCTCCCGTTTCGAGGTCGTACCTTCTTAGCTCGAGCAATCCCTAAGGACTCGCCAAGGTTGCCCAGGACTAGAGCGGAGAGTCTGAAGGCCGAAGGTCGGGTCAGGGGAGCAGCTCGTGGAACGAGCTATATATGGAGCTCTGACCCTCTGTAAAGCCAACACACGCAAGATAAACGTGCATATGTCTGACATCACGTGTCCGATATCTCCCTGACTTCTCGGACACGCAGCAGGAACGTGCGTGTTCAGAAACCCACAGCTGGGTTGGGCCGTGCGGCCCATTATCTCCTTACCTATCGATTTGACCATACTTATGTGTCAGGTTTAGGAATTAATCATGAATGTCACAGAGTTGATATGACAAATAATAAGGTCACGGGATGACCTCCTTACCAACTTCCAGGTGCCTTCTCCTATATATATGGAGAACCTGGGAGTTGATAAGGGTTGAAAAAAAATAGTCTCTGAATAGATATATGCTTTGTAACCAAATACCCAGAGTATATCAATAATATTGACTAGTGGAGTAGAAGGATTTTAACCTTCGAACCACTTAAAAACGTGTCTTGAGTCACCTAGTTCATTCTCTAAGATTCTATATCTGCGACGGTTCTATATTCAGCACTAATCCCTTTCTCTTCTTCTCTTAATTACCTGTTGGCGAAGAACCGCGTCAACAGTTTGGTGCTTTCATTGAGAGCAAGTTCGATTAGTGCTGTTGCAAACATCCAACTATGGTGACCACTCGGTCCAGGCATGGCAACGAAACAGAGCAGCATGATGGGCAGGAGGCTCATCATATTGCCATCCTTGATGAACAAATTCCTGAAGTCCAGCAGCGGCCAGGAAAGCAGCCGGCGGGCCAAGACGATACAGGTAGTTCGGCGCCCCGGCCACCTAATCCGAACCCGTGTTATTATACTGCGGTGGAGATGGAGAATGCTCAACTGAGGAGCCAGTTAGCAGCACTCGGTCAGCAAATCCAAGATATTCTGGCCCGACTACCCCCTCTCACAACCAACGTTAATGTTGGAGAGAAGCAAGGTGAGGCTCCAAAGTCTCGCCGGGGTAATCGGTCCAGGCATAGCCGTTCAGATAGACTTCCGGCAGCCAACTCCACTCCTTCATCACACCATCGAAAAGCCAACTTTAGGGAAATACCTGGGACCGGACAACAGCAATACAGCCGTTCGGTCAGGACGTCAACTCCTAGCTCTCAACCTTCCTCGAGAACGCCCAGGAGAGCTCGAAGGAATTCCCGAAGGAGATCCGGGGAGGGCCCACGACGTCAGCCCGTCCCCGAAGACCATCCTACGCCCCGTCCAGATCGCTCGGCGCGGGACCAGCAAGTTGGCAGGGCCGAAAGGCCCCCACCAAATTTGATCCGCCCAGACAGAACCAGGATCGCTTCTCCAGTCAGGCATTCTCCATCTCCGATCAGATATCCGTCTCCTCCTCGGCCCGTCCGAGACATCCCAGCCTACGGGAGTAGTAGGAGAAACCCACCATCAGCGGGGCCTTCCCGGCGTAGCAGGGCGCCTGAAGAAAGCTCAGGTCCTCACCACCAAAGGCGGACTCCAAGCCTATCCGGCAGGAGTCATTGGACCGGCAGTCGCCAGAGTGATCTCTCTGGAGGAGACCTACGCTAGCGGCTAAGTTCGGCGCAAAGCCATCAGACTACCCAGGGAGGCGACCTTCGAGATCGCCTCAACTCTCACAGAGAGGATCGAGCTAGAGATGGTAGTCAGGCTCGCTCGGGGGGGGGGGGGGGGTCCGATCCAAAGTACATAACGGAGGGAATGTCCCAAATAACCTATCTCACGATAGGAGGGGCAATAACCCACCTAATATGTACAATGGGTCCGGAGCTGTTGAGCAGCCCCGGAATAACCCAGGATCTCAGGACCAAACCCTCGAGCGCCTAACTCAGATGGAGGAACTGATGAGGAAGCTCCTATCAGAAAAAGAAAAAGACGAATATGATTTAGGAGACGAGATGGAACTCTTCGCCCCCAACATTACAGCGACGGCATACCCATCTGGTTTCCGTATGCCTCACTTGTCAAAGTTCAACGGGGGCAGAGACCCGTCGGACCATTTAGGGATGTTCAACACCCTAATGATGGCCCATAACATTGGCCCGGAGCTGCGTTGCTTGATCTTCCCTTCCACACTGACTGGACCTGCCAGGCAATGGTTCAAGCAGAGTAAAAGACAGTCAATCAGCTCCTGGAAGACCTTCTCAACTGATTTCAAAAGGGCGTTTCGCGCCTCTCAGGCCGCCCGTGTTCAGGTTGACTCCCTAGCTAAAGTAAGGCAGCAGCCCGGTGAGACGCTGAAAGCCTACTTGAGCAGATTCGCAAATGTCGCTGCTCGAGCCAGGGACGCAGATGATAGCTCCAAGCTCATGGCCATGAGAACCGGAATCCTGGTCGAGGGAGACCTGTGGAAAGACATTCAGAGGAAGGGAGTCAGCTCGGTTAACGAATTCCTTAACAGAGCCCAAGAGTGGATAAACTTGGAAGAAGCTGAAGCTTCAGCCGTGAGGACCAGCCAGGTTCCCGAGAAGCCCGCCGGAACAGGGACGGAGATCGTGATGGCGACCCCCGACGTCGCGCAGAACAACCAGCCCGGTGGTGGCAAAAGAAAGGGGAATGGTGAAAACAGTCAGCACAGTCAAAAGAAGAATAAGTCCGTGGATAAGTTCAAGCCCGTGTTCACAACATATACCGAGCTCACCCAGTCTAGGGAAAGTATCTTCCTGGCCAACTCTACTCGGGTCCCCTGGAAGAGGCTGGAACCATTGAAACACCACAAGGGAAAGAGAGACACTTCCAAATTCTGCCGTTTTCACAACGACGTCGGCCACAATACCGACGATTGCAGGCATCTAAAAGATGAGATCGAGACTCTCATCCGAGCAGGCCCCTTGGCGCAATACTCACGAAACAGGGTCCCAGCGAGTCGACCCGCTCCAGAAGTCCCAGCCAGTCAGCCCGGGCCTCGGGTAGATCAGGACGTCCCTCCTCCCGTGGTCGAAGGAGAGATATCCACCATCTCTGGAGGACCGCACATGGCTGGAACGAGCAGAGGCGCCCAGAAGAGATATGTGAATGAATTAAAGGCCCGCAACGGAGCGGAGTTCGTCCCGGAGCAGCGTCAGTCAAAACAGCAGCGGTTAGAAAAGCAACTGATCACTTTTACGGAGGAAGACGCAGGCCATGTCCAATTCCCTCATAATGATCCCTTGGTCGTAGCAGTCCAGCTCGCCAACCGGAAAGTAAGGAGAGTGTTGGTGGACAACGGAAGCTCGGTAAACCTCCTATTCCGATCCACCTTAGAAAAGATGGGATTGACTGTCGCCGAGCTAAAGGCGACCTCCATGGTGTTGTATGGCTTTTCGGGAGAAGGGTCGGCAGCGATAGGGATGATCGAGCTGGTGATCACCCTAGGAGAAGAGTCTCGAACAGTCTCCAAGCTACTTGAGTTCGTGGTCATTGACTGCTCCGTTGCCTACAACGCCATTTTAGGCCGGCCTACCCTCATAGCTTTCGAGGCTATCACTTCCATTCGACACCTCGCCATGAAGTTCCCTACTTCAATCGGAATCTGTACTATCAAGGGCGATCAGCTCGCTGCCAGGGAATGCTACAGCATTTCCATGAAGGGAAAGTCTAAACCCGGGCAGCTGGCAATGGCCATTCAGGGCGAAGAGGAATCTCAGGGACCCTTGGTGGATCCTGAGATTGAAAAACCTCAGAGCGCCGAAGAGGAAAAGGTCGCCTTGAGTGAGGACATTGACCCCCGAGTAGGCGAAGACAGATCCGGGCTCCAGGCCATTGAGGAGCTCGAGGAGGTGAACCTTGATCCGCATAATCCATCACGGATGGTCAAGCTCGGGAAAAACCTCTGTAGCAAGAGGAAGACGGAGCTAGTTACGTTTCTCCGGGCTAATTTAGATGTATTTGCCTGGTCCCACGAGGACATGGTAGGAATTAGCCCGAGTGTCATCATGCACACGCTCCATCTGGATAAAAGCGTTCCTGCCAAGTCTCAGAAACAAAGGCGTTTAGGAACAACCCGAGCCGAAGCCCTAGAAGAAGAGGTAGCCCAACTCAAAAAATGTGGCTTTATCCAGGAAGCCAAATTTCCAATTTGGGTCGCCAATCCCGTGCTAGTTCCTGCATTGACTTCTCCGACCTGAATAAGGCCTGCCCCAAGGATTGTTTTCCATTGCCAAGGATCGACCAGTTGGTGGACGCCACGGCGGGGCACGAGCTCATGTCCTTTATGGACGCGTACTCAGGCTACAATCAGATCGCGATGAATCCGGCGGACCAGGAACACACTAGCTTCATGACCCCGACTAATGTCTATTGCTACAAGGTCATGCCGTTCGGTCTGAAGAATGCCGGAGCTACCTACCAAAGGCTAGTAAACAGAATGTTCGCGGACCAGATCGAAAAGAACATGGAGGTATATGTTGATGACATGCTCGTCAAGTCAAAGACTGCCGACAACCATGTTTCCAACCTGGAAGAATGTTTTAAAATACTACGGAAATACGGCATGAGGCTCAATCCCCAGAAATGCACTTTTGGTGTCGCATCCGGGAAATTCCTGGGGTTCATAGTTAATACCCGGGGAATCGAGGCAAACCCCGACAAGATCAGGTCACTGCTCGAGCTTCCTTCCCCCAGGTCGCGGAAAGATGTCCAAGGCCTCACAGGAAGGGTAGCAGCACTCAACCGGTTCATTTCCAAGTCAACCGATAAGTGTTTGCCCTTCTACAACCTGCTCCGGGGAAACAAGAAGTTTGAATGGACAGTAGAATGCGAAAGCGCATTCCTCGACCTGAAGGCACATCTGGCCGAACCACCTGTGCTATCCAAGCCCAAGGCAGGAGAGTCTCTCTTCCTCTACCTGGCCGTCACTAAGGACGTGGCCAGCGTCGTACTAGTACGAGAGGAAGACCAAGTTCAGAAGCCAGTTTATTACATCAGCAAAAGACTCCTCGGAGCAGAATCACAGTACCCACTGATGGAAAAATTGGCGTTCTGCCTAATCACGGCCTCGCGAAAGCTCAGACCGTACTTCCAGTCCCACTCGGTACACGTCATGACCGATCAGCCTCTAAGGCATGTTTTGCAAAAACCTGAAGCATCGGGACGTTTGTTAAAGTGGGCGGTCGAACTCAGTCAGTTCGAGATTTTCTATACTCCACGAACTTCCATAAAAAGTCAGGCCTTGGCCGACTTCGTGGCAGAATGCACGGGATTCCAGGAGGATCCATCAGAAGGCTCATCTCAGCTCACCTCGCCCGAATCGTTGTGGAAGATCTTTGTAGATGGTTCATCCAACGAGAATGGCTTTGGGGCCGGAATCATTCTGATATCCCCCGAGGGACATAGGTTCCACTCGGCGCTAAGGTTCGGGTTCAAGGCCTCCAACAACGAGGCGGAATACGAAGCTTTGTTAGCCGGGTTGAGGATAGCCAATGAGTTAAAGGCGAGCTCCATCCAGTGCTTTAGTGACTCCCAGCTCGTGGTAAACCAGGTTCTGGGCGAATATCAGGCGCGGGGACCCAAGATGGCCGCCTATTTGGCGAAGGTAAAAGCCGAGCTGTCCGCATTTGAGCGAGGATCGATCGAACAGATACCTCGAGAACAGAACGCCAATGCGGATGCCCTTGCCAAACTCGCCACCTCGGGAGAGACGGAGACCCTGGGGTTGGTGCCAATAGAATTCTTGGAAAAACCAAGTATAGAAGGAGATCGGGCAGAGGTCGAGATGATTGATGCTCGGCCGACCTGGATGACCCCTATTCTTGAGTATCTCGTCGAGGGCAAGCTGCCTGAAGGACGTAACGACGCGCGGCGAGTCCTATATCAAGTTCCTAGATATACAATAGTTGATGGGGTATTGTACCGACGTGGGCACTCCCTACCTCTCCTCCGATGCGTTCTTCCAGGTGAGGCGAAGGCCATCCTGCAGGAAATTCACGAAGGATTCTGCGAAGACCACACTGGGGGGCAAAGCCTGGCCTTAAAGGTTCTCAGGCAAGGTTATTACTGGCCAACTCTGTCCAAAGACGCGATCTCATACGTGAAGAAGTGCGACAAGTGCCAGCGATTCGCTGCAGTTGCCCGAGCTCCTCCAGTCGAGCTAAGGATGATCTCAGCCCCTTGGCCGTTTGCTGTTTGGGGAATAGACCTAGTGGGCGCCCTACCCACTGGAAAGGGCGGAGTCCGTTATGCCGTAGTAGCCATTGACTAATTTACCAAATGGGCCGAGGCAGAACCATTGGCAACAATCACATCGAAGAAGGTACTCGACTTCGTGGTTAAAAGCATCATCTGTCGATTCACCCTGCCGAAGAAAATCGTCTCCGACAACGGCACTCAGTTCGATAGCGACCTGTTCACCGAGTTTTGTGAAAGGCACAGAATTGTGAAAAGCTTCTCCTCCGTGGCCTATCCTCAGGCGAATGGCCAGGTCGAGGCTGTCAACAAGACTCTAAAGGCGAGCCTCAAGAAGAGGCTAGGTGAGGCAAAGGGGGTCTGGCCAAAACAGCTCCCCCAGGTCCTATGGGCATACCGAACCTCGCATCGGACTCCTATGGGTCATACTCCTTTCTCCCTAACCTTTGGGAGTGAAGCAGTCCTCCCCGTGGAAGTTGAGGTTCTGTCACATAGAGTCCAGTCTTACGACCAAGATCGGAACCATGAGCACTTGTGCCATTCCCTCGATCTAATTGATGAAAGGCGAGAGGATTCGCAACTCCAGCTCGCCCATTATCAGCAGAAGATCACTCGCTACTTCAACTCTAAAGTCAAAAGGCGCACCTTTAGTGTTGGCGACTTGGTCCTAAGGAGAGTTTTCCTGGCCGGGAAAGATCCCAAAGATGGAGTCTTGGGACCGAACTGGGAAGGACCATACCAGGTCATCGAAGTCATCAAGGAAGGAACTTATAAATTAGCTCGACCTGATGGAGGGGCGGTCCCGCGAACTTGGAACGCCCTCCACTCAAAGAAATATTATCAATGATCCACTTGTAAGGCCTGGGAGGCAACTTTTATGTATTAATAAAAATCAGTTTTTTTTTACGCATATTTGTGAGTGTAATCTTAAAATAACCACGAAAGACCCTTTCCCAGTTACTTGGGGGGCATATGGTACCTGGATATAACCAGGTCTCCTTAACGACTTATATGTTGATTTTTATCCATATCTCGAGTTCTTATATGGTACCTGGATATAACCAGGTCTCCTTAACGACTTAGATGTTGATTTTTATCTATGGATTGTTGTTTTTCTTAAAGAACTCGAGATATGGATAAAAGTTAACACGAACTAAGTTTTCAAAATAAGCTCCTGGTTTTAACTGGGTCATAAAACTTGAAAGTTAACTTAAATTTATTGATCGTGGTTCTTCTTAAAGAACTCGAGATATGGATAAAGGTTAACACGAACTAAGTTTTCAAAATAAGTTCCTGGTTTAAACTGGGTCATAAAACTTGGAAGTTAACTTAAATTTATTGATCGTGGTTCTTCTTAAAGAACTCGAGATATGGATAAAAGTTAACACGAACCAAGTTTTCAAAATAAGTTCCTGGTTTTAACTGGGTCATAAAACTTGGAAGTTAACTTAAATTTATTGATCGTGGTTCTTCTTAAAGAACTCGAGATATGGATAAAAGTTAACACGAACTAAGTTTTCAAAATAAGCTCCTGGTTTTAACTGGGTCATAAAACTTGGAAGTTAACTTAAATTTATTGATCGTGGTTCTTCTTAAAGAACTCGAGATATGGATAAAAGTTAACACGAACTAAGTTTTCAAAATAAGCTCCTGGTTTTAACTAGGTCATAAAACTTGGAAGTTAACTTAAATTTATTGATCGTGGTTCTTCTTAAAGAGCTCGAGATATGGATAAAAGTTAACACGAACTAAGTTTTTAAATAAGTTCCTGGTTTTAACTGGGTCATAAAACTTATAAGTTGATTTAAATCTATTTATCGATGATTCTTCTTAAAGAGTTCAAGATATGGATAAAAGTTAACACGAACTAAGTTTTCAAAATAAGCTCCTGGTTTTAACTAGGTCATAAAACTTGGAAGTTAACTTAAATTTATTGATCGTGGTTCTTCTTAAAGAGCTCGAGATATGGATAAAAGTTAACACAAACTAAGTTTTTAAATAAGTTCCTGGTTTTAACTGGGTCATAAAACTTATAAGTTGATTTAAATCTATTTATCGATGATTCTTCTTAAAGAGTTCAAGATATGGATAAAAGTTAACGCGAACTAAGTTTTTTTTTAAAAATATATATATATATAATATAGCCAAAAGCATGAAAAAAGCCTAAGTTAAAAAGTGCGAATTAAAGGCAAAGCGTCTCGAGGGGAAAACACCTCATGCAAAGGTTACAGAAAACACTTTAGAAAAGGCGACCCAAGCAGGAGAAAGAAGCAATTATTATTTGCACGAGCTGAGGTAAGCCCAGCTCGTGAAGAGTGGAACCACGCGGTTCAGTGAACACGCGCGTATACTCCCAACATATCCCAGATTACTCGGAATTCGCGTGTCAGGGGGTTCATAATAGAATTTGCCTTGGGGGGGAAAGTTTCAATAGGTAGAAAATTACAAAACCGCTTAAAGGCGTGTTCCCTAAGCTACCCGGTTTTGCACCCAAAAATTCCCAAAACTCCTACCCATAAATTTTTCCAGAAAAAGCATCCTGAAACCCATACTCTAAAGCGATTTCCTACAACAAATGTGCCCTAACCTAAAAAGGGCTGTCACCCTCCATTTCCACACAACCCAGAAAACCCTTGCATGCGGCTACAGTGAATTTTTTTACCTAAGCTACAGTAGCATGTTTTCAAAGTGAACAGGGTCAGGAAACTTACAGTGTATGGCTGGGAGGTCGACGAGGGCGTTGCGTTGGTAGGAGCTTCGTTGGTGTAGTAGCTTCCAAAACTTCGGAGAAATCCGTGCGCCTAAACTTCGTGAACGATGAAAATGGTAGCAACAGGGTTGAGGGTTTCGTTCTTCTGAAATATGGAGAGGGAAGAAGAAAGGAGATTTGGAAAATTTCGAATGAAAGGGTGGCCCGTGCGTAGGGTGGCCACCCCCTTTTTATATACGTGAAAGATCACGTGTAGAAGGCTCTTGGATGGCCCTGGTGAGGGATCCGAGGCCTTCCACTCGAAATACGAAACAACGGCTGAGTATAGGCTAGGCCATTAAATGCGGTTCTCGTAAGACGTACCGTCACCACCCACGACGTTCCACGTATCAGACGCCTGCGTAAAGAGTGGAATGCGAAGAGTTTATGGAGAAGTCTAAAAGCCCCTACTGTGGTCTGATATACGACGTCATGTACCACGAGCAGGAGCTTGGGGGGCAGATGTACGCCCTGATTTTCCCACGGGCTGATTAGCAGGCCGAGCTACGGACTAATCACAATTAGTCCGTGAACATCCCCAAGACCGGAGCTCCCGTTTCGAGGTCGTACCTTCTTAGCTCGAGCAATCCCTAAGGACTCGCCAAGGTTGCCCAGGACTAGAGCGGAGAGTCTGAAGGCCGAAGGTCGGGTCAGGGGAGCAGCTCGTGGCACGAGCTATATATGGAGCTCTGACCCTCTGTAAAGCCAACACACACAAGATAAACGTGCATATGTCTGACATCACGTGTCCGATATCTCCCTGACTTCTCGGACACGCAGCAGGAACGTGCGTGTTCAGAAACCCACGGCTGGGTTGGGCCGTGCGGCCCATTATCTCCTTACCTATCGATTTGACCATACTTATGTGTCAGGTTTAGGAATTAATCATGAATGTCACAGAGTTGATATGACAAATAATAAGGTCACTTGATGACCTCCTTACCAACTTCCAGGTGCCTTCTCCTATATATATGGAGATCCTGGGAGTTGATAAGGGTTGAAAAAAAATAGTCTCTGAATAGATATATGCTTTGTAACCAAATACCCAGAGTATATCAATAATATTGACTAGTGGAGTAGAAGGATTTTAACCTTCGAACCACTTAAAAACGTGTCTTGAGTCACCTAGTTCATTCTCTAAGATTCTATATCTGCGACGGTTCTATAATCAGCACTAATCCTTTTCTCTTCTTCTCTTAATTACCTGTTGGCGAAGAACTGCGTCAACAATAATATTTTAAGATTATTAGATTTTAATTACTAAAATAAATAATTATTAGATTTTAAGTTTGATACTATTTAGGATGCTATTTATTTTCGTATCTAAATTATAAAAATATAAAATTAAATCGATGATCATTTCATTTAATCAATAAATTTTTTACTTTTCATTTTATTATCATCAATGGGTACATGTAACCATGGTTATGCCCTATTATTTATTGGTTAATACTTGCACCATCCCAATGGTTAATGGGGCAGGTATGATTATTTAATTAACAGATGAGAATGGTAATTGAAAAACAATACCCGATCCACACCATTGCCACGATCCACACCATTGCCATTCTTAAACTTACCCATTCTGCTTAACCCGGGTTTTGACTTAGTGGGTTGAATAATCTTAAGATGCCCTTGGCTTTGATAACATCTTTAATGTTATATTAAAATCTTAATTCTTTAATTAAGAAATAAAAACTTACAAAATTAATTAATTAACTTATAAACATGGCTATAATTAAAAAATAATAATTGCTATTATAAAAATATAAATTTTATGATTGTTATTATTATTTTTATTTAAAATAAACTTATCAAACTTTGATTTACAGCCATTAACATAAGAAAAATCAATTTTATGTTTTATGTCTGTATAATTTTTTTCTTATTTTATTTTTGTGTAATATAAAACTTAGTAATTTATTTGTTTTCGTATTGAATTTGTTGAGACGGCGCTGCTCAAATCCAAATCTATAATCATTTTCAGACATCCTGATTTTTTCCTTTTTTTGATCTGGGCTTCTCCATCCTCGATACCAGGGCTGTATGTTGCTCCTCTTCCGAGAAAAAAGAGGTTTATTTCTTTCTTTCATAAATTGATCAAGAATCAAGATTATTGTTTTTTAGACTTGTTATGAATTTTCAGTTTCATGGAGTTTGGATTTTGATTTGGCGGGCTAAAATTAGGGTTTTTATTTTCCCTTATTGCACTTTTCTACTAACTTCATTGTCTCTCAGTTTGATTCTTGGTCAATCAATTTCTGTGTTTCTTCTTCTTCCTCTTGAAACCAAAGGACCAAAGGCTACACCGTACTGGAACAACTTTCTTCTTCTTTGCACTGGTAAGTATGATTATTCTGCAATTTCTTCAATGTATTAACATGTTCTTCTACTTTAGTAAGAAAATTCAGAACTAGGTTTGATCAAATTCTCTCAAGTATTCCTTATTGGATTAATCTGGGTTTAATCTCTTTAATTCATCGCACTCAATTTTTTATTTTTGTAAATACTTGATTGCTTTTATTTGAGAATATTCACTCTATTGATGTAATTGGGGTTAGTAAAGTTGAGACGATCATTCAGTCCTTTTTTTATTTGTTGTAGATTGAAATAACTGAATTAAAAAAAAAAATTATAAGAAATTTGCTTGAAGCTTAAGTTGTATAGCATCAAATTGTCATAGTATGTGTTTGTATATTGGATTGATTTGAATCTCGTTTGCTCGTTGTGAGTGAGGCTTTGAGTCTTTGAATTATGGCCTCTCCCTATCCACAAGAATCTATAGTTTGATTTCTTCCACTGAACATGATCTTAACAAAGTGGCTGAATTAGAAAACGATTTCAGGGTATGAGTTACCTTAACAAAAAAAAAAAAGTTCACAATAGTTGTTGTTCTCATTTGGAAATTGGAATATAATTTTTACAGCAGTTGATGTTCTCATTTGGAAATTGGAATATAATTTTTTTCCCTGTCAAACTCTTGGAGTAATCTACTTAATTGCTCTTCTGGAGTTATAATTTTGATCAATAATGGTTGAGCATCTTGAATTGATTTCTGCGAAGATGCAAGCTTTTCGTGATAAATTTAGAAAAGGCTGCAGGTTTTGAATAAAATCCAATTAGAGATTTTGCAGAGTTAGTACTTTGATTGAGTAAGATTTAACTTTTGAAAGAGTTTTACTTTCATTTTATGCACACTGTTAGGCATGTTTTAACTCATCTATGCTTTATAATTGATGTTTGTTCTTCTGGAAAATGAATTGTTGGAACAATCTTGTGATTTCAGAAGTGAGTTTTTGGACTTTGCCGTTAACTTTATCATTAATCTGCAGGTTAACTTTCTCACATAACTAACTCTCAGCCACGTGAAGCACGAAATTTTCAAATTGTTGATTAATTTTTTTTTAATTTATTTTATCAAAAACGTGAAAGTTAACGGCAGATTAATGAAATCCGTTAAAGTTGACATAATTAATTTTCAAATCATTGATCATTTTTTTTTAAAAATTTATTTTATAAAAAACGTTAAAGATAAATTAATGAAATTTGTTAAAGTGGACAAATTTAATAATAAAACTGTTAAAACTAAATTTTTTTGTCAACAATTGATATATATGGAATTAGTATTTTTGTCAAAAAATAATAATTAGAAGGGATGGGATTGGACCCAGCATAATTCTCGATCTTTTTTTAAAATAAAATTTAAATTATTATTCGATTTTTGTGCAATAAAATTGGAAAAGGATATATTCACGTTTTCTCCATTTCCTAAGTACGCTTCAACCCCTTTCTTTCTATTCAGCAGTCACCTTCCTATAGCACCATCGCAACAAACTCTCCGGGTGATCTCCGTTCTCGGCCATCTCTGTTCTTCATCGTTGTCAGGTATTCTTCTTCCTTTTCTTTTTTTTGCTCTGTCTGGTATTATGAGGGTTCTTGACTGCATATCTTTATTCTTAAGCTTCGTTGTAGTATTTCTTTCTTGATATTATATATATATATATATATGCCCATCAATCTGCTGGATCTACAAGCTTTTCTGTCTTTTGTGAACCTTTGTGGGGCTGAAAAACTTTGGATTGCAGTAGTATATTGTGTGGGGTTACGGGGTGGCTCGAAATCTTTGGATTGCAGTAGTATAGTTGTGCTGTTCTCTTTGCTCTGCTTTGTTGGTTTTGTAAAGAGGCCTGGTTTTGTTATGAGGGATGTCCTTGGGTTTTTATGAGCAATTGTTGTATTGCTCCATTGATTTCCAATTGTTTGCAACTTTGGCGTTGGGAGATCTGATATGGTAGGAATGGTTTTGTAGTCTGATATATTAGGATATTTTTGAAACAATCACATAACCTTTTTTCTAATATGTGAGTCCATTTGTCATGGCTTTTAGAAGTGTGCTTTTGACTCTATCGGCTTTGTAACGTAATGCCTGGCAAAAGTGTTTGGATGAAGCAGTTAAATAATAGAACCTCCACTTTAGTTTAATTGGACACAGTGATGGTTTTGGTGAAAAGAGATATGTATGTTATCTTCAATGGGAGACCCTTCACTATATTACTCTTTTGTAATGCATCATATAATTAGTTACCCACTTGTTTAAATCTTCTATGAATTCTAGCCACACAGTTTAATCTATATACAGATTTGTATATAATAGACACTACTTCAACATTTATATAAGATACTATTAACAGTTTAATATATATACTATTATATAAAAGATGGTTTATATAATGGACAATATTTCAACATTTATGCGCCACAAATCTCTAACTAGCTGAGATAAAATAAAGTAACGTTTTCTTCTACTTACTTTTCTGTCTTTCGTGATTTAAGTGAAAACACAAACCTTTTTTTCTTTTATGAACCAAGTAGTGAATAATTAAAAACCCGATTTTTTTGACAGGGTGGATTGTTACAAATTTGATTTATTATTATTATTATTATTCTACCAATCATTGTTAGATACATTTTGTTGTTGCTTTAGTGGTATTCTATAAAGACATATTGTGATAATTGATATTATGATTAGATGGATGCAAAGAAGTTAGACAATGAGGATCATGTATCCTAGCCTGAGTCTATTGAATCATATATTATTGGTCTCTTATAAGAAGAGGCCAATAAAGGATTACAAACAACAACTCCGAGTTTATTGAATCATATTTTGTTGGTCTCTTACATGAAGAGGCCAACAAAAGGTTACAAACAAAGATAGAAAATGACATTTAATGAAATCAAAATTCAATTGGTTGAGGAGGGTACATTTAGAAATTTTTCATCTTTTGGAACAAATTGGTATGGGATGGGATGTTCAAACAAATACGGTTAAAATATTAAAATAGTTTTTAGATTCAGCTGAACCAATTGCATTTTTTATTCGCGTTATATTTTCAGATTCAATTTTTTAAAATTTAAAAATAGTTTACAGATAATGAACTAATCACATATTCAGAAATAAGTTTTCAATAATTAAATTCAAATTTTAATTTTAGAGTCACTTTTAAAAAACACATTTTTCTAATCGCGAAGCAATCAGACACTCTCCTACCCCTCCCCTCACGCTCACACTAACTCTCTCTGTCTCTCTCTCTCCCGCTGGCCAGCCACTCACCAGGAACGTCGGCCGTCCATCCACAGTAAGGCAACCCGTCCGTCGACCATCTGAGGAGCTCAGTTAGTGTCGTCCACCCCACCAAGCAGGTACTGTATTTCACTCTTTTTTTTAATAGTTAAATGTTTTGTGAATGTGTAAATGGTTTTTATGTTTAGTGTAGTGCATTAGATTGTCATCTTTAGAGTTTTATTTGAGAAGTTATAATAGGGTAAGAAATACTAGTTAGAAGAGCTTTCTCTTTTTTTTAATAGTTAAATGTTGTGTGAATGTGTAAATGGTTTTTATGTTTAGTGTAGTGCATGGATTGTCATCTTGAGTTTTATTAGAGAAACACTAGTTAGAAGGGGCTTTCTTGTTTCTTGTTGGTTGAAACTGATAGATTTGTATCTGATGGGTATCGTATGCCGTATCAAATTTAATTATATTTATTCCTTATTACTCACCAAATTATTAGTAAAGTGGTAGTAAGGGTCGAACCTACGAGAACTATGGTAGATCTCTCCTACAACAGATAACAATTCCAGCCAACAGAACCAGAAAACAGAAAAAAAAATACAGCAAAGAATTGCCCAGAATATGAAAAGGAAATCAGCCTCAATTAAGACACTAGGAATTCGAGAGCCTAGTCTCTCCCAATAACTGGTTACCCAATCCACACACATTCACGTGTCCTTTTCCTCTATTTAAACTCTAGTCCCCAGCTGGATATTCTACACCCCACCTCACAGTATTCTTACTTACATAACTAACTATCCCCTGCCCTTTACCCCAGCCTTGTTACCCTGCCACCTAGAGTACACAAATGTAATCGGTGGTCTATCAATACCGCCCGCTAGAAGTTTCATCTTGTCCTCAAGGTGAAAATGAGGAATCTGCTCTTGAATCACTGAAAAATCTTCCCAAGTGGCTTCAAAAGCTGGTAAGTTGGTCCACTTAATGAGAGCTTGGGGAGACTCCGTGTGCGTGCCCGGCCTAACTTCCAGGACCTCTTCGGGTTCTAGCAACCACTCTAAATCTGCCGTTAAGCCCGTGGGAAGGGAAGTGGCTTGCTGGTTTGGTCCTAGTGCCGCTCGGAGGAGTAATACGTGAAAAACTGGATGTATTGCGGCATCATTGGGTAGCTGTAAACGATAGGCGGCAGCTCCGATTCGTGCAACCACAGCAAACGGGCCAAAGTACCGTGGAGATAGCTTCTCATTCAAGCGTTTAGCCACCGATCTTTGTCTATAAGGACGTAACTTCACGTATACCATGTCCCCTACCTCAAATGTGACATCACGCCGTTTCTTGTCTGCTTGAGTCTTCATTTTCTGCTGGGCATGCTGTAGATTCTGCCGTAACAGCTCCAAAATGTCATCCCTTTCCGTCAAATTTTGCTCCACCGCCGATACTCTAGTGCTGCCATGCTCAAATCTAATTAAAGGGGGAGGGTCCCTGTGATAGAGGGCTCGAAAAGGAGTCATTCCAGCAGCTGTATGGAAAGAAGTGTTGTACCAAAACTCCGCCCACGGTAGCCATTTCGCCCATTGGCTGGGTTTGGAGCTCACAAAGCAACGAAGGTATGTTTCTACACAACGGTTAACCACTTCCGTTTGACCGTCGGATTGTGGGTGATATGCTGTACTTTGCTTTAATGCAGTCCCTTGGAGCCTAAATAGTTCTTTCCAAAACAAGCTGAGAAATTTTTTGTCTCTATCCGACACTAGAGATCGTGGAATCCCATGAAGCTTGACCACCTCTTGCACAAAAACAGCCGCTACCGATGCCGCTGAATATGGATGTCGTAAGTGTATAAAGTGACCATACTTGCTCAACCGGTCCACCACCACTAGAATAGAGTCAAACCCATTGGACAATGGCAACCCCTCAATGAAATCCATGGAAATGTCCTCCCAAACTTGTTCCGGGATGGGTAATGGCTGCAATAAACCCGCTGGAGACTGGGCTAAATATTTGTTTTGTTGGCACACCGCACACTCCATCACAAACTTCTGCACATCTTTACGCATTCCTCGCCAATATAGATTCGCCGCCAGCCATTGAAATGTTTTAAAAACCCCCGAATGTCCCCCTACCTTGCTGCCATGATACTCTTGCAATAACAACGGAATAAAAGGTGAGGAAGATGGTAAAACTAATTTGCCTCTAAACTTAAGACAGCCTTGTACCCAAGAAAACCCGCCACACGATTTACCCATCGACAACTCCTCAATCACCCCTAGCTAGAAATGGGTCCCTTGCTACATGTGCTTGTAAATCCGGTATGGAAATGAGGTGTGGAACTGAAATGGCAGCAAGAGTGGCGTCCCCATGAAGCCTAGATAAGGCATCCGCTGCCTTGTTCTCTAATCCCGGACGGTATTGTATATCAAAATCATACCCAAGAAGCTTTGTGAGCCATTTTTGGTGCTCCAAAGTGACAAGCCGCTGCTCCAACAAAAACTTCAAACTTTTTTGGTCCGTTCGCACCACAAACCGTCTTCCAAGCAAATAAGGACGCCATTTAAGAATAGCCAACACGATGGCCATCAACTTCCTTTCATAGACTGATTTGAGACGGTCCCTAGCGGATAAAACATGGCTGTAAAAAGCGATGGGTCTGCCAAATTGCATCAAAACCGCCCCTAATCCTCCTCCCGATGCATCGGCTTCTACCACAAATGGCTCGGAAAAATTGGGCAGCGCCAAAACCGGGGCCGAACACATGGCTTTCTTCAACTGTAGGAATGCCTCTTGTGCCTCCAATGTCCATCCAAAAGCATCCTTCTTCAACTGATCCGTCAAAGGTTTCGCTATCCTCCCATAACCTTACACAAACTTCCGGTAATAACCTGTTAAACCCAAGAACCCACGCAGCTCTTTAATCGTCCTTGGGGTGGGCCAATCCTCCATAGCCGCAAGCTTACTTGGGTCCGCTGCCACTCCATGACCAGAAATCACATGACCCAAATATTCCACCTGTTTTTGAGCAAATAAACACTTCTTTTGGTTGGCATAAAGTGTGTGTTGCTGCAGTCTTTCCAAAACCAGCGAAAGGTGGTGTGTATGTTCCGCCATAGATGAACTGTAAACTAAAATATCGTCAAAAAAAACCAGCACAAACTTGCGTAAATAATCACGAAAAACCTCATTTATAAGAGCTTGAAAAGTGGCAGGAGTGTTCGTCAATCCAAAGGGCATGACAAGAAATTCGTAGTGCCCCTCATGAGTACGGAATGCCGTCTTCGCTATATCCCTTGCTGCCACCCAGATTTGATGGTACCCCGACTTCTAATCCAGCTTCGAAAACACTTGGGCTCCATGAAGTTCATCCAACAATTCATCAATGACGGGTATTGGGAACTTATCCGCCACCGTTTCTCTATTCAAAGCCCGATAATCTACACAAAACCACTAGCTGCCATCCTTCTTTTTAACTAGAAGGACCGGGCTCGAAAAATGGCTTGTACTTGGTCTAATGATCTCAGCTTGCAACATCTCCAAAACCAACCGCTCGATCTCATCTTTTTGAGCCTGTGCATATCTTTATGGTCTCACCGATACTGGTTCCGTTCCCGTCTTGAGCACAATTGCATGTTCTCTCCCACGGCTAGGGGGCAGCCCCTTCGGCGACCCAAAAACAGCGTCAAATCGCTGCAATACAGCTTTAATTTGTGCGGGCGGGGTGTCGCTGCTCACTCCCTCTGCCGTAGATAATGCGCCAAAATGAACCCAAAATCCTTGTGCTTCTTTTTCAACGGAAAGAATCATAGCCTTCAATGAGATTGGGGATTTACATAAACTTGGGTCGCCTTGCAAAGTAATCCATGTTCCCGCCATCTCGAATTTCATAATCATTGTTCGCCAATTGACTTGCATGTTCCCCAATGTCTCCAACCACTTGATGCCCAAAACTACATCGGCTCCCCCCAACTCAAGTGGCAAGAAATCTGTGATTACGCGCAACGCCCCCAAATCCAACTCCACTTGCGCACATATGCCCTCCGTTCTCACCTTCCCGCCCGTACCTAACAACACGCCATAACAAGTTGTCGCTGTAATTGGAAGCCCCGTTGCTGAAACGACATCCATGGAGATGAAGTTGTGAGTTGCCCCACTGTCAATGAGAACCGTGACTGGTCGCTGCCCTATGTGCCCCGCCAGTTTCATTGTGTGGGCTGAAGAAATGCCCACCAAAGAATTTAGTGACAAGGTGGCCAAAGTTTCTTCAGTGACCACCGTCTCTTCCGACTCCGGCGACGATGGAGGAGATTCTTCGGTAAGTGGGGCGTTATCCTCATCGGATAATAACAGAACTTGTAAGGCCCGTTGCTTACATTCATGACCTCTGAAAAATTTCTTGTCACACTTGAAACAAATGCCCCGAGCCCGTTTTTCTTGATACTCCGCTTCCGTGAGGCGGCGGAACGCCGGCGGCTTGCTCTGCTGGCTGGCGCCGAACGTCGGTGTACCTGTTCGCTGGGGAGTGGTGGTTGTCGAAGAAGACGATGCTGCTATCGAAGGGTGCTGATGCGTGCGTGAAAACACAGGAGCTAGGGCATTTCTGGATTGGGCCGGCGGCCCTGGGCTGGATTTGTGGGAACTGGGCCGGAATATAGGGCCCAAGTGGAGGAGTTGATGCCCTTCTTCCACTCTCTGGGCCGTATCCATTATGTGGGCTAGTCCAATGGGCTGAAGAATGTGGAGGGCTGCCTTGATCTCATCCTTGAGGCCCCTCATGAAGCTTCCTTCCAAAATATGCTCCGGTACGTCGGGGACCCGAGCTGCTAACGTCTCCCACCGGATTTGATACTCCTTCACGGATGTGGTCTGATTCAACGACAACAACTCCTCTGAAATTGACCCCACCGGAGCCTCTCTGAACCGCTGCAAAATCAATCTCTTCAAAGATGCCCAAGACGTAATCGGTCGTCTGTGATGTTCCCACTGGAACCAAGTCAAGGCATCCCCATCTAGACCCACAATGGCCGACTCTAGCTTAATCGGCTCTGTCATGCGCATCAAAAGAAAATACCTCTCCACCCGTGATATCCACCCGTCGGGGTTCTCTCCTGAAAACAGCGGCAACTCCATTCTTACTGGCCGATAATCTTGGCCGGCGTTGACATCCCCGAAGTGCGAAGCGCCCTGCGTCGGAGGTGGTGGTGGTGCCGAACCCATGCCCGGCGGAATGCTCTTCTCGGGTGAAGCGTGAGGAAACGGTCCCCCTGGGCTCCCATCCGATCCGTTTGTGGCCGGCCCTTCAGCACTCCCGATTGTCTCATCTGGTGTGTGTTGGCCCTGAGTTCGCAGCAAATTCGTGAGGTGAGTTACGAGATAATCCATCTTCTTCTCCATTACTGGCAGTCGTTGGATTTCTTGTTTCAGCAAATCAATTTCTCTGGGGAATTGCTGAAACTCAGACCTAGCCTCCTGCAACTCTCTGTAAACTTCCGATTGTATCTCCTCCATCTTCGCCTCCAATGATTCCAATTGGAAATCCTTCTTTGGTCCCATAACGATTGTGTTGCTCTGATACCACTATTGGTAGATCTCTCCTGCAACAGATACCAATTTCAGTCAACAGAACCAGAAAACAGAAAAAAAATACAGCAAAGAATTGCCCAGAATATGAAAAGGAAATCAGCCTCAATTAAGACACTAGGAATTCGAGAGCCTAGTCTCTCCCAATAACTGGTTACCCAATCCACACACATTCACGTGTCCTTTTCCTCTATTTAAACTCTAGTCCCCAGCTGGATATTCTACACCCCACCTCACAGTATTCTTACTTACATAACTAACTATCCCCTGCCCTTTACCCCAGCCTTGTTACCCTGCCTCCTAGAGTACACAAATGTAATCGGTGGTCTATCAAACTATGATCAGATTATTATTTAAATTAAAAACTAAACTGAAGTTAGAAAATGATTTTAGTTTTAAAATCTAAAAACATAAAATGAAATAATGATCAAAGATTAAATAAATAAGGATAAAATGATATTAAAGAGAGCCAAAAATTACTCTCCACCTTCAACAATCAATCTATCAACAATGACGAATAATATTCCCTATTCCCAATTAAACTATGAACCCCACAGATAACACTTCAGCAGTCAATCATCTCAATTTCCTTATTATACTTAATTAAAGCTAAGTGCTCTTAATTAACTCTTTTTACCCAGTAATAAACTCATTACTCATGCGATCTATTTAACCTAATAAAAGCATTACACTCTATGGAAACAGGTTAATCTAGGCAGCAAATTCATTAAGCATGCAATTCATTTAACCTAGGTTCTATTTTTCATCACAATTAAAATACCTATCACAATATCCTAATTGTAATTTATCACTCTACTTAGAATCCTAAACTATTAGGTGAATAGCAATCCTAAGATAATAGTAGAATAATGCAAAACCCTAATTAGCGGTTGCCCAAGATCCATGACATTCAAATAGAAAAATAGAAGCAATATAATATAAGGGAATAGAAGAAATAAAATTCATCAATGCATTCAAGATCTTATGTCTAGGGTTTTGAAATAACCCTCAACTATAAAAAAAAATTACTCCATAATCATATTCATAAACATAAATATTCAATGAAAATAAAAGAGTTTTGCGAAGAAAGAAAAACTAAACTGAAGAATGTTATTGCTGATGTCTTTTCTCCTCCTCTGTTGCTCTAGCTTCTAAAATTCGCAATCCAAAGATATTATATAAGTTAAGCCTAACCCCTTTTATAACCTTTTCAAAAATACATTTAAAAGTAAAAAATCAATCGTCGGCTGCAACCAGTGTTTCTTGGCGGCTGCGGCCACTAGAAAATATATTTTTTAGAAAATCTGGCTTTGGCTGCGGCCTGAAACAAGGCTGGTCGCGGCTGTAACAATTTTTCCGTTTTTTCGGTTTTCTCCAACTACAGCCACTGAATGTATTTTAATCATAACTTCCTCGATATAACTCAGAATTAGACGATTCAAAAAGCTAAGAAAAAAATCTAAAACTTGTATTTCTTGAAAGATTCCAAAAGAGTATTGGAAAATTATCAAAATCAAGTGTGAATTTTCAGACTTGTAATTCTGAGCTTAACCATTGCTGGTAAAACATCCCAAATTTATTACTTTTTCTCCAAATGTCTTGAAAGTCCTAAAAACACAAAATAAACTTATTAAACATATATAAACAAATAAATCAAGTACATAATTATAAATGAATAATGAATTAAAAATTGACAAATTCGATACTTATCAGTATCCTACTTCTTAGCATCCTAACAGTTTGGCAGGGCAAGGACATGGAGAACAACCACTTGTTGGCGGCTGCTCACTTAGCAACTTTCAAAGAATCAGAAAGTCTAGAAGGAAAATGCTCTAAGATTGAAGGCTATGATTTCAATCAGGGAGTGGACTACCCGCGCTTATTAAGCTCCATGATCTCTACTGGATTCCAAGCCTCCAACCTTGGAGATGCCATCCAAGTTGTAAATGAAATGGTTAGCTTAGCTTCTCTTCTTCACCTTGATTCCAGTTCCTCTTTCATATTCCCATCTCAATTTATCTATATTTTTCATTAAAGCTAGATTGGAGGCTTGCTGATGAGACCATAGTTGAGGACTCCAGTGAAGAGGAGAAAGCTTTAACATATAGAAGCTCTGTGAGGTGTAAAGTTTTTTTGGGTTTTACTTCAAATTTGGTTTCATCTGGTGTTAGAGATACAGTTCGTTATATAGTTGAGCATCAAATGGTGGATGTATTAGTTACAACAGCTGGTGGTATAGAAGAGGACCTTATAAAATGTCTTGCACCAACTTACAAAGGTGATTTTTCTTTACCAGGAGCTTATTTGCGCTCCAAAGGGTTGAATCGAATTGGTAACTTATTGGTTCCCAATGATAATTATTGCAAGTTTGAGGATTGGATCATTCCTATATTTGACCAGATGTTAAAGGAGCAAATTGAAGATGTGAGTTTCATGTTTTGTTATGCTTGTACATTCTGTGAGTATTTGCTAGTGTAACCCTCTAAAACTACAATTTATGAGCAGAACTTGTTATGGACACCATCTAAATTAATTGCTCGCTTGGGGAAGGAGATAAATGACAAGAGTTCTTACCTCTATTGGGCTTATAAGGCAAGTATTCAGTATAGTTTGTATATATTCTTAGTCATATTATGGTTTTTGTTAAACATTTGGCTTTTTTCAATTGTATTGTCACAATAACCCTATTCTGCTTGTTAATCTCATTTGGTGTGTCAATCAAGAATTGAAATACAAGATTTTGATCTATCATACATAAATTGTGTCAAAAATAAAATTACAAATATGATATTTTATAATAGAAAACTATCAATTGTTAAAAATAGTATTTTTATTTTATTTAAGTTTATGCGCATGCTTTGATGTAATATTGTTTTTTTTTTACTTGTTTAGTTTTTTTTTTGTGGTCGACTGTTTTATTGCTATTTGATATTCTTTTTTTCATCAATTGTACTATTTGGTTTGATTCTTAGGTTTAGTTGCCCCTTTTACCACTTTTATGCCCTTCTTTGTAGTAGTGTTATATCTTCGAAGGCAGGTTCTCTTGAAGGGTTGCACTACTTAAAGCTACTAGAATTTTATGCAAAATATTGCAGAGATCAATTGATGTACTTTTCGGATGTTTTGCAGAACAACATTCCTGTCTTCTGTCCCAGTATAACAGATGGCTCTTTGGGGGACATGTTGTATTTCCATTCTTTTCGCAACCCTGGTCTAATAGTCGACCTAGTGCAAGGTTGGTTTATATATATATATATATAGTTAAACAAATATTTCTAATTTAAAATATTAAAATTAAAGCCAAACACAATTTCACCTATGCTAATTTTATAGCATAAGATTTTATTCATTTGAGTGAATAACCTCTTAATTACTATCTTTTTTCGTTTAAAGGAATTTTTTTTATTTCAATTATGATGATATTAATTGTTAATTTTGGGAAATTTTTTGGATGAATTTAGAATTGTGGCTGAACTCATTTAATTTGGTTGACTGAGCTATCTACATACCCTAGTTGAGGGATCAAACCACTTGTAATTCTGAATGTGATATTTTAGAAAGTGAGTGGAAGAATTTCGGTAAATGACCATTCATAAGAATTCATGGTATCTTTAGAAATTTATGAAATCTAGGTAGATGACCATATTACGGAATTATTTGCTGTTTTGAAAGTTAGGAATTCCAAGGTAAATAACTTTTTATGGAATTTTGAGATTTGTGTTTGATATTTGAATAATTTGTTAATTTGGGATATTTGTGTCTGTACTTAGCTTTAGCGACTAAGTTGCCTACCTATCTTTTAAAAGAACCAAGTCAAATGTAGTTCAAGGATTTTTGTATCTTTGAGAACTTTGAAATTCTCACCATTTGAGGTGAATGATCTCACTTGGGTTTTGAGGTGAATGACCTCGTTTAGAAAGTTTGAGGTGAATCACCTCATTGAGAAACTTAGGGAGTTTGTGACTGTACCTAACCTTAGCAATTAGGTTACCTACCTGTGTATCCTTTGGAGGAATCAAGTTAAATGTAGTTCAATTTTTTTTTTTTTGGTATCTTTGTATTTTTTTTGGAGACCGAGTTTGTTTTGAATTAAAACTCATCTTTAATTTCACTAGAATAAGTTTGGAAATCACTTGAATTGCAATTCTATTTTAATGAGAATTGTGAAACAAAATTCAAAATTACTTGAGACTGTGTCTTTGTGAAAGTAATTTGAATCTTATAGTTTGGAATTGAATCCAATAATATTTGAGATGAATATTTTTTTTGACAAAGATATGGTGACTTGTATTTATTTAGTCATTTTTATATTTTGTCATATTTTCTTGGAGAAATTTTCCATTGGATTAGTCTTGATCTTTATAGTATATTTATACACAAAAGTATCATAACCTTATATTTTTGGTAGACTTTTAGGACCAAAATATAAACCTGGTAAAATATTAATGCCAACAGTTGTTGTAATTTGATTATACACATGCATACACATTTGTTTTCCCATCCGAATTAATTAGGTTTCGTCAAAGGCTTTTTTTTTTTCCTTTCTTTCATTAACCTGAACATATATGTATATAACTAATATATTATATAAATATGATGGTTATCATTAAACATTCCAAGTTTTTTTTATCGGGGGGAGGGGGCCTTGAGTGTCATAATTGTGCACATCATCATATATATACATATATTTAGAGTCAGCTAATCAATCTTTTGTCAATACTGTTGCGCTGTATTTTTCCAGTCTTTAAACAGATATAAAATCATTGAACTGAGGTTGTATGTATATACGGTACTTTTACTTTGTTGACCAAACATATATAAGTTAAGCACTTTTGAGCAGATTTCTTTCTCTATACCACAACTGGGGTTTTGCTTAAGTTTCGGATCCCACGCCAGGAGTCATAAATTATGTGCTCTTGGGTTTAAGCCGCTCCAGCAGAGTATGGAGATTTTGGCAACTTTTATTTTCTTGATTTTACTGTTTTGAATCAAAATTAGCATTTTAAAGATAATTTTGACATCATTACAGTCCAATTTTATTTTAAACAGTGTAGTGATAGGCCACCTTTGACCTATGTGTACGCTCGGAAGAGAGGAAACCAACCAGAGAAAGACAAGTCAGCAACAAGTATGACAGCAGGGGTTTAGTAGTGGGAATCGGGTAGTTGAGCTGTGTTAGTCTATGGGAGGGAATAGAGTATGTTGTATACTCCTGAGGAGTAGTAGAATAAATACTAAGTTGGTCTTTTATTGATGTATGGAATAGCTGAGTATTGTTTCTTGGAGAGATACAGGCTCTCGGACATCCTGTTAAATATCAATCTTCCATTTTCTTCTCTCTCTTGTCTAGTGTATTTTTGTTATTGTGCTCTGTGAAATACCCAATTTGGCAGGTTTACCCTATCAATTGGTATCAGAGCATCCGATCCATCATGGCTAGGAAGCTAGAAGCGGTAGTGGAAACGTTGGATAGCAAGTTCTCAGAACTCTAGCAGGAGGTTCAGTCGGAACTAGCAGCGGTTCGGGCAGAATTGGGGTCACTGAAGGAAGGGATAGCACATATGCCAGCCATGGAGAAAGCCTTACAGATGATTGTCGCCCAAATGAACCAACCCATCCGCCGAGACGTAAGCGAGTCCTCTGCCGTAAGTGCCGACCAGACGCGGAGAGCCGTCGACGGGGATATGGCGACAGGCGGGCCACCAGCTGGGTTGCAGGAGGATCGACCAACACAGATCCCACAATCGGAACCATACGCAACTTTCTCCTCCGGTCCCTGGGGTAATCGTGAATATCGGCCACCAAGAATGGAACTACTGTTGTTTTCCGGTGACAACCCCGAAGGCTGGATATACAGAGCTGAACGATACTTCCTGCTATCCCGCATGTCCGAAACCCACATGCTTGAGACGGCCATCATCGGCCTAGAAGGAGACGCGTTAACATGGTTTCAGTGGGAGCATCGGCGAAGACCAATTACATCGTGGGCAACTCTCAAGACTCTGCTTCTCTCTCGTTTTCGTGCTCAGCCAGTAGGATCAATATCCGAATAATTTTTGTCGATGAAGCAGGAATCGACAGTGAAGGAGTATTGGCTGCGTTGGGAAGGGCTGGCTTCTCGGGTACCCGATACCCCAGAACATATTTTGGAAGGGACTTTTATCAAAGGGCTGAAGGAGGAGATTAAGAGTGCTATTCACATCCTTAAGCCATTGGGCTTGGCCCAAGTGATGGACGTGGCCCAAAGAGTGGAAGAAGGCCATCAGATGCTAGGTGGGCTGACGACAACAACCCGTTCAGCTTTTCACAAACAGCCTTTGAGCCCTATCGTCCCAACCCGATCCTCCATCTCGGCTTGGACTCCTAAACCACCATCGACTTTCAACTCCAACTCCAACTCCTCCATTGTATCGGCTTCCACGACAATATCGAATACTACAACATCTCACATGAAGAGCTAGCACACGAGAAGGATTACTGAGGCAGAATATCAAGATAGAAAGGCAAGAGGACTGTGTTTCAAATGTGAAAAGAAATGGCATAGAGGGCATGAGTGTGAGCAGAAATCCTTGCAGATGATTTTGTTGATGGACGAGGAGGAGGGCAGCCCTCAAATGGAGTCACCACCAACCACCCCGGAACCATTAGATGAGGTCACACCCGAAGAGACTCTGGCCACGCTCTCCCTAAGTTCGCTGGTAGGAATTACTTCAGCCAACACAATGAAATTGGCTGGCAGAATTGGGCAACAAGCAGTGGCAGTACTCATAGACAGCGGAGCGACACATAATTTCGTCTCGGAGGAGATAGTCAAGGCAGCAAATATACCGGTCACAGCGACATCTTGTTACGGTGTGCTGTTGGGGACAGGCGGCAAGGTGCGCACCAACGGGATATGCAGCTCGGTGGAGCTAGATTTGGGAACGATTAGGGTGGTAACTGATTTTCTGCCGCTTAAATTGGGTGGGGCGGATGTTATCTTGGGAATTAAATGGCTGGAAACTTTGGGTAATATGCACGTCAATTGGCGCACTATGGTGATGAAGTTTGAGGTGGGGGGGGGGGGGGGGGTCTTGGATCACTCTATTAGGAGACCCTAGTCTTTGCAAATCTCCAATCTCCCTTAAGGCAATGATTCATACGGTGCAGCAAGAAGGGGAAGGATTTTGGATTGAGTTTGGAGCCTTTGCCGTGGAAAAGGAACCAGAAATCTGCTCATTACCGCCTCCTATCACAACGATGTTAGCCAAGTTTGGAGCTGTGTTTGAGATGCCGCATGGATTGCCACCATTTCGAGCAAGGGAGCATTCCATTTGTCTAAAGGATGGCACGGGGCCAATTAGTGTTCGCCCTTACCGGTATGCACAAGCTCAGAAGGATGAAATTGAGAGATTGATGGCTGAAATGTTGAAAGCAGGAATTGTACAACCAAGCACAAGCCCTTTTTCCAGCCCGGTGCTCTTAGTGAAGAAGAAAGATGGAAGTTGGCGATTTTGTGTGGATTACAGGGCCTTGAATAGGGCCACGGTGGCTGATAAGTTCCCTATACCGGTCATAGATGAGCTGCTAGACGAGCTTCACGGTGCCAAAGTTTTCTCTAAGTTAGACCTCAAATCGGGCTATCATCAAATCAGAGTGTGCACCAAGGATGTGGAGAAAACAGTTTTTTGTACACACGAGGGACATTACGAGTTCCTAGTGATGCCTTTTGGTCTCACAAACACTCCAGCAACCTTTCAAGCATTAATGAACGAGGTATTTCGCGACTTCTTGCGGAAATTTGTATTAGTGTTTTTTGATGACATTTTGGTGTACAGTGCCACGTTGGAGGATCATGAACAACACTTGGAATTGGTACTTGGGCGATTACGACAGCACCAATTGTATGCAAACCGCAAGAAGTGTTTGTTTGCCCAAGGCAGATTGGAGTATCTGGGCCACATTATTTCAGCTGAGGGAGTGTCAGCTGATCCAAGTAAGATAGCAGCTATGGCCGAGTGGCCCATACCGAGAACATTGAGGGAATTGCGAGGTTTTTTGGGCCTCACAGGATATTACCGCAAGTTTGTTAGAGGATATGGACAACTTGCTCGGCCCTTGACAGATCAATTGAAGAAAGATGCTTTTGGTTGGACAGAGGAAGCACAAGCTGCGTTTATCAAGTTGAAAGAGGCAATGTGTTCAGTGCCCGTGTTAGCCTTACCTGATTTTTCCACTCCGTTTGTGTTGGAGGCAGACGCATCAGGTAGTGGGTTAGGTGCTGTGTTGATGCAGAATCAGCGCCCCATCGCTTTCTACAGCCAGATTTTATCGCCTAGGGATCGGACCAAATCTGTGTATGAGCATGAGCTCATGGCAATCGTCTTAGCAGTGCAGAAATGGTGCCCTTACCTTTTGGGTCGCAAGTTTTTGGTTCGAACAGATCAGCGAAGTCTTAAGTATCTTTTGGAGCAGCGATTGGTCGCCTCGGAACACCAAAAGTGGCTGACTAAATTATTGGGGTACGACTTCGATATTGTGTATCGGCCGGGCCTTGAGAATAAGGCAGCGGATGCCCTTTCAAGGATGCAGCAAGAGGTACACTTAGCCACCTTATCGATACCAACACTTATATCTATTCCGGATTTACAGGCTCATATTGCGACTGATCCAGCATTAGCAAAGATAATACACGGATTACAGCAAGGCGCTGACACAGGCGGGTACTCTCTCGTGCAAGGCTGCCTGAAATTTCGAGGTCGATTAGTGATTCCATCAACTTCACCATTCATACCACTCTTACTCCAAGAATATCATGGCAGCAACGTTGGAGGTCATTCCGGAGTTTTCAAAACATTTCAGCGGTTAGCAAAGGATTTGTATTGGATAGGTATGCGAAGAGATGTTCAACAGTTTGTGTCCGAGTGCGCCGTATGTCAGCGGAGTAAATATTTGGCCCAAGCCCCCGCAGGGTTACTTCAGCCACTACCCATTCCGGAACAGATTTGGGAAGATATGTCAATGGACTTTATTGAGGGATTACCTTTGTCGAATGGATTTGATACAATCCTTGTAGTAGTGGATCGGTTAACAAAATACAGTCATTTCATTCCTCTACGTCACCCTTTTTCAGCTATTACAGTCGCCACGGTGTTTGTGCGGGAGGTGGTGAGGTTGCACGGGATCCCAAGGTCCATTGTTTCGGACCGTGACAAGATTTTTATGAGCCTATTCTGGAAGGAGCTGTTTAAACTGCAGGGAACACAGCTCAAACACAGCACCACTTACCATCCAGAGTCGGACGGGCAAATGGAAGTAGTCAACAAGAGCCTTGAGACGTATTTGAGGTGTTTTGTGAGTGATAAGCCCAAACAGTGGGTAAAGTGGTTACCGTGGGCTGAATTTTGGTACAACACAGCATATCACACATCCGCTGGAATGACACCCTTTCTGGCAGTATACCACAGGGATCCTCCTCCAGTTGTGAGATTTGAGCAGGGTAGTACAAAGGTTCCAGCAGTAGAAAATCATTTGAAGGAAAGAGATGAGGTATTGGACACACTTAAGCTGAACTTGCATAGAGCACAACAGAAAATGAAAGGGCAGCTGACAAAAAGAGGCGTGATGTTCAGTTCGCAGTGGGCGATTTGGTTTATCTGAAGTTAAGACCATATCGGCAGAAATCGGTGGCCTGACGCCGTAACGAGAAGCTGGCACCACGTTATTTTGGCCCTTATCCAGTGGTGGCACGTGTAGGGGCAGTAGCTTACCGTCTGAAATTACCGCTAGATGCTGCCATCCACCCTGTGTTTCATGTATCACTCTTGCGAGCTGCCTTGGGACCTCACCAACAGGCTTCTGAGTTACCTCCAGAGTTGACAGAGGATTTAGAGTGGATACTTACACCGGACAAGGTGCTGGATGTACGCCCAGGCACACACAAAGCTCCTCCACAAGCGCTGATCAAATGGGTTAATCTTCTAGAATTTGAGGCCACGTGGGAAGACTTTCCACTACTTCAGCAACAGTTTCCGCATTTCCACCTTGAGGACAAGGTGAGACTTTGGGCAGGGGGTATTGATAGGCCACCTTTGACCTATGTGTACGCTCGGAAGAGAGGAAACCAACCAGAGAAAGACAAGTCAGCAACAAGTATGACAGCAGGGGTTTAGTAGTGGGAATCGGGTAGTTGAGCTGTGTTAGTCTATGGGAGGGAATAGAGTATGTTGTATACTCCTGAGGAGTAGTAGAATAAATACTAAGTTGGTCTTTTATTGATGTATGGAATAGCTGAGTATTGTTTCTTGGAGAGATACAGGCTCTCGGACATCCTGTTAAATATCAATCTTCCATTTTCTTCTCTCTCTTGTCTACTGTAATTCTGTTATTGTGCTCTGTGAAATACCCAATTTGGCAGGTTTACCCTATCATGCAGGAACAAAATGAATACATTCCATAGATTTGAGGGGAATGAGTGCATTCCATAGATTTGGAGCAGAATGAATGTATTTTTTAGATTTTGAATGGAATGAGTACATTCTTTAGATTTTCAAAAGATTGAGCGGAATGAGTGCATTCCATAGATTTGGAGTGGAATGAGTGCATTCCTAAGGGTTTGACTGGTATAGTATCTGAATCTATTTTATTATTTTTAAAATTTAAAAATAGTGGGACCAATAAGAATAACTGATTGGTAAGATGGTTTTGAAAATAAAATTCAAATTAGTATTCTAATTTTGTATTTTAAAATATAAAACAAGAAAATCATGATTTCTCTGATTCCAAATTATGGTATCCTAAAATCCTACAAATCTATCACTCTTTTATATTTTCAGATTCCCTACTAATCACATATTCAATTTTTTAAAACTCAAAAATAATTTTCAGGTACTGAACTAATTACATTTTCAAAATTGAATGGAACCCTTGAGAAGTAAAATTTTGCTCTTTCTTTTCTCTCTTTTTTTCACATATCGTGTGTATTTCTCTCTCTCTCTCTATTTTTGCAGAGTCTCCTCTCTATCTTGTTTTTATTTTGTCCGATTTTCTTCTTCTCTTTTATAGACTCAATTTTAGGTCAAGTGAAATGAAAGTGGAGGGTGAAGAGTGGTGAGATTGGGAAGTGGGAAGGTGGAGAGAATAGTGTAGATATTTTTGACCTTTTCTCCTTTACTCCAAATAGATTCTTTTTTTTTATTATTCTTTTTTTTAATAATAATAATGATAAATACGGTTCAACATATATATAGATATATATTCTATAACAGCTTCATGAGGGAACTGAAGTGCTTTATTCTGTTTGAACAGATATTAGGGCGATGAATGGTGAAGCTGTCCATGCAAGTCCTAGAAAGACGGGAATCATTGTACTTGGAGGGGGTCTGCCCAAACATCACATATGCAATGCCAATATGATGCGTAATGGTGCAGATTATGCTGTCTTTATCAATACTGCACAAGAGTTTGATGGGAGTGATTCTGGTGCTCGTCCGGATGAGGCAGTATCATGGGGTAAAATCCGAGGTTCCGCTAAAACTGTCAAGGTACTTTTAATTATAGTCTTGATTTTGAATTTCTGTTCTGTCAAGTGTCAACTAAACAAAAAACATTCCATTAAAACTCTTGCAATGACTGTTTGTGTCATCTTCATGTATTTGCACTCATTTCGTGTGGCTTCACTTTCAATCATCAGGTGCATTGTGATGCAACAATTGCCTTTCCTCTACTGGTTGCAGAAACATTTGCCAAGAAATCGGTTGTCTGAGTTTTTTTTTTCAACTCTATTTATTGTGAGATGAAGAACTGTATAATCCTTGCGATTAATAACAGGCAGACAAAAGCAAACATATTAGAGGATAGGATGTTATGGTTCTGTTGGTCACCAGGAAGGGAGAACTCGATGGTGGGTTGACAAGGCAAGGTTTACTTGTGTGGGATTTTGAATAACGCAGGGCTTTCCCGAAACAACTTTTATTGAGTACTTTATTTTTCCAACTTATTAGTGGCTGTCTAGCCAAAATGTTTTCATTAATGTTGAATATTCCACTCCACTGGGGTAGTTCAAATGGTGGCACGTGGTTTGTTACCACAAAATTGTATCCCTCTTGGGCAGTTACATAATAATCAAATATTATACTGTTAGACGGGAATTTTAGTACTGAAAAGTAAAAGTTATTGATTATTCTTAGTAGTAATGTTTTTACTTTTTAGTTATTTGTTTAACCATGATGAGAAATTAGAAATAGATTTTTTTTAGCAATGATACATTATTGATAAAAGAAAAAAGAATAATGCCATACAACCTAGAAATTCTAATATTAAAAAAAAAAAAAAGAATATTTTCTAATAGAACAAGTTGTCTATCCGAACATCTAATTTATGGAACGACGAACATAGATTAGGAATACTTTTAGAAATCTAAATAATAAACTTGTAATATTCTCTAACAAAGACCATTGAAAGACCTTGTAAAAGAGTCCAATGACTAATTCAATGCTACCTTCAATTTCGCGCAGTCTACTTGTATAATTGAGAAGAACTTACAAAATAAAATTATCATGTAAACAAAAACTATATTGGTAAAGAAGAAGAATAAATAAGGAAGTAAATAAATGATAAAATTTTAATGGACAATAAAAGTGAATGTCACGTTAATTATAAAATAATCAATTATAATGAACAAAAGAAGGAAAATCATCTCTCTGGAGTACAACTATTGCCAATTGCATTATTCAAGTATTACTTTGTAAGACTCAGTAATGCAAATAACAAATGACTGCAATAACAAAGATAACTCCAATTATAATAAAAATAATATTAATAAATCAAAATAAAGAAAGTCACAAATTGAACCAACCACACCAAATAGTAAGAAAATCACAATGATTTATAAAACAACTCACATAAACAAGATATTTTAAAAATATGTATAAATTAATAAAGTGCATATTAATAAAATGGAAAAATTCATTTTCTTAAGAACACATACAAGATTTGTCACTACAAAAATGATAATGGTGACGAAATCCCTGCTGTAACCTCCCTTGTCGCGTGAACCCAAAGCTTTTTGGTGAGCTTCAGATCTCGCTCATGAACCCAAATTTGGTGCAACCTTCCTTGTCCCGGAACTCGAGATCTCGGGGTTGGGGACGATGCAGAGCGGATCTAGACAGGGTTGGGGACGAAGGGAATTAGAGTTGGAGGTGAATGGAAGTCGGGATTGGGGACGAAGTGCACCTGATCTGTGCCTTCCCATGTCACACCACGAGCCACGAGCTCGGAAGAATAAGAGAAGAGAGACGGACAATAGAGAGAAGAGAAGAGAAGGGGAACACCATTAACATTACCAAAGAAGAAGAATAGGAGAGAAGGGGAAGATCGAGAAGGAAGGGGAAGAGAAGAGAGATGAGAGAGAAGAAAATTTAAATATATGCTTTTTTTTTCTTTTTTAAATATTAAATTAAATTTCTATTAATTGTTATAAATATTATGTATATGGATGTCCATAATAATGAAGAATCACTAGGTTACCCAAAGTAAAATATCATAATTAATTCTTGATTGTATTCAGAGTAGTTGCCCGATTTCCTTAGGGCTTATTTATCTGTATAAATAGGGGTCCTTCCCCCATTAAAATAACACATACAAGTGTTTCACTCTCTCTTTACATCTCTCTCTATTACGTTGTCTATTTCTTTATACTTTATATTTCAGTATTCTTAATAGTTTGATAACACGTTATCAGCACGACTCTCTAACTATCATTATTTGTAGGTTCAAATTCTTATCATGAATCTCTAGTCATAATCATTTGTTGAATCTGAACTAGATGATTTAATCTTCAACCACCATCTTGTGTTGATAACAAAATTCATTATCAAGCTTCTAGTCATCATAGCTTATTGAGGTAAAAATATTTTATTGCGAAAATATGTTTATCTGATTAATGTATTGATCATAAAAAAAATGTATATGTGAGTTGTTATTTTACCATTGTGATATTATTAGATTGTTTAATGTATTGTTATCGTAAATATGATTATATGCATATGTATGTGTTCTTACTATCTCACATATTTAATATTGATTTCTCTATAGTATTTATTTTATAGTTATTTACAAATGATTACATTAGAATTTGTAAAGTTCCATGTCTATGGCATATTGAAAAAAATTTATAGATCATTGAGATAAGGTCTTCCATATATCCTGAAGATTATAAAAAAATGATATTATTCATTAAGATATATAAAAGAAACATAATTGCTAAAGAAATGTGATATTTTAGCAAAATTCCCTGAAGTGAATATTTCACTACATATTTGTCAATTATATGAAATTTATGAACACAATTAAAAAAACATTGAAATATATTATGATTGATGCAGTTGGTGACTGCTTTTTCAAGTCCCAAAATTTTAAAGAAAATTGCATCAAAACATTAAAATATGAAATAATGATAAATAAGATTGAAAAATAAATATAAAGAGAATAAACTAATTCAGGTGTAACTACCTTTGATATTGACTTGGATGTGTGTTTATTGTACAATAAAGAAGTTAACATATATATCAATTTTGTTGTACACTTAAATATTATTCTCTGAAGAGAATGATAGAAAGTAATTTCATTTTAAAGAATATTGATATTATTAGTCATGTTATTATATATGCAATATTTCTTGCCAGAAGAAGTATGGTATTTTCAATGTTATTCCTTGAAGTGAATGATTCATTACTTATGTTAATTATTCATTGCACATTCCTAGAAGTGAATATCTAATTATTAGTATTATAGTGCGTTGACCACGATTTTGGCCAACGACGAGTAGACGCAAACACGACAGTAAACCTTGAATAGAAAATAAATGGCACAAATAATCTATAATGGTTCAATCCCAATTTGTTGGTAATAGCCTATTCCACTTAGAATTGTTATATATATACATATACTTAAGATCAGACGAACCTGAACCAACTGAGTTTCTTAAGAATAAGTAAAAAAGTACAATGTTTCTCTCTCTAAGCTCTCAGAAAATGCTCTCAGAATGTCTCAAGTAACGGTCCCAAAGTCTCAAAACTAAAGAGTTTTTCCAATCTCCAAAAGATCCCCCAAATGCTGTCATGAGCCCTTTATTTATAGGCTCATGGACCAAAAAATCTACCGTTTTTTCGGGGTCCTTGGTTGTTTCAACCAACTATAATTCATCAAGTAATAAATAAATTAAAATTACAACAATATATCTATTCCTCCGAGATATCTGAGAGATTCGCGTGGTAGTTACGAGAATTCTGGCTAAAGTTGTTACTAAGGTTCTGCAAATTAGTCACTAGGCAGTTAAATCCTCAGATTCTGAAACATCCGGTTGGCTATACTCCTTAATCTGACATAGCTGGTCGGATGAAACTCCTTTATGATATAACTGGTCGGATGAAACTCTTTTCTGATATAACTGGTTGGATAAAACATTTCCTAACCAATTAAATCCTTTCCTGGTCGGACAAACTGCCCTTTTGACGTGTCTGGTCGGGTAAGACTCCTTTCTGACCAGACAAAATTCTTATCCAGTCGGGTAAATCATTTCCTGATTAGGTAAAACCATCTTTTCCACCAATGTCCTTCCCTTGGTTAACATACTTACTAACCATTAATGCTCCACTAGGTAGCCATGAGTTGCCACCTAATTGCCACGTCATTAAACTGAAATTTTGGGGATAACATTTGCCCCCCAAGTTTATTATATAATTTTCTCATATGTTTCTCCAACTCCTTGTAATGATCCACCAGTAAATTTAATAATTTTCGTGTCTTAAAATTCCAAAATTGACCATCGGCACTTTCCCGCCTTTTTCAAATAGACGCACGGTTAAACTTTTCAGTTCACAAAAATGGCAGTTACCAATTTCCTAGAAAGTGGGATAATGGGATATACGAAAAATTAAGAGTTGATGACTCCCCTCTTTTCCTATAAATAACCCCATGCTTGCCTAACCTTCTCAAGCCAAAAAGAACATCATAAAAAAACTCCTCATTGTCGTGGCTAACTCCTCATCAAGGCTTCCAAGAGTGTCCCATTTTCTTCAAGTAACTCAAAGGAAACTCTCAAGAAATCCAAGGCACTTCCATCCATTTGGGTATGTTTTCTCTTCTTAATCTTCATTTTCAAGCATTTTAAGCTTTAAAATTCTACACAAAAATTTGTTAGAACATGTAAATGCCGAAACCCCATTTTGGAAAGCACTCTTGGAATTTTTGTGATGAACCTTTGTAGAATAATGTTTTTGTGGCTGTTTTGATATAGTTTAGGCTTTGGGTTAGCCAATTTTTCTCCCAATTTCATGAAAATTTGGAGAAAAAATGATTTCCCATCTTCCTTTACATATTCGGGTTCATGGGTTTGCATGAGCTTTGAAGTTTTCTTGAAACTTTTTGAAACCCTTGAAATTCCCTCTTTGATCTTGTTTGTGTACCCCATGAATAGGAAAATGTGTTTGTGCCTCACATTTTTGAGTGTGTCCTCCAATTATTTTTTTAAAAACAAAACTACATGATTGGGCATTTTGGTCGATCGGGTTCACCCTGGCTGGTCGGAACCTGTGCCTAGCCGGTCGGACCCTTCTCAGCTGCTCATGTTACCTGTTTAGCCTCTTAGACCCCACGCCTAGCTCCTCAGATGCCACGCCTAGCTCCTCGGAACCCCTTAGCCGCTTGGGCATTCTTGGCTGCCTTGGCTCTTTGGAACCCACGAAGCTGCTCAAATCATACACCTTGCTTGAATGTTTTATGCTACTATGTTGTCATTTAGATCACTCGTACATTGCAACTTGTGTCATTTAACTGCTTGGGTTCGTGCCAAGTTTTTTACCCGATCGCACAACACCCGTACATGCAGTATTGTTGAATCTGATCGGACTGCATCCACATATGACTATATTACGTTGTTTGAATAATTTTTTTTACCTCTCGAATACCAATTTAAGCTGCTCGGATTGTCACACTTAGCCGCTCAGGTATGTGCCCATTTTTGGGAACTCGAGCACCACATTTTTATCTGGGTAGTAAAATGTTTTTACTTGTATTCAGTTCTTGTTTGGTTTACTCACCTCCCCGTATTTTTTGTAGATGAATCGTTTCAACTACATGGGAGGTGACAACCAAACATAATCTGATTCTTCATCTCCCTCTTCAAGTGATACCCTTCCGAGCAGCAATTCCTCTTCCAAATCTCCAAGCAAACGAACTCCGGAAGAACGTCTTCGTCTTCTCAAGAAAATCCTTCTGCGATAAGCTTTACACTTCCTTCACAAAGATCAGTTGCTTAAGCAACAACGTCAGCACCAACCGATGAGAGTGAACAAGTTCAATCGACTCCCTCAAGAGCAAGATCTCCAAGTAGCTCGTAGAGAAACACAAAAGGTGGTGGAACAAGTGCCTTTGTGGGAGAAAATCTATTAGAAGAAGTTGAGACTGAAGCTTCTTCAAAGCCTCTTCGCCAAGCTTGAAAAACTAGTACACCCAAGAGAAAGGTTACCCAAACTTTTGCCACAGAAATCCAACAAGCTACTACACTTAAACCGAGGAAAGAAGAAAATCGTGTGCCTTCATGGTTCGTAGCTAAGGCTTCTAAGCTAAACTCCAAAATGTTTGATAAACACATTCAGACTTTGGGCCTTGAAGGAGTGAATGTGATGTGTCCACACCCACACCAAAGAGCCAATAATCCTGGTGGAGCCTATTATGCCTGGTCTAAATATCACATTTATGTTGGAGCTACTATCGCCTTGCATCCTTTCTTTAGGTCAATAGCATATTACTTTAGTGTTTCTCCCTTCCAGATTGCTCCAAATGGGGTACAAGCCCTGTCTGCTCTATACATTCTCTACCACTTTCAGGGCTGGAACCCACCTACCCCTCACGAGGTACACTATTTGTTCGATTTTAGGACTAACCCCAGCCACAAGAATACAGGTTTTTTCCACCTCTTTCATAGGCAAAAAGGGGTTAAGTACCTTCATGGTATTGCCCATAAATCGAATCCTAGAAAGTATTATATGGAATACTTTCTTACTCCAGACATTAAAGACAACAACTTGGCTTTTATGCATGCAGGCCCTTTTGATCAACCTCTCCCAACCAGGGAAATGCATGCCCGGGCAGGAGATCTCGCTAACATGCCCATTGAGGAGAAGGATGTTGAGTAGTTGGTCACCTTATAGAATCTCCAATTGGTGGAATTGTTACATAACAACCAAGAGATTGTTGTGGGCAGCACAACTGATGAAGCAGATACAACTGATCAGTCTAATGCCGATACCAAAGTAGTGTCTGACCAGTGGAAACTTTGTACCTGGCTAGTAATTTACTTGTTTTTCTTATACTTTTGTTGAGACAATTGCTGGTTATCAACTTTGATAGTTTGCTCGTATGGTCGAGTTATTTGACTTTCACTTTTTGTTGCTAACCTGACATATTTTAAATCTTTTTAGACTTAAAACATTATAAGTTTTTGGAATATTAAAGTCATTCTGATATATGCTTTATATTTTGGCATGAGTACTTAGTTTTCTAACTTAGAAATTCTAGACATTTCATAGGTTCCTGCTAAGTATACTTTCTCACACTCTTATTGCTCTAATATTTTATGAGCATAATATTCATTTTTACACGAATATTTGCGTTTAACTTGGAATTTTGAAAAATTCCAAGTTACTTAAGCTTTGATAAACAAGTTAGCTCAATAGCCTTTGGCCTTTTTTGACTTCAAAAATTTACAAGTCAGCCTAAAAACAAATATTTTAACTTGTGCTCTCGTTGCATGTGTTGAATTATATACCAGTATATTCCATGTGCCCCCCAAGTGATCGAGGGTTAAAAGATCCTTGGTCACTTACTACTTGACCGAATCTGTTCGAGCAGTTATTACTCATGAAACACATTGAATATAAAGAAAACATCAAAGCAGTTGAACACTGCTAGAATGCCCGATCAATGAAATACTGTCAGTCAGCTTGGTCAGTTGAACACTGCCCGATTTTTTTCGACCAGTTGAACACGGCTCGAAAAAAAATAATCAACACATATGCACAATTTGTAGCAAAATTCGATCGCGCTGCGCGTGATCTCTTTTATTACTCGTAAATTATAAAAGGACAAAACATGTCTAATAACGAGTCTCAAACAAACCAAAATTGTTCAAAAATAAATGACTGGTCACCAAATAACCAGCTCATAAACATACTTAAATAGCAAGTAAAACACTTGAATCCAAGCTACCACTCTGTAAGCATTATTTATTGATAATATTTCCTAAGGTGCTCACCATTCCAGTAGTTTCTGATTAGCTCACTGTTTTGCCTAGAGAGTTTGTAAGTGTCGGGTGGTATGACTTGCTTAATCTAATATGGTCCTTCCCAATTTGGTCCGAGCACTCCAGCTGCCAGGTCTTTGATGAACACCTTTCTGAGAACCAAATCTCCAACCTAGAACTTTCGATCTTTAACTCTGGAATTAAAATAGCGGGCCACCTTTTGTTGATGGGCAACAACTGTCAAGCTCTCCTTTTCTCGTTTTTCTTCAATAAAATCCAAAGATTCAACTAATAATTGATTGTTCTCTTCCTGGTCATACATGCTTATTCGATGGGATAGGGGGTCGATCTCGACCGTTATCATAGCTTCATAACCATATGCAAAAGAAAAAGGAGTATGGTCAATTGCTGTCCAAGCAGTGGTTCTGTACGACCAGAGAACTTCAGGTAATTCTTCCGCCCAAGATCCTTTAGCTTGTTCGAGCCGCTTCTGTAGGGTGTCTTTCAATGTTTTGTTTATTGCTTCAACTTTCCCATTCACCTATGGGTGAACCACCGAGGAGAAACTCTTTGTAATGCCATGTCTAGCACAAAAATGAGTAAACAGATCACTATCAAACTGAGTACCATTATCAGACACTATCGTTTTTGGCAGACCATAGCAACATATGATATTTTTCACTACAAAATCTAACAATTTCTTCGAGGTGATTGTTGCTAGTGGTTCAGCTTCAATTCACTTAGTGAAATAATCCACAACAACTACCGCAAACTGCACTCCTCCTTTTCCTTTGGGTAGTCTCCCGACCAGATCAATTCCCCATAACGCAAAAGGCCAGTGACTTTGCATTTGCTTTAAAATGTTTGGAGGTGCTCTGGGTATCCTAGAAAATCTCTAACATTTATCACATCTTTTCACATATTCCATGGAGTCCTTGTTCATTGCAGGCCAGAAAAATCCTTGTTGCAAAATCTTTTTGGAGAGACTTTGCCCCCCAGCGTGATCTTCGCAAAATCCCTCGTGTACCTCAACTAACAAGTTTTTTTACTGGTCGGGCGTCACACATCTAAGTAACTACATAGATGTAACACCCTACTTCCTTAGAGCCATTACTAAGTGAGTTTAAAATGTGCTAATCACGCGCTAATCGAGGTTTTAGGTTAAAAGTGTAGCTAAACTGTGTTGATGGTCGTTTCAAGGCATTACATATAAAATTGTGGTCATTCATTGAAAACACTAAAAGTTAAACATTTGGGATCCCAAAATACTGTTTAGAAAATATTTACAACTCAAAATACATTTAGGGATGACTAGGCGGCAAAATTCAAGTTAATACATAACATTTCCCAAAAATAACCCTGGCCGTGGCAGCCAGGTAGGCCAAACAAGTACCATTGCTCCACACTCTACATAATCATGGTTGGTCAACCTTTCCTTTGCCCTTACCTGCACCATAGAACACCCGTGAGCCGAAGCCCAGCAAGAAAACTCAACACAAAACAATTAACATATGCATATCTATCAGCAGCATATAACAAAACAGCCAATAGGCTAAACACATAGCGACCATGTCGTTCAAGGCGCTTTACCAGACCCTAGGTTTGTGGTCTTCACCGTGAGGATGAATTCAACATCCTAAGAGGGTCTCTCCCTAATGACTCACACTCCATGTGCTCAACGCCGTTCCGGCCCCTTGCCATACTTGGCTTTGCACTCCACGTGCTAGCACCGCTCTCGACCCTTGCCGTACTCGGCTTTGCACTCAACGTGCTCGACGCCGTTCCCGGCCCCTTGCGGTACTCGGCTTTCTGCCGTTCTCGGCCTTTGCCGTTCCCGGCCTTCGCCGTTCATTCACAAATATGCAATACATAGCATAATATCAATAAACACTTAAACATATACTGCAAATAAACAATAGGGCTACGCCCGACAATTCAATCACATAGGGCCATGCCCTGCAATACAAATAATAGGGCCACACCCTGCTCTATGGGTACAACAGTTTTCTTACCTGTGTCCCAAGCTTCTTGAGAACCGCAATCCTGAGTACAGTCCTCTAACTCGAGCCTCGCTGAAAACCTAGTCACAACACATTCACGATAGCCATCTATCAAGCTCTAATTCAATAAATAACTTTGGGATATAATTCTAGCCTCCGAGACCTTGGATCCTACCAATCCGGGTGGTAAAATCCTTCCCGAGCCTTAACTTTTGGGTTCCCAAGCCAAAATCCTTCAAACAGCCAATACTTTGAATTAGGGTCGCGGCCCAGCCCCTTAAGGGATGCGGTGTGCCCCAAGTCAGAGGCAAAATGCCTCCCTGCTAGGAGACATGGGCTGCGGTGCGCCTGGGCAGGCAGAGCCTCCCAGCCTCTGTGACACACACGGGCTGCGACGCCTGAAGAATAGGGCCGCAGTTCGAGCCTCCAAACCCAGAAAACCACCATTTTTCCTACATTTCCTTCGAGCCTAAACCCCAATTCTCATAATTCAAACATCAATTAAACCCATAATCGAACCTGAATTCCTTATTCATGTACCCTAACATACACAATAAGCCCATAAACAAACTCATATACCCAACAATCATCCTTAACCAACCTTGGAAACCAAATCCATGCAAGCCTAAATTCTAGTAACAAAACCAACATAATTCAACAAAGTGAGTTGAGTTAAAAAGCTTACCCTTGAACTTAATTAAGCCTCTGAACTAATTCCCAAAGTTCCAAGCTGCTAGCCTCCCAAATTCCAACCTTGAACCTCTAAATTTCTGGCATAAAATCCTTCAAAACCAAGCACCATAGAGAGAAGAGGTGAACCGAATGAGAGAGAGAGACTTGAGAGCTTTGACTTGTTCTTTTATGAATTCCTGTATTTTCTCAAGCCTCTAAGTGTATATCCCATCTTAACAAAAATTCTAAAATGCCCCTTAAGTCTACCCTCAACCCTTTACCACCAAGGGTATTTCAATCATTTGCCAAATCCCATTAAGTCCTGACATGTCCAAATCATTACTAAATTACTACAAGTTACTCAATAAATCCCAAACTCATATTATTTACCCAAAATACCCCTAGGATCCTCTCGAGCCGGGTATTCGACCCCGTTGTGACTTTCTAGCTAAACCGCTCCCTAGGACTGTCTCAGATCGTGCATCACAAATATATCACCACTCACACGTGGTATCAATCACAATATTCACAAATGTAGCATTTATGCCTTCAATGGGCTAAAATTACAAACATGCCCCTAATAGCCAAATGGGGCCCACATGCATATTTAATCCACCTAAATATGCATTTCTAATCACATAATCATCAAATTCACACATTAACATAATAAATCTATTATTGCCCTCCAGACACGCTAATCAAGGCCCTAAGCCTTATTAGAAAATTTGGGATGCTACAACTATCCCCTCCTTACAGAAATTTGGTCCTCGAAATTACCTGAATAACTTAGGATACCAATCCCGCATATTTGTCTCAAGTTCCCAAGTCGCTTCCTCCACTTTGCTGTTCCTCCACAGTATTTTCACTAAGGCGATGATCTTGCTCCGCAAGACTTTATCCTTTCGGTCAAGAATCTGAACTGGCTTCTCCTAATATGATAAATCCTGGTCCAGCTCCAAGTTCTCATAACTCAGTACGTGCGTAGAATATGATACATACGTTCGGAGCATGGATACATGAAACACATTGTGAACCCTTGATAGAGCTGGAGGCATCGCCAATCTATATGCTACCTCTCCAACTCGTTCCAGAATCTCAAATGGGCCAACAAACCTAGGGCTCAACTTGCCCTGAACACCAAACCGTTTCACTCCTCTCAAGGGAGAAACTCTGAGAAATACATGGTCACCGACTTGAAACTCTACGCTTCTATGCCTCAAATCTGAGTAACTCTTCTGGCGACTCTGGGAGGCGAGCATTCGAGCTCTAATATTTTCAATCGCCTCATTGGTCCTCTGAACAACCTTAGGACCCAAGTATCTTCTCTCACCCGTCCCATCCCAATGGATATGTGATCTACATTTCTTCCCATATAACATATCATACGCAGCCACTCCGATAGTCGCTTGATAATTGTTGTTGTACGAAAACTCGATCAAAGAGAGATACTTACTCCAAGATCCCCCAAAATCCAGCACACATGCTCATAACATATCCTCCAATATTTGAATCGTCCTCTCAGACTATCCATCCATCTGAGGATGATAAGTGGTACTAAACCGCAACTGCGTGTCCATAGCCTTCTGCAGGCTCTCCCAAAACTTGAAGGTGAAGGTGGGGTCCTTGTCGGATACTATTGACCTTGGAGCCCCATGAAGTCATACAATTTCCTTCACATACAACTCAGCATACTGCTCCACGGTATAAGTCGTCCTCACAGGCAAAAAGTGGGCAGATTTTGTATACCTATCCACAATCACCCACACAGAATCATGTTGTCCCACGGTCTTCGGCAATCCAACCACAAAGTCCATGGTGATATCCTCCCACTTCCACTCTAGAATCCCTAGAGGTTGCAATAATCCTGCTGGCCTCTGATGTTCAGCCTTTACTTGTTGACAAGTTAAACACTTGGCCACATAATCCACCACGTCCCTCTTCATTCCCGGCCACCAATACAAGGTTCTCAAATCTTAGTACATCTTCATCGTACTCGGATGTAAAGAATAAGGAGTGGTATGAGATTCATCCAAGATCTCTCACCGGATATCAGAATCCATCGGAACGCAAATCCGATCCTTGTACTTCAGTAGTCCCATCTTCGAAATAGAGTAGTCTCTAGCCGCTCCGGCTAAGACGCTCTCTTTGTGCCCTCTCAACTGGGGATCCTCTCCCTGCGCCTCTTTGATCCTCTCAAGGAGTGTAGATTGAAGAGTGATGTTGGCTAACCAACCAACCACCAACTCTATACCCGCTCTAGTCATCTCCTTAGCTAACTTATCAAATATATGTCTCGAACTGAACAACTATCTTGGGCCCTTCCGACTCAGTGCGTCGACCACTACATTGGCCTTCCCAGGATTGTATAGAATATCACAATTGTAATCCTTTACCAATTCCAGCCAATGCCTCTGGTGCATATTCAGATCCTTCTGAGTAAAGAAGTACTTCAAACTCTTATGATCGGTGTATATTTCGCACTTCTCACCATATAAATAATGTCTCCAAACCTTAAGTGAAAATACCACTGCTGCCAACTCTAAATCATGCGTGGGATATCTCATTCATACTCCTTCAGCTGTCTCGAAGCGTAGGCTATCACCTTTCTGGCTTGCATCAGTACACATCTCAAACCCTGCTAGAAGCGTCACAATAAACCACAAACTTCTCATTGTCTGACGGCAGACTCAATACTGGAGCGGTGATCAGTCGGCGCTTCAATTCCTTGAAACTGTTCTCACACCTGTCTGTCCACACATACTTAGTCTTCTTTCGCGTCAATTCGGTCAATGGTGTGGCTATCTTAGAGAACCCTCAACGAACCGCCGGTAGTACCCTGCCAATCCCAAGAAGCTCCTAACTTTTGGTACACTACTCAGTCTAGGCCAATCTCTCACTGCCTCAATCTTGCTTGGGTCAACCAGAATCCCCTCCTTACTGACAATATGGCCCAGAAATGTTACTTGCAGTAGCCAAAACTCACACTTGCTGAACTTAGCATATAAATTATGCTCCCTCAACTACTGTAATACCATGTGTAAATGCTGCTCGTGCTCTGTCTTTGACTTTGAGTACACCAGTATGTCATCAATGAACACAATCACAAACTTGTCCAAATAGTCCTTGAAGACCCTATTCATCAAATCCATAAAAGCTGCTGGGGCATTGGTTAATCCAAAGGACATAACCAGGAATTCATAGTGTCCATATCTCGTGTGGAAAGTAGTCTTCGGTATGTCCTCCTCTTTAATCCTTAACTGGTGGTAACCTGACCGAAGGTCAATCTTAGAGAACACTGTCTTCCCCTGTAACTGGTCAAACAAGTCGTAGATCCTAGGTAATGGGTATTGTTCTTAATGGTCAACTTGTTCAGCTCCCTGTAGTCAATACACATCCTTAAAGATCCATCCTTCTTCTTGACGAACAACACTGGAGCACTCCATCGTGAGAAACTCGGTCTGATGAACCCCAAATCCAGTAACTTCTATAACTGAATCTTCAGTTCCTTCAACTCAGCCGGAGCCATTCTATAAGGTGTCCTAGATACTGGCTCCGCCCCTGGCACCAACTCTATAACAAACTCAATCTTTCGCTGTGGCGACAACCCTGGAAAGTCTGCAGGAAATAAATCTGGAAACTCACATACCAGTCTAGTCACACTCAGCCCATCCAACATAACTCTAGAGGTATCCACAACATTTGCTAGGAATACTATGCAACCTTCCTGCATCAGGTCTCTAGCCTTTAGTGCCGAAATCATAGGTACTCGCTGTCCACTAAATGTTCCCACAAATACAAATGGTACTTCCCCTTCCGGTTCAAAAGTCACCATCCTGTGCTTGCAGTCAATCGTCGCCCTATACTTCGATAACCAATCCATCCCTAGGATCATATTGAAGTCATCCATTGCTAACTCAATTACATCAACAGACAACTCTCTAGTGTCTATCTCTACTGGCAATGCTCTAACCCATATCCTAGAGACTACCAGTTCCCCAGTCGGCAACAAATTCTGAAATCCCCTAGCATACAAATCACTATGTCTACACAACTGATATATCACTCTAGCAGACACAAATGAATGAGTTGCCCTTAAATCAATCAATGCAGTAAAGAAGAACCTAACACTAGAAATCTGACCTGTCACGACCGAGGGGCTAGCCTTAGCCTCAGTCTGGGTCAAGGTGAATACTCTGGCAGGAGCGAGGTTGTCGCTCTGCTTCGGCTCCTCTTTCCTGGCTTGTGGGCAGTCCTTCTTCAAATGGTTGATACTCCCACAAATAAAGCAGGCCCTGATCCTGAACTCTCCCTGATGTCGTCATCTACATCGAGGACACACTGGGAAACTCCTCTAGTTGTCTTCCCCACCCTGACAGCCACTGAAAGCACCCCATGCCCTCCTATCCGAGTTAGGAGGAACGAAAGAATCCGGGGCCTTTCTCTTCTGCTCACTGGGGCCACTACCCCGACTAAATCTGGTGATAGGCACCATCCTCCGAGCATCGTGCCTAGCAGCGCCCTCTCTCCATATCTGGTCCTCAACCCCCTCAGCTGTAAGGGCCTTGTCCACTACCTGAGCATACGTAGTAGTCCCCGGATCCAAGGTTATCTTAACATCACGGGCTATCATAACATTTAATCCCCGCACAAACCGATCCCTTCGTGCCATATCAGTTGGCACCAAATCCGGCGCGAACTTTGCCAACTGGTGAAATCTTAAGGAATACTCTATAACTGTCATCCGGTTCTGAGTCAGGTTGGTAAACTCATCAACCTTCATAGCTCGGACTGCGACACTGTAATACTTCTCATTAAAAATGTTTCTGAACTCTTCCAAGGTCATAGCTGCAACGTTCCTTCTCTGAATCACCATATCCCACCAGATGCGGGCATCCTCTCTAAACATGTAGCTGGCACAAGCTACCCTCTCATTCCCTTCCACCCTCATGAAATCCAGGATGGAGGAAATCATGTTCATCCACTGCTCTGCCTGCAGTGGGTCTGGTCCACCCTCGAAGGTGGGAGGATGTTGCATCCTGAACCTCTCATACAAAGGTTCCCACCTATTCTCTATAACAAGTTGGAGTGACACTGGCGCCACAGCCTGTGGAACCTGCAACCCAATGCCCTGAGGAGAGGCCTGTTGCCTCAACTGTCGAATCTCTTCTTCTGTTCGGTGAAGTCTAGCTTCCATCTCGACAAATAACTGTTGCCAATTCTGTGGGGCAGGTGGAGGGTCCTGACCCTGGTTGGCCACGGAGTCTGATTGATCGCTGAGGCACTACAACAATATGCTTGCAATCAATGACGCCGTTCATTAGGCATGTTAACAACATCCAAATCCACCTTCCAAACTCATCAACCAATCACAACCAACAAATCCACATAACACAGGCAACACACAACAATCGAGGGGCCATGCCCTAACATCATGCATATGTTAACACACTCATCATGCTCTATATAAAATAATTAGGCAAATAGGGCATTTAACATGCAATCAAGCATATAATTCAATAATCACCAACCAACTCTGAGTCGAGCTTGTCACTGGCAGCGAGCGTACATGTTCAGTCGATCTTCAGGAACCATAAACCTTGTCTTGCTCTGATACAAAGTTGTAACGCCCTACTTCCTTAGAGCCGTTACAAAGTGAGTTTAAAATGTGCTAATCACTCACTAATCAAGGTTTTAGGTTAAAAGTGTAGCTAAACTATGTTGAAGGTCGTTTCAAGGCATTAAATATAAAAATGTGACCATTCATTGAAAACACTAAAAGTAAAACATATGGGATCCCAAAATACTGTTTTGAAAATATTTACAACTCAAAATACTTTTAGGGACGACTAGGCGACAAAATTCAGGTTAATACATAACATTTCCCAAAAATACCCCTAGTCATGGTCGCCAGGTAGGCCGAACATGTACCATCGCTCCATACTCTCCATACTCATGGTTGGTTGACCTTCCTTTTTCTTTACCTGCATCATAGAGCACCCATGAGCCAAAGCCCATCAAGAACACTCAACACAAAACAATTAACATATGCATATATATCAACAACATATAACAAAATAGCCAATAGGCTAAACACATAGCGGCCATGTCTTCCTAGGCGCTTTACTAGGCCCTGGGTTTGCGGTCTTCACTATGAGGATGACTTTAGCATCCTAAGAGGGTCTCACCCTAACAGCTCGCACTCCACGTGCTCAACGCCGTTCCCGACCCCTTGCTGTACTCGGCTTTGCACTCCGTGTGCTAGTGCCGCTCCCGGCCCTTGCCATACTTGGCTTTGCACTTTACGTGCTCAACGCCGTTCCTGGCCCCTTGCCGTAATCAACTTCCTACCGTTCTCGGCCTTCGCCATTCCCGACCTTCGCCGTTCATTCACAAATATGCAATACATAGCATAATATCAACAAACACTTAAACATATACTACACATAAACAATAGGGCTACGCCCTGCAATACAAATAATAGGGCCATGCCTTGCTCTATGGGTACAATAGTTTTCTTACATGTGTCCCAAGCTTCTTGAGCATCGCAATCCCGAGTACAGTCCTCTAACCCGAGCCTCGCTGAAAACCTAGTCACAACACATTCAAAATAGCCATCCATCAAGCTCTAATTCAATAAATAACTTCGGGATATAATTCTAGCCTCCGGGACCTTGGATTCTACCAATCTGGGTGGTAAAATCCTTCCTGAGCCTTAACTTTTGGGTTCCCAAGCCAAAAACCTTCAAACAGGCAATACTTTGAATTAGGGTCATGGCCCAGCCCCTTAAGGGTCACAGCGCGCCCCAAGACAGAGGCAAAATGCCTCCCTGCTGGGAGACACGGGCCACGGACAGAGGCTCCCAGCCTCTGTGACACACACGGGCCGCGACGCCTGAAGAACAGGGCCGCGACTCGAGCCTCCAAACCCCGAAAACCACCATTTTTCCTGCATTTCCTTCGAGCCTAAACCCCAATTCTCATAATGCAAACATCAATTAAACCCATAATTTAACTTGAATTCCTTATTCATGTACCCTAACCAACACAATAAGCCCATAAAAAAACCCATATACCCAACAATCATCCTTAACCAACCTTGGAAACCAAATCCACGCAAGCCTAAATTTTAGTAACAAAACCAGCAGAATTCAACAAAGTGAGTTGAGTTAAAAAGCTTACCCTTGAACTTAATTAAGCCTCTGAACTAATTCCCAAAGTTCCAAGCTGCTAGCCTCCCAAATTCCAACCTTGAACCTCTGAATTTCTGGCCTAAAATCCTTCAAAACCAAGCACCATAGAGAGAAGAGGTGAATCGAATGAGAGAGAGAGACTTGAGAGCTTTGACTTGTTCTTTTATGAATTCCTGTATTTTCTCAAGCCTCTAAGTGTATATCCCATCTTAACAAAAAGTCTAAAATGCCCCTTAAGTCTACCCTCAACCCTTTAATGCCACCAAGGGTATTTCAGTCATTTTCCAAATCCCATTAAATCCCGACATGTACAAATTTACACGTTACTCAAAAAATCCCAAACTCATATTATTTACCCAAAATACCCCTAGGATCCTCTCGAGCTGGGTATTCGACCCCGTTGTGACTTTCTAGCTAAACTGCTCCCTAGGACTGTCTCGGATCGTGCATCACAAATATATCACCACTCACACGTGGTATCAATCACAATATTCACAAATATAGCATTTATGCCTTCAATGGGCTAAATTTACAAACATGCCCCTAATAGCCAAATGGGGCTCACATGCATATTTAATCCACCTAAACATGCATTTATAATCACATAATCATCAAATTCACACATTAACATAATAAATCAATTATTGCCTTCTAGGCACGCTAATTAAGGCCCTAAGCCTTATTAGCAAATTTAGGATGCTACAATAGAGTACCCTCTTCTATATAACACCCCCTCTATCATGACATACCGAGCAGCCTTTCTCATTGTCTTCTTGGCATCATTGCGATTATCTGGTAAGGTGCCTTGTTTAAGGTATGTGATGATGGGTGTCATCCAAGTGTTAGCTACTGTAATTGGCATTGCTTCCTGCTCAGTGATACTTGGGTTTGCTAAGTATTCGACTGGTACTATATTTAGAGTGTGAGTATCCTTTGCACTGGCTAATTTTTCCAAGGCGTCTGCGTTGGAGTTCTGCTCTCGTGGCACCAACTTGATTGTGTACTCTTCAAACTGTGCTAGCAAGTCCTTACCTTTATTTAAGTATGACACCATACACAAACCTCTCGCCTAATATTCCATTAAAATTTGGTAGACCACCAGTTGAGAATCACTATTTACTTCGACTGACCAGGCACGAACATCTATGGCCAGTCGTAATCCTGCTAAGAGGGCTTCATTTTCTGCCTCATTATTAGAAGCATTGAAACCGAACCTCAATGCGCAGTGGATTCGATGTTGCTCAGGTGTGATTAATATAAGCCCTGCTCCTGCATGATGTTCATTCAAGGATCCATCCACATAAAGTTTCCAGGTAGGAAAAGTTTTTCTCTACCCAACTACATTTTCTATCTGGTCAGGAATATCAAGAATTCTGGTGCATTCAACAATGAAGTCCGCCAGAGCTTGTCCTTTAATGGCTGATCAGGGTTGATACTTGATTTCTAATTGGCCTAATTCAACAGCCCATTTAAGTAGTCGACCAGAAGTTTTTGGTTTTTGTAAAACTTGTCGTAAGGGCTGGTCGGTAAGCACTTTAATGGGATGCGCTTGAAAATATGGCCGTAGTTTGCGAGATGCGAGTACTAAACAATACACAAGCTTTTTGATCAGTGGGTATCTTAATTCTGCTCCTACCGCTTGCTAACGTAGTAGACCGAATGCTGCACTTTATTTTCCTCTCATATTTGAGCAGCGCTGACAACATGCTCTGTGACTGCTAAGTAAATGAAGAGGTCCTCTCTATCTATGGGTTTTGATAAAACTGGAGGTTGAGCCAAATGTTTCTTTATGGCTTGGAATGCTTGCTCGCATTCCTCCGTCCAGGAAAATTTCTTGCTTCCTCTTTGTAAGTTAAAAAATGGGACACACTTGTCTGTTGACTTAGAAATAAACTTACTTAGAGCAGCAATCCGCCTAGTCAAACTTTGCACATCTTTAGTTATGGTCGAGGGCTTCATTTCTATGAGTGCCTTAATCTTCTTAGGATTGGCCTCTATCTCACGTGAGTTAACAATAAATCCAAGAAACTTCCCAAAACTTACTCCAAACGAGCATTTGACGGGGTTCGGCTTCATGCAATACTTTTTTAAGTATTGAAAAGCACTCCCCTAGATCTCGTACATGATCCCTAGCTTCCTTTGACTTGACTAGCATGTCATCGACATATACCTCTATGTTTCTGCCGATCAAGTCATGGAACATGTCATTTACTAAACGCTAGTAGGTGGCACCTGTGTTCTTTAAGCTGAATGGCATAACCTTATAACAGTATAATGCTATGTTTGTCTGGAAGCTGGTATGCTTCTCGTCGGGAGGGTGCATACTTATTTGATTATACCCAAAGTAAGCGTCCATAAAGGACAAAATTTCATGACCAGAAGTTGCGTCAACCAACTGGTTTATCCTAGGCAGGGGAAAACAGTCATTGGGACATGCTTTATTCAAATCGGTGAAGTCCACACAGGTCCTTGATAAACGAGTTTTAGGCACGTTTAGGATCTAGTTTTTAGGTAGGTTTTCATGATTTTAGGGCAATTTTATTGCAGAATTATGCTCGTTTGTTCATGTTTTAGGTTTTCCATGCTAAGTTGGTGAAAATAGTGGAATGAAGTGAAAGTGGAAGAAAATGGAGTTAATTTGGAGAAAATTGTGTTTTTCAGGAGTAATATGTCAGAGATGTGATACTGTTAATAGCGCTAGCAAAGAGGTGCTACAACGCTAGAAATGAGATATTCGAACATGTCGAATCTGTCAATAGCGCCCCAGCGCTACAAAGCAAGTGCTACAGCGCTATCAAGATCAGAAGATCAGCACTACAACAATACATTAAGGGCGCTACAGCGCTAGTGAAACAATTTTTAGGGTATTTTGGGTTTGATTATAGCGCTACAGTGCTCAAGACATAGCGCCACATCGCTATCAACTCATTTTTCAGATTTTTAGCCACTTTTTGAAGGGCAAAATGGTCTTTTCACTTGGGAGCATTGGAAAACTATTTAAGGAACATTATTCTGCGATTTTTGATAAGCAGTTCTAGTTTGAAAAACCATAGATTTAGAAAAGGCTGCTGTAATTAGATTTCTTTTTCATCTGAATTCTGTAGGTTATTTTCTATGAATAATTATTTGAAGTTTATTTTCATCATGTTATCTATGAACTAATTTCTTTTATCTAGGGAATAATGTAGTCACTGGGATTTCTATTTAATTTTATTATGATATTCTATTGATACTTCTTCTCTATTCTAATCTATATTATGTTTGTTTAATGCTGGTAAATACTTGATCACTATTTACTTGATTTAATGGTTTTGATTCAAAATTCGAAAGATGAGAATTGAATATGCTATCATTATATAGACATAGGTTGCATATTGGACGAAAGTACCTGTATGACTTGTGTAGTAATTAGGTTTCTTTGCTTAATGTCTTCTATATGTTTAAGTTTATCACAGAAATGTAGAAAACCTGCATATAGACTGGGATCTTATATCTTGAAAAAGAATAGGAATCGATTATATTAACCTGCTATTTGAATAGGAAGAAGAGATTTAGAATTGATTAGTAAAATTAATAAAATGAAAAGTTGATGGCATTAATTCCTAGGCTTTTTAGTATTGATTTTTAATTAGTTGATTCATTGTTTTGCTTACAGCTCTTTAAATTCTGTTCATAATTTAGAGTATTCATTTTTATTTTAATTATTCATTTAAGTTTAAATTCACCAAATAGAAAGTTAAAGAACAATTAATGGTATTTGGAAAATAGTCTTTGTGGGATTGATACTCTACTTATCATATATTACTTGAATTGACCACGTATACTTGCGTGCTAATTTCCATAGATCAAGTTTTTGGCGCCATTGTCGGGGACTTAATTTCCAATATCACAGTTAATTGTTGTTTGTTCTAATTTGGTTGTTTTATTTTATTTTATTTCTATTTAACATTTATTTGGATTAAGGTTCTATTGTGTTTCAGAAATTGTTGGTATATGCGAAGAAATAGACAAAAGGAGTTTATACCAATAAATCTGGAAATTGAAAATACGCGCAGACAGAAGCGAAAGGCGAAGAAAAGATTGGAGTTTACCATGGCTGACAATTTGGGAAATGGTGCTAATAATGCTGCAGAGGTTCCAAGGGAGCAAGGACCAAGAACATTGAGAGACTATGTACTTCCTATTGTTATAGGAGTGCATTCATGCATCAGACCTCCAACCATCGCTGCAAATAATTTTGAGATTAAGCCAGCAATTCTTCAAATGGTCCAATCAACTGTTCAGTTTGGAGGTATGCCAACGGAGGATCCCAATTTACACATAGCTAATTTTCTAGAGTTATGTGCTACGTTCAAGATGAATGGGGTGAGCGATGATGCTATAAGATTGAGGCTATTCCCATTTTCACTAAGGGATAGGGCGAAGAGTTGGTTGATATCCTTGCAGGCAAATTCTATCACTACATGGGAGGAGTTAGCTCAGAATTTCCTTGCCAAGTTTTTTCCTCCAGCGAAGGCTGCAAAACTAAGGGGAGAGATCAATAATTTTTATCAGATGGAAGGGGATGATTCTTGGGAGCGATTTAAGGAGTTATTAAGGAAGTGTCCACACCATGGTATAGAAAAGTGGATGTTGGTGCATAATTTTTATAATGGGTCGAATGGAACAACTAGAACAATTATAGATGTTGCGGAGGGAGGTGATTTTATGAGTAAGAGTGCTAATGAGGCATATGAGCTATTAGAAGAGATGGCGATGAATAATTAACAGTGGCCAACTGAAAGGGGATAACCAAAGAAGGTTGCTGGAATGATGGAATTTGATGCTATATCTATGCTTACAACTCAAGTAGCAACCTTGACAAAGCAACTACAAAAGACTACACTCCCATCTAAGGCTATGCAAGTTCAAAACCTATGTGAATTTTGTGGTACAACCTGTCCACCCAGCCAATGCCCTGCTCTAGATATGAATAACATGCCTATGGAAGAAGTTTAAGCTATAGGGAATTACCCGAGACAACCCAATAATCCCAATTCCATGACCTACAATCCAGGTACCATCCTAATTTTTCATGGTCCAATACTCAAAACATTCAACAACCTTACCCTCCACCTCAGCCACAATATCAACCTCCCCAAAATAAACCACCATATCAACAGCAAGAAGCATACCAAAAACCTTCACCTGGATATTATCAACCACAAAATAGACCACCACACCAAATTCCAATGAAACCAGCTGAGCCCCAACCTGATGCAATCAACCAATTTATGACCGAAACTAGGGCGTCCATAAGGAGTTTGGAGACTCAAATAGGGCAGTTAGCTACGTTAATGTCTAATAGAGCTCAAGGAAATTTTCCTAGCACTACAGAAGTTAATCCTAAAGAACAGTGTCAAGATATTACTTTGAGGAGGGGATCACGGTATGAAGAGCCAAAGAAGAATCAGTCAGAAGAAGAAGGTCAGAAGGGAAATACACAAGGAATAGAAGAAGAGAAGCCTAATGAAGAAAAGGTTATTGAAGACCTTAACAAGAAAGAAGTGGTACCACCTGTGAGCATTGACCATTATGTTAGAATTCCAAATCCACAAAGGCTTCGTAAGCATAATCTGGATAAGCAATTTGCAAAGTTTTTAGAGGTGTTCAAGAAACTACATAATATTATACCGTTCGCAGCATTAGAGTAGATGCCTGTAATGCCCTACTACCTTAGAACCGTTACTAAGTGTGTTTAAAATGTGCAACTAACTCGCTAAACGAGGTTTTTAGAACAAAAGTGTGATTAAACAAAAACTCAAGGCTGTAATCTTTAAAAGTACTCTATTTCATTAAAAGTTCCAAGAGTTTAACATTTGGGATCCCAAAATAAGGTTTATAAAACATTTACAACTCAAAATAGGTTTACAGATAACCAACTATCAAAAACACAGTTTAATACAGCCATTTCTCAAAATTCCCCTAACCAAAGCAGTCGGGCAGGCCAAACATGTACGCGCCGCCCCACGCTCTCCGTACTCATGGCTGGTTAACTTTTTCCTTGCCCTTACCTGCAACACAGAGCACCCGTGAGCCGAAGCCCAGCAAGAAAACTCACACAGCACATAACATATGCATATTATATAATCAACATATTAGACAATCCACAGATAAAACAGATAGTCCATCAGACTAAACAAGTACGACCATGCCGTCCCAAAAGCGTTACTAAAGCTCGGGATCTTGGTTCTCACCGTAAGGATATCCCATGTATCCATTGGGGTCTAACCCTAACCATAAGCACTCCATGTGCCAAGTTTTATTCCCGGCCCCACTGCCGTTCTCGGCTCCTTTGCCATTCATTCTACTATAACCACATATAGCATACTTAAACAACATTCAAGCATATAATAATTCAATCAAGGCTACACCCTAACAAGCAATACAATCTAGGGTCGTGCCCTGCAGAAACACTATGGGCCCATGCCCTGCTCTACGGGTGCTACAGTTTTCTTACCTGTATCCCAAGCTTCACAATGCACCAAAGCCACGAGCACGGTCCTCTATCCCGAGCCTCTCCGAAGACCTAGTCACAACACATATAAAACATCCTTTAATACTAACCAATCCAAAACCACCTCCCATAACCAATCCCGTACTCTCGGGACCTCCAATCTCCCAAAACAACGTAACGGAAACATCCCCCGAGCCCCCGGAACAAATGCCCAAAAATGCAAAATTACCCTGTCCTGAAAATAGCCTAGCGCCGCGGCGCTACCCGTGAGGGCCGCGACGCCCAGCAAGTCAGAGAGCTCCCCAGCTCTAATACAGCCTTGTGCAGCGGCACCAAAGAACAGGGTTGCGGCGCCCCTTCGCGAACCCAGAAATCTGGGTTTTCCCTTGCATTTTCCCCGAGCCAAAACACTCCCAATTCAACCCCAATGCATACCCAAACCTCAGAATCAATCCAAAACCTCAAATAAACCATCTAACAACCTATAAACACCACCAACAAGCTCAAACACACAATCACACCCAAGATCCACACTTGAGTTTCAGATTTCAAACACTTAAACCAAAGCTTGAGAAAAGTGTAAACCAGACTTCTAGACTCTTAAACCATATCAGATATGAAAATTCAAACATGTTTAGAACTCTTACCTCAATCAAGAATTCAACTTGAGCTGCTCTTCCCAATCAAGTTCCAAGCTCAAATCACAACCTTCTGCTGAACCTAACCTCATTCCATCCCAAGAATTTACCAAACAAAGCACATAATTCAATTCTCAATTCCATGATATTCTTAGCTAAATTCTAAAACATATACACAGAATTTCCTTACCTCAATTCACTGAGTAATCCTCCAAGTTCCCTTAGCTTTAATTCCCTTCTTGACCCCAAGAGATTTGCCCTTAGTTTTTCCCTCTTTCTCCTCTAGGCTCCCAACCAATTTAAGCAAGAACTCAATTTGGCTAAGTGTTGAACGTGAATGACCCCTTTTCCCTCAGCTGAAACTTATCTAACCCTTGCCTAATGACCACTTTACCCCTCATAGAAGTCCTTTCCTAACTAAACCCCAAGGCCCTTTTTGTCATTTCTCCTTTCTTACAATTCTACCATTTCTCTCTTCTAAACTTGTTACCCTTACTAATTACCAATGGTTACTCAGGTTACTCAATCACCAATAACCATTAACCACTAATTCTCAACTCAACTTACAAAATTCCCAAAGTACCCCTAGGCTCCTCCCGAGCTGAGTATCTAATCCCGTTGTGACTATTAAACTAATTAGCTCCCTAGGACTATCTCGGTACGTGCACCACAATAATATCACCACTCACACGTGGTATTAATCATACAATTCAATTATTACATTTATGCCCTCAGCGGGCTAAAATTACCAATTTACCCCTAACAGACAAACGGGGTCGACATGCATATTTATACCACCTAAACATGCATCATAATCACATATTCATTTAAATTCATATATTAACATGTTAATTCACTTATTGCCCTCCAGGCACGCTAATCAAGGTCCTAAACCTTATTAGCAACTTGGGGAAGAAGTAGTATTTAATGTGTTCAAGGCTATGACTTATCCTAAAGCAAGTGACAATTGTTTCTCAGTGGATGTGGTAGAAGAGGTAGTAGGGAGAAGAAAGTTAATTGAAGATCCTCTTGAAATTAGTCTTACAGTTGATGATGTAGATGGTGAGGATAGTGAAGAGGCGTTGAGTTATTTGAAGTGGATACAATCATATGGGCCGTGGAAGAATAAAAGGTTCGAAGAATTGGGCGAGGGACCGGAAAGATCATTACCAACAATTTTGAAGTCACCTGTGTTAGAATTGAAGGCTTTACCAGAACATCTACGCTATGCTTATCTTGGGGAGAAAGAGACTCTTCCAGTCATAGTTTCATCATTTCTTTCGACAATAGATGTAACGACCCAAATTCGCTAATAAGGCTTAAGGGCCTTGATTAGTGTGCCGGGAGGGCATAAATGGGATTAGAGTGAATACTATTGACTTAAATGTGTGAATATGTGATTAATGATGATTATATGATAATTAATGATATTATGTGATAATATGAAATATTTATGTGATGTATGTGAGAACCACATTATTATGTGGCCAGGTTCATAGAGCGCAACTCGAGACGATCCTAGGGTCAGTTAGCGGGAAAAGTCACAACGGGACTTAAGATATGACTTTGGACAAGTCAGGGGTATTATAGGTATCGAGTAGCTATTTGGACTATCGGGTTATGAAAATAAATATATGGAGATATATTTGAGGTTAGGATGTCTAGGTGGGAATATTGGGGGATTTTACCGTTTTGGCCTCGGGGACGGTTCCGGCACCCCGAGCCTTAGGATTAACTTAATGAGTGGGACAAAAGCTAGGAAAACTTTAGGAAAAAGATAAACCGACCTTATTTTCCTCCTTCAGTTTAGTCTTCTTTCTCAAGGAACATTCAAGAGATACTCAAGGGGAAAATAAGGGAGAATTCTTGAGAAGTTGGAGCTGTAGATTGCTGGGAACTCAGAGGAATTCAGGGGTAAACTTGAGGCTTAGCTCAGTGAATAATCCAGGACTAAATCAGGGCTAAGGTAAGCACTTAATTTCCTTTTCTGTGATTAGAACTTCTGGGTTTTCTTGTTGGGTTATTGAGGAGGCTGTGGTTTTATATTTGAAGGTAGAATTGAGGAGGAAACTTGGAGATTTTGCTAGGTTTTGGCTTGGTGAAGTGGTTCAGCAGAAGAGGTAAGTTTCAACCCATGATTTAAAGGTTTTAATTTGGATCTGAATGGCTGGTTTAGGTGTTTATAGCTTTTGAGTTTCAGGAATTTGAAAGAGAAGATTAGTGTATGTTAGGCTGAGTTTTCTATGGAATTATGTGGTTTAAGTCATGCCAAAGGAGTTGGGATTAATTGGTTATGAGTTGGGGAGCTTTGGGATGGTTTAAGGTGAGGTTTTAAGCTTTAAAATGGTAGGTTTTCTGGGTTCGAAAGGAAGGGCCGCGACTCTGTTCTAGAGCGCTGTGGCCTTAGGATGAAGATGAGCCAAGGGGGCTCAACCAAAGGTGAGCGCCGCGTCGCCCAAGGCAAGGTCCGCGGCATGTGTCTTCTTTCAAGGGTGGCCCTTGGCTCTGTTTGAGGCTAGGGCTGCGGCTAAGCTTCAAGGGCCGCAGCCCTTGGTTGTGCACATGAACTTTTGAGGGTTTTAGGCATGGGAATGTGGTCTAGTATGCTCATGATTGATTTCACCACTGTGCTTGGTGGAATTCGGATTCCCGGGAGTTAGTTTTGTAACCAGAAACCTATATTCGAGTATTAATGGAATCCTATACTTTGGTTGTGACTAGGTGATAAAGGCTTAGGCTCGGGATCGGATCATGCTTGAGGGGTGTTGCTCATAATCAATAATCGTATAGACTAAAGGTAAGAAAACTGCACCTGGTTGAATATACGTGACGGGACTAAGGGCTCCCTATTGTAATTGCTTGAAATGATGGTATTATGCCATGCAAGCTATTTAGTGAACCAGCGGCCTAAGGGTGCCAAGGGTTACACTAGCGCACAGGGCGCGGCTCAGCCACTGGTAGCCGAGGACAACTTATTATGCACTGAGCTCGGTTTAAGCGGGCCGGAGTCAGTGGGTTAAACAGAGGGTGCGGCCTAAGTCGTCGGCCCTGAATACTATGTGATATAAATGATTGATTGCGTCCTGAATCTGAGTATATGTGTTGAATGTCTATTGTGAGTTATTTGATGTGAGTTCATGCTTGATGAATTAACTGTCTGTTATCATTGATTGTGTTGTATATGATGTTTTCTTGCTGGGCCTTGGCTCACGGGTGCTACGTGGTGCAGGTAAAGGCAAGGGTAAGCTCGATCAGCCCTGATTGGAGAGCTCTGCAGGGTGAATGTACATGGCAGGCTGCTCAGTCGCCACGGTTGAGGAGATTACAGGGACCCTTGTATTTTGCCTTAGTATGGCTAATGTTTACTTATAACTGTCGAGCTTTGTGAACCAGCTTTTAAACACTGATCTTTTGGGGATCCCTTCTGTATACTGTTTATAATTTATAAAATGTATCTTTTGAGGTCAAAATGTCTTTTAACCCTAGAACACTGAAGCTAATGACACGTTTTTAAATTAATGACTTGATTAGCAAGTCTTGCACTTTCTAAGTACACAGTGTAGCGGTCTTGGCTAACCAGGGCGTTACAGTAGAGGAGGAGTTGTTGAGAGTATTAAGGGCTCATAAAACTGCTATAGGATGGACTCTTGCTGATATAAGAGGAATAAGCCCATCGACAGTTATGCATAGAATTCTTATGGAAGAAGATGCTAGACCAACTATTGATGCTCAGCGAAGACTTAATCCAACAATGAAAGAAGTGGTGAGGAAATAGGTCTTGAAATGGTTAGATGATGGAGTGATTTATCCTATTTTTGATAGTGCATGGGTAAGTCCAGTACAAGTAGTACCTAAAAAGGGTGGCATGGTCGTGGTGAAGAATGAGAGTAATGAATTGATTCCAACAAGGACTGTGACGGGTTGGAGGATATGTATAGATTACCGGAAGTTGAATAAGGCAACTAGGAAAGATAATTTTCCTTTGCCTTTTATTGATCAGATGTTAGATAAGTTGGTGGGGCATAACTACTATTGTTTTCTAGATGGGTACTCAGGTTATCATCAGATTGTAATTGCACTGGAGGATCAAGAGAAGACAACTTTTACATGTCCTTATGGTACTTTTGCTTTTAGAAGGATGCCATTTGGGCTATTCAATGAACCAGCTACATTTCAACGGTGTATAATGGCTATATTTTCTGACATGGTTGAGAAATGGATTGAGATTTTTATGGATGATTTTTCGGTTTATGGATCTTCTTTTGACAATTGCTTGACTAATTTGGAGTTGGTTTTGAGGAGATGTGAAGAGTCACATTTAGTATTTAATTGGGAGAAATGTCACTTTATGGTGAATGAAGGAATTGTATTGGGGCACAAGATTTCTAAGAAAGGTATTGAGGTAGACCAAGCTAAGATTTCTGCAATTGAGAATTTACCACCTCCAGTTTCAGTTAAGAGAGTGAAAAGCTTCCTTGGTCATGCGGGGTTTTATAGAAGGTTTATTAAGGATTTTTCTAAGGTTTCAAAGCCTTTATCTGCTTTGTTGATGAATGGAGTTCCTTTTGATTTTGATGAGAAGTGTCACCAAACTTTTAAGATACTTAAGGAGAAATTGATTTCGGCACCTATAGTTGTAGCACCTCAATGGGATTTGCCATTTGAATTGATGTGTTATGCTAGTGACTTTGCAGTTGGGGCAGTGTTGGGACAAAGAGTTGACAAGGTATTTAGAATGATTTATTATGCAATTCGTACCTTGAATGATGCTCAAATTAATTACGCAACTACGGAGAATGAGCTTTTGGCCATAATGTTTGCCTTTGATAAGTTTAGGCCATACTTGATTGGGAATAAGGTGGTTGTTTACACATATCATTCTGCTATAAAATATCTTATGACCAAGAAAGATTCCAAGCCTTGTCTTATTCGTTGGATTTTGTTGTTACAAGAATTTGATGTGGAAATTAAGGATAAGAAGGGCACAGAGAATTTGGTGGCTGATCACTTGTCTAGATTGGAGGTTGACGAGGATTCTAGTAATAAAGAAGTTCAAATTAAGGATGTTTTTCCTAATGAGCAGTTGTTTGAAGTAAGTGTTTGTAAAGATGTTCCATGGTTTGCAGACTATGTTAATTTTTTGGCTGCAAAGGTTATACCTTCTGAGATGACAAGGCAACAATTGAAGAAATTCTATTCGGAGGTGAAGCACTATTACTGGGAGGAGTGTATTCTGTATAAACATTGTCCTGATCAAGTTATTAGAAGATGTGTGCCCGAAGAGGAGATGTTGTCAATCTTGACTCACTGTCATACTTTGCATTGTGGCGGTCATTTCGGAGGAACAAGAACAGCAACAAAAGTTTTGCATAGTGGGTTTTACTGGCCTACATTATTTAAAGATGCTAATGTCTTTGTCAAAAGTTGTGATCATTGTCAACAAACTGGGAATATATCAAGAAGAGATCAAATGCCAATGACTGATATTTTGGAAGTCGAGTTGTTTGACGTATGGGGAATAGACTTTATGGGACCTTTCCCATCATCGTATAATAACAAGTACATTCTGATTGCGGTGGACTATGTTTCTAAATGGGTAGAAGCTGCAACAACTCCTACTTGTGATGGGAAAGAGGTACTTAGATTCCTTCACAAAACTATCTTCACTCGGCTTGGTACACCAAGAGCAATTAATAGGGGAAGTCATTTTTGCAACAAGTCTTTCACTGCTCTCTGTGCTCGTTATGGTGTTCATCATCGAAAGACATTGTTTTATCATCCAATTTCAAATGGTCAAGTCGAAGTGTCAAATAGGGAGATTAAAGGTATCTTGGGAAAGATTGTCAATACGTCAAGGAAGGATTGGTCGAAGAAGCTCGATGATTCACTTTGGGCTTATCGCACTGCATTTAAAACTCCGATTAGAATGTCACCATATCGATTGGTGTTTGGTAAGGCATGCCATTTACCGGTGGAACTGGAGCATAGAGCTTACTGGGCTGTGAAAAGTTAAATCTTGATATCTTTATGGCGGGACAAAATAGGCTTATGGAGTTAAACAAGCTTGATGAATTTCGAAATGAAGCTTATGAGAATGCAAGGATTTATAAAGAGAATTCGAAGGCCTTTCATGATAAGCTGATACTAAGGAAGGATTTTCAACCAGGAGATAAAGTGCTGCTATTTAATTCAAGACTTAAGCTCTTTCCTGGTAAATTGAAGTCGAGATGGCCAGGACCATACACGGTAGTTGCTTCACTTCCTTATGGAGCAGTACAAGTTCATAGTAAGAAGATGGGACACTTTAAGGTGAATGGTCAGAGATTGAAGCATTATTTGGAGGACCCGGTGGAAAAATGCAAGTTCGTGGTGATTTTGGAACCACTTTGATTTTAAAATAAACAAAAGTTTGGCTAAAAGATGTTAAAGACAACGCTCTTAGGAGGCATTCCTAAGTTATTTTTATTTCTTTTGTATTTTAAATTTATGATTTTTGTTTTTGTTTTGTTTGGAACAATGTTTAGGGAATTTTTTTTAGTGATTATTTTTAGTTCTAATTATAAATTTTTTGATGTATTGTATGAACCGTGAAAAAAAAACGCAAGAGTTTACAAGTAAAGGGTTAGAAAAATGTTATTTTTGAGGAAGTAGCGCTACAGCGCTGGGAAGGTGGCGCTAGTTACAGAATAGTTGGAAGATTTTGTACAGAACGAAGCGCTACAGTGCTATGAATAGGGTGCTATGGTGCTAATCTCAGAGCCAAAGGGGATTTTTCTTTGGTCCTTAGCGCTACAGCGCTGCTTAAGTAGCACTATGGCGCTGTACTTAGAGAATAACTGCCCAGACAAAAACCATGGTAGCGCTACAACGCTCTATCTCAGATTTTTTTTTAAAGGGAAGGGTTTCAAATTTTCTTTCCCCAAACCCTCATTTCTCCTTCTCCCTTCCATGTTCTCTCTATCCCAACACCTCAAAAACCTCCATAGGTCCTCCATTACAGCCTCTTTCCAGAAAATCTCATCATATCATCCACTTATCTTCTTCATTTTCTCTTCTATCTCAGCCATTTTGTCCATTGCTCAAATTTTTACCTCTAAAATCAATTTCAATTTCCAAATTCCATTTTGAGCCCTAAAAATTCAGAGTTTCAAATTTCTTGAAGAAGGTTCAAATTTTCAAGGGGCTTTGATCAATCAAGCACAAGGAAGACCATTTCAAGGGTTAGTAAGTGTTTTCAATCCCTTTTATTTCAAGATTATTTCTACATTTGGGGTTGGGTTTCATTGTTGCTTGTTTTTGGTGGACATTGGTTTTTGTTGCTGTGATTTGTAGTATTTGGGTATTGTGTTCTGTGAAATTGGATTTTTAGGGTGGTTGTAAAGAAGGAAAGTAGTTAATTTAAGGGGAGGTGCTGTCGATTTTTTTTTTCTGGGTTTGGTGTTGTTTAGAGTGTAAACTATGAATCCTAAGAGTAGAGCGGGAAGGTCTAAGGATAAGGGGAAAGGCCAAGCTTCTGCCTCCCAACAAAGGGATGATAGCTTGGAGCAGGAGTTTGATGAAGCTAGGTTTATAAATTTTCAAGCTCAAGAGCAGTATGAAAAGTTTGTGCAAAAAACCTTGATCCTGGAAAGAGAAGTAGAATATCAATCTGACCCTTTTGATCATCATATTTTTGAATTAGTTAGAGCTAATCTCGCGGCTTGAAAGTGGGACAATTTTGTTACAAAATTGGCGCAGGAAAATGTATCATTGGTTTATGATATCTATGCGAATTTAAGAGCTAAACACAATGATAAAGTTTTTGTTAGAGGTAAGCGAGTCCCTTTCACTGCTAAATCCATTAATAAGGTTTTCAATGTCCTGCACATAAAAGAGCAAGAGGAGGAATATACAAGATATTTGAAGGGATATATAGATTATAATGTTGTGGCTGAAAAGTTATGCTTTGAAGATACTCCTTGGAATTTATCTGACTCTTTACCCAAGAGTATCACGTCATGTCAATTGAATATTGAGGCCTGATTTTGGGCTTTCTTTGTTTGTGCTCGGTTCATGCCAGTAAGTCATGTGTCTGACATGACTAAGGATCGAGTACTTCTGATGTATGCATTGATGACAAGGATGACTATTAATATGGGTTCGTGGATTAAAGAAAATATAGAGTTCATTGAAAAGGGCCATACCACTGGAGGTTTGGGCCATGGATCTGTCATCACAATGTTATGCTATAAGGCTGGAGTTCCTGAGTTAGTTACTGATATTTATTAGTCTTTGCAGCAACCTTTGTCAATTACTTTGATGAAGGATTATCCCGCCCCTGCTCTTTATGTGCCACAGACAAGGAAAAAGGGTAAACGTCGTGTGGAAATGGAGGTGGACGAAGAGGCTGATCCGGTGTTGTTGGGGGTAGTAGTGACCATAGCATGAAGAACGTCAATGATAAGTTGGATTATCTTATCCAACAAAATCAGTATATGGTTCAACAGGAGCACATGATGAATCAATACATAGGCCAACGGTACGAATATGAGGTGAACCATGTGGCTCGCTTAAACAACTTGGTGAGTCGGTGGTCTTTAAATGAGGCGGATCAAACTTATTTTGCTCCACCACCACCACATCCATCGCATTATCTGTTTTACTCTCCGCCTCTACCTCAGTCATTTGCTGGATTTCTAGAACCTCAACCTCCGCCGTCTCAACCTTTCAAGGGACCTTCGTCCCAGTCGCCACAACCACCATACTAATGCGGCTGGTCAGGTAAGTCTCTGTTCTCATTCTTTCTGTACTTTAACATTGGGGACAATTTTCGGTTTTAAGTTGGGGGAGAGATTTATTTCTGGTGTTCTTTGATGCGTTTGCGTTTTACGGTTTGTTTGTTGTTAGTTGTTTTGAGTCATGTTTTAGAGTGTAAATTAAGTTGATGATAGTTGCCATTTTAATATGATTGACTGTTATGTAGTATAATTCAAAGGAAAAGTTGATGTGCTTCTGAAACAATCTGTGTGCTTGGTTAGATTACTTTGTTTTTTTTACTGCGATCTGTTGACATTAGAGATCTATTGCTCATAAATTGCAAATGTTATAATTGAGTTATTTTATGCATGTCGAATTTGGATTGTGGATTGAAAAGATTGAAATAAATTCTAGAACCTGTTTGCTTACTATTTGAGATGAAATTTGAAACAATGAACATTTAGGAAAATGATATAGGCAATTTTTTGGACTGGTTGTGCCTTTCAAGCTAACCCTATTAAATTTTATCCTTAGTCAACCCTTTTGAGCCTTACAACTGTTTTCTTGTTAAACATTCTTTTGAGCCTAGCTGTGAATTGGATTACCATTTACTCTTTTTGACCCATACCATGAGCATGAAAATTATTATATGAGGGGAGTGAATGTGTAATGGGATGTTTGTATTATGTGTTATTCAGAAAATTACTTGTGATTGAGAAAAAATTAAAGAAAGAAAAGGAAAAGAAAGTGAAAAATGATTATGTTCCCAAACAATTATCTATTGACAAATCAAAGTTTGGGGGAATGTATTGGAAAAAAAAGAAAAAAATATTCTCAATAATTACACAGAAAAAAGGGGTAACAAAGGGATGAGTGGTATGAAATTGCTGGGAAAGTTTGTTTAGTTGGAATGCTTGTGGTATGATTAAGCCTAAAAATTTCTCTTTATCTACCTATACCTAAGTCTTCTATTACAACCCTTATAAAGTCCTATTGATTCTTGTTTGTGCATTTGTTTATATTAATGGAGAATAGTAAGTAATGAAGGCATATGGAAATATTTGGTTATGTGGTTAGTTGGTGAGAATTTGATGTGCATAAAGTGGTTCAATTATTTTATTTGCTAGTTATGAGTAAATGAGCTTTGGTGTTGAAAGATTGCAGTGAAAGGGTGAAGTAAGTGAGACTGAAAATCTAGATTAATGTTTTAAATAGCATGATTATTTTTCCTGAGAATTATATATGCATAGCCGTCTTGAGTGTTGGAATTGGTTAGTTATGTCAACTTGGTTTGTTTAGGTTTGAGTCTAGTTAGATTCTTTACTCAAGGGCGAGTAAAGGTTTAGTTTGGGGGAGTTTGATAAACGAGTTTTAGGCTCATTTAGGATCTAGTTTTTAGGTAGGTTTTCATGAGTTTAGGGCTATTTTATTGCAGAATTATGTTCATTTGTTCATGTTTCAAGTTTTCCATGCTAAGTTGGTGAAAAGAGTGGAATGAAGTGAAAGTGGAAGAAAATGGAGTTAATTTGGAGAAAATCGTGTTTTTTGGGAGCAATATGTCAGAGATGTGATACTGTTAATAGCGCTACAACGCTAGCAAAGAGGCGCTACAGCGCTAGAAAGGAGATATTCGAACATGTTGAATCTGTCAATAGTGCCCCAACGCTACAAAGCAAGCGCTACAACGCTATCAAGACTAGAAGATCAGCGCTACAACACTACATCAAGGGTGCTACAGCGCTAGTGAAATAATTATTAGGGTATTTTGGCTCTGATTACAGCGCTACAACGCTCAAGACATAGCGCCACAGCGCTATCAACGCGTTTTTCAGATTTTTAGCCACTTTTTGAAGGGCAAAACAGTCTTTTCACTTGGGAGCATTGGAAAACTATTTAAGGAACATTATTCTGTGATTTTTGATAAGCAGATCTAGTTTGAAAAAACCCTAGATTTAGAAAAGGTTGCTGTAATTAGATTTCTTTTTCATCTGAATTCTATAGGTTATTTTCTATGAATAATTATTTGAAGTTTATTTTCATCATGTTATCTATGAACTAATTTCTTTTATCTAGGAATTAATGTAGTCACTGGGATTTATATTTAATTTTATTATGATATTCTATTGATACTTCTTCTCCATTCTAACCTATATAATGTTTGTTTAATGCTGGTAAATACTTGATCACTATTTAGTTGATTTAATGGTTTTGATTCAAAATTCGAAAGATGATAATTGAATATGCTATCATTATATAGACATAGGTTGCATATTGGATGAAAGTACCTGTATGACTTGTGTAGTAATTAGGTTTCTTTGCTTAATGCCTTCTATATGTTCAAGTTTATCACAGAAATATAGAAAACCTGCATATAGACTGAGATCTTATATCTTGAAAAAGAATAGGAATCGATCATATTAACCTGCTATTAGAATACGAAGACGAGATTTAGAATTGATTAGTAAAATTAATAGAATGAAAAGTTGATGGCATTAATTCCTAGGCTTTTTAGTATTGATTTTTAATTAGTTGATTCATTGTTTTGCTTACAGTTATTTAAATTTTGTTCATAATTTAGAGTATTCCTTTTTATTTTTATTATTCATTTAAGTTTAAATTCACCAAATACAAAGTTAAAGAACAATTAGTGGTATTTGCAAAATAGTCTTCGTGGGATCGATACTATACTTATCATATATTACTTGAATTGACCACGTATACTTGCGTGCTAATTTCCACAGATCAGTCCTCCACTTCCCATTGGACTTGGGTACTAACACTGGGTTAGAAACCCAGGCCGGGTAATTAGCCTCCCTAATGAACCTGTTTTCCTTCAGTTGCTTGACTTCTTCTTTTAGAGCTCTTGCTCGTTCCTTGTCAAGAAACCTTCTGTTCTGCTGAACTGCTGGGTAGTTTTCATCCACGTTGAGCACGTGGCTGATCACAATTGGTGAGATACCCACCATATCCTTGTGATACCAGGCGAAGACGTCTTGATTTCTTCGCAAAAATTCTACCAGTTGTGCTCTTACTTCCACCTTTAAATTCTTTCTAACTGTGACCACTCTGGTCGGTTCGTTCTCTTCTATCGGGACCTCCTCTAAATCTTCCATAGGTCCCACTCCACTCTCCAAATCCCCAAAGCGAGGATCAATGTCCATTCCCTCACTTTGGGAAACGCCCTATTTGGTGACTTCATCACCAGATGAGGTCTGTTGCTCATTAACACCAGGATTCCTTTCCTGGTTGGTAACTTTTACAACTTTTTCTTGGTCAGTAAAATTCACAATGTTATATTGGTCGATGTCCATCTCGTCTACTACTTCTTCTTTCTCCCTGCACACAATCATGCTACTCTCCTTGGTTCCCCTCCATGCCTTAACCATAGAAGCATTGTAGCATTCCCTGGCTTCTCTCTGGTTTCCCTGGACATAGCCTATGCCTGCACTAGTTGGGAATTTCATAGAAATGTGCCATATAGACACTGCTACGTGTAGGGCCGTGAGTAGTGGTCGACCAATCACCACATTGTACACCGACGAGCAATCTACTATCAAAAACTTTGTCATGACTGTCTCGTGTCTAGGAACGTCTCCTGCTGTGTCCGGTAACATGATTGTTCTGGCTGGTGACAATTCTTCTCCAGTGAACCCGTAAATAGCTTGAGAGCATGGTTTCAAGTCATTGACGAACAATTTCATCTTTTCAAAAGATGACTTGTAGACAATGTCCATGGAGCTTCCCGTATCAACTAGGCATCTCTTTACCTTCATGTTTGTGATTTGGACTGTAATGACGAGTGGGTCATTATGGGGATACCTGACGTGTCCAGCATCATCCTTTGTGAAGGTAAGAGACTCACTCTCATATCGAAGATTCTTTGGAGGTCGCTCCTCAACAATCATGACTTCTGATGTTGCATCCGACTCATGTCGAAGTGTCCGGGCATATCGTTCCCTTGCTTTGTTACTATCCCCAGCCAAGTGCGGGCCTCCACATATAGTGTCTAAAGTAAAGTCCACAGGCTCGGGTTGCAAGGGTGGAGATCGATGTCGTTTGAACCCAAGATTATTGTTGCTTCCTTCTCCTTGGGGTTTCTCTGCCCGGTACTTTTTCAACTTACCCGAACGGAGAAGAAATTCTATCTCATCTTTAGATGATTCCATTCGTTCGTATCATGACCATAATCTCCATGGAACGAAAAAACTTATTCGTGTCTCTCTCACTCATCTTTTTCCTGATGGGTAGGGGTTTCCGGTAGAGAACCTCTTGATGAATAACGAGATATATTTTCGTCCGGTTGGCCGAGAGAGTGGTGTAATTAGTGAATCGAGGCTCATACTTAGTTGGCTTATCGTTTGGACCCAACATAGCCTTCTTTTCTTCATGGCGGTCAGACCAGTTATTTCCACGTTCTTTCCACCATTTTGACAGTTTCCACCATTCTTAAGAGGGTCAGCTGATCCGCCCGGATTGTTTATGCCTTCTCCTCTTTCTCGATCGCGTCATCCAATTTCATATACTTGTCTGCCTGGTCAAGAAATTGTTGAAGTGTTGAAATTGGATTTCTATGTATACTATCCCACAAAGGGTTTCGGTAAGTGATTCTAGAGGATATGGCAACCATCTTCCTCTCAACTCCTAAAACAGTTGCTCTGTCGGCCTCTCTCATGAATCTCTGTATATATTTCTTTAGAGATTCATCCTTTCCTTGTTTGATATATGCCAAGTGGTTGGCATAAACTGGTGGAGTCTGGGCAACACTGAATTGTCTACAAAACTCCTTCCTGAATGTTTCCCAAGAGGTAATGGAATTCAGCTTAAACTTCCCATAGCATTCCTGGGCAGTATCTGACAACGTAATCAGGAAAACTCTACACCGATAATCGTCACTTACCCTGAGCAGTTCCATGTGGTCCTCAAATTTCCCAACATGTCTGATGGGATCTACTTTTTCTGTATACATCGGTAGCACCGTTGCTTTATATTTTTCTGGTGGCTGGGCTGCTCTGATCCGGGCACAAAATGAATTGCCACTCCTATGGTCTACTACATCTATCCCGAAAGGTTGTTTTGACAAACCCCGCACCGCAGCTATTAGCGCGTCAAGCTGGGCTTCAATGGTTGGTGCAACTAACGAGGCTCTAAGATTTTGACCTCTCGGTCAGGCATTTCCATCTGGTGCACTGTTGTCAAGTATTTCTACTTGATCGGTAGAGTGGTTCAGATCTTGTCCTTTGAGCGGGACGGTCTTCCTCTTGTTGCTGATAACGTCCCTTAGATCCTTCCGGGAAGCATGTCCTCCTAACCAATCAAACACCGTACTCTTCGAATTTTCAAAGGGCTTACTACGATGGACCAGCTCTCTCCCACTACACTGCTGGCCAGGATGTAGTGGCGGCTTCTCGGCAAGGCCCAGGCAGTCCTTTCCTCCTTGTTGGTCGTTGTCCTCTTTTTCTTTTGACTGGTTAGTTTGATGACTATCAACCTCATCCCGAACATATCCTTCTTTATACTGTGATGTTTTCTTATCTCGAGGAGCTCTGGTCTGATAATGCCTGGGCGGAGTCTTCTTACTACCCGACCGGTGATTTCCTGATTGAGAGGTTCCTGACCGGTGGCTTCTGGAAGGGGTTCGAGAATTCTCCCTTTGCGTCGATGCAGTCCCAAAGCGGACCCCATCATTTGCCTAACCAGTGGGATTGCTTCTACTTCTGTTTGGCCCCCGAGAATTGGCCCTGCCAGCTGGGGACTTCTGACAACCATTTTTATTTCTTGCTCCCTGGGCAGCTGCTCGTGCTGCGGCTTGAGCATTGGTCTGGGCCAATTGAGTAGCTGCTTCTAGAGCAAGTGCTGCCTCGCGATGTCCCCGGTCAGCCTCCTCTTGCCATGGCCTGATCTCTTCACTTCTGGCATCCCTTTCCTATCTTTGCTACTCGAATGCAGTCTTCTGCTTGGCCATTTCCTCAGCAAAAGACTCCTACCAAGTGTTGAATTGCATCATCTCTTCCTGGAAAGGCCCTATGGATTCCTGGAGTTGTTTGACCTCTCGAGTTGTCTCCTCGAGAAAGACCCTGGGCTCAGTGTCAGGGTTCTTAGGTGCATGACCTTCTGGTCTAACAATTTCTTTTGCAGTTGACGTACTGGGCTTCCTGGGCGCCATATTGGTAGGATAGTAGTGTATTTCTTCTATTCATGCTCTCAATGAAAGCACCAAAAATGTTGACCACGATTTTGGCCAACGGCGAGTAGACGCAAAAACGACAGTAAACCTTGAATAGAAAATAAATGACACATATAATTTTATATTGGTGCAGCCCCAATTTGTTGGTAATAGCCTAATCCACTTAGAATTGTTATATATATACATATACTTAAGATCAGATGAACCTGAGCCAACTGAGTTTCTTAAGAATAAGTAAAAAAGTATAATGTTTCTCTCTCTAAGCTCTCAGAAAATGCTTCCAGAATGCCCCAAGTAATGGTCCCAAAGTCTCAAAACTAAAGAGTTTTTCCAGTCTCCAAAAGACCCCCCAAATGCTGTCATGAGCCCTTTATTTACAGGCTTATGGACCAAAAAATCTATCATTTTTATGGGGTTCTTGGTTGTTTCAACCCACTATAATTAATCAAGTAATAAATAAATTAAAATTCCAATAATATATCTATTCCTCTGGGATATCTGAGAGATTTGCGTGGTAGTTACGGGAATTCTGGCAAAAGTTGTTACTGAGGTTTTGCAAAGAAGTCACTGGGCAGTTAACTCTTGAGATTCTAAAACAGCCGGTCGGTTATCTGACATAGTTGGTCGGATCAAACTCCTTTCTAATATAACTGGTCGGATAAAACACTTCCTGACCAGTTAAATCCTTACATGGTCAGACAAACTGCCCTTCTCACGTGTCTGGTCAGGTAAGACTCCCTCTTGACCAGGCAAAATTCTTATCCGGTCGGGTAAATCGTTTCCTGACCAGGTAAAACCATCTTTTCCACCAATGTCCTTCCCTTGGTTAACATACTTACTAACCATTAACGCTCCAGTAGGTAGCCATGAGTTGCCACCTGTCACCTCTGATTGCCACGTCATTAAACTGAAATTTTAGGGATAACATAGTGAACTTTGTCATTGATCAAAATGTAATTTATAATTACATTCCCCAAAGTGTTATAAAGTCACAAAGATTATTTGAAAAAGTTCTTGATGAAACCTTAACATAATATATTGCTAGCTAAAGTTAAACATATTTTATGTACGAGTTGTACAATTTCTATATAATTGTGAATGTGACAAAAAAAAACTTATAATATGTACCGATTGTACATTTAATTATATAATATATCAAGTCATAAGAATAAGGAATGATTTATTTCATTAATAAATTTGACCACTTGTTGGAAAGAAATGAGAAAGAAAAATAAGTGATATATTTATATTATGATTATATCTATTTGGCTACAACAAACATGATTATTATCATTGTGTATTAACTTGAATGAATGATAGGGTTATATTTGAAAAATAAATGTGCTTTTAAGCAAGCACGCCATTGGATAGATAAAATTGTTAAATATAATGTTGTTAAACATAATATATTACAAAAATCAAATGGAGAAATCTGATTCTTGAAGAATCAATGCTACTATATATTTTGAAGGATATTAAAATTATTTCATTCTCTAGTATATAAACAAAAATGAAATTTTTATAGCGGTTATGTATAAGTTGAAAATTTTAGTGAAATACAAAGTATAGTGAACCTGAAGTTCATTAATTGAATGATCAATCATATGCAATGAAATGTATAAATTTTCCTAACTTTAGATGAAGAACCAGAAGATTATTTTTATTATTAATACTTATATGATGCATATGGGAAGTGAAAATAAATTTGAATATCTTGTATTTTTAAAAGAAAATATATATATATATATTTCAACTAGTTTTCAAATGTTCTGATTATAAATATTTTAACTTGTCCAGTTTTATTGTTAAATTTTTTTACTTCATATATATTATTTATAAAAATGCCACTCATTAGAATGTTAGTGCATTCATTTCTCAAATTTTTCATAATTATTTATAAGTTGAAATTATATTTCTTCTAAAAATTATTTTACCTATATAAATTAATTTTCTATATAGTTATTCATCTTGTCCAAGATGTATGTGATTTTTTTTATATTATTTTGATAACAAGTGTTTAATTATATTCTCTTTGCATTCTTGAATCATTGTTGGATTTTATCGTATAATTTCTTACCGATGTGATAAGATTGTATGATCATGAACTTACAAGAAATATAAGCTTGTATGTTTTCACTTATACATATATATGACTCATTCTTGAAAATGAATAAGTTCATAATTATGATTTATTGAACCTGAAGTTCAATGACCCAATAATATATATGAGTTTGAGAAAATATTGATTTATTGTGATCCCTACAGGTTGTATTAATTTTTAAAAATATTCTCTCGACCAGGGGGAGAGAAACGCAGTTGGATCGATGGATATTTTGAAAAATGATCCTTGCACAAAATAAGAACTATAAGTTCAGAATGATAAAAGCATACATATATGTATGTCAACTGCAAATCAATATTATTTAAATTGAGTTAGAATGAGTCTAATAACACTTGAAGCGTAAGTGAACAAAGTAGAGATTATAAAAACAATGTTCATTTGGTTCATCCTGAAGATGTTGTAAGTAAGAGGCATTCATGAAGATACCTTAATGTTATAAAGTATTGATAATTTGAACATTAAATAAAATTGTTACTCCTGAAGAGACTCCTTAAAGAACTTATAGACATAATAAAGTTGATAATAATTAAAGCCCTTGAAGTGGTTATATATATACCTATAAATAATATACATGTTTGACAAGTATGTTGAAAATAATGAGATCTTTTTAAGTTATGTCAATATTGAAGGAAATTATCAAATTATGAATTATTGTCGACAATACAAAATGTTTGCATATGCAAAAAACTAATATGAGATAGCAAGAATCATGATATTAAACGGGTCGAGAATTATCGATGTATATATAATTTTGGCCAAAATCATCTGACACAATACATGCAGTATAAATTTACTCACATAAAGTGAAGTAAAACCTATAGGGGTACAAATAAATATTTGTACAAGAAATGTAATTCTAATGAGAATTTTGTATATTTGTACACAAATGAATTATTGTACAAAATTTGCACAGACAAGAGAATGATTAAATAAAGGCATATACATATTGTTATGAGAAATTATAATCAAGATTTGATTATAGCCTAGAGTATATATGTTTTATGAGAATTGATATGTGTCATATAAACGTTGCAACACAAATTATTTATTTGGAGCTCCTAGTAATATGAGAATTTAAAATATGTCTTACCGAAAAAATTCCTGAAGAATTTAACATGTCTTATGAGATATAAATTCAAAGTCGCGCGCATTATACAATAAAGATCTTTGTCTGGATTAAAGACAAGTAGGTGAATAATTATTTAAAATTACAAATATGATTGTCTGTGCAATGTGAATTCGTAAATAATACGTTGTAAAAAGCTCTTGAAGAGCTCCTGATTATTTTATAAACTATTGAAGAAGGATTTCTTATTTCATCTTGTAGATTGTGAATTATTAAATATATTCTTTGTTTATAGATTAAATTATGAGTATAGAAGTTCCAAAGAACTTCGTATGCATAAAGAATCATAGTGTATATGATCACTTGATGTAGAAATTAAAGAATATGTAACGAGAATGCAATGAATATATGGTCCCAAAGTACCACCTTTATTGCAAATGAAAATTGATATTATCGAAGATATTCATTCATGTGATCATATTTAACTTTTATATTTTGGATTGAACATAGTCATAGATAATGAATATCCATAAATATGATGCATATTATAACATTGTTGATATGCTATGATAATGAACAAGGTTATATACATGATTGATTAAATATGATGGATAAATATTCATATTCCATTCTACATATATGCTCTAGAAGAGTTATAGTAAATATGTGATCATAGATAATTTATGGTGATTTATAATTACAATGAAAATCATATGAGATATTTGATCACTAAAGTTACCATGGATATATGCATGGGGGGGAGACATATTCGTGTTGCACTCTTTTTCCCTTAGTTCATGTTTTGTCTCACTGGGTTTTTCTGATAAGGTTTTTAATGAGGCAACTTTAAATCATGTTGAGATACTTGCAATTCATGAGGTAAGGGAGAAATGTGTGATTGAGATCAACGAAACAACATATTTGAGGAACATGTTGATTATCACCCGATACAGAAATACAAACAATTCTCTATAAAGATAATGATGCATGTACTGCTCAACTAAAAGGATAATACCTTAAATGAGATAGATTTAAATACATTTTACTGCAGTTCTTCTTCACAGATGATCTTCAAAAGAGTGGTGATTTGATGTTCATCAAATTCGATCAAGCGACAATCTTGCAGACTTATTTACAAAGTCATTACCAACATCAATGTTCGAGAAGATGATACATAAGATCATAATGTGTCGATTAAAAGATCTTCAAAAGCGTCGAAATAAGGGGAGTAAATATGCACTACACTATTTTCCCCTTGGTCGAGTTTTTGTCCTACTAGGATTTTCTAACAAGGTTTTTAATGAGGCAGTTTTCATGGATATCCAAGGGGGAGTGTTATAAATATTATATATATGAATATCCATAATAATGAAGAATCACTAGGTTACCCAAAGTAAAATATCAACATTAATTTTTTATTGTATTAAGAGTAGTTACCTGATTTCCTTAGGGCTTATTTATCTGTATAAATAGGGGTCATTCTATAACGCCCTGGTTACCCCAGAACAGTTACGGTGAACGGTGAACCGGAAATTTGACCCGCTACCTGAGTCCTTTGGTTAAAAACGTGTTCTAAGTGTCATTAACAAGCTAAGGTGGAAAATCAATAAAAAGGAAATGATATATTTTATTGAATACATAAAACTGTCCATGGGCCCATAAGAACATTTACAAGTTATTTACAACTCAAAATGGTCATTACAGTTTCAAAATTACAAACCCGCCGACCTAAGCGGCAAAAATAGGGTAAACCCCCTAGTTCCTCTGAGAACTCCTTGGCCGTGGCGGTCAAGCAGCCGCATATGTACACATCACCACCTAAGCTCTCCACTCAAGGCTGGGTGAGCTTTTCTTTCCCTTTACCTGCACCACATAGCACCCATGAGTCAAGGCCCAACAAGAAAACACAATAAAACATGATATAATATCAACAATGATCGTAAAAATCATTCAGGACCATCAGCCCAAACAAATAGATGACAGTCGCAAAAGTCACTAAATTGGGCCCAGCTCCCTTTAGCCTTGCGACGATAGGGTCACCGGGGTTTTATAGATAAGTGAACTTTTATTAATTCGAACAGGATAGGTGCATGGTGACTAGTCACCAACATAACCCTCCTCATGATCTTAAAGTCATAACCCTGGAACATCGTTCCCTAGCCATGTGACAAGCAGTCACCGGGGCCTTTAGCCCTGGCTCTAGTAACTATTCTTAGACTAGACAAGCGCTTATAAGTTCATCGACCTTAGTGTAAGGCCCTACTTCCTTAGAGCCGTTACCAAGTGAGTTTTAAAAAAAAAACTTTGTGCAATTAACTCGCTAACCGAGGTTTTTAAAACAAAAGTGTGACTAAGCAAAAGTTAAGGCTGTAATCTTTTGAAAATGCTTTACTTCATTGAAAACTTCAAGTATCTAATATTTGGGATCCCAAAATAAGGTTTGCAAAATGTTTTACAACTTAAAATAAGTTTACAGTTGATTGACTATCAAATTACAGGTTAATACAACCATTTAGAAAATGCCCCCAACCAAAGCAGTTGGGCAGGCCAAACATGTACGCGCCGCTTCATGCTCTCCATACTCATGGCTGGTTGACTATATATCTTTGCCCTTACCTACAACACAGAGCACCCGTGAGCTGAAGCCCAGCAAGAAAACTCAAACAACACATATCATATGCATACTATATAATCAATCTATCAGATAATCCAAGTAGTCCATTAGACTAAACAAACACTCCACGTGCTAGGTGTTACTTGTAATGCCCCAAATTTCCTAATAAGGTCTAGGACCTTGATTAGGAGGCCGGGAGGGCCATAATTGCTTAATTACGCTATTTAATGATATTATGCATGTTTAGGTGTATTAAATATGCATGTCAACCCATTTGTGATTAATTGGGTGATTTTCATATTTTGGCCATTTCGGGCATTTTTAGCATATATGTGAAATGAGCGTGGTGCTTTGTTATTATCTGGTTAAGCCAGGGTTACCCAGCACAAGACGATCCTAGGAGGTAAGCTAGTGGGAAAGTCACAATGGGATTTAAGCTTGACTTGGAGTAAGTCAAGGGGTATTTATAGCATTACCGGGTTATTGGGTAATGGGAATTAATATTTGGTGATAAATTGGGAGTTAGTAAGACCAGGGGGAAATTCCGGAAGTTTTGACTATAATGTCCACGGGGGTGTTTTCGGGACCCCGAGCATTAGGTTTTATTGGAAGCTACTTAAGCTTGAAGTAACCTTTTAAGGAAATAAAAAGAACGTTCTGTACGTTCTCTCTCCCTAAAGTTCCCTTTTCGTTCCCGATCGCATTTTCGAAGGTATCTTGAGTTCTAGGACTCGGAATCAAACGAGGATCGAGGCATAGCAATCCTAAGGAGAATTAGAAGCTTATTAGCCGGAGGATTTAGTTGAAAACAATTCAATCTGAGGTAATTCAAGTTTAAGTTTTAAGTTTTTAAAAGTTTTTAAGCTTGAATTGGACTTTGTGAATCGCTAAGTTTTTAGTTTGTTTGAACCTCGGGTTTTGGTGGTTTTGGATCATTAGGGAGTTTGGGAACTTTGATTTAATGAATTGTGAATGTTTAGACATGTTTTTGGGAGGTTTTAAAAGGTTAAAACGAAGGAAAAATGGCTGCTCCGAAGTTGGGCCGCGGCCCTGTTCTTGGGCGCCGCGGCCCTTGCTCGATGAAGCAGGTGCCTTTTCTGTCTTGCTGGGTGCCGCGGCCCTTGGGTTGGGCGTCGCGGCGCTTGCTTCTGGTGGTGCTGGGGGCCGCGGCTCAGGGTGCCAGTGCCGCGGCTCAGGCAGGCTTTTGAGCCCGTTTGGGTGTTTTGACCCCGGGAACATGGTTTTAGGCCTCGGGATCATTCCTACTACCCGGATTAGTGAGGGTTGATGTCTTGGAGGCTAAGTTTTAGTTCAAGGGTTGGTTTTAGAACTTGAACTCATTGGATCACCATTTGTGGTTGTGACTAGGTTAACACTAGAGGCTTGGATCAGGATCGTGCTTGTGGCTCATTTGTTGTTAACCTGTGCTTGGACCTAAGGTAAGAAAACTGCACCCCATATGTGACATGCATGGTTATGATTGATGCATGTTGAATGTTTAAATGTAAACATTGATAGCATAATGAATGCTTGGCAATCTTGCCCATTTGCATATGGTTATTGAGGCATGCTGGATGATTAAGTGTGATGCATGTGATGCATGAGAAACATGTGATTAGGGCATGCCATGAATGATGAATATGAGATTGGTCAGAGCTTGAGTCTCTGAGTTTGTGCATGATCATAATTATGCCAGTAACTGTTTAGTAAGCATGCTGAATGCCCTATTCTTGGATAATTGGCATATGATACACATTGATAGCATTGCTTACCTGTGCATGGTACTGACTAATTAGTTAGATTTGGCAAGGGTGCTAGTATCAATTGTGAAGCTGTGACTCATTAGTCAGGTTCGGCAATGGTACTGGGCACTAGTCACGTTGTACTGACTCATTAGTCAGAATGGTCTTAGCGTGTATCACGCAAGCCATCAAAGATGAGGTCTATTTGACTATCAGCATTGAATGACTCAAAGAGCATTAATGTCAGACCGACCCCGAGGGTCGATGAATGAAATAAGCGCTTGGAGGCTAGTGGCTTACTCAGCAGCCACTCTCCCATTTGAGTTAGTGACATGCTTGTCAGTCACTCAGTATGGTTTACCATAACCTATTGAAGGTTAGAGGCTTACCCAACAGCCACCCTTCCATTTGAATCAGTGACATGCTTGTCAGTCACTCAGTATGGTTTACCATAACCTATTAAAGGTTAGAGGCTTACCCAACAGCCAGCCTTCCACTTGAATTAGTGACTTGCTTGTCAGTCACTCAGTATGGTTTACCAGAACCTATTGAAGGTTAGAGGCTTACCCAACAGCCACCCTTCCATTTGAGTTAGTGACTCGCTTGTCGGTCACTCAGTATGGTTTATCGGAACCTCAGGTGTTGCGACACTCATTTGATGAATATCATAAGCGCTTGAAGGATAATGGCTTACCTAGCAGCCACTCTTCCATCTGGTTAGTGACTTGTTCGGCAGTCACTCATCTGATTGGGATTGACTTGATAGTCCTCCAATCAGAAGGCCAGGATTTCTTATCCTGGATACCCCAGCATCTGTTTGAATACATTTGCATGCTGAATAGAGCTATGAATGCTAGGCATGCCAGATATGATTTGAAATCATGATATGACTGCTTATGAGCATATGAGTTTTCTTGCTGGGCTTCGGCTCACGGGTGCTTTGTGGTGCAGGTAAAGGAAAAAGGAAAGCTGGACCATCTTTGAGTTGGAGAGCTTAGGTGATGACGTGTACATATGCAGTTGCTCGACCAATACTTAGGCGAGGTTTGAAAGTGGAACTAGGGCTGAACCCTGTTTTGCCGCCTAGATCGGCTTGATGTAAATAACCTTTTGTAATGAACTCTGAAATTATATTTTTGGGATCCCAATGTATACAGTAAACGTTCTAGTGAAACGTTATACCTTAACCAAAGTTTTTAACCCTAAACCGCTAATCATACTTAGTTGCACATTTATGGCCAAATGACTCGGTTAGCGAATTTAGCACTGTTTGCAATGTGCACTGTAGCGGTCCCTGGAGTTGGGGCGTTACATTACTCCCGGCCCCGCTGCCGTTCGCGGCTCCCTTGTCGTTCTCGGCTCATTTTCCGTTCTCGGCACCTTTGCCGTTCTCAGCTCATTTTCCGTTCTCGACACCTTTGCCGCTCTCGGCTCATTTGCCGTTCTCGGCTCCTTTGCCGTTCTCGGTACCTTTGCCATTCTCGCTACTATAATCACATATAGTATAATTCAAATAACATTCAAACATATAACAATTCAATCAAAACTATACCATAATCATGTAATACAATTTAGGGCCGTGCCCTGCATTAACACTATGGGTCCATGCCCTGTCCTACGGGTGCTACAGTTTTCTTACCTGTATCCCGAGCTTCACAGTGCACCAAAGTCACGAGCACGATCCTCTAGCACGAGCCTCTCCGAAACCCTAGTCACAACACATATAAAACACTCTTTAATACTAACCAATTCCAAAACCACTTTTCGGGACCAATCCCGTACTCTCGGGACCTCCAAATTCCTAAAACAATGCATCGGAAACATCCCCCGAGCCCCCAGAACAGATGCCCAAAATTGCAAAATTTCCCATCCTGAAAATAGCCTAGCACCGCGGCGCTACCCGTGAGGGTCGCGGCGCCCAAGAACAGGGCTGCGGCGCTCCTTCGCTAACCCAGAAATCTGGGTTTTTCCTCTGCATTTCCCCGAGCCAATACCCCTCCAAATCATCCTAAACAAATACTTAAACCCCAAGATCAATTTAAAACCTCAAATGAACCACCTAACAACCCATAAACACTAGCATCAAGATCAAACACACAATCACACCCAAAAATCCACCCTTTGATTTCTAATTTCAGCAAACTCAACATAAGACTTGAAAACTTAACTCATGCCTCAATTTCTCAAACCAAAACCGAAACAAGCCTTAAATTTACATAGAATCCTTACCTCAAGTGGAGAATCCACCCTTTAAGCTTCTTTGATTCTTCTCCTATCTCCCACTTCAGCCCCTTCTACTCTTCTTCTTCTTCTTCTTGCCCTAGCTTTTCATCTAGCTTTTCTTCTCTCTATTTTTTTAACAAAACCATAATATGACTAAGCCTAAACCGTGTACCCCAATATCCCAGCTGAAATTTGTCTAAACCCCCTGCCAAATGACCATTTTACCCCTCCTAATAATCCTTTCCTAACTAAACCTTCAAGGGCACTCTAGTCCTTTCACTTCTATTTCAATTCTACCATTTTCCATCCAAACGTGTTACTCACAGCAATTACAAATGGTTACCCAGGTTACTCAATCACCAATAACTATAACCACTAGTTCTCAACTCAACTCACAAAATTCCCCAAAATACCCCTAGGCTCCTCCTCAGCCAGGTATAAAAATCCCGTTGTGACCTTTTAAGTTAACTAGCTCTCTAGGACCGTCTCGGCACGTGCATCACAATAATAACACCACACTCACGCGGTACAAATCACATAATACAATTATCACATATATGCCCTCAGCGGGCTAAAATTACCAATTTACCCTTATCATACAAACAGGGTCCACATGCATATTTATTTCACCTAAACATGCATACTAACCACATATTCATTAAATTCACATAAATTAATGCAGTATAACAATTATTGCCCTCCAGGCACACTAATCAAGGCTCCAAGCCTTACTAGAAAATTTAGGTCGTTACAACTATCCCCTTCTCATAAAAATTTCATCCTTAAAATTTACCCAAACACATCAGTCAATAAACCCGCATCTCTGACCATAATTTCCAAGGTCCACCACCTTTACTTTATTTCTCGACGACACTCTAACAAGAGTAACAATCTTATCCCATGAGATCTTGTCTAATAGCCATACTTTCGTTAGCTCCTTACTTGCACCGTAACCCTGCTGAAGCTTCAGGGTCTGCTTAGATTACCATAATCACCTCAATGTCTTATTCCTGATTCCATAGATTCCCATAAGTCATCATCCCTACTAAGGTGAGATCAATTTATAGGCCCCTGGCCTAACCCTTGGTATAACTTAAGAATTTATGTTGAGTCAGGAGTCAGAACTCCTCTTTCTTTCTCTGAACAAAATACTAATCCTCGTTTGCTATTACTTAGAGAGATACAAATCTCTCAACCTGGAACTTTATTTTCCCAAAATTTAACAGTTTACAAGTTCTTTTATTCTTCCAGGTAGGCAGACACTCCTGCCTTAAGAATTCTAACAACCTCTTTGGCTTTCTCTCTGAACCAATGCCAAACTGTAGTATCCACTATCTTTCACCTCTTACCATGTCCCATGTCGTGTTACCTTAACAAGACGCCAGTATAGTCACCATGACTAACTCATCAAGGATTGCACGTCTTTAAATATCTCAAGTACTCGCATACTCAACGCTTAACTCCTTAAGATATCTGATAAGCTTTCAGACTGCTATTCCACTTGCAATCAACTGATAATTCCAGATTCCCACTCTGTTCTCTTTATTCTCTAGTTCCTCTCTAAAATTTAGAATACTATAGGGTCTCAGTTCAGTACCATCGACGTTCTACCCTGATACCAGTTCACCTGAACTAACTACATTAACTCAATCAGCTGAGTTAAAACTTTTCATGTCCAAACACCTTACTTAAAGTCTAATGTGGTCTATTCCTACGATAGACCACCACATCACTTAACCCCTCAGTGTCCAAAGAAAACACTAAATTCTGTCACCCGCTCAACCCTCCCGGTACAACGTACCCCAGGAGGTGGAATGATATCCATTCAGAATTCTCATTCATATGCCAAATTCTAATTGGATCCTTCATTCGATCCTGGTATTCTAACTTGTACCACCTTGACAGGTTCTTCCCTGTTTCAACCAAAGCCAACATTTTGGATTCCATAGATCAGTGATACTCACCAGTTTATCATTACATACTAACGCTATGCCAATCTCAGTCATTGCCTTGTCCACTCCATTACAATTTATGGCGTCATTCCTTGACTGCCACACGCCTCCCAGTTAGGAGTTCCGCCTCCAATTAAATTTCCCCTCGTACAATCGAGGATTTCAAACACCAATCACCCATTGGTTACTTCTCACTAAATCTGGGTCTCAACATTATCTTTCCTCCTAATACCCAACACTCAAGTACCTTATGCCATGCATAACTGTCAACCTAACGTTCCAAGTATATCAACCATGTTCCATTCTTTCACCTCCTGCAAGGTTCAATCCATCCTCGCGTCAATCTGAGCCTGGGCGTGCCCAACCTGTGATGCACCCCCACAGTTCCATATCCTCATCATGGATTAGGTCCTTTAGGCTATCCCTCTATACTTAACTATAACACACCCATATATCTGCATCACCAGGTATCAATCAACTCCTACCTTATCTCCTGAACTCCGATTTAACACCATTCATTTTGTCTTACTTCAAGTTTTACTGTTCCTCCCGTCTCTGATGTAGTTGTCTGTGGAGGTACTTATGCGATAGATGACGCGCTTACCAGTCCTGTTATGCTTTCTATTATTCAGACATTCTTCATTAGCTTCTTTGTGGCTTCAGATCAAATCTTCTTATACCTATCCTTTCTTCTTATAGCTCTACTCTGAGTACTCCTAACGAAACCCAAACTGACACTTCGTAGAACCTTCCCTGTGACCCTGCCTCCTGGGTACTAACGTCTTCAGCATAATAATCATTTGCTCTCCATTTCCGTCTAGGAGAAATCCACACATACTGCTCGTGAACTTGAAGGGGACTTGCCTATACCATTCTTGTATTCTCCACTTAAAGAACTTACCTGTGTTTCTGTAGCTTGAACCAATCTAGAATCTTTGTTACCAACTCCTCACACCTTACTCGGTACAAAATAAAAATTCCTGAAATGTCTCTTTCCTTGATTTCCAGCTGTTAATAACCAGGTCATAGATCAACTCCTGGAGACATTGTCCCATCTTGTACCCAACATCAAACTTTTTATTCTTAACCGACGATGCTAACAATCCCCGCAGTATAATGCTCTGGCTACTCCAATGGTCAAATTTCTTCGATTGCTTCAGTAATTCTTTCTGTCAACCAATACCCTCTTTCTCAACATTCCTGATACCAATCCTATCTGTAGTCCGACCTTGAAGTACCCCCAATCTTTCCTTATATACCCATATAATTTTCCCATTGGTCAACTTCGTTTCCATCCAGTCTCATTACACATACTCCAGATGATATCCTCTACAATCCATGGTTATCTCTTAACTGATTAACTCTCTCACTATGACTCATGTTGAGGCTTCCTTAAGACGAAATCTGTTGTTATCACTATGAACTTATTGATTACTTGTATCCTAATTCATCTGCCAGAAGTTTCTAATTCCTCCTCAATAAATATTACTATCTTCAGCCTCTTGTGTAGCACCCTTGAGGCAAACTCTCTATGTCTAACTCCCTCTCGGGACATTCTCAACACCGAGTTCTTCCAGTTCGTTACATGACCAACGCATAAACCATTCAGTTAAATACTCATCCTCGAGGAATCAGCCTCAAACTTCGAATGTAGCGAGGCATTCTAGTTTTTCGTTCCCTCACCATGGGAAATCCATCCTAACATATCGAATCATTTCATATAGAAGTCGTGCCCTCACCCAACATCCTCTCAGGTGGCACCCTCTCCCTCATGTGCATACCAAATAACCTCCTTGGTTCCTGTCGCCATCTGGATAACTACCTTTTCAATCAGGCTTCTTTCCAATCACAAATTAGGTGCCCTAGCACTGTCTGGGGTCCTTCTGCCTCAAAAATTGAGAATCTGTCCTTGCTGAATTCTATCAATAGAAGCACTATCTTTCACATCCCTTGCTCTGCAGCATTCATGCTCTTTACATCATTCATCATTCTTCGAACCACATGGCCCTCTCCTCTGTCCCCATACAGATGAGGAGTACATACATTGGAGCGGCCCAAATACTTTGGACTATTCCAGAGTTTAAATCCTTAAATGGGTCATCGTCATTTCCAACTGCATCCGTCCGTATCAATTTCCCGAAATGAATTACCCAATTCACAAAGCCCATAAATTTACACTGTTGCTACTTTATCATTCCAAACAAAGCTTATAAGACCCCCATTCTCCACAGTTCAGATCATGTCTTTATAACCTCTTCTATCAATTCATCATCTGAGTTCTTTCCAGCCCATCATGCCAATGCCCCAACCCAAGTGCCATTTCCAGGCATTCCTCAAGCACAATACCTAACACAACCCATTAGTCATAGTCTTTCATCCTCTTATAACTAAGGGTGGAATTAACTTTGCCCATCCACTGATAAATTCTTTGTCAACCCGAACTTTCCTCAAAACCAGAGGATAACACCCTTTAAGCCTTTCATATAATACCCTTATATGTCCATACCCTCACAATAAACCGACACTGGTAACCTTACTGTTAAAGCACACAAAGCAGCTATTTTCCCAGAGAAGTCCGCTGCTCTTCTGTTCCATCTCAACTATTAAACTCCACAGCTTACTCACACACTAGTGACCAACTGCTGCTGCTTTTCAGGGATAAATGGAGATCTCTAACTCCAACTATTATCTAGAATCCCCCCTTCAACACAATGTCAAGTTCACTTAACCAAACTAGGAACAACCAATTTGAGTTCACCTGTCACGACTGACCAAATTCCACAGCCCTGCGGTTCACACTCTGAACCAATCCACAACTAGATCCAAATAACCACAGTTATCATGCACACATAAAGCATATTAGGCCAAATCCACAATGCCATACATTTAGCTATCAAATTTTTATCACAACTAAGTATACTCACATTTCATCATGCTTCTTACAAGCCAATAAACATATATTACATATGGATTCAATTTAGACAATTAACCACATACATTCAATATGCAAACCATTATCCCAATATTCATCCACATGCAATAATAATGTTATTCAGCACGCTTTAATCTCAACATGCAATAGTCAAGGGCCAAGCCCTAACAGTATCTCATGCATATGTCAACTCATTCATCATACTCCATATAAATAAGCAGGCATACAGGGCATTCAAACATATGTTCAAGCATATCAATCATTCATACCAACCAACCCTGAGTCGAGCTTGACACTGACAGCGAGCGTACATGTTCAGTCGATCTCCAGAACCAATAAACCTTGGCTCGCTCTGATACCAAGTTGTAACGCCCTACTTCCTTAGAGCCGTTACCAAGTGAGTTTTAAAAAAAAAAAAACTTTGTGCAATTAACTCGCTAACCGAGGTTTTTAAAACAAAAGTGTGACTAAGCAAAAGTTAAGGCTGTAATCTTTTGAAAATGCTTTACTTCATTGAAAACTTCAAGTATCTAATATTTGGGATCCCAAAATAAGGTTTGCAAAATGTTTTACAACTTAAAATAAGTTTACAGTTGATTGACTATCAAATTACAGGTTAATACAACCATTTAGAAAATGCCCCCAACCAAAGCAGTTGGGCAGGCCAAACATGTACGCGCCGCTTCATGCTCTCCATACTCATGGATGGTTGACTATATATCTTCGCCCTTACCTGCAACACAGAGCACCCGTGAGCCGAAGCCCAGCAAGAAAACTCAAACAACACATATCATATGCATACTATATAATCAATCTATCAGATAATCCAAGTAGTCCATTAGACTAACACAAACACTCCACGTGCTAGGTGTTACTCCCGCCCCCGCTGCCGTTCGCGGCTCCCTTGTCGTTCTCGGCTCATTTGCCGTTCTCAGCTCATTTTCCGTTCTCGACACCTTTGCCGTTCTCGGCTCATTTGCCGTTCTCGCTACTATAATCACATATAGTATAATTCAAATAACATTCAAACATATAACAATTCAATCAAAACTATACCATAATCATGTAATACAATTTAGGGTCGTGCCCTGCATTAACACTATGGGTCCATGCCCTGTCCTACGGGTGCTACAGTTTTCTTACCTGTATCCCGAGCTTCACAGTGCACCAAAGTCACGAGCACGGTCCTCTAGCACGAGCCTCTCCGAAACCCTAGTCACAACACATATAAAACACTCTTTAATACTAACCAATTCCAAAACCACTTTCCGGGACCAATCCCGTACTCTCGGGACCTCCAAATTCCTAAAACAATGCATCGGAAACATCCCCCGAGCCCTCGGAACAAATGCCCAAAATTGCAAAATTTCCCATCCTGAAAATAGCCTAGCGCCGCGGCGCTACTCGTGAGGGCCGCAGCGCCCAAGAATAGGGCCGCGACGCTCCTTTGCGAACCCAGAAATCTGGGTTTTTCCTCTGCATTTCCCCGAGCCAATACCCCTCCAAATCATCCCAAACAAATACTTAAACCCCAAGATCAATTTAAAACCTCAAATGAACCACCTAACAACCCATAAACACTAGCATCAAGATCAAACACACAATCACACCCAAAAATCCACCCTTTGATTTCTAATTTCAGCAAACTCAACACAAGACTTGAAAACTTAACTCATGCCTCAATTTCTCAAACCAAAACAAAAACAAGCCTTAAATTTACATAGAATCCTTACCTCAAGTGGAGAATTGTAGAGTCCAAGAACTTTACTTAGCTAATTGTTTAGTAGTATTATAGTATGTTTAGTGTTATCATTGTTACTTTGGATTTTTGGTTCAGACCGGGAGTTATTTGGACACTCATAGTAGTACTTATAGATTTTCTAAGTTTAACCTATAGTTTAAGAATATTAAATATAACCTAAGGTTTGATTAATGTGTCTGATATTAAGGATTATATTATTATATTATAAGGTTTAGACATCAACCAATAGGATTTTAAGCACATGTTTTGAATGGTAATTAAGGATTAAGTATTTTTGAGGATTAAATTAAATAAGGGTAAAAGTTTGAATGTATAGGGTCAGTCAGCAGCTTTGAGCACATTGAGGGCTTAGTCAAGGCTGTTTACTCCATTCAAACTCAGCTAAAAATGTGTAAATTTGTGTTTAAATATTCAGCGTATGCCGATATATCGCAGCTATAGGGGGCGATATATCGCAGCACGTAGATACGGAAAACACGAATCGATGCACGGTCGCCTCGGGAACAAAGGTCCAGGCGATATATCGCCTATAGGGGGCGATATATCGCCTCCACCAGCATGAATTCAAATACATTTGAATTCTTTTCCCTTCAGCCATTCAAACTCCTTCAACAGTCCAGCATCTTCTGAACGAGTCTTCAGCCTCTGCTGAACGATTATTCAAATGATTTTCACCTAAAAAGCCATTATTTTTATTCAAGTAAAATCAAGATATTTTCATTCCCAAACTCTATAAATAGGACCTAGTACCCAGCCATTATTCACCATTTGCTCTAAGTTCAGAGGCTGCTAGTGTTAAGTGAGTGTGAGAGTGTAAACACTTGGTTTGGGGAAAAACTATAAGCTTAAACATCATAAGCTTATCAAACACTTTGGGAAGTGAGTTCTATAGTATTTCGGTGAAGGTTAGATTGATCTTGCAATCTTTGAGGTAAACCCAAAACTCTAGTTCTTTTCTGTATTTTTATGTTATTTCCTTTCTCAAAACCTTCTACTCAGTCCCCTAACCTTATTCTTATTTTGGTTAGGGAATCCAAGCTTTTAAGCATATAAGTCGGTAAGTATGTTTTCTATGGTTTAGTCTTTCCATCTCTTTCATTTCATCTCCTTTCTTTAGACTTACTCTTTCTTATGGTTTTAGGAGTGTTCCAACAATCCCAACTCAGTCCATAATCTCGGTAACTTTGGTAAGGAAAATAGGCTAGAATCTATATGTTATGTTTATGCTATTTTTTTGTGTTATGTTTTCATATGTTATGAATATGTTATTGATGTGTATGTTGTAGGCTTGGGCATATGCCCTATTTGACTAACAAGACCCCAAAAAGATTGTGGGCATAAGCCTATTTAGCTGGTAGGACCCCACTAATCCCATGGGCATAAGCTTGTTTAGTCTATGGGACCCCAAGTAATAATGGCCATTATAATAAGTGTATGTTATATGTATTATGTTAAGTCTTTATGTTTTCTTATGAAATTATGTATGTGACTTTGTGTTAGATTTTCCTTACTGGGCATTAGGCTCACTCCTTTCTGTTTATGTGCAGGAAAATAAGTTTAGAGGCGGAAAGATTCGTGACGCTTGGAGAATGTGTATCGATGATGAATGGAGTCAAGGGGCCGAGCGTTATTCGATTCGAGGATATAGTCTCCTTTTATGTTTTTATGGTTTTTATGTGTATTTTCCGCATTATTATGTAATGTCTTTTATTTTAAATCTTGTTTTGTTTTAAAGACAATGGGATCCCAAAATCCTTCTTAGTATTCTGTTTATTTGTAAATAACTCTTATTTTCAAGTTACTCAATAAATTATGGTATTTTCGTAAAAATGTAAGTTTTATGTATAGTTTCGATAATGGTCCAATTAGTCTAGAGTAGTGGGTCATTACAAGAATCCACCCTTTAAGCTTCTTTGATTCTTCTCCTATCTCCCACTTCAGCCCCTTCTACTCTTCTTCTTCTTCTTGCCCTAGCTTTTCATCTAGCTTTTCTTTTCTCTATTTTTTTAACAAAACCATAATATGACTAAGCCTAAACCGTGTACCCCAATATCCCAGCTGAAATTTGTCTAAACCCCCTGCCAAATGACCATTTTACCCCTCCTAATAATCCTTTCCTAACTAAACCTTCAAGGGCACTCTAGTCCTTTCACTTCTATTTCAATTCTACCATTTTCCATCCAAACTTGTTACTCACAGCAGTTAGAAATGGTTACCCAGGTTACTCAATCACCAATAACTATAACCACTAGTTCTCAACTCAACTCACAAAATTCTCCAAAATACCCCTAGGCTCCTCCTCAGCCTGGTATAAAAATCCCGTTGTGACCTTTTAAGTTAACTAGTTCTCTAGGACCGTCTCGGCACGTGCATCACAATAATAACACCACACTCACGTGGTACAAATCACATAATACAATTATCACATATATGCCCTCAGCGGGCTAAAATTACCAATTTACCCTTATCATACAAACGGGGTCCGCATGCATATTTATTTCACCTAAACATGCATACTAACCACATATTCATTAAATTCACATAAATTAATGCAGTATAACAATTATTGCCCTCCAGGCACACTAATCAAGGCTCCAAGCCTTACTAGCAAATTTAGGTCGTTACACTTAGGGTCGGTCCAACGTTAATACCTTAGAGCCATTCAACGCTGATATCAATTAGATCTAATCTTCATTTGGCTCGACGTTCATGACGCTATGCCATTTCTGACTTTTAGGTCAGTGTTCCTGACTAGTCAGTACATATACAAGTATACAACATTCGCTAGCATTCAACAGGCAATCCACGTCCACATTTATCAATCAACATGCTTCAATACAATCACACATGTCACATATACATAGGGTGCAGTTTTCTTACCTCGGGTTCGAGCGAGAAGTAATATAAGAACGACCCTTGAGAACGATCAACCTTTAGATTCCTTAGCGGTTACCTAATCATAACCAAATAGAATCCATCAATAAAGTAAATCAATAAATGGTTCACAATCTACACCACACTCCCGGGATCAATCCCTCACTCTCGGGACTCTCAGACTACTCAAAAGGAGTAAAGGAACCAACCCCCGAGCCTTAAAAACCATCCCGAGACCTAAAAATAACTTTCCCTAAAACTGACCTAGCGCTTAGGCGCTGCCCCAGAAATGGAGAGGGCTACTCTCTGCCTTGCATAGCGCTGGGGTGCTAGGACTGGCGCTGGAGCGCTAGCTTCAGACCAGCAGCTACACTGATTTTCCCTCCTTGCAATTCCTCTTGAAACCAACATTCCAAACCAATCCCAAACCTTACCAAAACATCCAATTCAACCCCTAAACCTCATCTACATCACCCCCTCACCAAAACCCAATCAAACATACACAAAAACTCCCATGGATTCCAACTTTCCACATCAAAATCTATAGGCTAAAAACTAAAAGAAAAACAGAGTAACACCTGAAAATTCATGGACAATTTCTTACCTCCAGCTGGTTTTGAATCCTCCTTAGTAGATGAACTAAGTCTATAACCTCCAAGCTTTGATTTCCTAGCTTGATACTTCAATTTGGGACCAAAAACCTCAAAGGGAGATAGGGAGAAGATGATGTACGGGAAGGAGAAGCTTTGCTTTGCTTTTGTTCTGCATGCTTCTACAGCCAACTTAAAACATATATAACCCAAGCCAAATGACCTTAATGCCCCTAGGTCACTTAAAGCTTCTAAAGTCTCCCCAAGGGTAAAATCGTCACCTTGCACCTATTTCGTTAATCATAATTAACGCTCTCCAATTCCCACTATTCTCAAAACTCCCAAACACCAATAATTCATATCCTGTTACCCTTATACTCCCGGCAATGTTCTAATCATTAAAACATCCTGAGACTCACCCCGAGCCTCGAACTTAATCCCGTTATGACTAAACCGCTACTTAATATGCAAAGATCGTCTCATGCCGAATAGCTCGAACAAATCCACATTATAATGTGGCCTCAACAATATATCACCGACATGCATACAAATATACAATTACGCCCTCAACGGGCCAAATTACCAACATACCCCTGTCATGAAATGTGGACCCACATGCATGCATTTAACATCATATTATAATATAATTCACATATACATGCATATTACAGTTTAATGGCATAATTAAACAAGTATGGCCCTCCCGGCCTACTAATCCCGCCATTAAACCATATCGGAGAATTCGGGGCATTACACATTCCCTCATTGAAATAACACACACAAGTATTTCACTCTTTCTATTACTCTATCTATTTCTTTATACTTCATATTTCAGTATTATTAATAGTTTTTAACATTAATTCAGTTTTTAATATTTATTTTAGATATTTTCTAATTATTAATTAGTTTTTTTAGGAGTATTTTGGTCCTATTGAAAAAATGTTGGACCAAAATCAGACTCAAGGTACTATTTTGTTATATTTTATAAAATACAAAGTCTGAAATGTCATTTAACAAAACATAAATGCGGATGGAATATAGGGACAAAATTAGGGCTGACAATTCGTGTAAACGTGCCAGATTCGTGTCGACACGATTATGACACAATACGATTAAGGTAAACACGAGCACGACACGAGTATTAAACGTGTCAAAAATACGAACACGATACGATTATTAAACGAGTCAATATGACACGAACACGATAACACGATTATGACACAATTAATCATAACTATATGAAAAAAAATCATAAAACATATGCAAATTATTCGTATTATCGTGTCTGACATGATTATTAAATGGGTCAATATAATTATGACATAACACAATTAAGGTAAACACGAACACGACATAATTATTAAATGTGTCAAAAACTCAAACACGAGCACGACACGATTATTAAATGTGTCGTGTTCGTGTTTATCTTAATCACGTCATGTCGTGTTATCGTGTCGTGACCTAAATTGCCATCCCTAGACAAAATAAAGATGTCAAATTAGTATTTTTCTTATAAATAATAATAAGACTATAGTATAATCTTGATTTTGGTATGTAGGAGTAGTCTTGGCATTAGCGAACCAGAAATGTCTTTTGGTAGGGCGGTGGATGAAACAGAAATACAGAATCCAATGTTGTATTTTAGATGTCTCCTAATTACCGTGTGCTTTCTTTTTAATATTTTAATTTAGGGACGTATAGAGTGCTTCAATAAATTGATTTTTTTGATAAATAATGAAAAATACGTGTAAGGTAATTGTAAGTTTTTATTAACTTCTAGAACTCCACTGGATTCTCTGAAAAGTGGACCCGGTGATTTTATCTTTATCCACAACTGTGCTTTGAGGTTCAAGTTCAACACAAGAAGGTGGGTTTCCAGTTACAAAATTATGAATTTATTCCTAAAGCGTTGAGAATTTAAAAATTAAAAAGAAAAAAGAAAAGCTGAGATTTAAAAAAAAAAAAAATAAATAAAACAAAGAGAGAGGGAAGCGAGTACTGAGTGGGGTACTCTGTCTTGTCCCTTACCTTTTGGGATTTGGCCTCGCGCTCTCTTTCCCTCTCACTCTTTCTCCCGCCGCCGCGCTTGCTTGCTTCTTCTTCTTCTTGTTCGACTTTGAGGTTTCTGCAACTGACTTTTCTGATATTTTTCTCTGACAACTTCCCTCAGCTCAGGTATTTTAATGTTTTTTTATTTTAATTATTTCGTTCTCTTTCCCAGCATCATTCTTTCTCTTCTTTTTTCATGGAATATTTTGTGTTTTTTTTCTTCTTAAAATTATTTTGTACCATTAACTTCTTCCGTTCTGGTGCCTAGGGTTTTTGTCCCCAATTTATTTTTTTGGAGATTTGTTTGTGAAATAATTTGCAGTGATATATCATTCTATTGATTTTCTTTTCGAATTTTGAATACTCCCACTATATTTTTTATTTTTAGTTTTTTTGTTCATCTGCAAATACACTCTTGTGTCGTTTTGGTTAGGAATAGGGTTTTGGCAGTTTATTGTCAACTGTATTTGAATGTGGTGATACCCCATTTCTCAGAATTGTTTATTTTTTCAGTTGGTATACATATATATATATATATATATTGCCTCTGTCTGCGCCTTTAAAAGTGAAAATGGGTTCTGGAGCTTGCACGAATCTAATCGAGAATAGTGTAGATCTATCAACAAGTTCTTTCGAAAAATTGAATGAGGTTAGTGTTGTTGAATCTCAAAAGGATGTTGTTGAAGCTCCAGCATTGTTGGCAGTTTCAGAGGAGACAAGGTCATTAGGGCCTATTACTCCTGATTCTGATCGAGAGAATGTGGATTTCCCTATTGCTCTCAGCTCTCCACCCTCCTCTGCTAAGAATAAAATTACCGATCTTCCTTGCTTCGACTTTGAGACTGACCGAAATGAGGAAAGCTCTTTTCGTTCTGATGGTTATGATAGCCCCCACACACCAAGAAAAGATGTTTTTAATCCCTTTGAACCTTGTCCTGAAGACATGGTATTGGCACCCCGGTGTAGAAAATTCGTGAATAGATCGAAGAACCTTTGTGGGCGGAAGCTGAGTTTTGACTCTTCCAACGATGTCTCTGAAGAGAAATGTCAGGAGGCTAATGCATTTTTTATTTCCGACGAAGAGATCATTAAAGCTGTGTATGAAAATCTCTGGGAAACTATTGTGTCAATGCATGTAGAGGATGTTCTTACCAGGAGTTCAAGTATTGAATGGGATTCTAATCACTACAAAACACCTCCTTCGGCACCACGTGTAAATGAAATTGCTGATACTTGTCCTGGGGCTCCTATGAGGCCCACAGGGAATTCAAGAATAATCGATTCAGCATTATGCAGGAGGCTTCAATTCTCACCTTGATGCTTTGTCTCAGTTATCTACAAGAGAAATGGAAAGAAATTGGTATCTAATTCCAGTAGATGCATCATGTTGCTAATCCTGAAACTAACATCCGAGCTGACAGAATATGAATCTGTGGTTCTGGAAAATTATGCCAATGGAAACAGCTGACAAAGTTTCTTCTTCGGTAATTTTTGTATAGTTTGACTTGTTAACGTTATTTGTATGTTGAAGTTAGTCTCTCTATTTGTAGATCAGATTTTATTCGTAGAAGAATTGTAGAAAGCTGCCTGTGTTCAACTTATGTCGCAGCACATGCACATTATAAAATTAGTTTACCAAAATCATGATATCTCTAAATGACATTGTTCCATGGAGATTTTCTTGCCAAGAAGAGCATCCGTGCATACATGTCTTGTCTGTGTTTTATTTGCATAATTTTTATTTGTTTAATAAATAGACCAAATATATAGTCGAAGTCATTAGTGTTATGGCGGAACTTGTGAGCTTTATAACGAAGCCAATTTCTTCTCCATCCACTACGCAGATTCTGTGCATTTCAAATCAATTTTCTTATTTAGTTTCGCTTTTAATAGTCCAATTCGTATATCTTTCTCTTGTTTATTATCCTCATTGTTAATTTTATAGCTGCCTCCCCTCACTACTGGTTATAGATGCGACCTATAGTGGATTGATTGCGTGGTGAGAGGAAAGTTTTGCTCTTATATGTAGGAAAGAGAGAGTAATTTTCTATGTTTGATTAAACAGGTCATCTCTCTTACTGTTATTAATGCCTAACATTTTTCTAAAATCTTAATTTGTTTCTACTCGACTTGGAAAAGAGTGAACTTTGGACTAAGGACTTATCGGACCCTACTGGTTTGCTTTCTCATTGATACCGATATGGTCCATTGAAAGAAGCTTTAATACAACTGCTACCAATGGGCACACCAGGGGTGGAGTCCATGATTCTAAGATATTTTTCTCGTCATCCTCGAATAGCAAAATATTCCTCCTTAGTAACTTTGTGGCAGCATATTGAAGTTGAAAGAAATTATGTTGGTTGCCCCCTCCTTTGGGTGTATTATATCTTTAAGCTGTGTATAATCAATCTTATTGAACATTAATGTCCAGGAACTGCTAGTTGTAGGTTCTCCTTTTATGTAAAAAGGCTTTCGGTCTTGTTTTCTGTAATGACTTTAGCTAAAATGTCGGTTCATTAGTGTTATCGTATCATGTCATCCTTATCACTATCTTTTTTATGCAACCATTTTATCCAAACGTGACGCTCTGCTTTTTGATGTCCCAATGTGTTTAGGCTTTTTCGTTGGCATTCAGCGATCTTTTTATTAAAAAGAATAAAGAATAAAAAATAACCTGGAATGTAGGGTCTCTTCTCACCTTACAATGATCTTTGATCTTTTCCTATGGAGATGCAAATCCGCTAGATTATAATTAGATCGATGCTTTCCAGCTAAAAGAGCCTTTCAGAGCTTAACAGCACACCCTCAAAAGTCTCTTTCTGCGACCTTATTGTTGTCGTATTACAAGTCTTCTCATTCATAATTGAAATGCAAGGATACCTTTTATTGCTTAAAACATCTAATTCCAAAAGCTCTTGGCACTTTATAGTTTATGTTTAAGGGTGTTTTGTAGAAGTTAAAAAGGGATGTTTTAGTGTCTTTGAAGATAATTGACGATCACTCAATCATTGGTATTCCATTTTACTTGAAAAATGGAAACGTAATTATGGATATTTAACTAAGGAGCACTCAGTTATTGGTATCCCAACTCACATGATGATCGATCAAGGAGTCAATACTGAAAAACACCTTTTATTCTCCTGAAAAATACCTTTTAATCTGTCCCATGTATCAATTGCTTGTTCTGAATCCTAACTAGTGTGTGAGCGGTTTCGTTGTCATGCCTGTTTTTGCAAGCAAGGCAAGAAAAGAATATATAGCTTTTATTGGAATTACTTTTTCAATTCTATGTTTTTTTTAACCTGCTTATACAACTGATTTTGAACAGAAATACATCTCAATTAGAAAAAGCTCAGCGTAATCACGAATCAAGTTCGAAACCACGATCAAAATTCAAATATATTCACAGTGACGTATGTGTTAAGAACTCAAGAAAAACTCTGTAGGAACTCCACAAAAAGAGAACATTTTCATACAGAAAAACCAGAGCTATAGTATTAGTTACAGATATATAAAGCTTTCGTTGTTGAATCAGTCTTACCCAGTGAAGCTTCAAATGAGTGTGGCGCGAGAGCCGAGCCATAAATTATTTCCACTTTGATAATGGATCTGTGGGAAACTCTCAAATTTTGGTCTGGCTCTCACAAACCTGGTCCCGGATCTTCATGTCAAGAAGACCAACGGTTAACTGGCAAGTGGATACAGCCACCACATGTTTCTTAATAAATCCAAGGAAGGTAACCCTGCCGGGAATAGTTGTCCTTGTTTCCATGTCGAGCTCGCCAGATAGAATAGCGCTGATCAGCCCACTTAAGTCCGGACCAATAATCTGGTCCACCTCGATTGTCAGCCGGCAAGAGAGCGTGGTGGAGCCTCTGGCCGGAATATTTCCAGGGAAGATATCAGCATCCCCCACCTGGTTGTCCCGATAAAACAACAAGCTCTTTCCGCCATTGTGCTGAAGGCTAGCATAGTTCCTATTCTCAACTAGGATTTTCAGGTGGAGGGTGATGTTGAGTTCAATTCGAACCGCAGGTAAGGAGACGTGGGGGCTTACACCTTCAACGCTAGTCGAGATAAGCTCGGTTTTCGGCTGCTTGGGCTTGAAAATTGTTAAAGCGAGGACGAGGATGACAATGAAGATAACCATGATGAGGACTATGATTGTGGCTCCAACTGCGATCAGACAGCGGCGTCTTCGCGCTTTGAGTGCTTGCTTGCGGTCATTTTCGGTTGTAGTGTTGGTATTGGTGTTGGTGTTGTCATCGATCTCTTTATTGATCTCCATGGCTATTGTATCCTTCTGCTTGTTGAGGAGAGAATGCAAAAATGTGAAAAATAGAAGGATGAGAATATTATTACTACATAGGCATAGAGACGAGGGAGAGAAAAAGAGGACGTTGATGGAGTTTGAAGCTGGGAAATATGGTTAGAAGAAAGGAAAGGGCTTTTATTGCGGAGAGGAAGGAAGTCATGCGTAGTAGTTGGACGTTGTGGAGCATAATTTATTGCGGGATTGTTAACCTCCAGCTAACAAAATGTTGAAACATACGTCCATCCAATACGCTTTGTCTCACTATGGACGGCGTCAGAACAGATAGCAGTACACAAAATATACCTACGGCTTCCGTGAACCACGTGACTTACGCACGTGACATATTAGCAACTGCAACTTCAATAGTTTTTTTTTTTGTCTTTTTTGGTCAACATCAAAGAAAGAATTGTCTCACAGATATTTTGATTTGGTTCACAATTTCAATCCAGATAAATCTCCTGCATTTCCCATTATTGTTTGAGATGTGATTTCAACAAGATATCCAATTATATTTTGGCTCTTCAATAAAGTTCAAACTATCATCTGAGGTTTGATATTAATCTTTTTTTTTCCCAATGAATTAAATTGGTGAATTTAACTTGGATATAAGGTTTCGAATATTATAAATTCAGCTTTTCACGATTGTTTTTCTGGCTTCTTTTATGTCAAATACGCATGGTTGGCTGAACCTCTAGACAGATCAAGCAATTGTTTAAGGCCTCGCATTTTTTTGGAAGTCTATTCTTCACAATGTTTAAGGGAAAAAAAACTATTTTAAAGTTACAATATTTACTTGTCTTTTCTCAAAATTATGTTTACTAAACATTACAATTATTTATTAAAAACAACCTATTCAAGACAGATTTTCTCCGCAAATAGTATTTGTTTTACCAAACTATAACTATTTATCTCTAATCCTTTCTTTATAAATAGATAATTTTCTCGTTCTATTTGACAAAATATGCAAGAATTAAATTAAAATTGAATTAAGGGATTTTTTCAAAAATAAATATATAACTAAAGTTTATTTCATTTATACGGTATATTCAATATCCTTTAATTTATGTTTTCTTGAAATTTTTTTCTTTAAAAAATACAGTTTCTCCTTAAAAGTCATTTTCCTTCTATTTCTTTCTTTCTATATGTACTTTCTTTCTCCTTCTTCCTTTCTCTATTTCGGTTTCTCCTTGAAAACAATTTTTCCTCTCATTCTTTCTTTCTATATCTACTTTCTTTCTCCTTCTTCCTTTGTCTTTTTCAGAACAAAATCCCTAATTTTAATCTCAGAGGACTGAATCACAACCGACTTCTTTATGGGTTCGGAGCTGGGGTTCTCAATGCAGTGGAAGCTTGTTGTCGCCGTCCCCAAGCTTCGTTGGAAGAAGAAGAAGAAGAGCACGTGAATCTATGTCTCCAGTTGTCGTGAATCTAGGTCTAAAACATTTCATTTTACTCTTGAACATTTTTGGGTTTGAATAAATGCTATCTTGATTTGAATAAGATTTATCCAATATGAGTATTGAATATTGGTTTCATTTTATTGAATCTGAGTTGGATATTGTTCATCCTGAGTTGGTTTCTTAGTCAAATATCGGTATTGAATTTGATAAAATCTAGGTTTGAATAAGTTTTTAGGTTGCATAGGGCTTGCATTTGAGGTTGCACTGGGTTGCATGAGTTGCATAATGATGAAATTTGCAAATGAGATTTTTAACGTTGCTTTAGGTTGCGCGGGGTTGCATTGGGCTTGCATTTGAGGTGGAAGTAGATTGCATTAGTTGCATAAGGATAAAATTAGCATATGAGTTTTTAAGTTTTCATTGGTTGCATTGGATTGCATGGACTTGCATTTGAGGTTGCAGCGGGCTGCTTTAGGTAGCATTGGACTTGCATATGAGGTTGCAGTGGGTTGGATGAGTTGCATAAGCATGAAATTTGCAAATGAGTTTTTCAAAGTTACTTTAGGTTGCATGGGGTTGCATTGGGCTTGCATTTGAGGTTATAATCGGTTGTATGAGTTGCATAAGGATGAAATTAGCATATAAATTTTTAAGTTGTCATGGGTTGAATTGGGTTACTTTAGGTTGCATAGGGTTGCTTTAGGTTTCATGGAGTTGCATTTGAGATTGTAGTGGGTTGCATGAGTTGCGTAAAGATGAAATTAAGATGAGTTTTCTAAAGTTGCTTTAGGTTTCATTGGGTTGCTTTTAGTTGCATTAGGCTTGCAATATGTTTCTTGGGGTTGCATTAAGTTGCATAGGTTTGCATTTGAAGTTCAGTGAGTTGCATGAATTGCATAAGGGTAAAATTAGCATGAGTTTTTAAGTTGTCATGGGTTACATTTGGTTGCATAAGGATGAAATTAGCATATGAATTTTTAAGTTATTATGGGTTACATTGAGATTGGTTGAGTTGTCATGGGTTGTATATATATTGAGGAAAATATATAGAATATTGGGTGATTTCCTTTAAATTTCTACGCTCCTACACTTTGACTTAAAAAGTCAACACTCCCAGGTATATAAATCAATACACTAATACTTGCACCTATTAATAGAAGATATCTTGAACTCATATTGGAGAACATTCTCATTTTATTTCATTATCTCTTCTTTCTCCACTTCAATTACACCTTCTATATTTTTTTTTTTGGCTTGGATGTTTATTTTTCTTAGTTTTGGTATGATACTACTTTGCCCTAAGGTACATAATTAATTTTTTTTATTGGGTTCTGCATCTAAATCAATAAAAAGATTCTATGTTATCATTGGGAAATCATCCTCATCCTCTAATAACAACCTAATAGCTTTTCCATCTAAGATTGCTGCAACATGGTGAGAACTCATGATTGAGCATGGAAACATTGTGGAAGAGAGGAAAAGGAAGTGGGAGAGAGATTTTTTTGTATAAAACATAAACTTGAAATAAAAAGATAAGATTAATGTAAAATTAAAAAATATATTAAAAAATATATATATATATATATAAAATTGAAACAAACTAAAATAGAACGTAAAAATGAAAAAGAAAGTGAAATTACTGCATTTAGGATAATTTCCCTTGAATTAATCATCTTTCTTCTTAAAATTACCGGCACATACAGAAATGCACCCCAAAAAGAAAAAAAAATGTTCTATAAATATTGTTGCTTAGCCTAGAGCAAAGTAAGTCTATTTGGAAAGAAACACCATACATTCAATAGTTTCCAAATTAGATTATAAAAAAAAGGGAAATTTGGGACAAAAATTAATAAATAGTCTAAAAACTATCTCGTTAATTATAATTAATGTCCTTCAATTCCCGTTATTCCCAATATTCTCAAATACTAATAAATCATATCCCATTACCCTATAATTCATAGTAATGTACTAATCATCAAATTACCCCGAAACTCACCCCGAGCCTGAAAATTAACCCCATTATGACCAAACTGCTAACTTGCATTCAAAGATCGTTTCATGCTGAATAGCTCGAATAAATCCACATTATAATGTGGCTTCATTCATAATTCACCAACATGCATGAAAATATACAAATACGCCCTCAACGGGCCAAGTTACCAAAATGCCCTTATAATGAAAAGTGGACCCATATGCATGCATTTATCATCATATAATATATAACTCACATAGTCATGCATATAATCATTTAATTTCATAATAAATCAATTATGGGCCTCTCGACCTCCTAATCAATGTCCTAAGCCTTATTAGGAAGTTTGAGTCATTACATTAAGAGAGTTGAAAACATAAGTTGAATTGCAAGTTTCTGAGAAGATCAAAAGATCTATTAGGTTTTAGATTCTCTCCACTACATAAGTCATTTTCTAAGCCTCAATTTTTCTCTTATATTCTTATTCTCTATGTATTTATCTCATGTGTTGAGAATTTCCCACCCTAGTCTAGGTGATTCCAATGATATTTTGGAATGCTGTGAAGAAAATTGAAGAACGATTCAATTTCTTGATAATACTCTACGACAGAAAGGTTATAAGGGTTAGAGAAACTGAAGGAATGACTCAATCATTCCGCTGCGTATAATGTAAGTATTCTTATCATTATTTCTCTTTGAATTCAATTTTATAAATATGTTCTAGGTTGTCTCATATTAACTTGTTTAATATTAGATCTACATGAAAATAAATAAAGATCATGTATAAGTTTCCCAACAATTGGCCTCAGAGCCTTTGGTAATCTTTATTTTCATGCATGAACATGGTAAAATTGAATTATTTGAAGTGTTGAGTAATTAGGTGGATTTCATGTTTTTTATGAGGCATGTTGAATTTTATGTGATTATTATTATATTTGGGTTATTTTGTTGTGTTTTCTTTGCAAATAATTTTTATATAAATGCTTTATTTGATGTAAATTATGGTAAAAATTATTTAGAAAACGTTTTTGGCTTGAATAATTGCACAATTTTATAAAAAAAAAATAAAAAATTCTCGGGCAGTGGCTGCAGCCTGGGTAATAGCAGCTAGTGGCCGTAGCCACCATAAACCTCTGGCTGCGGCCAGTGTACGAAAAATGCCCAGAAACGTCCTATGGCTGCGACCACCAACTTTCACTGGCTGCGGCCTGTAGTAATTTTTTTTTCTTAAAAGTTGATTTTTGAATGTATTTTTAATAGGTTAATACAAAACTATCAGATATTTTCTATTATTTAAAAATATCCTTTTTGAAATATGATATTTTTGTTGTTTGATCTTTTAAAAATAAATATTTTCTACAAAGATTCAAATTCAAATTTAAAAATAAGTTAACTAATTAATTTTAAATATTTTAATATATTAAAATATTATAATCAAGTTATGAGATATTTAAGATTTTTTTAATACTTGATATTTTTTTTAAAATATGATATTTGAAAATAATAATATCTGATTATTCTATAGAATTTAATATTTAAATTATTTAAAATTTGAAAATTTTTTAACTAGATATTTTTATAAATATTTGAATTTGTTTAACTATTTAAGACATTTTTTCAAAAACAGCATATTATATTTGTTTTAAAAATTTATAACTGGTTAGATTTTAAAAAATATCATGTTTTTCAAACTAATTAATAAAATAACTTTTTAATAAATGACATTTAAATTAACTTTGGTTAATTGTTGATAAATCATATTTAAATTAAATTAATATTTTTCAAATTAACCTAAACCAATTTGATTTTTGATAAATGAAATTTAAATTAACTTTTGTTAATGGTTGATAAATTTCATTTAAATTGACTTATTTTTTGAAAAAATGTAATTAATTCGAATTTTTGTTAAATTCTAGATAATTAATTGTGGTATTTTTGCAAATGAAATAAATTGTGGTATTTTTGCATAAATTCGTAAGCTTGCTCATATAGTAACATGATTAGGCACATCCAATTATAACATGTTTGTTTGCACTATATGTGGTATTTTTGGAATTGGGCTTAGATGCATATAGTGGCCCATATGTTTGCTAGATATATGAATTTTTGTCAAATAAAATATTCATAAAATGATAGATTTTATTTGGGCCCATTAGAAAATGTAAAGTTTAAATTCCTCTCTTATGGGTAATTCCATTTGTGAAGGCAAATTTGTTTTACATGACTTTATTTGGCCTAATCAATTAATAACAATTAATAAAACAAATGTTTAAATTCTTGTCTTTTGGACCTTGTATGGAAGTACGGGGGCCATAGTAGTGAGAACGACATACTGGACCCATCCCTCCTCCATACAAGCCCAATTGTTAAGACTCATTTACCTGAGTTGGACTTAATTGTATAGGTTCATTATATTAGTTAAACTTAAATATTGATTAGCAACAAATTAATTCTAATTTAATTGAATTTGTTTCAATGTGATACTTTAGAATTAATAAGAAATTATAGGACTATGATTTTAAAAACTTAATCTTTTCAATTTTTTGGAGAACCGTAGTCATTAATTTTCAAAAATTAATAATAAAAATACTATTTTATAATGAGCTTATTTTATAAGAATAATATTCGATCTCCACTGTGGGTTTAACAAGGTCAGTAGCTTAATGGGACCTCGAGACGCTTTGATTCATCCCCCTATGGAAGGTGCTCATTAGTTATTTTGACAATGTTAGATTTCGAAAGATAGATAATTATAGGTCAAATTCTACTAGACTCACCCCTACGGTGACTACTATGACTAAATCTATTGATTATTGAAATCGTGGGTCTAGCTCATAAAATAAGAGATTCTTTTTTCTTATTTTGATCGAATAGTAGGTTGTTAATAATGGTGTCCATTATTAATTAAGTTTACAACTTTATTTAACTAGTGGTATTTTTTACTCTCGCCAACCAGGACAAGGATACCATAGATTAGTTAAAAACCTAAATAAATAGAGATATGATTGTTTTTGGTATTTTGTTTTCTCATATCTTACATATTTATGATATATGTTGTGCTATTTCTTGAAATTTGTGTGAATATGAGTTTTATTGAGCAAAAGTGATTGATTTCTATTTTATTGATAATTGGTAGTTTTAAGTATGGCTGTGTCTACTCCCATCTTTTCTCAACTTTCGATGGAGAAACTCACTGGAGAAAACTTCCTTAAATGGAAGCAAAACATCAACATTGTGTTGATTGGTGACAACTCCAAGTCCGTCATGACTGAGGAATCCCCGGAAGTTCCAGCTGAAGGAGCTACCAAGTTTGTGAGGGATAAGTATGAGCGTTGGCCGGCGACTAACAACAAGGTGTGGTACTACATGCAGACTATTATGGTTGACAATCTCAAGACAAAGATGAAGAATGTCGAGATGGCTGGATCAACTCCAAGACATGTTTGGTGCCAAGTCAGCGCAGACTCGTTTTGAGGCCACCAAGAAATATGCCAATGCTCGGATGGCACCATCCCAACATGTTCGTGATCACCTGATCAAGATGACAAACTACTTCCAGAAAGCTGAACTGCATGGAGCAACAATAGATGAGGAAACTCAAGTCAGCTTAATCCTCAACAGTCTCTTTCCAGCTTTCCTGTCGTTCACCACCAACTATGTGTTGAATAAACTCAACTATGGTCTGACGCAGCTCATGAACGAGCTTCATACTTTTGAGTCTATCATTGGTGGTTCTAGTAAGGAAGGAGAAAAGAAGACAACTACTACTGCTGCTGATTCAGCTAAGGCTGAAGCTAACCAAGCTTCGTCTTCGAAAGCTGGAAACAAGAGGAAAAATGGACATAACAACAACCCCAAGCCCGCAAATGATACAAAGACGAGTGCACAACCAAATGCATAGACGCCTAAGGGGAAGAACAAGAAAAACAAGAAAAGTAAAGGTAAGTGTTTTCACTACAAAGAGAAGAGGCATTGGAAACAGGATTGCCCCAAGTTTCTAACAGCTAAAAAAAAGGTAATGATTATAGTTCATATATCTTAGAAATGTGTGTATTAGAGAATGATAAATCCATTTGGATTGTTGATTTTGGATCTACCAACCATGTTTGTAACTCTTTACAACTTCTTGAATCATGGGAGGAAGTGGACGAAGGCGGCTTAAAGCTTAGAGTTGGGAACGGAGCGTTCGTTGCGGCCGAAGCTCGAGGAAGAGCTCATCTAAAGTTCAGAAATAAATACTTAATTTTAAAAGTTGTATTTTTTATTCTGAATTTTAGTAGAAATTTAATTTCAGTTTCCATGTTGTAATTAGAACAATTTGTTATGACTTTCACAAGTTCTAATATATTTATTTCTTTCTATGGATCACAATTGTGTATTGCATGTTTGGAAAACGAGCTTTATTTTCTGTGACCTAACGAACCCCTCGCTCTTAACAATGATTTATTCAAAGTAGCTAAACCTAGGACCAATAAACGTCAAAGACCGATAACGATAATATGACGTATTTATGGCACTTGGGACTAGGTCACATTGGCTATGATAGGATTGAAAGACTTACAAAGGACGGGCCTTTGAGGGAACCCACCTTAGGTGAATTACTTATCTGTGAATCTTGTCTAGAAGTTGCCCAAGCATCCATTCTCTGCAAAGGGTGATAGGGCCAAAGAACCACTTGGACTTGTGCATTCAGATATTTATGGACCTTTGAATGTACAAGTCAGGGGTGGTTTTGAGTATTTCGTCACTTTCATTGACAATTACTCTAGATACTCATGTCTTTACCTAATGCATAGGAAATCAGAAACATTTTCAAAGTTTCAGGAATTCCTAGCGATGGCTCAGAACCAATAGGTAAAACATTAAAGATCTTGCGATCTCATAGGGGTGGAGAATATTTGGATATGTAGTTACAAGATCATTTAACTGAACTTGAGATTTTATCACAACTTACTGCCCCAGGTACTCCGCAACAAAATGGTGTAGCGGAACGACGAAACAGAACTTTATTGGAAATGGTTAGATGCATGCTAGTTACTCAACTCTACCAACCTCGTTCTGGGGACATGCAATTGAAACCGCAAACGACATTATCAATGTCATGCCATCTAAATCAATCCCCAAAACACCTTTAGAACGTTGGAATGGTCGTGAACCTAGTTTACGCCATTATAGAATCTAGGGTGTCCCACCCACGTTCTGAGGAAAAAGGAGGGAAAGCTAGAACCGCGAACTGAAGTTTGGATGTTTGTTGGCTATCCTAAAGGTACTCGGGGTGGAATTTTCTACAGTCATTCAGAAAAGAAAGTGTTTACTTCTACGAATGCTACTTTTCTGGAAAATGATTGTGTCCAAAACTTCAAACCACGCAGCAAAGTAGTTTTAGAGGAGATGGTTAAAGAATTGACTCCAACCAATGTTCCATCGTCATCAACACGAGTTGATGATGAAATTCCCGCTCTTCATTTCCAACTGACGCAAGTTGATTTAAATGAAGAAAGTACCACTGTTCTTGAGCAAACAGTCATGGAGCCTCGTCATAGTAGGAGGGTTTCTAGGAACCCAGTTCACTATGGTTTGGATGGTGAAACCAATATGGTTGTTGGTGACACTAGTGATGATGATTTGTTGTCTTTCAAATAGGCAATGGCTAGCCCTGAAAAGGAACTATGGCTCGAAGCCATGAAATAGAAAATGAAGTCCATGTACTCAAATTTTGTCCGGGATCTTGTGGAAGCATCTAGTGACTTTAGGGCCATTGGGTGTAAGGTTATAAAGATTGCATCTGAAGACAATCTTGCAGATCCGTTTACAAAGACACTACCAGAAGCTACATTTGATAAGCATATCAAAGAAATGAGATTAGCAGAATTAGGGCATTAGTTTCAATTAGTGCAAGTGGGAGTTTGTTGGGGTTTTATGCCCTAATTAAAACCCAATTTATTTGTAATCTCATTTATTATCAATAAAAGAATAGAAATCATTTTTTGACTTGGTCAATCACTTTGCTCACATGTTTTATTTTCATGATTATTTGTTTAATATAAACTTCTATTAAATCCTGAGCATATATCTAATCGTTTTTATAGTGGCGTAATCACAGTGGAATATAAATATGATTATATGTTCAAAATAAGGTTGTCCTAAGATTAGTCAGTGCACAAGATTTACACTGACTTGCCAATCTACGATATGATATACTTACACATTGTAGTGTTATGTTCTTTCCAGAACATTAGCAAAGTAGATAAGATCAGATGTATTTGTTACATCGGACTGGACCGATATTGACAGTTGATAGGATAAGTAAACATATCGTTATTATCTATTTTAGTCATATCATATAATTGACCATATGTCAATTCAATCTCAATTCTGAGTGGTTAGTATTCTAACTGATTGTATTATTTGAGTTCTTTGACTTGTTCGTTACCAGCTTACCCTACTGACTAGCCCATACTTACATCTTGGGAACTCGGTAGTATAGTTGAGTGAGAGTGTTAATCATAGATATGAACATCTATTGCTTCTGATGAAGAAGTGAAATGATAGTTTCCTTTTAGTTTGATTCAAGGTGCTAAATGATAGATATCTCATTTCAGTAATTAATATTAGTTTATTGAAATATCATTTACAAGGAGCTAAGTGTTTTAAGGATAAACTACAATGAGGGGTAAAATGGTATTTTAGTCTCATCTCATTGTAGACCGTCTATAGAGGATTGAGTGACAATTATGGTTGTAACAATGGATAATTAATAGCGTATCTATATTTTTTATAGAGCGTTCTATGAATTTAAGAGTGCAATTCCGAGTCTTTAGTGGAGTCACGAGGAATTAATAAGTTAGTAAATTTATTTGTTAGATTTATGATAACTTATTGGAGCTTGATTTCATAAGCCCATGGTCCCCACTGTACCCTGGATAAAATCATCTAGATATTCTCAATTAATTGATTTAATTATCGATTGGAATTATCAAAGTTGACCAGGTCAATTTTGGATAGTTTCACAGAGTTATGTAATTTTGAGAAGAAAAGAGAAATTATGGCAGATTTATTAATTAAGATAAATTGGTATCTAAATTAATAAATAAGTTTAAATTAAGGTTCAAATTATAAATAACTAATTTGATAAAGGATTTAAATAATTATTTAATTAATTAAATCAATAGAAAATAATACAGGCATTGATTTTAAGTCCAATGGGCTTATAATCAAATGGGAAATTTCACAGGCCTAAAGCCCATGATAATTTCGACCTAGGGCTGTTAATTGGCTATTATTTTATTGATTTTTTAATTAAATAAATGACCTAAATGAGTCTATAAAAGGAATGTTAAGTGAGAGTTGAAATTAGATGACAGACACTAGTCTTTTGATAGGTTTTAGATTCTCTAAAAACATAAGTCATTTTCTAAGCCTTATTGTTCTTTTATCTTCTTCTCTATGTATCTATCTCATGTGTTGAGAATTGCCCACTCTAGTCTAGGTGATTCTAAGGATACTTTGGAAGACTGTGAAGAAAATTGAAGATCGGTTCAGTTTCTTGGCAATACTCTGCGATAGAAAGGATACAAGGGTTAGAGAAATTGAAAGAATGACTCATTCATTCCGCTGCGTATAATGTAAGTATTCTTATCATTATTTCTCTTTAAATTCAATTTTAGAAACATGTTCTAGGTTATCTCATATTAATTTGTTTCATATTAGATCTACATGAAAATAAATAAAGATCATGTATAAGTTTTCCCAACATAGGATCAACGTAGCTTTTCTGTCTACTCTGTGAAGCGAGCATTCGAGCCCGGATCTTCTCAATAGCTTCATTAGTCTTTTGAACAATCTTCGGCCCCAAATACTTCCTGTCACCCATCTCATCCCTATGAATGAGCGATCTACACCTCCTTCCATATAACATTTCATACGGAGCTACTCCAATCGTTGGTTGATAACTGTTGTTGTATGAAAACTCAATCAGCGGGAGACACTTACTCCAAGACCCCTCAAATTCTATCACACATGCCCAGAGCATGTCCTCCAACATCTGAATCATCCTCTCAGACTGTCCATCAGTCTGATAATGAAAGGCGGTACTAAACTTCATCTGAGTCCCCATAGCCTTCTGTAAACTACCCCAAAACTTGGAGGTAAATATAGGATCCCGATCTGATACCATGGACTTGGGAACCCCATGGAGACGTACAATCTTCCTCACATACAACTCTACATACTGATCCACGATATAGGTCGTCTTCACTGGCAGAAAGTGAGTTGACTTGGTGTATCTGTCTACTATCACCCACACCGAGTCATGTAATCCCACTATCCTGGGTAAACCTCCTACAAAATCCATGGTAATGTCCTCCCATTTCCACTCGGGAATACCCAAAGGCTGTAACAATCCCGCTGGTCACTAGTGCTCAACCTTCACCTACTGACAGGTCAAACACTTGGCCACGTACTCCACCACATCCTTCTTCATCCCAGACCACCAATATAATGTTCGTAGACCCCGATACATCTTTGTGGTGCCTGGATGGAGTGAGTACGGTGTAGTATGGGATTCATCTAATATCTCTCGTTTAATACCCAAATCTGTCGGGACACAAATCTGACCCTTATACCACAGTAACCCTGTCTCTGAAATAGAATAATCCTTAGCTATCCTAGCTAGGACATTCCCTCTAGCCTCTTGTAACTGCGCATCATCCATCTGACCCTCTCTTATCCTCTCTAGGAGGGTAGACTGCAAGGTAATATTGGCCAACCGACCCACAACCAACTCTATCCTCACTCTAGTCATCTCCTCTGTCAACTCTCTCGATATTTGTGCTGACCTAAACAACTGTTCTGAGCCCCTCCAGCTCAACGCGTTCACCACTACATTGGCTTTCCCTAGATGGTAAAGGATATCATAATCATAGTCCTTTACTAACTCTAGCCAACACCTCTGCCTCATATTCAAGTCCTTCTGGGAGAAGAAATACTTCAAGCTCTTATGATCGGTGTATATCTTGCACTTCTCCCCATATAGATAATGTCGCCAAACTTTCAGTGCGAATACCACCACTGCTCATATTCCTTCAGCTGCCGTGACGCATAAGCAATAACCCTCTCATTCGGCATCAACACACATCCCAATCCTAACCTCAATGCATCACAGTATACCACAAACTTCCCTCCCTTTGAAGGAAGACTCAATATTGGAATAGTAATCTGCCGTCACTTCAATTCCTGGAAGTTATTCTCACACTTGTCTAACAAGGTGAACTTCAGATTTTTTCGTGTCAATTCTGTCATCGGTGCAACAATCTTTGAGAACCCTTCCACGAACCATCTGTAATATCCCGCTAATCCAAGGAAGCTCCAAACCTCTGAGGCATTCCTTGGCCTCAACCAATCTCTCACTGCCTTTATCTTAGTTGGATCCACCTTAATCCCATCTTCACCAACAATATGTCCAAGGAATGTCACTTCTGGTAGCCAAAACTCACACTTCTTAAACTTGGGATACAACCGACGCTCTCTCAATCTCTGTAAGACCTATCAGAGATGCCGTTCATGCTCTGCCTTTGAACTGGAGTAAACCAAGATGTCTTCGATGAAGACAATCACAAACTGATCCAAGAAGTCTTTGAACACCTTGTTCATCAAATCCATGAATGTTGTTGGGGTATTGGTCAAACCAAATGACATGACCAAGAACTCATAATGCCCATACCTCGTTCGGAAGGTCGTCTTTGGTATATCCTCATCCTTGATCCTCAGCTGGTGATAATGAGATCGAAGATCAATCTTCGAGAGTACCGTCTTTCCCTGCAGCTGATCGAACAGGTCATCGATCCTTGGTAAATGATATTTGTTCTTAATGGTCAACTTGTTCAGCTCCCTGTAGTCTATATACATCCTCAGAGTCCTGTCCTTCTTCTTCACAAACAAAATCGGAGCACCCTATGGCGAGAAACTAGGTTTGATAAATTCCAAATCAAGAAGCTCTTGTAACTGTATCTTCAATTCTTTCAGTTCCGCTGGAGCCATCCTATATGGTTCCCTCGACACTGGCTTTGTACCCGACGCTAACTCAATAACGAACTGAATCTCCCTATGTGGCGACAACCCTGGTAAATCCTCAGGAAACACATCCAAGAACTCACGTATTAATTTGGTCTCCCCCAACCCTATTGGCAAAACTCTGGTGGTATCCAACACACTAGCTAGAAAACCTATACAACCTCATTGTAATAGGTCTCTAACTCTCAATGCGAATATCATATGTATGCGAGGTCCATGCACAACACCCACAAAAACAAAGGGATCTTCTCCCTCAAGCTCAAAAGTCACCATCTTCTTCCTACAGTCTATAGTAGCCCCATATCTAACTAGCCAATCCATCCCCAAGATCATATCAAAATCATGCATACCTAACTCGATCAAATCTACTGATAGTTCCCTACTATCTACCATCATTGACAGTGCTCTAATCCACCTCCTAGAAACTACTAGTTCCCTTGTAGGCAGTTTAGTCCCAAACCCCACAGTATAATATTCACTAGGTCTACACAATCTATCAATTACCTTACTAGAAACAAATGAATTTGTAGCACCAGAGTTAATCAATACAGTATAAGAGGAGCCAGCGTAGAAAGCTGACCTGTCACTACCGAGGGACTAGCCTCGGCCTTCGCCTGCATCAAGGTGAACACTCGAGCTGGAGTCAAGCTGTCCACCTTCCCTGGTTCCTCCTTCTTCGCTGTTGGGCAGTCTTTCTTAAGGTGTCCCACCACCCCACAAAAATAGCAAGCCTTTGCCCGACATTCGCCCAGATGGCGCTTCCTGCATCTCGTGCATTTTGGGTAACTCCTCCATGTCTCACCACCTCCCTGGCGGCCACCCTGAGCACCCCGACCCCTCCTATCAGTATCAGCAGGTCATCCTCTTCAGATCACTTGGGCCTCTGCCCCTATCAAATCTTGTGGATTGAGGCACTGCCCTGCGAACATCCAGTCTCGCAGAGTTCTCCCTCTAGATCTTGTTTTCTACCTGAAGAGCGGTAAGAGCCTTCCCAACAGCCTGGGCATAAGTCGTTTGCCCAGGTACTGAAGTAATCCTCAGATCCCGGGATATCATAGCATTGAGTCCTCGAACAAACTTGTCTTGTTTGGCCGCATCTGTAGGCACCAAGTCTGATGCAAACTTTTCCAGCCAATCAAACTTTAGGGCATACTCAATAATTGTCATGCTGCCCTGTACCAGCCCTGTGAATTCATTTACCTTCGCGGCCTTGATGGCAACATTGTAATACTTCTGGTTGAACAGATGTCTGAACCCATCCCAACTCAAAGTAGAAATATCATTGGTCTGTGATGCCGCCTCCCACCAAATACATGTATCCTCTCTAAGCATATAAGTGGCACAGGCCACCCTGTCATTACCTTCCACCCTCATGAAATCCAGGATATAAGTGATCATACTCATCCACTGTTCAACCTTCAATGGATCTAGTCCTCCCTCAAAGGTTGGAGGATGCTGTCTCCTGAACCACTCATATAGTGGCTCCCACCTGCTCCCAACCTCAGGTGTATATACTACTGGTGCCACAACATGTGGCATAATAGGTGCAACACTCCTTGACGGAGCCTACTGTCTCAAGAGGCGAAACTGCTCTTCCTGACTCTGTAACCAGGCTTGCATATCTGTAAGTATCTGCTGCCAGTTCTCAAGGACTGGCAGAGGATTCTGGCCTTGATCATCATCTCAAGCCTTAGACCTTGTGTTGGCTAGTTGTATAGATCGCCTTGAACGCATAGCTATCCAAGTTTATCTGCAATCAATGACTCGGCAGTTAGGCAATGATGACAGGTTAACAATCCTTCCATAGTTCACCATAGAAATTCATCCAACCTCAAGCAATCAAGATGCAAACCATCCTTCAAATATTCATTCACATGCAGCAACAGTGCTAATAAGCACGCCTCGTTATAATCACATAACAGTCAAGGGCTGAGCCCTACCAGTATCACATGCTCCTTATTAATCACACAAATTAAAACATTTATAGTTCATTCAAGCATTTAAACATGTAATTACATATATACAGTTACCCAACCCTGAGTCGAGCTTGTCTTTAGCGGCGAGTGTACATGCTCAGCAAGTCTTCAGAAACCCTTAAACCTAGACCGTTTTGATACCAAGTTATAACGCCCTGGATAACCAAGACCGTTACACTATGTAGTTGAAATAATGCAAGACTTGCCAATCAAGTCATTTGACTAAAAACGAGATCCTAAGGTCAACCGTCAGGTTAGGGTTAAGAGATTTTGAACATAAACAGTTAATTTTCATTATAACGGATGTTTAAGACATGGGATCCCAAAAAAATAGGGTATAAGTGATAGTTACAATTCTCAACAATTTTAATACAAACAACAGCCACACTAATGGCAAAATAAAAATTTTAGGTTTCTGTCCCTGTACTTCCCCTCGCCCGTGGTGGTCGAGCACCTGACTATGTACACTCTGCCCCCAGAGCTCCCTAACTCATGGTTGATCCAACTTCCCTTTGCCTTTACCTGCACCATGTAGCACCCATGAGCCAATGCTCAGCAAGAAGACCATAAACGACAAACATATGTAACAATAAGAATATTCAATCAAGATTATCTCATTCAAACATAAAACAGAGTACAAATATTTAACTAATCAATGATAAACACATAATCTCAAGTTCTCAAATAATCAGGGTTGGCACACTTAGGCTAAGCCCCCTGTTGATCTAGCTGGCCCCAACTCGCTTAGGCCGGGCCGCACTTAGTATGCTTACCATCAGCCCCCGGCTCCCTTAGGCTGGTCATTCTTGTATATCACATCAATCTTAGAAGCAAATTGTACAAGAAATCAACAATTGGGAATCTCAGTCCCGTTCACAACCACGTAGAGGTGCAGTTTTCTTACCTCGGATCCTGAGCGGAGGATACAGAACGATCCCGAGCACTATCCTCAAACTTGAGCCTTAGCAGTAAACCTAGCAATAGTATCAATGGGTAAATAGTAATTCTAACTCCAAATAAATACTTAGAAAATAATAGCTAGTCTCCGAAACCTCGATTTCTACTAAACCGGGTAGTAGAAATTGTCCCGAGCGCTTAGGTTCGAGTTCCTGAGCCTCCCCGAGCCTTAAATCCCATTTCCCCTTAATTCCTGAATTGGGATCGCAACTTGTCCCAGAGGGCCACGACCCGCCCCTCAAACAGAGACAAACTCTCCCCTGTTGGGGGACACGGGCCTCGACCTGCCCTCCTCAAGTCGCAGCGCGCGCTTGGCAAACAGAGGCTCCCAACCTCAACACTCATGCGGGCCGCGGCGCCTGAAGAACAAGATCGTGACCCGAACCCCTAAACCCAGAAAAATCCTCCATTTCCTTAACACTTCACCTCAAGCCTAACCTCAATTTACACCCCACAATAGCAACCAAACCAGAATTTATGCTAAGAATTCCTAGCCCTTTGATCTAAACACTATACCCAACTCATAACCAATTTGTACTCTTATTAAATACTTAAATTCAACCAAAATTAGCTAGCAAACTAGGACTCATGCAATCTCTAGTTTTCAACATAGTTTCAGCAAAAAAATTCAACTTTCTTAGTACGAATTTCATACCTCAATTGCAGCTTAGATCCTCCACAATACTCTGGCTAATCCCAGCTTGGTTCTCCTCCAAATTCCCAGCTAAATTCCCAGCTTGGTCTCCTTTAATTCTCCAAGCTCACCCAAGTTTTAGAGAGAGTGAGAGAAAAAACCTGTAGAAGGTGAGAGAGAGGGAAATTCTATGAGTTTCTGGTTCTTTTCCCTTAATCTTCCGAGTATATCCTAACCCAACGAATGTCTATTTTGCCCTTTAGACTTATTAATCCTCTAAGGATTCTAAAGGGTAAAACGATCATTTTCTCCCGATTCCCACTAATACCTCAAATGTTCCTACCATTAATCAAATAACCTTGTCACTTCTAATTATTTACCAAATACGTATTCATTACTCAATATATCCCAAAATATTCTCTAAATTCCCAAAATACCCCCAAGGCTCCCTCTTGAGCTGGGTATTTAATACCACTATGACTATTTCGCTTATCTGCTGACTAGGACCATCTCGGGCCATATATAGCAAATATATTCACATAATAATGTGGTCTCAACCATTTATCACATTTAATCACATTTATGCCCTTAACGGGCCAAAATTACAAATATGCCCTTATAAGCTATAAAGGGCCCACATACATATCTAATACTCATAAACATGCATATAATATATCCATGTAATCATATTAATCATGCATGCCACGTAATCACACATTTAACTATTTAAACATTCATATATACTGATTATGCCCTCCTAGCACGCTAATCAGGGCCCTAAGTTCATATTAGCAATTTTAGGTCGTTACACACATATAATATAAAAATGCATATGATCCCACACAAGAATTAATAATATGTATAGATTAATGATCTGCTCTGGTACCAAATGTTGGAAAACCAATCAGAGCACGTAGTGAAAACTTGTGCATGGTGAGCCTGTTGTTATTTTATTCTTATTACGAAACAATAGAACAACAACATACAAAATTTTCAATAATCATTGTTCATGGTGAAAACTCGTCAATGATGTTAGGTTGGAAAACTCAAAGGTAAATATGGAGATAACTGGATATGAACTTAGAATAGATTCAAGGAAAAATGAACACAGATCAACAATAGAGTCAATGCTTGTGCATTACTTAATAACCTGAGTATACAATAAATTTTCCAACCCCTTGGCCCGAGGGGTCGAAGTCTATTTATAGATGGGCTATGTTGGCCCTTGATACAAGATGGTCCTTAGGGAGAAGATCGTACATAAGTACATTGTCAGGGTAGTGGTGCTGTACGTAGGTACATCGTGAGGGTAGTGGTGCAGTACGTAGTGGTGTCGACTCTCGTACTTGGTCAGAGGCATGCGAGTAATGCCACCACTCTTCTTACTGATTTGTACCTCCACTACCTATCGCTTACAGCTGTCAGGGTCACGCCTCTGATCTCCTCAAGTTCGTACATGTGGTACTGGTCCGGGTACCTTGTACACACGGGTCTCAGGTCTTCAAAATATGCCTTTGCTCTAAGTATCGATATTTTTTGCTAAGTGTTAGATAACTCACAGATTCCTCAGCGGGGTCATATGGGTCTCCTTAATGCAGCCCCTATATTCCTCATATTGAGGTGTTTGTTGGGAATCCTTGAGCTGAACTCACGACACAAGGCTTGGGAGGCTTGAGCACCCTTACTCGTATTAGGGGTGCACCTTGGTGCCTAGGTGAGTTGGGCCTCTCTATGTGAGGCCCTTGTTCATTCGAGGCATGTGGCCGTGGGGGACACCTTGGTGCTTGGGCGAGTCGGGGCTCGCATAGGAATCCCCTCGCTCCTTCGAGGCATGCGACAAGTCGCGGGGGGCGCACATTGGTGCCTTATGCTCACGACATCTTTTAACATCTCGACGTCCAACTCCATAAATAGGTCAGGGTCTCTCACAATGAGGCTCTCACATAACGACTAAGGCTAGGCCTCGCGTAGCAAGGCCCCTCACGCCTTGGCTCTCGCGTCGTGGTCCCTCGTACGGCTGCCTTCACGTTGTGGCCCCTCGCACGGCTGCCCTCGCATAGCGACTGAGGCTAGGCCTCACGTAGCTAGGCCCCTCGCGCCGTGGCCCCTTGCACGACTGCCCTCACATAGCGGCTGAGGCTAGGCCGAGCGTAGCTAGGGTCCTCACACCTCGGCCCTCGCGCAACGGCCCTCATGCTATGGCCCCTCGCACGGCTGCCTTCCCGTCGTTGCCCCTCGCGTAGCTACCCTCGCGCCTCAGCGTGACACCTCAACGTGGGCCTCGCATAGCGAGGGTGACATCCTAGGGGACCCATACGTGGATCCTTAGGCACACACATGAGGCTTGTCGAGGTGGCTTCATCTGGATACACCCCCCATACACAAGCCCTTCAAGGATAAAATTTTATTTAAATATTGTTTGGGAAATTATTCCACATTCACACGTAGGTACTTGACGCCTCTAGTACCCCTTAGCCATTTACTTCAATAAGGGACCTGACCTTTTTTCCCTGGTGACAAAGAAAACAATCCAGAAACATTATCATACAATACTATTAATCATGCAACAAATATATATATATATATAAATATATTATATATATAATATATAAACACAAAAAAATCAAGAACATAAACTTTTACCTCCTTGAAGCCTATCGAGTGTCCTTGAGTCTTTTTGTATTTTTATCAATCTTCCTATCTAAAGCTTTGAGCACTAAAATCACGATCTTCCGGAGTGTTATCTACTCCTCAAGAAGTGTGTGGGCACATAGAGAACATGAGTTTGTATTTTAGGAATCACAAGTATTTCTCAATGCGTGAGAATTTGGATCATTGTTTGAAAATGGCTAGAATAAAGAAGAAGAATGAGAGAGAGTTTTGTCTGACAAAAACTCTGAGACCTATTCTGAATTCTGTATTGTGTTGTTTTGTTATTGTTATATTTTTTCTTCTTCTTCTATATCATATATAGAGATTCGTGTTACCTTATTATTCCTAATAATAATAATATAATATAATAATGACGATAGGATTTGATTTTAGGTAAATGTCTAAATTACCATATTTGAAAAAAAAACTATTTTTAAATTGTTAAATAATTAAATAAATAAAATAAAAACTACACATATACAATATATGTATAGTGTTACACGCATGGTATGGTCCTTGGACTATGTCAGGCATGTATTGCTATTCTATTTTTAGGGATTTTACATTTTTCTTTTATTTAATTATTTAACTAAATCAATCTCCCACAAAATAAGACATTTATCTTTTTAAGGAAAAGATGACAACCATATTTCAAAATTTAAATTCTAAATTCAACATTCAAAATTCAAATTGATGATCATCATTATCATCATCTTTTAAAATTACATAGATCAAATACTATTTTTTGACTTACCAATTTTATTTTCTACCACTCAAATAAAATAATTAATTTCAAAATTTTATTTATATATATATGAACTTCGAAATTTTATATATTGAAATTAATAAATATATTTTCGAAATTTAATGATTAATTCTAAATTAATTATTCAACCTCAATTATCATATAATTGTATACTTGACCAGAAGAATAAAATTTTTCTCAAAAATCACTAAATTACAGTTATACCATTGTATCAACTCATACCTTGATATGGTGTTGATAGAGCCACCCAGGGGACCTATGAACCTATAATATCAAACTCCAATAAATATTATGTTAGGAACGAGTTTCCTAATACGCAGCGGAAAGGTGGTGTGGTTGGCCCAATGTACAACAAAAATTTTGTAACATATTTAAACTACCTTTAAATATGCAGATCCATTAATATACATACATTAATCATAAACAAGATACTAATAGAAATCATACCTCTTGAAGCCTATCAAGTGTCCTTGCTATCTTTTCGTATTTAGAACGATCTTCCTATCCAAGCCGCTCCCACGTACTCACACCAAGATCTTCCAAAGCGTTCTCTACACCTCAAGAAATGTGTGGGCACTTAGAGAATGAGGGATAGTTTATTTGTGATTCTTCTTGATGTACTCAACTCATGAGATCAAGAGAATAGGCCTGAGAATTGGTTCTTTATTTTTAGGGAGAGAGAAAACTATCGTTCTATTTTTCACAGAGCGAATGTGTAGAGTAGTCTCACTCTCTTTTCTTATCTTTTCTGAATAATTTTCTGATCAGTCATCCTTAACAGAAAAAATTCAAAATTTAAAAATTAAATCTGTAACCATTTTACAATTTAATTTTTAATTAATTAATTATTCCATTAATGAAAAAATCCAAAAACCAAATTTTGAATTATCCATTAATTAATTAATTAATTAAATAAAATTGAAAATCCCATCCCTGAAAAATTCTGTCCTACACGCCACACACAGTCTTGGACTGTGTGTGAACGTGTAGCTTCCTAATTTCTAGGGATATTGGTTTTTCAAATTTTATTTAATTATTTATTCAAATTACTTTGTCAGATAAGTTCTAACAACCTGATAACTAATTCAAATTTGAATTAAAATTAATTATCTATTTAATTAATTATCAAATATAATTAATTATTTGAATAAATATTAATCTTTTAAATTCAAATCCAATTTGAACTTATCAGATTATTTTCTCCCACTCAAATAAAGGTATTTAATTAATTCTACCAATTAATTAAATCCAAGATTTTCGAAAATAAATATTTAATTAATCATAATTTCGAAAATTACAATTAATTAATTATTTAATTAAATTTCGAAATTTAATTTAATTATTTAGTATAATTTTGAAAATTATACAATAATTAAATATTAATTAATTTTGTTAACTACAACTAATTTGTAATTAATTAATTAATCACTATTATCATATAATTGCATATTTGGCCTGAAGAACAAGTTTCTTCTTAAATATGTCTTTAAACTATTTTCCCTTCATATCAACTCTTACCTTGAACAGTGTTGATAGAGCCGCTATGGGAACCTATGGACCTATAATTCCAAGCTCCAATAAATTTGAGATTATTAATTAAACTCTTTAATTAAATAATCTTAATTTATTAATCTCATGATTATTCCACTATAAATATGAGATTGAACTCTTGTAATTATAGACATTTCATTTACTGAGTACTTTATAATCATAAAGCGTCCATTGATTTAATCATTGCATACAACTTGACCCTCTAATAATGGTTCATAATTAATCAGGAATAAAATTACCGTTTTACCCTTTTAATTATGTCTTGTTTCCTTAAGTACCATTGACTCTACTAATGAAGGTTAATTCATAACTAAATTATGAATTTGAGCTCAATTACCTTTCAGTCCCAAAAGTCAACCCTTAAGAGAACCATCATTCAATCTCTTGCGAGAAGGTATAGATTCCATATCTGTATACTATGTCCCCAGCCATCTATATTAATGAGTTCCCAAAACAAAAGTTTTTAGCCTGATCATTCTGACAGACCCTAACAAGTGAATCAAAGAACTCATATAACATAAACAGGAGTTCATAGTAACCTCAGGATTAAGATCTATTTGTATATGATCATCAGTTGATATATTTAATTAATACTTCGAAACGATATTTAACTAAGTATTAATAAACATATCTGGTCCAGTTCTATATATTCTCTAATATATAAAGCACCTCCACTAAAGTGTCCTACCACACTAGTGATTCGGATCTAGATCACATGTATTCATAATACTAGTGGACCGTACTTGCAGTAATTAATCTAAAGATTCCATAACTTTATTTTACTGCGAACTATTCAAGTTCATTTATCTCAAACACAATCCTCTCGTACTAATACGTGTTTGAGATTACATTCATGAACTTAGGAATTTTCCTGATATTTACATAATATTATCATAGAATAATATAGTCCATAAAATATATGCATAACAAATTCAATTTATTTATTTATTTCATAAAAACAATGTCTACTACATATGCTTTCAGGGCACATCTCCAACATATTACGCTATTAATCCAAGCTTTTTGATTAAATAATCATATTTATTAATCTCATGATTACTCCACTAAAAATATGAGATTAAACTCTTGATAATTATAGACATATATTTATTGAGTACTTTATTAAGAATAAAGTGTCCATTGATATAATCATTACATACAACGTTACTCCTCTATTAATGGTTCATAATTAAAAGGGAATACAATTACTGTTTTACCCTTTTAGCTATATCTTGTTCCTAGAGTACCATTGACTTTACTAGTGAAGGTCGTGTCAGAACAAGTTTGCGACGTGAGCGCTCATAGCCTTTTTAGTTCCATAAGTCAACCCAATAGGGAACCATTATTCAATCTATAAGAAGGTATAAATTTCATATCTGTTAAACTATGTCCCCAGCCATATACATCATTGAGTCCCCAAAACAATTGTTCTTAGCCTGATCATTCTAACAAACCTTAACGCATGAATCAAAGGATCAGATGACATATATAGGAGTTGATAGTAACCTTAGGATTAAGATCACCGTGTATATGATCATCGTTTGATATGTTTGATTAATACTGTGAAGCAGTATTTAAACAAGTATTAACAAATCACATATGGTCCAGTTCTACATACTCTCAGCATGCAAAGTACATCCATTAAAGTGTCCTACGACACTAGTAACCTAGATCTAGGTCACATGTATTCATAATACTAGTGGACCGTACTAGTAGTAATTAATCTAAAGTATCCATAACTTTATTTTACTGCGAACTATTTAAGTTTATTATCTTAATCTCGATCCTCCCATACCAATATGAGATTAAGACCACATAGATAAACTTTGGAATTTTCTGATATTCACTTAACATTATCATATAATATTGGACATAGTGTATATATAATAATTCAATCCAACTATTTATTTTATTTAAAACATTTGTCAACTATAATTGCTTTAAGGGCACTATTCCCAACAATCTCCCACTTGCCCTAAAGAAAATTGAGGCATCTCTTTTAACATGTCAATCATATTCTCCTGACCGATTTTCTCTAACAAAGTCTTTGTAATAGTTTTGTTAGAAATTGTTTTGAAGTTATCTTCAAGATTATTATATCAATTATGTAAAATGATACTTCATTTCATGTGTTTTACCCTTTCATGATTTCTAGTTCTTCTAGAGTAGTTGTATCTCCATTGCTTTCGCAATGAGATACTAGCTGTTTATTCTAGTCTGAAAGCCTTTCCAGAATGTCAAAGAACTTAACTAAATCAAATAGCCTATTTAATTGCTCGTAGCTGTTATATATTGGCTTTTGTGGTGAAACATATAAATTTGAAATGTCTAACACGTTTCTAGATTAATATGTTTCCTCCACAGTTATGGAATTTGATTCTGGTATCAATCTTTGAAGATTTAATATCAGATCATCCATTGGGATTTTAGGTCTCTACCTAAATGCACGTACATATAATCTCTATTATATTTAAGATACTAAACACTAAGTCCTTATAATTATTCAATGACTCAATGCATAATGGATTGACAACTGCTGAATATTCCCACTGTTTAGCAAATGTCAATTCGAAAATATGACATTCGATACATTAAACAATCTATCACTGAGTTATAGGAATGTTGTCTCATGTCCTCTTTTCTAGTAAAAGAATAAATCGACATTTATTATTTTAGATAATACATCCTCCTTACCGAGAAAGAAAAAAAGCCTTTCTTGGATTTTGTAAACTAAAGTATTTTAAGCTTCTTATCAATATAAGTTGCTTGAGACAAGGCCTAAGGATTGTTCTTTCAATCTTTATAGAATTGAATGTACAGAACATTCTTGGCTTTTCTAAATCCAATATTTAGAAATGTTCAACTAACTATTTCTTTTCTATTGACTATTACTCTACATCATTCCTAATGATTAGAACGTTTGTCAATATCAAGAATAAGAATTACAACAAAATCTTTTTCTGGTCGAGATCTTCAAATGATTTTGTCATGTCATCCATTCTTGTAAAGAATACTTAGACATCGATTTAAATTAATCTTATAATTCATGCATAAAGCAGTGGATAAGAGCCTGTAAACAGATTCAAGTTTGGTTGTAGTAAAAGGTATTTATTCAAGCAATAAATTATTCTTTCTGTTCATAGCCTTTGTATATTAACCTAACTTATAAAAGTTTGTACTTTCTTCTGTTCTCCTCTTCATCTTGAATATCCTACTTTAAATTGAAGTTCAATGAATTTTTGTTGGATGTTCAAGGATCCAGAGGTCATAGAATTCCAAATTCCATTTCTTGATTCATGGTGTTTCAACCATTGTTTTCTATAAAAACTCTTCATTTCATATACTAGTACGTGAATGAAGTATAGTTAGATTGTGCTACACACAATTTAACTATCTTTACATTTGTAATGAAGTAGTTACTAACTAAAGCTCCCACTACAAAAATGTTTTACAGAATTTGTGATATTCTTTGGTTTTATCATTGTTAATTATCAGTAACTCGCTTACTTAACTAGAAAATATAGTGATTATAATAATCATGCTTCATTAAAGTAGCATTTAAAGAGATACAAACTCTTTTGTAATCTTTTATGATTATTAAATTGTTTCACTAAATGACTTCATGGAAAAATTTCAATTTTTCATTCACACAACAACTTGTGAATCCCAACTTCTAAGTCAATGATGTTGTACAATCAAACATGTACATAGTATAACAAGTGTTAAAATTATAGAAATAATACAGACGATAATGACTACACATTGTCTATTTAATCTTATCTAATATGATTATATTCCATTTACAAAATGTTAATTATGCTTAGCATTCTAGTTGTATGTGAGTTGGGTTTGAATTCCAAGTTCACATGCAAACTACTTGAATTCCAAATTCAAGTTTAGACTTCCTTTTGATCAAATCAAACAAGTCTCTAAGTGACTTTACTTTGAATGTTGCATGAAAAATTTCTAGAAATTTTCTTTGTATTTGATCAAAGTTAAACATATCTAATATAAATGTCAATCAATATTGGCATACTATTTATTATCTCCTTTAGCTTTGAACATTAAAAGGATCAACATACATCTCTATGTATTAGTTAAATGATTATGTGATTTTTGAGTCTTTATTAGAGAAAGGTCTTTTGGTTTAACTTTAATTAACAGACTATATAAACAGGGAGAGAACCACTGAATGGTTGAAATAAAAGGTTGTCTTTTATTTGTTTTATGTGTCTAATTAATTATAAACCAATAAAAAATAATTCACATATGTGTTTCACTCATTCGGGGCTGGAATAAAATGTCTTATTAAATCTATGATTTGCAGAATAATGAATAATTCATAATTATCATTTATACTCATTGATGAAATAGGTGGAACAAGTATATTTAAAAAAAAAAAAATTGAATTTATTATTCAAAAGAAATACTAAACTTGTTCATTCATCAAATAAAGGAATCTAAAATTCTAGAACTACTTTAATACAAAGTTGAAAATGAAAAACTAATTTCCATGTCAGTTATCTCTTGGTCTACCAATCTGCAATCATTTTCTTGTTTTTCTTTCGCATTCTTTTCTTTTCTTGAATAATGCGTTCCTGAAAACAAGACAAAAATATGGTGGCGTAAAAAATTGAATCAACTATTCAAATATATTAAAAAGAGATGAGCAAATCATATTTACCCTTTCTTCTTGCAAACTTCTTAATTGATCAAAAGAATATATTTTGATCCTCTCTCATATCTCATATGTAGATTTGAGGTTCACATATCTCAATTTAAGATCGTCTAGCATAGTCTTTAGTACGCAATAGCGTGCCAAGTAATCAGATCTCATCCAACTCGTATATTTTTTATGACTATCATAATCAGATAAAGTTGATGGCTCATCTGGAGGTGCATCAATGGTTGCATCATACACCTTTAGTTCATCTAGAATTATGTGTATGTTTCTGTACCAAACATCTAGATTGTTGAAGTCTAAATGAAAAGTACTTAGGAAGCCACCACGAGGATTAACTGGTTCTTTCTCATTTTGAGGTTCTTGATCAGGATTAAGAGGATTAATCATAGTTGCTGGAATTAAATAAATAAAATATAATGAATTAAAACATATAATAAATATTAGATTTTACTTGGAAAAGTAAATATGATGCATGAATGCAACATATAAAAAACACATAAAAATATACTAATCCACGATAAATTAATTTGAAAAGTTAATGGACCACCTTAGGGTAGGTTAGACTAACCCCAAATTAATTTTGAGACAAATCTCAATTTCATAAGTGAAAACTTAAAAATGCATTTTTCTCTTTTGACTTATGAACTACTGCTAGTTTGGTCAAGATGCACTAGTCGTGCTCGAAAGCCTAGATACACTTTTGGAGTGTAACCCATTATTTTTAATCAATAACTTAACTCAAGAGTGTGCCTTAGGGTCAGTTAAACTTGAAATACATCACTAATTATATTCTCATAAGAGAAGTCAACCTTGAGATAAAATAAACATATTCGGAAGCCTTTCCTTAGGGAGGCCACAAACAGAGGCGACACGGGGCCCTTCTTATGCCTCTCGGTGTTCAACCAATAATGGAGACTGTAACGCCCTACTTCCTTAGAGTCGTTACTAAGTGAGTTAAAAATGTGCCATTAGCTCGCTAATCGAGGTTTTAGGTTAAAAGTGTAGCTAAACTGTAATAAAATTCATTTAAAGGCATTTGATAAGAAAATGTAGTCATTCATTGAAAACGTAAAGAGTTATACATTTGGGATCCCAAAAGACTGTTCAGAAAATACTTTACATCTCAAAATACATTCAAGGTCGACCTAAGCGACAAATAAACTATTACAGTATATTTTCCCAAAAATAACCCTAGCCGTGGCGGCCAGGCAGGCCGAACATGTACCCGTCGCTCCATGCTCTCCATACTCATGGTTGGTCAACCTTTCCTTTGCCCTTACCTGCACCATAGAGCACCCGTGAGCCGAAGCCCAGCAAGAAAGCTCAACACAAAGCAAATAACATATGCATATTCATCAACAACATATAACAAAGCAGCCAACATGCTAAACACATAGCGGCCATGCCATCCTAGGTACTCTACCAGGCCCCGAGTTTGCGGTCTCCACTGAGAGGATGACTCCAGCATCCTAGGAGGGTCTCGCCCTAACAGCCTGCACTTCGCGTGCTCAACACTATTCCCGGCCCTTTGCCGTACTCGGCTTCCTATCGTTCTCGGCCTTCACCGTTTCAAGCCTTCGTCGTTCCTGGCCTTTGCCGTTTATTCACAAATATGCATTACATAGCATAATATCAACAAATATTTAAACATATACTAAACATAAACAATAGGGCTACGCCCTGCAATTCAATCAATAGGGCCAAGCCCTGCAATACAAGTAATAGGGCCACACCCTTCTCTACGGGTACAACAGTTTTCTTACTTTTAATCGGAGTGCTAACAGTCAGGCAAGCAATCACGACTTTTGTGAACGATCCTCTCCTGAGTCCCAGCGGTATCCTAGTCACACACCACAAGTAACGTTCTCGTTACTACCTAATTTTATAATTGATCCCTGGAACCAATCACGTGCTCTTGGGACCTCCCATTTCCCCACACGGGGTGGTGAAATCGTCCCCCGAGCCCCTTGAGCCTAAGCCCTAAAAACACAAATTTAAGGGCCTCGAAAATGGCCTAGCACCGCTGCTTAGCCATACAGGCGCTGCAGCACCTAGTTAGGGTCCCCTGCCCTAGATCATCCCAGAGCCGCGGCTCGGAAGAATAGCGTTGCGGTGCTCCTATGCGAACCCAGAAAACTGGGTTTTTCCATCATTTTTCCCCGAGCCAAAACTCACCCAAGCCATGCCCCAAGTGTACCCAAGTCCCAAAGGGTCCCAAAACTCCAAATAACACCACATACACAACATATATGCATCAAAACCCAATCCAAAATCACACCTAAGCTCAATTTCAATCAATGGTTTAAAATTCTACAAAAACTTAAACCAAATCGGAAACTTTTCAAAACTTGATGGAATCCTTACCTTTAGATCAGAATTCGACCCTAAGCTGCCTTCAATGCCACTACAAGCTTCAGTCTTTAAATTCCCAAGCTTAAGTTCCTCAAAACTTCATCCCAAAACCCAAATTTAGATATCAATTTCACATTCCTCATAAACAACATAAAAGACCTAAACCACAGAAATGAAATCCTTACCTCCTCTTGAATTTCAAATTTCCTAAGGCTTGGTAGCTGTTAATCCTCCTCCACAACTTGATTCTACTCCCAATTCCTCAAAATCAAGCAGCCTAGTCTTAAGCTCTTCTTTCCTTCTTGAAGACTAGAACCCAAATGACCAAAAATCTCTAGAGAAGCCTAGAACGTGAAGGCTAACTTCAACTGTGGTTTATCTAGTTTGGAGCCTAAATGACCATTCCACCCCTCCTTCTAACTCACTTCTTTACTAAACCTCAAGAGCAGTGTTGATCCCAAAAGAGGGTGTTTTAATATTTAAACTCGCAAGTGCACGAATCGTTTCGGAATATAATGTTCATGTAAGTACGAGGTCAAACCCATGGGAGTTGACTAACATCAAAAGAAACTATTTCAAACAAAGCAAGAATATTCTAACCTAGTTCCAAATATTTGATGAGATTTTGTTTTTAGAAAAATAAAAGACAAGTAATAAAAAGATTTAAGATTAAATAGAAAAATGGTTTTCAAATGAGATATGTAAAATAAGATTATTAAGATATTAGAATCCACAAAATGCAAGTTCAATAGTATTTATAAGTATATTGATTCCCAAGTTTAGATATAGTTGAAATAAATCACACTATACTTTTTTTTCAAAATACATTTTCTATTCAAGCACAAGTTACTTTAAAAAAGGTAGGATTTTTCTTCACTTATATAAGATATAATTTCTAAGCATTAGTTGTGTTACAACCTAATGAAACTACAAAAAATCAAGGAGATTATGTTTAGGCAAAATATGATACTTATGCTCTAAGAATTAGATGTGAACAATTTAATGAAAAACATTTAATCAAAGAATATCATATTTTTGCATAATGAAGAACTAAGTGTAATATGCTTTAACAATCAACACTAGATGAAAAATGCATATCTTTGATAGAAAAATCCATAAACAATGTTGTACAAATGGGAAATCAACATACAACAAAAAATACTATCTAGTTACATTTTGCTTCATCATCATCTTAATAACCTTTGAAAAAGATTAGAAGCTCATAACTAGATAAAAATTACAAAATAACATACTTGACATGCTCTTCAAAAGATGAAAATGGTAGAGAGAAAATAATGAAAAGAAGAGAGAAATATGAAGTGTAGAAGAGGTTGAAAAAAAATGAAGAAGAAGAGCTCCCCAAATGGTCTTACAAGACTCTATTTATAGGGAAAATATGGAGATTAAATTAATCAAATTAAAATAAATAAATTGATTAATTTAATTGTGTTGGGAAGTGGTAGGATAAATAGAGTAAGTGTAAGAGTATTGGAAAGATGAAATGTTTGGTTTGGTAAAAGATTAGTGAAAAGCTAGGGTAAAAAAAATAAATTAGGAATGTTTATTTAGGTAAGAAAAATAGGGAAGAGTGAATTGATATTTGAGTGAAAAGAAAAAATATTGTGAAGAAAAATGTGACTTTTTGGTCTTTTTGGTGGCTGTTTGGTGCTGAAGGAGTGCTGGGCCGTGGAGCTGAATTGGGCCATGGCTGGGCGTTGATGGGCTTCAGCTTGTTGTGGGCTGTGTGATTGGGATCGAATGCTGGAGATGAGAATTGCTGAATTGTGAGGTGCTGGTGGCGTGACAGCTGGCGGGGGACTTGCTGAATGTGGTGGATTGGTGATAGCTGAAGGAAAATGGGTGGTCACGTTGGGGTGATTCGGCTGCTGAAGGCGTGAAGGCTCAAGTGTGCTGGGAAGAGAGGCTGCGCGTGGAGGTTGATGGCTGCTTGGAGGTGGGCCGGGCCTGGGCTTCAGGCCTGGCTGGGCAGTGGGCCTTGACACTTTTAATTCTCCTCTTTCAATTTTGCCATTTTTTCTTTCTTTTCTTTATTCTCCAAACACAACAAAGATACAACATAATTCCTACACCATAAAAAAAATTAAATCAAATAACAATCAAATATTTTCACTTATAAATAAATCATATTAATTATTTGAAAATACTTAATTAAAACTTAATTTAATTTATCAATAAAGATCAACAAAATTGCACTTTTATTTTACTTCTAACTAAACTACATTAATTACACATAATTTAAACTACAACATATTATAATAAAATATCTAAAAATATATAAAAATATAAAAAATTACAATAAGTCTAATAAATGTAAAATTACTTAAAAACTTAATAAATCAATTAAGAACTCAAGAACTAAGCAACAATTATCACATAAAAAGTGGTAAAATAACTCTATTTTGTAGACTTATCAAGCAGCCTAGTCCTTTCACTCTTTGCAAAAATACCACCTTCTACTTATTATTTCAGTAACAACACTAATTCTTAGGTTACTAGTAGTTACCAATCTCACAACTTAAGCACCAAAGTTGTGACTCTCTGCTAGCACTGCTGGATAGGATCTCCTCATGCCGGTAACATAGTACAAAGTGAAAAATCACACCCTCAACGGGTTCAAATTATAAATATGCCCCTAATAACCAAATGGGCCCATATGCATATTTAATTCACCTAATCATGCATTTCTAATCACATAATTATCGAATTCACATATTAACGCAATTAAATCAATTACTGCCCTCCTGACACACTAATTGTAATGACCCAACTAATTCTAGACTTTGGACCATTAATAACTACTATACATAGGCACTAATCTTAAGAAAACATACATACGAAATAGTTATAACTTTATTAAAAACTGTAAAGCAAAGGTTAAAGTACATAAAAATTCAGGGTAGGATATGGGATCCTATTGTTTGAAAATAAAACATAACTTAAATCTTAAATAAATTTGTTACAAGATCAGGTGCGAAAAATACTTAGATTATATAATTGAAATGACTAAAAACAACTTCGTCCTCGAATTGTTCACGCAATCCACCGAATCCATTCTTCCTCAATACACAATCCCAAGTCGCCAAGAATCTTTCCGCCACCATAACTATTTTCCTGCACATATAAAATAAAGGAATGAGCCTAATGCCCAGTAAGAAAAATCTACTAAAAGCATGGAACATAAACTATAAACATATAACATATACTATAAACATATATCACAATTCTAACCCATGTACATGGTAATCATTGAGGTTTGCTAACTAAGAAACTATAAGCCTCAAAATACAATGAGGTTTGCTAGCTAAGCAACTATAAGCCCCAAGAACATAAAAGTGTTGGGGTTTGCTATTTAAGCCACTATAAGCCCCAAAACATATATATCATAACATATAAAAACATATCATAACGCAACATATTATAGCATAATCATATAAGCATATGATAACTATCCTATTTTCCTTACCAATACTGGGATGTGAGAACAAGGACGGGAGTTTGGAACACTCCTAAAACCAATAATAGAAAAGTGAGTATTTCTAAAAGAAAAGATGAAAAGAAATGAACTAAAACCACCGAGAAGATACTTACCAACAAGAAACCTCAAGTTCAAAGATCTTAAATGCCTAACCAAGAATGGAAAATATTGAGTTAGGATTTGAGTAGAGAAAAACTATAAAAACTAATGAAACATACATAAATGAACTAGGAATAGGAATACCTTTGAATGCACTATAACCGAACTACACGTTGATATCGAAAAACACACTATTAACCTTGCTTCCCAAGTGTTTAATAAGCTTAAGATGATAAAGCTTATAACCCCAACACCTAGTGTTTAACACTCTAAAGTAAACCTAGCTGCTTGAAGGCTTTGAACTCAGCTTGAAGAATGAAAGAAATGGTTGGGTACTAGGTCCTATTTCTAGAGTTCAAGAATGAAAAGATCTTCTTTTAGCTTGAATAAAAATAATTACTATTTAATTGAAAAACATTTGAATAATCGTTCAGCAGAGGCTTAAGACTCGATCAAAAGATTCTAAGGCTAGCTAAGAGGTTATGGGTTGAATTGAGCTCGGTTTCAAAATTATTCAAAAATATTGCCCTAGAGCCGATATATCGCCCATGGTAGGCGATATATCGACTGGGCTTATATTTTCGAGACTCGTCGAAGTGTTTGTGTGAAGTTACATGTTTTTTGTATTCCCCGAGTGGCGATATATCGACCCCTAGAGCTGCGATATATCGGCATACGCTAAAGTATTATACACGTAATTGAAATTTTTCAGCCTAATTTGAATTGAGTAAACAGCTTTGACTGAGTCCTATAACGATTTCAAAGCTGCTAGCAGACTCTGGAGTTTTCAAATATTCCTTTTATAAAACTATTCCTCAAAAGTACTTAATTTCTTAATAAACATGCACACGACAAGTGTCATTTTCTTATTGGGTCTATCTAAACCTTATAGTATAATAAATATCATCTTCATAATCAACTATATTAATCAAACCTTATGTTATAATTAATATTCTTAAACTATAGGTGTTTATCCAAAAAACAAATGTTGATGACGTGGCAAGAATTTTTGACACGTGGCCGAACACGTGGTAGAGATATTGCTCGCCTATCGACCAGTAATATTTATGCATGCGAAGTTCAAGTTTTATATACGACCAGACTGGTCGTATACTCCGTGCATTTATGTAAAGATCTGTACAGTTGTAATGATATTCGAGAATATCTCTTCATTATGACCGGAAGATCTGTTTATTAAGGAAATATATTATCATTCGATTCATGTAATCCTTCTTGAGCCTATAAATACATAAGAAATAGCTCAAGGAGGGGATCTTTTGCTCTTTTTCATAATTGTATTACTATTATCCATCGTTTGTATTGTTTTCTTCTTCTAAGGTTTGTGAAACTCAGGAACTCTAGTTCTTTGATCACACCTTTGGAGCTCAATACTAATAATAGTATCAAGTGGACGTAGGTTATTACCAATCACTGGGGCCGAACCACTATAATTCTCTATGTCCTTTATTTTCCATTATATCATTTTCTCAAGCTCTATATTATTTTTCTGTCATTTTCTAGACTCCGTGTCGTTGACCAAAACTAGGGTCAACATTCTGGTGCTTTAAGTTAGAGAGTCGAACTCAAGAAGATCTAATGGAAAAAACTATCAAGAAGACTGGCAAGTGCAAAAGATGCTGATACTCTGAACATAGTGTCGGTCGAGAGACTTTCCGAACTAAGCATCCAAGCAGCAGAAACCACTCTGGTCATCCAGATGGCGGATACATGGATGGCACCATATGTAGAGTATCTGTCAAGCGGCGTGCTGCCAGCGGACAGAAACAAAGCTAGGACCCTTCAGCGGCAAGCTGCTAGGTATATCCTGGTCGATGGAATCCTGTACCGAAGGGGATACTCACGGCCACTTCTCAGATGTATTACAAAGGAGAAAGCCAAAGAGTTAATGAAAGAGGTACACGAAGGTTTTTGCGGGGACCACGCAGGGGGAAAAGCCTGTCAAAAAAGATCCTAAGGCAGGGATATTTCTGGCCAACCATGAATGAAGACTCAATGGAGTTCGTGCGAAGATGTGACAAGTGTCAGAGATTTTCTAAAATCCCACGAGCAGCTCCCAACGAGTTAAAGCAGATGCAGAGTCCATGGCCTTTCGCAGTTTGGGGAATAGATCTAATCGGATATTTGCCTACAGGAAAAGGTGGTGTAAAGTATTCAGTGGTTGTCATTGACTACTTCACCAAATGGGCCGAAGCTGAGCCACTCGTGACCATAACGACCAAGAAAGTGCTTGATTTCGTAGTAAAAAACATCATCTGTCGATATGGATTACCAAAGAAGATAGTCTCAGATAATAGCACCCAGTTTGACAGTGATCTATTCACGGACTTCTGCAAACGTCACGATATTATCAAAAGCTTTTCTTCAGTCGCTCATCCCCAGGAGAATGGGCAAGTCGAAGTAGTTAACAAAACGCTGAAGGATACCCTAAAGAAAAGACTCGAAGAAGCTAAGGGAGCGTGGCCAGAACAGTTGCCTGAAGTCCTTTGGTCGTACAGAACTTCCCACCGAATAGCAACAGGTCATACCCCGTTTTCCTTAGCATACGGATATGAAGCCATGTTGCCTATTGAGTTGGATCCACCCTCACACCACAGATTAACATACGACCAGGACTCTAACAGCCAGCTACTGATGGAATCCTTGGACTCGATTGATGAAAGGCGTGAACAAGCCCAGCTCAGAGTAGCTGCGTACTAGCAGAAGGTCGCCCGGTATTTCAACTCTAAATTGCAAGAAAGGAAATTCAATGTTGGAGATCTTGTACTCCGAAGAGTTTTCCTTAACACCGCGACCAAGCTGCTGGAGTACTCGGGCCAAATCGGGAAGGGCCTTACCAAATTGATGAAGTCCTTCACCCAGGCACTTATAAACTTGCACACTTAAACAGAGATCTCGTTCCTCGCTATTTGAATGGAGAACACCTGCGCAAGTATTATCAATGAACAATTCTTCTTAAAGAATTGGCTTGTATAAAATTTACTTTTTACAAGTTTTGGAAAAATGTAAGATCTTATTGATCGCTCGTAAAGACATGTTTAGTCCATTTCTTACGAGAAATAAAAGGGACTGTGCTCAGCCAGTCATTTCTTGCCAACTATTTTATTTATTACAAGTATTTGCTCATTACGTGTGTTGTTTTTCTGTATTATAATTCTAATCATATTGCTACGAGCAGTAATGTTCGAACAGGTTCTAGTCAAGGCAAGTGACCAAGGACCTAAAGCTCCCCGATCACTTGGGGGACATACAAGGTACAAGTAAGCAAAGCATATCGTTAAAAGGTATGTAAACACATGAGCAAAATAAGTGAAAGCATGCTAGGGCACTTAGAGTATTTTTCAAAATTTTGATATTTTGTTAAATCAAACCAAAGTGCTATGCTAAGTTCAGTCATGCGAACATATAGATGTTATAATAATATGTAAATATATTATAATATCAAAGCGAATCCTTTTACACCGCAAGCAGTAACTGCTTGGATGTAATTGTTCAAATAAAAGTAAAAGCTGCCCATGCAACAAACCAAAAAATTATATTGTTTTTACATTATGACCTGTAGGTCGTGTAGTTAAAAAAAGAAGAAAAAAACATAAAGAGAAAAGACTAAGGAGCTTGAGGAGCTGGAGGATCCTGGGGAAGATTCTGGTCGACAGCACTCGCAGCCTCGTTGTCTACACCGTCCATCCCAGCGGCCAGTGAGATTTTGGGGGAAGCAGGGACCCTCGATCTTTCTTCCTCAGCCAACTGAGTCGCACAGCGAGCAAGCTCGGCATCCCTCGCATTCTCGAGAAGGTAGTCAAAGTTGGCACCCTGATTGTGCTTCCAGAAATCATAGAAGCATCTCAGAGTGGCATTCTTGTTCCTTTCCAAGTTGCCGGTGTTGGTCTTCTCCAACTCCTCAACCCGACCCTCCAGAGTTATGGTCTCCTGCCTGCTCGTGATCAAGTCCAGCTCGAGCTGTTTGGCCGCTTTGTAGTTAAAGCGGTTGGACTCCTTGTATTGGTCCCTCTGCTCGCGGGATTTCTCTAGAGACTTCAACTTCTCCTCCAACTCCTTAGCCAGTTGGGCCTTTTCCTCAACCACCGCCGCCAGCTGATCAGCATGTTTAGCCTCAGCAACTTTGAGTTCATCCTCGTGTTGTTGCTCCGAAGTCCTGGCCTGCTCGGTGACAGCACCCAGGCAGATGCGGCCGGCAGTAAGGGTTAGTGTTGAGTCTAGTTTTTGTTATGTTTTGGTGATGTTTTTAGTAGTCTTTTATTTCGTTTTTCTTTCATTTAGTGCGGGTTTATGCTTTGTTTGTTTGTCTTTGTGAATATCAGGAAGAATTGAGCATGTGGAAGAAAATTCCAAAGAAAGGGAAGAAATAACCAAGTTTTTCATCATATGTTGATAAAGAATGGTTCTCAACACAATTTGGAAGTGTTGGTGAAATTTTGGGATGAAAACTTGAAGAATTAAGAAATCCCTTAAGAGCCACGGCATGAGCAAATTGGAGCCGCGGCTAGGGGGGAAACAGAAGCATTGTTTTTTAAGGAAATCCTCGGGCCGCGGCATGGCTATAGAGAGTCGCGGCATAGATGGGCATTTTGCCCAGAACTCGTCGATGCGGGCCGCGGCATGGCTTTAGAGGGCCGCGGCATGGAGAGGGATTTTTGCCCAGGAATTTGGACACGGGCCGCGGCATAGTGTATGTAGAGCCGCGGCCCGCCTCTTTAAAATTTGAAATCCTAGGTTTTAATATGGCGAAAAAGAAGAGAGAAGGAAGGTACGGACGAGGGAGAGAAGGGCTGGTTTTGAAGACTCAAGCTTAGAGTATTTTTACATGTTTTTCTTCTTCCTGATGTTATTCTTAATTTCTGTTGTGATTGGCACTATGGCTATGAACTAATTTTCTGTTTAGGATGTTTAATTGAATCACTTGAATCTCTGTTATGAACTAATGCAATTTTAATATTCTTCTTCTTCAATTCCATATAACCTGTTCTTATAGATTGATTATTGGTTGGCCATCTTTAGTCATTTACATATGTTTTTAAGTCAAAATCTGATAAGTGAGATTTAATTCTGCTGTGGTTATATTGGACATAATTCTAATTTAGAACGAAAGTATCTGAATTAATTGTGTAACTGTTATTAAGTTGTTGAGATTAATGCTACCTGTGTGGTTCAATTTACCATAGAAATATAGGAAATTGTCACCTAGGTTGAGTTTATAATTCATAGTATGATTATAGGCTGCTGTATCAACTTGTTAATTGAATTAGGTAAAAAGAAGAAGAATTCACACTTTGCATTAGAGAATAATAGGGAGGATAGTTGATGAGATTGAATATCCTAATTGTTTCTCAGTGATTAAATTAAATTTTTTTCCATTAGTTGTTATTCCATTCAATTTTCAATTATTGGTTCTGCAATTTATAGTTTCTTTTGTTGTATTTACAAAAATCAAGAATTTCAATTCATCAAATAGAACAAGAAATTAATTGACTGGTAATTGATAAATCAGTCCTTGAGGACGATACTTGGTTTTACCATTTTATTACGAGTTTGCGACTGTGTGCACTTGCATAGCAAAAATATCGCAACAGTTAGCATGCCCTGCAGTCAGAACAGAAGTTAGACAAGCAGTAAACTAAAGAAGACCTGTTTCCACAAAATAAGATGACTTACACTGGTGAACTCGTTCAAGGCACGGTTCAGAATTGGGTCAACTCCCAGCGTCTCCGTAGCAGCCATTGCCTCTCGGCAGTGTTCGTGCTTCGTGATCTTACTGATCGTCTCCTTGATCAGTATAAAGGCACGACCAACCATCTCATTCCCAGTTGAAGCAGGATCAACCTGCTGAGGTTGGTCAGTCGGGGCCACAGGAGAAGGAGTCGATCCGGCTGCAGCAGAAGGAGTCTGCTGCTCGTGGGGAGAAGGTGGAGTCGTGGTGGCAGAGGGCCTTTCCTCCGAAGGGCCTGTGTTCCGGGCATTCTTCGCCTGGGGCGCTTTGCTGCTCTCCCCGGGGTGTCTCTTACTAGTTTTCTTCTTACCTGGAGGAGTCGCGACAGCCTCTGGAGTGCTGTAGAGGTCGAACACATTGGCGGAGTCCATGTCTGAAAAGCAAGAACAAAGTCGAACAGTGAGATAGCATGAATGATTAAGTACATTACATTAGAAAAAAAGAAAAAAAGGATTGCAAAGTCAAATACCCGAGCTATTATTACTGGTCGCTACACTACAGACTCTACTAGTCTTATACTCATTCTTTGACATGAAGAAGTCTGGCCCGAAATTTGGAGCATATTTAAAATTTTCGTCCCCATCAAAAAGATGACAGGGAATTGGCAAAGTGTCTAAAAGCGAAATAACTGTACCATTGCCATCCGACGAATTGTCAGAGAGGTCGACTAGCTCGGTGGCCTTCTTCTTCCCTTTCCCCAAGGGGGTCGAGGGCCTCTCTGCTGGAGGACTGCCAGCAGGTTCCCTGATCATGACCCTAGTCAGTCTCCTCCGAGGAGGTGACGCTGGAGGTTGCTTCTCGGGTTCCTCCTCGGCGCAGGCACTCCCTTCTGAGGGCCCTCTCGTGTCCAGTTGAGGGGCCCAGAGGCCAACTAACCTAAGGTTAGCCTCTGTAACCAGATTCTTGATACTCTTTTCAGCATCAGTCATGCTGGCTAGAAGCGCCGATCTCAACTCCATGTCTGGAGTTGGGTTTGGTCGCAGCCATGGGCCTGGAAGTCATTAACAGTTTAAGACATTGTGGAGGAGAACACTAAGTGAAGAAGTCAGCCAGTGATAGGAAAGTTTTACCTCCTCGTGCGAAAGCCAGGTTGTCCGCGACCATGTCAGCAGTAATGAAGTACTCGTGATAGTACCTCCCCACGTTTGAGATGTGGGTTGTGTCAGCCAGGAAAGTGCGCCCGGTTTCCTGATGACAGAAGTGGAAGAACCCCGTGCCTTCTTGGTTGGGGTTAGATTTGAGGTCGAACATGTAGTTGACCTCATGAGGCGATGGCACGGGCCATTTCTTTTGGCTGTACAGTATATAGAGTGCAGCGAGCATCCTATATCTGTTTGGGGTTATTTGAAAGGGGAAACTCCAAAATAGTTGGCCACCCCCTGAAAAAATGAGTGAAGAGGCAAGGTAGCCCCTGCCTCGATATGAAACCTCAACCAGGCGCTGAAGGCGCCTCCGAGCAGATTCACCCTTTGGTCTGGTTTGGGTCTGACTAAGGTCACCCCTGGGAGACCGTATTTCCTTAAGTAATTGGCGATCATTCTGATCGTCACCCTGCTTTCAGAAACTACATACCACTCAACATCCGGCTGAATGGTGTGTCGAGGGCGGGCATGTCTTTGGATGTTAGGGTCGGGAGCATTTAGTAGCTTAATTTGTCTATCTCAGGTGAATTTTGGTATATGCGTGGCAGAAAAGGAAAAGACACACTTGTTCCTCTGAATCCTAAGATTGAAAAGTCTTGCAATCAAATCAGAAAGAACAAGAGAGAGGCCCAGAAATCTGTGAAGATGGCACAGAATGACGGGGATGGCAGGAATGTTCTAACTCCTGGAGTTGTACAAAGGGTTCAGGCTCAGACCAATGCTGAGAGGAGCCTGAGAGATTATGTGCTACCCACTCTGACAGGAGTACAAAATAGTATACGCCCACCAGCTGTAGAGACCAACAACTTTGAAATAAAGCCCGCTATTCTACAAATGGTGCAGTCCTCTGTGCAATTCAATGGGTTGCCTTCTGAAGATCCTCACACCCATTTGTCCAATTTTCTGGAGTTGTGTGGAACCTTCAAATATAATGGGGTGAGTGATGACGCAATCAAGCTTAGGCTTTTCCCATTTTCTCTAAGGGACAGAGCTAAAAGTTGGCTGAACTCTCTGCAGCCAAACTCTATTGTCACCTGGCAAGATCTAGCTCAGAAATTTTTGTCCAAATTCTTCCCTCCGTCCAAAGCTGCTAAATTGAGGGGAGAGATAAATAACTTTTGCCAGAATGACGGAGAGTCACTGTATGAAGCTTGGGAACGGTTTAAGGAACTCCTGAGAAGATGTCCTCATCACGGCATTGAACAGTGGATGCTAGTACAGAATTTCTACAATGGTTTATGTCCTACAACCAGAACCATTATTGATGCTGCAGCAGGTGGCACTTTTATGAGCAAGAGCGCAACTGGTGCTTATGAGCTGCTAGAGGACATGGCCACAAACAATCATCAATGGTCTGAGGAAAGATCATCAGGAGTTAGAAAGGTAGCTGGGGTGCATGAGCTGGATGCAATCACTGCTCTAACAGCGCAAGTAGCCTCTCTGACAAAGCAGTTACAACAAAGCAGTGTATCTGCTAATGCGGTTCAGATGGCAGTGAGGTGTGAAATGTGTGGTGGTGCTCATTCTGTCGATCAGTGCCCTATCTGTATGAATAATAACACCCCAATGGATCATGCCCAAGTTCAAGCGGTGGGAAACTTTCAAAGGCCACTCAATAATCCATTCTCCAACAACTACAATCCTGGGTGGCGAAATCATCCCAATTTTTCGTGGAAGAATAATCAAGGCCAACAACCTCAGTTTCAGGGCCAATTTCAGAATAACACGCCTCAGCCACCTATGAATCAAGCTTTGTCATCACAACAGCCTAGGCCTCAACAATCAATGCCTCAACCTGAGAGGCCTAATGAACTGCAAGCTTCCTTGTTGACTCTTACTAATACTCAGACTCAATTTATGACTGAGACCAGATCCTCTATTCGAAACCTTGAGACACAGGTTGGGCAGTTGGCCAATTTGCTCAATAACAGACCCCAGGGAAACTTGCCTAGTAATACTGAAGTCAACCCCAAGGAGCAAGTTCAGGCAATTACTCTGAGGAGTGGGAAGCAAACTGAGTAGCCTAGACCTCCACAGGCAATGGTTCAGAATAAAGAGATGGGTGAACAGTCTGATTCAGAAAGGGTTACTGAAGACCATCAGCAGTCAGAACAGAGTCTGCCAGTTGTTATTGAGCAGCCAGTTAGAGTTCCATACCCTCAGAGGCTTAGAAAGACTACACTTGATAAACAGTTTTCTAAGTTTCTGGAGGTGTTTAAAAAGCTGCACATAAACATTCCTTTTGCTGAGGCCTTGGAGCAGATGCCTAGTTATGTTAAGTTCATGAAGAAGATTCTGTCAAAGAAAAGGAGAATGGAGGACTATGAGACTGTAGCACTCACTGAAGAGTGCAGCGCGATTTTACAAAGGAAATTACCCCAAAAGCTGAGAGATCCGGGGAGTTTCACCATACCTTGCACCATTGGCAAGTTTGAATGTAAGCACGCCTTATGTGATCTGGGGGCAAGTATCAATCTGATGCCCTTATCTGTGTTTAAAAGACTTAGTTTGGGGGAGGCAAAACCAACAACTGTCACTTTACAGCTTGCAGACCGATCGTTAACACATCCACGAGGTATTATTAAGGATGTTCTTGTGAAGGTAGATAAGTTCATATTTCCAGCTGACTTTATTGTTCTGGACATGGAGGAGGACACAGATGTCCCAATTATTCTTGGTAGGCCATTTCTAGCTACAGGCCAAGCTCTTATTGATGTTCACAAAGGAGAGCTTAAGCTTAGAGTTCAAGGAGATGAGGTGGTCTTTAATGTCTTCAAGTCTATGAAGTATCCGGTGGCTAGTGACAGTTGCTTTAGTGTGGATGTGATAGAAAAGGCAGTCTCCAAGAGAAGGATGAGCAGTGATGCCTTAGAGGCAGTATTATTGGGTGATGAGGGCGATGATGATGATGATGCTGAGATCAGAGAATGTGTAAACTGGATAAACTCCTTCTTACCATATTGGAAGAAGTTTCAAGAATTAGCAGATGCGACTGATAAACCGCTAACCTCCATTCAGCAGCCACCGCCGTTGGAATTAAAGGTCCTCCCAGATCACTTGCGCTATGCTTATTTGGGAGAGAATGAAACTTTACCTGTCATTGTGTCAGCTGGCCTGTCAAAGGTAGAATTGGAGAAACTGTTGAGGGTTCTAAGGGAGCATAAATTGGCCATTGGGTGGACCTTGACAGATATTAGAGGAATCAGCCCATCGACAGTGATGCATAAAATTTTATTGGAGGAGAATAGCAAGCCATCCATAGAGGCCCAGAGAAGACTTAATCCAGCTATGAAGGAAGTAGTATTGGAGCAGATTCTTAAGTGGTTGGATGTTGGGGTAATCTACCCAATTTCTGATAGCACATGGGTGAGCCCTGTTGTAACGCCCTACTTCCTTAGAGCCGTTACTAAGTGAGTTTTAAGACAAAACAGTGCAATGAACTCGCTAACCGAGGTTTTGAAACAAAAGTGTGACTAATAAAAAATTAAGGCTGTAATCTTTGAAAATGCGTCGTTTCATTAAAACTTCTATTATTAAACATTTGGGATCCCAAAATAAGGTTTGAAAACTAATTACATCTTGAAATAAGGTTATAGTTGAGAAATCATAAAATCATAGATTATTACAGCCATTTTCGAATAAACCCCCAACCAAAGCAGTCGGGCAGGCCAAACATGTACGTGTCGCTTCACGCTCTCCGTACTCATGGTTGGTTGACTCAGTCTTTGCCCTACCTGCAACACGGAGCACCCGTGAGCCGAAGCCCAGCAAGAAAACTCATGCAGAACATAACATATGCAATGTATACAGTTTATCATAACAGATAATCCACAAATAAACAAGTCAACCATTAGACTAAGCAAACACGGCCATGCCGCCTCAGAAACCTTACCAAAGCCCTGGGGTATCGGTTCTCACCGTAAGGATAACTCATGTATCCCTTGGGTCCCACCCTGAATATAGCATAACACATGTATCCACCGGGCCCCGCCCTGACTATAGCATCCCATGTGCTGTGTGTTACTTTCGGCCCCACGGCCGCCCCGGCCTACGCCGTACTCGGCCCTTGCCGTTCATTTCATCATAATCACACATATAGTACATTCGAAACAATCATTCACACACATCATGATTCATTTAAGGTTAAACATTTGCACATAATACAATCTGGGACCATGCCCTAATCTCGGGTGTCACGGTTTTCTTACCTTAATTCCAAATGCTTTAAATAGAAAAATGACGGCCCCCGAGCACGATCCACTTCCCGAGCTCTAGCTTAACACCTAGTAACAACCAAGATAATGGATACCAATAAGATAAATCTCAAATGAGTTTCTAAACCAAGTTCTAGTCCCCGGAACATTGAACTTCACCAAAAATATAAAAAGATTCAATCCCGAGCACCCGTGGTTAAATTCCCAAGCCTAAATTCTCAAAATCCCAAAATTCCTTAAGCGCCGCGGCATGGCCCAACCATGCCGCGGCATGGCCCCCAAACAGGGCCACAAAAATGCCCAGAAACAGGTAAGGGCCGCGGCCCGCCCTCCATCCTCAGCACATCTTAGCCTTCAAGGGCCGCGGCCCTCCAAGAACCATGCCGCAGCCCGACCCTTCGAACCCAGAAAACCCACCATTTTCAAGCTTAAAACCTCACCTTAAGCCATCCCAAAGCTCCCAATTCAAAACCAATTAATAATCACAACATTAGGATGGTTTAAACAACATAATTCCACCAAAAATCCAACCTAACACTCACCAAAATCCCAATTCCAAATTTATGAAATTTCAAACCTGAAACTCAAAACCAACCATGGAATTCTCAATTTCAACCATCAAACTTTAATTTAAACCTTACCTCAGTTGTAGAATCGTTTCCCAAAGGATCCCATGACCTATCTTCAAAGTTTCAAGCCTCAAACTCCACCTTGAATATCAAAATCCATAAACATTCACAACCCAACAAAATCTCAGAATTTAACTTGAGAAAAAGAATTAATTGCTTACCTTTACCCTGATTTGTTCTTGATTAACTCTTGAGATAAACCTCCAAATCCCACCATCAATTTTCAGAAATTCAAGCTTGATTTCTCCTAAGATTTCTGTGGATTTCATGAAAGAAAGAGGAAAGAAAGAAGAAGAGGAGAGGGTGGAGGCTGGGTCGGTTTCTCTAAGTCTCCAAATGGTTTATTTGTTTTGTTTTTATAACTTAAGCTGGTTACCTCAAGGTTCGGGGTACCAAAATGTCCCCGAGGTAAAAATGGTAAAATCCCCCAGTATTCCCGCCTAGGCATCCTAACCTCAAATATATCTCCAATTATTTATTTTCATAACCCAACATCAAAAATATTCCTTGACTTGTCCAAAGTCAATTATAATGCCCCGTTGTGACTTTTCCCCGCTATCCAGCTCTAGGATTGCCTCGTGCCGAAAGTTACCAATCACGGATATACCCACATACCACTGTGGTCTCAACAATCATCACATATTAATACAGTTATGCCCAACATGGCCAAAATTACAATTATGCCCTTCTAACACACTCTGGGCCTACATGCATACTAATATACATAGTCATGCATCTCAAATAATCAAATAGTCACATAACACGCTTTATATTATAACCATGCATTTAACTCACAAAATCGAACATAAATCCCAACACGCCATCCTGGCACACTAATCAAGGCCCTTAAGCCTTATTAGTGAATTCGGGTTGTTACACCTGTGCAAGTGGTACCTAAGAAGGGTGGAATGACTGTGGTGAAAAATGAGAATAATGAACTCATTCCAACAAGGACTGTAACGGGGTGGCGGATTTGTATAGACTACCGCAAGCTCAATAAGGCAACAAGGAAGGATCATTTTCATTTGCCTTTCCTTGATCAGATGCTTGACAGATTGGTAGGCCATAGCTACTACTGTTTCTTGGATGGGTATTCTGGGTACCATCAGATCGCTATTGCACCAGAGGATCAAGAGAAAACAACCTTCACATGTCCTTATGGCACATTTGCTTTCAGGAGAATGCCATTTGGATTATGCAATGCCCCTGCAACATTTCAACGGTGCATGATGGCCATATTTTCAGACATGGTAGACCGGTGTATTGAGATTTTCATGGATGATTTCTCTGTTTTTGGTTCATCATTCGACCTCTGTTTGGGTAACTTGGAGAACGTGCTATGTCGTTGTGAGATGGCAAATCTGGTGCTGAATTGGGAGAAATGCCATTTTATGGTGAAAGAAGGGATTGTTCTTGGCCATAAAATTTCAAGTGAGGGAATTGAGGTAGATAGAGCAAAAATTTCTACCATTGAGCCTCCACCAGTTTCAGTCAAGGGAGTTAGAAGTTTTCTTGGTCACGCTAGGTTCTATCGGAGATTCATAAAAGATTTCTCTAAAGTGTCCAAGCCCCTCTCAAATCTACTTATGAACGGAGTTGTCTTTGATTTTAATGATGAATGTTTGAGGGCTTTCAATTTCTTGAAAGAAAAGCTTATTTCTGCTCCAATTGTGATAGCTTTGAATTGGGAATTGCCTTTTGAGTTGATGTGTGATGCCAGTGATTACGCAGTGGGGGCAGTTCTGGGACAGCGGATTGACAAGGTATTCAGGTCTATTTACTATGCTAGTCGGACTCTAAATGATGCTCAGCTGAATTATGCCACTACAAAAAAAGAGTTGCTAGCTATTGTGTTTGCTTGTGATAAATTCAGACCATATCTGATTGGTAACAAAGTGATTGTCTACATTGATCACTCTGCCATTAAATACTTGATGTCAAAGAAAGATGCCAAGCCTCGCCTGATTAGATGGATTCTTTTGCTTCAAGAATTTGACTTGGAGATTCGTGACAAGAAGGGCAGCGAGAATGTGGTGGCTGATCATCTCTCTAGACTTGAGTTGGAGGAGACTGAAAATAATAAGGTAGTGCAAATCAATGATCACTTTCCTGATGAGCAGTTGTTTGGGGTAAGTGAGACTTTAGTTGTCCCTTGGTTTGCTGACATAGTGAATTTCTTGGTCGCCAAGATTGTGCCGTCTAAGATGTCAAAGCAGCAATTAAAGAAATTCTTTTCTGAGGTGAAACACTACTATTGGGAGGAACCTATTCTCTATAGGCACTGTGTTGACCAGATTATCAGAAGGTGTGTTCCTGAAGAAGAGATGTAGTCCATTCTTAATCACTGTCATACTCAACAATGTGGAGGGCATTTTGGAGCATCAAGAACAGCGGCCAAGGTATTACAAAGTGGTTTCTATTGGCCTTCATTATTCAAGGATGCCAATGTTTTTGTCAAGGCTTGTGATAGATGTCAGCGAATTGGTAACATCTCGAGGAGAAATGAAATGCCTCTACAGGGGATTCTTGAAGTGGAACTGTTTGATGTATGGGGCATCGATTTCATGAGGCCTTTTCCACCATCTTACAACAATGAATATATTCTATTGGCAGTGGATTATGTATCCAAATGGGTGGAGGTTGCAGCAACTAGAGCCAATGACGGTAAAACTGTGCTTAATTTTCTGCATAAACATATTTTTACTAGATTTGGCACTCCCCGAGCTCTGATTAGCGATGAAGGGAAACACTTTGTGAATAAGCAACTGGATGCATTGCTGGCTCGTTATGGAGTTTATCACCGAAAATATTTGCCTTACCATCCTCAATCAAATGGGCAAGTTGAAGTTTCAAACAGAGAAATCAAAAGCATCCTTGAGAAGACCGTTGACAGTTCAAGGAAAAATTGGTCGAAAAAGTTAGATGATGCGATTTGGGCTTACAGAACTGCATTCAAAACACCAATAGGCATGTCTCCTTACAGGTTGGTGTTTGGTAAAGCATGTCATCTACCAGTTGAATTGGAACATAGGGCATTCTGGGCTATGAAAAAGTTGAATTTTGATTGGAGTGCCGCTAGTGAACGAAGGCTGTTGCAACTGAATGAACTTGACGAGTTCAGAAATGAGGCTTATGAGAACGCCAAGATTTATAAAGAAAGAAAAAAGGCTTGGCATGACAAGAACTTAATCAGAAAAGAGTTCCAACCAGGGCAGCAGGTACTTCTTTTCAATTCAAGACTGCGACTGTTTCCTGGCAAATTGAAGTCAAGATGGTCAGGGCCATTCACTGTTGTTCAAGTTTTTCCATATGATTCTGTAGAAGTTCGGGGCAACTCAAGTGATTCTTTTAAAGTCAATGGTCAGAGATTGAAGCCCTACTTGGGTGGTAGTTTTGATCAAGCGAAGTCTATCCTCCTTCTGAAGCCTCTCTAAAGAGGGGTTCAGCATCCGTCTAAATGACGTTAACGACAGCGCTTGTAGGAGGCACCCTATGTTTTACTTGTTATTTATTTTACTTTTGTATTTGTAAACAATGGATATTTGGTTTATTTTTGGACTTTTAGAATCGTGAAAAACGTGAAAAATCAAAAAAACTTTAAAAAAATAAAAAAAATAGAAAATCCTTAAGGGCCGCGGCATAGCCATATGATGCCGTGGCATTGGGGGTTCCAGAGGCCCACGAATTTTGAAGTATAGGGGCAGGCCGCGGCATGGATGAGGAGGGCCGCGGCATTTAACCCCAGTTTTCCCAGAATATCGAGGCAGGCTGCAGCATAGGTATCAGAGGGCCGCGGCATTATACACTGGAGATTTGATGCGGGTCGCGGCATGGTCACAGTAATGCCGCGGCCCGAGTCCGAAATTTGGGATAAAAAGCCCTAAATTGGCCACATTCTCAGTCATTATCACTTTCAGAATTTCTTCTCCTACTCAAACCTCTTTTTCTCTCTAATTTTTGAGACTTCCATCAGCCAAGGAGACAAAAAGAAGAACTTTTATGCCGTTCAAGTAAGTGTCTCCTATCTATTCTAGTACTTTTGATTGGAGAATAGATTGCATTGTGGTATTGTGGATTGCTCTATGCTTTTCTTGTGAGACGTTTAAGGGGTTTGTAAATTGTTTATTTGGGAATTAGTGTTTGGGCTGTTGATTGTGTTAATCAGTAAGTTTTGGGGGCGTGGCACCAAAGGGAAATTGTACTCAAGTTCTTGAAAACCTATTTGGGGGTTAGTTTGTTCTTGTTTTGAAAGACACTATGGGTCCTAAGAGAAATCCCCCTAGAGGTACCTCCTCAAAGAAAGCCTCCTCATCCCGCACTCAACCACCACCAACACCACTTGCCCCAGCTGATTATGACACGAATTTATTTGTCAATAAGGACGCAGTTGATTTATTTAAAAAGATTCATAAGAGATTGGTGGTAAGGGAAAGGGGGTTTGAGCTTAATGAGGCCACTGTTGTACAAAACCCTGCTTATGACATTATCAAAGCTGAAATAGTGCGACGTAATTGGGGTTTCCTATGTGACTCTACTTATGTGGGCTCAGCCAACTGCTCTCAGATATATGAATTCTTTGCCAACTTCTCATATCTTGATGCAGAACAGAAAAATTTTATCAGGGGTAAATTGGTGCCTACAACATCTTATGCTTTTAACCAATTACTGGGCCTCCCCTCATTGTCTGCACAAGAGGATGAACATTGGCAGTTGGCCCATTTTGAGGAGCCTGACTATGATGCTGTGGCTGCCATTTTGAGTGTGGAAGGTGCATGCTTTAACTATCATAACGGAAAGCCCAAAGAGTTGTACAGGTGGCAGCTAAATCCAATTGCGAAGGCGTGGGTTTATTTTGTGAGTTCACGTTTACTGCCAACATCTCATCTGTCTTCTATTGATCGAGAGCGCTGCTTGTTGGTGTATGCTATCATGACTCAAATGAAAGTTGATGTGGGCCGCATAATCCGCTATAGCATTCGCAACATTAGCAGATTCAATACTACAGCTGGTGTTGCCCATGGTACTTTCCTCTCAACTCTTTGCAACACTTATGAGGTACCAGTCTACCCCAGCGATCTAGTCCAGAGGCCAATGGGGGCAATCAATCAGACTATGTTTACGGCATTCCTTTCAGCCTCTCTTACGCCGCCTGCCTCTAGCCAGCAAAATAAGCGCAGCCGGGCTGATGACACAGTGGACTTCGATCAAGCTGAGGAGGAGGAAGCAGATGAAGCAGGTCCCAGTAACCCACCTTCGAATTTGGCAATTGGTGGACCAATTGATGAGCACACGCAGCGCACGCATGCTCGATTGGATTACCTTATTCAGCAGAATCAATACTTAATCCAATCGCATCATGCGCAAAATCAGCACTATAATGACTTCATGGTGCAACAAAATGAGTACGGGCGGGTTCACATTGAGGAGTTGAATGCTTTAGTAACGAGGTGGACTATGAGCTCTGCTGATGAGAATTACTTCACTCCTCCGCCCCAGTACACTCCATACCAGTGGCCACCTCCACCACCTCCTTCGCCATACTGAGGTGGCGTCCGGTAAGTTCTCTTCCCTTGTTCTTTCTTTATCACATTGGGGACAATGTGCATTTTAAGTTTGGGGGGGAGCTTATTTTGTTTTGTTTTGTTTTGTGCGTTGTTTAGTTTAGTTTTTAGTCTGTTGTGTTATTTTCTGTGTTGTTTAGTGTAACTGTTAAGCCATCATTCTTGTCTGTTGTTGCTTTGTCTTTGCTCGTGAAAAGGAAATTGAATTCAACTGTGTGCTTGGTTCAATTGTTTTAGAGTTTAATCTAAAAATTTTGTGGGAAATTTGTAATATGTTTTGAAAATGTAACATTTTGGATTTTATTATATGAGTTTGACTAGGTTTGGTGGAATGACAATTTGACTTTGATAGAACTTGCATTATTTGGCCTTTGAGGCGAAATCCTTGATGACATGTGTTTAGAAAAGTGATTTAGGCAATTTTATTGGATCGATTGTGCCTTTCAAGCCAACCTTGATTTAATTATCCTTAGTTACCCTTTTTGAGCCTTAAACTTGGTTTTTGTTCTTGATTATACTATTTGAGCCTAAATTTCCTAACTTCATTATTTTTGTTTTCCTTTTCCTTTGTTATCATAAGCATATAATTTGTGGGAAGAAGAATGAAAAATAGTAAGGAATTGGTATGATTGGAATGTAGTATGATTGTACAAAAAGAAGAGAGAGAGAAGTCTTTGAGAAAATAATAAAAAAAAAAGAATCACTTTGTCACACTCCTTGATTATATAGATATAGAAAATCTTAAGTTTGGGGGAGTGTGATTTAAAAAAAAAAAAAAAGAAGAAGAAAATGATGAAAAGTGTTGTAATCTCTCTCTCTAATTGTATAAAAGGGTGATTTTTGGTGTGGTGAAGAGAAATTTGGCTGGTTTCAAGGTTTTTATGCTTATGGTAATGATTGAGCCTAAATGACAATTTCATCTACCCTTGCCTAAGCCTAACGCTATAACCTGTGAAAGTGTTTTTGATTTCAAAACACGTGTTGTTGACATTAGTGGAGAAGGTCAAGTAATGCAAGCATATTGAAGAGTTGGTTTGTGGAATTGTCTGGAATGAGTTGAGCACATATGATAGAGTCCAAGTGTTGTAGTCATTTTCATGATATATTATTGATTTCCCTAATTGAGCTTTACAAATTGGACTTTAAGGCAATTGAGCTGAAATTCTGGTTATAAATATTGCAATTGAGATTTCATGAGTTGTGGCAAAGCATTGTAGATGGTAATGATGGTTTAGCTTGTTCGTTTGTGTTTGTTTCTTTTGTTAGTTTAACTTGGTCTTTACTCGAGGGCGAGTAAAGGTTAAGTTTGGGGGAGTTTGTTGAGTCTAGTTTTTGTTATGTTTTGGTGATGTTTTTAGTAGTCTTTTATTTCGTTTTTCTTTCATTTAGTGCGGGTTTATGCTTTGTTTGTTTGTCTTTGTGAATATCAGGAAGAATTGAGCATGTGGAAGAAAATGCCAAAGAAAGGGAAGAAATAACCAAGTTTTTCATCATATGTTGATAAAGAATGGTTCTCAACACAATTTGGAAGTGTTGGTGAAATTTTGGGATGAAAACTTGAAGAATTGAGAAATCCCTTAAGAGCCACGACATGAGCAAAGTGGAGCCGCGGCTAGGGGGGAAACAGAAGCATTGTTTTTTAAGGAAATCCTCAGGCCGCGGCATGGCTATAGAGAGCCGCGGCATAGATGGGCATTTTGCCCAGAACTCGTCGATGCGGGCCGCGGCATGGAGAGGGCTTTTTGCCCAGGAATTTGGACACAGGCCGCGGCATAGTGTATGTAGAGCCGCGGCCCGCCTCTTTAAAATTTGAAATCCTAGGTTTTAATATGGCGAAAAAGAAGAGAGAAGGAAGGTACGGACGAGGGAGAGAAGGGCTGGTTTTGAAGACTCAAGCTTAGAGTATTTTTACATGTTTTTCTTCTTCCTGATGTTATTCTTAATTTCTGTTGTGATTGGCACTATGGCTATGAACTGATTTTCTGTTTAGGATGTTTAATTGAATCACTTGAATCTCTGTTATGAACTAATGCAATTTTAATATTCTTCTTCTTCAATTCCATATAACCTGTTCTTATAGATTGATTATTGGTTGGCCATCTTTAGTCATTTACATATGTTTTTAAGTCAAAATCTGAGAAGTGAGATTTAATTCTGCTGTGGTTATATTGGACATAATTCTAATTTAGAACGAAAGTATCTGAATTAATTGTGTAACTGTTATTAAGTTGTTGAGATTAATGCTACCTGTGTGGTTCAATTTACCATAGAAATATAGGAAATTGTCACCTAGGTTGAGTTTATAATTCATAGTATGATTATAGGCCGCTGTATCAACTTGTTAATTGAATTAGGTAAAAAGAAGAAGAATTCACACTTTGCATTAGAGAATAATAGGGAGGATAGTTGATGAGATTGAATATCCTAATTGTTTCTTAGTGATTAAATTAAAAGTTTTTCCATTAGTTGTTATTCCATTCAATTTTCAATTATTGGTTCTGCAATTTATAGTTTCTTTTGTTGTATTTACAAAAATCAAGAATTTCAATTCATCAAATAGAACAAGAAATTAATTGACTGGTAATTGATAAATCAGTCCTTGAGGACGATACTTGGTTTTACCATTTTATTACGAGTTTGCGACTGTGTGCACTTGCATAGCAAAAATATCGCAACAGTTAGCATGGCCTGCAGTCAGAACAGAAGTTAGACAAGAAGTAAACTAAAGAAGACCTGTTTCCACAAAATAAGATGACTTACACTGGTGAACTCGTTCAAGGCACGGTTCAGAATTGGGTCAACTCCCAGCGTCTCCGTAGCAGCCATTGCCTCGTGGCAGTGTTCGTGCTTCGTGATCTTACTGATCGTCTCCTTGATCAGTTTAAAGGCACGACCAACCATCTCATTCCCAGTTGAAGTAGGATCAACCTGCTGAGGTTGGTCAGTTGGGGCCACAGGAGAAGGAGTCGATCCGGCCGCAGCAGAAGGAGTCTGCTGCTCGCAGGGAGAAGGTGGAGTCGTGGTGGCAGAGGGCCTTTCCTCCGAAGGGCCTGTGTTTCGGGCATTCTTCGCCTGGGGCGCTTTGCTGCTCTCCCCGTGGTGTCTCTTACTCGTTTTCTTCTTACCTGGAGGAGCCGCGACAGCCTCTGGAGTGCTGTTGAGGTCGAACACATTGGCGGAGTCCATGTCTGAAAAGCAAGAACAAAGTCGAACAGTGAGATAGCATGAATGATTAAGTACATTACATTAGAAAAAAAAGCAAAAAAGGATTGCAAAGTCAAATACTCGAGCTATTATTACTGGTCGCTACACTACAGACTCTACTAGTCTTATACTCATTCTTTGACATGAAGAAGTCTGGCCCGAAATTTGGAGCATATTTAAAATTTTCGTCCCCGTCAAAAAGATGACAGGGAATTGGCAAAGTGTCTAAAAGCAAAATAACTGTACCATTGCCATCCGACGAATTGTCAGAGAGGTCGACTAGCTCAGTGGCCTTCTTCTTCCCTTTCCCCAAGGGGGTCGAGGGCCTCTCTGCTGGAGGACTGCCAGCTGGTTCCCTGATCATGACCCTAGTCGATCTCCTCCAAGGAGGTGACGCTGGAGGTTGCTTCTCGGGTTCCTCCTCGGCGCAGGCACTCCCTTCTGAGGGCCCTCTCGTGTCCAGTTGAGGGGCCCAGAGGCCAACTAACCTAAGGTTAGCCTTTGTAACCAGATTCTTGATACTCTTTTCAGCATCAGTCATGCTGGCTAGAAGCGCCGATCTCAACTCCATGTCTGGAGTTGGGTTTGGTCGCAGCCACGGGCCTGGAAGACATTAACAGTTTAAGACATTGTGGAGGAGAACACTAAGTGAAGAAGTCAGCCAGTGATACGAAAGTTTTACCTCCTCGTGCGAAAGCCAGGTTGTCCGCGACCATGTCAGCAGTAAGGAAGTACTCGTGATAGTACCTCCCCACGTTTGAGATGTGGGTTGTGTCAGCCAGGAAAGTGCGCCCGGTTTCCTGATGACAGAAGTGGAAGAACCCCGTGCCTTCTTGGTTGGGGTTAGATTTGAGGTCGAACATGTAGTTGACCTCATGAGGCGATGGCACGGGCCATTTCTTTTGGCTGTACAGTATATAGAGTGCAGCGAGCATCCTATATCCGTTTGGGGTTATTTGAAAGGGGCAACTCCAAAATAGTTGGCCACCCCCTGAAAAAATGAGTGAAGAGGCAAGGTAGCCCCTGCCTCGATATGAAACCTCAACCAGGCGCTGAAGGCGCCTCCGAGCAGATTCACCCTTTGGTCTGGTTTGGGTCTGACTAAGGTCACCCCTGGGAGATCGTATTTCCTTAAGTAATTGGCGATCATTCTGATTGTCAACCTGCTTTCAGAAACTACATACCACTCAACATCTGGCTGAATGGTGTGTCGAGGGTGGGCATGTCTTTGGATGTTAGGGTCGGGAGCATTTTCATCTCGACCACTGGTCGAGGGAGCATCAGCCGAAGCAGCAGGCTGATGAGAAGGGTCGGAGGTTTTCCTTTTCTGGGCCTTGGTTTTGGTGCGAGCCATATTTCAGGTCAAAACTGGGGAAGTGTTTGGATTGGTACAAGAAAATGGAATTTCGGGTATCAAAGACGAGGGTTGTTCTTTGTCCTCAAGCAGTTGAGCTAGCAGATCGTCGTCGATGGGTCTTTCTCCTCCCCACGGGTCTTGCATGTAAACTGCAAATAGACAAAGGAGGAGATAAGACGCACAGCCTGGGAGCTTATGTTGAAAGTTGGAATAACGTTGCTCGCGTCTACGGCCAGTAGAATTCTAACCGAAACACTAAGTTTTATGCGAACAGTTTGAAAAACGGATCAAAAAGTGAAAGTAAAAAGTTTTTCTGGAAAAAGCTTTTTCAACTCCGAAAGGGCGGGAAAAACCCAGTTTTTCAGCTAGCCTACAAATTGAATTTTTACTTCGATTTTATGCCCTAAACCCATGATCCTGACTATCAAACTGATTCCTCACTCCTACAAAGCAAAACTAGACTACCCTATCAAGCATCAAACGGTATATACAAAATCCTCACAAATTTTTACCCAAGAACACCAAATATTTCAGAACACAGAAACAGTATGCATGGCATCTCAAAGGGTTTAAACGTCGAAGAAATTTACCTGGATAAAGATTGGAGATTCTGAAAAGGAATGGCTTTGGGCTTGCAAGCGAAGGACCCTTAGCAAGGCGACTGAAGACCTTTGAAGTTCCGGGCTCTGAAATGGGGTTCTTGAGAGTTCTTGGCAAGGAGATGGCGTGTAAAGAGTTAAAAGGTAAACAAGAAGATTATTTATAGAAGCTGAGATGTGTTGAAAATGGGTACTCATGAGTTACCTTTTTCAAGGCATAGGGGAGTGTAACAGCCATCAGAAAGGTTACTTGGAAACTGAAAAGGCATGATTGGATGTGATTAGGTCACAGTTTTCAAGAGCGCACGAGAGGCTCTAACAGATTTCGTGGGGCATACGAAAAGTTAGTTTTCTAAGTTTACTTATTGCTGGTCGCAATAAAAAAACTTGGGGGGCAAATGTTTATCCAAAAAACATCTGTTGATGACTGTTATCCCAAAAATCAGAAGTGAATGACTTGGCAGGCATTAATTACACGTGGCTGACATCTGGCAGAATCTGTGCTCGACTATCGACCAGGAAGATATTCGATATCATGCGATCGGTTTCTTTATACGACCAGCCTGGTCGTATGCACATAATACGTGGAGGAAATCTTAGGCAGTTATGATGGAATCCGAAATTATCTCCCATTATTTCCTGAGTATCCGATTATTTAGGAAAGAATATCTGTAACAAATCAATGTAAATCTTCCCTGAGCTTATAAATAGAAGAAGAGGGCTCAGGGAAGGGGATCCTTTTTTCTTTTCTGACTTCTAGATCATTTGAGATTAGAGTTATCAAATTAGTCATATTGTATTGTTCTTCAGAGGTTGGTGAAACTCATTGAACCCTAGCTCTTTGATCACTCCTTTGGATCTTATATCAATAACAATCTAAGTGGACGTAGGTTATTACCAGATCCTGGGGCCGAACCACTATAAAATCTTGTGTTCTTATTATTTTCGTCATCACATTCTTTCCAACGTGTTCTTACCACATCAAGCAAATTTGACTCCGTGTCGGTTGGCCAAAAACAGGGTCAACATTCTGGTGCTTTCATTGAGAGATAGTTATAGCATCGTTGAGAAAACCAATGGCGAAAACTACCAGGAAAACTGGACAGGCGGCCGGCGCTGCACCATCTAACTCGCCTCCTCCTCCTCCTCCCAACGTGGCTGAGGATGAGCCACATTTGGAATTTGATGAGGAAGAAATGGATGACGCGACGCTGAAGAGTACCCTAGGGGCATTGCATGAGGAGCTGGCCAATCTGAGGGCCGGCCAGGAAAGTGCTGCTGAAATCATGGCGCGGCAGCAACAAGAAATTGAACTGCAGCACGCGGAGCTGAGTGAAAGGCAGGCGGAGATGGACCGTCGCCAGAGCGAGGCCATGGCAGCCCTCGAGGCAGCCTTGCAATTGGCTAGGAATCAGGCTGCACCTATCTCGCAGCCTGATCAACCCGCGAATGGGCCACCCCACAGGGGTCCCAATCCTAGCCCGCCTATCCAACCCTCAAGTCCACAAAGGCCCGAGCAGCCACCGGCGCCTCAGGAAATGTCCCGCTAGGAGACCCTGAGGCACGTCCTCCATCCGAAGCTGGTCGCAGCAATCCCCCGCAACAAAGGCAAAATAGGACCGGGCAGCAGCCTCGCAGTCCTAGACGCCATAGGGGTGACGAGCCAAACCCTCCGAGTAGAGGACAGCATTATCTTGGCAACAGGAGGAACTCAGAGTTAGGCTCTGCGGTCCGAGGCCCCCCACGGCATGGTAATGCACGGGGACCTAACGACCAATGCAAACCACCCTCTAACGCTCGGGAGTTTCCAGCCCAAGAGGGCAATCGAGGGAACAGTCGATCCCACCATAGCCAATCAAGATTCAGAGATGGCCATGGTTATAATGAGGCCGACTCAGGCAAAGGAAATGCTGGTCGGAGGAATGAAGAAAGGGGTGGAGGCAGGAGCCAGCCACCTCAAGATGACCAACCCGACAGACGGGATGCTGGGGGGCAGCCCAAACAAAATAACGTCTTCGACCGACTCGGAGCTACTAAGCAGCGGAGGAGAGACGAGGACTTGAGAGATGTACTCAACGATCGCCGCGAGCGGAACGGTGAGTACGTCCCCCCAGCACCAGAGCCCACGGCGATTCCTAGCGCTGTGCAGGCCCAGATAGATGCCATCAACCAGGCAGTGCAGCAGCTGGTCGGGGGAAGAACATCTTACATCGATCACGATAGGAGAAAAGGCACTCCTTTCGTCCAGAGGATAGCTATGGCAGAAACTCCTAGCAAGTTTAAAATGTCTATGCTTCCAAACTTTGATGGGTATGGTGACCCGATATCTCACGTCAACAAGTTCGAGATACAAATGGACATTCAGAATGTGTCCGAAGACGCTCGGTGCAGAATCTTCCCTGCAACACTTTCTGATGCCGCACAGGAGTGGTTTTTTAAATACCCTCCTATAAGTATAGTTTCCTGGGAAATGTTCGTAAAAGAGTTCTACGGACAGTTCTACGCGGGTCGTGTGCACTCGACTGAGGCAAACCAGCTGGTCGAAATACGCCAGCAGGATGGAGAACCACTGAAAGACTACGTCCAGCGCTTCATGCGAGCAGCTGCTGGAGCAAAGACAGTGGGAGACGAAGGAAAAATGATGGCCATAACCGCAGGGGTTAAGAGCCGCACACCTCTCTGGGAAAGCCTCCAAAAACATGGGGTTAGAACCACCCAGGAGTTTTTGGATCGGGCTGATCACTACATCAAGCTCGAAGATGCCATCGCTGACGAAGAAAAGCCCCCAAGCAAGAGCAAGGGGACTGCCGAGACCGCCAAAGCTGCCAATGGGTCCAAGCCCAATGGCAACGGCAAAGGCAACGGGAACGGCAACAGAAATGGAAAAAATGGGGGGAAACGGCCACACAATGAGCCTTCCACCTATGACAACAAACGAGCCAAGGGTAACTGTTATGAACCTCGGTTCACTAACTATACTGCCCTAGTCGAGTCTCGGGGAGAGGTTTATCAGGCCACGTGTTCCAGCGTGCCTTATAAGAAGCCTGCCCCCATTCGAAAGGATATTTTGAAAAGAGACACCACCAAGTTCTGTCGTTATCATAACGACTACGGACATGATACCAACGAATGCAACCAGCTGAAGGATGAAATCGAGTTCCTTATTAGACAAGGACACTTGAGAAGATATGTACGGGCCTTGGGAAATTCCCAACGAGAAGCTCCAAGTGGCAACGAGCAGGCGCCCACGCGCCAACGCTCGCCACCTTTGCAGCCTGCCCCTGTGACTGGCACGTTGCTAACCATCTGCGGAGGCCCACACCTCGCGGGTAACAGCGGAAAAGCCAGAGAACGATACGCTCGGACTCTACGCCACGACCAGGACATCGAGATGATGACCGTGGATGACCGCGCACCGAAGAAGGCTCGGTCAGAGGAAGGCGAAGTAACCTTCTCTGATAGCGATGCCCAACATGTCCGGTTCCCACATTCCGATCCGCTGGTCGTGGATATTCAAATGGCAAACATGATGGTGAAGAGAGTGCTGGTCGATACAGGAAGTTCGGTGAATATCTTGTATAAGTCTTCACTGGAACGCATGAAGTTGTCCGTTAAGGACCTGGAGCCCTGCAACCAAACAATATACGGCTTCTCCGGTGAGGGACTCGCCCCCGTAGGATCAATCAGACTACCAGTGACGACGGGTGTAACGCCTTCTACCAGGACATTACTCGCTACTTTTATAGTAGTTGATTGTCCTTCGACGTACAATGCCGTCATTGGGAGACCTATACTGGTTGATCTACGGGCCGTCACCTCTATGTGGCACTTGGCCATGAAATTCCCGACAGACGCAGGGGTAGGACACATGTTGGGAAACCAGAGGGAGGCCAGGGAGTGCTACAACGCCTCAGTCACGAAGGCGAAGAAGGGAACGTCAAAAAACACTCCCCCAGATAGGTTGCAGATGGCAATTGACACACAAGCCCAATCCGGTGATGAAGTCACCAAATAGGGTGTTGCCCAAAGTGAGGATAGAGATCTAGATCCTTGCTTTGGGGATTTCGAAGAGAATGTTGGACCCGTCGAGGACCTGGAAGAGGTCCAACTCGACGAAAAAGACCCGACCAGAGTCGTGAAGGTCGGGAAAAACCTAGAACCAACCACGAAGCATGCATTGGTGGAATTTTTGCGGAAGAACCAGGAAGTCTTTGCCTGGTCACACAAAGACATGGCTGGGATAGACCCTGCAGTTATCAGCCAAGTCCTGAACATAGACAAGACTTTTCCACCCGTGCAACAAAAAAGAAGGCTGCTCGATAAAGATCGATCGAGAGCCTTGAAAGAAGAAGTTGAAAGGTTAAAGGAGAATGGGTTCATCAGGGTGGCGTTTTATCCGTCGTGAGTCTCCAATCCAGTGCTGGTTCCCAAGCCTAATAGCATATGGCAAACCTGTGTGGATTTTACAGATCTCAATAAAGCCTGCCCAAAGGACTGCTTCCCACTCCCAAGAATCGACCAGTTGGTCGATGCTACTGCAGGACACGAGATCCTCTCCTTCATGGATGCATATTCAGGCTACAATCAGATTAGCATGCATCCCCCTGACAAGGATCACACCAGCTTTCGGACTGATAGGGGCTTATACTGTTATAAAGTAATGCCCTTCGGACTAAAAAACGTAGGTGCGACTTACCAGCGGTTAGTTAACCACATGTTTAAAGAATTGATCGGGGTAAACATGGAGGTATACGTGGACGACATGCTGGTAAAGTCCAAGAAGGCAGAAGGACATGTGAAGGATTTACAAGAATTTTTCGATGTATTGAACAAGTACCAAATGAAACTAAATCCTCTCAAATGTTCCTTCAGAGTTGGATCAGGGAAGTTTTTGGGGTTCATTGTAAATTCAAGAGGAATCGAGGCCAACCCCGACAAGATAAAAGCCCTGATCGACATGAAATCACCAAAAAAGATCAAAGATGTACAAAGTTTAACCGGGAGGATTGCAGCCCTAAGTAGATTTATTTCAAAATCAACAGACAAATGCGTCCCTTTTTTCAATCTACTCAGGGGCAATAAGAAATTTGAATGGACAGGAGACTGCGAGCAAGATTTTCAGGCCTTGAAAGCCCATATGGCACAGCCTCCCATTTTATCAAAGCCAATCGAAGGAGAAAATTTGTTCATTTACCTGGCGATCACTGAAGTTGCTGCTAGTGCGGTACTAGTACGAGAGGAAGAAGGCGTACAAAAAGCGGTTTACTATGTAAGCAAGAGGCTGATCGGAGTAGAACTAAGGTATCCTCCCATCGAGAGGTTGGCATACTGTTTAATCTTGGCCTCGAGGAAGCTACGTCCTTACTTTTAAGCCCACCCTATCACAGTTTTAACTAACCAGCCCCTTCGGCAAGTCCTCCAAAAACCAGAAGCGGCTGGGCATCTATTAAAATGGGCAGTCGAACTAGGGCAGTTCGATATCACATATTCACCGTGAGCAGCAGTAAAGGGACAAGTCTTGGCTGATCTTATTGCAGAGTTCACCAAACTCCCAGACAGCGAGCAGGGCGAACAGCCTAGTGCGCCTGAGCCCCAAGATGAAGCTCCTTCGTGGAAGTTATTCACGGATGGGTCGTCCAACAAATCTCACGCAGGAGTGGGTGTGATATTGATAACGCCGAAAGGGCATCGATTTCACTGCGCCATTAGGTTCGACTTCACCGCATCAAATAATGAAGCCAAATACGAAGCACTCCTCGCTGGATTGAGAATGGCAAAAGACATGAGCATAAAAACGCTTGATATTTACAGTGATTCACAACTGGTAGTGAATTAAGTTCTAGGGGAATATCAAGCACGAGGCCTAAAAATGGTGGCCTACTTGAATAAAACTAAATACTTGTTAGCCCAGTTCACGAAGTATACCCTCCAGCAAATACCGCGAGATCAGAATTCGAACGCAGATGCCTTAGCCAAACTCGCGAGCGCAAAGATGCTGACACTTTGAACATTGTGCCAGTAGAAAGATTGAGTGAGCCAAGCATACGAGCAATAGAAGCCAGTATGGAAATCCAAACGGAAGATACATGGATGGCGCCTTACTTGGAGTATCTGATAAATGGTTTGCTGCCAACAGATAGAAACAAGGCCAAAACTCTTCAAAGATAGGCTGCTAGGTACATACTGGTCCATGGTGTTATGTACCGAAGAGGATATTCCATGCCACTACTCAGGTGCATTACACCAGAAAAAGCTAAGGAGCTAATGAAAGAGGTACATGAAGGCTTCTGCGGGGATCATGCTGGGGGGCAAAGTTTGGTAAAAAAGATTCTAAGGCAAAGCTACTTCTGGCCAACTATGAACGAAGATTCGATGGAGTTTGTACGAAAATGCGATAAATGTCAAAGGTTTTCCAAAATTCCACGAGCAGCTCCAAACAATTTAAAACAGATGTAGAGTCCTTGGCCTTTTGCAATATGGGGTATCGACTTGATTGGATCCCTGCCCACGGGAAAAGGCGGAGTAAAGTACGCAGTTGTGGCAGTTGACTACTTTACCAAATGGGTCGAAGTTGAACCACTCGCTACCATAACGACCAAGAAAGTTCTTGACTTTGTCATCAAGAACATTGTTTGCCGGTATGGTTTGCCCCGAAAGATTGTTTCAGACAACGGAACCCAATTTGACAATGACTTATTCACCGACTTCTGCGAAAGGCACGGGATTATCAAAAGCTTTTCTTCAGTTACGCATCCACAAGCAAATGGGCAGGTCGAGGCCGTGAATAAAACTCTTAAGGACACCCTGAAGAAGAGGCTTGAAGACGCTAAAGGAGCATGTCCAGAGCAGCTGCCTGAAGTCCTCTGGTCGTACAGAACTTCCCACAGAACAGCGACAGGTCATACCCCGTTTTCCTTAGCCTACAGATATGAGGCCATGTTACCTGTCGAATTAGATCCCCCCTCACATCGACGCATTACATACGACCAGGGCCAGAACAACCAACTGATGATGGAGTCCCTAGACTCAATTGACGAAATACGAGAAAAAGCCCAACTCCGAGTTGCTGCGTACCAGCAAAAGGTCGCCCGATACTTTAACTCGAAGGTAAAGGAAAGAAAATTCAACGTCGGTGACCTAGTACTACGACGAGTTTTCTTAAATACCCGCGACCCCACTGCTGGAGTACTCGGACCAAACTGGGAAGGACCTTACCAGATTGAAGACGTCCTTCATCTGGGCACCTACAAACTTGCACGAATAAATGGAGATCTCTTTCCACGCTATTGGAATGGAGAACACCTGCGCAAGTATTATCAGTGAACAGTCCTTCTTAAAGGACTGGCTTGTATTAATTTTTACTTTTTACAAGTTTTGAAAAAGGGTTAGCCACATTGTATGGCTAATCGCTTATAAGTGTAAGATCTTTTTAAGATCTCTCGTATAAGGGAATGTGCGCAGCCAGTCATTCTTTCCAACTTTTGTAAATTTATTTTTTACAAATATTTGTTCAGTACGTGTGTTGTTTTGCTGTATTACAAGTGTTGAATTTTGCAATGAGCAGTGATGTTCGAACAGGTCATGGTCAAGGCAAGTGACCAAGGACCTAAAGCTCCTCGATCACTTGGGGGGCATATAAGGTACATCGATAGCAAAACATACCATGAGGTATGTAAACACATGAACAAAATGAGTGAAAGCATGCTACGGTACTTAGAGCATTTTTCAAAATTTATGTTTTGTAAAATCAAACCAGAGTACTATGCTGAGTTCGGTCATGCGAACAGGTATTATAATAAAAGAAACATTATAATATCAGTAAGGCAATCGTTTACACCGCAAGCATTAGTGCTCGGATGTAAATATGAAATTAAAAGAAAAGGACCTTTACACCGCGAGCAGTGCTGCTCGGATGTAATTGTTCAAGTATAAGTAAAAAAGCTGCCCTCGCAGCAATAAAAGAAAAAATTGTCTTTACAAATAGACCCGTGGGCCACAAAAGCTGAAAAAAATAAATAAAAAATACTAATTTTACTGGGGAGCAAGAGGGTCTTCTGGATTAGGAGCACTCTGATCAGCCGGAGGACCTGCCGCAGCATCAGCAGCAGGGGTTTGGGCCTTGGCTCTCTCCTCTGCCTCCAACCGAGCAGCACACTGCGCCATCAGCGTCCTTTGTAACCGCTCGGAGAGATAGTTAATGTTGGCCTCCCGATTATGCTTCCAGATGTCGTAGAAACAAAGGAAGGTGGCTTCCTTATACTTCTTCAAAGTTTTGGCCCTATCCTCCTCCAACTCCTGCACTCGCCCCTCGAGCTCGTGCACCCGCTCCTCAAGCTTCTTTGCCTCATCCCTGCTGGCGGTCAGATCGAGTGTGAGCTGTTTACACTCTTGGGTGTGGAGTACAGAACTCTCCCTCCACCTGTGTCGCTCATCGATGGCTTTCTTCAGGGCCCCTTACTTTCCTGAAGCTCCTGGGTGAGGGTGGCTTGGTCCTCGCATAGCTGTTCATTCAACTTGGACAGCTCCTTGTTTTCCTCGAGTAGCTTTTTCTTCTCATCCTCGAGTACTTGCTTATTCTGAGCAAGCCTGGAGTCAAAGTTCTGTCTGCGAGAAACCAACGCCCCAGTACGGCGCCAGCCAGCAGTTAAAGACAGCATTCCCTGAAAACAAAAAATGAAAAAGTAAGGAATAGAAGTTAGACATAAATGATGAAATAGCAGAAAATAACTTACGCTAACTATCTCATTCAACCCTCTGTTGATGATTTGGTCGGCCTCCATTGAGGCAGTTTCGTTGATGGCGGCCTGGCTGCGTCTGTGCTTCAAGAGCTTGTATATTCTTTCCCTGGCCGACCCGACCACGAGGCTGGACAGGGAGCCTTCAGACAAGTTGTCCAGAGTCTCCCTACCAGCTGCCCTGGAAGAGGGCTGTGGATTCTCAGGCGCGGGCGTCGACTGTTCGGTGGGAGGCGGAGGTGTCATGTTTTCCTTAGAGGGACCGGCGTCGGGAGTATCCTCTGTTCGAGCCTTCTTTGAAGGGGTCTTGCTGCTTTCCCCTCGAGCCCTTTTGCTGTCCTTCGAGACAGAAGCAGCAGCAGCAGTTTGGTAATGCTCGAAGAAGTCCTCAGAGTCCATACCTGCACAAAGGAAAACAATTCAAACAGTTAGATTAAAGGATCACGAGGAGCAGAGATCAAAGTAAAAGGATTACAGGTAAAATACCCGAGCTACACCTACTGGTCGTAACATTATCTACTGAACTATCTAGTCCCTGGAAGAAATCTGAGTTTAAAGAAGGGGTGTTCCTAAAGTTGCCATCCCCATCAAATAGATGGGAAGGAATTGGCAAATTATTCAAAAACGAGAATGATGAACCATTTACTTCCGACGAGTCGTCAGACAGTTCGGTAGTTTCAGCAACCTTTTGTTTCCCCATGCCTTTGGGGACCGATGATTCCGCTGCTCGGTGGGGAACAGCAGGTTCCCTGATTGTAATCCCAGTTGGCCTCCTCCTGCTGCTCGGGTTCCTGCTCAAGTTCCACATCGGCCTGGGCACCACTCACCGCAGGTTTGTTAGTCGCAGGATGGAAGCCCCAAAGGCCAGCCAGCCTGAGGCTAGCCTCATTAATCAAGTTCTTCACACTCTTAGCAGCACTTGGCATGCTGGATAAGAGTGCTGCCCTCGACTCCATTCCTGGAGTGGGGGTTGGGCGTAACCATGGGCCTGGAATACAATGGAACAACGAAGTATTATGACAAGAAAGGATTAAAGTACAGAAACTGCTGGTTCAAGGATTATTATTCTCTTTACCTCCTCGAGTGAAGGCCAGATTATCCGCGGCAATGTCGGGTGTAAGGAAGTACTCTTGATGGTACTTCCCCACGTTTGAGATGTGAGTGGTGTTGGACAGAAAGGTGCGTCCGGTCTCCTGGTGGCAGAAATGAAAAAACCCCGTACCATCCTAGTTGGGGATGGACTTGAGGTTGAACAGAAAATTGACCTCATGGGGAGAAGGAGCTGGCCATTTCTTGAGCTTGTAGAGGATATAGAGTGCGACCAGCATCCTATACCCATTTGGGGTAATTTGAAAAGGGGCTACCCCAAAGTAGTTTGCCACCCCTTGAAAGAATGAATGAAGAGGCAGGGTGGCACCCGCCTCGATGTGGTACCTCGACCAGGCGCTATAAGCCCCCCCTGGCAGGTTGGCTCGCTGGTCGATGGAAGGTCTGACCAGGGTCACCCCTGTCAGATTGTATTTGTTTAAGTAGTTGTTAATCATGCGAAGTGTCACTGAACTTAGGGAAAGGACATGCCACTCGACAGCCGGCTGGTCGATATGGCGAGGACGGGCACGCCTCTGAACTTTGGTTTCAGGTGGGAATTCACCTCGACCACTGGTCGAGGGGGCATCAGTAGAAGGCTGACTTGGAGAGTTAAGGTTGCATCTTTTTCTAGCTTTGGTTTTTGTTTTGGCCATTGTCTGCGTGGGAACTGGTGGAGGATTTAGGCTAGGATGTGAAAAGGGGATTTCTGGGATCAACATAGAAGGATTCTCTTCGCCTTCGAGCAGTTGGGCCAAGAGTTCATCTTCGATAGGTCTTTCTCCTCCCCAAGGGTCTTGCATATGAACTGCAAACAGACAATGGAGGAGATAAGACATAATCCTCGAAGTAGTGTAGGGGATTGGGATAACGTTGCTCGTGCCTAAATAACCAGCAGCATCCTAATCCTACGCTAAGTTCAACGTGGGTAGTTTGAAAGACGGATAAAAACAAAAAGGAAAGTAAACTGTTTTCTGAAAAGAGAACTTTTTCGACTCCTGAGGGGCGGGAAAAAATTTCGGTTTTTTCACCTAGCTTAAAGGTTGAATCTTTCGTCAACCTAACGTCCCAAACCAGAGATCCTAACTATCAAACTATAGTCCTGATCTACGCAAAGCATAAAAACGCACTTTTACCGAGCAATAGATGGTTTATACCAAAAAACCCTTAAAACCCTATTCAAGAACACAGAAGTCACAGAGCATAGAAACGGCATGCATGGCGTAATAGAAAGCTTAAAGAACGAAGTTCTTACCTGGGCGAAGATGGAGATTCGGAAGAAGATGGAAACTTGAACCGGAAGACCTGCGGCTAGATGTCGGACTGGTTTTCGAAGCTCTGAACTCTGGTGCAAGTTCTTGAAAATATTGGCAAAGGTGATGAGTAAAAATTTCTTAAAAGAGACAAAAAGCCTACTTATAGGGATCGAAGGGATGGCCAAAAAGCAGTAATCATCACTTCCCACTTTCGAAACGTGGGGAAGTGTATAAGCCGTCAAATTGCCTTTTTGGAAACCGAAAAGGCTTGATTAGACATAATTATGTCACGATTTTCGAATATGCACGGGGCTTCTGACAGACATCATGGGAATATGAACGGTTGTTCCCTTAAGTTTCTTTATTGCTGGTCGCACTAAACAAACTTGGGGGGCAAATGTTATCCCAAAAATCAGGAGTAAATGACTTGGCAGGCATTAATTACACGTGGCTGACATCTAGCAGAATCTGTGCTCGACTATCGACCAGGAAGATATTCGGTATCATGCGATCGATTTCTTTATACGACCAGCCTGGTCGTATGCACATAATACGCGAAGGAAATCTTAGGCAGTTATGATGGAATCCGAAATTATCTCCCATTATTTCCTGAGTATCCGATTATTTAGGAAATAATATCTGTAACAAATCAATGTAAATCTTCCCTGAGCTTATAAATAGAAGAAGAGGGCTCAGGGAAGGGGATCCTTTTTTCTTTTCTGACTTCTAGATCATTTGAGATTAGAGTTATCAAATTAGTCATGTTGTATTGTTCTTCAGAGGTTGGTGAAACTCATTGAACCCTAACTCTTTGATCACTCCTTTGGATCTTATATCAATAACAATCTAAGTGGACGTAGGTTATTACCAGATCCTGGGGCCGAACCACTATAAAATCATGTGTTCTTATTATTTTCTTCATCACATTCTTTCCAACATGTACTTACCACATCAAGCAAATTTGACTCCGTGTCAGTAGTTGTGCTTCCAATTAAGGAAGTTTTCTCCAGTGAGTTTCTCCATCGAAAGTTGAGAAAGGATGGGAGTAGACACAGACACTACTTAGCTTAAAACTACAAATTACCAATAAAATAGAAATCAATCACATTTGCTCAATAAAACTTCTATTCACACAAATTTCAAGAAATAGCACAACATATACCAAAAATATGTAAGATATGAGAAAAAATACCAAAAACAATCATATCTTTATTTCTTTAGGTTTTTAACTAATCTATGATATCCTTGTCCCGGTTGGCGAGAGTCAAAAATAGCACTAGTTAAATAGAGTAGTAAACTCATTTAATAATGGACACCACTATTAACAACCTATTATTCGATCAAAATAAGAAAACAAAATCTCTTATTTTATGAGCTAGACCCACGGTTTCAATAATCATAGATTTAGTCCTAGTAGTCACCGTAGGGGTGAGTCTAGTAGAATTTGACCTATAATTATCTATCTTTCGAAATCTAACCTTGTCAAAATAACTAATGAACACCTTCCGTAGGAGGACGAATCAAAGCGCCTCGAGGGCTCATTAAGCTATTGACTATGTTAAACCAACGGTGGAGATCGAATAAAATTCTTAAAATAAGCTCATTATAAAATTAAAATTAGTATTTTTATTATTTATTTTTAGAAAATTAATGACTATGGTTTTCCAAAAAAAATTAAACAGATTAAAATTTTTAAAAACCAAAGTCCTATAATTTCTTGTTAATTCTAAAGTGTCACATTGAAACAAATTCAATTAATTTAGAATTAATTTGTTGCTAATCAATATTTAGGTTTAACTAATATAATGAACCTATACAATTAAGTCCAACTCAGGTAAATGGGCCTTAACAATTGGGCTTGTATGGAGGAGGGATGGGTCCAGTATGTCGTTCCCACTACAAATGCCCCTATCTTCCATACAAGGTCCAAAAGACAGGAATTTAAACCTTCGTTTTATTAATTGATTAGACCCACTATAGTCATGCAAAGCAAATGGGCCTTCACAAGTGGAATCACCCACAAGAGATGAATTTAAACTTTACATTTTCTAATGGGCCCAAATAAAACCTATCATTTTATGAATATTTTATTTCGCAAAAAACCATATATCTAACAAACATATGGGCCACTATATGCATTTAAGCCCAATTGAAAAAATACCACATATAGTGCATCACAGACATGTTATAATTGGATGGGCCTAATCATGTTACTATATGAGCAATTCTATGAATTTATGCAAAAATACCACAATTTATTTCATTTGCAAAAATACCACAATTAATTATCTAGAATTTATCCAAAAAAATTCAAATTAATTAAATTTAAAAAAAAAGTCAATTTAAATGAAATTTATCAATAATTAACAATAGTTAATTTAAATTTCATTTATCAACAATCAACTTGGTTTTAGGTTAATTTGAAAAAATATATTAATTTAATTTAAATAGTGTTATACCCAAAAATTGGAGATCAATGACGTGGCAATAAAGGTGACAAGTGGCAGTGCATGGTCAGTAAAAGACACATTAATAGTCAATTAATACATTGACTCCTCAGAGTTGTGATAAAGGGACCCGGTAGACTGACGAAGAATTTGGACTGCCTGAAAGATGTCATAACCAAGCCAAGTGCACCTTGGTCCGAGGAGGCTAAAGAGGATGCATTCTAGGAGAGCTAAGGGGGGTGCATCGAGGAGAACTCAAGAGAGTGATCCTAGGAGACCCCAAGGATGAGGTCCTAGGAGACCCCAAGAGAGTTATCCTAGGAGACCCCAAGGATGAGGTCCGAGGAGAACTCAAGGATGTGGTCCTAGGAGACCCCAAGAGAGTTATCCTAGGAACCCCAAGGATGAGGTCCGAGGAGAACTCAAGGAAGTGGTCCTAGGAGACCCCAAGGAGGATGTGGTCCTAGGAGACCCCAAGAGAGTGATCCTAGGAGACCCCAAGGATGAGGTCCGAGGAGGAGAGCCCAAGAGACCTTGGTTCTAGGAGACCCCAAGGATTTGGTCCGAGGAGAAACATGGCATGCTAGAGGAGAGTGCCATGTTAGAGGAGAGAAGTGCATGTCCTACCACCATGCACGTCCGACCAACAAATGTTTGTCCTACCACCATGCACATGTTCGACCAGCACTTGCATGGGTGGTCAGTAGGAGGTGGATCAACATGTTAGAGGAGACTAAGTCAAGATTCCCATAAACAACTTCAACAAGATTTGCGGGAATCTCTCATTCTTCCCACAAATGGGGGGTTTGTTACATTTTGAATTTTGAATGTTTCTTTGTAATTTAAATGTAATAAATATAATGAAATATCCCGGTTCTAGGGGATACCGTATGTATGACCTTAAGCCTATAAATAGAGGGCTTATGGGATGAGAGAGGGGCTTCTTCTGCTTCTTCTTTCTAGAGAGAGAAATTTGGGTCTGAGTATTCTAGAGAGAGAAAGTGCTGAAATTTGAGAGGACTCTTGTATTTTTGCAATCTGTACTGAAGAAACTCAGTTGGCTCAGTCCATCTGATCTTGAGTACGGATCTATAAATCACAACTCTAAGTGGATTAGGCTATTACCGACAATCGGGGCTGAACCACTATAAAAATGTCCTGTGTTATTTACTTTTCTTGTTTAAACCGTCTGTGTCGTTTTTATTTCTCTTGAAGGCTTGTCGTATTTGACGTTCTCACGTCGTTGGCTAAAAACGCAGTCAACAAATATGATTTATCAACAATTAACCAAAGTTAATTTAAATCCCATTAAAAAAATATATTTTATTAATTGGCTGAAAAAAAATGATATTTTTCAAATTTTAACCAATTTTAAATTTTAAAATCAATATCTAAACTATTTTCCAAAAATATCTTGTGTTGTTACAACTATTATCTAATATTTTAACCATTTAAAAAAAATAAAATACAAATAGTTATAACAACTCTAAAATATCTCAAATAGTTAAACAAATTCAAATATCCATAAAAATATCTAACTAACAATGTTCAAATTTCAAATAATTTAAATATTAAAAACTATAGAATAAAAAGATATTTATATTTTCAAATAAAGATTTAATAAAAATAAAATCAAGAATTTAAATGAAAATATCTTAAATATCTGATATCATAATTCTAATATTTAATATATTAAAAGATTTAAAATTAGATTGTTAGTCTATTTTGAAATTTGAATTTGAATATTTGTAGAAAATATCTAATTATTTAAATCCCAACTAACAAAAATATCTTTATTTAAAAAAAATTAAATGATGAAACAAAAAAGATATTTTTGGTTTTGATTATAAATAATTTATTTCTACAAATTTTAATTTAAAAAAAATATTTTTGAAAAAAAAAAATTGGATGAATAGTACCCGGTGGTACTGTTCATCGTGTTGGTGTGCGTGGGCGCGCGCGGGCGTGCGCGCGGAGGCGCGCGGGCATGTGCACGGGTGCGCGCGCGCATGGGCAGCCAGGCCAAAAATTTTCCAAAAATTTTTTTGAGCAATTTTTCAAACCAAAATCATTTTCTAATTAATTTTTACCATGTTTTACACAAAATAAAGCATATATAAAAATTAATAACATAGAAAACACAACAAAATAATCTAAAAATTGCTAAAATTTACATAAAATCAATATGTTCATGAAAAAACCATCCAATTATTCAAACATATCAAATAATCCAATTTTAAACATGTTGGAAAAAGCTTATACAGGATCTTTATTTATTTTCATGTATATCTAATATTAAACAAATTAATGCGAGATAGCCTAAAACATGTTTCTAAAATTGAATTCAAAGAGAAACAAATAATAGAATACTTACAGTATACGCAGCGGAATTAAGAGTCCTTCCTTCAGTTTCTCTAACTCTTGTATCCTCTCTGTCGCAGAGTATTATCAAGAAACTGAACCGATCTTCTATTTCCTTCACGATCTTCCAATGTATCCTTAGAACCACCTAGACTAGTGTGGGCAATTCTCAACACATGAGATAGATATAGAGAGAAGAAGAGAAAATAACAAAGTGGCTTAGAAAATGACTTGTGTTTAGAGAGAATATAAAACTATCAGAAAATCTGACTTGTGACTTATCAAACTTCTTCTTTTGACTTCTCTCTAAGCACTCCTTTTATAGACTCAATTAGGCCATTTAATTTAATTAAAAAATCAATAAAATAACAGCTATTTTGAAGTCCTAGGTCGAAATTATCATGGGCTAAGACCCGTGAAATTTCCCATTTGATTATAAGCCCATTGGACTTAAAATCAAGGCATGTATTATTTTATATTGATTTAATTAATTAAATAATTATTTAAATCCTTTATCAAATTAATTATTTATAATTTTAACATTGATTTAAATTTATTTATTAATTTAGATACCAATTTATCTTAATTAATAAATCTGCCATAATTTCTCTTTTCTTCTCAAAATTACACAACTATGTGAAACTATCCAAAATTGACCTGGTCAACTTTTATAATTCTAATTGATGATTAAATCAATTAATTGAGACTATCTAGATGATTTTATCCAAGGTACAATGGGGACCATGGGCCTATGAAATCAAGCTCCAATAAGTTATCATAAATCTAACAAATAAATTTACTAACTTATTAATTCCTCGTGACTCCACTATAGACTTGGAATTGCACTCTTGAATTCATAGAACGCTCTATAACAAATATAGATCGCTATTAATTATCCATTGTTACAACCATAATTGTCACTCAATCCTCTATAGACGGTCTACAATGAGATAGGACTAAAATACCGTTTTACCCCTCTTTGTATTTTATCCTTAAAACACTTAGTTCCTTGTAAATGATATTTCAGTAAACTAATTTAATTACTGAAATGAGATCTCTATCATTTATCACCTTGAACCAAACTAAAAGGAAACCATCGTTTCACTTCTTCATCAGAAGCTATAGATGTTCATATCTATGATTAACACTCCCACTCAATTATACTACCGAGTTCCCAAGATGTAAGTATGGGCTAGTCCGTAGGGTAAGCTGGTAACGAACAAGTCAAAGAACTCAAATAATACAATCAGTTAGAATACTAACCACTCAGAATTGAGATTGAATTGACCTATGGTCAACTATATGATATGACTAGAATAGATCATAACAGTATGTTTACTTATCTTATCAACTGTCAATATCGGTCCTGTCCGATGTAACAAATACATCTGATCTTATCTACTTTGCTAATGTTCTGGAAAGAACATAACACTGTAATGTGTAAGTAGATCATATCGTAGATTGGCAAGTCAGTGTAAATCCAGTGCACTGACTAATCTTAGGACTAACTTATTTTGAACATATAATCATATTTATATTCCACTGTGATTACGTCACTATAAATAAGATTAGCTATATGATCGGGATTTAATAGAAGTTTATATTAAACAAATAATCATGAAAATAAAACATGTGAGCAAAGTGATTGACCAAGTCAAAAAATGATTTCTATTCTTTTATTGATAATAAAATGAGATTACAAAGAATTTGGGTTTTAATTAGGGCATAAAACCCCAACAGACCCATCTAAGGTAGAGGCTGTAAAGGATTGGCCAAGACTAAAGAACGCGTCTAAGGTAAAAAAATTTCTGGGACTAGTAGGTTATTATTGGAGGTTCGTAGAAGGCTTTTCAAAGATAGCCACTCCATTTACCAACCTAACCCGGAAACAGCAAAGGTTCAACTGAACTGATAAGTTTGAAGAGAGTTTCCAGTTGCTTAAGGATATGCTCAACACCAATACTTTATGTACCGACACCCAATGATAAGTTTGTAGTCTATTGCAATGCATCGAAGCAAGGATTGGGTTGTGTGTTGATGTAGAATGATAAGGTGATAGCCTACGCCTCAAGGCAAACGTAGTTGCTGATGCGCTAAGTAGGAAGAATTACGGAAGTCTAGCATCATTAGCTGGAATAGAAAAGTCGCTACAGCAGGAGCTGATCAACGCTGGAATAGAAGTAGTCATTGGTAACCTGCCGAACTGGTCCATCCAGTCAAGCCTGTTAGAAAATATACGAAATGGACAAGTGCATGATGACACGTTAGTAACACATATGGATGCAGTTAGAAAAGGGAAGGCCACAGATTTCTCAATATCAAGTCAAGGGCTATTAAGATATAAGGATTGGGTATGCGTGCCAAACGATCAAGGGATTAAGATGACGATTTTAGAAGAAACGCACAATACACCATACTTAGTTCACCCAGGGTCAACCAAGATGACTCACGACCTTAAAGTGTTATATTGGTGGCTAGGAATGAAGAAAGATATAGCAGAGTATGTGTCTAAATGCTTGGTATGCCAGGAAGTGAAAGCAAAACATCAGTGCCCTGCAGGCTTATTACAACCATTTAGCATTCCAAAATGGAAATGGGATGATATAGCCATAGATTTCGTGACGGGTTTGCCACGAACAAGTAAGCAGCATGATTCGTCTTGGATAGTAATAAATAAATTAACCAAGTCAGTTCATTTCCTGTCTGTTAAGACTTCGTACACAACAGATCAATACGCAGATGTTTAAGTCCAAGAAATAGTACGACTGCATAGAATCTCTAAGACAATAGTATTCGATAGAGGATCGGTGTTTACATTGAGATCTTGGAGTAAGTATTTGCCGCTGATAAAATTCTCCTGCAACAATAGCTACCAGTCAACAATCGGGATGGCACCTTACAAGATACTTTATGGAAGAAGGGTCGATCGCCGTTGCATTAGGACGAGGTAGGAGAATGGAAACTACTTGGACCTAAAGCTGTTAGAGGAGCTCAGGATGTAGTAGTGCTGATTAGAAAGCATATGATCGTTTCTCAAAGCCGTTATAAAAGTTATGCGGATGCCAAGCGGCGTGATGTGGAATTCAAAGTCGGAGATCAAGTCTTCTTAAGGATATCTCCTATGAAAGGTGTGAAGCAGTTCGGGAAGAAAGGCAAGCTTAGTCCCAGGTTTATAGGTCCTTTTGAGATATTGGTCAAAGTGGGAGCAGTTGCATATAGATTAGCCCTACCGCCAGCTCTATCAGATAGTCACAATGTGTTCCACATCTCGATGCTGTGTAGATATGTGTCAGACCCATCTCACGTCCTCAAGTACGATACGATAGCACTCCATAAAGACTTGAGTTACGAGGAACGACCGGTTAGAATCCTAGAAAGAGGGATGAAAGAATTACGGTCTAAGAGTTTTCCAATAGTCAAAGTCCTACGGAGAAATAGTTCTGAACGGGAGACAATGTGGGAGTTGGAGGAAGACATGTTAGATCGGTATCTGGAATTGTTTGATAAGTAAATTTCGGGGACGAAATTCTTTTAAGTAGGGGAGAATTGTAGAGTCCCAGAATTTTACTTACTTAGTTAGATAGTAGTAGTTGTAATGCCCCGAATTTCCTAATAAGGCTTAGGACCTTGATTAGGAGGTCGGGAGGGCCATAATTGATTTATTATGTTACTTAATGATCATATGCATTTTATGTGAATTATATTATAATATGATGATGAATGCATGCATATGGGAGTATTTATAATTATAAGGGCATTTTGGTAATTTGGCTCGTTGTGGGCGTAATCGTGTATTTTGGTGCATGTTTGTGATTAATTAATATAGCCACATTATAAGGTGGATTTGTTCGAGCCTTTCGGCATGAGACGATCATGAAATACGAGTGTTCGGTCTGGTCATAACAGGATTAAGTTCGGGGCTCGGGGTGAGTCTCGAGGTGAGTTTAATGATTAGAGCATTACTGGGAATTAAAGGGTAATGGGATATGATCTATTGGTGTTTGAGAATATTGAGAATAGAGGGAATTGGAAGGTGTTAATTATGATTAACGAAATAGGTGCGAAAGGACGGTTTTGCCCTTGGTGGCTGTTAAGGTTTGTTTTAGACTTGAGGGCGTTTAGGTCTTTTCACCCTAAGAGATTGATATAAGCCATTAAGGTTGTGGAAAGAAGAGGTAAAAACAGAGCTTCCTTTCTCTTCTCTCTCGATGGTTTCCTCCTCCATTTTCTCTTTGGATTTTCAAGCTTCTTTTGAGGAATTAAGCCAAGGAACCAAGCTTTGGAAAGCTAGGATTATGCTCCACCATTGAAGAGGGTATGTTGCTGAGATTGAGGTGAGTTTCTAGCCATTAGAACTCTTAGTTTTGCTCTATTTTCTTAGTTAAGTTCCAGCTGGTTTTAGGGTTGGAATGATTGGTTTTGATTGGAGTTTTGGCTAGGGTTATTGTGGTTGTGATGCTTGGGGCATGTGAGGATGGTTTTTGGGTTCATTTGGGACTGAATTTGATGTTTGGAAGATTTTGGTCTGGGTTAGAAATGGTGGAATCGAAGGAGGAACTTTCTGGGTTGAAGCTGGCTGAGGGTAGCGCTACAGTGCCCAGTATACGGTGCTACAGCGCTACCTGCAGGGGAGGTTGGGCGGTTTGTGGTTCTATCTTGAGCGCTGGGGCGCTAGAAAGGCAGCGCTGTAGCGCTACCCCGTTTCTTCAGAACCATGTTTTGGGTGTTTTTAAGGGTTTTTGGCTCCGGGTTTCAATCCTTAAGGCCCGGGATCGAATCTACTCATCGTGTGGGCATGTTTCGAGGTCCCGAGAGTGGGGTTTAGGTCAAGACCCTATCTTTGATGATTTTCATTAATCGGAGATTGTACTTGGTTATGACTAGGTGACCGCTAAAGGATTAAGGATCGATCGTTCTCAAGGGTCGTTCTTGTTCTAGTTCTCGCTCGAACCAGAGGTAAGAAAACTGCACCCTGTGTATATGTGACATGCATGGCTATTCTTGATGCATGTTGGATGTTTAAATGTAATGCACAAGGAACATGTGATTAGGACATGCTTTGTATATTGGGTATGATATTGTTCAGAGCTTGAGCCTCTGTGTTTATGCATGATCCTAATTGTACTAGTATTTGTTAAGTATGCATGTTGAATGCCTTGTATTCAGATATTGGATATGTGATATATATTTGGTGACAATGTTTACTTGTATATGGCACTGACTAGTCAGGGACACTGACCTAAGAGTCAGAAATGGCATAGCGTCATGAATGCAGGGCCAAATGAAGATTAGATCTAATCGATATCAGCATTGAATGACTCATATGGGGTATTAATGCTGGACCGACCCTAAGGTCGATGAATCTTATAAGCGCTTGGCTAGTCTAGGACTAGTTACTCAGAGCCAAGGCCTAAGGCCTAGGTGACTGCTTGTCACATGGCTAGGGAACGATGTTCCATGGTATTGACCCTATGGTCATGAGGAAGGTTATGTTGGTGACTAATCATCATGCACCTATCCTGTCTAAATTAGTGACATGTTCACTAATCTATAAAGCTCGGTGACCCTATCGTCATATGGCTAGGGAACAGTGTTCCATGGTTATGACTCTATGGTCATGAGGAAGGTTATGTTGGTGACTATTTCTCCAGATACCTATCTTGTTAAGCTAGTGAAAGGATCACTTATCTATAAGCTCTGGTGACCCTATCGTCACATGGCTATTGTGAACGGAACCCACCTTAGTGACTGTATCATTGTCACTCTTCTAGTTAGGGTTAAAAGCCCTAGATGACTATTATGGTCATTGGTTGATGTGTTATACTCAACATTACGTGGATTTGTTTGTCTGCTGGAATAGGGCTATATCTGCTAGGCGTGTGCCTTATGACTTAATGACATGTTATTACTGATCATAAGCATATTAAGTTTTCTTGCCGGGCTTCGGCTCATAGGTGCTATGTGGTGCAGGTAAAGGCGAAGGAAAGCTGAACCATCCTTGAGTTGGAGAGCTTAGGTAATGAGGTGGACATATGCAGCTGCTCGACCACCACGGCCGAGGTTTGAAGGGGAACTAGGGTTTAACCCTGTTTTGCCGCTTAGAACGGCTGATTGTAAATATTTTCCTATAATAGACTCTGAAATTATATTTTTGGGATCCCAATGTATATATTAAACGTTCTAATGAGACGTTATATCTTAACCAAAATGTTTAATCCCTAAACGGCTAATCATATTTAGTTACATGATTTTGGCCAAATGACTCGATTAGCGAGTTTAGCATTGTTTACAAGGCACACCGTAACGGTCCCTGGAGTTTGGGGCGTTACAGTAGTAGTAGCAATATCTAGTATTAGTTTGTAGTATGTTAGATTTCATGGATTTTGGTTCAAACCGGGACTTAGTTGGAAACTCCTAGCAATAGTTATGGATTTTATAAGTTTAACCTATAGTTTAAGAATATTAATTATAACATAAGGTTTTATTAATATTGCTGGTTATTAATATGATAATTATTATAACCTAAGGTTTAGATAGAGCCAATAAGAATATGACACTTGTCATGAGCATGATTATTTCTAAGGTTTAGATAGAGCCAATAGGATTATGACACTTGTCATATGCATGATTATTAAGGAATTATTATTTTAATGATAAAATAAGGGAAATATAAGACTTAGTCTTCACCAGAATCTGTTAGGAGCATGACATTTGTCACAATTTTATTTATTTGTGGATTAGATTGTTATTTAGATAATTAAATAGATTTTTCGTAACTTTAGGGTACTGTAACTTCCGACCTATTTTTGACCCAGTTATGTTATGAATTTCGAAAAATAGTATTTCTAGAAAGTTGTAGATAATTATATATGTATGTTTGGGGCTTATAGTTGTTATATAGCAAACCCTATCACTTTTACGTTTTGGGGCTTATAGTAGCTATATAGCAAACCCCAACACTTTTATATTTTTGGGGCTTATAGTTGCTTAACTAGCAAACCTCATTGTAGTTTGAGGCTTATAGTTACTTAATTAGCAAACCCAAATAGTCACCATGTACATGGGTTAGAATTATATATGTGTTATAGTATATGATATATGTTCATAGTTTATGTGTATGATTATGTTTCATGCTTGTAGTAGATTTTCCTTGCTGGGCATTAGGCTCATTCCTTTATGTTTTATATGTGCAGGAAAATAGTTATGGCGGCGGAAAGGTTTCGTACAGCTTGGGAATGTGTATTGAGGGAGAATGGAAATCGGTGGACTGCGCGAACGATTCGAGGATGAAGTTGTTTAAGTCTTTTAAATTATGATTTCTATGTATTTCCGCACTTAATTTTGTAACCAATTTATTTAAGTTATGTTCTATTTTATTTTCAAACAATGGGATCCCATATCCTAACTGAATTTTATGTATTTTAACCCTGGTTTTACAATTTTTAATAAAGTTACGACTATTTTGTATGTAAGTTTTCTTAAATTAAGTTTTGCCTTAAAGCCTATTAGGGTAAGTTCTAATATGTTTTTCTCAACTGTTAGAACTCCGCTCCAGATGTCGCTCAGAAGGTCTGCTCGTACCAATGCCTCCAATGCCGCTCATGTGAGCAACGAAGCCCCTCCAGTTCGCAAAAGGGGAGTGGATGCTACTGCTAACCGAAATGCGCCGCCGCCACCGGTTGACAACACTGCGGAAATTGCCAGACTATGACAGCAAGTTGAGGAATTACTGCAGCAACAGCGACAACAGGCTCAGCCTCCGCTGCAACTACAGCCTCAGCAAATGGCTCCAGCACCCCATCAAGTAGGTCCTTATGGGGGATGGCCAATGGTGAAATATGGAGTCAATTTATGAGCAGTTTCGTAAGCAACACGCTTCAAACTTTGAAGGGACAACAGACCCCTTCAAGGCGGAAGAATGGCTCAGAAATGTGGAGTCGATCCTAGTGCACATGAATCTCGTCAATGCGAACCGTATATCCTGCGTTTTGTCTCTACTAAAGAAGGATGCTAGAATAAGGTGGGACTTAGTTCAGCAGACTCACGATGTCGCCACCATGACTTGGACTAGATTTGTGAAGTTGTTCCACAAAAAGTACTACAATTCGACAGTCATCGCTTTAAGGGTCGAGAATTTCGCTGGTTTGAAGCAATGGAGTTTATCAGTAGCAGAGTATGCTCGGCAGTTCGACCGATTAGCCAAGTTTGCACTAGAAACTGTTCCAACTAACTTTCTGAGGGTGACCAAGTTCGGTAGAGGACTTCGACCAAAGATTGAGCTAGGGGTTAAGCTAGGAAACCCGGGAAATACTACCTATGTCGATGTTCTAGAAACGGCAATAGAAGTAGAAAGGCTTCAAGCAAACGTTAGTAAAGAGGAGGCCAGTAAGCTTGAGCCTAAACAGCCAAGTCAACCTCAGAATGGTCGGAACAACCACAACAACAACAACAATTAGTCCAGCAACAATAATGGTCAGAAAAGAAAGCATCCTGACAACAAGCAGTCCGACAACAATAAAAGGGCACGGACGAACAATGGAGGTAATAGATCGGGTTATGTAGAATACCCACAATGTGCTAAGTGCCAAAAGAAACATCCTGGTGAGTGTCATGCAAACACCAAGGGATGCTTCAGCTGTGGTCAGGAAGGTCACCAAAATAGGTAGTGTCCCCAGCTCAAGCCAGAGGGAATAAGGGAAGACAAGATGGTTCCTGCCAGGGTTTTTGCCTTAACCCAAGGAAAAGCTGACGCTAGCAATAAAGTAGTTACAGGTCAGGTTTCTATCCTCAATAATGTATGTTCTGTATTATTTGATTCGGGAGCCACTCACTCGTATATCTTGTTAGGAATGATAGAGAAATTAGACAAACCTTGTGAAAGATTTAGAACTAGGTTTGTAACTGAGTTGCCTTCGGGCGAAGTAGTTCTATCATCACGGATAGTACGAGGCGTACCGATCAAGATTGAGAACGTAGAACTAGAAGGAGACCTGATAGAACTGGAGATCAAATACTTCAATGTAATACTGGGCATGGATTGGCTAGCAAGGCATGGCACAACCATCTGCTGCAGATATAAGCAAGTGATGTTCGAGACTCCTGACGGTCAGAAACTATGCTATATGGGAAAAAATTTAGGACTACGTACGCTGCTTATTTCATCTCTCAAAGCTCAGAGGACGATAGAAAAAGGATGTCAATCATTCTTAGCCAGTATCACGGATGTGGGAGAGGAAACACCAATAAAATTTGGAGACGTTCGCATCGTAAAAGAATTCCCAGAAGTATTTCCCGAAGACTTACCAGGGTTGTTGCCGACTCGAAAAATTGACTTCACAATCAAATTAGTACCAGGCACCAAGCCTATCTCCAAGGCACCATACTGGATGGCACTCAACCGAACTCAAGGAGTTAAAGACACAGCTACAAGAACTCTTAGACTTAGGTTTCATTAGACTGAGCCATTCACCATGGGGAGCACCGGTTCTATTTATGAAGAAAAAGGACGGAAGCATGCAGATGTGCATAGATTACCGCAAGCTGAATAAGGTGATGATTAAGAATAAGTACCTGCTACCCTAGATTGACGACTTGTTTGATCAACTCCGAGGAGCGACCGTGTTCTCAAAGATCGATTTACAGTATGGGTATCATCAGCTCAAGTTACGGGGATAGGTGATGGGGCACATGGGCGCAGGGGTGAGAGTGCCTAGGCGCAGGGGCTTGTCTGGCTAGGCGTGCGGCTGTAGCGCAGGCATCAGCTTGGGCTCGGGCATGGGGCTCGGGCTTGGGACAGAATTTTATAACCTAGAATTTTTACACAAAAAACCTATACCCCAAAATGGCTCACAAATTTCATCTAGAAATTTTAAGGACAATTCCTAAACTCTAAAGCACCATAATAAACAACCCTTAAGAATCTATCATTGTGAAAACAAACATCCATCCATTCAAACATATATCAAATATAATATAAAAACGTATATGATCCCACACAAAAATTAATAATATGTATAGATTAATGACCTGCTTTAGTACCAATTGTTGGAAAACCAATCAGAGCATGTGGCGAAAACTTGTACGTGGTGGGCCCGTTGTTGTTTTATTCTTATTATGAAACAATAGAACAACAACATACAAAATTTTCAATAATCATATAAACAATTTATATGACCAAGAAAACAACCCAGAAACCTTATCATACAATACTATTAATCATGCAACAAATATATATATATATAATATATATAAATACAAAAATATCAAGAACATAAAATTTTACCTCTTGAAGCTTATCAAGAGTCCTTGAGTCTTTTTTTTTTGTCGATCTTCCTATCCAAAGCTTTGAGCACTCAAACCATGATCTTCTGGAGTGTTCTCTACACCTCAAGATGTGTGTGGGCACATAGAGAACATGAGTTTGTATTTTAGGAATCACAAGTATTTCTCAACATATGAGAACTTGGATTATGGTATGAGAATTGTTAGAATAAAGAAGAAGAAAGAGAGAGAGTTTTTTCTAACCAAAACTCTGAGAACTATTCTGAATTCTGTATTGTGTTGTTTTGTTATTGTTATATCTTTTTTCTTCTTCTATATCATATATACAGAGATTTATGTTACCTTATTATTCCTAATAATAATAGTAATATAAAATAATATAATAATGATAGGATTTGATTTTAGGTAAATGTCTAACTTACCAAATAATTTTTCAAATTTTTAAATAATTACATAAATAAAACAAAAACTACACAGATACAATATCTCTATAGTGGTACACACATGGCACAATCCTTGGGTTGTGTCAGGCATGTACTGCTATTCTATTTTCAGGGATTTTGTATTTTTATTTTATTTAATTATTTAACTAAATCAATCTTACACAAAATAAGGTATTTGTGTTTTAAAGGAAAAGATGACAACCATATTTCAAAATTTAAATTCTAAATTCAAATTGATGATCATCATTATCATCATCTTTTATAATTAAATAAATCAAAAACTATTTTTTGACTTACCAATTTTATTTTCTCCTACTCAAATAAAATAATTAATTTCAAAATTTTATTTATTTATATGAAATTCAAAATTTTATATATTTAAATTAATAAATATATTTTCAAAATTAAATAATTAACTCTAAATTGATTATTCAACCTCAATTATCATATAATTGTATACTTGACCCGAAGAATAAAATTATTCTCAAATTTCCAAATTATAGTTATACCCTTGTATCAACTCTTACCTTAATATGGTGTTGATAGAGCCACCCAGGGGACCTATGGACCTATAATATCAAGCTCCAATAAATATTACATTATTAATCAAGGCTCTTTGATTGAATAATTGTAACGCCCTACTTCCTTAGAGCCGTTACTAAGTGAGTTAAAAATGTGTCATTAGCTCGCTAATAGAGGTTTTAGGTTAAAAGTGTAGCTAAACTATAATAAAAGTCGTTTAAAGGCATTTAATATAAAAATGTGGTCATCCATTGAAAATGTAAAGAGTTATACATTTGGGGTCCCAAAATACTGTTAAGAAAATACTTTTCTTCTCAAAATACATTTAAGGTCAACCTAAGCGACAAATCAACTAAATACATTACATCATCCCAAAATAACCCTGGTCGTGGCGGCCAGGCAGGCCGAACATGTACCCGTCGCTCCACGCTCTCCGTACTCATAGTTGGTCAACCTTTCCTTTACCCTTCCTACACCATAGAGCACCCGTGAGCCGAAGCCCAGCAAGAAAACTCAGATATAACATATGCACAGAAGTCAACAATATATAGCAAGACAGCCAACAGGCTAAACATATAACGGCCAACGCCATCCCAGGCGCTTTACCAGGCCCTGGGTTCGTGGTCTACACCGAAAGGATGACTCCAGCATCCTAGGAGGGTCTCGCCCTAACGGCCTACACTCCGCGTGCTCAACGTTGATCCCAGCCTCTTTCCATACTTGGCTTCCTGCAGTTTCTGGCCTTCACCGAAAGGATCGTTCACTCACAAATATGCATCACATAGCATAATATCAACAAATATTTTAACATATACTAAACACAAACAATAGGGATACGCCATGCAATTCAATCAATAGGGCTACGCCTCGCAATACAAACAATAGGGCAACGCCATGCTCTACGGGTACAACAGTTTTCTTACCCGTGTCCCGAGCTATCTCAGCACCGCGATCCCGAGCACAATCCCCTATCTCGATCCTCGTTGAAAACCTAGTCAAAACATATTCATAATAACCATCCATCAAGTTCTAAAATAATAAATAACTTTGGCATATTAATCTAGCCTCCGGGACCTTGGATTTTACCAATCCGGGTAATAAAATCCTTCCCGAGCCTTAACATTTGAGTTCTCAAGCTAAAAACCTTTAAACAACAAATATTTGCATTTGAGCCGCGACCCAGCCCCCTTAAGGGTTGTGGTTCACTCAAGTAAGAGGAAAAAAGCCTCTTTGCTGAGGGACATGGGCCATGTGGCGCTATACCTTGCACCATGGCGCACCTAGGCAGATAGAGGCTTCTAGCCTCTTCGACACATACGGGCCGTAGCGCCTAAAGAACAGAGCCGCGGCTCGAGCCACCAAACCCAGAAAATCCCCATTTTCTCATCATTTTTCTTCGAACTTAACCCTTAAATTCTCACCCCAAACACTAACTAAACTCATAACTAAGTTTGGATTTCTTATTCACATACCCTAAATATCACATCAAATCCATAAACAATCCCATATACTCAGCAAACACCCATAATTAAACTTATAATCCATTTTCATGAAAGCCTAAGGTTCTAACACAATCCAACAAAATTCAACAGTAAGATTAAATTAAGGAGCTTACCTCTGCACTTAATTCAGTCCCTGTACTGATTCCCTGATTTTTTAAGCTTCCAATCCACCTATCCTTTAGCCTAAACCCTCAAAGTTTCTTCAAATTCCTCAAGCACCATGAGAGGGAGAAAGAGTTGTGAGATAAAGAGAGAGAGTCGGGATCCTTCTGTTTCTTTCTAAAATGACCCTAGAAACTCAGCTGCCTATGTGATCAAACCCTTCTCTTGTCAATAGTCCAAAATACCCCTTAAGCTTATCTAAATCTTCAAATGCCACCAAGGGCAATTTCGTCATTGCCATGCCCTGCTAATTCCTCGAGTGTTCCTATAAATCCCCGTTCAATCCCGACATGTCTAAATAATTACTAAATCACTACCCATTACTCGATAAATCCCGAACACACATTACATTCCCAAAATACCCTTAGGCTCCTCCCGAGCCGGGTATTCGACCCCGTTGTGACTTTCTAGCTAAACTGCTCCCTAGGACTGTGTCGGATCATGCATCACAAATATATCACCACTCACTCGTGGTATCAATCACAATATACACAAATATTATATTTATGCCCTCAATGGGCTAAATTTACAAATATGCCCCTAATAGCCAAATGGGGCCCATATGCATATTTAGATCACCTAAACAAGCATTTCTAATCACATAATCATCAAATTCATATATTAATGTAATTAAATAAATTATTGCCCTCCCAACACGCTAATCAAGGCCCTAAGTCTTATTAGTAAATTTGGGACGCTACAACTGTCCCCTCCTTACAAAATTTTTGTCCTAGAAATTACCTGAATTACTTGGGATACCGATTCCGCATATCTGTCTCAAGTTCCCAAGTTTCCTCTTCCACTTTGCTGCTTCTCCACAACACTTTCACTAAGGCGATGGTCTTGCTCCGCAAGACTTTATCCTTTCGGTCGAGAATCTGAACCGACTTCGCTTCATATGATAAATCCTAATCCAGCTCCAAGTTCTCATAACTCACACACATGCGTAGAATCTGATACATACTTCTGGAGCATGGATACATGAAACACATTGTGAACCCCTAATAGAGCTGAAGGCATCGCCAATCTGTAAGCTACCTCTCCAACCCATTCTAGAATCTCAAAAGGGCCAAAAAACCTAGGGCTCAGCTTGCCCCGTACACCAAACTGTTTCACCCCTCTCAAGGGAGAAACTCTGAGATTCACATGGTCACCGACTTGAAACTCTATGCTCTTGTGTCTTAAGTCTGAGTAACTCTTCTGTCGACTCTGGGAGGCGAGCATTCGAGCTCTAATCTTCTCAATCGCCTCATTGGTCCTCTGCACAACCTCAGGACCTAAATATCTCATCTCACCCGTCTCATCCCAATGAATGGGTGATATGCACTTCCTCCCATATAACATCTCATATGGAGCCACTCCGATAGTTGCCTGATAGCTGTTATTGTACGAAAACTCAATCAAAGGGAGATACTTACTCCAAGATCCCCCAAAATCCAGCACACAGGCTCGTAACATATCCTCTAGTATCTGAATCGTCCTCTTAGACTGTCCATCCATCTGAGGATGATACGCGGTACTAAACCGCAATCGTGTACCCATAGCCTTCTGCAGGCTCTTCCAAAACTTGGAGGTGAAGGTGGGGTCCCTGTCGGATTCTATCGACCTCGGAGTCCCATGTAGTCGTACAATTTCTTTCACATACAATTCAGCATACTGGTCCACAGTATAAGTTGTCCTAACAGGCAGAAAGTGGGCTAACTTGGTGTACCTGTCCACAATCACCACACTGAATCATGTTGTCCCACGGTCTTCGGTAATCCAACCATGAAATCCATGGTGATATCCTCCCATTTCCACTCTGGAATCCCTAGAGGCTGCAATAACCCTGCTGGCCTCTGATGTTCAGCCTTTACCTGCTAACAAGTCAAACACTTGGCCACATAATCCACCACATCCCTCTTCATCCCCGACCACCAATACAGAGTTCTTAAATCTTGGTACATCTTTGTCGTACCCGGATGTAAAGAATATGGAGTGGTATGAGACTCATCCAAGATCTCTCGCCTGATACCAGAATCCATCGAAACACAAATCCGGCCTTTGTACTTCAGTAATCCCATCTCCGAAATAGAAAAGTCTTTAGCAACTCTGGCTAAGATGCCCTCCTTATACTCTCTCAGCTGGGGATCCTCCCCATGTGCCTCCTTGATCCTCTCAAGGAGTGAAGACTGAAGAGTGATGTTGGCTAACTGACCAACCACCAACTCTATACCTGCTCCAGTCATCTCTTCAGCTAACTTATTTGATATCTGCCTCGAGCTGAATAACTGTCCTAAGCCTTTCCGACTCAGCGCGTCGGCCACCATATTAGCCTTCCCAGGGTGGTATAGAATATCACAATCGTAATCTCTTACCAATTCTAGCCAATGTCTCTGGTGCATGTTTAGATCCTTCTGAGTAAAGAAGTACTTTAAACTCTTATGGTCGGTGTATATTTTTCACTTCTCGCTATATAAATAATGTCTCCAAACCTTAAGTGAAAATACCACCGCCGCCAATTCTAGATCTGTCTTTCCATACATACTTAGTCTTCTTACGCGTCAATTCAGTCAATGGTGTGGCTATCCTGGAGAATCCCTCGATGAACCGCCGATAGTACCCTGCCAATCCCAAAATTCTTCTAACCTTCGATACATTACTCGCCCTGAGCCAATCCCTCACTACCTGAATCTTGCTTGGGTCAACCAGAATCCCCTCCTTACTGACAATATGACCCAGAAATGTTACTTGTGGTAGCCAAAACTCAAACTTACTGAACTTAACATATAGCATATGCTCCCTCAACTGATGTAATACCAAGCGTAAATGCTGCTCGTGCTCTGTCTCTTACTCAAAGTACACAAGTATGTCATCAATGAATACGATCTCAAATTTTTCCAGATAATCCTTGAAGACCCTATTCATCAAGTCCATAAAATCTATTGGGACGTTGGTTAATCCAAAGGACATAACCAGGAATTCATAGTGTCTATTCGTGTGGAAAGCAGTCTTTGGTATGTCCTCCTCTTTAATCCTTAACTGATGGTAGCCTGACCGAAGATCGATCTAAGAGAATATTGTCTTCCCTTGTAATTGGTCAAAAAAGTCATCGATTGTAGGTAGTGGATACTTTTTCTTAATGGTCAACTTGTTCAACTCCATGTAATCAATACACATTCTTAAAGATCCATCATTCTTCTTAGCGAACAACACTGGAGCATCCCATGGCAAAAAAATCAATCTGATGAATCCCAAATCCAGTAACTCTTGCAACTGAATCTTTAGTTCCTTCAACTCTGCCTGAGCCATTCTATAAGGTGTCCTACATACTGGCTCCGCCCCTGGTGCCAACTCTATAACAAACTCGATCTCTCGGTGTGGCGGAAACCCTGGCAAATCTATGGGGAAAAAATAAGGAAACTCACATACCATTCTGGTCTCACCCAGTCCAACAGACACAACTCTAGAGGTATCCATTTTTAGGGTTTTATGCCCTAATTAAAACCCAATTTCTTTGTAATTTCATTTATTATCAATAAAAGAATAGAAATCATTTTTTAACTTGGTCAATCACTTTGCTCACATGTTTTATTTTCATGATTATTTGTTTAATATAAACTTCTATAAAATCTCGAGCATATAGCTAATCGTATTTATAGTGACGTAATCTCAGTGGAATATAAATATGATTATATGTTCAATATAAGTTAGTCCTAAGATTAGTCAGTGCACATGATTTACACTGACTTGCCAATCTATGATATAATCTACTTACACATTGTAGTGTTATGTTATTTCCAGAACATTAGCAAAGTAGATAAGATCGGATGTATTTGTTGCATTGGACTGGACCGATATTGACGGTTGATAGGATAAGTAAACATACCGTCATTATCTATTCTAGTCATATCATATAGTTGACCATAGGTCAATTCAGTCTCAATTCTGAGTGGTTAGTATTCTAACTGATTGTATTATTTGAGTTATTTGACTTGTTCGTTACCAGCTTACCCTACGGACTAGCCCATACTTACATCTTGGGAACTCGGTAGTATAATTGAGTGGGAGTGTTAATCATAGATATGAACAGCTATAGCTTCTGATGAAGAACTAAAACGATGGTTTCCTTTTAGTTTGGTTCAATGTGTTAAATGATAGAGATCTCATTTCAGTAATTAAATTAGTTTACTGAAATATCATTCACAAGGAACTAAGTGCTTCAAGGATAAAATACAATGAGGGTTAAAACTGTATTTTAGTCCCATCTCATTGTAGGCCGTCTATAGAGGACTAAGTGACAATTATGGTTGTAACAATGGATAATTAATAGCGTATCTATATTTGTTATAGAGTGTTCTATGAATTCAAGAGTGCAATTCCGAGTCTATAGTGGAGTCACGAGGAATTAATAAGTTAGTAAATTTATTTGTTAGATTTATGATAACTTATTGGAGCTTGATTTCATAGGCCTATGGTCCCCACTATACCTTGGATAAAATCATCTAGATAGTCTCAATTAATTGATTTAGTTATCAATTAGAATTATCAAAGTTGACCCGGTCAATTTTGGATAGTTTCACAGAGTTATGTAATTTAGAGAAGAAAAGAGAAATTAGGGCAGATTTATTAATTAAGATAAATTGGTATCTAAATTAATAAATAAATTTAAATCAAGGTTCAAATTATAAATAATTAATTTGATAAAAGATATAAACAATTAATTAAATCAATAGAAAATAATACAGGCCTTGATTTTAAGTCCAATGGGCTTATAATCAAATGGGAAGTTTCACGGGCCTAAAGCCAATGATAATTTCGACCTAGGTTTGATTATTGGCTATTATTTTATTGATTTTTTAATTAAATAAATGACCTAATTGAGTTTATAAAAGGAATGTTAAGAGAGAAGTCAGACAGATGACAAACATTGGCTTTTTGATAGGTTTTAGATTCTCTCTAAACATAAGTCCTTTTCTAAGCCTCATTATTCTTTCTCTTCTTCTCTCTATATCTATCTCATGTGTTAAGAATTTCCCACTCTAGTCTAGGTGATTCTAAGGATACTTTGGAAGACTATGAAGATAATAGAAGATCAGTTCAGTTTCTTGGTAATACTCTGCGACAGAAAGGATACAAGGGTTAGAGAAATTGAAGGAAGGACTCTTTCATTTTGTTGCGTATAATGTAAGTATTCCTATCATTATTTCTCATTGAATTCAATTTTAGAAACATGTTCTAGGTTATCTCATATTAATTTGTTTAATATTAGATCTACATGAAAATAAATAAAGATCATGTATAAGTTTTCCCAACATCCACAATGTTTGCTAGGAATCCTATGCAACCCTCCTGCATCAGGTCTCTAGCCTTCAGCCCCGAAATCATAGGTACTCGCGGTCCACTCACTGTCCCCACGAATACAAAGGGTACCTCCCCTTCTGGCTCAAAGGTCACCATCCTGCGCTTGCAGTCAATTGTCGCCCCATACTTCGATAACCAATCCATCCCTAGGATCATATCAAAGTCATCCATTGCTAGCTCAATCAGATCCATAGACAATTCCTTACTGTCTATCTCTACTAGCAATGCTCTAACCCATCTCCTAGAGACTACCGGTTCCCCAGTTGGCAACAAAGTCCGAAATCCCATAGCATACAAATCACTAGGTGTACACAGCTGATCTATCACTCTAGCATAAATAAATGAATGAGTAGCCCCTGAGTCCAAAAATGCAGTTAAAGAAGAACCAGCATTAGAAATCTGACATGCCACGATCGAGGGGCTAGCCTCAGCCTCAGTCTGGGTCAAGGTAAATACTCTGGATGGAGTGATCTCTACTTCGGCTCTTCCTTTCTGGCTTGTGGGCAGTCCTTCCTCAAATTACTAATGCTCCCACTATTAAAGTAGGCCCTGATCCTGCACTCTCCTTGATGTCGTTGTCTACACCGAGGACACAACGGGAAACTACTCCAATTGTCTCCCCCACCCTGACAGCCACTGAAAGCACCCCGTGCCCTCCTATCTGAGCCAGGAGGAACAAAAGAGTCTAGGGCCTTTCTCTTCTACTCACTGGGGCCACTACCCCGACTAGATATAGTAAAATGAGGCATCGTCCTTCGAGCATCACGCCTAGCAGCGCCCTCTCTCCATATCTGATCCTTGGCCCCCTCAATTGTAAGGGCCTTGTCCACTACCTGTGCATAAGTGGTAGTCGCCGGATCCAAAATTATCTTGACTTCACGGGCAATCATGACATTCAATCCCCGCACAAACCAATCTCTTCGTGCCATGTCAGTCGACACCAAATTTGGCGCGAACTTTGCTAACCGGTCAAACTTTAAGGCATACTCAGTAATCGTCATTCGATTCTGAGTCAGGTTGGTAAACTCATCAACCTTTGCAGCTTGAATTGCGACACTGTAATACTTCTCAATGAAAATTTTTATGAACTCTTCCCAGGTCATAACTGCGATTTATTGTCTCTGAGACACAACATCCCACCAAATGCGGGCATCTTCTCTCAACATGTAGTTGGCACAGGCTAACCTCTCATTCCCTTCCACCCTCATGAAATCCAAGATGGAAGAAATCATATTCATCCACTGCTCTGCCCGCAGTGGGTCTGGACCACCCTCGAAAGTGGGAGGATGTTGCTTCCTGAACCTCTCATACAAGGGTTCCCATATATTCTCCACAGCAGGCTGGGCTGGCACTAGTGCCACTACCTGTTGGACCTGTAACCCAATGTCCTAAGGAGGGGCTTCTTGCCTCAACTGTTGAAGCTCTTCGTCTATTCGGTGAAGTCTAGCTTCCATCTCAGCAAATAACTATTGCCAATTCGGTAGGGCAGGTGGAGGGTTCTGACCCTGGTTGTCATCCTCGACCCTATTGTCAGGGAGTCTGATTGATCGCCGAGGCATTATCACAATATGCCTGCAATCAATGACGCCACTTATCAGGCATGATAAACAACATCCAAAAACACCTCCCAAATTCATTAACCAATCACAACCAGCAAATCCATATATCACAAGTAGCATACAACAATCAAGGAGGCCATGCCCTAGCATCATGCATATGGCAACACATTCATCATGCTCTAATTAAATATTCAGGAAAACAGGGCACTTTAAACAAGTAATCAAGCATATAATTCATTAATTACCAACCAACCCTGAGTCAAGCTTGTCACTGGCAGCGAGCGTACATGTTCGGTTGATCTCTAGGAACCATAAACCTTGGCTCACTCTGATACCAAGTTGTAACGCCCTACTTCCTTAGAGTCGTTACTAAGTGAGTTAAAAATGTGCCATTAGCTCACTAATCGAGGTTTTAGGTTAAAAGTGAAGCTAAATTATAATTAAAGTTGTTTAAAGGTATTTAACATAAAAATGCGGTCATCCATTGAAAATGCAAAGAGTTATACATTTGGGATCCCTAAATACTGTTAAGAAAATACTTTACATCTCAAAATACATTTAAGGACGACCTAAGCGACAAATCAACCAAATACATTACATCATCCCAAAATAACCCTGGTCGTGGCGGCCAGGCAGGCCAAACATGTACTCGTCGCTCCACGCTCTTCGTACTCATGGTTGGTCGACCTTTCCTTTACCCTTACATGCACCATAGAGCACCCGTGAGCCGAAGCCCAGCAAGAAAACTCACATATAACATGTGACATATGCACAGAAGTCAACAATATACAGCAAGACAGCAACCAGGCTAAACATATAACGGCCAACGCTATCTCAGGCGCTTTACCAGGCCTTGGGTTCGCGGTCTTCACTGAAAGGATGACTCCAGCATCCTAGGAGGGTCTCTCCCTAACAGCCTGCAATCCGCATGCTCAACGCCAATTCTGGCCCCTTGTCGTACTTAGCTTCCTGCCATTTTTGGCCTTTGTCATTCCCGACCTTAGCTGTTTCCGACCTTTGCCATTCACTCACAAATATGCATCACATAGCATAATATCAACAGATATTTAAACATATACTAAACATAAACAATAGGGCTACACCCTGCAATTCAATCAATAGGGCTACGCTCCGCAATACAAATAATAGGGCCACGCCCTGCTCTACGGGTACAACAATTTTCTTACCTGTGTCCCGAGCTATCTGAGCATCGCGATTCCGAGCACAGTCCCCTATCTCGAACCTCGTTGAAAACCTAGTCACAACATATTTATAATAACCATCCATCAAGTTCTATAACAAGAAATAGCTTTAGAATATTAATCTAGCCACCGGGACCTTGGATTTTACCAATCCAAGTAATAAAATCCTTTCCGAGCCTTAACATTTGAGTTCTCGAGATAAAAACCTTCAAACAGCCAATATTTCCATTTGGGTTGCGACCCAGCCCCCTTAAGGGCCATGGTGCACTCAAGTAAGAGGAAAAATGCCTCTCTGCTGAGGGACATGGGCCATGACGCGTTATACCTTGCGCCACAGCGCGCCTAGGCAGACAGAGGCTTCCAGCCTCTTCGACACATACGGGTCGTAGTGCCTAAAGAACAGGGCCGCGGCTCGAGCCTCCAAACCCAGTAAATCACCATTTTCTCTTCATTTTTTTCTAACTTAACCCTTAAATTCTCACCCCAAACACCAACTAAACTCATAACTAAGTTTGGATTTCTTATTCACATACCCTAAATATCACATCAAATCCATAAACAATCCCATATACTCAGCAAACACCCATAATTAAACTTATAATCGATTTTCATGCGAGCCTAAGGTTCTAACACAATCCAGCAAAATTCAACAGTAAGATTCGATTAAGGAGCTTACCTCTGCACTTAATTCAGTCCCTGAACTTATTCCCCGATTTTTCAAGCTTCCAATCCACCTATCCTTTAGCCTAAACCCTCAAAGTTTCTTCAAATTCCTCAAGCACCATGAGGGGGAGAGAGAGTCGTGAGATAAAGAGAGAGAGCCGGGATTCCTTCTGTTTCTTTCTAAAATGACCCTTGAACCTCAACTGCCTAAGTGATCAAACCCCTCCCTAGTCAAAAGTCCAAAATACCCCTTAATCTTATCTAAATCTTCAAATGCCACCAAGGGCAATTTCGTCATTTCCATGCCCTGCTAATTCCTCGAATGTTCCTATAAATCCCCGTTTAATCTCGACATGTCTAAATAATTACTAAATTACTACCCGTTACTCAATAAATCCCAAACACACATTACATTCCCAAAATACCCCTAGGCTCCTTCCGAGCCGGGTATTCGACCCCGTTGTGACTTTCTATCAAGAGGATGTGCCTCTAACTTGAGGCACTCTGCGACCCCTAAGGCTAGGTCATGACCCACCTAGCAGATAAAGCCTAGTTTTTTTTTTAGGCTCGGGAGGCTCGGGGATTTAAACCTAAGCACTCGAGATGAATTCTACTACCCGGTTTAGTAGAATCCGAGGTTCCGGAGGCTGGTATTTGTTTCCAAAACATTTAATTGGATTAGAATTTAATAGTTATTCTTGATTGTTTGTGACTAGGGTTACCGTTAAGGCTCAGGATTGAGGATCGTGCTCGGAACCGCTCTTTATCCATCGCTCGTGACTTGAGGTAAGAAAACTGCACCTATGTGGTTGTGACTGGGATTGAGATTTCGTGTAATTGAACATGTGTTTTCCGTGAGTTATATATCTATTATATGTAATGTGAAAATATGACCTAAGGGTGTCAGGGCTGATGATAAGCGTGCGGAACCCAGCTGTAACGCCCTGGTTAGCCCAAGACCATCACATTGTGTATATTAAATAGTGCTTAACTTGCTAAATGAGTCAATAGGTCATAAACGTGCATCTTAGTGTTATTAATAGGCCAGGGTGAAAATCTCAGTCAAAATGAATGGATATATTTTATTAAAAACATTAAACTGTACATGGGATCCTATAAAAGTGTTTACAAAGTTATTTACAATCCAAAATGGTCATTATAGTATAAAAGTTACAACCCGCCGACCTAAGTGGCAAAAATAGGGTTAAACCCTAGTTCCCCTAAGAAACACCTTGGCCGTGGTGGTCAAGCAGCCGCATATGTACCCATTGTATTTATGGTCCTCCTGGCCCCCTAATCCAGGCATTAAGCCACATTAGGGAATTTGGGACGTTACAGCAACTCGACCTAAGTGAGCCGAGATCAGCTAAATAACCAGAGGGCTCGGCCTAAGGGCGCTGGCACCTAAATATTTGTATTACAGGTCGAGTTATATGATTGAAAGTATATGTTTATCGTTGCTTGGCTTAATACTTGTATTCTACTGAATAATTGAACTGATGGGATTGAAGTCTGTTATATGCTCTTGTTGCAGTCTATGCTTGTTGATTATGGTTTTCTTGTTGACCCTTAGCTCATGGGTGCTACGTGGTGCAGGTAAAGGCAAAGGAAAACTGGACCGACCTTGAGTTGGAGAGCTCTGGGAGCAGAGTGTACATTGAAAACAGCTCAACCGCCACGGCCAAGGGAGTTACAGGAACTAGAGCTCTAAAGTGTATTTTGCCATTTAGACTAGCTACTGCTGTATTAACTTTTGAGAGTCGTTTACGCCTTGTAAATCTTATGTTTGGAATTCCATGTATCAAACTCTTATTTTAATGAAAATCAATCATTTTATAATCAAAATATTTTAACCCTAACCTGTCAGATGACTTTAGAAACACATTTTCGTTCAAATGACCTGATTAGTAGGTCTCGCACTATTTTAAACACATAGTGTAACAGTCCTGGTTACCTAGGGCATTACAACTTGGTATCAGAGTGGTCTAGGCTTAAGGGTTCCTGCAGATTGGCTGGGCATGTACACTCGCCGTCAAAGACAAGCTGGACTCAGGGTTAGGTAACTACATATGTGATTATATGCTTAAATGTTTAAATGAAATATAATTGGCATGTCACACTCCTCATTTATGAGAGCACATATCTAACTTGTACATCTATCACCAATTGGAATTATCAAAGTGCATGAGCAAAATGATAAAAGTTCCCAACGAGATAAATCTCGTCAACCACTTAGGGGGGCAGAGTATACAACAAAAAAGGGTCCTAAAAGAGACCCTTATAAAAAAAAAGGAAATAAAGAATAAAACCTGGCAAAGCATCTCTCGAGTTCACAAGGAGTAGCTACCCTTATGAACATCAAGAGAGTCTAAAGGTCCTATAGGAAAAACCTCCTAATAAAGGTCGATACCTCCACGAGAGGAAAGGCCTCAGGGAGAGCATCCACCAATAAGCCTAGAGCGACCACTAAGCCGTCTAGCCAAAAAGGGTCCTAAAAGAGACCCTTGTAAAAATAGTACTATGCATAATGATGAGAAGGACGCTACTCTCAAGAAATAACAAGCGCGCACAAAAATATATAAAAGGATGGCTAGAACCTAAAGGGTTAATATATCCTTACAAATACAATCAAGGTGCACCAAAGAGACCATCACTATCGGTCCAAATAAAGTATCAACGAGTTATTAGAAGAAAGAGAGACCTATCAAACCCCTTTGAGTGGGCTCAAAAGGACCTTAAGCATAAAGAAAAAATAGAGACCTATCGAACCCCTTTGAGTGGGCTCAAAAGGACCTCAAGCATAGAGAAACAAAAACAAATGATCACACACACACACACACACACACATATATATATATAAAGAAAGTTGTGATAATGTTGCAGGATAAAGTCGGCATCAGCCACAACAGAACTTAGAAAAGTTCCTGAAGAAAAAAAAAACCATGAGAAACCTCTCCAGTATAATAAGTTCGAATAAGCATACAACCAAATCGAAGTGAAAGATAAAAATTGTAGAAGTGAAATCTCAAGGCCTCCCACCGCGAGCATTCCACTCGGCCACCTTGGCAACGACATGGTCACCAAAGGACGAGAAATTGAAGCTAGGATTCTGCCTCCACATTCCATAAGGGTGCGCTCTATGGAATTATACTCAACCTCAGCCAAATTAGCCTCCAAGAGAGTGACCTTCTCCCACAACACCTCAACCTTAGCTTCCGCTCTCTTCTTTTTTTTTGACGATGAAGAGGCTTTCTCCAGGGCTTTCTCCAGCTTAAGGTTGACATCGACAAGCTGTCCCTCGAGCTCCTGAACTCTGACCGCTAGATGATCCCTTTCAGCATTGGAAGAAGATAGGCCCTATGTCGAGTCTACAAAGTGTTGAGCCTTCAGAGAAGCCTGCAAGGAAGCAAAAAGTGAGCAAAAAAGGAGCCCAAAACACAAAAAACACCAATGTAAGATGCGTGAACTCACCCAAGTTGTGGAGCGCAGGAGGGTCTCCCCAAACTCTGCCATGGTAAAATTCCCAAGACCTCTCCACTCGATCTCAGGAATACCCTCAGCAACTCGGGCATACCTTTGCATGAAAGAGGATGACGTGCGACCCACCCAGGATGTTCCCTCCAAATCAAGAGCGCCCGAGTGAGCAGGGATAGATGACCCACTCACCGAGGGAGGAGGAGGTGCAAGAACATCGAACAAAGGGTACCCCGAATGGCCATGGCTAGTGGGAACGTAAGGAAGATTATCAAATTCATCGGAGAAAGGTAGAACGAAGTGCCCTTGCATGGTCTGTGGACCGCGGGAATGAGAAGTCATGTTGCGGTCCATAGGAGAAAAAGAGGGACACCCCCTGGAGGATGGAGATAGCTGAGTTGGACGTTTAGATTCGAGGGAAACTTCCTCAGGCACCCATTCAACATCACCCTCGTTCGAGTGAGGTTTTGCCTGAGTTACCTTCTTCTTTCACTCGGAAATGTTCCATAGCAGGTCGGGCTCCGAAACCCTGGACAGACCATAGTGATATAGGTTGGCCCCAGTAAAGAGATGGGCAGCCATTTTCATTGTAGGGACTGCGTCAAGGAAGACATCTACCGGCACCGCCTCCAACTCAGGAACGTCGAGAATACTGAAGCTCTCTGAACAATCAAATAAATTATCAATATGAGTGTAAGTTCCAAAATAGCAAACTCAATATAAAAGGAAAGACTTGAAGTACTTACTTGGGGATGAGCGGAAATGTTCCCGGACGGAAATGGGACCTTTCACAAAGAAAAAGTCCTACTTCCAGGAACCCGGGTTAGACACAGAACCCTCTATCAAGGAGACCTGAGAGTTGGCTTTCTGTAAGAAGTAGAAGCCTTTGGATTTAGGAGTTAGCATGAGATTATACATTAAATGCACCTCCTAGGTCGTGGGAGCACGACTATTAAGCTTCACGAATGCCATATACAGGCAGCTTAAGGTCATGCCATATATGATCACATTGCAAGCCAGTCATAAAGGTCAAAGGAGAAAGGGACTCCATCACCCCTCAAATCCAAATCTATCTCACTCTCCACCACCCAGATTTTACGCCTAAGCTTGGCCATGCATTCAAGGTGACATATATGGGCCCTCCTCAAGGTATCATAGTTTTGGTAAGGGTTATTTTCGGGGGATCCTGAGTCTGAGGATAAATCTACAAACTTGACCCCTGGAGGAATGCTAGACGACCCCCCACATGCCATAAAGCTGTGTCTTGTTGGTGATATGGGTGCAAGTGTAGGTGGAAAGGGTACTACAAAACACAAAGGAATAAGCTCGAAACCTCTAGACACAAGTGCTCGAAACAACCAACTATAGGGTACAAGGAAGGGTATATGTGCAAATGGGTGCATATACATGAATTAGCTCATGAGGAACTCCGACTGAGACAACCCTTCCCAAGTAACGCTAATTTAAACCCATTGAGCATACGAAAGGGTGGAAGCGTACCTTGAGCGGGTAAATTTGCGCACCGTTGCAACTGAAGAAATACCAAGGGTCGAAAGTACACGCCTACAAAAAGAAAGAGGAAATGTGTTTTAGACTCCTAGCACATATATAGACATTTACATAAAAAAAAAAAGGAGAAAAGGAAGACAAAGTGCCCTTGTGAGGGATGGAACCACTTACCTCTTGGAAGATTTGAAGACACAAGTACCACTAAGCTAAGAAAAGAAAGCGTAGAAATTGTCTTTGAGAAGAGGACCTATTTATAAGAAGCTCAAACTCATCCTAGCTGTTGAATCCAATGCTTGATCTATGGCCAAAAATGAAACCAAACACCTACATTGGGATCCGCAAAGCCAAATGATAAGCTCACATTCAATCTCAAGGGATCATGAGGATCACCACCTCCAAAGTGTGTTTTTATATACCACCAAAGCAAAGAAACACACTAATGCCACCTATGCTTTGAAGACACCATGGCGAAGAGTCTACCAGAGAGCCTAAAGGCCCTCTCCTATACTGGGGGGCAAGTGTGGATGCTAAAAATTCTATACTTGTTAAAAACCCAAATCTCGTGCTAAGGTCCCATGAATGCCTAAGTACATACATGCGCCTACACCCCAAGATGAGTGTTGGGCAGCCTCGCCAGACCCCATTAGCCACATGAGACCCCTGCCTCGCGCGCCCGGCCAATACACCACTCGAGGCCTTCATCAGGTGCCTCGCACCACAGGCCCCTGCCGCACGCCAATGCCTTGTGAGACACCATCTCGTGCCCCTGGCCTTCGCCTCGTGACCCTGCCTCGCGCCACATGCCCATGTTGCGCGCCAACGCCTCATGAGGCACCCTCACGTGCCCAGGCCTTTGCCTCGCGACCCCGTCTCGTGCCACAGGCCCATGCCGTGGGCCAGTGCCTCGCGAGACACCATCTCGTGCCCCAGGCCTCCGCCTTGCGACCCTGCCTCATGCCACAGGCCCATTTCGCGCGCCAGCACCTCGTGAGGCACCCTCTCGTGCCCAATACTTTGCCTCACAACCTCGCCTCACACCACAGACCCCTGTCGTGTGCCAGCGCCTCGTAAGACACCCTCTCGTTCCCAAGCCTTCACCTCGCGACCCCGCCTCATGCCACAGACCCCTGCCATGCGCCAATGCCTCGCGATGCATACCCTCGCACATGGTCCTCCCCCCCACGATGGGCACCTTGAGGCTCTAGCCTCCCATGCCTTTTGGGATTGTGTCTCCCATGATGACCCATAAAGGCTTCAACACTTAAAGGTTAAAAGAGTAGGATGCATACTGATACGAAGTACGTATGGGGGTACGGCCTTGAAGACCCTAGGTGTCTGACCCTAAGCACCACACCAGACAAGTAGTGGTCATACGAGTAAGGTACCTGATGTGGTCTTTCCCAGCCAACCTCTGACGTTCGTACTAAGCATATGGCGGAGGTATAACTAGCTACTAAAGTGGAGGTGCTCCTAAAAACCCTTGGCGTGTATTGGAGCCGACCACCACACTCTTGGCACCACTACCATCTGTAGACTGCATATGCAGAGTCGTGTCCCCAGGGACCACCATGTACAGTGAGCCAATAGTGCTCTACTATAAATATAACCTCCCTTCACTTGAGAAGGGGGGAAATATTTTTGGAGAATTTTGTAACCAGTTATTGCTAATGAAAAGAGACATTCAATATTCTCTCCGTTTTTCATTCTAGAATTCCATCATTTACATTTGATGTTCTTGAGATTGTAAGGAAGTTTGCCTAAAGTTTAGTGAGTTTAAAGTTCACTTCTCTTACAACTCCAAAAGTTCTTAATCTAACTTAGTTGACGAGTTCTTACTGTCAACACCCAGGCTGTTGAGAAGGCTCTTACCGCTGAGGAGGCAGAGAACAAGATTTGGAGGGAGAACGTTGCGAGACGGGATGTTCGCATGGCGTTGCCTCCATTTACAGGGTCTGGTAGGGGCAGAGGCCCCAATGATCAGAAGAGGAAGACCCTTAACACCTTGACCACTGCTGGTCCTGATAGGAGGGGGCGGGGTGCCCAGGGTGGCTGCCAGGGAGGTGGTGAGTCATGGAGGACTATCCAGAGTGCACTATATGCAAGAAGCGCCATCTGGGAAAATTTCGGGCAAATGCTTGTTATTTGTGCGGGGTGGTTGGACGCCTCAAGAAGGGTTGCCCGACATTGAAGAAAGAGGAATCAGGGAAGGTGGACAGCTTGACTCCAGCTCGAGTGTTCACCTTGACACAGTCAAAGGCTGAGGCTAGTCCCTCGATAGTGACTGTTATCCAGATTTCCGGATAGCGTTTAGATTGATGTCCTCGGGGAAGCAGAATTATCGATGTCTTTCACGGAAGGTGACCAGAGCTCGCGGATGGACAGAAAGGCTTCGCCTCTCCCGTTTAGTGTCCGGATTACTCTTCCAAGAAAACACAACACGAAAACTCGTCAACTCTCCCGGACTCCCGAAGGGGTATCCTTCAGGGAAGCCCCTTCCAGGAGAAGCTCTTCGAGTGGTCTCCGCGGAAATAGTCCCGTGCCTCGCACGGAACAAAACCAAACGGTCGAGTCCTAGAGGAGGCATATTTGGAATGATATCCGCCTGACACAGAATCCCGCCTGACACGCCCGTCAGGTCAAAGCCGCACACATCCCAGCACGCCTAAGGGTACCTTTTCGCCTACTATTCCGCTGACGACTTGGAAAAGATGGCTAACTTTGTGTGTTCCCCATACTTTCACGTAAATATACCCACATAGAGTCTTGCAGCCATGCTACTACAATAATTGTATCCCCTATTTATGGCTGGTGTAATTAAGACTCATGTACGTGGAGAAAAACCCTAATCCGAAACCCTAGCTATAAAGACCCCTTCATTTTACAAGAAGAGGGACGGCCAACAAATCACATAGCAAGAACTCTGAAAAAACCTCTCTAGCTTCTTCTTCTTCAAGAGAACCCGAGAGAAACATTGTGAGTGCATGAAGTTCTTGTACACCAGCCATCTTACTGTAATCCTTTCCAAGTATAATAACATCGACTCATGGACTAGGGCTCGTTAACGCCTAAACCACGTAAAAACACTGTTTGTTTAGTTACATTTCAGCACTTTTACAGTTCTTATCTTTTTATTATTCTGTTTGTATTCGTTTCCGAAAAACTCGGTAAACAGTGACAGGTCAGCTTTCTAGCGTCGGCTCTTCATATACTTTATTGATTGACCCTGGTGCTACACATTCATTTGTTTATAATAAAGTGATTGATAGATTGTGTAGTACTAATGAGTATTATACTGCGAGGTTTGGGACTATATAGCCTACAGGGGAGCTGGTAGTTTCTAGGAGATGGATTAGAGCACTGCCAATGATGGTGGATAGTAGGGAACTATCAGTAGATTTGATTAAGTTGGGTATGGATGATTTTGACATGATTTTGGGGATGGATTGGCTAGTCAGATACGGGGCCACTATAGATTGCAAGAAGAAGATGGTGACCTTTGAGCCTGAGGGTGAGGACCCTTTTGTTTTTGTGGGTGCTATGCATGGACCCCTCATTCCCATGATATTAGCATTGAAGGCTAGGGACCTATTATAAGGAAGGTTTATAGGTATTCTAGCTAGTGTAGTTGATACCACTAGAGTTACACCAGTGTGGCAAGGAGAGACTAGACTGGTATGCGAGTTCTTATACTTGTTTCCTGAGGACTTACCGGGACTGCCGCCGCACTGGGAAATTCAGTTCGTCATTAAATTAGCACCGGGTACAGAGCCTGTGTCGAGGGCACCATATAGGATGGCTCCGGCAGAAGATACAGTTGCAGGAGCTTCTAGACTTGGAATTTATCATAACCTAGCTTCTCCCCACGGGGTGCTCCAGTTTTATTTGTGAAGAAGAAGGATGGGACTCTGAGAATGTGTATAGACTACAGGGAGTTGAACAAGTTGACCATCAAGAACAAGTACCCCTACCAAGGATAGATGACATGCTCAACCAGCTGCAGGGTAAGACGGTATTCTCGAAGATTGATCTTCGATCTGATTATCACTAGCTGAGGATCAAGGACGAGGATATTTTGAAGATGATCTTCTGTACAAGGTATGCGCATTATGAGTTATGGTCATATCGTTTGGTTTGACGAACGCCCCAACAACATTTTATGGATTTGATGAACAGGGTGTTCAAGGATTTCTTGGATCAGTTTGTGATTGTCTTCATCGACGACATCCTAGTTTACTCCAGTTCAGAGGTAGAGCATGAGCAGTATCTTTGGCAGGTATTACAGAGATTGAGAGAGCATCGATTATATGCTAAATTTAAGAAGTGTGAGTTCTGGCTACCAGAAGTGACATTCCTTGGACATATTGTTAGTGGAGATGGGATTAAGGTGGATCCAGCCAAGGTAGATGCATTTAGAGATTGGTCGATGCCAAGGAATGCCTCGGAGGTTAGGAGCTTCCTTGGACTAGCAGGATACTACAGACGATTCGTGGAAGGGTTTTCAAAGATTGCCACATCGTTGACTGAGTTGACACGGAAGAATCTGAAGTTCATCTGGCCAGACAAGTGTGAGAGTAGCTTTCAGGCGTTGAAGTGATGATTGATTACTGCTCCAGTATTAAGCCTTCCTTCGGAGGGAGGGAAGTTTGTAGTGTATTGTGATGCATCGAGACTGGGATTGGGAGGCATGCTGATGCAGAATGAGAAAGTTATTGCCTATGCGTCACAGCAGTTGAAGGATTATGAACAGCGGTACCCTACCCATGATGTGGAACTAGCAGTGGTGATGTTTGCACTAAAAGTATGGCAACATTATTTGTATGGAGAGAAGTGCGAGATATACATCGATCATAAGAGTTTGAAGTATTTCTTCACCCAGAAGGACCTAAACATGAGACAGAGACGTTGGCTAGAATTGGTGAAGGACTATGACTGTGACATCCTTTACCACCCAAGAAAAGCCAATGTAGTGGCAGATGCATTGAGCCAGAGGGGCCCAGACAGTTATTTAGTTCGAAGCACATATCGAAGGAATTGGCAGAGGAGATGGCCAGAGCCAGGATAAAGTTGGTTGTTGTAATGCCCCGAATTCTCCGATATGTTTAACGGCGTGAATAGTAGGCCGGGAGGGCCATACTTGCTTAATTATGTTATTAATTGATAAAATGCATGTATATGTTGATTATATTATGATATGATGTGAAATGCATGCATGTGAGTCCATATTTCTTATTACAGGGGTGTGATGGTAATTTGGCCCGATGAGGGTAAATTGATTACTTGTACGCATGTTGGTGATATATCTTGAGACCACATTATGATGTGGGTTTGTTCGAGCCATTTGGCATGAGACGATCAAGGAATGTTAATTATCGGTTTGGTCATAACAGGCTTAAGCTCGGGGCTCGGGGTGAGTCTCTGGGTGTTTTAATGATTAGAGTGTTACCGGGCATTAAAGGGTAACGGGATGTGAAATATTGGTGTTTGAGGATATTGAGATTAGCGAGAATTGGGAAGCGTTAATTATGATTAACGGTGTAAGTGGAAAGTGTCGAAATTACCCTTGAAGTGGTTTTAGAAGCTTTAAAAGACCTAGGGTTATTTTAGTCTTTTGGCTTGGATATATATGATGTTTGGAGGCTGTAGAATAAACAGAACCAAAAACAGAGTTTTCTTCTTCTCCTTCCCGTACCTTCTCCTTCCTTCATTTTCCTTGTGAGTTTTTGTGATCTTGTTGAGGATTTGAGCTTGGGAGCTAGGACTTGGTACTTTGGGAGAGTGTTCCACTGTGGAAGAGCACCATAACCTGAACTTGAGGTAAGCTTTTAGCCACTAGTTTTCATGTATGCTCTGTTTTCGTTTTAAGTTTTCAACTTTAGATTTTGGTGTGGAAAGTTGGAATCAAGGGGAGTTTTCGTGGTGTTTTACTTGGGTTATGATGAGGGAGAGTTATGGGTGATGTTTAGAGGTTTAATTGGGTGTTTGAAAGAGGTTTGGGTGGTGTTTAAACTGGGTTTGAAGGGTTGGTTCCAAGAGAAAACGCAAGGGAAGAAAAACAGGGGTTTTGGCTGAACTGGGGGTTGCGCCGCGGCATGGCCAGGGTGAGCCGCGGCCCTTGGGGAATGCTGAGTTTGGGCGCCTCTGTTTGAGGGGCGGGCCGCGGCATGGCCAAGGAGGGCCGCGGCCCTTAAGGCATTTTTGGCCAAAGTGGAGTTTTTAGCATGGGGATTCAAGCCTAAGGCCTCGGGGTTGAACCTACTACCCGGTTGAGTAGTGTTTGATGTCCCGGAGGTTAGGTTTTGGTTTGGGAACCTTTTATTGTTCATTTTATTGATGGAATCCCATAATTGGTTATGACCAGGTAACCGCTAAAGCACCAAAAGGTTGATCGTTCTCAGGGTTGTTCTTTTATCCATTCTTGCTCGAACCAGAGGTAAGAAAACTGCACCCCAAGTGTGACATGCATGGATACTCGTGAGGCATGTTGGTTGTGTAATATGGACATGGATTGAATATAGAATGTTGGGCATATGTTGCTCACTCGTGCATGGTACTGACTTATTAGTCAGGTTTGGCAAATGTGCTAGTATCAACTGTGAAGTTGTGACTCATTAGAGGTTCGGCAGTGGTACTGGGCGCTGGTAACGTTGCACTGACTCATCAGTCAGAATTGGCAAAGGTGTTAGCATCAACTGTGAAGCTGGGACTTATTATTCAGGTTCGGCAGTGATACTGGACACCGGTCACATAGCGCTGACTCATTAGTCAGAACGGCCATAGCGTGGATCACGCAAGCCAACAGAGATTAGATCTAATCGACTATTAGCATTGAATGACTCAAAGAGTATTAATGCAAGACCGACCTCGAGGGTCGATGATTGAGATAAGCACTTGGAGGCTAGTGGCTTACCTAGCAGCCACTCTCCCTCTTGAATCATGTGATGTTCACTCATTGGTTCGAAAGCGTTATGTTCAATGTGATTATAATGATAATCATTCGATAATGTTTATGAAGAGTATTATGTTTTCTTGCTGGGCTTTGGCTCATGGGTGCTATGTGGTGCAGGTAAAGGAAAAGAAAAGCTCACCTAGCCTTGAGTGGAGAGCTGATGTGGTGATGTGTACATATGCGGCCGCTTGACCACCACGGCCAAGGAGTTCTCAGAGGAACTAGGGGGTTTACCCTATTTTTGCCGCTTAGGTCGGCGGGATTGTAAATTTAAAACTGTAATGACCATTTTGTACTGAGAACTACTTGTAAATGTTTTGTTTAGCTCTGCAGAGCAGTTTGTAATAAAAATCTCCATTTTCTTTTTATTGGTTTTGTACCTTAACCTGTTAATTACACTTAGAGCACGTTTTTGACCAAAGGACTCAGGTAGTGAGTCAAATTTCCGGTCCACCGTTCACCGTAACTGTTCTGGGGTAGCCAGGGCGTTACAGTTGTGGGCCGGTGGGCCGGTTGGCCAATATTACCTTACAGTCTACCCTCCTAAAGAGGATAAGGGAAGGTCAGTTGGATGATGCACAGTTGCAGAAGATTAGAGGGAATGTCCTAGCTGGAATGGCTAATGATTATTCTATTTCAAAGACAAGTTTACTACGTATAAGGATCAGATATGTGTTCCGATGAATATGGGGATTAGATAAGAGATAGTTGATGAATCCCATACTACACCATACTCACTCCATCCAGGCACCACGAAGATGTGCCAGGCTCTACGGACTTTATATTGGTGGCTTGGGATGAAGAGGGACATGGTTGAATACGTGGCCAAGTGTTTGACCTGTCCGCGGGTAAAAGGTGAGCATTAGTGACCAGCAAGGTTGTTACAGCCTTTGGGTATTCCCGAGTGGAAGTGGAAATACATTACTATGGATTTCGTGGGAGGTTTACCCAGGACAGTGGGGCAGCATGACTCAGTGTGGGTGATAGTAGACAGATACATCAAGTCAGCTCACTTTCTGCCAGTGTGGATGACCTATACAGTAGATCAGTACGTGGAGTTATATGTGAGGGAAATTGTACGTCTTTGTGGGGTTCCTAAATCTATAGTATCGGAGCAGGATCCCATATTTACCTCCAAGTTTTGGGGTGGTTTGCAGAAGGCTATGGGAACTCAGCTGAAGTTCAGTACAGTCTTTCATCCTCAAACAGACGGGTAGTCTGAGAGGACAATTCAGATACTGGAGGATATGCTTAGAGCATATGTGTTAGACTTCGAGGGGTCATGGAGTAAGTATCTCCCGTTGATCGAGTTTTCGTACAACAACAGTTATCAATCAATGATTGGAGTAGCCCCATATGAGATGTTTATATGGAAGAAAGTGTAGATCACCCATTCATTGGGATGAGATGGGGGAGAGGAAGTATTTGGGACTGGAGGTGGTTCAGAAGACTAATGAAGCTATTGAGAAGATTTGAGCTCGAATAATCGCTTTGCAGAGAAGATAGAAAAGCTACGCTGATCCTAAGCATAGGGACGTGGAGTTCCAGGTAGGGGACCATGTGTTTCTGCGAGTTTCACCATTGCGAGGGGTGAGGAGGTTTGGGAAAAGGGCAAGCTAAGCCCTAAATTCATAGGACCTTTTGAGATCCTGGAGAGGAACTGGTAGGTAGTCTATATTTTGGCTTTTCCACCATCGTTATCAGGAGTTCACGACATAACACATCTCTATGCTTCGGAAGTACGTCTCATATACGACTCATGTATTTGGATATAAGGGTCTAGAGCTACAAACAGATTTATCGTATGAGGAGCGACCGATTTAGATCCTAAATAGGAAGGATAAAGTTTTGAGGTTCAAAGTCTTATGGAGGAATAGCATGGTCGAGGAAGCGACCTGGGAGCTTGAGTCGGTTATGTGGGATCAATATCCCGAGTTATTCACCTAAATTTTGAAGACGAAATTCTCAATAGGAGGGGATAGTTGTAACGACCCAAAAATGCTAATAGGGTTTACTGCCTTGATTAGCGTGTCGAAAGGGCATAACTGGATATATGTGTCATTTATTGATTAAATGCGTGACTATGTGGCATGCATGATATATATGATGATATGAATATATTTATATGCATGTTTATGAGTATTAAATATGCATATGGGCCTGTTCTTGTTTATAAGAGCATATTTGTAATTTTGGCCCGTTAAGGGTATAACTGTGATTATATGTGTTAAATGGTTGAGACCATATTATTATGTTGATATGTTTGCAGTATACGGCTTGAGGCGATCCTAGTGAGCGGATTAGCAGAATAGTTGCAACAGAGTTTAATACCCGACTCGGGGTGAGCCTAGGGGTATTTTGGGAAATTTAACATATATTTGGGATATTTCGCATAATGGGTAAGTATTTGGTAATTAGTTGGGCATGACAAGATTAATTGGGGATTGGTAGGATGACTCGAGGAATTAGTGGGAAACGTGGAAAATGACTGTTTTACCCTTAGAAGCAATTAGAGGGTTGGGTTAGTATCAGAGGCAATTTGGTCTTTTGGTTAAGGGATAAGGTTAACTGAACTTAAGGGAACTACCAGAATATAGTGGAACAACATCAACTCTCTCTCTATCTCTCTCTCTCTCTCACATCATGCACGTTCTCTCTCTCCCTCTCTTGTGCCTAAGGGAATTTTGAGGTTTTGGAGGAGGAAACCTAGGGAATTCGGCAGGAAAGTCTGGAGAATTGAGGCTAGAAGTTAACAAGAATCTGCTGAGGAAATTATGCTACAATTGAGGTAAGAATTCTGTTTTTGGTTTCTGCTGGAATTTAGATTGTTGGATGAATTTGACTGGGTTTTTGGGTGATGAAATATTGCTATTGGGATGGTGTTTTAGTAGGATTTTGGGTGTTTTATGCTTAGGATACGTGGTTAAGAGTCTAAGACTTGATTCTGGGTTTTGGCTGAAAGTTTCAAGGGTGATTTGTTAATTTGAGCTGGGAAAATATGCTGGAAACCCAGGGATTTCTGGGTTCGCGAGGGCGCGCCACCGCGACCCAGTTCATGGGCGTCGCAGCCCGCCTCCCCAGAAGCAAGAGGCTGCGCCTCTGACTTGAGGCGCTACGACCCCTAAGGCTAGGTCGTGGCCCGCCTAGACAGTTAAAGCCTAGGTTTGTGTTGGGGTTTTATGCCCTAATTAAAACCCAAATTCTTTGTAATCTCATTTTATTATCAATAAAAGAATAGAAATCATTTTTTGACTTGGTCAATCACTTTGCTCACATGTTTTATTTTCATGATTATTTGTTTAATATAAACTTCTATTAAATCCCGAGCATATAGCTAATCTTATTTATAGTGACGTAATCACAGTGGAATATAAATATGATTATATGTTCAAAATAAGTTAGTCCTAAGATTAGTCAGTGCATTGGATTTACACTGACTTGCCAATCTACGATATGATCTACTTACACATCACAGTGTTATGTTCTTTCCAGAACATTAGCAAAGTAGATAAGATCGGATGTATTTGTTACATCGGACAGGACCGATATTGACAGTTGATAAGATAAGTAAACATACCGTTATTATCTATTCTAGTCATATCATATAGTTGACCATAGGTCAATTCAATCTCAATTCTGAGTGGTTAGTATTCTAACTAATTGTATTATTTGAGTTCTTTGACTTGTTCGTTACCAGCTTACCCTACGGACTAGCCCATACTTACATCTTGGGAACTCGGTAGTATAATTGAGTGGGAGTGTTAATCATAGATATGAACATCTATAGCTTCTGATGAAGAAGTGAAATGATGGTTTCCTTTTAGTTTGGTTCAAGGTGTTAAATGATAGAGATCTCATTTCAGTAATTAAATTAGTTTACTGAAATATCATTTACAAGGAACTAAGTGTTTTAAGGATAAAATACAATGAGGGGTAAAACGGTATTTTAGTCCTATCTCATTGTAGACCGTCTATAGAGGATTGAGTGACAATTATGGTTGTAACAATGGATAATTAATAGCGTATCTATATTTTTTATAGAGCGTTCTATGAATTCAAGAGTGCAATTCCAAGTCTATAGTGGAGTCACGAGGAATTAATAAGTTAGTAAATTTATTTGTTAGATTTATGAAAACTTATTGGAGCTTGATAACTCTACAAAATAGAGTTATTTTACCACTTTTTATGTGCTAATTGTTGCTTAATTCTTGAGTTTTTAATTAATTTATTAAGTTTTTAAGTAATTTGGCATTTATTAGTTTTATTGTAATTTTCTAGATTTTTATATGTTTTTATAGATATTTTATTGTTTTATGTTGTAATTTAATTAGTTGAAATTAATGTTGTTAGTTGAATGCTAAAAATATGATTTTATTGAAAATAAATGTTATGTAAATTAAATTTTAATTAGTATTTTCATTGGAGTTATATGATATATTTTATTAATGAAAATATTTAATTTTAATTTAGTTTATAATTTATTTGGTAGGGAAGTTATTGCAATTTTGGAATGAAGAAAAGTGTGGCATTTTCAAGAAAGAAAGGAAGAAAAGTGGCAAATGACCAATCCTCCAGCCAGGCCCAAGGCCCAATTCGCTCCAAAGCTCTCCCAGCCTTCACGTGACTCCTCACCATATATCATTCTTCAGCATATATCACACAGCCCACAACAAGCCGAAATGCCCATTGCTCTTCCAGCCGTGCATCATTTTGTGATGCATTTCCTTCCTTCAGCAAAGAAGGCCCATGCCCAAAAGCCACGCCTGGCCCAATTCGCATAATGTCCCATGCTCGGCTTTCCTCTCCATCAAAGCAGGCCCAAGCCCATTTCGGCCCAGCCTAGACCAAGCATAACAACCACCAAAAAGACCCAAAAATCACATTTTCATTCCCAATATTTTTCACTCAAATATCAATTCACTTTTCCCTATTTTTCTTACCTAAATAAACATTCCTAATTTATTTTTTTACCCTAGCTTTTCACTAATCTTTTACCCAACCAAACATTTCATCTTTCCAAAACTCTTACACTTACTCTATTTATCCTACCACTTCCCAACACAATTAAATTAATCAATTTATTTATTTTAATTTGATTAATTTAATCTCCACATTTTGCCTATAAATAGAGTCTTGTAAGACCATTTGGGGAGCTCTTCTTCTTCATTTTTTTTCAACCTCTTCTACACTCCATATTTCTCTTCTTTTCACTATTTTCTCTCTACCATTTTCATCTTTTGAAGAGCATGTCAAGTATGTTATTTTGTAATTTTTATCTAGTTATGAGCTTCTAATCTTTTTCAAAGGTTATTAAGATGATGATGAAGCAAAATGTAACTAGATAGTATTTTTTATTGTATGTTGATTTCCCATTTGTGTAACATTGTTTATGGATTTTTCTATCAAAGATATGCATTTTTCATCTAGTGTTGATTATTAAAGCATATTACACTTAGTTCTTCATTATGCAAAAATATGATATTCTTTGATTAAATGTTTTTCATTAAATTGTTCACATCTAATTCTCAAAGCATAAGTATCATATTTTGCCTAAACATAATCTCTTTGATTTTTTGTAGTTTCATTAGGTTGTAACACAACTAATGCTTAGAAATTATATCTTATATAAGTGAAGAAAAATCCTACATTTTTTAAAGTAACTTGTGCTTGAATAGAAAATATATTTTGAAAAAAATATAGTGTGATTTATTTCAACTATATCTAAACTTGGGAATCAATATACTTATAAATACTATTGAACTTGCATTTTGTGGATTCTAACATCTTAATAATCTTATTTTACATATATCATTTGAAAACCATTTTTCTATTTAATCTTAAATCTTTTTATTACTTGTCTTTTATTTTTCTAAAACAAAATCTCATCAAATATTTGGAACTAGGTTAGAATATTATTGCTTTGTTTGAAATAGTTTCTTTTGATGTTAGTCAACTCCCATGGGTTCGACCTCGTACTTACATGAACATTATATTCCGAAACGATTCGTGCACTTGCGAGTTTAAATTTAAAACACACCCGTTTTGGGTCCAACAGAGCTTGATTTCATAGGCCCATGGTCCCCATTGTACCTTGGATAAAATCATCTAGATAGTCTCAATTAATTGATTTAATTATCAATTAGAATTATCAAAGTTGACCAGGTCAATTTTGGATAGTTTCACAGAGTTGTGTAATTTTGAGAAGAAAAGAGAAATTATGGCAGATTTATTAATTAAGATAAATTGGTATCTAAATTAATAAATAAGTTTAACTCAAGGTTCAAATTATAAATAATTAATTTGATAAAGGATTTAAATAATTATTTAATTAATTAAATCAATAGAAAATAATACAGGCCTTGATTTTAAGTCCAATGGGCTTATAATCAAATGAGAAATTTCACGGGCCTATAGCCCATGATAATTTCGACCTAGGGCTTCAAAATGGCTATTATTTTATTGATTTTTTAATTAAATTAAATGGCCTAATTGAGTCTATAAAAGGAGTGCTTAGAGAGAAGTCAAAAAAAGAAGTTTGATAAGTCACAAGTCAGATTTTCTGATAGTTTTAGACTCTCTCTAAACACAAGTCCTTTTCTAAGCCTCTTTGTTATTTTCTCTTCTTCTCTCTATATCTATCTCATGTGTTGAGAATTTCCCACACTAGTCTAGGTGGTTCTAAGGATACATTGGAAGATTGTGAAGAAAATAGAAGATCAGTTCAGTTTCTTGATAATACTCTGCGACAGAAAGGATACAAGAGTTAGAGAAACTGAAGGAATGACACTTAATTCCGCTGCGTATACTGTAAGTATTCTATTATTTGTTTCTCTTTGAATTCAATTTTAGAAACATGTTTTAGGCTATCTCGTATTAATTTATTTAATATTAGATATACATGAAGATAAATAAAGATCATGTATAAGTTATTCCAACAGATTGTTTTTAGGCTCGGGGAGGCTCGAGGATTTAAACCTAAGCACTCAGGACGAATTCTACTACCCGATTTAGTAGAATCCGAGGTCCCAGAGGCTAGTATTTGTTTCCAAAACATTTAATTGAATTGGAATTTAATAGTTATTCATGATTATTTATGACTAGGGTTACCGTTAAAACTCAAGACTGAGGATCGTGCTCGGAATCGCTCTTTATCCATCGCTCAGGACTTGAGGTAAGAAAACTGCACCCATGTGGTTGTGACTAGGACTGAGATTCTGTGTAATTGAACATGTGTGTTTTGTGAGTTATATATTTGTTATATGTAATGTGAAAATACAGCCTAAGGGTGCTGGGGTTGATGATAAGAGTGCGGAACGCAGCTCGGCCTAAGCGAGCCGGGATCAGCTAAATAACTAGAGGGCTCGGCCTAAGGGTGCCGACACCTAAATATTTGTATTACATATCGGGTTATATGTTTGAAAGTATATGTTTATCGTTGCCTGGCTTAATACTTGTATTCTACTGATTAATTGAATTGATGGGATTGAAGTCTGTTATATGTTCTTGTTGCGGTCTATGCTTGTTGATTATGGTTTTCTTACTAAGCCTTGGTTCACGGGTGTTACGTGGTGCAGGTAAAGGCAAAGGAAAACTGGACCGACCTTGAGTTGGAGAGCTCTGGGAGAAGAGTGTACATCAATAGCTGCTCGACCGCCACGGCCGAGGGAATTACAGGAACTAGAGCTCTAAACTGTATTTTTCCATTTAGACTAGCTACTGCTGTATTAACTTTTGAGAGTCGTTTCTGCCTTGTAAATCTTATTTTTGGGATCCCATGCATCAAACTCTTATTTTAATGAAAATCAATCATTTTATAATCAAAATCTTGTAAACCTAACCTGTCAGATGACTTTAGAAACACATTTTAGTTCAAATGACCTGATTAGTAGGTCCTGCACTATTTTAAACACATAGTGTAACGTTCCTAGTTACCTTGGGCATTACATTATTTGAATTGCATAAGTTATATTATTATATGACTGATTATGCATGTTTAAGTGTATTAAATGTGCAAAACATGACAACTTTTATGTAAAGGGGCATATTTGTAATTCTTACCCGTTGATGGTCTAATTGTGATTATATGATACTATATGATTGAGACCACATTATTATGTAGATATATTTGAGATATTCAGCAGGAGTCGGTCATTTGCAGCAAGATAGTGGTTTAATCACAATGGGGGATTATACCTGGCTCGGGTGAGCCAAGGGGTATTTTGGTAATTCGGTGAGTTATCGGGACTCATTAGAGTATGAGTCATACTTTGGGAAAAATAGTGATATTCCGGGTTTGGCGGAATTATTTGGGAACTATAAGTGTAATGTGAGATGGGAGAGTAAAATGACGATTTTTCCCTTAGTGGGCTTTGAGAGGGAAGTTTGGCCTCAGGGGAATTTTGGTCTTTTGGACCATTAGGCTGATATACTCAACTGAGTTTATCAACTCAGAAAGAAGGAAAACAGAGCAACACAAAACAATCTCTCTCTCTCTCTCTCTCTCTCTCTCTCTCTCTCTTTCTCTCTCTCTCTCTAAGCTTTGAGATTTTGGAAGAGAATTTGAATTCTAAGGAGATTTGGGGCAAGCTGGAAGCTGTTAAAGCTTAGGAACAAGCTAGGGAAAATCGTGTAACAGAGGGGCAAGAAGCTTTATTGAATTTGAGTCTAATGAAGATTTGATTGAGTTTTAGGGATGATTTTGGTATTTCTGAGCTGCTGGGACCGTTATTATGGTCAAAATTGGTTAAAATCATGTGTTTGGGATGATTTTTGGGAAGTTGGTGATTCTTAAAATCGCTGGTTTTCTGGGTTCACAAGTCGCGTCGCGACGCTGTTCTTGGAGCACCACAACCCTTATGGCACTCATTGGTTTATGATTAAGGCGTCCATTATGAATTGGACATTAACTATCTACAATTTAGATTTGGCAGTAATCAATGAAAAGTCCATCGAGAATTTTATGAAGCCATTGTGCTGCCTTTTTCCTTCTTTGTTGTTTCAGTTAGGCCTATTCAGGGACCACAAGATGCTGCAATTCTCGAAAGGTCAGAGAGCTTTTGAATTCAAATGGCGTCGACTCATAGTGAAGGAGGTCCCCTAATCGAAAAGAAGGTAAGTAAAAAAATTAATGTTTAAGAAACATATTGACTACCAAAATTAATAATCTTGTTGATGGTTAATGCTCATAAATTTTCAATGGAGATTGTGGTATATACGCGATCAAGCATGTCGAGCATCTTATGTCAAAGCTTCCATTGAACACCATTGTTGACACAAACATAGAGACGTTCAAGAACAAATGGTGTGTCGACTTGTTCTATTAGCATTTGAGATCTTGGTCGAGCATTTTGCCTATTGTTTAGTTTTGTACTTTTTTTATACCTACTTTTACCTTCTTTTGTACTCATTTTCAATTTTTGATAACCTGTAAATATCATGAAACATTGCCATCTTAAGAGGCTTCTTATTGAATTAATTTGAAAAGGTTCAGTTGAAACATGGAAAATAAAAATTGAAATTTTCCACTTTCATAATTTTGTCTGTCTTTATCGAGCACCATCAAGCATCATCGAGCCTTATTAAGTAATGTGATCGTCGAGCACCATTGACCAACGCTGTGCACCATAGCCATATTAGGAATTATTATCGTCGAGCACCTATCGAGATAGATTAATAAATGTGTCTGTGGAGCACCATAGAGCAAATTTGATAAAAAAAAAAGATTCCAAACAAGGAGATAAAATTAGAAACAATTGCAAAAAATCACAATACTAAGAGACCTTAACGAGTGAATAAAAAAACTCAATAAACATGAATAGGAGTTGATGACTACTCAAGATTCAGACTAATCTACATATGATCATCATTTTTATATGAATTAAATCTTTATGAAAAACAATATATTTGTAAAGATATTAATTAACATCGGTCTAATCGTATACAATCTAATTATATAAAATACATTTACTAAGATGTCTATCAACATCAGCAATCCGGATCTAGATCACATACATTATAAAAAAAAAATGCATAGTAAACCGTACTAACAACCATTGATTAAATATTTCATACTTTAATATGTTACTAACAATTGTATTCATTATCTATGCTATTAATTTTCTCGTACTTATACAAGATCATACTCTCATTAATGAATATAATTTTTGTAACGCCCCAAACTCCAGGGACTGTTACGGTGTGCCTTATAATCAGTGCTAAACTCGCTAATCGAGTCATTTGGCCAAAATCGTGTAACTAAGTATGATTAGCGGTTTAGGGATTAATTTTTTTGGATAAGATGTAACGTCTCATTAGAACGTTTAATATATACATTGGGATCCCAAACATATAATTTAGAGGTCTATTACAAGAAAATATTTACAACAGGCCGATCTAGGCTGCAAAACAAGGTTTAACCCTAGTTCCTCTTCCAACCCTCGACTGTGGTGGTCGAGCAGCCGCATATGTACACATCGTCACCTAAGCTCTCCAGCTCAAGGATGGTCCAACTTTCTTTTGCCTTTACCTGCACCACATAGCACCCGTGAGCCGAAGCCCAGCAAGAAAACTTAATATGCTCATGATCAGTAATAACATGTCATCAAATCATAAGGCACACGCCTAGCAAATATAGCCCTAATCAAGCAGGCAAATGAGTTCACGTAATGTTGAGTATAACACATCAACCAATGATCATAATAATCATCCAGGGCTTTTAGCCCCAAATAGAAGAGTGACAGTTGTAATAGTCATTGAGGCGGGTTCCGTTCCCAGTAGCCATGTGACGATAGGGTCACCGGGCTTTATAGATAAGTGATCATTTCACTAGCTTAAACATGATAGGTGCATGATGACTAGTCACCAACATAACCTTCCTCATGACCATAGAGTCACAACCATGGAACACTGTTCCCTGGCCATGTGACAAGCAGTCACCTAGGCCTTAGGCCCTGGCTCTGAGTAACTAGTTTAGACTAGTCAAGTGATTATAAGTTTCATCGACCTTAGGGTCGGTCCAGCATTAATGCCTTAGAGTAATTCAATGCTGATATCGATTAGATCTAATCTTTAATCGACCCTGCGTTCATGACGCTATGCCATTCTCAACTCTTAGGTCTGTGATACTCGACCAGTGCCGACCCTGACTAGTCAGTGCCATACACAAGTAAGCAATGCTACCAAACAAATATCATATGTCAAATATCCGAATACAGGGCATTCAACATGCTTACTCAATAATTACTAGCACAATTGGGATCATGCATAAACACAGAGGCTCAAGCTCTGAACAATCTCATATTCAATATACATAGCATGCCTTAATCATATGTTTCTCGTGCATACATTTAAACATCCAACATGCATCAAGAATAGCCATGCATGTCACATATACACAGGGTGCAGTTTTCTTACCTCTGGTTCGAGCGAGAATTAGAACAAGAACGACCCTTGAGAACGATCGATCCTTTAATCCTTTAGCGGTCACCTAGTCATAACCAAATACAATCTCCGATTAATGAAAATCAACAAAGATAAGGTCTTAACCTAAACCCCACTCTCGGGACCCCGAAATGTACCCACACGGTGAGTAGATTCGATCCCGGGCCTTAAGGATTGAAACCTCGAGCCAAAAACCCTTAAAACCACCCAAAATGGGGTTCTGAAGAAACAGGGTAGCGCTACAGCGCTGCTCAATAGCGCCCCAGCGCTATACTCAGAACCTTAAACCATCCAAACAAATCCTGTGTAGCGCTATAGTGCCCTCTGATGGGCACTATAGCGCTACCCTCAGCCAGACACTCCCCTGAAATCTCTTCCTTCGACTCCTTCAATTCCAACTCAATTTCAATGCTTCCAAACCCCATTTTTGATGCTAAATGAACCCAAAAACCATCCTCACATGTCCTAGGCACCACAACCCCAAGAACCCTAGCCAAAACTCCAATCAATTCCCTAACTTTCCAACTCAAGAACCAGCTGAAACTTAACTTGGAAAACAAAGCAAAAACAAGAGTTCTAATGGCTAGAAACTCACCTCAATCTCAGCAGCACGCCCTCTTCAATGGTGGAGCATAACCCTAGCTTATCCTAACTTGGTTCCTTGACTTGATTCCTCAAAAGAAAGCTTGAAAATTCAAAGAGAAATAGGGGGGCGGGGGGGAAATGATGTACGGGAGAATGTGATTTTGGTGCTCTGTTTTGAGAAGGTTTCTACAGCTTACTAAGCTTATATGGCTGATGTAACGCCCTACTTCCTTAGAGCCGTTACCAAGTGAGTTTTAAAAAAAAACTTTGTGCAATTAACTCGCTAACCGAGGTTTTTAAAACAAAAGTGTGACTAAGCAAAAGTTAAGGCTGTAATCTTTTGAAAATGCTTTACTTCATTGAAAACTTCAAGTATCTATTATTTGGGATCCCAAAATAAGGTTTGCAAAATGTTTTACAACTTAAAATAAGTTTACAGTTGATTGACTATCAAATTACAGGTTAATACAGCCATTTAGAAAATGCCCCCAACCAAAGCAGTCGGGCAGGCCAAACATGTACGCGCCGCTTCATGCTCTCCATACTCATGGCTGGTTGACTATATATCTTTGCCCTTACCTGCAACACAGAGCACCCGTGAGCCGAAGCCCAGCAAGAAAACTCAAACAACACATATCATATGCATATTATATAATCAATCTATCAGATAATCCAAGTAGTCCATTAGACTAAACAAACACTCCACGTGCTAGGTGTTACTCCCGGCCCCGCTGCCGTTCGCGGCTCCCTTGCTGTTCTCGGCTCATTTGCCGTTCTCGGCACCTTTGCCGTTCTCGACTCATTTTCCGTTCTCGACACCTTTGCCGCTCTCGGCTCATTTGCCGTTCTCGGCACCTTTGCCATTCTCGCTACTATAATCACATATAGTATAATTCAAATAACATTCAAACATATAACAATTCAATCAAAACTATACCATAATCATGTAATACAATTTAGGGCCGTGCCCTGCATTAACACTATGGGTCCATGCCATGTCCTACGGGTGCTACAGTTTTCTTACTTGTATCCCGAGCTTCACAGTGCACCAAAGTCATGAACACGGTCCTCAAGCACGAGCCTCTCCGAAACCCTCAAGTGGAGAATCCACCCTTTAAGCTTCTTTGATTCATCTCCTAACTCCCACTTCAGCCCCTTCTACTCTTCTTCTTCTTCTTCTTGCCCTAGCTTTTCATCTAGCTTTTCTTCTCTCTCTTTTTTTTTTTTAACAAAACCATAATATGACTAAGCCTAAACCGTGTACCCCAATATCCCAGCTAAAATTTGTCTAAGCCCCCTGCCAAATGACCATTTTACCCCTCCTAATAATCCTTTCCTAACTAAACCTTCAAGGGCACTCTAGTCCTTTCACTTCTATTTCAATTCTACCATTTTCCATCTAAACTTGTTACTCAAAGCAGTTACAAATGGTTACCCAGGTTACTCAATCACCAATAACTATAACCACTAGTTCTCAACTCAACCATGAAATTCCCAAAGTACCCCCCTAGGCTCCTCCCGAGCTGGGTATAAAAATCCCGTTGTGACCTTTTAAGTTAACTAGCTCTCTAGGACCGTCTCGGCACGTGCATCACACTAATAACACCACACTCACGTGGTATAAATCACATAATACAATTATCACATATATGCCCTTAGTGGGCTAAAATTACCAATTTACCCCTATCATACAAACGGGGTCCACATGCATATTTATTTCACCTAAACATGCATACTAACCACATATTCATTAAATTCACATACATTAATGCAGTATAACAATTATTGCGCTCCAAGCACACTAATCAAGGCTCCAAGCCTTATTAGCAAATTAGGTCGTTACAGCCGAACCAATCCTTTAGGATGAAAAGACCTAAATGCCCTCAAGTCTAAAATAAACTTTAACAGCCACCAAAGGCAAAACCGTCATTTCGCACCTATTTCGTTAATCACAATTAACACCCTCCAATTCCCGCTATTCTTAATATTCTTCAACACCAATAATCCATATCCCATTACCCTTTAATTCCCGGTAATGTTCTAATCATTAAAATCACCCCGAGACTCATCCCGACCCCCGAACTTAATCCCGTTATGACCAGACCGAACACTTGCACTTCATGATCGTCTCATGTCGAAAGGCTCGAACAAATCCACATTTAATGTGGTACCATTCATAGCTCACTCACATGCACGAAAGTACACAATTATGCCATCAACATGCCAAATTACCAAAATGCCCTTATAGTTATAAATACACCCATATGCATGCATTTATCATCATATAATAATATAATTCACATAAACATGCATATGATCACTTAATAACATCATAAATCAATTATGGCCCTCCCGGCCTCCTAATCAAGGTCCTAAACCTTATTAGGGATTTTGGAGCATTACAATTTTTTTTGATATTTATTATAATTATTCAAACAGTCAATTATAAAGAAATGTATTTTTCTTCAATTCCAAATAATATGTCTTATCACATGCTTTTAGGGCACCGACCCTAACAACACACTTATATAAAGGACACTAAAAAGAAAACGAAAATAAAGGGCATATGCCTTATTTGTATAATAAATATAGAAACTAATCCTAATACAATATTCGAATTCAATCCCTCAAAATATTCGAATTTCCTTGGCTGTATTATTCTAGAACTTGAAGCATGTTGAAGCATCTCTGTTGAACATGTGGGCCTTGTTCCATGAGCCTACACGAATTGGCTTGAGCCCAAATCTTTTGCATGAGCACGCTCAATGCATCCTTGAATCTCTTTGCTCTTGCTCTTATTATTGGACTAAGTGGTACTTCAAGCATGTCCACACTCCATTTGGTAGCCATATTTCCATCACCCTCCGAAACTTTTTTGTGCACTCTGATATCCCCTAAAGTACCTTTTTTAACCAAAAAGTATAATTTTTAAATGCCTACAAAAAAATTCAAATTCCACAACTTCATTATGTGAAACTGATAAGGTTTTGTACCATTTTGAGCAAAACCTTTCTCGTGATGTATTTAACCAATCTTCACATATATTGTACAACCACATTCTAGACAACAATGTCAGTGTCACGCGACGCACTACTCGTTTCCAAGGGTGTTGTTGATCTTCTGACATCCCGTTTTGTCAGTTGTACAAAGAGGACACCCATGTTTCAAGGTAGCCGACACTTGTATCAGAGGTACGTGAGTATGTATGGTTGGGTGGTCCCTACATTCCTAGAGCAAACACGTGGACATGGCCTCCTTATAGGGTGCTTTTTGGGTTCCAATGACCATGTGACTTGGTCGGACTCCGCCCTTTGGACTTCTTTCCAAAGTTGGAGGTCTCAAGGCTCTATAAAGGTCCTCAGAATCTTGGTGAAACTCTAACAAGTTACTTGTCTCTGGACTTGACATGTATTGAGGAGGTCATGTGTTAGGAAATGTAGTCGCACATGTTCAGTTACTTGAAAAGTATGAGTAACAAATACTATTTTTAATTAAAAATGAGACTGATAAATCCATATAAAAATTACATCTAAACTTTATGAAATCATATTTTAAAAATTAAGAACTTTTATCATAATTTTTAATCAAAATTTTAGAGTATGGTGTCTAATATCATATGAGGTTGCATTGTTAGCCGTTTGTATATGTAAGTATGAATATTGAATTGGTAGAATATGCAACATGACATCTGAGTTGGTGTTGGAAACCTTAGCAATACTCAAAATTTTAAAATCCTACTGAAAATACGTTCTGGTTGTTGGGGTTAGGTGTGGACTAATAATACATTTACCGTGGATGTTCAGACAGAATTTATTGACACTAACAATTGTAGCTTTATTAATCTTTTGCAAAAAAAAAAAAAATAGCTTTATTTATATTTAACATTAAAATACGGAATCCCAAAAGAAAACCATTCCCCCAGCCCCCCCTCATGTTTTCTTTCATTGCGAAATAACGTGAGCGAGCTACTACTACTACTTCGTTATTGGCCTGAGCTTTTGTTTGCGTAGCTTACTCCACTGGATTTTTTTTTTTTGAATAAAATATTGATGGAGGGAATTGAATGGAGCGAGTACGAGCGGCGCGTGGTTGACACGGTCAAATGGTGCCAAGAACGGAACGAAAGCCCTCTGGTTTGGTCGATGGAGATGGGGAAGTGGGCGACCCAGGTTCCCAGCCCGGACTTGGGTCAAGTTTTGGTCTCCCATCTTTGTTTTCAGAACAACACCCCTTCTCTCTGGAAGTTTCTCGAAGGAGCCATGTCCTCTGGCCTCCTCTTCCCTCTTCAAGCTCTCTCTCTTCTCTCTGCCAGGTTTCTTTCTCAGTTCTTTGTCAAGTATCCAATTATATGATCATGTTTCCGTTGTTCTCATTCTATTGTGAGTTAATGTGTTGATGATTGATGAAATGGCTCTGTTTTACTCTATTCGTTGTGACCCAGATGTTTTCTTGTTTGTTTTACAGTATAATTCCTCACCGACGTTCTCAACCAGAGGCTTATAGTCTTTATCTTGAACTTCTAAGCCGATACGCTCTTTCTTTCAATCCAGTCGTATCAGATGTCTCCAGACAAAAGTTAGTATCATATTTGATGAAATTCTTCCTCTCTTCTTCCGTTTTTTTTGGGGGTTTGTGCACGACTTTCTTCAGAATTTTGTTTGGTTGTTTCGTTTCATTTCGTTTTGTTTGTCAAGTTTTGTTTATTAATCCTATTTAGCTCATCTTCTCTTTCGCACGACTTTCGTCAGAATTTTGAAATACGGTGTCAATAAGGCTTTGTTTGGCGTTCTCCGTTTCTAGTTGTTTTGTTCAAATTGAAGAAATTGATGTAATGCCTGCCAAAATTCAGTGCATTGCAATCATAATTCGCTTTGATACTGAAATAATTTTCTTTTTTGCTTTTTAACAGGATTATAAATTCTGTTGATCGTGCTCTTAAGCTCTCTCAGATATATGATATTCGTGTCTTGGAGCTTGGACATGTGATTGTGTTATTCTTTTTCAGTATTATCATTGGTTTGATTGATAGTGTATTGGATGATTGGGGATTACTACAGACTTCTCTAGAAAGACCAAGTTTAGCATTTGGAAATACTAATAGCAAAGATATGGACATAGATTCCAAACAGAGTTACAATTTACCAAGAAAAGAACATCACGAGGAGATGAGAACCAAGAATTCCTTCATGGCCTTGGAGGTACTGGGGAAATTAACAGAAAGCAGCAAATCTTTGCTTCTACTTCGACTTATTCATTTGAATATGTAAGCATGCCTTTCTTTACAATTAAAGCCTTCATTTCTATTTTCTTTCTTTTCTTTTATTTTGTGATTCGAGATTCAATTTTGTGGAAGTTTATTTTGCTCTTTTCAACATGAACTCATATGACAGTTAACATTGGCCATTTCCATTGCCTAATTGTGATATAAAAAATTTAAGCAGAAAGTCTTTGCCAATGCATTATGCACAAAATCAGGGACATTGTGAAGAAAATAGTAATATAATTTCGATATTTAATAAACTTAAAAGATAGAGTGTGTGTGTATTCTTGGCATGGACAGTTATATTATATGGAATAAAACAGCAAATAATTTTACAAAATTTCATCTCACTTTTCTAATAATCCCCAAGGACAAGTTATGAGAAAAAAAATTCTGGTAGTCTTCATCAAACAACAGTATAACATGCTTACCCTATATAAATTGTTAAGGACAATTTACAAAACAGACAATGGAAATTATATAATTGAAAATTGATCGTCATAGCATACAAAGTGTAAAAGGTTAGTTATATAATCTAAAATTATTTGTCGTTAGTTAGCATTATATAGTAGCGGTTGAAGCTAGCTAGTATACTACCTGAGTTCAGTTGGAAAGCATAATGAAATGCTACTCAGACTGAGACTTCTCAGTCATGACTATGTTTTATACTTAAAATGCAGAAAATGACTTTTGATGCCCATCAGGAAAACTGATTTTTATCTTCTTTCCCTTATTTTTTTCCTTTTTATAGGCCTGAAAAATTCAATGGCCTCCTGTGTAGTCTACAGCTTTTTAAAGCCCATCATTTGGCATCTTCAGATTTGAACCCTGCTATGCAATTGTTGGCAAGATTTTCTTCTAACATTGAGAGAGTTATGGCTTTTGTTCCCCGCTTAGACAAGCGCCAGCTCATTGGAATGCTTGTTGATAATGGACCATGTAAACCAGTTTCTCAGTACAATTTTGAATCTGCTTTTTCTGCTTGCTGGGTTCCTTTAGATATTTACATGGAAAATGTAATGGATGGAAAACAACTTGTCAAATCTGCTATTGATGTGATTGCAGGTATAGCTTTAATTGTAAGGAATTTATTTCTTCGCCACTTCACTGCCTTAAAATGTATAATGCACTAGTTTGTAAGATAGAAGAACATCCTATTTACTATCCTATAATTTCGATGGGTCTCTGCAGAAGTACTTATAACACTCCAAATACTTAACCAGGCGACATGGCAAGAAGCTTTTCTTGCGCTCTGGCTTTCAGCCCTTCGGCTTGTCCAACGAGTTGAGATTAATTTTTCTTAATCTGTCTGTTCTTCAAAAGAGTAAAGGTAGTAAATTGAGCTAATACTTGCTTTTGCTCCATTCTTTAATTCAGGAACGTGATCCTCTAGAAGGTCCAGTTCCCCACCTTGAGGCCCGTCTTTGTATCCTTTTGTCCATTGTCCCGCTGGCAATTGCTAAGGTTTTGGAGGATGAGAATCAAGTGTATTCATCCTATGCTCTTGGAAATACTATGTCTGCATATGAGACTAGTTATGATTACAATATCAATGAGAAGGCTCGTGCTCTAAGGAAACATGGATTGATTTCCTCACTCCAGGTTCTTGGACAGTTTTCTGGCCTCTTATGCCCTCCTGCTTCAGTTGTTAATGCAGCTAACCTTGCAGCTGCAAAAGCTGCTAGCTTTGTTCATAATTCAAAAAATGAAAAAGGTTCAGGTTATGGCAATCATGCTCAGGGCCTTGTGAAAGCAGGTCCGTTTTGCAGTGTATATTCACTTCAAAAAATTTACTACATACCAATGGGGTGTTGAGAATTAATGTGCAATAAGTCCTAATGCTTCTCAGGTGGAAACATGAGACACCTTATTGTTGAGGCTTGCATTGCAAGAAATTTAATTGATGCATCAGCATATTTTTGGCCATGTTATGTTGCTGCATCAGCTAACACACCATCTGATCCATCACCCAATCAAAAGTCTCCTTGGTCAACATTTATGGAAGGAGCGTCATTGAGTGGTTCCTTGATCAGTTCCCTTGTTGCTACTCCTGCTTCAAGGTACAACTAAAATTAATTGTCAGTGTAGTTGTAAACAAGCAACCTAATGCTCATTTGTTTTCTTTTTGCTACCTATTTTCAAGTTTACAAGAGATAGAGAAGTTGTATCATATTGCAGTAAATGGATCAGAGGAAGAGAAGTCAGCAGCATCTAAGATACTATGTGGTGCATCTTTGAGAGTTGGATGGAACATTCAGGTAATATAATAATACAGTAATATCATAACATTCTTGTTTTGTTCTTATCAAGAACATAATAGTGTAGTGTTTCTCAGTGCATGGTATCAGAACATGTGTCAGCCACTTGATTTTAAGCCTCAATAAAAATAGTTATGTAGTGTTGGATTGGAGCTTTGATGGTTATTTGTGGCTGCGGCTGAAAATTGATACCTCTATAACTTTTGTTGCAAGATAGAAGCTCTCATGTGATTCATTATCAATTACCACTGATGTAGAAAATATTAAATGGAGCAAAAAGTGGTATATTTTTTCCTTTTTGATTTCTGTCGAAAATACATGTAATTTCAACCTTGTTTTGCGCTTTACAATTTTTTAGCTCCCTAGTTAAACTCATTTTTATTCGTATATGTAGCAAACTACAATAGTGTTTCTTTTAAAGAGATACCACAGGAATTAAAAGCCCCTTTCATCATATATAGTCTCAAGTACAAGTCATGTGTTCATTCCTTCAATATATTGCCCAACAATAGAATTTTGAAATCAGATTTTTCCTCATTTCCTAATGAGATTGTTGCTGGCACTACAGCTATGGTCACAAGAATTTCTTAGTTGTGCACATTGTTGGTATCTTCACACTTACATTTTTCCTGGTCCAAAACGATAGTCTAAAGTAACACAATAATTCCTCCCTGTTCTGTTTTCATCCTCTCAAAATTTCGAGTACGGGCACTTCTTGAGGCCCAGCGCACATTTGCTTCATAATGCTGGAAAGAAACTCTTGAAATAACATTTTTTACCAGAATTTTTTTTTAATAGAATACATCACTTCTTGTAGTATGTGTATCACTTCATGCTGAAGTCACTACTTTTGGATGTTGCACATACTTTATTTGGTAGATGATAGTTTTATGAAAGCCATCATGGTTGATGCTTGAATGTATGTTGAAAAAGATTTTCAACTAAATTACAGACCTTCCAACTCCTCTTTAAAAAGCTTTCATTCCTGAAAATTGGTCACTTTTTGGCAGGAACATGTTGTGCGCTTTGTCGTCAAGCTCCTTTCTCCTCCAGCACCTCTTAATTATAGTGGGCCAAGAAGTCACCTGGTTGATCATATGTCGATGCTGTATGCTATCCTTAAAGAGGCTTCCTTGATTGATACTGTTCACATACTTTCTTTGCACGGTGTGGTAAGAAATGTAATCTTGATCATTATGTTGGGCCCCCAAAATATTTTGTTTTCCTGTGGAGATTAAAGTCTGTAGTTAGGTCCATTAGTGACTACTCTTTAAATCCACACCGTGGCTTTCTATCTGTTGGTGCATATGTTTCTGGAACTCTAATTCTGCATTAAGGCCATGTATGAAACAAATCATATTGATTTTTTTTTAATATAGCATGTTGACGATTGGACTCTTGGGAATTCTGATAGATTCATATTTTTCATACTCATACAGGTCCCTGAAATTGCTGCTTCTTTAGTACCACTCTGTGAGGTTTTTGGATCACTTGAACCTACATCTAGAAACAAGTCAAGCAAGGGTGATGAGCCCAATGTTTATATGATATTTTCTTTAGCATTCCTCTTTCTTCTTCGTTTGTGGAAATTCTATAGACCCCCTCTTGAGCAGTGTATTACAGATCATGCAAGAGCATTTAGAGGTGAGCTTACTCTGGAGTATCTTTTGTTATTGCGTAATAGCCGCAGTGCATCTTTTCAGTATGAAACAAACAGCAATCCGGATCATATTGGATGCATCTCCGATAAAGCAATTTACATTGATTCCTATCCCAAATTACGATCTTGGTATTGTCAAAACAAATCATGTGTAGCGTCAACACTTTCGGGCCTTTCTAGTGAAAGCCCTGTTCATGAAGTTTCTAATAAGATCTTAAACATGGTGTATTCCAAAATGACTATAACTGGATCATCAAGCAGTGGCTCCCCTGCAAGTACTGGAGAAGATACAATGCAGAGACCCATGCTTCCTGCTTGGGAGGTATTAGAGGCCATTCCTTTTGTTCTTGAGGCAATTTTAACTGCTTGTGCCCATGGAAGGCTTTCTTCTCGTAACTTGACAATAGGTAAGTTGGATGGCTGCTTTATTGGTTTTCTAGTCTTTTTTGGTTTTGCTTTTCCTGTTCAATAGATTGATTTATGGCTTCTTGAATTTCTACAGGTCTGAGAGACCTTGTTGACTTTCTGCCTGCATCTCTTGCTACTATTATCAGTTACTTCTCTGCAGAAATTACTCGTGGTATATGGAAATCAGTTCCAATGAATGGAACAGATTGGCCAAGTCCACAAGCTATCCTACTAACAGTTGAGAGTGAAATTAAAGAAATACTTGCTGCTGTTGGTGTCAACATTCAAACATGTTCATACGGTAATTATTTCTTATGAGTTTCTTTAATACTATTGTCTCTATGTATCACTTTAGTATCAATGCTCCAGGCACATGAAAACACCGTTTTATTGATGAAAGCTGAATAGGAGGAATTTAGCCTCTATTTGGAACTTTGATTTTAGGAGGAAAAAAAATATATAAAATCCAAGTGATTCTACTCTCCCTTGTTTGGATTCAAACAAAAAAAAAAGAGAGAATTGTTTGGGAAAAGTTGGTTCAATCTAATGTAATTTTATAGTATTGAGATCTTTTACAAATAGATTAGAAAGAGAAAAGCTTACAAATAAAATTTTAGGAACACATTATGTTTCGTAATCTTTTTCCTTAGCAAAATTCTTGTTTCAAGCAAAGCCCTACGGAAGAAGAATTCCAATACATGTTGAGTAAAGTGAAAACTTATGTAGCCAACCTTTAAAGCTTCATGTCTTCATCTCAAGTATGTTATCCAAGTATTATGAATAGATGCAGAAGATACAATCTGGACTACTTGAACTTTTTAAAAATATTTGGTGTATTACTTTTGTCCCTAGAAATTTCCAAGTCTGCCTTTTTAGCACATACGCAAACAGATGCAACATTCTATATTATGACAGGCAAACATGACATGAAACTTCAAGTAACTTAACATTTCTATTAAGATTCCTTTTTATAAGGTACAGATCTGTTAAATTTTTTAGGTTTTCTGTGTCTAACCCTCAAACTTGTCTTTAGGCGGTGTGCTCTTTAATCTGTCAGAATTAATCGATCCTAAAAATATAAATAAATAAGGATCGGTATTTGAAGTGAAATCCAAGAACACTACACGCAATTGAAAGCTAAATACACTCAATCTCACACACTTTGTTTTTTTCACTCATTAAGGTACATCTAAATACTCCAATTTTTCACATTAGATGTAGATGGGTACTGAAATTATGGTCAAAATATCTAAAATAAATCTTTATGCAATTTTAAATAATGAAAAAAATTTAGTTTAAATTAAAATTACTTTATGTTCTTAATATTTGAATAAAAAAAATGCATTTATAATTATATGTCCTGGCTTCTATTACATTGCAGAGGCTTCACAGATAGTGCTTCCACTACCCATGGCTGCTCTTGTGAGTTTAACCATTACTTTTAAGCTTGACAAAAGTCTCGAGTATATCCATGCTGTTGCTGGGCCAGCCTTGGAGAATTGTAGCTCAAGTTGCCCTTGGCCTAGCATTCCCGTAATAGGTTGTCTTTGGGCCCAAAAGATCCGTCGCTGGCATGACTTCATTGTCGTTTCATGCTCTCGCTCTGTTTTTAGACAAAACAAAGAAGCTGTTGCCCAACTACTTCGAAGTTGTTTCACTGCATTTCTTGGATCGCAGCTTTCTGCAACCCCATCACTGTCCAATCAAAGCAGTGTGAATGGTCTATTAGGATTTACTATCTCTGCTTGTAGCATTTATCCTTTTGTAGCTCCTGGATTTCTTTACCTTCGCTCTTGTCAGACGATACAAAATGTCCAATATGTGAACGGTGTAATTGTAGGGCTTGTTGCAGAGTATGCTCAGAAATTATCTGTGAGATGGGAACGTAAAGAATACCCTCGCTTGAAGTTTAGTCAAGCATCTCTTTGCCTGGCCACTGCAAAGGCAAAGGAGGTGGCTACTCTTGGCGCAAGTCTCTTATGTATTGCTGGTGGGTTTCAGCTGGTCCAAGAACTTTACACTGAAACTATCCCAACCTGGTTACTATCATCAAGTGAAGCGGAATCAAAACAGGGGCAAGTGAGTGCTGTTTCCTGCGTGGTGGAGGGCTATGCCATGGCATATCTCTTGATTCTTTCAGGCTCCATCATGTGGGGCGTACAAGCCAAACAGCCAAATTGGTTATTTACAAGAAGGGCACGCATTGTTGAGATCCACATGGACTTTCTGGCTGGCGTATTGGATGGGAACATATCACTGGGGTGTCATCCCGCTACTTGGAAAGCTTATGTTTCTTGCTTAGTGGGTTTAATGGTGAAGTTTGCTCCGGCTTGGATTCATGGAATGAAGCCAAAAACCTTGAGGACATTGGCTAGTGGCCTGAGAGGGTGGCATGAATGCGAGCTGGCTTTATCTCTTCTTGAAAGAGGTGGGACTGCAGTCATGGGATCAGCAGCTGATTTAGTAAGTGCTACTAGGTGACTTTTATTTTGGAAAAAAAATTGTAATCTCAATTAAATTACTAAATGTAGTGTAGAGTTGTTTTGGTTGTTCTCAGTGTTGAGGATCCGAGTTCAAATTGATTTTTAAATAATAATATAATAGACAAATTTTTTTCTTCCCGAATTATAGTGATTGTAAAATCTTGGCTACCGAATTTTTTTGCTTGGCACGAACAATGTAAACAGTTAAAGGCAGTTAAAAAAATAATTTTTTATTAATTAATTTATTTTAAATTAGAAAAAATAAATAACAATTATTTTAAAAATTAATAAAAAATTATTTTTAAATTTCTTAAACTAAATGAAATGAATCCAATAAATAAAAAATCAATCAACATAAATATTTTTTAATCCAAATTTATCTTAAAAAAAAAGAGGAAATTGCATTTTATATGTGAATTTTAATAGAGTGCAAAAATATGGTTTTTTTTTCAAGAAAAGTTCATCTATGACTTTTTTTTAAGAATTTTCAGTTTTATGGGTTTATTTTATCATATTTTTGTGTAAAAGTTGGTTTATGCCATAGTTTTACTCTTAATCAAGTTTTATTAATTTGGAAGGGTATGTTTGTAATTTTATTGTTATTTTTTTTAGTTTATTTGTTTTTTTTATATTGTTTGTATATTATTAATTTTATATTAAATTTTTCTTTAGTTGTTTTGCAATTTTTTTTTCTTTTATTTTTGTAATATGAATTGTGTTTAAAATTATTTTTTATTTATTATAAACATTTTTTTCCTTTTTTTTAGATTGTACGTTTCTTTTTCCAAATCCTGGTTAAGGTAACCAGTTACTTGATTGATCTTTGACAGTTTTGTAAAAAAAAAATCCTAGAGCTAGGTTAAATAACATGTACTAGGAATGGTAACCAGTTATCCTGAGAGGAGTAACTTTCTGCCATAAGAGAGGCAACCAGTTACCATAAGAGGGGTGACGGGTTACTCATATTAAATATGCAAATAAACATCAAATTTGAAGGAAAAAGAAGAAGAATACTTTCATTAAAAAAAGAAGAAGAAGTAACTATGATTTTAGTAACATACGTAACTAATTACTATAAAGAACTCATAAATATACACACACATTAGAATGTGAAGGTAACCAGTTACACCTAGAAATATACACACAAAGAATGTGAAGGTAACTAGTTATCCCCAGAAAGAACGGGAAGATAACCAGTTACCACAGATCTGTAGATAGAAAAAAAATCTTAATTACCCCATTTCCCTTCTCTCCCATCTTCTTCATATAATTTTTTTTTCTAGATTTGAATGTTTCCATCAGGGTAACTAGTTACCCGTCCACATTTTCATATTTTTATTGGTTTTCTTTCCAATTTTTGGTGTTCCTATAAATGTTATAGTAAAAAGAAAATGCTGAAAAAATTGATTTGAATTTTTTTATATATAGTGGAAAAAAATATAAAAAAATTACAATAATAAAAGATAATAAATTAAAAAAATAGTAAAATAATTATGTAATGTTAAAATATGTGTGAAAAAAGGGGAAAAAAAAGAAAATGGAATGAGAAAAGAATAAGTGCAAAAAATGAAAAAAAAAATAAAGGAAAAAAACTTAGGAAAGAAAACTAAAAAATATGAAAAAAAAAAAAAAAAAAGAAATTATGAAGGAAAAAAAAACAAATGAATGAATAAAAATGAAAAGAAGAATAAGAAAAATAATGGAAAAATGGAAAGAAAAAAAATATGAATTAAAAATTGGTAGTAAAAAATGAAAAAAAGAAAGAAAGAAAAAAATCTCATATGTGTGAAAAAAGAAAAAAAATGGAAGGAGAAAATAATAAATACAAAATGAAGAAAAAATAGAAGGAAAAAAAAAGAAACAATACAAATGAGAAAAAAAAATAGATAAATAAATAAAAATGAGATAAAAGAAGAAGAAGAAGAATGAAAAAATGCAAAGAAAAAAAAAGCTAGAAAAAAATTGGTAGAGAAAAAAAAGAAAAGGGAAAAAATGGAACAAAAAATAACTAAGGAAAAAAAAAAGAAAAAATAATTAAAAATGAATGAAAAAATAAAAAATTGAATAAAATAAAATAAAATAACCTTCAAAATAAAAGAAAATATAACTATGATAAAAAATATGGTATTGCCATATTTTAGTTAGCTACTAATTGTGTTTCTCATACTTTAATTTTTTCTTTAACAAATTTTCCCATACAAATTATAAAATGTTATAAATATTATATATGAATATCAATAATAATGAAGAATCACTACGTTAGCCAAATTATTATATCAACATTAATTCTTGATTGTATTCAGAGCAGTTACCCGATTTCCTTAGGACTTATGTATTTGTATAAATATGAGTCATTCCCCTATTGAAATTACACACAAGAGTACCTCTCTCTTTTCATCTCTTTATTTCTCTGTCAATTTCTTTTCTTTATATTTTACATTTCAGTATTCTTAATAGTTTTATAACACGTTATTAGCACGATTCTCTAACTACCATTGTTTGTAGGTTCAAAATATTATCACGGCTCTCTAGCCATAATCATTCCTTGAATCTGAACTTGAAGATTCAATCTTCAGCCGCCATCATATGTTGATATCAAAAATCATCATCAAAACTCTAGTCAGCATATTTTATTGAGGTAAAAATATTTTGTTGCAAAATTATGTTTATTTCATTATCATATTATATATTTTGATAAGACTTGTATATATATGAGTTGCTATTTTACCATTGTGATTGTATGAGATAGTTTAATAACTTATTATCGTAAATATGACTATATTTATATATGTGTTAATATTATATCACATGTTTGATATTGATTTCACTATAGTATTTATTTTATAATTATGTTCTCATTAGAAATTGTAAACTCCCATGGAAAATTGAAAAGAAAAAAATTTATTTATTATAGATACTTAATAAGATCTTGCATATATCCTAGAGATTATGCAAATTGAAAATGATATTCATTATTATAATTATTTATTAAGGTATATGTGTTATTTAATAATATTGAAAAAGAAATATAATTGCTAAAGAGTTGTTATATTTTAGCTAAATTCTTTGAAGTGGATATTTCACATATTTGTTAATTATACAACATTATATGAACACAATTAAAGAACATTGAAATTTATTATGATTGATGCGGTTGGTGATTGATTTTTTTTAAGTCCCAAAATTTTTAAGAAAATTGCATCAAAATATTAAAATATGAAATAATGATGAACAAGATTGAAAAATAAATATGAAGAGAATAAACTAATTCAGGTGTAACTACCTTTGATATTGCCTTGGATGTGTGTTTATTGTACAATAAAGAAGTGAACATGTATATCAATTTTGTTGTAAATTTAAATGTTATTCCCTGGAGAGAATGATAGAAAGTAAATTTCATTTTAAAGAGTATTGGTATTATTAGTCATGTTGTTATATATGCAATATTTCTTGCGAGAAGCAAGTATGGTATTTTCAATGTTATTCCTTAAAGTGAATGATTCATTACTTATGTCAATTATTCATTGCACATTCCTAGAAGTGAATGTCTAAATTATTAGTATTATAGTGAACTTTGTCATTGATCAAAATGTAATTTATAATTACATTCCTCAAAGTGTTATAAAGTCACAAAGATTATTTAAAAATGTTCTTGATGAACCTGAACACAATTGCTAGCTAAAGTGAAACATATTTTATGTACCATTAGTACAATTTCTATATAATTGTGAATGTGACAAAAAATGACTTATAATATGTATCGGTCGTACATTTAATTACATAATATATCAAGTCATAAGAATAAAGAATGATTTATTTCATTAATAAATTTAACCACTTGTTGGAAAGAAATGAGAAAGAAAAATAAGTGATATATTCATATTATGATTAAACCTATTTGGCTACAACAAACATGATTATTATCATTGCGTATTAACTTGAATGAATGATAAAGTTTTTTATATTTGAAAAATAATCGTGCTTTTAAGCAAGCACACCATTTGATAGAGAAAATTGTTAAATATAATGTTGTTGAACATAACATATTACAAAAATCAAATGGAGAAATCCGATTCTTGAAGAATCAATCTTATTATATGTTTTGAAGGATATTAAAATTATTTAATTATCTAGTATATAAACAAAAATGAAACTTTTATAGCGGTTATGTATATGTTAAATTTTGTAGTGAAATACAAAGTCTAGTGAACCTGAAGTTCATTAATTGAATGATCAATCATATGTAATAAAATATATAAATTCAGATGAAGAACTAAAATATTCTTTTTAATTCTTATATGGTGCTCAAAAAAATATGTATATATATTTTGTATATGGGAAGTGAAAATAAATTTGAATATCTTGCATTTCTTTTAATATATATATATTTCAACTAGTTTTCAGATGTTTTGTTTATAAATATTTTAACTCGCAATTTTATTGTTAAATTTTTTACTACATATATATCATTTATAAAAGTGTCACTCATTAGAATGTTAGTGCATTCATAAATCAAAATTTTCATAATTATTTATAAGTTGAAATTTTTATATCTTCTGAAAATTATTTTGCCTATGTAAATTATTTTGATATATAGTTATTTATTTTGTCCAAGATGTACAAAAAAATTATATTATTTTCATAATGAGTGTTTAACTATATTATCTCTGCATTCTTGAATCATTATTGGATTTTTATTGCATAATTATTTATCGATGTGATAAGATCGTATGATCATGAACTTACAAGAATTATAAGCTTGTATATTTTCAACTATACATATGTATATGACTCATTCTTGAAAATGAAATAAGTTCATAATCGCGATTTATCGAACCAGAAATCCAATGATCCAATAATATATATGAGTTTGAAATCCCTACAGGTTAAATTATTTTTTAAAAATATTCTCTCGATCAGGGGGAGAGAAATGCAGTTGGATCGATAAATATTTTGAAAAATGATCCTTGCACAAAGTAAGAACTAGAAGTTCAAAATGATAAAATCATACATATATGCATGTAAACTGCAAATTAATATTATTTAAATTAAGTCAGAATGAGTCTAATAACACTTGAAGCGTAAGTAAACAAAGTAAAAATTATGAAAACAAATGTTCATTTGGTTTGTCCTGAAGATGTTGTAAGTAAAAGACACTCATAAAGATACCTTAATGTTATAAAGTATTGATAATTTGAGCATTAAATAAAAATGATGCTCCAAAAGAGAGTCCCTAAAGAAGTTATAGACATAACAAAGTTGATAATAATTAAAGCCCTTAAAGTGGTTATATATGTACGGGATATTTGCAGCATAAGTACCCAATGTTTGGGTTTTGTATGCGGCATAGACCCAATGTTTATTTTTAGTGGCAATAGTACCCAAAGTCAGTAAAAGTGTAATTCCGTCAGCCTCCTCCGGTAGGTCTCCGTTTCGTGATGACTGGACCAACACGTGTCACTCCGTGATTGGTCCAGCTCAATAATATTTTAAAAATAATTATGATTTGGATCAATAAAAACGTGACACGTGTCTGCCTAATCAGCTCATTAACAGACCTAACGGAGGAGACTGACGGAATTACACTTTTACTAACTTTGAGTACTATTGCCACTAAAAGTAAACATTGGGTCTATGCCGCGTATAAAACCCAAACATTGGGTACTTATGCTGCAATTATTCCTATAGGTACCTATAAATAATATACATGTTTGACAAGTATGTTGAAAATAATGAGATCTCTTTAAGTTATGTCAATATGGGAGGAAATGATCATATTATGAATTATTGTCAACAATACAAAATGTTTGCATATGCAATAAAATAATATGAGATAGCAATGATCATGATATAAAACAGGTCGAGAATTATCGACGTATATATAGTTTTTGCCAAAATTATATGACGCAATTCAGACAGTATAAATTTACTCACATAAAGTGAAGTAAAACCTGTAGGGGTACAAATAAATATTTGCACAAGAAAATGTAACTAGAATGAGAATTTTGTATATTTGTACACAAATGAATTATTGTACAAATTTTACATAGACAAAAGAATGATTAAATAAATGCATATACATATTGTTATGAGAAAATATAATCAATATTTGATTATAGCCTGGAGTATATATGTTTTATGAGAATTGATATGTGCATATAAACGTTGCAACACAAATTATTTATTTGGAGCTCCTAGTAATATGCGAATTTAAAATATGCCTTTCTGGAAAAATTCCAGAAGAATTTAACATGTCTTAAGAGATATAAATTCAAAGTCGCGCGCATTATACAATAAAGATGTTTGTCTGGATTAAAGACATGTAGGTGAATAATTATTTGAAATTGCAAGTATGATTGTCTATGTAATGTGAATTCGTAAATAATACGTTGTAAAGGGCTCTTGAAGAGCTTCTGATTATTTTATAAACTATTGAAGAATGATTTCTTATTTCATCTTGTAGATTGGGAATTATTAAATATATTATTTGTTTATAGATTAAATTATGAGTAGAGAAGTCCCGAAGAACTTTGTATGCATAAAGAATCATAGTGTATATGATCATATGATGTAGAAATTAAAGAACGTGTAACGAGAATGCAAAGAATATATGGTCCCGAAGTACCATCTTTATTGCAAATGAAAATTGATATTATCGAAGATATTCATTCATGTGATTATATTTAAATTTCAAATTTTTTATTGAACATAGTCATAGATATTGAATATCCACAAATATGATGCATATTATAACATTGTTGATATGATATGATATGATATGATAATGAACAAGATTATACATATGATTGATTTAATATGTTGGATAAATATTCATATTCCATTCTACACATATGCTCTAGAAGAGTTATAGTAAATTTGCAAGAAATCTTTGCCACGTCATCAATAGCCATTTGTGATCATAAATGTTTACCCAAAAATGGCTATTGATGACGTGGCAAAGATTTCTTGCACGTGGATTGACACGTGGTGGAATTGAAGGGCAAATGTGCTGTTCGACTATCGACTAGAAGCTCACCTCATCGTTAGTGTTAATTTTTTATACGACTAGGCTGATCGTGAAGCCTGATTTATTTCCTTCTTAAGTTTTAATCTAATATTAATTGCATTTGAATATTTCTTCATAATTATCCTTGATACGCAATTATTAAGAAAATATATGACACGTTAGCATGTGTAACCCTCCTTGAGCCTATAAATATGCATGAAATAGCTCAAGGAAGAGACTTTTGGGATTCATTAGCTTTTTTGCTGAATATTGAGAGAGAAAGAGCTATAGTGATTGTTCATCATTCTATTGTAACCCTTTCAATGTTTGTGAAACTCAAAGAACCTTAGTTATTTGATCACGACTTTGAAGCTCAATAATAACAATACACTAAGTGGACGTAGGTTGTTACCAATCATTGGGGCCGAACCACTATAATTCCTTGGTGTTTTTTCCTTTTCCATTAGATTATCTTTTCAAGTGTCGTTCCATATTTTTTCGTATATTTGACTCTGTGTCGTTGGAAAATTTGAGGGTCAACATTCTGGTGCTTTCATTGAGAGCTTGTGAAAGAATCTAATGGCGAAAACATCCAAGAGGACCGGACAGGCCGCTGGTGCTGCATCATCCCAGCCTCCTCCCCCAAATGTGGTTGAGGACGAACCACATTTGGAGTTTGATGAGGAGGAGTTAGATTCTGAAACACTGAAGGCAACGCTGGGGGTGTTGCAGGATGAGCTAGCCAATCTGAGGGCCAATCAAGAGAATGCTGCAGAGACAATGGCGTTGCAGCAAAGAGAAATAGAACGCCAGTGTCAGGAGCTGAGCGAGCGGCAGGCCGAGATGGATCATCGGCAGAGGGATGCCATGGCCGCCCTTGAAGCAGCCATCCAGCTAGCTAGGAATCAGGCTGCGCCAACCTCCCAGCCAGATCAGCCACCAAATAGGCCACCTCAAAGGGGCCCAATCCTAGCCCTCTGCTCCAGCCGACAAGCCCTCAAAGGCCGGAGTAGCCACCTGTGGCTCAGGATGATGTCCCACCTATGGATCCTGAGCAGCAGCTTCCATCTCAGGCTGGTCGAGGCAATCCCCAGCGCCCGAGGCAGAATAGGGCCGGGCAATAGCCCCGCAGCCCTAGACGCCCAGGGGATGAAGAGCCGAATCTACTGAGCAGGGGAAATCGTCCTTCTGCCAACAGCAGGAACTCTGAGACAGGCTTTGCGGTCAGGGGCCCCCCATGGCATAACAATGCCCGGGGACCCACCAACTAGCGCAGGTCTCCCCCTGACGCTCGGGAAATGCCAGCCCGAGGAGGCAACAAAGTGAATAGCCGGTCACACCATAGTCAGCCACAATTCAGAGATGGCCACGACTACAATGAAGCTGATTCTGGCAATAGAAATGCTGGTCGGAGAAACGAAGAAAGAGGTAGAGGCAGGAGCCCCCCACCTAGAGAGGACCGACCAGCGGGCCATAACGCTGGGGGGAAGCCCAGGTAGCAGAACGTCTTTAGTCGGCTGGGAGCCAGCGAGTAGAGACGAAGAGACAATGATCTGAGGGACGTACTTAACAATTGCCGTGAAAGGCACGATGAGTATGTTCCCCCGGCACCAGTGGCCCCAGCAATCCCAGAAGCTGTTTAGGTTCAGATCGATGCCCTAAACCAGGCAGTGCAGCAGCTGGTCGGGGGGCGAACATCCCACATTGAGTACGATCGGAGGAGAGGCACCCCCTTTGTACAGAGGATTGATGTGGCTGAAACCCCCAGTAATTTCAAGATGCCAAAACTGCCAAATTTTGACGGGTATGGAGACCCGATATCTCACGTTAATAAGTTTGAGATACAAATGGATATACAAAAGGTGTCAGAAGATGTCCGCTGCTGCATCTTCCCTGCAACACTGTCTGACACCGCTCAGGAGTGGTTCTTCAAGTTCCCTCCTGCTAGTATAGTATCATGGGAAATGTTCGTAAATGAGTTTTACAGACAATTCTATGCGGGTCGCGTGCACCCCACTGAGGCCAACTAGCTGGTCGAGATATGCCAGAAAGAGGGAGAGCCCTTGAAGGAGTATGTTCAGCGCTTCATGCGAGCTGCAGCTGGAGCCAAGACTGTGGGCGATGAAGGTAAGATGATGGCCCTAACTGCTGGGGTTAGGCGATATTCACCCATCTGGAGCAGCCTCAGAAAGAATGGGGTAAGGAGCACCCAAGAGTTCTTAGATCGAACTGATCGGTACATCAAGCTCGAAGATGGGATTGCCAATGAAGGGAAATCTCCAACAAAAGACAAGGGGCCCAAGGAAGAACCTGCCAAAGCCGCCAATGTGCCAGAAAAACCCAATGGCAACGGCAAAGGCAACGAGAATGGAAATGGTAGAAATGGTGGAAAGCGGGCGAACAATGAACCCTCGACCTCCGAGAGTAAGCGCCCCAAAGGCAATCGATATGAACCGAGATTCACCAACTACACTGCCCTTGTTGAAAGCCGAGCTGAGGTCTACCAGGCGACCAGCTCAAATGTGCCTTACAAATGACCCGCACCTATAAGGAAAGATATCTCCAAGAGAGATACAAAAAAGTTTTGTCGTTTTCACAACGACTATGGGCACGACACCAACGGGTGTAACCAGTTGAAGGACGAGATTGAGTTCCTGATAAGGCAGGGACATTTAAGAAGATATGTGCGAGCCACATGAGGTTCTCAGCGAGAGGCTCAAGGTGGCAATGAGCAGGCGCCTGCACGCCAACACTCGCCACCTTTACAGCCAGCTCCTGTGGCAGGCACTCTACTCACCATCTGCGGAGGCCCACATCTTGCAGGAGATAGTGGGAAAGCAAGGGAACGATATGCTTGAACCCTGCGCCACGACCAGGACATCGAGATGATGAGTGTCGAGGATCAAGCACCAAAAAAGGCTCGAACAGAGGAGGAACTGATAACCTTCTCTGACGATGACGCCCATCACATACAATTCCCACACTCTGATCCGCTGGTCGTGGACGTGCAGATTTCCAACATGATGGTGAAAAGGGTGTTGGTCAATACAGGAAGTTTGTTCATCATCCTATACAAGTCTTCGCTGGAAAGAATGAAGTTGTCCGTGAAGGACCTGGAGCCATGCAACCAAACCATTTATGGTTTCTCCGGAGAAGGGCTCACCCCAACAGGGTCAATTAGACTCCCAATTACAGTAGGCATTGCACCTGCTAATAGAACATTACTTAATACTTTTATAGTAGTTGATTGTCCTTTGGCATACAATGCTATAATTGGGAGACCAATTTTGGTCGACCTACAAGTAGTCACCTCGATATGACACCTCGCCATGAAATTCCCAATAGACGCAGGGATAGGGTGCGTGTTGGGAAATCAGCGGGAAGAAAGGGAATGATACAATGCCTCGATCACCAAGGAAAAGAAGGGTGTATTGAGAGATGCCACTGGAAAGGAGTTGCAAATGACGAATGATGTTCAGGCCCACTCGGGTGATAATGTCACCAAATAGGGCTTTGCCCAAAGTGAGGATAGGGACTTAGATCCTCGCTTTGGGGATTTTGAAGAAGAAGTGGGACCCATCGAGGACCTTGAAGAGGTCCAACTCGATGAAGAAAATCTGACCAGAGTTGTGAAAGTCGGTAAAAACTTAGAGACAATGACAAAACAAGCACTGGTGGAGTTTTTAAGGAGGAACCAGGAGGTTTTTGCCTGGTCGCACAAAGTCATGGTCGAGACAGATTCTACAGTCATCAGCCATGTCCTAAACATCAACAAGAGTTTTCCACCAGTGCAACAAAAAAGAAGGCTGCTCGACAAAGATAGATCAAGGGCCTTAAAAGAGGAAGTCGAGAAGCTGAAGGAGAATGGGTTCATCAGGGTGGCGTTTTATCCATTGTGGGTCTCTAATCCCATACTAGTGCCCAAGCCGAATGGCAAGTGGCGTACGTGCGTGGATTTTACAGACCTAAATAAAGCATGCCCCAAAGATTGTTTCCCACTCCCAAGGATCGACCAACTGGTCGATGCCACTGCAGGACATGAGATCCTCTCATTTATGGATGCGTACTCTGGGTATAATCAAATTAGTATGCATCCCCCTGATGAGGATCGCACTAGCTTTCAGACTGATATGGGGCTCTACTGTTACAAAGTGATGTCCTTCGGTTTGAAAAATGCTAATGCGACTTACCAGCGACTCGTCAACCACATGTTTAAGGAGCTGATCGGCACAAACATGGAGGTCTACGTCGATGACATGTTGGTCAAGTCGAAGAAAGCAGAAGGGCATGTAAGGGATTTGCAGGAGTGCTTCAACGTCTTGAACAAATATCAGATAAAACTAAATCCCCTTAAATGCTCCTTTGGAGTAGGATCAGGGAAGTTCTTGGGATTTATAGTTAACTCGAGAGGAATTGAAGCCAATCCCGAGAAAATTAAATCCCTGATCGATATGAAATCGCCAGAAAAGATTAAGGATGTTCAAAGCTTAACCGGAAGAATTTCCGTTCTTAGTAGATTCATTTCAAAGTCAACAGATAAGTGCGTCCCATTTTTTAATCTACTTAGAGGCAATAAAAAGTTTGAATGGACGGAGGAGTGCGAACAGGCATTTCAAGCACTAAAAACACATATGGCGCAACCACCCATCCTGTCAAAGCCGGTCGATAAAGAAACTTTGTTCATCTACCTGGCAATCACGGAATACGCTGATAGGGTCGTTTTAGTAAGGGGGAAGAAGGCGTGCAAAAAGCTGTTTACTATGTAAGTAAAAGGCTAATTGGAGCAGAATAGTGGTACCCGCCCATCGAGAAGCTAGCCTATTGCCTAGTTTTGGCCTCCAGGAAGCTGCGACCTTACTTTCAAGCTCATCCAATTACGGTTTTGACCGACCAGCCTCTTCGACAAGTCCTGCAAAAACCAGAGGCTGCAGGTAGATTGTTAAAATGGGCAGTCGACCTTGGGCAGTTTGATATATCTTACTTACCGCGAGCAGTGATAAAAGGACAAGCCCTGGCTGACTTCATTGCAGAATTCACTGAACTTACGAATGGCGAGCAGATTGAAGAGCCTAATGAGCTTGAATGTCAAAACCAAGCTCCCACGTGGAAATTATTTACAGATGGTTCTTCTAACGAGTGCCACACTGGGGCAGGAGTGATATTGATAACGCCGGAGGGGCATCGATTTCACTGCGCAATCAGGTTTGACTTCACTGCTTCTAACAATGAGGCCGAGTATGAAGCACTACTCGCTGGATTGCGGTTAGCCAGGGACATGAATATAAAAGTGCTTGACATCTATATTGATTCTCAGCTGGTGGTGAATCAAGTCATGGGAGAATACTAGGTGCGAGGTTTAAAGATGGTTGCCTATCTGAACAAAACAAAAGATTTATTGGATCAGTTCGACAAATAAAGTCTCCAGCAAGTACCTCGCGATCAGAATTCCAATGCGGATGCTTTGGCCAAATTAGCAAGTGCGAAGGATGCTGATACTCTGAATATAGTGTCAGTTGAGCGGCTAACAATGCCAAGCATCCGAGCAGAAGAGACCGCTATGGTGATCCAGATGACGGATGCATGGATGACACCATATATAGAGTATCTAACGCAAGGCACATTACCGACGGACAGAAACAAAGCCAGGACCCTTCAGTGATGGGCTGCTAGGTATATCCTGGTCGATGGAATCTTGTACCGCAGGGGATATTCAATGCCACTCCTCAGGTGTATTTTGAAAGAGAAGGCCAAAGAGTTGATGAAAGAGGTACACGAAGGCTTTTGTGGGGGCCACGCTGGGGGGAAAAGCTTGTCAAAAAAGATATTGAGGCAAGGATACTTTTGGCCCACAATGAATGAAGATTCGATGGAGTTTGTACGGAGGTGCGACAAGTGCCAGAGGTTCTCCAAAGTCCCGCGAGTAGCCCCTAATGAGCTTAAACAGATGCAAAGCCCGTGGCCGTTTGCAGTTTGGGGCATAGATTTGATCGGATCTTTGCCTACTGGGAAGGGCGGCATCAAGTATGCCGTGGTTGCCGTCGACTATTTCACTAAATGGGCCGAAGCCGAGCCACTCGCAACCATAACGACCAAGAAGGTTCTGGATTTTGTGATAAAAAACATCGTTTGTCGCTATGGATTGCCAAGAAAGATCATCTTAGATAACGACACCCAGTTTGATAGTGATTTATTCATGGACTTCTGCGAACAACATGGCATTATCAAGAGTTTTTCTTCAGTCGCTCATCCCCAAGAAAATGGACAAGTTGAAGCAGTCAACAAAACGTTGAAGGATACACTGAAGAAAAGACTAGAAGAAGCTAAGGGGGCGTGGCTAGAACAATTGCTTGAAGTACTTTGGTCGTACAGAACTTCCCACCGAATAGCAATGGGTCATACTCCATTCTCTTTGGCTTATGGATATGAGGCTATGTTGCCTGTTGAGTTAGATCCGCCTTCGCATCACAGAATAACGTACAATCAAGGTTCGAACAACCAGCTATTGATGGTATCCCTAGACTTGATCGATGAGAAACGTGAATAAGCCCAACTCCGAGTAGCTGCGTACCAGCAAAAAGTTGCCTGGTATTTCAACTCTAAAGTGCGAGAAAGAAAGTTCAGCATTGGAGATCTTGTACTCCGAAGAGTTTTTCTAAACACTCGCGACCAAGCTGCTGGAGTACTCGGACCTAATTGGGAAGAGCCATACCAGATTGAAGAAGTCCTTCACCCAGGCACCTATAAACTTGCTTGCTTAAACGGAGATCTCGTTCCTCGCTATTGGAATGGAGAACACCTGCGCAAGTATTACCAATAAACAATTCTTCTTAAAGAATTATCTTGTATTAATTTTACTTTTTACAAGTTTTGAAAAAGGGTTGGTCATTTTATGTGATTGATCGCTTATAAGTGTGAGATCTTATTAATCACTCGTACATACATGTTTTGTCCATTTATTACGAAAAATATAAGGGATTGTGCGCAGCCAGTCATTTCTTGCCAATTATTGTATTTATTAAAAGTATTTGCTCATTACGTGTGTTATTTTGCTGTATTACAATTTCAATTATTTTTCTCCGAGCAGTATTGTTCAAACAGGTTTTGGTCAAGGCAAGTGACCAAGGAACTAAAGCTCCTCGATCACTTGGGGGGCATATAAGGTACAAGTAAGCAAAGCATATCATCAAAAGGTATGTAAGCAAAATAAGTGAAAGCATGCTAGGGTACTTAGAGTATTTTTCAAAATTTTGTATTTTGTTAAATCAAACCAAAGTGCTATGCTAAGTTCGGTCATGTGAACAGATGTTATAATAAAATGAAAATGTATTATAATATCAAAAACATATTACTTTACACCGCGAGCAGTATTGCTCGGATGTAATTGTTTGATTAAAAGGAAAACAGCTGCCCACATAGCAATAAAAAATTAATGTCTTTACATCACGACCAGTAGGTCGTGTAATTAAAGATTAAAAGATAAAAAGGAAAAAGACTAAGAGGCTGGAGGGTCTTGAGGAGCGTCCTGGTCGACAGCTGCGCCAGCTTCATTGTCTGCACCATCTATCCCTGTTGCCAGAGAGATCTCCGGGGAAGTATGTACTTTAGCCCTCTGTTCTTCCTCCAGGCGAATGACACACTGAGACATTAGAGTCCGCCTCAGGCGTTCTGACAGATAGTTGAGGATCAAAGAGGAGGACATACCAAAGACTGCTTTTCGGACGCGGTATGGGCATTATGAATTTCTGGTTATGTCCTTTGGATTAACCAATGCCCCAGCGGCATTTATGGATTTGATGAACATAATTTTTAAGGATTACCTGGATAAGTTCGTGATTGTGTTTATTGATGACATCCTAGTATACTCCCAGTCAGAGTCAGAGCATGAGCATCATCTACGCCTGGTGTTGCAGCGGTTAAGAGAGCACAAGTTATATGCTAAATTTAGCAAATGCGAGTTCTGGTTATCGCAAGTTTCATTTCTAGGCCATATTATCAGTAAGGATGGGTTACTGGTCGACCCAAGCAAGATGGAAGCAGTAAGAGATTGGCCTAGACCCAGCAATGTTCCTGAAGTTCGAAGTTTCCTTGGCCTAGCAGGTTACTACAGGCGATTTGTAGAGGGGTTCTCCAGGATTGCTACTCCTTTGACAGAATTAACAAGGAAGAAGACCAAGTATGTGTGGACAGATCGATGTGAGAACAGCTTTAAAGAGTTGAAGCGACGGTTGATTACTGCACCAGTGCTGAGCCTGCCAACAGATAATGAGAAGTTTGTGGTCTACTGTGACGCTTCTAGACAGGGTCTGGGATGCGTGTTGATGCAGGCTGGGAAAGTGATAGCGTACGCGTCAAGGCAATTAAAGGAGTACGAGCAGAGATATCCCACGCATGACCTGGAGTTAGCTGCAGTGGTATTCGCACTTAAAGTTTGGAGACACTACCTGTATGGAGAGAGGTGCGAGATATACACTGATCACAAAAGTCTAAAGTATTTCTTTACCCAGAAGGACTTGAATATGCGCCAGAGACGGTGGCTAGAGCTGGTAAAGGATTACGATTGTGATATCCTGTACCATCCTGGGAAAGCTAATGTAGTGGCTAATGCATTGAGCCGGAGGGGCCCAGGACAGTTGTATAGTTCGAGGCAGATATCTGATAGACTAGCAGGAGAGATGACCAGAGCAGGTATAGAGTTAGTGGTTGGCAGGTTAGCCAACATTACTCTTCAGTCAACGCTCCTCGAGAGGATTAAGGAAGCACAGGGAAAGGACCCCCAGTTAGTTGAACGTAGCGAGAATGTCCTAACGGGAGCAGCTAAGGACTTCTCTATTTCTGAAATGGGTTTGTTGAAGTACAAAGGACGAATTTGTGTTCCGATTGATCCAGATATTCGGCGAGAGATTCTGGACGAGTCTCATACCACTCCCTACTCTTTACACCCAGGTTCTACGAAGATGTACCATGACCTGAAGGTTTTGTATTGGTGGTCAGGCATGAAGAGGGACGTGGTGGACTATGTGGCTAGATACTTAACCTGTCAGCAGATTAAGGCAGAACATCAGAGGCCAATAGGATTATTACAACCTCTAGGGATTCCCGAGTGGAAATGGGAAGATATTGCCATGGACTTTGTGGTAGGATTGCCAAGGACCGTGGGTCAGCATGACTCGGTGTGGGTGATTGTGGACAGGTATACGAAGTCCGCCCACTTCTTACCTGTGAAGACGACCTATACTGTGGATCAGTATGCAGAGCTTTATGTAAAGGAGATTGTTCGACTTCATGGGGCTCCGAAGTCGATAGTATCCGACAGAGACCCCACTTTCACTTCCAAGTTTTGGAAGAGCCTGCAGAAGGCTATGGGCACGCAGCTCCGGTTTAGTACCGCTTATCATCCTCAGACGGATGGGCAGTCTGAGAGGACAATTCAGATACTGGAGGATATGTTACGAGCTTGTGTGTTGGATTTTGAGGGATCTTGGAGTAGGTATCTCCCTCTGATTGAGTTCTCGTACAACAATAGTTATCAGGCGACTATCGGAGTGGCTCCGTATGAGATGCTGTATGGAAGAAAGTGCAGATCGCCGATTCACTGGGATGAGGCAGGTGAGAGAAGGTATTTAGGTCCTGAGATGGTTCAGAGGACCAATGAGGCACTTGAGAAGATTAGAGCTCGTATGCTCGCCTCCCAGAGTCGCCAGAAGAGTTATTCTGATCAGAAACGCAGAAGCGTGGAATTTCAGGTTGGTGACCATGTATTCCTCAGGGTTTCACCCCTGAGAGGAGTAAAAGGATTCGGCGTTCGGGGCAAGCTGAGTCCCAGGTTTGTTGGCCCCTTTGAGGTTCTAGAACGAGTTGGGGAGGTGGCTTACAGGTTAGCAATGCCTCCAGCTCTATCAGGGGTTCATGACGTGTTTCATGTATCCATGCTCCGGAAGTATGTTTCGGACACTACTCACGTGTTGAGCTTTGAGAACTTGGAATTGGATCGGGATTTATCGTACGAAGAAAATCCTGTTCAGATCCTTGATAGGAAGGACAAGGTCTTGAGGAGCAAGACCATCGCCTTGGTTAAGATACTGTGGAGGAATAGCAAGGTCGAAGAGGCGACATGGGAACTGGAGTCGGATATGCGGGAGCAGTATCCCGAGTTGTTCAGGTAAATTTCGAGGACGAAATTTTCATGAGGAGGGGATAGTTGTAACGACCCCAAATTCGGTATTAAGGCTTAGGGCCTGGGATAGTGTGCCTGGAGGGCATAAAGGAATTCTGTGTGTGTCTTTAATGAGTTTTATGCATGATTATGATTTAATGCACGTTATATGATTATGTGATTAATTGTGATGCATGACTATGTGAATTAGTATGCATGTAGACCTGATTGAGCATATTTGTAATTTGGCCATGTTTGGCATGACTATGTTGATACCTGTGATCTATGACTCGAGACGATCCTAGAATGAGCGGGTTAGCGGAAAGTCAAAGCGGGAACCTTTACCAGGCTTGGGTTAAGCCTGGGGAGTTTAATTGAGAATCTGGGAATATATTTGATGATTAATCTGGTATTGGGTAGCGAGCGGGAATTATTAGGAACACTTGAGGAATTAGTGAGAATTTGGGTAATATGACTAAAATGCCCCTTTATGGGCATAAAGGTTTAGAATTAGTAAGGGAGGGCATTTTGGTCATTAGGCTTGTAAGAGATAAAATAAAGAAGGTCTTTATACTTAGTGGATTTTGTAGAGAAAACCATAGGCTGAAAAGAAAGAAAGAAGGAAGAGAAGGAAGAGAGGAAAACTGAAGGGTTTGGCTTTGAAGATTCGGTTTGTGGCTCTCCCAACCATTTCCCTTGATTTTTCTTGAGGTTAAGCTCAGTGGGAAGCTAGGGTTAGCTGAGCATCAAGGATCCTAAGCTAGGCTTGAGGATTGGCAAGGGATTAGCAAGATCAAATCTGAGATTTGAGGTAAGTTCTTGAGGTTTTCGGTTTTAGGGTTTTGCTGGTTTTGAACTGTGTTTTTGAGCTAAATGGATGGGGTTTTTGGGGAAAACAGGTCAAGGTTGTGAAGGTGCAAGCCAAGGAGGTCTAGGGTTCAGTTCAAGGTCGAATTTCCACCCACGGTATGATTTCTAAGACCCTATCCTTGTTGTTTGAGTGATTTTCTGGTTTTTGGGTTCATTGGGTTAGATTTTGAATTGTGGGTTGCTTGAGCTTGGGATTGAGTTCATGGGGTGCTTGGGATGAGTGTGTGGTGTGTATAAGTTTGTTTTTGGGCTTGAGAGAGAGTTGGACAAGTTTGGGGTCGAAATGGGGGAAGAAAATCGCAAGATGCGATTTTTGGTTTTGGTCTGCTGCAACTAGCGCTACAGCGCTAGGCAGGGGGCGCTGTAGCGCTAGCCCTGTTCTGGTGAGGGTGGTTCTGCTTGTAGCGCTACAGCACCCTCTTTTGAGCGCTGTAGCGCTGCACTGTTCACAGAGGGGATTTTTGGGCTTTTGTGAAGGGATTTTGACCTAGGGTTCGGGGCTTGATTCCGCCACTTTGTTTTGGGGATCTAGGACTTTCCGGGGGCTCGGGATTAGTCCCGAGGCTAGGTTTCGGACTTGAGGATTGGTGATGACTTTGACTTGTGGATTTTGCTTAGGTAAGCGCTAGGGCTCGGGTAAGATCGTGCTCAAGGAGTCAGGTTGATCAAGGCTACTGAATCTAAAGGTAAGAAAACCGTAACACCCGAGATTAGGGCATGGCCCCACTGTGTGATTGCAGGGCATGGCCCTAGATTGTATTATGTGCAAATGTTTAACCTTAAATGAATCATGATGTGTGTGAATGATTATTTCGAATGTACTATATGTGTGATTATGATGAAATGAACGGCAAGGGCCGAGTGCGGCGTAGGCCGGGTACGGCCGTGGGGCCGAAAGTAACACATAGCACATGGGATGCTTACATTCAGGGTGGGACCTAAGGGATACATGAGTTATCCTCGCGGTGAGAACCGAAACCCCAGGCTTTGGTAAGGCCTCTGGGGCGGCATGGCCGTGCTTGTCTATATTGGTGGTTTTCCTATTTATCAGTGAATTATGCCAGCTATATGAATTGCATATGTTATGTATTATTTGGGTTTTCTTGCTGGGCTTTGGCTTACGGGTGCTCCGTGTGGCAGGTAGAAGCAAAGAGTCAGTCAACCGGCCATGAGTATGGAGAGCGTGGGGGCGGCGCGTACATGTTCGGCCTGCCCGACTGCTTTGGTTGGGGGCATTTTGTATATGGCTGTATTAAATCATTCTTTTGATAACTGATCAAGTGTAAATCTACTTTTGAGTTGTAAATATTTTGTAAACCTCAGTTTGGGATCCCAGATGTTTCACATTTAACGTTTTCAATGAAACTAATCATTTTCGAAGAGTACAGCCTTAAACTCTGATTTATTCACACTTTTGGTTTTAGAAACCACTTAGAGTCAGTCAAAAGCACGATTTTTATTTTAAACTCACTTAGTAATGGCTCTAAGGTAGTAGGGCGTTACAAGCAGCTCCTCGGTCATAGTGGCTTTTTGCTCGAGCAGTTCCTCTTTCTGCTTAGACAACTCCGTACTCTTCTCAAGAAACTCGCCATTCTATTTAGTTAGCTCATTGTTCTTCTCGAGCAACTCAGCGTTTTTCCCTTCGAGCGCTTTCTTAGCCTCAGCAAGCTTGGAGTCGAAATTTTTAGCCCGAGACACCATTGCCCCCGCACGTCGCCAGCCAGCGGTCATGGTCAGTAATCCCTGTAATCAAATGAAAAAGGGTAAGGCGATGGCAGAAAATCAAAAATAAATTATTCAACATCAAGAGGTAACTTACGCTAACTATCTCATTCAACCCTCGGCTGAGTATTTGGTCAGGCTCCATGGAAATGGTTTCGGTAATGGCCTATTGATTGCGTTTATGATTGGAGAGCTTGTATATCCTCTCCCTGGCTGAGCTGACCACGATGCTGGACAGGGAGCCTTCAGGCTGAGTGCGCTGTGTTTGGCTGGTAGGGACCTGAGGAGTAGGGTGCTGGTCGATGGGTGTTGAAGGAGTGGAATGCTGGTCGACCGGAGGAGTTGAGGCCAGCTGCTCGAGTGGTGATGGAGGTGGTGTGTTCTCCTTCGAAGGGACAGTGGCTAGAGGGTCCTCGGTTCGGGCCTTCTTTGAGGCGGTTTTACTGCTCTCCCCTCGAGACCTCTTGCTGTCCTTCTTCTTGCCAAAAGATGCAGCGACAGCCTTGTAATGCTTGAACACGTCTTCAGATGACATATCTGCACAAAAGGAAACAACACGAGCAATGAGACAAGATATTTATATGGGGCTAAAAATGAAAGTGAAGAGATTATAAGTAAAGTACCCGTGCTACAACTACTGGTTGCTACATTACTTACTGAACTACTTACTGCCTGGAAGAAATCTGAACTTAAGATTGGAGTATATTTAAAGTTGCCATCCTCGTCAAATAAGTGACAGGGAATTGGAAAACTATCTAAGAGCGAAAGATCAGTACTGTTCTCATCTGAAGATTCATCGATGGGAGCAGAGGGTTCAGTGGCCTTCTTTTTTCCTTTTCTCTTTGGGGCAGGGGGAGCAGCAGCCCGCGGAGTGCTGGAAGGTTCCCTGATTGTTACTCTAGTGGCCCTCCTTAGAAGGGGTTGTTCCACGTCTGGGTGCTGCTCGGGAACCTCTTAGCCAGTAGCACTCCCCGCTGTTGACTCCCTCACATCCTGATGAGGGGCCAAAAGGCCGACCAGCCTAAGGTTAGCCTCTGTGACCAGATGCTTGACGCTTTTCTCCACGTCAGTCATACTGGCCAAGAGGGCTGATCTTAACTCCATGTCTGGAGTGGGGTCTGGTCGCAACCATGGGCCTGAAAGGCACTAAAAATCTAAGAAAGTGTAGAGAAAAAATTAAAGAAAGATTAACGAACAGTGGTACAAAGGCGTTACCTCCTTGAGTGAAGGCCATGTTGTTCGCGACCATGTCAGTCGTGAGGAAATACTCCTGGTAGTACCTCCCCACGTTCGATATGTGAGTGGTGTCGGTCAGGAAGGTGCGCCCTGTTTCCTGATGACAAAAATGAAAAAACCCCGTACCTTCTTGGTTGGGGTTAGACTTGAGGTCGAACAGATAATTAACCTCATGGGGTGTTGGCACAAGCCATTTTTTGTGGCTATAAAGGATATAGAGTGCTGCAAGCATTCTATACCCATTGGAGTTATTTGGAAAGGGGCGACCCCGAAGTAGTTGGCCACCCCTTGGAAGAATGGATGAAGAGGCAAGGTAGCCCCTGCCTCAATATGGTATCTCGACTAGGCGCTGAAAGCGCCTCCGGGCAAGTTCGCCCGTTGGTCTTGATTGGGTCAAACTAATGTCACCCCCGGGAGTCCATATTTTCTAATGTAGTTGGCGATCATCTGATCGTCACCCGGCTTTCAGGTACAACATACCATTCAACATCTGGTTGAATGGCATTTCGGGCCTGAGCATGAGTTTGGATATTGGGGTCAGGAATATTTTCTGTTCAACCACTAGTTGAGGGAATTTTAGCCCAAGGAGCAGGCTGATTTGAAGGATTGGGAGTTTTCTTTTTCTGGGCTGTAGTTTTTGCTCGAGCCATATTTTGGATGAGGATAGATGGGGTGTTTGAAGTGGCGCGAGAAAAGGGAATTTCAGGTATTAGCGATAACGATTGCTCCTCGTCCTCAAGCAACTGAGCTAGTAATTCGTCGTCGATGGGTCTTTCTCCTCCCCACGGATCTTGCATAAAAGCTGTGAACAGAGAAAGGGGGAGATAAGACGTAAAGCTTAGAAGCTTGTGTTGAAATTTGGAATAACGTTGCTTGCGTATACGACCAGCAGCATTCTAACAGAAACACTAAGTTCTATATGAGCAGTTTGAAAAACAGATTGAAAAGCGGAAGTAAAAAGTTTTTCAAGAAAAAGCTTTTTCGACTCCGAAGGGGCGGGAAAAACCCAGTTTTTCACCTAGCTTAAAAATCGAATTTTTACTTCAATTTTACGCCCTAAATCTACAATCTCGACTACCAAACTGGCTCCTAAATCCTACATAACAATATTTCACTACCCTATCAATCATCTGTCAACATGCAAACAATCCCCATACATTTTCAGCCAAGAACACGAAAGGGTTCAGAGATGAAAGAAAACATAAGGCAGTTTCGTATGGTAACTCAAAAGACAAGAAAGTTCGTGAAACTTACTCAGATAAAGATTAAAGTCCAAAGGTGAAAGCTTTTGAACAGCCGAGCGTAGAATTTCTAGGTTTTGGAGCATGAGTTCTTCAATGTTCTTCAAGAAGGCAAAAGTAGGTAAAATGTAAAAATGATAACTTGGGGGTTATTTATAAAGACCAAGGCACGTTAAGAGAGGTAATCATGAGTTACTTTTTCTGAGTATGGGGAAGTGAAACGGCCGTCAGAATCATTCTTGCGAAACTGAAAAGACCTGATTAGACATGATTGGTCTCCTTTTTTGAGAAAGCATGGGCGGTTCTGACAAATTTTGTGGGGTATTAAAAGAGTCGGTTTCCTAAGTTTACTTATTTTTAGTCGCGATAAATAAACTTGGGGGGCAAATGTTTACCCAAAAATGGCTATTGATGACATGGCAAAGATTTCTTGCACGTGGATTGACACGTGGTGGAATTTAAGGGCAAAGGTGCTGTTCGGCTATCGACTAGAAGCTCACCTCATCGTCAGTGTTAATTTTTTATACGACCAGGCTGATCGTGAAGCCTGATTTATTTCCTTCTTAAGTTGTAATCTAATATTAACTGCATTTGAATATTTCTTCATAATTATCCTTGATACGCGATTATTAAGGAAAGATAGGACACGTTAGCATGTGTAACCCTCCTTGAGCCTATAAATATGCATGAAATAGCTCAAGGAAGGGAATTTTGAGATTCATTAGCTTTTTTGCTGAATATTGAGAGAGAAAGAGCTATAGTGATTGTTCATCATTCTATTGTAATCCTTTCAAGGTTTGTGACACTCAAAGAACCCTAGTTCTTTGATCACGACTTTGAAGCTCAATAATAACAATACACTAAGTGGACGTAGGTTGTTACCAATCATTGGGGCCAAACCACTATAATTCCTTGGTGTTTGTTCCCTTTCCATTAGATTATATTTTCAAGTGTTGTTCCATATTTTTTCGTATATATGACTCCGTGTCGTTGGCCAATTCGTGGGTCAAAAATAGAAAATTTATGGAGCTTTATATACGATGAAAATCATATGAGATATTTGATCATGAAAGTTAGCATGCATATATGCATGAGGGGAAGATATATACGTATTGCAATCTTTTTCCCTTAGTTCAGGTTTTGTCCCACTGGGTTTTCCTGACAAGGTTTTTAACGAGGCAACTTTAAATCATGTTGAGATACTTGCAATTCATGAGGCAAGGGAAAAATGTGTGATTGAGATCAATGAAACAACATATTTGAGGAACATGTGGATTATCACCCAATAAAGAAATACCAACAATTCTCTATAAAGATAATGATGCATGCACTGCTCAACTAAAATGATAATACCTTAAAGGAGATAAATCTAAATACATTTCACCGCAGTTCTTCTTCACACATGATCTTCAAAAGAGTGGTGATTTGATGTTCATCAAATTTGATCAAGCGACATTCTTGCAGACTTATTTACAAAGCCATTACAAACATCAACGTTCAAGAAAATGGTACATAAGAATGGAATGCGTCGATTAAAGGATCTTCAAGAGCGTCGAAATGAGGGGGAGTAAATATACACTGCACTCTTTTTCCCTTAGCCGAGTTTTTGTCCTACTGGGTTTTTCTGGCAAGATTTTTAATGAGGAAGTTTTCATGGACATCCAAGGGGGAGTGTTATAAATATTATATATATGAATGCCCATAATAATGAAGAATCACCAGGTTACCCAAAGTATTATATTAGCATTAATTCTTGATTGTATTAAGAGTAGTTACCCGATTTCCTTAGGGCTTATGTATTTGTATAAATAGGGGTCCTTCCCTTATTGAAATAACACACAAGAGTTTAACTCTCTCTTTTCGTCTCTCTATTTCTCTGTCAATTTCTTTTCTTTATATTTTACATTTCAGTATTCTTAATAGTTTTATAACAAGAAAAGTATAAGTCCCATATTTTCGAAAAATTCCCCCCAAAAAAACTAAAATCAATATTTCTAAACTAAATTATACTTTGAACTAAACTAAATTAAACTAAAAACAAAACCAAATCTATATTTCTAACGTAGATAATCAAGCACATTTAAAAAATAATCAAGCAAAATCCAAAATTATTAATGTGTTCATCTTCTCAAACATTGTTCATCTTTTTCTCATTAACTTCCCATCTATCAACCCATTAAACCCATAAATAATCCCCCAAAAATAACAATAATTTCAAACCCATCAATACTCTTCACAATGAGGAAGACAATACTAAAACAAAGATAAAAATCAACAAAAATATGAAGCACAATACTTTAATCATAGTTCAAGCACAAAATCATCCAAAAATGATAAACCTAAAATCATAGGTAATTTCAAAATCTAAAACCACAACTAAAATCCAATATCCCAAATTCTTAATGGATGGTTTATATGTGGCCCAAAACCAACCCACCCAGCACCGACTTGCCTCTGAGAAGCTTAATGCCTATTGCACAGGAGAAGAAAAAGCAGCTCCAGATCCGACCACCAGCCTCTTGCTGCGTTAGCCATTACCCAAGTCTAGGTGTAGATATGAGAAGAACAGAACTCGAAGAAGAAGTCGAGGAGCTCCAGATCCAGCGAAAGCTTTATGCGTGACCACCATTGCAACTCTCTCTGATCTTTGATTGCTACCAACTACTGCTTCTTTTATCATTGTCGACCATGGAAGCTCTCTTTGAATCCTGCACCATGGAAGCTCCGACACACAAGTTGATCACTCAACAAACTTTAGCATGGAAGCTCTCTTCTTTTCTCATTTCAGCCATGGCAGCTCTCTCTTTAGGTTTTAGTTTAATTTTTTTTACTTTGTTTTTTATTTATTGGATTTAATATAATTTAAAAATAAATTTTCTTTTCTCATTTCATCCAAGGAAGCTCTCTCTTTAGGTTTTTGTTTAATTTTTTTACTTTGTTTTTTATTTATTGGTGTTTACCGAGTTTTTCGAAAACTAGAAATATAATGAGAAATAAGACCTAGAACGAAAGGATCAACGATAAACAAACATGATTTTTACGTGGTTGTATTAGATTTTAGAGAGCTTTTGACAATGGAGTTTTCTGCAAGTTTTGGCAGAGTAATTGCTTACAAGCGAAAATCCGGGATCCCCACTACAGTGCACAATTGGTCCTATTTATAGGCAGTCAGGTGCAATGGGCTTGGGCCAGATTAATCCTGGCCCAATAGGGATGTAATCATGGTTTTCTCGCTAATGGAGTCATAATACAAATGATATTTCTTAATAAAACATATTAATCAGGGCCCATTAGGCTGGCTTGGGCAGAGCCAAGCCTTACAACTGCCAATAGTACGTAACCTCAGACTAGTCCGCATGGACTTCTAAGGGGATCCTGGGGACATGATCTGTTAGAGTAGTGGTAGTACTGTATCCTAGGAACAACGTACATTCCGTGCGTAACCTCTTCTGCAGGTTAGTTGAGGAGACCAGCTTCCGTGTTTCTTGGGGACATGTCAGCGTCAGGGAAAATCAAACTTATCCTATCCGGACGTCTGGTCCGGGTTCCTTTACTAATGTCCTGGTTCACTTACTGGGTGATGGGTGTCGTATGCTGTATCAAATTTAAATATATTTCCTTTATTCACTTACACCAGCTACTTCAGTATAGCGGCAAATAATGGTCGAACCCACGAGAACTATGATCAAATTATTATTCAAAATAATAACTAAACTAAAATTAGAAAGGGGTTTTAGTTTTAACAGTTGAAAACATAAAATGAAATAAATATCAAAGATTGAATAACTAAGGATATAACGATATTAAAGGAATAGTAAAAAATTACTCTCCACCTTCAACAATCAATCTATCAACAATGACGAATAATATTCTCTATTCCCAATTAAACTATTAACCCCACAGATAACACTTAAGCAGTCAATTATCTCAGTTTCCCTATTATACTTAATTAAACTAAGCACTCTTAATTAACCATTTTTACCTAGCAATAAACCCATTAAGCATGTGATCTATTTAACCTAGTAAAAGCATTACACTCTATGGAAACATGTTAATCTAGGCACTAAATTCATTAAGCATGCAATTCATTTATCCTAGGTTCTATTTTTCATCACAATCAAATACTCGCTACAATACTCTAATTGCAATTTATCACTCTACTTAGAATCCTAAACTATTAGGTGAATAGAAATCCTAAGGTGATAATAGAATAATGAAAAACCCTAATTAGTTGGCCACTTAACAAGATCTCACAAGATTCATAACATTTAATTAGAAAAATAGAAGCAATTTAATACAAGGGAATAGAAGTGTAATGACCCAAATTTCCTAATAAGGTTTAGGATCTTGATTAGGAGGCCGGGAGGGCCATAATTGATTTATTGTGCTATTATATGATTATATGCATGATTATGTGGGTCATATTATTATATGACGATAAAGGCATGCATGGGGTTATATACTCTGTTGTGAGGGTATTTTGATATTTTGGCTCATTGAGAGCGTAATTGCATACTTGTGTGTATATTGGTAGGTTAATGTTGAGACCACATTATTATGTGGGTATGTTTGCAGCTTGTGGCTTGAGTCGATCCTAACAAGCGGTTTAGCGGGAAAGTCACAGCGGGGATTTATACCCGACTCGGGGTGAGCCTGGGGATGTATCTGGGAATTTGGAGAATATATTGGAGACGATTTGATATTGAGAAATATAATTGGTGATTAGTTGGGTATTGGAAAGTAAGCGGTAAATATTAAAGACATTAAAGGAATTAGCGGGAATTGGGAGTAATGACCAAAACGCCCCTAGGATGATTTAAAGGTTTAGTTATTATTGGGAGGGCAAGGTGGTCATTTGGCTTACTAAAGGATAGACTATATTCTGCTTTATAATTTTAGTGGAAGTTGTAGATAAACTCAGAAGCTTAAGGAAAATCAAAGAAGAAGGAAAGAAAGAAAAACAGGACACTTAGAGTTATCTCTCTCTCTCATTCGGCTGGGTCATCTCTTCACCATTCTTTGTGAGTTTTGGAGCTGGAATTCCAGAGTAAGCTCAAGATGGAGCTTAGGGCTAAGGACCTTGGTGAAGCTAGAAGAACTAGCAGGGTTTAGCCAGTCAATTGAGGGATATGAACCTGAGGAGTTGAAGGGCTTGAGGCTGGTTGGATGCTAGGGATAACTTAAGGTCGAAATCCTCCATAGAAGGTAACAAGTTCTGGCTTTGATGTTATAAGTATCTGAGTTTCTGGTTGAATCTTTCAGTTCTTGGGTTCAACGTTTGTTTTTCTAGTTTGATGATGCATGTGGTTAAGTCTTGTGTTATTGAGTTGTATAGGGTGAGATATAGGTGAAGGTAGACTCAATTTGGTGTGTAATTGAGGGTTGGAAGAGTTCCAAGGGGTTTTGGTTCGAGGAAAGTCGAAGAGGGGAAAACAAAGTGTTGCTGGTCTGTGACTAGCACTGTAGCGCTAGCCTTTGGGCGCTACAGCGCTAGGCTAGGGCTTTCTGGGCGTTTTGGTTCTGGTTATAGCGCTATAGCGCCCTCCTTAGAGCGCTGTAGCGCTACCCTATCTCCAGAAAGGGGTTTTTGAGTTTTTCCTTAGGGTTTTTGCCCGGAGGCTCAGGGTTTGATTCCACCACCCCGTTTGGTGGAATTAGGGCTCCTGGGGGCTCGGGATTGGTCCCGAGGCTAGGTTTTGGATTTGAAGTTTGGTGGTGATTTTGACCTATGGCTGTGACTAGGTACGCGCTAAGGTTCAGAAGGGATCGTGCTTGAGGATCAATTGAATGAGCTAGCGAGATCTAAAGGTAAGAAAGCTGCACCTGATTATGTGGTTAGGTTGGGACTAAGTGTTCCCTATGTTTGTATGCATTGTTATGTGCATGTGATTAACCATGCGAACATGATGGGACTAAGAGCTCCCTATATTTGTATATCATGTCATGAGGTGGTATTATGCAATGGGACATGCGATAACCGACCTAAGGGTGTCAGAATCAATATTTGCGCACAGGGCGCGGCTTGGCCACTGGTAGCTAAGGTAGCTTATTTATCACTGAGCTCGGTTAAGCTGGCCGGAGTCAGTGAGTATTACACTGGGGGCGGCCTAAGTGAGCCGAAGACAGTGAGTTAAATAGAGGGTGCGACCTAAGGGTGCCGACCTTGAGTATTACTTGATGGATGTGATAAACAGTTGATTATGAGCGTGAATATTGTGTTATGGATATGATTTGTTGACTGTCTGGATGACAAATTGTTAATCTGTTGAGTGTTATCATTGATTGGATAAATGTTATGAAATGCCGAATTCCTGGTTGTGCATTGTGGAATATTTGATTAATGATGTTGATCTTACTATGATATCGTGCTTTCTTGCTGGGCCTCGGCTCACGGGTGCTACGTGGTGCAGGCAAAGGCAAGGGTATGCTGAATCAACCATGAGTTGGAGAGCTCTGGGGGCGAGGTGTACATTGTCAGCTGCTCGGCTGTTACGGTCGAGGAAATTGTACAGGGACGAAAACCTAAAATGTGTATTTTTCCATTAGAGTGACTTGAATTATTTATAACTTTTGAGATTTGCTGTAATTGAGTCATCTAAACCCTGTTTTGAGTTTCCCTGTATTAAACTGTCATTTCTAATGAAAATAGCCTGTTTGTGACCAAAATATTTTGTTCCTAATCTTTTGATGACGTTGGATTCACATTTTGTTCAAATGACTTGATTAGCAAGTCTTGCACTATTTTTAAACACACAGTGTAACGGTCTTGGTTATCCAGGGCGTTACAAGAAGGAATAAAATTCATTCAAGATCTTACAAGGGGATGCATTCAAGATCTCATGTCTAGGGTTTTGAAATAACCCTCAACTATAAAGAAAACTACTCCATAATCATATTCATATTCATAAACATAAATATTCAATGAAAGTAAAAGAGTTTTGAGAAGAAAGAAAAACTAGATTGAAGAATATAGATGATGATGTCTTTTCTCCTCCTTTACTGCTCTAGCCTCTAAAATTCATAATCCAAAATTGCATTCAAAGTTAATCCTAATCCCTTTTATAGCCCACCAAAAATTACATTTAAAAATTGAAATTTAAGGAAAAATCGATTGCCGGCCGTGACTAATGTTTCTTGGCGGCCGCGGCCACTAGAAAATGTATTTTCCAAAAGATTGGGCTGCGGCCTGGGAAATTACTGGCAGCGACCACTACGGTCTGTCCCCCAGGCCGCGGCCATAGCAATTTTTCCTGTTTTTCAGTTTTCTTCTATTGCAGTGATTAAATGTATTTTAAGCACAACTTCCTCGATATAACTAGGAATTGGACCATTAAAAAATCTATGGAAAGCTAAGAAAAATATCTAAAACTTATATTTCTAGGTATATTTCCAAAATAGTATTAGAAAATTATCAAAATCAAGTTTAAAGTTTCAGACTTGTAATTCCGAGCTTAACCATTGCTTGTAAAACATCCAAAATTTATTTGTTTTCATCCAAATGTCTTGAAAATCCTAAAAAAACAAAATAAAATAATTCAACATAAATAAATAAATAAATAATCAAGTGAATAATTATAGAAGAATAATGAATTAGAAATAGACAAATTTGATACTTATCACCGGGGTCCTGGTTCGTTCACCAAGACTCGGGTTCATTCTTGACAAGGTTTTATTCTCAGACTAGTGAGCCTGCCACCTCTATTGGCATCCTAGAGGATATGGGTAGGTTGGGACTGGGAAGAGGATTTGGGCATGCATCTTGGTCCCAGTTTCCTTGTTATGGCCGCGCCCATCGAATGTTGTTGGGCTCTTCGAAGATTGTGCCATTAAGACTTTCTTCTTACCTATTCATTGGACTCAGGATGGGCCCAGATCTCCGTAAGGGAGCCTATGGACCCATTGCATCATGCCACGTGTCCCAAGGGGAAAACAGGGATAACATTTACCCCCCAAGTCTTCATTTGTGTTTGCATGGTGGAGACTTGCCTTACTCTTCTGGATCAAATCCAACTATCCCGGTTTGTTTCCTAGAAGACATGTTCATTTACTTGGGGGCCACTTGGGCAATCCCTGTCCTTTCAAAGTCACAATGTTTCACACACGTGTCTTCAGGACGATGGTGTGTCTATACCACTTGCGCCTCACAGATCTCAAAAGAATCTTTTGATTGTCTTAGTGACCGATGGGTGTCAGTGTAATTCTTGAGGCGTCCCGTCTGTACGAGCAAAGTCTACTGGGTACTCAAGTGGGCTGTATAATGCTTCTGCATCATTTGGGACTGTAGGATGGGGATAGCCTTAAGAGCTTCGACATGGATCGTTGGATGAGGCAGGTGCGGATTGTGGATTGACGAATCCACGTTTTAATATTCGACTAGGGCAATTAAAGCCTCTGCACCATCCGGGATCGTTGGATGGGGAAACTCTTGGGATCCCCACTGTGAACCATTGGATCAAACACTGGATTTCTGCCCTATAAATACCTGGAACCACCACTCAGATGTTAGACATTATTGGTTCATGACATCTGGTTCCTCCTGGAGAAGAACCCCATATTGGTGCTGGACTTCCAGCGTGTGGGTAAGTCGCTTTTCTTCCTTGTTTGTTTAATTTCTTAGTTTTTTCTACTCCATACTCACGTTCCTGGAAATCAGGTCCGTAGCCCAGACTCTACTCACCAAATCCATTTTGGACTGCAAGAAGTACTACTGTAATGCCTCGGTTACTCCAGGACCGTTAATGTGGACTTTGAAGAGTGCTTAACTCACTAAACGAATCATTTGATTATAATCGTGTATCTAGTTGTCATGAATAGGCTAGGGTGAAAAATCTTGGTAAAAAAGATTGGATATATTTTAATTAAAACATTAAGCGGTACATGGGTCCATAAAAGTGTTTACAAAGTAATTTACAATCCAAAATAGTCATTACAGTATAAAAATTACAACTCGTCGACCTAAGCGACAAAAATAAGGTTAACCCCTAGTTCTTTTGAGAAACACCTTGGCCGTGGTGGTCAAGCAGCCGCATATGTACACATAGCCATCTAAGCTCTCCACTCAAGGCTGGGTGAGCTTTTCTTTCCCTTTACCTGCACCACATAGCACCCGTGAGCTAAGGCTCAGCAAGAAAACTTATTACTCCATGTATGTAATATCAATAAATGATTCTGGTAATCATTATGGGCTTGCAGCCCTAATTAGATAGGTGACTAATGAGTCACACTCCGGGGCTCCGCACCCTAATCAGCTAGGTGACTATTGAGTCACTCTCTGAATAGCTGACTAATAAGTCTATCTTTGGATAGATGACTAATAAGGCACTCTCTGAATAGATGACTAATAAGTCTATCTCTGGGGATTTGCTCCCTAAGCCATGTGACATTTCAGTCACCTGAGCCTTTTGGCCTTGGCTCCAAGTAACTAGCCTTTAGACTAGACAAGCGCTTTAGTTTTCTTTGACCTTGGGGTCGGTCAAGCATTTAATGCTCATGTTGATTAGATCTAATCATTTCGCCTTGTGTTAAACACATTAATGACGCTCTTCACTCTTAAGCCAATACCATACGATCAGTGCTCAGTACAACCACTGATCTTGACTGATAAGTCACAACTTCACGATCAATACTAAACACCAATGTTGTTTCCTGACTAATAAGTCAGTGTAATTCACAAGTAAGCAAAGTTGCTATGCATTTACATTGCAATCAATGTCCATATATAGAGCACTCAACATGCCTCATCAATAATCACGCATGTCACATACTGGGTGCAGTTTTCTTACCTCTGGTTCGAGCGTGAAATAATAAAAGAATGACCTTTGAGAACAATCGTTCCTTAAGTCCCTTAGCGGTCACCTAGTCATAACCAAATATGAAATCCCATTAATAAAATAAATCATAAAAGGTTCATGGTCTAAACCACGCTCCCGGGGCCTTCAATCGTACTAAAACAGTTAATAGATTCGATCCCGAGCCTTAGGAAATGAAAACCCGTGCTTAAGACCCTTAAAAACCCATCCTGGCACATAAAGGAGGGGTGGGCCTTAACCTGCCCTTAAGGGCCGCGACACGTTCCCAAGATAGAAACCCTTCTGTCTGGAAAACCAGGGGCGGGCCACGACTTGACCTAGTGGGTCGTGGCGCGCCTGCTAGACAGAGCCCAGGGGAGGCTCTGGAATGGATTCAAGTCACGACTTGCATGAACTCGGTCGCGACTTAACCCTGCGAACCCAGCTCCCCTGCCTTTCTCTCAATTCAAAACCAGCCAAAACCTTCACCAAATCAATCCCACAATCACAACCAATCCTTATCACAACATTACCAACATTCAACCAACAAAACCTAAGCTTTGAAACACTTAAAATCTCACCAAATACCCAATTCTACAATCAAAATTCAAAGCTTAAACATAACCTTAAAGCAGAGCAAAAACCTTAAACTAACTAAAAAACAGAGCAAAACTAGGAAACTTCAATTGAAAACCTTACCTCAAACACATAATTGAACCCTTTCCAATGGCTGAACACAACCCTAAGCTCACAACCCTTAATTCCCCAAGTTGAATCCTCAAGCTAAGCTTCAAAATCTCAACCGAGAGAGAGAGAGAGAGAATCGAGAGAGAGAAGGAGAGAGAAAATCTGTTTTGCTTTAGCCTTAACCTTCTACAACCCTCTAAGTTTAAACATATCCCATGGTCAAAAGACCAAAATACCCCTAGGGTCAATTTAAACCCTTACAGCCACCCAAGGGCAAAATAGTCATTTCTTGTCTATCCCGTTAATTATAATTAACATCCTCTAATTACCATTATTCCCAATATTATTAAATAATAATTAAATCATATCTCATTACTCGTTTATTCCCGGTAATGTACTAAGCATCAAATTACCCCCAGACATACCCCGAGCCTGGAAATCAATCTCGTTATGGCCAAACCACTAATCTTGCAACCTAAGATCGTCTCATGCCGAATAGCTCGAACATATCCACATAATAATGTGGTCTTATCCATAAATCACCAACATGCACATAAATATACATATACGCTCTTAACAGATCAAAATTATGAAAATGCCCTTCTAATAAGAAGTGGGCCCACATGCATGCAATTATCATCATATAATTTACATAATCATGCATTTAATCACATAATTTCATATTAAATCAATTATGGCACTTTTGCCCCCCTAATATAGGCATTAAACCACATTAGGGAACTTTGGACATTACAACTATCCCCTCCTTACAGAAATTTCATCCTCGACATTTGCCTGAACAACTCGGGATACTGACTCTGCATATCTGACTCTAGCTTCTAGGTCACTTCCTTGACCTTGCTGTTCCTCCATAATACCGTAACCAAAGGTATAGTTTTATTCCTCAGGACCTTGTCCTTTCTGTCTAGTATTTGGACTGGCTGTTCCTTGTAGGAGAGATCTGCCTCAAGCTCCAGATCCTCGTAACTCAAAACATGAGTCACATCTGATACATACCTCTGAGGAGCTGAAACATGAAATACGTTATGCACGGCTGACAATGCTGATGGTAAGGCCAACCTATAGGCCACCTGACCAATCATCTCCAGGATTTCAAATGGACCTACAAATCTAGGGCTCAGCTTGCCTTTCTTCCCAAATCTTCTCACCCCTTTCCATGGCGAGACTCTAAGGAAAACACAGTTTCCCACCTGGAACTTCACGTTTCTGTGTTTGGGATCTGCATAACTTTTCTTTCTACTTTGAGAAGCAAGCATATGAGCTCTAATCTTCTCAATGCCTCATTGGTCCTCTGAACTGTCTCAGGACCCAAGTATATCCTTTCTCTTGTCTCATCCTAATGAATGGGAGATCTGGATTTCCTACCATACAACATCTCATAAGGTGCCACCCCAATGGTAGACTGATAGCTGTTGTTGTAGGAAAACTCTATCAAAGGTAAATACTTACTCCATGATCTACCAAAGTCCAGCACACATGCTCGCAGCATGTCTTCTAATATCTGGATCGTCCTCTCAGATTGTCCATTTGTCTGAGGATGATAAGTAGTACTGAACTTTAATTGTGTTCCCATGGCCTTCTGTAAACTTCCCAAGAAGTGAAAGTGGGGTCCCGATCTGACACGATCGACCTCGGTGCTCCATGGAGGCGCACGATCTCTCTCACATAGAGATCTACATACTGGTCAACTATAAAAGTAGTCCTCACTGGTAAGAAGTGAGATGACTTGGTATATTGATCCACAATAACCCATACTGAATCATGTTGACCCATAGTCTTGGATAATCCCACTACAAAATCCATTGTGATGTCCTCCCATTTCCTCTCTGGGATGTCTAGAGGCTGCAATAACCCTATTGGCCTCTGATGCTCAGCCTTGACCTATTGACATGTCAAGCACTTAGCCACATGCTCCACTACACCCCTCTTCATCCTAAGCCACCAATACAATGATCTTACATCCTGATACATTTTCGTGGTGCCTGGATGCAAAGAGTAAGGAGTAGTATGAGATTCATCCAGAATCTCTCACCTCAAAGAAGTGTCTAACGGAACACATGTCTGACCTTTGTATCTCAACAAACCCATGTCCGACACTGAATAATCTCTCGATACTCTAGCCAAAACATCCTCTCTGATCTTGATCAGCTGTGGATCACCCCAACTAACCTTCCTTAATTCTCTCCAACATCGTAGACTGTAGCGTAATATTGGCCAACTGGCCCACCGACAACTCTATACCAGCTCTGGTCATATCCTCTACTAATTCTATGGATACCAGCCTTGCACTGAAATCTGTCCCAGACCCTTTCGGCTTAAAGCATCTGCTACCACGTTGGCCTTTCTTGGATGATACAATATCTCACAATCATAATCTTTTACTAACTCCAACCAATGCCTTTGTCTCATGTTCAGGCCTTTCTGCGTGAAGAAGTACTTCAGGCTCTTATGGTTAGTATAAATCTCACACTTATCTCCATAAAGGTAATGCCTCCATACCTTTAATGCAAAGACCACAGCCACCAAATCTAAATCATGAGTGGGATATCTCTATTCATACTCTTTCAGCTGACGTGAGTCATAAGCAATTACCTTTCTTAACTGCATCAAAACACAATCTAAACCCTGATGTGAGGCAGCACAGTATATCACAAACTTCTCCTGATCTGTTGGAAGACTCAGAACTGGAGCTGTAATCAACCTTTGCTTCAGTTCCTGGAAGCTGTTCTCACACTTGTCTGACCATACAAAATTCTGATTCTTGCGTGTCAGCTTAGTCAATGAAGTGGCAATCTTTGAGAACCCTTCCATGAAACGTCTGTAATAACCTGACAATCCAAGAAAACTTCTAACTTCTAAAACATTCTTTGGCCTTGGCCAATCTCTAACCTCCTCAATCTTGGTTGGGTCTACTTTAATCCCCTCCTTACTAACAATGTGCCCAAGGAAGGTTACCTGAGATAACCAGAACTCACATTTCTTGAATTTTGCAAACAATCTGTGTTCCCTCAGTCTTTGTAGAACCAACCTCAGATGTTGTTCATGCTTTGACTCCGACTGAGAATAAACCAGAATATCATCGATGAAGATGATCACAAACTGGTTCAAATAATCCTTGCACACTCTGTTCATTAAATCCATAAAAACAGCTGGGGCATTAGTCAACCCAAAGGACATGACAAAGAACTCATAATGCCCATATCTAGTGCGAAAACCAGTCTGCGGTATATCTCTCTCTCCTTGACCCTCTACTGATGATAACCAGAATGAAGGTCTATCTTAGAGAATAATTTTTTACCTTGCAACTGGTCAACACATGTCATCTATCCTTGGCAGAGGATACTTGTTCTTGATTGTTAACTTATTTAGTTCTTTGTAATCAATACACATCCTCAGAGAACCATCTTTCTTCTTCAAAAACAGTACTGGTGCACCCCACGGTGAGAAATTAGGTCTGATAAAACCTAAGTCTAACAGCTCCTGCAGCTGTACCTTCAGTTCTTTTAACTCTTCTGGGGCCATTCTATAAGGTGCTCTAGACACTGGCTCCATCCCTGGTATAACGCCCTACTTCCTTAGAGCCGTTACTAAGTGAGTTTTAAGACAAAACAGTGTGCAATGAACTCGCTAACCGAGGTTTTGAAACAAAAGTGTGACTAATTAAAAGTTAAGGCTGTAATCTTAGAAAACGCGTTGTATCAATAAAACATCTAGTATTAAATATTTGGGATCCCAAAATAAGGTTTGAAAACTATTTAATTCTTAAAATAAGTGTACAATTGATCAGTCATAAAAATCATAGATTATTACAGCCATTTTCGAATAAACCCCCAACCAAAGCAGTCGGGCAGGCCAAACATGTACGCGTCGCTTCACGCTCTCCGTACTCATGGTTGGTTGACTCAGTCATTGCCCTTACCTGCAACACAGAGCACCCGTGAGCCGAAGCCCAGCAAGAAAACTCATGCAGAACATAACATATGCAATTTATACAGTTTATCATAATAGATAATCCACAAATAAACAAGTCAACCACTAGACTAAGCAAACACGGCCATGCCGCCCCAGAGCCTTACCGAAGCCTGGGGTCTCGGTCCTCACCGTAGGGATAACACACGTATCCCCTGGGTCCTACCCTGACCATAAGCATCCCATGTGCTAGGTGTTACTTCCGGCTCCGCTTCCGTTCTCGGCCTTGCCGCCCTCGGGCATAGCCGTTCATTTTACTATAATCACATATAGCATAAATCAAACAACATTCAAACAATTATCAATACATCTAAGTCTACACCCTATCATGTAATGCAATATAGGGCCATGCCCGACAATCATCTCATCATGCAATATAGGGCCGTGCCCCGCAATCACACTATGGGCCCACGCCCTATCCTACGGGTGTTATAGTTTTCTTACCTGTATTCCGAGCCTCTTGATGCACTCAAGCCGCGAGCACGGTCCTCTAGCACGAGCCTCTCCAAAATCCTAGTCACAACACACATGAAACATCCTTTAATACTAATCAATTCATAACCACTTCCCGGGACCAATCCCACACTCTCGGGACTCCCAAATTCCTAAAACAATCCATCGGAAACATCCCCCGAGCCCCTGGAACAAATGCCCAAAAATGCAAAATTTCCCATCCGAAAAAAGGCGTAGCGCCGCGGCGCTACCCGCAAGGGCCGCGACGCCCAGCGAAGTCAGAAAGCTCCCCTGATTGAAAACAGCCTCGCGCCGCGGCGCCCAAGAACAGGGCCGCGGCGCTCCTTCGCGAACCCAGAAAAACTGGGTTTTTCCTCTGCATTTCATCATCCAAAACACTCCCAAACTCACACCTAAGCCCCAAAATCAATTTCAAACTTCAAATAGACCATACATCAACCCATAAACATCATAACCCAACTCAATAACACAATCATACTCAAAATCCACCCATTTGATCTCAACTTAAGAAATCTAAACCCAAAACCTTGAAAAGCTTAACTCAAGCATTAAATTCCTCAAATCAACACAGAAAACAAACTTAAGTGTGTATAAAATCCATACCTCAAGTGAAGAATCCTCCCAACAAGCTTCCTTGATCTCCTCCTAAGCTCCCAATTCAGCCCTTCTACCCTTCTTCTTCTTTTCTATTTACTTGCCCTAGCTCTTCTTTCTCCTCCTCTTTCTTCTCTTCAAATTCTATCAAAGCATCAAGTGACCCCAAATGCCCAAACCGTGTACCCCTAAAACCCAGCTGAAAATTGTATATTACCCTTGCCAAATGACCATGCTACCCCTCCAAATAATCCTTTCCCAACTAAGTCCTCAAGGGCACTCTAGTCCTTTCACTAATATTTCAATTCTACCATTTTCCAACTAAACTTGTTACTCACAGCAGTAACTAATGGTTACCCATGTTACTCAATCACCAATAACCATTACCCGCTAAATCTCAACTTAGCCATAAAATTCCCGAGGTACCCCTAGGCTCCTCCCGCGCAGGCTATAGAATTCCCGTTGTGACTCTTAAGTTAAATTTTCTCTCTAGGACCGTCTCGGCACGTGCATCACAATAATAACACCACACTCACGTGGTACAATTCACAGAATACAATTATCACATATCAATACAGTTATGCCCAACATGGCCAAAATTACAATTATGCCCTTCTAACACGATCCGGGCCTACATGCATACTAATATACATAGTCATGCATCTCAGATAAACAAATAGTCATATAACATGCTTTAAATCATAATCATGTATTTAACTCATCAAAGTCACACATAAATCCCATCATGCCCACCTGGCACGCTAATCAAGGCCCTTAAGCCTTATTAGCGAATTTGGGTCGTTACAACTATCCCCTCCTCATAAAAATTTCGTCCTCGAAATTTATCCAACACATCAGTCAGTAAACCCGCAACTCTGACCATAATTTCCAAGGTCCACCGCCTTTACTTTACTTTTCAACAACACTCTTACAGGAGTAACAATCTTGCCCCACAAGATCTTGTCTAAAAGCCATACTCTCGATAGCCCCTCGTTTACACCGCAACCCTGTCGAAGCCTCAGGGTCTGCCTAGATTACAATGACCAATTCATTGTCTTATTCCTGATTCCAGAGATACTCAAAGTCGTCACCTCTACTAGGTGGGATCAACTTGTAGGCCCCGCTGGCCTAACCCTTAGTACAACTTCAGAATTTATATGATGAATTAAGAGTCAGAACTCTCCCTTCATTCTCTGAACACCTTATAGATCCTCGTCTGTTATTACGCAGAGACGCAACTCTTTCCTTCCGGAACTTTATTTCCTCATAACTTAGCAATTTACCAGCTCTTTATTCTTTCAAATAGGCAGACACTCTTGCCTTAAGAATTCCAACAACCTCTCTGGCTTTCTCTCTGAACTAAAGCCAAACCGTAGTATTCACTATCCTTCACCTCTTATCAAGCCCTATGTCGTGTTACATTAACAAGACACTAGCAACTGCCACCACGACTAACTTACCAGGGATTACACTTCCCTTAATACCTCATGTATTCGCCTACTCAGCGCTCAATTCTTTAGATATCCGATAAACTTTCAGACTGCCATTCCACTTGCAATCAACTGATAATTCCAGGTTCCCACTCTGTTCTTTTCGTTCTCTAAATCCATTCCAAATTTAAAATACTCTTGGGTCTCAATTCCGTATCATCAACGTTTTACCCTGCTACCAGTTCACCTGAACAACCTACATTAACTCAAACCACCGCGTTAAAACTTTTCATGTCCAAACACCTTACTTAAGGTCTATAGTGGTCTATCCCCACGATGCACCACCACATCACCTAACCCCTCAGGGTCCAACGGAAAACACTAGGTTCTATCACCCGCTCGACCCTCCCGGTACGATGTACCCTAGGAGGTGGAATGATGTCCATTCAGAATTCTCATTCATAAACCGAATCTAATTGGATCCTTCATCCATTCCTGGTATCCTAACTTGTACCACCTTAGCAGGGTCCTTCCCTGCTTCAACCAAAACCGACACTTCGGATTCCATAGCTCAGTGACACACACCAGCTAATCATACCTACTAGCGTTACGCCAATCTCAGTCGTTGCCTTGTCCACTCTATTACAGTCTATGGCGTCATCCCCTGACTGACACACGCCTCACTGTTAGGAGTTCCGCCTCCAATTACATCTCCCCTCTTTCAATCGAGGGTTTCAAACACTGATCATCCGTCTGTTACTTTTCACCGCATCTGGGTCTCAACGTTAACCTTTCTTACTAATACCCAGGACTCAAGTACCTTATGCCATGCACAACAGTCGACTTAACGTTCTAAGTGTATCAACCCTGATCCATTCAGTCGCCTCCCGCAAGGTTCAATCCATCCTCGCGTCAATCTATTCCTGGGCGTGCCTAACTCGTGCTGCACTCCCATAATTCCATATCCTTACCATAGATCAGGTCCTTTATGCAATCACTTTTTACTTAACCATAACACACACACATTCCAGCATCGCCAGATACCAATTAATTCTTACCTGTCTTCTGAATTTCTTTCTGATGTGACGCCACTCAGTCTGTCTAACCTCGAGTTTTACTGTTCTCCTCGTCTCTGATGTAGTTGTCCCCGGAGATACTTATGCAATAGGTGACGCACTTACCAATCCTGAGATGCTTTCTGTTCTTCAAACGTTCTTCATTAGCTTCTTTGCGGCTTCAGATCAACCTTCTCTTACCTGTTGTTTCTTCTTGTAGCTCAAATCTGAGTACTCTTGACGACACCCAAACTAACACTCCGTAGAACCTTTACCTGAGACTCCGCCTTCTGGGTACAAACGTCTTCCGCATAGTCATTTGCTCACCATTTCCGTTTGGGAGTAATCCACACGCACTGCTCGTGAGCTTGAAGGGGACTTGTCCATACCGTTCATGCATTCTCTGCCTAAAGAACTTACCTGTGCTGCTGTAGCTTGAACCATTCCAGAATCTTTGTTACCAGCTCCTCACACCCTACCCGGTGCAAACTAAAATGTCTCTATCCTTGGTTTCCAGCTGGTAATAACCAGGTCATAGATCAACTCTCGGAGACATCGTCCCTTTTTGTATCCAACCTTGTACTCTTCGTTCTAATCTGACGATGCTAATCAATCCCGGCAGTATAACACTCTGGCTACTCCAGGGCCAAATTCCTTCGATTGCTTCAATAGACTTTCTGTCGGCCAAAACTGTCTTTTACAACATTCTTTATACCAATCCTATCTGTAGTCTAACCTTGAAATACTCCTTAGTCTTCCTTTTCATACCCACATAATTTTTCCACTGGTCAGCTCCGTTCCCACTCAGTCTCCTTTACATACTCCAGATGATATCCTCTGCAATCCATCTGCCAGAGTTCCTAATTCCTTCTCAATAAGCATTACTGTCCTCAGCCTCCCGAATAACACCTTTGAAGCAACCTCTCTATGTCCATCTCCCTCTCGGAACATTCTCAACACCTAGTTCTTCCAGTTCGTTACATGCCCAAAGCATAAGCTCATCGGTTAAATACTCATCCTTGAGGACTCAGCCTCGAACTTTGAATGTATCGATGCATTCCAGTTCTCCGTTTCCCTCACCCTGGGAAATCCATCCTAACATCTCGAGTCACTCTATGTAGAAGTCATGCCCTCACCTGACCTCCTCTCAGGTGGCATCCTCTCCCTCATGTGCATACCAAATAACCTCCCTGGTTCCTGTCACCATCTTGATAACTACCTTTTCATTCAGGCTTCTTTCCAATCTCAAATTAGGTGCCCAAGCACTGTCTGGGGTCCTTCTACCTCAACAATTGAGAATCCTTCCTTGCGGCATTCTAACAATAAAAGTACCATCTTATCAACCAGACCTTTCCCCCTTTTCTGGCAAAACCAGAAGCCACAGAACTATCCGGGGTTCTATCAACTTGATTATCACAATTCTCCCTTTACTAACTCCATCAAAGGAAGCACCGCCCTAGCGGCTCTAGCACTCATGCTCTACACATCGACCATCCGTTCCTCGAACAACATGGCCCTCTCCGCCATCCACCTGCAGAAGATAAGCCCTTACATCAGAGCGGCCCAAATACCGTAGACTATTCCAGATCTCATATCCTTAAATGGGTCGCCATCAATTCCAAATACATTCCATCAGTAAAAATTCCCGAAATGAATTATCCAATTCACCAAACCCATTGATTTACACTGTTGTTACCCCCAACAGTCCAAACCGAACTTATAAGTCCACCAGTCTCCACAGTTCAAACCATGTCTTAATAATCCCTTCTAACAATCATCATCTAGGTTCTTTCCAACCCATTAAGCCAGTACCTCAGCCCGAGTACCATTTCCAGGCATCTCTCTGCCTCAACATTTAATACAACCCTCTAATCAGGATCTCTCATCCTCTCAACCAAGGGTGGAATTAACTCTGCCCGTCTATTGATAAATTCCTTGTCAGTCCGAACTCTCCTCAAAACCCGAGGATAACACCCTTTAAGCCTTTCATTTAATACCCTTTTATGTCCATACCTCACAGTAAACCAACACTGGTAACCTTACTGTTAAAGCATATAAATAAGCTATTTCTCCAAAGAAATCCGCTGTTCTTCTATCCCATCTCAACTAACAACTCCACAGCTTACTCACGCACTAGAGACCCCCTGCTGCTACTTTCAGGGGTAACTGGATATCTCAACTCCAACTTATATCTAGAAACCCCCCTTTCAACACAATATCAGGTCCCCAAACCCTTTTAGGAACCAACAACTCGAGTTCATCCGTCAAAACCGACCAAACTCCTGAACTCAGAGGTTCGTACCCTGAACCAACCCACAACTAAATCCAAATATCCACAGGTATCATGCACACACAAAGCATATACTAGGTCAAATCCGCAATGTCATACATTTAGCTACCAAATTTTATCACAACTAAGTATATCCATACTCAGCATGCTTCATACAAGCAAATAAACGGATAATACATACAAATTTAGTTTAAACAATTAATCCCATACACTCAATATGTAAACTATTATGCCCATATTCATCCACATGCATAATAATGTTATTCAGCATGCATCAATCTCAACATGCAATAGTCAAGGGCCCAGCCCAACAGCATCTCATGCATATGTCAACTCCTTTCTCACGCTCCATATAAATAAGCAGGCAAACAGGGCATTCAAACATATATTCAGACATGTCAATCATTCATACCAACCAACCCTGAGTCGAGCTTGTCATTGACAGCGAGCGTACATGTTCGGTCGATCTCCAGAACCAATAAACCTTGGCTCGCTCTGATACCAAGTTATAACGCCCTACTTCCTTAGAGCCGTTACTAAGTGAGTTTTAAGACAAAACAGTGTGCAATGAACTCGCTAACCGAGGTTTTGAAACAAAAGTGTGACTAATTAAAAGTTAAGGCTGTAATCTTAGAAAACGCGTTGTTTCAATAAAACTTCTAGTATTAAATATTTGGGATCCCAAAATAAGGTTTGAAAACTATTTACTTCTTAAAATAAGTTTACAATTGATCAGTTATAAAAATCATAGATTATTACAGCCATTTTCGAATAAACCCCCAACCAAAGCAGTCGGGCAGGCCAAACATGTACGCGTCGCTTCACGCTCTCCGTACTCATGGTTGGTTGACTCAGTCATTGCCCTTACCTGCAACACAGAGCACCCGTGAGCCGAAGCCCAGCAAGAAAACTCATGCAGAACATAACATATGCAATTTATACAGTTTATCATAATAGATAATCCACAAATAAACAAGTCAACCATTAGACTAAGCAAACACGGCCATGCCGCCCCAGAGCCTTACCGAAGCCTGGGGTCTCGGTCCTCACCGTAGGGATAACACACGTATCCCCTGGGTCCTACCCTGACCATAAGCATCCCATGTGCTAGGTGTTACTTCCGGCTCCGCTGCCGTTCTCGGCCTTGCCGCCCTCGGCCATAGCCGTTCATTTTACTATAATCACATATAGCATAAATCAAACAACATTCAAACAATTATCAATACATCTAAGTCTACACCCTATCATGTAATGCAATATAGGGCCATGCCCGGCAATCATCTCATCATGCAATATAGGGCCGTGCCCCGCAATCACACTATGGGCCCACGCCCTATCCTACGGGTGTTATAGTTTTCTTACCTGTATTCCGAGCCTCTTGATGCACTCAAGCCGCGAGCACGGTCCTCTAGCACGAGCCTCTCCAAAATCCTAGTCACAACACACATGAAACATCCTTTAATACTAATCAATTCATAACCACTTTCCGGGACCAATCCCACACTCTCGGGACTCCCAAATTCCTAAAACAATCCATCGGAAACATCCCCCGAGCCCCTGGAACAAATGCCCAAAAATGCAAAATTTCCAATCCGAAAAAAGGCGTAGCGCCGCGGCGCTACCCGCAAGGGCCGCGACGCCCAGCGAAGTCAGAAAGCTCCCCTGATTGAAAACAGCCTCGCGCCGCGGCGCCCAAGAACAGGGCCGCGGCGCTCCTTCGCGAACCCAGAAAAACTGGGTTTTTCCTCTGCATTTCATCATCCAAAACACTCCCAAACTCACACCTAAGCCCCAAAATCAATTTCAAACTTCAAATAGACCATACATCAACCCATAAACATCATAACCCAACTCAATAACACAATCATACTCAAAATCCACCCATTTGATCTCAACTTAAGAAATCTAAACCCAAAACCTTGAAAAGCTTAACTCAAGCATTAAATTCCTCAAATCAACACAGAAAACAAACTTAAGTGTGTATAAAATCCATACCTCAAGTGAAGAATCCTCCCAACAAGCTTCCTTGATCTCCTCCTAAGCTCCCAATTCAGCCCTTCTACCCTTCTTCTTCTTTTCTATTTACTTGCCCTAGCTCTTCTTTCTCCTCCTCTTTCTTCTCTTCAAATTCTATCAAAGCATCAAGTGACCCCAAATGCCCAAACCGTGTACCCCTAAAACCCAGCTGAAAATTGTATATTACCCTTGCCAAATGACCATGCTACCCCTCCAAATAATCCTTTCCCAACTAAGTCCTCAAGGGCACTCTAGTCCTTTCACTAATATTTCAATTCTACCATTTTCCAACTAAACTTGTTACTCACAGCAGTAACTAATGGTTACCCATGTTACTCAATCACCAATAACCATTACCCGCTAAATCTCAACTTAGCCATAAAATTCCCGAGGTACCCCTAGGCTCCTCCCGCGCCGGCTATAGAATTCCCGTTGTGACTCTTAAGTTAAATTTGCTCTCTAGGACCGTCTCGGCACGTGCATCACAATAATAACACCACACTCACGTGGTACAATTCACAGAATACAATTATCACATATCAATACAGTTATGCCCAACATGGCCAAAATTACAATTATGCCCTTCTAACACGATCCGGGCCTACATGCATACTAATATACATAGTCATGCATCTCAGATAAACAAATAGTCATATAACATGCTCTAAATCATAATCATGTATTTAACTCATCAAAGTCACACATAAATCCCATCATGCCCACCTGGCACGCTAATCAAGGCTCTTAAGCCTTATTAGCGAATTTGGGTCGTTACACCTGGTGCTAGTTTTACAAATTCAATCTCTCTATGTGGTGGCAACCCTGGTAAATCTTCTGGAAAAACATCCAAAAACTTATGGACTAATCTGGTCTCCTCTGGTCCCACTGGCATAGCCTGAGTGGTATCAACCACACTAGTTAAGAATCCTATGCAACCTCCTTGCAATAGATCTCTAGCCCTCAGAATAGATATCATAGGCATACGAGGTCAATGCACTATGCCAAAAAATACAAAAGGATCCTCACCTTCAGGCTCAAAGGTTACAATCTTCCTTATAAAATCTATGGTTGCCCCATACTTCACTAACCAATCCATACCCAGAATCATATCAAAGTCAGTCATAACCAACTTTATCAAATCAACTGATAACTCTCTGCCCTCTACTGTCACTGGCAATGATTTGACCCATCTTCTGGATACTACTAACTCCCCAGTGGGTAACAAGGTCCCGAACCCCACATCATAATAATCACATGGTATACACAGTCTATCAATAATTCTACTAGCAACAAAAGAATGTGTAGCTCCAGAATCAACCAAAACAGTATAAGGGGTTCCAGCACTAAAAAGCTGACCTGTAACTACTCGAGCTGGGGTCGAGCTGTTCGCCTTCCTGGGTTCTTCCTTTCTTGCTTTCAGGTAATCTTTCTTGAAATGTCCCACTACCCCACATAAGAAGCAAGCCTTTGCCCTACACTCCCCCATATGGCATCTCTTACACCTAGGGCACTCTGGATAAGTCCTCCAGGCCTCACTTCCACCTTGGCGGCCCATTGAAATACCACGTGGTCGCCTGTCAGGACCTGGATCTGGGAAGGAATCAGGAGCCTTCCTTTTCTGATCACTGGGGCCTCCGCCCCCACCTGAACCTACAAATGGAGGTCCTGTCCTCCTCAACTCTCTTCTGGCTACATTGTCCCGCCAGATCTTGTTCTCTGCGCTTTTAGCTGTAAGCACCTTCTCAACCACTTGTGCATAAGTAGTAACTCTAGCCACAGTGGTGATACGAACATCCCGGGTTATTCCAGGCTGTAGCCCCTGGAGAAACCTCTCCCTCCTGGTCCCATCAATGGGTACCAGCTCCATGGAAAACTTTGCCAATCTGTCAAACTTCATATCATATTCAGTCATTGACAAACTCCCCTGAAGTAATCTGCTGAACTCTTCAGCATTTGCAACCCTAATGGCATCATTATAATACTTCTCATTGAACAGAGTCTGAAACTCTTCCCAAATCAGGGCATTGACATTTGTGGTCTGGGATATCACTTCCCACCAAATTCGGGCATCCTCCCGAAACATGTATGTGGCACAAGTCACCCTCTCATTACCATACACCCTTATAAATTCAAGGATGGTGGTAACCATGCTCATCCACTACTCTGCCTTAGTTGGATCTGCATTGCCCTAAAAAACTGGAGGTTGCTATTTTCTGAACCTTTCATAAAGGGGTTCCCATTTACTTCCAACCTTTGGCAGCTGCTCAACTGTTGGCACTGTTGCAGGTGGTGCCTCTGGTAAGATGTTCCCTGTAGGAACCTGTTATTATCTCAGGAGGCAGATTTCTTCTTCCTGCTTCATAACTTTTGCTTGCAAATCAGCAAACAACTGCTGCCAGTTATCAGGAGCTGGTTAAGGGATATGACTCTGGTCATTTTCCTGACCCTGTCTATCATTCTGGCCCTGATCTTCCTGGCCAGCTGATAAGCCTATCTGCCTTGGAATAGTTAATGCGTCCAGTTAGGTAGTGATAACTAAACCTCTTGCTACCTCACGGTCCAAGATCAAGCAGATATTAATCAATTTTCCACAATCATATAGATAAACATATTGATTCACTATCATAACATTTAACATTTAGCATTTAGCAATTAACGATTGACAATTAACAATGCAAATAAGCATGTTATAGTAATATCAGTACTAATAAGCACGTTCTTGCTTATCATGCAGCAGTCAAGGCCCAGCCTTATTAATGTATCTCATGTAGGCAGATAAAGCATTTATATTCTATTTAAGCAGTTAAACACATAACTAAATAAATAGTAACCAAACCAAGAGTCGAGCTTGTCTTCAGTGGTGAGTGTACATGCCCAGCTAGACTAGAGGAACCCTAAACCTTGGCACACTTTGATACCAAGTTGTAACGCTCTGGTTACTCTACGACCGTTACTATGGACTTTGAACAGTGCTTAACTCGCTAAACGATTCATTTGGTTATAATCGTGCATCTAGGTGTCATTAATAGGCCAGGGTGAAAAATCTTGGTCAAAAGGATTGGATATATTTTATTTAAAACATTAAACGGTACATGGGCCCATAAAAGTGTTTACAAAGTTATTTACAATCCAAAATGGTCATTATAGTATAAAAATTACAACCCGCCGACCTAAGCGGCAAAAATAAGGTTAACCCCTAGTTTCTCTGAGAAACTTCTTGGCCGTGGTGGTTAAGCGGCCGCATATGTACACATCGCCGCCTAAGCTCTCCACTCAAGGCTGTGTGAACTTTTCTTTCCCTTTACCTGCACCACATAGCACCCATGAGCCAAGGCTCAGCAAGAAAACTTATTACTGCATGTATGTAATATCCATAAATGATTATGGTAATCATTCTAGGGCTTGCATCCCTAATCAGATAGGTGACTAATGAGTCACACTCTGGGGCTCCGCACCCTAATTAGCTAGGTGACTAATGAGTCACTCTCTGAATAGATGATTAATAAGTCATTCCGTGGATAGATAACTAATAAGTCACTCTCTGAATAGATGACTAATAAGTCTATCTCTGGAGATCTGCTCCCTAAGCCATGTGACGTTTCAGAGCCTTTTGGCCCTGGCTCTAAGTAACTAGCCTTTAGACTAGACAAGGGCTTTAGTTATCTTCGACCTTGGGGTCGGTCAAGCATTTAATGCTCATGTTGATTAGATCTAATCATTTCAGCCAGTGTTAAACACATTAATGCCGCTCTTGACTCTTAGACAATACCATACGACCAGTGCTCAGTACCACCACTGATCTTGACTGATAAGTCATAGCTTCACAATCAATACTAAACACCAATGTCATTTCCTGACTAATAAGTCAGTCCAATTCACAAGTAAGCAATGAGGCTATGCATTTACATTGCAATCAATGTCCATATATAGAGCACTCAAGATGCCCCATCAATAATCATACCTGTCACATACTGGGTGCCGTTTTCTTACCTCTGGTTCGAGCGTGAAATAATAAAAGAATGACCTTTGAGAATGATCAGTCCTAAAGTTCCTTAGCGGTCATCTAGTCATAACCAAATATGAAATCCCATTAATAAAATAAATCATAAAATTTTCATGGTCTAAACCCCGCTCCCGGGGCCTCAAATCGTACTAAAAAGATTAGTAGATTCGATCCCGAGCCTTAGGAAATGAAAACCCGCGCTTAAAATCCTTAAAAAACCATCCCGGCACATAAGGGAGGGACCACGACCTGCCCCTAAGGGCCGCAGAGCGTCTCCAAGATAGAAACCCTTATGTTTGGAAAACTAGGGGCGGGTCGCGGCTTGACCTAGTGGGTCGCGGTGCGCCAGCTAAATAGAGCCTAGGGGAGGCTCTGGAATGGGTTCAATTCGCGACTTGCATGAACTCGATCGCGACTTGACCCTACGAACTCCCCTTCCTATCTCAATTCAAAACCACCCAAAACCTTCAACAAATCTGTAACGACCCAAAATCACTAATAAGGCTTAAGGGCCTTGATTAGCATGCCGAGAGGGCATAATTGGTATATGTGTGATTTAAATTTTTTAGATGCATGATTATGTGGCATGCATGATTAATATGATTATATGACTATGTGACATGCACGTTTGTGAGTATTAGATATGCACGTGGGCCCTTTATAGCTTAAGGTCATAAATGTGATAAATTGTTGAGACCACATTATTATGTGGATATATTTGTAGGATATGGCTCGAGACGGTCCTAGTGAGCGGATTGGCAAAATAGTCACAACGATATTCAATACCCGGCTCGGGGGAGCGTAGGGGTAAATTTGGGAATTTAGAGAATAATTTGGAAATTATTGGTCATTGAATAAATAATTGGTAATTAATTGGATGATGAGATTAATTGGTAAATATTAGGAACATTTGAGGAATTAGCGGGAACTGGGGGAAATGACCATTTTACCCCTAGGGATAACTTGAGGGCTAGTTAATTAAGAAGGGTATAATGGTCTTTTGCCTAGGAACTAAGGGATATATTCAGAACTTGGAAGGTATAGGTAATTGGAAACTGAAGGAAAACTGTCTCCCTCACTCTCACGATTTCTCTCTCACTCTCTCTCATTGAGCTTTGTGGATTGAGGAAAGAAAAAGGGCAGAACTTACGCCTTGAGCATCTGTTAATTGAAGGAGAATATGAGGGAAAGGCTGAGCTGAGGCTTGGAAGTCAGAGATTAAGCTTAGGAGCTTAGGGATTTAAGCTCAAGATCAGAAGATTGAAAGCTTGTGGGGTTCAACAACTAATTAAGGTAAGTTCATAACCTAGTTTTTCTGGAGAGTTTAGTTTATTAGAATGGGATTTAAGTTGAGTAATTGAATGAGGAATTGTCACTGATTTGGGATAGAAACTTCAGTCAGTATTGTGGTAGTTTTATGTTTAAACAAGTGAATTAATGTCTTGAATTCGTAGCTAGTTTGATGTTGAATTGGGGAGGTTTGTTTAGTTAAAATTTTGGGTTAAGGTCTTGAGATTCTTGGCTGGGAGAAGCATGTGAAAAACCCATATTTTTTGGGCTCGAAGGGGGCACGCCGCGACCTAGCCCTGGGGCGCCGCGATGTGTGTGGCCATATTGGTCTGGGATGCTATTTGACTTGAGGGCGCACCGCGACCCACTAAGCCAAGTCGCGGCCCGCCTCCCCTTTGGCTTGGTAGTTCTTTGACTTGGGGCCAAGTCGTGACCCACTAAGCCCTGTCGCAAAACGCATGGGGATTTTAGCCTTAGAATTGTTTCTAGAATTGGTTAGGCTAAGGGGTTCGAACCTAGGCGCTCGAGACAATTTCTACTACTCAGTTTAGTAGAAATTGAGGTCCCGGAGGCTAGTTTCTATCTCCTAAGTATTTATTTGGATTGGAAGTTAACAATTACCCATTGGACACTGTGACTAGGTTTATCACCAAGGCTCGGGGCTGAGGATCATGCTCGGAACCATTTCATTTTCTTTGTTCGGAATTAGGTAAGAAAACTGAACCCTTGTGTGGCTGTGTTGGGACTGAGATTCCCTGTATTTGAATACAAATGTTGTATGATTGTGATATGCCATGTGAGCATGAAATAAATGGCCTAAGAGAGCTGGGGTTGATAATTTGCGCACAGGACGCAGCTCAGCCACTATGAGCTGGGGTCAACTAGATAAACACTGGACTCGACCTAAGCGAGCTGAAGTCAGTGGGTTAAACAGAGGGTGCGGCTTAAGGGCGTCGACCCTGAGTTTTTTGTATTGATTGAGATAAAATGTTGAATATAGATGGTTATTGTTGTTAGCTTGATGCTATGACTCATTGAATATATGATTATTTGTCTTGTGAATTATTTGATTATTATTATTGATTATGTTATGCTGTTATGGTTTTCTTGCTGGGCCTCGGATCACAGGTGCTACGTGGTGCAAGTAAAGGCAAGGGTAAGATGGATCAACCATGTGTTGGAGAGCTCTGGGGGCGAGGTGTACATTGTCAGCTGCTCATCCGCCTCGACCGAGGGATGGAACGGGGATAGAAATCTAAAACGTGTATTTTGCCATTAGAGTGGCCTTTGATTGTATATAATTGTTTTTGGAAGTTTGAAAATTTGTCCTTTAAACCCTTTTTTTGGGATCCCATGTGCTTAACATTTACTTTAATGAAAATTGTTTGTTTATGACCAAAATCTTTTAACCCTAACTTGACTATGACTTTAGGATCACATCTTTTTTCAAATGACTTGATTAGGAAGCCTTGCACTATTTTAAACACATAGTGTAACGATCTTGGTTATCCAGGGCGTTACAACTTGGTATTAGAGCCATCAAGGTTTAAAGTTCCTAAGGACTGGCTGAACATGTACACTCGTCGCTAAAGACAAGCTTGACTCCGGGTTTGGTAATTGAATATATGTGATTATATGTTTAAATGTGTGAATGAATATGAATGCTTTATTATATGATTAATTGGGAGCATGAGATACTGATAGAGCCTGACCCTTGACTGTTGTGTGGTGATATTGAGGCATGCTTATTAGCATCGCTATTGCATGTGAGTGAATATTTGAATGATTATTTGCATCTTGATTGCTTGTGGTTGGTTGAGTTCCAACGGTGGATCATGGAAAGATTTGTTACCCTGTCATCATTGTCTGACTGTCGAGTCCTTGATTGCAGATAAACTTGGATAGCAATGCATCCAAGGAGATCAATACGAATAGCCAGCACAAGGTCTGAGGCTAGAGATGATGACCAGGTCCAGAACCCTCCGCTAGTCCCTGAGAATTGGCAACAGATACTTGCAGACATGAAAGCTCGATTACATAGTCAGGAAGAGTAGATCCGTCTTCTAAGACAGCATGCTCCGTCAGGGAGTGCTGCACCTATTTTTCCACCTGTTGAGGCACCAGTTGTTCAGGTACCTGATATTGGGAACATGTGGGAGCCCTTGTATGAGCGGTTTAGGAGACAGCATCCTCCAACCTTTGAGGGAGGACCAAATCCACTGAAGGTCGAACAATGGATGAGTGTGATTACTTTTATCTTGGATTTAATGAGGGTGGAAGGTAATGTCAGGGTGGCCTGTGCCACCTATATGCTGAGAGAGGATGCCCGCATTTGGTGGGAAATGGCATCACAGACCAGGGATGTCTCTACTCTGAGTTGGGATGAGTTTAGAGATTTGTTCAGCCAGAAGTTCTATAATATGTTGCCGTCAGGGCAGCGAAGGTGAATGAGTTCATGGGTTAGTGCAGGGCAATATGACAATTATAGAGTACACCCTGAAGTTTGATAGGCTTGCAAAGTTCGCACCAGACTTAGTGCCTATTGATGCAGCTAGACAAGACAAATTTATTAGAGGGCTTAATGCTATGATAGCCCAAGATGTGAGAATTACAATAGTACATGGGGAGACAACTTTATGCCCAGGCTGTTGAGAAGGTCTTACCGTTGAGGAGGCAGAGAATAAGATTTGGAGGGAGAACGCTGCGAGATGGGAGGTTCGCAGAACGGTGCCTCCACATTCAAGGTTCTGGTAAGGGCGGAGGCCCCAGTGATTTGAAGAGGAAGACCCCTGACACTTCAATTGGTTCTGGTCCTGATAGCAGGGGTCAGGGTGGCCGCCAAGGAGGCGGTGAGACATGGAGAAGCTACCCAGAGTGCACGAGGTGCAGAAGATGCCATCTGGGCAAAGGCCTGTTATGTGTGTGGGGTGGTGGGACATCTCAAGAAGGACTGCCCAACAGTGAAGAAAGAGGAAGCAGGGAAGGTGGACAGCTTGACTCCAGCTTGAGTGTTCACCCTGACGCAGGCAGAGGCCGAGGCTAGTCCCTCAGTGGTGACAGGTCAAATTTCTAGCGCTAGCTCTCCTTTTACTGTATTGATTGATTCTGGCGCTACACATTGAGATTCAGGTCGTTATTAAGCTAGCGTCGGGGACTGAGCCAGTGTCTAGGACACCATTGTTAGGAGTATGTCCTAAAAGCATGTAAAAGACATTTATTATTTCAATGAATAAATAAATACAATGGTCTATTATTGTTATATTTAGATTATTATATTATTGTTTGAATAATTTTTGTAAATATCAGAAAAATCCATATTCATTATTGAGGATGTGATCTTGTATTAGTACAAGAGAAATAAGATCACATAATTGAATAAAAATAGTCAACAACAAATTGAAGTTATGGAATTCTTTAATTGGGGTTGTAAGTACGGTTTACTAAGTATCATGTTGATACAAATAATCTAGATTCATATTATTGATGTGGTAAGACATCTCGGTAAATATGCTTTATATAATATGATTATATATGATAGGGACCGATATGAATAAAAGTCTTTATTCAAAAACCATTTAATAATAAAGATTTGTAATTCATATCATAACTGATGATCATTTATAGATCAACCTAAATCCTGAGTGTTCATGAACTCTTGTTCATGTTTATTAAATCTTTTGATTCATTCGTTAAGGTCTCTTTATAGAATGAGGCTAATGACTTGTTTTGGAGATTTAATATCATGGATGGCTGGGAACATGTATCAACAATACAGAATCTAATCTTTCCTAACAGATCGTATATTGGTTCCCTTAAGGGTTAATTATGGAATTGAATGATTTTGAGCTCAAATCTATAATTAGATTATATATTAATTGTTCACTAGTGAATTAGTGGTACTTAAGGAATAAGAAGTAAATTAGAAAGGTAAAATGGTAACTCTTCCATTCTAATTTATGAACTAATTAATTATAGGGTTGAACTATTGTAAGATGGTTATATCAATGGACAACTTAAAATAAGATTTCTATAAAAGTATATTTATAACATAAATAGTTCAATTATGAATTTATAGTGGAAAAATATCAGAATTAATAAATTAACTATAATAATTAAAGAGTTTAATTATTTAGTTTTTAATTTATTGGAGCTTAATGTTATAGGCCCACGGTCCCCGAAATGGCTCAAACAAACACTGACAAAGATAAATACAAAAATGGACAAAATGACTTATTTGATAAGTAAAATATTTTTCTATGCACTAAACATAATTATTGTATAATTATGTGTAATTAATTAATTATTTGATTTAACAAAAATATAATTAATTTTGAATTAATTTATTTTTGGGATTTTTTGGTATTTAAATAATGATGAAAATTGGGAAAAATCACATGCCCTCTCTGGCATGAGGTGGGCGTGCAGCACAATGCACAGTCACTGTGCTACACGCACAAGAAGGTTCTAGAAGGATCTTGCTTCAACAATTTTAGTTATTTAAATATTAAATAAAAAATGAGATATTTTAATATGATTAAAATATTATTATTTAAACAAATCTGATTACTGATTAATTATTTTTAAATTGTTTAAAATAACTAATATTATTTATTTTTAATATATTGGATATATTAAATATAGGAGATCAGTTTTTCAGAGCGATATTTTTCAGTGATAGAAAATATAACGTGAAATCTTCTTGAGAGAAAGAGAACAGTGCTACAAGCATAGGTCACTGTTCTTCACAAATTTAGGTCCAAACTTTATCAGATCTCATGTGTTGAGAGCATCTGATAAATAGATCTAACCTATTTTTTTTGTATAACAAGCCCACATTCGTTCTTTGTGTGTTGAGAACATTTTGGAAGATCCTAGTGTGAAATCTCAAAGATTTTTGCCGTACAAAAAGATAGTAGCAAGGAAGGACTTGAGGTAATTTTTTGTTCATCTCTTTGATTCAATATATATATGTATGTGAAGAAGTAGATCTAGAAATCTTGTGGGGTTACAATTAACAATTTTGATTGTTGTTCCGCTGCGTATAATCTCTGATTTGATCTATAAAAACCAACAACCATGTAGGATGGCTCCAGCAGAACTGAAGGAATTGAAAATATAGTTGCAAGAACTTCTTGATTTGGGGTTTTCCAAGCCTTGCTATTCGCCATGGGATGCTCCAGTTTTATATGTGAAGAAGAAGGACGGGACTCTGAGGATGTGTATAGACTACAGGGAGTTGAACAAGTTGACCATCAAGAATAAGTACCCCTTACCAAGGATCGATGACTTGTTTGATCAGCTGCAGGGAAAGACGGTGTTCTCGAAGATTGATCTTCGATCTGGTTATCACCAACTGAGGATCAAGGACGAGGATATACCGAAGACGACCTTCCGAACGAGGTATGGGCATTATGAGTTCCTGGTCATGTTGTTTGGTTTGACCAATGCCCCATCAACATTCATGGACATAATGAACAGGGTATTCAAGGACTTCTTGGATCAGTTTGTGATTGTCTTCATCGATGACATCCTAGTGTACTCTAGTTATAAGGCAGAGCATGAACAACATCTTCGACAGGTCTTGCAGAGGTTGAGAGCACTGGTTGTACGCAAAGTATAAGAAGCGTGAGTTTTGGCTACCAGAAGTGACATTCCTTGGATATATTGTCGGTGAAGATGGGATTAAGGTGGATCCATCTAAGGTGGAGGCAGTGAGAGATTGGCCGAGGCCAAAGAACGCCTCAAAGGTTAGGAGCTTCCTTGGATTAGCGGGTTATTATAGACGGTTTGTGGAAGGATTCTCAAAGATTGCTGCACCGATGACATAAGTGACACAGAAGAATTTGAAGTTTGTCTGTTCAGATAACTGTGAAAATAACTTCTAGGAATTGAAGCGACGACTGATTACGGCACCTGTGTTGAGTCTCCCTTTGGATAGAGAGAAGTTTGTGGTATATTGTGATGCATCGAGACTGGGTCTGGGCTGTGTGTTGATGCAGAATGAGAAGGTTATAGCTTATGCATTACAATAGCTGAAGGAGTATGAGCAGCGGTACCCTACCCATGATCTGGAATTGGCAGCAATGGTATTCGCATTGAAGACGTGGCGACATTATCTGTATGGAGAGAAGTACGAGATATACACCGATCACAAGAGTTTGAAGTATTTCTTCTCCCAGAAGGATCTAACACATGAGGCAGAGGCGTTGGCAGGAGTTGGTGAAGGACTATGATTGTGATATCCTTTACCACTTGGGGAAAGCCAATGTAGTGGCAGATGCGTTGAGCCGGAGGGGCCTGAGACAGTAGTTTATGTAATGCCCTACTTCCTTAGAGCCGTTACGAGGTGGGTTTTAAAACGAAAAATGTGCAATAAACTCGCTACCCGAGGTTTTTAAAACAAAAGTGTGACTAAGCAAAAGTTAAGGCTGTAATCTTTAAAAATGCGTTGTTTCATTGAAAAATTCTAGTATTTAACATCTGGGATCCCAAAATAAGGTTTGAAAACTATTTACAACTTAAAATAAGTTTATAGTCGATTAATTATTAAAATCACAGATTATTACAGCCATTTCTCAAATAAACCCCCAACCAAAGCAGTCGGGCAGGCCAAACATGTACGCGTCGCTTCACACTCTCCGTACTCATGGCTGGTTGACTCAATCTTTGCCCTTACCTGCAACACAGAGCACCCGTGAGCCGAAGCCCAGCAAGAAAACTCATACAGTACATAACATATGCGATTTATATAGTTAACATATCAGATAATCCATAGATAAACAAGTATTCCATTAGACTAAACAAACACGGTCATGCCGTCCTAGAGGCCTTACCAAAGCCTGGGGTCTCGGTCCTCACCGTAAGGATATCCCCTGTATCCATTGGGGTCCCACTCTGTCTACAAGCACTTCGTGTGCTAAGTGTTACTTCCGGCCCAGCTGCCGTTCTCGGCTCCCTTGCCGTTCTCGGCTCCTTGCCGTTTCGGGCTCTGTTGCCATACATTCTTACTATAATCACAAATAGTATAGCTCAAATAACATTCAAACATATATCAATTCAATCAAGTCTGCACCCTAACATGTAATGCAATATAGGGCCGTGCCCTGATATCAATCCAATCAAGTCTGCACCCTAACATATAATGCAATATAGGGCCGTGCCCTGCAATCACACTATGGGCCCATGCCCTGTCCTACGGGTGCTATAGTTTTTTTACCTGTCAATTTGATAGCTTTCATCACTTGACTCCTTGAGCACGATCCCACTCAAGCCCTAGCGCACACCTAAACACAGCCATAGGTCAAAGTCATCACCGAACCTCAAGTCCGAAAACCTAGCCTCGGGACCAATCCCGAGCCCCCCGGGAAGTCCTAGATCCACAAAACAAGATGGTGGAATGGAACCCCGAACACTAGGTCAAAATCCCTTAAAAATAACCCAAAAATCCCTTTATGGGAACAGGGTAGTGCTACAGCGCTCAAAAGAGAGCGCTATAGCGCTACAAGCAGAACCGCACCACCCAGAAACAGGGCCTAGCACTACAGCGCCCAAAGACTAGCGCTGTAGCGCTAGTTGCAGGCAGGCAACACCAGTTTTCTTTTTCTGCGATTTCTTTGAGCCAATATCAACCCAAACTTCCCCAAATCTTCACAAAACTCAAAATCAAGCTTATAAACACTCTCCACTCATCCCAAGCATCCCCAAATCTCAAAACCCAAGCTCATGCATCCCAAATCTCAAGATTCACCATAGATGAACCCTAAACCCAAAAATTCAGTCAAACATCAAGTTAAAGGCTTAGAATTCATACCGTTGATGCAATTTCGACTTTGATTCAACTCCTAGACCTCCTTAGCTTGCTCTTCTCAAAGCTTGCCTAGAAATTCCCCTAAGATTCCCATCAATCCAGCTTAGATACACAGCCCAAACCAGTCAAAACCCAAAACTGAAAACTCTAAAAAACTTACCTCAAACATTAATGTGACCTTGCTAATCCCTTGCCAAATCTTCAAGCCTAGCTTAGGATCCTTGATGCTCAGCCTATCCTAGCTCTCCTCTGAGCTTTGCCCCAAGAAATTTGAAGAGAAATGGTGCTAGAATCCTCAAACCGCCCCTTTTAGGAAAACCCTCTGTTTTTCTCCCTTTTCTTTTTCTTCCTTTTTTTCTTTCTTTTCCTTCAGATTTCTCACACTCTCTAACAATCCCACTCACTATATAAAGCCTCATTTAATCTATCTCTAAGAATCCAATTGACCAAAATGCCCTCCCTATTAATTCTAAACCCTTTTGTCCATGTAGGGCCATTTTAGTCATTCTACCCAATTCCCGCTAATTCCTCAAGTGTCTCTAATATTTTCCCGTTGCTTCCCAATACCTGATAAATCACCAAATATGTATTCCTCATTATCAAAATTAATCTCAATATATTCTCTAAATTCCTGTTTATACCCTCAGGCCCGCTCCAAGCCGGGTATAAATTCCCACCTGGTCTTTTCCGCTAATCTGCTCTCTCTGGGATCGTCTCGAGTCACAAATCATAGATACATCCACATCACAATGTGGTCTCAACAATCAGCACATATCAATACAGTTATGCCCAAAATGGCCAAAATTACAATTATGCCCTTCCAACACAATCAGGGCCTACATGCATACTAATACACATAGTCATGCATCTCAAATAGTCAAATAGTCATATAACATGCTTTAAATCATAACCATGCATTTTACTCAATAAAGTCACACATAAATCCCAATATTCCCTCCCGGCACACTAATCAAGGCCCTTAAGCCTTATTAGCGAATTTGGGGTCGTTACAGTTTAGCTCTGCATAGATATCGAGAGAATTGGATGAGGAGATGTCCAGAGCAAGGATAAAGTTTGTGGGGTGGTTAGCCAATATTACTTTACAGTCGACCCTGTTAGAGTGGATTAAAGATAGGCAGTTGGTAGATGCATAGTTGCAGGAGGTTAGAGGGAAACTCTTAGCAGGAGTGGCTAAGGATTATTCCATTTCAGAGACTAGGTTATTACAATATAAGAGTCAGATCTGTGTCCCGACTGATATGGGGATTAGATGAGAGATACTCGATGAATCCCATACTACGTTGTACTCACTCCATCCAGGCACCACAAAGATGTATCAGAATCTACAGACGTTGTATTGGTGGCCTAGGATGAAGAAGGATGTGGTGGAGTACGTGGCCAAGTGTTTAACTTGTCAACAGGTGAAGGTTGAGCATCAGTGGCCAACAGGGTTGCTACACCTTTAGGTATTTTTGAGTGGAAATGGGAGGACATTACGATGGATTTTGTGGGAGGTTTACCCAGGACAGTGGGGCTACAGGACTCGGTGTGGGTGATAGTAGACAGATACACCAAGTCAGCTCACTTTCTACCACTGAAGTCGACTTGTACTATGGATTAGTATGCGGAGCTGTATGTGAGGGAGATTTTACGTCTCCATGGGGTTCCCAAGTCTATAGTGTCAGACTAGGATCCTATCTTTACCTCCAAGTTTTGGGGTGGATTGCAGAAGGCTATGGGGACTCAGTTGAAGTTTAGTACGACCTTTCATCGTCAGACTGATGGACAGTCTGAGAGGATGATTCAGGTATTGGAAGACATGCCCAGGGCATGCGTGATAGACTTGGAGGGGTCTTGGAGTAAGTATCTTCCATTGATTGAGTTTTCGTACAATAACAGTTATCAATCAACGATTGGAGTGGCTTCGTATGAAATGTTATATGGGAGGAGGTGTAGATCACCCATTCATTGGGATGAAATGGGCGAGATGAAGTATTTGGGACCGGATATGGTTCATAAGACTAATGAGGCTATCAAGAAGATCTGAGCTGGAATGCTCGCTTCGTAGAGCAGACAGAAAATCTACGCTGATCCTAAGCGTAGGGACGTGGAGTTCTAGGTAGGGGACCACGTGTTTCTACGAGTCTCACCACTGCGAGGGGTGAGAAGGTTTGGGAAAAAGGGCAAGCTGAGCCCTAGATTTATTGACCTTTTGAGATCTTAGAGAGGATCGAGCTGGTGGCCTATAGATTAGCACTACCACCGTCGTTATCAGGAGTTCATGACGTATTAAGCATTTTAATGCTTCGGAAGTACATCTCAGATACAACTCATGTGTTGAAGTATGAGGACTTAGAATTGTAGATAAATTTGTCTTATGAGGAACAACCAGTTCAGATCTTAGATAAGAAAGACAAGGTTCTACAAAATAAGACGATTCCTTTAGTTAAAGTGTTATGGATGAATAGCAAGGTCGAGGAAGCGACCTGGGAGCTTGAGTCAGCGATGCAGAATCAATATCTCGAGTTATTCAGGTAAATTTCGAGGATGAAATTCTCAATAGGAGGAGATAGTTGTAACGACCCAAAATCACTAATAAGGCTTAAGGGCCTTGATTAGCGTGCCAGGAGAGCATAATTGGTATATGTGTAATTTAAATGTTTAGATGCATGATTATGTGGCATGCATGATTAATATAATTATCTGACTATGTGACATTCATGTTTGTGAGTATTAGATATGCATGTGGGCCCTTTACAGCTTATAAGGGCATATCTGTAATTTTGGCCCGTTGAGGGCATAAATGTGATTATATGTGATAAATTGTTGAGACCACAGTATTATGTGAATATATTTGTAGGATATGGCTCGAGACGGTCCTAGTGAGCGGATTGGCAAAATAGTCACAACGGGATTCAATACCCGGCTCGGGGGAGCGTAGGGGTAAATTTGGGAATTTAGAGAATAATTTGGAAATTAATTGACATTGAATAAATAATTGGTAATTAATTGGATGACAAGATTAATTGGTAAATATTAGGAATATTTGAGGAATTAGCGGGAACTGGGGGAAATGACCATTTTACCCTTAGGGATAACTTGAGGGCTAGTTAATTAAGAAGGGTATAATGGTCTTTTGTCTAGGAACAAAGGGATACATTTAGAACTTGGAAGGTATAAGTAATTGGAAACTGAAGGAAAACTGTCTCCCTCACTCTCACGATTTCTCTCTCACTCTCTCTCATTGAGCTTTGTGGATTGAGGAAAGAAAAAGGGCAGAACTTAGGCCTTGAGCTGGTGTTAATTGAAGGAGAATATGAGGGAAAGGCTAAGCTGAGGCTTGGAAGTAAGAGATTAAGCTTAGGAGCTTAGGGATTTAAGCTCAAGATCAGAAGATTGAAAGCTTGTGGAGATTCAACAACTAATTAAGGTAAGTTCATAACCTAGTTTTTCTGGAGAGTTTAGTTTATTAGAATGGGATTTAAGTTGAGTAATTGAATGAGGAATTGTCACTGATTTGGGATAGAAACTTCAGTCGGTATTGTGGTAGTTTTATGTTTAAACAAGTGAATTAATGTCTTGAATTCGTAGCTAGTTTGATGTTGAATTGGGGAGGTTTGTTTAGGTAAAATTTTGGGTTAAGGTCTTGAGATTCTTGGCTGGGAGAAGCATGTGAAAAGCCCAGATTTTTCAGGCTCGAAGGGGGCACGCCGCGACCCAGCCCTGGGGTGCCATGGCGTGTGTGGCCATTTTGGTCTGGGATGATATCTGACTTGGGGGCGCGCCGCGACCCACTAAGCTAAGTTGCGGCCCGCCTCCCCTTTGGCTTGGGTACTTATTCTCTGACTTGGGGGCAAGTCGCGACCCACTAAGCCAAGTCGCAACCCGCCTGGGGATTTTAGCCTTAGAATTGTTTCTAGAATCGGTAAGTCTCGGGGGTTTGAACCTAGGTGCTCAGGACAATTTCTACTACCCGGTTTAGTAGAAATTGAGGTCCCGGAGGCTAGTTTCTATCTCCTAAGTATTTATTTGGATTGGAAGTTAACAATTACCCATTAGACATTGTGACTAGGTTTATCACCAAGGCTCGGGGCTGAGGATCGTGCTCGGAACCATTTCATTTTCATTGTTCAGAATTAAAGGTAAGAAAACTGCACCCTTGTGTGGCTGTGTTGGGACTGAGATTCCTTGTATTTGAATACAAATGTTATATGATTGTGATATGCCATGTGAGCATGAAATAAATGGCCTAAGAGAGCTGGGGTTGATAATTTGTGCACAGGACGCAGCTCAGCCACTGTGAGCTGGGGTCGGCTAGATAAACACTGCACTCGACCTAAGCGAGCTGGAGTTAGTGGGTTAAACAGAGGGTGCGGCCTAAGGGCCTTTGATTGTATATAACTGTTTTTGGAAGTTTGTTAATTTGTCCTTTAAACCCTGTTTTTGGGATCCTATGTGTGAAACATTTATTTTAATGAAAATTGTTCGTTTATGACCAAAATATTTTAACCCTAACTTGATTATGACTTTAGGAATACATCTTTATTCAAATGACTTGATTAGCAAGTCTTGCAGTATTTTAAACACACAGTGTAACGGTCTTGGTTATCCAGGGCGTTACAAAATCATTCCCATAATCACAACCAATCGTTATCACAACATTACCAACATTCAACCAACAAAACCTATGCTTTGAAACACTTAAAACCTCACCAAATACCCAATTCTACAATCAAAATTCAAAGCTTAAACATAACTTTAAAATAGAGAAAAAAAACTTAAACTAACTAAAAAACAGGAAACTTCAACTTAAAACCTTTCCTCAAACACAGAATTGAACCCTTTCCAAGGCTTAAACACAACCCTAAGCTCACAAGCCTTAATTCCCCAAGTTGAATCCTTAAGCTAAGCTTCACAATCTCAACCGAGAGAGAGAAGGAGAAAGAAACTCTGTTTTGCTTCAGCCTTAACCTTCTACAGCCCTCTAAGTTTAAACATATCCCTTGGTCAAAAGACCAAATTGCCCCTAGGGTCAATTTAAACCCTTACAGCCACGCAAGGGCAAAACAATCATTTCCGGTCTATTCTATTAATTATAATTAACGTCCTCTAATTCCCATTATTCCCAATATTCTTAAATAATAATTAAATCATACCCCATTACCCATTTATTCCTGGTAATGTACTAAGCATCAAATTACGCCCAGACTTACCCCGAGCCTGGAAATTAATCCCGTTACGACCAAATCGCTAATCTTGCAACCTAAGACTGTCTCATGCCGAATAGCTCGAACATATCCACATAATAATGTGGTCTTTTCCATAAATCACCAACATGCACATAAATATACAGATACGCTCTTAATAGATCAAAATTATAAAAATGCCCTTCTAATAAGAAGTGGGCCCACATGCGTGCAATTATCATCATATCATCATATAATTCACATAATCACGCATTTAATCACATAATTGCATATTAAATCAATTATGGCCCTCCTGGCTCCTAATTCCAGGCATTAAACCACATTAGGGAACTTGGGACATTACAACTACGCCACCCTTAGCGCCGAGGAACTGGACGTGGGGAGCTTGGTGACCACAGAAAACCTTTAGTTGGTCGGAATGCTTGCCACCAACTAGTCGATAGATGCTCCTAGCTTCTGGGGGATACAATGTGAGAGGGATCCTTCCCTGAGGGAGGAGTTGGCCCTCGTTCACATCGAGGCTGTGGAGGTTGCGACCAAGGCGGACACGGAGAAGAAGAAGGTGGAGCAGGCCCGTCAAGCGGAGAGGAATCCGTCCAAAGAACTGGACGCCATTCTCGAGAGGAGCCAGCCAAACATTGGAACTTCCAAAGCTAACATTTCAGGGCAAGGTAACTCACCTCTGATTTTAACTTATGCTCCTCATTTTGAGGACTTAGTTAGGAATAGGCTATAGTACCAGGACTATCTGCTCAGGACCGTCAATAAAGTGGGGCTTCCTTACCCTTTTTTATTAATACACTAACCCTCATGTACTCGTCCTGGTTCTTACAATACGGTAACTTTTTGGACCTCGATGACATGGGGGACCGAATTCACTCTTTCGCCCTAGGAGAGTTGAGTCGTGCCCGTTCTTTAGATAAAGCTTCGTCCCGGAGGACTTTAGACTAAAATTTCCCTTATTTTTTTCTACTTCTATCCCCATTCATATATTTTGTTGACCAGTTTCTTTGTCTGTTTATCTCAGATGATTCAGAAATGTCCAACCCGGTGGCCAAGATGAAGGAGATGATCGAGGCCATGGTGGCCGCAATCAAGACTTCGGAAAAGAGGGCCACCAAGGGCTCGACCAAGAAAAAGGTCATAGAGCTGATCTTTGGGGGACTAAATGCCAGTACAGGAAGCTTCTGAGAGGGCTCCAGCTGCAAGTTCCCTTCCGGTGGCGTGCGCCGAAACGATCTCGCCCCAACCTGCTCCTTTCTAGGTCATTAACTTGGAACATGAGCCCTCTGAAGGTGGAAGGGAAAAGAAGAGGGCAACATACTCAATCGCTGAAGAGTTCTCAAAGCGGGCCAAGAGGGCCATGACCAAGGATCTATCCTTGGTTGAGGAACACTCATCCGGGGAGGGCCTGATCATCATGCCACAGCTTCCGGATTCCCCCAGGCTCCCTATCAATCCAGCCCTTCCTGAGGAGGAGGACTTGATCCTTTAGGAAGACATGATGAAAGTGGTTTCCCAGTCTTGGGATGAAGGTCAAGACCAACAAGATGAAGTGGCCTGAGCTTTACTCATCTGATGGAAGGTGGAGTTTTCCACATTTCCGGAGGCCTTTAACACTCCCTAACCCATCGTTAACCGATTGGTGGCCGAGATCGGGTTTCGGCCTGCGCTGGGCCAAGACACAGCTTCATTGGCTGTTGATTTGCTAGCCTAGGTGGGGAATACCATGTCCACCTTCCAGTTGAAGTGGTATGCTACCATGACTAGCCAAGATGCCATATTCGTTTTCCAAGCCATTCGTCACCAGACCACCGTGGTAAATCACATGCCCGTGTGATCTTTTATTTTACCATACTTATTGCATGTATATTTTCTAACTTTGGTTTGTTCTAAGATGCCCTATTGGCACATAGGAATGTATATCTGGTGGCAATGAAGTTGGAGATGGCTCAGATGGAGTTGGAGGGGGTCGTTAACCAGCGGGAAGCTGCTAAGGAGGCCCTGGCCAAGGAAGCTACTCGGATTAAGGCTAACCGCGAGAAGGCTACCTGGGTTCAAGCCCAACATGAGGAAGCTTTGTCCAGGAAGGACGCCGACCATAAGAAGTTGATGGAAAAGCTGGAGGCGGAGATGCATCGTGTTCGTGGCTCAGAGGCTTCGATCAAGGCCTTTCTGGAGGCAGCTGAGTTCCAACTTTGCCAAGAGCGCGAGAAGGTGGCAAACCTTGAGACTGGAACCAGGCCTTGGATGACATGGTTCAGCTGGAGATGAAGCGGAATGAGGATGCTTGCCAAGCGAAGGAGCATGCTAATGCATTGCTGGAGGCCACTTTTGACGAGGCCATTTACATGGCCTGGCTCCAGGGCAAGAACATGAATCTCCTCATCTATCCAGATCCGACTGCAAAATGGATGAATTTGAGGCCAAGGAGAAAGATGATGTGGCGCTCTTAGTTGGGGATGAAGGAGGCGAGAATACTCCGGATGTCCTGGTTCAGAATGAAGCCTAGGCCCGGACCTTTGTATTTTAGTAAGGGCTTCCTTCCTATATTTTGTAATTGTATTATTTTATGGACGCTGATGCGTCCAAGAAATTTTTTATCATTCGTATTTATATATTGATTTTACTTTCTGTACTGTGATTTCCATTTTAAATTCATCTATTTTTCCTCAAAATTCACTAAGTGTTTTATCACTCTGCATGAATCTGGGTTGAATGTTGGGTCCTGGTTCCAACGGCCGGGACCACTAGGGAAATGTTGTAGAAGGTGTTTAGCCTATCATGAGACCCACGTTCGGGTCTTGACGGACTGGACCATTTTGGACTTATCAATATAATTTGACTGATTTACCCCGACTTTATAGTTCAGGCTCCAACGCCCTGGACCGTTAGAGATTTTCTTTAGATGTGACTTAGTTAGAAAACTTGTTCTAAACTTGATGTTCAGGTTCCAATGGTCTGGACCATTAAGGAGTTAATAATTTTTGTCTGATTTATTTATCCTGACTTTGGTGTTCAAGTTCCAATGATCTGGACCATCAGAGACTAGTTGATTAGCTTATTTTAATTCTGAGGTTCAGGTTCAAATGGCCTAGGCCGTTTATAAGACTAACTTTAAACAACTTGAATCTAAGATTCACATTTCAATTGTTCTAGGCCATTCAAAGGAAAACATGATTATGGATTTGGTTATCCGGGACCACGTTAGGTCTGGACCATATAGGTCCGGCCTAGGACTGGGCTTTGAGCCTTGCGTCCTATTGGGTTTTGAACCCCCCTCTCCCCGGACCATGTATGTCCGGGTTAGGACTGGGCTTTTAGCCTTGCGCCCTATTGGATTTTGAACCCCCAGGACCATGTATGTCTGGGTTAGGACTGAGCTTTTAGCCTTGCATCCTATTTTGTTGGGAGTTGGGTTTTGCACCCCAGTCTATATGATTCCGTATCAGGACTAAGCTCTGAGCTTTGCATCCTGTTTTGTCTTTATTCCTGGACTTACTTGTATAGATGGTCACACCCCCCAAGCAATCGAAGAGTGTATTCTTAGGTCACTTGTTTGTGTAAAAAAAAAATTAAGACGGACGTGAACTTTCTCTTTCCTTACAATATTTCTTATGTGTTTTGTATACACCATTTTCATTAAACAAGAAATCGCCATGGGGCTTACATTGTAAAGAAAATTAGGAAGGAAAACAGAATCAGATCCTCCCCACTACTGATAGTATTGGCGGAGGTGTTTTGTGTTCCAGGCCCTTGGTGTAACGCCCTGGTTACCCCAGAACAGTTACAGTGAACGGTGAACCGGAAATTTGACTCGCTACCCGAGTCCTTAGGTTAAAAACGTGATCTAGGTGTTGTTATTAGGTTAAGGTGGAAAACTAGTAAAAAGGAAAGGGTACATTTCATTAAGTAAAAAAACTGCTCATGAGCCTTTCAAAATGTTTACAAGGAGTTTGTAATACAAAAGAGTCACTATTGTTTCAAATTTACAGTCCCTGCTGGCCTAAGCGGCAAAAATAGGGTAAACCCCTAGTCCCTCTGAGAACTCCTTGACCGTGGCGGTCAAGCGGCCCAATATGTACACCACATCGCCCAAGCTCTCCACTCAGGGTTGGTTAAGCTTTTCCTTCCCTTTACCTGCACCACATAGCACCCATGAGCCAAGGCCCAGCAAGAAAGCATAGTAAAGCATGATATAATATCAACAACAGTCATAATAACCATTTAGGACTATCAGTCCAAGCAAATAGGTGGCAATAGCCAAAAGTCACAATAATGAGCATCGCTCCCTCTGGCCATGTGACGATAGGGTCACCAGGGCTTAACTGATATGTGATTCTTTCATAAGTTTGTTCAGGACAGGTGCAAGGTGAATAGTCACCAACATAACCTTCCTCACGACTTTAGAGTCGAAGCTATGGACAACGTCCCTTAGCCATGCGAAAAACGGGCACCGGGGTCATATACCTTGGCTATAGACATCTGGTCGTAGACCTGGCAAGTGCTTATAAGTTCTTCGACCTTAGGGTCGGTCCCGCATTAATGCCGTGGAGCTACTCAATGCGTGATCATCGACTTTAGAGTCGGTCCCTGACTAGTCGGTGTCATAAACAGGTAACCAGCGTTCATTAGCATTTAATATGCAAACCACGTCCACATATATCAACCAACATGCTTCAATATCAAACCATGCATGTCATATACCTTTACAGGGTGCAACTGTATTCATACACTGTAACGCCCTACTACCTTAGAGCCGTTACAAGTGAGTTTAAAACAGAAATTGTGCATTTAATTGACTCTAAGTGGTTTCTAAAACCAAAAGTGTGAATAAATCAGAGTTTAAGGCTGTACTCTTCGAAAATGATTAGTTTCATTGAAAACGTTAAATGTAAAACATCTGGGATCCCAAAATGAGGTTTACAAAATATTTACAACTCAAAAATAGATTTACACTTGATCAGTTATCAAAAGAATGATTTAATACAGCCATATACAAAATGCCCCCAACCAAAGCAGTCGGGCAGGCCGAACATGTACGCGCCGCCCCCACGCTCTCCATACTCATGGCCGGTTGACTGACTCCTTGCTTTTACCTGGCACACGGAGCACCCGTGAGCCGAAGCCCAGCAAGAAAACCCAAATAATACATAACATATGCAAATCAAATAGCTGGCATAATTTACTGATAAATAGGAAAACCATCATAATAAACAAGTACGGCCATGCCGCCCCCGAGGCCTTACCAAAGCCTGGGGTTTCGGTTCTCACCGCGAGGATAACTCATGTATCCCTTGGGTCCCACCCTGAATATAAGCATCCCATGTGCTGTGTGTTACTTTCGGCCCCACGGCCGTACCCGGCCTACGCCGCACTCGGCCCTTGCCGTTCATTTCATCATAATCACACATATAGTACATTCAAAATAATCATTCACACACATCATGATTCATTTAAGGTTAAACATTTGCACATAATACGATCTGGGGCCATGCCCTACAATCACACAGTGGGGCCATGCCCTAATCTCGGTTGTTACAGTTTTCTTACCTTTAGATTCAGTAGCCTTGATCAACCTGACTCCTTGAGCACGATCTTACCCGAGCCCTAGCGCTTACCTAAGCAAAATCCACAAATCAAAGTCATCACCAATCCTCAAGTCTGAAACCTAGCCTCGGGACTAATCCCGAGCCCCCGGGAAGTCCTAGATCCCCAAAACAACATGGCGGAAACGAGCCCCGAACCCTAGGTCAAAAATCCCTTCACAAAAGCCCAAAAATCCCCTCTGTGAACAGTGCAGCGCTACAGCACTCAAAAGAGGGCGCTGTAGCGCTACAAGCAGAAACACCCTCACCAGACAGGGGCTAGCGCTACAGCACCCCCTGCCTAGCGCTGTAGCGCTAGTTGCAGCAGACCAAAACCAAAAATCGCATCTTGCGATTTTCTTCCCCCATTTCGACCCCAAACTTGCCCAACTCTTTCTCAAGCCCAAAAACAAACTTATACACACCTCACACTCATCCCAAGCACCCCATGAACTCAATACCAAGCTCAAGCAACCCACAACTCAAAATCCAACTCAATGAACCCAAAAACCAGAAAATCACTCAAACAACAAGGATAGGGTCTTAGAAATCATACCGTGGGTGGAATTTCGACCTTGAACTGAACCCTAGACCTCCTTGGCTTGCACCTTCACAACCTTGACCTGTTTTCCCCAAAAACCCCATTCGTTTAGCTAAAAAACACAGCTCAAAACCAGCAAAACCCTAAAACCGAAAACCTCAAGAACTTACCTCAAATCTCGGATGTGATCTTGCTAATCCCTTGCCAATCCTCAAGCCTAGCTTAGGATCCTTGATGCTCAGCTAACCCTAGCTTCCCACTGAGCTTAACCTCAAGAAAAATCAAGGGAAATGGTTGGGGGAGCCACAAACCGAATCTTCAAAGCCAAACCCTTCAGCTTTCCCTCTCTTTTCTTTTCTCTTCTTTCTTTCTTTCTTTCAGCCTATGCTTTTCTCTACAAAACCCACTAAGTATAAAGACCTTCTTTATTTTATCTCTTACAAGCCTAATGACCAAAATGCCCTCCCTTACTAAATCTAAACCTTTATGTCCATAAAGGGGCATTTTAGTCATATTACCCAAATTCCCACTAATTCCTCAAGTGTTCCTAATAATTCCCGCTCGCTACCCAATACCGGATTAATCATGAAATATATTCCCAGATTCTCAATTAAACTCCCTAGGCTTAACCCAAGCCTGGTACAGGTTCCCGCTTTGACTTTCCGCTAACCCGCTCATTCTAAGATCGTCTCGAGTCATAGATCACAGGTATCAACATAGTCATGCCCAACATGGCCAAATTACAAATATGCTCAATCAGGTCTACATGCATACTAATTCACATAGTCATGCATCACAATTAATCAAATAGTCATATAACGTGCATTAAATCATATTCATGCATAAAACTCATTAAAGACACACACAGAATTCCTTTATGCCCTCCAGGCACACTATCCCAGGCCCTAAGCCTTAATACCGAATTTGGGGTCGTTACAACTATCCCCTCCTCATGAATATTTCGTCCTCAAAATTTACCTGAACAGCTCGGGATACCGCTCCCGCATATCCGACTCCAGTTCCCATGTCGCCTCTTCGACCTTGCTATTCCTCCACGGTATCTTAACCAATGCGATGGTCTTGCTCCTCAAGACCTTGTCCTTCCTATCAAGGATCTGAACAGGCTTTTCTTCATACGATAAATCCCGATCCAATTCCAAGTTCTCAAAGCTCAACACATGAGTAGTGTCCGAAACATACTTCCGGAGCATGGATACATGAAACACGTCATGAACCCCTGATAGAGCTGGAGGCATTTCTAACCTGTAAGCCACCTCCCCAACTCGTTCCAGAACCTCAAAGGGGCCAACAAACCTGGGACTCAGCTTGCCCCGAACGCCGAATCGTTTTACTCCTCTCAGGGGCGAAACCCTGAGGAATACATGGTTACCAACCTGAAATTCCACGCTCCTGCGTTTCTGATCTGAATAACTCTTCTGGCGACTTTGAGAGGCAAGCATACGAGCTCTAATCTTCTCAAGTGCCTCATTGGTCCTCTGAACCATCTCAGGACCTAAATACCTTCTCTCACCTGCCTCATCCCAGTGAATCGGCGATCTGCACTTTCTTCCATACAGCATTTCATACGGAGCCACTCCGATAGTCGCCTGATAACTATTGTTGTACGAGAACTCAATCAGAGGGAGATACCTACTCCAAGATCCCTCAAAATCCAACACACAAGCTCGTAACATATCCTCCAGTATCTGAATTGTCCTCTCAGACTGCCCATCCATCTGAGGGTGGTAAGCGGTACTAAACCGAAGCTGCGTGCCCATAGCCTTCTGCAGGCTCTTCCAAAACTTGGAAGTGAAAGTGGGGTCTCTGTCGGATACTATCGACCTCGGAGCCCCATGAAGTCGAACAATCTCCTTTACATAAAGCTCTGCATACTGATCCACAGTATAAGTCGTCTTCACCGGTAAGAAGTGGGCGGACTTTGTATACCTGTCCACAATCACCCACACCGAGTCATGCTGACCCACGGTCTTTGGCAATCCTACCACAAAGTCCATGGCAATATCTTCCCATTTCCACTCGGGAATCCCTAGAGGTTGTAATAATCCTGCTGGCCTATGATGTTCCGCCTTAATCTGCTGACAGGTTAAGCATCTAGCCACATAGTCCACCACGTCCCTCTTCATGCCTGACCACCAATACAAAACCTTCAAGTCATGGTACATCTTCGTAGAACCTGGGTGTAAAGAGTAGGGAGTGGTATGAGACTCGCCCAGAATCTCTCGCTGAATGTCTGGATCAATCGGAACACAAATCTGTCCTTTGTACTTCAACAAACCCATCTCAGAAATAGAGAAGTCCTTAGCTGCTCCCGTTAGGACATTCTCTCTACGTTCAACCAACTGGGGGTCCTTTCCCTGTGCTTCCTTAATCCTCTCGAGGAGCGTTGACTGAAGAGTAATGTTGGCTAACCTGCCAACCACTAGCTCTATACCTGCTCTGGTCATCTCTCCTGCTAGTCTGTCAGATATCTGCCTCGAACTATACAACTGTCCTGGGCCCCTCCGGCTCAATGCATCAGCCACTACATTAGCCTTCCCAGGATGGTACAGGATATCACAATCGTAATCCTTTACCAGCTCTAGCCACCGTCTCTGGCGCATATTCAAGTCCTTCTGGGTAATGAAATACTTTAGACTTTTGTGATCAGTGTATATCTCGCACCTCTCTCCATACAGGTAGTGTCTCCAATCTCTTACTGCTAATCCAAGGAAACTTCTAACTTCAGGAACATTGCTGGGTCTAGGCCAATCTCTTACTGCTTCCGTCTTGCTTGGGTCGACCAGTAACCCATCCTTACTGATAATATGGCCTAGAAATAAAACTTGCGATAACCAGAACTCACATTTGCTAAACTTAGCATATAACTTATGCTCTCTTAACTGCTGCAACACCAGGCGCAGATGATGCTCATTCTCTGACTCTGACTGGGAGTATACTAGGATATCATCAATAAACACAATCACGAACTTATCCAGATAATCCTTGAAAATTCTGTTCATCAAATCCATAAATGCCGCCGGGGCATTGGTTAACCCAAAGGACATAACCAAAAATTCATAATGCCCATACCGTGTCCGAAATGCAGTCTTTGGTATGTCCTCATCTCTGATCCTCAACTGATAGTAGCCTGATCGGAGATCAATCTTCGAAAATACTGTACTCCCCTGAAGCTGATCAAATAAATCGTCGATCCTAGGCAATGGATACTTGTTCTTGATGGTCAACTTATTCAACTCTCGGTAATCGATGCACATCCTGAGCGATCCATCCTTTTTCTTAACAAATAAAACTGGAGCACCCCATGGCGAGAAACTCGGTCTGACAAACCCCAAATCAAGTAGTTCCTGCAGCTGAACATACTCCCAAACTCCCAATGGTGGAACATACTCCTGCAGCTCGGCTTATGATGGTCTTCAATGGTGGAACATACTCCCAAACTCCCAAGGCTTGCTTCCCAAGCTTGAATCCTCAAAATTGGTTCAAAAGCCACAAAGAAAGGTGAAGAGAAGAAGGCACGGGAGAACTCTTTTGCATACTCTGTTTTTTCACTTTCTTCTTCAGCTGTCAAAGGTTATATCTATCCTAGGGGTGAAATGTCCATTTTACCCCTAGGTCAATTAATAGTTTCTAAAGACTCCCAAGGGCATATTTGGTACTTTCCTCCTATCTCGTTAATCATAATTAATGCTCTCCAATTCTCGCTATCCTCAATAATCTCAAACACCAATAATTCACAACCCGTTACCCTTTATCTCCCAGTAACGCTCTAATCATCAAAATCACCCCGAGACTCAACCCAAGTTCCGACACTTAAACCTGTTGTGACTAAACCGCTAATCAATATTCTAAGATCGTCTCATGTCAAATAGCTCGAACAAACCCACATCATAATGTGGTCTCAACACATATCATCGACATGCATACAATTAACATTATATTATAATATAATTCTCATAAACATGCATAAACACATTTAATGGCATAATTAAACAATTATGGCCCTCCCGGCCTACTAATCTAGCCATTAAACCACATTAGGGAATCCGGGGCATTACACTTGGGACCTCTGTTTCGTCTAGTTGCCTTAAGCAATTTGTTCCCGAACATATTTCGTTTTGGATTTCATATGGTCCTTCCTAGTTTGGTCCCAGAACCCCCACTCTTGGATCTTGAGTTGCAGGGAAGACTCTTCTAAGGACTAGGTCACCAGTTTTGAATCTTCGGCTCTTAACTTTAGAGTTAAAGTGCCTGGTGATCTTTCCTTGGTACATGTTTAGCTGCACCTGTGATTCCTCCCGGATCTCTTCAATGAGATCTAAGGACTCTTGGAGTAAGGCGTGGTTCTAGACAGGATCATATGTGTCCCGTCTGTGAGACGAGACCTCCATTTCTACTGGGATAATCGCTTTACATCCGTACACCATTGAATAGGGAGTTTGTTCGGTTGACGTTCTTTCTGTGGTCTGGTAGGCCCATAGGACGCGGGGTAACTCTTCCGGGCACTTGCTCTTGTAGGCTTGTAGTTTTTTCTTCAATGTCCCCTTCAAAATCTTGTTCATGGCCTATATTTTTCCGTTTTCTTGAGGCCTTGTGACTGCAGAAAAGATTTTGATGATTCCATGTCTTTCACAGAAGTCAGTGAAGTGGATGCTGTCAAATTGCTTCCCGTTGTCGGACACGATTTTGTGAGGGAGGCCGTATCGGCACACAATGTTGTTGATAATGAAGTCCAGGGTCTTTTTGGAGGTGATAGTGCACATTGGTTCCGCTTCGACCCACTTGGTGTAATAGTTGATAGATAATATGCGTATTTTACTCCACCCTTCCTTGTTGGGAGCGATCCTACAAGATCGATTCCCCATACTACAAAAGGCCAGGGACTGGTCATCAGTGTTATTTCCGTTGGATGGGCTCGCCAGATCTTCGTGTACCTTTGGCACTGTTCACATTTGCGGACGTAATCAACACAATCCTTCTTCATTGTTGGCCAAAAGTATCCTTGCCTTAGGATTTTCTTGGACAAGCTGAGTCCGGCCATGTGATTTCCGCAAAAACCTTCGTGCACTTCGTGCATGATTGAACATTTTTTGTTCCGGATACGCATTGAAGATATGGCATGGACAACCCCCTGCGATAGAGTTTTCCATCCATCATGACGCATCTGGGAGCCTGGTATTGAAGTTTCCTAGTGGCAGCCCAATCCACGGGAAATTCCCCCGTGGTTAGGTACTGGATGAGAGGGCCCATCCAGGATGTGGAGTAATGTATGGCGTTGATGATCGCGGGGGTTTGAATACTGGGCGCGGGAAGATGGTTGATCGGGACAACCCCGGAGAGTCCTTCAACATCAGTGGCCAATTTTGCCAACGTATTTGTAAACACATTTTTTTCTCTGGGGATCTGGCGGATGAAGTATTTCCCCCAAAATCTGCCTGACCACCAGTTGGGAGTCATTGTGGACTTCTATATTTGCTGCTCCTACCTCAGAGGCCAAGCATAGTCTGGCTAGCATGGCCTCGTGTTCAGCTTCATTGTTTGATGCTTTGAACTAGAAGCATAGGGTGCTCTGCAACTAATGACCTTGAGGATATATTAAGATGATCCCAGCCCTGACCCCATTTTCATTCGAGGCTCCATCTATGAAGACTTTACATAGAGGCATTATGGGGTCGATGGGTTCTTCATCTTTGGTTATCCCGGTGCATTCTAAGATGAAGTTGGCCAAGGCTTGTCCTTTAATAGAAATTCAATGGACATACGCTATGTCAAACTGGCTAATCTCCATGGCCCACTTCAAGAGTCTTCCTGAATATTCGGGTTTCTATAATACTTGTCGTAAGGGATGGTTTGTCAATACCTTAATGGCATGGGCCTGAAAGTAAGGTCTTAGCTTCCTGGATGCGATCAGTAAGAAAAATGTCAACTTTTCAATCAATGGGTATTTGGACTCTGCGCCCAACAACCTTTTGCTCACGTAATAGACCGGGAGTTGGACCTTTCCCTCTTCTTGCACTAAAGCGGCACTGATGGCGTGTTCCAACATGGCCAAATATAGGTATAACGACTCCCCATCCACTGGTTTCGACAAGATTAGTGCTTGGGCCAGATGCTCCTTTAATTTCTGGAAGGCCTCTTCACACTCGGCCGTCCATTCAAACCTCTAGCTTTCGCGAAGTATATTGAAGAAAGGGATGCATTTGTCCGTGCATTTTGAGACGAAGCGGCTTAGAGCCAATATTCTTCCCGTCAAGCTTTGAATGCCTTTATGCTTTCATGGTGAAGGCATAACTATCAACGCTCTGATCTTGTCCAGGTTGGCTTCTATTCCCATCAAGCTTATTATGAAGCCTAGGAACTTCCCAGATGCCACACCAAAGGCGCATTTTTTGGGGTTCAGCTTCATCCCATACTTCTGAATGATGTCAAATGCTTCTACCAGGTCATCCGCATGTTCATCCAAGGTCTTGGATTTGACCAACATGTTATCTATGTAGACTTCCATGTTCCTTCCAATTGGCTCCGGAACATCCTGTTGACCAGCCTCTGATAGGTGGCCAGCCCAAAGGGCATGACGTTGTAGCAGTACACACCTTTGTCTATCTGGAAGCTGGTATGTTCCTGATCTGCTACGTGCATTGAGATCTAGATGTATACGGAGTAGGTATCCATGAAACTCAATACCTCATACCCGGATGTAGCATCCACCATTTGGTCGATCCAGGGCAGAAGGAAGCAATCTTTCGGGCAGGCCTTGTTAAGGTTAGTGAAGTCGATGCAAGTTCTCCATGTCTCGTTCGACTTTGGTACCAACATCGGATTGGCTAGCCAAACGGGATACAGGGCCTCTCGAATGAAGTTGATCGAGGACAACTTCTCAACTTCTAATTTGAGGGCCTCTGCCCTCTCTGCTCCTAGAGGTCTCAGCTTCTACCGGATCGGAGTTGCATATACGTCAATGTTCAGGGTGTGACATATGACTTTGCGGTTGATCCAGCTCATATCCGAGTGAGACCAGACCAAGACAACCTGCTTCTCTTTTACCCAGGCAATTATGGCAGCCCTGACCTTCGAGTTCAAGTGCCTCCCGACTTGGATTACTCTGGTCGGGTCATTGTCACTAATGCATACCTCTTCCACCTCCTCCATAGGTTCTAATTCCCAATCCGCTCCTATCCACGGGTCCAATTCATCCTCCGCTCGGACCACCCTCCATGCTGGCTTTGGTGGTGGAATTGGATTATGATTTTCCTCTTCAAGAGGCTCTTCACGAACCATGTAGATTGGTCGGGCGGAGATGTGATAGCACTTTCAGGCGCTTTTCTGATCTCCCCACACAGTTCCCACTCCTCCGTTATTGTACGGGAACTTTATGCAGAGATGGCGGATGGAGGTGATGGCATCGAAATCGATCAAAGCGGGACGACTGAAAATAACGTTGTAAGTTGTGGGGCAGTCCACCACTACAAACATACAATATTTGAACGAGCGTTGAATCTCATTCCCCAACGTCACAGGTAGTTGAATCTTACCCATCGAGAGAAATGCATCCCCATTGAAGTCGTAGATCTGTGTTGGTCATGAAGCCAGATCTACCTCGGTCAAACCAATTGTGGTGAAGGCTGGCTTGAATAGTACATTGACGGAGCTCCCGTCATCCACCAATACTCGGGATACCATTTTTTTTGGCGATTCAGGCATCAATGACCAATGGGCCATGATGCGAGAAATGAACATTTTGGGCATCCTCTTCTGTGAAGGTGATGGGCAGGTTCATTAACTTTGGGCGTTGGGCCGGAGTCTGGACCAAGGCGCATACCTCATGGTCGTGATCGAGTTTGCTAAGGTGTCATTTCTGATCGTTCTGGGATGGCCCTCCCAGATGCGGGCTGCCTGATATGGTGGCCACGTGACCATCTACTCGTAGAGGCGTAGTTTTAGGAGGGTATGGCATTCCAGGTCGAGGTGCTTGTACTATTGGGGCTCCCTGAAGGGCCTGTGCTCTTGAACCTGTGGCGTACCCTCCCTGAGGAGGTCAGTACGATCCAGGTGCACTTGGGGCCAGCGGTTGTCTGGGAATTACTGTCAGTCCCGGAACACCCACTGGCATTCTGACCCATTGGTGGAGATGCCCCAGCTTGATCAGGTTCTTATCTCGTCCTTCAGCTGATGACACTCTTCAGTCGTATGACCCACGTCCTTGTGGTAGGTGCACCTTTTGCTAGTGTCCCTCGAATTCTTTCCCCCTTTGAACATGGGGGCTGGTTTCCGGTAATGGACTACGTTGCCCGTTGCTAGATAGATGTTTTCCCGGGTGTCAACCAGGTCAGTGTACTCTGTGTATTGGGGTTCATAACCCCTTTTTCCCTTTTTTCAGGGCTTTAACCTTTGCCTGATCTCTTTCCTCGGGAAGGGTTTATGCTGGCTACAACTCCTCTATTTTGGAGCGGTTGGGCACCGCCGGGTGCGACACTGTATCTGGTGGGCGTCGCTCTATACCTGGAGAATGGGGTTGATGGAGACGGAGCATACCCTGTTGAAGTGGGCCCATAGACCTTCGGGGTCATGAATGGTGTCCCATGGTTACCAGTGGATCCAGAAGTTGTCTGCGGTACCGGATAGAAATTTGCGGGATACTGTATTCCGTATTCGGGGAAGGTTTGGGCAGTCGACTGTGTTGCCGGCTGCCACCTGAAGGCTTAGATTTGGGCTTCCTCCCAGTTGATGAAACCTTGTGCCCTCATGATGAACTCTTCAAGGGTGGCCGCCTTGCTGCGCTGCATGTCGTCCCAGAGAGGGGATCTAGCTCTGATCCCGGATTGGAGAGCCACATGGCGCTGTCGTCATCCACTTTAGTTTTTGAGGCTTCCTCCATGAAGCACTGGATGTAAGCCCTGAGGGTCTCAATGGGATGTTTCTTGACATTGGCCAGCACTCTGATTTGCATGTCCAATTTCATGGTGGCCACAAATTGCTTACGAAATGTTGACTGCAATCCAGACCAAGATTGATCCGGGCATGAGTCTTTTCCACCACTCTTCTGCGGGTCTAGCCAGAGTGATTGAGAAACAGAAGCACTTATCGCTGTCACAAATGTGAGCCACAATCATCAAGCGTTTGTAATGTGACAAGTGATCCCTGGGGTCTGCGTTCCCGATATAGGCGGGTAGATTCGGCATCTTGAACCCCTTTGGCAGTACCATATCCAAGATGTGTTTGGCGCATGGCTCATTTTCCTCCTCTTTGGAATCAGAGCCTCCACCTTCTTGTTTCCAGACTAAGAGATCCGTGACCTTCCTAAGAGCGATCAACTGTTCCATGAACTGTTTGGCCATTCCATCGTCCATGGGTACTCTCTCGTTCCTCCTGTCGTTGAGGTTATTCCTCAAATCGCCTCCTCGGGGGCGAATCTTTTCTTTGTGGGTCCGCTCCTTTCGAGCATTAAGTCCATCGCGCAAGTCAACCCGGGAAGTATCGTCTCCTGAACTGATGGCTTCCGGTTCTTCTTCACGTTCCTGTTCATCTTGTCTAGGGACATTCCGGGGCTTGACACCCTGCGGGCGCTTCCCCTGTAGATTGTTCGGATGATCCCATCCTGGGACAGGATTCGTCTGATCTTTCCTAGGGAATTTCCCTAGGTTGGCCCCGGTTTTTGGAACGGGACGATCTTTCTTCTGGGTTTTTTTTCCCACAAGATCGACCACTTTGGCTTTTCCTTTCTCTTGAGTGGGATTCGACGGGCCGACTCCGAGATGTGGTCCTGAAGGAGGGATAGGGCTAGTGTTGTTGGGTACTCCAGTCCTGATTGGTGAGACAAGTGGCTATGTTTCTGGAGGCAGAACAGTTGAAGGATTGGCTGCCAATCCTTGGGCAGCAATGAAGGCCTGAAGAGCCAGGAGGGGCTCTTGCATCTGGCGGGTGGCTTCTTTTGGTTCAGTTATCCTAGCTTCTTGATCCAAGACCTGTTATCTTAGGCAGACCACCTCTGGATCCTCCTGTTCAGGTTTCATATTCTTTTCTTCAAGATCAACGTGGTCTTCGGCCTTATGATCTTCGTACTCCCCTCCATCTTCCTCATAATATCCTTCGTCGTAGTCACCCCCGTCCCCGATGCTCTGGGAATCTTCAGGCAGAGGGCCCTGATAGGGTGTATCCTCAAGTTGGTCTTGAGGAAAAGTTTGGTTGGGCAATGGTTCTCCATTGTCTTGTTATTGCTGGTGAGCAGGATCGAACACGGTGTGCCTAGTATTCACCATTTGTGCAGATGATCAAGTTTGATTCACGCTTTCTTTAGCTCTCAATGAAAGCACCAAAATATTTACCAAGTTTTTCGGAACTAGAAATGTAATGAGAAATAAGAGCTAGAAAGAAATGATCAAAGATAAACAAACAAGATTTTTACGTGGTTGGGGCATTAATGAGCCTTAGTCCATGAGTCTCTTGTATTAGATTTTAGAGAGCTTTTGACAATGGAGTTTTCTGCAAGTTTTAGCTGAGTAATTGCTTACAAGTGAAAATCTGGGATCCTCGCTACAGTGGACAATTATTCCTATTTATAGGCAGTCAGGTGCAATGGGCTTGGGTCAGATTAATCTTAGCCCAATAGGGATGTAATCATGGTTTACTCGCTAATGGAGTCATAATACAAAGGATATTGCTTAATAAAACATATTAATCAGGGCCCATTGGGCCGGCTTGGGCAGAGCCAAGCCTTACAATTGCCAATCGTACGTAACTTCAAACTGGTCTGTGTGGGCTTCTAAGGGGATCCTGGGGACAGGATCTGTCAGAGTAGTGGCATTACTATTTCCTAGGAACAGCGTACGTTCCGTGCGTAACCTCTTCTGCAGATTAGTTGAGGAGACCAACTTTTGTGTTTCTTCGAGACATGTCAGCGTCAGGGAAGATCAAACTTACCCTATCCGGACGTCTGGTTCGGGTTCCTTTACTAATGTCTCGGTTCATTTACTGGGGTTCTGGTTCGTTCACCAGGACTCGGGTTCATTCTTGACAAGGTTTTATTCCTAGACTAGTGTGCCTGCCACCTCTATTGGCATTCCCGAGGATATGGGCAGGTTGGGACCAGGAAGAGGATTTGGGCCTGCATCTTGGTCCTGGTTCCCTTGTTATGGCCGCGCCCATCGAATGTTGTTGGGCTCTTCGACGATTGTGCCATTAGGATTTTCTTCTTCCCTATTCATCAGACTCATGATGGGTCAGGGTCTCTGTAAGGGAGCCCATGGACCCATTGCGTCATGCCACGTGTCCCAAGGGGAAAACAGGGATAACAATTGGATTTTATTTAATTTAATCAATTTAAAATAAGTTTTTATTAAATTTTTATTTTTAAAGCGATTTTTATTTTTTTTCTAATTTAATATCAATTAATTAATCAAAATTGTTTTAAAATATTTTTTTAAATGCCACAGCAGCACACCGTTAATATTTTGGACGAAATGGGAAATTTTGAACAGTTTACATTGTTTTGAGGATATTTCCCAAGCAAAAAAAATTCAAGGGCAAGATTCTACACGTGCTATAATTAGGGAGGACATTTTTTTTTTGTCTTAATATAATAGTAACAGCAACGGTAACTATGGGAAACAAATTAATAAACTAATATTGCATTTGGAAAAAAATTTAGTTTTGAATTTTTTAAACACAAAAACAAAAATACATTTTTTATTCTTGTTTCTTTATTTTTAATATATAAAAATGTGTTTGGTAACTATTTTTTTAAAAGAACAATTAAAAACGCATTTGGTAACTTTTATTTTTTATTTTTTTTATTTTCTAAAGTAAAAAATAAAAATATTTTTTGTGACCATTATTTATATTTTAAAAATAAATATAATAAAAATATGATAAAATGATCAAATTAATAATATCTAAGTAACCTCAAACCTCGAAACTCATTATCTAACTATGAGATAACACAAAATGAATAAAGTCTACATAGTAAAATAAAAATATATAAACTAATAATTGTCCAATCTTGAAGAAAAATATTAAACGAGTAATAACAATCAACAAATATATTTAATCATTTCCATGATCGTCGATTAACTCTCCATATATGATTAGCGATTTCATATATTTATTGTTTTTTTAAACAAAAAATAAAATAAAAGTTACACTATCATTGAGTTTTGGAAATGTTAAACTTTACAGTATCATTTGAAATTCTAACAATGATTGTAAAGTGGTAGCTTGCACTTCAAAATTTTCCTCATCTCCATCAAAATACACATCTTTTTCTGCATTGGTCCTTACAAAATTGTGAATACCACAACAATTAATCACAATGTAGTTTTGAATACCTAAATCATATCACGACATTTGCTTTAAAATTGGAAAGTGAGCCTTCAACACGCCACAATGATGAGTGCCTATTTATGTTTGTTTTATCTTGATTTGATGTGCTTACTTCGAGTTTTTATGTGGATTTGATGTGTTATGTTAAAGTGTGTAGGAATAAGCTTAATTGATGAGTTTGTGGCCAACTTGGAACTTCAAGCCGAATTTTGACTATTATTCCTTCATATTCTGGAATCAATCTTAGAAATAGAAGTTGTAGATATTTTTCTCAGCTTTCCATAGCTTTTTAAATCGTTGAATTTGGAGTTTTTATGAAAAGTTATCCATATTTTTCTGGACAATGCCGAAACCGAGGAGTGAAATGAGCTAAGAAAATCAAGTCTACTAGAAACTGGCATGAAAGGTGCCATTGCGCCTACACTGCTGCCAGTTACATTTTGTGAGCCTTGAGTTAGAGCTTCAGGAACCATTGCGCCTTGCGCGTAGATTCTAATTTTTAATTAATTTTAAATGGGATTTTTAGGGTAATTTCGAGTGGGCTATAAATATACACATAGGGTTTCATGAAATGGACTTTTTGGAACATCTCGGAGGTAGAGAATACATTGGAGAACAAGGAAAACAAGAATTGAAGCCTAATTGAACAACTAATCTAGTTTTTCTTCTCTTACTTTTCTTTTTTAGTTTAATTAGTTATGAACATGAATGTTATTGGTTTAATGTTTGTGATCATGAACTAAACATATTTACCAAAATATTGATGGAACTATTTTAAATTATTGAATTAAAGTTTTGATATGATTCCCATGAGGTTTCTCTAGTTTGTTCATGCATTCTTTTGTTTAATGCTTGATCACCATTGAATTGAATTGAGATTTATGATTTTACACTTGATAGGGTAATCTTAAATTGGACCTAGAATGGTCTGATAAAGGAAAAGTGTGAGATTGAGAGATTCCAGGATTTCTATGAGTTTCATTAAAAGAACCATATTACTTAATGAATTCTTGTTTAATTAATATTGAATAGAGATATCATATTGATTAATTAAGAATAATTTCATTTATACTTGAGAAAGATAGATGATTTAAATTAGGGTTCTTAAAATTACAAACTAGGGGAACATATTGGGATAATTGATAAACTAAGATTCGTAATTTGAAATAGGGAGTTCAATATTCTAGGTTTATATTCTCTGATTTTTAATTTGATCATCGTTCTTATTTTATTCTTTTATTTATTTTGTTAAACATTCTTATTTTCAATTTCTCTAATTAAAATTAAAGGCTTAAAAGTTAAGTAATTAAAAAAAACCTAGAAAACTAATCGAATCTAACCTAAGAGACTAAGCACCATAGGCTTAACACCTAGAAATTAGACAATCCTAGTAGTGCGAGAATGGACTTTGGTCACCTCCCGTGGAAACCGAGCCCAAGGATCTCTGACCAAGTCTCTTTATCTCGAGACGCGAATAGAAGGCCGAGTACCCTGTACTTGGTCATGCCGAGACTTGGGGCAACTCCCGTGGACATTGCGCCCTAGGAGCTTGGACCCAAGTTCGGGAGATCCGTGACATGGGGAGCTTGACTAGTCGACAAGCGAAGCACCCCTAATGTCACCTGATCCCACAAAACACCTGGAGAAAACCCAACACAAAAGTCCAATAGCGCGAACTTAGAGATTTAGGTTACTTCTCGAGGAAATCGGGCGCCTAAGGAGCAATAACCAAATCCTAATCAACGAGATATGGATGGATGCTCGAGCCATGTATGCGTGGGACCCTCATTAACATCACCTCCCGAGGACGTTGAGGTCGAGGGGGTGTGGGACAATCTGAAAGTGACGAGACATGCACTCAGAAAGCAGTGTTGAAACCCTTGCCTGACCTCCTAAGTAGTGCGTACTCAAAGGGCAAGCGGTTTCACGTGAGAGGCCCCCTGAAAGCCTGAATCTTTGGATTGCGGGGAAACAGGACACCGAGTGAGGACCGATAGTAAATATCATATTAAAGTTACTTCTAGGACTATGAGTCTATAAGAGACACTAAATGCTAGAATCACTTTTAAAACGGGTTGAGTTCTTGTTCTCGTGGCAGTTTTGTTACGTTGAATTTATAGAACTAAGTGTTTAAAATGGTTTGAGTTCTTATTCTCGTGGCATTTGTGTTATGTTGAATTTATAGAACCAAATTCTTAAAATGGGTTGAGTTCTTGTTCTCGTGGTAGTTGTGTTACGTTGAATTTATAGAACTAAGTGTTTAAAATGGTTTGAGTTCTTATTCTCGTGGCATTCGTGTTACGTTGAATTTATAGAACCAAATGCTTAAAACGGGTTGAGTTCTTTTTCTCGTGGCAGTTGTGTTACATTTAATTTATAGAACCAAGTGTTTAAAATGGTTTGAGTTCTTATTCTTGTGGCATTCGTGTTACGTTGAATTTATAGAACCAAATGCTTAAAACAGCTTGAGTTCTTGTTCTCGTGGCAGTTGTGTTACATTGAATTTATAGAACCAAGTGTTTAAAATGGTTTGAGTTTTTATTCTCGTGGCATTTGTGTTACGTTGAATTTATAGAACTAAATGTTTAAAACAGGTTTGAGTGCTTATTCTCTTGGCAATTAGGTTGCGTTGAACTCATAGAACCAAACCAAATTGAAAAGGCAAGGAAAGTTACACAATTCTTAAACGAGAAAATAATTACAACTATGCTCGGAGGTCTAGAGTTGTTTGTCTATATCCCAATAAGTTATGGCACGCAGGCCCAAGTATAAAAATTATGAACAATCCTTGGGGACCTTCTCCACCAGGTCGATGATTGGGTCTGTACTTGGGATACCCTCTGCCTGGGCCATTTCAGTAGCCGGAGTCACCTCAGTTGGCTGGATGGTTTTGGTTGGCATGGTTGCCTTACCTGTTTGAGCCACTTGGATCACCTCGGTAGCTGAAGTCACTTCCACAACCTGGGTCACTCAGAGACACACTTTGAAGAGGAGTCTATACTTCTCGGGCTCTCCAGTGAAATCCAAGCTCATGTATTGGTTGTGATACCAGGCCACATAGAAGGCGTCCTCGCGCGACTGTCTCGACTTGTTTCTCTAGTTTGTCAACCTGACACTGAGAGGACCTATTCATCTCCATGGCCTGGAGGGCTTTTCTCTCCCCTAGCTCAGCTCGGTCGATGGCCTCCTTAGCTTTCTCCTAAAGTTGGGAGTTCTCAAGGACCACTCGGGCGACCTCAGTTGTGGCCTTCTTAGCCCCCTCTTGGGCTCGCTGCATACTCTTTGTGGCTATTTTTGTTTCCTTCTTTACCCATTGCATGTCCTCGGTGGCCTTCTGGACAGCTTCTTCAAGCTCCTAAGAGCGTTTCTGCTCTGCTGCAAGGGCAGTCTGGGCTCGGGCAAGCTCTTCTCGAGGGCCTCAAAGTTTCTCCTTGAGGGAGGTAATTTTTTCCTGGGACCTCTGGAGTTCATATGACTTCTCCATCATGATGTCTCCCAGGCGTTGGCAGGCCAAGGCAGACTGCAGAAAGAAAAAGTAAAAAGAGGGAAAAGGTTAGCGCACTGAATTGAATTAAAACGTGAGAATGAATAACTTACCCAGATAGAAGCGTACCAACACGAGGCCACAAGAGAAGCCTCGTTGCTATCGCCTATTTGGGAGAAGCTTTTGGTAGTCAACTCGCACATAGCGGAGCTGACCCTCTGAAGGAGCTTGACGACGAGAGGGGCAACAATCTCCCCTAGCTTGGCGAAGAATAATGTCTCCATCTCAACCCTACCTATTGGAGGAAAGGATGGCCTCTCTCGGGGTGGATTGAGTTGACGAAGGGCCTCAGCTGTCTCGTTCAGAGCCTTATTACCTTCCTCCAGCCTTGCTTCAAAATGGTGAAGCATCTTCTCGTATTGCTCCAGCAGGGCCCCCTTGTATTTCTCGGGATACACCAGAAGAAGGATTTGGGGTGGCATCGCCTCTTGCTCCAAGTCTTGGACCGACCCTTGAACCAGCTCTTGAACCGCCTCTTGCCCCGGCTCTTGTGCCACCTCTTCTGGCCCGGGTGAGGATGGGATCTCCAGTATCGGGGGTGGATTGACTATAGGAATGGCTATGGGGGGAGTAGGGACCCTCTACCTCTTGGTGAGAGAAGGGGGTTCTAGATGCTCCTGAGGGCGTGATGACCCCTCTCACGCTGAAGAGCTTGGGGGTGCTCTGAGCCTCAGGGCTGACCGGGCAATGTCAGCTAACCCCATGTGTGCTGCAAGAACAAATTAAATTGTTAAGAGTATTCCCCTAAGTAAATTAATGCCACAACATAAGATGCGCAGAGGCCCACCGTGAGTTAAGCCTCGGTGCAGACAGTGAGGGTGTCTTATCCTATTTCCGACCTCACAACTTATATTGGTACCATATTGTCAAAACTAGTTCGAGTTGAAAGACGTCACTAGATTTAGGGGTACAAAGCCCCGAGGAGTTTACTATCTCCTCGAGTGGTGGAGATACACGTCTGTTAGATCTATGTAATCTTGGAATTCTTCCCTAATCCAGCGCCGATATGAAATTTGTCCACAGCGAAGGAGAGCTAGGGAAGCCCAAACGTGCTTGGGACTTATCCTATCCCCTACCCCGGGAGTGTGATATAAGGTGAGGGGTAGTTAACCTGGAGCAGCGTGCAAAGCTTCCATCCCCGCCTGAAGCTCTTCCTCGAACTCCTGATCCTCCTAGGCTTCTCGGGCTTCTTCCATGACACGCATGTTCTCCAGCCTTTCCTCCGCTAGCCGCTTCTCCAGGCCGTCTATGTAGTTGATGTTGTTGGGAAACTTATACAGGATCTTTATTTATTTTCATGTAGATCTAATATTAAATAAATTAATTTGAGATAACCTAGAAAATGTTTCTAAGATTGAATTCAAAGAGAAACAACGATAAGAATACTTACACTATACGCATCGGAATGAATGAGTCCTTCCTTCAGTTTCACTAACCCTTGTATCCTTTTTGTCACAGAGTATTATCAAGAAACTGAACCGATCTTCTATTTTCTTCACACTCTTCCAAAGTATCCTTAGAATCACCTAGACTAGAGTGAGCAATTCTCAACACATGAGATAGATACAGAGAGAAGAAGAGAAAACAACAAAGATGCTTAGAAAAGGACTTGTATTTAGAGAGAATCTAAAAACTATCAGAAAATCTGACTTGTGACTTGTGTTTTGACTTCTCTCTAAGAACTCCTTTTATAGACTTAATTAGGTCATTTAATTTAATTAAAAAATCAATAAAATAATAGCAAATTTGAAGCCCTAGGTTGAAATTATTATGGGCTTTAGGCCCGTGAAATTTCCCATTTGATTATAAGCCCATTGGACTTAAAATCAAGGCATGTATTATTTTCTATTGATTTAATTAATTATATAATTATTTAAATCATTTATCAAATTAATTATTTATAATTTGAACCTTATTTAAACTTATTTATTAATTTAGATGCCAATTTATCTTAATTAATAAATCTGCCATAATTTCTCTTTTCTACTCAAAATTACATAACTCTGTGAAACTATCCAAAATTGACCTGGTCAACTTTGATAATTATAATTGATAATTAAATCAATTAATTGAGACTATCTAGATGATTTTATCCAAGGTAAAATGGGGACCACGGGCCTATGAAATCAAGCTCCAATAAGTTATCATAAATCTAACAAATAAATTTACTAACTTATTAATTCCTCGTGACTCCACTAAAGACTCAGAATTGCACTCTTGAATTCATAGAATGCTTTATAACAAATATAGATACTCTATTAATTATCCATTGTTACAACTATAATTGTCACTCAATCCTCTATAGACGGTCTACAATGAGATGGGACTAAAATACCGTTTTACCCCTCATTGTATTTTATCCTTAAAACACTTGGTTCCTTGTAAATGATATTTCAGTAAACTAATTTAATTACTGAAATGGGATCTCTATCATTTAGCACCTTGAACCAAACTAAAAGGAAACCATCGTTTCACTTCTTCATCAAAAGCTATAGATGTTCATATATGTGATTAACACTCCCACTCAATTATATTACCGAGTTCCCAAGATGTAAGTATGGGCTAGTCAGTAGGGTATGCTGGTAACGAACAAGTCAAAGAACTCAAATAATACAATCAGTTAGAATACTAACCACTCAGAATTGAGATTGAATTGACCTATGGTCAACTATATGATATGACTAGAATAGATAATAACGGTATGTTTACTTATCTTATCAACTATCAATATCGGTCTTGTCCGATGTAACAAATACATCTGATCTTACCTACTGCGCTAATGTTCTGGAAAGAACATAACACTACAATGTGTAAGTAGATCATATCGTAGATTGGAAAGTCACTGTAAATCCTGTGCACTGACTAATCTTAGGACTAACTTATTTTTAACATATAATCATATTTATATTCCACTGTGATTACGTCACTATAAATATGATTAGCTATATACTTGGGATTTAATAGAAGTTTATATTAAACAAATAACATGAAAATAAAACATGTGAGCAAAGTGATTGACCAAGTCAAAAAATGATTTCTATTATTTTATTGATAATAAAATGAGATTACAAAGAATTTGGATTTTAATTATGGCATAAAACCCCAACAGATATCACGAGATGCCAACTCCCAAGATTTTCTAGACTGGCTAAACTTGGTCAGCTCCAGGTTGCTTAATCTTTGTTCTACTCTGAGAAGCCTTGACCTAATGAGATTTGCTTTAGTTACCAGGAAACTAAGGTCCAAATGTCGGTTGGGGAGAGACTTCATTCCCTGGAGATGATCCTCAAATAGGTGGGTTTAGTGGGTTCAGTGAAAAGGGCCTATTTAAAGGAATTGACTAAGTGTCGAACACAAAAGGCCCTAAAATTGTAATGCCCTGGTTAACCAAGACCGTTACACTGTGTACTTTAAATAGTGTTTAACTCGCTAACCGAGTAACTAGGCCATAAGCATGCATCTAAGTGTGATTATTGGTCCAAGGTTAAAAATCTCAGTTTAAAGGAATGGATGTTTCATTAAAAACATTAAATTGTACATGGGATCCCATAATAACGTTTACAAGGTTGTTTGAAGTTCCAAAATGGTCATTACAACTCAAAAGTTACAACCCGCCGAGCTAAATGGAAAAAATAGGGTTACACCCTAGTTCCTCTGGGAAACCTTGGTCGTGGTGGTCAAGCGGCCGCATATGTACACATTGCCACCTAAGCTTTCCAACTCATGGCTGGTCTAGCTTTCCTTTCCCTTTACCTGCACCACGTAGCACCCATGAGCCAAGGCCCAGTAAGAAAACTTAATGCAAGTGCATGAACAATATATACAGATTTAGATGCATGTCAAGCACGCTCAACAGTGATAACACTACTCATGCATGCATACGATTCAAATAAAGGACTACAACATCATATGGGACCAAATGCCCTAAACAAATGATTAACAGAATTATATCAGGGCACATTGCCAAGCACATGACTAATAAGTCACACTGGGGTCTCAACGCCCTAGGCTCTGGGACTAATAAATCACCCTGGGGCCCATTGCCCTATCCTCTACATAATCAGCCTTGGAGCTGACCTACTGTACCTGACACTTTAGTTTTCTACGACCATTGGGTTGAACAAGCATGTAATACGCTCCTGATTAGATCTAATCATATTGACCAGAGCTCAGCGCACTATTGCCTCCTTGACTCATAAGTCAATGCTTTACAACCAGCGCTCAACGCTATTGTCGTCCTTGACTAATAAGTCAATGCTTTTCTCAAGTATATAATGCTTAACAGGCATTCATCATATAATAAACATCCATATATAGAGCACTCAACATGCTTCATCAATAATCACAGGCATAATCATAATCATGCACATTTACAAGGGCCAATGCCCAATCAAAACCATATTCAGTATTTAGGCCAAGCCCTAATCACGTATGTCACATAATGGGTGCAGTTTTCTTACCTCAGGTTTGAGTATAATGTAAAATAAGCACGATCTTGATCCTGACCCCTAGCGATAACCTAGTCATAACCAAGTATAGAATCTCATCACAAATGAGTAAATAAAGGCTTCTGGATCGAGTCCTAGCCTCTGGGACATCAAATCCTACTAAACCGGGTAGTATAATTGACCCCGAGCCCTTAGGTTTGAGTTCCCACACTCAAAACCTCCCTAAGGCCAACTTTCCCCTTAAGCACTGTGGCCCCACACCCCTGAGCTACGGCCAGCCTCTAGACAGAGGCCCCTGCCCTTTTCTGCTTGCGCCTCGCGCCGCAGCCTGCCTACCAGGCGCAGCGGCCCTAATGCCCTTCAGCCATGTTCTCTTCTTCGTTAAGCTTAGGCCGCGACCTGACCTGGAACTCAGCCAAAAACCTTCATTTTCCCATTTCAAAACACTCCATAAACCTATCCAAACATATCCAAATCCCAAAAACAAAGTTCCCAATCATCTCAATGGCCCAAAACCATCAAAACCCAAGCTTCAAACAACTCCAAAACTCATTAAAACATAGAATCCAATTCAAAACTTAAGAAACTTTAGGAAATGGAAACTCAGAAATTCAAAGCTTAAATTACCTCTGATTATATCGTTTCTTGCTAAATCTTCCTATTAATAAGCTTCCAATCTTTCCTGGCATTACTATGACTCGATCCTTGGTTGAATCTGAGTCCTAAAACTCGAGTTTCCTTCGAAAATGCGATGAACGGTAATAAGGAATAATGGGATAGAGAGAGAGAGAGAGAGAGAGAGAGAGAGAGAGAGAGAGCGAGAGAGAGAGAGAGAGAAAGAAAATTATTTTGAACGTATTTTCTTCCTAACAGATTACTTCAAGCTTAAGTAACCTCAAGTAAATCCCAATGCTCGGGATCCCAAAAACGCCCCTGAGGGTAAAATAGTCAAAATTCCCAGAATTTCCTCCTGATCTCACTAACCCCAAATATATCATCAAATAATCATTCCCATTACCCAATATCCCGGTACTGTACTATATAACCAATATACCCCTTGACTCACATCGAGTCAAAAATTGATCCCATTGTGACTTTCCCACTAGCTTGCTCCCTAGGATCGCCTCGTGCCGAGTAACCCAAATATATCCACATAATAATGTGGTCTCACACATATATGCCTGTGAGCACCACAAATTGGACATGATCCTGAAAGACCCAGGCCTCACACAAGGTCTTCGCAAGACTGACCTGTCTCACCCCACATGAGGCCTCACACTTACCTCACTAAAGGTCCTATGGACCCGGGCCTAAGTGCCGCGCTTAGGTTCCCAGGACCACGCCTCAAATGCGCTTAGGTGCCCAGGCACACCGTCCCTCTCGCGAAGCCCAGCCATCTCGCGAGGCCTAAGCGCATCGCCCCTCTCGCAAAGCCTAGCCATCTCGTGAGGCCTAGGCGCACTGTCCCTCTCGTGAAGCCTAGCCATCTCGCAAGGCCTAGGCGCACCGCCCCTCTTGCAAAGCCCCAGCCATCTCGCAAGGCCTATACGCACTGCCCCTCTCGCGAAGCCTAGGCGTGTTGCCTTCCTGTGAGGCATGCACCTCGCAAGCTCCCATGTCTCCTATGGAGCCCCGCGTCATGCAAGGCGTCTTGCGTGGCCACCCTGAGTGCCCTGTTTCACCCCTTGCCAATTTCGCGAGGCACAGCCTCGCCTACAAGTGCCTCGCGCCAACGACCCAAGGGCCCCCTCTCGCACCGCGACCCTGCATGTACCAGGTGTCTCACGAAATGCGCCTCAAGATCGTGTCTCCTATGAAGACCTATGGAGATTTCAACATTTAAAGGTAAAAACCCAAGTATAATTCAAAGAGATCATACAAGTATGAAGCTTGTAGGGGTACGACCTTTAAGACCCCGTATGTCTGATCCGAATACCCATGCCAGACAAGTAGTGGGAGTGCGAGGAGTGGTGACATGGCCTACATGTCTCTGACCATATATCAGAGTCGACACCACAACCACCTACACCACTACGTCTGGTACCACTTATCTGACATGCATACTAAATAAGTAGTGGAGGCATCCCCACGGATCCTGACTATGTACCAGAGCCGACACCACAACCTTCTGCACCACTACTACCTGTGCCACAATCCTGACGATGTTCCCATATACCACATGGTCCCCTGGGACCACAATGTATCATAATCCATTAGAGCTTCACTATAATGGATTCGGACCCCTCAAACAAAGGGGTTGGAAAAAATTCTTGTAAGATCAGATTAATCTAAGAGCAAAATATGAGTTTTCTTTCTATTTCCTACTTGCAATTTTCCTTCAAGTTTATATAAGTCCATTTGAGTTCATTAGATATTGATTTAAGTTTTTGAGTATTCCATCCATATTTCGTAGACGAGTTCTTACCGTCAACAGTTTGGCACCGTCTGTGGGAAGGATAAGTGCTAAGCCACTGTTCTTCCATTGATTCCAGTAGGGAAAAAATGCCAAGACGTTCTAAATGACTGAGAGAGCCACGAGAGGTGGAGGTCCACCTTGACGGAGATCAGCTGAAAGCCTCCATGAAGAATCCTCCTCCACCCAAAAATGTGGATGTCCTAAAGGAGCCCGGGGTTCACGAAGATGAAAAGGGGACCTCATCCCCGGCCGTCCCACCTGATGAGAATCGTCCAAGGTCAGCAGCTGCCCCTGTGAGAGATGCTGGTGAGTTCCCGCCCCCAAGGCCGCCGCAGGTGCTGAACTCCGGCTGGCAAGTTCCGGGCCCATCGACGCGCAGGCCTGACAAGCATCCCCAAGTCCATTCCGTGAGCTCGAGTTCTAGATCTTGATTTTACGAAGAGTAGATACGCGAACTGCACCGTAAGAAACAAAGGCTAGAAACCACCTTAGAGAACATGCAAGAGGTGTTGAATGGCCTACTACAAGGGAAATTAAACATATATCTCCCTAGGCAAAAAGAGAAAGGTCAAGAGGGGGCAGAAACCACAGTCCTAGTGGACGATGGGAGGACTTGACTCTCCACCAGTAATATCCCCTAGAAAAAGCAGCGCGAACGTCCCGGACCCCCAAACTAGCCCCAGAGGCCAGAGCAGAAGAACAACGCTTACCCTCGTAACGAAGTCAAAGTCACTTCAAAGAAAACACTCTCAGACTTACGGGAAGATCTCAACAAGAAAAGGGCGGATAAAAGGACTACACCTCCTATGGCGCCCCGGGAAGACAAAGGAAAGGGAAACGCTAACCCGTCCACGTTGAGAGACTCCTTGAACAAGAGGAGACAAGACCTAGACTCAGAAATGAGGAGCCTCCAAAGCAAGATAATCACCGCATTTGGGGGACAAGCCATCAATGATGAGTTCAACCATGAATTGCCCTTCACTAAGGAAATCCAAGCCATCCGGCTCCTAGCCATCTTCAAGGAACCTCATACGACCCCATATGAAGGAAATACGGATCCTAAGTACCATCTAGATGCATTTAACGATCTAATGAAGTTAAGGGGGATTTGTAGCGGGGCCAGATGCCATTGCTTTGCTGTCATGTTGAAAGGACATGCATACAAATGGTTCAAAAGACTTCGACCAAGGTCCATCAGGTCTTGTCAACAATTTTCTGATGAATTTCTCCAGTGACATCACGTCGTGCGTGATTACACAATGTCGGGAACCAGCCTCGCTAATGTGAAATAGGGAGAAAATGAGAGTCTAAAGAGCTACATCCACAGGTTCAATATGGAGGCAGCCAAGGTAGGGAGCTTGAGCCATAGAGAGCTAAAAATGGCAATCATGGCCGGAGTACGCCCGGGGAGTAAGTTATGGGATAACATGCTCAAGAGAGAGGTCACAGATTTGGACGATTTCTATGAGTGGGCACAAAACTATATTCGTGTAGAGGATGGTCACGCGAGCCTTAAGGCCGGAAAAGACCGGTCCCCACCAAAACCCTCAATCTGGGAAAACCAAAGCGGTGCAAAGAAGAAGAGGACCTATGAAGGGACAAGAGATGATGAGCGCAGGCAAGTCCCCTACACCTTTTATACCGACCTCACCCATGCTAGGGAACATATCTTCGTCACAAATGAAAACCAGGTCCCTTTTTAGGAGGCCCCCACCAATGAAAAAAGACTGATAAAAAAGAGACCTCGATAAATACTGCCAGTATCATAAAGATATCGGCCACACCACCGCAAATTGCACCCATTTGAAAATAGAAATCGAAGAGCTTATACGTAGGGGACATTTGGGCAGATACATCCGCAAAGAGAACCAAAGACCGGAAGAAGGAGTATCCTCGCCATGGGCACGAGAGGTAGCCCCAGAAATACAAGGAGAAGTTAGGACCATCTTTGGGGGCCAGGAGTCAGAGGAGAATCAAGAAAGGGGAGAGACAAATATGCCAGGGAGGCCAGACGAAGTCCACCACCGTGCGTCTTAAGTTTGGAGCAACGCCCCCTGAAGCATTTTAAGGGCGAGAATGACTCGATAACCTTCACCGAAGAAGACGCACGAGTTGTACATTTCCCTCATAATGAACCCTTGGTGTTGACTGTCCAGCTTGCAAACGTGAGGGTGCATCGGGTCTTGGTGGATAATGGAAGCTTTATGGACATCTTATATCGCCCCGCTTTCGAGAAAATTGGACTAAACATCCGGCACCTAAAGCCTTACAATACCTCCCTGTATTGATTTACAGGAGATTTAATACAGCCCCTAGGGGCAATTGAGTTAGCCCTCACCATGGGAGAATAACCCAGACAAACCACCATAATGGCAAACTTTGTCGTGGTAAATTGCGCCTCAGCCTTCAATGCGGTATTAGGGAGACCCTCCCTAAGAGAATTGAAGGCGATAACTTTCGTGTACCACTTAGCTATGAATTTCCCAACTCCCAGGGGAATAGCAAGCGTGAAAGGAGAGCAGAAGGAAGCGGGGGAATGTTATAACACATCCCTCCGCACGGCCATAAAGCCATCAGTGCCTATGGCAATGGTTGTGCATGAAGTTGCAAACCCGCACGAGTTGGACTCGCGAGTCGCAGAAGAACCCAGAGCCGACCCACTAGAAGAGTTGGAGGACCAGCGCTAGAGATCTGACCTATCATAACTGAGGGACTAGCCTCCGCCTCCGTCTGAGTCAAAGCAAATACCCTGGCGGGAGAGAGACTGTCTCCCTGCTTTGGCTCTTCCTTCTTAATTTGTGGGCATTCTTTCTTCAAATGGTTGGCACTCCCACAGACAAAACATGCCCTAATCCGGCATTCACCATGATGTCGTCGCCTACATCAAGGACACACTGGAAAACTCCTCCAGTTGTCACCACTGCCCTGGCGGCCACCAACAGAACCCCGCACCCTCCTATCAGAACTAGGAGGAGTAAATGAGTCTGGAACCCTTCTTTTGTGCTCATTGGGGCCACTGCCCCGACTAGACCCAACGAAAGGAGGCACCGTCCTCCTGGCATCGCGCCTAACAGCGCTGTCCTTCCATATCTGATCCTCAGCCCTCTCAGTAGTAAGGGCCTTATCCACTGCTCATGCATAAGTAGTAGTCTCTGGAACCAAGGTAATATTCACATCACGGGCAATCATCACATTCAATCCCCGTATGAATCTGTCTCGCCTGGCTGCATCTGTTGGCACTAGATCTGGCGCAAACTTTGCCAGTCTGTTGAAGCTCAAGGCATACTCTGTAACTAATAACCTATTCTGTGTCAGGTTGATAAACTCATCAACCTTCGCAGCTCGAACTGCTATGCTGTAGTATTTCTCATTGAAGACACTCTTGAATTCTTCCCACTTCATGACTGCAACATTCCTCCGCTGTCTCACCACATCCCACCAGATGCGGGCATCATCCCTGAACATATAGCTAGCACAAGCTATCCTTTCACTTCCTTCAACCCTCATAAAGCCCAAGATCAAAGAAATCATGTTCATCCACTGCTCTGCCCGCAGTGGGTCCGACCCACCCTCAAAGGTAGGAGGTTGGTGCTTCCTGAATCTTTCGTACAGGGGTTCCCACCTGTTCTCAGCCACAGGCTGAACCGGCACTGGCGGAACATTTTGTTGTATCAGCAACCCTGCAACCTGTGGAGGGGCCTGTTGCCTCATCTGACGGAGTTCTTCCTCTGTTCTCTGTAGTCTAGCCTCCATTTCGGCCAATATCTACTGACAATTCTGTGGGGCAGGTGGTGGGTCCTGACCCTAAGAAGGAGGAGAAAAAGCAGAGTGACAGTCTTGCTCCTGCCAGGGTATTCACTTTGACACAGACTGAGGCGGAGGCTAGCCCCTAAGTTGTGACAGGTCAGATCTCTAGCACTGGTTCTTTGTATATTGCATTGTTTGATTCAAGGGCTACCCATTCATTTTTATCTGCTAGAGTGATAGATCAGCTTTGTATACCTAGTGGTGTGTATGCTAGGGGATTTCAGACTTTGTTGCCAATAGGAGAACTGGTAGTCTCTAGGAAGTGGATTAGGGCATTTCCAGTAGAGGTAGATGGTAGGGAGTTGTCTGTTGATTTGATTGAGCTGGAGATGGATGATTTTGACATGATTTTGGGAATGGATTGGCTATCCAAGTATGGAGCAGCGATTGATTGCAAGCGCAGAATGGTGACTTTTGAACCAGAAGGGGAGGTACCCTTTGTGTTCGTGGGGTCAGTTAGTGGACTGCGTGTACCAATGATTTCAGCCTTAAGGGCTAAGGACCTGATGCAGGAACGTTGCATAGGATTCCTGGCAAGCGTTGTGGATACTTCTAGGGTGGTGTCAGTTGGACCGGGTGAGGCTAGATTGGTGTGTGAGTTCCCAGATTTGTTTCCAGCGGATTTTCCAGGGTTACCGCCGTAGAGGGAGATTGACTTCGTTATAGAATTGGTACCAAGAGCGGAGCCAGTATCTAGGACACCTTATAGAATGGCTCCAGCGAAGCTAAATGAGTTGAAGATTTAGTTGCAAGAGTTACTTGATTTGGGGTTCATCAGACCGAGTTTCTCGCCATGGGGTGCTCCAGTGTTGTTCGTTAAGAAGAAGGATGGGTCCCTTAGGATGTGTATTGATTACAGGGAGTTGAACAAGTTAACCATTAAGAATAAGTATCCACTGCCTAGGATTGACGATTTATTTGATCAGCTACAGGGGAGAACAGTGTTTTCCAAGAAAGATCTCCGATCAGGTTACCATCAGTTAAGGATTAAAGAGGAGGACATACCAAAGACCGCTTTCCAAACGAGATATGGACACTATGAATTCCTGGTTATGTCCTTTGGATTAACCAATGCCCCAGCAGCTTTCATGGACATGATGAATAGGGTTTTCAAGGATTATCTGGACAAGTTTGTGATAGTATTCATTGACGGCATTCTAGTGTACTCCCAGTCAGAGGCAGAGCACAAGTAGCATCCACGGTTGGTTCTACAACGGTTGAGGGAGCATAAGTTGTATGCTAAGTTTAGTAAGTGTGAGTTTTGGTTGCCACAAGTTACATTTCTGGGCCATATCTTCAGTAAGGAGGGGATTTTGGTTGACCCAAGTAAGATTGAGGCAGTCAGAGATTGGCCTAGACCGAGCAGTGTTCCTGAAGTGAGAAGCTTTCTGGGTTTAGCAGGGTATTATCGGCGGTTTGTTGAGGGGTCCTCCATAATAGCTACGCCATTGACGGAACTGACAAAGAAGAAGACAAGGTATGTCTAGACGGACAGGTGTGAGAACAGTTTTAAGGAACTGAAGCGGCGACTGATTATTGCGCCAGTGTTAAGCTTGCCGACAGAGAATGAAAAGTTTGTGGTCTACTATGATGCATCTAGGCAGGGTTTGGGGTGCGTGTTGATGCAAGCTGGCAAGGTGATAGCCTATGCATCGAGACAGTTGAAGGAATATGAGCAGAGATATCCTACGCATGACCTGGAGTTGGCAGTGATGGTGTTTGCACTTAAGATTTTGAGGCATTATCTCTATGGTGAGAAGTGCGAGATATACACCGACCATAAGAGCCTGAAGTATTTCTTTACACAGAAGGACCTGAATATGCGCCAGAGGCGGTGGCTGGAGTTGGTTAAGGAATATGATTGTGATATCCTATACCATCCTCGGAAGGCTAATGTAGTGGCTGATGCATTGAGTCGAAAGGGCCCAGGACAGTTGTTTAGCTCGAGGCAGATATCTGATAAGTTAGCTGAGGAGATGACCAGAGCCGGTATAAAGTTGGTGGTTGGTCAGTTGGCCAACATCACTCTTCAGTCTACACTCCTTGAGAGGATCAAGGAAGCACAGGGGAAGGATTCTCAGTTGCGAGGTCATAGGGAGAGTGCCTTAGTCGGAGCAACAAAGGACATTTCCATTTTAGAGATGGGGTTACTGAAGTACAAGGGTCGGATCTGTGTTCCGATGGATTCTGGTATCCGATGAGAGATCTTGGATGAATCGCATACCACTCCCTATTCTTTGCACCCGGGTACGACGAAGATGTACCAGGACTTGAGAGCTCTGTATTGGTGGTCTGGCATGAAGAGGAATGTGGTGGATTATGTGGCTAAGTGCTTAACTTGTCAGCAGGTTAAGGCTGAGCACCAGAGGCCAGCGGGGTTGTTGCAGCTGTAACGCCCTACTACCTTAGAGCTGTTACTAAGTGAGTTTAAAACAGAAATTGTGCATTTAGTTGACTCTAAGTGGTTTCTAAAATCAAAAGTGTGATTAAACCAGAGTTTAAGGCTGTACTCTTTGAAAATGCTTAATTTCATTGAAAACGTTAAGTATCAAACACCTGGGATCCCAAAAATAAGGTTTACAAAACATTTACAACTCAAAAATAGATTTACAACAGGTTTGACTATCAAAAGAATGAGTTAATACAGCCATATACAAAACGCCCCCAACCAAAGCAGTCGGGCAGGCCGAACATGTACGCGTCGCCCCCACGCTCTCCATACTCATGGCCGGTTGACTGACTCCTTGCTTTTACCTGCCACACGGAGCACCCGTGAGCCGAAGCCCAGCAAGAAAACCCAAATAGTACATAACATATGCAAATCATATAGCTGGCATAATTCACTCATAAATAGGAAAACCATCATAATAAACAAGTACGGCCATGCCGCCCCAGAGGCCTTACCAAAGCCTGGGGTTTCGGTTCTCACCGCGAGGATAACTCATGTATCCCTTGGGTCCCACCCTGACTATAAGCATCCCATGTGCTGAGTGTTACTTTCGGCCCCACGGCCGTACCCGGCCTACGCCGCACTCGGCCCTTGCCGTTCATTTCATTATAATCACACATATAGTACATTCGAAATAATCATTCACACACATCATGATCGTTTAAGGTTAAACATTTGCACATAATATAATCTAGGGCCATGCCCTACAATTGCACAGTGGGGCCATGCCCTATTCTCGGGTGTTACGATTTTCTTACCTGTATCCCGAGCTTTCCGATGCACCACGGTCACGAGCACGGTCCACTAGCATGAGCCTCTCCGAAATCCTAGTCACAACACACATAAAACACTTTTAATACTAACCAAGCCCAAAACCACTTCCTGGGACCAATCCCGTACTCCCGGGACCTCTAAAACCTTAAAACAACACCCCGAAGACATCCCCCGAACCCCCGGAGCAAAGGCCTAAAATTGCCAAAAATGATATCCTGAAATTGGCCTTGTGCCGCGGCACAACTTTCTTGTGCCGCGGCACCCAGCAAGTCAGGGGCTCCATGCCGCGGCACGCAAAAACTGTGCCGCGGCACGCCTTCGCAAGCCCAGAATTCTGGGTTTTCCTTCGCGTTTTCCCGAGCTTCAACCTCTCCAAATCACCCCAAACCAATACCTAAACCCCAAAACTCAAATCCAAACTTCATATGAACAATCTATCAACCTATAGACACTAGAATCAAGATCAAAACATCAACACAGCCAAGATCCACACCTTTGATCTCTAATTTCAGCAACTAACCCAAAACTTAACAATGCTTAGCTTAGGCTTTAAATTCCTCAAATCAAAACAGAACCCAAACTTAAATGTGTATAAAACCCTTACCTCAAATGGAGAATTCACACAAAGCTTCCTTGATCTCCTCCTAGACTCCCACTTCTCCTTCTCTTCTTCTTCTTCTTCTTGCCCTAACCTTTCTTTCTTCTTCTTTTTCTTCTCTTCTAATTTGATCAAACACTCAAATGCCCAATGCCCAAACTGTGCCCCCCTAAATCCCAGCTGCAATTTGTCTATTACCCTTGCCAAAAGACCATTTTACCCCTTCTTCATAACCCTTCCTAACTAAACCTTCAAGGGCACTTAAGTCCTTTCACTTCTATTTCATTTCTACCATTTTCTATCTAAAACTTGTTACTCACAGCAGTTACAAATGGTTACCCAGGTTACCCAATTACCAATAACTAACCACTCATTCTCAACTCACTTATAAGATTCCCGAAGTACCCTTAGGCTCCTCCCGAGCTGGGTACAACATCCTGTTGTGACTTTTAGACTAACTGGCTCACTAGGACCGTCTCGATGCGTGCATCCTGATAATAACATCACACTCACATGGCACGATCACATAATACAATTATCACAGTTGTGCTCTAAAATGGCCAAATTACAATCATGCTCATTCTAATACAATCAAGTCTACATGCATACTAATTCACATAGTCATGCATCTCAAATAATCAAATAGTCATATAACGTGCAATAAGTCATAATCATGCATTAAATTCATAAAAGTCACACACAGAATCCCATTATGCCCTCCAGGCACACTACTCCAGGCCCTTAAGCCTTAATAGCGAATTTGGGGTCGTTACAGCAGCCTTTGGGGATCCCACAGTGGAAGTGGGAAGATATTACTATAGATTTCGTAGTTGGTTTACCGAGAACTGTGGGGCAGCATGACTCAGTATGGGTGATTGTGGATAGGTATACCAAGTCCACCCACTTTTTGCCTGTTAGGAAAACTTATACTGTGGAGCAGTACGCTGAGTTGTATGTGAAGGAGATTGTTCGACTTCATGGGGCTCCAAGGTCGATAGTATCCGGCAGAGACCCCACCTTCACCTCCAAGTTTTGGGGGAGTCTGCAGAAGGCTATGGGCATGCAGTTACGGTTTAGTACCGCTTATCATCCTAAGATGGATGGACAGTCTGAGAGGACGATCCAGATATTGGAGGATCTGCTGCGAGCCTGTGTGCTTGATTTTGGGGGATCGTGGAGTAAGTATCTCCCTTTGATCGAGTTCTTGTACAACAACAGTTATCAGGCGACCATTGGTGTGGCACCATACGAGATGCTTTATGGAAGGAAGTGTAGATCACCTATTCAGTGGGATGAGACAGGTGAGAGGAGGTATTTTGGTCCAGAGATGGTTCAGAGGACCAATGAGGCGATTGAGAAGATTAGAGTGCGTATGCTCGCCTCCCAGAGTCGACAGAAAAGTTATTCAGACCTGAAACGCAGGAGCGTGGAGTTTCAGGTTGGTGATCATGTGTTCCTTAGGGTTTCACCCATGAGGGGTGTGAAACGGTTTGGTGTTCGGGGCAAGTTGAGCCCTAGGTTTGTGGGCCCCTTCGAGATTCTGGAACGAGTTGGAGAGGTAGCTTACAGACTAGCGATGCCTCCAGCTTTATCAGGGGTTCATGATGTTTTCCATGTATCCATGCTCCGGAAGTATATGTCAGATTCAACGCATGTTCTAAGTTTTGAGAATCTGGAGCTTGATCAGGATTTGTCCTATGAGGAGAAGCCAGTTCAGATTCTTGACCGAAAAGATAAAGTCTTGAGGAACAAGACCATCGCCTTGGTGAAAGTGCTGTGGAGAAACAACAAGGTTGAGGAGGCGACGTGGGAACTTGAGTCAGAGATGAGGGAGCGGTACCCCGAGTTGTTCAGGTAATTTCGAGGATGAAATTTCTGTAAGGAGGGGATAGTTGTAATGACCCGAATTTGCTAATCGGGCTTAGGGCCTTGATTAGTGTGCCTGGAGGGCAATAAGTGATTTAATATGCCAATATGTGGATTTATGTGAATATGTGATAATGATGCATGTTTAATTGAGCTAAATGTGTATGTGGGCCCCGTCAGGGTATTAGGGGCATAAGTGTGATAAATGTGATAAATGTTATATATATATGTGATATGTTTGTGCAGCACGATCCGAGACAGTCCTGGGAGCGGTTAGCCAGAGAGCCACAACGGGGTTGAGATTCGGACTCGGGGTGAGTCGAGGGGTAATTTGGGTACTAGGTGTGTTATGGGATTATCGGGACATGAAAATAAATATTTAGAGATATATTTGAGGATAGAATGTCTAGGCGGGAGTATTGGGGAAATTTACCATTTTGCCCTCGGGGACGTTTTGGTACCCCGAGCCTTGAGGTGACCATATAGACATAAGTTGAATAAGACAAATCTTAGAACTATTCAGAACACTTAAGGAACCGACTCATTTTCTCTCTAAGCAAGTGGATGTTTTTCTCTTTGGAGACTTAAGGAGAACTTAGAAGAATTGGCTAGAAACTAGAAGGATTTCAGCTGAGAAATCTTGGGGAGCTTGGAGCTTCAGGATTGAAGATCAACTTCTGGGATTGAATTCAGCAAGGGGTAAGCTTTAATTATAAGAATATGCTTAGATTTGCTGCTGGTTTGTAAGAGTTTGCATGTTGGTTAAGTTTGATATGTTTTAAGTATTTTGGTTGAGCTTTGGAGTAGGATTCAATGGGGTTTTGGTGCTGTTATTGAGCTGAAATGATGGTGCTGGTTATCTGGGATTAATAGTTAAGTTTAGGATGAATTGGCTTGAGGAAAGGTTTAGAAAAATGGTGTGAAAATCTGGGTTCAGTGGGGAGGGCCGCGCCGCGGCCCGTGTGCGCGTGCGGCCATGGGAGGCCGAGAAGTTCATGCGCTTCGCGGCGCTTGGTGCGCACGCCGCGACCCGTGTGTGTTGCAGGGGTGTGCTAGCCTCTGTTTTGAGGCTAGCCGCGACTCTTGTGGGTGGGGCCGCGGCCCTTAGTGCCAGTTTGAGTTTTTAAGAGTGTTTAGGCTTGGGAACTCAATGGGTAAGGCTCAGGATGGATTTTATCACTCGGATTGATAGAATTCAAGGTCCTAGAGGTTAGGATTATGGCTCGGAGATATTTATTGGATTAGAATTTTATGAATGGATGTTATTAATGTGTTGTGATTAGGGTTTCGGCGAGGCTCAAGTTAGAGGACTGTGCTCGGGACATCAGTCTCGGAAAGCTCGGAACTCAGGTAAGAAAACCCTTGTTCCCATAGAGCTTGTGTGCAGGGCTGAGCCCAATGTGTTTGAATAGAATTGGTATGCAGGGCTGAGCCCAATATGTTAGAACTACGGGGCATAGCCCTTTAACTGAATATGCTAGAATTTTGTACTTGCTTGCTATGCTATGTATATTATGATGTGAATGATCGGCTAGAGCTGGGAACGGTGTAGACCGAGAACGGCGAAGGGCTGGGAACGGCGTTGGGCACGTTGAGTGCAAGGCCGAGAACGGCAAGGGGCCGGGAGCAGCGTTGAGCACGTGGAGTGCGAGTTGCCAGGGCGAGTCCCTAAAAGGATACCTGGGATATCCTCACGGCATGGTCCGCAAACCCAAGGCTTGGTAAATGCTTGGGACGGCTAGGCCGTAAGTGTTTAGCCCATTGGTGGCCTGTTTATATGCTTGATATATGTGTTGCATATGTTATCTGTTTGTGGGTTTTCTTGCTGGGCTTCGGCTCACAGATGCTCTGTGGTGTAGGTAAGGGTAAAGAGAAGATCAACCAACCATGAGTACAGCAGGCGTGAGGCGGCGTGTACATGTTTGGCCAGCCTGGCTGCCACAGCCAGAGGATTTTGGGAGATGCTTGTAAATGAACTTAGATTTTGTCGTTTAGCCGACTTGGTTCTATTTTTATGTTGTAAATATTTCTAAACTGTATTTCGGGATCTCAGGTGTCAAACTTTTATGATTTTCAATGTTATGGAGTTAATTCTAAATTTTTCCTTGGTTTATGGTTTTATTACACTGTTTGACTTAAAACCTCGATTAGCGAGTAGAAAGCATGTTTTTAAACTCACCTGTAACGGCTCTAAGGAAGTAGGGTGTTACAAAAAGGTCCTACAAAAACAAAAAAGAGCCTCCCAATAAAGGCATATGCTTCCACTAGAGGAAATGCCTCAGGAAGAGCACTCACCAATAAGCCTAGAGCGGCTACCAAGCCGTCTAGCCAAAAAGGGTCCTGAAAGGGACCCTTGCAAAAATAGTACTATGAATAATGACGAGAAGGACGCTTCTCGCAAGAAATAATAAGCGTGCGCAAAAGTATATAAAAGGATAACTAGAACCCAAAGGGTCAACATATCCTTATAGATACAATCAAGATGCACCAAAGAGAGACCTATCGAACCCCTTTGCGTGGGCTCCAAAGGACCTCAAGCCTGATAAATAAAAAGTATATATAAAAAAGAGGACCTATCAAACCACATTTTGCGAGCTCAAAAGGACCTCAAACATAGAGGAACAAAAGCAAATAATCACACATATATATATACAGAAAAAAGGAGTCACGATAATGTCACAGGACTAATAAAAGTTCCAACAACAAAAAAATTAATTAAAATTAAAAACCCAAATGAGCATATAGTCAAATTGAATTAAAAGATAAGATCGCAGAAGCAGAATCTCAAGGCCTCCTGCCGCAGGCATTCCACTCAGGCACCCTAGCAACGACGTGCTCACTAAAGGAGGAGAAATCGAAGTTAGGATTTTTCCTCCATACTCCGTAGAGGGCTCGCTCTATGGATTTATACTCGATATCAACCAAATTCACCTCTAAGGAAGTGACCCTCTCCTACAACGTTGCGATTTTAGCTTCTGCTCCACTAAGATCGGCCTTTAGGCGAGCAACCTTTTCCTGCAGCATCACGGCTTTGGCATTCGCCCTCTTCTTCTTTTTCGATGATGAAGAGGACTTCGCCAGGGCCTTCTCAAGCTTAAGCTTTGTGTTAGTAAGTTCCCTCTCAAGCCCCTGAACCTTGACCGTTAGACAACCTCTTTCGGCATTTGACGAGGAGAGGTCCTGCGCAGAGTCGGCAAATCGTTGGGCCATTGTATAAGTCTGCACAAAAAAAATAACAATAATGATGATGAGCAAAAAAAAGAGGGGGGGGGGGGGGGGGGGTAAGGCTAATGTAAGATGCATGAACTCACCCAGGTGGTGGAGCGTACAAGAGTCTCCCTAAGCTCCAACGGGGCAAAATTCCCAAGACTTCCCCAATAAATATTAAGAAGCGCCTCAGCGACCCAGGTATACCGTTGCCCATAAGAGGTCACCATACGACCCACCCAAGGTGTCCTTTTCGATTTAGGGGCGCCTAGCTGGGTAGGGACGGATGACTCGCTCACCGAAGGAGGAGGGGCACAGGAATATCGGGAAAATGACCCCCCAAAAAACCAGGATTGAGGGAAGCATGAGGGAGAGCATCGTAGTCCTCAGAAAAGGGAAAGACGAAGCCCCTCGGCATGCCCTGTTGACCATGGGAGTGAGAGGCCATGTGATGGTCCATAGGGGCCAAAGGAGGGCACCCCCTAGGAGACAGAGATGATTGGCGAGGTCGCCTGTGTTCTTGGGAAACCTCCTCGGGCACCCACTCCGCATCACCTCCATCAGAGTGATGCTCAACTTGAGGCACCTTCTTCCTTCGCTCGAAAATGTGACACAATGCATCATGATTCGAGACAGCGGACAAGTTGTAGCGATTCAGTTTTGCCACAGTGAAGAGGCGATCGGCCATTTTTTGGGTGGGGTCGGCATGAAGGATTTTGTCCACTGGCGATGCCTCCGACCGGGGAATGTCAGGGTCACCAAACTCCTCTGCACAATCAACACAGTTGCAAATATAAGCATAAGTTCCAGAATAACCAATTCAAAGCAAAAGGACGACAAGCTTGAAGCACTTACTTGGAGACGAGCGAAAGCACGTACGTAGAGGGGACCTTTTACGAAGAAAAAGTCCTGCTTCCAGAACCCCGAGTTTGAAACAGAACCCTCTATGAGGGAAACCTACAAGTTGGCCTTCTATAAGAAATAAAAGCCTTTGGATTTGGGGGTTGGAATGAGGTTGTACATAAAGTGCACCTCCCGAGCTGTAGGAGTGCGCTGGTTGAGCTTAATTAATGCCATGTATAGGCAAAGGTCAACCAACTGTTTGGCGCCAGTTGGAGCGGAGCAAGGTCAAAATGATTAAGTATCGTGACAAAAAACAGATGCAGAGGAATGGTCCCACCCGCTTTCAGGATATGCTCGCTCATGACCAAGCACCCCTGAGGGGGATTATCGGCCTGGCAGGTATTGGAAGGAACAAACAATTTGTATTCCTTGCCAATGCGGTATTTCATAGATAGCTCTAACAGTCGGTTCTCCGACACGTTGGACATAATGGAGGATGCTAGTAAAGGACCAGAACCTTGCACCTCAGAAGCAACCTGTCGTCGTACTCTCTTTTCCATATCTGCAAAACCGAAAGAAAAGGGTGAGGTAGAAACAGGGCACTTTACCCTCCATTTTTTCTTCCTAGCAAGAGTCTTCCACCGAGGCACTGAGTGTGAGAGCACTAAGCAAGGGTGGATCAAAAACAGGGGTTAAGGGGAACCCGGGATGACCCCATGACAATCATAAGGGGAAAACGGGGCAGGAGGTTCAGGCGGGAGATTTCCCTCCATGAACTCTAACTCCATCTACAGATCTAAAAAGGTCACTCTAAGGTTTGTTATATGGTCGCTATGGTCAAGGGGGAAAGAAACTTTGTCGCCCCTCAGAACTGAGTCTATTTCTCTCTCCACCACCCAAATTTTATGTCTATGTTCGGCCATATGCTCAAGGTGATGTATACGGGCCTGCCTCAAAGTGTCATAGTCTTAGTAAGGGTTGTTTTCGAGGGACTACGAATCTGAAGATAAGTCTACAAACTCGACCCTTAGAGGAGCACTAGGTGATCCCTCACATGCCATGAGACCTCGTCTCATAGGTAATTAGGATGCACGTGCAAATGAGAGGATTGCTACAAAACACAAAGTAATGGGCTCAAACCTCTAGGCACAAGCGCTCTAAATGACCAACTACAGGGCATAAACGAGGGCGTGTAAATGGATTAATTCACAACGAGCTCCGACCAAGGCAACCCATTCTGAGTGGTGCTAATATAGACCCAGTGAGCATAAGAGAGAAAGAAAGTATACCTCGAGTAAGTAATATAAAGCATTGTCGCAGTCGAAGAGAAGCAAGGAGCCGAAAGTATGTGTCTGCAAAAACAAAAGAAAAAGGTGTTTTAGTCCTCAAATACCTACATGGATATTGATATAAAAGAAATGAACTCAAATTATAAAATAAAAAGATAGCAAAAATGAGGTTTTGGGGGATGGAACCCCTTACCTCTTGAAAGGAGTAAGGATTCCAAAACCACTAAGCTGAAGAGGTAAGGTGTAAATAATAGGCTAGATATGAAGGCCTATTTATAGGAGCCACATGCTCATCTTAACCATCGAACCAAAGGCCTAATCAATGGTCAAGAAGGGAGCTTGGCACTTACCTTGGGATCCGCGAAGCACAATGATAGGCTTACATTCAACCTCAAAATCTCGCGGACATCCTGAATGCATTGTACCTTGAAGTCTACAAGAGGGCCTAAAGACTCTCTCGTAGACTGGGGGCAAGTGTGAGCACCACAAATTGGACATGATCCTAAAAGACCCAGGCCTCACACAAGGCCTTCGCAAGACTGACCTGTCTCACCCCACATGAGGCCTCACGCTTACCTCGCTAAAGGTCCTATGGACCCGGGCCTAAGTGTCGCGCTCAGGTGCCCAGGACCACGCCTCAGATGTGCTTAGGTTCCCAGGCACACCGCCCTTCTCACGAAGCCCAGCCATCTCGAGAGGCCTAGGCACACCGCCCCTCTCGCGAAGCCCAGCCATCTCGCGAGGCCTAGGTGCACCACCCCTCTCACGAAGCCCCAGCCATCTCGCAAGGCCTAGGCGCACCGCCCCGCTCACAAAGCCTAGGCGTGTTGCCTTCCTGCAAGGCATGCACCCTGAGTGCCCTGTTTCGCGCCTTGCCAATCTCAAGCGCCCCCTCTCGCGCCGCAACCCCTGCATGCACCAGGTGTCTCACGAAATGCGCCTCAAGATCGTGTCTCCTATGACGACCTACAGGGATTTCATCATTTAAAGGTAAAAACCTAAGTATAATTCAAAGAGATCGTACAAGTATGAAGCTTGTACGGGGTACGACCTTTAAGACCCCGTATGTCTGATCCGAATACCCATGCCAGACAAGTAGTGGGAGTACGAGGAGTGATGACATGGCTTGCATGTCTCTGACCATATATCAGAGTCGACACCACAACCACCTGCACCACTACGTCTGGTACCACTTCTCTGACACTCGTACTAAATAAGTAGTGGAGGCATCCCCATGGACCCTGACTATGTACCAGAGCCGACACCACGACCTTCTGCACCACTACTACCTGTGCCACCATCCTGACGATGTACCCATATACCATATGGTCCCTCGGGACCACAATGTATCATAAGCCATTAGAGCTTCACTATAAATGGATTCGGACCCCTTAAACAAAGGGGTTGAAAAAAAATCTTGTAAGATCAGATTAATCTAAGAGCAAAATATGAGTTTTCTTTCTATTTCCTACTTCCAATTTTCCTTCAAGTTTATATAAGTCCATTTGAGTTCATTAGATATTGATTTAAGTTTTTGAGTATTCCATCCATATTTTGTTGACGAGTTCTTACCGTCAACAATGCCAAATATACTCATAACGGACCAAATTACGAAAATTTCCCTTATATTAAGAAACGAGCCCACATGTTTAATTAATACACCTAAACATGCATATCAAGTCATATAGTAATATAACTTACATAATCACATATTTACACGCATATAAAACACATAAACATGTAATTTCCATAATTTGCTATCCTGGCCCCCTAATCAAGGCCTAAGCCTTATTAGGTAATTTGGGACGTTACAAAAATTGTGAAAGAGAACATGGTCGGGAAGATACTCACCACCTCTGGAGAAGTAAAAAATCAGGGTCGGATTGCTGCGAGTCAGGAAGTCGTTCATGAAGAAGAAGGCATCCTTGTTGTCCCCAGAATGATTCTCATTGTGGTGAGGAGCCTTGTGGTCGAGCGACGAGGTTGCCTAATTCGCCAAGGCATAATACCCATCTCATTTGGTGTTTTTCTTTCGTGGAGTGGTGCGGAAGCTGCAGAAGTAGAGGATCTCTGCCGGCGAGGGCTCGACCCATTTTTGCTTCCAGTATAGAATGTACATCCCCACGAGCACTATGTAGCCATTGGGGGAGAGCTGGAAAAAGGCTATCCCTACGAACTTCAAGAAGTTCACAAAGTATTGTTTGAGGGGTAAGGTAGCCCCTACCATCAGGTGGGCCTGGCTCCAGGCGCCTAGACCGTTGAAGCTGTGGTGCGCCATTTCGGACTCCCAACAGAGGCAGATGAGACATTTGTGCTTTGAACCCAACTAAATAGTACTTCATGATAGCCTCAATGGCATCAGGGTGTTGAAGCAGAGTATGGTAATCCTCTGCTTTGAACCCATCACCCTCGTACATTTATGTAGGGTTTGAAAGTGGGGCTCTGTTAACCTCCTCCACGGTTAACCCCCTGTCTTCGGGCGTTTCGGGCCTCTCCGCCACTTGGTTGTCAGGACGAACGAATAACTCCTCAACCAGATCTTCAGCTCTCGTCCTTACACTGCCTTTGGAGGCACCTTATTCTTGGGCCATATCAGAAATCTCCTAGTCGAAGAGATGGAACCCGTGTTCATGTAGTTGCCAGAGTTTCTCGGACATCTGAGACAAAAACCAAGCAGTTAGTATTCTGACCGAAGGAAAGATGGCCAAAACACAGATGACTCTAGGGATACTGCTTGGGGAGAGGAGAGAGATTTTAGAAATGCGGGGTATCCCTGACTCCTAAGGCTAGGCCGGAGGGGGTGAACCTACCGAAATCTGGGAATTCCCCATATTTCGGTCACAAGCCCATAAACGCAAAGTTGACGCAAATACTTTTGAGGGCCATTTTGAATGCCTCTAATGTTAGAATGTACCTAAGGTGACTCGTGAAAGCTAAAAACAGACTCCTAAAGGCCATCTCACTGGCATTCCTAAACATTTATTATTATGCTTATTGTTAAGGGAGATTTCAAAGCCCTAAATATGATTTCTTGGTTTTAATAATTTTTATTAATCTTCTATTCCCTTCTATTAAAATGCTTCTATTTTTCTAATTGAATGTTATGAATCTTGTGAGATCTTGTTAGGTGACCAACTAATTAGGGTTTTTCATTATTCTACTATCATCTTAGGATTGTTACTCACCTAATAGTTTAGGATTCTAAGTAGAAATGATAAATTGCAATTGATAGTATTGTCATAGTTATTATTAATTGTGATGAAGTTTAGAACCTAGGTTAAACGAATTATATGCTAAATTGATTTGTTGCTTAGATTAACCTATCTCCACATAACTTAATGTTATTCCTAGGTTAAATAGATTACATGCTTCATGGATCTATTTCTTGGTATAAAAATTTAATTATTGAGAGCTTCGCATTGATTAATTGTAATTGGGAAATTAAGATAATTGACTGCTTCAGCATTATCTGCAGGGTTAATAGTTTAATTGAGAATATAGATCAATGTTATTATTAAAATGCTTGAATGAATATTTAGTGATAGAGAATGACCTCTTAACTATTTTAACAATTAACTTTATTTTTAATTATTTTTATTTTTATTTTTATTTTTACTATTAAAAACCACGTCTTTATTAACCTTTTGTCTTTTGAATGATAAATTGAATAGTAGTCCTCTTGGGTTTGACCCTTATTTACCGCTATACTGAAGTAGCTGATATAAGGAATTAATAAAATCAATAATTAAATTTGACACGGCACATGACACCCGTCAAATTTTTGGCACTGTTGTCGGGGAAATGTGTGTCGCGCCCTAAAAATATTCTTCGTCTGAAATAGCGCTTGTGGGCCGTGGCCTGGGAAATGCGTGTCGCGACCTGCCAACCCTCCTGAATCTTTTCTTCAAAAAAGGGTCGCAGCCTAGGAAAGGTGTGTTGCTGCCTGATCCCTCTTTTTTTTCAAACTTTTTCAAAAAAAATTTCACGGTTTTCACGGTTCTAATTATAGAAATTAAATTAAAATCACCACAAAAAAAAAAAGAAAAATAAAGATTAAAAAAATAAATGTTCAACTTAAAGAAAAAATAATTAAAATAAACTAATTTACAAAGTAGCTAAGTTTACAGGTGCTAGCTCGACTTAGTGCTTCATTCATCAACATATACCGGGTCAATGAGGTGAATCACAACAGCTTGTTCCCCATTGATTCGTAATATGGCTTTAATCTCTGACCATTCACCTGGAATGACTTTCCGGTACTTGGACTTACAACTTCGACCACTCCATGAGGAAAAACCTTGGTGATAGTGAACGGATCTAACCATCGAGACTTCAACTTCCCAGGAAAAAGTTTATGGCAAGAGTGATACATGAGAACTTTCTGACCTTCCACAAAACTCTTTCGAAGAATATGTTTATCATGAAAAGCTTTAGTTTTCTCCTTGTAGATTCTCCTGCTCTCATATGCTTCATTGTGTATTTCTTCTAGCTCATGCAATTGAAGCATTCTTTGTTGTCCTACAGCAACCATGTCCATGTTGCACTTCTTCACAACCCACCAAGCCTTATGCTCTAGCTCTACCGGTAGATGGCAAGGCTTCCCATACACCAACCAATACGGTGACATACCGATAGGTGTTTTATATGTCATACGATAAGCCCAAAAGGCACCATCAAGCCTTGTGCACTAATCTTTCCTGTTTGGATTTACGGTCTTCTCAAGAATCAATTTGACTTCACGATTAGAAACCTGTGCTTGCCCGTTGGCTTGTGGATGATAAGTAACTGTCACCTTGTGAGTTACACTATAGCGGCGAAACAATGCTTCTATACTCTTGTTGCAAAAATGAGTGTCGCGATCACTAAGTATAGCATTGGGTGTACCAAATCTCACAAAAATATTAGAACGAATGAAATTCACCACTATTTTTGAATTATCCACTCTAGTTGGAATTGCTTCTACCCATTTAGACACATAGTCCACTGCTAAAAGAATATATTCGTAGCCAAAAGAAGATGGGAAAGGTCCCATAAAATCCATACCCAAAACATCAAAGATCTCTAGACTTAAAATTGGATTTTGCAACATTGGATCTTTGGCTATTATGTTACCAACCCATTGACAACGATCACATACCTTACAATACGCATAAGAGTCTTTGGAAATTGTAGGCCAATAGAAACCACTGTCAAATATTTTACGAGCTGTCCTCTTAGGTCCAAAGTGTCCACCATTAGCATAAGCATGACAAAAAGCAAGGATGGAACGAAATTTAGATTTGGGTACACACCTTCAAATGATTTGATCTGTACAATGCTTCCAAAGATAAGATTCGTCCCATATGTAGTGGCGAGCATCATGCTTGTAACGACCTGGATAACCAAGACCGCTACATTGTGTGTTTGAAATAGTACAAGACTTGCTAATCAAGTAATTTAATTCGAAATGTGTTTCTAACGACACAAACAGATTAGGTTAAAAATAATTTTGGTTATAAATGATTAAATTTTATTAAAAACAGATGTTTAATACATGGGATCCCAAATCAGGGTTTAAATGAGGCAAATACAAAATTCTTAATCACAAATAAGTAACTCAGCCACTCTAATGGCAAAAAGTACGTTTTAGGTCCCTGCCCCTGTACAAATCCTCAACCGTGGTGGCCGAGCAGCTGACAATGTACACCTCGCCCCCAGAGCTCTCCAACCCATGGTAAACTTGCTTTACCTGCACCATGTAGCACCCGTGAGCCGAAGCCCAGCAAGAAAACATAATATCATAACATAACAGTATTAGCAGCTAAACAGTTCGCAGATCATAATCCAATAATCACAAAACATTAATCAGTTCCATCAAGCTATAAAATTCATTCAAGGCTGCTCACTGGTCATTAACCAATAATTCAACTCCAAACACTCATCAAATCATAGACAATAACCCACAATAGACACATGTCAAGCAATAACTAGGGTTAATGCCCGCAGGCCGCACCCTCTATTTAATTCACTGCCTTTGGCTCACTTAGGCCAAGCCCAGTGACATACCCACTGACTCCGGCCAGCTTAACCAAGCTCAGTGATTAATAAGCTGTCGTCGGATACCAGTGTCTGAGCCGCGCCACGTGCGCAAATATTGATTTCGGCACCCTTAGGCCGCTTATCACTTGTCCCTGTGGCATAATACCACCTCATGACATTTATACAATTATAGGGAACTCTTAGTCCTAACATATTCACATAACAATACATTCAAATATAGGGAACACATAGTCCCATCCTATCCACCTACACAGGTGCAGTTTTCTTACCTTGATTCCAAGTGCTTTAATTAGAAAGGACGACCCCCGAGCACGATCCATTTCCCGAGCCCTAGCTTATCACCTAGTCACAATCAAGATAATGGATTCCATTAATATTCACATATAGGTTTTCATGTACAAAACTAGCTTCCGGGAAGTCGAATCCCACCAAGTACGGTGGTGAGATTGATCCCGAGCACCCTAGGCTCGATCCCCGTACTTTAAAACCTTGAACGTTCAAGTATGCGTCTAAGGGCTGCGGCCCCTAAAGCTTAGCCACGGCCCTGCCCTTAAACAGAACCAAGGCCCTCCCTGAAAAAAGACACGCGCCGCGGCCCTTGCCTTGGGTGCCACGGCCCTTCCCTTCGAACCCAGAATTTCCACCATTTCCAACCTCCAAACCTTACCCAAAATCATACCAAAGCTCCCTATTTCAATATCAATCATTCCCAACACTTTCAAGACAACTCTAACATCATAATTCAACAAAAAACCCAACCTAGAACTCATTGCAATCCATATTTCAATCTCTGAAACTCAAGAACATTAAACACTAAAACCAACCATACAGAACTCAAATTTAAGCTTCTAAATCATAAATTAAAGTTTACCTCTTCAGCTGAACCCCTTCTTTAAGCAGAATCCCAGCTAGTTCCCAAGTTTCTAGCTTCAATTTAACCTTAACATCAAAGTTATAATTATCTTACTACTCAGAAAAACTCAGAGCTTCTAACCTCAAAAACACAGTTTGATTCTCACCTTGGCTTTGATTAAATGTTCCTTGGATAATCCTTGAGCTAAGCTTTTAGATCCCCACTGAAACCCTTTGAAATCCCAGCCCAAATCCTCCAAGTTTCCTCTATTTTCCTTGTGTTTTTTCTAGTTTCCTTGAGAGAGAAGAGGGAGAGAGAATGAAAGTCGGTCTAATCTTCCTTTCCACTAGCTTCTGTTTTAACTAAGTCTATCCTTTATCCCATTAAGTCAATCACGAGCCTCGGGGTGCCGGAAACGTCCCCGAGGGCAAAATGGTAAAATTCCCCAATATTCACACTTAGACTTCCTGACCTCAAATATACCTCCATATATTAATTTTCATAACCCGATAGTCTAAATAACTACCCGATACCTAAAACACCCCTGACTTGTCCAAAGTCAATTGTTAAACCCCTTTGTGACTTCTCCCGCTATCAAGCTCTAGGATCGCCTCGTGCCGAAAGCTACAAACACACACATATTCATATATATATATATCCACCTATCCACATAATAATGTGGTCTCAACAATTTTATCACACACAATCACGTTTACGCCCTAACGGGCCAAAATTACAATTATGCCCTTACTAGCCAAACGGGGCCCACCTACTTATCCAAACCCATATTCATGCTTTCTTACCATTAATTCTGTTAACCTCCAGTTATGCCCTCCCGACACACTAATCAAGGCCCTTAAGCCTTAATAGTAATTTTGGGTCGTTACAACTATCCCCTCCTTATAATAATTTCGTCCTCAAAATTTACTTGAACACATCAAACGATAAACCTTATACCTTTGACGACAATTCCCAAGGTCTAATGTCCTTACTCTTAATCTTTGATAATACTCAAACCCAAGTAACTATATCGTTTCATAAGATCTTGACTAATATTTTTACTTCCTTTAACTTTTACTTGCACACCAGATCCGTTGTAATTCCAGAGTCTGTCAGTTCCCAACGATCTCTTCATTGATTTGTTCTCACTGCCAGAAATACTTATGAATCATCACCCTTACCAGGGTGGGATCAGTTTATAGGCCCTTGGCCAAACCCTTGTTACAACCTTAAAACTCTTGTAAAATCGGGAGTTAGAACCCTTCTTTCTTTCCCAACTATCATACTCTTTCTCACTATCCAACTTGGAGAGATACAAATCTCTCATCCTGGAACCCTGTACTCCAAAGTTAACAGTTTACAGGTTCCTATATACTTTTAGATAGGCAGACATCCCTGCCTTAAGAATTCCAACATCCTCTTTGGTTTTTTCTTTGAAGCAAAACTGAATCGCTGTATCCACTAACTTCCAACTCTTTACTTTTACCTTACCAGGTCCTATGCCCTGTCACTTTAGCTATACCCCAGCATCCAATACCGTGACTGTCACATCAAAGAATACACTTCCCTTGATATCCCAAATGACTGCCAAGAGCTCTTTTTCAGTGGTAGAATAATAAAGTTGAGCATCATTAAGAGTGTGAGAAGCATAGTATATAACATGAGGGAGCTTGTCAACTCGCCACCCAAGAACAACACCCGCGGCATAGTCACTCGCATCACGCATGAGTTGAAAAGGCAACTCCCAATTTGGTGGTTGAATTATAGGAGTTGTAGTCAAAGACTCTTTTAATTAGTTGAAAGCCACTAAACATTTTTAATTAAACTCAAACTTTACATCTTTTTGAAGAATGTTGCATAGTGGTGTGGAGATTTTAGAGAAATCCTTGATAAATCTCCTATAGAACCTGGCATTCCCAAGGAATGATCTCACTTCTTTCACACTAGTCGGAGGTGGTAGAGAACGAATTAAATCAATATTTTCCTTATCAACCTCGATTCCCTTGACTGAAATCACATGACCCAAAACTATACCTTGGTTTACCATAAAATGGATTTTTTTTCCCAATTAAGCACAAGGTTAGTTTCAATGCACCGTTGTCGATCAAATGAGTCACCATAAACACTAAAATCATCCATAAAATCCTCAATGATGTTTTCAATATATTCTGAAAAAATTCTCATCATACATCGCTGAAAAGTGACTGGAGCATTACATAACCCAAATGGCATACGTCGGAAAGCGAATGTACCAAAAGGGCATGTGAAGGTTGTTTTCTCTTGATCTTCAGGAGCAATAACAATCTGATTATATCCCTAATAACCGTCAAGAAAACAATAATAAGGATGACATGCTAACCTCTCAAGCATCTGATTAATGAAAGGTAATGGAAAGTGATCTTTACGAGTTGCTGCATTCAACTTGCGGTAGTTTATACAAACCCGACACCTGGTTTGCATTCTTGTTGGCACCAACTCGTTTACTTCATTCTTTAACATTGTGATTCCAGACTTCTTTGGCACTACTTGAACTGACTCACCCATCGACTGCCTAAAATTGGGTAAATAATACCCACACAAAGGAGCTTCAGTATCTCCTTTTTCACAACCTCCATCATAGGTGGATTTAATCTTTGTTATGCCTCACGTGTTTGTTTAGACCCTTCTTCAAGAAAAATTCGGTGCATGCACATATAAGGGCTAATTCCTTTAATATCAGCAATAGACCACCCAATGGCTGTTTTATAATCCTGAAGCACTCTTATCCATTCTTCTTCTTGAACTTGGTTAAGATTTCTTGCAATTATAACTGGAAGTGTCTCGTTCTTCCCCAAGTAAACATATCTGAGATGCTTCAGAAATGGCTTCAATTCAAGTGTAGGAGCTTGAACAATTGATGGCTATAATTTCTCATTAGAAATCAGTAAATCCATAAATGCAACCCTCTTAAAAGTCTTGTCAAAACCACTATTTAGTACAGTTATGACGTCCATAATCTCATCAAAAAAATCTTCATCGGTCAACACAAGATGCTCTCTCAATGCAACCTCCAAATAGTCTTCATTATGCAAATCTAAGACTCGTTGAGAAAGGATATCAAACACATAAAGAGAGTAAACAACATGCACATCACTTAGATACCTCATAGCCTCAAAAATACTGAATCAAATTGTCTCCCCATCAAATTCCATGATCAATGTACCGCCATGCTCATCAATCTTGGTTCTTCCAGTTTTCATGAATGGTCTTCCCAACAAAATTGGAGTAGAGCATGGAATGGATTCATCTTCCATATCAAGAACATAGAAATCTACTAGAAACACCAATTCATTCACTTGAACTAAAACATCTTCTATTACACCCCTGGGATAAGCATTCGACCTATCAGCAAGTTGAATAATTGCCCTTGTTTCTTCAAGTGGACCGAGATTCAATGAAGCATAAATAGAGAATGGCATGGCATTTATAGAGGCTCCCAAATTCAACATACAACGCTCAATTCGTTTATTTCCAATAGTGCAAGGGATAGTAAAAGTATCAGGATCCTTACACTTTGGTGGAAGCTTCTTTTGAAGAACTGCAGAAACATTCTCCCCCACACTAACTTTTTCATTACCCCTCAACTTACATTTATTAGTGCACAATTCTTTCAAAAACTTAGCATAATGCAGCACTTGTTTAATAGTGTCAAGAAGATGAATATTCACTTCTACCTTGCGGAATGTATCAAGAATTTCCTTGTCAACCTCTTATTTTTTAATCTTCTTCAGTCTACTTGGGAAAGGAGGTGGAGTGACAAAAGTAGGCTTAGGGATTAGTTAAGTAGGGTTGGTTGGCTTTGGAGGCACATCTTCATCAACTGAGCAATCAACTTGTGGCTTGGATGACAATTTACTAGGTATTGGAGGACTAGGTGGATCATATTGCTTCCCGCTTCTCAAAGTTACTGCACTAGCATTCTCCTTGGGATTCATCTCAGGTTGTGAAGGAAATTTATTAGACAGATGAGCTTCCAACCTGTCATATGATGCTACTAGTTGTCCCACCTGATTCTCCAAACTTTTGATGGAAGCATGGGTAGTTTACTGAAACTGAAGAGTATTTGTAGCAATTGAATTGATTAAATCTTCAGTAGAGGGTTTGGCACTTGGTGGTGGCATAGCTTGTGGTGGTTGCGATGGTCTAGGTACAAAATTTTGTTGAGACCATTGTTGAAGAGTGAAACCAGGTGGTCTCGCAGGTGTAGACTATGGAGCAACTTGTTGTTGATTCCCATAACGAAGATTTGGATGATCACGCCAGGCAGAATTATAAGTTTGTGAAAAAGGTTCATAGTACATTTGGCATAATTGTCCTGGGAAATTTCCTACAGCATTAACACCCTCAGTCTCTCCCTCAAATAGAGTAGGACAAGTATCAGTTGCATGCCCCACAACTTGACAAATTCCACATGGCCGCACCTGTTGGCTTAAAGAAAGTTGTTGTACCATTGCAGTTAATTGAGCCAATTGCTGACCAAGATGATTAGCATTAGAAGTGATCACTTCATTAACTGATTTGGGGGGTGGATTTGGGTCTTGGCAAATGCCAAACTGTTGTGAGTGGCAGCCATATTAGAAATCAAGATCCTGGCTGCGGCAGGAGTCCTATCAACTAGTGCACCCCCACTGGCTGCATCAATCATACTCTTATCCAGTGATTGTAATCCTTCATAAAAGTACTTGATTAGGATTTGTTCACTTATATGATGATGAGGAAAACTAGCACACAACCGCTTAAATCTCTCCCAATATTCATACGAAGATTCCCCTATATATTGCCTTATACCGTAGATCTGTTTCCTGATGCTTCCAACTTTAGATTCTGGAAAATATCGTTCCAGGAACATAGTCTTCATGCCATTCTAGGTTTCAACAGTACCAGATGGAAGATAGTACAACCACTCTTTAGCTGCATCCTTTAGGGAGAAAGGAAAACCTCGCAGCTTAATTTGTTCTTCAGTCACTGCAGCAGGTTTCATACTAGAACATACAATATAAAACTCCTTCAAATGTTTATTTGGGTCCTCACCGGCCAACCCATGGAAAGAGGGCAATAAGTTAATGAGGCCTGACTTCAACTCAAAGTCAACATCCAAGGGTGGATACTGGATGCAAATCAGTTGTTGATCAAGATCCAGCGCTGCCAACCCTTTCAACGTCCTTTGCTGGGCCATTATTCTATAGGATCGAACTAAATTGTCATAATCAGATTCATTGTCAGACGGTAATGGCTCTTTAACATACTTTGCACATTGATAATGACGCTGAAAGAGTGGATTCTCAATGATAGTTCTGGAAGGGTGTGACACGGATGATGCCTCAAGATAATATTTGATCTTTTGTAGTCAATCTTGTGTATCATCCTCACCAGACATATACACCTGACAATTCCATAGTAAAAACTAATTAGCTGCAAACAAATAAATTTGAATAATAAAGAGAATAACAATAGCCCCCGTGAAATTTTTTAAAAATTTTGATGTGTCGTATACCACAACAAGTTGAAAATTATTTTCTTTCAATACTTCCAATTATTTTAGTATAATAGCAAGCACAGGCTGAACCCATGAGAACTATCGTTCACTTTATTATTCAAAATTAGCACTAAGACTTAAAAGAGGGATTTAGATTTCAAACTCAAAATTAAATAACATAAACTAGAAAGAAAATACAGATTAATATTACGATATTTAGAAACATTTAAAGGTTAATCTCCACCCTCAACAATCATTCTCAATCACTAATAATAAATATTATTCCAATTTCTCAATTAAGCTATTAACTCCACAGATAACGTTGAAGCAGACAATTATCCCAGTCTCCCTATTACAAGTAATCTAGGCGAAGCGCTCAATAATTAACTCTTTTAGCCAAACAATAAATCTATGAAGCATACAATCTATTTAACTTAGGTAAAGCATTAAGTTATATGGAGACAAGTTGATCTAGGAAATAAATTAATGAAGCATATAATTCATTTAACCTAGGTTCTATTTTTCATCACAATCAACAATTCTTTTGACATTACTATCAATTGCAATTTATCACATACACTTAGAATCCTAAAATATTAGGTAAGTAGTAATTCTAAGATGACAATTGAATAATGTAAAACCTTAATTAGTTGGCCGCCTAACAAGAAATCACAAAATTCATAGCATTTAATTGCAAAAATAGAAACAATTTAATATTGAGATAAATTAAAGAATAATACTCATTATCAACAATCAAGAATTCATATCTTGGGTTTTGAAGTAACCCGTTTACCGATCATTTTGGAAACTAGAAATAGATTAAGAAATAAGAGCTAGGAAGAAAGGCTCAAAGAGAAACAAACATAGTTTTTATGTGGTTGGGGCGTTAATGAGCCTTAGTCCATGAGTCTATTGTATTAGATTTTAGAGAGCTTTTGACAATGGAGGTTTCTGCAAGTTTTAGCAGAGTAATTCCTTACAAGAGAAAATCTCGGATTCCTGCTACAGTGTACAACTGGTCCCATTTATTGGCAGTCAGGTGCAATAGGCTTAGGCCGGATTAATCCCGGCCCAATAGGGATGTAATGATGGTTTACTCGCTAATGGAGTCATAATACAAAGGATATTGCTTAATAAAAACATATTAATCAGGGCCCATTGGGTCAGCTTGGGCAAAGCCAAGCCTTACAGCTGCCAATAGTACGTAAGCTCAAACTGGTCTGCAGGGGCTTCTAAGGGGCTCCTAGGGATAGGATCTATCAGAGTAGTGGCATTTCTATCTTCTAGGAATAGCGTATGTTTCGTGCATAACCTCTTCTACATGTTAGTTGAGGAGACCAACTTCTGTGTTTCTTGGGGACATGTCAGTGTCAAGGAAGATCAAGCTTACCCTATCCAGACATTTGGTCCAGGTTCATTTACTAATGTCCTGGCTCATTTATTGGAGTCTTGGTTCGTTCACCAGGACGGGTTCATTCTTGACAAGTTCTATTCCCAAACTAGCAAGCCTACTACATCTATTGGTATCTCAGAGGATACATATAGGTTAGGGCTGGGAAGATGAGTTGGACCTGCATCTTGGTCCCGGTTCCCTTGTTATGGTCGCACCCATCAAATATTGTTGGGCTCATTGACTATTGGGCTGTTAGGACTTTCTTCTTCCCTGTTCTTCGACCTCAAGATGGGCCCAGATCTCTTTGAGGGAGCCCATGGACCCATTGCGCCATGCCACGTGTCCCGAGGGGAAAACAGGGATAACATTTACCCCCCAAGTATTAATCTGTGTTTGCATGGTGGAGACTTGCCTCACTCGCCCGGATCAAATCCAAATACCTCAGTTTGTTTCCTAGAAGACGGGTTCATTTACTTGGGGGCCAATTGGGGAATCTCCGTCCCTTCGAATCCACAATGTTTCGCACATGTGTCTTCAAGTTTATGGTGCATCTACACCACTCGTGCCTCACAAATCTGGAAAGAATCTTTTGATTGTCCCAGTGACCAATTGATGTCAGCATAATTTCTAAGCGCCTCGTCTGTACGAGCAAAGTTGATAGGGTACTCGAGTGGGTTGTTTAATGTCTTTGCACCATCTAGGACTGTTGGATGGGGATAACTTTGAAATTTTCAATGTAGACCATTGGATCAGGTAAGTGTGGATTGTGGATTGACGAATCCACGATCTGGTGCTCGGTTGGGCTAATTAAAGCCTCTGAGTCATCCGAGACCGTTAGATGGGGATAATCTTGAGAGCCCCATTTTGAACTGTTGGATCCCACAATGGATTTTTGCCCTATAAATACTTCGACAGTTTCATTTCCAACTTTACACATTCTACATGTTCAGAGCAAAGAAAGAGATCTTTTTATGTCCCAACTTACCGACGAGCTTTTCCGGCAATCAGTCCATTTCTGTAGCTATCTGTTTCTAACTAGGCCTCTTTCCATTCAACCATCAGACGATTTTGTCCCATTTCAGCCAATAGACGAGTTGTTGTATCATCTTCTCAGATTTAAGGCTGAGATTTTGCCGACTTTTTCGCCTAAGATTTCACAAATTTCAAACCCAACACCTCTCAGTAAGTTTTCTGGTAATTTTTCTTTCTCTGTTTATTCTTTTTTTCTTTTTACTGTAATGTTTTTCCTGCGACCATAAAATTTTTAGGGTCGTGACCACTGTATAGGGTGGTCCTAGGTAGGATAATGTAGGTCTGAGTTGTAGATTTTCTAGGCAATCATTCTCGTCTAGTTGTCCTGGATCAATTCGAATGTCCCAATGTTGACTTTGGAGAATTAGAGAAAACCTTCAATTTTTAGTTCCCGACCCAGGATCTTGGGACCTTCATTGATCTCAAATCTGGGTCTGGAGGGGACTTATCCGAGCAATTTTAGGTGAACCCCAGTACCTTAACCAATATTTTTGGGTTTTGGTGCTAATTGCTTGGCATTTGTTTTATTTTTCACGTCCAGGTCCCTAATCATGAGTGGTGGTGTCACTCTTCATCCGGAGGACTTCATTCAATTGGGCCCCATAGTCCTGGAAGGGCACAAACTTCCCACGGGCAATACATGGGAAATGGATGGGGAGAGGAACGAATTTTGAAACTATCGAATGTTGGATACCTTGGAGAAACATCTGGGAGTGGATTCGACTTCAGGGCTCTTCTACAACCGACTAGCCCGGAAGGAGGAGAAGGCCTATACCGGCATGGGCGAATTCAGGGCCTGGAGTATAGGCCACATCAGTGCGGGAGCTACTCTCCTGCTCCATTATTACTTCACGCGATTCCTTAAGTTTGTGGGGATCGCACCGTTCCAACTTTTTCCCCATGCGTACAAGTTGCTCATGGGATGGCGCATCTTCTGCGCGTCGAAGGAGATCCCGACGCCTACCCCCACGGAGGTGCTATATTTTTACACGCTGGAGTCGCAACTTAACTCTAAGGACAAGACCTGGGATGGATTTTACAAATTGAAACCCTGTGGTAACTATCCGGCTCCATTCATCACCTAGAAGCACCCCCCAGATGTTAGACATTATTGGTTTATGACATTCGGGTTCCTCCTGGAGAAGAACCCCACATTGGTGTTGGACTTTCAGCGCGTGGGTGAGTCGATTTTCTTCTTTGTTTACTTAGTTTTTTAGTTTTGTCTGCTCCCCACTCACATTCCTGGAAAACAGGTTCGTATGCCTAGACTCTACTCACCAAGTCCATCCTGGACCGCATGAAGTACTACGCCACCCTTAGCATCGAGGTTTTGGATGAAGGAGGCTTAGTGACCACGGACAACCTTCGACTGGTCGGTATGCTTGCCACTAACCAGTCAATTGATGCTCCTAGCTTCTAGGGGCTACAATGTGATAGGGATCCCACCCTGAGCGAGGAGCTATCCCTAGTTCACATCGAGGCTGTGGAGGCTGCAGCCAAGGTAGACGCGGAGAAGAAGAAGAAAGAGCAGGCTCGACAAGCGGAGAGGGTCGTGTCCGAAGAGCTAGACGCCATTCTCGAGGGGTGGCAGCCAAACATTGGAACTCCCAGAGCTAGCATTTTGGGGCAAGGTAACTGACCTCTGATTTTAACTTATGCTCCTCATTTTGAGGACTTAGTTAGGAATAGGCAACAGTACTAGGACTATCTGGTCTGGACTGTCAATAAAGTGGGGCTTCCTTGCCCCATTGTCATAGATACACTGACCCTCATGTACTCGTCCGGGTTCTTACAATAAGGTAACTTTTTGGACCTGGATGACATGGGGGACCGAATTCATTCTTTCACCTAGGGGAGTTAAGTCGTGCCCATTTTTTAGATAAGAGTTCGTCCCAGAGGACTTTCGACTAATATTTCCCTTGTTTTTTTGACTTCTATCCCCATTCGTATATTATGTTGATCGGTTTGTTTGTCTATTTCAGGTGATCTAGAGATGTCCAACCCTGTGGCCAAGATGAAGGAGATGAACGAGGCCAGGGCTGCCGTGGCCAGGCTTTGACGAAGAGGGCCGCCAAGGGCCCAGCCAAGAAAAGGTGATAGAGTTCATCCTTGGAGATTCAAGGCCATTCTCGGAAGTTTCTGAGAGGGCTCCAGCTGCAAGTTCCCCCCGGTAGCGCCTGCCGATTCGATCCCGTCCCAAGCTGCCCCTCTTTAGGTTATTAACTTGGAACATGAGCCATCTGAAGGTGGGAGGGCAGAGAAGAAGGCAGCAGACTTGACCGTCGTAGAGTCCTCGAAGCAGGCCAAGAAGGCCAGGACCAAGGATCTTGCCTTGGCCGAGGAGCATTCCTTAAGGGAGAGCCTGATCGTCATGCAATAGCTCCCGGATGCGCCCAGGTTCCCAGTCAACCCAGCCCTTCCTGAGGAAGGGGATCTAGTCCTCCAGGAGGAGTGGATGAAAATGGTGTCCCAGGCTTGGGACGATGGCTGGGACAAACAGGATGAGGTGTACCGAGCCCTAACCATCTGGCGGAAGGTGGAGTTTGCCAATTGTCTGGAGGCTTTCAATGCTCCCCGACCCATCGTGGACCAATTGGTAGCCGAGACCAAGTTTCAGCCTAAGCTGGGTCAGGATATGGCTCCGTTGGCTGCGGATTTGCTAGCCCAGGTGGGAACTACCATGTCCACCCTCCAGCTTAAGTGGTATGCTACCTTGGCCAGCGAGGATGCCCTGTTCGTCTCCCAGGCCATTCGTCACCAAGCCACCGCGGTAAGTCACATGCCCGTATAAACTTTTATTTTATCATACATATTGCCTGTATATTTCCTAACTTTGGTTTGTTCCAGGACACCTTGTTGGCCCATAGGAACGCGGATCTGGTGGCCGAAATGGCTATGAAGCTGGAGACGGCTCAGATGGAGCTGGAGGGGGTCGTTAACCAGTGGGAAGTTGCTAAGGAGGCCCTAGCCAAGGAAGCTGCTCAGATTAAGGCTGACCGCGAGGAGGCTGCCCGAGTTCAAGCCCAGCATGAGGAGGCTTTGTCCAGGAAGGACACCGACCATAAGAAGTTGGTGGACAACCTGGAGGTGGAGCTGCATCATGTTCGTGGCTCTGAGGCATCGATCAAGGCCCTTCTGGAGGTAGCTGAGGCCCAACTTTGTCAGGAGCGGGAGAAGGTGGCAAACCTTGAGTTCCAGAACCAAACCTTGGATGGCATGGTTCAGCTAGAGATGAAGCGGAGCGAGGAGGCATATCAAGCGAAGGAGCAGGCTGATTCATTGCTGGAGGCCACCTTTGATGAGGCCATTTACATGGCCTGGCTCCAGGATAAAGACATGAACCTCCGCGTCTATCTGGATCTGGCTGAAAAAAGGGCTGAATTTGAGGCCAAGGAGAAAGCTGATGCGGAGCTTTTGGCTGGGGAGGAACAAGATGAGAATACTCCGGGTATCCCGAGTCAGGGAGAAGCCTAGGCCTGGGCCTTTGTATTTTAATTAAGGCTTTCTTCCTGCCTTTTTTTGTAATTGTACTAATTTTATGGACGCGGATGCGTCCCAGACGATTTTCATCATTCGTATTGTTATATATTGACTTTATTTTCCGCACAATGATTTCCCTTTTACATTCATCTGTTATTCCTCAAAATTCACTAAGTGTTTTATCACTCTGCATGAATCTAGGTTGAATGTTGGGTCCTGGTTCCAATGGCCGGGACCACTAGGGAAATGTTGTAGAAGATATTTAGCTTGTCTTGAGACCCATGATCTTGATGACCTGGACCGTTTTGGACTTATCAATATAACTTAACTAATTTACCTTGACTTTATAGTTCAAGCTCCAACGACCTGGACCATTAGAGATTTCTTTTAGATATGACTTAATTAGCTAACTCATTCTGAACTTGATGTTCAGGTTCCAATGCCCTGGACCGTTAAGGAGTTAATAACTGTCATCTGATTTATTTGTCCTGACTCTGGTGTTCAGGTCCCAACGGTCTGGACCATCAAAGATTAGTTTATTAACTTATTTCGAGCCTAAGGTTCAGGTTCCAACGGCCTAGGTCGTTTATAAGACTAATTTTAAACAACTTAAACCTAAAACTCATGTTCAAATAGTTCTGGGCCATTATAAAGGAAACATGAATAGGGATTTGGTTATTTGAGACCACGTTAGGTCAACCAATTTTTAGGAGTTGTGTTTTGAGCCCCTGGGCCATATAGGTCTGGGTTAGGACTGGCCTTTGAGCCTTGCGTCCTATTGGGTTTTGAACCCTCCGGACCATGTATGTCCAGGTTAGGACTAGACTTTGAGCCTTGCGTCCTATTGGGTTTTGAACCCTCCAGACCATGTATGTCTGGGTTAGGACTGGGCTTTGAGCCTTGTGTCCTATTGGGTTTTGAACCCCCCGGACCATGTATGTCCGGGTTAGGACTGGGATTTTAGCCTTTCATCCTATTTTGTTGGGAGTTGGGTTTTGAACCCCCAATCTATACTAGTCCGGATCAGGACTAAGCTTTGAGCTTTGCATCCTGTTTTGTCTTTATTCCTGGACTTACTTGTATAGATGGTCATAAACCCCAAGTGATCGAAGAGTGTAGTCTTCGGTCACTTGTTCGTGTGAAAAATTGAGACAGGTATGAACTTTTTCTTTCCTTACAACATTTCTTTATGATGTTTTGTATACACCATTTTTATTAAATAAGAAATCGATATGGGGTGTGCATTGTTAAAAGGAAGAAAAATTAGGAAGGGAAAACAACAAAATCAGATCCTCCCGACTACTAATAGTACTAACGAACATGTTCTGCATTCCAGGCCCTTGGGACCTCCGTTCCGTCTAGTCGCCTTAAGCGATACATTCCCAGACATACTTCGTTTTGGATTTCATAGGGAACTTCCTAGTTTGGTCCTAGAACCCCCACTCCTGGATCTTGGGTTGTAGGGAAAACTCTTCTAAGGACTAGATCGCCGGTTTTGAATTTCTGGCTCTTAACTTTAGAGTTAAAGTGCCTTGCGATCTTTCCCTGGTACATCTTCAGCTACACCTGTGATTCTTCCTGAATCTCTTCAATGAGATCTAAGGATTCTTGGAGTAAGGCGTGGTTCTGGGTGGGCTCATAAGTGTCCCGTCTGTGAGAAGGGACCGTCGTTTCTACTGGGATGACCGATTCACATCCGTACACCATTGAATAGGGAGTATGTCCGGTTGATGTTCTTTCTATGGTCTAGTATGCCCATAGGACACAAGATAGTTCTTCCGGGCACTTGCTCTTGCAGGCTTGTAGCTTTTTCTTTAATGTCCCCTTCAAAATCTTGTTCACAACCTCTGTTTGCCCATTTGCTTGAGGCCTTGCGACTGCGGAGAAGCTTTTGATGATGCCATGTCTTTCACAAAAGTCAATGCACAGGACGTTGTCAAATTGCTTCCCGTTGTCGGACACGATTTTGTGAGGGAGGCTATATGGACACACAATGTTATTGATGATGAAGTCCAGGGAATTTTTGGAGGTGATGGTGCTCATTGGTTCCGCTTCGACCCATTTTGGGTAATATCCGAAGGCCACAATGGCGTATTTTACTCCACTCTTCCTGGTCGGGAGCGATCCTACTAGATCGATTCCTCATACTGTAAAAGGCCAGGGACTAGTCATCAGGGTTATTTCCATTGTAGGGGCTCCCGGGATCTTCGCGTACCTTTGGCACTGTACATGTAACGCCCTGGGTAACCAAGACCGTTACACTGTGTATTTTAAAATAGTACAAGACTTGCTAATCAAGTCGTTTTAACAATAATGTGTTCCTAAAGTCAACTATCAGGTTAGGGTTAAAAGATTTTGATCATAAATGGTTAATCTTTATTAAAACAGATGTTTGGTACATGGGATCCCAAAAACAGAGTATAAGTGGTAATTTACAAGCCTCAAAAGTTTAATACAACAAAAAGCCACTCCAATGGCAAAAGACAAGTTTTAGGCCTCTGTTCCTGTACTTTCCCTCAGTCATGGCAGTCGAGTAGCTGATTATATACACTCTGCCCCCAGAGCTCTCCAACTCATGGATGGTCCATCTTTCCTTTGCCTTCACCTGCACCACGTAGCACCTGTGAGACAAGGCCCAGCAAGAAAACTATAAACAGCAAACACATATACAGTATTAGCATCCAATCAATCTCAATACAGTCACTCAGAAATTCAACATGATATAAGCATCAAGCTAATAACAGTAAACATGTATTTTCAAGAATATATTTTAACCAGTAATACAAGTGTTCAGGGTCGGCGCCCTTAGGCCGAACCCTCCGTTTACTCAGTAGACCCCGGCTCACTTAGGCTGAGTCCAATGATTATTTAGCTGACCCTTGCCCACAGTGGCCAAGCCACAACCAATGCGCTAATCGTTAGCCCCAACTCCCTTAGGTCGTACTTTAACATTTCACATAATAATAATAATACAGTTACATAATGCATATATCCAGATACATGGACGCTTAGTCCCAAACACAACCACATGGTGCAGTTTTCTTACCTTAAATTCCCAAGCGGAGAATTAAGAGCGGTCCCGAGCACGATCCTCAGTTATGAGCCTTAGCAATAAACCTAGTCATAGTTTCAATGGGTAATCATCCATTTCTAATCCAAATAAATACTAAGGAGACAATAGCTATCCTCCTGAACATCGAATTCTACTAAATCGGGTAGTAGAAATCGTCTCGAGAGATGAGGTTCGAACCCCCATGCCTTCCCAATCCTAAAAACCAACCTAGGCCAAAGTTCCCTAGGCGGGCCGCGACCTGGCCCTAGGGGTCACGGTGCGCCTCAAATCAGAGGCTCGATCCCATGCATCTGGGGGAGGTGGGTCGCAACTTGCCCCCTAGGGTCGCAGCGCGCCCTCAAAACAGAGAGCCCTCCCAAGGTAATTTGGGCATGCAGGCTGCGGCACCCATGAGCTGGGTCGAGGCATGCCCCACGAACCAAGAATTTTCTGGGTTTTCTCAGCATCCTTCCCAGCCAAAAACCTCCAAATTTCAACTAATTACGCTCCCAACTTCCAACCAAATTCTAGGAGCAAGTCCAAAACTCCTAATCATATATTTTAAGCATAGCATAACACATAAAATTCTACTAAAACTTCCAATCCAACTAGCAACAATTCATCACTTAAAAACCTAAATCAATTGATCATTAAACCATGAATCCTTAAAGAAACTAGACCAAAAATCCTTACCTTAATTGCTAGTCCAACTTCCTTAAGAACCTTTGTCAAACCATTACTTGTGTTCTCCCTAGCTTGAACCAGCCCACAATTCAGCTTAGTCTTGAGTCCGCTTCAGTTTTTTTCTTCAGCTTCAATACATAAGGAGAGGGAGAGAGTAGGGATACATGTAGAAGGTGAGAGAGAGGGAAATTCTACGAGTTTTTGGTTCTTTTCCCTTAATCTTTTGAGTATATCCTAACCCAACAAATGTATATTTTGTCCTTTAGACTTATTAATCCTCTAAGGGTTCTAAAGGGTAAAACGGTCATTTTCCCTCGGTTCCCGCTAATACCTCAAATGTTCCTACCATTAATCAAATAACCTCATCACTTCTAATTATTTACCAAATACTTATTCATTACTCAATATATCCCAAAATATTCTCTAAGTTCCCAAAATACCCCCAGGCTCCCTCTCGAGCCGGGTATTTAACCCCACTGTGACTATTTCTCTTATTTGCTCACTAGGACCGTCTCGAACCATATATAGCAAATATATCCACATAATAATGTGGCCTCAACCATTTATCACATTTAATCACGTTTATGCCCTTAACGGGCCAAAATTACAAATATGCCCTTATAAGCCATAAAGGGCCCACATGCATATCTAATACTCATAAACATGCATATAATATATCCATATAATCATACTAATCATACATGCCACATAGTCACGCATTTAACTATTTAAACATTCATATATGTCAATTATGCCCTCCTGGCATGCTAATCAAGGCACTAAGCTCTATTAGTAATTATGGGTCGTTACAACTATCCCCTCCTACTGAGAATTTCTTCATCGAAATTTTAATTGAATAACTTAGGATATTGATCCCGCATCGCTGACTCAAGCTCCCAGGTCACTTCCTCGACCCTATTATTCCTCCACAATACTTTAACTAGAGAAATCGTATTTTTTCGTAGAACCTTATCTTTCCAGTCCAGGACCTGAACCGGTCGCTCCTCATATGACAAGTCTGTCTGCAACTCCAAATCTTCATACCTCAACACATGAGTTGTATTTGAGACGTACTTCCAAAGCATAGAAATGTGGAATACTTCGTGAACTCCTGGTAACGACGGTGGCAGTGCCAACCTGTATGCCACCTGCCCAATCTTCTCCAGGATCTCAAAATTTCCTATGAATCTAGGGCTCAACTTGCTCTTTTTCCCAAACCTTCTCACCCCTCGCAGTGGTGAGACTCCCAGAAATACGTGATCGCCTACCTGGAACTCCACGTCCCTACGCTTAGGATCAGCGTAGCTTTTCTATCTGCTCTGCGAAGCGAGCATTCGAGCCCGGATCTTCTCAATAGCTTTGTTAGTCTTCTAAACCAACTCCGGTCCCAAATACCTCCTCTCACCCATCTCATCCCAATGAATGGGTGATCTACATCTCCTTCCATACAACATCTCGTATGGAGCTACTCCAATCATTGATTGATAACTATTGTTGTTTGAAAACTCAATCAACGAAAGGTACTTACTCCAAGACCCCTCAAAGTCTAGCACACAAGCTCTAAGCATCTCTTCCTATACCTGGATTGTCCTCTCAGATTGTCCATCTATCTGAGGATGAAAGGTCGTACTGAACTTCAGCTGAGTCCCCATAGCCATCTATAAACTACCCCAAAACTTTGAGGTAAATATAGGATCCCAATCTGATACTATGGACATGGGAACCCCATGAAGACGTACAATCTCCCTCACTTACAGCTCTGCATATTGATCCATAGTATAGGTCATCTTCACTGGTAGAAAGTGAGCTGACTTGGTGTATTTGTCTACTATCACCCACACTGAGTCATGTAATCCCACTATCCTGGGTAAACCTCCCACAAAATCCATGGAAATGTTCTCCCATTTCCACTCGAGAATACCCAAAGGCTATAACAACCCTGCTGGTCGCTGGTGCTCAACCTTCACCGACTGACAGGTCAAACACTTGGCCACGTACTCCACTACATCCTTCTTCATCCTAGGCCACCAATATAACATCCGTAGATCCTGATACATCTTTGTGGTGCCTGGATGGAGTGAGTACGGTGTAGTATGTGATTCATCTAATATCTCTCGTTTAATACCCAAATCTGTCGGGACACAAATCTGACCCTTATACCGTAGTAATCCTGCCTCTGAAATAGAATAATCCTTAGTTATCCCAGCTAAGACATTCCCTCTGGCCTCCTACAACTGCGCATCATCCATCTAACCCTCTCTTATCCTCTCCAGGAAGGTAGACTGCAAGGTACTATTGGCCAACTAGCCCATAACTAACTTTATCCTCTCTCTAGTCATCTCCTTTGCCAACTCTCTCGATATCTGTGCTGAGCTAAACAACTGTCCTGGGCCCTTCCGGCTCAACGCGTCCGCCACTACATTGGCTTTCCCTAGGTGGTAAAGGATATCACAATCATAGTCCTTTGCCAACTCTAACCAACACCTCTGCATCATATTCAGGTCCTTCTGTGTGAAGAAATACTTCAAGCTCTTATGATCGATGTATATCTCACACTTCTCCCCATATAGATAATGTCGCCAAACTTTTAGTGCGAATACCACCATTGCTAATTCTAGGTCATGGGTAGGGTACCACTGCTCATATTCCTTCAGCTGACGTGATGCATAAGCAATAACCCTCTCATTCTGCATCAACACAAATCCCAATACTAACCTTGATGCATCACAGTATACCACAAACTTCCCTCCCTCCGAAGGAAGACTCAATACTAGAGCAATAATCAGTCGTCGCTTCAATTCCTGGAAGCTATTCTCACAATTGTCTGACCAGGTGAACTTCAAATTTTTTTGTGTCAATTCTGTCATCAGTGCAGCAATCTTCGAGAACCCTTCCACGAACCGTCTATAATATCTCGCTAATCCAAGGAAGCTCCTAACCTCTGAGGCCTTCCTTAGCCTCGGCCAATCTCTCACTGCCTATACCTTAGCTGGATCCACCTTATTCCCATCTTCACCAAAAATAAGTCAAAGGAATCTCACTTCTAGTAGCCAGAACTCGTACTTCTTAACCTTGGCATACAATCGATGCTTTCTCAACCTTTGCAATACCCGTCAAAGGTGTTGCTCATGCTCTACCTCTAAACTGGAGTAAACGTCGTCGATGAAGACAATCACGAATTGATTCAAGAAGTCTTTGAACACCCTGTTCATCAAATCCATGAATGCTGCTGGGGCATTAGACAAACCAAATGACATGACCAAGAACTCATAATGCCCATACCTCGTTCGGAAGGCCGTCTTCGGTATATCCTCATCCTTGATCCTCAGCTTGTGATAACTAGATTGAAGATCAATCTTCGAGAATACCGTCTTTCCCTGCAGCTGATCGAACAAGTCATCGATCTTTGGTAAGGGGTATTTGTTCTTAATGGTCAACTTGTTCAACTTCCTATAGTCTATACACATCCTCGGAGTCCCATCCTTCTTCTTCACAAACAAAATCGGAGCACCCCACAGTGAGAAGCTAGGTCTAATAAACCCCAAATCAAGAAGCTCTTGTAATTGCATCTTCAATTCTTTCAGTTCCACTGGAACCATCCTATATGGTGCCCTCGACACTAGCTCTATACCTGGTGCTAACTCAATAATGAACTGAATCTCTCTATGTGGCGAAAACCCTGGTAAATCCTCAAGAAACACATCCAAGAACTCACATACTAATCTGGTCTCTCGCGGCCCTACTGGCATAACCCTGGTGGTGTCCACCACACTAGCTAGAAACCCTATACAACCTCCCTGTAATAGGTCTCTAGCTCTCAATGGTGATATCATGAGTATGCGAGGTCCATGCATAGCACCCACGAAAACAAAGGGATATTCTCCCTCGGGCTCGAAAGTCACCATCTTCTTCCTACAGTCTATAGTAGCCCCATATCTGACTAGCCAATCCATCCCCAAGATCATAACGAAATCATCCATACCCAACTCAATCAAATCTATTGATAGTTCCCTACTATCTACCATCACTGGCAATGCTCTAATCCACCTCCTAGAAACTACTAGTTCCCCTGTGGTAGTATAGTCCCAAACCCCGCAATATAATATTCACTAGAACTACACAATCTATCAATTACCTTACTAGAAACAAATGAATGTGTAGCACCAGAGTCAATCAATATAGTATAAGAGGAGCCAGTGTTAGAAAGCTGACCTATCACTACCGAGGGACTAGCCTCGGCCTCTGTCTACATCAAGATGAACACTCAAGATGGAGTCAAGCTGTCCACCTTCCCTGGTTCCTCCTTCTTCGTTGTTGGGCAGTCTTTCTTAAGGTGTGCCACCACCCTGCACAAATAGCAAGCCTTTGCTCGACATTTGCCAAGATGGTGCTTCCTGCACCTCTTGCATTCTAGGTAACTCCTCCATGTCTCACCACCTCCCTAGCGGCCACCCTAAGCACCTCTACCCCTCCTATCAGGACCAGCAGTTGTCGAAGTGTCAAGGTTCTTCCTCTTTAGATCACCGGGGCCTCCACCCCTACCAGACCCTGTGGATGGAGGCACTACCCTGCGAACATCCCGTCTCGCAGCATTCTCCCTCCAGATCTTATTCTCTTCCTTTTCAGCAGTAAGAGCCTTCTCAACAACCTGGGCATAAGTCGTCTGCCCAGGTACAGATGTGATCCTCACATCTCAGGCTATCATAGCGTTGAGCCCTCAGAAAAACCTGTCCTGCCTGGCCGCATTTGTAGGCACCAAGTCTGATGCAAAATTTGCTAGCCTATCAAACTTCAGGGCATACTCTGTAACTGTCATGCTGCCCAATACCAGCCCCATGAATTCATTCACCTTTGCTGCCCTGACAACAACATTGTAATACTTCTGGTTGAACAGATCTCTGAACCCATCCCAAGTAAAAGTAGAAATATCCCAGGTCTGTGATGCCACCTCCCACCAAATACAGGCATCCTCTCTAAGCATATAAGTGGCACACGCCACCCTGTCATCACCTTCCACCCTCATGAAATCTAGGATAAAAGTGATCATACTCATCCACTGTTCAGCCTTCAGTGGATCTGGTCCTCCCTTAAACGTTGGAGGATGCTGTCTCCTAAATTGCTCATAAAGTGGCTCCCACATGTTCCCAACCTCAGGTGGTTGTACTACTGGTGCCATAGCAGGTGGCATAATAGGTGCAGTACTCCTTGACGGAGCCTACTGTCTCAAGAGACGGATCTGCTTTTCTTGACTTTGCAATCAGGCTTGCATGCCAGCAAGTATCTCCTGCCAATTCTCAGGGAATGGAGGAGTGTTCTGGCCCTGATCATCATATTTAGCCTCAGACCCTATGCCATCTAGTCATATAGATCGCCTTGGACGCATAGTTATCCAAGTTTATCTGTAATCAACGACTCGGCGGTCAGGCAATGATGACAAGTTAACAATCCTTCCATAGTTCACCATAGAAACTCAACCAACCTCAAGCAATCAAGATGCAAGCAATCATTCAAATATTCATTCACATGAAGCAGCAATGCTAATAAGAACGCCTCGTTATAATCACATAGCAATCAAGGGCCAGGCCCTACCAGTATCTCATGCTCCCTATTAATCAAGCAGATTAAAACCTTTATATTTCATTTAAGCATTTAAGCATGTATCACATATAAACAGTTACCAAATCCTGAGTCGAGCTTGTCTTTAGCGGTGAGTGTACATGCTCAGCCAGTCTTCAGGAACGCTTAGACCTAGACTGCTCTAATACCAAGTTGTAATGCCATGGGTAACCAAGACCATTACACTGTGTATTTTAAAATGGTAAAAGACTTGCTAATCAAGCCGTTTGAACAATAATGTGCTCCTAAAGTCAACTATCAGGTTAGGGTTAAAAGTTTTGATCATAAATGGTTAATTTTTATTAAAACAGATATTTGGTAGATGGGATCCCAAAAACAGGGTATAAGTGGTAATTTATAACCCTCAAAAGTTTAATACAACCAAAAGCCACTCTAATGGCAAAATACAAGTTTTAGGCCTCTGTTCCTATACTTCCCTTGGTCGAGCAGCTAACTATGTACACTCTGCCCCCAGAGCTTTCCAACTCATGGATGGTCCATCTTTCCTTTTCCTTTACCTGCACCACGTAGCACCCATGAGCCAAGGCCCAGCAAGAAAACTATAAATAGCAAACACATATATAGTAGTAGAATCCAATCAATCTCAATACAGTCACCCATAAATTCAACATGATATAAGCATCAAGCTAATAACAATAAACATGTATTTTCAAGAATATATTTTCACCAATAATACAAGTGTTCAGGGTCAGCGCCCTTAGGCCGAACCCTTTATTTACTCAATTGACCCCAGCTCGCTTAGGCTGAGTCCAATGATTATTTAGCTGACCCTAGCCCATAGTGGCCAAGCCACAACCAATGCGCTAATCATTAGCCCCAACTCCCTTAGACCGTACTTTAACATTGCACATAATAATAATACAGTTACATAATGCATATATCCAGATACATGGACGCTTAGTCCTAAACACAACCACATGGTGCAGTTTTCTTACCTTGAATTCCCAAGCGGAGAATTAAGAGCGGTCCCGAGCACGATCCTCAGTTCTGAGCCTTACCGATAAACCTAGTCATAGTGTCAATGGGTAATCATCAGTTTCTAATCCAAATAAATACTTAGGAAACAATAGCTAGCCTCCGGAACCTCGAATTCTACTAAATCGGGTAGTAGAAATCATCTCGAGCGCTTAGGTTTGAACCCCCGAGCCTTGCCAATCTTAAAAACCAACCTAGGCCAAAGTTCCCTAGGCGGGCCGCGACCTGGCCCTATGGGTCGCGGCGCATCAAATCAGAGGCTCGACCCCATGCATCTGGGGGAGGTGGGCCACGACTTGCCCCCTAGGGTCGCGGCGCGCCCTCAAAACAGAGAGCCCTCCCAGGGCAATATTGGCATGCGAGCCACGGCGCGCCCCATGAACCAAGAATTTTCTGAGTTTTCTCATAATCCTTCCCAGCCAAAAACCTCCAAATTTCAACTAATTATGCTCCCAACTTCCAACCAAATTCCAGGAGCGAGTCCAGGACTCCTAACCATATATTTTAAGCATAGTATAACACAGAAAATTCTACTAAAACTTCCAATCCAACTAACAATAATTCATCACTTAAAAACCTAAATCAATTGATCATTAAAACATGAATCCTTAAAGAAACCAGACCAAAAATCCTTACCTGAATTGCTAGTCCAACTTCCTCGAGAACCTTTGTCAAACCTTTACTTGTGCTCTCCCTAGCTTGAACCAGCCCACAATTCAGCTTAGTCTTGAGTCTGCTTCAGTTTTTTTCTTCAGCTTCAATACACAAGGAGATGGAGAGAGTAAGGATACGTGTAGAAGGTGGGAGAGAGGGAAATTCTATGAGTTTTGGTTCTTTTCCCTTAATCTTCTAAGCATATCCTAACCCAACCAATGTTTATTTTTCCCTTTAGACTTATTAATCCTCTAAGGGTTCTAAAGGGTAAAATGGCCATTTTCCCCCAGTTCCCGCTAATACCTCAAATGTTCCTACCATTAATCAAATAACCCTGTCACTTCTAATTATTTACCAAATACTTATTCATTACTCAATGTATCCCAAAATATTCTCTAAATTCCCAAAATACCCTCAGGCTCCCTCCTGAGCCGGGTATTTAACCCCACTGTGACTATTTCGCTTATTCTCTCACTAGGACCATCTCGAACCATATATAGCAAATATATCCACATAATAATGTGGTCTCAACCATTTATCACATTTAATCATGTTTATGCCATTAACTGGCCAAAATTACAAATATGCCCTTATAAGCCATAAAGGGCCCACATGCATATCTAATACTCATAAACATGCATATAATATATCCATATAATCATATTAATCATGCATGTCACCTAGTCACACATTTAACTATTTAAACATTCATATATGTCGATTATGCCCTCCTGGCACGCTAATCAGGGCCCTAAGCCCTATTAGCAATTTTGGGTCTTTACAGTTCACATTTGCGGACGTAATCAACACAATCCTTCTTCATCGTTGGCCAAAAATATCCTTGCCTTAGGATTTTCTTGGACAAGCTGAGATCGACCGTGTGATCTCCGCAAAATCCTTCGTGCATGATTGCACTCATTTCTGTCCCGGATACGCATCGAAGATATGGCATGGACAACCCCCTGGAATATAGTTTGCCATCCATCATGGCGTATCTGGGAGCCTGGTACTGAAGTTTCCTGATGGTAGCCCTATCCGCAGGCAATCCCCCCGTGGTTAGGTGTTGGATGAGAAGGCCCATCCAGGACGTGGTGTAGTCAATGGCATTGATGATTGCGGGGGCTTGAATACTGGGCGTGGGAAGATTGTCGATTGGGACGACCCCTGAGAGTTCTGCTTCAACATATGTGGCCAATTTTGCCAATGTGTCTGCAAAAACATTATGTTCCCTGAGGATCTAATGGATGAAGTATTTCTTGAAAGATTGGAGTAACTCTCAGGTTGGCATCACATAGGCGGCCATCTTTTCCCCCTTCGTTTGGTATTATTCCAAAATCTGCCTGACCACCAGTTGGGAGTCGCTGTGGACTTCTATATTTGTTGCTCCTACCTCTCGAGCCAAGCGTAATCCGGCTAGCATGGCCTCGTGTTCGGCTTCGTTGTTTGATGCTTCGAATTGGAAGCGTAGGGCGCTCTACAACTGATGACCTTGGGGAGATATTAAGATGATCCTGGCCCCAACCCCATTTTCATTTGAGGCTCCATCTACGAATACTTTCCATAGAGGCATTATGGGGTCGACGGGTTCTTTATCTTCGGTAATCCCGGTGCACTCTAAGATGAAGTCTGCCAAGGCTTATCCCTTGATAGAAATCCTGGGGACATATGTTATGTCAAACTGACTAAGCTCCATGGCCCACTTCAAGAGTCTTCCCGACGATTCAGGTTTTTGTAATACTTGTCGTAGGGGATGGTTCGTCAATACCTTAATGGCGTGGGCCTGAAAGTAAGGTCTCGGCTTCCTGGAGGTGGTCAATAAGCAAAATGTTAGCTTTTCGATTAATGGGTATCTGGACTCCGTGCCCAACAAGTTTTTGCTCATGTAATAGACTGGGAGCTGGACCTTTCCCTCTTCTCACACTAAAGCAAAAGTGATGGCGTGTTCCGACCCGGCCAAATATAGATATAATGGCTCCCCATCCACTGGTTTTGACAAGATTGGCGATTTGGCCAGATGCTCCAATTTCTGGAAGACCTCTTCACACTCGGTCGTCCATTTGAACATTTGGCTTCTGCGAAGTATATTGAAGAAAGGGATAAACTTGTCTGTGGATTTTGAGACAAAGCGACTTAAAGCCGTTATTCTTCCCATCAAGCTTTGAATGTCTTTGTGCTTCCATGGCGAAGGCATCTTGATCAACCCTCGGATCTTGTCCGAGTTGACTTCTAATCCCCTTGAGCTTACTATGAAGCCCTGGAACTTCCCGGATGACACGGCAAAGGTGCATTTTTTGGTGTTCAGCTTCATCCCATACTTCGGAATGATGGCAAATGTTTCTGAAAAATTACCTGTATGTCCATCTAAGGTCTTGGATTTTACCAACATGTCATCTATGTAGACCTCCATGTTCCTTCCCAATTGGTTCTGAAACATCCTGTTGACCAGCCTCTGATAGGTGGCCCCGACATTTTTAAGCCCGAAGGGCATGACAATGTAGCAGTACACACATTTGTCTATCTGGAAGCTGGTGTGTTCCTGGTCTGCTACGTGCATTGAGATTTGGTTGTAGCCGGAGTAGGCATCCATGAAATTCAATACCTCATACCTGGATGTAGCATCCACCATTTGGTCAATCCGGGGCAGAGGGAAGCAATCTTTTGGGCAGGCCTTGTTAAGGTCGGTGAAGTTGATGCAAGTTCTCCACGTCCCGTTTGGCTTTGGTACCAGGACCGAATTGGCCAGCTGTTGTGTAAATTTTAATTGATTTAAATACACAAGTGTACGCAATCATACAAGTAATACAGTGATAAGTATATCGTCCCCATAGGGATTGCAACATAGAAAAATAGGCAAGACAATTACTAAACAACTTAAAGATATTGACAATTAATGGGTTGTTTGTGAGCTAAACGAAATATGAAAAAGATAAAAAAATACTAAAAATAAAATTGAACTAAACAAAGTAATTCGATGAAACACGTGGATTGTAAACTGGACTTGAATTATTAATTTCCCCTATGTCAATTATACTGAACAGATTGCGGCAGCAATATTTTAGCAAAACTCCCAAGTTAACAAGAATTCAATAAAAACTCATAAAACTTTCCAAATTTTTTTGATATTAATTCTTTTACCTGCTTAAACATATTCATATGCCAAATAAAATTTAAGAATACAAATTCAAGGTTCAATTCTCAAAAGTTATACAAGGAAATAACACATACCTATGTTACTTACTAACATAACCTAATATAGATTATGACTTGTGTCATCCAAGTTCTTTTCATTATATTTAATCCTTCCAGCATCAAACATAATTAAACAATCTTGCCATTGCTGGCCAAACAACAACAAGAAATTAATAATAAGCACACTTGAATGAACAAGAGAAATTTCACTAAAATAAGGTGCAATAATTTACTACACTATAACATAGTGTTCATCAACTGTAATGCCCCGAATTCTCCGATGTGGTTTAATGGCGGGATTAGTAGGCCAGGAGGGCCATACTTGTTTAATTATGCCATTAATTGATAATATGCATGTATATGTGAATTATATTATAATATGATGTTAAATGCATGCATGTGGGTCCACATTTTAATTACAGGGTTGTTTTAGTAATTTTGCCCGTTGAGGGTATAGTTGTATATTTGTATGCATGTCGGTGATATATTGTTGAGACCACATTATAATGTGGGTTTGTTCGAGCTATTCAGCATGAGATGATCTTGGATTATTGATTAGCGGTCTAGTCATAACAGGTTTAAGTTCGGGGCTCAGGATGAGTCTCGGGGTGATTTTAGTGATTAGAGCGTTACCGGGAATTAAAGGGTAACGGGATATGAATTATTGGTGTTTGAGATTATTGAGAATAGCGGGAATTGGAGAGCGTTGATTATGATTAACGAGATAGGTGGAAAATACCAATTTTTCCCTTGGGAGCCTTTAGAAACCTTTATTAGACCTACGGGTATTTTGGTCTTTTTACCCCTAGGATAGATATAAACCATTTTTGGGCTGTGAAAGAGGTAGAAAACAGAGTCTACTTGAAGCTTCTCCCGTACCTATCTTCCCTTCAGTTTTCTTTATGATTTTTGAACCATTCTTAAGGATTCAAGCTTGGGAAGTAAGCCTTGGGAGTTTGGGAGAGTGTTCCTCCATTGAAGAGCATCATAAGCTGAGCTTTGGGTAAGTTTCTAACCATTGAATTCCCTGGTTTGCCCTGTTTTAGTTCTAGTTTACAGGTGTGATTTCTAGGTTGGATAATTAGTTTTGTTGGGAGTTTTGTCTAGGGTTCTTATGGTTGTGATGTTTGGGGTATGTTAGGATGGTTTTTGGGTTCATTTGGCACCAAAAATGGGATTTGGAAGCATTGGAATCGAGTTAGAATCGAAGGAGTTGAAGAAGGATGTTTCAGGGGGCATCTGGTCTGGAGGTAGCGCTATAGCGCCCACCCTAGGGTGCTACAGCGCTACACAGGGGGTATTTGGGCGTGTTGGGGGTTCTGAGTATAGCGTTGGGGCACTAGGGATCAACGTTGTAGCACTACTCTGTTCCTTCAAAGTCCCGTTTTGAGTATTTTTAAGGGTTTTTGACTTGGGGTTTCAATCCTTAAGGCCCGGGATCGAATCTACTCACCGTGTGGGCATGTTTCAGGGTCCCGAGAGTGGGGTTTAGGTTAAGACCCTTTCAATGTTGATTTTCATTAATGGAGGTTATAATTGGTTGTGATTAGGTAACCACTAAGGAACCAAAAGGTTGATCGTTCTCATGAGCCGTTCTTATTATATTTCTCGCTCGAACCTGAGGTAAGAAAACTGCACCTTGTGCATGTGACATGCATGTTTGTTATTGAGGCATGTTGGTTGATAAATGTGGACATGGATTGCATATTAAATGCTAGCGAATATTGTTTACATGTATATGGCACTGACTAGTCAGGGACACTGACCTAAGAGTCAGAAACGGCATAAGCGTCCTGAACGTAGGGCCGAATGAAGATTAGATCTAATCGATATCAGCATTGAATGGCTCTAAGGCATTAATGCTGGACCGACCCTAAGGTCGATGAAACTTATAAGCACTTGGCTAGTCTAAGACTAGTTACTCAGAGCCAGGGCCTAAGGCCCAGGTGACCGTTTCTCACATGGCTAGGGAACGACGTTCCAGGGCTATGACTCTATGGTCATGAGGAAGGTTATGTTCGTGACTAGTCACCATGCACCTATCCTGTTTAAGCTAGTGAAAGGTTCACTTATCTGTTAAGCCCTGGTGACCCTATCGTCACAAGGCTAAAGGGAGCTATACCCACATTAGTGACTTTTCCGACTGTCACTTATCTGTTTTGGACTGATAGTCCTGGATGATTATTATGATCATTGTTGATATTATATCATGCTATATTGTGTTTTCTTGATGGGCCTCGGCTCATGGGTGCTATGTGGTGCAAGAAAAGGGAAAGAAAATCTCACCCAGCCTTGAGTGGAGAGCTTAGGTGGTGATGTGTACATATGCGGCCGCTTGACCACCACGGCCAAGGAGTTCTTAGAGGAACTAGGGGGTTTACCCTATTTTTGCCGCTTAGGTCGGCGGGGTTTGTAAATTTGAAACAGTAATGACCATTTTGAGTTGTAAATAACTTGTAAATGTTTTTTTTGTGGGCCCATTAACAATTTTATGTATTTAATAAAATATATCCTTTCCTTTTTATTGTTTTTCCACCTTAGCCTGTTAATAACACTAGAAGCACGTTTTTAACCAAAGGACTCGGGTAGCGGGTCAAATTCCTGGTTCAGCGTTCACCGTAACTGTTTTGGGGTAACCAGGGCGTTACATCAACAATTCAAGCCACACAAAAATTAGTTCATGCTTGATTTAAAGAGCATTAATCCAAATTCAATACAACCCATAAGTATTCAGAGTAGAAATCAAACTAGAGAATATAAAATGAAGTTTAGAAACAAGAGAAAGAACAAATACAATTGATGATTGAGCTTCTTTATGTGTTCTCCTCCTCTTCTTCCTTGATTTCTGGTTTTTCTTCCTCTCTTTCTTGCTTTTCTTTTCCAAAAAATGGCAGACTCCCTCCATATGCAGCTGACCCTTTTCTAAGTAAATCTAGGTTTCCCAATTTGGCCATGTAAGTACAAAATTGCCCATCTTTTTGGTATATACGTGGGTCTCTTCTTTTTCTTTCATTTGACATTTGCTTCTAATTTTGACTCATGCTTTCTGTACTTGCCACCTCAGCCACTATTCCAGCTCACCCTCTGAATTTTCAAGCATGCTTAGATGCCCAAAAAACAACCTGATCAAAATGCTTCAACAAAATCTGCTTTGCTGTCGCAAACCTGCTATTTCAGCAATCAAAATTCAATTTAGATAGTTTCACAAGTTAGTTCATTCTTTGTACAAATATCTATCCATGAAATTATTGTCTTCAACCCATTAGCAATTAAAAACTACAAAAACAACTAAACTTAACTAAGATCATAAGAAAACACAAAAGTTAGTTACAAAAGCTAATAATAAACTAACATCACCAATGATTTTTCCACATTTATAAGTTCAAAAGCACATGAAATAACTCTTTATTCAAGAGTTATCACACCCCCAAACTTATGACATTACTCGCCCTCGAGTGATGAATCTAAAAAGATAACAAAAAGACACAAAAGACACAAACTAAACAACAAAAGGAAAAGGAAAACAACAAGGACAAGACACAACAAAAGAGGATAAACATTGCTTTGCCAATAGTAAAAAGGGGAAGGCTCTTGGGAATTTTATTTTGAATAAAAGAAGCTGAATTTCAATCTTACACAAGCTTTAAACTAAATTCTTCAAACATTAATGTTGCTACAAAAATATGAATCAAGTGTTTCACCCTTTAGTGCATGCATAGCTTTTCCTAAACATTTTCAATCACCAAAAATCAAGCTAGACCTTGGTCCTAAAGCTTAAATAATGCCTCCATAAGTTACTTAGTGATTGCCTCTTCACTAATGTAGACAAACACCACACCAAAAATCAATAGGACTTTATTAAGCTTGTAATGATAGGCTAGGGTGAAGTTAAGATAAGAGAGATTAATTTTCATTCTAAGCACCTCAATCTTTCTAGGACCTAAATAAATGCACACATTAATTTTCCCATTGAATACCCCACAACAAAATATAAATCTTGCCACTAGCCTTTATTACCACATACAAAGACAAAAACTAAAACAAACTTTTCTTTTATTTGAAGAGTTACACCCCAAAACTTATTTACACGCATAATTACTTTTTGCTTTCATTTTCTTTTCTGATTTTTTTTTTTAACTTTGCTTTGATACAAGGAGTGCACTCTTTAATCCAATTTTTGAATTTTTTTTTTTGTTTTAGATTTTCTATTTTTTTATAGAATGAAAATAAACAACTAGATGGCAAGAGAACAAGAAAAATGAGAATACACTCTCCCCCCAAACTTTAAATTCAACATTGTCCCCAATGGCAAAAATAAGAAAAAGAAGAAAATGAAAACGCTCACCCAATTTCCTCTCTCACATTCAACTCCTCTCAATCCCCCAAAATGCAACAACAAATCAATCCTATCAAGATCAAGGTGCTAAAGGGGTATGGTTAAAGGAAGTTATTATATCTAGCTAGGCTAATGAGTGACTAAGAAAGAAAAGTGACACTTAAGCTCAACAGGGTGACTAGGGATAAAAATTCATTAAAAGGAGGCTTCAAAGGATCAAATGGTCCAAGGATGGCCTAAATCATGTCATCGGTGTGGTGTTACCTAGGATTTCGCCTCAAGGAGAATCACTAAGTAATTCTAGAAACTTAAGCTCTCACAAGAAACTAGCTCTTTCTAGGGTCTAAAAAATGTTTAATCAAGCTATGCACACACTAAAAAGAAAAACTCTCTCAGCAATCAATTGCTAGCAACATTCACATCCAAAGAATTTAGTTTGAAACTTAATTAAGAAAGATATTCAGGTTCAACTTAGATTTATTATAATTTTGTAGTTTTTTTTTCAAGTTCGTCATTGAGCCCCCTAGTTAAACACTAACAAAAACAAAGATTAACCTCAAAAGAGCAACCAAACAACAAGACAAGGACACTATACACAGCAAGACAAAATAGAACATAAACTAAATAGTAGACTACTAAAAGAAAACAACAAGACAAGCCAAAACAGAAATTAAGTAAAGAACAAAAGATGGGTTAAATATACTCCCCGCGCCTATTCCTCGAATTGGCATCCGAAGGAATAAGGTCATCTTGAACAACCGGAGCTGCCCACTTCTCCAAAATGGAGTTGGGGAATACAGGGAAGGCAGCAGTAGGCCTGGTGAAGTTTTGCTGAAGGGACTTGATTAACGCTGCATCCCGCTGTTTGGCATATTTCCAGTATGCTTGCTGGTGAGTTTCAAGAGACACCATCCGCCCAAGAATTTCCCGTTGCTGAGCAAGGATGTCTGCAAGTGGGGGTGTTGGCGGAGGCACGGTGGATGGGCCACCTTCAGATATAAGCTCTCGGCTTTGAACAGGAGTGAGGAAATCAATGTCACAGTGCTAAAAGATTACATCCTCACTAGAATCATAAAGAACGCTAACTCTAAGGCACAACTACATGATGAGCGATGGAAAGAATAACTTGCCCTTCTTCTTTTTGGCACAACTAACAATCTTCCTTGTGATTAGCTTGCCCACATCGATACTAAGCCCGACAAACATAAAATACAGCAGAAGCACCCGCTCTTATGACATTGTAGTGTCATGTGTGGTAGGCAACAAAAGACATTTAAGGAAATGCAACCACACTCCAGCTTCAAGTAACACAGAGGTGTGCAGTAATGTATGCACACCACTGGAAGAAACACACCATTGAGCGCCTGGAGATGCGACAAGTTGTAGTGCCTTGTCAAAATTTTCTAGTGCAGGGGCCACTAGCATATCATTATAAATAGCGCATTAAACGTTGTCCAGTCCAAACACAGAGTTGATTGCATCACTAGAAAATGAAACAGCCTTCCCTCGAACGACCACTTCAGAATTCTCATAGGACACCATGTTGGCGTAGAACTCACGTACCAATGGAATGATAGCAGGCTCTAGTTTTTTACAGAAGGTTTCCTAATTGTGCCTCTCAATGACATCACTGATGAAGGCTGGCACTTTAACAGTAGTGGGCAAAAAACATTTTTCAGGGAGCAACTCTTTTTTCTTAATGGCTTCATATTTCTCCTTGGCTTGAGCAGAAGCAAATTTTTGAGAGGGTACGTGTAACGACCCAAATCCGCTAATAAGGCTTGAGGGCCTTGATTAGCGTGCCAGGAGGGCATGATGGGATTTTTGTGTGATTTTAATGATTTAAATGCATGGTTATGATTTAAAGCATGTTATATGACCATTTGTTTATCTGAGATGCATGACTATGTATGTTAGTATGCATGTAGGCCCGGATCGTGTTAGAAGGGCATAATTGTAATTTTGGCCATGTTGGGCATAACTGCATTGATATGTGATGATTGTTGAGACCACAGTGGTATGTGGGTGTATCAGTGATTTGTGACTCGAGGCGATCCCAGTGAGCAGGCTAGCAGAAAGTCTTAGCGGGAATTTATACCCGGCTCGGGGCGAGCCTGGGGGTATGAACAGGAATTCAGAGAAATAGATTGAGATTTATTTTGATGATGGGGGATAATTATTTGGTGATTTATCAGGTATTGGGAAGCAACGGGAAAATATTAGAGACGCTTGAGGATTAGCGGGAATTGGGTAAAATGACTAAAATGGCCCTACTTGGACAAAAGGATTTAGAATTAATGGGAAGGGCATTTTGGTCATTTGTATTTGAGATAGGTTAAATGAGGCTTTATACACTTAGTGGATTTTGTAGAAAAGAGTATAGGCGGAAAAGAAAGAAAGAAAAAGAAAGAAAGAAAGAGAGAAAAACAGATGGGTTTTGAAGGGATCGGTTTGGGGTTCTAGCACCTCTTCTATTCAAATTTCTTGGGGAAAAGCTTAGTGGAGAGCAAGGATAGACTGAGCATCAAGGATCTTGGGTTAGACTTGAAGATTTGGCAAGAACACATCAATGTTTGAGGTAAGTTTTAGAGTTTTCAGTTTTGGGTTTTGACTGGTTTGGGCTGTGTATCTAAGCTGGATTGATGGGAATCTTAGGGGATTTCTGGGCAAGCTTTGAGGGAGAGCAAGCTAAGGAGGCCTAGCGTTGAATCAAGGTCGAAATTCAAAGCAATGGTATGATTTCTAAGACTCTATCTTTGTGGTTTGCATGAATTTCTGGTTTAGGGTTGTTCATGGTAGATTTTGAGATTTGGGTTGAATGTGCTTGGGTTTTGAGTTCTTGGGATGAGTGTGAGATGTTTATAAGCTTGATTTTGGGCTTGGAAAAGGTTTGGACAAGTTTGGGGATTGAATTGGTTGAAGGAAATCGCAGAAATGCGATTTTGGGTTTTCTGGGCTGCAACTAGCGCTACAGCGCTAGTCAGTGGGCGCTGTAGCGCTAGTCCCTGTTTCTGGGGGGGTGCATTCTGCTTGTAGCGCTACAGCGCCCTCTTTAGAGCGCTATAGCGCTGCACTGTTCACAGAGGGGAATTTTTGAGTTTTGATGAGGGATTTTGACCTAGGGTTCGAGGCTTGATTCCGCCACTTTGTTTTGGGGATTTAGGACTTCCCGGGGGCTCGGGATTGGTCCCGAGGCTAGGTATTCGGACTTGGGGTTCAGTGTTGACTTTGACCTATGTTTGTGCCTAGGTGTGCGCTAAGGCTCGAGTGGGATCGTGCTCAAGGAGTCAGATGATTTTAACTATCGAATTGTCAGGTAAGAAAACTATAACACCCGTAGGATGGGGCGTGGGCCCATAGTGTGATTGCGAGGCACGGCCCTATATTGCATGATTGCATGATGAGATGATTGCCGGGCGTGGCCCTATACTGCATTACATGTTAGGGTGCAGATTTAATTGAATTAGCATTTGTTTGAATGTTGCTTGATTTATGCTATGTGTGATTATGATGAAATGAACGGCAAGGGCTGAGTGCGGCGTAGGCCGGGTACGGCCGTGGGGCCGAAAGTAACACACAGCACATGGGATGCTTATATTCAGGGTGGGACCCAAGGGATACATGAGTTATCCTCGCGGTGAGAACCGAAACCCCAGGCTTTGGTAAGGCCTCGGGGGCGGCATGGCCGTGTTTGCTTAGTCTAATGGTTGACTTGTTTTCTGTGGATTATCTGTTATGATTTACTGTATATTTGCATATGTTATGTTCTGCATGAGTTTTCTTGCTGGGCTTCAGCTCACGGGTGCTCTGTGTTGCAGGTAAGGGCAATGGCTGAGTCAACCAACCATGAGTACGGAGAGCGTGAAGCGACGCGTACATGTTTGGCCTGCCCGACTGCTTTGGTTGGGGGTTTATTCGAAAATGGCTGTAATAATCTATGATTTTGTGACTGATCAATTGTAAACTTATTTTTTGGAAGTAAATAGTTTTCAAACCTTATTTTGGGATCCCAAATGTTTAATACTAGAAGTCTTTATGAAACGACGCATTTTCAAAGATTACAGCCTTAACTTTTAATTAGTCACACTTTTGTTTCAAAACCTTGGTTAGCGAGTTCATTGCACTATGTTGTCTTAAAACTCACTTAGTAACGGCTCTAAGGAAGTAGGGCGTTATAGTACGAAAGGAACTGGATTTTTCTTGGACTTTGGAGTTGGTACAGCAGTAGGTTTCAGCTTAGGCAAAGCTTTTATGGTAATGGTGGTCTTTTGTGGCTTGGGTGGAGGTGCAGCTGATGCAAGTTTGGTTGGCTTTTTGGATTTTGGGAGGGTTGATGGTTTGGTAGTGATGGTGGTAGGGTCATTGACAGTGGATGTTGAAGGCAATGGTGGTGGGGTAGTGTTTGGGATAGTGGTAATCTATTTGGTTGATGGTGGGGTAACAGTGGTACTCTTTTTGGTTGGTGGTAGGGTAGAGCTTGGGGCAGTGATACTCTTTTTGGCTAGTGGTGGGGTAGAGGGTGGTTTGGATTTCCTTTTCTGAGCTTTTGTTTTGGTGGCCATTGATGTGTGGAGTTAAGAAAGTATGTGGGGTAATATTGGACAGATTCTCACAAAGGATAAGTAAACCACAACAAAACAAAATTTAACAGTAACACTGGAGTTACAACTTGCTCAATGCATCTAATAAGTGCCCAAACAGAAACTGAAATAGACCAAAATAACAAGCCCCCAACACCCAGAAAAATCTGCGGCAGATGCACAATTACAAAGTAGCGAGGCAAAATAAAGTGAAGCAGTTACCCAGGAGTAATCTCAGAGAATAGAGTTTATGAGTTTGTGTTGGTCGTGGTTGAGCACTCACAATGTAACTCACAGTGTAGGCGGAGAGGGAACTGCGCCTAGGCTCAGGTTGGTTGATGCTCGATTTTGGCTTGGATCTGCCTGGGCTCAGATTGGGTTGGGCGAAGTTAAGGGTTGACGAGGCTAGGCTCAAGGCAGGGCAACCGGGAAGGCGGCGTTGGTGAAACTACGCCTCTGCGTGGTGCACAAATAGAGCTGCGCCTGGGTTCTGAGGCTTGTTGCAAGGAAGAGCGTTGAAGACAATGGCGCAAGTGAAGTCACGCTTTGGCTCTGCTACTCGGGGTTGCATTTGACCAAATCAAGGGTCTGGGGTTTGGATGCTACGGAATTGCACAGGGAAGGCAGCTGGGGTTTTTCGTTCGCTTGACTGTGTTTCTCACAAATGGGATTTGGGTTGAGGCTGGGTTCGATGATGAGAGGTTCTCTCTTGATTTTTCATTGGCTCAGGGGAACGGAGAGTGGTGGTGGTGATGGGAGGAGGGTTTATGTGATGGTTGCTACCGAATGTGAATAGGACACTCGGGTAGGGGAAATATGGCATTCGGGTCATAGGGTTTCGTAAATTTGAGGGGGGGGGGGGGGGGGGGGTTATTTTATATATATATTTTTTGTATATAAATATATATGAATTGATGTTATTTTTTTTATCTTTTGTTTTTTTTTTCTCTAAACAAAACCATGCCCCAGACTTGCACATGCTCCAAAATTGCCAAAATTTTGGCTTGACAAAACCCCTCTTTTTTTCGGAAATTTTTCCTCCCTGCTTGCTGAAGCAAAAAGTTCGCAAAACTATTAGACCCAGAACTTACTTCCAAAATACCAATTTTTCACCTTTTAACCCCTGAAACACAAGAAAAAACGTAACACCACTTCCAAAAATAACACAATCACATGAAATTAAACTAACAAAACTAAAGAACTAAAAGAACTTAGAAACAACAACTACGTATATATATTATATTTTATATATATAATTTTTTTATTATATATATACATATTATTTTACACTTCTGCCTTTTGGGTTGTCTTACAATTAGTGCCTGAATCACTTGACAACCCAAAACACAACTACTTTAAGGATCCTCCAAAGTGATAGAGGTCTTCTCGCGGTTGACCTCACCTTCCCAATAATGTTTCAAGCGCTGCCCATTCACTTTAAACTCCCTTCCAATTGATCTTCCCAAACTTCAACTAATCCAAAGGGACAAACTTTCACCACGGTGAATGGGCCTAACCAGCGGGACTTCAATTTGTTAGGAAATAGTTTCAAGTGCGAGTTAAAGTGTAACACTTTCTGCCCTTCTCAAAGACTCAAGCTTGAATTTTCTAGTCATGCCACCTCTTAGTTTTCTCCTTATACAACTTAGCATTTTCATAGGAGAAAAGCCTCATCTCTTCCAACTCATTTAGTTGTACTCTACGAGCTTCTCCAACAGCTTGGAGATCCATATTCAACTTCTTAGTGGCCTAATATGCCTTATGCTCCAACTCAACGGGAAAATGGCAAACTTTCCCGAAAACCAAACGATATGGTGACATTCCCAAAGAGGTTTTGAAAGTCGTTCTATAGGCCCAAAGAGCATCATCCAATCTTTGAGACCAATCTTTTCTACATGGATTCACCACTTTCTCTAGGATTCCTTTGATCTCTCTATTGGATATTTCTGCTTGACCATTTGTTTGAGGGTGGTAGGCTGTAGCAATCTTGTGTTTCACGCTATATTTGGCTAGCAAAGTTGTAATGTCCTGCGTTTTCGGGTACCTTTAAACAACTCGGGTCGGGATTTTTTCCCCGAGTTAAGAATATTATTTTAAATAATATTATATTTGTTTGTAAATTATTCCATGAGTTATTGCTAGCCAAAATATGAATTTTATGATTTAAAAGTCAAGATAAGACTTTCAGTCTTGGACCGACACAAAAATCCTAATCGGGTAAAAATCTCGGAAAATAAAATGAAAAACTATGGGAAATATATTTTGGGCATAAAATACATTCATAAAAATTAAAGTTTGGTCAGAAATAATAAACCTAAGGGAAAATGGAAATTTTAGGGCATTTTGTGTTAAATGCTTAATTTTACCAAAATGGAGAATTTTATTCCATGAATAGACCTTAGGTTAAATTTTATTGTGTGATTAATTAAATTAAATGTGAGAGACATTTAATTTAATTATTTAATGTTAAGTTTTGTGTTTAAAACTTAATAAGAGTGAAAATGTTATAGGAAGTCAAATTGGATTTTTCTTCTTGGGAAATATTTATTAACCTTTATATAAAAAAAATTATATAATCACATATATAATGAAGGGAGGCCGGCCATGTGAGGGGGATTTATTTGGGTAGACCAAATTATTTAAGTTTAAACCCCATTTTAAATATTAGGGAAAATAGACAAGTTAATAGTAAAGTAAAAACACTTGAGTGTTTTAGATATTAAAGAGTTGTATAAACTCTTCTAACCCTCCCCAAAAATGACCCCCACTCTCTCTCAATCACTCTCATCTTTTTTTGAAAACTCTCTCAAATTTTTCTCTCCATCTTCAACCTCAAGAACACTAAGGAGGCTTGGAAGCTAAGCCTTGGTCTAGGAAGGGTTTTCCCTAAGGTAAAGTTTCAATAAACTAGACTTTTGTAAAGTTCTATCCATAGATTTTCAAATAGCTAATTATCTAATTTTTGGGGGGGAGTTGGTTAAGGTTTTTGAAAGTTTTTGAAGGAGCCAAAGCTAATAGGAAGATCTAAACCTTAAGCAAGAACAACAAAGAGGTAAAAAATTTACTTTTTATAATTTTTGTTGCAGGGTTTTTATTTTTAAGCATTATTTTGTATATTTAATGCTTAAAGTTTCTTATTGGTGATGTAATAAGGTTATGGTAGTTGTTTTATAATTTTTATGATTCTTGGGTGTTGATTTTTGAAAATAGGGACCAAAACCCCAATGGTTTTGTTGGAAACCCTAAAACAAAATACATATTTTGAGTTGTGACTTCCAAGGGGTCAAGCATCCACTGTATATTGATTTTGTAAATGTTAATTGTACTGTGATGTTTTTGAGATTGAGTACATAAAATTGAGATTTTGAAACACTCAAAAATGTTTAAAAATGAGTGAGTTATGCTATTTCAAAGTTTACGTAAAAAACTGTTTTTTCGTATTCTTAATTTCATAACCAAGTTTGGAGAGCCACTGTATAGGGAAAATGAACCCAGTTTTTTTCTAAAATTTGGTGGACATATTATTGGCATAACCTAGTATTCCACTGTAAAAATTGGTAAGAAAACACTGAACGGTTTGAAAGTTATTAAGTGTCAAAGTTTGGAAAAAAAAATAAGGACTTGAAAATAAGGTCATTTTTACCTCATTGTTGGAAAATAATTTCACCAATAAAAAATGCTCATTTTGACCTAAGATTTTACAAAGACCTAAATGGCATACCAAAAATGGAATTGGGAAATTTTGGTAATAATTGGGTAAGTAAATTTAAAGTTATGAACTAACAAAGTATGTATTTAAAAATGTGAAAAAAAAAATAAACTTTTCACACATAGTGTAAAAAATGAGATTTTGGAACTTAAGGTAAAAAGTAAAATTTTGCTTATTGCAAGATATAAACTTGGTAAGTCTTGAAAACATATTTTGACTAAAATTACCACTTTGAGTTTAGTGTGAATTATTTTTATTAAAGAATTTTTATTCTTTTTAAAAATAAAAAAATTAATTTATTAATAGTTAATAAATTAAAAGAGGGTTTAAAACCCTATATTTTGAGAAAATGATTAAGTGAATTTTTTTCTAGTAAGTTAACTTGATTAATTGATTTTGAAAAAATTGACTAGTCAAGATGGGAAATTTTGAACGATTTTCCTAATTAAGACAAATTAGGCTATTTTCTTAAAACGGTTTTTATATATTAAAACCTTAAGAAAAATAAAAGGAAATTTAAGAGTTTATTTTCTTGAAAAATAATTAAGGAATTTATTTAGTATTTTCTGGATATAATACCGGCTAAAATCTTCTATATATTTTAACCGATTTGTTGAAAGTACGAGTTAATAGCGATACCTTTAAAGAATAAGATATTTAGCGGATTGTGGGAAAATACTATTGTAATACCCGAGCCTAGTTATCGAGACCTTAGGATAGGTCTCCCTGAGAAATAGGGTTTAGTCTCAAATATTTTTGTATGAATTTCCTTAATGGGTTTAAAATCAAATAAGGACCATTAATCCTTACAAATGATTTTTATTAAAATGACCAAACTGCCCAAAATAATAATAATGAATTATGAGTGTCATAATTAATCCGAGTATATTGTATGGATAACTACAATATTGGCTAGCGTAACTAGATTGAACGTTGGAGGGTGAAAACCTGCTGAGTGCTAAGGACTCCAAGTAAGTCAACTTGTATTGTGTGGCTGCAACATGAAACGACTATGTATTATATGTTAGTATAGGGACACATGCACATATATACACTGTCGTAGAAAGTTGCTTAGAGACGTTAGTCTAGTGAGTGCTGATTTAGAAAATATGAACGGTAGATATCCGTCATATCCTAGATGGTTGATCCCTGTCACACTGCTTGATTTTATTATGTCCGGCTCATTACCGCGACGAGTGGCCAAGAGGTGAGGATTTCTGGTTAAACCTAGGGGCGCCAAAATGAATGGGACCTAGGGGCCCTCATGCTTACTTAATCAGTGAACGGTTAGAACCCGAGCAAGTGCTCTAATAAGTTATTCCTGGATAGCAGCCGTGAATATTGGCCATTCAGTGAGAGTGCCTAGAGATACTAGGGGTTGCCAAGTTTGAGTGAAGCTGAACACCCTAGGGGCAACTGCTCACCAGCACCACTAATTAACATAGAAGTCTCTTGACACTTGTGTAAATTCGATTACACTCTTGGATAAGTAGTGATGCCCTAGGTAACACGATAGTTACTCTTGATGGGGATATTTATTGGCTGGATCTTAGTGTTGAGACTCGATTCTCATTTGCAGATTAGCATTTATGTTGGAGGGCGTGTTATGCCCAAATTGTTGGAAATTGTCGAGCGTTGGTCTCGAATTATATTGTGATATATTATATTTGCTTGCTCTGGGATTTTCTGAGTGCAGGGTTATATTTGTTAATAAGATATAGTTGTGATATAATATATTTGCTTGCTCTGGGATTTTCTGAGTGTAGGGATATATTTTTTGATAAGATATAGTTGTGATATAATATATCTGCTTGCTCTAGGATTTTTTGAGTGCAGGAATTTATCTAATTATCTGAAATAATTTGTCACTGGTTATCAGGCATGACCATAAGTTTGTCAAGACGCTTTTGCGTTCTTGAAATTTATTGTGTAGAGTCCGGATGGATCCGGAACCCTAATTCTTTGCATGCTTTTGTTTTAAGGTTGAATTTACTAAGCGTTTTCGCTTACCTAGTTGTTTCTTATTGTAGGTAAGAACAAGGGCAAGGTAGAACAGTGAGCGCTGGAGTCTACCTTGCAAATGTGCATGTGGACCGACCTTTTGCGAAGCTGTTTTATTTTTGGAAATGCTGTGTAATTTTCCTAAACTAGGCTCACTCTACTCTTTATAAAATATGTTTGTAATTAAATGTTAAGTATGGCCATACGACTTTTAAAAAGTTTTTTTTATACGGGTTTTTGAGACATTTTGTTAAATGAAAACATTTATATTTCCGCATTATTGAGTCTTAAAAATATGGGTCGTTACAAAAGCCGTAAAAATCTTGTTCACAAAGTGGGTGCCTTCATCACTTATAAGCGCCCTTGGAGTGCCAAAGCCGGTGAAAACATGCTTATGTAAGAACTTCATGACTACCTTGGAATCATTGGTAGGACTTGCCACTGCTTCCACCCACTTAGAGACATAGTCAACCGCCACCAAGATATACAAATTTCCAAATGACGGTGGAACAATTCCACTTCAAGGATGCAATTCAAAGGCATTTCATTCCTTGCTGAAATATTTCCAACACGTTGGCATCGATCACATCTTTTAGCAAATTCATGAGCATCCTTGAAAATAGAAGGCCAATAGTACCCCGATTGAAAAACCTTAGCTGTTGTCCTTTGCCCACCAAAGTATCCACCATAAGGAGATGAATGACAATGTTCTAGTATACTTGAAACTTCATCCTCAGGCACACAACGCCTCATGATTCGATCTGGACATTGTTTGTACAAATAGGGCTCATTCCAATAATAAAATCTCACATCATGAAAGAATTTCTTGAGCTACTGCCTATTCAAATCAGGTGGTTGTAACCCACTCACCAAATAATTGACAAAATCAGCGTACCATGGTGTAATGACTTGGTTCACAACCAACAATTGCTCATCAGGGAATGTCTCTTTAATAGGCCCTTCACTTTTCTTTTCACTACCAGCCTCAATTCTAGATAAATGGTCAGCCACTTGGTTCTCCGTTCCTTTTCTATCCCGAATTTCCAAGTCAAATTCTTGAAGAAGAAGCACCCATCGAATAAGTCTTCGCTTAGCATCCTTCTTGGCTATTAAATACTTGATGGCTGAATGATATGTGTAAACCACCACTTTAGTCCCCACATGATACGCTCTAAACTTGTCAAAAGCAAACACCACTGCCAAAAGTTCTTTCTCGGTGGTGGTATAGTTCAATTGAGCATCGGCTAATGCCTTGCTTGCATAATAAATGGAATGAAACACCTTCTCTTTTCGTTGCCCAAGCACGACACCAACAGCAAAATCACTAGCATCGCACATCAATTCAAAAGGAAGTGACCAATCCGGAGCTACAATGATGGGTGCGGTGATAAGAGTTTTCTTCAAAGTCACAAATGCTTCTTGACACTCCTTAGTGAACTCAAATGCTCGATTTTGCTCAAGTAAGGAACAAAGGGGCTTGGAGATCTTTGAAAATTCTTTTATAAACCTCCTATAGAAACCTGCAAACCCCAAAAAGCTTCTAATTCCCTTGACTGAAGTAGGTGGTGGCAACTTCTCAATGACTTCAATCTTGGCTCTATCTACCTCAATGCCCTTGTTAGAAATCCGATGACCCAATACAATGCCTTCTTGCACCATAAAATGACACTTTTCCCAATTAAGCACCAAGTTTGTTTCTTCACATCTCTCTAACACTTTCTCAAGATTGTCCAAACAAGCAGCAAAAGATTCACCAAACATCGAAAAATCATCCATGAACACCTCAAGAGTTTTCTCCACCATATCTGAAAAAATTGTCGTCATGCAATGTTGAAATGTAGCGAGCGCATTGCATAAACCAAAGGGCATCCTCCTGAACACAAATGTCCCATATGGGCAGGTGAGCGTAGTTTTTCCTTGATCTTCGGGGGCAATAGAAATTTGATTGTAGCCTGAATACCCATCCAAAAAGCAATAATACTTATTTCCCGCTAGTCTGTCAAGCATTTGATCAATAAAAGGTAGCGGGAAATGATATTTTCTTGTTGCTTTATTTAGCTTTCGATAATCCATACAAACACGCCAACCCGTCACTGTCCTTGTGGGAATTAACTCATTGTTATCAATAGCTACCACCATGACTCCCCTTTTCTTGGGAACACGTTGAACCGGGCTGACCCACGAACTATCTGAGATTGGGTATATAATACCAGCATCAAGCCACTTAATCACTTCTTTTTTTACCACTTCCTTCATAATGGGATTCAGCATTCGTTGTTGTTCAACAGAATTGCTACAGGATTCTTCCAGCAAAATCTTATGCATACAAAGTGAGGGACTTATACCCTTTATATCAGCAATAGGCCAACCAATAGCCTTCTTGTATTTCTTCAACACATCCAGCAACATATTCTCTTTTTCAACCCCCAACAACGCAAAAATAATCACCGGTAAAGTCTCTTCACACCCCAAATAAGCGTACTTCAAATTACTAGGCAAAGGCTTCAATTCCAACTTTGGTGGTTCTTAAATAGATGGTTTGGAAGGCTTGAAATTTCTTTCTGATAACTCTAAGGACTCAAAATTCCTTCCCACTTTAGTAAAAGGCTGCTTCGATTCCACCCATGTAACTTGGGTTTCTTCCTCTTCACTCATTTCTTCAAGCTCTTCAAGTGAAATCACTCCCAATCCATCTTTACAAGTTTCTTTTAGCAATTTTTCAGCCACTATAGTATCAATCACACTAAAAGAAGAGCATTCCTCAATCTCATCTAGAAACTTCATAGAATTGAACACATTAAAGGTCACTTGTTGGTCATTCACTCTCATAGTAAGCTCTCCTTTTTGAACGTCAATCAAAGTCCTTCCAGTGGCAAGAAATGGTCTTCCCAAAATGATTGGAACATCTCTACCCGCTTCACAATCAAGAATAATGAAGTATGCCGAAAAATGAATTTATCAACTTGCACAAGTACATCTTCAATCTTGCCTTCCAGATGTGCCATAGATCAATCCGCTAATTGCAAAGTGATTGTAACGCCCTGGTTACCCCAGAACAGTTACGATGAACCGAAAATTTAACTCGTTACCCGAGTCCTTTGGTTAAAAACGTGATTCTAAGTGTTATTAACAGGCTAAGGTGGAAAAACAATCAAAGGAAAGGATATATTTTATTTAGAACATAAAACTGTTCATGGGCCCATCAAAATATTTACAAGTTATTTACAACCCAAAATGGTCATTACTGTTTCAAATTTACAAACCTGCCGACCTAAGCGACAAAAATAGGGTAAACCCCCTAGTTCCTCTGAGAACTCCTTGGCTGTGGTGGTCAAGCGACCGCATATGTACACATCACCACCTAAGCTCTCCACTTAAGGTTGGGTGAGATTTTCTTTCCCTTTACCTGCACCACATAGCACCCATGAGCCAAAGCCCAGTAAGAAAACACAATATAACATGATTTAATATCAGCAATGATCATAATAATCATTCAGGACTTTCAGTCCAAAACAGATGAGTGACAATTGAAAAGTCACTAAGGTGGGTTCCGTTCCCTCTAGCCATGTGACGATAGGGTCACCGGGGCTTTACAAATAAGTGAACCTTTCACTAACTTAAACAGGATAGGTGCATGATGACTAGTCACCAACATAACCTACCTCATGACCATAGAGTCATAACCATGGGATTCCGCTCCCTAGCCATGTGACAAGCAGTCACCTAGGCCTTTAGTTTAACACCAAAACCAAAAACTGAAGAAAACTTCAAAGTCTTACCTCAACTGAGTGAATTGCTCTGCCAATCCCTCAAGCTAGAACAGGGATCCTAGCCTCTATCCCTTGCCCAAAATTTTCCTGAGTTTTTGCTCCAAAGGACCTCAAGAACTGATGGGGGAAAGCCAAACCGACCTTGAAAAATACCATGTTTTCCTTTCCCTTCTTTTTCTTTCTTTTCTTTTCTTTCTTTCCTTCAGAGTTTCCAGCCTTTTCTACACTTCCCACTAAGGCATAAAACCTGAGTTATACCTATCCTTATATGCCAAATGACCACAATACCCTCCCCTTTAATTCTAAATCTTTTAATCCACCTAGGGGCATTTTGGTCATTTCACCAAATTCCCGCTAATTCCTCAAGTGTCTCTAATATTTTCCGCTTACTTCCCGATACCTAATTAATCACCAATTATATTCCTCAATGTCAAAATTAACCCCAATATTTTCTCTAAATTCCCATTTGGACCCCCAGGCTCGCCCCGAGCCGGGTATAAATCCCCGCTGTGACTTTTTCGCTTAACCGCTCACTAGGATCGTCTCGAATCACAGATCACAAATATATCCACATAATAATGTGGTCTCAACAATTTATCACATTTATATACAGTTATGCCCTCGACGGGCCAAAGTTACAATTATGCCATTTTTAACCTAATCAGGGGCTGCATGCATACTAATACACATAGTCATGCATCTCAAATATTCAAATAGTCATATAACATACTTTTAATCATTAAATCACATATATTCCAATTATGCCCTCCTAGCACACTAATCAAGGCCCTTAAGCCTCATTAGTAAATTTGGGTCGTTACACATTTAATATGCAATCAATATCCACATTTATCAACCAACATGCCTTAACAACAATCATGCATGTCACGTATGGGGTGCAGTTTTCTTACCTCTGATTCGAGCGAGAATGAATAAAAGAACGACCCTTGAGAACGATCTGACTTTTAGTCCTTTAGCGATCACCTAGTCATAACCAAATATGGGACACCATCAATAAAATAATTAACAAAGGTTCCCAAACCAAGATCTAGCCTCCGGGACATCAATCCCCACTAATTCGGGTAGTAGGAACAATCCTGAAGCCTAAAACCAAGTTCCCAAGGTCAAAACACTCAAACGGGCTCAAAACTACCCAAGGGTTGCGACCCTAACACCGTGAGTCGCGGCCCCCAGCCACAACAGGAGCAAGGGCCGCGGCGCCCCATACCCAGAACCACAGCGCCCAGCAAGGCCAAAATGCTCCACCTGCTTCTTTGACCTAGGGCCGCGGCCCCCAACCCAGAACCATCCACAAACTCGGTTTCCATCATCCCAAACCCTCCAAAAACATACCTAAACACTTCCAAATCCACAAATCAAAGTTCCCAAGCTTCCCAATGATCCAAAACCATCAAATCTCGAGGCTCAAATGAACCAGAAACTCAACAATTCACAAAATCCAATTCTAGGCTTAGAAACTCTAAAAGCTCAAAACTTAAAACTTAGATTACCTTTGATTGGGTTGTTTCTCGTCAAATCCTTCGGTCAAGAAGCTTCTAATCTTTCCTAGGATCACTATGCCTCGATCCTCGCTTGATTTCGACTCCTAGAACTCAAGATTTCTTCGAAAATGCCTCAAACGGTAAAATGAACTAATGGGAAGAGAAAAAGGGTTTTCTAATGTACAGTTCTATCTGACAAGCTACTTCAAGCTTAAGTAACCTCAAATAAAACCTAGTGCTCGGGGTCCCGAAAACACCCTCGGGGACATTATAGTCAAAACTTCCAGAATTTCCTCATGATCTCAATAACTCCTAATTTATCATCAAATAACATTCTCATTACTCAATATCCCAATAAAAGACCCCCGTTATGACAAAACCGCTAATTTATAATATAAGACTGTCTCATGCCGAATAGCTCGTATATATCTCCATAATAATGGGATCTCATTCACAAATCACAATATGCACCAAAATACACAAATATGTCCTCAACGGCCAAATTACCAAAACACCCTAATAATTAAATGTGGACCCACATGCATGCATATAACATCATATTATAATATAATTCACATAAACATGCATATTATCAATTAATGGCATAATTAAACAGTTATGGCCCTCCCGGCCTACTAATCTAGCCATTAAATCGCATTAGGGATTTCGGGCATTACAACTATCCCCTCCTCAGAAATTTCATCCTCAAAATTTACCTGAATAGCTCGGGATACTGACTCTGCATAACTGACTCCAGCTCCCAGGTAGCTTCCTTGACCTTGTTGTTCCTCCACAACACCTTAACCAAAGGTATCGTATTATTTCTGAGGACCTTATCCTTTCTGTTAAGTATCTGAACTGGCTGTTCCTCAAAGGAGAGATCTGGCTCAAGCTCCAGATCTTCATATCTCAAAATATGATTCACATCAAATACATACCTCCGAAGAGTTGATACATGAAACACATTATGCACGGCCGACAACGCCGGTGGCAAAACCAACCTGTAAGCCACCTAACCATTCCTCTCCAGGATCTCAAATGGACCTACAAACCTAAGGCTCAGCTTGCCCCTCTTCCCAAACCTTCTCACCCCTTTCCATGGCAAGACTCTAAGGAAGACATAGTCTCCCACTTGGAACTCCACGTTCCTACGCTTGGGATCTACATAGCTCTTCTGTCTACTCTGAGAAGCGAGCATCCAAGCTCTAATTTTCTCAATGGCCTCACCGGTCCTCTGAACTGCCTCAGGACCTAAGTATCTCCTTTCACCTGTCTCATCCCAATGAATGGGAGACCTGCACTTCCTACCATATAGCATCTCATAAGGTTCAACTCCAATGGTAGAAAGATAACTGTTATTATAGGAAAACTCTATCAAAGGTAGATACTTACTCCAGGATCCACCAAAGTCCAACACACATGCTTGCAGCATGTATTCCAATATCTGGATCATCCTCTCAGATTGCCCATCTGTCTGAGGATGATAAGCAGTACTGAACTTCAATTGTGTACCCATGGCCTTCTGTAAACTTCCCCAGAACTTGGAAGTAAAAGTGGGGTCCCGATCTGACACAATCGACCTCGACGCTCCATGGAGGCGCATGAACTCTCTCACATAGAGATCTGCATACTGATCAACTGTATATGTAGTCCTCACTGGCAAGAAGTGAGCTGACTTGGTGTAGCGATCCACTATCACCCAAATAGAGTTATGCTGACCAACAGTCCTAGGTAAGCCCACCACGAAATCCATCATGATGTCTTCCCACTTCCACTTTGGGATATCCAGAGGCTGCAATAACCCTGCCAGCCTCTAATGCTCAGCCTTGACCTACTGACATGTCAAGCACTTAGCCACATACTCTACTACATCTCTCTTCATCCAGAATCTCTCGCCTCAAAGCAGTGTCTAACGAAACATATATCCGCCCCTTGTATCTCAACAAGCCTAAATCAGACACTGTAATCTCTGGATGCTCCAGCCAAAACATCCTCTCTGATCTTGATCAGCTGTGGATCACTCAACCGACCCTCCTTAATTCTCTCCAACAGTGTAGACTGTAGCGTAATATTAGCCAACTGGCCCACCAGCAACTCTATACCAACTCTGGTCATATCATCTGCTAACTCTCTGGCTATCAGCCTCATACCATAAATCTGTCCCGGACCCTTCCGGCTTAAAGCATCAGCTACCACGTTGGCCTTTCCTGGATGATACAAAATCTCACAGTCATAATCTTTTACTAACTCCAGCCAACGCCTTTGTCTTATATTCAGGTCATTCTGAGTGAAGAAGTGTTTCAGGCTCTTGTGGTTTGTATAGATCTCACACTTCTCTCCACAAAGATAATGCCTCCATATCTTTAGAGCAAAGACCACAGCTGCCAACTCTAAATCATGAGTGGGATATCTCTTTTCATACTCCTTCAACTGACGAGAAGCATTAGAAACTACCTTCTCAGATTGCATCATAACACAGCCCAAACCCTGATGAGAAACATCACAATAAATCACAAACTTCTCCTGATCTATCGGGAGACTCAAAATCGGAGCTGTAATCAATCTCTGCTTCAGTTCTTGGAAGTTTTTCTCACATTTATCTGACCACACAAATCTCTGGCTCTTGCGTGTCAGCTCAGTCAACGAAGTAGCAATCTTTGAGAACCCTTCCACGAAATGCCTATAATAACCTGCCAATCCAAAGAAACTTCTAACCTCAGAAGCATTCTTTGGCCGCTTCAATTTTCGATGGATCTACCTTAATCCCCTCCTTACTGACAATGTGCCCAAGAAAGGATACCTGAGATAACCAGAACTCATATTTCTTGAACTTTGCAAACAATCTGTGTTCCCTCAGTCTCTGTAGAACCAACCTCAGATGTTGCTCGTGCTCTGACTCAGACTGAGAATATACTAGAATATCAATGATGAAGACGATCACAAACTGGTCTAGATAATCCTTGAACACTCTGTTCATCAGATCCATAAAAGCAGCAAGGGCATTAGTGTGACATCCCCAATTTGCTAATAAGGTTTAGAACCTTGATTAGCGTGCCTGGAGGGCAATAAGTGATTTAACATGATAATATATGAATTTTAATGAATATGTGATTAGAATGCATGTCTAGGTGAAAAAAATATGCATGTGGGCCCCGTTTGCTTATTAGGGGTAAATTGGTAATTTTAGCCCGTTGAGGGCATAAATGTAATATATGTGAAATTTATGGTATAATGGTGATATAATTGTGATGCACGTGTCGAGACGGTCCTAGGGAGCTAATTATTTTAAAAGTCACAACAGGATTAAATACCCGGCTCGGGAAGGGCCTAGGGGTATTTTGGGAATTTGTAAGTAATGGTTAGTGAGATTTTGGTAACTTGAGTGACCATTTGTAACCATTAAGTATAACTATTCTAGGTGAGAAAATGGTATATTTGTAAGGGATGTGAAATGTCTAGGATGCCCTTGAGGTCTAGTTAGAAAGGGAATTAGATGGAAGGGTAAAATGGTCTTTTGGCAGGAATTTAGATAAGTTTGGCTGAGATAAAAAAGTCATTCACGTTTTTATACTTAGGCAAATTCTGTTTTGGCTGAAAGAGAAGGGAAAACTAAGAACCTAGAAGGAAAAGTGGAAAAGGAAGGGAGCTGGTAGTTTGAGGCTTAGGAGGAGAATCAAAGTGGCTTGAGGAAACTAAAGCCAAGTATAGGCCAAGATTTTCTCAGAGGTAAGAATTTATCTCTGTTTTGTTTAAGTTTCTAAGCTTGATTTTTAGAGTGTGAGCATGGAAATTGAAAGTTGGTTTGTGGCTGGTTTGTGTGGGAATTCAGTTTGAGAAACAAGAGGATTTAACTTGAAGCTGGAATTGAAGGAAGCTTAAGGTCGAATTCTCCACTTGAGGTAAGAATTCTATGCAATTTTGAGGTTTGTTTCTAGTGTGGTTTAAGAATTTTGAAGCATGGTTTAAGTTTTATAAGCCTTGGTTTAAGTTTCTGGTTTACTGGTTTAAACTTCTGAAATTTGAAACCAAAGTGTGAATTATGGGTGTGATTATGTGTTTGTGCTTGTTGTTGGTGTTTATAGGTTGCTAGGTGGTTTATTTGAGGTTTTGGATTGATGTTGGGGTTTAGGTATGCATTGGGGTTGAATTGGAAGTGTTATGGCTCGGGGAAAATGCAGGGGAAAACCTAGAATTCTGGGTTCGCGTAGGGGCGCCGCGGCCCTGTTATTTAGAACATGAAACTGTTCATGGGCCCATCAAAACATTTACAAGCTATTTACAACTCAAAATGGTCATTACTGTTTCAAATTTACAAACCCGCCGACCTAAGCGGCAAAAATAGGGTAAACCCCCTAGTTCCTCTGAGAACTCCTTGGCCGTGGTGGTCAAGCGGCCGCATATGTACACATCACCACCTAAGCTCTCAACTCAAGGCTGGGTGAGCTTTTCTTTCCCTTTACCTGCACCACATAGCACCCATGAGCCAAAGCCTAGCAAGAAAACACAATATAACATGATTATAATATCAACAATGATCATAATAATTATTCAGGACTTTCAGTCCAAAATAGATGAGTGACAGTTGAAAAGTCACTAAGGTGGGTTCCCTTCCCTCTAGCCATGTGACGATAGGGTCACCGAGGCTTTACAAATAAGTGAACCTTTCACTAACTTAAACAGGATAGGTGCATGATGACTAGTCACCAACATAACCTACCTCATGACCATAGAGTCATAACCATGGGATTCCGCTCCCTAGCCATGTGACAAGCAGTCACCTAGGCCTTTGGCCCTAGCTCTGAGTAACTAGTCAAGCGCTTATAAGTTTCATCGACCTTAGGGTTGGTCCAGCATTAATGTCCCTAGAGGCATTCAATGCTGATATTGATTAGATCTAATCTTTAATCAGCCCTACGTTCAGGACGCTTATGCCGTTTCAGACTCACAGGTCAGTAATATACGACCAGTGCCGTCCTGACTAATCAGTGCCATACACAAGTAAGCAAGCTCTGCTAAGCATTTAATATGCAATCAATATCCACATTTATCAACCAACATGCCTTAACAACAATCATGCATGTCACATATGGGGTGCAGTTTTCTTACCTCTGATTCGAGCGAGAATGAATAAAAGAACGACCCTTGAGAACAATCTAACTTTTAGTCCTTTAGCGGTCACCTAGTCATAACCAAATATGGGACACCATCAATAAAATGATTAACAAAGGTTCCCAAACCAAGATCTAGCCTCCAGGACATCAATCCCCACTAATCCGGGCAGTAGGAACAATCCTGAGGCCTAAAACCAAGTTCCCGAGGTCAAAACACTCAAACAGGCTCAAAACTACCCAAGGGCTGCGGCCCTAGCACCTTGAGCCGTGGCCCCCAGCCACAATAGGAGCAAGGGCCAAGACGCCCCATACCCAGGGCTGCGGCACCCAGCAAGGCCAAAATGCTCCACCTGCTTCTTCGAGCTAAGGCCGCAGCGCCCAAGAACAGGGCCGCGACCCCTATAACCCAGAACCATCCACAAACTCGGTTTCCATCATCCCAAACACTCCAAAAACATACCTAAACACTTCCAAATCCACAAATCAAAGTTCCCAAGCTTCCCAATGATCCAAAACCATCAAAACCCGAGGCTTAAACGAACCAGAAACTCAACAATTCACAAAATCCAATTCTAAGCTTAGAAACTCTAAAAACTTAAAACTTAAAACTTAGATTACCTTTGATTGGGTTGTTTCTCATCAAATCCTTCGGTCAAGAAGCTTCTAATCTTTCCTAGGATCACTATGCCTCGATCCTCACTTGATTTCGACTCCTAGAACTCAAGATTTCTTCAAAAATGCCTCAAACGGTAAAATGAACTAACGGGAAGAGAAAAATGGTTTTCTAACGTACGATTCTATCTAACAAGCTACTTCAAGCTTAAGTAACCTCAAATAAAACCTAGTGCCCGGGGTCCCGAAAACACCCTCGGGGACATTATAGTCAAAACTTCCAGAATTTCCTCTTGATCTCAATAACTCCCAATTTGTCATCAAATAACATTCTCATTACTCAATATCCCAATAAAATACCCCCGTTATGACAAAACCGCTAATTTATAATATAAGACCGTCTCATGCCGAATAGCTCGAATATATCTCCATAATAATGGGATCTCATTCACAAATCACAATATGCACCAAAATACACAAATATGCCCTCAACGACCAAATTACCAAAACACCCTAATAATAAAATGTGGACCCACATGCATGCATATAACATTATATTATAATATAATTCACATAAACATGCATATTATCAGTTAATGGCATAATTAAACAGTTATGGCCCTCCCGGCCTACTAATCCAGCCATTAAACTGCATTAAGGATTTTGGGCATTACAGTGACTGTGGTTGGCCTTGCTTCTCCAATCCCTAACTTCTTGAAAATCGACATGGGCATCAAATTAATGCTAGCCCCCAAGTCATAAAGTGCTCTACCAACATCTCTACCCCAAATAGAACAAGGAATTGTAAAGTTGCCCAGGTCTTTCAATTTAAGAGGAATTTTATTCTTCAATATAACACTGCAACCTTCAGTCAAAGCCACCGTTTCAAATTCTCCAAGTCTCCTCTTCTTGGTTAAAATATCCTTCAAAAACTTCACATAGTTGGGCATTTGTTCCAATGCTTCCACCAACGGTATATTGATGTGAAGTTTTTTTCAAAACATCTAAAAATCTTCGGAATTGACCATCTTGTTGCTGCTTTTGAAATCGTTGAGGAAATGGTGGAGGTGGCTTGCTTATAGGCTTCTCTGTTGCATTTTGCTGAGGAATTGCTGCAGCAATTGCTTCAGGATCAACATTTGACATTTTTCAAACTCACAACTCTTTCTTCCCTTTCCACACTACTTTGGATTGAAATGGGCTTGCTTTTGCTCTTAGAATTATCCTCATTCAACTCCAGATTTTTACCACTCCTCAAGGTAACTGCCTTGCAATGCTCCTTATCATCTCTCCTTGGATTTTCAATATCACTAGGCAAGGTTCCTTGTCGTCTATTCCTTAGCTCATTGGCTAGCTGCCCCATTTGAATCTCTAGGTTCTTCAAGGATGTCTCTTGGCTTTGAATCATAGCATCATTTTTTGCCATATATTCTTCCATTAAACTCTCCAGCGAGCTTGATTGAGACACTTGAGGAGGAGGTGGTTGAGCTCTTGGTGGTTGTTGAGAAAACCCTGGTGGATACGTAGGCTTGTTTTGCATTGATGCTCCCTCCGCTTGAACTAGCTCCTTGACCCCCCCATGAGAAATTTAGATGCTGCCTCTACCTCAAATTATAAAAGTTTGAATATGGGTTATACGGTTGGCATTTTGATTCCCCACATAACAAACTGAAGCAGGATTCAAAGGACAACTCTCAAATGTGTGCCCATCTTCACAATAAAAACAAGACACATCATAAACTTGTCCCATCACAGCTGGTTGTACCATTCCCCCCAAACTCATGTTCTTGAGAAGGTTAGTCATTGAAGAAACTTGAGCGGTCAAAGCTATCAATGCATCCACTTCAAGTATGCCAACTACTTTTCGACTTGTTGAGGCTCTAGCATTGGACCATTGGTAATTGTTGCTAGCAATCCTTTCCAAAATCTCATAGGCTTCATAGTAGGACTTAGAGAGAATAACCCCATTAGCCAAAGCATCCAACACCATGCGAGTGGAAGAATTAAGCACATTATATAATGCTTCCATTTGTATACAATGCAGAATCCCATGGTGTGGACACATCTTCAATAACTCTTTGAATCTCTCCCAAGCTTCACAAAAAGATTCATCTTCCAGCTGTTGAAAAGACATGATTTCATTGCGAAACTTGGCATTTTTGGTAGGAGGAAAGTACTTCGTCAAAAAGATTTCAGCCAACTCATTCCATGTAGTCACCGAGTCGGGAGGAAGGGTGTTGAGCCAAGCTCTAGCTCGATCCCTCAAAGAGAAAGGGAACAATTTCAACCTTAGGACCTCGTCACTTACTCCTTGTAGCTTGAAAGAATCGCTCACCTCCAAAAATGAACGAAGATGAAGATGAGGATCCTAAGTAGGTAGCCCACTAAATTGACCCATTGTCTGCAACATTTTGAACATCACGGGCTTTAACTCGAATTGGGGTGCTTGAATTTCAAGCCTAACAATGCCCTGGTTGAGCTCATTGAACATGGGGGCAGCATACTCCCTTATGGCTTTCTCTCTATCATCAGCCATAGCAATCGTGTTAACCATATTATTAGCACCTCAACTCCTTCAACCTCTTCAGCCATATTAAGGTGATTTTGAGCCCGTTGTTCCCTTAGTCTTCTTCAAAATGTTCGATCAATTTCAGGGTCAATAGGAGCTAGTTCAATATCTTCTTGCTCGTTCATACAATAGATCACCTGAGAAAACACAAGAACAAGCAAACAAGGTCAAAACAACAAAGAAAAATAAATTTCAAGTAATTGATATTACACAAATTTCTAATTTCAATCCCCGGCAACAGCGCCAAAAACTTGTTGTGTAAATTTTAATTGATTTAAATACGCAAGTGTACGCAATCACACAAGTAATACAGTGATAAGTAGATCGTCTCCACATGGATTGCAAAATAGAAAATGGGCAAAACAATTACTAAACAACTTAAAGATATTGACAATTAATGGGTTGTTTGTGAGCTAAACAAAATATCAAAAAGATAAAAATACTGAAAATAAAACTGAACTAAACAAGGTAATTTGAAAGAAACACGTGGATTATAAACTAGACTTGAATTATTAATTCCCCCTATGTCAATTAAACTGAACAGAATACGGTAGTAATATTTTAGCAAAACTCTCAGGTTAACAAGAATTCAATAAACACTCATAAAACTTTCCCAAATTTTATGATATTTATTATTTTACCTAATTAAACATATTCCTATGCCAAATCAGATTTAAGAATACTAATTTAAGGCTCAATTCTCAAAATTTACACAAGGCAAATAACACATCCCTATGTTACTTACTAACACAACCTAATATAGATTATGACTTGTGTCATCCAAGTTCTTTCCATTATATTTAATCCTCCCAGCATCAAACATAATTAAACAATCTTGCCATTGCTGGCGAAACAACAACAAGAAATTAACAATAAGCACACTTGAATGAACAAGAGAGATTTCACTAAAATAAGGTGCAATAATTTACTACACTATAACATATGGTTCATCAACAATTCAAGCCACACAAAAATTAGTTCATGGCTGATTTAAAGAGCATTAATCCAAATTCAATACAGCCCATAAGTATTCAGAGTAGAATTCAAAGTAGAGAATATAAAATGAAGTTTAGAAACAAGAGAAAGAACAAATTTAATTAATGATTGAGCTTCTTTATGCGTTGTCCTCCTCTTCTTCCTTGATTTCTGGTTTTTCTTCCTCTCTTTCTTGCTTTTCTTTTCCAAAATATGGTAGACTCCCTCCATATGCGGCTGACCCTTCTCTAAGTACATCTAGGTTTCCTAATTTGGCCATGTAAGTACAAAATTTCCCCTCCTTTTGGTATATACGTGGGTCTCTTCTTTTTCTTTCATTTGACATTTGCTTCTAATTTTGACTCATGCTTTCTGCACTTGCCACCTCTACCACTATTCCAACTCACCCTCTAAATTTTCAAGCATGCTTAGATGCCCAAAAAAAGTCTGATCAAAATGCTTCAGCAAAATCTGCTTTGCTGCCGCAAACCTGCTATTTCAGCAATCAAAATTTAATGTAGATAGTTTCACAAGTTAATTCATTCTTTGTACAAATATCTATCCATGAAACTATTGTCTTCAACCCATTAGCAATAAAAATCTACAAAAACAACTAAACTTAACTAAGATCATAAGAAAACACAAAAGTTAGTTACAAAAGCTAATAATGAACTAACATCGCCAATGATTTTTCCACATTTATAAGTTCAAAAGCACATGAAATAACTCTTTATTCAAGAGTTATTGCCAGCCAAATGGGATAAAGGGCCTCCCGAATGAAGTTGATCGAGGACAACTTCTCAACTTCTAATTTGAGGGCCTCTGCCCTCTCCGCCCCTAGAGATCTCTGCTTTTTCCGGACCGAAGTTGCATTTATGTCAATGTTCAAGGCGTGACATATGACGTTGCGGTTGATCCCGGTCATATTTGAGTGAGACCAGGCCAAGACATCCTGGTTCTCTTTTACCTAGGCAATTATGGCAACCTTGACCTTCGAGTTTAGGTGCCTCCCAACTCGAATTACTATGGTCGGGTCACCGTCACAAATGCACACCTCTTCCACCTCCTCCATGGGTTCTAATGCCCTATCTGCTCTTACCCGTGGGTCCAATTCATCCTCCTCTCAGATCACCCTCCGTGCTGGATGTGGGGGTGGAATTGGATCAATGTTTTCCTCCTCAAGAGGCTCTTCACGGACCATGTAGATTGGTCAGGCGAAAACGTGATAGCACTTCTGGGTGCTCTTCTGATATCCTCGTACAATCCCCACCCCTCCATTATCGCATGGTAATTTCATGCAGAGGTGGAAGATGGAGGTGATGGCGCCAAAATCGACCAACGTGGGACGACCAAAAATAATGTTGTAAGCGGTGGGGCAGCCCACCACTACGAACGTACAAAATTTGAACGAGTCCTGAATCTCATTCCCCAACGTCACGGGTAGTTGAATTTTACCCATCGAGAGCAATGAATCCCCATTGAAGCTGTAGATCTGCGTTGGGCATGAAGCCAGATCTGCCTCGGTCAAACCAATTGCAGTGAAGGCCAGATTAAACAGTACATTGATGGAGCTCCTGTAATCCACCAACACTTGGGATACCATTTTGTTGGTGATTTGGGCATCGATGACCAAGGGATCATGATACGGGACATGAATGTTTCGGGCGTCCTCTTCCGTGAATGTGATGGGCAGGTTCATTAACTTCGAGCGTTGGGCTGGAGTCTGGACCAAGGCACATACCTCGTGGTCGTGATCGAGTTTGTTGAGGCATCGTTTCTGATCATTCCAGGATGGCCCTCCCAAATGCAGGCCTCCTGATATGGTGGCCACGTGGCCATCTACTTGCGGAGTCGTGGTTCTGGGAGGATATGGCTTTCCAGGTCCATGTGCCTGCACTATCGGGGCCCCCTGAGGGGCCTGTGCTCCCAAACCTATAGCGTACCCTCCCTGGGGAGGTCGGTACGTCATCCCATGGGTACCAGTGGATCCGAACACCGCTGAGGATGCCGGATAGAAAGGCATGGGATATTGTATTCTGCATTCGGGAAAGGTTTGGGCACTCGACTAGTTTGCCGGCTGCCACCCAAAGGCTTGGATTCAGGGCTCCTCCCAGTTGATAAAAAATTCTACCCTCTTAATGAACTCTTCAAGGGTGGCTGCCTTGATGTGCTGCATGTCGTCCCAAAGAGGGGATCCAGCTCTGATCCTAGACTGGAGAGCCACCAAGCGCTGTCCGTCGTCCACCTTAGTTTTCGAGGCTTCCTCCGTGAAGCGCTGGATATAAGCCATGAGGGTCTCCATGGGATGTTGTTTGACATTGGCCAGCGCACTGATTTGCATGCACATCTTCATGGCAGCCACGAATTGCTTACGGAATGCCGATTGCAATCCAGACCAGGATTGGATTGATCCCGACTTAGGTCTATTCTACCACTTTTCTGAGGGTCCAACCAGAGTGATCGAGAAGCATAGAAACTTTCCTTTGTCGCAGACGTGAGCTACGGTCATCAAGCGGTTGTAGCGGGACAAATGGTTCCTGGGGTCTGCGTTCCTGGTGTAGGCGGGTAGGTTTGGCATCTTGAACCCTTTTGGTAGTACCACATCCACTATATGTTTGGCACATGGATCCTTTTCCTCTTCTTCGAAATCAGAACCTCCAACTTCTTATTTTCGGACCAAACGGTCCGTGACTTTCTTAAGAGCGGCCAACTATTCCATGAACTGTTTGGGCATTTCATTGTCCAGGGGGACTATCTCGTTCCTCCTGTCGTTGAGGTTATTCCTCAAGTCACCTCTGTGGGGGCGGATCTTTTCCTTCCAGGCCTGCTCCTTTCGGGCATTAAGGCCATCACGCAAGTCTACTTGCGAAGTATCGTCTCCCAAACTATTGGCTTCCGGTTCTTCTCCATGTTTGTACCCTCCGTGATCTTTGTTCACAGAGGCACTAGGATAGAAGCGTTGTTCTCATTCGTCTTGTCTAGGGACATTCTGGGGCTTGGTACCCTGTGGGTGCTTCCCCTACGGATCATTCGAATGATCCCATCCTAGGACAGGATTCATTCATTCTCTCCTAGGGAAGTGCCCTAGGTTGGCCCCAGTTTTTTGAATGGGATGAGCTTTCTTTTGGGGGTTTTCTTTTCCCCTAGGATCAGCCATTTTGACTTTTCCTTTTTCCTGAACAGGATTTAACGGGCCGGCACCGGGATGTCGTCCCGGAGGAGGGATAGGGCTACTGTTGTGAGGTACGGTAGTCCTAATCGGTGGGATAGGCGGCTGCAACCCCAGAGGCAGAATGGTTGAAGGGTTGGCTACCAATCATTGGGCACCAATGAAGGCCTGAAGAGCTAGGAGTGACTCTTGCATCTGGCGGGTGGCTTCTTTTTGTTCAGCTATCCTGGTTTCTTGTTCCAAGACCTATTGTCTCAAGCGAACCACCTCTGGACCCTCCTGTTTAGGCTCCATATTCATTTCTTTAGAATTGACGGGGTTTTCGGGCTCGTGATCCTCGTATTCCCCTTCATCCTCCTCATAATAGCCTTCGTCGTAGTCACCCCCATCTCCGAAGTTCTGAGAATCATTGGGCAGGGGCCCTTGAAAAGGCATATTCTCTGGTTGGTCTTGAGGAAATGTTTGATCGGGCAATGGTTCTCCACTATCTTATTGTTGCTGGTGAGTAGGATCAAACACGGTATATCTAGTGTTCACCACTTTTGCAGATGTTTGAGATTGACTCAAGCTTCCTTCGACTCTCAATGAAAACGCCAAAATGTTTATCGAGTTTTTTGGAAACTAGATATAGATTAAGAAATAAGAGCTAGGAAAAAAGGCTCAAAGAGAAACAAACAGAGTTTTTTAAGTGGTTGGGGCGTTATTGAGCGTTAGTCCACGAGTCTATTGTATTAGATTTTAGAGAGCTTTTGACAATGGAGTTTTCTGCAAGTTTTAGCAAACTAATTGCTTCCAAGAGAAAATCTCGAATTCACGCTACAGTGCACAACTAGTCTTATTTATAGGCAGTCAGGTGCAATGGGCTTGGGCCAGATTAATCCTAGCCCAATAGGGATGTAATCATGGTTTACTTGCTAATGGAGTCATAATACAAAGGATATTGCTCAATAAAACATATTAATCAGGGCCCATTGGGCCGGCTTGGGCAGAGCCAAGCCTTACAGCTGTCAATAGTACATAACCTCAGACTGGTTTGTGTGGGCTTCTAAGGGGATCCTGGGGACAGGATCTGTCAGAGTAGTGGCAGTACTGTTTCCTAGGAACAGCGTACGTTCTGCGCATAACCTCTTCTGCAGGTTAGTTGAGGAGACCAACTTCCGTGTTTCTTGGGGACATTTCAGCATCAGGGAAGATCAAACTTGCCCTATCTGGACGTCTGGTCTGGGTTCCTTTACTATTGTCCTGGTTCAGTTACTAGAACCCTGGTTCGCTCACCAGGACGGGTTCATTCTTGACAAGGTCTATTCCCAGACTAGCAAGCCTGCTACCTCTATTGGTATCCCGGAGGATACGGATAGGTTGGGGCCGGGAAGATGAGTTGGGCCAGCATCTTGGTCCTGGTTCCCTTGTTATGGTCGCGCCCATTGAATATTGGTTGGCTCATTGATAATTGGGTTGTTAGGACTTTCTTCTTATCTGTTCTTCGGCCTCAGTATGGGCCTAGATCTTTTTGAGGGAGCCCATGGACCCATTGCGTCATGCCACGTGTCCCGAGGGGAAAATAGGGATAACATAACCCTTAACCTAAAAGAACCTACTCCATAATAGCAATCATAATCACAAACATAATTATAATTAATATTAAAGAGATTAAGGGAAGAAAAGAAACTAGATTGATGAGCAATAGTGTTGTAGTATTGTAGTCTTCTCTCCAGCCCTTTTTGAGTCTTTTTCTCTCAAAAACCGTAATAAAAACTTATCTCCAATTAATCCTAATAATCTTTTATAGTCTCCTTTAAATTATATTTAAAATGTAATTAAAAATCTGAAAACAGCGTCGCAGGCTGCAGCCTGAATTTCTGCATGTCGCGACCTAAAACAGAATATAGGCAAAACTGGCTACGCAGGCCGCGACCTGAAAAATTTGGGTAGCGGCCCAACTTCACTTTTCTACACAACAGGAAGCGGCCCGTCTTAGAACATAAAATTTGAAACATCAATTCCAAATAAACTGTCGTGGCGTGAATTTTATGGGTTGCGACCTATCTTCAATTTCTTCAATTCTCGGCCTTAGATAGCTTGTACGCTACCGCCACTTCAACACATTAATCCTAAAAGCCTGGAATTCTCCTAAAACTTCATTTTAACCTCATCTCAGCAAGTCTTTTTCAACCTATGATTCATAAACTACACTTGCCATCAAAATGTCAGATTTATCATCATAAAATGCAATGTAGAAAATATGTTGTAGACTCATGAAACTAAGTTAAAACTACTAAAAAATGCTATCATAACACCACCCAAGCATAGAAAAACTTATCAAATATTAAAACAAAAATGAACTTATCATCGGGGTTAATTGAGAATTGATAGTGTTATTTGAGGTTTAGTGGGAAATGTGTCAAAGGACGATTTTTCCCTTAGAGGCATTAAAGAACTAAGGTTAAGGCTAGGGGCGTTTTGGTATTTTCCCTAGCCTTGGACTACCTTAGTCATCTAGAGACTTTAGGAAACTTAGAAACAAGCAGAACACTCTCAGCTTAGTCCACGCACTCTCTCTCTCTCTCTCTCTCTCTCTCGTTTTTCTCTCTCACTCTCTTGAAGTGTTGTGGAACTCTTGAATTTTTTAGGAGAATTGGCTTGGAAATCTAAGAAACTTGGGGCTAGGATTGGTTTAAAGGCAGCTTAGGGTCGAAATTCACAGCTGATGTAAGAATTTGTACTATGTTTTCTAATGAAATTCTATATTGGTTAAAGTTTGGCTAAGTCTTAAGTGTTAGCATGGGTTTGAGATTTTAGGACTTTAAGTTATAAATGATGTGTTTTAGAGATTATGGGTTGTTATCTATTGTGTATCTGAATTGCTGGAATAGTTTGGGTGGTCAATTTGGGGTGGAAACTGAGTTTGGAGGGGTTTTGGATGAGATTGCAATTTCTGAAATTGCTAACTTTTCTGGGTTCGCAGGGTTGCGTTGCGATGTTATTCCTGGAGCTCCGCGGCACGCATGAACACAGGGGCTAGGGCGGCATCCTGAATCTCCTTAGCGCTGCAGCGCTGGGTGAGCTGTGTCGTGGTGTGTGTCCAAGGAAATAAGGGCATTGGCTCTCTGACTTGTAGAGAGCCACGACGCTTGTGAGGAGCACCACGACTCAAATTGGGGATTTTGTCCAAATAGGGTTTTTTTGAGCACGAGAACTCAAACCTAAAGGCTCGGAAAAGATTATACTACCTAGTTTAGTAGAATTCGAGGTCCTGGAGGCTAAGAATTAATATCAAAGCTTTTGATTAGTTTAGTTCTTGATGATTATCCGTTATTATGTTGTGACTAGGTTATACCATTAGGCTTAGGAATAAGGATAGCGCTCGGGGTCGCCGTACGCTATGTTCTCGGGACTCGAGGTAAGAAAACTGCACCCTGGTTGTAATTAGGGTTCGGGCCTCTGTTAATGATTATGACTATAATTATGCTTGTGATTACTTGTTTAGGCATGATTGTATGCACTAAATCTGATTGTGTGTTAGGTAAATTGTATGTTTGATTATAGCTAATTTTGAAGCTCGGTCTAAGAGCTGAGGTCCGCAATAAGCGTGCGAAACGCAAACCGTTTGGCTAGGGCAACCTGTGAGTGCAGGATGCACCTGTCTGGCCTAAATGGCACCTAAATAATTAGAAGTGCAATCCACACTTGTGTAGCTCATTAATTTTGTAAATTGGACTATGTGTTTGATTGAGTATGGTTATTTCTGCTAAGCATGTTATTTATATTCTGTTGCTTATTTGAATCTATTGATTTAAGTTTTCTTACTGAACCTTGGCTCACGGGTGCTATGTGGTGCAAGTAAGGGAAAGGGGAAGTTGGACCAGTCATGAGTTGGAGAGCTTTAGGGGCGGCGTGTACATATGCAGCTGCTCGACCGCCATGGCCGAGGATTCAAGAGGGACCAGAGTCAAACCCTAATTTTTCCGCTTAGGCCGACTTGTGTTGTAACTACCCTTTGGAGTTGTAAATGACTTGTAAATATTTATTTTGGGATCCCATGTACAGAATTAAACTTTTAAATGAAAGAAATTGTTCCTATGATCAAAACTTTTAAACCCTATTCCGTTAATTGCTCTTAGTTACACGTTTATATCCAAATGTCTTGATTATCAAGTCCAATACTATTTAAAGTACACAGTGTAATGGTCTTGGCTATCCAGGGTGTTACAACACATATCATTACTCTTTTACCTATTGTAGTAGTTGAATCCTCTAATGAAAGTCCCCATTTTTCCTAAAAAAAAAAATAATTGATGCAAAAAAATGACCTGCTTTGGCAGAAACAAAGTAAACTAAAAGTTCTTTCAACAACAGATGCCAAACAAATTTATCTATTTATTTTTTTTAAATAATTTTTTTGACAAAAATTTTCTTTACAAAAATTAAGATTAATATATAAGGACAAAATATTTTTTTCCCCCGAACTATAGCACTTGTTGACTTTTGCTCATTCCATCCAAAATAGTAACGGGTTGCTGACGTACAGTTCAAAAATATTTTTATTAATTAATTAATTTAAAATTAGAAAAAAATAAATAAAAATCATTTTCAAAATAAAAATTTAATAAAAACGTATCTTTAAATTTATTAAATTATATAAAATCCAATAAATAAAAATCACTAAATATAAATAAGTTTTAATCCATGTGAATGCCAAAAATTGGACATGATCCTAAGAGGGCCATAGTCAACGCTCGAGAGAAAAGTTGAGGCTTACCCAAGTGACCTCGAGCACGCCAAGCAACCTCGTGTCTCACCCCATGCAAGACCTATGCCTCACGCGAGACCTTCGCGAAACTGTCCCATCTCGCCCCACGCGAGGCCCTTGCCAGGGGGTGACCCCTAGTATAGCTTACCTCGCCTCGCCTAGATGAAAGTCCAAAGGGCCATGTTCTGGTGTGCGTCACCTCACATGCCCACCAACAGCCTCATGCCCCTGGCCCTTGGTAAACCGCCTCGCAAGACCCCAGCGTCTCGCACCTCTGGCCCGCGCCTCGTGCACCAGTGCACCAATGCCCTTGCGCCCCTGGCCCTCGGCAGACTACCTCGTGAGACCAAAGCGTCTCGCACCTCTGGCCCAAGCCTCGCGCACCAACGCACCAATGGCCTCGCGCCCCTGGCCCTCGACAGACTGCCTCACGAGACCCCAACGTCTTGCGCCTCTGGCCCACGCCTCGTGCACCAGCGCACTAATGGCCTCGTGCCCCTGGTCCTCAGCAGACTGCCTCGCAAGACCCCAGCATCTCACGCACCAGCGCACCAATGGCCCCGTGCCCCTGGCCCTTGGCAAACCGCCTCGCGAGACACCACCTCACACACGGTCCTTCCCCCCGCGACAGCCACCTTGAGACTCTGACCTCCCGTGCCTTGTGGGATCGTATCTCCCATGATGACCCATAAAAGCTCCAACACTTAAAGTCTAAGAGAGCAGGGTGCATGATGAGTATAAGAAAACCCACGAATGACTCAAAAAAAGAAAGATCATACGATTCGAAGTACGTACGTGGGTATGACTCTGAATGCCCCAGGTGTCTGACCCTAAAGACCACGCTAGACAAGTAGTGGTCGTACGAATGGGGTACCTGATGTGGTCCTTCCCAACAAACCTCTGACATTCGTACCAAACAGATGGTGTTGGTATAACTAAGTACTAAAGTAGAGGTGCTCCCGTAGACTCTGAGCATGTACTGGAGCCGACCACCACGCTCCTTGCACCACTACTATCTATAGACTGCATATGCAGCGTCATGTCCCCAAGGACCACCATGTACAATGAGCCAATAGTGCTCTACTATAAATACGACCTCCCTTCACCTGAGAAAGGGGAGGAGGATTTTTGAGAGAAATTTGTAACCATACACTGTTAATGGGAATAGACACTCTACATTCTCTCTATTTTTCGTTCTAAAATTTAGCACTTATATTTTGTGTTCTTGAAATTATAAGGGAGTTGTCTTGAAGTTCATTTGATTCAAATCTACTTCTTTTACAACTCACGAAGTTCTTGATCTAACTTAGTTGACGAGTTCTTACCGTTAACAGTTTAGCGTCGTCTGTGAGAAGGATAAGTGCCAAGCCACTGCTCTTCCATTGATTCCGGCAGGAAAAGATGCCAAGACGCTCTAAGCGACTGAGAGAACTGTGAGAGGTGGAGGTCCACCTTGATGGAGATCAGCTGAAGGTCTCCATGAAGAATCCTCCGCCACCTGGAGATGTGGGTGCACCAAAGGATCCCAGGGTTCCTAAGGATGAAAAGGAGGCCTCATCCCCAGCTGTCCCACCTAATGAGAACCGTCCGAGATTAGCGGCCGCTCCTATGAGAGATACCAGAGAGTTCCTTTCCCCAAAGTCGCCGCAGGTGCCGAACATCAGCCGGCAGGATCCGGGTCCATCGACATGCAGACCTGACAAGAATCCCTGAGTCCATTCCATAAGCTCGAGCTCTAGGTCTTGATTTTATAAAGAGGAGATACGCGAATTACACCAAAAGAACCAAAGGCTAGAAACCACCTTAGAGAATATGCAAGAGGTGTTGAATGGCCAACTACAGGGGAAATCAAGCATCTTTCTTCCTAGGCGAAAAAAGAGAGGCCGAGAGGGGGCAGAAACCACAGTCCCAATGGATGATGGGAGGACTCGACTCTTCACCAGTAATACCCCTCGGACGAAGCAGCGTGAACGTCCCAGACAATCAAAACAGCCCCAGAGGCCAGAGCAGAAGAATAATGCTGACCCTCGTAACGAAGTCCAAGTCACTTCAAGGAAAACACCCTCAGACTTAAGGGAAGAGCTCAACAAGAAAAGGACAAATAAGAGGACTACACCTCGTATGGCTCCCCAAGAAGATAAAGGGAAGGGAAAGGCTAACCCGTCCACTTTGAGAGAATCCTTGAACAAAAGGAGGCAATACCAACACATAGAAATGAGGAGCCTCCGGAGCAAGATAATCACCACATCTGGAGGGCAAGCCATCGATGACGAGTTCAATTACGAATCACCCTTCATTAAGGAAATCCAAGCTGTCCAGCTCCCAGCCAACTTCAAAGAGCCTCACATGACCCCTTATGAAGGAAATACAGATCCCAAATACCATCTGGACGCATTCAATGACCTGATGAAATTAAGAGGAATTAGTAGCAGGGCCAGATGCCACTGCTTTGCTGTCACGTTAAAGGGACCTGCATACAAATGGTTCAAAAGACTCAGGCCAGGGTCCATCAGGTCTTGGCAACAATTTTTTGATGAATTTCTCCAACAACATCACGCTATGCGTGATTACACGTGCCAGGCACCAGCCTCACTAACGTGAAACAAGGAGAAAATGAGAGTTTAAGAGCTATATCCACAGGTTCAATATGGAGGCAGCCAAAGTAAGAAGCTTGACCCGTGGGGAATTAAAAATGGTCATTATGGCCGGAGTACGCCCGGGTAGTATGCTGTGGGATAACATGCTTAAGAGGGAGGTCACTGACTTGGACAATTTCTATGAACGGGCACAGAAATATATTCGTGTCGAAGATGGTCACAAGAGCCTTAAGGTCGGAAAAGGCAAGTCCCCTCCAAAACCCTCAATCCGGGAAGGCCTAAGTAGGGCAAAGAAGAAGAGGGTCTACGAATGGACGAGAGATGATCGGCCCCAAAAGCCCCAACGCATTGATGAGCGCAAACAGGCCCCCTACACCTTTTATACTGACCTAATACACGCCAGGGAGCATATCTTCATCACAAATGAAAATCAGGTCCCTTTCAGGAGGCCCCCGCCAATGAAAAAAGACCGATCAAAAAGAGACCCCAGTAAATATTGTCAATATCATAAAGATATTGGCCACACCACCGCAGAATGCGTTCATTTGAAGACAGAAATTGAAGAGCTCATACGCAGGGGACACTTGGGCAGATACGCCCGCAAAGAAAACCAAAGACCGGAAGAAGGAGTATCCTCACCACAAGCACGTGATGTAGCCCCAAAGGTGCAAGGAGAAGTTAGGACCATCTTCGGAGGGCCAGGGTTCGGAGGTGAATCAAGGAAGGGGTGAGACAAATATGCCAGGGAAGCCAGGCGAAGTCCACCCCTATGCGTCTTAAGTTTGGAGCAACGCCCCCCAAAGATTTTTAAGGGGGAGAATGACTCGATAACTTTCACCGAAGAAGACGCACGGGGTGTGAATTTCCCTCACAATGATCCCTTGGTGTTGATTGTTCAGCTTGCTAACATGAGGGTCCATCGAGTCTTGGTGGACAATGGAAGCTCCGTAGACATCCTGTATCGCCCAGCTTTAGAAAAGATGGGACTGAACATCAGGCACCTAAAGCCCTGCAATACCTCCCTGTATGGATTCACTAGAGATTCGATACAGCCCATAGGCACGATTGAGTTAGCCCTCACCATGGGAGAACAACCCAGAAAAACCACCATAATGGCAAACTTTGTCATGGTAGACTGCGCCTTGGCCTTCAATGCAGTATTAGGAAGGCCCTCCCTAAGATAATTGAAGGCGATAACCTCAGTATACCACTTAGCCATGAAATTCCCGACTCCTGGGGGAATAGCGAGCATGTAAGGAGAGCAGAAGGAAGTGAGGGAATGTTATAACACATCCCTCTGCACACCCATAAAACCGTTAGCGCCTATGGCAATGGTGGTACATGAAAGCACAGACCCACACAAATTGGACCTGTGGGTCGCGGAGGAACCCAGGGCCAAGCCAGTAGAGGAGTTTGAAGAGGTCACAGTTATGAATGAGCCGTTAAGGAAGTTGAAGGTAGGAAGAAACCTTCCAGATATTGTGAAGGGAAAGCTGGTGGAATTTCTAAAAGTTAACTTAGATGTATTTGCCTGGATTCACGAGGACATGGTGGGGATAGACCCATCAATCTTGTGCCATCACTTGAACATCGACCCAAAAGCAAGACCTGTGAGGCAGAAAAGGAAGGGCTGGATCCAGAAAGATACGCGGACCTAAAAGAAGAAGTTGACAAGTTGAAAGCAAATGGGTTTATCCGAGAAGCATTCTACCCAATATGGGTATCCAACCCAGTTTTAGTCCTGAAGCCCAATGGAAAGTGGAGGACTTGCGTGGATTTTGCTAACCTCAATAAAGCTTGCCCTAAGGATAGCTTTCCGCTTCCTTGGATAGATCAGTTAGTAGATGCCACGGCTGGGCACGAGCTACTCAGCTTCATGGATGCCTATTCCGGGTACAATCAAATACCCATGAACCCGGCCGACGAAGAGCACACTTCGTTTATAACAGACAAAGGGCTTTATTGCTACAAGTGATGCCTTTTGGGTTAAAGAATGTAGATGCTACTTATCCAAGGTCGGTAAACAGAATGTTTGCGAATCAGATAGGAAGAAATATGGAAGTATATGTAGATGATATGTTGGTAAAGACAAAGAGGGCAGAAGAGCTCACAAGTGACCTCAGCAAGACGTTTAACACCCTCTGAAAATTTAGAATGAAGCTAAACCCGCTTCAAGTGCACATTTGGAGTTTCGTCAGGGAAGCTCCTTGGTTTTATGGTGAATTCCTGAGGTATTGAGGCCAATCTTGACAAAATCAAGGCATTTTTGGAAATGAGCCCACCACGAAGCAAGAAGGAGGTGCAGTGCTTAACAGGGAGAGTAGCAGCCCTTAATAGGTTCATCTCCAGATCCACTGACAAATGCCTCCCTTTCTTCAACATCTTAAAAGGGAGCAAAAAGTTTTCTTGGGATAAAGATTGTTAGTGATAACTCTACAAAATAGAGTTATTTGACTACTTTTTATGTGCTAATTATTGCTTAATTCTTGAGTTTTTAATTGATTTATTAAGTTTTTAAGTAATTTTAAATTTATTAGGTTTATTTTAATTTTATAGATTTTTGTGTATTTTTATAGTTATTTTGTTGTAAAATGTTATAGTTAATTATTTGAATTATTGTTGTTTAGTTTGAGGTAAATTTTTTTTGTTTTATTGAACTTAAATGTTAAATATAAATTAAGTGAAAATTAATATTTTCAAAGAATTAAATTGATTTATTTTATAGTTGAAAATATTTTATTTTATATTTATTTTGTAGGGAATTTATGGTATTTTTGGGCTTTGAAAAGTGAGGAAAAGAAGAAATAAAAGTGGGATTTTTGCAATCAAACCCAAGCCTCCAACAAGCCCAAGCCGTGCCTCCCTCCTCTCGGCCCAGCCCGCCTCCTCAGCACCCAGGCCCAATGTCAGGCAGCCAGGCCCATCCGAAGCTGCTTCATCCATTCACTCGGCCCACGCCAGCCTTACTTCCCAGCTGCCCACAAGCATCACCCAAGACCAACCGAACTCCCTGCCTCCTAAGCTGGCTGCCAGCCCAGCAAACAAAAGGAGCATGGTGTCTTGAGCCCAACAATTGCAAATTGTCCCCTTGTCCCAAAATGTCCCAAAATACCACTTTTTACCCAAAATTTTCTACACATTTTACCCAAAAACATCATCATCACACCCTATATTTTACCCCTAATTGCCATATTATAATTAATTTAAGTAATTTAAATTGATTATTTTAATACCTTTTTTTTTTGCTATAAATAAGGGAGTTTAGTGCATATTTTGGAGGGAGGTTACCATACCACAAGTTCTACACATTTCAAAACCTCTCTATTCTCTTCATCTTCTTCTTCTTTTTGGTTATTTTTCTATGTATTTTTAGATGAACAATTTGGGGGTTCATCCTCCAAATATTTCTATTTATGTTTGTAATTTTTAGTTTGTATTTGCTATTCTAGTTATGAGTTTCTAATCTTCTTAAGATTATTAAGGTGATGATGAAACAATATGTAACTATATAGTATTTATTTTGTATGTTGATTTCCCATTTTGTGCAACAAAGTTTATGGAATTTTCTTCTTCAAATATCTTCTTTCATCTTAAATATCATGTATTTTGGATTGTTAGCACATATTTATAATTTGTTCTTCATTAGTGCAAAAACATAATATTCTTTGTGTAAGATGTGTCATTAAATTGTACACATCCATGCTTAGAACAAAAATATTATGTTTTGCCTTATAAATAATGTTCATTGATTTATTGGTTATTTCATTAGATTGATTTACACTAAATGCTTTGAAATTATAATTTTGAAAAGTGAAGAAAAATCTTATCTTTTTAGAAGTAATTTGTGCTTAAAATTATAAATCTATTTAGAAAATGATAGTTTGATTTATTTTAACTATCACTAAAACTTGGGAATCAATGTACTTATAAATATTATTTAACTTATATTTTGTGGATTCTAATCCTTAATAATCTTATTTTACCATCTTGTTTACAATTATTAATTTAGTAATATATATTGTCTTTAATTTCTATATTATTGTCTTTTATTTTTATTTTCATTATTCAAAAATCTCTTCAATCTTTGGAGCTAGGTTAGAATTTGTTAATTTTGGTTTAAAATAGTTTTCTTTTCGATTTTAAACAACTCCTTTGGGTTCGATCTCGTGCTTACACGAACACTATATTCCATATACGATTCGTGCGCTTGCGATTATAAATTTTTAAAACATACTCATTTTGGGTCCATCAGTTAGGAAGCCTTCGCTAAACTAAAGGAACACCTTGGAAAACCAACCCTTTTGGCTAAGCCAGAAAAATGGGAAAAATTATACATGTACTTAGCAGTGTCAGAGCATGCTATAAGCGCCACCCTGGTCAAAGGAGAAAAGAAGCATCAGCAGCCCGTATACTATGTTAGCAAGCGGTTGGTAGATGCAAAAACTCGGTACCCAGAAATAGAGAAGTTAGCATATGCCTTGATAGTGGCTTCGCGAAAACTAAGGCTCTATTTCCACGCTCATGCTATTGAAGTGCTCACCAACACCCCTTTGCGTCAAGTCTTGCACAAACCATAGACTTCAGGAAGGTTGTTAAAGTGATCAATTGAGTTAAGTTAGTTTGACATCATTTATACCCCGAGGACCTCGATCAATGGACATGTACTGGCATATTTTATAGTTTATTTTGCGTATCGACCCTATGAGGAGGGAGAAATAGAAGAAAATGAACCAACGGGCAAAGGGGAAAACAGCCTGAAGAATGGAGCCTCCATGTGGACGGGGCGTCTAACAATGGAGGAGCCGGCGCTGGCATAGTAATGACGGGACCTAATGGACATAAGATGTATTGTGCATTAAGATTTGGATTTGAAGCTTCCAACAACGAAGCAGAATATGAAGCACTACTGGCTGGCCTGCGACTAGCCAGGGAGTTGAACGTAACACATTTGCATGTCTTTAGTGACTCACAGTTAGTAGTATTTAAGGTGAATGGCGAATATCAAGCTAGAGGCCCAAAAATGGCTGCATATCTTGCCAAAGTGAAAGGGTATTTGGATCAGTACGAAAATTACACTATAGAACAGATCCCAAGGGAGCAAAACACAAATGTTGATGCTCTCGCAAAACTCGCATCTACTCGAGACGAAGACACGCTTGAGTCCATCACTGTCGAATACCTCTTCAGGCCGAGCATAGCAGAAGAGGAGGTTCACATGGTCAATAATCCTGAGGAGTCATGGTTTACACCTATCTCGAGGTTAAGTGATGGAATGTTACCTTTGGACAAAAAAGACGCCCGTAAGCTAATTTACAAAGCCGCCCAATACACCCTATTAGATGGAGTTTTGTATAAAAGAGGCTTCTCCACCCTGCTCCTACGATGTATAGACAAGGGGGAGCCTTTAAAGGTCCTACAAGAGATACACGAAGGGGAGTGTGGAAATCATGCTGGGGCAATCCACGGTGAAAAAAGCCATATGACAGGGGTATTATTAGCCTACCATGGAGAATGACGCGGGCGATTTCGCGAGAAGATCTGACAAGTGATAACAACATGAAAATTACCCCAGATAGTCACCAAATGAGCTGGTGAGCATGACTAGTCTATGGCCCTTTGCTGTGTGGGGGATTGACTTGATCAGAGCGTTACCAATAGGAAGAGGAGGAGCAAAGTACGCGGTTGTAGAAATCGATTACTTTACTAAATGGGTGGAAGCAGAGCCTCTAGTCAACATAACGGCTAAGCAAATCACCACCTTTGTCAACAAATTTATCGTCTGCAGGTTTGGAGTACCCTACAAGATAATCTCTGACAATGGGACACAGTTTGAAGGAGGGTTATTCGAAGAATATTGTAGAGAAAATGGAATCAAGAGGAGTTTCTCCACTGTAGTGCACCCGCAAGCCAATGGAGAAGTGGAGGCCATCAACAAGATCCTAAAAAGGAACCTGAAAACAAAGTTGGAAAAGTTGAAAGGAGCTTGGGTCGAAGAACTGCCCAATGTGCTTTGGGCCAACAGGACCACGCCCCGTTCCACTACTGGAGAAACGCCTTTCACCTTAGCCTATGGGTGTGAGGTTGTTCTTCCAATAGAAATGAAAATCAACTCCTTCCGCATACAAGCATATGATGACCAGGCTAACCACACAGCATTGGCTCAAAATTTAGACCTGTTGGAAGCGAGAAGAGAAAGGGCACAACTGAAGTTGGCAACATACCAGCAACGGGCCGCAAGATACTATAACTCAAGGGTGCGAGAAAGGACGTTCAGGGTCGGAAACCTCGTATTAAGGAAAGTTCTGCCAAACACTCGAGACCTTAGTGCGGCTGTATTAGGGGCAAATTGGGAAGGGCCCTACCAAGTTTCCCAGGTGGTGCCCCATAACACCTACAAGCTGGCACGTTTGGATGATACCATGGTACCCAGAGCTTGGAACGCAGAACATCTAAAATAATATTATCAGTAAGACCTCCATGTCTAAGGCAAAAATACTATTACTTTGTCTAAACATGCAAGTTTAAGTGTAATAGCTATGAAGTAGAGGGCTAACTTAGACCCCTTGATATGTAGTAAGAACAAAATCACCGTAGGTAACTATGTACTTCACTCACATCCAATGAATATGTAGTAAGAACTCTTGAGTATGAGAAAAATGATCACACTATCTAACTCTCATTTCCAATAATTATCAAAGTGCATGAGCAAAATGATCAAAGTGCCCGACGAGATAAATCTCGCCAACCACTTGTGTAACAACCCAAAATCGCTAATAAGGCTTAAGGGCCTTAATTAGTGTGCCAGGAGGGCATTAATGGGATAATTGTGATTTAATGAGTAATTATATGTTTAGTAAGGCTTATCTGATAATTGATGATATTATGTGGTAATATGGTATGAAATAAATATGTGATATATGTGCGAACCACATTATTATGTGGACAGGTTCGCAGAGCACGACTCAAGACGATTCTAGGGTCAGATAGCGGGGAAAGTCACAACGGGGCTTAAGATATGACTTTGGATAAGTTGGGGGTATATTTAGATAGCGGGTGGTGATTTGGACTATCGGGTCATGAAAATAAATATATGGAGATATATTTGAGGTTAGGATGTCTAGGCGGGAATATTGGGGGATTTCACCATTTTGGCCTCGGGGACGGTTCCGGCACCCCGAGCCTCGAGATTGACTTAATGTATGAGATAGACATAATGAAGCCTTTAGAAAATACAAACCGACTAAACACTTTACCTCAGCTCACTTTCACGTTCAAGGAAAACAAAGGGAAGGAAAGAAACACAGAAAACTAAGGGGAATAAGCTGGAATCTCTGGGATTGGTGGTGAGGATTTGGAGGTTTAGCTCAGGAGTAAATCAAGGAACTGAAACAGGGATTAAGGTAAGCATCTAATCTTCTTTCCTGTGGTTGAATAATGAGTTCTAGCTGGGTTTTGGTTAAGTGTTGAAACAGAAATGGTTTTGATGTTTTAAGGCAGAATTAAGAAGGGAACTTGGGAACTTAGCTTGGCTATGGCTTGGTGAGGTGATTCAACAGCAAAGGTAAGTCTCAACTCCTGGTTTAGAGGTTTTAAATTGGGTTTGAGTGGCTGGTTTGAGTGTTTATAGCACTTGGGTTTTAGAAATTGCAAGGAGGAGATTAGAGTGTGCTAGGTTGTGTTTTCTTGGGAATTATGTTGTTTAGATCATGCTAAAGAAGTTGGGAATTAATTGGTTAGGAGTTGTGGTTTAAGGTGAGGTTTTAGACTTAGAAATGGTGTAAATTCTGGTTTCGAAGGGGAGGGTCGCGGCTCTGTTCTAGAGCGCTGCGGCCTTAGCATGCAAAAGAGCCAAGAAGGCTCGGCCAAGGGAGGGCGCCGCGGCGCCCAAGGCAAAGGCCGCAGTGCGTGTGTGGTTCAGCATGGGTGTTGGTTCTGTTTTGGGGAAGGGTCGCGGCTAGGCTTTGGGGGCCGCAGCCCTTGGTTGTACACATGAGTTTTTTAGGGTTTTAGGCACGGGAAAGTGGTCTAGTGTGCTCGGGTTTGGTTTCACTACCGTGCTTGGTGGAATTTGGAATCTCGGGAGTTAGTTATGTAACTGGAAACCTATATTGGAGTATTAATGGAGCCCTATACTTTGGTTGTGACTAGGTGATAAAGGCTTAGGCTCGGGAACGGATCGTGCTTGAGAGGCGTTGCTCGTAATTCAATAATCGCACAGACTAAAGGTAAGAAAACTGCACCTGGTTGAATATATGTGACGGGACTAAGGGCTCCCTATTGTAAATGCTTGAAAAGATGGTATTACGCCATGCAAGCCATTTAGTGAACCAACGGCCTAAGGGTGCCAAGGGTTGCACTAGCGCACAGGGCGCGGCTCGGCCATTGGTAGCCGAGGACAGCTTATTATGCATTGAGCTCAGTTTAAGCGGTCCGGAGTCAGTGGGTTAAATAGAGGGTGCGGCCTAAGTCGTCGACCCTAAATACTGTGTGATATGACTATTATATGTGATAGAGTGTATCTTGAATTGGATTGTACATGCTGAATATCTGTTGAGGATTATCTTATGGGAATACATGCATATTGAATTAAGTGTCTGTTATTACTATTTAAGTTGTTTATGATGTTTTCTTGCTGGGCTTTGGCTCACAGGTGCTACGTGGTGCAGGTAAAGGCAAGGGCAAGTTGGATCAGCCCTGATTGGAGAGCTCAGCGAGCTGAATGTACATAGCCAGGTGCTCGGCCGCCACGGTTGAGATCTAAGCAAGGATATGGAACCTAAAGACTGTCTGTTTTGCCTTAGTATGGCTGGTGGATACTCATGTACTTTTTGGGAGTCTGTAAACTTATTTTAACTTTGTTTTCGTGTGGGATCCCATGTATATTACAGTTTAAATGTATGAAATGAGTCTTTTGAGACCAAAACCTTTTTAACCTTAGCTCTTATATGTTTAGTGACACATTTTCAAAATAATGACTTGATTAGCAAGTCCTGCACCTTTATAAGTACACAGTGTAACGGTCTTGGCTATCCAGGGCGTTACAACTTGGGGAGCAGAGTACACAGCCAAAAAAGATCCTAAAAGAGACCCTTATATAAAAAGAGATCCTAGAAAAGACCCTTATAAATAAGGAAGAAGACCTTGCAAGGAACCTCTTGAGTTCATGAGGACTAGCTACCCTTATGAACATCAAGAAGGTTAAAAGGTCCTACAGGAAAAGCCTCCTAATAAAGGTTGAAACCTCCATGAGAGGAAAGACCTCAGGAAGAGCATCCACCAATAAGTCTAGAGCGGCCACCAAGCCATCTAGCCGAAAAGGGTCCTAAAAGAGACCCTTGCAAAAATAGTACTATGCATAATGACGAGAAGGACGCTTCTCGCAAGAAATAATAAGCGCGCGCAAAAGCATATAAAAGGATGACTAGAACCCAAAGGGTCAACATATCCTTATAGATATAATCAAGGTGCACCAAAGAGAGACCTATCGAACCCCTTTTTGCGGGCTCAAAAGGACCTTAAGCATAGAGAAGCAAAAACAAATGATCACACACACACACACACATATATATATATAAAAAGGTTGCGATAATGTGGCAAGACTTAGAAAAGTTCCAAAAAAAAAAAGAGGTTCAAATGAGCATACAACCAAATCGAATTAAATGATAAAAACTGTAGAAGCAAAATCTCAAGGCCTCCCGCCGTGAGCATTCCACTCGGCCACCTTGGCGACGGCATGCTCACCAAAGGAGGAGAAATCGAAGTTAGGATTTCACCTCCACACTCCATAGAGGGTGCACTCTATGGATTTGTATTCGACCTCAGCCGAATTTGCCTCCAAGAGAGTGACCCTCTCCTGCAATGTTGCAACCTTGGCTTCCACTCCCCCAAGATCAGCCTCCAGGCGAGCGACCCTCTCCTGCAACATCACAGCCTTGGCTTCCGCTCTCCTCCTATTTTTTGAGGACGAAGAAGCCTTCACCAAGGCCTTCTCCAGCTTGAGCTTGGTGTCGGTAAGCTCCCTCTCAAGCTCCTGAACTTTGACCGCTAGACATTCCCTTTCAGCATTCGGCGAAGAGAGGTCCTGTGCTGAGTCGGCGAAGCGTTGAGCCACCAGAGAAGCCTGCAAGAAAGCAAAAAGAAAAAAAATGATGAGCAAACAAAGAACCCAAAAAAAAGAGAAAAGAAAAAGAAAGACCAATGTAAGACGCATGAACTCACCCAGGTTGAGGAGCGCACAAGGGTCTCCCCAAGCTCCGCCATGGTAAAACTCCCGAGACCTCACCACTTGGTCTCAAGAATACCCTTGACAACCCGGGTATATCTTTGCCCATAATAGGCTACCATATATGACCCACCCAGGGTGTCCCCTCCGAATCAGGGGCGCCCGGGTGAACAGGGACTGATGACCCACTCACCGAAGGAGGAGGAGGTGCAGGAACATCGAAAAAATGGGGCCCCGAAGGGCCAAGATTAATGGGAGCATGAGGAAGGTTATTGTAGTCCTTGGAGTAGGGCACAACGAAGCACCCTAGCATGGCCTGTGGACCGCGGGAGTGAGAGGCCATATCACGGTCCACAGGTACAAAAGGAGGGCACCCCCTGGGAGACGGAGATGACCGGGGTGGGTGCCTAGATTCTGGGGAAACCTCCTCAGGCACCCACTCCGCATCACCCCGTCCGAGTGAGGCTCGACTATAGTCGCCCTCTTCTTTCGTTCGAAAATATGCCACAGTAAATCGAGCTCCGAAACCGTGGATAAACCATAGCAGTTAAGGTTGCCCACGGTGAAGAGACGAGCGACCATTTTTTTTAGCGGGGTTGGCATCGAGAAAGGTGTCCACTGGTGCTGCCTCTGATACTAAAGCTCTCTGTACAATCAACACAGTTGTCAATATGAGCATAAGTTCCAAAATAACAAATTCAAAGTAAAAGGAAAAAAGCTTGAAGTACTTCCTTGGGGATGAGCAAAAATGTTCATGTACATAAATTGGACCTTTCATGAAGAAAAAGTCCTGCTTCCAAGTCCATGGGTTAGACATAGAACCATCTATCAGGGAGACCTAAGAATTGGCTTTCTGCAGGAAATAAAAGCATTTGGATTTAGGGGTGGGCATGAGGTTGTACATAAAGTGCACCTCTTGAGCCGTAGGAGCACGGCGGTTAAGCTTCGTAAATGCCATGTATAGGCAGCTTAAAGTCAACCAGCTATTAGGCGCCAGCTGGAGCGGAGCAAGGTCGAAATGGTTGAGGACCATGACGAAGAACGCATGTAAGGGAATGGTCCCACCCAACTTCAGGATGTGCTCACTCTTGGCCACGTACCCCTGGGGGGAATTATTGGCCCGACACTTGTTGGAAGGAACGTACAGCTTGTACTCCTTGCCAATATGGTATTTCTCGGATAACTCCAACAATCGGTTCTCCGACATGTTGGACACGATAGTAGATGCCAACAGAGGACTAGAATCTGGCCTCTTGGGAGCCACCTGTCGTCACACTCTCTTTGACATATCTGCAAAACCCAAAGAAAAAGGTGAGGTCGAAATAGGGCACTTTACCCTCCACTTTTTCTTTCTAGCAAGAGTTTTCCACCGATGCATTGAGTGTGGAAGCACCAAACAAGGGTGGACCGAAGACAAGGGTTGAGGGGAATCCGGGATGACCTCATGGAAACTGTTATCCCCAAAAATTGGAGATCAATGATGTGGCAATAAAGGTGACAAGTGGCAGTCCATGGTCAGTAAAAGACATATTAATAGTCAATAAATACATTGACTCCTCAGAGTTGTGATAAAGTGACCCGGTAGACTGACGAAGAATTTGGACTGCTTGAGAGGCCCCAAGAGGTCCGGTCGGACCTTAGTCCGAGGGGTCTAAGAGATGGGGTCGGACCTTGGTCCGAGGAGAAGCCAAGGAGCATATGTTCAGACCTTGGTCCGAGGAGGAGAGCCCCAAGAGGTCCGGTCGGACCACCTTGGTCCGAGGAGAATCCAAGGAGGGTGTGTTCGGACCTTAGTCCGAGGAGAGCTAAGGAGAGTGCATCCTAGGAGAGCTAAGGAGAGTGCATCCTAGGAGATCCCAAGGGTGTGGTCCGAGGAAAGCTAAGGAGAGTGCATCCTAGGAGAGCTAGGGAGAGTGCATCCTAGGAGATCCCAAGGGTGTGGCAAGGGGGCTAGGCACTTGCCTTGGGATCTGCGGAGCACAATGATAGGCTCACATTCACTCTCAACATCTCATAATAGTCATCAACTCCAAAGTATGTTTCTCTATAATCCCACAATGAAGAAGCAAGCTAATACCTCACGGGCATTCCAAAAACAACGTACCTTGAAGTCTACCAGAGAGCCTGAAGACCCTCTCGTAGACTGGGGGGCAAGTGTGAATGCCAAAACTTGGACATGATCTTAACACAGCCATAGTCAACGCTCAAGAGAAAAGTTGAGGCTTAACCAAGTGATCTCGGGCATGCCAAGCAACTCGTGTCTCACCCCATCCAAGACCTATGCCTCACGCGAGACCTTCGCAAAACTGTCACGTCTTGCCCCACGCGAGGCCCTTGCGAGGGGGTGACCCCTGGTACACCCCACCTCGCCTCACCTATATAAAAGTCCAAAGGGCCATGTTCTGGCGTGCGTCGCCTCGCATGCCCACAACAGCCTCGCGCCCCTGGCCCTCGGCAAACTGCCTCGCGAGACCCCAGCGTCTCGTGCCTTTGGCCCGCGCCTCGCGCACTAACGCACTAATGGCCTCGCGCCCCTGGCCCTCGGCAGACTGCCTTGTGAGACCCCAGAGTCTCAATCCTCTGGCTTGTGCCTCATGAGACCCCAGCATCTCGATCCTCTGGCCTGCGCCTCGCGCACCAGCGCACCCGTGCACCGATGGCCTCGAGCCCTTGGCCCTCGGCAAACTGCCTTGCGAGACCCTAACGTCTCATGCCTTTGGCCCGCGCCTCGTTCACCAGCGCACTAATGGCCTCGCGCCCCTGGCCCTCGGCAGACTGCCTCGTGAGACCCCAGCACCTCGCGCACCAGCACACTGATGGCCTTGCGCCCCTGGCCCTCGGCAGACTGCCTCACGAGACCCCTGCGTCTCGCACCTCGCGCACTAGCGCACCCGCGCACCAGCGCACCCGCGCACCAGCGCACCCGCGCACCAGCGCACCCGCGCACCAGCGCACCCGCGCACCAGCGCACCCGCGCACCAGCGCACTCGCACACCAGTGCACCAATGGCCTCGCGCCCCTGGCCCTCGGCAGACCGCCTCGCGAGACACCACCTCGCACACGGTCCTTCCCCCTACAACAGGCACCTAGAGGCTCTGATCTCTCGTGCCTTGTGGGATCGTATCTCCCATGATGACCCATAAAGGCTCCAACACTTAAAGTCTAAGAGAGCAGGGTGCATGATGAGTATAAGAAATCCCACGAATGACTCAAAAAAAAAAAAAGATCATACGGATATGAAGTACGTACAGGGGTACGACTCTGAATGCCCCAAGTGTTTGAACCTAAAGACTACGTTAGACAAGTAGTGGTCGTACGAATGGGGTACCTGATGTGGTCCTTCCCAGCCAACCTCTGACGTTCGTACCAAACAGATGGTGGAGGCATAACTAAGTACTAAAGTAGAGGTGCTCTCGTAGACTCTGAGCATGTACTAGAGTCGACCACCACGCTCTTGGCACCACTACTATCTATAGACTGCATATGCAGGGTCATGTCCCCAGGGACCACCATGTACAATGAGCCAATAGTGCTCTACTATAAATACAACCTCCCTTCACCTGAGAAAGGGGAGGAGGATTTTTTTAGAGAAATTTGTAACCATACACTATTAATGGGAATAGACACTCTACATTCTCTATATTTTTCGTTCTAAAATTTTAGCACTTATATTTTGTGTTCTTGAAATCATAAGGGAGTTGACTTGAAGTTCATTTGATTCAAATCTACTTCTTCACGAAGTTATTGATCTAATTTAGTTGACGAGTTCTTATCGCCAACAATCCGAATATAATTTAAAAAACTAAACTCAATATTTTCAAACTAAATTATACTTTGAACTAAACCAAATTATTATTTTTTTTAAAAATTTTTACTTGATTTTTTTTCTATATATGTTTATTTATCTACATTTGAAATATAGATTTTGTTGAGTTTTTAATTTAATTTAGTTTAGAAAAATTCATTATAGTTTTTTTTATAAATTATATTTGGATTCAAAAAATTAATGTTTATTAATTTTTTTATTTATTGGATTTTATATAATTTAATAAATTTAAAAACAAGTTGTTAATATTTTTTAAATGTTAAAATAATTTTTTTTCTAATTTAAAATAATATAAAAAAATTAAGGGAAAAAGTACAAGTAGTCCCGAAAAAAAAGTATTTTATCCAATATATAATTATAAATCACCGATTTACCGGAATAAATCATGTGAACACTGTTGTAATTGGTATATATATTTTTCTTAAACACGCTTCTTCTTCTTCTTCATCCATGGGTTTTTGAAGATTTCAAATTTGGTTTTTAATTTTTTCAGCCCTAATTATTTAATTAGAATTTGGTGTAGAAAATAAAGGAGGGCAATAGTTGTTCATTCTGCTTTTGGGGAGGGAGGGAAGGGGGTTAGGGTTGCTGTTCCTTCTGGTGGACGCCTAACCTAAGTCCATACACTCCATCCCAATCCCAATCTCAATCGCAGTCAACGACTGAATTAGACTCAAGAAATTTTCAGAAGTTTTGGGAAGGAAACAAATGGAAGTTGGGAGGAGGATTTCAGCAAGTCCTCGGCCGTGTTCGGTCCGGCGTGTTTCGGCGAAGAAGAGACCCCGCGCCGATGCATCCGTAAATAGTGTAAAGAAGCTGCAAAGGCGTGAGATTTGCTCCAAGCGTGATCGTGCATTTAGTATGAGCAATGCCCTGGAGGGGTTCCGTAACATGCGCCTCACTGTATGTGTTTTACTTTTCATTATGCACGAAACTAACTAGTTCTAGTGTTGCTAATAATTTCTTACTATATTATTTTTTGTGAAAATTTTGTTTGGTTTGCCATAAAAAATGATGAGTCTAAAATCCATCGAAACCCCTGAGATATGATGTCTATTTGTACATAAGATACTAAGTTATCAATTTGATTCTTACTATTATGAAGATCCTATAGTTTTGAGACTGTCGTCATAGCCCGAAGAATTAATTTGTGCTAATAAGAAATATTTCGTAAATGAAATAAAACTCATGTATGTTAGATTACAACAGATGTGATTTGTATGAATGAGCGTGGGACTATAATCTCATAAATCGACATCTATTATTGTTGGAGAAAAGGCAAGGGAAAAAATATTCGTCCTCATGTTTACTCTTTTTTCCCCCTGAAAGATTAAGGACATAACATCTGGTTTTATATGCCCCTCTACTATAATTTTCATTTGTAGTGTAATTCATTAGATTGTACTACTCTACACCTTCAACTACTGGCTTGCTTTATATGCTATGCTACTGTTAATGCCTGATGAAATTGTTCTAGAAAAGCTATAAATCTTTTGAAATTATAGGTTTATTTTTCCTTCATCAGGATGAATATGATTCTCATGATCCCAAGGGGCAGTGCTTGTCTGAATTTCCTTTGCTATCAAAGAGAGCAAAAATCATTGAGATAGTTTCTGCACATGACATTGTCTTTGCTCTTGCATATTCTGGTGTTTGTGCAGCTTTTTGTAGAGGTGAGAACAAACTTACCTCTGCTAATATTAATTATGATGAATGTATTACTTGGTATACTTGGTTCACAGCTATGAATTGTTCTTTGACATGGATATTGATACTGGAAATTTATATGTCCTCCAAAACAAAAACATTTACTTTGGAAATGCTACACCAAATAATATACGTAAATGTCTCATTGAAAAGCTCTTCAATAACTAGCTCTATTTGGCTGTTGCTGATGTTATCACTGCATATTATGGAAAAGCATCTATGTAAATTTTCTCAAATATAGAATCGAATTTTAGTGATGAAATACATCAGCATTAATCTAGAAGGTTGTCATTTTCTTCTCCTCTCCACTTGAGTAACCGTTTTGACTTACATTTTCAGTTGAATTATGCTGGAATTTTAAATGCTTAAATCTGTGTTTTTCTAAGAATCATCCACTGTGCTTCAAATTTCTCTGATGAGGAAACTATGTTACATATTTTTTCTTGCCTATTCTTATTACAGAGACAAATGAGAGACTTTGTTTTTTGAACGTTAGTCCTGGTGAAGTCGTTAGAAGCTTGTTTTACAATAAAAACAATGATTCACTCATCACTGTTTCAGTCTATTCTTCAGACAGTTTCAGCTCTTTGAAATGCAGATCAACAAGAATTGAGTAAGTAGATCATATATTTTTATGCTTAACTTGTTCCAAATTATTAATGAAACGTTTAGTTTTATAGGTGACTTGTTGGTAACTTGTTCATGATTAGTGATTGTTTGGCTTCAAAAATCTCTTAGGTCCCAAATAGATTCACACACAACACATAGAACACTACAAGAACAATGAACAGATAAATCGCATAGTATAGCTAATAAACCCAGTGGTATTTGAGAGACCTCCGCTCTCCCCAAAGAGCTACTGCTACTAATCTCAGATTCATACAATGAATGTCCTCTCCGTCTCCACAGCTCTATTTAAATATACTCAATATGGGCTCTTACACTTCCCAAAACCACTTATCCCTTTATTATTCTTTATTACAAAATATAACTCACCATCCTCACTACCATATTAATGTCTATTTGCTGACTCTTGACTCTTGGGTTCCTAACATTACCAACTGCCCAAAATTCACCTTGTCCTCAAGGTGAGGAAAAGAAAGCTAACTTTGTTGCAAGCAAGTCTTTGTTCAGTTTGGAGAGCAAATTCTTTATTTTGAACTATAGATATCAATAGATTCATTTTCATGGGTTCTATGATAGATATTTGATACTTTTGTTGGAGACCCCATATCCTTTTGGACAATTCAGCCTCAATTTTGTTGGTTGGGTTCTTCACAAGATTTTGAGTCATCTTTCTTCCTCTGTCAAATAGATGACGCCTGTATCATGCAACCTTCCTTGATGTAACAGCAAAATCTGGAGACTGGAAACCATGGCATGTCCTTTTCACGGCGGCTAGTACAATGAAGTCGACCTTGCAGGACGAAATCCCCACCACATGAAACTACTGTTGTCACTGCCTCCTGCGGCGCCAATGTTTCCTCAAAGCTCACTTGAATGAAGACAGAAGATCGTGATTCAGTCGCAGATTCCAACAGAGAGTATTGTTTTTCATCAGATTTTTCTTTCGCATCTAGTCTCTAAGTTTTTCTTTTGTTGTCAAGGATGACTATGGATAGTGAATCATGCTTACCTTCACCATTTGAAAAATCTTGCTTCAGTGGTTTTCTAACACCCCCATCACCACCACTACTTTTGTTAGATTCAGAGACACATTCTTTGAAAGGGGGCTGGTTCTGAAATGACTCGAGTTCTCAACATCTCCACTATTGTAGTGAGGAGCTTTACCCATCGTCATCGCTAAAAGTCTCGGTACACCTGGTCCATCCAGTTTAGAATGAATAGAATCTAGCATATCCAATATAACAGGAATTCGAGTCATATTCAGATTGATTTTATCAAGTTATTGGCTCCATGTCTGAAATGATTCCTCCTTTGTCTTTGGCTGTCTATTGCAAGCTTCCAAAACTTGTTCTGCCATGGCCAAGATCGATGCTCTGATACCACCGTTAGGTCCCAAATAGATTCACACACAACACGTAGAACACTACAAGAACATTGACCAGATAAATAGCATAGCATAGCTAATAAACCCAGTGGTATTCAAGAGACCATCACTCTCCCCAAAGAGCTATTGCTCCTAATCTCATATTCATACAATGGATGTCTTCTCCATCTCCACTGCCCTATTTAAATATACTCAATGTGGGCTCTTACACTTCCCAAAACCACTTACTACTTTATTATTCTTTATTACAAAATATAACTCACCATCCCCATTACTTATTAATGTCTATTTGTTGACTCTTGGGTTCCTAACAAAATCCTATTCCATTAGTTAATTCCCCTCTATTATTCTAAGGGAATGTTTGGTATGGGGTAAAATGAAAGTGAGAATGAGAATCTAAAACACTTCCTATGTTTGGTTTAATTTTTTAGGGGTAAAGTTAATAATTTTCGTGGGCCCCACATGTATTTTAAGGGTAAATTGAACTATTTTATACACTTGAGTTTAATATTACCTTCATTCTAAGCCTCTCTTCACTTTCTAAGGTCACTCAACTACTCAAAACAAACACCCTTAAATTATCAATGATTTATTCACCTTCTCTCAATTTTATGTTTGTATTTTTCTCTAGCATAATCTTTGAATTCTTTTGTCTTATCATTTTAATTTCAAATGAAATATATGTTATCGTACATTTTATTGCAATATTTTTTTGAATTTTATAATATTGATGACTTTGCTAATTATTGGTTTTTTTTCTCTCCTATGATACTTAAGTTTGTATATATTTTTAGTGTAACAACTTATAGAACTAACAATATTCAAATATTTAAAAAAAAAAGAACAAGAAAACCCCAAGGTTACCTGCAATTATAAGTAGTTTTTAGTTTATATCACGTTATGTTCCTGACTTTAAGTTAAATAGCAGATATAACTATATATTTGTAAAGTCCTGTAACTTGTGATTGCCAGAACAAAAGAGAGGGTAACATTTGTCCCAAAATACCCTCAATTTAATTATAACTAAATTAAATTATGTATTTATAGTATTATATGAGTTCTAATTTTGAATTTGATTTTTGTAACATTAATTTTGATTTTTAAATAATTAATCAGTATAATTTAAACTAGACTTTTTGTGGTTTTTGTTTTTTAAAAAAGTAAATTAAATCCAGTTACACTTGAATTAGGGTCAAAGTTAACTGTTTTGTTTTGGTAATAGCAAAGTTCGTTCCGGAATTTTTAATAATATAAAACTACATTTAATATTTTGTTAAAACTCAAGAATATTGTTTGTCAAAAAAAAAAAAAACTCAAGAATATTGTATGATATAAACCCATAAATGTATCGTTTTGTTTCACACAGGTGTAGTTGTTTCCATAAAGATGCATCTGTTTCCATAAAATCTTTGTACTATCTGTAGTGATAAGAAAAAATAATTACCCAATAATTTTTGTATATTATATTTTATTGTATCTTTGTGAATTGTGGCTAGATACATAAGAAGGGGCAAGCCTGACGCTGGTTTTGCTCTTTTTGAGTCTGAATCTTTGAAGTGGCCTGGCTTTGTAGAGTTTGATGATGTTAATGGGAAGGTGCTAACTTACTCTGCGCAGGATAGGTATCTTTCCTGAATGATTTGTGCTTTGCACTCTGTCATTGCCATTTGCATTCGAATTCTAACAGGCTTCTGTTTTATGTTCTTTTCAGCATATATAAGGTGTTTGACCTTAAAAACTATACTATGCTATACTCTATATCAGATAAACATGTACAAGAAATCAAAATTAGGTAATTTTTTTCTCTCTAAAGATTATAAACTATGTCTTACTCTTTTTGTTCTAATTATGTGCTGCCATTATTCATTTTCTATATTTTAATTGTATGGGCTGTGTTCGTAACATGAATGTTCTGGTTGGGGTCACCTATAAATCTTTTATATGTCAATCTGTCTAACCTTAGACACTTTGGAGCTCTGCATCTGTGATGACCTTGCTGTAATCCAAATAAGTTTACATTCTTGACAATTGGTTAGGCTTGAGATATATTTTTTTTTGTTTTCTTGAACTTATATAACCTGAATAGATTACTTTCCTAGTTCCCTTGTCTGATTGGGATGTTGAAATAAATTGAGTTTTACTAGTTCTATGAATTTAAGTTTTATTCTGTGTGGAGTGTTGAAATACATCGTACTGATAAGTTTGGGTGTGAGATATATCTGTTCGAAATAAATTTATTCACCATGTTTTCCAAAAGAAGAAATATATCACAGCAAAACTTATCACTACAAACATAATAACATATTTTCCTTCAGATATCATGTTTTCGAGTGTTGTTGCGTCTTGATGTTTTTTCATTAGTTACAGTCCAGGTATCATGCTATTGATTTTTAATAGAGCTAGCAGCCACGTTCCTCTTAAAATTCTATCAATAGAAGATGGCACAGTTCTTAAATCCTTCAATCATCTACTTCATCGAAATAAAAAGGTAGAGTTCATAGAACAATTCAATGAGAAACTTCTTGTCAAACAAGAAAATGAGAATCTTCAGATCCTTGATGTAAGTAGTGTCATTTCTTTTCCTTTTCCTGACAATGCTCTTAGATTTCTTATCTAATTACATATAAGCATATTTAAATTAAAAATTATATAATGCTTGTAGGTTCGCAATACTGAGCTAATGGAAGTTAGCAAAACTGAGTTTATGACTCCTTCGGCATTTATCTTTCTGTATGAGAATCAGTTGTTTCTCACATTTAGAAATCGAACTGTGTCTGTTTGGAACTTTCGTGGGGAGCGTGTAACTTCATTTGAGGATCATATGCTGTGGCATCCTGATTGCAATACAAACAACATTTATATCACTTGTGATCAGGATCTTATTATATCCTACTGCAAGGCTTCTTCCGAGGATCATTGGGCTGAAGGAAATGGTATTTCTCTCAACTGTATTGTTAGTTATAGATAAAATAGTGGTACTAGAGATCTTCTTACTCTTTATGATTTCATATAATGTACTGAAGTTTGATTTTACGTTTGTTATGAAGCTGGGTCCATTAATATCAGCAATATTCTGACTGGAAAATGCCTGGCTAAAATAAACACTACCAACCATCATCTCAAAGTTGACGACTGTGGTAGCAGTGCTAACTGCTCAAAACATAAATACTCTCGGGTAAGAAGCACAGTTACCGAGGCTTTGGAAGACATAACTGCTCTCTTCTATGATGAAGAACGCAACGAAATCTATACGGGCAATAGGCATGGTCTTGTTCATGTGTGGTCTAACTAAAGATCCTTTTGTTGGTTTGGATGATTTTGGGTTTATTATAGTAGTGGGCTCGTTTTAGTGTTCTGCATTTCTTTAGAACGAATGCTCTTTCGCTTACCAATTATTTTATTTTATTTATTAATGTTGCATTCTTGGGCACAAAGGCCTTGTGAGATTGAGATGTAATACCTAGGATAAGAATTTCGGGGTTCTGTTACATAATTTGTACATGTTTTATCATACCCAGAATGTCTACGCTTGGTAGTCTATAGTGTGTATAAAGGGATCATATAATTATAGTGTGACCATGGCTACTAGGTTTGTTTTGTTTACTCTATAATGTCTAGTCACTATATGACAGAGTTAACAGAATTGGTAGTAACAGCCATATTGTTTTGGCGACTGAGTATTTTTTCTGAAAAACTGTTTGACTATTAATGTGTTACATTTGATAAACTTTAGATATCTATGTTGCTAATGTCTATTTTAAAATCATTTTCAACTACTTTTAAAAAAAATGTATGAGTTGGACCAATCGTCTATACAGTGATGGCTGCTGTATTTTAGCAATTTTGAGTATTTTTTTTTAGTGTTAAGATGTTAAATTTTAAGTATATATGCAGCGAAATACTTGAAGTTGTGCTACAGATGGTAGTTTAGTACTAAAGTTTTTTTTCTTGTTTTCTTTTCTTTTTTGTTATTTATATTTTTAGGCAAAAATTCATGTCAACAATTAGTTACCGTGTACCTTATCCTTAGGAGTCACTCAAATTACTACGTGGCTATTTGGGATTGGTCCAAACTAAATTGTTTTTATTTTATTATATTCCTAAATAATAAATTTAAACCTAAAAATATTCATTTAAAAAAACATAAAATAAAATAGAATCTATTTTTTAAATTTCAATTAAATTAATTAAAATATAATAGCAAAAATTAAATTAAAAAAACATTAAATTCATTAAAAATTTCAAAACTTGAATTTTCACTAAAGAAAAAAAAATTACATTCTAAATTTGATTTAAATAAACTTAAAACCAAATGCATTCATCAAGAAACAAACTAAATTCATCAAGTTCCTGTCGAATATGTTCGTCAAATCCATATTTATATCCAAAATCAACTTAAATTATTATCATACAAGAAACAAACTCAAAATTTTCAAATAAGATGACATACAAACAACTCAAATTATCAACTCGATAGCCAACAAAGAATCTCTACGAAAATTCTAAAGTCTCAGATCAGATAAAAAAAAATAATGCACTAAGTCGAATATAAAAAAATATATATCTTCCTAAATTTATAAACCAACATTAAAATTTCTTCAACAAATCTGAAAACCCTTTTTTTTATCCCAAATATAAAAATAAAATTCAAAAGTCATAAACCATATAATGATAATCTAAAAACCATATCTAACCCAGCCGTGTCAGTTTTGAAGCACCAACCTAGCCCCATCCTTAATTAGCTCGCTGATCAAGCAACAACAACCTAGAACCAATCCCCCCATCCTTATTAGCCTGTCCTCTGCCCCTTCATTTGCTTCGTCCTGGTGATTTAGACCGTTTGACGCAGTGCCCAGCCCAACTTGTCATTGCCTCGCCTCGCTAGCCTTAATGCCTATTGATCACTGTCACCAACGTTAATGACCCTTGCACCTCACCTTACCATCTCTTTGAGAGGAAGATTTTGTTAGGCTTAGGTTTTGTTATTTGAATTTTGTTAGGTTTAGTATTTGTTAGTTTAATTTGATATTAGGTTTAGGTTTTCATATTTGTTTTTAAGTTTAATGAATTAAATTTAGTTTTAGGGGAATTAGTGGTAAAAGTACTCAATATTTTGAATTTTTTTTTGAAGTAATACCCAATGTCAAGTTTCGTTGGTATCCGTCGGTGTTGGTAATACACTTTACAGGATCATAAATATTTTCATGTATGTTTCATATATTAAACAAATTAACATATAAAACAAATTAGAAACACGTTTCTAATGAAATTCATTAAGTAAATCAAATAACAAAGTTTAAGAATCCTACTTTTTATGCAGCGGATATTGAGACTCCTTCCTTTGCTCTCTTTAACCCTTGTTCCTTTCTGTTGTAGAGTAATGACAAGAAAGTGAAGTGGATCTTCAAACTACACAGTCTTCCACATTATAAATTGGTATCTAAATTAATAAATAAGTTTAAATCAATGTTCAAATTATAAATAGTTAATTTGATAAAAGATTTGAATAATTATTTAATTAATTAAATCAATAGAAAATAATACAGACACTTGATTTTAAGTCCAATGGGCTTATAATCAAATGAGAAATTTCACGGGCCTAAAGCCCATGATAATTTCGACCTAGGGCTTCATATTGGCTATTATTTTATTGATTTTTAATTAAATTAAATGACCTAATTAAGTCTATAAAAGGAGTGCTTAGAGAGAAGTCAAAACACAAGTTCATAAGTTTAGAAGTCAGATTTTCTGATAGTTTTAGATTCTCTCTAAACACAAGTCCTTTTCTTAGCCTCTTTGTTATTTTCTCTTCTTCTCTCTGTCTTTATCTCATGTGTTGAGAATTTCCCACTCTAGTCTAGGTGATTCTAAGGATACAATGGAAGACTGTGAAGAAATTAGAAGAACAGTTCAGTTTATTGATAATACTTTGTGACAGAAAGGATACAAGAGTTAGAGAAACTGAAGGAATGACTATTTCATTTCGCTGCATATACTGTAAGTATTCTTATCTTTGTTTCTCTTTGAATTTAATTTTAGAAATATGTTCTAGGTTATCTCATATTAATTTATTTAATATTAGATCTACATGAAAATAAATAAAGATCCTGTATAAAAGTTTTTCCTAACACTATATAAAGAACCAGGAATACCAGTATTTAATTTTCCCTTAGTTGATAAACACAAGACTCATTAATATTTTGTTTAAAGCCATAGGTTTTGATTATCGCATCAAACCTAAGATTCCAGGAACGAGAATCTTGCTCAAGTCCATAAATGGAGCTATTCAACTTGCAAACTTTTCCTTCTTGTCCAGCTACTTTAAATCCTTCTGGCTAATCCATATAAATGACTTCGTCAAGTTTCTTGTTAAGAAAAGTTGTCTTGACGTCCATTTGCCAGATCTCATAGTCGAGAGCGGATGTTATGGATAGGAGGATGCAGATGGACATGAGCATGGCTACCGGACTAAAAGTTTCCTCATAGTCCACGCCTTCTCTTTGGGTATAACCCTTTACCACTAATCGAGCTTTATAAGTTTCGATCTTTCCATCAACAACTCGTTTCTTCTTGTAGATCCACTTGCACCCAATGACCCTAAAGTCACTAGGTGCTTTCACAAGATCCCAGACATAATTTGAGTACATTGAATCCATTTCTTGTTTCATGGCTTCAAGCTTTCCTTCCTTTTTCCTCAGAATGTGGGCGGGACACCCCCCAGATTCTATAATGGCGTAAACTAGGTTCACAACCATTCCAGCATTCTAAAGGTGTTTTGGTGATTGATTTGGACGACACAACATTTAGAATGTCGTTCGCAGTTTTAATTTCATGTCCCTAGAATGAAGTTGCCAGAGTTGAGTAACAAAACATGTATCTAACCATTTCCAATAAAGTTCTGTTCCGACGTTCTGCTACACCATTTTGTTGTGGATTACCCGGGGCAGTAAGTTGAGATAAAATCTCAAGTTTAGTTAAATGATATTGGAACTGCATATCCAAATATTCTCCACCCCTATCAGAACGCAAGATCTTCAACATTTTACCTAATTGGTTCTAAGCCATGGCTAGGAATTCCTGAAACTTTGAAAATGTTCCTGATTTCCTATGTATTAGGTAAATACATGAGTATCTAGAGTAATGCTCAAAACCACCCCTGGCTTTCACATTCAGAGGTCCACATACATCTGAATGTACTATTCCAAGTGGTTCTTTGGCCGTATTACCCTTTGCAGAGAATGGACGCTTGGTCAGTTTGCCTTCTAGACATGATTCACAGACATGTAATTCACCTAAGGTGAGTTTCCTCAAATGTCCGTCCTTTGTAAGTGTTTGAATCCTATCATAGCCAATGCGACCTAGTCTCAAATTCCATAAATGATATGGTTGGTTAAATAAAAATGATAAGTGTTAAAGTACAAGTAAGGTATAAACACTTAGTAAAAGTCACATTGTGAAGATGTGAAATTTGAGCTTCAATTGTAGACACTTATAAAATGTAATTTTGGGTCCAAAGTGATGCATAAGAGTATATAAGGGTTCCCAAAATGTTTGGTAGCATTTAGAGCATTTTTAAGACCTTTGGAAGTGTCCAAAAATAGAGAGGGTGGCGATACATCGCCACCCATGTGGCGAGGCATCGCCTGATGCTTAGGGTTATAAACCTAATAGGTGATGCATCGCCTGCTTGCAGGTGATGCATCGCCTAGTGCAATACATAAAATTACGTGAAATGCTCTCAATGACGTGTTTTTACAAGTCTATTCCTATTGGTTAGACCTAATGATGGTGCCTACTCTATATAAGGGTCAAAATAGTGTTTTGGAGGAGTTGATCACTCTCTCCAATCTCTCTCTACCCTCTCTCTCTCTAGCTATAAGAATCTCTAGTTTTTCTCCAAGAACTCTCAAAGAAAGTGCTTGACTTTGAGAGTTGAAGGCTTGTTCAATCTCAATCCTCATTTCCTCAAGAGATGGTCTCAAACATCCATGTTGGCTAGGAAATAGAGTATTAGGACAACATTTTGCAACGTGTATAAGCCTTGGTTTTGTGTTTTTGGTTTGCTCAAAGTGGTGGGTTTGCCTAGGGTTTTTGAAGCATCATCAAAGTTGAAGAACACCATTGATCTACTTGGGTTTGCAAGTTCTTTCTCAATCTTTTTTAAGTCTTTGTCAACCCATTTTGTGTGTAGATTCTATTTTTTGAGGTAGTGTTATCTTTGTAACGACCCAAAATCGCTAATAAGGCTTAAGGGCCTTGATTAGCGTGCCAGGAGGGCATTAATGGAATAATTGTGATTAAATGAGTAATTATATGTTTATTAAAGTTTATATGATAATTGATGATATTATGTGGTAATGTGATATGAAATAAATATGTGATATATGTGAGAACCACATTATTATGTGGACAGGTTCGCAGAGCACGACTCAAGACGATTCTAGGGTCAGATAGCGGGAAAAGTCACAACGAGACTTAAGATATGATTTTGGTTAGGTCGGGGGTAATTTTAGATAGCGGGTAGCGATTTGGATTATCAGGTCATGAGAATAAATATATGGAGATATATTTGAGGTTAGGATGTCTAGGCGGGAATATTGGAGGATTTTATCATTTTGGCCTCGGGGACGGTTCCGGCACCCCGAGCCTCGGGATTAACTTAACAGGTAAGTTAGACATAAGGAAGCTTTTAGAAGAAAAACACAAACCGACTAAGAGCTTTTGTCTCAGCTCTCTTTCACGCTCAAGGGGAAACACAGAAAACAGGGGAAACAAGCTGGAATTTCTGAGATTGGTGGTGAGGATTTGGAGGTTTAGCTCAGGAGTAAATCAAGAACTAAAATAGGGATTAAGGTGAGCATCAAATCTTCTTTTCTGTGGTTGAATTTTGAGTTCTAGCTGGGTTTTGGTTATGTGTTGAAACAAATATAGTTTTGGTGTTTTAAGGCAGAATTAAGGAAACTTGGGAACTTAGCTTGGCTATGGCTTGGTGAAGTGATTCAACAGCAAAGGTAAGTCTCAACTCCAGGTTTAGAGGTTTTAAATTGGGTTTGAGTGGCTGGTTTGAGTTTTTATAGCTCTTGGGTTTCAGAAATTAAAAGGAGGAGATTAGAGTGTGCTAGGCTGTGTTTTCTTGGGAATTATGTTGTTTAGATCATGCTAAAGGAGTTGGGAAGCTTTGGGATGGTTTAAAGTGAGGTTTCAGAATTAGAAATGGTGTAAATTCTGGGTTCAAAGGGGAGGGCCGCGGCTCTGTTCTAGAGCGCTGCAGCCCTAGCATGCAAAGGAGCCAAGGAGGCTCGACCAAGGGAGGGCGCCGCGGCGCCCAAGGCAAGGGCCGCGGCACGTGTGTGGTTCAGCGTGGGGGTGGTTTTGTCTTAGGGAAGGGCCGCGGCTAAGCTTCAGGGGGCCGCAGCCCTTGGTTGCACACATGAGTTTTTGAGGGTTTTAGGCACGGGAAGGTGGTCTAGTGTGCTCGAGTTTGTTTTCACCACCGTGCTTGGTGGAATTTGGAATCCCGAGGGTTAGTTTTGTAATTGGAAACCTGTATTTGAGTATTTATGAAACCCTATACTTTGGTTGTGGCTAGGTGATAAAAGCTTAGGCTCGGGAACGGATCGTGCTTGAGGGGCATTGCTCGTAATTCAATAATCGCACAGACTAAAGGTAAGAAAACTGCACCTGGTTGAATATATGTGATGGGACTAAGGGCTCCCTATTGTAAATGCTTGAAAAGATGGTATTACGCCATGCAAGCCATTTGGTGAACCAACGGCCTAAGGGTGCCAAGGGTTTCACTAGCGCACAGGGCGCGGCTCGGCCACTGGTAGCCGAGGACAGCTTATTATGCACTGAGCTCGGTTTAAGCGGGTCGGAGTCAGTGGGTTAAATAGAGGGTGCGGCCTAAGTCGTCGGCCCTGAATATTATGTGACATGAGTATTATATGTGATAGAATGTATCTTGTATTGGATTGTATATGCTGAATATCTGTTGAGGATTATCTGATGGGAATACATGCTTACTGAACTATTTGTCTGTTATCATTGTTTGAGTTATTTATGATGTTTTCTTGTTGGGCCTTGGCTCACGGGTGCTACGTGGTGCAGGTAAAGGCAAGGGCAAGTTAGATCAGCCCTGACTAGAGAGCTCAGCGAGCAGAATGTACATAGCCAGGTGCTCGGCCACCACGGTTGAGGTCTAGGCAAGGACGTGGAACCTGAAGACTATTTGTTTTGCCTTAGTATGGCTAGTGGATACACATGTACTTTTTGGGAGTCTGTAAACTTATTTTAACTTTGTTTTCGTGTGGGATCCCAAGTTTACTACAGTTTAAATGTATGAAATGAGTCTTTTGAGACCAAAACCTTTTTAACCTTAGCTCTTACATGTTTAGTGACACATTTTCAAAATAATTACTTGATTAGCAAGTCCTGCACCTTTATAAGTACACAGTGTAACGGTCTTGGCTATCCAGGGCGTTACAATCTTACTCTCCCCTAACATTCTAATACTTTATAATCTGAGATAGCATATCATGGAAGAATCTAACTACCTTTCGATATTGAAATTCATTACTGAAGACTTTGTTATATTGGATAGGTATGGTGGGACTAACTTTGTTCATTGGCAAGAAAAGATTAGATTCTTGCTCACCACTTTGAAAGGGTTCTATGTCTTGGATAAAGACCTAAAAGCCTTGGAAGAGCCCAAGGAAGATGATGCTTAAGAAGTTTTCAAAGAAAGGAAGAAGAGCGAAGAAGATGAATTGATATGTGGGGATCACATCCTTAATGCCCTCTTGGATAGGCTCTATGATCTCTACACCAACACCAAGACTTCCAAAGAGATTTGGGAGGCCTTGGAAAAGAAGTACAAAGCAGAAGAAGAAGGTACTAAGAAATTCCTTATTACTAAATATATGGAATTTGAATTTTATGATGATAAACCCCTTCTCCCTCAAATTCATGAGTTGCAAATTATTGTGAATAAATTGTCTACTCTAAAGATTGTATTTTCGGAACAATTTCTTTTTGGTGCCATTATAGCCAAGTTTCCTCCTTCTTTGAGAGGCTATAGAAAGAAGATTCTCCATAGAAATGAAGAGATTTCTTTGGAGGAAATTCTCAAACACTTGGAATTTAGGAGAAATCTCGCTCTAGAGATATGAATGAAGAGAAGTCCAATGGAGAGACTTCTAAGGCCAATGTGGTGTTTAACCCTCCTAACAAGGGCAAAGGAAATGGTAAGAACAAGTGCAAGGGTCAAAAACCCTTGGGCCCCAAGAAGAATGTGTTATATTATTTTATAATATAATGTTTTAGATTAAATAAATGTGAAAAAGAGTGTTACATATTGTAACATATAAAAGAGAGTTACAATGTTTAGATATGTGTGAATATCTAAATATGTAACATATTTGGTGTTAGAAATTCAGCCACAAATTTGTAACTTCCAAATATTGCCCATTATTGTGTAGATTTGATATTACACAATATTGAGATGAATTTCTTAAAGCCATATGTGAAATGGTTGTTAGAGATATGGTTTTAACCCCAATAATGTGTTTTGGGCTTTACAAAATCAATTTGGGAGTGGATTGGAATTGTTTGGAAAAACAGCACAATTTTGTGTGCTGAAATTGGTCAATGGCTGCGGCCACAAGATGTTGGTGGCCGCAGCCTGGGGAACAGAGACCAGTGGCCGCAGCCACTGATCCTTCTGGTCGCAGCCACAGGTGAAAAACTGACCAATTTTTTTCAATTTTTTCCAACCTTTTTGAATGGCTCAAAAAATCCAAATAACTCCAAAATCTCATTTTTAATTCCATAAACATCTAGATAATCATTGGTAACAGCCATGGGGGTTGGTGGAATTTAAAATTGAAAGGGTGTCTCTAAACTCTATAAATAGGAGCCTATTGCTCACTTGTAAGACACAACTTTTCTATCCATTAGAGCACTTGGCTAGAAAACACCTAGAGGCTTGATTATTCCAGAAAGAATTTCCAAAATCTGTGAGAGATCCCTTAGTGCTTGAATTAGGGGGAAATAAGATTTTGGACAAAGGTTTCAAACCTTGTTCAAGTTGGTGATCCCCAACACTTTTCACTTTGGTTGTGTGAGTGAGAGTTTCTTGGTTTTTGTTCTTGTTCTTACTTTTTTTTCTATTGCTTTTCTTCTCATTATTCTTGTTCTATTTACTTGTATTTTTTTTAGAGTTGTAATCATTTTATTTCTTTTGTTTCAAACACTTTTACTTTATTTGTATCCTTTTATTTAGAGTTGTATTTCTTCATTCTCTTCTTCTAATTCTTCTATTGTTTATTTGTATTTTCAGTCATAGAGTTGTAAGACTATTTAATCAATAATTATTTAACTGTAAGATTTTGTCTAGAGTTGTAATTTTCTTACCAATTTCCATTGAGGCAAATTACATTTTCCTAACAGAATGGGGGATAATTCAAAAGTTCCAAGGGACCTTGCTTTGTGTGGCAAGAATGACCACTTTGCTAGAGATTGTAGGTTCAAGAGGAGCCAAAACAATGAGGCAAGAGTCAATTCAACCCAAGAGGAGTTAGTGGCAACACTAAGCGAGGTTAATGCCATTCATGGAAAGGTGAGTGGGTGGTGGTATGATACTTTTGCCACCATTCATGTTACCTATGATAGAACTCTCTTCAAGAACTTTGAATCTTCAAAGGAAGGGCATGACATCCAAATGGGCAATTAAAAAAGGTCCAAGGTTGATGGAAAGGGAACTATTGATTTGTTCTTCACATCGGACAATAAGGTTCTTCTCACCAATGTCTTGTATGTACCATAAATGAACCCTCCGTTCCCGACTCTAAGCTTTAAGCTGCCTTCGTCCACCTCCTCCCATGGTTCCAGAAACTGTAAAGAATTACAAACATGGTTAGTAGACCCATAATCGATAATCCAAATATATTTATCATTCTCTAAAACAAATGTTTCTAAGATAAATGAACTATAAACATTACCTTTGTTTTTCGGTGCTAGAAACTTGGGGCAATCCTGTGTCCAATGCCCCTTTTCATTGCAGTGAAATCATTTACCTTTACCTTTCTTGTTCTTTTTTTTCTTCCCCTTAGGCGTCTGTGCATCTAGTTGTGCACTCGTCTTTGCAGCCTTTGTAGGCTTGGGGTTGGTGTTATGTACACCCTTCTTCTTGTTTTCAGCTCTCGAAGATGAAGATAGGTTAGCTTCAACCTTAGCTGTATCAGCAACAACACCAGTAGTATTATTTTCTCCTCCCTTGCTCAGTCCACCATGATAGACTCGAAAGTCTGAAGCTCGTTCATGAGCTGCGTCAGACCATAATTAAGTTTATTCATCAAATAGTTGGCGGTGAACGGTAGGAAAAGCTGGAGAGAGACTGTTGAGGATTGAGCCAAGGAATCCTCATCTATTGTAGCTCGATGAAGTTCAGCTTCCTGAAAGTAGTTCGCCATCTTGATTAGGTGATCACGAACGTGCTGAGACGGTGCCATCCGAGCATCAACATATTTCTTGGTGGCCTCAAAACGAGTCTGCACAGACTTTGCCCCGAACATGTCTTGGACCTGATCCATGATTTTGTAGGCCATCTCAACATTCTCCTTCTTTGTCTTGAGAGTTTCGACCATACTAGTCAACATGTAGTACCGTGCCTTGTTATTAGCCGCTTGTCAGCGCTCGTATTTGTCTCTTACATACTTGGTAGGTCATTCAGCTGGAACTTCTGGGAATTCCTCAGTCATGACGAACTTGGATTTGTTACCAATCAACACAATGTTGATATTTTGCTTCCACTTAAGGAAGTTTTCTCCAGTGAGTTTCTCCATCGATAATTGAGAAAGGATGAGAGTAGACACAACCATAATTAAAACTACAAATTATCAATAAAATAGAAATCAATCACTTTTTCTCAATAAAACTTCTATTCACACAAATTTTAAGAAATAACACAACATATACCAAATATATGTAAGATATGAGGAAAAATACCAAAAATAATCATATCTCAATTTCCTTAGGTTTTTAACTAATCTATGATATCCTTATTTTGGTTGGCGAGAATAAAAAAATACCACTAGTTAAATAGAGTTGTAAACTCATTTAAAAATGGACACTATTATTAACAACATACTATTCGATCAAAATAAGAAAACAAAATTTCTTATTTTTATGAGCTAGACCCACGGTTTTGATAATCAAAGATTTAGTCCTAGCAGCACCGCTGGGGTGAGTCTATTAGAATTCGACCTATAATTATCTATCTTTCGAAATCTAACCTTGTCAAAATAACTAATGAACACCTTCCATAGGAGGACGAATCAAAGCGTCTTGAGATCCCATTAAGCTATCGACCTTGTTAAACCAATGGTGGAGATCGAATACAATTCTTAAAACAAGCTCATTATATAATTACGTTTAGTATTTTTATTATCATTTTTTCAAAAATTAATGACTAAGGTTCTTCAAAAAATTAATTTGTAAAATAATTTTTAAAACCAAAGTCCTATAATTTTCTATTAATTATAAAGTGTCACATTGAAACAAATTCAATTAAATTAGAATTAATTTGTTGCTAATCAATTATTAGGTTCAACTACCTAGAAAAATAAACATAAGTATGTCTCACCCTCCACTAAGGTCCCCTAACTTCCATACAAAGCCCAAAATACAAGAATTTAAAACTTCGTTTTATTAATTGTTATCAATTGATTATGAACAATATAATCATGCAAAGCAAATAGGCCTTCAGAAGTGAAATCACTCACAAGAGAGGAATTTAAATTGTACATTTTCTAATGGGCCCAAATAAAACCTATCACATTATGAATATTTTATTTGACAATCAACACCACATATATATCCAAACATATGGGCCACTATATGCATCTAAGCCCAATTACAAAAACGACATATATATGTCACATAATTGAATATCCTAATCATGTTACTAAATGAGAATATCTATATGTTTATGAAAAAATGTCACAATTTATCACATTTGCAAAACTACCATAATTAATTAATCTAGAATTTATCTACACAAAATTCATAATTAATTACAATTTTGCAAAAATAATTAAGTCAATTTAAATAAAACCCATCAACAATTAACTAAGTTAATTTGGATTTTATTTATAAAAAAATAACTCAATTATGTTATTTTAGGAAATATATTAAATTATTAAAATTAAATTTAATATCTGTGAGATATTTGATTTTATAGGCTAACTGCACAAAAATCTAATATATATTAAGATATTAATAAAACTAATTTCTATTTTTATACAAAAATAATTAATTTTATTATTATGATAACCAAAATATTTTAAAAATATCTATTTTCAAATTCAACCAAAATATCTTATTTCTTTTAAGAAAATATCTATTTTCAAAATCTACCAAAATATCTTAGATATTTACCATGAATTTAAAAATCAATATCTAATTTTTGAATAAAAATAATCAATTTATCAACATGGTTATAAAAGAAGATAATTTGAATTAATTTAACGAAATAAATTAATAAAAAGTTAATAATTTAAAATTAAGATATTTTTGGCAAATTTTTTTTTTTGGTGAAAAGAAAGACCATCGCGGGACCGCATGGAGCCGCCGTACGAACGTTGTACGACCCCAATGATTTTTTATTATGTGCCCGACACACAAACTGGCTAATCAGTCCCAATATTTTTTTAAATTCTGTTCAGTTTTTCAATCCTAAAATAAACAAAAATTGCACACAAATATATATAAACACAACATGCTTCATACTAAAACAAAATCCAATCAATTATGCTGAACATATCTCAAAATTCATTAGACATATTCATGCACGAAAATATTGATTATCAAGGCTCTGAGGCCAATTGTTGGGAATACATTTTACATGATCATAAATATTTTCATGTATGTTTCATATATTAAACAAATTAACATATAAAATAACCTAGAAACATATTTCTAATGAATTTCATTAAGTAAATCAAATAATAGAGTTTACGAATCTTACTTTTTACACAGCGGATATTGAGACTCCTTCCTTCATTTTCTCTAACCCTTGTCCCTTTTTGTCGTAGAGTAATGAGAAGAGAGTGAATTGGATTTTCAAATTACACAGTCTTCCACAATTACCTTTGATCACCTAGTCTAGAGTGGGCAATTCTCAACATATGAGATGAGAAAATTATAGAGAAGAAGAGAGAGGATATGAGTAGTTACAATAGGTCTCTTGAGTCTATGTTTTTGCTTTTTTTTTTTTTCACTTCACTACTTTCAGATTACAAAACCCTAGACTTAAGTACCTATTTATAGCAACACTTTAGGGTTAATTCAATTTAATTAAATAATTAAAATAAAATCCTTATCAATTAATTAATTAATTAAATATAATATATATTATATATACTGAGTTCGTATATTACGAAATCTTTAAAGTTTTATTAAAACTTTATATATAAAATTATAAATATATTTAAACAATAATTAATTAAATCATTTATTCAAATCAACTAATTATAATTTGAATATTGATTTAATACTATTTATCATTTTGACACCAATTTGTCATAATTAAGAAATTTGTCCAAATTTCTCTTTTCTTCTCTAAATTCCACATCTTAGTAAAACTGTCCAAAATTGACACAATTTTTTTTGACAATCCTAATTGATAATTAAATCAATTAATCAAGACCATCTAGATGATTTAATCAAATGCATTGTAGGGACCATGGACCCATGAATTCAAGCTCCAATAAGTTACCGTAAAATTATTATCGAATAATTTCACTACCTTATTAATTCCTTGTGACTCCACTAAAGACTCAGAATTGCACTCTTGAACTCTATTGACTACCTTTTTCGCTATCAACCTAAAGATGAGAGATTAAAGAAATAAACAACAAGAACACAACCATTTTTACGTGGTTCAGGCTATAAAAGAGCCCTAGTCCACGTGTCTCTGGTATTAAGGAGATTGGAATCTTGATAAGGCTATCTCCAATGGGATTTTCTCAGGCAGCGTTTAGATTGGTCTGAGTACAAGATCTTTCTCTCTCTAAAAAACTGAACCCTTTACAATGAGATCCCCAACCCTATTTATAGAGGCTGGGGTCATTAGTTGCTAATCATCTATAGTTAATACATATTGGACTAGTTAATACCACTTTAATGCATTTGGCTGCATTAATTAGTGACCACGACCCAGGCGATAAACGTGGGGCTGTTGGGGTTTTATGCCCTAATTAAAACCCAAATTCTTTGTAATCTCATTTTATTATCAATAAACGAATAGAAATCATTTTTTTGACTTGGTTAATCACTTTGCTCACATGTTTTATTTTCATGATTATTTTTTTAATATAAACTTTTATTAAATCCCGAGCATATAGCTAATCTTATTTATAGTGACGTAATCACAGTGGAATATAAATATGATTATATGTTCAAAATAAGTTAGTCCTAAGATTAGTCAGTGCACCGGATTTACACTGACTTGCCAATCTACGATATGATCTACTTACACATTACATTGTTATGTTCTTTCCAGAACATTAGCAAAGTAGATAAGATCAGATGTATTTGTTACATCGGACAGGACCGACAGGACCGAGATTGACAGTTGATAAGATAAGTAAACATACCGTTATTATCTATTATAGTCATATCATCTAGTTGACCATAGGTTAATTCAATCTTAATTCTGAGTGGTTAGTATTCTAACTGATTGTATTATTTGAGTTCTTTGACTTGTTCGTGTTAACCGAGATGTTCGGCAACTATAGTAATATCTATTATATACACGACAATTATAATGAAAGAAGAAGATTAACACGGGGTTTTTACGTGGTTGGGACGTTAACTAGCCTTAGTCCACGAGTCTATATTATTAGAGCTTGAAGAACCTTTTACAATGGAGTTTCCCTCTATATTTTGACAGGGTTCCTGTATTTTTTTTTGGTGAAGAGAGACCTTTTACAGTGTTCTGTAGCTTCTATTTATAGGCTTATGGGAACACCGGGTCTGGGCCGGGTATGACCCGGGCCCATCAGAGATAGGGATATTCCTGGCCTTTCTAGTGGAGGCCCAATACAAAAGGTACAAAATACGTGAATTCCAAACCAGCTAAGGCCCAACAGGTTGACCTTGGAGCTATAACTTGCTCGACAAAACGGTGCTTTTGGTTTGGACACTTCGAGTTACGAGGCAGATTTAGGAGACAAGACCAGTCAGAGTACCTGACAGCGCAGACCTGAAACAACGGCGTGCAATCCCGAGGTGGCCTTTTCTGCAGGTGAAAAGTGGGGACAACGCCCACGCGGAGTGAGGCGGCTTCAGGGTCCTGGACGCTTGACCCCTTCAACCGGGGGCGAGGTGATCCGGGTCCATTTACCTTTGTCCTGCTTCGTTTACCACAGGCCCGGACCGTATCAGGGTTCGGGACTTGGACGCGTAGGCTGCGGGGGTCCGAATGCTCTGTACGTCGCCCGGACTATCGTCCCGGAGGACGGACCCGGAGGGACATGCCAGACCCCTCTAATGGGCCCAGACATGTATCCCCGGTCCATACCCCTCCCTTTGGACACTCTCCATACCAGGAGGCCTTGGGCCGAGTCCGCACGCTTACATGGCCCCTGACGATCGGCCCGGACGACGGCCCCGAGCCCATGCAGGAAATGGGGATAACATTTACCCCCCAAGCCTTTGCCTAGGTATGCCAGGAGGAGGGTTGCATCGTCCCCAGGACGCTCGTGTGGTTGCCTCCCCAGTTCCTGCCCGTGACAGCGGGCCGTGGCACTGGCCGCATGTTTGGCCGGGATCGTTTACCATTATCCGGGGACGTTTACCTTCGTCCCGCTTGGTGGCAGGGATACACGGGCCACAAGGTGATTGCTACACAGATCTTGAAAGGTCGCCTAGCCCTGTCAAGGGTCGCTAGGCCTAGGCTAGGGTGTCAGCGCACGTCTCGAAGTGTCCCATCTGCACGGGGGGCCATCATTAATGTCCCTGGGACGAGGTGGACCGTAGGATGGGGCGACCTTTGGCATCCGCTATTCCTGGGCCGTCAGATCTGAGACGGCGAGGATCCAACCTGGAAGGACTCATAAATGTCCCTGCGCGATTCCTAACCGTCCGATGAAGAGACACCTGTCCATTGGATCGTGGGGCAGGACCTAGGGCTAGTATAAATATCCCACGAAAACCACATTTGGCACTTTTACCTCTTCGAACCAGCTTAAGAACCGATAAACACTACTCGAGCCTTGCATGTCCGACATCGCCGACGACATACATCACCAACTGCTAACTCTACGCCGCCGCCTGTTCCCCAGAACCCCAACCTCCGCTATTCTACCTGAAGACGCATCTCGGGTTTGTCTTGTCGACGAACTACTGCACCGGCTGCACCACTTCAAGAACGAGGTTCTGCCGTCCTTATAGTCGGACGACCATCAACTTCTACGGCCGACACCTCGCAGTTAGTCCTCCTGACTCTCTCGATAACTTTATGAATTTATGTTGTTCTGTTGCTGCGTGCGTTTAGGCTCTATGCTTAGAAGTTGTTAGGAAGGCCGCCTGGTCTGGGTTGCTCTGTATCCGGATGCTTCCCGGACAGAGGGCGGACCTTAGTAGTCTCCTCTCCCGATTAGGGTCCCGGGGCTCTCGGGAGTCCCGGACCTGATCCGATGGGACTCCAAGCAGTCCTTAGGAGACTCCCCGTACCTTGACCGACTTTCTTGGGTTTAGGTACTGACTGCTTGGTTTTCTTTCTTTGTTCCCAGATCGTCAGCTATGGCAACGGGCGTTACGCTCCATTCTGAAGAAGAGGTCAATAGGGCCCCTGTTGCCGTTCCCGGATCCCAGACGCCCAAGGGCAACAGGTGGGAAATGGACGTGACGGCCAAATCGTTCTGGAATTACCGGATGATGCTGCTCCTGGAGCAGCATCTGGGCATCGAATCAACTCCGGGCCTTTTTCACAACCACCTGGCCAGGCTCGAGGAGCGAGCGCATACGTCCGTGGAAGGATTCGGAGCCTGGAGTGCCAACCACATTAGCGCGGGAGCTACGCTCCCGCTGCACGACTATTTCGTGCGGTTCTTGACGTACGTGGGAATCGCACCGTTCCAGCTTCTGCCCCAAGCATACCGTCTACTCGCTGGATGGCGAGTGTTTTGCACCGCGAAGGAGATCGCGGAGCACACCCCTGTGGAGGTCCTGTACTTCTACAAGCTGGAGCCGCAGGTTTATGTGAAGGACAAGACCCTGGACGACTTTTATAGGCTGAAGCCGCGGAGTAGCTATCCCGCTCCCACCAGCTCCTGGAGGCATCCCCCGGACGTCAGGCATTACTGGTTCATGACGTCCGGGTTCCTCGTGGACAAGAACCCCACACTGTTGCTGGACTTCCAGCAAGTGGGTAAGTATTTTTTTTGGACCTCTCTTTTATTCCTCATCTTTTCTACCTGTCTCTTAGCATATCTTCCGGGTGCAGGGCCCTTCGCTCAAACTCCCCTTACCGAGTTCATTCTGGAAAGGAGGAGATTTTATTCCAAGTTGAGCGCGGAGGATCTGGACGTCGGGGGCTACGTCACGGATGACAATCTCCGACTGTTTGGGATGCTCGTGGCCACCCAGACCATTGTTATCCCGAACCTTCGGGGCATCCCCTGCGAGAAGAACGTCGACGTCCGGGAGCAGATGGCCCTGGATCACATTGCCACTTGGGTAAGAGCGGCGCGAGCCGACGCGGCCCGGCGCAAGAAGGACCAGGCCCCGGCAGAAGCGGCCACCTCAGAAGAGCTGGAGGAGCTCTTCGAAGAGGCCGTATCGACACACTATGTTGTTGACGACGAAGTCTAAGGCCTTTTTGGAAGTGATTGTGCTCATGGGCGCTGCCTCAACCCACTTCGTGTAGTAGTCCATGGCCACGATGGCGTACTTTACCCCTCCTCTTCCGGTCAGGAGAGACCCGACGAGATCGATCCCCCACATTGCGAAGGGCCAGGGGCTATTCATCAGGGTTATCTCTGTCGGGGGGGGGGGGGGCGTGGCACCTTCGCGTACCTCTGGCACTGCTCGCACTTGCAGACGTATTCAATGCAATCTTTCTTCATGGTTGGCCAGAAGTATCCTTGGCGCAGGAACTTTTTGGACAGACTGGGCTCGGCAGTGTGATCTCCGCACAAACCTTCATGCACCTCATGCATGATGGCGCTCAACTCGTTCCCGGACACGCACCTGAGGTAAGGCATGGATAAACCCCGGCGATAGAGATTTCCGTCCATCATGACGTAATGGTGGACTTGGTACTGGAGTTTCCTGGCAGCAACCCGGTCGATTGGAACTTCCCCGGCAGACAGATAGCGGATCAGCGGTCCCATCCAGGAAGCGGAGTGATCTATGGTGTGGACCGCGGGGGCCCTGATGCTTGGGACGGGGAGATGATTGACGGGGACCAGACCGGCAAGCTCTGACTCAGCGTCGGTGGCCAGCTTGGCTAGTGTATCCGCGAATACATTCTGCTCCCGGGGGATCTGGCGGATGGAATGTGCTGCGAACGCCTGTAGCAGTTCCCTCGTTTGAGTCACGTACGCCGCTGTTGACGGTAAGAACTCGTCAACGATTGATGGTTAGAAAACTTCAATCTCTATCCTATAGGAAGCTATGAGTTAGATGGAAAGAACTCTAAACAACAGGAGAAAACTCAGGCAAGCATGAGAACCAGAAGCATATATTTCATAAGTCTCGTTTTTACATTCAGTTTTCCAACCCCTTAGCCTGAGGGGTTGGAGCCTATTTATAGGGGAGGCTCTATTGGCCCAGGATACAAACGAGTCCCAGACCACTGGGACGTACATAGGTACTCTGATAAAGTAGTGGCTCAGGGCGTAGTGGTGTCTACCCTGATGGTGTCAGAGTCGTGGCCTTGGACATAGTATTGTCGGCTCTGGCGCATGGTCGAGGGTGTCCCAGTGGTCTCACCACTCTTCGTACAGGTCCGTACCGCCACTACTCCTCAGACGCAGATCATAGGGTCGTGCCTCTGTTCTCTCCATAACCGTACACCCCGTGTCAGCGCACGTGTTCCGTACTCGGTGGTCCTCATCAATTCCCGTTAAATGCTCCACGTTCGTTTGGCCTATCAACAAGATTCCCCTAAGTGATCCCATGCCTGTGCCAAGGAGGCTCTTGAGAAGTCGAGGTGCCGAGGGTCAGGGCCGGCCTATGCGGATCGCATAGACACGAGGCTAGGAGCACGGGTACCTCAACACACCCCTCACCCTCGCATAGCGAGGGTCCCTCGCATAGCGAGGCTGCCTCTCCTCCTTCCGAGCATAGCGTCGCGAGGCTAGGAACACGGATACCTCAACGCAGCCCTCACCCTCGCATAGCGAGGCTGATGTTCTTCCTCCGAGGTGCGGCGTCGCGAGGCTAGGAGCACGGACACCTCCACATAGCCCTCACCCTCGCATAGCGAGGCTGACGCTCTTCCTCCGAGTGTGGACGAGGCTTGATGCCTGCTGGAATGGGGCGCATAGCGAGGGTGAAGTTTGGATCGGCGAGTGGCCAAAGTCCCTCGCCTAGTGAGGGTGACTCTCTTACCCCAACTCCTTCACCATCATGTGATGCCCTTTCAGGACGTCTCGTAACATAGAGCTTCACTTGTGAATAGAATTCACAAGGAAAAAATTCCATATTTACACTTCCCCCCGAGTCTATAAGTGCACTTTTAAGTGTGTTTGTAGACTCTCTCCACTTCTCTTGTTTGATATGCACGGCCAATCTTGGGGGATTTTGCCTTGGCAATTTTTCCAACGCCTCTTGAAGAAGCATGAGGTGAGGCTTGGGGTTGTGTTTCTTCTTTTTTTTTGAGCGTTCAAAGAAACACAAAAGTCACCCAACACTTGAGGGCATCCATGAGAGATCCTAAGATTGCATAAGGACCAATCATCCTCCATCGCGGATCCCAAGGTTACCCATACTCTTGATCTCCACCATTTATAGGGAAATAGATCCAAGGGCTAGGGAGCATTGACTTTCCCTATAAATACTCCAAGGCTTGAAACCACTTCTCTACACAAAAACTTGCTTAGCCTAGTGGTATTCCCTCTAAGCTTCTTCCAAGAGCTCCAAGGTTCTATTCTCAATAGAAGCATTTTTGAGGTATCCCTTCTTTTATTTCCATTCTTCTTTCTTTTCTTTTTTTTGTTTTAAATTTTTTTTTTTTTTTTAGCTTCGTGGCAAAGCTGGGCATTACCTCGCTCCTACGATCTTGCTCCTGCTCCTTTGTAAGTCTGTCCTTGCGTCCCCTCAGTTTCGTATCCCCGCAGGTATGTCTCTTTCATCTCTTCTCCCTTTCGTTTTGCATTGATTATACGAGAGTAAGATTGATGGTTGCATGACATTCAACCTTCAGAGTTTAGCATTTTCTTCGCATAGCCTTTCCAGTACCCATACACCGGCCCTTTTCTTATACCCTCACACTTGTGTTGTAGATATTGAGTCGCCCTTATGCGCACACGCCCTCAAGTCTTAGCTTGTCCATGGCGTCTAGGCGATGTCCCGAAGGTCCGTCTAATGTCGAATTTATTGAGTTGTCCTCCTCCGAATCGGAGGTCGACGCATGTAAACCTTCTAACCGCGGGGGTGTGCGGGCGCTCTACCTCAGGAGATTATCTTACCTTAGACATAAGGCGGACTGTCTAGAGAGGGAGCTAGAATCCCATCCCGGGGACGCGGGTTCTGATCTCTTCCCCCGGCAAGCGACTTACATTTCCCAGCTACAATCCACCCTCCAGGATTGCCTTTCCGAAATTGCCTGCCTAGAAGAAAACTTGCCCCCCGAGCCCTTTTCCTTCTGTCATGACGAGTCTCCCGATTACGTGGATTCCTCCTTTGAAGGAGGTGGACATGAATTGGTTGAGCCGGAGTTCCTTTCCATGGTGCCGCCCGCGTTCCCTCTCTGTCCCCTGTCTTGCGCCCTAGGGTTAAGCAAAAAGCTGGTAGACATAGGACATGTGGGGGATCTTCTAGGACCCTTAGAAAGTCGGTTGCTCATAAATTTCCTTACTTTGTCCAGGTACCCGAGATGCCGAAGAGATTTTTGGACACTTCTGATGAAGTTGGAAGGTCTACCGTTACCCTGAAGAAATTGGGCAACATGCTGAAAGCCCATAAGTTACCCCTGAACCTCAAGTTTGTTATACCAGAGCGCAAGGAACGCGCATCTGCACTGCAAAAGGGATTCGCGGCGTTTAGCGATGCCATAATCCGATCTGGTGGAGCTCTGCCACTCCACTCTTTCTTCATCAAAGTGCTGGACTACTTTGAATTGGCGCCACTACAATTGTCCCCCAATTCCTGGGTGATGCTCAGCTGTTTGTATGTGTTGTACCATCAGGTGTACTCCAGGGGGCCTTCCATAAGTGAGGTTCATTACTTCTTCACCCTGAGGGAGAATACATCAGCCCCCGGGTTCTACCAGCTCCAGAAATTCGCGGCCCTTAAAGGGAGTTCCCTCTTGGAGGGATCTATTTCCAATAGGGGGCTTGGAAGTCAGACTACTTCTATACTTATAGTGGGCAGACCCGATACTCTAACTTCAATGCTCCACGTAAGGCTATCATCACTTTGATCCCATATACCGGAAATTTCTCTTATTAATCGACCTCTTTTTTTTTATAGTTCTTGTAACTGTGGTAATTTCCTTTCGTTCGATGGCAGGTCTCTTAGGGGTTGTCGGTCCTAATCTGAAACGGGCAGCTCATGACCGGGTAATACAAATCCTGGCTATGCCGAAGGAACGCAAACAAGCCAGCGCCCTTTTCACGGAGAGCAATCTCCACTTATGTGGGCTGCTGACCCCGGATCAGAAAGTTACCTTATGCTCCATTTCCCCTGAATCTGAGGATCCACGCCCCGCGTCACCCGACTCTGTTGATTTACCCCCAGTGGCACCCGTACTTGAGAGTCCGTGGGTATATGGTCACGATGAAAGGAATTACGATGAAGCAGCCGATAGGGATTACGTCTATTCCCCGGGTGACCATATGGATGTTGAGGAGACTGTGGTGTCTGAGAACTACTCCTGCTTGTACTCTGTTGCTAAGGGTGTAGCCGATGACGGTCATACTGGCGGTGCTACCTCTCGGATGTCGCCGTTAGCGCCTGGCGGTGAGTTTGCCTTTGACGCCCCTGCCCCTTGCCCCCCTATGCCTAGGAGGAATTTTGTCATTCCCTCTTTTGATGGGGTTCCTTCACCCCCGAGGGGGCATTCCAGGTGGGCATCCACAGGCGTCTCTTTACCCCAGGAGGCGACCCCGCACTCTTCTGCTCCTCGCACTACTGTGGACGGGTCAGGGCCTTCTCGGTCCCCATCCTTGCCAAAACGGGCCTCGACAAGCACTCGCGCCTCCCCCGGCTCAGCTCATGTTTCTATTCCCGAAGATCATCCCCTGGCGAGCCAATATGGGGAAGCCATGCGCCATCACTTGGGAAACTTTCCTGAGGGTGAATGGGGGACGCTGCACGATGTTCCCGAGGCTGAGCTAGAGAATGCCTATATGCGAGCCTCCTTGCAGGTAACTGTCGCGATATTTGGTTTATTAATTTATGATAGCCACATAAATACCTTTTATATTACTTATGGTGTATCATCTGACCCCTAAGGCTTTGTTTCATATCTTCGTCCTCAATCAGGCCTCTATTTTGAACCATCGGCTGCTTGCCTCCCACTCTTCATCGGCTCAACGGTTGCAACACGAGCTTGAGGAGGCACTGAGGAACCTTTCGGTGGCCCAGACTGCGAAGGATGCCTTGTCCAGCCAACTGGCCGAGATGGTATGCCAGAGGGATACCGCCTTGGCCCGGGCTGCCTCAACCTCTCAGAGCAACATTCAGTTGGAGGCTACCATCCAAACTCTGAACGGGAGGATCGCTGTGCTTGAGGCTGAGCTTGTGAACGTGGAGGATCGCATAATCGGGAAAACGTTGCATGCTGTTTGGAGGACTAACCCCACCGTTGACCTATCTCCTTTCGGGGACCATGCCGTCGAGAAGATTTCTGAGTGGAAAGATCACGGTGGAGATTCGTAGATCCCCTTGTACTCTGTCTATGTATGCTTTTGTTATGTAATCCCTTGTACCCTTTCTTCTTTCTTTTTTTTTTGTCAAGCTTAAGGGGCTCTGATGAGTCCCTCTTATCACTGTTGTTCGTGGATTACATTTTTTTTTTTTATTTATTTGATGGAGATAACCTTTCTGGTGCACCTTGGTTATGCTTGTAAGGACACTTTAACCCGTTGGGCTGTTGGGGTCCCTTTATATTCTTTGCGCGCGCTTGTTACTTTTTGCGAGAAGCGTCCTTCTCGTCCTTATACATAGTACTATTTTTTTTCCAAGGGTCCCTTGTAAGACCCTTTTTGGGCTAGCCGGCTTAATGGCCGGTCTAGACTTATTGGGTGATTCCCTCCTTACAGCCTCACCTCTTGGGGTGTCGGCCTTTCGTCGGGGGTCATCCTTTTGAACCAATCCCTTGATATTCATAAGGGTAGCTAATCCTTGTGAATATAAGAGACAATTATTTTTTTTTTGTTTACTTTTGTCGTCCTGCCCCCCAAGTACCTGGTGAGATTTATCTCGGCGGGGACTTTAGTTGATATTCGCATAAAGAAGTAAGTTACACACGAAGTGGAAGACAGTTTCATTCATGGTAGTCGGATTACAACGATATATAGATAGGTAAAAGGCTTACATCTACTTGGGAGGTTATCTAGGTAACCTCTTTGATTCTTATCTACTAAAATAGCATAACCTGCAACAAACTAAGCATAGCTACTACTTGTACCAGGCGCGGGAGTCTCATTGCTAGTCTTACCTGGTTGGGCCTTTCGTGATTCTGGGGTCTTGTCCCTATGGGTCTGTACCTCCGTGCATCACCATCGCTGTTGGTTCTGATGGCTTCTCTGACTTGTGAAGGGAGGTGTTATAACACTCCCTTGCCTCTCTTTGTTCTCCCTTCATACTCGCTACCCCACCAGGAGTTGGGAACTTGACGGTGAGGTGGTATATTGAAGTGATTGCTTTCAATTCTCTTAGGGATGGTCTCCCCAATACCGCATTGAAAGCAGAGGCGCAATCTACTACGACGAAGTTTGCTATGATCGTGGTTTGTCGGGGTTGTTCACCCATAGTGAGTGCTAATTCGATCACCCCTAGAGGTTGTATCGAGTCCCCTGCGAACCCGTATAGGGAGGATTGACAAGGCTTCAAGTGCCTGATGCCCAAACCCATCTTTTCCAGGGCGGGGCGATATAAGATGTCCACAGAACTTCCATTGTCTACGAGGACTCGATGCACCCGCCGGTTGACCAACTGAACTGTCAACACCAGCGGATCATTGTGGGGGAAGTGTACCCCCCGCGCGTCCTCCTCGGTGAAAGTGATCGAGTCATTTTCTCCCTTGAAGCTCTTTGGGGGTCGTTGTTCCAAGCTCATAATGCAGGGTGGTGGACTTCGCCTGGCTTCTCTAGCATACCGATCTCGTCCTTTCCGGGAATCTCCCCCAAGCCCTGGACCTCCGAAAATAGTTCTCACTTCCCCCTGTATCTCTGGAGCTTCTCCATGTGTCCTAGATAGCACTGGTTCGTCCTCCATTTTCAGCCTTTCCTTCCTGACATACCGACCTAGGTGCCCCCTGCGGATGAGTTCCTCAATTTCTTCTTTCAGGTGGATACATTCTGCTGTGGTGTGACCAATATCCTTGTGGTATTGGCAGTACCTATTGGGATCCCTCTGGGACCGATCCTTCCTCATTGGTGGAGGCTTCTTGAAGGGAACCCGCTTCTCGTTGGTGATGTAGATATGCTCCCTTGTATCCGTCAGGTCCGTATAGAAAGTATAAGCCGTTTGCCTATGGTCGCTTCCCCGCTTGGGTTTTCTATGTTGATCATCCCTCGATCCTTCGTATGCCCTCTTCTTCTTCGCACCATTCGACCCTTCATTGGTTGGGGGCTGTGCAGGGGACTCGACCATTCCCGCCTTTAAGTTCGCGTGACCGTCCTCTACACGAATATACTTCTGTGCTCTCTCGTAGAAGTCATCTAGATCTGTGACTTCCCTCTTGAGCATATTATCCCACAACTTGCTTCCCGGAAGCACCCCGGCGGTGATGGCCATTTTTAACTCTCTGCGGGTCAGGCTCCCCACTTTGGCTGCTTCCATATTGAACCTATGGATATAGTTTTTTAGGCTCTCATTTTCGCCCTGTTTTACATTGGCTAGGCTAGTCCCTGGCATTGTATAATCACGCACGGCATGATGCTGCTGGAGAAATTCGTCTGAAAATTGTTGCCAAGACCTGACGGACCCCGGTCGAAGTCTCTTAAACCATTTGTATGCGGGCCCTTTCAACGTGACTGCGAAACAGTGGCATCTAGCCCCGCTACTTATCCCCCTCAGCTTCATTAAGTCATTGAATGCGTCTAGATGGTACTTGGGGTCGGTGCTTCCTTCATACGGGGTCATATGAGGCTCCTTGAAGTTGGCTGGGAGTCGAATGGCTTGGATCTCTTTGGTGAAAGGCGATTCATAGTCGAACTCTTCCTCAAGGCTCTGCCCTCCAGACACGGTGACAATCTTACTCCGCAGGCTCTTCATCTCCGTATCGAGGTCTTGCCTCCTCTTCTTCAGGGAGTCCCTCAACATGGACGGGTTGACATCTTCCTTTCCTTTGCCGTCCCGGGGGACAGTAGGAGGGGTAGTTCTCTTATTCGCCCTCTTCTTGTTGAGCTCCTCTCGTAGGTCTGAGGGCGTCCTCTTTGAGGTGACCTCGACGTCGTTGCGAGAGCCACCATTGTTCCCTTGCTTTGGCTCCTGGGGTGGCCTCGATGGTCTAGGATGCTCTTGTGGCTTTTCCCTGGGGGTGTTACTGGTGGAGTGTCTGGTCCTTCCGTCGTCTACTGGGACAGTGGTTTCCTGACCCTTCTCTTTCCTCTTGGGCAGGGTCATGTTCGACTTACCTTGCAACAGGCCATTCAGCACCTCCTGCATGTTCTCCAGGGTAGTCTCCAGTCTTTGGTTTTTACGGTGCAGTTCACGAATCTCCTCTTCATAGAAACGAGATTTAGAACTTGAGCTCACGGAATGGACCCGGGGTTGTTTATCGCGTCTGTGCGTTGAGGGGCCCGGGTCTTGCCGGCCGGAGTTCGGTACCTTCGGTGGTTTGGGAGGAGGGAACTCGTTGGCGTTCCCGGGTGGTGCAGTAGTTGTCCTTGGAGGATTTTCACCGGGCGGGATGGCCGGAGACGAGGCCTCCTTGTCATTCTGGTGAACCTCAGGGTCCCTTGGGGGGTCTATGTCTCGGGGTGGAGGTGGATCCTTCATGGAGGCCTTCAGCTGGACTCCGGTAAGGTGGACCTCCACCTCTCGAGGCTCCTTGAGACGCTTCGAACGTCTCGGCATTTTTCCTTGCCGGAAGTAATGGCAGAACAGTAGCTTGGTGCTTACGTTCCCACAGACGGCGCCAAACTGTTGACGGTAAGAGCTCGTCAACGATTGATGGTTAGAAAACTTCAATCTCTATCCTATAGGAAGCTATGAGTTAGATGGAAAGAACTCTAAACAACAGGAGAAAACTCAGGCAAGCATGAGAACCAGAAGCATATATTTCATAAGTCTCGTTTTTACATTCAGTTTTCCAACCCCTTAGCCTGAGGGGTTGGAGCCTATTTATAGGGGAGGCTCTATTGGCCCAGGATACAAACAAGTCCCAGACCACTGGGACGTACATAGGTACTCTGATAAAGTAGTGGCTCAGGGCGTAGTGGTGTCTACCCTGATGGTGTCAGAGTCGTGGCCTTGGACATAGTATTGTCGGCTCTGGCGCATGGTCGAGGGTGTCCCAGTGGTCTCACCACTCTTCGTACAGGTCCGTACCGCCACTACTCCTCAGACGCAGATCATAGGGTCGTGCCTCTGTTCTCTCCATAACCGTACACCCCGTGTCAGCGCACGTGTTCCGTACTCGGTGGTCTTCATCAATTCCCGTTAAATGCTCCACGTTCGTTTGGCCTATCAACAAGATTCCCCTAAGTGATCCCATGCCTGTGCCAAGGAGGCTCTTGAGAAGTCGAGGTGCCGAGGGTCAGGGCCGGCCTATGCGGATCGCATAGACACGAGGCTAGGAGCACGGGTACCTCAACACACCCCTCACCCTCGCATAGCGAGGCTGCCTCTCCTCCTTCCGAGCATAGCGTCGCGAGGCTAGGAACACGGATACCTCAACGCAGCCCTCACCCTCGCATAGCGAGGCTGATGTTCTTCCTCCGAGGTGCGGCGTCGCGAGGCTAGGAGCACGGACACCTCCACATAGCCCTCACCCTCGCATAGCGAGGGTCCCTCGCATAGTGAGGCTGACGCTCTTCCTCCGAGTGTGGACGAGGCTTGATGCCTGCTGGAATGGGGCGCATAGCGAGGGTGAAGTTTGGATCGGCGAGTGGCCAAAGTCCCTCGCCTAGTGAGGGTGACTCTCTTACCCCAACTCCTTCACCATCATGTGATGCCCTTTCAGGACGTCTCGTAACATAGAGCTTCACTTGTGAATAGAATTCACAAGGAAAAAATTCCATATTTACAGCCGCCATTATCTCTCCTTTGGTCTGATACTCCCCTGAAATTTGTCTGACGACTAGTTGGGAATCGCTGTAAATTTCCAGGTTCGCTGCCCCTACCTCCCAGGCCAAGCGCAGGCCAACTAGGATAGCTTCATGCTCCGCTTCGTTGTTTGACGCTTTGAACTGGAAACGGAGGGAATTTTGTAGCTGGTGCCCCTGCGGTGACACCAAGATGATCCCGGCCCCGGCCCCATTCTCGTTCGAGGCTCCGTCCACGAAGATTTTCCACACGGGTGTCACGGGGGCTTCGGGAATATTGTCTTCCGGAGAAATCCCGACACATTCGACGATGAAATCGGCCAGGGCCTGTCCTTTGATGGACACCCTGGGCACATAAGATATATCAAACTGGCTCAGCTCCATGGCCCACTTCAGGAGTCTTCCCGATGACTCGGGCTTCTATAACACCTGCCGCAGGGGATGGTTGGTTAAGACCTTTATGGCGTGGGCCTGAAAGTAAGGTCGAAGCTTCTGGGATGCCATCAGCAGGCAGAAAGTCAGCTTTTCGATCAATGGATATCAAGATTCAGCGTCTAGCAACCGCTTGCTTACATAGTCCCCTATCCGCGGGTCCAGGTTGTCCTCTTCCTGGACCATTCTCCCAGCAGAAGGGAGGGGAACTGGTTCGACGGGCTCCTCACGAACCATGTAGATGGGCCGGGCGGAGACATGGTAGCACTTCCTAGCGCTCTTTTGGTCTCCACGGACGGTCCCTACCCCTCTGTTGTCGCATGGAAACTTCATGCAAAGATGGCGGATGGAGGTGATGGCTCCGAACTCGACCAGTGCGGGCCAGCCAAAAATGACGTTGTAAGCGGTGGGGCAGTCCACCACTACAAAGGTGTAGAACTTGAATGAGTGCTACAATTCACCCCCCAGCGTAACTGGCAGCTGGATCTTTCCCATGGGGAGAAGCGCATCTCCGTTGAAGCCGTAAATTTGGGTCGGGCAGGATGCTAGATCCGCTTCCGTCAAGCCAATGGCTGTGAAGGCGGGCTTGAACAATAGGTTGATGGAACTTCCATCATCCACCAACACGCGGGACACCAACTTGTTGGCGATTTGAGCATCTATGACCAGCGGGTCGTGGTGCGGAAAGTGGATGTTGCGGGCGTCGTCCTCCGTGAAGGTGATGGGGAGGTTTATCAATTTAGGGCGCTGAGCCGGAGCCTGGACAAGGGTGCAAACTTCTTGGTCATGGTCCAGCTCGCACAGGTAGCGCTTCTGGTCATTCCTTGATGGCCCTCCCAGGTGAGGTCCGCCCGAGATGGTTGCCACATGTCCGTCAACTCGGGGGGGGTGGTTGCCCTGGAGGGATAAGGCATTCCGGGACTGGGAACTTGCGCGGCGGGGGCCCCCTGAGGGGCCTGCCCCGGGGGTCCCTGTGCATACCCTCCCTGGGGGGGGGGGGTATGCCCGAGTCGTTCCAGGGGCCGCGGGTTGTCCGGGGCTTGCTGACATGCCCGGGTCTCCCACGGGCATCCTTACCCACTGGTGGAGGTGCCCCAGCTTGATGAGGTTTTCAATCTCATCCTTGAGCTGTCGACATTCATCGGTGGTGTGGCCCACATCCTTGTGATAGGCGCACCTTTTGCTGGTGTCTCTCGGATTCCTTCCCCCTTTAAACATGGGGCTAGGCTTCCGGTAGTGGACCGCCCTCTCTGTCGCCAGATAGATGTTCTCCCTGGTGTCCACTAGGTTGGTGTATTCTGAATATTGGGGCTCGTAGCCCCCCTTCCCCTTCTTGACCGGCTCGGGCCGGTTCTGGCCTCTGCCCGATCACTTCGCCCGGGAGGGATTCACGCTTGCCTCGGTCACTCTTGTTTGTGACTGCTAGGCCCCGACAGGGGCCATGCTGTGTCCTGCCGGCGCGACGCCATAACCGGAGAAGTGGGTGGATTGGGTCGGGGCGTACCCCGAAGTGGCAGGGCCGTACACCGTAGGGGTGTAGCTAACCCCAGGCGCGATGGCCGTTCCAGGGGCAACGGGGGGCGCGTAGGGCTGCGCCGGGAACTGCCCCCTGTAACCCGGGAACGACTGGGGGACGGCGGGCTGCAGGGCCGGAGGCCACCCGAAAGCCTGGATCTGAGCTTCCTCCCAGCTGATGAATCCTTGGGCCCTTCAGTAAAGCGCTGGATGTAGGCCCTCAGTGTCTCCGCAGGGAGTTGCTTAATATTTGCGAGGGCGCTGATTTGCATATCCATTCTCATGGCGGCCACGAACTGCTTTCGAAACACTGACTGCAGCCCGGACCAGGATTGGATGGACCCCGGCTTAAGCCTTTTCCACCACTCTTCGGCGGGACCGCCCAAAGTGATCGAGAAGCAGAGGCATTTGCCGTCGTCGCTGACATGGGCCACTGTCATGAGTCGGTTGTACTGGGACAGATGGTCACTGGGGTCGGTGTTTCTAGTATAGGCAGTGAGGCTCGGCATCTTTAACCCCTTGGGGAGTATGGCGTCCAGGATGTGCCTTGCGCAGGGCTCTTTATGCTCTTCGTCAGAGTCGGTGTCTGCGCCTTCTTGCTTGCGGACCAGGCGATCCGTGACCTTTTTCAATGCGGCCATCTACTCCATGAGCTGCCTGGCCGTGCCATCCTCCAGGGGGATTCTCTTGTTCCTCCTGTCGTTGATGTTGTTCCTGAGGTCGCCGTCTCGGGGGAGGATCATTTCCTTGCGGGCCCACTCCTTCCGGGCGTTCAGTCCGTCGCATAAGTCTACCCGGGAAGTGTTGTCCCCTGAACTGAGGGCATGACGCTCCTCGCGGCGAGGCCGTTCCCGACGGTTCTTATTAACCGAGGCACTTGGGTGCAAAGATCCTTCCTGCCCGTCTCGCCCGGGGGCGTGTCGGGGCTGTATATTCCACGGATGCGTCCCCTACGGATCGATCGGGTGGCCTCGTCCTGGGACGGGGTGCACCTTTTCTTTCCTAGGTAGCGGTCGGGAACGGGCCCCGGATTTTGCGACTGGGGTGGTCTTCTCCCGGGTCTTTCGTCGCTCCCTGTCCGGGCCTCCTGGAGCTGGCTCGGGAAAAGGTTTCGAGGGAGGGACCGGGCTGGCACCTTTGGGGACCCCGACTTGCTCTCGTGGGGCATGTTGCTACGTTTATGGAAGTGGGCCAGTTGCAGGGTTGACTGTCGGACCCTGCGCGGCCATGAGTGCCTGCAGGGCTTGGAGAGACTCTTGCATCTGTCGATGCAACTCCGCTTGCTCAGCGATCCTGGCTTCCTGATCTAGGACTTGCTGCCTTAGTCTGGTCACCTCCAAGTCTTGCTGATCGTCGCGGGGGTTCTTGGGATCTGCAGCTTCGTCGTGGTACTCCCCCTCATTTTCCTATTCATAATACTCCTCCTCGTTTTCCTCTTCGTATTCTGTCCCACCCTCATAGTCTTGTGACTCGTCCTGGTGAGATGTTTGAAGAGGCACGTTCTCGGGCAGATCCTGAGGGATATGCTGCGAAGGCAGCGGGTCTCCGTTGCCCTGCTCTGGATTGGTAGGGTCGAAGGTGGTGTGTCGTGTGTTCACCATCGTAGTAAAGGCCTGACGTTAGCGCTAGCTTCCTTTAGCTCTCAATGAAAGCACCAAACCGAGATTTTCGGCAACTATAGTAATATCTATTATATACACGACAATTATAATGAAAGCAGAAGATTAACACGGGGTTTTTACGTGGTTGGGACGTTAACTAGCCTTAGTCCACGAGTCTATATTATTAGAGCTTGAAGAACCTTTTACAATGGAGTTTTCCTCTATATTTTGACAGGGTTCCTGTATTTTTTTTTGGTGAAGAGAGACCTTTTACAATGTTCTGTAGCTTCTATTTATAGGCTTATGGGAACACCGGGTCTGGGCCGGGTATGACCCGGGCCCATTAGGGATATTCCTGGACTTTCTAGTGGAGGCCCAATACAAAAGGTACAAAATACGTGAATTCCAAACCAGCTAAGGCCTAACAAGTTGACCTTGGAGCTATAACTCGCCCGACAAAACGGTGCTTTTGGTCTGGACACTTCGAGTTACGAGGCAAATTTAGGAGACAAGACCAGTCAGAGTACCTGACAGCGCAGACCTGAAACAACGGCGTGCAATCCCGAGGTGGCCTTTTCTGCAGGTGAAAAGTGGGGACAACGCCCACGCGGAGTGAGGCAGCTTCAGGGTCCTGGACACTTGACCCCTTCAACCGGGGGCGAGGTGATCCGGGTCCGTTTACCTTTGTCCCGCTTCGTTTACCACAGGCCCGGACCGTATCAGGGTCCAGGACCTGTACGCGTAGGCCGCGGGGGTCCGAACGCTCTGTACGTCGCCCGGACTATCGTCCCGGAGGAAGGACCCGGAGGGACATGCCGGACCCCTCTAATGGGCCCAGACATGTATCCCCTGTCCATACCCCTCCCTTTGGACACTCTCCGTACCAGGGGGCCTTGGGCCGGGCCCGCACGCTTACATGGCCCCTGACGATGGGCCCGGACGACGGCCCCGAGCCCATGCAGGAAATGGGGATAACAGTTCGTTACCAGCTTACCCTACAGACTAGCCCATACTTACATCTTGGGAACTCAGTAGTATAATTGAGTGGGAGTGTTAATCATAGATATGAACATCTATAGCTTCTGATGAAGAAGTGAAACAATGGTTTCCTTTTAGTTTGGTTCAATGTGTTAAAAGATAGAGATCTCATTTCAGTAATGAAATTAGTTTACTGAAATATTATTTACAAGGAACTAAGTGTTTTAAGGATAAAATACAATGAGGGGTAAAACTGTATTTTAGTCCTATCTCATTGTAGACCGTCTATAGAGGATTGAGTGACAATTATGGTTGTAACAATGGATAATTAATAGTGTATCTATATTTGTTATAGAGCGTTCTATGAATTCAAGAGTGCAATTCCGAGTCTATAGTGGAGTCACGAGGAATTAATAAGTTAGTAAATTTATTTGTTAGATTTATGATAACTTATTGGAGCTTGATTTCATAGGCCCATGGTCTCTATTGTACCTTGGATAAAATCATCTAGATAGTCTCAATTAATTGATTTAATTATCAATTAGAATTATCAAAGTTGACCAGGTCAATTTTGGATAGTTTCACAGAGTTGTGTAATTTTGAGAAGAAAAGAGAAATTATGGCAGATTTATTAATTAAGATAAATTGGTATCTAAATTAATAAATAAGTTTAAATCAAGGTTCAAATTATAAACAATTAATTTAGTAAATGATTTAAATAATTATTTAATTAATTAAATCAATAGAAAATAATACATGCTTTGTTTTTATGTCCAATGGGCTTATATTCAAATGAGAAATTTCAGAGGCCTAAAGCCCATGATAATTTCGACCTAGGGCTTCAAAATGACTATTATTTTATTGATTTTTTAATTAAATTAAATTAAATGGTCTGATTGAGTCTATAAAAGGAGTGCTTAGAGAGAAGTCACTAGTTAAGATTTTTGAGACGACAAATAAGTTTAATCACTGGTTTTTTGATAGTTTTAGATTCTCTCTAAACACAAGTCCTTTTCTAAGCTTCTTTGTTATTTTCTCTTCTTCTCTCTATATCTATCTCATGTGTTGAGAATTGCCCATACTAGTCTAGGTGGTTCTAAGGATGCATTCGAAGATTGTGAAGAAAATAGAAGATCGGTTCAGTTTCTTGATAATACTCTGTGACAGAGAGGATACAAGAGTTAGAGAAACTGAGGGAAGTACTCTTTAATTCCGCTGCGTATAATGTAAGTATTATATTCTTTGTTTATCTTTGAATTCAACTTTAGAAAAATGTTTTAGGCTATCTCGTATTAGTTTGTTTAATATTAAATATACATGAAAATAAATAAAGATCCTGCATAAGTTTTCCTAACAACTGGCCTCAGAGCCTTTGGTAATATTTATTTTCATGCATGAACATGTTTAAAATTGAATTATTTGATATGTCTGAATAATTGGATGGTTTTCATGTTTTATGAAGCATATTGCTTTTATGTGAATTTTAGCAATTTTTAGGTTATTTTGTTGTGTTTTCTATGCTATGAATTTTTATATATGCTTTATTTTATGTAAAACATGTTAAAAATTAATTAGAAAATGGTTTTGGTTTGAAAAATTGCTCAAAATTTTTTTTTGCACTGGCTCCCATGCGCGCACACCCCAGCCCCGCGCGCACGCCACCAGCAGCGCAGCCACCATGCGGTGAACATCCGGTTTTTTTTTTTTGAGAAATAATTTTTTTTAAAAAATTGTGAAAATACATTATTTATTATCAAAACCAAAAATATCTTTTTTTTTGTTTTATCATTTTTTTTTTTAAAAAATAAGATATTTTTGTTAGTTGAGATTTAAATAATTAGATATTTTCTACAAAGATTCAAATTCAAATTTAAAAATAGACTAACAACTTAATTTTAAATATTTTAATATATTAAAATATTAGAATTATGATATCAGATAATTTAGATATTTTCATTTAAATTCTTGATTTTTTTATTAAATCTTTATTTGAAAATATAAATATCTTTTTATTCTATAGTTTTTAATATTTAAATTATTTGAAATTTGAATATTGTTAGTTAGATATTTTTATGGATATTTGAATTTGTTTTACTATTTTGAGATATTTTAGGGTTGTTATAACTATTTATATTTTATTTTATTTATTTTTAAATGGTTAAAATATTAGCAAATAGTTGTAACAACACAAGATATTTTGGAAAATAGTTAGGATATTGATTTTAAAATTTAAAATTGGTTAAATTTAGAAAAATATCATTTTTTTTTCAGCCAATTAATAAAATATTTTTTTAATAAATGAGATTTAAATTAACTTTGGTTAATTGTTGATAAATCCTATTTAAATTAAATTAATATTTTTTTTCAAATTAACCTAAACCAAGTTGATTGTTGATAAATAAAATTTAAATTAACTATTGTTAGTTGTTGATAAATTTCATTTAAATTGACTTATTTTTTGTACAAATTTAATTAATTTGAATTTTTTGATAAATTCTAGATAATTAATTGTGGTATTTTTGCAAATGAAATAAATTATTGTGTTTTTGCATAAATTCATAGAATTGCTCATATAGTAACATGATTAGGCCCATCCAAGTATAACATGTCTGTTTGTACTATATGTGGTATTTTTGCAATTGAGCTTAGATGCATATAGTGGCCCATATGTTTGTTAGATATGTGGGATTTTGCCAAATAAAATATTCATAAAATGATAGGTTTTATTTTGGCCCATTAGAAAATGTAAAGTTTAAATTCCTCTCTTGTGGGTGATTCCACTTGTGAATGCCCATTTGCTTTGCATGACTATAGTGGGCTTAATCAATTAATAAAACAAAGGTTTAAATTCCTGTCTTTTGGACCTTGTATGGAAGATAGGGGGCCTTTGTAGTAGGAACGACATACTGGACCCAGCCCTCCTCCATACAAGCCCAATTGTTAAGGTCCATTTACCTGAGTTGGACTTAATTGTATATGTTCATTATATTAGTTAAACCTAAATATTGATTAGCAACAAATTAATTCTAAATTAATTGAATTTGTTTCAATGTGACACTTTAGAATTAATAGGAAATTATAGGACTTTGGTAATAAAAATTTTAATCTGTTTAATTTTTTTTTGGGAAAACCATAGTCATTAATTTTCTAAAAAAAAATAATAAAAATACTATTTTTAATTTTATAATGAGCTTATTTTAAGAATTTTATTTGATCTCCACCGTTGGTTTAACATAGTCAATAGCTTAATGGGGCCTCGAGGCGCTTTGATTCGTCCCTCTACGGAAGGTGTTCATTAGTTATTTTAACAAGGTTAAATTTTGAAAGATAGATAATTATAGGTCAAATTCTACTAGACTCACCCCTACGGTGACTAATAGGATTAAATCTATGATTATTGAAATCATGGGTCTAGCTCATAAAATAAGAGATTTTATTTTCTTATTTTGATCGAATAGTAGGTTGTTAATAGTGGTGTCCATTATTAAATGAGTTTACAACTCTATTTAACTAGTGATATTTTTGACTCTCGCCAACTGGGACAAGGATATCATAGATTAGTTAAAAACCTAAAGAAATAGAGATATGATTGTTTTTGGTATTTTTTCTCATATCTTACATATTTTTTGTATATGTTGTGCTATTTCTTGAAATATGTGTGAATAGAAGTTTTATTGAGCAAATGTGATTGATTTCTATTTTATTGGTAATTTGTAGTTTTAAGTTAAGTAGTGTCTACTCTCATCCTTTCTCAACTTTCGATGGAGAAACTCACCGGAGAAAACTTCCTTAATTGGAAGCAGAATATCAAACATAGAGTTGATTGGTGACAACTTCGAGTTCGTCATGATTGAGGAATCCCCAAAACGAGCATTGTGTCCGCACGTTTGTGATGGCACCGTTAATGTTCGTGATGGCACCGTAAATGCTTGGATAGCACAATCTCCGCACATACGTGAAGCCACCGTAAATGCTCGAATGGTATCGTGTCTGCTCGTTCGTGATCAACTCAACTATGGTCTGACGCATCTCATGAACGAGCTTCAGCTTATTGAGCTTATCATGGGTGGACCTAGTAAAGGAGGTGAAAATAAGATTACTGATGTTGCTGCTAATCTAGCTAAGGATGAAGCTAACCCAACTTCGTCTTCGAAAAGCTGGAAACAAGAGGAAAGGTGGGCAAAACAACAACCCAAGCCTGCAAAGGCGAGTGCACAACCAAGTGCACATACGCCTAAGGGGAAAAATAAGAAATACAAGAAAGGTAAAGGTAAATGTTTTCACTGCAAAGAGAAGGGGCATTAGAAACAAGATTGCCCCAAGTTTCTAGCAGATAAAAACAAATGTAATGATTATAGTTCATTTATCTTGGAAACATGTGTTTTAGAGAATGATAACTCTGTTTGGATTATTGATTTTGGATCTACTAACCATGTTTGTAACTCTTTATAGCTTCTTGAATCGTGGGAGGAAGTGAACGAAGGTGGCTTAAAGCTTAGAGTTGGGAACGGAGCGTTCGTTGCGGTCCAAGCTAGAGGAAGAGCTCGTCTGAAGTTCGGAAATAAAATTTTAATTTGAAAAGATGTAATTTTTATTCTGGATTTTAGTAGAAATTTAATTTCAGTTTCCATGTTGCAATTAGAACAATTTGTTATGACTTTCACAAGTTTTAATATATCTATTTCTTTCAATGGATCACAATTGTGTATTGCATGTTTGGAAAACGAGCTTTATATTTTGCGACCTAACGAACCCCTCGCTCTTAATAATGATTTATTCAAAGTAGCAAAACCTAGGACCAATAAACGTCAAAAGACTGATAACAATAATATGACATATTTATGGAACTTGAGACTAGGTCACATTGGCTATGATAGGATTCAAATACTTTAAAAGGACGCACCTTTGAGGGAACTCACCTTAGGTGAATTACCTGTATGCGAATCTTGTCTAGAAGGCAAACTGACCAAGCGTCCATTCTCTGCAAAGGGTGATAGGGCCAAGGAATCACTTGTTCTTGTGCATTCAGATGTTTGTGGACCTTTGAATGTACAAGCCAGGGGTGGTTTTGAGTATTTCGTCACTTTCATTGACGATTACTCTAGATACTCATGTCTTTACCTAATGCATAGGAAATCAGAAACATTTTCAAAGTTTCTAGAATTCCTAGGAATGGCTTAGAACCAATTAGGTAAAACGTTAAAGATCTTGCGATCTGATAGGGGTGGAGAATATTTGGATATGCAGTTCCAAGATCATTTAACTGAACTTGGGATTTTATCTCAACTTACTGCCCCAGGTACTCCGCAACAAAATGGTGTAGCGGAACGCCGAAACAGAACTTTACTGGAAATGGTTAGATGCATGCTTAGTTACTCAACTCTACCAACTTCGTTCTGGGGACATGCAATTGAAACCGCGAATGAAATTCTCAATGTCGTGCCGTCAAAATCAATCTCCAAAACACCTTTAGAACGCTGGAATGGTCGTGAACCTATTTTACGCCATTATAGAATCTGGGGGTGTATCCCGCTCACATCCTGAGGAAAAAGGAGGGAAAGCTAGAACCGCGAACTGAAGTTTGCATGTTTGTTGGCTATCCTAAAGGTACTCGGGGTGGAATTTTCTATAGTCATTCAGAAAAGAAAGTGTTTACTTCTACAAATGCTACTTTTATGGAAAATGACTATGTCCAGAACTTTAAACCTCGCAGTAAAGTAGTTTTAGAGGAGATGGTTAAAAGATTGACTCCAACCAATGTTCCATCGTCATCAACGCGAGTTGATGATGAAATTCCCACTCTTCACGTCCAACCGACGCAAGTCGATTTAAATGAAGAAAGTACCACTGTTCCTGAGCAAACAGTCACGGAGCCTCGCCGTAGTGGGAGGGTTTCTAGGAACCCAGTTCGCTATGGTTTGGATGGTGAAACCAATATGGTTGTTGGTGACACTAGTGATGATGGTTCGTTGTCTTTCAAACAGGAAATGGCTAGCCTTGAAAAGGAACTATGGCTCGAAGCCATGAAACAGGAAATGGAGTCCATGTACTCAAATTCTGCATGGGATCTTGTGGAATCACCTAGTGACTTTAAGGCCATTGGGTGCAAGTGGATCTACAAGAAGAAACGAGGTGTTGATGGAAATATCGAGACTTATAAAGCTCGATTAGTGGCAAAGAGTTATACCCAAAGAGAAGGCGTGGACTATGAGGAAACTTTTAGTCTGGTAGCTATGCTCAAATCCATTCGTATCCTCCTATCCATAGTAGCTGCTCTCGATTATGAGATCTGGAAAATGGACGTCAAGACAACTTTTCTTAATGGAAAGCTGGACGAAGTCATTTATATGGATCAACCAGAAGGATTTAAAGTATTTGGACAAGAAGGAAAAGTTTGCAAGTTGAATAGGTCCATCTATGGACTTAAGCAAGCTTCTTGTTCCTAGAATCTTAGTTTTGATGAAATAATCAAAACCTATGGCTTTGAACAAAATATTGATGAGCCCTGTGTTTACCAACTGAAGGCAAATAAAATAGTGGTATTCCTGGTTCTTTATGTAGATGATATCTTACTCATTGGAAACAATGTTAAGAAATTATCAGATGTGAAGAATTGGCTGAGCACTCAATTCCAGATGAAGGATTTGGGTGAAGCAAGTTATGTTCTAGGTATCCAGATCATCAGGGATAGAAAGAACAAACTTTTAGCTCTATCTCAAGCAGCTTACATTGATAAAGTGCTTGAACGTTTCTCAATGGAAAATTCCAAGAAAGGGCGTCTACCGTCCCGCCATGGAATTCATCTTTCAAAGAAGCAGTCTCCCCAGACTCCTGAAGAGGAAGATGCAATGAGAAAAGTTCCTTACGCATTTGCAGTTGGAAGTCTGATGTATGCCATATTGTGTACTAGACCAGATATCTGCTATGTAGTGGGAGTAGTGAGCAGGTATCAGTCAAACCCAGGACCGGAACATTGGATAGCAGTTAAGCATATCCTGAAGTATTTGAGACGGACTAGGGATTATATGTTAGTCTACAAGGGTGGTGTTCTGAACCCTGTAGGCTACACCGATTTAGATTTTCAGATTGATGTCGATGACGGGAAGTCTACTTCTGGAATGGTGTTTACTCTTGAGGGTAGAGCTGTGATTTGGAGAAGCGTAAAGCAGTCTGCAATCTTAGATTCCACCATGGAGGCTGAGTACATAGCCGCGTCAGAAGCAACTAAGGAAATAGTCTGACTAAAGAAGTTCTATTCAGATCTTGGTGTTATTCTAGAAATGGATAAACCGCTTGTGTTGTTTTGTGACAATACATGAGCGATAGCCAACTCGAAAGAACCTCAAAGTCACAAGAGGAGTAAGCATATAGAAAGGAAGTATCACATTATTCGAGAATATGTGGCCAGGGGAGATGTGAAGGTTATGAGGATTGCAACTGAAGACAATCTTCCGGATCCATTTACAAAGAGACTACCAGAAGCTACATTTGATAAGCATATCAAGGAAATGGGATTAGTAGAATTAAGGCATTAGTTTCAATTAGTGCAAGTGGGAGTTTGTTGGGGTTTTATGCCCTAATTAAAACCCAAATTCTTTGTAATATCATTTTATTATCAATAAAAGAATAGAAATCATTTTTTTTGACTTGGTTAATCACTTTGCTCACATGTTTTATTTTCAAAATTATTTATTTAATATAAACTTCAATAAAATCCCGAGCATATAGCTAATCTTATTTATAGTGACGTAATCACAGTGGAATATAAATATGATTATATGTTCAAAATAAGTTAGTCCTAAGATTAGTCAGTGCACCAGATTTACACTGACTTGCCAATCTAAGATATGATTTACTTACACATTATAGTGTTATGTTCTTTCTAGAACATTAGCAAAGTAGATAAGATCGAATGTATTTGTTACATCGGACATGACTGATATTGACAGTTGATAAGATAAGTAAACATACTGTTATTATCCATTCTAGTCATATCATATAGTTGACCATAGGTCAATTCAATCTCAATTCTGAGTGGTTAGTATTCTAACTGATTGTATTATTTAAGTTCTTTGACTTGTTCGTTACCAGCTTACCCTACGGACTAGCCCATACTTACATCTTGGGAACTCGGTAGTATAATTGAGTGGGAGTGTTAATCATAGATATGAACATCTATAGCTTCTGATGAAGAAGTCAAATTATGGTTTCCTTTTAGTTTGGTTCAAGGTGTTAAATGATAGAGATCTCATTTTAGTAATTAAATTAGTTTACTGAAATATTATTTACAAGGAACTAAGTGTTTTAATGATAAAATACAATGAAGGGTAAAACGGTATTTTAGTCCTATCTCATTGTAGACCGTCTATAGAGGATTGGGTGAAAATTATGGTTGTAACAATGGATAATTAATAGCGTATCTATATTTGTTATAGAGCGTTCTATGAATTCAAGAGTGCAATTCTGAGTCTATAGTGGAGTCACGAGGAATTAATAAGTTAGTAAATTTATTTGTTAGATTTATGATAACTTATTGGAGCTTGATTTCATAGGCCCATGGTCCCCATTGTACCTTGGATAAAATCATCTAGATAGTCTCAATTAATTGATTTAATTATCAATTAGAATTATCAAAGTTGACCAGGTCAATTTTGGATAGTTTCACAGAGTTGTGTAATTTTGAGAAGAAAAGAGAAATTATGGCAGATTTATTAATTAAGGTAAATTGGTATCTAAATTAATAAATAAGTTTAAATCAAGGTTCAAATTATAAATAATTAATTTGGTAAATGATTTAAATAATTATTTAATTAATTAAATCAATAGAAAATAATACAGGCCTTGTTTTTTTGTCCAATGGGCTTATAATCAAATGGGAAATTTCACAAGCCTAAAGCCCATGATAATTTCGACCTAGGGCTTCAAAATGACTATTATTTTATTGATTTTTTAATTAAATTAAATTAAATGGTCTGATTGAGTCTATAAAAGGAGTGCTTAGAGAGAAGTCACTAGTTAAGATTTCCGAGACGACAGATAAGTTTAATCACTGGTTTTCTGATAGTTTTAGATTCTCTCTAAACACAAGTCCTTTTCTAAGCTTCTTTGTTATTTTCTCTTCTTCTCTCTATATCTATCTCATGTGTTGAGAATTGCCCATACTAGTCTAGGTGGTTCTAAGGATGCATTCGAAGATTGTGAAGAAAATAGAAGAACGGTTCAGTTTCTTGATAATACTCTGTGACAGAGAGGATACAAGAGTTAGAGAAACTGAAGGAAGGACTCTTTAATTCTGCTGCTTATACTGTAAGTATTCTATTATTTGTTTCTCTTTGAATTCAATTTTAGAAACATGTTTTAGGCTATCTCGAATTAATTTGTTTAATATTAGATATACATGAAAATAAATCAAGATCTTGTATAAGTTTTCCTAACAGGAGCCCACTATAGAAAGTTACCTACTTTATGGGGAACATGCCCCTGACATTGTTAGGGCATGCCGCACGTATTTCCTTGTCAGGCGGCGTAGTGGGAGTGCGAATTATTGACTCATACAATTGACAACACTGTGGACGGATCACCAAAAAGGTTGTCAGGCGATCCTCTGATGCTGGAAATCTGCATCGATTGACACCTAACTAGCCTTCTAGGTCCCGAGGACAAGGTCCTTGGCTTGGAAGACAACTATTTGTAAGGAATTTGAGGAATACTAACTAGTCCTCGGCGCATGGCTTCGGTGAGAAGTCCGTGCCCTACCTTTATTCGAGGGACCTGACCTCTTGCCGAGAAATCCACCCTCCAAGGACTGACCCTCGAGGCGTGGCCTCACTTGAAGAGGCACGCGTCCTCGCCACATGCCCTACTCAGATTGCCATGTGTCATTTGGTGAAAACAAGAACAACATTTTCCCCCCAAGTCATTACTCGTCCTTGGACAATAGAGACTTAAAACCGGGGAGAAATCGAATAGTCCTCGGTTGGAAACGTTTGGACTTCTTCTGATGCCACTACGAGATTTACTGCCATGTGTTGAGCCCTTATTGTTGGGCCCATCAATCCATGCAATTAATGAAGGGTCAGGTCTGCGGCCCTAAACATCTTTTCCGTACCCTAGGTATCCTTTCAGCCTATACTCGAGATTTTCCTTTTCTAATGCCAATGATCACGATCCACACCTTTTGGATATCGACCCTTGGATCGCTCTCGAGTACCTATGTCCTAGGTAATCTGACCGCATGGGTGAACTTACTTCGCCCCCAAGAACTGGACATATAAAAGGCCAAGAAGGAACTCTCCAATGTTACTTTGGCTCATTTCAAATTTCCTGTGTTTTATACTCTCCAAGCTCTCTTAGACTCCCAAACCATTCTCTTTCCCAGCAATCCCTGACTTTGCATCCTTTCTAATTCTTTCATCACTCAAGACGATTGGCGTGAATCTTCTTAATTAAGGTCAAACGATAAGCAATTCTTCAAAGTTTGCACTTGATTCAGCACCATCCGACACTTCATCTCGAGTAAGTGTCCTTGAACCGCGACTCTGTTTTTGTGTATGTTTGATGACTTAGGATGCATGATTAGGAGTCATTTTTGAGCATTTTAGAGGTTGTGTTGAACTTATTTGTTGTAAAAAATGGTCTAAATGGCCTATTTAGATGTTCTGGGGTGTCCTGAGGCATTTTTCGTTATTCTGGACCTTCGACCGGAATCTAAAAAATTTCCACATTCCGGAAATGTTCATCATCTCCAATGGTGTTCATCTTTTCCGGTGGTGTCTCCGGCGCCAGGTGTCTGGCTCCGAGGACACTCCAATGTCATTAGTTTTTCTTTTCCTTCCCTTTTACCCGAGCAATAGTGTAATGTCCCAAATTACCTAATAAGGCTTAGGGCCTTGATTATGGGGCCAAGATGACAATTTATGGAGTTATATGCTTATACGATATATTTGTGTATAATTATGTGATTATGTAGTTATATGATAATATAATTAGATATGCATGTTTAGGAGTATTAAATATGCATGTGGGCCCGTTTCTTATTAGAAATGAAATTTTCGTAATTTGGCGGTTGTGGGAATAATTGTAAATATGTGCATATTTGTAATATATGTGAGAGACCACATTATTAAGTGGGTTTATCTGGGTTACTCGGCACAAGAAGATCCTAGGGAGCAAGTTAGCGGGAAAGTCACAACAGGACCCAATACCCGACTTGGGGCGAGTCAAGGGGTATTGTGGGTAATTGATACATTATTGGATAACGGAAATAAGTATTCGAGGATATATTTGGAGTTAGTGAGATTAGGAGGGGATGTCGGGGATTTTGACCATTTTGCCATTGAGGACATTTTTGGTACCTCGAGCCTCGAGATTAGCTTAAGTTACTTAAGCCTTAAGAAAACAACAAAACACAAAAAAACTCTCAAACACTCAGTTTTATCCCTCACTCCCAACTGACTCCCTCTCTCTCATCACCCTCTCTCAACTTTGGTGTGGAAATCTTGAGGAAACCAAGGAATTGAAGGCTCGGGTTAGGTTTTGAGATTGGTTGTGGCTAGGAGAGCATCATTCATAGTAGAGGTAAAGCTTTAATCCCTATTTTAGTTGAATTTCTGTCATGTTTTCCTTGAGTTTTGAGGTGCTCTTGAGCTTTGTGGCTCAAGTGATAGATTGTGAATTGTGGTGGGTTTTTAATCAAATTTTAGATTAGGTTTTGCTACTGATATTAAGTTGAATCTGTTATGAGGATTTAATTGTTGTTCTAGGAATGATTTGGGTAGATTTTGGTAAGTTTTTGGCTAGAGGAAAATAGAGGAAATCTGGGTTCGCAGGGTCAGGTCGTGACCCTGTTCTTGGGGCGTCGCGACCCAACCGAACCTACGGCTAGAAAGGGTTTCTGCTTTAGGGGCATGCCGCGACCCTCTAGGCCAGGTCACGACCCATGTCCAGGTTCCAGGCAGGAGGGAGCCTTTAACCTGGGAGGCACGCTGCGACCCTTAGGGGCAAGTCACGGCCCACCTGGGCTGTTTTGGCCACTTTGGGTTTTGAGTGACGGGAATTTAAATCTAAGGGCTCGAGATTGTTTCTATTACCCGGTTTGGTAGAATTCGACGTCCTAGAGGCTAGGATTTGGTCCGGATGCCTTTATTTACTCGTTATTGATGAGATCCTATATTATGGTTGTGACTAGGTTATCGCTAGGGGCTCGTAACCGGGATCGTGGTTGATGGTCGTCCTTATTTTACGCTATACTCAGACCTAAGGTAAGAAAACTACACCCAATACGTGATATATGTGATTGGGGCTTGGCCCGATTGTTTATTATAATTATGAATAGGGGTCGGGCCCCTGGGAATGTACGTGTTTGAGTTATGATTGCACTTGTTGATTAAACATACTTGAATATTCCGTGTCCAACTAAGTTTTATATGATTATTCTTATGGTTTGCGTAGCTAGGGCTCGACCCAGTTAAGGTACATGGTTATCACTATGTTTGCATTTAAATGATGGTTTTATATGATTAATATGTATGCATGCTTGTCTTGTTTGAAGTATGCTTATTTGCATCTGTACCTGAATACCTGGTTCAGGGCTTGACTTATTAGTCAAGGGCGGCAATAGCGCGTTGCACATTGGTCGAGAGGCTTAGGCCCAATTCCGCAACGTACTATTACGTTGGTTGACCCTATGGTCGTAGAAAAATAAAGCGTTTGACTAGCTATATGGCTAGTTATTCAAAGCTAAGGGCGAGGGCCCTAGGTGACTATATGGTCACATGGCTAGGGCATAGGGGCCTGGGTTGTCTCTATGGTAAACTAATCAGTGCAGCATCCCAGAATGATCCAATGATCATTTATTTGTAATTTGTATGTATGCATGCATGAGTGGGTTATCACTGCTGGGAATGTTTATTATGAGTTAGAAATGCCTTAATCACTTTTTGTGAGCATGTTAAAGTTTTCTTGTTGAGCCTTGGCTCACGGGTGCTATGTGGTGCAGGTAAGGGGAAGAAAAGCTTGACCAACCATGAGTTGGAGAGCTTCGGTGGCGGTGTGTACATATGGGGCTGCTCGTCCACCACGACCGAGGGTATCTCAAAGGAACTAAGGCTGTATCCCTTATTTTGCCGCTTAGGTAGGTGGTTGTAACTTTTGATGTATACACACCCTTTTAAACGTTGTTTGTAATATTTTGGGATCCCATGTATGTAAAAACTCTTTAATGAAAAGTCAACGGTTCCTTGACCAAATTTTTTAACCCTAACCCTTGGCATTAACCCAGTTACACGTTTATGACCAAATGACTTGATTAGCATGTTTGACACTATTTAAAGTACACAGTGTAACAGCCCTGGATTTGGAGGACGTTACAACTTGGTATTAGAGCCTTGACCCAACTGGAAGTGTAGCTGACGGGGATGTCAAACCCCTAAGGGGGTGTGATTGTGACTGTCAGAATCCCGTGATCCGTAGGGGGAAAGCCCGGGTAAAAGCTGTGCAGTCCCACACTGCCTAGGGAAGGTCAAAGTGTGATGATTCTAAGACTGTGTAGGTATGGGACTACACAGTTGAAGAGGACTTAAATGGATTGATGGGTACTACCTATGGCAACAAGATGCATCTTCTTTTTGGTAGCCCATCACTTAGAAACTCCAAAGTTAAGCGTGCTTGACCTGGAGTAGTCTCATGATGGGTGACCTCTTAAGTGTAGGAGTGAGGAAAAAGAATGCTGGAAAGACTCGTGTTGGTTTGCAGGGCCAATCGTCATTCCAGGAAGCATCCATAGTGACATGGGGCATTACAAATAGTATCAGAGCTACCAAGGTTTAAGGGTTCCTGAAGATTGACCGAGCATGTACACTCTCCACTAAAGACAAGCTCAACTCAGGATTCGATAACTATTTATGTGATTATGTGTTTAACTGCTTAAATATGATATACATGCCTTATATGCATGCCTGTTTAGGAGGATGAGATAATCTGATAGAACCTGGCACTTGACTGTTGCATGAATAATAAAGAACATGCTTATTAGCATTGTTACTGCTTGTGAATGCAAAGGAACCGCTTATTAGCGTTATTATATGGACATGTAGGTCAAGATACACTTATTAGCGTTATTATTTTCATATAGGCCAGGAAATGCTTATTAGTATTGTTATGCATGAATAAATGTTGGAACATGCTTATTTGCATCGTTAATTGCTTATGAATGCCAGAAATGCTTATTAGCATTGTTATTTGCTGATGAATATCAGGAAGTACTTATTAGCACCATGATTGAGTATATTACGAGTTGGCATGCTTATTAGCATTGCACTTGTTTGTTTGTCTGTTTGATCTTGGACTGTCAGGTGGCAAGAGGTATAGTTATTGCTTACCTAATAGCTAATTTGATCACTACAGAGTGGGTTAGATATTAGTGTGATTCCTCGAAGGTCAGAGAGGTTGGATGGCCAAGAGAGACAGGTCAGGGAAGGGAGTGACCATGACCAGGCCCCACTGCTAGTTCCAGAAAACTAGCAACAGGTGCTTGCTGGGATGCAAGCCAGATTAGAGAGGCGGGAAGATGAGATTCGCATCTTGAGACAACAACATGTTCCAGTGGCTGTGGCATAGCCAGAGGTACCATCGGTAGTACAGCCCCAGGCAGGGGGAGATAGATGGGAACCCTTGTATGAGAGGTTCAGGAAATAACTCCCTCAAGTTTTTGAGGGCAGCTCAGATCCACTAAAGGTTGAACATTGGATGACCACGATAACCACCATCCTGAATTTCATGAGGGTAGGTGGTAATGAGAGAGTGACCTGCACCGCTTACAAGTTTCGGGAGGATGCTCGAATATGGTGGGAGGTGGTTTCCCTGACTAGCTCAGTAAACACCATGGAATGGGAAGAGTTCAGAACTTTGTTTAACAAGAAGTACTACAACAACGCAGTTACAGCCGCGAAGGTTGAAGAATTTAGCAAATTACTTCAGGGTAACATGACAGTGACTGATTATGCTATGGAATTTAACAGATTGAAAAAGTTTGCTAAGGATCTGGTTCCCACTGATGGGACTAGAAGAGAAAGGTTTCTCCAGGGGCTACAACCTATGATATCCTGGGATGTTCGTATTACTACTGTGCCAGGATTGACCACCTATGCACAGGCTATGGAGAGGGTGCTTATAGCAGAGAGCGCAGAGAACAAGATCTGGCATGAGAATGTGGCCAGAAGGGATTCTAGGAGGCTGAGACCTCCATTTATAGGATTTGGTAGGGGCGGAGGCCCCAGTGACCAAAAGAGAAAGACTTCAGATACAGTTTTAGCTCCAGGGCCAGATAGGAGGCCACAGGGCATACAAATGCACCGCCGGAAAGCATTCTCAAATTGTACTCAGTGCATGAGGCGTCATATTGGGGAATGTAGGGTGAATGACTGCTTTGTTTGTGGTAGTTTGAGGCATTTGAAGAAGGACTACCTGAGAGCCAGAAAGGAAGAGCCTAAGAAGGTGGACAGCCTAACGCCAGCTCAGATGTTCACCTTGACCCAGGCAGAGGCTGAGGCTAGTCCCTCGGTAGTTAGAGATTAACTTTCTAGTGCTGGAACCTTCTATGTTGTTTTTATTGATTTAGGTGCTACACAATCTTCTGTTGCTAGTAGGATTATAGATGGATTGTGTTAACCATGTGACTTGTATCCTATGGGGTTTGGTACTATGCTGCCTACGGGGGAGTTAGTGGTTTCTAGGAGATGGGTACCAGTTTCAGTGGATGGCAGGGAATTGTCAGTTGACTTGGTAGAGTTGGTGATGACTGATTTTGATATAATTTTGGGTATGGACTGGCTAGAGAAGTATAGGGCAGTGATAGATTGCAAGAAGAAGATGGTAACCTTTGAGCCCGAGGGTGAGGACCCCTTTGTGTTCATTGCCACTGTGCATGGACCCCGTATACCTATGATATCTATACTTAGAGCTAGAGACCTACTGCAGGGGGGATGCATAGGGTCCTTAGCTAGTGTGGTGGATACCACTCAGGTCATGCCAGTGGGACCAGGACATACCCGATTAGTCTGTGAGTTTCTGGATGTGTTTCGAGAGGATCTACCAGGGTTACCTCCATACAGGAAGATATATTTTGTGATTGAATTGGCACCAGGGAAAAAGACAGTGTCTAGGGAACCTTATAGGATGGCTCCAGCTGAGCTGAAGGAACTAAAGGTTCAACTACAGGAGTTACTAGACTTGGGTTTTATCCGGCCCAGTTTCTTGCCATGGGGCGCACCAGTTCTCTTAGTGAAGAAGAAAGATGATCCTCTGAGGATGTGTATCGATTATAGAGAACTGAACAAGTTGACTATCAAGAACATATATCCTCTGCCAATGATTGATGACATGTCTGATCAGTTGCAAGGTAGGACGGTGTTCTCCAAGATAGATCTTCGATTTGGTTATCACCAGATGAGGATCGGGGATGAGGATATATCGAAGACAACTTTTCGCACCAGGTACAAGCATTATGAGTTTTTGGTGATGTCATTTGGACTGACTAATGCCTCTGCAACATTTATGGATCTGATGAACAAGGTGTTCAAAGATTACCTGGACAGGTTTGTGATCGTCTTTATTGACGATATACTGATATACTCTCAGTCAGAGACAGAGCATGATCGACACCTCAGATTGGTACTAAAGAGGTTGAGAGAACACATGTTGTATGTGAAATTCAAGAAATGCGAGTTCTGGTTGCCACAGGTGGCTTTCTTAGGTTACGTAGTCAGTAAGGATGGAATTATGGTGGATCCAGCGAAGATTGAAGCGGTCAGAGATTGGCTAAGACTGAAGAATGCTTAAGAGATCAGAAGTTTCTTGGGATTGGCAGGTTATTACAGACGCTTCGTGGAGGGGTTTTCCAAGATTGCGACATCATTGACAGAGTTGACATGCAAGAATCAGAGGTTCATATGGCCAGACAAATGTGAAGAAAGTTTCCAAAAGCTGAAAAAGAGTTTGATCACCGCTCCGGTTCTGAGTCTTCCTATAGATCATGACAAGTTTGTGGTTTATTGTGACGCCTCGAGGCAGAGCCTAAGTTGTGTCCTTATGCAGACAGAGAAGGTGATTGCCCATGCATCATGTCAGCTGAAGGAGTATGAGCAGAGGTACCCCACACATGATCTAGAACTTGCAGTAGTCATTTTTTCACTGAAGGTGTGGCATCGCTACTTATATGGTGAGAAGTGTGAGCTATACACTGAACATAAGAGTTTAAAATACTTCTTCACCCAAAAGAATCTGAACATGAGGCAAAGATGTTGGTTGGAGTTGGTAAAGGATTATGATTGTGAGATCCTTTATCACCCTAGGAAAGCCAACGTGGTAGCAGATGCCTTAAGCTGAAAGGGTCCGGGACAGTTGTATAGTGCCAGGATAATATCCAGGAAGTCGGCTGATGATATGACTAGAGCACGAATTGTGTTAGTGGTGGGCTAGTTAGCCAATGTAACGCCCTACTTCCTTAGAGCCGTTACGAAGTGAGTTTTTTTTTTAAGGTAAAACAGTGTGCAATGAACTCGCTAACCGAGGTTTTGAAACAAAAGTGTGACTAATTAAAAGTTAAGGCTGTAATCTTTGAAAATGCGTCGTTTCATTAAAACTTCTATTATTAAACAGTTGGGATCCCAAATTAAGGTTTGAAAACTAATTACATCTTGAAATAAGGTTACAGTTGAGAAATTATAAAATTATAGATTATTACAGCCATTTTCGAATAAACCCCCAACCAAAGCAGTCGGGCAGGCCAAACATGTACGCGCCGCTTCACGCTCTCCATACTCATGGTTGGTTGATTCAGTCATTGCCCTTACCTGCAACACAGAGCACCCGTGAGCCGAAGCCCAGCAAGAAAACTCATGCAGAACATAACATATGCAATGTATACAGTTTATCATAACAGATAATCCACAATAAACAAGTCAATCATTAGACTAAGCAAACACGGCCAAGCCGCCCCAGAACCTTACTGAAGCCTGGGGTATCGGTTCTCACCGCGAGGATAACTCATGTATCCCTTGGGTCCCACCCTGAACATAGCATAACACATGTATCCACCGGGCCCCGCCCTGATTATAGCATCCCATGTGCTAGGTGTTACTTTCGGCCCACGGCCGCCCCGGCTTACGCCGTACTCGGCCCTTGCCGCCCCGGCTTACGCCGTACTCGGCTCTTGCCGCTCATTTCATCATAATCACACATATAGTACATTTGAAATAATCATTCACACACATCATGATTCATTTAAGGTTAAACATTTGCACATAATACAATCTGGGGCCATGCCCTAACCTCGGGTGTTATAGTTTTCTTACCTGTATTCCGTGCTTCCCGATGCACCACGATCACGAGCACGGTCCACTAGCACGAGCCCCTCCGAAATCCTAGTCACAACACACACAAAACACTTTCAATACTAACCAAGCCTAGAACCACTTCCCGGGACCAATTCCGCACTCCCGGGACCTCTAAATCCATAAAGCGAAGTATCGGACCCATCTCCCGAGTCCCCGGGCAAAAGCCCTAAAAACCAGAATTTTGGGTGTCAAAATTGGCCTAGGGCCGCGGCACTCCATTCAAGGGCCGCGGCGCCCAGCGACTTGGCCTCCTCCTGATGCAACCTCGCGCCGCGGCGCCCAAGAACAGGGCCGCGGCGCTCATACGCGAACCCAGATTTTCTGGGTTTTCACTTGCGTTTTTCCCGAACTTAAACCTTCCAAATCACACCAAATCAATACCCAAACCCCAAAATCAAATCCAAACTTCATATGACCCATCTAACAACCCATAAACATCATCAAAGCAATCAAACACACAATCAAATCCCCAAAATCCACATCCTTGATTTAAATTTCAGAAAATTAAAAACTCAAAGTTCAAACTTAAACCATGCTCAATCTCTTAACCCATAACATAATCAAGTCTTAAATGTGTATAAATTATTTACCTCAAGTAGAGAATCCCATCCCAAGCTCCCTTGATTCATCTCCTAAGTCTCCAAATTTCAGCTCCTTCACTTCTCTTCTTCTTCTTCTTCTTCTTCTTCTTCTTCTTCTTCTTTTTCTCTTTAGTTTTTATCAAAACCAATCAATGCCAAGACCAAACCGTGTACCCCTATAACACAGCTCAAATTTGCCTATTAACCTTGCCAAATGACCATTTTGCCCTTCCTTGCCTATCCTTTCCCAACTAAACCTCAAGGGCACTTAAGTCCTTTTACTTCTATTTCATTTCTACCATTTTTCTATTTAGAACTTGTTACTCTCAGTAGTAACTAATGGTTACCCAGGTTACTAAATCTCCAATAACCATTACCCGCTAAATCTCAACTTAACCATAAAATCCCGAGGTACCCCTAGGCTCCTCCCGAGCCGGGTACGGAATCCCGTTGTGACTCTTAAGTTAACTAGCTCTCTAGGACCGTCTCGGCACGTGCATCACAACAATAACACAACACTCACGTGGTACAAATCACGGAATACAATTATCACATATCAATGCAGTTATGCCCAACAAGGCCAAAATTACAGTTATGCCCTTCTAACACGATCCGGGCCTACATGCATACTAATATACATAGTCATGCATCTCAGATAAACAAATAGTCATATAACATGCTTTAAATCATAATCATGCATTTAATTCATAAAAATCACACATAATTCCCATCATGCCCTCCTGGCACGCTAATCAAGGCCCTTAAGCCTTATTAGCAAATTTGGGTCGTTACAGCCAACATCACCATGCAGTCTACTCTCTTGGAGAGAATTAAGGAGAAGCAGTTGGATGACCCATAATTGGGGCAGATTAGAGGGGACGTCCTAGCTGGAGTAGCTAAGGACTATACAATGTCAATCATGGGCTTATTGAGATATAAGGGTCGGATCTGTGTTCCGATGGACACTGGGCTCAGACGGGAGATTCTGGATGAATCTCATACTACCCCTTATTCTCTACATCCGGGCACCACGAAGATGTATCAGGATTTGAAAGTTTTGTATTGGTGGCTTGGGATGAAGAGGGACGTGACTAAGTTCGTGGCAAGGTGCCTGACCTGTCAGCAAGTCAAGGCAGAGCATCAGAGGCCAGCAAGGCTGTTATAGCCTTTGGATATCCCAGAGTGGAAGTGGGAGGACATCACGATGGATTTCATGGTAAGATTGCCCATGACAGTAGACTAGCATGATTCAATTTGGGTCATTGTGGATCGGTATACGAAATCAACTCACTTTCTACCACTGAGGATGAATTACATGGTTGACTAATATGCAGATCTCTATGTGAGAGAGATAGTTCACCTTCATGGGACTCAAAGGTCTATAGTGCCTGATAGGGACCCTATCTTTACTTCCAAATTTTGGGGAAGTTTACAGAGGGCGATGGGTACACAATTGAAGTTTAGTACAACTTATCATCCTCAGACCGATGGTCAGTCTGAGAGGACTATCCAGATATTGGAGGACATGCTGAGAGCATGTGTATTGGACTTTGAAGGGTCCTGAAGTAAATATTTGCTTTTGATAGAGTTTTCCTATAACAACAGCTACTAGTCGACTATTAGAGTGGTGCCTTATGAGATGATATATGGTAGGAAGTGCAGATCACCCATTCACTAGGATGAGATGGGTGAGAGGAAATATTTGGGTCCTGAGGTGGTTTAGAGGACCACTGAGGCTATTGAGAAGATTAGAGCTCGGATACTCACGTCTTAGAGCAGACAGAAGAGTTATTTAGACCCAAAACAGAGGAATGTGGAGTTCTAAAAGGAAGACTCTCAGGGGTGAAGAGATTCGGGAAGAAGGGCAAGTTGAGCCCAACGTTTGTGGGACCATTTGAGATCCTAGAGAGGAATGGTCAAGTGGCATATAGGTTGGCCTTACCCCCTGCACTGTCAAGTGTGCACAATGTATTTCATATTTCCATGCTGAGGAAGTATGTATCAGATGGGACTCATGTATTCAGTTATGAGGATCTGGAACTGGACAAAGATTGGTCCTATGAGGAGCAGCCGGTTAAGATTTTAGACAGGATGGACAAGGTCCTGAGGAACAAGACTACACCTTTAGTTAAGGTATTATGGAGGAATATCAAGGTTGAGGAAGCGACCTGGGAGCAGGAGACAGATATGTAGACTCAGTATCCCAAGCTGTTCAGGTAAAATTTCGAGGGTGAAATTTTTGTAAAAAGGCGATAGTTGTAACGTCCCAAATTACCTAATAAGGCTTAGGGCCTTGATTAGAGGGCCAATATGGAAATTTATGGAGTTATATGCTTATATGATATATTTGTGTATAGTTATGTGATTATGTGAGTTATATGACATTATAATTAGATATGCATGTTTAGGAGCATTAGATATGCATGTGGGCCTGTTTCTTATTAGAAGGGAAATTTTCGTAATTTGGCCATTATGGACATAAGTGTATATATGTGCATATTTGTGATATATGTGAGAGACCACATTATTAAGTGGGTTTATCTGGGTTACTCGGCACAAGAAGATCCTAGGGAGCAAGTTAGCGGGAAAGTCACAACAGGACCCAATACCCGACTTGGGGCGAGTCAAGGGGTATTGTGGGTAATTGATACATTATTGGATAACGGAAATAAGTATTCGAGGATATATTTGGAGTTAGTGAGATTAGGAGGGGATGTCGGGGATTTTGACCATTTTGCCATTGAGGACATTTTTGGTACCTCGAGCCTCGAGATTAGCTTAAGTTACTTAAGCCTTAAGAAAACAACAAAACACAAAAAAACTCTCAAACACTCAGTTTTATCCCTCACTCCCAACTGACTCCCTCTCTCTCATCACCCTCTCTCAACTTTGGTGTGGAAATCTTGAGGAAACCAAGGAATTGAAGGCTCGGGTTAGGTTTTGAGATTGGTTGTGGCTAGGAGAGCATCATTCATAGTAGAGGTAAAGCTTTAATCCCTATTTTAGTTGAATTTCTGTCATGTTTTCCTTGAGTTTTGAGGTGCTCTTGAGCTTTGTGGCTCAAGTGATAGATTGTGAATTGTGGTGGGTTTTTAATCAAATTTTAGATTAGGTTTTGCTACTGATATTAAGTTGAATCTGTTATGAGGATTTAATTGTTGTTCTAGGAATGATTTGGGTAGATTTTGGTAAGTTTTTGGCTAGAGGAAAATAGAGGAAATCTGGGTTCGCAGGGTCAGGTCGTGACCCTGTTCTTGGGGCGTCGCGACCCAATCGAACCCAGGGCTAGAAGGGGTTTCTGCTTCAGGGGTGCGCTGCAACCCTTTAGGCCAGGTTGCGACCCTTGTCCAGGTTCCAGGCAGGAGGGAGCCTCTAACCTGGGAGGCATGCCGCGGCCCTTAGCGGCAAGTCGCGACCCACCTGGGTTGTTTTGGCCACTGTGGGTTTTGAGTGACGGGAATTTAAACCTAATGGCTCGAGATCGTTTCTATTACCCACTTTGGTAGAATTCAACCTCCTAGAGGCTAGGACTCGGTTCAGAAGCTTTTATTTGCTCATTATTGACGAGATCCTATATTATGGTTGTGACTAGGTTATCACTAGGGGCTCGTAACCGGGATCGTGCTTGATGGTCGTCCTTATTTTACGACCTAAGGTAAGAAAACTGCACCCAATACGTGATATATGTGATTGGGGCTTGGCCCGATTGTTGATTATAATTATGAATAGGGGTCGGGCCCCTGAGAATGTACGCATTTGAGTTATGATTGCGCTTGTTGATTAAACATACTAGAATATTCCGTGTCTAGCTAAGTTTTATATGATTATTCGTATGGTTTGCGTAGCTAGGGCTCAGCCCCGTTAAGGTACATGGTTATCACTATGTTTGCATTTAACTGATGGTACTATATGTTAGGAGTGTGTCCTAAAAGCATGTAAAGACATTTGTTTTTTCTGTGAATAAATAAATACGATGGTTTATTATTATTGTCATATTTAGATTGTTAAATTATTGTTTGAATAATTTTGTAAATATCAGAAAAATTCCATATTCATTATTGAGGATGTGATTGTAACGCCCTGGATAGCCAAGACCGTTACACTGTGTGTTTATAAAGTGGCAGACTTGCTAATAAAGTCATTTAAATAAAATCGTGTTATTGAAACTATAGAGGAACTAGGGTTAAAAGCGTTTTGGTCTCAAAAGCCACATTTTCATTAATAAGCATCATCTGTTACATGGGATCCAAAAAATATTAAGTCCAAAGACCGTTTACAAAAGACACAAGGTTTATGTACAACAACCGGCCATACTAAGGCAAAACGAGCAGTTAGGTGATCCCTGTCCTGGTCCACTCCTCGATCGTGGCGGTCGAACCGCTGGCTATGTACATTCCACCTTGGAGCTCTCCACCTCAGGCTTGGTCCAGCTTGCCCTTGCCTTTACCTGCACCACGTAGCACCCGTGAGCTAAGGCCCAGCAAGAAAACACAACAACAACAGAGCATAAACAATTAGCAGATAAAACAACATCTCACATTGCATTCACATAATCTCAACCATATAATCAATCAGTACCATCAAGTATTCCACAACTGAGCATATCAATTCATAACATGTACAGTTCACAAATGATAACCAGGGCTAGCGCTCTCAGGCTGCTCCCTCTGTTATCCTGCTGTTCTTGGCTACTAGTGGCCAATCCGCGCTAAAACCATGTACGGCACTCTTAGACCGCTTTTACATGTCCCATGGCATAATACCAACATTGACACGATACAACTCTCGGGAGCACTTAGTCCCATCACAATCATACAACCGGGTGCAGTTTTCTTACCTTTCAATTCACTAGTTTCCGGCGCCACGAAGCCGCGAGCACGGTCCTCTACCCCGAGCATTCTACAAAGACCTAATCACATCAAAAATGAAACATCCTTTGTCACTAATCAATCCAAAACTACTTCCCGGAACCAATCCCACACTCTCGGAATTCCCCAAATTCCTAAAACAATGCACCGAAGACATTCCCCGAACCCCTCGGAGCAAAGGCTCAAAATTGCAAAATCCCATGTCCTGAAATTGGCCTAGCGCCGCGGCGCAGCCCTATAGGGCCGCGACGCCCAGCAAGTTTGAGCCGCGGTGCCCAGCAAGTCAGAGAACTTGCTCAGCCCAGAATCAGCCTTGCGCTACGGCGCGCAAGAACAACGCTGCGGCGCTCCTTCGCGAGCCCAGAAATCTGGGTTTTTCCCCCGCGTTTTTCCTGAACCCAAATCATTCCAAGTCACCCCAAACTCCTACCTAAGCCCCAAAACCAATTCAAAACCCCAGATAGACCATACAACAACCTATAAACATTATAATCTAGCTCAATTATACAACCATTCACAGAATTCACACTTAAATTTCAGACTCAAACACTTAAACCAAAACTTGAGAAAAGTCTCAACCAGACCTCTAGATTCTTAAATCATAACAGCTACGAGATTGCAATCATGTTTAATACCTTTACCTCAATCAGAAATTCAACTTGAGCTTCCTCCAATCCAAGCTTTGAACTGAATTTCTCCTTGACAAACCAGCTGAATTTTCATGCAAAACAAGCCACCAACTTGCTTCAATTCATGCTTATCCTCCAAAAACTAGACTTGAAACTTAAACAAATCATAGATAGATCCTTACCTCTGAGTAATCTTGGCCTAGGCTTAGCTTAATTGCCTTGAATCATCAAAATTCTCTTCTTAGGTCTCCCCACTTCAGCTTCCCTCTTCTTCTCCTTTCTTCTAGATTTTCCTCCCAATTTCAGCATAAATCAACTTCCTAAGTGTTATACGTGATTAACTTTTCTTCTCAGCTGAAGCTCATCTATTCACTGCCAAAAGACCACTTTATCCCTCCACTAATATCCCTTCCTAACTAAACCTCAAGGGCACACCTATCTTTTTACTAACATTACAATTCTACCACTTTTCCAACAAAACCTGTTACTCTCTATGGTTACTAACAGTTACACAGGTTACCAAATCACCAGTTACCACTATCTAACTTTCTAGGACCGTCTCGGCACGTGCATCACATTGATATCACCACACCCACATGGTACAAATCACATAGCATAATTATCACATAACATAATACACATAGTCATATAACATGCTTTAAATCATAATCATGCATCTTAATCATTACAATCACACATAATCTCCGTTATGCCCTCCAGGCACACTAATCAAGGCCCTTAAGCCTAATTAGTGAATTTGGGTCGTTACAGTGATCTTGTATCAGTACGAGAGAATTAAGATCACATGAATGAATAAAAATAGTCAACAACAACAAATTAAAGTTATGGAATTCTTTAATTGGAGTTGTAAGTACGGTTTACTGAGTATCATAATGATACAAATAATCTAGATTCAGATTATTGATGTGGAAAGACATCTCGGTAAAGGTGCTTTATATAATATGATTATATATGACATGGACCGATATGAATTAAAGTCTTTATCCAAAAACCATTTAATAATAAAGACTTGTAATTCATATCATAACTGATGATCATTTATAGATCAACCTAAATCCTGAGTGTTCATGAACTCCTGTTCATGTTTATTAAATCTCTTGATTCATTCGTTAAGGTCTCTTCAAAGAATGAGGCTAATGACTTTATTTTTGGAGATTTAATATCATGGATGGATGGGAACATGTATCAACAATACGGAATCTAATCTTTCCTAACGAATCGTATATTAGTTCCCTTAAGGGTTAATTCTGGAACTGAATGATTTTGAGCTCAAATCTATAATTAGATTATAGATTAATTATTCACTAGTGAATTAATGGTACTTAAGGAATAAGAAGTAAATTAGAAAGGTTAAATGGTAATTCTCCCATTCTAATTTATGAACTAATTAATTAGAGGGTTGAACTATTGTAAGATGGTTATATCAATGGACGACTTAAGAAAAAGATTTCTGTAAAAGTATATCTATAACATAAAGAGTGCAATTTTGAATTTATAGTGGAGTAATATCAGAATTAATAAATTAACTATTATAATTAAAGAGTTTAATTATTTACTTTCAATTTATTGGAGCTTAATGTTATAGGTCCATGGTCCTCGAAATGGCTCAAACAATCACTGTCAAAGGCAAATACAAAAAATGGGCAAAATGACTTATGTGATAAGTAAAATATTTTTCTATGTATCAAACATAATTATTGTTTAATTATGTGTAATTAATTAATTAAGAATTAATTAATTATTTGATTTAACAAAAATATAATTAATTTTGAATTAATTTATTTTTGGGATTTTTGGTATTTAAATAATAATAAAAATTGAGAAAAATCACATGCCATCACAAACATGTGGTACACGTGTGGCACAATGCACTGTGCTACACGCATAAGAGATGTACTGAGTCTCTTGATTCCACAATTTTAGTTATTTAAACATTAAATAAATAATGATATATTTTAATATGATTAAAATATTATTATTTAAACAAAAATCTGATAACAGATCAGTTATTTTGAATTTGTTTAAAATAACAAATATTTTAATATATAGGATATATTAAATATAGGATATCAGTTTTTCATAGAACGTAATTTTTTCGGGGATAGAAAAATATCTAGGAATCTCTCTCAGAGAAAGATAACAATGACAAAACTAAAGTCATTTTTCTTCACAAAACCTAGGTCCAAACTTTATCAGATCTCATGTGTTGAGAACATCTGATAAATAGTTATTGCCTATTATTTGTATAGCGAGCCCACACTCGTTCTTTGTGTGCCTGAGAACATTTTGGAAGATCTTGGTGTGAGATCTCAAGGATTCAGCCATACGAAAAGATAGCAGCAAGGAAGGACCTGAGGTAATTTTTCTATTCTTGTCCTTGATTCAATATATATATGTGTGTGAAGAAGTAGATCTAGAAATCTTATGGGATTAATATGACAATTTGATTATTGTTCCGCTGCGCATAATCTCTGATTTGATCAATAAAAACCAACACTAATGATTAATATGGATGCATGCTTGTATTGTTTGAAGTATGCTTATTTGCATCTGTATCTGAAAACTTGGTTCAGGGCTTGACTTATTAGTCAAAGACGGCAATAGCGCGTTGCGTGCTGGTCGAGAGGCTTAGTCCCAATTCAGCAATATTGTCTCTTTTGGCGAAAGGCTTCAGGCGATGGAGTATCTAGTGGTCTTAACCAAATTCTGGGATTCGAAGCAATCTTAGAATGTGGCAAGGTTACACATGGAGTACATGGTGGCCAAGGCGCAACATCAATACACACAGTGCCTTAGCGAGGAGCACGCGGAGAGAGTCCTTGCCATCAAGGCTGCTGCGGAGGCGAAGAAGTCGAGGAGCTTGAGGTGGAGCTCGAGGTAGGGATTGAGTCATCTTCCATGCCTTAAGGTAAATCTCCGATCATACTTCATTATGCTAGGCGTGTAGGGGAGGGAACTAGTCTCGACCATTCGTCCTTTTCCCCTTCCCTTCTTGAATGCGGCCAAGTCTTGGGGCGTCGTTGGTCCGAGGAGGAGTATCAAGACTGTAACAACCCAAAATTACTAATAAGGCTTAAGGGCCTTGATTAGTGTGCCGGGAGGGCATAACTAGATTATGTGTGATTTAAATGATTAAATGCATGCTTATATGGTTATTTGGATATATGTGATGCATGACTATGTGTGCTAGTATGCATGTAGGCTCTGATTAGGTTATAAGGAAATAATCGTAATTTTGGCCCATTGATGGCATAAATGTAAATACTTATAATAAATTGTTGAGACCACATTATTATGTGGATATATTTGCAGCTTGTGACTCGAGGCGATCCTAGTGAGCGGTTTAGCGAAAAAGTCACGGTGGGAATTTATACCCGGCTTGGGATGAGTCTAGGGGTATTTCTGGGAATTTAGGAAATATATTGGAGGCTATTTGATATTGAGGAGTATAATTGGTAATTAGATAGGTGCTGGGAGGTAAGCGGTAATTATTAGAGACACTCGAGGAATTAGCGGGAATTGGGAACAAATGACCAAAATGCCCTTAGAATGTTTTAAGGTCTAGATTTTAATGGGAGGGAAAATTGGTCATATGGTTTAAAAATCTGAGAAGTATCAATCTGCTTTTTAGCCTTAGTGGAAATTGTAGAGGGTAGTAGAAACTGAAAGAAACAAAGAAAAGAAAAGAAAGATGAAAGAAAAGAAAAGAAGGAAAAAACATAGGTCTTTTCTTCTCTCTCACGGTTTAGGTCTTCTGCCCCATTTCTTGAAGAAATTTGGAGCTAAAATTCAGAGAAGGCTTAGGCTAAGGCTCAACACTAGGGTCCTTGATTTGGCTTGAGGAATTAGTAGAAGTTATTCATCCATTTGAGGTAAGGTTTTAAGGTTGTTACTGAGTTTTTTTTTTTTTTTGAATTTTGTTGAAATGGATTTCTGAGCCGAGTTTTGATGGGAATTCTAGGGAATTAAGGCTGAGGTTTTGAGGAGTGAAAGCTAATGAGGTGTGGAAGATAACCTAGGTCAAAATTCTCCATCAAAGGTATGAAGTTCTGGCCTTGAAGTTATGAAATTTCTGTTGTTCTGTTGAGTTTTGAGTTTTAAGCTCAATCATGGTAGTTTCTTTATTTTGGGGTGCATGTGGTTGAGTTTTGTATGGTTGGGTCATATGGGGTGCGTTATAGATGATGTTAGGCTTGTTTTGGTATTTGGTTGAAGTTTGGAAGGATTTTGTAGAAGTTTGGCTCGCGGAAAATCGAAGGAAGAAAATCAGGGTTTTGCTGTGCTGTGACTAGCGCTGTAGCGCTAGTCTTTGGGCGCTACAACATTAGGCCTTGTGGTCTGGGCACCTATTGGATCTGCTTGTAGTTCTATAGCGCCCTCTTTGTGGCACTGTAGCGCTACCCAATTTCCAGAAGAGGGTTTTTGGGTTATTTCTTAGGGTTTTTGCCCGGGGGCTCGGGGTTTGGTTCCACCACCCCCTTTGGTGGAATTAGGGCTTCCTGAGGGCTCGAGATTAGTCTCAAGGCTAGGTTTTGGAATTGAAGTTTGGTGATGATATTAATTTATGGTTGTGATTAGGTGTACGCTAGGGCTCGGATGGGATCGTGCTTGAGGGTCAGTTTCATTAATCAAGCTATCGGAACCTAAAGGTAAGAAACTGCACCCGGTTATGTGTTAATGATGGGACTAAGAGCTCCATATATATGTATGATGTCATAGATGGTATTATTCCATGGACATACGATAAGCAGCCTAAGAGTGCCAGAATCAATATTTGCGCACAGGGCGCGACTCGACCACGAGTAGCTGAGGACAGCTTAATATTCACTCAGCTCGGTTTAAGCGAGCCAGATTCAGTGGAATAAACAAGGGGTGAAACCTAAGGGCGTCGACCCTGGTTAATATATGAATTGGTTATTAATGATATTTGATGAACTTGGTATGCTGAATGCCTGATTATGTAACTATTATGGATTGTTGAGTATATGGCTAAGCTTTATGAGTTGTCTGATTGTTGATTTGTAAATTGATTGTTTAATGACTGTACTCTGTTATCTAGTTTCTTGCTGGGCCTTGGCTCACAGGTGCTACGTGGTGCAGGAAAAGGCAAGGGCAAGGTGGACCAGTCCTGAGTTGGAGAGCTTTGGGGATGAATGTACATAGTCAGTTGATCGGTTTCCACGACCGAGGAGTGGTACAAGACGGGAAAAGCCTAAATGTCTGTTTTGCCCTTAGAGTGGCTAGTAGCTGTACTTTTATCCTAAAATTTTGTAAATTGTCTTTTAAACATTATTACTTTTGGGATCCCATGTTCAAAATGTTTGATTATATGAAATGTAACTTTTGTGACCAAAATATTTTAACCCTAGTTCAATTATAGCTTCAGTATCACGTTTCTAACTAAATGGCTTGAATAGCAAGTCTTGCACCTTTATAAACACACAGTGTAACAGTCTTGGCTATCCAGGGCGTTACAAAGACTACCAGGACTTCATCGATGTGTTTCTCCACAACCCAAGGACGAAGAGGTATCCTCAAGGATTCGTGCCTCTTGATGAGATGACTGCCATGCATGCCTCTTGGTTTTGTCAGTACAAGACCAACCTAACGCAGGAGATGGGTCAAATTGTACTCGAATTTTCCATTCGGTCCCCCACCCCGAGGAGCTAGATCACGGTGGGGCTTCCGAGGAGTTTTATACTTGGTCTCACACTTTATTATGTTGTGGTTTTCCTTTCTTTTATTGAGACAAACCAGTGTGTTTCCTTTGTGCAGAAAGTATGGGCCTTTCTGATCTAGTGTGGTCGAAAAATCAGAGGGTGTCGGGGCCTTCTGAGATAGACACCTCGACAGCTCCAACATCAGTGCCCACACCCACAAAGGTCATGGAGTATTATAACACTCATATCGGGGAGGGCAATGAGGACTCCCAACTCCTGGCGGAATATTTGCGCGAGGAATGGCCAAAGGAACCCGTTGTCCCCCCTCATCGTGAAGTACTAGAACCTCTCCTCGCAGGGAGAATAAGAGATAGGGCCTTACCGCTTGGCACAAAGCTCAATCAGGGACTAGCGGTATCCCTATGTGAGATGCCCACCAGCAGCTTTGTCCATTGCGGCAGCGACAATGATGTTGAACTGGTGGCTACCAGCCGTCACTCTTCCACGAGGGTAAGTCTTCTAATTTTTGCATAAGTTCAGTGTATATTTCTGTCTTTTTGGCTGAATTGATATTCTAATTTTACAGACTACAACCCTCAATCAACGACTCGGGGACTTTGTGCTGACGCAGTCTTTTGAGCTGAAGAAAACTCGGGAGGGGCTGGCCCGGGCCTAGGTAGAACTTGCTTGGCTCTAGGAGAATGCAGTCCCTTTGAAGAAACATTTGCAACTTTAGAAAGAAGTGGAGGACACAAGGGCCCATGTCCGCGAGGTGGAGGACGTATTGGTTACCGAGCGGTCAAAGTTGTTTGCCTTGGAGAAAACAACCTCCAAGTCACTAGAAGATGCTGTAGGCCGCACGCGGATCGTAGAGGAGGAGTTGGCTCAAGTCCGCGAGGAGCTCCGGATGAGCCGGGCGGAGTCTCTAGCCTGTGCCGATGAGTTAGAGAAGGCCAAAAGAACCACCGAAGAACTGGCAAAAGACCTCGATGTGATGGTCGAGGACATGCTCTTCGTTGCGCGGTAGAGCAACAGAGACATGGATCTCTCGTTCATAGAGGATCCCGACATGAGGAAAAATTTTGAGGCATGTCTCGAGGCGGACACTGCCCATGCAGCTCAGGAGAGAGAGGCTTTGGTGACGGGTCGCGTCCCCGAAGCTAACTCGGTGATCGAGCTAGTTGTAAAGGTACTCCCAGGCGAATGGCCTTAGTAACTTTGTCTTGTTTATAATTTTTTTTCTTTTTAAACTGAGTAGGCCTGCGTGCCATAACTTATTGGGGTATAGAAAAACAACGCTCGAGCCCCCGAGCACAGTTGTAACTAATTTTCTGTCTAAAACTATGCAGTTTGCACTATTTTTAAACTCCTTTGATTCTTTTAGTTCATCGTACCATTGCATTCACGAGAACAAGAACCCTAGGTCCTGCTTTACTTGGATTGGTTCTATAAATTTAACGTAACCTAGCCCCCACAAGAATAAGCACTCAAACCGTTTTAAATATTTGATTTGGTTATGTAAAATCAACGTAACATTACTGCCACGAGAACAAGAACTCAAAATTGTTTTAAATATTTGATTTGGTTATGTAAATTCAACGTAACATTACTGCCACGAGAACAAGAACTCAAAATCGTTTTTAATATTTAATTTAGTTCTATAAATTCAACGTAACATTACTGCCACGAGAACAAGAACTCAAAATTGTTTATAGGTGATTTCCAGCATTTAGTGTCTCTTGTAGGCTCGTAGTCCTAGAAGTTGCTTTAACATAAAATTTAGCATTAATCTAACACAGCTCAGCGTCCTCAAGTTCCTACGACTCAAGATGGAGCTGACCTATTGTGCTCGAACCTTTAGACGTTTAGTGTTTTCCTAGGCTCGGAGTCCTCGAAGTAACTTGTCGTTCTCTTGCATCCCCGTAGTCCAAAGACTTAGGCTTTCAGGAGTGCACATCAACTGCCTACCCATGAGTATGCAATACCCAGAAGGTCAGTTAGGGGCTTTAACTTTGCCCCCCGAGTGTATATTTTGGGGCTTTTGTTCGCCTTTCAAGATCATCTCACAACTCCTCGAGCTCGATGTCCTCAGGAGGTGATGTTAATCCGTACTAGCGCTACTAAGGGTTACTTTTAGGGTCTGCTCCTTCAAGTATTTAGCTCGGATCCCGACAACGTGTTAAGACTATGGCTCGGTCAAGGCTTCCCGAGCGCGATGTCCACGGGAGGTCTCCGAGTACAAATGACTCGGGCATCCGTTCACATCTCAAAGATTAGGATTTGGTTATTGCTCCTCGGGCGCAGTGTCCACGGGAGGTGTGCCAAGTCTGCCCCGGGATCAAGTACAAAGTACTCAGTCTTTCATTCACATCTTAAGATCAAAGACTTGGTTAGAGCTCCTCGGGCTCGATGTCCACGGGAGGTAACAAAAGTCTATTCTCGCGCTACTAAGATTGTCTAATTTTTAGGTGCTAAGCCCTATTCTGCCTGGAATAAGCTTAGTCTCCTAGGCTAGACTCAATTAGTTTCCTACGTTTTTCTATACTCGAGGTGGTGAACTAGGCTTACTCTGCTTGACAAGCTTAGTTTCCTTGGTCGCTCCCTGCATGTCTTGTGACACTGCCCTAACTCCATGCCCTCCAAGTGACCGGAGACTAGTATGCGTTCACTTGTTCAGGCCAGTGAGCGGGTGCTCTTATACATAACAATAATAGAATAAAGGAAACTAAGAAATATAAGAATACAATAAATTTCTTTCTTACCGTGTTTTATAAACATGGTTTTCATTAAATTTTCCCAAAGGCTACAAAGGGTACTATATAAATTAACAAAGTTGATTTCTCATATTACTGGTAATACCGACGAAGATGCTCGGCATTCCAGGCGTGGGGAATTGTGCTTAATGCGCTCCAACCTTAGCATATTGTTGGAGATGTCCCAACTTGATGAGGTTTTTGATCTCATCCTTGAGCTTCCAACACTCATTGGTGTGGTTCCCTATGTTGTTGTGAAAACGACAAAACTTGCCTGGATCTCGCCTATCCCTATCCCTCCGGATGGGTTGTGGATTTCGATAGTGAACATGTTGTTCCGTGGCCACGAATATATTCTCTTGGGAGTCTACCAAGTCAGTATACTCAGAGTACTATGAGACATACTTCTTACCAGAGGTGGTTCCCTACTCGGCCAATGCGTTTCCATTTCCCTTGGGCTTCCAGCCTTTGCCCTTGCCCCCACGTCTACTGCCGCTAGGGGTTCGACTGGGTGCAACAGACTGGGATGAAGTGGCAACTCTAGAACTAAATGCAGGCTAAAAAGCATTGTCTCCAGGGGGCACCACTCCATATCCTGTCGGGGCCACGCTAAAACTAGGAGTCAGCACAACACTGCAACCTGTGGGCGGGACACTCAGGCTAGGCTGGACTCCTCCCAAGCTTGGTTGGACAGGAGCATAAGGGGAATATTGAATCTTTGAGGCCACGGGGTCAGATGCGGTTGGAGCGGGGAAGGTGATGAGTCCTCCGAACGCTCTAATCTAGGCATCTTCCCAGCTGATACTCTTGTACCCGACGAATGTAGTCATCAAGCTGACGGCATCCCCTCCGTTGGAGGTCATCCCAAAGTGGGGAACCCATACTGATGCCAGCCTGCAAGGCCATCAACTGCTGCCCATCATCAACCCTCTTGGTTCTCGTCGCCTCCTCCTTGAAGCGTTTGATGTATGCCTTGAGGGTCTCGTAGGGCCCTTCTTTAATGTTAGCCAAAGCATTGACCTTGAAGCTCACCTTACAAGATCCTATGAATTGCCTTTGGAAGGCAGATGACAGCTGATGCCATGAGTGAATGGATCCTGGTCGGTGCTTCTTGAACCACTTGTTTACTGGTCCCGTTAGAGTGATCGGGAACACGTGACATTTAGCGTTGTCAGAGATGCGGTGCACCGACATCAATCTGTTGAACTTAGAAAGGTGGTAGGTGGGGTCCCAACTGCCATCATAGGGTGGGATGGCAGGTATCTTGAAGCCCTGTGGTAAGGGGGCTTCAACAATGTGGCGCTTCCCTTCTTCGTCTTCCGAGTCCGAGTCGTGGCCTTGCCGTCAGGCCATTCTTATCATGATCTTCTTCAGACTCTCTAACTCAGCACGGAGTAGATCGCGGTCTCGGTTGATGCTCTGCGCCGGGTCATCTCTTCTTGGGGCATTGAGGTTATCCTCTAGGTCTGATAGACCTTTCCTGGCGGGTTCACGCCCGTTGGCCTTATTACACCTTTGGGCATTAAGGTTGTCCCATAGGTCAGCTTGACCATGGAACGTGTCGTTATCCTCAAGATGAGCCACCAGTCTCTCAGTAGGACTCAATTTTCTCATCATTTACCGAGATACTAATGCCACGTTCTCGGTTCTGTGAGACGTTCCTTGGGCGGATCCCTGGACCGTTTTTCCTATGGGGTTGGCGAGGGCTCGAGGGGAAACCACCTCCAGGCCTCGCGCGGTCTGTATGGACGCATCGGGGCTGAACGCCCCGAGCTCCACAGGCGCTAACAACCTGGTGGTGTCTTCGGGCCCCTGGGCCATTACCCCTATCAATCTGCTTGGGAATCTAAAGGCCCTCAGATCTTGACGAGCCTTCTTCTGTTTTGGAGCAGGATTATCGTCAACTTTTCCTTTGCCATGATCCTGTGGCTGCATTGAGGTTCAAACTTCAGCTGGATGCTTGGTGGGCACTCCAACTGGCGGATCTCGCGCCTCTTCAGCTGGGTGCTCGGGGGGCACACTGACTGTATTGATAGGTGGCACTCCAACAGGGTGCGTAGGTGGCACACTAGTTGGGTGCTTAGCTGGTACAATACTGTTTGGGTCCACTCGTAGCCCTTGGGCTAGAAGAGTGGCCTTCATGGCAAGTACTATCTCTTGTAGGGTGGCGATGTTACCCTCTTGGGCATCAATCTTTTGCTGCTGGGGGGCCACCTGTTAACGGAGCACCACCACCTCTGGTGTTTTATCCGTGTCCATGGGCTGAGGGTATTCTTCCTCATAATACTCCTGGCCGTGACCATCATCTTCGCCGTCGTACTCGGCGTCTTCGTCATAATCCTCCATCATTTCAGGCATGTCCTGAGGTGGCTGTTGACTGGTTTCCCCTCCTTCAACTCTGGTAGGAGGGACTACGTTGTCTATGACATTTCTTCGAGTGGTTACCACAGTTGTAAATGTTTTGAATGCTTTCTTCAAGCTCTTAATGAAAGCACCAAAATGTTGAGTGCCTTTTTAGCTATCAACCTAAAGATGAGAGATTAAAGAAATAAATAACAAGGACACAACAATTTTTACGTGGTTCAGGCTATAAAAGAGCCCTAGTCCACGAATGTCTGGTATTATGGAGATTGGAAGCTTGCTAAGGCTATCTGCAATGGGGTTTTCTTAGGCAGTGTTTATATTGCTTTGAGTACAATATCTTTTTCTCTCTAAAAAACTGAACCCTTTAGAATGAGATCCCCAACCCTATTTATAGAGGCTGGGGTCATTAATTTCTAATCATTTATAATTAATACACATTGGGCTAATTAATACCACTTTAATGCATTTAGCTGCATTAGCCAGAGACTACGACCTAGGCAATAGATGCGGGGCCCACTGCAGAAAGTTGCCTACTTTATGGGGGACATGCCCCTGGCACTATCAGGGCATGCTGCATGTATTTCTTTGTCAGGCGGCGTAGTGAGAGTGAAAATTTTCAAGTCGTACAATTGACAACATTGTGGACGGATTGCCAACAAGCTTGTCAGGCGATCCTCTGACGCTGCAAACCCGCATCGGTTGACACCTGGCTAGCCTTCTAGGTCCTGAGGACAAGGTCCTTGGCCTGGAAGACAACTGTTTGTAAGGAATTTGAGGACTATTAACTAGTCCTCGGGGCATGGAATCGGAGAGATATCCGTGCCCTACCTTTATCCAAGGGACATGGCCTCTAGCCGAGATATCCACCCTCTAAGGACTGACCCTCAGGCATGGCCTCACTTGAAGAGGCATGCGTCCTTGCCACGTGCCCTACTTGGATTGCCACATGTCCTTTGGTGAAAACACGGACAACAAACTCATGGAACGTTTTACACTTAAAATAAATACATTATCCATTGTTACAACCATAATCTTTCATTCAATCCTTTATAGATAATCTACAACTGAGTTAGGTACGAATTACCGTTTTACCCCTCATTGTATTTTATCCTTAAATACCACTAAATTCCCTGTAAATGATATTTCTGTTAACTTTAATCACAAAAATGAGTACTAAGTCATTTAACTCATTGAAGCAAGCTATAAGGTGATCATCATTTCACTTCTTGCTAGAAGCTATAGATGTTCATATCTATGATTAACACTCCCACTCAATAATACTACCAAGTCCCCAAGATGTAAGTATGGGCTAGTCTATAGGGTAAGCTGGTAATGAACAAATCAAATAACTTGAATAATACAATCAGTTAGAATACTAACCACTCAGAATTGAGAGTGAATTGACCTATGGTCAACTTTATGATAAGACTAATTAGATGATAATGATACATTTACCTATCTATCTAAAGTAAATATCGGTCCAGTCCGATGTAACAAATACATCTGATCTTATCTACTTTACTAATGTTCTGCAAAGAACATAACACTAAAATGTATAAGTAGACCATATCGTAGATTGTCAAGTCAGTGTAAATCTTGTGCACTGACTAATCTTAGGACTAACTTATTTTTGAACATATATGGGAAATTTGGGTATTTATGCATAGTGTAGGTTCATAAATCCAAAATATACCATCATTTACCAACATTCCAAAATAATGTTATTATTTGCTTGGTTTCCAAAAATACCATTTTCATATTTTTAGCCTCCATCTCTCTTCTCTCTCTCTCTCTCTCGGGTCACCCTTTGATTCTTTGGAGAGTCATGATAGCCACCACAAAACTATCATCACCACCAAATTTCTTTGAAAAAATGTCCCCAACTTTTGCATCCTCCTCCATTTTTTTTATGGTATCTTTCTTCTTCTATCTTAAAGTATCCATGGAGACTAACATAAAATGCCCCATTATAGTTTTTTATGATATAAAACTTAAACCCACTAAAATTTCAATTAAGACACTAATTTATGCATTTTGAATAGATCTATGCATGATATTTTTGGTTTATTTTTGCAATTTTTTTCACAATTTTTTATATTTGAAACGTAAAAATTTGAAGAAAACTCGATATACCTCGATGTGTCTCGATGCCCAGCTCAATGGGCCCTTAAAAATCATGATTTTCATGAAAAAAATCATCGGTCTAGACACACCTCGATACCACCTCGACATGCCTCGACGCCCCTCGATGCAACTCAATGCAATTCATAGAAAGTGCATAACTTTTCAATCGGGAGTCTGTTTGAGTTGATTTTTTTTAATTTGGGTATTTTTTTGTGATCTACACGTCTGAATTGTGTACACACACATTTTGAAAGTTTAAATCTTGAAAACATACCCAACTTTGAAAATGTAGGGGGTATTATTATGAACTTTGGGGTGTTTTAATGCTTTCAACTTCTCAAATGTGTGTACACACATCTTAGATGTGTAAATCTAAAAAAATATGCAAATTAGAACAATCACCTAAAACGGACACCCGAGTGAAAAGTTATGCACTTTCTATGAATTGCATCGAGGTGTGTCGAGGCGTGTTGAGGCATGTCGAGGTGACATCGAGGCAGATGATTTTTTTCTTCATGAAAATCATGATTTTTAAGGGCCCATCAATCTGGGCATGGTGGCATATCGAGGTGTATCAAGGTATATCATAAAAATCATGATTTTCATGAAAAAAATCATCTACCTCGACACATCTAACAAAATGTAAATGTTTATCATCATTTCTAGTCAATCTCAGATTCTTAGTAAATTTTGATTGAAATTTGTTATTGTTAACATGAGCTTTTCATTAACCAAATGTAGATTGGAATCAAACACTTTACTGTAATATATGTTAAATGAAAATTAGGTTGAAGGCGGAAAGAGGAAATTAAAGTACAAAAATGAAGAAATAAGTGTCTTGCTTCAAGTGTTCATAAATCTGTACCCCCTTTTTGGTGGGGTTCAAAACTGATTTATAGAGGATCTTATAAAGGAGTCCTTTGTTTCTAAAACTAACCAAGTGTGACTATTGTATCAAAACAACAACTTTTTCTTCAATAATACCAAGTGTGACTATTGTATCTGTTGACGCGGTTCTTCGCCAACAGGTAATTAAGAAAATAAGAGAATGGGATTAGTGCTAAGTGATGAACCGAAACAGATGAATGATCTTAAAATGAATTGATGATACGAATACTTTTTTTATGTGGTTCAAAGGTTAAAATCCTTCTACTCCACCAACCAATATTATTGCTATATTTCTGGTATTCTTTACAGGGTATTTCGTTACACAATAGAATCCAACCCTTTGCAACTCCCAGGGTCTCCATATTTATAGGAGAGGGCACCTGGGAGTTGGTAAGGGGGGTCATCCCGTGACCTTCTTACCCATCATGTCACTTCTGTGACATCATCTGACAAATGAAGTGTGGTCTAATCAATAGGTAAGGGGGCCAATGGGCCGCGCGGCCCAACCTAGTCGTGGGTGCCTGAACACGCATGTTCATGCTGCGTGTCTGAGAATTCAGAGATATATCAGACACGTGATGTCTGATATATGCACGTTTACATTGCATGGTTGACTTTATAAAGGGTCACAGCCTCCAACTCCAGCTCGTGCCTCGAGATGGATGCCTTCTTCACCCGTAGTCTTCATATCTGACTCGGCTCTTAAGTAATCTTAATAAACTTTTGGCTACCTCGAACTAAAAAGATAAGACCTGATAACAGCAGCTCCGGCTATGTGGCATCCACGTGGCTAATATAATTATGCCATATCTCAGCTCGCTAATAGCCTGTGGAAAATTAGGGCGTACATTTGCCCCCCAAGCCTCTGCTTGTGGCACATGACGTCATCTGGGGCCACAGTGGGGGCTTTTAGGCTTCTTCATGGACTCTTCATATTCCACCCATTATGCAGGCGCCGAATATGTGGAGCATCGTGGATGGTGACGGTACGTCTTCCGAGAACCACATTAAATGGCCTAGCCTATACTCGGTTGTCGTTTCGCCTTTCGAGTAGAGAGCCTAGGATCCCACATCAGGGCAATCCAACGGCCCTCCTCACTTGGCCTCCTACGTATATAAAAGGGTTGGCCACCTTATGCATGGGCCACCCATTTATTTGAAAATTTTCCAAATTTCCCATCTTCTTCTTTCTTCTCATCCTCAAAAAACCCTCTTTTTCTCCCGGTTACTGTTCCCAGCGTTCCAGAAGTTCAGGTGCGAGAGCTCCTTTGAGGCTTTGGTACCAGCTATTCCGACGAGGCTCCAACCCAGTCGATCCCTTCATCCTCCCCACAGAAAAACACTCCGTAAGTTTTCTGACTGTGCATGCTTTGAATTTCTTCTTCACTGTAGCCTAGGTAAATTGTTCCTGTAGCTGTATGCAATATTCTGTGGGTTTTTTGTGGGTGTGAAAGGCGTAGGTTTTTATTTTAGGGCATCGATTGTAGAAGAAAACCATTTAGGAGAATGGCTCATAGGGTACGCTTCCTGGGGAAATCTTCTGGGTAGGAGTTTTGGTATGCTTGTTTAAAATATCCAGCCTTTTGGGTGCTAAACCGGGTAGCTTAGGGGACACGCTTCACAGGCAGTTTTGCACTTCTTGCCTACTGAAACTTTCCTTCCAAGGAAAATTTTATCCTGACCCTCCTGACACACGAATTTCGAGTAATCGGGGATCCGTTGGGAGAACAGGCGCGTGTTCATAGAACCGCGTGGTCTCACTCTCCACGGGTTGAGATTACCTCAGCCCGTGCAAAGGAACACATTTCGCTTCAGGTTCTTTCTGATGCTTAGGTCGCCTTTTCTAAAATTTATTCTTTTGTTCGCTAGGCGACCAGATGGGACCCAAGAAGAACGACCCTAAGAAGATCGCAGGCAGCTCGTCCTCTCAATAATTCAAAGGGAAGGAGGTGGCGATGGACTCTCCAATCCCCGTTTTCGGGCCGGCCGTGGAGCGGGAGCTCGAGGTGGCGCCCGACTCTTTCTTTGATGAGAAGATCGTCTCGAAGATCACCGACCAGGGGAAAGTGAATAAAATATTCCTTTACCACAATATCGAGCTGGGGAGGGGCGCCCTGATCGCCTAACCTCCCCTAGAAGGCGAGCGGAGCTGTGCGCTGCTCGATGAAGACTACGAGGCTTGGAGTGACGAGCACTTCAAGGCTGGGGCTTTCCTCCCGCTGGACCAATACTTTGCCGACTTCCTCAACTACATGAAGTAGGCTCCTTTCTAGCTCCCCCCTAACTCCTACCGTTTGTTAGCGGGGTTGAGATATCTATTCCTAAAGCAGGAATGGGAGATCCCCACCCCGTCGGATATCTTATATTTTTTCTGCCTCAAGGCCAGCCTGGAGCAGCGGGGGCGAGGCGACAGGTTTTACTACTTGACCCATTTTCCAAAGACGGCTGCGGTCATCGAGCTGCCCAGCCACCCCAATGACTTCAAAGACCAGTTCTTTATGTCCAAGGGATTTCGCAACTGCGAACTTCATTACTTCAACCGTCCTCGTAAGTACCTTTTACTCTTAGTTCGTAAGTTGACTATTAAATAGCTCCCTCTATTTGTTCTTGACTTATAAACGATCATGCAGCCATTTTCGCGAGGACGGCCAAGTCTGTGACCCTCGGGGGTCAATACGAGACACTGGCGGGTTTGCCCCCTAGTGAAAAGGACTATCGCTAGCTCATGACAGACGAGACGATGCTGGCGTGCAAGTTGATCTCTCCGGGCCAGACTTTGGCCTTGAGGAGACCTCGGGGCCCTCCTCCAGCCCGTGAGATAGCACCCATCTCTGAGGAGGAGGCCGCGGGGGAAGGAGAGGACGAGGACGAGGAGGACGAGGTGCCCCTCATGAGGCGGAAGCGGGCGCTGGAGGTCGCCCAAGAAACGGATGAGGAGAGGGTTCGGTCTGGAGCAGTCGCAGGTCCCTCTGGGCAAGGTAATCCTTACATGTTCAGGGACTTAGATAGGGACACCGCCAATCCTCGGTTAGCTAGGTTCAATCCCAACCAGCCCGTTCTACGTCACCGAAGTGGCCCAGACCGCGATATAACCCTACTCCAGTGCGTCGACCAGCTCGTGCTAGATTACGAAAGTAGCCGCCCTAGGGGAACTGTAGTTGTAGACAACACCATAGCTTTTAGGTCGGTCTTCTTTTAGGAGTATGGGACCAACCTTCGGTCGTGGCCCTCTCTTTGGGAGGGTATAGTAGCTCCGGGCCTTAAGAAATATGTAGAAGAGTCTAGTCCCGAGCCAGATTCAGACCCAAAACCTCTTCCAGCCCGCGAAGTCATTATCCTAGACTCACCCGCTACAGCTCCGGTGGTGGTGGTCGTGACCATAGATTCCTCCTCTAGCTCGGAGGGTAGGATCCCTTTCAATATATTTGAGATCTGTTTTCCCTTTAACTTTTGATATCTTGCATAAATATTTCTATTTGTATATTAATACTTTGCCTTTGCTTTCTCAAAAGAGATGTCTCAGCCTGGGAGCACCGACCTGCGAGCTATGTTCCCTGGAGGGAACCCTTCTTCTGGGGCCGCTGGGCCCATGGTGAAAAAGCTTCGGCTGGCCAAGAAGGCCATTGGGAGCACCTTTAAGTCCCCTGCAAAGGGGAAAAACCAGGCTCCGACAACTCCGGAGAAACTGCCTCCGCCACCTCCGCGAGTCTCCGACTCAGCTCGGGATACGGAGGTGCCCCCCGAGACCTTGGCGGCCATGACCCCCGAGGTGCGTGTCCCAGTGAAACCCCAGGCTCTAGAGAAGATCCCTGACGTCTTTCGGGGAACGGTCTATGAGACGGTGAGCAACACCGTGGACCATTACTACAATGCCGCCGAGAGGGACCTGAGGGCAATCGAGACGAGGAGCCCAGAGAATGTGATGGAGTCTTCGCTGGGGATGGATCTCATGGTAAGTTGACCTCGCCTTTGGTATTCCTTGCTTGTTATGCATCGCATGTTTATTTGTTGTTGTTTTTTTATCTAAGGCAGTTGCCTTATCATCTTTTGGCCTTGCAGGGTGCCCTGGCTCTCCACCGGAGCATATCCCGATCTCGGGCCAGGCTCGAAGACATGAGGGGGGAACACCAGGCTGCCCTGGCCGCCTTGGCGACTGCCAAGAAACAGGCACAAGAGGCTAAGGATGCCCTGGTAACCGTACAGGCCGAGCTGGAAGCGTCTCGGCCTAAGCTGCAGGAGGTCGAGGCTACCAAGGCCGCGCTAGTTGTGGCGAGGACTGAGCTCGAGGAGGCTAGGGCCGCTCGGGCCGCACTAGATGCCGCAAAGGCTGAGGCCGAGGAGGCCAAGGCCGCCCTGGCGACGGAGAGGGCAGCCTCCAGCTCCTCCATGGAGGCTATGCTGTACCATTGCTGGGTTTATAACCCAGATGGTGACTTCTCCTTCATGGGGGCGGATGCCTGGGAGAGCTTTCTAGAGAATTTCAAAGCTCGCCTTCAGCATGAGGCACCATCCGAGACTGGGGAGAACTTCGCAGCCGCCGAGCAGGAGGGCGAGGTGGTGACCTCATCGGAGCAGCCTGGCGGGGCCTAGGACTTCTTTTCTTTTTATCCTTTGTATACATTTTTTTTTGTAACTTTGTATGAGGTTTTCAAACCTCGAGCCAATTGGTTTTACCAACTTTTTTGCTTTTAATTGATTTGCATCACTTTACCTTTATGCATTTTGGCAAGTCTTAGTTTTTGTTGGTGCTGCGATTGACATTCTATGCAATTCTAGGAAAAAACATAACCAATTCTGAGCCAACTTCTAAGATAAGTCCTGGTTGCACCCCGGACATTGCCTTAAAAACTTAGTTCACGTTAATTCTTGATTAATATCTCGTGCTCTTTAAGAAAAACAACGATCAATTAATTTGAATTAACTTCTAGGTTTTAGGACCTGGTTATATCCAGGACGTTAGTTTGAAATCTTAGTTGGCGTTAATTTTTATCAATATCTCGTGCTTTTTAAGAAAAACAACGATCAATCAATTTGAATTAACTTCTAAGTTTTAGGACCTGGTTATATCCAGGTCGTTAGTTTGAAAACTTAGTTGGCATTAATTTTTATCAATATCTCGTGCTTTTTAAGAAAAACAATGATCAATCAATTTGAATTAACTTCTAAGTCTTTTAGGGCGACCTGGTTGTATCCAGGCACCATATGCCCCCCAAGTAATTAGGGAAGGGTCTTTCGTGGTTACTTGAGATTACATCCGCAAATATACACAATAATGAAAAAAGATTTAATTCTCATTGCTTAACAAAAAATGGCCTTTCTGAGTAACCCTTACAAGGGTGTTACTGATAATATTTCTTCAAATGGATGGCGTTCCAAGTTCGTGGGACTGCTTCTCCATTGAGCCGAGCTAATTTGTAAGTTCCTTCCTTAATGACCTCGGTGATTTGATATGGCCCTTCCCAGTTCGGTCCCAATACTCCATCTTTGGGATCCTTACCGGCTAAGAAGACTCTCCTGAGGACCAGGTCACCAATGCTAAAGGCGCATTTTTTGACCTTTGAGTTGAAATAACGAGTGATTTTTTGCTGGTAATGCGCGAGATGGAGCTGCGAATCTTCTCGTCTTTCATCAATCAGGTTGAGGGATGCGCAAAGTAGTTCGTGGTTGCGGTCCTGGTCATATGCCTGGACTCTATGCGAAGATACCTTCATCTCGACAGGAAGGACTGCCTCACTCCCAAAATTTAGGGAGAAAGGAGTATGACCCGTGGGAGTCTGATGCGAGGTCCGATATGCCCACAGTACCTGGGGGAGCTGTTCTGGCCAGACCCCCTTGGATTCGTCCAGCCTCTTCTTAAGGCTCGCCTTTAGCATCTTATTGACAGCCTCGACCTGGCCATTTGCCTGGGGATAGGCCACGGAGGAGAAGCTTTCACAATGTCGTACCTTTCACAAAATTCGGTGAAGAGGTCGCTGTCGAATTGAGTCCCGTTGTTGGATATGATTTTCTTTGGAAGCCGGAACCGGCAGATAATGCTTTTGACCACGAAGTCGAGGACTTTCTTGGAAGTGATTGTTGCCAAAGGTTCTGCCTCAGCCCACTTTGTGAAGTAGTCGATAGCCACCACAGCGTAGCGGACCCCGCCCTTTCCAGTAGGGAGGGCGCCAACTAGGTCGATTCCCCAGACTGCGAATGGCCACGGGGACGAGATCATCTTCAGCTCGACTGGGGGAGCTCGGGCAACTATGGCGAATTGTTGGCACTTGTCACATTTCTTGACGTACGAGATCGAGTCCTTTGATAGAGTGGGCCAGTAATACCCTTGCCTTAAGAATTTTAGGGCCAAGCTTTGCCCCCCAGTGTGATCTCCGCAAAAACCCTCGTGCACTTCCTGCAAGATGGTCTTTGCTACGCCTGGCGGAACACATCGTAGGAGGGGTAGGGAATGCCCATGCCGGTACAGCACCCCGTCTACCATCGTATACCTTGGAGCCTGGTACAGTATCCGCCGTGCGCCGTTACGCCCCTTGGGTAACTTTCCTTCAGTGAGATACTCGAGGATGGGGGGTCATCCAAGTCAGTCTGGCGTCGATCATCTCGACCTCCGCCCCGACCTCTTCTATACTTGGTTTCTCCAAAAACTCTACCGGTACTAACCCCAAAGCCTCCGTCTCCCCGGAGGTAGCGAGCCTGGCGAGGGCGTCTGCGTTAGCGTTCTGCTCTCGAGGTATCTGCTCGATTGAGCCTCATTCAAACGCGGACAGTTCAACTTTTACCTTGGCCAGGTAAGTAGCCATCTTGGCTCCCCGTGCTTGATATTCACCTAGCACATGGTTTACCACGAGCTGGGAATCGCTGAAGCATTGAACGGAGCTGGCCTTCAGCTCCTGGGCTACCCTTAGCCCGGCTAGCAAAGCTTCGTATTCGACCTTGTTGTTAGAGGCCTTGAATTCGAATCTCAGCGCCGAGTGGAATCTATGACCTTCTGGGGATATCAAAATGATTCCAGCCCCAGAGCCGTTCTCATTAGATGAGCCATCCACGAAGATCTTCCATGACGCCTGGGTCGAGGTGACCTAGGATGACTCTTCCACAGGATCTTCTCTGAATCCTGTGCACTCTGCCAAAAAATCGGCCAGGGCCTAACTTTTTATTGCTGTTCGTGGGGTGTACAAAATCTCGAACTGATTGAGCTCAATAGCCCACTTCAACAGGCGTCCCGATGCTTCAGGTTTTTGCAAGACCTGCCTTAAAGGTTGATCGGTCATGATGTGTATTGAGTGGGAATGGAAATATGGCCTGAGCTTTCAGGAGGCCGTGATAAGATAGAATGCCATCTTTTCCATCAACTGGTATCGGGACTCGGCTCCGAGAATTCTCTTGCTGATGTAGTAGACTAGCTTTTGAAACCGGTCTTCTTCTCGGACCAATATGGAACTAGCTGCATCTTCTGTGACAGCTAGGTAAAGGAAAAGAGGCTCTCCTGCCTTTGGTTTGGACAATATGGGCGACTCGGCCAGATGTGCCTTCAGGTCGAGGAAAGCACTCTTGCACTCCTCTATCCACTCGAACTTCTTATTCCCTCGGAACAGGTTGTAGAATGGCAGGCACTTGTCGGTGGATTTTGAAATAAATTGATTAAGGGCTACCACCCTTCCTGTCAGGCCTTGAATGTCCTTTCGCGACCTAGGTGAGGGAAGCTTGAGCAATGACTTGATCTTATCGGGGTTCGCCTCGATTCCTCTAGTGTTGACAATGAAACCCAGGAATTTTCCAGCGCGACCCCAAAAGTGAACTTCTGTGGGTTAAGCCTCATGCCGTACTCCCTTAGTATCTTGAAGCATTCCTCCAGGTCAGAAACATGGTTATGGCAGTCTTTGACTTGACCAGCATGTCATCAACGTACACTTCCATGTTCTTCCCGATCTGGTTGGCAAACATCCTATTCACCAATCTCTGGTATGTAGCACCGACGTTCTTCAGCCCGAACGGCATGACCTTGTAACAATAGACGTTAGTTGGGATCATGAAGCTAGTGTGCTCCTGGTCCGCTGGATTCATGGCGATCTGATTATAGCCTGAGTACGCATCCATAAAGGACATGAGCTCGTGCCCCACCGTGGCGTCCACCAATTGGTCGATCCTTGGCAAGGGAAAACAATCTTCGGGGCAGGCTTTATTCAGATCGGAGAAGTTGATGCAGGTCTGCCATTTCCCGTTGGGCTTCGGGACCAGCACAGGATTGGTGACCCAAATCGGAAACTTGGCTTCACGGATAAAACCGCATTTCTTGAGCCGGGCTACTTCTTCTTCTAGGGCTTCAGCCCGAGTTGTTCCCAGGCGCCCTCGTTTCTGGGACTTTGCAGGAACGCTCTTATCCAAATGAAGGGTGTGCATGATGACATTTGGACTGATTCCCACCATGTCCTCGTGTGACCATGCGAACACATCCAGGTTCTCCTGTAGGAATTTGATTAGCTCCGCCTTCCTCTTGCCACAGAGGTTTTTCCCGAGCTTAACCATCCATGAGGGATTCTGTGGATCGATATTTACTTCCTCGAGCTCTTCAATAGCTTGGAGCTCGGACTTATCCTCACCTATTCGGGGGTCAATATCCTCACTTAGGATGATACTTTCCCCTTCGGCGCTCTGAGGTTTTTCAATCTCAGGATTAGGCAAAGGTTCCTGAGATTCCTCTTCTCCACCTTGGACGGCCATTGTTAACTGCCCGGGTTTCAATTTTCCCTTCATGGAAATGCTGTAGTATTCCCTGGCAGTAAGCTAATCGCCCCAGATTGTGCATATCCCTATGGAAGAAGGGAATTTCAGCACGAGGTGGTGGATGGAGGTGATGGCTTCAAAAGCTATAAGTGTAGGTCGACCCAAATTGGCATTGTATGCGGCGGGACAGTCGATGACCGTGAATTCAAGGAGTTTTGAGACTGTCCGAGGTCCCTCTCCTAAGGTGATCACCAGCTCGATCGCCCCTATAGTCGCTGATCCTTCTCCAGAGAAACCATAAAGCATCATGGAGGTCGCCTTCAGCTTGGCGATAGACAAACCCATCTTCTCCAGCATGGACCGGAATAGAAGGTTTACCGAGCACCCATTATCGATCCGCACTCTCCTAACCCTCCGATTAGCGAACTGAACTGTACGACCAGAGGGTCGTTATGAGGGAGCTGAACGTGGCTGGCATCTTCTTTAGTAAAAATGATTGGTTGCCTTTCCAATCGCTGCTGCTTTGGCAGATGTTGCTCGGGGACGAACTTTACTCCATTATGAGCCTTAAGTTTGTTGACGTACCTTTTTTGGGCACCTCTGCTCGTGCCAGCCAAATGAGGACCTCCAGAGATTGTGGAGATCTCTCCTCCTATCACTGGAGGAGGGACGTCTTGATCTACCCGAGACCCGGGCAGAGTGACCGGGACTTCCGGAGCCGGACGGGCTGCGGGAACGCTGTTCCGCGCGTACTGAGCCATGGGGCAGGCTCTGATGAGAGTCTCGATCTCATCCTTAAGGTGTCTACAATCATCGGTATTGTGGCCAATGTCGTTGTGAAAACGACAAAACTTGGAGGGGTCTCGCTTCCCCTTCTGGTGCTTTAACGGTTCCAGCTTCTTCCAGGGGAGGCGAGCAGAGTTTGCTAGGAAGATGTTCTCCCTAGAGTGGGTGAGCTCCATATAAGTCGCGTAGACCGGCTTAAATTTTTCCACGAACTTATTCTTGTTTGGGCCGTGCTGGTTGCCCTCGCCGTTCCCCTTTCTCTTGCCTCCACCAAACTGGTTATTCTGTGTAACGTTCTGGGTCGCTGTCACGACGTCCGTTCCCACTCCAGCGGGCTGCTCAGGGACCTGGCTGGTTCCTGCAGCTGAGGCTTGGGCCTCCTCCAAGTTGATCCACCCCTGGGCCCTATTCAGGAATTCGTTTACAGAGCTGACTCCCTTCCTTTGTATCTCATTCCAGAGTCCCCCTCCGACGAGGATTCCAGTTCTCAATGCCATGAGCTTGGAGCTGTCATCTGCGTCTCTGGCTCGAGCAGCGACATTCGCGAACCTACTCAGGTAAGCCTTCAGAGGCTCGTCATGTTGGCCAGGGAGTCGGCCTTGACGCGGGCAGCCTGGGAGGCTCGGAATGCCCTCTTGAAATCAGCAGAGAAAGTTTTCCAGGAGCTGATTGACTGTTTCTTGCTTTGTTTAAACCACTGCCTGGTCGGCCTAGTCAAAGTGGAGGGAAATATTAAATACCTCAGCTCGGGGCCAATGTTTTGGGCTATCATCAGGGTATTGAACATACCCAGATGATCAGACGGATCTCCGTCTCCGTTGAATTTGGACAGGTGCGGCATACGAAAACCGCGCAGGTATGCCGTTGTTGCTATGTTGGGGGCGAAGAGCTCAAGTTCGTCCCCTGAATCATATTCGTTTTTTTCTTTTTCTGATAGGAGCTTCCTCATTAGCTCCTCCATCTGAGCTAGACGCTCAAGGGTTTTGTCCTGATTTCCTTGGTTATTCCGGGGCTATTCAACTGCTCCGGATCCATTGTACACGTTTGGCGGGTAATTGTCTCTCCTATCTTGAAATAGGTTATATGGGACATTCCCGCTGTCGCGTATCTCGGATAGGTCTTCCCTTGGGTGAGCACGACTGCCGTTTCCCACTGGGTCTCCCCTTTGGGAGTTAAGACGATCTCAGAGGTCGCCTCTCGGGGTGGCTTGAGGACTTTGCGCCGAGATTAGGTGTTGGCGCAGGTTTCCACCAGAAAGGTCACTACGGCGGCTTCCGGTCCAATAGCTCCCGTTTGAAAAGTTCGGAGCCCGCCTTTGGGGCTGAGGATCCGGGACTTCTTTGGGCGCCCTGCTACGATGGGAAGGTCCTGCGGATGGTGGATTTCTCCTGCTGCTCCCATAAGCTGGGATATCTCGGACAGGTCGAGGAGGAGACATATATTTTATCGGTGAAGGAGGATGTCTGACCGGGGACACAATCCTGGTCCCGTCAGGGTGGATCAGGTTAGGTAGGGGCCTCTTGGCCCTGCCAACTTGCAGGTCTTGTGCCTGGCGATCTGAACGGGGCGCAGGACGGCTGGCCGGGACGGGCTGTCGCTGTGAGCCCTCCCCGGATCTCCTTATAGAATTCCCTAGAGCCCTCCTGGGTGCGCTCGAGGCTGGTAGTGAGCTAGGAGTTGAAGTTCGGACTGAGTGGCTTTACTGTTGTTCAGCCCTGGGTAGTTCTTCGAAGGTTGTCTCTCGGCAGCACGATGAGGGAGTGAAGTTGGATGTCGGGGGTCTGGCCGACCGGCTAGGCCTAGACCAATTACCCCGGCAGGACTTATGAGTCTCACCTTGCCTCTTTCCGACGTTAGCGTCGATAGTAAGAGGTGGTAGTCGGGCCAACACCTCCTTAATCTGCTGGTTAGCTTTTGCCAGTTGACTCTTCAGCTGAGCATTCTCCATTTCTACTGCCGTGTAAAAATCCGGGTTCGGATTAGGTGGCTGAGGTGCCAAACTTCCAGTGTCATTCTGCCTTATTGGCTGCTTGCCCAGCCGCTGTTGAACTTCAAGGTTTTGCTCACCGGAGATGGCGGCATGATGAGCCTCCTGCCCATCATGTTGGTCCGCTTCGTTACCGTGTCTTGATCGAGTGATCACCATGGTTGGGTATCTGCGATAGCACCAATCTAACAAGCTCTCAATGAAAGCACCAAACTGTTGACGCGGTTCTTCGCCAATAGGTAATTAAGAAAATAAGAGAATGGGATTAGTGCTAAGTAATGAACCGAAACAGATGAATGATCTTAAAATGAACTGATGATACGAATACTTTTTTTAGGTGGTTCAAAGGTTAAAATCCTTCTACTCCACCAGCCAATATTATTGCTATATTTATGGTATTCTTTACAGGGTATTTCGTTACACAATAGAATCCAACCCTTTGCAACTCCCAAGGTCTCCATATTTATAGGAGAGGGCACCTGGGAGTTGGTAAGGGGGGTCATCCCGTGACCTTCTTACCCATCATGTCACTTCTGTGACATTCATGATTAATTCCTAAAACCTGACAAATGAAGTATGGTCTAATCAATAGGTAAGGGGGATAATGGGCCGCACGGCCCAACCCAGTCGTGGGTGCCTGAACACGCACGTTCATGCTACGTGTCCAAGAATTCAGCGATATATCAGACACGTGATGTCTGATATATGCACATTTACATTGCGTGGTTGACTTTATAAAGGGTCATAGCCTCCAACTCCAGCTCGTGCCTCGAGCTGGATGCCTTCTTGACCCGCGGTCTTCATATCTGACTCAGCCCTTAAGTAATCTTAATAAACTTTTGGCTACCTCGAGCTAAAAAGATAAGACCTGATAACAGCAGTTCTGGCTATGTGGCAACCATATGGCTGATATAATTATGCCATTTCTCAGCTCGCTAATAGCCCGTGGAAAATTAGGGCGTACAGTATCAAAACAACAACTTTTTCTTCAATAATATTTTTTTCCTTCTTTCATTTTCTTCTCATGATTTTTCCATTCTAATATGGTATTAGAGAAATAGCTTTCTTTTCTCTTCTTGTTTTTTTCTTCTTCTTTCTCTTCTTTTCCATCATGCCTCGCACTCGATCGGGCCGATCCACACCTCTCCCAGAGACTACTGTTATGGAGAATCCCACACGTCACGTGGTGACTCTGCTCATCCCGTCGTTGATGTTCCTCACGCTAATCATTCCTGCTCCTAAAACCCATCAAACCCTATTTTCTTTCTAATGATGATCACCCAGGAGCAGTCATCGTTTCCAATCTTCTTCAAGGGAGAAACAACTATAATTATTGGTTTCGATCCATCAAACTCTCATTGGTGGCCGAAAAAAAAATGTTGTTTGTTCTTGGCACCGTACCCACACCCCTCATTAATGACCCAAATTACAACTCTTCGACCCGATGCAATTCCATGGTTATGAGTTGGATTATCAATTTTATTTCTCATAATATTGCTAATTGCATCATATACCATGATCGGGCGTCTACTATGTGGCAAGACCTCTATGACATATTTCACCAAACCAATGGCCCTAAGGTTTCCCAACTCAAACAATCTATTTCAAATCTTCAAAAAGGCGAGCTTGATGTTACTACATATTTTACTAATCTCAAAGCCCACTGGGAAGAGCTTAGTGATTTTAGACCCATTACAGTTTGTGTTTATGGTGGCAGCAAAGAAACCTCTTACTACCAACACCAAGATTATCTCTTACACTTCCTCGTGGGGCTGAATGAGTCCTACACCCATGTTCGTGCTCAAATCTTGATGATGAATCCTCTTCCTCTCATCGACAAAGCTTTCTCCTTGGTTATTCAAGAAGATAAGCAATGTGGTCTACCTTTCATGACTATCCCTATACCTGCTCCTGTCAATGGTAACAAGAATTACCCCAAGAAACCCTTACTTTGCACTCACTTTGGCCTCCATAATCACAACAAGGACCAGTGTTATAAACTCCATGACTTCCCTCTTGGTTGGAAACCAAAATTCAAGGATGGTACAACAAAGAACAACAACAATGGCAGTGTATCTCATATCTCAGAAACTCCTGCTCCAAGTGCCCCATTCACTCCAGCTCAATGTCAACAACTTATGACATTTTTGGCTAATCAACTTCAAGCTTAATCTTCCAATTCGAATGGTTCAAGCTGTCAAGTCTCATGTAATGTATATAACTCTAATTCTTGGTTAACATATACATGGACTAGCCTCTATATATGCAAAAATTCTCGTATGTTTCTTTGTTTTGATGTCTCTATTTACCCTAAATTTGTTTCTTTGCCAAATGGCTTACATGCCCCTGTGCTCAAAGCTGGAACTATTCAACTTTCCCTATTTTTTACATTACATAATGTCCTTTATATTCCAACATTCTCTGTAAATTTAACATCTGTTAGTGCCCTCTGTAAAGAATCAAATAGCACTATCATTTTTTATTCAAATCAATGCACTATTAAGGACAATCTCTACCATTCTTTGATTGGGAGGGATGAATTTCTTGACAATCTCTACATCATGGATATTGCCCATACTACTGCGATCACTGCTAATTTATGGCATACCAGACTCAGACACCCAGCCTTGCACATCATAAATTCTAGAGACAACTTGTTATCTTTTCATACTTTCAATAAAAATCATACTCCTTTTATTGTTTATCACCTTGCTAGACAAAGGAAACTGTCTTTTGTTTTAAATAATAACATTTCTGAATGCATTTTTGACCTTATTCACATAGATATTTGGGGTTCTTTTACTCAAGAAACTAGAGAAGGATATAGATGCTTCCTTGCCATTGTTGATGATCATTCTCGATATACTTAGCTATTTTTGTTAAAATCTAAATCTGAGATTGCTTTAGTTATTTCCAATTTTTTTTACCATGATAAAAACTCACTTTGGGAAAAATATTAAAGGAGTCTGTTCGGAAAATGCCAAAGAGTTGGTGTAATGCCCTAGTTACTCCAATACCGTTACTGTGGACTTTAAATAGTGCTTAACTCACTAAACAAATCATTAGGTTATAAACGTGCATCTAGGTGTTATTAACAAGCCAGGGTAAAAATCTTAATAAAAAGGAATCGATATATTTTAATTAAAAGTGTTACACTGTACATGGGTCCATAAAAGTGTTTACAATCGAAAATGGTTATTACAATACAAAAGATATAATCCGCCGACCTAAGTAGCAAAAATAGGGTTAAACCCTAGTGCCTCTGAGAAACACTTTGGCCGTGGTGGTCAAGTAGTCGCATATATACACATTGCCACTTAAGCTTTCCACTATAGGTTGGGTGAGCTTTTCTTTCCCTTTACCTACACCACATAGCACCTGTGAACCAAGACTCAGCAAGAAAACTTATTACTGCATGTATACAATACAATAAATGATCATGTAATCATTCTGGGGCTTGCAGCCCTAGTCAAATAGGAGACTAATGAGTCACTCCTGGGGTAGGTCACTAATGAGTCACTCTCTGGATAAGTGACTAATGAGTCACACTTTGGATATGTGACTAATGAGTCATACTTTGGGGCTCCGCACCCTAAGCCATGTGACGTTTCAATCACCTGAGCCTTTTGGCCCTGACTCTAAGTAACTAGCCTTTAGACTAGACCGACGCTTTAGTTTTCTTCGACCTTAGGGTCAGTCAAGCATTTAATACTCATATTGATTAGATCTAATCATTTCATCTTGCGTTAAACACATTAATGTCGTTCTTGACTCGTAAGACAATACCATACGACCAATGCTCAGTACTACCGCTGATCTTGACTGATAAGTCACAACTTCACGACCAATACTAAACACCGATGTCGTTCCCTGACTAATAAGTCAGTGCCATTCCCAAGTAAGCAAAGCTGCTATGCATTTATAATGCAATCAATGTCCATATATAGAGCACTCAACATAACTGATCAATAACCATGCATGTCACATACTAGGTGCAGTTTTCTTACCTCTGGTTCGAGCGTGAAATAATAAAAGAGCGACCCTTGAAAATGATCAGTCCTTAAGTCCCTTAGCGGTCACCTAGTCATAACTAATATGAAATCCCATTAATAAAATAAATCAAAAAAGGTTCATGGTCTAAAACCTCGCTCCCGGGACCTCGAATCCTTCTAAAATAGTTAGTAGATTTGATCCCGAGCCTTAAGAAATGAAACCCCAAGCCTAAAACTCTTGAAAAACCCATCCTGGCACAAAAAGGAGGGGTGAGCCGCGACTTGATCCAGTGGGTCGCATGCGCCCCCAAGATAGAAAGCCTATGTCTGGGGTACCAGGGGAAGGTCGTGACTTGACCTAGTGGGTCGCGACACGCTTGCTAGACAGAGCCTAGGGGAGGCTCTGAAATGGGTCTAGGTCGCGACTTGCATGAACTCGGTTGCGAATTGACCCCGCGAACCTAGCTCCCCTGCCTTTCTCTCAATTAAAAACCAGCCAAAACCTCAACAAATCAATCCCATAATTAAAACCAAGCATCAACATAACATATCCACCAGTTTATCAACAAAACCCAAGCTTTGAAACACTAAAAACCACACCAAATAACTACTTCTAAGATCAAAACTCTCAAGCCTTAAACTAACCTTAAAATAGAGTAGAAACTTGAAACTTGAGCTGAAAACCTTACCTTAAACACATAATTGAATCTCCTTCAACTACTGACCACAAACCTAAACCCTCAAGCCTTGATTCCCAAGCTTTAATCCTCAAGCTTACTTCAAACTTTCAATCCGTGAAAGAGAGAGAGATGATCGAGAGTGAGGAAGAAAATTACTTTGTTTTTGCTTTAAACTTCTACAGCCTACCAGCCTTAAGTCTATCCCATGGTCAAAAGACCAAAATGCCCCTAGGGTCAATTAATTCCTTTACAGCCACCCAAGGGCAAAACAGTCATTTCCCGTCTATTCCATTAATTATAATTAATGTCCTCCAATTCTCGTTACTCCCAATATTCTCAAATAATAATTAAATCATATCCCATTACCCGTTCATTCCCAGTAATGTACTAAACATCAAATTACCCACAAACCGCTAATTAAACCCCGTTATGACCAAAGCGCTAATCTTGCAACCTAAGATCGTCTCATGTCGAATGGCTCAAACATATCCACATAACAATGTGGTCTCACCCATAAATCACCAACATGCACACAAATATACATATATGCCGTTAACATGCCAAATTACGAAAATGCCATTCTTATAAGAAGTTGACCCACATGCATGCAATTGTCATCATATATTAATATAACTCACATAATCATGCATATAATCACATAATTGCATAATAAATCAATTATGGCCCTCCTGGCCCCCTAATCCAAGCATTAAACCACATTAGGGAATTTGGGACATTACAACTATCCCCTCATACAAATTTTGTCCTCGAAATTTACCTGAGCAGTTCGGGATACTGATTCTGCATATCTGACTCCAGCTCCCAAGTTGCTTCCTCGACCTTGTTGTTCCTCTATAATACCTTAACCAAATGTATAGTTTTATTCCCTAGGACCTTGTCATTTCTATCTAATATCTGGACTGGCTGTTCCTCATAGGAGAGATCTGTCTCAAGCTCCAGATCCTCGTAACTCAATATATGAGTCACATCTGATACATACCTACGAAGAGCTGAGATATGAAAGACGTTATGCACGACTGACAATGCCGGTGGTAAAGCCAACCTGTAGGCCACCTGACCAATCCTCTCTAGGATCTCAAATGGACCTACAAATCTAGGGCTCAACTTGCCCTTCTTCCCAAATCTTCTCACCCCTTTCAATGGTGAGACTCTAAGGAAGACATAGTCTCCCACTTGGAACTCTACGTTCTTGTGTTTGATATCTGCATAACTTTTCTTTCTACTTTGAGAAGCGAGCATCTGAGCTCTAATCTTTTCAATGGCCTCATTGGTCCTCTGAACTGCCTCAAGAGCCAAGTATCTCATTTCTCCTATCTCATCCCAATGAATGGGAGATCTGCATTTCCTAACATACAACATTTCATAAGGAGCCACCCTAATGGTCGACTGATAGCTATTGTTGTAGGAAAAGTCTATTAAAGGTAGATACTTACTCCAGGACCCACCAAAGTCCAACACACATGCTCCCAGCACACATGCTCCTAACATGTCTTCTAATATCTGAATTGTCCTCTCAGATTGTCCATCTATCTGAGGATGATAAGCAGTACTGAACTTCAACTATGTTCCCATGGCCCTCTGTAAACTTCCCCAGAACTTGGATGTGAAAGTGGGGTCCCAATCTAACACGAACGACCTCGGTGCTCCATGGAGGCGCACGATCTCTCATACATAGAGATCCGCGTACTGGTCAATTATATAAGTATTCCTCATTGGTATGAAGTGAGCTGACTTGGTGTAGCAATCCACGATGACCCATACTGAATCATGTATACCAACAGTCCTGGGTAACCCTATCATGAAATCCATCGTGATGTCCTCCCATTTCCACTCGGGGATGTCTAGAGGCTGCAATAATCCTGCTAGCCTCTGATGCTCAGCCTTGACCTGTTGACATGTCAAGCACTTAGCCACATACTCTGCTACATCCCTCTTCATCACAGGCCACCAATACAATGATCTTACTTCCTGAACATCTTCGTGGTGCCTGGATGCAAAGAGTAAGGAGTAGTATATCTGGCCATAGCAGTGTATGAGATTCAACTAGAATCTCCCACCTCATAGCAGTGACTAACGAAACACATATCCGGCCTTTGTATCTCAACAAGCCCATCTCAGACACTGTATAATCTCAGACACTCCAGCTAAAACATATTCTCTGATCTTGATCAGCTGTGGATCACCCAACTAACCTTCCTTGATTATCTACAACAGCATAGACTGTAGCGTAATATTGGCCAACTGGCCTACCAACAACTCTGGTCATATCCTCTGTTAATTCTTTGGATATCAGCCTCGCACTAAAGATCTGTCCTGGACCCTTCCAGCTTAAAGCATCTGCTACCACGTTGGCCTTTCCTGGATGATACAAGATTTCATAATCATAATCTTTTACTAACTCCATCCAACGTCTTTGTCTCATGTTTACGTCTTTCTGTGTGAAGAAATACTTCAGGCACTTGTGGTCAGTATAAATCTCACACTTCTCCCCATAAAGCTATTTCCTCCACACCTTTAATGCAAAGACCACAGCTGCCAACTCTAAATCATGAGTGGGGTATCTCTGTTCATACTCCTTCAGCTGACGTGAGGCATAAGCAATCACCTTCCCTGACTGCATCAAAAAACAACCCAAACCTTGATAACAGGCATCACAGTATATCACAAACTTCTCCTGATCTATTGGAAGACTCAGAACTGGAGCTGTAATCAACCTTCGCTTCAGTTCTTGGAAGCTGTTCTCACACCTGTCTGACCACACAAATTTCTGATTCTTGCGTGTCAGCTCAGTCAATGAAGTGACAATCTTTGAGAACCCTTCCATGAAACGTCTATAATAGCCTGCCAATCCAAGGAAACTTCTAACTTCTCAAGCATTCTTTGGTCTTAGCCAATCTCTGACCGCCTCATTCTTGACTAGATCCACTTTATTCCTTTCCTTACTAACAATGTGCCCAAGGAAAGTTACCTAAGATAACCAGAATTCACTTTTCTTGAATTTTGCAAACAGTCTATGTTCCCTCAGTCTCTGTAGAACCAACCTCAGATGTTGTTCATGCTCTGACTCTGACTGAGAATAAACCAGAATATCATCAATGAAGACGTTCACAAATTGGTCCAAATAATCCTTGAACACTCTGTTCATCAAATCCATAAAAGCAACAGGGGCATTAGTCAATCCAAAGGACATTACTAAGAACTCATAATGCCCAAATCTACTGCGAAAATCAGTCTTTGGTATATCTCCCTCCTTGACCATCAATTGATGATAACCAGATCGAAGTTCTATTTTTGAGAATACCCTTTTACCTTGCAATTGGTCAAACAAATCATCTATCCTTGGTAGAGGATATTTGTTCTTGATTGTTAACTTATTTTGTTCTCTGTAATCAATACACATCCTCTGAGAACCATCTTTCTTCTTCTGTAACGCCCTACTACCTTAGAGCCATTAGTAAGTGAGTTTAAAATGGAAACTGTGCAACTAACTGAACCTACGAGGTTTTCAAAACCAAAAGTGTGACTAAACCAAAATTTAAGGCTGTAGTTTTTGAAAATGCTTAGTTTCATTGAAAACATTAAGTATCAAACATCTGGGATCCCAAAAATAAGGTTTATTAAATATTTACAACTCAAAAATAGATTTACACCTGGTTAACTATCAAAAGAATAAGTTAATACAACCATATTTAGAATGCCCCCAACCAAAGCAGTCGGGCAGGCCGAACATGTACGCGCCGCCCCCACGCTCTCCATACTCATGGCTAGTTGACTAACTCTTTGCCTTTACCTGCAACACAGAGCACCCGTGAGCCGAAGCCCAGCAAGAAAACTCATACAGTATATAACATATGCATATTATATAGTTAACATATAATCCACAGATAAACAGGAATACCATCAGACTGAGCAAACACGGCCATGCCGCCCCAGAAGCATTACCAAAGCCTGGGATCTCGGTCATTACCGTAAGGATACCCCATGTATCCATTGGGTTCTACCCTGACTATAAGCACTCCATGTGCTAAGTGTTACTTCCGGCCCCACAGCCGTTCTCGACCTTCGCCGCTCTCGGCCTTAGCCGTTCATTTCGCACAATCACACATATAGTACATCTCGAAATAATCATTCAAACATATAATAATTCATTTAAGGTGATACTTTAGCACGTAATACAATCTAGGGCCATGCCCTGCAATAACACTATGGGCCCATGCCCTATTCTCAGGTGCTACGGTTTTCTTACCTTTCAATTAAATAGCTTTGATCACTTGACTCCTTGAGCACGATCCCACTCGAGCCCTAGCGCTCACCTAAACAAAATCCATAGGTCAAAGTCAACACCAACCTCAAGTCCAAAACCTAGCCTCGGGACCAATCTCGAGCCCCCCGGGAAGTCCTAGATCCATAAAACAAGGTGGTGGAATCGAACCCCGAACCCTAGGTCAAAATCCCTCAAAAATAACCCAAAAACCCCTTTCTGGGAACAGGGTAGCGCTACAGCGCTCAAAAGAGGGCGCTATAGCGCTACAACCAGAACCGAACTTCCCCAGAAACAGGGCCTAGCGCTACAGCACCCAAAGACTAGCGCTGTAGCGCTAGTTGCAAACAGGCAACACCCAATTTCGTTTTCTGCGATTTCTTTCAACCAATTCAACCCCAAACTTGTCCAAATCTTTCCCAAACCCAAAACAAACTTATCAACACCTCCCACTCATCCCAAGCATCCCAAGAACTCAAAACCCAAGCTCATGCAACCCAAATCTCAAAATCCACCATAATTAACCCTAAACCCAGAAATTCAGTAAAACATCAAAGTTAAAGACTTAGAATTCATACTGTGGATGGAAATTCGACCTTGAGTTAAATCCTAGACCTCCTTAGCTTGCTCCTTCTCAACCTTGGCCTGAATTCCCCTAAAATCCCCATCAATTCAGCTTAGATACATAGCTCAAACCAATCAAACCCTAAAACTGAAACTTCTAAAAACTTACCTCAATTTTTGATGTGTTCTTGCTAATCCCTTGCCAATCTTCAAGTCTAGCTTAGGATCCTTGATGCTTAGCCTATCCTAGCTCTCCTCTGAGCTTATCTCCAAGAAAAATGAAGGGAAATGGTGGGAGAACCACAAACCGATCCTTTGAAACAAAACCCCTCTGTTTTTCTCTCTTTTCTTTTTTTTCCTTTTTCTTTCTTTTCCACAACCTTATAACTCTTTTCTACCAATCCCACTAAGTAAAAAAGCTTCATTTAACCTATCTCTAAGAAGCCTAATGAACAAAATGCCCTCCCCATTAATTCTAAACCCTTTTGTCCATGTAGGGCCATTTTAGTCATTTTACCCAATTCCCACTAATTCCTCGAGTGTCTCCAATAAATTCCCGCTTGCTACCCAATACCTGATTAATCACCAAATATATATATATATATATTCCTCATCATCAAAATTAACCTCAATATATATTCTCTAAATTCCCATTTAAACTCCCCAGGCTTAACCCAAGCCGGGTATAAATTCCCGCTTTGACTTTTCCGCTAATCCGCTCATTCTAGGATCGTCTCGAGTCACAGATCACAGATATCAGTACCGTTGTGCCCAAAATGGCCAAAATTACAATTATGCCCTTTTTAACACAATCAGGGCCTACATGCATACTAATACACATAGTCATGCATCTCAAATAGTCAAATAGTCATATATCATGCTTTAAATCATAATCATGCATTTAACTAATTAAAGTCACACATATAAATCCCATTATGCCCTCCAGGCAGACTAATCAAGGCCCTTAAGCCTTATTAGCGAATTTGGGTCGTTACATCTTCACAAACAGTACTGGTGCACCCCACGGTGAGAAACTAGGTCTGATAAAACCTAAGTCTAACAGCTCTGCAGCTGTACCTTTAGTTCTTTCAATTCTGATGGGGCCATTCTGTAAGGTTCTCTAGACACCAGCTCCATCCTTGGTGCCTGTTCTATCATAAATTCAATTTCTCTGTGTGGTGGCAACCCTGGTAACTCTTCTGGAAACAAATCCAGAAACTCACAAACTAGTCCGGTCTCCTTTGGTCCCATTGGCATGACCTGAGTGGTATCCACCACACTGGCTAAGAATCCTATACAACCTCCTTGCAATAGATCTCTAGCCCTTAGAACATATATCATAGGTATACGGGGTCCATGAATAGTGCCAACAAACACAAAAGGATCTTTACCTTCAGGCTCAAAGGTTACTATCATCCTTCTGCAATCTATGGTTGCCCCATACTTCACTAACCAATCCATACCCAGAATCATGTCAAAATCAGTCATGACCAACTCTATCAAATCAACTGACAACTCTCTACCCTCTACTGTCACTGGCAGTGATCTGACCCATCCCTTGGATACAACCAGCTCCTCAGTGGTAACAAGGTCTCTCAAACCCCACAGCATAATAATCACATGGTCTACACAGCCTATTAATAATTCTAATAGCAACAAAAGAATGTGTAGCACCATAATCAATCAAAATAGTATAAGGGATTCCAGCACTAAAAAGCTGTCCTGTAACTATTGAGGGTGAAGCCTCAGCTTCTGCCTGAGTCAATGCGAACACTCGAGCTGGGGCTGAGCTGTCCACCTTTCTGGGTTCTTCCTTTCTTGATTTTAGGCAATCTTTCTTGAAATGTCCCACTGCCCCACATAAGAAGTAAGATTTTGTCCTACACTCCCCCACATGTTGCCTCTTGCATCTAGGGCACTCAAGATAAGTCTTCTAGGCCTCACTGCCACCCTGGCAACCCATTGAAATACCACGTGGTCGCCTATCAGGACCTCGAATTGGGAAGGCATAAGGAGCCTTCCTTTTTTGATCACTGGGGCCTCCGCCCCTACCTGAACCCATAAATGGAGCACCTGTTCTCCTAACATATCTTCTGGCTGCCATTGTCCCGCCAGATCTTGTTCACTACGCTCTCAGCTATGAGCGCCTTCTCAACCACCTGTGCATAAGTAGTAACTCTAGCCACAGTGGTGATACGAACATCCCGGGCTATTCTAGGTTGTAGCCCTTGGAGAAACCTGCCCTTCCTGGTCCTATCTGTAGGCACCAACTCCATGGTTAACTTTGCCAATCTATCAAATTTCAGAGCATATTCAGTCACTGATGTGTTTCCTTGAAGTAATCTGTTGAACTCTTTAGCCTTTACAGCCACAATGGCATCATTATAATACTTTTCATTAAATAGATTTTGAAACGCTTCCCAACTCAGGGCATTGAAATTTCTGGCTTGGGATATCACTTCCCACTAAATTCGGGCATCCTCCCAAAACATGTATGTGTCATAAGCCACTCTCTCATTACCAGACACCCTCATAAAGTTAAGGATGGTGGTAACCATGCTCATCCATTGCTCAGCCTTACCTGGATCTGCACTGTCCTAAAAAACTGAAGGGTGTTATTTCCTGAAGCTTTCATAAAGAGGTTCCCATTTACTTTTAGCCTTTGGCAACTACTCAACTGTTGGCACTGCTACAGGTGGTGCCTTCGGTAGAATTTTCCCTACAGGAACCTATTTCTGTCTCAGGAGGCACATTTCTTCTTCCTGCCTCATAACTCTAGCTTACAAATCAGCAAACAACTGCTGCCAGTTATCAGGAGCTGGCTGAGGGATCTGACTCTGGTCATTTTCCTGAGCCTGTCATTCATTCTAGCCCTGTTCATCCTGGCCAGCTGATGAATCTACCAATCTTGGAATCATATTATCAACTTATACCTTGCTGCAATAATCAATACAGCCAGTTAGGCAGTGATAACTAAACCTCTTGCTGCCTCACGATCCAAGATCAACCAGATATTTATCCATGTTCCACAATCATACAGATAAATATATTGATTCATGATCATAACATTTAACATTTAGCATTTAGCAATTAACAATTGACAATTAACAATGCAAATAAGCATGTTCTAGCAATATCAGTACTAATAAGTACATTCTTGCTTATCATGCAGCAGTCAAGGCCCAACCTTATTAATGTATCTCATGTAGGCAGGTAAAGCATTTATATTCTATTTAAGCAGTTAAACACATAACCACATAAATAGTTACCAAACCATGAGTCGAGCTTGTCTTCAGTGGCGAGTACATGCCCAGCCAGTCTACAAGAACCCTAAACCTTGGCACACTCTGATACCAAGCTGTAGCGCCTTTGGTTACTCTAAGACTGTTATTGTGGACTTTAAATAGTGCTTAACTCGTTAAACAAGTCATTAGGTTATAAACGTGCATCTAGGTGTTATTAACAAGCTAGGGTAAAAATCTGAATAAAAAGGAATGGATATATTTTAATTAAAAGCGTTAAATTGTACATGAGCCCATAAAAGTGTTTACAAAGTTATTTACAATCCAAAATGGTCATTACAATATAAAAGTTACAACCTGCCGACCTAAGCGGCAAAAATAAGGTTAAACCCTAGTTCCTCTGAGAAACACCTTGGCCGTGGTGGTCAAGCGGCCGCATATGTACACATGGCCACCTAAGCTCTCCACTCAAGGCTGGGTGAGCTTTTCTTTCCCTTTACCTTCACCACATAGCACCCGTGAGCCAAGGCTTAGCAAGAAAACTTATTACTACATGTATACAATACAATAAATGATCATGTAATCATTCTGGGGCTTGCAGCCTTAATCAGATAAGAGACTAATGAGTCACTCCTTGGATAGGTCGCTAACGAGTCACTCTTTCGATAGGTGACTAATGAGTCACACTCTGGATAAGTGACTAATGAGTCACACTATGCGGCTTCGCACCCTAAGCGATGTGACGTTTCAATCACCTGAGCCTTTTAGCCCTGACTCTAAGTAATAATCCTTTAGACTAGACCAATGCTTTAGTTTTCTTCTACCTTAGGGTCAGTCAAGAATTTAATGCCGTTCTTGACTCGTAAGCCAATACCATATGACCAGTGCTCAGTACTACCGCTGATCTTGACTGATAAGTCACAACTTCATGACCAATACTAAACACCAATGTTGTTCCCTGACTAATAAGTCAGTGCCATTCACAAGTAAGCAAAGCTGTTATGCATTTACAATGAAATCAATGTCCATATATAGAGCACTCAACATGCCTCATAATAACCATTCATGTCACATACTGGGTGCAGTTTTCTTACCTCTGGTTCGAGCGTGAAATAATAAAACAGCGACCCTTGAGAACGATCGGTCCTTAAGTCCCTTAGCGGTCACCTAGTCATATCCAAATATTAAATCCCATCAATAAAATAAATCATAAAAGGTTCATGGTCTAAAACCTCGCTCCCGGGACCTCGAATCTGACTAAAACGGTTAGTAGATTTGATCCCGAGCCTTAAGAAATGAAACCGTGAGCCTAAAACTTTCGAATAACCCATCCTAGCACATAAAGGAGGGGTGGGTCGTGACTTGACCTAGTGGGTCGTGGCACGCCCCCAAGACGGAAAGCCTCTGTCTGGGGTACCAGGGGCGGGCCGCGACTTGACCTAGTGGGTCACGGCGCATTTGCTAGACGGAGCCTAGGAAAGGCTCTGAAATGGGTCCAGGTCGTGACTTGCATGAACTCGGTCGCGACTTAACCCTGCAAACCCAGCTCCCCTGCCTTTATCTCAATTAAAAACCAGCCAAAACCTCAACAAATCAATCCCACAATTAAAACCAAGCATCAACATAACATATCCACCAGTTTATCAACAAAACCCAAGCTTTGAAACACTAAAAACCACACCAAATAACTACTTCTAAGATCAAAACTCTCAAGCCTTAAACTAACCTTGAAACATAATAGAAATTTGAAACTACAGCTGAAAACGTTACCTTAAACACATAATTGAATCTCCTTCAGCTACTGATCACAAATCTAAACCCTCAAGCCTTGATTCCCAAGCATTAATCCTCAAGCTTACTTCAAACTTTCCACCCGTGAAAGAGAGAGAGATGATCGAGAGTAAGGAAGAAAGTTACTTTGTTTTTTCTTTAAACTTCTATAGCCTACCAGCCTTAAGTCTATCCTATGGTCAAAAGACCAAAATTCCCCTAGGGTCAATTAATTCCTTTACAACCACCCAAGGGCAAAACAATCATTTCCCATCTATCCTGTTACTCCCATTATTCTCAAATAATAATTAAATCATATCACATTACCCGTTCATTCTCGGTAATGAACTAAGCATCAAATTACCCCCATGCTCACCCCGAGCCTGGCAATTAAACCCTGTTATGACCAAACCGCTAATCTTGCAACCTAAGATCGTCTCATGAAGAATAGCTCAAACATATCCACATTACAATGTGGTCTCACCCATAAATGACCAACATGCACACAAATATATAGATATGCCCTTAACGGGACAAATTACGAAAATGCCCTTCTAATAAGAAGTGGACCCACATGCATGCAGTTATCATCATATAATAATATAACTCACATAATCATGCATATAATCACATAATTGCATAATAAATCAATTATGACCCTCCTAGCCTCCTAATCCAGGCATTAAATCACATTAGGGAATTAAGGACAGTTGGCTTTTGATTTGTTTTTTACAATCTCAAGGTACTCTACATTTCATTTCTTATGTAGATTGTCTTGAGCAGAATGCGGTTGTTGAACGAAAACACCAACACTTGTTCAATGTGGCGAGAGCTTTAATTTTTCAGTCTGGATTATCTCTTATGCATTGGAGATATGATGTCCTCATGACTACTCACCTAATTAATCGTTTAATGTAATGCCCTACTACCATAGAGTCGTTACCATATGATTTTAAAATGTGCCATTAGCTCGCTAATTGAGGTTTTAGACCGAAAAGTGAGATTAAATCGGAATAAAGACTCATTTATTGAAAATTAAGTATAAAAGGTTTGGACATGCATTAAAGCTATAAAAGTGATACATTGGGATCCCAAAAATATGTTTCAAAATGTATTTACAACTCAACAAATAAAGTACAGTCGACCTAAGCGACAAAACCAAATGTTTATAACATGTCCCTCAAACAACCCCGGTCGTGGCAGCCAGGTAGGTCGAACATGTATGCGCCTCTCCGTGCCCTCCAACTCATACTTTGTCGGCCTTTCTTTTGCCCTTACCTACACCATAGAGCACCATAAGACAAGGCCCAGCAAGAAAACTCCCCACAAAGCATATGCAAGTTCAATCAAATAAATACACAACCTTAAACAAATAATAGACTATTCACATAACAGCCTATGCCGACCTAGGTGCTTTACCAGGCACTGGGTCGCGGTCTTCACTAAATGGGTTAGCACAACACCCTAGATGGCCATGCCCTGGCGGCCTGCATTCAGCATTCCTATCGCCATTCCAGACCTTCACATATCCCGTCCTTCGCCGTACAATCATAATCACACAAAGATGGCATAACAATTTCAAATATTCGCACATAACATTAAACACAGATAATTGGGCCACGCCCTGCTCTATGGGCAGAAACAATTTTCTTACCTGTGTCCTGAGCTGACTGACTAGTGCAGCATGATCCCCTAAACCCAAGCCTTGGCGGTAAAACCTAATCACAACGCAATAATAATAATCCATCAAGCCCTAAACCAAATAAGAACTTCAGAATAATATTCTAGCCTCCGAGACCTCGAATTCTACTAAACCGGGTAGTAGAGCCCTTCTCGGCCCTTAAATTTGGGTTCCCGAGCTTAAAACCCTATATAGGACATTTCCCCTAATTTGAGTCACAGCGCGCTACAAGTCAGAGAGCATTGGGGCTCTCTTCTATGGGACACGGGCCGCGGTGCGCTCTACTTGCGCAGCGACGCCTAGGAAAAATTAGATGCTCCCTAAGCCTCTTCGCACACACAAGTCGTGGCGCCTGAAGAACAGGACAGCGTCTCGAGCCTCAAACCCAGAAATCTTGCATGTTTTCACTACATTTTCCTCAGCCAAATTTACCAATTCACACCCAATTCAACCTCTACAACCAGAATTAAATCTAGAATTCATATCAAGGCAACCTAACCAGTATAACACACTTCAATAACTATTCCATAATCTCATCAAAACCTCAAAACCAGCCTAGAGTTTCAACCCCATGAAAGCCCTTAGATCACAACAGAAAATCAAGTTGAAACCCTTACCTCAACTGAGAATTCGTGTTGAGCTAATCCCCAAGCAATTCAAGCCTCAAGTTCTTCAAATCCTTAACGAATCGCTTCACGAATTCCCCCGAAACCTCCAAGTTTAGTGAGAGAGAGTGAGCATCGAGAGAGAAAGAGAACAACTGAAGGAGAGTTGTGTTTTTTTTTGTCTTCTGATTAGTTCTAGAGTTCTAAGCCTAGTTTAAGTCTATCCTCAACTGCAAAAATGTCGAAAATGCTCCTAAGTTAACCCTTAGCCACTCAATGCCTCCAAGGGCAATCCTGTCATTTGCCACATCCCGCCAATTCCTCGAGTGTTCCTATAAATCCCCAATTAACCAAGACATACCTAAATAACCGATAAATAGCTACTTGTTACTTGGTACATCTCAAACATATACTACATTCCAAAAATACCCCTAGGTTCATCCCGAGCTGGGTATTCGACCCCATTGTGACTATTATGCTAATTTTCTCCCTAGGACCGTCTCGGATCACACATCACAAATGTATCTCCACAATATTGTGGTCTCTAACACAACACACACATAATCACATTTATGCCCTCAACGAGCCAAAATTACAAATATGCCCCTGTTAACAAAAACAGGCCCACATGCATATTTAATTGACATAAACATGCATTTCTAATCATATAATCATTTAATCCACGTAATAACACAATTAAATCAATTATTGCCATCATGGCATGCTAATCAAGGAACTAAGCCTTATTATCAGATTTGGGACATTATATTTGCCCACTAAATTGTTGCACAATAAGACACCTAATTATGAGGTACTGCATTCAAAACTTCCCACTTATGATCATTTGCTCATCTTTGGATGTTTAAGTTTTATCTCAGCTTTAAAAATCTCTAGAAATAAATTTACACCAAGAACTAAACCTTGTATTTTTATAGAGTATCCACATGGTATGGAAGCTTACAAAGTTTTAGAACTTGATTCCAACAAAGTGACTATTTATTGTGATCTTGTTTTTTTTTTAATGAAAATGTCTTCCCTTTCCTTAATAATAATTCTGAAAAAGATGTAGGTTTGTTTCTTTTTGACTCTTACTTACCTTTTTTTGTGCATGGAAAATCTGTCCAAGCTACTGATAACACAAGTGCTCCCAAAAACTGGCGCTAAAAGTGAACATACAACAACCTTAGGACCAGATTTGGACAATGTCACAAAAACTACCCCTGTTGTTACTACTCGCTCTAGGAGATACCTAAAACTCCCTACTTATTTATAGTAGTATCATTGCTTTAATACCACTTCTGAGTTTAATCATTTTGCTACTATTAGAATTGGTTAAAATACAAAGCTTAAAGTGGTATTACACAAGCTAGGTGTAAAACCCTAATGGTTTCATTTAATGAAGATGTGAAATTTGATTTTTTATTGTAGGAATTTAAAAATTGTATTTTTTTTTTATCCAAAGTGATACATTGAGATATCTAACGATGCCCAAAAATTTTGGGAGCATTTGGAGACGTTTACGGTCACTTTTGAGAAGTTGGACATGCCCATATGGCATTGCATCGCCTCCTTGTAGGTGATGCATTGATTAAAAGCTTGAAATTTGGGCAAGATGCAGTAGGCGATGCATAGCCAACTAGTAGGAGACGCATCGCCTGACAGGCGATGTATTGCCTATAGTCAGGTGATGCATCGCCTGGCGTGTCCATACAAACACATATTTTAAGCTCCAAATGATGTGTTCAAAAGCCCTCCTATTGGTTAGACTTAATGACGGCACCTACAACATAAATGGGGACTTTTAGAGTTTTGATAGACTTGATCACTCTTTAAAATCTGTCTCTAACCACTCTCTTTCTCTAGCTTTCAAGATCATAAGGTTTCTCCAAGAAATATATAGAGAAAGTGCTTATCTTTGTGAATTTCAAGGATTGTTCAATCCCAATTCCCTTCCTACTAGTGAAAGCCTCCAGCTTCAATGAAAGGCTAGGATATAGAGAATTTAGACAATGATACATCTCATGTATAAGCGTTGTGTTTGATTATCTTCATCAAAAGGATTCAAATGGTGTTCTACCTAGGGTTTGAAGGTTGGAAGAAGAACAAAAGTGTTTGTTCTATAACTAGGGTTTGCATCTCTTTCTCAATCTTTTATTGGACTCTGTCAAGTTATGTGTAGCTTCTTGTTATTGTGGTGGTGTAATCTCACTCTCTCCCTACAATCAAATATAGAACCGTCTTCAATTTTGGCTTTGAAATTTATGACACAAGACTTGGTTAGATTGGATAAATTTGATGGAACTATATTTGTGCATTGGCAAGACAAGATTAGGTTTTTACTCACTACTCTCAAGGTATACTGCATCTTGGATAAATGACTAAAGGCCATAGAACCCGCTAAGGAGAATGACACTCGAGAAGTCATCAAGGAAATGAAGAAGCGTGAAGAAGATGAACTAATTTATAGGGGTCTCAACCTCAATGCCCTCTCAAACTAGTTGTATGATTTCTATAATAACACCAAGACCGCTAAGGAGATTTGTGAGACATTGGAAAACAAATACAAAGCGGAAGAAGAAGGTACAAAGAAATTCCTTATTACTCAATATATGGAATTTAATTTTTTTGATGTGAAACCCTAATTCCCTAAATTATAGAATTACAAACTATTGTGAATAAACTATCTACCTAAATATTGTATTTCTAGAACAATTCCTTTTTGGTTCTATTATAGCCAAGTTGCCTCCACCTTGGAGAGGCTATAGAAAGAAAATCCACCATAAGAATGAGGAGATTTCATAGGAGGAAATTCTAATAACATTTGAGGATTAAGGAGGAGTCCTGTTCTAGAGATAAGAATGTGGAAGATTCTAATGGAGAGACTTTTTTTTGGGATAAGGCTATAATCCAAGCTTTGTATATTACAATTAAAAAGAATAAGCCAAAGATAATCTATTCTCTAATGGAAGAATAATACAAAGAACATAACAAATAAAACAAGTGGTAGAATGGTGTAGAGTCCCAGAATGTTTACTTAGCCTAGCTAGATAGTAGTAGTAGTAGTAGTAGATAGTATTAGTTAGTAGTATGTTAGTTACCGTAGATTTTGGTTCAAGTCGGGACTTAGTTGGAAACTCATAGCAACAATTATGGATTTTATAAGTTTAACCTATAGTTTAAGAATGTTAATTAGAACATAATGTTTGATTAATATTGTTGGTCCTAGATATATTATTTATTATAACCTAAGGTTTAGATAGAGCCAATAAGAGCATGACACTTGTCATAATCATGATTGTTAAGGAATTAAGTATTTTGATGAATAGTTTTAATAAAAGAAAGATCTAGAAGCTCTAGAACCTTCCAGCAACTGTTAGGATTGTATTATGACTCAGTCAAAGCTGTTTATCCAATTCAAATTATGCTAAAAAAGTGCAAATATGTGTTTAATTTATCTACGTATGCCGATATATTGCAGCATAGGGGCCGATATATCGCCTACGGAAGATACGGAAAACACGTCAACTTTCCACGAGTGATCGAACAAGCCTCAGGAATACAGGGGGAGGCGATATTTTGCCTAGGGTGGGCGATATATCGGCTCCATGGGTATATTTTTGGAAGTTTGACTTTTTAAATTTTAAAAATACCCTTAACCACTTATATTGCCTTTGAATGATTTTGACCGAGTTCTGGGCGTCAGTTGAACGAAAATTCAAAAAATTTCATTTTATAATCATTATTTATTCAAATTAAAAGGGGTTAGTTTCACTCCTTGAACTCTATAAATAGGACCTAGTACTCAGCCATTTTCATCATTCTTCAAGAATTTGATCAGATTCTTCAAGCATTTGATCAGATTCTTCAAGGTGCTAGTGTTACTATAGAGAGATACACTAGGATTTTGGGTTAAAGCTTTATTATTCTAAGCTTTTATAAACAGTTGGGAAGTGAGAAATAGAGTGTTTTCGGTATTGAGGTTTAGACCAATATATAAGGTCATTCAAGGTATTCCTATTCTTTAAGTCCAGTTCTTTATAATTCTTTAGTTTTCTTTAGTTTCTTTTGTTCAGATCCTAACTCTTATTATTGATTCTTGATTAGGTATTTAAGTTCTTGAAACTTAAGGCCCTTCTTGGTAAGTTTCTTCTTGATGGTTTAGTTCCCATATTCATCTTTATTCTAAAAAATTCTCACCCTTTTCTAATGTTGGTTTATAGGAGTTTCTAAATCTCGTTCTTGTTCCCAAATATCCCGACTTTTGGTAAGGAAAATAGGATAGATTTTATATGCTTATATGTTATGATATGATGTGTTATGTTATAATATGTTTATGTTATGATATGTTATGTTATGATATATATGAATATGTCTTGTATTCGTTGGGGCTTATAGTTGCTTAGCTAGCAAACCTCAATACGATTATGTCGCTTGAGGCTTATAGTTAATTAGCTAGCAAACCCCAATGTTTTTATGATGCTTGGGGCTTATAGTTGCTTAGATTGCAAACCCCAAGATTACCATGATCATGGGTTAGAGTTGTGATATATGTTTTATAGTATGTAGTTATGATATAGTCTTATGCTTTTGATTTATGATGTATGTTGTTAGTAGACTTTCCTTGCTGGGCATTAGGCTCACTCCTTTATTTTTAGTGTGATGCAGGAAAGTGATTATGGAGGCGGAAGGATTCTTGGTAGCTTCGCTTGTGTGTTAAGGATGAATGGACTAAGTGGATTGCGTGTCGATCGAGGATGACATTTATTTAGCCTTTTGAATTATGTTTCTTTTGTAATTCCACATTTAGTCCTTGAACAATTGATTTAAAGTTAGGTTTTATGTTTTACAAATAATGGGTACCCAAGCCATATTACATTTTAATTTATAATTTTATGTTATTGATACAATAATTATTTTAGAGTTTTAATAAGGTTATGATTATTTCTTTTGTTTTCTCCAAAAGTAGTAGCTAAGTCTAGTAGTAGCTAAGTCTAGTAGTTTTAACGGTCCAAGATCTTAGAAATAGTTGGGTTATTACAAATGGACCTTTGAGTTGTAGAACCTTGATACATAAAATCACAAGTTTGTGATTTTATGTAAATAAAAAAAATGTAACAAAGGCTTGAAAAAATTTGAGATTTGTTGTCCAAAAAATATCTATTCCTAGTCTCATCCTTGAGATTTCTTAAAACTACTACAATGGAATGAGATTTACAAGCCTTGAATCTCCATGCAAGTCAAGCTTTCTTGATGAAGATCTTGGAGAAAACTATTAATCTTGAACCCTTATTAGACTAAACTAATGAGATTAGAGCATTTAATTTTAAATTTTAGTGCAAAAAATGCGTCACTGTACGGACTGCCCAGGTGATGCGTGGCTTGCACCTAGGCGAAGCATCACCACCATGTAGGCGATGCGTCACCTGTGTTTTGTTTCCAGGGACCAGCGATGCGTCGCCTCTCAGAGGCGACGCAATGGAGGTCCCTTTGACTTGGCACCCCAAAACTTGTCTCTAAACATCCCCAAATACCTCCAAATTTTTTGGGTACTTTTATATACTCCAAAGAAATACTTTGGACCCAAAAAATATGATTTATAGATGCCTATACCAAAAGTGAACTCTCACATGTTGACTTTAGTGAAACCATTATGGTTTTTGTACCTCTTCGTGCCTAACCAATTTCACTATGTATTTAACCAATCATAACAATCCACCACTTGGATAAATACATCCTCAATCATATAGCCAGAACGATATTAGTGCATAAAATAAAGTGCCTTTTTGCTTTGAACTTTATCTTAGTGAAAACACTACAAAGCTTCTATGCTAAGGTATTCTTAATAGATTAAACCAAACATTCTTAGTGATAAAAACCAGTAATGTCTTACACACCTCTAATCAATTACTCATGTATTTCCCACTTTTTGTGCTTAACACTTTCATGGCCTTGTGCTTATCCATTCACGAACCATCCTGAGAGAAAACTCCTACTCTCTTGAGAGGCAGCACCACCTCTAGGTTCATATCGGTGAAATTCTTACAACATCTTTGCTACATTTAGAGATGCTTGTTGCTCTTCAATTGAATTTCATTAAAAGACTATGGCTTAACCCTCATGTCCAGTAGAAACAAACATTAACTCATTGTCACTATACAATAAACTCTCATTGAATTCAACTTCTCTTGGTTCAATTATCACATTAGACTCCAAGTCTAATAGCCTACATGCCTAACTATTTGAGGCATAGCCTAGAAATACACATTTGATGGCCCTTGGACTCAACTTGGTTCTTTTAGGCTTCGCGCTTTTGCTATAAGCAAGGCACCCCCATAATTTGAGATACCCTAGGTTGGGCCTCTTTTCTTTCCATATCTCAGATGGAGAAATTTGATTCTTCTTTGGAGGAATCCGGTTTAGAATATGACAAGCGGATAGTAAGGCTTCTCCCCATTACGTAAAACTCATATTTGCATGTAATAGCATAACATTTATCCTTTCAACATATGTTCTATTATTTCTTTCCACTATACCATTTTGTTGGGGTGTATAAGGGGTTGTACATTCATGTATTATACCATGCATATCACAAAACACATTGAATTCATTGGAAAAGTATTCACCGCCCCTATCACTTCTAATTGCTTTAATTTTCATTTTTAACTTCGGCTTTATAGATTTTAAACATGCTAAAGGCTTCATCCTTATTCTTGAGCAAGTACACATATGTGAATCTAGAACAATCATCAATAAAGGTAAAACAGTACATATGTCCACCCCTAGTAATTATTCCATTCAATTCACATAAATCACTATGTATAAAATCTAACAAGTTAATTTCTCTTTCAACACTTGGATAAGGTTTATTTACCATTTTAGATTTAATACATAATTCAAATTTATCATGCTCAAAATCATTGCATACAATTAAATCACATTTGATACCTATTTTAAGTGTACTATAACCTATGTGAGTAAGTCTATTATGCCACAAAGTAATAGAATCAAAACCAAGCATATAAGAGGAAGAAGTGCATTTATTATTATTATTATTATCATCATCATCATCATCATTATCATCATCGAAAATTGAGTTTGTGGTACAAAATTTAATCATCCCATCACACACATACCATTTTCCTACAAATTAGTTCCCTTTTAACAAAATTAGCTTACTAGATTCAAACACCGCTTTGATGCCGGGTTTGCTTAACAAGTTCCCACTAACAAGATTCCAACTCATATCTGGAACATACAACACATTAGTAACTTTCTTTCAAGACGTGTAGTAGAGATCAACATTCCCCTTGCCCAACATGTTGGATCTATGCCCATTTCACATTTGGATCTCATGGCCATCCTTTAATTCTTCAAAGGTTTTGAAGACCTCTCTATCATAAGTTACATGAATGGTAGCACAAGTGTCATACCACCATCCTCGCACTTTGCCTTGGATGACATTCACCTCACTCAAGGTAGCAACCAATTCCTCTTCAGTTATGTTGACCTTGGATCCATAGTTGTTGGACTTACATAATGTGCATTCCCTAGCCATGTGACCAATATTTCCACAAACAAAACAAGGGACTCTCACACCCTTGAATTTCCCTTTATTCTCCTTAGGGGCTTGGTAAGTGTCCTTTTTTAATTGGGGTTTCTTGTGGGCCTTCCCTTTGGAATAAGAAGGTTTCTCTATGGCTTTAGCCTTGGATGTCCCACCATTAGACTCTTCCACGCACTTGTCTCTATAACCCCTCTTCAATCCTTAGGTGCTATAGGATCTTCTCCAAAGATATCTCCTCATTCCTATGGAGAATCTTCTTTCTATAGCCCCTCAAAGATGGAGGCAACTTTGCTATTATCCCACCCACAATGAAGGACTCTGTCAATGTTATCTTAAGAGTAGATAACTTAGTCATAATGACTTGCAATTCATATACATGGGGAGTAAGGGTTTTCCATAAAAGAATTTAAATTTCATATATTGAGTTATGAGGAATTTCTTAGTTCTTTATTCTTCGGTTTTGTACTTCTTCTCAAGTGCATCCCATATCTCTGTTGTCGATGTTGTATTGGTGTAGAGATCATAGAGACAATTTGAGAGGGCGTTGAGTATGCAACCTCAACATATTAGCTAATCTTCTTCCTTTTTCTTCATTTCTTTGATCACTTCTTGAGTATCATCATCATTTGGAGCATCCAAAGTCTTCGACTCTTTGTCAAGAATGTAGTGAACCTTCAATGTTGTAAGAAGAAACTTGATCTTGTATTGCCAACGCACAAAGTTTGAACCATTGAATCAATCTAGTCTCACTAGATCTTGAGACATGAACTTGAGGGGGGAGATAGAGTAGCTTTCCTCCATAGCTTTGATTAGTAGATAAATCTTAGAGAGAGAAAATCTTTGATACAAAACTTAGGTTTGGGGTTCACTACAACAATATTGAGTATATATTACATTAAAGAATAGCATATATTTAGAAGTGCTATTATTAAGTGGGGATTAAAAAACACGGAACTGAATAATGGGGATTAAAAACACACGGTCTGTTTTTGGCGCCATATGACTCAAAGCTCAGGCGGTAAAATGAATTTCTGCCAAATTCCCTTTCTCTCAGCCTTTCTCTAAGTTACCCTTTCTCTCAGCCTCCATCTCTCACTCACGAAGCCCTCTCCGCCCTCACGAAGACTCACCGCCCTCAACTCATCTCTGCCTCACCACCCTCAACTCATCTCTGCCTCACCGCCCTCACGAAGTCTCTCCGCCCTCACCACCCTCAACTCAGCTCTGCCTCATGAAGACTCGCTCCAGAGTCGAGCTCTTTCTCCGCCTCACGAAGTCACGCTCCAGAGTGGAGCTTCTCTGCCTCACGAGTTCTCTGCCTCACGCCCACGTAACTTTATAGCAAGAGAAGGTACTGATTTCCCATGGATCCTTAGTATCGATAATGATTTGTTCTTCTTCTTGTGTGAAGGAGCCTTTCTTAATCTTAATAAACCCTTCTCTGGTTCTCATCACTGGTGATCTCACAGGTTTCTCTCTCAATCTATCTTCCTTTATTTTTATTGAACTTTTATGTTTTGGCTGATATAGCTTCGTGGGTTGTTGAATTATTTGGTAGTCTGATATGGGTTTCTTCTATATTTGTAATATTTGCTTCATGTCTGAGATTAGTATCATGGACTTTTATAAATATGTAACGCTTAAGGAATTAGATTCTTCTTATGCATGATTGTATCTGGTGAAATTTTCACTTTTTAAAAAGCATAACACAAATTTCTTGTCTTGTTTGGGCAGAGACTAACCTTTCTAAAGAAGTTACCCATTCCTTTTTTAATTAATGGCATTGTTGTGTGTGTTTCTTTTCGGAGAAATTTGTGCTTTTTATATGCTGTCAACTGATATAAGTTTTGATGATATGCATAGTCAGATTTGAGAGTTGAGAGTCATGTTGTACTTATAAGAGTTTAAGTTATTTTGCTATGTTCTCACTGGTTGATAGAGTACTGTTGCATGCTCCCCCTTATCCGTATAGAAATCATAAGCAGTTTGCTTTATATCAATATACTCAGTATAAATTAGATTATGATTCCCACTAGCCTGCGTTAAGCCATCTACAGACATGATTTGTCAAATCGAGCACTGTCTAACTTCTTGTTGTTATCTCCACTAGATGGCAAGAGCAAGGATTTTTTAACAATGAAGCAAAATGAGGTGGTCTGGTCTCAAATAGTTTATCCATCTTAATCTACAGCTCTTCCCACACCTTTGTAATCCTGCACTCTAGTACTCATTCTATTAATTTATATTTACAAATTATTGAAATATATATATATATACATATTTAAAATATTATACATCTCACAATATAAGAAAAGATGATGTAAACTTTAAAATCACTAATTTTTACAGATAGAGCAAAAGAAACAGAACCTGCAAGCTTTGGGACAGAGCTCCAACTGCCATGGCCATGAGTGGTGATATGTGTAAGGAGCTTGTCATCTTCTTCAGGTGACCAAAGGCCTCTCTTGACTTTCTGCTTGTTACAGCAACGATGGCCCATATCCACAACTATATATTATTTACTTTCCCAAATAGTTAGAAAGCTTATTAATAATGATGATCAATACTAGCTAATCACTTGAACATTTTTCACAAGGAAAAATCATTCCAACTAACCTCTCACGACTCTCTCTCTCTCAATAATTTTTACATTCAATCATCTTATTGATATCCATATATACACTAGTCCTGTTATCTTGCTTGTATGACTCAAGTAGCATGTATTAATTATGCAGTTTTGAACTCACAAATAAGAAAGATTGGTTGATGCATGCCAAAACCTGCAGCTTAGCAATGAAACTTTTGAGATATAAACTGAGGACTTCTATTTTAGTTAAACACCATGGATAGCTATCACTTCATTGTTATGTTCTTTCACTTGAGTTGAATCCTACAACTAGCATCCTTGGAAGAAGGTGAATGGTCAGAGACTGATAAACCTTATTCTCTTTTGCAGAATTTGAACCACAAAAATATTGTGAAATATCTTGGATCATTCCCAGGAGTTTGTAAGAAAAGATATAAAAGAGTGGTTATATTGGCTTCGAAATTACATTGGTTATGATGGGTGCCGCCTCGACTTTGTGAGGTAATGTATTTCTCAAAATTTTCAGCTTTACATGTGTTTCAAACACTTCCTGCTGATTTCTGTGCTAGGATTGCTTATTCATAGATCACAATGATAAAGCTGGATGGAAAGCAATGTATATGAGATTAGATCCTCATCACCATTCATTTAAAAATAAAAATAAAAATAAAAATTCTGTTTGTATTGTTGAGAGCACTGTGTGCTTGTGCATTTACAGGTCATCAGTGACTTTTACAATAAATGAACATCATTCTTTCCATCTTTGAGATCTATCCCATTTTTGTCTTTTTGAGTCAAAGATGCTGATATTGATATGAATGAAGCATAACTTTATAAAGTCATGTCTTTAGATGGCTCTGCTAAGGACATTAATATTCTATATGCTCCAGTCAATTTCATTTGTTTAGTACTATACTCAACTTTTCTGACTGAACATGCCATCTAAATGTAACATGTGTCACCTTGACGTTCAAAGGAGACTAATTTAAGAGGTATCACAGTGACTTCTGTCAACTGCAGATGTCAACTGCAGATTACACTAATTGGAATGATAGGATGTTTGGGAAAGTTTTGAATGGTTCTATAAATTCAGAATTATATTTCTATTCATATATTTTAGTAGAAGTTTTTGTCTTATATGTTATTCACAGGGGCTTCTCAGGTTCTTATGTAAAAGAATATATTGAAGCTTCAAATCCTGCATTTGCTATTGGAGAATATTGGGATAGTTTAGGTTATGAGCATGGCGACTTGTGTTACAATCAAGGTAAGAACTTAAGGCCCGAAAGAAAGTCTTCACTTAAGGATTTTAGCTGTTATGTTTGCTCAATGTTGAGAGATCTGTGTGCATTCACATACAGTTTATTTACCTGCTACCTCACTGTTTTCAGGGTGGCATTTTTTTATTTTTTTAATTTTTTTTTCAAGTGCCTACAAACTTGTTGAATTGATCTTCCAGATTGGGGCATAGAATACAAGATTTCTAAAATACCATGTTTGATTATTCATCTGGGGTCTAGATGTCTGGAGACTTTTTTGGCTACCTAAGATGGGTTAAGATTTTGATCTTGCTCTACCAATACGTAAGTGGACCTAGAATTATTTTACAAAACAATGAGTTAGAAATTGAAGCAAGGGAACCTGAATCATGTTATTTATGTCATGCACTATTTGTTAGGCAGCTAGAAAAGATCAGTTTACTTTATATAAGATACACTCTTTTATTTATTTATTTACTTTTGTGCGTGTGGGGATGGAACACTCAAATTATAGATGCTCATAGGCAAAGGATAGTCAATTGGATCAATGCCACAGGGGGTACTTCATCAGCATTTGATGTCACAACAAAGGTGATGTTTCTGCTTTCTCAAGTTTCTCATAATATCTATTTTAATTTCCCAGATATTTCATTTCTTATTTTACTTATTTTCAATGAAAGATGTAAACTCTTGAGGTATTGCCCTTGTGCAGGGAATCCTCCACTCTGCTCTGCATAATCAATACTGGAGATTGATAGATCCTCAAGGCAAACCAACTGGAGTTATGGGATGGTGGCCTTCGTGTGCTGTCACATTTCTAGAGAACCATGATACAGGATCAACACAGGTCTCTCTCTTACATGCATTTAATTATTCATAAAAAGGCATAAACATGCACATTGGTAATACGATCTGTAGTATGAATAGCCAAATTTGCAAGATTCGCTAGAGCGATTGTCTACTACTTATATGCTGCTCTCTATGCTTTTTCCTACTGGCACTTCTTGATGTTGGTTAAGAAGCCAAACTTTTATCCTTGATAAGCAAATACTATAAAAATTTTAGTTATAACTTATTTATATAGTGATATCTATATCTAATGAGCTTGAATTGAGGGAAATTGACTTTCTATTTTCTTCCAGGGTCACTGGCCATTTCCACGAGATAAGCTTGCACAGGGATATGCCTATATTCTGACCCATCCTAGAACAGTAAGTTCTTTGCCACTCAATTGCTTGAGTGTACCCTTCATTCCATTAAAGCTTCCATAAAACTTCACCTGGTGGATATAGAGTACATAATCTTTTCTTGAGCCAACTTAAACTCCTTGTTCCCTTTTTGCAGCCTTAAGATGAACTAGTATGAGAAATAACTTAAACCCTTAATTTCATTGCTAAATTGTAGTCACAGTTTTCTTTTCCTTTTACTGAGAAAAACAAAATCAATAAAAGCCAAGTATTATATATGGTAATATGCATTTGGGTGCATGTTATATGGTAATATGCATCTAGCTATACATGATATGTTTCTTGAATTTTGTTTGTCTTGTTCATGCAGCTTCTAATTGATGGTAACTTATTATTTTAATAACATAATTGCTGGTGCCTTTTGTGTGTTTATAATTTGTTTTTGTTTGCATATTGTGTGTTTATTTTCTTGAGTTATTTGATTCCTTCTAGCTTTTCCTTTATTCTGAAGTTGTTTAGAGAGCAATATAAGGGAATTATTTTCTAAGTAGTTGCAAAGAGCAACAATAGAAATAGAAAAGAAATTAAGAAAACAGGGCATAAAAAACAACTAGATGATTCTTTTTACTGCAATATGTGGAAACTTTTCGTTTGAGCAGTAGTTTTTATTCCCCTGCCCCATACGTTATTCTCATAATAGAGGGGATTTAGAGCAGTGATTGGTAATCCACCGCTTCAAAATAAAACCAAAACTTCCCCATTAGTTAGTTACAATGCCCCAGCACTTGTACTTTCTCTCTCATTCATCACCACTATCCTATACATATACATAAGAGCAATGATTGTGCTTAACATCAAAACTAGTAAATAATAAGAGTTAATTATAAATGAATTCAGTATGTCTTTTAGCATTATTACTACTTTTTTTTTCTTATTATTATTACTATATGAGAGTGTTCCTTAGCTTAATATTTGAAACCAGTCCAAACTTCTTCCCCTTTTTCCCACCTGTTATTATATTTGGAACCAGTCAAGATTCCCTTTTGTTAAAAAAAATGACACCCAACTTATATGTTGAGGAAGCTGAGCTAAATTAGACAAATATTTGTTGTTGTACTATTCTAAAGGGATTAGTGTAATATTAGTAATAGTGGATATTACTATTGAGGTACTTAGCGGCACAAACCAACCATTTGAGTTACCTCTCATGGATTCGTTAAGACTCGCTATTAAGCAATTGCATGACAGTTTTTTTTCTTTTTTGTTTGAGAAAAATAAGTTGTGATTTGTATTAATGATGTTGTGTGTCCTCTTGAAAACTAATACAAGCTTCTGCCTATTGTAAAGGAAAGTGGCTGACAAAGTCGCAGCTGCTGGATTCTTTGTGGCCGTTCCTGACTTCTTGAAGGGGGATCCTTTTGTTCGTGCAGATACTAAAAGGCCTATGAGCGTTTGGATTAAAGATCATAGCACGGTTGGTTCTAGTGTTTTGATTCATACTTGATAGTCCTTAATATTAGTAATAGATACTTAAGATTGTTTCTGGTGAGTTAGTTGAAAGTTTTCATGTTGTGGGCTCTGCAAAATTAATTCTAGATTCAGCTAGGCCAAGAGTTGCTATTTTAGCATCTTAATCTTTCCTAACTGTCAAGTTAATTTAACTTCTGGAAGCATTTGTTGTACTCTAGTATTAAAACTCTCTTAGACTTGCTCTGAAACCTTTTGCTTGTTCCAATAGGACGAGGGATTTGAATTTTCCAAAGTAGTGATTCAGGATTTGAAAAATAGAGGCTATTCTGCAATAGGTGCTGCAGGCTTTTGTTGGGGTGGTAAGTTTGTTGACATACTTCTTTGTTTTCCATTATGGTAGCTAGATGACATTTTGGCAAATTCGACAATAACTTGTGAACAAATTTAATCACGAGCAGTGACTGACTTTGTTAGTTCAAACCATATATCTAGTTGTTACTTACGCTAAGCTGATCAAGATTTGTTCTGTTCTCAGCCAAGGCTGCAATTCAACTCGCAAAGTGCGACTCTATTAAGGCTGCTGCCCTCTTACATCAATCTTACGTCACTGTGGATGACATCAAAGGTACTACATAGTGATATACATAGTGATATGATACTTTGAAACAACTACAAATTATAAGATAACTTTTAGTTCAAACGCTTGTGTATTTCACTTCACCAAAACTCCAATTTTTGCATTTTATGTTAAACTTGACTCATTCTTTCTCAACTCAAAAATATTAATCCATGATTCAAATACTTTCAGAGGTCAAAAATATCTAATTTGTTTATGAAATTGTTTAAAAATCATGCTTTAAAGTTTAATTAAGTGTTTGTTCTCTTTGTTTAATTAACCCTGTTCAATCCCCAAATAACATTCAGCCATTTACTACAATTCAGAGTTGTTTAAGTTCTTGGCACAATGTTCCAGTGATATTTCATTATAAGTCTGTAAAAATTATAGTATAGCATTCATTCATTACCTGGGCTAAATACATGTTAGTTTGGATTCCAAGTGGGTTAATGAAATCTTTTACAGGTCTTTGTTAATTTTTAAGCATCTCCATTTTTTTTTTGTCTTTAGCACATATAATCATTAAGCTGTGCAAAATAGCTAGTGGTATGAGGTTCATCACATCTGATGTTCATGCATATCTATGTAATAATCTATTTGGTTTTAAGGGAAATAATATGTGTCTAATGTCCATATGTGCTGTTTTAGGTTCAGATCACTTCCAGGACTTGTCAACCAGACCCAAAGGGATATCATAGAATGTGAGAATTTTGTCTTCTGGACAAGTGCACAAAGAATGATGAATTGAAGGAAGGAGCAAGTTTCTTGCATGGTTTACTTTTGTGTATCTTGTAATGTTTTTGTTTTTCATTTTTGAAGTAAAAAATGTTCAAGAAACTTTATTATGTTATGCTTTCAAACTTAAGTTAGAACTAAGATCTCATGAAGTAGACATATTCATGGTTTGAATTAGTTATTGTTTAATGTAATACTTATGGTTTATCAATATATTGAGAATTACATTTTATGATTAATTTTGAATTTTTTTTTATCAAAATACAATAATGAAAATCTTTTAATTAAAAAAAAACCATATAAGTATACTTATCAAAATAAAATTGAAAATTTTATTACTAATGTTATGATTTAAAAACATATTATAAGCGTAAAAAATCGTTATGGTTTATATAATATAACAAATTAAAAATGTTATCAAAATAATCAAATGTAACAGTTGAAAAGTGTTATGAAAAAAGTACAAGATTAAATTTCAAATTTATAACCAAAAACTCTATCTAAATGTTATAATTTGAATATTATAGCACCTAAAAATGTGTTACTGAATAGTTTAAGATAACACCGAACATAACATTCAAAAACTGTTATAGAAAAGACTGGACTTTTAATAACAGGGGCTATGTTAGCATTTTCAGAAGTGCTATCAATAGTCCCGGTTAGCAGTTTTTAAGTGTTATGAATACTGTTTTTTCTTGTAGTGGTTAGAGATTTTTTATTGTTTTTGATAAGGCTATACACCAAGCTTTGTATATTTATAATCCAAAATAATAAAACAAAGATAGTATATTCTATAATGGAAGAATAATACAATGAACATAACACAAATAAAACAAGTGGTAGAATGGACCTTTCAGTTGTAGAAGCTTGATACAGAAAATCACAAGTCGATGATTTTATGTAAATCAACAAAATGTAAAAAAGGCTTGACACAAATTGAGATTTGTTGTCCAAAAAATCTCTATTCCTAGCCTCCTCCTTGAGATTGCTTAAAGCTAATACAATGGAATGAGATTGGGATTTACAAGCCTTGAATCTTCATGCAAGTAAAGCTTTCTTGATGAAGATCTTGGAGAAAACTAGTAATCTTGAGAGCTAGAGAGAGAGAAAGGTTTTAATGAGAAAGAGAGAGGTGAGTGATCAATTCACTAACAACTCAAATGATCCCTTTAAATAGTATAGGAACCCTCATTAGACTCAACCAATGCGATTAGAGAATTTCATTTGAATTTTGGAGTAAAAAACACGTCATTGTACAGTCCTGTAAAGACTGCCCAGGCAACGAGTTGCCTCCCAGAGGCGACACAACGCAAATCCCTCTGACTTGGCACCGCAAAACTTGTCTCAAAACATCTTTAAATGCCTCCAAAATTTGTAGGTACTCTTATATACTCCAAAGAGACACTTTGAACCCATAAAAATCATTTGTAGATGCCTATACCAAAAGTCAATTCTCACATCTTGACTTTAGTAAAACTGTTATAGTTTTGGCACCTCTTCAAGCCTAACTAATTTCACTATGTATTTAACCAATCATAAAAACTTCTAAGCCCGATGCGGTGGCTAAACCTTTTGACAAAAACAAAGGAAAATTAATTGGGAAGCCTAAAGGCAAAGGTTGATAACGCTTGGGACCTAAGAAGAATGAAGGTCAATTCAAGAGTTCCAAAAGACCTTGCTTTGTGTGTGTGCCAAAAATCACCATTTTCAAGGGATTTTAGGTTCAAGAAGAGCCACAATAATGAGCCTAAGGTGAATTCAATCGATGAAGAATTAGTGGCAGCACTAAGTGAGATTAATGACATACATGGAAAGGTAAAATGTTGGTGTTATGATACTTGTGCCACCATCCATGTTACTTATGATAGATCTCTATTCAAAACCTTTGAGACTGCAAATGATGTGCAATGAGAAAAGGTTCAAGGTTGAAGTCAAGGGAACTATTGATCTTTTCTTCACTTCCAGCAAGAAGGTTTTACTCACTAATGTTTTGTATGTACCAGATATGAGTACAAACCTGGTAAGTGACAATTTTCTTGGCAATTGGGGAATCAAGGTGGTGATAGAATCTGACAAGCTTACTTTGTCTAAGGAGAATATTTTTGTGGGGAAGGGATATTCTTGTGATGAAGTGTTCAAACTTTGTACCTCTATTCATGATATGAACAATAGAGCTTTTACTTCTTCTTGTAATATGCTGCGCTCAAATTCTATTACTTTATGACATGTTAGACTTTCACATTTAGATTTTAGCACAATTAAAAGAATTATTAAATGTGGATTGATTAATTGTGATAATTTTGAGCATGATAAGTGTGAGCTATGTGTAAAATCTAAAGTGGTTAAGAAACATTTTCCTAGTGTTGATAGAAATTCTAATTTGTTAGATTTGATACATAGTAATTTATGTGAACTAAATGATATGTTGAGTAGAGGAGTAAGTAGACATTTTATTACTTTCATAGAAGATTTCTCTAGGTTCACATATGTTTATTTGCTTAAGAACAAAGATGAAGAATTTAATGTGTTTAAAACATATAAAGCGGAAGTTGAAAATCAATTGGCAAGTAAAATAAAAGTACTTAGAAGTGGTAGAGGTGATGAGTATTTTCAAACGATTTCATCTTGTTTTGTGAAGAGTATGGAATGATACATGAATGTACCTCCCCATATACTCCATAACAAAATGGTATAGCGGAAAGGAAAAATTGGACATTTCTTGAAATGATCAATTCTATGCTATTACGTTGAAAGTTAAGTTTTAATTTGTGGGGTGAAGCCTTGTTATCTGCATATCATATCTTGAATCGTATTCCTATGAAAAAAAAATCTCCATATGAGTCATGGAAAGAAAAGAAACCAAACATTGATTATCTTAAATTGTAGGGGTTCCTTGCTTATTGCAAAAGCACGGACCCTAAAAGGACCAAGTTGGGTCCAAGGGATATAAGATGTGCATTCGTAGGATATTGCTCAAATAGCAAAGCTTATAGATGGTTAGACTTGAAGTCTAATGCGATAATTGAATCAAGAGAAGTTGAGTTCTTTAAGAACATGTCATGTGATGACAATAAATCAAAAGAACCTAATCAAATTAGAAAGCCTCAAGATGAGACTCCTAAAATGGTTGGTGAGCAACTTTTATTGGCTAGAAGAAGTCAAAGGTTTAAAGAATTATAATCAAGTGAAAGTGCTCTCAAGTAGTGACACTATATCTAGTAGGAGGAAATAATGAAGAAGTTACATAGAAATATCCAACCGTACTTTAAGTAGAAGATGATCCCAAAACTTTCAAAGAAGCTATGTCCTCAAGTGACTCCACTTTTTGCAAGGAGACAATAAATGTTGAAATGGATTCAATTATGTCTAATGACACTTGGGAATTGATTGACCTTCAACAAGGATCTAAACTAATTGGGTGTAAATGGATATTTAGAAGAAAATACCATACCCATGACACCATACAAACCTTTAAGGCTAGATTAGTAGCCAAGAGACTCAAATAAAAGGAACGAATATATTACTTTGACACATATGCTCTGGTAGCAAGGACAACTTCAATTAGGTTTTTATTTGTCTTATAGTCTATATATAACCTCTATGTTCACAAAATGGATGTTAAAACAACATTCATAAATGGAGATCTCGAAGTATGTCTATATGGAAAAACTAGAGAGTTTTATTCTTCAAGGAAATGAACATAAAGTGTGTAGACTAGTCAAATCATTGTATGGTTTTAAAGAAGCTCCAAAATAATGGCATGAGAAGTTTTATCAAGTCATTGTTTTAGATGGATTTAGACATAACAATGCGGACAAGTGCTTATATGCTAAGACTTGTGATGACTATGCTACACTAGTGTGTCTTTATGTAGATGATATGTTGATTTTGAGTAATGAGATGAGAGGAATAATAAAAACAAAGAAATTTCTATTTTCTAACTTTAAGATGAAAGACCTTGGAGAGGTCGATAACATTCTAGGTATGAAAGTTAGAAGAAATAATGGGGGTTTTATTTTAAGCCAAGCCCAATAGGTCGAGAAAGTGCTTGAAAAATTTATTCATCTCAAAATCAAAGAGGAAAATACACCATTTGTTTCAAACATGAAGCTTGAAAATAATGAAGGAAGAACGGTGACTCAATTGGAATATGCAAGTGCAATAGGGAGCCTAATTTACGCCCCTCATTATACTAGAGTAGACATTGCATATGTGGTTAGTAAACTTAGTAGGTTTACTAGCAATCCAAGTATCAAGCATTGGAGGCCTATTGAGAGGATTCTAGGATATCTTAAATATACCAAAGAACATAGCCTTCACTATTCAAATTTTCCTATGATACTTGAAGGATATGTCGACGCTAGTTAGATATCGGGAGTGGGAGACAATCTCTCTACCACCGGTTGGGTGTTTACACTTGGAGGAGGTGCCATTTCTTGGGGTTCCAATAAATAAACTTGTATATCACACCAACCATGGAGCTAAGTTTATAGCTACAGCGACAATCGACAAAGAGGTCGAGTGACATAGGGATCTCATGATGGATATCCCTTTCATCGCAGATATGGTATCGATGATCTTGATACATTGTGATAGTCAAGTTACTCTTTCTAAAGCATATAATAGTGTATACAATGGGAAGTCTAGACATATAAGTCTAAGACATGAATATGTGAGAAAATTTATCCAATATAGAATCATATCTATCTCATATGTTAAGACTAGTAAGAACTTAGCGGATCTAATTACAAAACATCTTATGATAAGGTTAGGAAGTTCTACTTCTAGAGGGATGAGACTAAAAATCCTAGAATAAAATATTCACTAATGATGGCAACACAACTCCAATCTTGTTAACAATCTGGGAAAATATCTCAATGGATAAGAACAAGTCATTGATAAGTGGATGGTTTCAACACTAAAACAATTGTGAGTTCCATCCAAGATGATTAGTGTTTGTTGCTCCCGAGTGAGGGTTAAACTTAAGGTTTTTAATGAAGTTCGGATGAGTGCAACAAGCATCTCTATAGGTAGCAAGGATGTTGTACGAACTTCACCTATATGAACTTAGAGGTGTGCCACCTCTCATAAGAGTTGGAGTTTCTCCACTGAAAGTTCATGAAAGGATGAGCATATGGTCATATTAATGCAAAGCAAGAAAAGTGGAAAATGAATGTTCAAGTAGAGGTGTGTGAGGTATCACCAGTTTTATCATAAGGAATACTTGGTTCAAGCTTTTAAATAACCAATGTGTAACGCCCTGGGTAACCAAGACCGTTACACTGTGTGTTTAAAATAGTGTAAGACCTACTAATCAGGTCGTTTGAACTAAAATGTGTTTCTAAAGTCATTTGAATGGTTAGGGTTAAAAGATTTTTTTATTATAAAATGATTGATTTTCATTAAAATAAGAGTTTGATACATGGGATCCCAAAAATAAGATTTACAAGGCGGAAACGACTCTCAAAAGTTAATACAATAGTAGCCAGTCTAAATGGAAAAATACAGTTTAGAGCTATAGTTCCTGTAATTCCCTCAGCCGTGGCGGTCGAGCGGCTGTCGATGTACACTTCAACCCCAGAGCTCTCCAACTCATGGTTGGTCCAGTTTTCCTTTGCCTTTACCTGCACCACGTAGCACCCGTGAGGCTCAGCAAGAAAATCATAATCAACAAGCATAAACAGCAACAAGAGCATATATCAAAACTCCAAGTAAACCAGTTCAATTAATCAGAAGAATACATGTATTAAGCTAGGCAACATTAAACTTATACTTTAAAATATATAACTCAATCTGTAACACAAATATTTAGGTGTCGACGCACTTAGGTCGAGCCCTCTGGTTATCTAGCTGACCCCGTTTCGCTTAGGCCGAGTTGCATTCAGTACACTTATCATCAGCCCCGACACCCTTTGGCCGAACTTTCATATCCCACATAACAGATATATAATTCACAGATACATATGTTCAATTATAAGTAATCTCAGTCCCATTTAACAACCACATGGGTGCATTTTTCTAACCTCGAGCCCAAGCGACAGATAAAGAGCGGTCCCAAGCACGATCCTCAGTCCTGAGCCTTAACAGTAATCCTAGTCACATGCAATAATGGATAACTATCAGATTCTAATCCAATTAAATGTTTTGGAAACAAATACTAGCCTCCGGAACCTCGAATTCTACTAAACTAGGTAGTAGAATTCGTCCCGAGCGCTTAGGTTTAAAGTCCCCAAGCCTCCCCGAGCCTAAAATATAAGTTTCCCTTTCCTTTCCATTTAGGGCTGTGACCCGCTACTTGGTATAAGGGCAAGGCCCTCCCTGCTGGAGGACACGGGCCGCAGCATGCCCTCTAGGGCCGCGACAAGCCTAGGTAAAACAGAGGCTTTCCAGCCTCTTTGAGCACACGAGCTGTCGCGCCTGAAGAACAGGGCCACGGCCTGAGCCCCCAAACCAAGAAAACTAGCTTTTTTCCTATGTTTTTCCTTGAGCCTAAAACCCAAATTCACACCCCAACCTATAAACAATTCCTTACATTCATCAAACACCCAAAACCAGTTTCGAATCCATCTTCATGCAAGCTCTAAGTTCTAACAACAATTCAGCAGAATTCATTTAAACAACTGAACTTTAACCCTTACCTTGAAGATGAGATGGTGTCTCTGAGTTGTACCTCAGAATCCTAGCTTTAATTTCCCATTCCTCAAGCTTAATTCTTCAAGTTTCTCTTTCAAAACTTAAAACTCTTCTAGGCATAAAAGAGGGAGAGAGAGAGCGTGTATAAGATAGAGAGGGAGAGAGAGTTATGTAAGTATTAGGTGGGTTCTGGCTGTTTCCTAAATCTCACTGAGCTTATCCTTTAACTAAAATGACCAAACTTCCCCTGTTATTAACTTAGCATCATATTTTCCCTTAAGGGCAAAATGGTGGTCATTTTGCCCCCCGTTTCCCGCTAATTCCTCAAGTCATACTACCAATTGTGAGTTATTTCCGTCATGCCCAACTAATTACCAAATACTTACTTGTTACTTAATAAACCCCAAAATATTCTCCAAGTTCCCAAAATACCCCTAGGCTCACCCCGAGCCGGGTATTAAATCCCGCTGTGACTATTTCGCTAATCCGCTCACTAGGATCGCCTCGAGCCGTATACTGCAAATATATATATATCAACATAATAATGTGGTCTCAATCATTCAACATATATAATCACAATTATGCCCTTAACGGGCCAAAATTATAATTATGCACTTATAAACAAGAACGGGCCCACATGCATATTTAATATTCATAAAAATGCATATAAATATATTCATGTATCATATATATCATGCATGCCTCCTAGTCATGCTTTTAATCGATTAATCACACACATATTCAATTATGCCCTCCCGACACGCTAATCAAGGCACTAAAACCCTATTAGCATTTTTGGGTCGTTACAACTATCCCCTCCTACTGAGAATTTCGTCCTCAAAATTTTACCTGAATACTCAGTATACTGATCCCCCATAGCTGACTCAAGCTGCCAGGTCACTTCCCTGACCATACTATTCCTCCATAACACTTTGACTAGAGGAATTGTCTTGTTCCTCAAAACTTTATCCTTTCTATCTAGGATCTGAACTGGTCACTCCACATACTTTAAATCGGTCTGTAGCTCTAGATCCTCATATTCCAATACATGAGTCGTATCTGAGACGTAATTCCAAAGCATAGAGATGTGGAATACGTTTTGAACTCCTGATAACTATGGTGGCAGAGGCAATCTATAGGCTACCTGCCCGATCCTGTCCAAGATCTCAAAAGGTCCTATGAATCTAGGGATCAGCTGGCCCTTTTCCCCAAAACCTCTTCACCCCTCCCAATGGTCAAACTCGCAGAAACACGTGGTCCCCGACCCCCCTGGAACTCCACGTTCCTAGGATCAGCGTAGCTTTTATGTCTGCTCTACGAAGCGAGCATTCGAGCTCGGATATTCTCAATAGCTTCATTAGTCTTCTAAACCATCTCTGGTCCCAAATACCTCCTCTCCCCCATCTCATCCCATTGAATGGTGATATACACTTCCTTCCATATAACATCTTGTATGGTGCTACTCCAATCGTTGATTGATAACTGTTGTTGTACGAAACCTCAATCAACGGGAGGTACTTACTCCAAGACCCCTCGAATTCTAGCATCACGCCCTAAGCATGTCTTCCAATATCTGAATTTTCCTCACAGACTATCCGTCTGTCTGAGTATGAAAGGTAGTACTGAACTTCAACTGAGCTCCCATAACCTTCTGCAAACCACCCCAGAACTTGGAGGTAAATATGGGATCCCAGTCTGATACTATAGATTTAAGAACCCCATGGAGACGTACAATCTCCCTCACATACAACTTTGCATACTAATATATAGTATATGTTGTCTTCACTGGAAGAAAGTGAGCTGACTTGGTGTATCTGGCTACTATCACCCACACCGAGTTATGTTGCCCCATCGTCCTGGGTAAGCCTCCCACGAAATCCATAGTGATGTCTTCCCAATTCCGCTCAGGAATACCCAAAGGGTGTAACAACCTCGCTGGTCGCTGATGTTCAACCTTTACCTGTTGACAAGTTAAACACTTGGCCACGTATTCAACCACGTCCTTCTTCATCCCGGGCCACTAGTATAAAGTCCATAGATCCTGATACATCTCCGTGGTATCTGGATGGAGCGTGTATGGTGTAGTATGGGAGTCATCAAGTATCTGTCATCTACTCCCCATATCCATCGGAACACAGATCCGATCCTTATACCGTAGTAAACCTGTCTCTGAAATAGAATAATCTTTAGCAACTCCAGCTAGAATCGGATCTAATCCCCATATCCACTACATTGGCCTTTTCTGGGTGGTAAAGGATGTCACAGTCGTAGTCCTTCACCAATTCCAGCCAATGTCTCTGTGTCATGTTTAAGTCCTTATGGGTGAAGAAATACTTCAAACTCTTATGATCTGTGTATATCTCGTACTTCTCTCCATACAAATAATGTCGCCAAACTTTTGGTGTGAATACCACTGTTGCCAGTTCCAAGTCATGGGTAGGGTACCGCTGCTCATACTCCTTCAATTGTTGTGACGCATAGGAAATAACGTTCTCATTCTACATCAACACGTATCCCAATCCAAGTCTCGATGCGTCACAGTACACTACAAACTTCCCTCCCTTTGAAGGGAGGCTCAACACAGGAGCAGTAATCAATCTTTGCTTCAACTCCTGAAAACTACCCTCACACTTGTCTGACCAGGAAAACTTCAGGTTCTTCCGTGTCAACTCAGTCATCGATGTAGAAATCTTTAAAAACCCTTCTACGAACTGGGCATTCCTTTGCCTCGGCCAATCCCTAACTGCCTCTACTTTGGCTAGATCTACCTTAATCCCATCTCCACTAACAATATGTCCAATGAATGTCACTTCTAGTAGGTAGAACTAACACTTCTTAAATTCAGCATATAACCGATGCTCGCTTGAGATGATTTGCACTCCCACAGACAAAGCAGGCCCTAATCCTACGATCACCTTGGTGTCGTCGTCTGCACCGAGGACATACTGGAAAAATCCTCCAGTTGTCACCTCCGCCCTGACGGCCACTAAAAGCACCCCGTGCCCTCCTATTCGAGCTAGGAGGAACAAAAGAATCTGGGGACTTTATCTTCTGCTCACTGGAGCCACTACCCCGACTGGATCCAATAGAAGGAGGCACTGTCCTCCTGGCATCGTGCCTAACAATGCTCTCTCTCCAAATCTGGTCCTCGGCCCCCTTAGCTGTAAGGGCCTTGTCCACAACCTGAGCATACGTAGTAGTATATGGATTTAGGGTAATCTTCACATCATGAGCAATCATAACATTCAACCCCCGTACAAATCTGTCTCTCCTTTCCGCATCCGTCGGCACTAAATCCAGTGCAAACTTCGCCAACCGGTCGAATCTCAAAGCATACTCAGTAACTGTCAACCGATTTTGAGTCAGGTTGATGAACTTGTCAACCTTTGCAGCTCAAACTGCAACACTGTAATACTTCTCGTTGAAGATGTTTCTAAACTCTTCCCAAGACATAACTACCACATTCCTCCTTTGAACCACTACATCCCACCAGATGCGGGCATCCTCTCTGAACATGTAGCTAGCATAGGCTACCCTCTCGTTCCCCTCAACCCTCATAAAATCCAGGATAGAGGAAATCATATTCATCCAGTGCTCTGCCCGCAGTGGGTCTGGTCAACCCTCAAAGGTGGGAGGATGCTGCTTCCTGAACCTTTCATATAAAGGTTCCCACCTGTTCTCCACAACAAGTTGAACCGGCACTGGCACCACAACCTGCTGAACTGGCAACCCAGTGACCTGTGGAGGGGCCTGCTGCCTCAACTGTCGAAGCTCTTCCTCCGTTCATTGCAATCTTGCTTCCATTTCGGCAAACATCTGTTGCCAATTCAGTGGGGTAGGTGGAGGGTCCTGACCCTGGTTGTCATCCTCGGCCCTACTGCCACGGAGTCTCGATGATTGTTGAGGCATCTCAACAATATGCCTGCAATCAACGACGCCGCTCATCAGGCATGATAACAACATCCAAAACCACCTCCCAAATTGTATCAGTCAACCATAAACAACAATCCACATAACATACAAATAACATATAACACTCAACGGGCCATGCCCTAGCATAATGCATATGTTAACTCATTCATCATGCTCTATATAAATAAGCAGGCATACAGGGCATTCAAGCACATATTCAACCTAATAAGTCAATCATTACCAACCAATCCTGAGTCGAGCTTGTCACTGACAGCGAGCGTACATGTTCAGTCATTCTCCAGAAACCATAAACCTTGGCTCGCTCTGATACCAAGTTGTAACGCCCTACTTCCTTAGAGCCGTTACTAAGTGAGTTTAAAACGTGCAATTAACTCGTTAATCGAGGTTTTAAGACAAAAGTGTAGTAAGACAATAAACAGAGTCTTATACTTTGAAAATAATTCCATTTACTGAAAATCTTAAAGCATTTAACAATTGGGATCCCAAAATACTGTTTAGAAATATTTACAACTCAAAAATATAACCAAAGTCGGCTAAACAACAAAATCTAGGTTTAGTACAATCATCTCTCAAAAATACCCCTGGCTGTGGCAGCCAGGCAGGCCAAACATGTACGTGCCGCCTCACGCACTCCGTACTCATGGTTGGTCGACTTTCTCCTTACCCTTACCTGCACCATAGAGCACCCTTGAGCTGAAGCCCAGCAAGAAAACCCTCACAAGCAGATAACATAAGCATATTTCACATTCAACATATAAGCAATCCATTATCAGGCTAAACATGTACAACCATGCCGTCCCAGGCGCTTTACCAAGCCCTGGGTTTGCGGTCCACACCGTGAGGATATCCCAGGTATCCTCCAGGGTCTCGCCCTGGCAACTCGCACTCTGCGTGCTAAACGCTGCTCCCGGTCCCTTACCGTTCTCGGCCTTCGCCGTTCCTGGCCTTAGCCATTCAATCACATATATGCACACATAGCATAATTAAACAAATACTTAAGCACGTACAACTCAATCAAAGGGGCTACGCCCTAAAACACAATCATATAGGGTCATGCCCTACAACACAAGCTCTACGGGTACAACCGTTTTCTTACCTGTGTCCCGAGCTTTCCAAGCACCGATGTCCCGAGCACAGTCCCCTAGTCCGAGCCTCGCTAAAAACCTAGTCACAACGTACCAATAATATCCATCCATCACGTTCTAATCCATTAAATAAATTTATGTCATAATTTTAGTCTTCGGGACCTTCAATTCTATCAATCCGGGTGATAAAATCCAGCCCGATCCTTAACTTTTGGATTCCCAAGCCTTAAACTTCTTTAAAGCCCAAAAATGTACTAAGCATCGCGGCCCCATGAGGCCATGCCGCGACCTGCCCCCAACCAGAGACCTCCAACCCCAAAACAGGGCAGGCGCGCCGCGACCCAAGCAAGGGCATGCCGCGGCCCGCCCTTCTTCCTAGCCACCGAAATGCTCTAGAGGGCCGCGACTCAGCAAGAACAATGCCGCGGCCCGACCCTTTGAACCCAGAAAAATCCTCCATTTTTACCACGAAAACCCAGCCAATTTACCCCAAAATCAACCTAACAATCCCACTTAATCATCATAACATTTCCAGAGCAATCCTAGCAGCAAAACCCAATAGAAACTAACCCCAAAACTCACCCAAATATTCAAGAGCAATTCCCAACTTAGCTTACATGAAACACTCTAAAATACCAGCAGCAATTAAACACAACTCAACACATTTAAAAGCTTACCTTGAGCAGAAATGAATCTCTGAATTAGGTCCTTAAGCTCCAAGCTTCTAGCTCCCAAAATCCAAGCTCAAAATCCTTAATCTTTGGTTAGTTTCCACCAAAACTCACTAAGCTTCCAAGGGAGAAAAGGAGACCGAGAAATAGAGAGAGAAAGGGTCGGTTTAGAGAATTCTCAATGTTTCTTATGTTTTGTTTTATTTAACTTAGTCTCTAAGGTTACGTCAAGGGCTCGGGGTACCAAAAACGTCCCCGAGGGCAAAATGGTAAATTTCCCCAATATTCCCTCCTAAACATTCGATCTTGAAATATATCTCCAAATATTTATTTCCATAACCCGATAACCCCATAAAATGTCTAATACCCAAAATACCCCTCGACTCGCCCCCGAGTCGGGTTTTCGACCCCGTTGTGACTTTCTAGCTAACAACTCCCTAGGATTGTCTCAGATCGTGCAACACAAATATATCACAATTATTAAAATTATCACATTTATGCCCTCAACGGGCTAAAATTACAAACATGCCCCTAACAACCAAACGGGGTCCGCATGCATATTTAATTCACATAAACATGCATCTCTAATCACATATTCATACAAATTCACATATTATAATATTAAATCACTTATTGCCCTCCAGGCATACTAATCGAGGCCCTAAGCCTAATTAGCAAATTTGGGACGCTACACTGTTCATCAGATCCATAAATGCTACTGGGCGTTGGTCAAACCGAATGACATGACAAAGAACTCATAATGCCCATACCTCATATGAAAGGTCGTCTTCGAAATACCCTCATCCTTGATCCTCATCTGGTGATAACCAGATTGAAGATCAATCTTCGAGAATATCATCTTACCTTGTAGTTGATCGAACAGGTCATCTATCCTCGGTAAGGGGTACTTGTTCTTGATGGTCAACTTGTTCAAATCCCTATAGTCTAATACACATTCTCAAAGTCCCATCCTTCTCTTTCACAAATAAAACCGGAGCACCCTATGGCGAGAAGCTAGGTTTGATAAATCCCAAGTCTAGAAGCTCTTGCAATTGTTTCTTCAACTCCTTTAACTCTGCCGAAGCCATCCTATATGGTGCCCTTGACACTGGCTCCGTACCCAGTGCTAACTTAATGACGAACTGAATATCCCCGTGTAGCGGCAATCCAACAAGTCCTCAAGAAACACGTCCAAGAATTCGTATACCAGTCTAGTCTCTCTTGGCCCCATTGGCGTAACTCTAGTGGTATCCACCACACTAGCTAGAAAACCTATACAACCTCCTTGCAATAGGTCCCTAGCCCTCAATGTTGATATCATAGGAATGCAGGGTCCATGCATACACCCACAAAAACAAAGGGGTCCTCACCCTCAGGCTCAAAAGTCACAATCTTCTTCCTACAATCTATAGTGACCCCATATCTGACTAGCCAATCCATCCCCAAAAACATATCAAAATCATCCATACTCAACTCAATCAAATCTAGTGATAATTCCCTACTATCCACCATCACTGGTAGTGCTCTAATCAATCTCCTTGAAACTACCAGCTCCCTTGTAGGCAGTATAGTCCCAAACCCTGCAGTATAGTACTCACTAGGCTTACACAATCTATCAATCACTTTATTGGAAACAAATGAATGTGTAGCACCAGAGTCAATCAATACAATATATGAAGAGTCAGCGCTAGAAAGTTGACCTATCACTATCGAAGGACTAGCCTCAGCCTTTGTCTATGTGAAGGTGAACACTCGAACTGGAGTCAAGCTGTCCACCTTCCGTGGTTCCTCTTTCTTCAATGTTGGGCAATCCTTCTTGAGGTGTCCAACCACCCCAGACAAGTAATAGGCCTTTGCTCGGCATTCGCCCAGATGGCGTTTCCTACATCTAGTGCACTCTGGATAGCTCCTCCATGAGTCACTGCCTCTCTAGAAGCCACCCTGGGCACCCCGACCCCTCCTATCAGGACCAATAGTCGTCGAGGTGTCAGGGGTCTTCCTCTTCTAATCACTGGGGCCTCCACCCCTACCAGACCCTGTATATGGAGGCACTGCCATACTCAGTAACTGTCATACTACCCTGCACCAACCCAATGAACTCATTCACCATCGCCGCCCTGACGGCAACATTATAATATTTTTCGGTTGAACATATCTCTGAACCCTTCCCAACTCATAGCAGAAACATCTCGAGTCTGTGATGCCACCTCTCACCAAATACGGGCATCCTCACGAAGCATATAGGTGGCACAAACCACCCTATCTTTACCTTCCACCCTCATAACATTCAGGACGGAGGTGATCATACTCATCCACTATTCAGCTTTTAGTGGATCTGGTCCTCCTTCAAAGATTGGAGGATGTTGCCTCCTGAATCTTTCATAAAGTGGCTCCCACTTGTTTCCAATCTTAGGTGGCTGTACAGCTAGTGCCACAACAGGTGGCAAATTAGGTGCGACACTCCCTGACGAAGCCTATTGTCTCAGATGGCGAATATGCTCTTTTAGAATCTAAAGTCTAGCTTGCATATTAGCAAGCAACTGCTACCAGTTTTCAGGGGCTGGTGGAGGGTTCTAACCCTGCTCATCATCTCTAGCCTCGAACCTGGTGCAGGCTAGCTGTATTGATCGCCTTGGACGCATAACTATCTGTAACGCCCTACTACCTTAGAGCCGTTACTAAGTGAATTTTTAAGACAAAACAGTGTGCAATGAACTCGCTAACTGAGGTTTTGAAACAAAAGTGTGACTAATTAAAAGTTAAGGCTGTAATCTTTGAAAATGCGTCGATTCATTAAAACTTCTATTATTAAACACTTGGGATCCCAAAATAAGGTTTGAAAACTAATTACATCTTGAAATAAGGTTACAGTTGAGAAATCATGAAATCATAGATTATTACAGCCATTTTCGAATAAACCCCCAACCAAAGCAGTCGGGCAGGCCAAACATTTACGCGTCGCTTCACACTCTCTGTACTCATGGTTGGTTGACTCAGTCATTGCCCTTACCTGCAACACAGAGCACCCGTGAGCCGAAGCCCAGCAAGAAAACTCATGCAGAACATAACATATGCAGTTTATACAGTTTATCATAACAGATAATCCACAGATAAACAAGTCAACCATTAGACTAAGCAAACACGGCCAAGCCGCCCCAGAAACCTTACCAAAGCCCTGGGGTATCGGTTCTCACCGTAAGGATAACTCATGTATCCCTTGGGTCCCACCCTGAATATAGCATACACATGTATCCACCGGGCCCCGCCCTGACTATAGCATCCCATGTGCTGTGTGTTACTTTCGGCCCCACGGCCGCCCCGGCCTATGCCGCACTCGGCCCCACGGCCGCCCCGGCCTACGCCGCACTCGGCCCTTGCCGTTCATTTCATCATAATCACACATATAGTACATTCGAAATAATCATTCACACACATCATGCTTCATTTAAGGTTAAACATTTGCACCTAATACAATCTGGGGCCATGCCCTATTCTCGGGTGTTATAGTTTTCTTACCTGCATTCCGAGCCTCCTGATGCACTAAAGCCGCGAGCACGGTCCTCAAGCACGAGCCTCTCCAATAGCCTAGTCACAACACACATAAAACACTTTTTAATACTAACCAACCCAAAACCATTTCCCGGAACCAATCCCGCACTCTCGGGACCTCTAATTCCCTAAAACAATACACCGGAACCATCCCCCGAGTCCCCGGGCAAAAGCCCTAAAAACCAGAATTTTGCCTGTCAAAATGGCCTAGGGCCGCGGCACTCCCCTCAAGGGCCGCGGCACCCAGCAGCCTGACCTCCTCCTGATGCAGCCTCGCGCCGCGGCGCCCAAGAACAGGGCCGCGGCGCTCATACGCGAACCCAGAATTCTGGGTTTTCCCATGCGTTTTTCCCGAGCTTCAACCTCTCCAAATCACCCCAAACAAATACCTCAACCCCAAAATCAAATCAAAACCTCATATAAACCATCTAATAACCCATAAACACTAGATTTAAGCTCAAAACACAAACATACCCAACAATCCACCCTTAGATTGCAAAAATCAGCAACTTCAAACTAAAACTTTAAAAACTTAACTCAAGCTTCAAATTTCTCAAATCAAAACATAAATCAAACTTAAATATGCATAAGTTCCTTACCTTAAGTAGAGAATTCACCCAAAAGCCTCCTCACTTCAGCCCTTCTTCCCTTCCTCTTCTTCTCTTTCACTTGCCCTAGCTTTCTTCTCTCCTTCTCTTTCTTCTCTTCCATTTCTATCAATGCTCAAGTGAACATAAGTGCCCAAACCGAACCCCCCTAAATCCCAGCTGAACTTTGTCTATAACCCTTGCCAAAAGACCATTTTACCCTTTCCTACTAATCCTCCTTAGCTAAACCTTAAAGGGCACTTAAGTCTTTACACTTCATTTCAATTCTATCACTTTTTACCTTAAAACTTGTTACCCACAGCAGTAACTAATGGTTACCCAGGTTACTAAATCCCCAATAACCAATACCCGCTAAATCTCAACTTAACCATAAAATTCCCGAGGTACCCCTAGGCTCCTCCCGAGCCGGGTATAGAAATCCCGTTGCGACTCTTGAGTTAACTAGCTCTCTAGGACCGTCTCGGCACGTGCATCACAATAATAACACCACACTCACGTGGTACAATTCACAGAATACAATTATCACATATATGCCCTCAGCGGGCTAAAATTACCAATTTACCCCTATCATGCAAACGGGGTCCACATGTGTAATTATTTCACCTAACATGCATACTAACCACGTAGTCATGCATCTCAATGTTCAATTAGTCATATAACATGCTTTAAATCATAACCATGCATTTAACTCATAAAATCACACATAAATCCCATCGTGCCCTCCTGGCACGCTAATCAAGGCCCTTAAGCCTTATTAGCGAATTTGGGTCGTTACACTATCCAAGTTTATCTGCAATCAACGACTCAGCAGTCAGACAATGATAGAGGTTTATATTCACTCCATGGTCCAACACCATTATCTAGGCCACAAAGCACAATCATGATGCAAATAGGAATTTAAAAAATTATTCACATACAGTAGCAATGCGTATAAGCACGCCCCAACATATTCTCATAGTAGTCAAGGGCCAGGCCCTATCAGTATATCTCATGCTCCCTATTAATCATGCAGATAAAGCATTTATATTTCACTTAAACATTTAAACATATAACCGCATATTTAGTTACCAAACCCTAAGTCGAGCTTGTCTTTAGCGGCGAGTGTACATGCCCAGCCAGTCTTAAGGAACCCTTAAACCTAGACCGCTCTGATACCAAGTTGTAACGCCCTGGGTAACCAAGACCGTTACACTGTGTGTTTAAAATAGTGTAAGACCTACTAATTAGGTCGTATTAACTAAAGTGTGTTTCTAAAGTCATCTGATAGGTTAGGGTTAAAAGATTTTTTTATTATAAAATGATTGATTTTTCATTAAAATAAGAATTTGATACATGGGATCCCAAAAATAAGATTTACAAGGCGGAAATGACTCTCAAAAGTTAATACAGAGTATCCAGTCTAAATGGAAAAATACAATTTAGAGCTCTAGTTCCTGTAATTCCTTCGTTCGTGGCGGTCGAGAAGTTGTCGATGTACACTCTGCCCCCAAAGCTCTCCAACTCATGGTTGGTCAAGTTTGCCTTTGCCTTTATCTGCACCACGTAGCACCCGTGAGCCAAGGCTCAACAAGAAAATCATAATCAACAAGCATAGACAGCAACAAGAGCATATATCAAAACTCCAAGTAAACCAGTTCAATTAATCAGAAGAATACAGGTATTAAGCTAGGAAATGTTCATATACTTTAAAATATATAACTCAATCTATAACACAGATATTTAGGTGTTGACGCCCTTAGGCCAAGCCCTCTGGTTATTTAGCTGACCCCGACTCGCTTAGGCTGAGTCCTCAGATTATTTAGCCGACCCCAGCTCGCTTAGGCCGAGCTGCGTTCAGTATGCTTATCATCAGACACGACACCCTTAGGCCGTACTTTCATACCCCACATAACAGATATATAATTCACAGAACACATATGTTCAATTACAGGGAATCTCAGTCCCGTTCAGAACCACATGGGTGCAATTTTCTTACCTCGAGTCCCGAGCAATGGATAAAGAGCGGTCCCGAACATGATCCTCAGTCCTAAGCCTTAATGGTAATCCTAGTAACAAGAAATAATGGATAACTATCAGATTCTAATCCATTTAAATGTTTTGGAAACAAATACTAGCCTCCGAGACGTTGAATTCTACTAAACTGGGTAGTAGAATTCATCCCGAGTGCTTAGGTTTAAAGTCCCCAAGCCTCCTCGAGCCTAAAACCTAAGTTTAACTTTCCTTTCCATTTAGGGTCGCGACATGCCCTTTAGGGTCGCGACCCGCTACTTGGTCAGAGGGCAAGGTCCTCCCTGCTGGAGGACACGGGCCGCGGCATGCCCTCCAGGGCCGCGACGCGCCTAGGTAAAATAGAGGCTTTCCAACCTCTTCAAGCACACAAGCCGTGGTGCTTGAAGAACAGGGCCACGACCCAAGCCCCCAAACCCAAAAAACCAGCCTTTTCCTGTGTTTTCCTCGAGCCTAAACCCCAAATTCATACCCCAAACATCAATTCAACCCAGAATTAAGCTAAGTTTTCTAATCCTTATAGCATAAACATCATAACCAACATATAAACAATTCCTTACATTTATCAAACACCCAAAACCAGTCTTGGAATCCATCTTCATGCAAGCTCTAAGTTCTAACAATAATTCAACAGAATTCATTCAAACAACTGAACTTTAACCCTTACCTTGAAGATGCAGATGGTGCCTCTGAGTTGTACCTCAGAATCGTAGCCTTAATTTCCTAGTCCTCAAGCTTAATTCTTCAAGTTTATCTTTCAAAATTCAAAACTCTTCTAGGCATAAGAGAGGGAGAGAGAGAACATGTATAAGAGAGAAAGAGAGAGAGAGAGAGAGAGAGAGAGAGAGAGCTCTGTAAGTATCATATGGGTTCTGGATATTTCCTGAATCTCACTGAGCTTATTTTTTTAACTAAAAAGACCAAACTGCCCCTGTTATTAAATTAGCCTCCAATTTGCCCATAAGGGAAAAATGGTCATTTTGCCCCCCGTTTCCCGCTAATTCCTCGAGTCATCCTACCAATCGCTAGTTAATCTTGTCATGCCCAACTAATTACCAAATACTTACTCGTTACTTAATAAACCCCAAAATATTCAACAAGTTCCCAAAATACCCCTAGGCTCACCCTGAGCCGGGTATTAAATCCTGCTGTGACTATTTCGCTAATCCGCTCACTAGGATCGCCTCGAGCCGTATACTGAAAACATAAATATATATCCACATAATAATGTGGTCTCAATCATTTAACATATATAATCACATTTATCCCCTTAACGAGCCAAAATTATAGTTATGCCCTTATAAACAAGAACGTGCCCACATGCATATTTAATACTCATAAACATGCATATAAATATATTTATGTCATCATATATATTATGCATGCCACCTAATCACTCTTTTAATCAATTAATCACACACATATTCAATTATGGCCTCCCGGCACGCTAATCAAGGCACTAAAACCCTATTAGCATTTTTGGGTCGTTACACAATGATTTTGATAAGAATTTGTGGTAATTTCCCTAAGGTAAAGTTCAAGTTGAAATGCACTTTATTTTAACCAAGTGAGGGTGTTGACCCAGATTTTGGGCAACTGACACGGAGTCAAAATACGCTTGACGTGGATGAATACGTTGAAAAGAATGTGATGACGAAAGTAATAAGAACACAAGATTTTATAGTGGTTCGGCCCCAGGATCTTGTAATAACCTATGTCCACTTAGATTTTTATTGATATAAGATCCAAAGGAGTGATCAAAGAACTAGGGTTCAATGAGTTTCACCAACCTCTAAAGAACAATACAATATGACTAGTTTGATAGCTCTAATCTCAAGTGATCTCGAAGAAAAGAAAAAGGATCCCCTTCCCTGAGCCCTCTTCTTCTATTTATAAGCTCAGGGAAGATTTGCATTGATTTGTTACAGATATTATTTCTTAAATAATCGGATACTCAGGAAATCATGGGAGATAATTTCAAATTCCATCATAACTGCCTAAGATTTCCTCCGCGTATTATGTGCGTACGACCAGGCTGGTTGTACAAAGAAACCGATCGCATGATATTGAACGTCTTCCTGGTCGATATTCGAACAAAGATTCTGCCAGGTGTCAGCCACGTGTAATTAATGCCTACCATGTCATTCACTTCTAATTTTTGGGATAACATTTGCCCCCCAAGTTTGTTTAGTGCGACCAGCAATAAAGAAACTTAAGGGAACAACCGTTCACATTCCCATGATGTCTGTCAGAATCCCCGTGCATTTTAAAAAATCGTGATATAATTATGTCTAATCAAGCCTTTTTGGTTTCCAAAAAGGCAATTTGACGGCTTATACACTTCCCCACGTTTCGAAAGTGGGAAGTGATTATTACTTCCTTTTGGCTATCCCTTCGATCCCTATAAGTAGGCTTTTCTTCCCTTTTAAGAAATTTTTATTCACCATCTTTGCCAATATTTTCAAGAACTTGCACCAGAATCCAGAGCTTCAGAAACTAGTCTGACGTCTAGCCGAAGGTCTTCCAGTTCGAGTTTCCGTCTTCTTCCGAATCTCCATCTTCGTCCAGGTAAGCACTTTGTTCTTTAAGCTTTCTATTACGCCATGCATGTCGTTTCTATGCTCTGTGACTTCTGTGTTCTTGAATAGGGTTTTAAGGGTTTTTTGGTATAAACCACCTAGTGCTTGGTCAAAGTGTGTTTCTATGCTTTGTATAGGTTAAGACTATAGTTTGATAGTTAGGATCTCTGGTTTGGGACGTTAGGTTGACAAAAGATTCAACCTTTAGGCCAGGTGAAAAAATTGAAATTTTTTCTCACCCCTCAGGAGTCGAAAAAATTTCTCTTTTCAGAAAACAGTTTTACTTTCCTTTTTGTTTTTATCCGTCTTTTAAACTACCCACGTTGAACATAGCGTAGGATTAGGATGCTACTAGTTATTTAGGCACGAGCAACGTTATCCCAATCTCCCACACTACTTCGCGGATTGTGTCTTATCTCCTCCATTGCCTGTTTGCAGTTCATATGCAAGACCCTGAAAGACCTATCGAAGACAAACTCTTGGCCCAACTGCTCGAAGGCAAAGAGAATCCATCTACATTGATCCCAGAAATCCCTTTTTCTTGTCCTTGCCCAAATCCTCCACCAATTCCCACTTAGAAAATGGCCAGAACAAAAACCAAAGCTAAAAAAGACGCAACCTTAACTCTCCAAGTCAGCCTTCTGCTGATGCCCCCTTGACCAGTGGTCGAGGTGAATTCCCCCTTGAAACCAAAGTTCAGAGGCGTGCCCGTCCTTGCCATGTCGACCAGCTGGCTGTCGAGTGGCACGTCGTTTCCCCAAGTTCAGTGACACTTCGCATGATTAACAACTATTTAAACAAATACAATCTGACAGGGGTGACCCTGGTCAGACCTTCCATCGACCAGCGAGCCAACCTGCCAGGGGGGCTGATAGCGCCTGGTCGAGGTACCACATCGAGGCGGGTGCCACCCTGCCTCTTCAATCATTCTTTCAAGGGGTGGCAAACTACTTTGGGGTGGCCCCTTTTCAAATTACCCCAAATGGGTATAGGATGTTGGCCGCGCTCTATATCCTCTACAAGCTCAAGAAATGGCCAGATCCTTCTCCTCATGAGGTCAATTTTCTGTTCGACCTCAAGTCCAACCCCAACCAGGATGGTACGGGGTTTTTTCATTTCTGCCACCAGGAGACCGGTCGCACCTTTCTGTCTGACACCACTCACATCTCCAACGTGGGGAAGTACCATCAAGAGTACTTCCTTACGCCCGACATTTCCGCGGATAGTCTGGCCTTCACTCAAGGAGGTAAAGAAGATAATAATCCTTGAACCAGTAGTTTCTGTACTTTAATCCTTTCTTGTCATAATACTTCGCTGTTCCATTGTATTCCAGGTCCATGGTTACGCCCGACCCCCACTCCAGGAAAGGAGTCGAGGGCAGCACTCTTAGCCAGCATGTCAAGTGCTGCTAAGAGTGTGAAAAACTTAATTAATGAGGCTAACCTTAGGTTGGCTGGCCTTTGGGGCTCCCAACCTGCGGTGAGTGGTGCCCAGGCCGATGTGGAACTTGAGCAGGTACCCGAGTAGCAACCTCAGGCACCCCCTCCCAGGAGGAGGCCAACTGGGGTTACAATCAGGGAACCTACTGTTCCCCACCGAGCAGTGGAATCATCGATCCCCAAAGGCAAGGGGAAACAAAAGGTTGCTGAACCTACCAAACTGTCTGACGACTCGTCGGAAGTAAATGGTACATCATTCTCGTTTTTGAATAATCTGCCAATTCCTTCCCATCTATTTGATGGGGATGGAAACTTTTGGAATGCCCCTTCTTTAAACTCAGATTTCTTCCAGGAACTAGGTAGTTCAGTAGATAATGTTACGATCAGTAGGTGTAGCTCGGGTATTTTACTTGTAATCCTTTTACTTTGATCTCTGTTCCCCGTGACCCTTTAATCTAACTATTTGAATTGTTTTCCTTTGTGCAGGTATGGACTCTGAGGACTTCTTCGAGCATTACCAAACTGCTACCGCTGCTTCTGTCCCGAAGGACAGCAAAAGGGCTCGAGGGGAAAGCAGCAAGATCCCTTCAAAGAAGGCTCGAACGGAGGATACTCCCGGTGCTGGCCCTTCTAAGGAAAACATGACACCTCCGCCTCCCACCGAACAGTCGATGCCCGCGCCTGAGAATCCACAGCCCTATTCTAGGGCCGCTGGTAGAGAGACTCTGGACAACTTGTCCGAAGGCTCCCTGTCCAGCCTCGTGGTCGGGTCGGCCAGGGAGAGAATATATAAGCTCTCGAAGCATAGACGCAGCCAGGCCGCCATCAACGAAACTGCCTCAATGGAGGCCGACCAAATCATCAACAGAGGGTTGAATGAGATAGTCAGCGTAAGTCACTTTCTGCTGTTTCATCATTTATTCTGACTTCTATTCCTTACTTTTTTATTTTTTTGTTTTCAGGGACTGCTGGCTGGCGCCATACTGGGGCGTTGGTTTCTCCCGGACAGAACTTTGACTCCAGGCTTGCTCAGGCTAAGCAAGTACTCGAGGATGAGAAGAAAAAGCTGCTCGAGGAAAACAAGGAGCTGTCCAAGCTGAATGAACAGCTATGCGAGGACCAAGCCACCCTCACCCAGGAGCTTCAGGAAAGTCAAGGGGCCCTGAAGAAAGCCATCGATGAGGTACACAGATGGAGGGAGAGTTCTGTACTCCACACCCAAGAGTCTAAACAGCTCACACTCAATCTGACCGCCAGCAGGGATGAGGCAAAGAAGCTTGAGGAGCGGGTGCGAGAGCTCGAGGGGCGAGTGCAGGAGCTAGAGGAGGATGGGGCCAAAACTTTGAAGAAGTACAAGGAAGTCACCTTCCTTTGTTTCTATGACTTCTGGAAGCATAATCGGGAGGCCAACATTAACTATCTCTCCGAGCGGTTGCAAAGGACACTGATGGCATAGTGCGCTGCTCGGTTGGAGGCAGAGGAGAAAGCCAAGGCCAAAACCCCTGCTGCTGATGCTGCGGCTGGTCCTCCGGCTGATCAGAGTGCTCCTAATCCAGAAGACCCTCCTGCTCCCTAGTAAAATTAGTATTTTTTATTTATTTTCTCAGCTTTTATGGCCCAGGGGTCTATCTGTAAAGACAATTTTCTTTTATTGCTGCGAGGGCAGCTTTTTTACTTATACTTGAACAATTGAATCTGGGCAGTACTGCTCGCGGTGTAAAGGTTTTTCCTTTTAATTACATATTTACATCCGAGCACTAATGCTCACGGTGTAAACGATTGCCTTACTGATATTATAATGTTTCTTTTATTATAATACATGTTCGCATGACCGAACTTAGCATAGTACTTTGGTTTTATTTTACAAAACATAAATTTTGAAAAATGCTCTAAGTACCGTAGCATGCTTTCACTCATTTTGTTCACGTGTTTACATACCTCATGGTACGCTTTGCTATCGATGTACCTTATATGCCCCCTAAGTGATCGAGGAGCTTTAGATCCTTGGTCACTTGCCTTGACCATGACCTGTTCGAACATTACTGCTCGGTGCAAAATTCAACACTTGTAATACAGCAAAACAACACACGTAATGAACAAATACTTGTAAAAATAAATTTACAAAGGTTGGCAAGAATGACTGGCTGTGCACAGTCCCTTATAATCTCGTATTAAAAATGGACTAAACATGTCTGTACGAGGGATCTTAAAAAGATCTTACACTTATAAGAAATTAGCCATACAATGTGGCTAACCCTTTTTCGAAACTTGTAAAAAGTAAAAATTAATACAAGCCAGTCCTTTAAGAAGGAGTGTTCATTGATAATACTTGCGCAGGTGTTCTCCATTCCAATAGCGTGGAACGAGATCTCCATTCATGCATGCAAGTTTGTAGGTGCCCGGATGAAGGACGTCTTCAATCTAGTAAGGTCCTTCCCAGTTTGGTCCGAGTACTCCAGCAGTGGGGTCGCGGGTATTTAAGAAAACTCGTCGTAGCACTAGGTCACCGACATTGAATTTTCTTTCCTTTACCCTCGAGTTAAAGTACCGGGCGACCTTTTGCTGGTACGCAGCAACTCAGAGTTAGGCTTTTTCTCGTATTTCGTCAATTGAGTCTAGGGACTCCATCATCAGTTGGCTGTTCTGGCCCTGGTCGTATGTAATGCGTCGATGTGAGGGGGGATCTAATTTGACAGGTAACATGGCCTCATATCCGTAGGCTAAGGAAAATGGGGTATGACCTGTCACTGATTTGTGGGAAGTCTTGTACGATCAGAGGACTTCAGGCAGCTGTTCTGGCCATGCTCCTTTAGCGTCTTCAAGCCTCTTCTTCAGGGTGTCCTTAAGAGTTTTATTCACTGCCTCGACCTTCCCGTTTGCTTGTGCATGTGCAACTGAAGAAAAGCTTTTGATAATCCCGTGCCTTTCACAGAAGTCGGTGAATAAGTCACTGTCAAATTGGGTTCCGTTGTCTGAAACAATCTTTCAGGGCAAACCATACCGGCAAACAATGTTCTTGATGACAAAGTCAAGAATTTTCTTGGTCGTTATGGTAGCGAGTGGTTCAGCTTCGGCCCATTTGGTGAAGTAGTCAACTGCCACAACTGCATACTTTACTCTGCCTTTTCCCGTGGGCAGGGATCCAATCAAGTCGATACCCCATAATGCAAAAGGCCAAGGACTCTGCATCTGTTTTAACTCGTTTGGAGCTGCTCGTGGAATTTTGGAAAACCTTTGACATTTATCGCATTTTCGTACAAACTCCATCGAATCTTCGTTCATAGTCAGCCAGAAGTAGCCTTGCCTTAGAATCTTTTTTGCCAAACTTTGCCCCCCAGCGTGATCCCCACAGAAGCCTTCATGTACCTCTTTCATTAGCTCCTTAGCTTTTTCTGGTGTAATGCACCTGAGTAGTGGCATGGAATATCCTCTTCGGTACATAACACCATCGACCAGTATGTACCTAGCAGCCTGCCTTTGAAGAGTTCTAGCCTTGTTTCTATCTGTCGGTAGCACACCATTTGTCAGATACTCTAAGTAAGGCGCCATCCATGTTCCTCCCATTCGGATTTCCATATTGGCTTCAATTGCTTGTATGCTTGGCTCACTCAATCTTTCCACTGGCACAATGTTCAAAGTGTCGGCATCTTTCGTGCTCGCGAGTTTGGCTAAGGCATTCGAATTCTGATCCCGCGGTATTTGCTGGAGGGTATACCTCATGAATTGGGCTAACAGGTCTTTAGTTTTATTCAAGTAGGCCACCATTTTTAGTCCTCGCGCTTGATATTCCCCAAGAACTTGATTCACTACCAGCTGTGAATCACTGTAAATATCCAACGCCTTTATGCTCATGTCTTTTGCCATTCTCAATCCAGTGAGGAGTGCTTCGTATTCGGCTTCATTATTTGACGCGGTGAAGTCGAACCTAATGGCACAGTGAAATCGATGCACTTCCGGCGTTATCAATATCACTCCCGCTCCTGCGTGAGATTTGTTGGACGACCCATCCATGAATAACTTCCACGAAGGAGCTTCATCTTGGGGCTCAGGCGCACTAGGCTATTCGCACTGCTCGCTGTCTGGGAGTTCGGTGAACTTTGCAATAAGATCAGCCAAGGCTTGCCCTTTTACTGCTGCTCGCGGTGAATATGTAATGTCAAACTGCCCTAGTTCGACTGCCCATTTTAATAAACGCCCAGCCGCCTCTGGTTTTTGGAGGACCTGCCGAAGGGGCTGGTTAGTTAAGACTGTGATAGGGTGGGCTTGGAAGTAAGGGCGCAGCTTCCTTGAGGCCAGGATTAAGCAATATGCTAACTTCTCGATGGGTGGATATCTCAGTTCAGCTCCGATTAGCCGCTTGCTTACATAATAAACCGCTTTTTGTACACCTTCTTCCTCTCGTACTAGTACCGCACTAGTAGCAACTTCAGTGATCGCCAGGTAAATGAACAAAGTTTCTTCTTCGATTGGCTTCGACAAAATGGGAGGTTGTGCCATATGGGCCTTTACGGCCTGAAAAGCTTGCTCGCAGTCTCCTATCCATTCAAATTTCTTATTGCCCCTAAGTAGATTGAAAAAAGGGACGCACTTGTCCGTCGACTTTGAAATAAATCTACTTAGGGCTGCAATCCTCCCGGTTAAACTTTGTACATCTTTGATCTTCTCTGGCGATTTCATATCAATCAAGGATTTTATCTTGTCGGGGTTGGCCTCGATTCCTCTTGAATTTACAATGAACCCCAAAAACTTCCCTGATCCAACTCCGAAGGAACATTTGAGAGGATTTAGTTTCATCTGGTACTCGTTCAATACATCGAAATACTCTTGCAAATCCTTCACATGTCCTTCGGCCTTTTTCGACTTTACCAGCATGTCGTCCACGTACACCTCCATGTTTACTCTGATCAACTCTTTAAACATGTGGTTAACCAACCGCTGGTAAGTCGCACCTGCGTTTTTCAGTCTGAAGGGCATTACTTTATAACAGTATAAGCCCGTATCGGTCCGAAAGCTGGTGTGATCCTCATCAGGGGGATGCATGCTAATCTGATTGTAGCCCGAATATGCATCCATGAAGGAGAGGATCTCATGTCCTGTAGTAGCATCGACCAACTGGTCGATCCTTGGGAGTAGGAAGCAATCCTTTGGGCAGGCTTTATTGAGATCTGTAAAATCCACACAGGTTCACCATTTGGCGTTAGGCTTGGGAACCAGTACTGGATTAGAGACCCATGATGGATAAAACGCCACCCTGATGAACCCATTCTCCTTTAATCTCTCAACTTCTTCTTTTAAGGCTCTCGACCGTTCCTTATCGAGAAACCTTCTTTTTTGTTGCACGGGTGGAAAACTCTTGTCTATGTTCAGGACATGGCTGATAATTGCAGGGTCTCTCCCAGCCATGTCTTTGTGCGACCAGGCAAAGACTTCCTGGTTCTTCCGCAAAAATTCCCCCAGTACATGTTCCGTGGTTGGTTCTAGGTTTTTCCCGACCTTCACGACTCTGGTCGGGTCTTTTTCGTCGAGTTGGACCTCTTCCAAGTCCTCGACGGGTCCAACGTTCTCTTCAAAATCCCCAAAGCGAGGATCTAGATCTCTATCCTCACTTTGGGCAACACCCTATTTGGTGACTTCATCACCGGATTGGGCTTGTGTATCAATTGCCATCTGCAACCTATCTGGGGGAGTGCTCTTTGATGTTCCCTTCTTTGCCTTTGTGACTGAGGCATTGTAGCACTCCCTGGCCTCCCTTTGGTTTCCCAACACGCGTCCTACCCCTGCGTCTGTCGAGAACTTCATGGCTAAGTGCCACATAGAGGTGACGGCCCGTAGATCAACCAGTATAGGCCTCCCAATGACGGCATTGTAAGCCGAAGGACAATCGACTACTATAAAAGTAGCGAGTAATGTCCTGGTAGCAGGCGCTGTACCCGTCGTCACTGGTAGTCTGATTGATCCTGCGGGGGCAAGTCCCTCACCGGAGAAGCTGTATATTGTTTGGTTGCAGGGCTCCAAGTCCTTAATGGATAACTTCATGCGTTCCAGCGAAGACTTATACAGGATATTCACCGAACTTCCTGTATCGACCAGCACTCTCTTCACCATCATGTTGGCCATTTGGATATCTCGCCTTCCTCTGATCGAGCCTTCTTCGGTGCGCGGTCATCCACAATCATCATCTCGATGTCCTGGTCGTGGCGTAGAGTCCAAGCGTATCGTTCTCTGGCTTTTCCGCAGTTTCCCGTGAGGTGCGGGCCTCCACAGATGGTTAACAATGTGCCAGTCACGGGGGCAGGCTGCAAAGGTGGCGAGCGTTGGCGCGTGGGCGCCTGCTCGTTGCCACCTGGAGCTTCTCGTTGGGAATTTCCCGAGGCCCGTACATATCTTCTCAAGTGTCCTTGTCTAATAAGGAACTCAATTTCATCCTTCAGCTCGTTGCATTCATTGGTATCATGTCCGTAGTCGTTATGATAACGACAGAACTTGGTAGTGTCTCTTTTCGAAATATCCTTTCGAATGGGGGCAGGCTTCTTATAAGGCATGCTGGAACTCGTGGCCTGATAAACTTCTCCCCGAGACTCAACTAGGGCAGTATAGTTAGTGAACCGAGGTTCATAACGGTTACCCTTGGCTCGTTTATTGTCAGAGGTGGAAGGCTCATTGTGTGGCCGTTTCCCCCCATTCTTGCCATTGCCGTTGCCGTTCCCATTGCCTTTGCCGTTGCCATTGGGCTTGGACCCATTGGCGGCTTTGGCGGTCTCGGCAGTCCCTTTGCCCTTGCCTGGGGGCTTCTCTTCGTCGGCGATGGCATCTTCGAGCTTGATGTAGCGATCAGCCCGATCCAAGAATTCCTGGGTAGTTCTAACCCCATGTTTTCAGAGGCTTTCCCAGAGAGGCGTGTGGCTCTTAACTCCTGCGGTTATGGCCATCATTTTTCCTTCGTCTCCCACTGTCTTTGCTCCAGCAGCTGCTCGCATGAAGCGCTGGACATAGTCTTTCAGTGGTTCTCCATCCTGCTGGCGTATTTCGACCAGCTGGTTTGCCTCAGTCGGGTGCACACGACCCGCATAGAACTGTCCGTAGAACTCCTTTACGAACATTTCCCAGGAAACTATACTTGCAGGAGGGTATTTAAAAAACCACTCCTGTGCGGCATCAGAAAGTGTTGCAGGGAAGATTCTACATCGAGCGTCTTCGGACACTTTCTGAATGTCCATTTGTATCTCGAACTTGTTGACGTGAGATACCGGGTCACCATACCCATCAAAGTTTGGAAGCGTAGGCATTTTAAACTTGCTAGGAGTTTCTGCCATAGCTATCCTCTGGACGAAAGGAGTGCCTTTTCTCCTATCATGATCGATGTAAGATGTTCTTCCCCCGACCAGCTGCTGCACTGCCTGGTTGAGGGCATCTATCTGGGCCTGCACAGCGCTAGGAATCGTCGTGGGCTCTGGTGCTGGGGGGATGTACTCACCGTGTCGTTCACGGCGATCGTTGAGTATATCTCTCAAGTCCTCGTCTCTCCTCCACTGCTCGCTAGCTCTGAGCTGGTCGAAGACGTTATTTTGTTTGGGCTGCCCCCCAGCATCCCATCTGTCGGGTTGGTCATATTGAGGTGGCTGGCTCCTGCCTCCACCTCTTTCTTCATTCCTCTGACCGGCATTCCCTTTTCCTAAGTCGGCCTCATTATAACCATGGCCATCTCTGAATCTTGATTGGCTATGGTGGGATCGACTGTTCCCTCGATTGCCCCCTCGGGCTAGAAACTCCCGAGCGTTAAAGGGTGGTCTGCGTTGGTCGTTAGGTCCCCGTGCATTACCATGCCATGGGGGGCCTCGGACCACAGAGCCTAACTCTGAGTTCCTCCTGTTTCCAGGATGATGTTATCCTCTGCTCGGAGGGTTTGGCTCGTCGCCCCTATGGCGTCTAGGATTGCGAGGCTGCTGCCCGGTCCTATTCTACCTCTGCTGCGGGGGATTGCCGCGACCAGCTTCGGATGGAGGATGTGCCTCAGGGTCTCCTAGCGGGACATCGTCCTGAGGCGTCGGTGGCTGCTTGGGCCTCTGTGGACTCGAGGGTTTGATAGGCGGGCTAGGATTGGGACCCTTGTGGGGTGGCCCATTCGCGGGTTGATCAGGCTGTGAGGCAGGTGCAGCCTGATTCCTAGCCAATTGCAAAGCTGCCTCAAGGGCTGCCATGGCCTCGCTCTGGCGATGGTCCATCTCCGCCTGCCTTTCACTCAGTTCCGCGCGCTGCCGTTCAATTTCTTGTTGCTGCCGCGCCATGATTTCGGCAGCACTTTCCTGGCCGGCCCTCAGATTGGCCAGCTCCTCATGCAATGCCCCTAGGGTACTCTTCAGCGTCGCGTCATCCATTTCTTCCTCATCAAATTCCAAATGTGGCTCATCCTCAGCCATGTTGGGAGGAGGAGGAGGAGGCGGGTTAGATGGTGCAGAGCCAGCCGCCTGTCCAGTTTTCCTGGTAGTTTTCGCCATTGGTTTTCTTAACGATGCTATATCAAGCTCTCAATGAAAGCACCAGAATGTTGACCTAGATTTTGGGCAACTGAAACGGAGTCAAAATACGCTTGACGTGGATGAATACGTTGAAAAGAATGTGATGACAAAAGTAATAAGAACACAATATTTAATAGTGGTTTGGCTCCAGGATCTGGTAATAACCTACGTCCACTTAGATTGTTATTGATATAAGATCCAAAGGAGTGATCAAAGAACTAGGGTTCAATGAGTTTCACCAACCTCTGAAGAACAATACAATATGACTAGTTTGATAACTCTAATCTCAAGTGATCTCGAAGAAAAGAAAAAGGATCCCCTTCCCTGAGCCCTCTTCTTCTATTTATAAGCTCAGGGAAGATTTACATTGATTTGTTACAAATATTATTTCCTAAATAATCGGATACTCAGGAAATCATGGGAGATAATTTCGGATTCCATCATAACTGCCTAAGATTTCCTCCGCGTATTATGTGCGTACGACCAGGCTGGTCGTACAAAGAAACCGATCGCATGATATTGAACGTCTTCCTAGTCGATAGTCAAACACAGATTCTGCCAGGTGTCAGCCACGTGTAATTAATGCCTGCCATGTCATTCACTTCTGATTTTTGGGATAACAGAGGGAATTTAGGATTGGTTAAAATAAAAGGCTTAAAGTGGTATTACACAAGCTAGGTGTAAAACCCTAATGGTTTCACATAATGAAGATGTGAAATTTGATTGTTGTAGGCATTTAATAATTGTATTTTTGGGTCCAAAGTTATACATTGAAGTATCTAAGTATTCCTAAAAATATTGGTAGCATTTGGATATGTTTAAGATCACTTTTGAGAAGCTGGACCTGCCCATATGACATTGCATCACCTAAAACCTTGAAATTTGGGAAAGACGCAGCATGCAATGTATCACCTATAGTCAGCCGATGCATCACCTAACGTGTCCATACAAACACGCATTTTAAGCTCCAATTGGGGTGTTAAAAAGCCCAAATTCTATTGGTTAAACTTAATGACGATGTCTACCCTATAACTGGGGACTTTTAGAGTTTTGATAGACTTGATCACTCTTACAAATCTCTCTCTTACCTCTCTCTCCATTTCTCTATCTTTTAAGATCATAAGGTTTCTCTAAGAAATTAAGAAAGAAAGTGCTTATCTTTGTGAATTTCAAGGCTTGTTCAATCTCAATTCCCTTTCTTTCTAGAGAAAGCATCAAGCATCCATGAAGGACTAGGAAATTAAAAATTCAGACAATGATACATCTCATGTGTAAGCCTTGTGTTTGATTATCTTCATCAAAAGGATTCAAGTGGTCTTCTACCTAGGGTTTGAAGGTTACAAGAAGAACAAAAGTGTTTGTTCTATAACTAAGGCTTGGATCTCTCTACCTCAATCTTTTATTGGACTCTGTCAGGTGTTATCGTGTGTAGATTCTTGTTATTGTGGTGATGCAATCTCACTCTCTCCCAATAGCTACTTCAACTCTTCATCCTCTTTCTACATGCTTAGACTACTCTAAACTTACTCCTAATTTTTGTAAAGCTATATGTTACATAAGTAGTACACTCAAACCTACTTCTTATAAATAAGCTAGCCAAAGTATTGAATGGAACAATGCCATGTTAGAAGAACTTTCATATTTAGATAAAAATGACACTTGGACCATTATTGATCTACCCTTAGGACACAAACCTATACGATTCAAATGCATATATAAAATAAAAGAAAAGTTGATGGTACCATTGATAAACTCAAAACTCGTCCAGTTGTAATAGGATATACTCAACAAGATGGTGTCGATTATTTTGAAAGTCTTGTCCATGTTGCTAAAATGGTTAATGTTAAGTTTCTCCTTGCTCTGGCAGCCTATAATTGTTTGCATTTACACCAACTTGATATAAAAAAATACCTTTTAAAATTAAGATCTTGATGAAGAAGTATACATGACTTTTCCACAAGGTTATACCATTAAAGGGGAGATCACTTCCTTCACTACACATGTTTGCAAACTTAATAAAAGTCTATATGGCCTTAAACGAGCCCCAATACAATGGAATGAAAAAATTACTAATTCATTGCTAGCTTATGGATTTCAACACTCTTATGCTGATTATTCTCTTTTCATTAAGAATGATTCTGATACTTGTTTAGCCATATTGATTGTAACGCCCCAAAATTGCTAATAAGGCTTAAAGGCATTGATTAGCGTGCTGGGAGGGCAAAATTGGTATATGTGTGATTAAATGGTTTAATACATGATTATGTGGCATGCGTGATTAATATGATTATATGACTATGTGCCATGCATGTTTGTGAATATTAGATATGCATGTGGGCCTATATAGCTTATAAGGGCAGAATTGTAATTTTGGTCCATTGAGGGCATAAATGTGATTATATGTGATAAAATGTTGAGACCACATTATTATGTGGGTATATTTGCAGCATATGGCTCGAGATGGTCCTAGTGAGCGAATTGGCAAAATAGTCATAGCGGGGTTCAATATGCGGCTCGGGGGAGCCTAGGCGTAAATTTGGGAATTTAGAGAATAATTTGGAAATTATTGGACAATGAATAAATAATTGGTAATTAATTGGATGATGGGGTTCGTTGGTAAATAATATGAACATTTGAGGAATTAGGGGGAACTAAGGGAAATGACCATTTTACCCCTAGGGATAACTTGAGGGCTAGTTAATTAAGAAGGGTATAACGGTCTTTTGCCTAGGAACTAAGGGATATATTCAAAACTTGGAAGGTAGAAGTAACTGGAAACTGAAGGAAAGCTCTCTCCCTCACTCTCACGATTTCTCTCTCACTCTCTCTCATTGAGCTTTGTGGATTAAGGAAAGAAAAATGGCAGAACTTAGGCCTTGAGCTAGTGTTAATTGAAGGAGAATTTAAGGGAAAGGCTGAGTTGAGGCTTGGAAGTGAGAGATTAAGCTTAGGAGCATGGGGATTTAAGCTCAAGATAGAAGATTGAAAGCTTGTGGAGATTCAACAAATAATTAAGGTAAGTTCATAACCTGGTTTTTCTGGAGAGTTTAGTTTATTAGAATGGGATTTAAGTTGAGTAATTGAATGAGTAATTATCACTGATTTGGGATAGAAACTTCAATTTGTATTGTGGTAGTTTTATGTTTAAATAGGTGAATTAAGGTCTTGAATTCGTAGCTAGTTTGATGTTGAATTAGGGAGGTTTGTTTAGGTAAAATTATGGGTTAAGGTCTTGAGGTTCTTGGCTAGGAGAAGCACGTGAAAAACCCAGATTTTCTGGGCTTGAAGGGGGCGTGCTACGACCCAGCCCTGGGGCGCCGCGACGCGTGTGGCCATTTTGGCCTGGGATGCTCTCTGACTTGGGGGCGCGTCGCGACCCGCCTCCCCTTTGGCTTGGGTCCTTGCTCTCTGACTTGGGGGCAAGGCCCAACCCACTAAGCCAAGTCATAACCTGCTTGGGGATTAAAGGTAAGGCTCGAGGGTTCGAATTGTTTCTAGAATTGGTAAGGCTCGAGGGTTCAAACCTAGGCGCTCAGGACAATTTCTACTACTCGGTTTAGTAGAAATTTAGGTCCCGGAGGCTAGTTTCTATCTCCTAAGTATTTATTTGGATTGGAAGTTAATAATTACCCATTGGAAACTGTGACTAGGTTTATCGCCAAAGCTCAAGACTGAGGATCATGCTCAGGACCATTCCATTATCTATGTTCATAATTAAAGGTAAAAAAACTGCACCCTTGTGTGGCAGTGTTGGGACTAAGATTCCTTGTGTTTGAATTCAAATGTTGTATAATTGTGATATGCCATGTGAGCATGAAATAAATGGACTAAGAGAGCTGGGACTGATAATTTATGCACAGGACGCGACTCAGCCACTGAGAGCTGGGGTCAGCTAGATAAAACCTGGACTTGACCTAAGCGAGCCAGAGTCTGTGGGTTAAACAGAGGGTACGACCTAAGGGTGTCGACATCGAATATTGTATGATGATTGTGATGAACTGTTCAATATAAATATGTTTTCTAATTTTAATCTAATGCAAATGGCTAGTTGAATATCTGGATGATTGACTTATGATTCGTTGACTGTCATCACTGATTATGTGTCTCCTATGTTGTTATGGTTTTCTTGCTGGGCTTTGGCTCACGAGTGCAATGTGGTGTAGGTAAAGACAATGGTAAGATGGACCAACCATGAGTTGGAGAGCTTTGGGGTGAGGTATACATTGCCAGCTACTTGTCCGCCACAGCCGAGGGATTGTACAGGGAGAGAAAACCTAAAATGTGTATTTTTCTATTAGAATGGCCTTTGATTGCGTATAACTTTTGGAAGTTTGTAAATTTGTCCTTTAAACCCTGTTTTTGGGATCCCATGTGCCCTACATTTATATTAATGAAAATAGTCTGTTTATGACCAAAATCTTTTAACCCTAACTTGATTATGACTTTAGGATCACATATTTATTCAAATGACTTGATTAGCAAGTCTTGCACTATTTCAAATACACAGTGTAACAGTCTTGGTTATGCCCTGGATAACCAAGACTGTTACACTGTATGTTTAAAATAGTGCAAGACTTCCTAATCAACTCATTTGAATAAAAATGTGATCCTAAAGTCATAATCAGGTTAGGGTTAAAAGATTTTGATCATAAACGGTTAGTTTTCATTAAAATAGATGTTGGGTACATGGGATCCAAAAAATAGGGTTTAAAAGACAATTTACAAACTCTCAAAAGTTATATACAATCAGAGGTCACTCTAATGGCAAAATACACATTTTAGGTTTCTGCCTTTACAATCCCCCGGCCGTGCCGGATGAGAAACTGACAATGTACATCTCGCCTCCAGAGCTCTCCAACTCATGGTTGATCCATCTTACCCTTGCCTTTACCTGCACCACATAGCACCCGTGAACCGAGGCCCAGCAAGAAAACCATAACAACATAACACAATCAATTATGATAATCACATAACTCACAAGGCAGTTAACCAGATATTCAACAAGACATAGCATCAAGCTAACAACAATAAACATCTATATTCAACATTTATTTCAATCAATACACAATACTCAGGGTCGACGCCGTTAGGCCACACCCTCTGTTTAACCCATTGACTCCGGCTCGCTTAGGTCGAGTCCAATGTTTATCTAGCTAACCCCAGCTCACATTGGCCGAGCCGCGTCCTGTGCGCAAATTATCATCCTCGACACTCTTAGGTTGTTCATTTCATGCTCACATGGCATTATCACAGTTATACAGCATATGTATTAAAATATAGGGAATCTCAGACCCAACATATCCACACAAGGGTACAATTTTCTTACCTTTAATTCTGAGCAGAGATAATGGAATGGTCCTGAGCACGATCCTCAGTCCCAAGCCTTGGCGGCAAACCAAGTCACAGTGTGCAATGGGTAAATGTTAACTTCCAATCCAAATAAATACTTAGGTGATAGAAACTAGCCTCTGGGACCTCAATTTCTACCAAACCGGGCAGTAGAAATTTTCCTAAGTGCCTAGGTTCGAACCCCCGAGCCTTACCAATTCTAGAAACAATTCTAAGACTAAAATCTCAGGCAGGCCACGATTTGGCTTAGTGGGTTGCGACTTGCCCCCAAGGCAGAGACAAAGTACCCAAGCCAAAGGGGAAGTAGGCCGCGACTTGGCTTAGTGGGTCACGGCGCCCTCCCATCTCAGAGAGCATCCCAGGCCAAAATGGCCACATGCGTCGCAGCGCCTTAGAGCTGGGTCGCGGCACGCCCCTTCGAGCCTAGAAATTCTGGGTTTTTCTCCACCTCCTTCCAGCCAAAACTTCTAGAATTCAAACCAAATTTACCTCCCACTTCCAACTAAAATACAACAACAAGTCCATGACTCTAATCCCTAAATTCCAAGCATGTTATAATACATAAACTTTATCAAAACCACCAGCAATTCACCAAGAAATCTTAATCAACACACTAAAATCCATACCCCAACTCAGTAACAATTTCATCACCCAAATACCCAGAATTATACATGTTCTAAGCTTTACAACTACTCAGCTTAACTTCCTCCCTATCAAGCTAAACTCTTCAGCAAGTTAAATAACCAGAGCTTACCTTAACTATGGCTGAATCCCCACAAATTCCAGCTGAGCTTCCTGGTTTCCAAAGCCTCAATTCATCTACTTCCAGCTTCAAGCCTAAGTTCCTCAGTCCTTAACTTCCTTCAACAACTCAAACTCAATCACCAAGAGAGAGAGAGAGAGAGAGGAGAGAAATCATGAGAGAGATGAGAGAGAGGCTTCAAATCTACCTTTTTCTGCCTAGTCCCAAATGATTTATGACTATATCCCTTAGTTTTTAGGTAAAATACCACCATGCCGCTCCTAATCATACTATTCCTTTAACTATTCTCAAGGTAAAATAGTCATTTTCCCCTAGTTCCTGCTAATTCGTCAAATGTTCCTAATATTTACCAATCAAACCCATCATCCATTTAATTACCAATTATTTATTCAATATCTAATAATTTCCAATATAGTCTCTAAATTCCCAAAATTACCCCTAGGCTCCCCCGAGCCGGGTATTAAATCCCGCTGTGACTATTTCAGTAATCCGCTCACTAGGACCATCTCAAGCCATACGGTCCAAATATATCCACATAATAATGTGGTCTCAACAATTTATCACAGATAATCACATTTATGCCCTCAACAGGCCAAAATTACAAATATGCCCTTATAAGCTATAAAGTGCCCACATGCATATCTAGTATTCACAAACATGCATGTCACATAGTCATATAATCATATAATCATGCATTTAATAATTTAATCACACATATACCAATTATGCCCCCCGGCATGCTAATCAAGGCCCTTAAGCCTTATTAGTGATTTTGGGTCGTTACAACTATCCCCTCCTACTGAGAATTTCGTGCTTGAAATTTACCTGAATAACTCGGGATACTGATTTTGCATCGCTGACTTAAGCTCCCAGGTCGCTTCCTCAACCTTGTTATTCCTCCATAACATTTTGACTAGAGGAATCGCCTTGTTTCGTAGAACCTTGTCTTTCCTGTCTAAGACCTGAACCGGTCGCTCCTCGTAAGACAAATCTGTTTGCAGTTCTAAGTCTTCATATTTCAACACATGAGTCGTCTCTGAGGCGTACTTCCGAAGCATAGAAATGTGGAATACGTCATGAACTCCCTACAATGACGGTGGCAGTGCCAACCTATAGGCCACCTGCCTGATCCTCTCCAGGATCATAAAAGGTCCAATGAATCTATGGCTCAACTTGCCCTTCTTCCTAAACCTTCTCACCCCTCGCAGTGTTGAGACTCCCAGAAACACGTGGTCCCCTACTTGGAACTCCATGTCCCTACGCTTAGGATCAGCGTAGCTTTTCTGTCTACTCTGCGAAGCGAGCATTCGAGCTCAGATCTTCTCGATAACCTCATTAGTCTTCTGAACCATCTCCGGTCCCAAATACTTCCTTTCACCCATCTCATCCCAATGAATGGGTGATCTACACTTCCTCCCATATAACATCTCGTATGGAGCTACTCCAATCGTTGATTCATAACTGTTGTTGTACGAAAACTTTATCAATGGGATATACTTACTCCAAGACCCCTTAAAGTCTATCACGCATGCTCTGAGCATGTCCTCCAATACCTTAATCATCCTCTCAGACTGTCCATCAGTCTGAGGATGAAAGGTCGTACTAAACTTCAACAGAGTCCCCATAGCGTTCTGCAATCCACCCTAAAACTTGGAGGTAAACATAGGATCCCGGTCTAATACTATAGACTTGGGAACCCCATGGAGATGTACAATCTCCCTCACATACAACTCTGCATACTGATCCACATTATAAGTCGACTTCACTGGTAGAAAGTGAGCTGACTTGGTGTATCTGTCTACTATCACCCACATCGAGTCCTGCAGCTCCACTATCCTGGGTAAACCTCCCACAAAATCCATCGTAATGTCCTCCCATTTCCACTCAGGAATACCTAAAGGCTGTAGCAACCCCGCTGACCATTGGTGCTCAACCTTCACTTGTTAACAAGTTAAACACTTGGCCACGTACTCCACATCGTTCTTCATCCCAGGCCACCAATATAATGTCCGTAGATCCTAATACATCTTCATGGTACTTGGATGGAGTGAGTATGGTGTAGTAATCAGTCGGGACACAGATCCGACCCTTATATTGTAATAACCCAGTCTCTGAAGTGGAATAGTCCTTAGCCACTCCCGCTAAGACTTTCTCTCTAACCTTCTACAACTATGCATCTACCAACTGGCCCACTTTAATCCGCTCTAACAGGGTCGACTGTAAAGTAATATTGGCTAACCACCCCACAACCAACTCTATCCTTGCTCTGGACTTGATATTTGTGCCGAGCTAAACTACTGTCCCGTGCCCCTCTGGCTTAATGATCTGCCACCATATTGGCTTTCCCTGGGTGGGAAAGGATATCACAATCATAATCCTTTACCAACTCTAGCCAATGCCTCTGCCTCATGTTCAGATCCTTCTGGGTGAAAAAATACTTCAAACTTTGTGATTGGTGTATATCTCGCAATTCTCTCCATACAGATAATGTCACCACACCTTCAGTGCGAATACCACCGCTGCCAATTCCAAATCATGGGTAGGATACCTCTACTCATACACCTTCAACTGCCGTGATGCACAAGTTATAACATTCTCATTCTGCATCAACACGCATCCCAAACCCAACCTCGATGCATCACAATATACCAAAAGATTCCCTTTGTCAAAGGGAGACTCAACACATGTTCTGTAATCAGTCGTTGCTTCAATTCCTGGAAGGTATTTTTACACTTATCTGACCAGACAAACTTTAGATTCTTTGGTGTCAATTCTGTCATCGGTGCAGCAATCTTTGAGAACCCTTCCACAAAACATCTGTAATATCCCGCTAATCCAAGGAAGCTCCTAACCTTTGAGGAGTTCCTTGGCCTCGACCAATCATTCACTGCCTCCACCTTAGATGGATCCACCTTAATCCCATCTTCACCAAAAATATTTCCAAGGAGTGTCACTTCTGGTAGCCAAAACTCACACTTCTTAAATTTGGCATACAATTGGTGCTCCCTCAACCTCTGCAAGACCTGTCGGAGATGTTGTTCATGCTCTGCCTCTGAACTAGAGTACACTAGGATGTCGTCGATGAAGACAATCACAAACTGATCCAAGAAGTCCTGGAACACCCTGTTCATCAAATCCATAAATGCTACTGGGGCATTGGTCAAACCAAACAGCATGACCAGGAACTCATAATGCCCATACCTCGTTCGGAAGGCCGTCTTTTGTATATCCTCATCCTTGATCCCCAGCTGGTGATAACCAGATTGAAGATCAATCTTTGAGACCACCGTCTTTCCCTGCAGCTGGTCAAACAAGTCGTCGATCCTTGGTAAGGGGTATTTATTCTTGATGGTCAACTTGTTCAACTTCCTGTAGTCTATACACATCCTCAAAGTCTCATCCTTCTTCTTCACAAATAAAACTGGAGCACCCCATGGTGAGTAGCTAGGCCTGATAAACCCCAATTCAAGAAGTTCTTGCAACTATATCTTAAATTCCTTTAGTTCCGCTGGAGCCATCCTATAGGGTGCTCTAGACACTGGCTCAATCCCTGGCGCTAGCTCAATAACGAATTGAATCTCCCTGTGCAACAACAGTCCTGGTAAATCCTCAGGGAACACATCCAAGAACTCACAAACTAATCTGGTCTCTCCCAGCCCTACTGGCAAAACTCTGGTAGTATCCACCACACTAGCTAGGAAACCTATACAACCTCCCCGTAATACATCTCTAGCTCTCAATGCTGATATCCTGGGGATGCGGGGTCCATGCATCGCACCCAGGAAAACAAATGGATCCTCTCCCTCAGGCTCAAAAGTCACCATCTTCTTCTTGCAATCAATGGTAGCCCCATATCTGACCAGCCAATCCATCCCAAGGATCATGTAAAAATCCTCCATACCTAACTCAATCAAGTCTACTAATAGCTCCCTACCATCAACCATCACTGGCAGTGCTTTAATCCATCTCCTAGAAACCACCAGTTCCCTTGTAGGTAGTATACTCCCAAACCTCGCAGTATAATACTCACTAGGTCTGCACAATCTATCAATCACCTTACTTGTAGAGTCCAAGAACTTTACTTAGCTAATTGTTTAGTAGTATTATAGTATGTTTAGTATTATCTTTGTAACTGTGGATTTTTGGTTCAGACCGGGAATTATTTGGACACTCATAGTAGTACTTATAGATTTTCTAAGTTTAATCTATAGTTTAAGAATATTAAGTATAACCTAAGGTTTGATTAATGTGACTGATATTAAGGATTATATTTATTATACTATAAGGTTTAGATATCAACCAATAGGATTTTAAGCACATGTTATGAATGGTGATTAAGGATTAAGTATTTTTTAGGATTAAATTTAATAAGGAGTAAAGTTTGAATGTTATAGGGTCAGTCAGCAGCTTTGAGTACGTTGAGGGCTTAGTCAAGGCTGTTTACTCCATTCAAACTTAGCTAAAAATGTGTAATTTCATGTTTAAATATTCAGCGTGTGCCGATATATCGCAGCTATAGGGGGCGATATATCGCAGCACGTAGATACGGAAAACACGAATCGATGCACGGTCGCCTCGGGAACAATGGTCCAGGCGATATATCGCCTATAGGGGGCGATATATCGCCTCCTCCAGCATAAATTCAAACACTTTTGAATTCTTTTCCTTTCAGCCATTCAAACTCCTCCATAAGTCCAGCATCTTTTGAACGAGTCTTCAGCCTCTGCTGAACGATTATTCAAATGATTTTCACCTAAAAAGCCATTATTTTTATTCAAGTAAAATCAAGATACTTTCATTCCCAAACTCTATAAATAGGACCTAGTACCCAGCCATTACTCACCTTTTGCTCTAAGTTCTGAAGCTGCTAGTGTTAAGTGAGTGTGAGAGTGTAAACACCTGGTTTGGGAAAATCATAAGCTTAAACATCATAAGCTTATCAAATACTTTGGGAATTGAGGTTCTATAGTATTTCTGTTGAGGTGTAGATTGGTCTTTCAAGTCTTTGAGGTAACCAAAACTCTAGTTCATTTCTGCATTATGTTATTTTCTTTCTCATAGTCTTCTACTCAATCTCTAACCTTAATCTTCATTTTGGTTAGGGAATCTAAGTTCTTGAGCGCATAAGTTTCGGTAAGCATGTTTCTTAAATGGTTTAGTCTTCCCATTTCCTTTTCATCTCTTTCCTTCTTTCAACTCACTCTTGTTCATTATGGTTTTAGGAGTGTTCCAAAAAGTCCCAACTCAGTCCACATATCCCGGTAACTTTGGTAAGGAAAATGGGCTAGAATCAATATGTTATATGCTTCTATTATCTTATGTTTTATGTTGTTAAATGTGTTATGATATGTATGCATGTATGTTTGTAGGCTTGGGCATATGACCTACTTAGCTAGTAGGACCCCACTAATCCCATGGGCATATGCTTGTTTAGTCTATGGGACCCCAAGTAATAATGGCCATTATAATAAGTGTATGTTATATGTATTATGTTAAGTCTTTATGTTTCTTGTGAAATTTATGTGTATGACTATGTGTTAGATTTTTCCTTGCTGGGCATTAGGCTCATTCCTTTCTGTTTTATGTGCAGGAAAATAAGCTTTAGAGGCGGTAAGATTCGTGACGCTTAGAGGATGTGTATCGATGGTGAATGGAGTCAAGGGGCCGAGCGTTATTCGATTCGAGGATGTAGTCTCATTTTATCTTTTTATGGTTTTATATGTATTTTCCGCATTTCTTATGTAATTCTTTTCATTTAAATCATGTTTTGTTTTTAAAGACAATGGGATCCCATATCCTTCTTAGTATTTATTTGTAAGTATCTCTTATTTTACAAGTTACTCAATAAAATTATGGTATTTTCGTAAAAAATGTAAGTTTATGTATAGTTTCGTTAATGGTCCAAATAGTCTAGATTAGTGGGTCATTACATTACTAGAAACAAAAGAATGTGTAGCACCAGAGTCAATCAATACAGTAAAAGGAGAGCCAGTGCTAGAAAGCTGATCTGTCACCGCCAAGGGACTAGCCTTGGCCTCTGCCTGCATCAGGGTGAACACTCGAGCTGGAGTCAAGCTGTCCACCTTCCCTACTTCTTCGTTCTTTACTGTTGGGCAGTCTTTCTTGAGGTATCCCACCACCCCATATACATAATAGGCCTTCACCCGACATTCACTCGGATGGCGTCTTCTGCACCTCATGCACTTTGGATAGATTCTCCATGTCTCACCGCCTCCCTGGCGGCCACCCTGAGCACCCTGACCCTTCCTATCAGGATCATCAGTGTTTGAACTGTCAGGGGTCTTCCTTTTCAGATCATTGGAGCCTCCACCCCTACCAGACCCTGAATATGGAGGCACCGCTCTGCGAACCTCCCGTCTCGCAGCGTTCTCCCTCAAAATCTTATTTTCTGCCTCCTCAGCGGTAAGAGCCTTCTCAACAGCTTGGGCATAAGTCGTCCCCCCAGCCACTGTTGTAATTCTCACATCTCGGGCTATCATAGCATTAAGCCCTCTAATAAATCTATGTAGTTTGGTTGCATCAGGAAGCACTAGGTCTCGTGCGAACTTTGCAAGCCTGTCAAATTTCAGGGCATACTCTGTAACTGTCATATTGCCCTGCACTAACCCCATAAACTCATTCACCTTCGCCGCCCTGACATCAACATTATAGTACTGAACAAGTCTCTGAACCCATCCCAAGTCAGAGTAGAAACATCCTTGGTTTGTGATGCCACTTCCCACCAGATACGCACATCCTCTCTCAGTATATAGGTGGCACAAGCTACCCTATCATTGCCTTCCACCCTCATGAAATCTAGGACAGAAGTTATCATACTCATCCATTGTTCGACCTTTAGTGGATCTAGTCCTCCCTCAAAGGTTGGAGGATGCTACTTCCTAAACCTCTTATGTAGTGGCTCCCACATGCTCCCAACCTCAGGTGTCTAAACAATTGGTGCCACAACAAGTGGCAAAATAGGTGCAGCACTCCCTGACGGAGCCTGCTGTCTCAGAAGACGAATATTCTCTTCCTGACTCTGTAACCGAGCTTGCTTGTCTGCAAGTATCTGCTGCTAGTTCTCAGGGATTGGTGGAGGGTTCTGGCCCTGGTCATCATCTCTAGCCTCAAATCCTGTGTCGGCTAGTCGTATAGATCACCTTGGAAGCATAGCTATCCAAGTTTATCTACAATCAACAACTCGAAGGTCAGACAATGATGACAGGGTAACAAATCTTTCAACGATCCACCGTTGGAACACAACCAACCACAAGCAATCAAGATGAAAATAATCATTCTAATGTTCACCCACACGTAACAGCAATGTTGGACGCCTCATTATCATCACACAATAGTCAAGGACCAGGCCCTATCAGTATCTCATGCTCCCTATTAATCATGTAGTAAAGCATTTATATTTCATTCAAGCACTTAAGCATATAATCACATGTATACAATTACTAAACAATGAGTCGAGCTTGTCTTTAGCGGCGAGTGTACATGTCCAGCCAGTCTTCAAGAACCCTTAAACCTAGACCACTCTGATACCAAGTTGTAATGCCCTGGATAACCAAGACCATTACACTGTGTATTTGAAATAGTACAAGACTTGCTAATCAAGTCATTTGAATAAAAATGTGATGCTAAAGTCATAATTAGGTTAGGGTTAAAAGATTTTGATCATAAATGGTTAGTTTTCATTAAAATAGATGTTGGTACATGGGATCCCAAAAACAGGGTTTAAAAGACAATTTATAATCTCTCAACAGTTATATACAATCAGAGGTCACTCTAATGGAAAAATACACATTTTAGGTTTTTTTCCCTGTACAATCCCTTGGTCATGGTAGACGAGCAGCTGACAATGTACATCTCACCCCTAGAGCTCTCCAACTCATGATTGATCCATCTTACCCTTGCCTTTACCTGCACCACGTAGCATCCGTGAGCCGAGGCCTAGCAAGAAAACCATAACAACATAAGACAATCAATGATGATAATCTCATAACTCAGAAGACAGTTAACCAGATATTCAACAAGCCATAGCATCATGCTAACAACAATAAACATCTATATTCAACAGTTTATTTCAATCAATACACAATACTCAAGGTCGACGCCGTTAGGCCGCACCCTCTGTTTAACCCACTGACTCCGGCTCGCTTAGGTCGAGTCCAGTGTTTATCTAGCTGACCCCAACTCACAGTGGCCGAGCCGCGTCCTGTGCGCAAATTATCAGCCCTAACACTCTTAGGCTGTTCATTTCATGCTCACATGGCATTATCATAGTTATACAACATATGTATTCAAATACAGGGAATCTCAGTCCCAACATAGCCACACATTTGGAGAACACACTATAAGTCTTTTGGTTTTGAAGAAACTTTTCTTTTACTGGTTTCTGTGTTTTTTTGTTTGTTATATCATGCTCATCCACACTTCACTGTAGTCAATATTAGGTTGTTCTCCAAATGTTTTTGGCACGTAGGCTTCGACTTAGGTTTACTGAGTAGGTTTAAGATATCTCTAGAACTGTGATATTCATAAAACTAGGTAATTTCTGGGTAAACCTGGGCAATTTATGGAGAATTTTAGGAAATATCCATTCAGGATATAGAAGATGAAAAGTTCTTAGGGTTCGAAACCAGCTTGCTTAGAGGTTACGCTTCCTGAGTGGTTTTGCAGTAAACCGCCCCCCAAGGAGAATAGTGGCCTGTTTTTCTGACACACGGATCCCTAAACATCAGGGGTCTGTTGGGGAACCTAGGTGCGTAGCATAGGTAGCGTGTGGCATCATACCGCAGGCTGAGATTACCTTAGCTCGTGTATTGAAAGCCTCAACCCTCCTTCGTGCTTTCTTGCTTTTATAAAAATTCTAGGCCGTTTACTAAGTGATCCATCATTCTTGTTCGCCAGGTGAACTAATGGCGTCCAAGAAGAGTGTACCCAAGAATAGTGCAACCAGCTCATCATCTCAACGAGCCAACAAAGGAAAGGAGGTTGCCTTCGAATCCCCTATCCCTCAGTTTGGCCCTGTGGTGGAGGAGGAGGTCGTGTTCGGACTTGACGCATTCTTCGAGGCAGAGAGTATTGTCTCCAAGATCACAACCCAAGGAAGGGTCAACAAGATAATGTTGTCCCACAACATTGAGGTCGGGACTGGCACCCTCATTGCCCAACCTCCATATGAAAGGGAACGAAGCTGCGCGCCACTCCACGATGACTTTTCGGCCTGGAGTGATGAGCACTTAAAGGCAGGGGCCTTTCTTCCCCTTGATCAATATTTTGCCGACTTCCTCAACTACGTGAAGTTGGCACCATTTCAGCTCCCCCCGAATTCATATTGGCTACTGGCGGGGTTGAAGTACCTTTTCCTGAAGCACGAGTGGGAGGTCCCCACCCCGGCGGATATTCTCTACTTTTTCTGCCTCAAGGCCAGCCCGGATCAACGAGGGCGAGGTGACAGGTTTTATTGCTTGACCCGATTCCCAAACTCGCCCGCAGTCATCGAGTTGCCCAGGCATCCCAACGACTACAAAGATCAGTTCTTTATGTCGAATGGGTTTTGCAATTGCGAACATCTCTACTTCAATCGTCCTCTTAAGTTTTATTTTCTTTCTTAGCTCATGAAATTATTCTCTTCATAACTAGAATCTTCTCGCGTGTATACTAACTGAGTAGTATCTTCATGCAGCCATTTTTGCGAGGACGGCCAAATCTGTGACCCTCGGGAGTCAATATGATACTCTATCGAGGCTTCCGCCTAGCGAGAAGGATTACCGCCAACTTGTGTTCGACAACACGATGTTGGCATGTAAGTTAATTACTGAAGGCTAGACTCTGGCCTTGAGAAGAACACAGGCTAACATTCCGATAGTTCGCGAGCTAGCGCCTATCCCCAAAGGGGGTGCTGAAGCCGACGAAGGTGAAGAGCAAGAAGAAGATGAGGTACCTCTCGTGTGGAAGAGGCAAGCTCTTGAGGCTGCTCAGGACCTTGATGTAGAGTGAGCTTCATCGGGGGCAGCAGCCGGCCCCTCCGGCCAAGGTAACCCATACCCCTTTAGGGACTTAGATAGGGTTGTCGCCGACCTTAGGCTAGTTAGGTTTAACCCAAACTAGCTCGTACATCATCACCTTAATGACCTCAACCGTAACATAACACTGCTTCAGTGTTTGGATCATTTAGTATTATTCCACGACATGGGCCACCCCAGGGGCACTGTAGTTGTAGACAACACCCTATCCCTTAGGTCAGTCTTTTTTGAAGAGTATGGAACCAACCTTAGGTCGTGAGCCTCCCTGCGCCAGGGTATCCTTGCCCATGGACTTAGACAATATGTAGAAGAGTCTAGCCCCACGATAGAAACTGAGCCTGAACCTCCTCTAATCCAAGAAGTTGTAGACTTAGGCTCCCCTTTTCCTATAGCGGTTCCGAGGCCGGAGGTCGTGGCAATAGACTCCTCCTCTAGCTCGGAGGGTAGGACTTTTTGCTATATAGTATATCATTTTATGTAAACTGATGACTTTGTATGTATATTAACGTCCTTCCCAATCTTTTTCAGGCAAGGAGATGGCACAACAAGGGGTTCCTGATATCCGCATGATTTTCCAGGAGGGAAATTCCAGCTCGGGGCCACTCGTAAAGAAGCTCTGGCTTACATCAAAGAAGGTGCCTCCTGCAGCAGGAACGACCTCCAAATCCCTGGCTAAGGGGAAAGGCTAGAGCTCGACAGCTCCTGCTACTCAGGAGAAGAGGGGTCCGCCTCCACCTCCTCCCCGATTTTGACCCGCCTCTGCTCAGGATCAGGCAGCACAAGCTGATCCCCCAGCGCCTATCATCCCCACCGCCTCCCTACGTATTCTGGTCAATGCCCAGGACTTGGAGAAGATCCCGGATACCTTTTGGGGGACTCTCTATGACACGGGTAACCATACGGTGGAGCATTTTTACAAGACCAATCCGAAGGACCTGAGGGTGATCGAGGAGAGGAGCCCGGAGAACGTTATGGAGTCCGTGCTGGGGATGAACCTTACAGTAAAACAACTTTCCTTAGCCAAACATACTCTTTTGATTTTATCCCAGCACGTGTCTAACTTGCTTCTTTACTTTTTGCAAGCGGTCTTGGCTTAGCACCCTAGCATAGCTCGGGCCAGGGCCAGGAATGACGAGCTTCGGGGCGAGCTCGAGGCTGCTCAGACAGCCTTGACTGCCACCCAGACTGCCCTTACAACTGCTCAGCAAGGCGAGCTGGATGCCAAGGCTGCTCTTGCAGCATCTCAAGAGGGTGAGCAGGCTGCAAAGGCTGCCTTAGCTGCTCTGCAAACCAAGCTCGCGGAGGCCAAAGCCAAGCAATTGGAGGCCGAGACTGCTGTCAAGGAGGAGAAGGCGGCCTCGCTAACCTCCATGGAGGGCATGTTGTACCATTGCTTGGCCTTCAAACAGGATGGTAACTTCTCCTTCCTGGCCTCTGAAGTGTGGGATCCCTACCTCGAGAAGTTCAAGGCTCGGATTCAACAAGAGTAGTCCGAGATTGGGGAGGCCTCCACCGCTGGCGAGCAGGAGATTGAGGAGGTGACGACCTCAGAATGCCTTGGAGGGTCTTAATTTTCTTTTGTCTTTGTTCACCTTTTATATAAATAATTTTTTTTTGTAAACATTTTCTGTGTTGGCCCGATGTGAGGTTATTTTCCTCAAGACAATTTATTTATAATTGGAATATCTACTTTTTATCCACCTGTCTTTTCCTTGATTTTTCTTATGATTATGACTTGTACATTCAAAATCTTAGGAAATGACTTTTAGACTGGGACAGATATTCTAATTTCAGTTATAACCAAAGTTAATGTTTGATTTATATCCTACCTATTAAGTATAAGGCCTTGGACCCGTTTCTATCTGGTATTTTGAATATTCTGAACTTAGTTCTTGTTAGGTTTTATTATTATCCTGAGCTTCTAAGGAAGCCATCGAATCTTCAATTTTGCTAACTTCTAAGTCGTGGTCTTGGTCATATCCAGTATTTTTTAATGGTTTGAAACTTAGTTCATGCTAGGTTTATTGACACCTTGTGTTTTTTGCAAAAAACATAATTTTCTTACCTTTAATTTCGAGCAGAGATAATGGACTGGTCCCGAGCACGATCCTCAGTTCCGAGCCTTGGCGAAAAACCTAGTCACAGTGTCCAATGGGTAAATGCTAACTTCCTATCCAAATAAATACTTAGGTGATAGAAACTAGCCTCCAAGATCTTAATTTCTACCAAACCGGGTAGTAGAAATTGTCCCGAGCGCCTAGGTTTGAACCCCCGAGCCTTACCAATTCTAGAAATAATTCTAAGACTAAAACGTCAGGCAGGTTGCGACTTAGCTTAGTGGGTCGCGACTTGCCCCCAAGTCAGAGACCAAGTACCCAAGCAAAAGGGGAAGTGGGTCGCGACTTGTTTTAGTGGGTCGCGATGCGCCCCCATCTCAGAAAGCATCCCATGCCAAAGTGGCCACACGTGCCGCGGCACCCCAGAGCTGGGTCGCGGCGCGCCCCTTCGAGCCCAGAAATTCTGGGTTTTTCTCCATCTCCTTCCAGACAAAACTTATAGAATTCAAACCAAATATACCTCCCACTTCCAACTAAAACATAACAATGAGTGCATGACTCTAATCCCTAAATTCCAAGCATGTTATACAGCATAAACTTTATCAAAACCACCAGCATTTCACCAAGAAATCTTAATCAACACACTAAAATCCATACCCCAACTCAATAACAATTTTATCACCTAAATACCCAGAATTATACATGTTCTAAGCTGTACAACTACTCAACTTAAATTCCTTCCTATCAAGCTAAACTATTCAGCAAGTTAAATAACCAGAGCTTACCTCAACTATGGCTGAATCCCCACAAATTCCAACTTAGCTTCCCTATTTCCAAAGCCTCAATTCATCTACTTCCAGCTTCAATCCTAAGCTCCTCAGTCCTTAACTTTCTTCAACATCTCAAACTCAATCACCAAGAGAGAGAGAGAGAGAGAGAGAGAGAGGAGAGAAATCGTGAGAGAGATAAGAGAGAGCTTTCCTTCAGTTTCTACCTCTTTCTGCCTAGTCCCGAATGATTTCTGAGTATATCCCTTAGTTTCTAAGAAAAAGACCACTATGCCCTTCCTAATCATACCAATCCTTTAGCTATTCTCAGGGTAAAATAGTCATTTTCCCCCAGTTCCCACTAATTCCTCAAATGTTCCTAATATTTACCAATCAATCCCGTCATCCATTTAATTACCAATTATTTATTCAATATCTAATCATTCTCGATATATTCTCTAAATTCCCAAAATTACCCCTAGGCTCCCTTGAGCCGAGTATTAAATCCCGCTGTGACTATTTCGCTAATCCAATCACTAGGACCGTCTCGAGTCATACGCTACAAATATATCCACATAATAATGTGGTCTCAACAATTTATCACAAATAATCACATTTACGCCCTCAACGAGCCAAAATTACAAATATGCCGTTATAAGCTATAAAGGGCCCATATGCATATCTAGTACTCACAAACATGCATGTCACATTGTCATATAATCATATAATCATGCATGCCACATAATCATGCATTTAATTATTTAATCACACATATACCAATTATGCCTTCCCGACACGCTAATCAAGGTCCTTAAACCTTTTTAGTGATTTTAGGTCGTTATAGCGTTACATTGATATATATGGATGATGTCATGGTTGTCATCAACTCTAAACAAGCTATTCACACCTTAATTCTATATTTATCATTTTGCTTTCGATTAAAAGATCTTGGTGAACTAAAATTCTTTATTGGTCTTGAAATTTCTAGAAATGCTAAAGGTCTTTTTCAATCTCAAAGAGGATATGCCATACAAATATTAGATGAAACTGGGAACATTGACCAAAGCACTGCATCTACTCCCATGGAAGCTAACTTGAAGGTGTCAAATGAGGATGGGGTCCTCCTTGAAGATTGTACTTCATATTGCAGACTCGTTGGGAAACTCTTGTATCTTATCATCACTCAGCCCGACCCCTCATTTGCCATAAATCACCTTAGTCAATTACTCTTAGCCCCTCAGAAGCCTTATCTCCTTCCTGCTCAATGAGCTTTACATTACATCAAAATAACTCCTAGTCGTGGTCTCTTATATTTTAGTAACAACAACATCACTTCTCAGCTCCTTCCTTAGTCTTGGACCATGAGATATACATTACAAGTTTTCTGTAAAGTAGATTTGGCTGCTTGTCCTAATACTGGCACTCCATCACTGGCATCTGTGTATTCCGTAATGGTCTCTCATATCCTAAAATTCCATGAAAAAACACACCATTCCTTGTTCTTCCATTGAAGCCGAATATCGATCTATGGCTAATGCCACCACAAAACTCATGTGGCTGCTTTCCTTGCTGAATGAGCTCTATTTCCCCCAATCCAAGCCCACTCTCCTTTACTGTGACAACAAATTTGCTATTCACATCTCATCTAACCTAGTTTTCCATGAGAGGACCAAGCACATAAAAATTGGATGTCATCTTGTATGGGACAAAATCTCTAAAGGAATATTCAAAACTCTTCACGTTTCTAGCCACAACCAGCTAGCTACCATCCTTATCAAAGCTTTGCAGCCAAACTAGTTTCAACACCTTGTCTCCAAAATGGGTCTTCATTCTATATATGACCCCTCTTATGGGGGAGTCTTAGTTGTATAACTTATTTTTTTATTTATTTTCCGTTCGAGGAGTACTATCCTATCGTTTTGTTCTGTTATGGGACCCTTCCTTAATATAAAAGGAGTCCATTATTTCTCGGACTAACCAAGTGTGACTATTGTATAAAAACATAACTTTTTCTTCAATAATATTTTTTAGGGTTTATACATTTTTGGATCCTGTGTTTTGTCTCATTACCTGTTTGGACCCTGTATTTTGACAAATTACTTTTTGGACCCTATGTTTTGTAAAATGGTTCAAATATAAACACGATTTTGGTCAAAATTTTCTCAACTAAAATTACAATTAATTCACCAAACTAACAATTCAGAACAAAAATAAAATCATTGTGCTTAAAAACTGTATTGTTATATTCAATTTTTTCTTCATCAAAATTGAGTTTATGGGTCTATTTAACAGTTTTACAAAATATAGGATCCAACAATGAATTTTTTAAAATACAGGGTTCAATCAGGTATTTAGAAAAAACACAGGTAACAAAAAAGTATAAACATTTTTTTCCTTTTCTCATTTTCTTCTCATTACCTGTTTAGACCCTGTGTTTTGTCTCATTACCTGTTTGGACCTTGTATTTTGACAAATTACTTTTTGGACCATATGTTTTGTAAAATGGTTCAAATATAAACACGATTTTGGTCAAAGTTTTCTCCACTAAAATCACAATTAATTCACCAAACTAACAATTCAGAACAAAAATAAAACCATTGTGCTTAAAAACTGTATTGTTATATTCAATTTTTTCTTCATCAAAATTGAGTTTATGGATCTATTGAACAATTTTACAAAATATAGGATCCAAAAATGAGTTTTTTAAAATACAGGGTTCAATCAGGTATTTAGAAAAAACACAGGGTCCAAAAAAGTATAAACATTTTTTTTCCTTCTCTCGTTTTCTTCTCATTACTTGTTTGGACCTGTGTTTTGTCTCATTACCTGTTTGGACCCTGTATTTTGACAAATTACTTTTTGAACCCTATGTTTTGTAAAATGGTTCAAATATAAAAAGGATTTTGGTCAAAGTTTTCTCAACTAAAATTACAATTAATTCACCAAACTAACAATTCAAAACAAAAATAAAATCATTGTGCTTAAAAACTATATTGTTATATTCAATTTTTTCTTCATCAAAATTGAGTTTATGGGTCTATTGAATAATTTTACAAAATATGGGATCCAAAAATGAATTTGTTAAACTACAGGGTTCAATCAGGTTTTTAGAAAAAATATAGGGTTTAAAAAAGTATAAACATTTACTTTTTGAACCCTATGTTTTGTAAAATGGTTCAAATATAAATACAATTTTGGTCAAAGTTTTCTCAACTAAAATCACAATTAATTCACTAAACTAAAAATTCAGAACAAAAATAAAATCATTGTGCTTAAAATCTAGGAATGTAAATGGGCCGGGTCTGCCCCGCCCCGCTTCCGCCCCGCCCCGCCCCGCGAAAATTTTGCCCCGCCCCGCCCCGCCCCGATTAGTTTCTTGGAGCGGGGCGGGTCGCCCTGCCCCGCCCCGGCTTAATCGGGGCGGGTCTGCCCCGCCCCATTTGCCCCATTTAACTTTTTTTTTTTTTTAGAAACATTAAATTATAATTTTAGAATTTTCCCCAAGCCTAAATATTATTTTTTATTGTAATCTTTATATTTTACACTTGGTATCAACTACACCATCAAATAATATATATTTTTTTTTATTTTAACATTTACAAAATAAATACAAGAATAATGATGAATTATATAAAACATATTTTTCAATATTTAAAATTCTTTCTAGTCTATATAGAATTAAAAATATTCTAAACCACATATAAAATGTCAATTTTCCGTACTATGTATATAAGTAGCATGAGAGAATTGAGTTAGAGACTAAAAAAAAAAAAATTGAGGCGGGCCGGCCCCGCCCCGTTTAAATTCCTAGCGGGTCGGGGCTGCCCCGCCCCGCTTAAATTCATAGCGGGGCGGGTCGGGGCTGCCCCGCCCCGCTTAAATTCATAGCCCCGCCCCGAATTCCGCCCCGTTTTTACCGGGGCAAAGATGCCCCGTCGGGTCGGGGCCCCGCCTCGCCCCGCCCCGCCCCGCCCCGCCGCCCCATTTTGCCATCCTTATTAAAATCTGTATTGTTATATTCATTTTTTTTCTTTATCAAGATTGAGTTTATAGGACTATTGAACAATTTTACAAAATATAGGATCCAAAAATGAATTTTTTTAAATACAGGATTCAATTAAGTATTTAGAAAAAACAGAGGCTCCAACATTTTTTTTCCTTCTCTCGTTTTCTTCTTATGCTTTTGCCATTCTAATAGAGGACCCATTTACTAAAAATTTTTCTCTCGTTTTCTTCTCATGCTTTTGCCATTCTAATAGAGGACCCTCCCATTTACTAAAATTCTTCCTCCTTTTTAGAAAGGGACAAAAAACATGTACTTAAGAAACTGTAGAACCTGCCAACAGGTTATGGTGGTCAGGTAGTGAGCTTGATAGAGCACTCGTTGGCAGCTGCATTGTTCTTTTTATAGTAGTATTATTGCAGGCTAGTGATAATGTCAGTCACTATTTTACTGGTACCTTCTCAACTCACGTCTTCAGTGTTGCTTCAACTCAGGTGAATATGTGTGCTTAACATTTGCCCCTAGTTCATGAGATAGTTTCAATTATATTGAATGTACGACAATTACAGTACTCAAGGTACGAAATAAATCGTGCCTTGCTGACATGTGGAGCCTGGAGTTGATGGTTCGAGACAACTATCCAAGTTGCTCATGATTATTTCACGCTTAACTTGGTACCTTTTTTAAATTCCCATTTTTTTTATTGTTTGATTTGTAGTGATGGACATTGAGATTATCTTTTGATTTTCTTATTTATTCTCTCTTCCTTTTCCCTAAGAATTTTTCTCCCTTATTAGTTTTCGTTTATCAAAGGTTTCACCCAAAAATTGCTTCTTTTTATTGTTTTCTTTCCTAGTTTGAGTCGTATACCTTCATCTTTCGAGCAACTATGGTGTCTGCTGTTGGTTTCTAGATGTCTTTCTTGCTAGAGTTTTTATGATTTTTTCCTTTATCTACTCTAGCGATAGCCTTGGGCTTTTGTTAAAGTAAACCACACAGGTATAGAAAAATCATGTGTTCTTGTGTTCCCATTGATGTTTTCTCCAGTTTCGATTCCTCTTCGAGTTTAGATAGTGAAGTCGAAGAGATATTGAGGAAGTACACTCTTGTGGCTCCTCTTCTTGCTGTCTTTTTGAGCACTACTCTTTATGTGATTTTTTTTCAACAATAATTTAATTTTTAAAGTATTAATGAATTATGTTTTTTTAATTAATTAAAAATGGTTTTAGGTTATTGTTTTTTTAATTAAAAATATTTTCTTTTTAAAATATAATTTTAATAATTTTTATTTTAAATTACTGTAGCAAGGACACAACAAAACACAAACTTTTAGTATTGTTGCTGTAAGAAAAATGGACACATAGGTACTACAAAGCACAAATATTGTGTATTTTATCGTAATTTACTCTATATAATCCATACCAAATACAAGGTAAGAATGAGTAAGGAACATCATATACAAGGCCAGAATGAGCAAGGAACATCATATATATATACAAAGCTTCTCTTGTAGTTTCAAGAATTATCTACAATTGAGAAAGATCAATGGTTTTCAGCATAAAACAACCTGTCCTATAACACATAACAAAACTATTTCCTTGTAGTTGAATGTTACACTAATTCGTTCTAATTGACCAATTCCGCACTTAAGTATACTTTTTGGTAATATATGTAAAAAAATTTACTAAGTAAATTGAGCGGTGAAGATCGATTCAATATACTAGAGAACATAATGGTGACATTCACCATATCTATCGCCTGTATAAATGGGAGAAACATAACATGAAAATATTACCAAACAAGTCATTCTATATGAAATATTTTTGTTGTAGCTAGCGTCGGATATTCATGAATCATGCTGAGGGTTTTTCCCTTTCCAGGGTTTGAGTATCTGAAATGAACATAGCAAACTTGAGTCGACATTCATAAGGGCGCCTGCATTGTTGAACTCTCCACAATAGTTGGGTGCTGAGAATATTGTCACCAGCTGCCTGTCTGCGAAGAATTCGTATCCGTCTTCAACCACCTGCCAATTTAAACACATATACACAATCACAAGTACTTTCTTAATTAGCTTTAGTGACCTAATTTAATTCCACAACTCCCTCTTGAGGTGGTGAGGTGGAAGCCTATATAAGCTATCTTTCCTATTCTTTGTTTTCTCAAATTTTCTCATTCTCTCACAATTTGTGTATTTATTATATTTATATATAACTCCTATTGTATATTTATTGTATTTAACTCCTATTGTATATACTTTATAAAACGTTTTTTTTTTGTATTTACTGTATTCTTTTTCATATTGTATATTAGTAGTAAAATAAGAGAATTATAACGTTTTTATATTTATTCTATTTTTTTCTAGTTAAATTTAGTTCTCATTATTATACAAATGTGTTTTATGTATCCTTGTAATATTATATCAGATGTTCCAGATTTAAAATTTTTGTATTGGTTATTAGAATGATTCTTATTTAAAAAAAAAATAGAATGATTCATTTATATAAAGAGGATTAGTTTAGGAAAATTAATAATTGATAATGAAAATACATTTTATGAGAAATACAAAGATTTTTCTTTTTCACTCTACAACTAAAACAAATATACATAAAATAAATATACATATAATTTGAGAAGTTTTCATTTTCTCTCTCATATTAATTAATACCCTCCCAAATTATAATAATTTGAGAGGCCTTCAAGAAGGAGAAAAGGAATTAATACTTCTTATTTAATGCAAATTACTTATATTTTGCGCTGTAATACATATTAATTGCTTCGATCGATCAAGGTGGCTAAAGCTTTCCATCATTCAAAATCACCAGCTTTAAACTCTGCTTGCATATATGAAAATAAATTTGTTCTTTTCAATTTCCTGTATCTTCTGTGTCCTACCAATTATTTTAAGACACTTCATTCATTTATTTAACATATATTTAAATTGATTTATATATTTCTCTCTTTTCAATTATATTAATACTATAAATTAATGAGGTGTCTTAAAATAATTAGTAGTCTTAAAATAATTGGTGGGACATGAAAGACTGAAAATTGGGGACAGCACAAATTTTTCCTACATATATCACCCTTACAAAATACTAATTAAATTTAAACTTAGGTAAACAGTACAGTTATTATTATTATTATTAGGGTTGAATTTAACTCTATATTATTAAAGAAAAGAAAAGAAGAGAAAAGAAAAAGGATTATATATAATTAACTAACCTGGTGAGCCCGGCAAATGAGATCAAGCTCTTGCTTCTTCAAGAAATCGGCCACTTTGTCGGCCCCAAAGGTGTAGGACACACCCCTATCGTTCTCACCCCACCCTTTGATATCCCTATCAGGATCAGCCCAAAGAAGGTCACAAAGGAGCCCTTGATCCGGGACGTCTATCGGCCTCTCAATGGCTCTGATTTGATCCAAACTATCAAGATCCGGCGAGAGGCCGCCATGCATGCAGAGAATCTTGTCGTCCACGACGGCGGCCACGGGTAAGCAGTTGAAGCAATCGGTGTACATTTTCCATAAGCGGACGCTGAACCGACGCTTGCACTCGTCATAGAATCCGTAGATTCTGTTGATAGAAGCGCACTCGTGGTTCCCTCTCAACAAGAACAACTTGTCCGGAAATTTGACCTTGTAAGCCAGCAAGAGACATATTGTCTCTATGCTCTGTTTCCCTCTGTCCACGTAGTCTCCTAGGAACACGTAATTGGAGTCTGGTGGGAACCCTCCGTACTCAAATAGCCGTAGGAGATCTGGATATTGGCCGTGTGTGTCTCCTAATTAAAAAATACAGTATATATATATATGGACCAATTAATGTCGGTCGGCCTTTTATATATATATAAATAAAGATGGCACATAAAAATAAATAAAATTTTGAACCTACCGCAAATGTTGATCGGAGCTTCTAATTGGAGAAGTACAGGCTGGCTGAGGAAGACCTCTTTGGCTTTGATGCAAAGCTGTCTGATTTCGGACTCGATCAGCTGAATCCGTTTCCCTCTATTCTTCCTTCCTTCCAATAATCTTTCTATCAACCCATCCAATCCTTCCATAGATCCCCCACCCCTACCCCCACCCCCACCCCAGATTATGACCTCTTTTCCTCCTCTCTTTGTATATATAACAAATCAAAGCTTTAAGAGATATAGCCAGTAAAGGTGAAAAAATGCAGAAATGAAAGACATGAGAGAGAAATAATGGATATAATTTAGCTTCTCTCCGTAAAAGAAGGAAAAAAAGAAAATATTTTGCAAGCAATGGTTGAAATTTAGTTTTTCTGCAGAAGGGATGGTGACACTCTTTTTTTATTTTTTATTTTTTTTAATTCTAATCAAATAACTTAGTTTTATTTTCCTTTTTTTTTTGTTAGAAACTTTCCAGCTAATTAATAAGAGAGAATTACTCACACCACTAATCTCTTCCTGACTTACTTGACCTATTATGCGTATACAATTGCCTTTTAAATTCTTTCATTTTTCATTTTTAATACCCTATATTTCATTAGCAATGTTTATTTACTTTCATTCATTTTTTACGAAAGCAATTATACGACGTTTCCTTGATCTTTTTGTCTAATACTCATTGTAGGACGCGTTATAGAGAAATTAGACTCTATACCTAGTATTAGAAAGCCTATTTAACTTTTACCCATATTCTAAATGTTTATTTTTATACCCAGTTTTTTAACAAACTGCCTATTATACCCTTGCCCATGTTTTTCTCTTTGTTATTGCTGTGATTGTCGATGGTGATGATAAAAACATAGGAGGCGGTGTTTGGGCAAGAGAGCCCGAGCGTGGTCTTGGCGTGGACAACAACGACAAAGTATCTCCGGTCAGGTAGAGGTTGATCTCGGCATCATATCGATGCATGGAGGACTAACATAATTGGGGATAAGGGTCGGATTGTTGTAGCCAAATAATGCGTTAATTTGCAGGAGCCTTTTTAGATTGGTCTTAACCCCACCAAGATGGGTTTGCGAGCAGTCACTTCAAATTGCCAAAAGCTTGAACGATTGGCTCTTTGTTGCAGTGGCTTTGTTGGTGATGTAGAAATTTCCTGCATTGCTACAAATGTGTAGCGCTAAAGAAGCAATGGTTTGAAGGATGCCGATCGGATATCGGGATCGAAACACTTGCTTAGGGTTGCTCCATTTTGGCTAAGATTAATGTGAAGAAGTGCATAGGAATGAGTGGTGGGATTGCAGATGGGATTACAGAATAGTCGTGGGAACGAGGGGGTTCATTGATGGTTAATTGGGATGATGGTGGGATCCTAGTGTTAGTCACATTGGGACTCAAGAAATGAGAATGGAGCTTCATCAGAAAGTTTGTTAAGGAACAAATGCTTCTACTGCAGCTTCAAGTAATAGTAATGCCCATTGACATTGTTTAGAGCAATAATTGGTTTTTTCTCGACACATTTATAAATTTAGTGCAATGTGCCTTCAGCACATATCCAACTCATTAGAATAGTTCCAAGAGAAACTTATGATCATTTAGTTTGAAGAGATTGAAAAATTGCCATCTTCCAAATTATTATTTATCTATTTATTTTCTTTTAGATAAAGCATTATTCTTTTGTGTACTATTACTATTCATGGCTTAGTTGATTTGTGTCTATGATTTGGGTTCTTAGTGCAGTTGAATTGAGTTATCTGTGCATTTTGTTTTGCTTGCTTGATGGTACATCATGTGTCATTTAGATCTTTGTAACTTTTTGACTGAATCTGTGCTGCACTTGATGATGAAGTTGAATGAATGTTACTCAATTTCTATATTCTTATATTGATGGAATGTGATTGTGAAATCAGGACTGACAATGTTTGATCTAATCGAATTGCATTTCCAACTATGCAGAGATTGATATTATTGATTTCTGAGTAATGATAAAGAAAGAATTTATATTATGGGAATATGACTTTTAAAATCAGGGGAGTAAAGGTTATTTTTTGTTAATTTTATATTCACTTGTGAATGTTTGAGATTACTTGTTCTTTGATATATTTAATCTTGTTTTTATTGCAGAGTTTTCACGTTATTTTTATTTATTTATTTACTAAATGGTATCTAATATTTTTATAAAGCGGATATTATTAGCTAAAAAGTTTGTTTTAACTCATGATTTACATTTTAATTGCTGTGGTTTTTAGAAATTTTATCTGAAATAACACTTCATCTGTTACATTTGATAGTGTTGTTATTAATTAATGTTAGATCACCGTAATCAATTTGATTTTTTTTAACATTTCCATTTTTATTGTTTCTTCCCAAAAAATAATAATAATTGAGAGTATGGACGTAAGGGCACCTAAACTAGGTATGAAGTACAAGCTAGAGGAATGCCTATGACTTACTCAAATAAAAAAAAAAAAATTAATGCAAGACCCCCAAAAATGGCATATAGGCACTAGATACATGCATAGGCGCATGAGGGCACTATCCATTAGGGACATAGAGGTACCCACATAACTTACTTAATAAACAATTTACATTTATAAATGTAAACCATACTATTCCAGGCCTTTTTTGGCCTACCGTCGACATCAATAATAAGCGACACATGACGACATATACGACATATCTCCCAAGAGGTCCTCAGAGGTGGACTACCTTGCCGAAGAGTTATTGGTGCATGAACTACTAGACATCTGAAGAAGGGTCTCAGGACCCTCCGTGGGTCCCTAAAACATAACTCGTTGGGAGGTCCCCTCAGTTCCAAGGATAAAGCTCTCACGTCAACTTTTCGGAGTTGTGAGGCACATACAATATGGCAACTCGATGTCGCTTTAGCGTTGCGGCGCCTCTTATTACGCACTGCGGCGAGCAGACGCTATGTAAAACTCTCCTTACTCGAGCGTCGCGACTCTGAAATAGTTGTGCTGCAGCGCGTAAGAAAACATTAATCCATAAATTATTTTAAGCCAATTAAATCTTATGATTTAAATTTTAAACCACTTAAGAATTCTGGTTTAAATTTTAAGGTTAGTTGTTTAAATTTTAAGTCCTATGGTTTAAATTTTACAGAATTTTAGTTTATATTTTAAACGTTATGCTATATAGTTTAAAATTATAGTCCAAAGAGACTTGGTTTATATTTTAAGCCTAGTGGATTAAATTTTAAGCCATTTAATCCTTATGGTTTAAATTTTAAGCGTAGTGATTAAAATTTTATACCTTGTGGTTTAAATTATTAAAAATTTTGGTTTAGATTTTAGACATTATGCTATATAGATTAAAATTATAGTTTAAAGAGACTTGGTTTATAATTTAAGCCTATAGGTTTAAATTTGATGCCATTAAGCCTTGTGGTTTAAATTATAAGCCATTTAAGACTTGTGGTTTAAATTTTAAGTCTAGCGGTTTAAATTTATGTCTTGTGGTTTAAATTTAAAACCTTATGGTTTAAATTTTTAAAGATTTTGGCTAGATAGATTAAAATTATAGTTTAAAGAGACTTGGTTAATAATTTAAGCCTAAATGATTAAATTTTAAACCTTGTGGTTTAAATTTTATGACATTTAAGTCGTGTGGTTCAATTTTTAAGCCATTTAAGGCTTGTGGTTTAAATTTTTAAAAATTTTGGTTTAGATTTTAGATATTATGCTCTATAGATTAAAATTATAGTTTAAAAAGACTTGGTTTATAATTTAAGCCGAAAGGATTACATTTTACACCTCGTGGTTTAAATTTGATGTCATTTAAGTCTTGTGGTTCAAATTTTAAGTCATTTAAGACTTGTGGTTTAAATTTTAAGCCTAATGGTTTAAATTTTATAAGTTTGGAGGAAAAAATATATTCTTTATTGATATTAAAACTGAGAATATACATAGGTATTAATAGAATACATAGTTGACTAATAGCTAGGGAAAATCAGCACTATACAGGGAAGGAAATAGTTGTACAATCTATTCCTAGAGAGTTTCTAAAGAATAGAAGAAGATAATCTCTAATTAATTCACATTTTTCTATATTCCCCCTCAAGTTGGATTGAAGATATCAATCAATCCCAACTAGCTAATACAAGATTCAAAACTTGGTTTGAACAATCCCTTCGTAAAAATGTCAGATCCTACCTCAAGCTTTTCCTTGATGAAATGACGATCAATCTCCACATGCTTTGTTCGATCATGTTGGACGGGATTATTAGCAATATTGATGGAAGCCTTGTTATCGCAATAAAGTTTCATTGGAAGCTCAATAGGTAGCTTTAGTTCCTTCATAATTCGCTGCAGCCAAATCACCTCACATAGTCCGTTTGCTATTGCTCTGAATTCAGCCTCAGCACTACTCCAAGCAACAACACTTTGTTTCTGGCTTCGCCATATAACCAAATTTCCCCACACATAAGAACAATAACCAGAAGTTGACCTTCTATCTGTTACAAACCCAGCCCAATCTGTGTCAGTATACGCTTCAATAGCTCGACAACTACTCTTCTGGAGTATAAGGCATGTATCGGTGATCCTTTGAGGTACCGAAGAATCCTGTAAAATGCATCAATGTGAACCTTCTTGGGAGAATGCATAAATTGGCTCACCAATCCTATGGCAAAAGAAATGTCAGGCCTAGTATGGGATAAGTATATCAGTCTCCCAACCAACTTTTGATATCGGGCTATATCAACTCCTTCTTCCTCACCATTACCTAGTTTCACATTGGGATCAACTGGTGTGTCAATAGGTCAGCACCCACTCATCCCGGTGTCTTTGAGTAGGTCGAGAATGTACTTCCTTTGACTAACTGCTATTCCTTCCTTTGACCGGGCAATTTCCATTCCCAAAAAATATTTAAGACTCCCAAGGTCTTTAATTTCAAACTCATTTTCCAAGCACTTCTTTAATCTGTTCATCTCTTTTACATCATCTTCAGTTAGGATTATGTCGTGAACGTACACAATGAGAATAACAATTTTTCCTTCATCATTCCTTCTAAAAAATAAAGTGTGACTAGTTTATCCTTGAGTGTACCCTTGCTTCTTTATTGATTTTATGAACCTTTCGAACCAATAATGTGGTGACTGCTTCAACCCAGAGAGACTTCTGTAATTTGTAGACTTTGGATCCAGAATTTTCCTCGAAAGCAAGAGGGGCATCCATGTATACCTCTTCTTTGAGGTTTCTATTCAAGAACGCATTCTTAACATCCAATTGTTGCAGTTGCCACTCCAAGTTTACAACAATGGAGAGCAATACTTGGATAGTATTAAGTTTTCCTACTGGGGAAAATGTCTCTGAATAGTCAATACAATATGTTTGAGTGAACCCCTTGGCAACTAGTCTCGCGTTGTACCTTTCCAGAGTTCCATCATACTTGAATTTTACTGTGAAGACCCATTTGCAACCCACTGTTTTCTTTTCCTTTGGTAACTCCATCACTTCCCACATCTGATACCTTTCCAGAGATCGCATCTCCTCTAGGACAACTTCTTTCCATTTTGGAACTTGTAAAGCATCTCTAATACTCTTTGGAATTTCCACATTAGTTAGTTGAGTAATGAAAGCATGAAAATAAGGAGACAAATTTTTCTAGGAAACAAAATTGGACAATGGATACAAAGGATGCCTAGTGCATTCACTTGTTCCTTTTTGAAGGGCAATAGGAATATCTAGATCATACATAGTAGCATTTTCAAGAATGGAATCAGAACCTGAGTTTTCTGGATCTGGACTTGGGGTCTCTTCATGGCTTTGCTGAAGTGTTTCAGACAATACTCTAGACTTTGGTTCCCTTCGTGTAAAAAATCTGCCAAGCCTGTTTGTAGTGTTATTTTTCGGTTCAATCGGGACTAATATATATTGGAGCCATGTTTTCACTATTTAAAAGAAACATTTTCATGATAATTCATCCCTTTTTCAATTTCAAGCACATCAGTATTTTTTATTAATTCATTTTCTCCAACCTGGTTTTCATTATTACCTTGATAAAGATTTTGATGTTAAAAAAAGGTAGTAGAATCAGAGCTTGGATTAATGTTTCCCACAAAGTCTGAAAAAGGAAGAATTGATTCTTTAGAGAAATAAAATAAATCATCATAATTTTGAAAGTGAAAATCTAGATTTTTTCCTCCCCCTCTAGCAGAATCTTCCTCTCTGTGCTCCCCTTGAAGATGAGACTTAAAATACAACTGTTGTTCAAGAAACTAAGCATCAAATGTCACAAAATGTTTTTTAGTTAAGGGATCATAGCACTTGTATCCTTTTTGTGTGGGAGAGTACCCTAAAAAAACACACTTCTTCCCTCTTGGGTCAGATTTTCCTTGATTTGAATCTTTGTTATGAATGAAAACAGTGCATCTGAAAATTTTAATAGGTAAAGAGTGTTGAAGTCTAGACTGTGGAAATTTTTTGAAGAACATAGTCACTGGTTTTTCAAAATTCAGTGTTTTGGAAGGCATCCTATTGATGAGATAGGTGGCTATTAGGATGGCATCACCCCATAAAATTTTGGGCACTATATGTGTAAACAACAATGCTCTAGCTACCTCTAAAAGATGACGATTTTTCCTTTCAGCAATACCATTTTGTTGAGGGGTATCTACACAAGAGCTTTGTTGAAAAATACCATGAGTAGCAAAAAAATCTCCAAGAATTTGTGTATATATTCCCTACCATTGTCAATACGGAACACTTTAATTTTTGTGTCAAATTGAGTTGGTATCATGTTATAAAACATCTTAAAAATTCCTTCAACTTCATATTTTTATTTCATAAGATAAACCCAACTCATCCGTGTATGATCATCAATAAAAGTGACAAACCACCTCTTTCCTGTAGGAGTTAAATTTTTTGAAGGCCCCCAAATATCACTATTGTAACGCCCTGGATAGCCAAGACCGTTACACTGTGTGTTTATAAAAGTGTTAGACTTGCTAATCAAGTCATTTAATTAAAATGTGTTACTAAAACTATAGTGGAACTAGGGTTAAAATATTTTGGTCTCAAAAGCCACACTTCTTTTAAATAAACATTTTCTGTTTACACGGGATCCCAAAAATAACAAGATTAGAATCATTTACAAAGATTCAAGATTTAAATACAATAATTAGCCACTCTAAGGCAAAACAGACTGTTAGGCATTCCTTGTCCTAATCCACTCCTCGACCATTGTGGCCGAATAGCTGACTATGTACATTCAGCCCCGCAGCCCTCCATCTCAGGATCGGTCCAACTTGCCTTTGCCTTTACCTGCACCACGTAGCACCCGTGAGCCAAGGCCCAACAAGAAAACACAATAACAGAGCATAAACAGTCAACAGACAATTCAATATCTCATATCACATAAACATGTTCTCAACAGTTTAAGCATCCATGATAACTAAGTATTCAACATACCAAACATATCATTTCATAACAATAATCAATTCACAAATGATAACTAGGTTTAGCACCCTTAGGCCGCACCCTCTGTTTATCCCACTGACTCCGGCCCGCTTAAACTGAGCTCAGTGAATATTAAGCTGTCCTTGGCTACCAGTGGCCAAGCCGCGCCCTATGCGCAAATGTTGTAAACGGCACCCTTAGGCCGTTTATCACATGTCCCATGGCATAATACCATCTTTGACATTATAAAGATATGGGGAGCACTTAGTCCCATCACAAACATATAACCAGGTGCAGTTTTCTTACCTTTAAATTCGCTAGCTTCGTTCACCTTGATCCTTGAGCACGATCCCTCTTGAGCCCTAGCGCACACCTAGTTACAAACATAGATTAGAATCATCACCAAACCTCAAGTCCAAAACCTAGCCTCAGGACCAATATCGAGCCCTCGGGAAGCCCCAATTCCACCAAACGGGGTGGTGGAATCGAACCCCGAACCCTCGGGCAAAAACCCTTGAAAATAACTCAAAAACTCCTTTCTGGAAATAGGGTAGCGCTACAGCGCTCTAAGGAGGGTGCTACAGCGCTACAAACAGAGCCCAAAATCATCCCAGGGTATATGGCCTAGTGCTACAGTGCCTAAAGGCTAGCGCTGTAGCGCTAGTCACAGAACAGCAAATGCTGTTTTTCCCTCCTTCAATTTTCCCCGAGCCAAACCTTACCAAAACTTCTCCAAACTTCAACCAAACTTAGAATCAAGCTTACTAACATGTCTAACTGATCCCAAGCATCCCAACCACATAAAATTTTAACACATGCACTCCCAATCTCAAAATTCACCATGGTTGAACATCAAACTCAGAAACTTCAACAAAACAACCAAAACCTCATAATTTAGAGCTATAATTTCATACCAACAATGGGGATTCGACCTTAAGTTAGCCTCTACACCTCCTTGGCTTACTCCTCCTCAAACCCTTAGCTTGAATTCCCTAGAATTCCCATCAAATTTATCTTAGACATCTTAGTTCAACATGAAAACCAGAAACTAAAGAAAACCTCAAAGTCTTACCTCAACTGATGAATAACCTCAGCTAGATTTCCCCAATCTAATCAAAACCTCAAGCTCACAATCTCAGCCTTAAGCTCCTTTGATTCTAGCCTCAAACCCCCAGATGAAAATGATGAAGAGGTCCCAAACCGACCTTGGAAATGCCCTGCTTTTCCTTCCCCTTTCTTTCCCTTCTTTTTCTTTCTTTTCTTTCCTTCAGACTTCTATTTCTTTCTACACGTTCCACTAAGTGTAAAGCCTCAGTTATACTTATCCTTTATAAGCCAAATGACCACAATACCCTCCCCTTTAATTCTAAATCTTTTAATCCACCTAGGGGCAATTTGGTCATTTCACCCAATTCCCGCTAATTCCTCGAGTGTCTCTAATATTTACCACTTACTTCCCGACACTTAGCTAGTCACCAATTGTATTCTTAAATGTCAAAATTAACCCCAATATATTCTCTAAATTCCCATTTATACCCCCAGGCTCGCCCCGAGCCGGGTATAAATCCCCGCCGTGACTTTTTTGCTAACCCACTCACCAGGATCGTCTCGAATCACAGATCACAAATATATCCACATAATAATGTGGTCTCAACAATTATCACATATATATACAGTTATGCCCTCAGTGGGCCAAAATCATGATTATGCCCTTCTAACCTAGTCAGGGCCCACATGCATACTAATACACATAGTCATGCATCTTAGATATTCAAATAGTCATATAACATACTTTTAATCATTAAATCACATATATTCCAATTATGCCCTCCCGCTACACTAATCAAGGCCCTTAAGCCTTATTAGTAAATTTGGGTCGTTACAACTATGAACGAGTGAAAACAATTTTGATGGTATATAAGAATGAGGAGAATAAGTAGAACGATGCATTTTTGCTAAAGTACAAATCTCACATTGAAATAAGGATGGATCTTTATTGAAAAATAAACTAGGATGTCCTAGACGAAAATGCCATAACATAATATTTGTCTTATTAGAACCAGAAATAACACCAAAACATTGAGAAGCTGAATTTTGAAGAAATCCATCATTAAAGTAATAAAGTCCACCACTTAGTCTAACATTGCCAATCATCTCCCCCAAGGCCAGATCCTAAAATTCACGGTGAAAAGGATAAAAATCATCATAATAATTTTGATCACGAGTTAATTTACTGACTGACAGTAAATTAGAAGACAACTTAGGGACATGTAACACATCCTTTAGTATTAAGGATGAAGAAATTTTTATGTCACCCATCCCTACAATGGCTGAAAAAGAACCATCAGCCGCTTTGATTTTTTTATTTCCTACACATGGATTACAGGAATGAAAGAGACGAGAAGAACTAGTCATGTGATCTGTAGCCCCATAGTCTATTACCCAAGGTTCCAAAGTATTAGATGAAAAGAACAACAAACTACCTTGATTGGCATAGGAACATGAAGGAGAACCTAAAAGTTGTGGAGAATTAAAGAGTTTTAAGAGATGCTCTATTTGCTCCGTGGTGAATAGAGATTGACTGGGATTCCTGGAGGTAGAATTGGGCTCTGCAAAAGTTTCAGAATTGGTGTTCAGTGTCTTGTTTCTTTCCTACCTCCTTTTTTAGCCCGGTTGCCAATTTGGTGGTTTACCATGGATTTTCCAGCATGTCTCCTTCGTGTGCCAATGGTGTTTGTAGTGATCACACTAAGGTTTCTTCCTTTTGTCAGATTCAGAATCATGACCTTTGTGACTAGAGTCGATCCCTCACGTTATGAAAATTGAGAGATAGCTCCTCCCATCACTCATTTGCGTCCTTCTTCCTATCGTACCTCATAAAATACTTCACGAATTGATGGAAGTGGACGCCGCCCTATGATCTGAATTTTGACATCATCAAACCCTATATTAATGCCTGCTAAGAACATATAAATTTTGTCAGTTTCCTCACGTTTCTTAAATCAAGCCAAATCTTTGGGATTTCCCCACTCATAATTGTAACAGAGGTTGAGTTCCTGCCACAGCGTCAGCATGTTGTTGTAGAATGTTGTGACATCCAAGTCGCCTTGTTTGGAGTTCCACAATCGTATCTTTAACTCAAAGGCTTAGGAATAGTTTTTCGCATCAGAATACGTCTCACGCACCGCTTCCCATATTTCTTTGGCAGACATAAAAAGATACAACATCCTAATGGATTCCTCCATAGAGTTAAGAAGAAAAGTGGTAATTAGAGAATTTTCTGATCTCCATCTCCGGAATGTAGTGTCAGATTCCTTTGGTTGAGTCTCCTCCCCTGTCACATAACCTAATTTTCCCCTACCATCAATAGCTAATTTCACAGATTGGGCCCATTCTAAGTAGTTCTTACCGTTTAACCTAACAATAGTGATTTGAATGGAAGCATTGGTGTTGAAATCAACAGTATTTATGGTGTTTTGGATGGTATGAGATGCGACTGTGGTAGGGGATGAAGGTGGAGTTTTGTCGGCTAAATTTTTGGACATGGTGGTCTGATTTCAGTAGACCCTAAACCTATAAGCTCTGATACCATAAAGTTTGGAGAAAAAAATATATTCTTTATTGATATTAAAACTGAGAATATACATAGGTATTTATAGAATACATAGTTGACTAATAGCTAGGGAAAATCATCACTATACATGGAAGGAAATAGCTGTACAATCTATTCCTAGAAAGTTTCTAAAAAAATATAAGAAGGTAATATCTAATTAATTCACATTTTTCTACAAATTTTAAGCCTAGTTGTTTAAATTTTAAGCCTTATGGTTTATATTTTAAACATTGTGGTATATATTTTTATAGATTTTGGTTTAGATTTTAGACATTATGCTATATAGATTAAAATTATAGTTTTAAAAGACTTAGTTTATAATTTAAGCCTAAATGATTAAATTTTAAAACCTTGTTAATTAAATTTTAAGCCTAGTGGTTTAAATTTTAAACCAAGTTGTTTACATATTAAACTTAGTAGTTTGAATTTTATGCCATTTAAGCTTAGTGATTTAAATTTTAAGCCTAATGGTTTAAATTTTAAGCCTAATGTTTACATTTTAAGCCTAGTGGTTACTTTAAAGTGTTTTGGTTAAAATTTAAACTTAGTGGTTTAAATTTTAAGCCATTTAAGCTTTGTTGTTTAAATTTTAAGCTAGTGGTTTAAATTTTAAGCATAGTAATTTTAATTTTAAGCTATTTAAATATTGTGGTTTAAATTTTAAGTGTCCTTGTTAAAATTTTAAATTTTAAGCATTGTGATTTAAATTTTAAGCCTAGTAGTTTAAATTTTAAAGTTTTTTGGTTAATATTTTAATCATTATTATATAATGTAAATTGACAAAGTGATTATTGAAGTACACTTGTTTGCATGCGCAAATATGCAGACAAGCCAAATTTGATTGGGATTGAGTTGTTGAATGAGCCATGGCACCTGGAGTGAGTCTAGACACTTCAAATAATCATTTGGGACAGTGGAGGCATAGTGGCAGTGAGGTGGTAGTGCTAGCTCAAAAAGAAAAAAAATGAGACGGAGACATTGAAAAAAGTAAGAGGGGTAGTTCGGTCACTCGCTCACTAAATATGGCTAAAAATCAATGAAATAAATTTTGTGTCTATTTGTAGTCACTGAATAATAAAACTGGGTATTTTTCAAGTTCTCCATTCTAGCTAAAAAATGACTTAGATGTTGTTGTGACCATTTTCATCACAGAAAAGACTAGGGATATATTAGTAATATTATTGAAAGTAAAATAGAAGCTTACATCACTTTTTTCAAATGATAGTTGGAATTCATTAACAAGTTAGCTTGTAGGAGGACATAATTTGTCAATGAGCAGTTAGGTCGATCAGGTCAAGACATGTTTGTGTTTATTTGTGCTCGCTTAGGTGTCTGGTCACTGGTAGTGCTTGTGTGACCTAGTCACGTGAGATTTTGGGAGGTTTTTTTTTTCTTTGGGTCTATTCCGATGACTTTTATTGCGACGACACTTATCGTCGTTTATAATCATTTAAAACCATGAAATAATAAGAATTTTTTTGGATTTCTTTTAAAATTATGGGTGACCTATTGTGATTACCAGTCATCACTATAAAACCCCAATTTTTGACGTGACACATTAGTGTGCAATTATTTTTACCCTCCGAAAAGTAATGTCCCAAATTTTCTAATAAGGCTTAGCGTCTTGATTAGCGTGCCGGGAGGGCATAAATGGATTAATATGTGAATTGAATTGAATATATATATATATACATGTGTGATTACGTGAAATATATGAGTTGTATGATAATATGAATATTTATGCATACTTATGTGCATTAAATGTGATTGTGGGCCCGCTTTGGTGAAAAATGACATTTTTGTAATTTTGGACCTGTTGAGGGTATAAATGTAAATTATATGTGCTTTGTGAGTGAGAACATATTATTATGTGGATATATTTGAGATATGTGGCACAAGACGATCCTAGTGAGCAATTTGGCAGAAAAATCACATCGGGGATTAATACCAGACTTGGGATGAGCCTAGGGGTATTTTAGTAATTTAGTGAGTTACCGGGGATACGAGAGTATGAATTATTATTGGGAGGAAAGTATTAGAGTTTGGAAGATTAGTGGGATTAATGGGGAATCTTAAGTGGAATTTGAGGTTTATCGTGAAATGTGGCAAAAGACTAACTTGCCCTTGAGGGCAAAAGAGAGCAAGGCATATGCAAAGAGGCATGAAACTATTTATAGGTCCAAATGACTTGCTTAACGAGTTAAGCATTATTTTTAACACACGGTATAATGGTTCTGACTATTCAGGGCGTTACAACTTGGTATCAGAGTTACCAAGGTTTATTAGCTCTTGAAGATTGGCTGGGCATGTACATTTGCCACTAAAAGTAAGCTCGACTCAGGGTTTGGTAACTAATGATATGATTATGTGCTTAATTGTTTAAATGAAATATATATGCCTTATCTACATGCTTGATTAGGGTGCATGAGCTATACTAATAGAGCCTGGCCCTTGAATCCTAGGTGAATATGAGAATGTATGTTTGTTATACTATTGATGCTTGTGGAATGTCAAGTAGCATGATGTTTGTGAATGTTGTATAGTTGCTCGATTGTGAACTGTGGGGCAGTTGCGGAATTTGTTATCATTGGCTGATAAACTGAGTAATTGATTGCAATATACTTGGAGAGTTATGCCTCCAAGGCGATTAAACAAACTAGTTGGCGCTGAAATCCGGGATAGAAATGATAACCATGGTTAGGACCCTCTACCAGCTCTTGAGAACTGGCAGCAGATGTTTGCTGAAATGCAAGCCAGATCACAGAGATAGGTAGAAGAAAGCCGTCAGTTGAGACAGCAACAACTTCCAGCAGGGAGCACTGTGCCAGTAGTACCACCCGCTGCCCTAGTACAAGTTGTATAGTAGCACCTAGAAGTAACAAATAGAAGGGAACCATTATATGAGTTGTTCAGGAAGCATCACCCTCCTACTTTTGAGGGAGGGCCAGACCCACTGCGAGTTGAGTAGTGGATGAGTATGACCTCCTCCATCTGGGACTTTATGATGGTGGTAGGGCCAGGACCATTATAGGGTGGCCTGCACCACTTATATGTTTTGAGAAGATGCTTGTATTTGGTGGGAGGTTGTATCTCAGACCCGGAACGTTGTTGCATTGAGTTGGGATGAGTTCTGGGATTTGTTCAACAAGAAGTATTAAAACAACACAGTTCAAGCCACGGAGGTAGATAGTTAACCATGCTGGTTCAGGGCAACATGACTATGACTGTGTATGGCCTGAAGTTCGACAGGTTAGCCAAGTTCGCTTCCGACTTGGTGCCAATCGATGCTGCCAGGAGAGATAGGTTTGTTCGAGGATTAAACTCCATGATAACACAGGATGTTAGGATCACGTCAGTGCCTGGGGTTACTACATATGCTCAGGTATTTGAGTCTGGTACCTCCATTTACTAGGTTTGGTAGGGCGGAGGCCCTAGTGACCAGAAGAGGAAGACCCCTGACAGGTCTACTACTCCTGGTCTTGATAGGAGGGGTCGGGGTACTCAGAGTGGCCGCCAGGGCGGCAATGAGGCCTGGAGGAGTTATCCAATATGCACCAGGTGCAGGAGACACCATGTGGGAGAATTTCGTGCTAAGGCATGCTTCCTTTGTGGGGGAGTGGGACATTTTTGGAGAGATTTCCCGCAACTGAAGAGAGATGAACAGAAGAAGGTTGATAGTTTGGTGCCAGCACGAGTTTTCACATGACCCAGTTAGAGGCTGAGGCTAGTCCTCGGTAGTGACAGGTCAGATTTCTAGCGCTGGCTCTATTTACACTATATTGATTGATTTTGGTGCTACACATTTGTTTGTCTCTAGTAGAGTGGTTGATAGACCGTGTCGGCCTTATGATTTCTTTACTGAGGGGTTTGAGACCTTATTTCTTACTGGGGAACTAGTACTTTCTAGGAGATGGATTAGATCCTTGCCACTAGAGGTGGATGGCAGAGAGTTGTCAATAGACTTGATTAAGCTAGCTATGGAGGATTTCGATATGATTCTGGGCATGGATTGGTTGGCCAAGCATGTGGCAACCATAGATTGGTAAAGGAGGATGGTGACCTTTGAGCCTGAGGGAGATGACCCATTTTGTAACGCCCTAGTTAACTAAGACCATCACACTGTGTATTTTAAATAGTGCTTAACCCATTAAATGGGTCTTTATGCCATAAACGTGCATCTAAATGTAATTAATAGGCAGGGGTTAAAATCTTGGTCAAAAGGAATGAATATTTTATTAAAAACGTTAAACTGTACATGGGATCCCATAATAATGTTTACATAGTTGTTTACAATTCCAAAATGGTCATTACAACTCAAAAGTTACAATCCTCCGACCTAAGCGGCAAAAATAGGGTTTAACCCTAGTTCCTCTAAGAAACCTTGGTTGTGGTGGTCAAGTGACTACATATGTACACGTCACCACCTAATCTCTCCACTCTTGGCTAGGTAAGCTTTTCTTTTCCTTTACATGCACCACATAGCACCCGTGAGCCAAGGCTCAGCAAGAAAACTTATTAGTGCATGCATACAAGTACAAGTAAATGATTATAGAAGCATTCTGGTGCCCACATCCCTAATTAGATGACCATGGAGTCAACCTGGGGTCCTTTTCCCTAAATAGATGACCATGGATTCATCCTGGGGTCCTTTTCCCTAGCCATGTGACCATAAAGTCACCTTGGGCTTTTCGTCCTGGCTCTGAGAAACTAGCCATAGAACTAGTCAAGCACTTTAGTTTTCTACAACCATGGGGTCGGACGAGCGTGTAATGCTCTGTTGATTAGATCTAATCTTATTGACCAGCGTTTGACACAGTATTGCCGCTCTTGACTCATAAGTCAATGCTTTATGACCAGCGCTCAACGCTATTGCCGTTCTTGACTGATAAGTCAATGCCTTTCTCAAGTAAATAATGCAACCAAGCATTCATAATGCAACAGATATCCATATATATAGAGCACTCAACATGCTTCATCAATAATCATGTATGTCACATAATGGGTGCAATTTTCTTACATCAGGCTTGAGCGTAAAATAAATTAAGAATGACCCTTGAGCACGATTTTGACCTTGAGCCCTTAGCAGTAACCTAGTCATAACCAAATATGAAATCCCATCAATAATGAGTAAATAAGGGCTTCCGGACCAAGTCCTAGCCTCCGGGACCTTGAATTCTACCAAATCGGGTAGTAGATTCGATCCCGAGCCCTAAGGTTTGAAATCCAACCTTAAAATCCTATATTGGCTTAAGAGAACTAGGCAGGCCACGACCTTCTCCCAAGGGTCACGGTGCGCCTCCCAAACAGAAAGCCCCCTGTCTGGGTGCCAGTGGCGGGCCGTGACTTGCCCTTGAGGGTCGCGACGCGCTATCAAGATAGAGCCCCATCTAGGCTCTTGGGTTCGCTCAGGTCGCAATGCCCAAGAACACAGCCACGACTTCACCCTACGAACCTCGCACCCCTGCTTTTCCTTCAACCCAAACTCAACCAAAAACACTTCCAAACAATCCTATAATCATAACTAAAATCCAATACAACATTAACACAAAACCAACAGCAAAATCCAAGCTTTAAAGCGCTCAAAACACTACCAAAATACCCAATCCCAGAACCAAGCTTTCAAGCTTAAGAACAACATAAAAATAGAGAAATAACTTAAAAAATTCAAGCTTAGAATCATTACCTCAATCACTGAATTATCCCTTAGCTTTACCCAATCAAGAACCTAGCTCAAACTTAGCTTCAATTCTCTTAAACTCCAAGCCTTCCTGAAGAAAATCAAAGAGATAATGAGAGAGAGTGTGTCCAAGAGAAGAAAGAAGAGTGTGCCCTGTTCCTTTGGTTCATTCTACAACCTTCCCTTGGCTAAATGTATCTAACCCCTAAGGGGAAATGACCTGTATACCCCTAGGGCCAACCTTCTCTCTCAAACCCCTCAAGGGCAGTTTTTTCATTTGTTGTCTACCCCGTTAACCATAACTAACGTCTCGCAATTCCCATTACTCCCAATGTCCTCAAATAATTACCCATTACCCGCTCAATCTCGGTAATGTACTAAGTACCAAATTACCCCTGGGCTCCCCCCGAGCCCGATATTTGACTCTATTATGACTAAACTGCTAACTTGCTTCCTAGGATCGTCTCATGCCGAGTAGCTCAAATATGTCCACATAATAATGTGGTCTCACCCTTATATCACATACATGCACATAAATAAACAAATATGCCCTTAACGGGCCAAAATTATGAAAATGCCCTTCTTATAAGAAATGACCCCATATATATGCAAATACAACCATATAATAATAATACAACCCACATAATCATGCATATAATCATATAATAACATATTAAACCAATTATTTCCCCTTTGCCCCCCTAATCCAGGCACTAAGCTACATTAGGGAATTTGGGACGTTACACGTTTGTATTTGTGGGCGCTATGAACGAGCCTCGTATTTAGATGATCTCAACACTGAAGACTAGAGACCTATTGTAGGAAGATTACATAAGATTCCTAGTGAGCGTAGTGGATACCACCAGGGACGTGCTAGTTGGGCCGGCAGAGACCAGATTGGTCTATGAGTTCTTAGATGTATTTCCAAGGACCTAATGAGATTATCGTCGCAGCAGGAGATTGAGTTTGTTATAGAGGTTGCACCAGCGGAAGAACCAATATCCAGATCACCATACAGGATAGCTTCGACAGAGTTGAAGGTAAAATTACAAGAGTTACTGGATTTAAGATTCATTAGACCTAGCTTCTCACTGTGGGGTGCCCCAGTGTTGTCTATTAAGAAGAAAGATGGGACATTGAGGATGTGTATCGATTACAGGGAATTGAACAAGCTGACTATCGAGAACAAGTACCCGCTGCCAAGGATTGATGACCTGTTTGATCAGTTGTAGGGTAGGACAGTATTCTAAAAGATCAATCTTCGATTTGGTTATCACCAGTTGAGGATCAAAGATGAGGATATTATGAAGATGGCCTTTCGCACAAGATATGGACATTATGAGTTTCTGATCATGCAGTTTGGATTGACCATTGCCCCGACAGATTTTATGGATATGATAAACCGGGTGTTCAAGAACTACCTTGACAAGTTTATGATTGTCTTCATCGATGATATCCTAGTCTACTCTCAGACAGAGGCAGAACACAAGCAACATCTTCGATTGGTATTTCAGAGGTTGAGGGAGCACAGGTTGTATGCCAAGTTCAAGAAGTGTGAGTTCTGGTTACCTAAGGTGACCTTCCTTGGTCACATTGTTAGAAGAGATGGAATTAAAGTTGATCCGACTAAAATTGAGGCAGTGAGAGATTGGCTAAGGCCCAGAAGTGGCTTAGAGATTAGGAGTTTCCTTGGATTGACAGGATACTACTGACGCTTTTTAGAAGGGTTCTCAAGGATTGCTACACCACTGATAGAATTGACACACAAGAATAAGATGTTTGTATGGTGACAGATGTGAGAACAGTCTCCAAGAGTTGAAGCGACGATTGATTACAGCTCCAGTACCGAGTCTTCCACCAGATCAGGAGAAGTGTGTGGTTTATTGTGATGCGTCAAGGCAGGGGTTAGGTTGTGTCCTTATGCAGGCAGGGAAGGTGATTGCTTATGAATCATGACAATTGAAAGAATATGAACAGCGGTACCCTACACATGATTTCGAGTTAGCAGCAGTGGTCTTTGCATTGAAGATATGGCGACACTACCTTTATGGGGAGAAGAGTGAGATATACACGGACCACAAGAGCTTAAAGTATTTCTTTACCCAAAAGGATCTAAACATGAGACAAAGGTGTTGGCTGGAGTTGGTGAAAGATTATGATTGTAAGATTCTTTAACACTAGGGAAATCCAACGTGGTGGTAGATGCATTGAGTCGAAGAGGTCCGAGATAGTTATTCATTCTAAAGTAGATATCGAAAGAGTTGGCAGAAGATATGACTAGAGTAGGGATGGAGTTGGTGTTGGGTCGGGTAGCAACGTTACCTTACAGTCCACTCTCTTGGAGAGGATAAAGGAGGGTCAATTGAGTGATCCTTAGTTGATGTAGTACAGAGGGGACATCCTAGCTGGAGTGGCTAAGGACTATACTATTTCGGAGATGGGTTTGTTGAGATACAAGGAGCACATTTGTGTTATGATGGACTCTGCTACCAGACGAGAGATTCTAGATGAATCTCACACGACATCGTATTCATTGTATCTGGGCACCACAAAGATTTACCAGGATCAGAAAACCTTATATCGGTAGCCTAGGATGAAGAAAGATGTGACCAAATATGTGGCTAAGTGCCTGACATGTTAGAAAGTCAAGGCTGAACATCAGAGACTAGCAGGGTTATTACAACGTTTAAGTTTCCTTGAATGGAAATGGGAGGACGTCACTATGGACTTCGTAGTTGGTTGCCCAAGATAGTGGGTCAACATGATTCAATGTGAGTGATTGTAGATCAGTATACCAAATCAGCCAACTTCTTACCAGTAAGGATGAACTATACAATGGATCAATATGTTGATCTTTATGTGAAAGAGATTGTACGTCTCCATGGGGCTCCTAGATCTATCGTGTCAGATCGGGACCCCATATTTACCTCCAAGTTTTGGGGAAGTTTATAGAAGGCTATGGGAACCCAGTTGAAATTCAGTACAACTTACCATCCTTAAACAGATGGTTAGTTGGAGAGGTTGATTGAGATACTGGAACACATTCTTTGAGCATGCATTTTGGACTTTGAAGGGTCCTAGAGTAAGTATTTTCCTCTGATAGAATTTTCTTACAATAACAACTACTAGTCGACCATTGGATTGGCTCCTTACGAGATCCTGTATGGTAGGAGGTATAGGTCACCCATTTACTGGGACGAGATGGGTGAAATAAAATCCTGGGTCCTGAAGCAGTTTAAAGGACCAATGAGGCAATAGAAAAGATTAGAGTTTGGATGCTTGCATCACAGAGTAGACATAAAAATTATTCAGATCCGAGGTGCAGAGATGTGGAATTCCAAGTGGGAGACTATGTCGTCCTTAGAGTTTCACTGCTGAAAGGGGTGAAAAGGTTTGGGAAGAAGGGCAAGTTGAGCCCAAGATTTGCAGGATCATTTAAGATCCTAGAGAGAATTGGTCATGTAGCCTACAGGTTGGCTTTACCTTCGGCATTGTCAGAAGTTCACAATGTATATCATATATCGATGCTCTGGAGGTATGTATCAGATGCCACTCATGTATTGAGTTATGAAGATCTGGACCTACAGACAGACTTGTCCTATGAGGAGCATCCAATACAGATCTTAGATAGAAAGGATAAAGTATTGAGGAACAAGAATATACCTTTGGTTAAAGTATTATGGTGGAATAGCAAGGTCGAGGAAGCGACCCGAGAACTAGAATCATACATGCATGATAAGTATCCCGAGTTGTTCAGGTAAATTTTGAGGATGAAATTTTTAGTAGGAGGGGAGAGTTGTAAGGTCCCAAATTTACTAATAAGGCTTAGCGCCTTTATTAGCGTACTAGGAGGGCATAAATGGATTAATATGTTAATTTAATTGAATACATGTGTAATTATGTGAAATATATGAGTTGTATGATAATATGAATATTTATGCATGCTTATGCGCATTAACTGTGATTGTGGGCCCGTTTTGGTGAAAATGTCATTTTCGTAATTTTAGACCTGTTGAGGGTATAACTGTAAATTATACGTGGTTTGTGAGTGAGACCACATTATTATCTGGATATGTTTGAGGTGTGTGGCACGAGACGATCCTAGTGAGAAATTTATCGGAAAAGTCACATCAGGGATTAATTCACGACTCGGGATGAGCCTATGAGTATTTTAGTAATTTAGTGAGTTACCGGGGATATGAGAGTATGAATTATTTTTGGGGGGAAAAAATTAAATTTTTGGAAGATTAGTGGGATTAATTGAGAATCGTAAGTGGAATTTGAGGTTTAGCGGGAAATGTGGCAAAAGACTAACTTGTCCTTGAGGGCATAAGAGAGCAAGGTGTAGGCAAAGGGGCAGTTTAGTCTTTGTGCCAATATAGTGACTTAAGCACTAGGTTCCTTCAAAGGTAAGAAATGAAAGAAACACCTCACACACACTCTCTCTCAATTCTCACTTTATCTCTAAGAATAGTTGGGATTTTGAGATTTTGGAGTAGAATTCTTGAGTTTAAGGCTTGGAAGCTTGGAGTTGGTGCTAGGAATTCGTTAACAAGAACCCTAGAGTCGTTCTTATCAGTTAAGGTAATGTCTTCCACCTTTTAAATAATGAGTTTTTGAAATTTTAGAGTGTGCTTGAATTTTATAACTCAAGGGTTGAATTATGGTCTTTTGATTGAGTTTTGATGTGTTTTTAAGGTTGTTTACTATTTGCCTGAGCTGTCGAGTCAATTCTAGGGTTGAATTGGGTTAAATCTGTGTTTTGGGGTGGATTTGGGAGACTTGTGATTTCTTAAAATCATTGGTTTTTTTGGGTTCGCAGGGTCGTGTCGTGACCCTGTTCTTAGGGCACCGCGACCTTCACGAACTCAGAGGCCAGGGCAGCTCCTTAAACTGCTATGGCGCCGCGAAGCTTGGTGGGCTATGCCTCGGCTCATGTCAATGAAAAAATGAGGGTTGGGCTCTCTGACTTAAGGATGGCTACGACACTTGTGAGGGGCGTCGTGGCTCAAATTGGAGATATTAGCCAAATAGGGTTTTTGAGTATGGGAACTCAAACCTAAAGGACCGGGAAGAATTCTACTACCTGGTTTAGTAGATCAGGAAGGAATTAATCTTGAAGCTTTTAATTGGTTTAGTTATTGATGGTTATCTGCTATTGTATTGTGAGTAGGGGTACCGCAAGGCTTGGGAAGGAAAGGATCATGCTCGTTGTCGCCTTAAACTATTACAGAGGACTCGAGGTAAGAAAATCGTCTCTTGCACCAAGTGTAGGGTGTGCGCCCCAATGATAGGGCACGAGAATGATCGTGTCATGAAACTATTTATAGTTGAATGTTTGATGTGTTTGAATTTATGCTAATATACTTGTTGGTAGTGATTGCTTGGTCGAGAGACATTTAAAGACATTACATGTGTAATGTATGCCGTAGTGGCGATGCCATAACGTGGATATAGTATCCGCCATAGTGGTAGGGCCATTATGAAGATGGAATGTCCATCTACTTGGCATGAGTCGTATGTTGTTAAGAAAATCTATGTGAACCAATTGTTATGATAGAATATGCAATACATGTTAATGCTTATCTAGTTATTTGTATGATTTCCCTGGGCCCCTTCAATTTCCAAGCCACACAAGATATTTTCCCTAAATTTGTTTTCCTCTCTCTAATTTTTTTGCTAGTCGACCGACCCTCACCCTCTGTCTATTTATTTTAGCAAGCTTCCTCTGGCCTACAACTCCATTGCGACATTCCTTAAGCATGGAAGAAGAACAAAATCATTGCAAGTCTTTATATTTTTTTATTCTATTTGTTGGATGTTGGCTGGTTAATAATTTATTTCTATATATTTTTGTTGCAATGAAGTATTGGACTGGTGTTTGAGGATGGGGTTTCAGACTATGGCTTGGACTGTTTTTTCTTTGCTAAAAGTAGGTTAGTATTTATTTTCAGGATCTAATATTTTTTTTATTTAATGTTATTAGTTTGTAGATATATATTTATACAAATGTGATTTGTTTTGAGTTCTTGAAAAAATGGTTGATGCAACGGTATTAGATTGTAGGTTTTGGTTATTAATTTTGTAAATAATTGATATGTTTAAGTATATGCTGATGCAATGATGTATTTATCAAATAGATTAATCATGAATTAAAAAAAAGATTTCATGAGTTCTTGCTTATTTGATTATTCTGATTTTTTTTTGTATATTCTGGATGTTTTGGGATTAATTTAGAGAAATTTACACAAATACCTTAAAATATAAACTAATTTAAAAAATACCTTAAAATAATTTATTTACACATATATTGTGCCACATCAGCATGGTATACTAGAATTTGAAAAAAAAAAGGGACATCCTGCTTCTCAATTTTGTTTTTGTTTTTTTAGATTGTAAAAAGTTACATTTTGATTGCTTATGATACTGATAAGATATCGATTAGTTACTTTTTTTTTTATATATGAAAAACTTTATTATTAGATCATATCATTTCAGATACCTTTTGGTTACCTCAAAAACTTATTTGTAGACATCTTAATATACAAATTAGTTAGTTTTAGGTTATATTATGGTATCTTACAATTGAAAATACATTTTGGTGACCTTCAAGCTTATTTAAGAAACTAATGAGTTGCCATATAGTATAACAAGTTACCATATAGCTTATTAATAAAAATTAATTTAGTATATTACACATTAACTTTTAAATGAAAACTTTTAATAGGTTTTTTTAGTCACTCATGTAATTTATTGCTCTTATTCTTTAAGATACTTTTACGTTATCTTCAAGCATATTTTAGAAACTAATTAGTGATCATATAGAATAAAAAGTTATTACTATAATTCCAAGTTACCATGAATAGTTTATTAGAAAATTATACTATTTAGTATTCTATATAATTATTTTTAAAAGCTACATTTTTCGTTGTTTTTAAAATCATTTAAGATACCAATCACTTACCTTTTGATATATGATTAATTTTTGTGTATGAAACAAATTTAAAACAATCAAATGACTTAGCGAGTTACCAAAAAGAGTCTTCTTATGTTCTATTTAAAAGTTACCAAATAGTATCTTAAAGAACCTATTTTAAAAAAGTGACTTTAAATATTTCTAAAATAACTTAAAAAAAATTTAGAATACCATATGATATCTTTTAAATGTAGAAGAATAATACATTTTTTGGTAACTTTTCAAACACAACAAAAAAGGACCCATCCCAACCATATTCTCCAGCGACTGTAAGAGACCCATGCTTGCCATACATCAAAATGATCCCCTCAAAGAGACGATGGTACCACTCTTGAGCATAAATGACTAGTGGGGTCACTAGAACAAGCTTCTAAATCTGTGGATATACCCATAAACTCTCAAAAAAATACTGGCGATATAGGCGGAGTGGGTGGCTGGTTTTTGTTCCTCTCGAAAAGCTTGATCTAACGGTGCCAACCTCGAGGTCCATGGTGGCCAGAGTTGGTCGGAAGAGCTAGTCAAAATGTCACAGACGTCGCCTTTGACCTACGTGTGCGGTGGAGTCTGAGGACGTTTGGTGACGAAAGTTGAGCCGAAGCTTCGTCGTTAGCTCTTCTTTCCAATCGTACGACGCATGTACAAAAACTCTGCTCCAGTGGTTGATAGTTATGTGTGTGAGAGAGAAATAAGTAGTGTTATACTATTTTTAAAAAACGATAGGGAAAAAATTGTATTATTGTAAATTAAATGGGTCAAGGAATTTTCATAATTACGATGATAAATAGGGTGCCATGTGAAAATTTTCTATTATTTTATGAGTATTAAAAGTAAAATTAATTAGTGATGCTGAAATTAAAAAAATCAATAATATTAAAAGTTAGTGAGGTATGAAATTAGTAATAAATTCTTAAATAAAAAATATTTATAAGATTGCATAATATTTTCATAAAATATAATGCATTTCCATAATTAAACTAATTATGAAATAATTCTAAAAAATAAGTTAACTTCAAGTTAAGTTTATCATTTTTATATTTTGTTGAAATAAGAATAATATTAAAATATGATGAATTAATAAAATTATACATAATTATTTTAAGATTATAAAATTTAATAATATAATATAAATTTTCATCATTTATTTATAAGATTGAATAACATTTCATACTCTACTAAAGGAAATTGGTTATTTGTTCTTCTTTGGTGATAAGTCATTATTATTAAAGATATGTAGGATATAATATTATCACATAGTGATATATTTTTTTTTCACTAAAATCCTTAGACCCATTTGGAGAAGGTGAGTCAGTAAGAACTCTTGAATTTTCCTCTTTTTGAATTGTCCAGTTCAGACAGTTTGAGATTACTGTATATCTATATTGCCATCTATTACTCAATTTTTTTGGGTAAGAACATGTAAAGTTCATAGATTAAAAACAAAAGATAAGTACCACAAAAAGAGGTCCCTCCTTATGCACAAAGGAGGAATTTCGGCTAGAGACTCTAGCTTGTTTTTCCAAACCATAAGCTAAGCTATTGGCATTCCTTATAACATAATTAAAACTATAGTAACTAAAATAACTAACATGCTACAACACAACTTCAAATAAACTTCTAACCTTCCAAAATAGTATCATTTCTTTGTGTGCATGGCCTTAGCAATCAAAATGTTGTCAGTAAAAATGGCAATGCATTTTTCGTCATTTTCCTTAGCCCACATCAGGGCTTTCTCGACAGCAAGCAATTCAACGTGAGTAGCATTTGAGGTTGCAGTACGATCCAATTTCCCTTCCCATTTCGATGAATCTAATGGCATAGCCACTCTTGCTATTCCAACCATGCCATCCTTGAAAGAACCATCAACAAAAATTACCCCTTCCACTTGCTCATTCACATGTAGGTTACTTGCTAGGAGCGCAATTATCCGTGCAACCTCTACTGAATTCTCAAAACATGCTCTTGACATTGATCAAAACAACCATCATATTTGATTTTGTTCCTCTTAAAAGGCACTCTATCCTAGTTTTCTAGATTATATACAAGACACAATCTATGTAAATGGTAGGTTCAAAATTTTCCTCATTCCACTTCAGCTGTAATAGAGCTTCCACAAGCTTAATGAAACTATCTTCTACAATTTGGTCTTCTCGAATACAATTTGGTCTACTCATTTAATGTTTCATTTTAAGATATTTTTGTGTGCGTCTCCTCTGTTTTCGTAATTGTGCATACTTAATTTTAGTTTGTACACTTACGAGAATTATGGGGAGCTGTTGCCAAATTTTTTACAAATTTGAAATAATTTTAATAGTGTAAATTTGTAATATATGTACATAGTAAACCTGAATGAGATAGGTGCCTTACCTTTGTGGAAATGGAGTTGTAAGGTGGATTAGGACTCAAACACACACACCTAGTTAATATTATTTGATCTTTGATCAATACTAAAAGAACTTATATATTTACTCATTTTAAGAATGAAGTAGTTTTGACGATTGATAAGAGTTGGATTACGTGTAGACGTCATAGATCTAATGAGTTTTGGGATGGTCTTCAAGAAATTTTACAAATGGCAAAGGATCATGTGAATTCTTCAGGAGAAGTAAGATACCCATGCAATCAATGTGTGAATATGCTAAGTCAAAACTGGATGTGGTGGAGGCTCACATACACAGATTTGGGGTTTTTCCAAAGATATCAATAGTGGACTTACCATGGTGAAGTTGATCCTCCTCCAATAGTGGACGATAGAGCTCCAATAACAGATGAGATGATTAACATAATCAATGATGTTATTGGTGAACAAGACGCTAGTAAAGAAGGGTAAATGAAGACATTTTAGAGGGAGGTAGAAGCAATGCAGAGCATCAATTTAATGAGTTTTTTTAGGTTGAAGCTAAGTTATACCCTGGTTGCACTTGGTTGTCTTGCTTAAACTTCTTGGAAAAAATGTTGCACATGAAGGTCATGAATAAATGGACAACTAGTTCATTTGATGAACTTTTGAAGTTTATAAAATTTGCATTTCCAAAGGACAATAAGATTTCAGCTTCATACTATGAATCTAAGAAAAAAAATTAGGAAGTTAGGGTTAGGATATTAATCAATCCATGCTTGCAAGTACGAATGTTGTCTGTACTAGAAGGAGCTGTTACACCCAAATTTTGACACAGTCATAAATGAGCCTCGAAATGTAGGCTCGTAAAGCATAAGCTCAAAAATGACAAGCAGTGGTTGGACACTTGTACAAATTTGTGTGATTCCAAACTTGTTCTTGTTGGCGATCGAGCACAAGTTTAAAAGACTCAAGCTTGAGCATCAAGCTTAAAGGAATGAATCTTCTCCAAAGCATATGGGTGTTATTTGAGCCTCAGTTGCATGTTCGAAGAAATTGGCCTCCGAAGATTGAGCTCAACAAAACCACTGGCTAAGGAGGAGGCTAACTGGAATAGCAAGCTCGAAGTATTGGTAAATCTTGAAAGCGCATTAACGAGGCATTCGAGATCAGCAACGCGTTTTGCACACGACAAGTGTTAGGAGATCCCTATTCCTTAGGGATTTGTTGTTATCTGGTATTAAATCCCAATTATCATGGGATATTGTGCATTTAATGTATTTAATTACATGTATTTCAAATCTGTATAATTGATTGTAACTTCTCTTAATTAGTGGAATATATTCTCCAAACAAGGTTTATAAATAGCCTGGTATTTTTCATTTATAGACACGCAGAATATTGTACTGGGAATATTTTATTGAATTACTCTGAAAATGCTTTAAGAGAGTATAACGAATAAATAATATTGACTCGTGCACTAGGAAGATTTTAATTGCCGAACCACGTAAAAGTCCTACTGTTCTTTTCTTATTTTCTAAATCTTTGTTTAGAGTTCTTCAGATTTAAGTTGACGAAAAATGGCGTCAACAGTTCGGTGCTTTCATTGAGAGAATTAAGCAAATCTTTGGATTGTTTAGTAACAAACCCCTTGCATTACCAATGGTCGCCGCAAAAAACCCAGGAGTTGGTGGGCGACCATTGCCCCAAATACCTGAGGAGCAAACTCCTCTCACAGAAGATTACCCACGGAGGCCTGGGAAGCAACAAATGACAGACCACGACCCAGACGAGGGGAGTGCATCATCTGACTCCCGGGGGCCGCTTGCTTCCAGGACTGACGAGGGCCTCTATTATAATCCTAAGAGGTGTATTCCCATCGTGGAACTAGAGAATCATCAACTGCATCAGCAATTGGCAGAGGCCACAAGGAACAATGAAGAATTGGCCAAGCAGGCCGCTGAGGTCCAAGCACCACCCCGAAGGCCTAGAGGACGCCCCCGCGGGAGCAAGGCCACCAGAATGGCTGAACAAGGGGCTCAGCATGCCCAGCCAAGGCCCAGGGAAAACACTGACAATGAAAGCCCTAGATGGAATACTCAATCCAATACTACTGGCAACCCAACTGTGGAGGTAATTTCAGGAATAGGGAATAACCGAGCTCCACCAACAGCTCGGAGCTCTAACCTTGAATCTGTCAGGAATAACCTGGAACTAGTGCAGGCCAATTCTGGGCTTTCTAGGCCTAACAATGGGAGGCCACCACCATCGCCTATAAGGCATCCACCATCTCCCATAAGACACCCCTCACCACTCCAAGAGGCACCCCAACTAGCTTCTCATAGGAACCGGGTAGGGGAGTCTGCACCACAAAGGCCATCTCGCAGTGGCAGCTGAGATGGGAACTGTCGAACCCGACTTGGATACAGGGGCGAGTGAGAGACAACCCAAGGACATAGGGCTGCCTAACCAGCAGGAAGCCACATGTCAAGATCACAAATGAGTGGAGCAAGGGGGTCGGTGGAAAATCCACCTCGTAACCATCGAGCCCATCAACTAAAAAGAAACATTAGTTTTATGAGTGGGAGCTTATACCTTATGATACCGAACCAAGGAATACTGGGAATTATGGCAATAATCCTGATCTTTGAGATCATCTGAACCAGAACCGGGGGCAGGCCCATCCTACAAACCCCAATTTATGTGAACATTTGAACAGCTGAAAGGAACCTGTGTAACCGGTATATGGGAATTAGTATAACCCTATGCCAGGGCAGGGAGCTGGAGTTTTTATAAACAATAACTAGCTACCCCCAGCACAAGCTCAGCCTCCACTGGATTTATTCCAGGAGAGAATTAACCAGCTCGAAAGAGCGTTCAGGCTTCTTCAGGATGAAAGGAACAGGGACAAGGCTGATGACTTTGATGAGGACCTCGAGCCTTTCACTCCACATATTTCAAAAACACCATTCGCTCATGGGATCAAGATACCCCACGTAGCTCCATTTGATGGGAGCTCAGACCCATACATGCACCTGAGCACATTTGATACCATCATGAGAGCCAACAATGTTGGCTACGAGCTCAGGTGCATGTTATTCCCAACCACTTTGATAGGACCAGCAAAAAACTGGTTCAAAAAATTCAGAAGACATTTGATCTCGTCTTGGGATCAATTGGCGAAGGAATTCAAAAAGCAGTTCAAAGCCATGGTAGGCATCAAGCTCGAAGCCTCGACCTTGACAATTGTCAGACAACAACCAGGAGAATTATTAAAAAGTTACCTCGCGAGGTTTAACATAGAGGTGGTGCGAGCGTGCCACATCGATGACAGTGGCCATCTTATGGCTGTTTGAGCTGGTATTACTAGTAAGTCCTCTTTGGGATGATATGCAGAGAAAACCAATAAGAACAATAATCGAGTTCAACAACAGGGCTCAGAGATTCGTCGATGTAGAGGAGGCGAGGTCAGCATTAAAACTGACCCCTCAGCCCACGAAAACTACAACGATGAATATTAACTCAACCTCGACCTGTTGGTTTTTATAGATAAAATCAGAGATTATACACAGCGGAACAACAATCAAAATTGTTAATTTAATCCCACAAGATTTCTAGATCTACTTCTTCACATACATATATATATATTGAATCAAAGATATGAATAGAAAATTACCTCAAGTCCTTCCTTGCTGCTATCTTTTTGTATGACAAAAATCCTTGAGATCTCACACCAAGATCTTCCAAAATGTTCCCAGCACACAAAGAACGAGTGTGGGCTCGCTATACAAAATAATAGGAAAAATCTATTTATCAGATGTTCTCGACACATGAGATCTGATAAAGTTTGGACCTAAGTTTGTGAAGAACAGTGACCTATGCTTGTATCACTGTTCTTTGTCTCTCAGAGAGATTTTATGATATATTTTCTATCCCTGAAAAGTATATTTCTGAAAAACTAATATTCTATATTTAATATATCCAATATATTAAAAATAAAATATTAGTTATTTTAAACAATTTGAAAATAACTAATCAGTTATCAAATTTTTATTAAATAATAATATTTTAATCATATTACAATATCTCATTATTTATTTAATATTTAAATAACTAAAATTGTGGAACTAAGAAACTACCAAGAGCTTCTTATGCGTGTAGCACAATGACTGAGCACTGTGCTACACGTGTATCACATGCCAGGGAAGACATGTGAGTTTTCCCAATTTTTATTATTACTTAAATACCAAAATTCCAAAAAATAAATTAATTATATATTTTTTAAATCAAATAATTAATTAATTCTCAATTAATTAATTACACATAATTATACAATAATTATGTTTAGTGCATAGAAAAATAATTTACTTATTAAATAAGTCATTTTGCCCATATTTGTATTTACCTTTGTCAGTGTTTGTTTGAGCCATTTCGGGGACCATGGACCTATAACATTAAGCTCCAATAAATTGTAACTAAATGATTAAACTCTTCAATCATTATAGTTGATTTATTAATTATGATATTTCTCCACTATAAATTCAGAATTGCATTCTTTATGTTATAGATATACTTTTACAGAAATCTTATCTTAAGTCACCCATTGATATAATCATCTTACAATAGTTCATCCCTCTAATTAATTAGTTCATAAATTAGAATGGAAGAATTTCCATTTTACATTTCTAATTTACTTCTTATTCCTTAAGTACCATTAATTCACTAGTGAATAATTAATATATAATCTAATCTAATTATAGATTTGAGCTCAAAATCATTCAGTTCCAGAATTAACCCTTGAGAGAACTAATATACGATCCGTTAGGAAAGATTAGATTTCGTATTGTTGATACATGTTCCCAGCCATCCATGATATTAAATCTCCAAAACAAAAGTCATTTAGCCTCATTCTATGAAGAGACCTTAACGAATGAATCAAAAGATTTAATAAACATGAACAGGAGTTCATGAACACTCAGGATTTAGGTTGATCTATAAATGATCATCAATTATGATATGAATTACAAGTCTTTATGGTTAAATGGTTTTTGGATAAAGACTTTTATTCATATCGGTCCATGTCATATATAATCATATTATATAAAGCACCTTTACCGAGATGTCTTACCACATCAATAATCTGAATCTAGATTATTTGTATCAACATGATACTCAGCAAACCGTACTTACAACCCCAATTAAATAATTCCTTAACTTTATTTGTTGTTGTTGACTATTTTTATTCATTCATGTGATCTTAATTCTCTCGTACTAATACAAGATCACATCCTCAATAATGAATATGTAATTTTTCTGATATTTACAAAATTATTCAAACAATAATTTAATAATCCAAATATAAAAATAATAAACCATTGTATTTATTTACTCATAGAAATCATAAATGTCTTTTACATGCTTTTAGGACATACTCTTAACAATCTCTCACTTTTACTTAAAGCAAGTGAGGCATTTCTCTCAATCCCATATTACGTACATAACCCTCTAATTGCTTTACAGGAAGCGTCTTTGTGAATGGGTCTGCTAGGTTGTGTTCTGATGCGATTTTCAGAATGGACACATCTCCTCTATGTACGATTTCTTTGACCAAGTGGTATTTTTGCTCTATATGCTTTCCCCTCTTGTGGCTTCTTGGTTCTTTAGAATTGGCCACTGCTCCACTATTGTCACAGTAAAGAACAAGTGGTTTCTCCACTTCTGGAACAACTTTCAGATCGGAGTAGAACTTTTTGAGCCAAACTGCTTCTTTAGCTGCTTCACAAGCTGCTATGTATTCAACTTCCATGGTTGAATAAGCTATACTGGATTGCTTAATGCTTCTCCATATAACTACTCCACCACCAAGAATAAACCCTGATCTATAAGTCGATTTCTGACTATCTCTGTCTGATTGAAAATAAGAATCAGTGTAACCAGTGGGGTTCAGGTCTCCACCTGAATATATAAGCATATAATCTCTAGTATTTCTAAGATACTTGAGAATATTCTTCACTGCAATCCAATGACTTAATCCAGGATTAGATTGATAACGGCTGACTATCCCTACTGCATAACAAATGTCAGGTCTTATACACAACATGGCATACATCAAACTGCCTACTGCTGAGGCATAGGGATACTGTCTCATGTCTTCCTCTTCCTGAGGTGTTTTGGGACACTGCTCCTTGGAAAGGAATACTCCATAACAGGTTGGCATATCACCCTTTTTGAAGTTTTGCATATTAAAGCGTTCTAGCACCTTATCAGTATAAGGTACTTGAGACAGTGCCAAAGTGTTTGTTCTGTCTATCTCTAAGAATCTTAATGCCCAGAACATACTTGGCTTCTCCCAAATCTTACATTTGGAATTTTATAGCTAACCATTTCTTTACCTTTGATAATGATGTTACGTCTAATATATCATCAACGTAAAGAACGAGGAATACTACTATACCATCTTTGATTTGTTTATAGACACAAGGTTCATAAACATTTTGTTCAACAACCAAATGTTTTACTTGTGTCATCAAATCCAAGATTCCAAGATCTAGAAGCTTGTTTGAGTCCATGAATGGACCTAAGAAGCTTGCAAACCTTTTGCTCTTGATCTTTTAATTCGAACCCTTCTGGTTGAGACATGTAAATGGTTTCGTCAAGGTAGCCATTCAGAAAAGCTTTTTTGATATCCATTTGCCAGATCTCATAATCCATACACGCAGCTATGGACAAGAGTATACGAATGGATTTTAGCATGGCTACAGGAGAAAAGGTTTCTTCATAGTCAACCCCTTCTTTCTGTGTGTAACCTTTGGCTATAGGTCTTGCTTTGAAAGCCTATACTTTCCCATCCGCTCCTCTTTTCTTCTTGAATATCCACTTGCAAATAATGGGTTTGATATTCTTAGGTGGATTTTCAAGATCCCAAACAGGAATACATCGATTCCATTTCTTGGTTCATGGCTTCGTGCCATTTTTCCTTGTCAGAGTCATTCATTGCATCTTTAAATGTCAATGGATCATCTTTGTTTGTGTCAGACAGAAGCATTTGAACTTCGTGTTCATAGCATGTGGGTTGCTTACTAACCCTCCCACTACGATGAGGTTCTCTACTATTTTGACTAGAACTAGCAGTTTCCTCTTGCCGTTACTCGTTGGTTATTGCTGGTGACTTTGCAACTTTATTCGAGATTTTCTCCTCCAGAACAGCCTTTCTGCGAGGTTTTTGGTTATTAACATAGTCATATTCAAGAAAAGTCACATTTGTCGATACAAATGTTTTATTTTCTTTTGGACTATAGAAAATTCCACCTCTAGTCTCTTTGGAATATCCCACAAACATGCTCACTTTAGAGCGTGATTCCAACTTCCCAGTCTTTCCTTTAAGCACGTGTGCAGGACACCCCCAAATTCGAAAATAGTGTAAACTAGGTTTACAAACATTTTATAATTCTATGGGTGTCGTTTTGGATAGACTTAGATGGAACAACATTCAATATGTATAGAACACATTGAATCACATAGCCCCATAATGACAATGGTAATGATGAGAAACTCATCATTGATCTACCTATATCTAATAACGTTTATTGTGGCGTTTCAGGTGTAGTGAGTTGGGATTGAATGCCATGCTCACGCAAATGGTCCTTGAATTCACAATCCAAGTACTTTCCTCCTCGATCAGATCTAAGAGCTTTTAGTGATTTATCTAATTTCTTTTCAGCCTTTGCTTGAAATTCTTTGAACTTTCTAAAAGTTTCAGATTTTCTTTGCGTCAAGTATAGGTAACCATATCTTGAATAATCATCAATGAAAGTGACGAAATATTCATAACCTCCTCTTGCTTGTACATTAAGTGGACCGCAAACATCCGTATGTACTAGCTAAATTGGTTATGTGGCTCTTGAACCTTTAGCAGAGAAAGGTCTCTTGGTCATTTTGTCTTCTAGATAGGATTCACAATGTTGACGCGATTCTTCGCTAACAGGTAATTAAGAGAATAAGAGAAAGAGATTAGTGCTTAATAATGAACCGAAAATAGATAAACGATCTCTTTATGGATTGATGACACAACTGTGTTTTTAGGTGGTTCAAAGGTTAAAATCCTTCTACTCCACCAGCCAATATTATTGCTATATGCCTGGTATTCTTTACAGGGTATTTCCTTACACAATAGAATCCAACCCTTTCCAACTCCCAGGGTCCCCATATTTATAGGAGAGGGCACCTGAAAGTTGGTAAAGGGGGGTCATCCCGTGACCCTCTTACCCATAATGTCACTTCTGTGACATTCATGATTAATTCCTAAAACCTAACAAATGAAGTGTGGTCTAATCAATAGGTAAGGGGGATAATGGGCCGCACGGCCCAACCCAGTTGTGGGTGCCTGAATACGCACGTTCATGCTGCGTGTCCGAGAAGTCAGGGATATATCAGACACGTGATGTTTGATATATGCACGTTTACCTTACGTAGTTGACTTTATAAAAGGTCATAGCTTCCAACTCTAGCTCGTACCACGAGCTGGATGCCTCCTCAACCTGCAGCCTTCACAGTCCTGACTCGGTCCTTAAGCAATCTTGGCGAACCTTTGAATACCCCGAGCTAACGAGGTAGGACCTGACGACAGCAGCTCCAGTCATGGGGGATCCACGTGGCTAACATAATTAGGCCATATCTCAGCTCGCTAATAGCCCGTTGGAAAATTAGGGCGTACATTTGCCCCCCAAGCCCCTGCTCGTGGTACACGACGCCGTGTAGGGCCACAGTAGGGGATTTTAGGCTTCTCCATGGACTCTCCATATTCCACCTTTTACGTAGGCGCCGAATACGTGGAACATCGTGGTTGGTGACGGTACGTCTTCCGAGAACCGCATTAAATGGCCTAGCCTATACTCAGCCGTCGTTTTGCCTTTCGAGTGGAGAGCCTTGGATCCCACATCAGGACAATCCAACAGCCCTCCTCACGTGGCCTTTCACGTATATAAAAGGAGTGGCCACCTTACGCATGGGCCACCCGTTAATTTGAAAATTTTCTGAACTTTCCATTTTCTTCTCTCTTCTCATCCTCAAAAGAAAAACCCTCTTCCTCCTGGCCACCGTTCCCAGCATTCTAGAAGGTCAGGTGCAAGGGTTCCTTTGAGGTTTTGGAACCAGCCATTCCGTCGAGGCCCCAACCCAGACGATCCCTTCATCCCTCCCACAGCAAACTACTTCGTAAGTTCTTTGACTGTGCATGTTTTGAATTTCTTTTTCGCTGTAGCCTAGGTAAATAATTCCTGTAGCTGCATGCAAGGTTTTGTTGGTTTTTTGTGGGTATGAAGGGAGAAATCTTTTAGGTTAGGGTATCGCTTGTAGAAGAAAACCATTTAGGAGCATGGTTTATAGGGTGCATTTTCTGGGGAAATCTTCTGGGTAGGATTTTTGGTAAATATCCAGTACTTTGGGTGCAAAACCGGGTAGCTTAGGAGACACGCTTCACAGGCAGTTTTGCACCTCTTGCCTACTGAAACTTTCCTTCCAAGGAAAATTTTTATCCCGACCCTCCTGACACACGAATTCTGAGTAATTGGGGATCTGTTGAGAGCACAGGCGCGTGTTCATAGATACGCATGGTCTCACTCTCCACGGGCTGAGATTACCTCAGCTTGTGCAAAGGAAACACCTCTTTTGATTCTCCTTTATGCTTAGGATTGCCTTTTCTGAAATTTGTTCTTTTGTTTGCTAGGCGACCAAATGGGACCCAAGAAGAACGCTCCTAAGAGGATCGCATGAAGCTCATCCTCCCAACAATCCAAAGAAAAGGAGGTGATGACAGACTCCCCAATCCCTGTCTTCGGGCCGGCTGTGGAGCAGGAGCTCGAGGTGGCGCCCGATGCTTTCTTCGAGGCCGAGAGGATTGTCTCGAAGATCACTGACCAGGGGAAAGTGAATAAAATATTCCTTTCCCACAACATCGAACTGGGGAGGGGCGCCCTGATCGCCCGACCTCCCGCAGAAGATGAGCGGAGTTGCGCGCCGCCTCGACGAGGAGTTCGCGGCCTGGAGTGACGAGCACTTCAAGGCTGGGGCTTTCGTCCCGCTGGACCAATACTTCGCCGACTTCCTCAACTACGTGAGGTTGGCTCCTTTCCAGCTCCCCCCTAATTCCTATCGTTTGTTGGCGGGGTTGAGATATCTGTTCTTGAAACAGGAGTGGGAGGTCCCCACTCTGGCAGATATCCTATATTTTTTCTGCCTCAAGGCCAGCCCGGAGCAGCGGGGGCAAGGCGACGGGTTCTATTACTTGACCTGGTTTCCAAATACGGCTGCGGTCATCAAGCTGCCCAGCCACCCCAATAACTTCAAAGACCAGTTCTTTATGTCCAAGGGGTTTCGCAACTGCGAACTGCACTACTTCAACCGTCCTCGTAAGTACCCTTTACTCTTAGCTCGTAAGTTAAGTATTGGTTAGCTCCCCTTTTATCCGTGTCTGAATTAGAATAATTCTGCAGCCATTTTCGCGAGGACAGACAAGTCTGTGATCCTTGGGAGTCAGTACGAGACACTGGCGGGTTTGCCCCCAGTGAAAAGGACTATCGCCAGCTTGTGACAAATGAGACGATGCTGGCATACAAGCTGATCTCTCCAGGCCAGACTTTGGCCCTGAGGAGACCCCGGGGGCCTCCCCCAGCTCGCGAGATGAGGCCCATCCCCGAGGAGGGGACCGCGGGGGAGGAGGACGAGGTGGCCCTCGTGAGGGGGAAGCGGGCGCTGGAGGTCGCCCAAAGAACGGACGAGGAGAGGATCCGATCCGGAGCAGCTGCAGGTCGCTCCGGCCAAGGTAACCCATATCTATTTAGGAACTTAGATAGGGCCACCGCAGACCCCCGGCTAGCTAGGTTCAATCCCAACCAGCCCGTCCAACGCCACCGAAGCGACCCTGACCTTGACATAACCCTGCTTCATTGTGTCGATCGGCTTGTGCTAGATTATGAAAGTAGCCATCCTAGGGGCACTGTAGTCGTAGACAACACCTTAGCCTTTAGGTCGGCCTTATTTGAGGAGTACGGGACCAACCTTCGGTCATGGCCATCACTCCGGGAGGGTACCGTAGCTTGAGGTCTTAGGCAGTAAGTAAAAGAGTCTAGTCCTGAGCCAAATTTGGACCCAGAGCCCGAGCCAGCTCGCGTAATCATTGACTTAGATTCCCCGGTGGAAGCTCTGAGGCCGATGGTCGTGACCATAGATTCCTCTCCTTGCTCGGGGGGTAGGGTCCCTTACGATACATGTTTTTGGATTCTGTTCTCCTTATCTTTGCTGTTTTTGCATAAATGCTAACTTGTGTATTAATAATGTCTTTGTTTTGCCAGAGGAGATGTCCCAGCCCGGGAACAAAGATTTGCGGGCTAAGTTCACTGGAGGGAGCTCCTCCGCTGGGGCTTCCGGGCCCATGGTGAAGAAACTCCGGATGGCAAAGAAATCCGTTGGGACACCATCCAAATCCCCTGCAAAGGGGAAGGACCAGGGCCCGTCTGCCCTGGCCAAGGTACCTCCTCCGCCAGTGGAGAAGATGCCCCCGCCCCCTCCACGAGCTCCGTCCCCTGCTCAGGACATGGAGGCGGAGGTCGGGACTCTGACGGCCGTAGTCCCGGATGTGCGCATTCCCGTTGATGCCCAGGCCTTGGAGAAGATTCCTGACATCTTTTGGGGGAGGGTGTATGAGACGGCGAGCTACGCCGTCGACCACTTCTACCGTGCCACCGAGAGAGACCTGCGGGCCATCGAAATAAGGAGCCCGGAGAATGTAATGGATTCTTCATTGGGAATGGCTCTAACGGTAAGCTGACTTTACCCTTTTATGATCTTTGATTACCATGCCTTGCCCTATTTCTCTTTTTCTTTTTCTAAGGCAGTTGCCTCTTTGTTTTTGTAGAGTGTCTTGGCCCTTCACTGGAGCATATCCAGGTCCAGGGCTTGGCTCGAGGAGATGAGGGGCAAGCATCAGACGGTTTTGGCCGAGCTGGACGAAGAACAAGGATGCTTTGGCGGCCGCACAGGCCGAGCTGGACGAAGCCCGTCCTAAGCTTCAAGAGGCCGAGGCCACCAAGGCCGCCCTTGCTGCCATGCTGGTCGAGCTAGACTCTGCAAAGACTGGGGCCGAGGAGGCCAAGGCTGCCCTAGAAACGGAGAAGGCAGCTTCCAGCTCCGCCATGGAGGACATGCTCTACCACTGCTGGGTCTATAACTCGTACGGCGACTTCTCCTTCTTAGGAGCGGACTGGGAGGTTTTCCAGGAAGGGTTCAAAGCTCGCCTCCAACAAGAGGCACCTTCTGAGACCGGGGACGCCTCCACAGCGGCCGAGCAGGAGAGCGAGACGGCGACCTCCATGGGGCAGCCCGGTGGAGCCTAGGGCCTTTTTTTTTTTGCACCCACTCATTTATTATTATAATTTTTTTTGAACTTTTGTATGAGGTTTTTCCACCTCGATACAATTGGTTTTATCAATTTTTACTTTTAATTTGTTTATTTCCTTTTGCCTCTACGCATTTTGGTCATTGCTTTGAAAAACTTAGTTCGTGTTAATTCTTGACTAATATTTTGTGCTTTTTAAGAAAAACACCGATTAATCAATTTGAATTAACCCCTAAGCTTTATGACCTGGTTATGTCCAGGACCTTAGTTTGAAAACTTAGTTCGCGTTAATTTTTATCAATGTCTCGTGCTTTTTAAGAAAAACAACGATCAATCAATTTGAATTAACTTCTAAGTTTTTAGGACCTGGTTATATCCAGGACGTTAATTTGAAAACTCAGTTCGCGTTAATTCTTGACTAATATCTTGTGCTTTTTAAGAAAAACACCGATCAATCAATTTGAATTAACTTCTAAGTTTTTAGGACCCGGTTATATCCAGGACGTTAATTTGAAAACTCAGTTCGCGTTAATTCTTGACTAATATCTTGTGCTTTTTAAGAAAAATACCGATCAATCAATTTGAATTAACTTCTAAGTTTTGAGCCGACTTGGTTATATCCAGGGTAGAGCTTAGTTCACGTTAATCCTTTATCAATATCTCGTGTTTTTTAAGAAAAACAACGATCAATCGATTTGAATCAACTTCTAAGCCTTTAAGGAGACCTGGTTATATACAGGCACCATATGCCCCCCAAGTAACTAGGAAATGGTCTTTTGTGGTTACTTGAGATTATACCCACAAATATTCACAATGATAAACAAATATTTAATTTTCATTGCTTAAAAAAGGAAATGGCTTTTAAGCCTTACAAGGGTGTTACTGATAATATCTCTTCAAATGGATGGCATTCCAAGTTCGCGGGACTGCCCCTCCATTGAGCCGAGCTAGTTTGTAAGTTCCTTCCTTAATGACCTCGGTGATTTGATATGGCCCTTCCCAGTTCGGTCCCAATACTCCATCTTTGGGATCCTTACCGGCCAAGAAGACTCTCCTGAGGACCAAGTCACCAATGCTAAAGGCGCGTTTTTTGACCTTTGAGTTGAAATAACGAGTGATTTTTTGCTAGTAATGCGCGAGCTGAAGCTGGGAATCCTCTTGTCTTTCATCAATCAGGTCGAGGGAGGCGCAAAGCAGTTCGTGGTTGCGGTCCTGGTCATATGCCCAGACTCGATGCGAAGACACCTTGATCTCGACAGGGAGGACTGCCTCACTCCCAAAAGTCAGAGAAAAAGTAGTATGACCCGTAGGAGTCCGATGTGAGGTCTGGTATGCCCACAGAACCTGGGGGAGCTATTCCGGCCAGACCCCCTTGGCTTCGTCTAGTCTTTTCTTAAGGCTCGCCTTTAGCGTTTTATTGACAGCTTCGACCTGACCGTTCGCATGAGGATAGGCCACGGAGGAGAAAATTTTCACGATTCCGTACCTTTCATAAAATTCTGTGAAGAGGACGCTGTCGAACTGAGTCCTATTGTCGGATACAATTTTCTTAGGTAGCCCGAACCGGCAGATAATGCTCTTGACCACGAAGTCGAGGACTTTCTTGGAAGTTATTATTGCTAAAGGTTCAGCCTCAGCCCACTTCGTGAAGTAGTCGATAGCCACCACGGCGTAGCGGACCCCGCCCTTTCCAGTGGGGAGGGCACCAATCAAGTCGATTCCCCATACCGCAAATGGCCATGGGGACGAGATCATCTTCAGCTCGACTGGGGGAGCACGGGCAACTGTGGTGAATCGCTGACACTTGTCACATTTCTTGACGTATGAGATCGAGTCCTTTGACAGAGTGGGCCAGTAATACCCTTGCCTTAAAACTTTTAGGGCCAGGCTTTTCCCCCAAGTGTGATCCCCACAAAAACCTTCGTGCACTTCCTGCAGGATGGCCTTTGCTTCGCCTGGCAGAACACATCGCAGGAGAGGTAGGGAGTGCCCACGTCGGTATAGCACCCCATCTACCATCGTATACCTTGGAGCCTGGTATAGTACCCGCCGTGCGTCATTACGACCTTCGGGTAACTTCCCCTCGGTGAGGTACTCAAGGATGGGAGTCATCCAGGTCGGTCTGGCATCAATCATCTCGACCTCCGCCCTGACCTCTTCTATACTTGGTTTTTCCAGGAATTCCACTGGTACTAACCCCAGCGTCTCCGTCTCCCCGGAGGTAGTGAGTTTGGCGAGGGCGTCTGCATTGGCGTTCTGCTCCCGAGGTATCTGCTCGATTGAGCCTCTCCCGAACGTGGACAGTTCAACTTTTACCTTGGCCAAGTAAGCAGCCATCTTGGCTCCTCGTGCTTGATATTCACCCAGCACCTGGTTTACCACGAGCTGGGAGTCACTGAAGCACTGAACGGAGCTCGCCTTCAACTCCTGGGCTATTCTTAGCCCGGCTAGCAAAGCTTCATATTATGCCTCGTTGTTGGAGGCCTTGAATCTGAATCTCAGCGTCGAGTGGAATCTATGTCCTTCTGGGGATATCAAAATGATCCCAGCCCTTGAGCCGTTCTCATTGGATGAGCCATCCATGAAGATCTTCCAAGACGTATGGACCGAGGTGACCTGGGGTGAGTCTTCCACAGGATCCTCCCTGAATCCTGTGCATTCTGCCACAAAATCAGCCAGGGCCTGACTTTTTATAGCAGTTCGTGGGGTGTACAAAATCTCGAACTAACTGAGTTCGATAGCCCACTTTAACAAGCGTCTCGATGCTTCAGGTTTTTGCAAAACCTGCCTTAGAGGCTGATCGGTCATGACGTGTATTGAGTGGGATTGGAAATACGGCCTGAGCCTTCAAGAGGCCGTGATAAGACAGAATGCCAATTTCTCCATCAATAAATATCAGGACTCAGCCCCGAGAAGTCTCTTGCTGATGTAATAGACCGGTTTCTGAACCCGGTCTTCTTCTCGTACCAATACGGCACTAGCTACATCCTCTGTGACAGCTAGGTAGACGAAAAGGGGCTCCCCTGTCTTTGGTTTGGACAATACGGGTGGCTCGGCCAGGTGTGCCTTCAGGTCGAGGAAAGCACCCTCGCACTCCTTGGTCCACTCGAACTTCTTATTTCTTTGGAGAAGGTTGTAGAATGGCAGACACTTGTCGGTGGATTTTGAAATAAACCGATTTAGGGCTGCCACCCTTCCTGTTAGGCCTTGGATGTCTTTACGCGACCTGGGTGAAGGAAACCCAGGAATTTTCCAGATGCGACCCCGAAAGTGCACTTCTGAGGGTTAAGCCTCATGACGTATTCTCTTAGTATCTTGAAGCATTCCTCCAGGTTGGAAACATGGTTATCGATAGTCTTTGACTTGACCAGCATGTCATCAACGTACACTTCCATGTTCCTCCCGATCTGGTTGGCGAACATTCTATTTACTAACCTCTGGTATGTAGCACCGACGTTCTTCAGCCCAAATGGCATGACCTTGTAACAATAGACGTTAGTCGGGGTCATGAAGCTGGTGTGCTCCTGGTCCGCCAAATTCATGGCGATCTGGTTATAACCTGAGTACGCGTCCATAATGGACATGAGCTTGTGCCCCGCCGTGGCATCCACCAATTGGTCAATCCTTGGCAAGGGAAAACAATCTTTGGGGCAGGCTTTATTCAGGTCGGAGAAGTCGATGTAGGTCTGCCACTTCCTGTTGGGCTTTGGGACAAGCATGGGGTTGGCGACCCAAACCAGAAACTTGGCTTCACAGATAAATCCGCATTTCTTGAGCCGGGCTACTTCTTTCTCTAAGGCCTCAGCCCGAGTTGTTCCCAGGCGCCTCTGCTTCTGGGACTTTGCAGGAACGCTCTTATCCAAATGAAGGGTGTGCATGATGACATTTGGACTGATTCCCACCATGTCCTTGTGTGACCATGCAAACACATCCAGGTTATCCTGCAAAAATTTGATGAGCCCCTCTTTCCTCTTGCCACGGAGGTTTTTCTCGAGCTTGACCGTCCATGAAGGATTTTGTGGATCGATGTTTACTTCCTCGAGCTCTTCAATAGCCTGGAGCTCGGACTTATCCTCGCCTATTCGAGGGTCAATATCCTCACTTAGGATGATACCTTCCCCTCAGCGCTCTGAGGTTTTTCAATCTCAAGATTAGTCAAAGGTTCCTGAGATTCCTCTCCTCCACCTTGGATGGCCATCGCTAGCTGCCCAGGTTTCGATTTTCCCTTCATGGAAATGTTGTAGCATTCCCTGGCAGCGAGCTGATCGCCATGGACCGTGCATATCCCCGTGGAAGAAGGGAATTTCAGCGCGAGGTGGCGAACGGAGGTGATGGCCTCAAAAGCTATGAGTGTGGGTCGGCCCAGAATATCATTGTATGCAGCGGCGCAGTCAATGACCACGAACTCAAGGAGTTTGGAGACTGTCCGGGGTCCCTCTCCTAAGGTGATCACCAGCTCGATCATCCCTATAGCCGCTGATCCTTCTCCCAAAAAACCATACAACATCATGGAGGTCGCCTTCAGCTCGGCGATAGTCAAATCCATCTTCTCCAGCGTGGACCGGAATAGAAGGTTTACCGAGCTCCCATTATCGATCAGCACTCTCCTAACCCTCCGATTAGCGAGCTGCACTGCTACGACTAGAGGGTCGTTATGAGGGAACTGAACATGGCCAGTATCTTCTTCCGTAAAAATGATTGGTTGCCTCTCCAATCGCTGTTGCTTTGGCAGATGCTGCTCCGGGACGAACTCTACTCCATTATACGCCTTGAGTTCGTTTACGTACCTCTTTTGGGCACCCCAGTTCGTGCCAGCCAAATGCGGGCCTCCCGAGATTGTGGATATCTCTCCTCCTATCACTGGAGGAGGGACGTCTTGATTGACCCGAGACCCGGGCTGACTTACCGGGACTTCTGGAGCAGGTCGGCTTGTTGGAACCCTGTTCCGCGCGTATTGAGCCAAGGGGCCAGCTTGATGAGAGTTTCAATCTCATCTTTCAAATGCCTACAATCATCGGTATTGTGGCCAACGTCGTTGTGGAAATGGCAAAACTTGGAGGTGTCTCTTTTCCCCTTCTGGTGTTTTAACGGCTCCGGCTTCTTCCAGGGGAGGCGAGCAGAGTTCGCTAGGAAGATGTTCTCCCTAGAGTGGGTGAGCTCAGTATAAGTCGCGTAGATCGGCTTAAATTTGTCTACAGACTTATTCTTCTTTGGGCCGTGCTGGTTGCCCTCGCCGTTCCCCTTTCTTTTGCCTCCACCGAATTGGTTATTCTGTGTAACGTTCTGGGTTGTTGTCACGACCTCCGTTCCCACTCCAACGGGCTACTCAGGGACCTGGCTGGTTCCTGCAGCTGAGGCTTGGGCTTCCTCCAAGTTGATCCATCCTTGGGCCCTATTTAGGAACTCGTTTACTAAGCTGACTCCTATCCTTTGTATTTCATTCCAGAGTCCCCCTTCGATGAGGATTCCAGTTCTCAAAGCCATGAGCTTGGAGCTGTCATCTGCGTCTCTGGCCCGAGCAGTGACGTTCACGAACCTGCTAAGGTATGCCTTCAAAGGCTCGTCGGGTTGTTACCTCACGTTAGCCAGGGAGTCGGCCTTGACGCGGGCAGCCTGGGAGGCTCGGAATGCCCTTTTGAAGTCAGCAGAAAAAGTTTTCCAGGAGTTGATTGATTGTTTCTTGCTTTGTTTGAACCATTGTCTGGCTGGTCCCGTCAGTGTGGAGGGAAATATCAGACACCTTAGCTCAGGGCCAATGTTGTGGGCCATCATCAGGGTATTGAACATCCCCAGATGATCCGACGGATCCCTGTCTCCGTTGAACTTGGATAGGTGCGGCATACGGAAACTGGGTGGGTATGCCGTTGCTGCTATGCTGGGGGCGAAGAGCTCAAGCTCGTCCCCCGAATCATATTTGTCTTTCTCTTTCTCCGATAGGAGCTTCCTCATTAGCTCCTCCATCTGGGCCTGTCGCTCAAGGGTTTTGTCCTGACTTCCTTGGTTACTCCGGGGTTGTTCAACAGCTCCGGATCCACTGTATACGTTTGGTGGGTTATTGCCCCTCCTATCTTGAGATAGGTTATTTGGGACATTCCCGCCGTTACGTACCTCAGACAGGTCTCCCCTTGAGCGAGCATGGCTGCCACCTCCTACCGGTTCCCCCCTATGAGAGTTAAGGCGATCTTGCAGGTCGCCTCTCGGGGTGGCTTGAGGACTCTGCGCTGAGCTCAAGAGTTGATGCAGGTCTCCACCAGAAAGGTCACTTCGGTGACTGCCGGTCCAGTAGCTCCCGTTAGATAAGCTCGAAGTCCGCCTCTGGGGGTGAGGATTTGGGCTCCCTCTAGGCGCCCTGCTGCGTCGGGAAGGTCCTGCGGACGGCGGGTTTCTCCTGCCGCTTCCATAAGCTGGAATATCTCGGATAGGCCGAGGAGGAGACGCATATCTTATTGGTGACGGAGGATGCCTGACCGGAGACGCAATCCTGGTTCCGTCAGGGCGAATCAAGTTAGGTGGGGGCCTTTCGGCCCTGCCAACCTACGGGCCCCACGCCTGGCGATCTGGACGAGGCGCAGGACGGCTGGCGGGGATGGGGACAGGCTGGTTCTGTGAGCCCTCCTCGGATCTTCTTCTAGAATTCCCTCGAGCCCTCTTGGGCGCGCTCGAGGCTGGTAGTGACTTGGGAGTTGAAATTCGGACCAAGCGGCTATACTGTTGTTCGGCTCTAGGTATTTCTTCGAAGTTTGTCTCTCGACGGTGCGATGAGGTAGTAAAGTTGGACGTCGGAGGTCTGTCCAAGCGGCTAGGCCTGGACCGATTACCCCGACGGGACTTACGAGTCTCGCCTTGCCTCTTTTTGACGTTAGCGTCGGTTGTAAGAGGGGGTAGTCGGGCCAACACCTCTTTAATCTGCTGACTGGCTTTCGCCAGTTGACTCCTTAGCTGGGCGCTCTCCATCTCTACCGCCGTGTAAAAATTCGGGTTCGGATTAGGTGGCCGGGGTTCCGAACTTCCAGTGTCATCCTGGCCTATTGGCTGCTTGCCCGGCCGCTGCGGGACTTCAAGATTTTGCTCATCGGAGATGGCGGCATGATGAGCCTCCTGTCCATCATGTTGTTCCGCCTCGTTACCGTGTCTTGATCGAGTGGTCACCATAGTTGGATATTCGCGATAGCACCAATCTAACAAGCTCTCAATGAAAGCACCAAAATGTTGACGTGGTTCTTCGCCAATAGGTAATTAAGAGAATAAGAGAAAGAGATTAGTGCTTAATAATGAACCGAAAATAGATAAATGATCTTTTTATGGATTGATGACTCAACTGTGTTTTTAGGTGGTTCAAAGGTTAAAATCCTTCTACTCCACCAGCCAATATTATTGCTATATGCCTGGTATTCTTTACAAGGTATTTCCTTACACAATAGAATCCAACCCTTTCCAACTCCCAGGGTCTCCACATTTATAGGAGAGGGCACCTGAGAGTTGGTAAAGGGGGGTCATCCTGTGACCCTCTTACCCATCATGTCACTTCTGTGACATTTATGATTAATTCCTAAAACCTGACAAATGAAGTGTGGTCTAATCAATAGGTAAGGGGGATAATGGGCCGCACGGCCCAACCCAGTCGTGGGTGCCTGAATACGCACGTTCATGCTGCGTGTCTGAGAAGTCAGGGATATATCAGACACGTGATGTCTGATATATGCACGTTTACCTTGCGTGGTTGACTTTATAAAAGGTGTTGACGGTGAGAACTCGTCAACTAAGTTGAGTTGGAAGAAATTATCAAGTTAGGATCGTCAATAAAAAAGCTATAGAAATCAAAGCAATAGCTCAGGAATTATGACAGAATAACAATGGAGAAATCAATCAATCTTTCATTACCTCTTAAGCCTTTGCTACAGTAAAACTTCCAACCCCCTTTTAGGTGGTGTTAGAGTTCATTTTATATTAGGCTCTAATGGCCTTAGGTACATAGTGGTCCAGGAGACCAAGGGGTACATAAGTACTAAGTCAGGGGAGTGGCTTCAGAGGTTGTGGTCGTACGACAGTACAGGAGCAGGTGTCAGGAGGATGTCTCCACTACTTGTCTGTACCCATGTCTGAAGAGTGGCGGCAGGCGTAGTGGCACAGGTGGTAGTGGTGTCGACTCTGACCCTTGGCCATAGACGTACGGGCCATAACTCTTATCCCAGCAGTCCCACTGGCACTGGTATCCGTACTCAGTACTAGGTCATACAAGTGTGTCCCATTCGACTCGTACTGGAGCCTCTAAGCATAGGGGTCTCAAGGTGTAAGGAATGGGACCCTTGGTGTGTGTTATGGTCCTGGCGTGAGGTGGAGATCTTGGGTCCTTGGCACGAGATGCCTGAAGCCTCTCGAGGTCACTCACGAGTCTAATTGATAGGCATGTGGCCTTGACGGATGTCTAAGGATGCGTAGCGAGACGCCCTCCTTGTGACCCCCTTGGCGACGCGGCTCCCTAGCTGCTTACGAAGCCTTCCTCCTCTCGCGAGGCCACGCGAGGCTAGGCTTGGGTGAAGCCACGCGAGGCCATGCTTGGGCGAGGCCACGGGAGGCCATACTTGGGCGAGGCCACGCGAGGCCATACTTGGGCGAGGCCACGCGAGGCCATGCTTGGGCGAGGCCACGTGGGGCCATGCTTGGGCGAGGCCATGCTTGGGCAAGGCCATGCGAGGCCATGCTTGGGCGAGCTTGGGCGAGGCCACGCGAGGCCATGCTTGGGCGGGGCCATGCGAGGCCATGCTTGGGCGAGGCCACGCGAGGCCATGCTTGGGCGAGCTTGGGCGAGGCCACGTGAGGCCATGCTTGGGCGAGGCCATGCGAGGCCGTGCTTGCGCGAGGCCCTCGGAGGCGAGGCGGCCGGTGCGAGACGGTGGCACGGGCTTCGCAGCTGGGCCATGACAAGGGGCCTCGCGCATGATGGCCGAGCGAGGCCATGGGGCGTCGCGCGCGGGTCCAGCGAGGCCAGGACAGCTTCATGTCTATGTCTTGCAAATGGGGGCCATATGGCAACGATCCCATGAGGCACGGGTCTAGATTCGTGGCGTGATAGCATGATGACTTCCCGAGACGGTGGTGGCCCGAGGACCTCACATAAGTCTCATATTTTGCCTTGGTGGAATTTGGGGGTTCACAAAAGGTCATAGCTTCCAACTCCAGCTCGTACCACGAGCTGGATGCCTCCTCGACCTGCGGCCTTCACAGTCCTGACTCGGTCCTTAAGCAATCTTGGCGAACCTTTGAATACCCCGAGCTAACATGGTAGGACCTAACGACAGCAGCTCCAGTCATGGGGGATCCACGTTGCTGACATAATTAGGCCATATCTCAGCTCGCTAATAGCCCGTTGGAAAATTAGGGTGTACACACAAATAGGGAGACATCCAATCGATAGTTCTCTTAAAGGACTATACTTTACAAGCCTATTTATTCCGTCTAGACCAATATGGCCCAATCTCAAGTGCTACAAATATGTTTCACTATCAGAATCAGTTTAATAGATTTAGGATTAGTTGTTTTAAATAATTCAGAAGTATAAATTTTTTTTTCATTCATTATAAGTATGTAAACTTTGTTTATCCCAAAGCATTTGCATTATAAGTAAATAGATAATTTCTTTAAATAATAAATGTTATGCAAAAATAAAAATAAGTTTCCAAACATTAATAATCAAAATTATTAATAATAAACTAGGTTTCTAGACTATAGCCCTTGTTTTTTCATGAGGTGGGGGGTTCAATCCCTCACAACCTCATTTTTACCATAGTTCCTTTTATTTGTTTTATTTTTTTTCACTTCATTTCATTTTTTTTTTACATAGGAGCTAGTTTTATGGTGTGTCTATTTAGTGACTAACACATCCTTTTTGCCTATTTTTGCAGACACGCCTTTTCGACCCTTTGGTTCTTTTCGCTCCTCGACCTCTTTTTGACCCCAAATTCGCTCTCTTAACTGCTTGAGGTATATTTTCTTTCCTTTTCTCTTTTATTTTTATCGGGTCCAAACTAGCAGTACTCGGGATGGGGTACCTTAGCCTGAACCTGTAGTGAATTTGACCATATGCACGCCCCTCCTCTTTTTTTACACCCTGTAGTGGGCCATTTAGGGCGTTTGCACCTAGAGATATTAAGCCTATTCCTTTGTGTTTTTTAGCCTTTCTCTCGTTTATACGTGAACCCCCTTTTGCTGTTGGGACGTGGTTTCATGGCCAGTGACGACCCATCCAACATACCCCCAGGGGTTGAGTTTATTGACCTGTCCTCAGACTCAGAGTCCCTTAAGGGCAACCCTCATCAGGACTATGACTCCTTAAGGCAAGCCCGCATCCGCCACCTTGAGTGCATGGCTGAACTTAGGCATAAAATTTAGGTGGTGGAGAGCGAAATTGACTCGGTGTCGAGAGGAGACGGAGGACCTTCCCCCCCAGACCTTAGCGACCACGTAGCGAGCCTTAGGATGACCCTTTTTGACTTGCAGTGGGAGTTAAAATTTATGGAGGGACACCTTCCGCCTGAGCCTTCCAGCCCATCCTCGCTTGATGACCGTTAGGGGGCTGCTTCTGCTTCTCCTCAGCCCCTAGTCTCAGTTTGTCCTAGCTTAGCACTTCCGCTGTCGCTCCCTCGATGGAAGACTCTTGCTAGGAAGAAAAAATGGAGGGTCAAGTACTCTGTCTCTTCCTCACATTTTTCTTTTGATTTTGCAGATATGCCGAAGGCACGCCGACAGGTGTCTACCCACGAGCAGGATGATGCCCCTTTACTAGCGTCCGAGCTGGTGTCGCGCGTGTCCGACAACAAACTGATAGACATCGTGAATGATTATCGCGTCCCTCCAGATTATGCTCTATACGCCCCTTTGGAGGCATGCCGAGCCGACCGCCCTAGGCTTGGCTTCGTGGCCCTCAGCGAGCAAATTCTAAAAGTGGGTGGTACCATTCCGCTGCACCCGTTCTTTGTTGCAGTCCTCAACTACTTCGATCTTGCCCCGCTTCAGTTGGCACCCAACGGCTGGCTGACTTTGAGCTGCCTTTTCATTGCATACATGAAATTGTTGAAACGCGCCCCTACGGCCACTGAGGTGCATTTCCTCTACAACCTTATGCCCCTCCACAATTCAAAAGGCTTTTACTACTTACAAAAAGCCAACAGCGAGGCCTCTTTGATAGAGGGTTCGGTGTCTAACCCGGGTGCTTGGAAGCTGGACTTTTTCTTCGTGGAAGGCCCACTCTCTGTCCGTGAGGAGTTCCGGACCACTCCCAGTAAGTACTTTGATCACCACTTCCTCTTTTTTTTTTTATTTTGGCAACTTATGGTTCCGTGCCTTACGCTCACACTGACAATGGCTCGTATTGCGCAGAGCGATTCGCCGAACCCTCCGTCATTGGGTTGGAAGCGAAAGACATGAGACGGTTCCTCACTGCCAATCCTGCCAGGAAAGAGGCGGCGCGCCTTTTCACCATAAAGAATCTGAACCGCTACAAGCTAACTCCCGTCTCTGACCCCAAGTTTTTGTGGACCATCTCTGGGTCCTCGAAGATGAAGGAGACCTTGGCTGAGCCTTGCTCGGATGACGATGAGGATGAGGAGGGGCCAGAGGAGGCCCCCCTTGACCGTGGGGGATTCCACCAACCGCCTCCATCTCCTGGGGGGTGTCCTCCATGTGCTCCTTATGATCCGGACATAGCCCCTCCCTCACAAGACCAGCAGGACATTCCGGGGTGTAGTATTTACCTTGACCCTGAGGGCCATGACGCCTTCACTCAGGCTCCTCATGACATCGGATCACCGGGGGCTGATTTCATCGGCCTTGCGGTCCCCCCCTTTGATCTATCAGAGCCTCGGCATTCCACATCCACCGCGCCTCCTCCCACATCGGCAAGCGGGTCATCTGTCCCCATCCAGCCAGGTGCCCCTAGTACGGATGGGGAGCCCTGGGTGACTCGGATGGCAATGTCGTTCGGACAGCGATACATCTAGCTTGCCTCGGGCCTCCCTATATCCGACTGGAGTGGCCTTGGGAACGTGGCTCAGACGGACCTTGGGGAGAACCTAAGGCGCTCCATGGCTTGGGTGAGTCCCTGCTCCTCGCGTTGGCCCTATTATGTATAGGTGTTTATCCATATATTCTTTTTTCCTTTTGTCACTTATTGCTGCTGTTGCTAACTTTTTTTTTTGTGCAGACCTATACGTTGGCTATGCGGTTTGTTGACTTGTCTAACAACCTCTCCGCGTCTGCTGCTGAGAGGAACTACCTCACAGCCCGAGTGCAGGAGCTTGAGGAAGAGCTTAATGGAACCAATGCTAAGTTTTCAGAGGTCCAGACCCAATTTTCCAACTTGTCATTGAAGAGGAAGGAAATAAGGGCCAAGACTAAGAGGTTAGAAGGCAAGGTCACTCGCTTGGAGCGTGAGCTCCAGGAAGCCAAGGCCACTGCGGACGCGTCTCAGCAGAGGGTTACCCAATTGGAGGCCAAAGTCGAGGCCCTCAGGGCCGAGCTTCAGTCGGCGCAGGAGAGGAATGCTTCCTTGGAGGTGGAGAGGGCCACCACCGAATGCAGGTCCATAGATCGTGCCCTGTACAATGTGTGGAGGCTGAATCCTAATTTTGACTTCTCCTCTTTTGGTGAACAGGCTGTTGCTCGAGCGGCCTTGTGGAGTGCCCACTTTAGGAGGCTTTGAAGTAGTCTTGCTCTCTTTTTTTTTTTTTACTTTGTAATATCATTATCACTGCTACATTTCTTTTGGTAACTCTTGTATTATCTCAAGAACTCTTAATGTATAAATATATGTGTTGCTGTTTATTTCTTGTTCTACTGCATTTGAGGCCCTTTTAAGCCTGTATGATGGGGTTTGGTTGGTTCCCCTCTTTTATTTACTAGGCTGGAGGTCCTTTGGAGCCCATGCGAGAGGGTTCACTGAGACCTCTTTTGGTGCCTCTTGATTACTTTTATAAGGATATTTTGACCCCTTGGGTCCTAGCTATCCTTTTATATATTTTTGCGCGCGCTTATTATTTGTTGCGAGAAGCGTCCTTCTCGTCATTATGCATAGTACTATTTTTACAAGGGTCTCTTTCGAGATCCTTTTTGGCTAGGCGGCTTGGCGGAAGCTCTAGACTTATTATTGTCGTTACCATATAATGGCTAGACGGCTTGGTGGCCGCTCTAGACTTATTATCATCGTTACCATATATTAATTTTTTTTTGTGAGTCCCTAAGGCCTCCTTGATATTCACACGGGTAGCTAATCCTTGTGATCTCAAGAGATGCCTTGTAAAGACTTCGCTTAAGGCCCTGATATAGGGGGTCCCTCTGGGATCCCCGTTGAAGGGTCCCTTTTGGGGTCCTCCTGATGGAGGGTTGTTTTCAGGATCCTCTTGGTAGAGGGTCTCCCTTAGGAGTTAAGAAGGCAAGGGATCCTTTTTAGAATCCTCTGTTAGAGGGTCCCTTTTTAGGAGTTAGGAGGGCAAGGGGTCCTTTTTAGGATCCTCTGTTAGAGGGTCCCTTTTAGGAGCTCTTTTGCTGGCAGCATGTTCTTGCCCCCTGTCCTGCCCCCCAAGTGCTTGGTGAAATTTATTTCAGCAGGCACTTTGGCTGATGCTTGTGCAGTGAAGAAAGTAAACACGGGAAGTAGCAAACGGTTTCATTCATAGCACACGGTTTACATCTAACTTTGTAAATAAAAAAGGGGGGTTACATTTAACTAGGAGGCTACCTAGGGTAGCCTCTTTGATTCTTACTTAAGCTAACATAACGAAGAACAAGCTAAACATGGGTTTTTTTTTTTGGCACTAAGAGTCGAAGTCTTGCTGGTAGCACTTCTCGAGAGGCTTCGAGAAGTGGTGGGTCCAATCTTGTGCGGATCTAACTTGTGTGGGTCGCTCCTTCATGCATAGCCATCGTCATTGGCATGGATGGTTTGGTGGCTGCGCGGAGGGACATGTTATAGCATTCCCTCGCTTCCTTCTGCTCCCCTTTCACACATGCTACTCCCCCAGGGGTAGGGAATTTCATGGCTAGGTGATACACAGAAGTTATCGCCTTCAATTCTCTCAGAGAGGGTCTCCCTAATACCGCATTGAAGGCTGAGGTGCAATCTACCACGACGAAGTTAGTCATTACGGTGGTTTGCCTGGGTTGCTCCCCCATGGTGAGGGCTAATTCGATTGTCCCCAGGGGTTGCATCGAGTCTCCCGTAAACCCATACAAAGTCGTTGTGCAAGGCTTTAGGTGACGGAGGCTCAATCCCATCTTTTCCAGCGCCTGTCGATACAAGATGTCCACGGAGCTCCCGTTATCCGCCATGACCCGATGTACCCTCATGTTAGCTGGCTGGGCGGTTAGCACCAGGGGATCGTTATGAGGAAAGTGCACCCCCTGCGCATCTTCTTTAGTGAAAGTTATTGAGTCATTCTCGCCCTTGAAGTTCTTCGGGGGGCGTTGTTCCAAACTTAAAACACAATGTGGTGGACTTCATCGGGCCTCCTTGGCATACCTGTCTCGCCCTTTCCTAGAATTGCCTCCGAATCCTGGTCCTCCAAAGATGGTCCTGACCTCTCCTTGCACTTCCGGGGCCACCTCACGTGCCCGCGGCGGGGACACTCCTCCTTCTGGCCTCTGGTTATCCTTGCGCACATACCTGCCCAAATGTCCCTTGCGGATGAGTTCCTCAATTTCTTCCTTCAAATGGATACACTCTGCCGTGGTATGACCGGTATCCTTGTGGTACTGACAGTATCTACTAGGGCCCTTTTCGACCGGTCCTTTCTCATTTGTGGGGGCCTTTTGAAAGGATCTCGATCTTCATTGGTGAGGTAAATGTGCTCCCTGGTATCTGTGAGGTCTGTGTAGTAAGTGTAAGCCGCTTGCCTGTGATCATTTCCATGTTTGGTTTTACTCTGGTGGTCATCTCTTGATCCATCGTATGCCCTTTTCTTATTTGCTACATTCGACCCGTCGTTAGCTGGGGGCTTTGCGTGGGGCTCCTCCTTTCCTGCCTTCAGGTTTGCGTGGCCATCCTCCACGAAGATGTACTTCTGCGCTCTCTCATAGAAGTCATCTAAGTCGGTGACTTCCCTCTTCAACATGTTGTCCCACAACTTGCTTCCTGGGAGAACTCCAGCGGTAATGGCCATTTTTAACTCTCGGCGCGTTAGGCTTCCCACTTTTGCGGCCTCCATATTGAACCGGTGAATGTAGCTCTTCAGGCTCTCATTCTCCCCTTGCTTCACGTTTGCCAGGCTGGTACCTAGCATCGTGTAGTCCCACACGGCATGGTGCTGTTGGAGGAATTCGTCAGAAAACTGCTGCCAGGATTTGATGGACCCTGGCCTTAATCTTTTGAACCACTTGTAGGCGGGTCCTTTTAGAGTAACAGCGAAGCAATGGCACCTGGCACCACTTCCAATTCCCCTCAGTTTCATCAGATCATTAAACGCATCCAGGTGGTACTTTGGATCCGTGCTCCCTTCGTAGGGGTCATATTGGGCTCTTTAAAGTTGGCAGGGAGCCGGATGGCCTGAATCTCCCTTACGAAGGGCGACTCATGGTCGAATTCTTCCTCATAGGTCTGGCTGCCTGATGCAGTGACGATCTTGCTTCGCAGGCTCTTCATCTCCGTGTCCAAGTCCTGCCTCCTCTTGCTTAGAGAGTCCCTCAAAGAGGACGGGCTAAGATCCGCCTTTCCCTTGCCCTCTCGAGGCGCTATAGGGGGCGTGGTCCCTTTGCCCGCCCTCTTTTTATTGAGCTCCTCTTGTAAGTCTGAGGGGGCTCTTTTAGAGGTGACCTCGTCCTCATTGCGAGGGGCAGCGTTGGTCCTCGGTGTTGGTTTCTGGGCCTGCTTAGGCAGGTCAGGGTGATCACGTTGCTTCGTTCGGGGGGTGTTACTGGTTGAATGTCGGGTTCTCCCATCATCTACCGGTACAGTGGTCTCCACCCCATCCTTTCCCTTCTCCTTCCTCTTAGGCAAGGTCACGCTCGACTTACCCTGCAACAGTCCGTTCATGACCTCTTGCATGTTTTCCAAGGTGGTTTCCAACCTTTGGTTCTTACGGTGGAGTTCACGTATTTCCTCCTCATAGAACCGAGACTTTGAACTTGAGCTCACGGAATGGACCCGGGGATGCTTATCATGCCTACGGGTTGAGGGGCCCGGGTCCTGCCAGCTGGAGTTCGGTGCCTGCAGTGGTTTTGGAGGAGGGAACTCGTTAGCGTTTCCTGGTGGTGCTCTTGGAGGACTTCCTCCATGTGGAGCGGCCGGTGACGAGGCCACCCTATCACCTCCGTGAACCTCAGGGTCTTTCAGGGGCTCCACGTCTCTGGGAGGACGAGCGTCCTTCATGGAGGCCTTCAGCTGGACTCCGTTCAGGTGAACCTCTACCTCCCGTGGCTCCCTCAGTCACTTTGAACGTCTTGGCATCTTCTTCTTGCCGGAAACAATGGTGGAACAGTAGCTTGAAACTAACGTTCCCACAGACGGCGCCAAACTGTTGACGGTGAGAACTCGTCAACTAAGTTGAGTTGGAAGAAATTATCAAGTTAGGATCGTCAATAAAAAAGCTATAGAAATCAAAGCAATAGCTCAGGAATTATGACAGAATAACAATGGAGAAATCAATCAATCTTTCATTAACTCTCAAGCCTTTGCTACAGTAAAACTTCCAACCCCCTTTTAGGTGGTGTTAGAGTTCATTTTATAGAAGGCTCTAATGGCCTTAGGTACATAGTGGTCCAGGAGACCAAGGGGTACATAAGTACTATGTCAGGGGAGTGGCTTCAGAGGTTGTGGTCATACGTCAGTACAGGAGTAGGTGTCAGGAGGATGTCTCCACTACTTGTCTGTACCCATGTCTGATGAGTGGCGGCAGACGTAGTGGCGCAGGTGGTAGTGGTGTCGACTCTGACCCTTGGCCGTAGACGTACGGGCCATAACTCTTATCCCAGCAGTCCCACTGGCACTGGTATCCGTACTCAGTACTAGGTCGTACAAGTGTGTCCCATTCGACTCGTACTGGAGCCTCTAAGCATAGGGGTCTCAAGGTGTAAGGAATGGGACCCTTGGTGTGTGTTATGGTCCTGGCGTGAGGTGGAGATCTTGGGTCCTTGGCACGAGATGCCTGAAGCCTCCTGAGGTCACTCACGAGTCTGATTGATAGGCATGTGGCCTTGACGAATGTCTAAGGATGCGTAGCGAGACGCCGTCCTTGTGACCCCCTTGGCGACGCGGCTCCCTAGCTTCTTACGAAGCCTTCCTCCTCTCGCGAGGCCACGCGAGGCTAGGCTTGGGCGAGGCCACGCGAGGCCATGCTTGGGCGAGCTTGGGCGAGGCCACGTGGGGCCATGCTTGGGCGAGGCCATGCGAGGCCATGCTTGGGCAAGGCCACGCGAGGCCATGCTTGGGCAAGGCCACGCGAGGCCATGCTTGGGCAAGCTTGGGCGAGGCCACGTGAGGCCATGCTTGGGCGAGGCCACGAGAGGCCATGCTTGGGCGGGGCCATGCGAGGCCATGCTTGGGCGAGGCCACGCGAGGCCATGCTTGGGCGAGCTTGGGCGAGGCCACGTGAGGCCATGCTTGGGCGAGGCCATGCGAGGTCGTGCTTGGGCGAGGCCCTCGGAGGCGAGGCGGCCGGTGCGAGACGGTGGCACGGGCTTCGCAGCTGGGCCATGACAAGGGGCCTCGCGCATGATGGCCGAGCGGGGCCATGGGGCGTCGCGCGCGGGTGGCCGAGCGAGGCCAGGGAGCGTCGCGCGCGGGTCCAGCGAGGCCAGGACAGCTTCATGTCTACGTCTTGCAAATGGGGTCCATATGGCAACGATCCCATGAGGCACGGGTCTAGATTCGTGGCGTGATAGCATGATGACTTCCCGAGACGGTGGTGGCCCGAGGACCTCACATAAGTCTCATATTTTGCCTTGGTGGAATTTGGGCGTTCACAAAAGGTCATAGCTTCCAACTCCAGCTCGTGCCACGAGCTGGATGCCTCCTCGACCTGCGGCCTTCACAGTCCTGACTCGGTCCTTAAGCAATCTTGGCGAACCTTTGAATACCCCGAGCTAACGAGGTAGGACCTAACGATAGCAGCTCCGGTCATGGGGGATCCACGTTGCTGACATAATTAGGCCATATCTCAGCTCGCTAATAGCCCGTTGGAAAATTAGGGTGTACACAGAAATAGGGAGAGATCCAATCGATAGTTCTCTTAAAGGACTATACTTTACAAGCCTATTTATTCCGTCTAGACCAATATGGCCCAATCTTAAGTGCTACAGATATGTTTCACTATCAGAATCAGTTTAATAGATTTAGGATTAGTTGTTTTAAATAATTCAGAAGTATAAAAAAATTTGTCATTCATTATAAGTATGTAAACTTTGTTTATCCCAAAGCATTTGCATTATAAGTAAATAGATAATTTCTTTAAATAATAAATGTTATGCAAAAATAGAAATAAGTTTCCAAACATTAATAATCAAAATTATTAATAATAAACTAGGTTTCTAGACTATAGTTTTATTTGTTTAAAGAAATCTAAAATTTCTAAAACAAAATAAAGAAATTTAAATTGTTCAACTAACAATAAAACAACTTAATAAAACTACTCTCCAACTTCTCCAGCTCCTTACTCGCTATTCAAAATTCTCATCAGTCTCTTCCTCCTTTTCAGGGTTATGATTCTGCGAAAGGAAAAACAAAAGAAAAATAGACCAGTGGCATATATTTTTGAATCTACTCTCCAAAATTTTTTAATATGATATTCATAGTATTTGAATCTATTATTCAAAGTTGAAAAATATATGTAAATCTTATTTACCTTTTTCGTTTGATATAAACGATGACACTCAGCAAAGACTTCCTCTGTCATTGCTCGCCACATCTCATGTGCTGAGTTATAGTGTATATATTTTTCTTTTGTTTCGTCAGGCATGGTTGAAAGCATGCAATAATGTGCCAAGCGATCAGATTTCATCCAATTTGCATATTTTCCTACTGCTTCATAACTAGTAGCCAAATGTGGTATTGTTGGAGGTTTTTCACAGACGGTTGACATCATCTTTTTATAAGAAAAAATGGTCAACATGCCTCGAAACTAGTGTTGCATATTTTCAGGTTCAAAAACCAAGGATTTGAGAAAAGCATCGGTGTGTAATTCACCAATAGACATTTTTTCTTGGAGTAAATAAATACAAATATTATTATATTTAGAATAAATATTAAAGTTTCGGAAATTAAACGTGATGCATGAGCACAATTAAAACACATAAAATAAAGTTTAATTTCCACGATAAAACTTTCTAACAATTAAAGTGCCGCCTTAGGGTCGATCAAATTAATCTTAGAGAATTTATAAGACATTCTTATCTTTATTGTTTAAAAATTAAAATAACTCTTTATTTTCTTTTTTAAACATCAAAGTACCGCTTAGTTTGGTCAAGTTATGATTATCCACTGCAAAAGTTTAATCATAACTTTGTGAGTGTAACCCATTATTTTGGAGTTCATGACTTAACTTAGGACATGCCGCCTTAGGGTCGGTCAAACCTAAAATACATCATTAGTTCCTATCTTTGTAAGAAATATAACCTTGCTATTGATATGTCTAGACACCTTCCTTAGGGGGACGAAAACAAAGCCGTCGCGAGGCGCTATTCATATCTCACGGTGTTATATTAATAATGGAGACCATGGGTTATGTTGAGTTATCAACCCTCTCCCACTTATTTTGAAATAAGTGTTTTTAACCTAATTAATTCCAAATTAATTATAACTTCTTTAAACCTTATGAACATAATTAAAATTGGAAAGAAAACGAGTTTCTAGGTCCATATCCAATTTTAAATTACCAATTATGTTCATCTAAACTTTACTAAAAAAACAATTTTAAAATAAAGTTGGTTTAAAGAATTTAAGTCATAAAGACTTAAAAAAAATGGTGTGATATTTTACCAAGTTTTCAAAAATAAAACTAAGTAATTTATATGCAATTGGTTTCGCAAAACAAATCATATAAACATATAGGACAATCATAATAATCATGTTTCTACTAATGAGATGCATGGTTATGACTGTGTGGGTTTTTATGTATGGCACAAAATGCATGAACATGTTATCTATCACATCAATCACATGAAAATAATTATTTAAATAAATAAACAATAAATGTTGAACCGGGTGCTTTTGGGTATTTCTAATTTTACAACCTCTTTATAAAATTAAAAAAATAAAATAAAACCGCCTTAATCTCCATCGAGCTTCTTTACTTTACTTTCAGTAGGATATGTGTCGTTGGTCTAGAATAATAATAAGAAAATAATTTTCTAATTATTTTGATTAATTAAAACAAAACTTTTAAATAATCATTATTTTATTTTCCTTTTAATTAAAACAAAAAACTGAAATATTTAAATAAAATCCGTTATTTTTTTAAAATTAAATTTTGAAATAAAATATTCAAAAAGGTTTGTTAGGATAACAGAATTATCACATTATTTAAATATCAAATTTATAATAAATAGGATATTGAACATTTCAAAATTAAAAAAAATAACAGAATAATTTCAGAAAAATAAAAAAAAAATTCTAGACCAGCAAGACGGGGACACATGGCATCAAACGGTGCTGCCGGGTCCATTTTGTCTGGAACCGTACGGTCCGGATGTCCCTGGTAGCGGTTCGGAGGGCGGCCTCGGAGGAACGGCAGCTGAATTCTGAATCCCGGGCTCCATTTTGACTTTTATGTGATCAGAATTACAATTTTATGGTGTCAAAAACCAAATAAAATTACATAAATCCTATGCCATTTAATGGCTTACACAATGATCTAATCATAAAAAAATCCTAACCCAAAAACACAATATAATTAACGATTCAACATTCCCATGCATTCAATCATATTAAGCCATCCATTCATTCATAAAAAATAAATAAATGCATAAAATTAAACCCACACAGAGTGAATATATATATATATATGTGAACCTGGCTCTGGTACCATTTGTTGTTTTTATAGATCAAATCAGAGATTATACGCAGCGGAACAACAATCAAAATTGTTAATTTAATCCCACAAGATTTCTAGATCTACTTCTTCACATACATATATATATATTGAATCAAATATATGAATAGAAAATTACCTCAAGTCCTTCCTTTCTACTATCTTTTCGTATGACAAAATTCATTGAGATCTCACACCAAGATCTTCAAAAATGTTCTCAGCACACAAAGAACGAGTGTGGGCTCGCTATACAAAATAATAGGCAAAATCTATTTATCAGATGTTCTCAACACATGAGATCTGATAAAGTTTGGACCTAAGTTTGTGAAGAACAGTGACCTATGCTTGTATCACTGTTTTCTTTCTCTCAGAGAGATTTTACGATATATTTCTATCCCTGAAAAGTATATTTCTGAAAAACTAATATTCTATATTTAATATATCCAATATATTAAAAATAAAATATTAGTTATTTTAAACAATTTGAAAATAACTAATCAGTTATCAGATTTTGATTAAATAATAATATTTTAATCATATTACAATATCTCATTATTTATTTAATATTTAAATAACTAAAATTGTGGAACTAAGAAACTACCAAGAGTTTCTTATGCGTGTAGCACAGTGACTGAGCACTGTGCTACATGTGTAGTACATGCCAGGGAAGGCATGTGATTTTTTCCAAGTTTTATTATTATTTAAATACCAAAATTATCAAAAATAAATTAATTCAAAATTAATTATATTTTTGTTAAATCAAATAATTAATTAATTCTCAATTAGTTAATTACACATAATTATACAATAATTATGTTTAGTGCATAGAAAAATATTTTACTTATTAAATAAGTCCTTTTGCCCATATTTGTATTTACCTTTGTCAGTGTTTGTTTGAGCTATTTCGGGGACCATGGACCTATAACATTAAATTCAAATAAATTGAAACTAAATGATTAAACTCTTTAATCATTATAGTTAATTTATTAATTATGATATTTCCCCACTTTAAATTCAGAATTGCATTCTTTATGTTATAGATATAATTTTACAAAAATCTTATCTTAAGTCGTCCATTGATATAATCATCTTACAATAGTTCATCCCTCTAATTAATTAGTTCATAAATTAGAATGGAAGAATTACCATTTTACCTTTCTAGTTTACTTCTTATTCCTTAAGTACCATTAATTCACTAGTGAATAATTAATCTATAATCTAATTATAGATTTGAGCTCAAAATCATTCAGTTCCAGAATTAACCATTAAGGGAACTAATATACGATCCGTTAGGAAAGATTAGATTTCGTATTGTTAATACATGTTCCCAGCCATCCATGATATTAAATCTCCAAAACAAAAGTCATTAGCCTCATTCTATGAAGAGACCTTAACAAATGAATTAAAAGATTTAATAAACATGAACAGGAGTTCATGAACACTCAGGATTTAGGGTTATCTATAAATGATCATCAGTTATGATATGAATTAGAAGTCTTTATTGTTAAATAGTTTTTGGATAAAGACTTTTATTCATATCGGTCCATGTCATATATAATCATATTATATAAAGCACCTTTACTGAGATGTCTTACCGCATCAGTAATCCGAATCTAGATTATTTGTATCAACATGATACTCAACAAACCGTACTTACGATCCCAATTAAAGAATTCCTTAACTTTAATTTGTTGTTGTTGACTAATTTTATTCATTCATGTGATCTTAATTCTCTCGTACTAATACAAGATCGCATCCTCAATAATGAATATGGAATTTTTTTTATATTTACAAAATTATTCAAACAATAATTTAATAATCAAAATATAACAATAATAAACCATTGTATTTATTTATTCATAGAAATCACAAATATCTTTTACATGCTTTTAGGACATACTCCTAACACGCCCTCGGCTACCCCATCGACGTCATGACCCTCAGGAGAGAACCCTTCAAAAAGGAAGAAAAATGAAGGGAATAACTCAAAGGCAGATGGGGGAAAAAGAAGAAGGGAGACAAGTATTTCTTCGTTTATCCGGTTTACACCAAGCTCAATGAAACTCGGGAAAATATCTTCCTTGCAAATGAGAATCAGGTCCCATTTAGACGGCCTGACCCAATGCAAAATTAGAAGTCAAAGAGAGACTCCAACAAGTATTGTAGATTCCACCGAGACGTCGAACATACCACTGATGAGTGGCAACAACTGAAAGACGAGAACGAAGGCTTGATCTCGAGAGGATATTTTGGACAATATGTAAGTAACTGGAATACCGATCAAGCATTGTCTGGATAGAGGGCAGTGTCTGTGCAACCTACCCAGCAGAATAACAATCCCTGAGCAAGGGAAGATGATCGTCCCCCCCCCCCCCCCCCCCCAAATATATGGGGAGGATGTGGTAAGATATGTAATGAGCTAAAAATTACAGATGACTCTCCCTACGAACCTGAACCATGAGCTCCAAAGAAACAAAGGGTTTAATCTCAACCCATTACTTTTACAAAAGAAGATGCCTCACATGTCTAGCTTCCCCATAACAATCCCCTAGTTATCACACTTCAGCTCACGAACAAAAGGGTGTGAAGAGTCCTGATACATAAGCTTTGTAAAAATCCTTTATAAAGCCACTCTAGAAAAGATGGGACTCACACTTCGAGATTTGAAAGCCTGTGCAACAACGTTGTATGGATTTTCAGGGGAAGGGATTGCTTGTATGGGATCCATCGAGCTCTTTGTAACCTTGGGAGACTATCCAGTCTCGGTGACCAAGATGATGGAGTTCGTGGTGGTGGAAACCCCGTCGGCCTACAACATATTTCTCGGGAGACCAGCCCTCTGGGGGCAGTGTCGTCTGTTAGGCATTTGGCCATCAAGTTCCCAATGTCTAGTGGCATTGGGATGCTGAAGGGAGACCAGTTTGCCACACGAGAATGCTATAGCATTTCCATAAGAGGGAAGAACTAAACAAGTGCTTAAGCACTTGTGGTTATTCAAGAGATGAACAGGTCCGTCTTTGAGATAGAATAAGAGATCGACCCTAGGATTGAAGAGAGGTCTGATCTTGAACCAATGGAGGAGCTTGAAGAAGTGAAGCTCGATGAGAAAGATACCACGAGGATGGGAAAAATCTTTCCAAAAATGAAAAATAGCAATTAGCTATCTTTTTGAAAGAAAACCATGATGTGTTTGCATGGTCGCACTCAGATATGGTAGGGATTAGTCCGACTGTTATGAGCCATGCACTCAACATAGATAAGAGCTTCCCCCCTAAGCAAAAAAAAGGAGGCTCTTGGACGACGACAAAAAGAAAGCCCTGAAAGAGGAGGTCGAAAGGTTAAAAACAAATCGGTTTATCCGAGATGCTTTCAATCCTAAGCCCAATGGCAAGAGGTGAGCCTGCATCGACTATTATGACCTCAAGAAGGCATGCCCCAAGGATTTCTTCCACTTTCCTTGAATCGACCAGCTCGTAGATCCCACTGCAGACCACGACATCATGTTATTCATGGACGCTTATTCTAGATATAACCAGATAGCCATGCATGCATGCAACCAAGAACATACGAGCTTCGTGACCGATAAGGGCTTGTACTGCTATAAAGTAATGCCTTTCGGGCTCGAAAATGCTAGAGCCACATACTGAAGATTGGTAAATAGGATGCTCGCTGAGCAGATAGGGAATAACATGGAAGTTTATGTGAATGATATGTTAGTCAAGTCCAAAAATAACAGTAACCATATAGAAAATCTCGCTGAATGTTTTACTGTGCTCCGAAAATACAGTATGAGACTCAACCCACAAAAATGCTCATTCGGAGTATCTTCAGGTAAGTTTCTTGGATTCATAGTGAATACTCGGGGTATAGTGGCTAATCCTAACAAGATCAAAGCATTAATTGACATGGGAAGTCTTATACCCTAGTCGACCTTTCTTCTTCTCTTACAACTGATGCGCAATTACACAGAGGCAATTCAGGGCATTTTTCTAGCAACTTTTAGGGTTCAAAGCTATGAGATTCTCTCCATTTTCAAGCTTTTGAGGTAAATTTTTTTGAAAAAATTATAGGTTTAGTATTAAGATGATATATATATATATATGCGATTTTGTGTTAGTTTTTTTTTTTTTATAATTATGAGTTTTTTCATTGTATTTTTTATGATTTTCTTGGAGAATATAAAAGGTGTGGGAACTTGAGATTTTGACTCACAATTTCTATTTCAAGCACATATTTGAGGTAAGTTTTCAAAATTATAAGTATAAATCATTGTTAAAATGACATTTACTAATATTTTTCTTTATTAGTTTTGATTATTAGTAGATTTTGAGTGGGTTTCTAAGAAAATAAATTTGTTGATAATGTAGAAAATAATTTTAATTTTACATATCACATTGTGTATAGATTTGATTCAAGTTATATGTTTATGATTTTTTATTTTATTATTATTTAATTTGAAAATTATGTATATTATATATATATATATTAATTTTTTCATTAACATTGTAGCTAGGTTGATTATATATAGTTATGTTTTTTCCTCAAAATTTGTATTTCAAGCACACATTTGACGTAATTAAGTTTCTAAAATTACAAGAATAAGTTATATGTTGTTAGATATTTAGTGATATTTATTTATTAATTATTAATTTAATTTTGTTGATTGTTGATTTAATAGCAAAGTGGATTGCTAAGTGAAGTAATTTTTCTAGCTTGGATTATTAATTTCAAGAGGTACATATATATTCTCTTACTTCTACTTTTAATATTATTAAATAAATTTTATAAGAGTTTAAATATCTTAAATATTCATCCATAGTGAAGTAGGTTATGAGATTAAAATTGTGTGTTGCGGTGATAACGGAAGGTTGAGAACTTTGTATGTTTTAGTGAAGTAGGTTATGAGAAATTTGGTTGTGTGTTGTGGAGCTATAAGGAAGAAACTTATTGTATGTTGTTTGAATTGTATGTTTTGCTATTCACATGCAGATGGTTAGGCCACTATTATAAGGGAAATGCTGCCCGATTTTATCTAGGATTACAAACAACTAGCTTTATATAGACATCCAACTCTATCGTGTGCTTATTTAGTGTCGTTTATTTTATTTTTCATAGACATAGTAGAATATATGGATAGAAAGTTGATGTCAGTGAATAGGTTATCTGCGGAATATAGGAACGAGGTCGATTTGTTCTTGAGGTTTTGTTCAAAAAATGTGAAAGACACAAATTTTACTTCTTGTCCATGTCTTATGTGTGGAAATGTTAAAAGATGAATCTTGAAAAGATCAAAGAACACTTATATTTCAATGGGATCGACAAGAGTTACACAGTTTGGTATTACTATGGGGAGATAGCTCCTATTGCTCCAACTCTGCCAAGTAGACCAAAAGGAAAGAGGAGGAATATGAAATGATTGACGACACACATTATGGATCAGGAGTAGACCCAAATAAGTTTGAGACACTCCTTAGTGATGCTGAGAAACCGATTTACCCTAGTTGTACCAGATTTACAAAATTATCTGCGCTTCTTAGGTTGTACAATCTAAATGCTAAATATGGCTAGAGTGGTAAAAGTATTATTGATTTATTTAGTTTTTTTGAAGGAGTTAATGCCCGAAGATAATGAAATTCCAATTTCATTTTATGAGGAAAATAAGACATTATGCTCATTAGGCATGCAATATGAAAAAAAATCATGCATGTCCTAATGATTGCATATTATATCGGAATAGCTTTGCAAAAGCAAAATCGTGTCCTACTTGTGGTGAGTCACGATGGCAAAAGAAAAGAAATGGAAAGAATGTCAAGGAAGGAATACCTAGCAAAGTTTTATGGTACCTTCTGGTAATTCCTCATTTCATCCGATTGTTTAGAAATGCCAAACATGCTAAAAGTTCGTCGTGGCATGCTAATGAGAGAATATAGGATGGTAAATTAAGACATCCAGCTGACACCCTAGCTTGGAAGAGTATTGATTTGAAGTGGCCTTCTTTTTGGAAATGAATCTTGTAATATTAGTTTAGGTCTTTCAACTGATAGGATTAATCCACACACATCTCTTAGCAGTAAGTATACTTGTTGGCCTGTTATGCTTGTTATCTACAATCAACCCCCATGGTTGTGTATGAAGAGAAAGTTTACGATGTTGACCTTGTTGATATCAAGACCTAAACAATCTAGTAATGACATTAACGTCTATCTAGATCCTCTTATAGATGACTTGAAAACTTTATGGGATGAAGGGGTTAAGGTTTATGATGAGTATAGGCAGGAAGAATTCAATCTTAGAGCGGTATTATTGTAGAAAACTAATGAATTTCCTGCTTATGGAAATTTATCCGGGTTTAGTGTGAAAGGATACAAGGCTTGCCCCGTTTGAGAAGAAAAAACATCTTTTTGAATACTTGAAACACTCTCAGTATGTTGTATGGCACATAGGAAGTTCTTTCCTAATACGCATAAACTTCAGACTTGGAAGAAAGCATTCAATGGTGAACAAGAGTTTGAGGAGGCTCCCGAGCCTTTGAATGGGATCCAAGTACTTGAGAAGATGTCTAAAATTGGGTTAGGGAAGCCTAAAGTTTGTACACCTTCAAAGATGAAACGTACTCGAAAGGCTAAGGTTGTGGAGGAGCAGATGGGTGTTATAAAAAGAAATCTATTTTCTTCAAACTTGAATATGGCCTTTCTTACTTGCATGCCATAATTTAGATGTTATGCACATAGAGAAAAATGTATGTGATAGTTTGATTGACACTTTGTTGAATATTCCTTGAAAAACTAAGGATGGAATTATGGCTAGACAAGACTTGGTTGCAATGGGTATAAGGTATGAATTAGTTCCAAAACCAGATAAGAGACGAACATATTTACCTCATGCTGCTTACACTCTTACTAAAGAGGAAAGAATGAAAATTTGAAGATGTTTGTTTATTATAAAAGTTCAAGACGGATATTCCTCAAATATAAGGTCATTGGTAGACATGAAAATTTGTATTTTGAATGGTATGAAATCTCATGATTGTCATATTCTATTGCAACATTTACTAGCAGTGGCCATTCCATCTATGTTACCTAGGAAAGTTTGAGATGTAATCACAAGGTTATGCTTGTTTTTCAAGTCATTGTGTTGTAAGATGATTGATCCGCTTAAGTTACCTAAGTTAAGAGATGAAATTGCTGAGGTATTATGTGAGTTGGAGAAATATTTCCCAGCGACATTTTTGATATAATGATCCATCTAACAATTCTCTTGGTTAGAGAACTAACATACTGTGGTCCCGTTTATTTAAGATGGATGTATCCATTTGAGCGATATATGAATATTCTTAAGGGGTATGTTAGAAATAGAAGTTGGCCAGAAGGATGCATCATCGAATGCTATATTGCAGAAGAGGAAGTTGAATTTTGTTCTGAATACATGACTGGTGTACAGAGAATTAGATTAAATGATGTTGAAAATGTTGAGATTCAGAGTCGTCATGGTAGCGTTGTATGAACAGTAAGTCGAGATATATTAGATGAAGCACATCGTCTTGTGTTGCAAAATATAAATGAAATTCAAACTTATATCGAGTGAGTTATATTCATATAATACATTAAGTTTAAGTTGTGTAATTTTTTATATTCAATTGTCTAACAACATATGTATAATTGAAGGGAATATTTCAACCAGTCAAGGAATCCAAAATGGTTACAAGATGAACATTATCAAACTTTTTGTAGTTGGATAGAACGAAAGGTAAATTGTGTTGATTATGGAAAGTTGTTATTTATTAGTAATTACAAGATGTCATGGTTGGTTGTTTTTAGTAATTTGTTTTTGCTATGTAGATTTAATAGGTTGCGTTAGAATTAAATAACACATCAAATAAGGTTTCAAAAATCGTTAAGTGGATTTCTCGAGGACCTTCTATTAATGTCATCAAGTTTTCATCATACATGATTATAGTACTGTATTTAACACTAGGGAGCGCGATAACAACAGAAACACACAAAACAATGGTGTTAGCCTTGTTGCTAAAACTGTGCAAGTCTCTAGTGCAAAAGAAAAAAATCCAGTTGAATGTGATATGACTTTTTATGGAGTAGTCAATGAAATTTGGGAGTTAGATTATATCACAACTTGAGTACCTGTTTTCTTTTGTGATTGGGTGAAAAGTGATAGCGACATAATATATGAAGATTTTGGTTTCACATTAGTTAATCTAAAATGAATTGGGCACAAATTTGACCAGTTTATATTAGCTTCACAAGCCAAACAAGTATTTCATGTGAATGATCCTTCAGACAACCAGTGGTCAATTGTTCTTCCAATGCAAACAAGAGAATGGAACATTAAAGATAGTGATTTACATGATATATCTTTCAAAGAAGAACTTGGCACATTCACTGCAATAGAAGATAATGATTAAATTGATGATGATTGTATTTGTTTCCATGAAAATAGTGAAGGATTATGGGTTGATAATTGGTCTTGAGGTAACATTTAATTGGTTTGATATGTTATGATATGTGACATTTTTAGTTTCATCTTTTGGTTTCATCTTTAACTCAAATGTTTGTATAACCCTCTTTTTTATGATTAAGAGTGTCCAAAATGGTTATAATGATATTTATGTTTCATAGATGGAGGGTGATCCTTTTGGTGGTAGTTTTGATGAGGGAGAGCCTCTCCCTCATTCTTAGCCAGTGGAAAATGAACATAAAAATGTGAGAGGGCACACCTGGATGGCTAGAAAGACCAAAAAAAAAAAAGGGAGTGAAGGACATCTTACACATGTTGAATACAACGAGTATGGTCAAATAGTTTGTGACACTAGAAGTAATGTTTCATCACAAATTGGAGCTGTTGTTCGAGCCACTGTGTCCATCAAGACTAATAGTTGAAACGATGTTATTATGGTGGATAAAAATAAAATATGGGATATAATGAAGGTATGGTTCTATTAATTATATTTCATTTAATGTTTTTAAAATATATATTTTTGTGATAATATGATTCTTATTACTTTCAAACTTGCAGAAAACTTATGATTTGGACCCTAAACAAAAGAAGCAGATATTGATAGATGTGGGAAAGTACTTTCGAAACTGGAAGACTAATCTCACAAGGGTTAGCGTGTATAACGCTTTGAAAAAAATTCCCAAATGAGTTCTTGTAATCTCCACAATTTCAGTTCGATGACGTGGCAATTAGAAGTGACACATTAATGGTCAATAAATGTGTTGACCGAGGGAAATGCAAAGGTTAGAAAATAACCTACGGAGTTGTGATATCACTGGTCGAAAGAGCATTAGCTGAGAAGATGGTTTTATCTTGTCAGGTATTTTTTATCCAACCAGGTAAAAGTTTAACTAGCCAGGAAGCGATTTAACCGACCCGGTAAGAATTTACCTTGTCAGGAAGTGATTTGCCCAACTAGGTAAGAAATTCACTGGTCAGGAAGTGTATATTCCGACCAGTTATATCAGAAAGGAATTTCATCCGACCAGCTACATCAAAAGAAGATTTAGCCGACCAGCTATGTAAGATTGAGGAGTGTAGCTGACTGGATGTTTCAGAATCATAGGAGTTAACTGCCCAGTGACTTTTTTGCAGAACCTTAGTAACAACTTCAACCAGAATCACTTGTAACTACCACACGAATCTCTCAGATATCATGGGGGAATATATATATATTGTTGTAATTTGAATTTATTTATTACTTGATTAATTAAAGTTGCTTGAAACAACCAAGGACCCTGTCAAAATAAGAGATTTTTCGGTCCATGAGCCTATAAATAAAGGGCTCATGGAATTATTTGACGGATCTTTTTGGAAGACTTTGAAACTCTATAATTTGGAAGCTTTGGGACTGTTACTTGGGGCATTCTTGGGGAATTTTCTGAAAGAAGTTAGAGAGATAAACTTTGTATTTTTCAACTTATACTTAAGAAACTTAGTCGGCTCAGGTGCATCTGATCTTAAGTGTAGGTACATATATAACAACTCCAAGTGGATTAGGCTATTACCAACAAATTGGGGCTGAACCACTATAAAATTATTTATGTCATTTTTTTTATTCAAGGCTTACTGTCATTTTTGCATCTACTCGCCGTTGGGCAAAATCGTGGTAATTTTTTTTGGTGATTTCAATTGAGAGCTTGGATAGAAGAAACACACTACTATCCAACTAATATGGCGCCCAGGAAGCCCAGTACGTCAATTGCAAAAGAAACTGTTAGACCAAAAGGCCCTGCACCTGAGAACCCTGACACTGAGCCCATGGTCTTTCTCGAGGAGACAACTCCAGAGGTCGAACAACTCCAGGAAGCCATGGAGGCTTTCCAGGAAGAGATGATGCAATTCAACACTTGGTAGGTATCTTTTGCTGAGGAGATGGCCAGGCAGAAGGCTGAATTCAAATAGTAAAGACTGGATATGGATGCCAGAAGTGAAGAGATTAGGCGACAACAAGAGGAGGCCGACCGGTGACATCGCGAGGCAGCACTCACTTTAGAAGCAGCTACTCAATTGGCTCAGAACAATGCCCAACCCGTGACACGAGCAGCTGTCCATGGAGTAAGAAATAATAATGCTGTCAGAAGTCCCCTGCTGGTAGGGCCGATTCTCGAGGGCTAGACAAAAGTAGAAGCAATCCCACTGGTCGGGTAGAGGATGGGGTCCGCTCTAGGACTGCATCAACGCAAAGGGAGAATTCTAGAACCCCTTCTAGAAGCGACCGGTCAAAAACTTCTTGATCACGAAGTCACCGGTCGGGTAGTAAGAAGACTCCACCCGGGTATAACCAGACCAGAGTTCCTTGAGATAGGAAAAATCCACAATATAAAGATGGATATGGTCAGGATTAGGCTGATAGTCATCAAACCGACTGGTCAAAAGAAAAAGAGGGAAACGACCAACAAGAAGGAGGAAAGGACCGCCCAGGCTGTACTGTAAAGCAGCCACTACACCCTGGCCAGCAGCGTAGTGGGAGAGAGCAGGTCCCGTAGTAAGCCCTCTGAAAATCGAAGAGTATGATGTTCGATCAGTTAAGAGGACATGCTTCCCAGAAGGATCTAAGGGACGTTATCAACAACAAGAGGAAGGCCATCCTGGTCGAAGGGCAAGATCTGACCCGCCATACTGATCAAGTAGAAATACTTGACGACAGTGCACCAGATGGAAATGCCCGATCGGGAGGTAAAAATTTTGGAGCCTCGTCAGTTGCACTAGCCATCCAAGCCTAGATTGACGCGCTAAAAGCTAGAGTGCAGGGTTTATCTAAACAACCTTCTGGGATAGATGCAGTATACCATAAGAGTGGCAGTCCATTTTGTGCCCAAATCAGAGCAGCCCAGTTGCCGTCAAAATAGAAAGCATCGATGCTGCCGGTGTATACAGAAAAAGCATATCCCATCATATACGTTGGGAAATTTGAGGACTAGATGGAACTGCTTGGGATAAGTGATGATTATCGGTGTAGAGTCTTCCCGACTACGTTGTCAGATACTACCCAGGAATGGTATTGGAAGTTTAAGTTGAATTCCATTACCTCATGGGAAATATTTAGGAAGGAGTTTTGTAGACAATTCAATGCTGCCCAGACTCCACCAGTTTACGCCAACCACTTAGCAAATATCAAAAAAGGAAAGGATGAATCTCTAAAGAATTATATACAGAGATTCATGAGAGAGGCCAACAGAGCAACTGTTGTAGGAGATGAGGGGAAAATGGTTGCCATATCCTCTGGAATCACTTACCGAAGCCCGTTATGGGATAGTATACATAGAAATCCAATTTCAACACTTCAACAATTTCTTGATCGGGCGGACAAGTATATCAAATTGGATGATGCAACCGAGAAAGAGGAGAAGAGCATAAACAATCCGGGCAGATCAGCTGACCCTCCTAAGAATGGTGGAAACGGTCAAAATGGTGGAAAGACATGTGGAAATAACGGGTCTGACCACCATGAAGAAAAGAAGGCTAAGTTGGGTCCAAACGACAAGTCGACCAAGTATGAGCCTCGGATCACTAATTCCATCACTCTCTCGACCAGTCGGGCGGAAATATATCTTGCTAGTCATTAGGAGGATCCCTCTAGGAAGCCTCCACCTATAAGTAAAGAGGTGAGTAAGAGAGACATGAAGAAGTTTTTTTTTGTTTCCATGGAGATTATGGTCATGATACGAATGAATGCAATCACCTCAAGGATGAGATAGAATTTCTTCTCTGGTTGGGTAAGTTGAAAAAGTACCGGGCAGAGAAATCCTAGGTTCAAAGGACATCAATCTCCACCCTTGCAACCTGAGCCTGTGAACTTTACCTTAGACACTATATATGGAGTTCCACACTTGGCTGGGGATAGTAATAAAGCAAGGGAAAGATATACCCGGACACTTCGACATGACTTGGATGCAACATCAGAAGTCATGACTGTTTAGGAGAGACCTCCAAAGAATCCTCAGTATGAGAGTGAGTCTCTTACCTTCACAGAGGATGATACTGGACACGTCAGTTATCCCCATAATGACATGCTCGTCATTACAGTTCAAATCGCAAACATGTAGGTAAAGAGATGCCTAGTTGATATGGGAATCTCCGTGGACATTATCTACAAGTCATCTTTTGAAAAGATGAAATTGTCTGTCAATGACTTGAAATCATGCTCTCAAATTATTTATGGGTTCACTGGAGAAGGATTGTCTCCGACCGGAACAATCAAGTTACCAGTCACAATAGGAGACGCTCCTAGGCATGAGACAGTCATGGCAGAGATTTTGATTGCAGATTGCTCGTCGGCGTACAATGTGGTGATTGGTCGACCACTACTCATGACTCTACACGTAGCGGTGTCTATATGGCACCTTCTATGAAATTCCCGACTAGTGCAGGCATAGGTTGTGTCCAGGGAAACCAGAGAGAAGCTAGAGAATGCTACAATGCTTCATTGGTTAAGGCACGGAGGGGAACAAAGGAGAGTAACATGATTGTGTGTGGGGAGAAAGAAGAAGTAGTAGACGAGATGGACATCGAACAATATAACATTGTGAATTTTACCCACCAAGAAAAAGTTTTAAGAGTTACCAACAAGGAAAGGATTCCTGAAAAGTCACCAAATAAGGCGTTTCCCAAAGCGAGGGAATGGACATTGATCCTTGCTTTGGGGATTTGGAGAGTCGAGTAGGACCTATGGAAGATTTAGAGGAGGTCCCGATAGATGAGAGTGAACCGACAAGATTTGTCAAAGTTGGAAAGAATTTAAAGGTGGAAGTGAGAGCACAACTAGTAGAGTTTTTGTGAAGAAATCAAGACGTCTTCGCCTGGTCTCACAAGGATATGGTGGGTATATCACCAACTGTGATCAGCCACGTCCTCAACGTGGATGAAAACTACCCAGTATTTCAACAGAAGAGAAGGTTGCTTGAGAAGGAACGAGCAAGAGCTCTACCCGGCTTGGGTTTCTAACCTAGTGTTAGTACCCAAGTCCAATGGGAAGTGGAGGACCTGCGTGGACTTCACCGATTTTAATAAAACATGTCCCAAGGATTGTTTTCCTCTGCCTAGGATAGAACAGTTGGTTGACACAACTTCTGGTCATGAAATTTTGTTCTTCGTGGACGCTTACTCTGGGTATAATCAAATAAGTATGCACCCTCCCGACGAGGAGCATGCCAACTTCCGAACAGACATAAGATTATACTGTTATAAGGTTATGCCATTTGGCTTGAAGAATGTAGTTGCCACCTACCAGCGTTTAGTGAATGGCATGTTCCGCAATTTGATCGGCAAAAACATGGAGGTATACGTCGATGACATGCTGATCAAGTTAAAGGAAGCTGGGGAGCATGTACGAGATCTAGTGGAGTGCTTTGCAATACTTAGAAAGTATCGCATGAAGTTGAACCCCCTCAATGCTCGTTTGGAGTAAGTTCTAGGAAGTTTCTTGGATTTATTGTTAACTCACCCGAGATAGAAGCCAATCCTGAGAAGATTAAGGCACTCATAGAAATGAAATCCCCGACCAGAACTAAGGATGTGCAGAGTTTGACTGGGTGGATTGATGCTCTAAGTAGATTTATTTCTAATTAAATGGACAAGTGTGTCCTGTTTTTTAACTTACTAAGAGGAAGCAAGAAATTTGACTGGACGGAGGAATGCGAGCAAACATTCCAAGGCATAAAGAAACATTTGGCTCAACCTCCAGTTTTATCAAAACCTGTAGATGGAGAGGACCTCTTCATTTACTTAGCAGTCACAGAGCATGATATCAGTGCTTCTCTAATACAAGAAGAAAATAAAGTGCAGCATCCGGTCTACTACATCAGTAAGCGGTTAATAGGAGTAGAATTAAGATACCCACTGATCGAAAAGCTTGCGTATTGTTTAGTACTCGGATCTCGTAAACTAAGACCATACTTTCAAGTGCATCCCATTAAAATGCTCACCGACTAGCCCTTACGACAAGTTTTACAAAAACTAGAAACTTCTGATCGGCTACTTAAATGGGCTGATGAATTAGGCCAATTCGAAATCAAGTATCAACCCTGATCGGCCATTAAAAGGCAAGCTCTTGCGGACTTCATCTCTGAATGCACCGGAATTCCTGATGTTCCCCACCAGACAGAAAATGTAGCTGGATAGAGAAAAACTTTTCCTACTTGGAAACTTTATGTGGATAGATCCTCGAATGAACATCATTCAGGAGCAGGGCTAATATTAATCACACCTGAGCAGCATCGAATCCACTGCACATTAAGGTTCGCGTTCAATGCTTCCAATAATGAGGTTGAGTATGAAGCCCTCTTAGCAAGATTACGACTGGCCAGAGATGTTCATGCCTGGTCAGTCAAAGTAAATAGTGATTCCCAAATGGTTGTATACCAAATTTTAGGGGAATATCAGACCAGGGATTTGCGTATGGTGGCATACTTAAATAAAGCTAAGGACTTGCTAGCACAGTTTGAAGAGTACATGATCAAGTTGGTGCCATGAGAGCAAAACTTCAACGCAGACGCCTTGGCAAAATTAGCCAGTGCAAAGGATGCTGACACTCTGAATATAGGACCAGTCGAATACTTGGCAAACCCTAGTAACACCGAGTAGGAAGCAATGCCAATCACAATAGCTAACACTTAGATGACAACCACCATCACATACCTCGAACAAGGCACCTTACCAGATAACCGCAATGATGCAAAGAAGACAATGAGACAGGCTGCTCGGTATGTCATGATAGAGAGGGTGTTATATAGAATAGGGTACTCTATGTCGTTACTTAGATGTGTGATGCCTGACCAGTAAAAAAACTTGTTGGCTGAGGTACACGAGGGATTTTGCGGAGATCACGCTGAGGGGCAGAGTCTCTCTAAAAAGATTTTGCGACAAGGATTTTTCTGGCCTAAAATGAACGAGGACTCCATGGAATATGTGAAAAGATGTGATAAATGTCAGAGATTTTCTAAGATACCTAGAGCACCTCCAAACATTTTGAAGCAAATGCAAAGTCCCAGTGCAGTTTACAGTAGTTGTTGTGGATTATTTCACTAAGTGGACTGAAGCTGAACCACTAGTGACGATCACCTCGAAGAAAGTGTTATATTTTGAAGTGAAAAATATCATATGTCGCTATGGTCTGCCAAAAAAGATAGTGTCTAACAATGGTACTCAGTTTGATAGCGATCTGTTTACTAATTTTTGTGCTAGACATGTCATTACAAAGAGTTTCTCCTCGGTGGCTCACCCACAGGAGAATGGGCAAGTCAAAGCAGTAAACAAAACGTTGAAAGACACCCTAAAGAAGCGGCTCGAATAAGCTAAATGATCTTGGGCAGAAGAATTACCAGAGGTTCTCTGGTCGTACAGAACCATTGCTTGGACAACAATTGGTCCTACTCCTTTTTCCTTAGCATATGGTTATGAAGCTATGATATCGGTCGAGATAGACCCCCCATCCCATCGAAGAAGCACGTACGACCAGGAAGAGAACAATTAATTATTAGCCAAATCTTTGGGCTTTATAGAAGAAAAATGAGAAAAGGCGAACTTGAGAGTTGCTGCCCATCAACAGAAGGTAGCCCACTATTTTAATTCCAGAGTTAAAGATTGAAAGTTCCAAGTCAAAGATTTAATTCTCAGAAAGGTATTCATCAAAGACCCGAAAACTGGAGTGTTAGGACCAAATTGGGAAGGACCATATCAGATTGAACAAGTCATACCGCCCCACACTTACAAACTTTCTAGGCTGAACGGTGAGCTGATCAGAAACTACTGGAATGGCGAGCACTTGAGGAAATATTATCAATAAATACTGCTTACAGAGTTGTAGCCTAGATTCAAATGTTTTACTTGTTATTTAAGTATGTTTATAAGCTGGTTATTTGCTAACTAGTCATTTATTTTTGAACAATTTTGGTTTGTTTGAGGCTTAGTATTAGACACATTTTGTCCTTTTATAATTTATGAGTAATAAAAGAGATCACACGTAGCGCGATCGAATTTTGCTACAAATTTGGCATAAGTGTTGATTTTTTTTTTCGAGCAGTGTTTAACTGGTCGAAACAAACTGGGCAGTGTTCAACTAACTGGGCATACTGACAGTATTTAACTGGTCGGGTATTCTAGCAATGTTCAACTGCTCTGATATTTTCTTTATATTTAATGTGTTTCACGAGTAAAGACTGCTCGAAAAGGTTCAATCAAGTAGCAAGTGACCAAGGATCTTTCAACCCTTGATCACTTGGGGGGAACAT